>NC_059327.1:21307500-23945000 GCF_018350155.1 Leopardus geoffroyi | reverse complement strand
ATCTCTTCTTCTTTCTTAAATGGTATGCCTTTTTATTTTTAAAAATTTCCTCCTCTAACTGACTTCATTTACCAGCATGTTGCTCTTTTGGCTCAGACCTGAATCATGATATTCTGAAAAAAGTTCTGGTTAAGAGAAAACTCTGGTTCCAAATGATTATAAAATTTGCCTTGCAAATGAAGTTCTAGGAACAAATTATTGATATTTGTTCAGGCATCGGACATTTTAAAGAAGCCTCAAAACAATATTTTCCGCAAATAAAACATTCACCATTTGACATTCTTCCTATGAATTGTTTTTTGGTTACCCTCATCCTGTAAAACTAAGTTATGCATGCATGCATGTATGTGTGTATTTAGAAGAGGTTAGTTCACAGGAGGTGTAGGTAAAATTAATTTCTCAAACTTAAAATTGTAGCTATGCTACTAACCTGGAACTAATTGGGGACCCTCATTAGAGACAGGAAAGAAATCCCATGAAGATACACATGAGGAAGCTGATGCTCTCTGTGGGACCAGACAATGGGACCATTGGTAAGAATTGTCTGACTTTGGATTGCTTTATGGCTTACACATCTTCTAATCCACATGGTACCTGGCAAGCACAACACTGAATTTATAACTGTAACATCTAGCCTCTTAAACTAAAGATGTAACTTAGGTTTTTATATCTGAAGATTCTTCTCACCGTCAATGAGAACTTTTCATACAAAAATCCAATGGGTCATCTCTCAGCCTAAACTTAAAAGATACTATAAGCTTCCTTGAAGGATACTATAGGTTTCCATTTATTTCACTCTCACGTTTTGAGGATGGGTTATTTTTGTCTACAACATGTAGTCTAGCATCACATTTTTAATATCAGTTCCATTATGAAAACTATTTAATAAGTTTTTATTCTACTTTTTATCCATTATACTTTATTATAGTTCCAATGACACCCTTTTCAACTTTTATTTGCTTGTTATATCACAGACAGACATCAGCCTCTGATGGAAGCCTTCCTGTGAGAACCTCCTCCTTCTCCCTTTGTCAGCCCCACCTGGTTCTGATGTGCTTGCTACAGATGATACTAGCAAGAGTCAATAACTAAACCCAAGCTGGGTCAATCAGATATTTTTACTAGATATTTTGAACTCAAAATCAAGAATAACAACCAATTAAAAATATCTCTTTGGACGTAAAAATGGGAGTTTACTGTGACCATACTTCCAGTTACACAGTGAAAAGCAGAATACGCCTAGGTTAAGAGAGGCCAAGAGAAAATGGAGGCTAATTCTACTTGGCAAATGTATCTCTGCTTCTTGTTGTTCCTGAGGACTAGATACATAACTATCCTTCTCAGAGTGTATCACTTTTTCCCAACACTTCCTTAAGTATCATGACCTCACAAATAATCTTTCCCTCTTTCTCTCTCTTTCTCTCACTCTTTCTCCCTTCTGCTCTCCATCCCTCTCCTTTCTCTCTTCCCTCCTCCTAAACTACATACTAGTCTACTAAGAGAACAATTGAATTCATCCCAGTAGACTCTCTGCTCTATATATTCACACTCATTCCATGACTAAAATTCCTTTAATTACATCAAGCTTCTGCCACTGGAACTTTGCATATTATTTTCTTTCTCCCCATCCCTCTTCTCTCTCCATTGGTTATCTCTGTCAAATCCTTGGTATAGCAGTTCAAACATGTCTTACTGAAGGCATCTTCCCCTGAAGGCATCTTCCCATATAAGCTTGGAACTAACTGTTTTGTGAATCACAACACCATAGACATTTCCTTCAAGAGCCTTACCAGACTTTGCACCAGCTGACATCCTTTTTGTGTTAATATTTGATTACACCTGCCATCAGGTTGTACGCTTATTTTAGGCAGGTACCACATCTTTTGGCTCATCATTGATTCCATGATTTATTTTTACAACCAGATTTTTACAACTCAAATTTGTCTTCTGAATTCTAGACAGAGGTATTTATCTACTTACTTCCTACTATTTCCTGGAATATCACCAGCATCTCAAACCAAGCACATCCCCCCAAAAAGTGATAACCTCCCAACATGAACTACTTCTTATGATGTGCCCCTTATTTCAAAGAATTATTATCATTTCTATTTAATAGAAATCTGTATCTCATCCTGGACTCTGTAGTCCTACTTCTCATTATGGATCAATTACCAAGTCCTACCCACTTACTTGTCTTCAGACATTGCTCTGACACACAGTGGATGTGCTATACAGATAGCCCTTACATGAAAGACTTATTGCCCCAACTGCTAGAAGAGAGGAGAGTGAGTAATCTTTAGCTGTAAGACCTTTCAGAGATTGTGCTAATCCCCTGAAACCTCTGAGCTTCTTGAAGTAGGCCATCCTTCCTGATTTAGGGGTAGAACTCCCCATTTGACTGGCTGGACACATGTAGAGGTTCTTCTCAAATCTACATTTGCCCCTCTCTGGATTTTCTCTCACCTACTCTCCTGGCCACTATCTGTGCCCTAGGATTTAGGTGAAACATAAACCGGATGAGATAAAAGGGGGACTGATAAGGAGAAAGAGACTATATTACAAAGGAGTGGCAAGATCCAGCCAGCCAGCATGTACCAGCAAGAGGAAGGCAAGTGGTTTCTGAGGATGTTTTATCATGTGATCAGAATGGGAAGTTGGATTTGGGATATAGAATATCACACCTGGAAAGGCTCCTCACAGATTGTGCAAACTCATTACTAGGATAGCTCTTAGAAGCATGTTAAATGTAATGACCCATGTCAAGTAACCTGCGACCTGGGTTTTCATGGCAGATAGTGAAAGAAGTGACTAAACGTCTCAGGGAAGTGAATATGCTGAACTGCATGAATGATTCATGAAATCAATACCATCTGTGGGAAAGCCCACAGGATACACCATTTACCAAGGTACAGGAAATCACTGTTGAGAGGTATACAAGATTCATTAAGTTCAGTGGTAGCTCTCCTCTGTAGATCAGGGCTGATAATAGAAGAGATCATTATAAAATTAGTTGCACTGACAGCAATGGAGATGACAGGGCCCAAAGACAATAAAGGCCAAATGGTAGTAGCCTAAAGCCAGGTTAACAGAATATGATAATGAGGGGTCAGGTTAGAGGAGCAATCAGGGCACAACCCCATAATGTTATGAAGATGGTGGCCACAGAGGCAAAAATGATGATTACACAGCAAGGGCACTATTCATCTTGCGGTGTCAAAGTATCTCAAAGGTGGATGAATAGTAGGCTGAAGGCAGTTGTCCCAATAAACAATGCATGATTCCTCACCCAATGCTGGTCATGAACCAATATTTTGACCCAGAATCCATGGGCCTCTCTGGCCAAATTTTGACAGTAAATAAACAAGTGCCATCACCCTAGTGTGAGATCCCTGAGAAATGATGATTTTAGTCATTCTGCTAGGTAAGCCACCGCATCCAGCAAAAGTCACGTCCTACCTCAGTGAAGGGCTTGCCCCACTTGCCATGACCACCAATGGCAGAAAACATTTAGTTGTCAGTCCTGTTAAGAAACGCTTCACCTGCAAAGAGCCATCATGTCCTTGATCAACTAATCACTGTGAAGATTTAAAGGCTCAGCTATTATATCCCCACTCTAGACAACTGGCAGGATTATGCTGGCATCAGAGCTCCCTGTTGGGTCAGTCAAGGCTCCCATGCCTCTGCATCATATTTTGACTTCTCTCCTCTCTCTTCTCAATCCTGCTCCCTTGATGTAATGTTATTACTTGATTATTGAGAAATCATTTTGTCAAAAAGCAGTAAGTCCATGATACTTTTTAAATTAAAATTAAATTAAAAATTAAACTAAATCTTAGGGCAAGGATAAAACTGATGTTAAAAATGAAAATGAACTACAATCTATATTAAAGAAATCAGAACATTCATATTTCTGCCTGGTGGGAAAAAAAGTAGGATAAGATGATACTCATATTGACCACTCAAACATATGATAATTTTTTTCCTCCACAGAGTGCTTTATTAATGTACCACCATCACCAGAAAGGCTCTTTCATTTTTAACATGTGCACTGAAAGGTTTTCTCTATGGTAATTCAATTATCACAGACTTTCTTAAAATATTTGATTACAAAAATGGAAATTTCATTTAATCACAGAGGTCCACATAAATGATGCAGATTTAAGTTAGTTTCTAGTGGCCTGGAAGTCAGAGAAGGAATATCTCTTCCCTACATGCATAGTAATCAAAATTTAGAACTGTTCTTTTCCAAATTTTTAAACATATACATTCAGAAAACTTTTAAGAGATAAAATATGTTTGGTGGAATATTGGTGGACAAGGTATGGTAGGTAGTGATTCTACTATCAAGCTTCTTTCTAGCTTTTAGTACAAAATTTGGAGTCATGGTCAACGTTTGTTTGTTTGTTTTCCCCAATGAATCAGTCCCCATATCCTATGAATATGTTGGAGGATAGGCTTGTGTAGGGTCTTTGTGTATATGTGTGGTCTTTTTTTTATGTGTGTGTGTGGGGGGGGGTGGGTTGGTTATGGTGGTTGGTACTTGGATAAAATCTAAGCATCCATCTCTGTAAAGGTGGATAAGTGAAATATAGTGGATGCACACCATGGAGCATCATGCAATGTGCAACAAGTGAGTAGACGTACCCTTAGCAACAGTAGTTAGAAGATGAGAAAGTAAGAGAGAGAATATTTATTTTAATTAAAAATGTGTGTATAACACAGATGAAATCCATTTGTCAGAACACAGGAATAAAATGGTCCTTAAAAAGAACAGACTATAAAGAGAGGGTAAGTGCTGATAATGGAAGTGGAAAAGGAGATATAAATTAAAAAATGAAAAAATAAATAAATGAATAAACAATAAATGGTAAACAGTAAGTGAGAATATTTGCAGGACTAATGATAACAATGTTCCATAAATTGATGGGCATAACTCTCTTAATCTTTTGTACCTGAATTTATTTATTTATTTATTTTTTAAAATTTTTTTTCAACGTTTATTTACTTTTGGGACAGAGAGAGACACAGCATGAACGGGGGAGGGGCAGAGAGAGAGGGAGACACAGAATCGGAAACAGGCTCCAGGCTCTGAGCCATCAGCCCAGAGCCTGACGCGGGGCTCGAACTCACTGACCGCGAGATCGTGACCTGGCTGAAGTCGGACGCTTAACCGACTGCGCCACCCAGGCGCCCCTGTACCTGAATTTAAAAACAAAGTAAGGGGCACCTGGGTGGCTCAGTCAGTTAAGCATCTCATGATTTCCGCTTAGGTTATGATCTCACTGTACATGGCATGGAGACCCTTGTCAGGCTCTGCACTTACAGCACAGAGCCTGCTTGGGATTCTCTCTCTCCCTCTCTCACTGTGCCTCCCTCCCTCTCTCTCTCTCTCAAAATAAATAAATAAACTTAAAAAATAAAACCAAAGTAAAATCTGCTACAGAATGGTTGATTCTGTCTATCTCCTTTGTTTTATCCTCATTGCTATTTTTAATTCAGTTTTTTTTTCACTTTCTGCCTATACTATGATATTAGTTTCCTAAAGGTTCTCATTATCATTAATGTAGCCTGTTAATCCTTTTTCATATTGTTGATGCTCTTACTCTCTTATAAAGCAAAGCTTATTTTATCAGTGTACAAGGAAAAATTCAAGTTGAAAGTGCCTGTCATATTCTGAACTATATTCTGGTAAGTTATGATTCAATAACAACAGTTGTATTATTTTAGAAACATTCCCATAATATATCCTATTCCTTTTTCTTTGTTTCCATAACAACTATTCTTTTATTCAAGTTTTTATCGCAATGTGTTATACCTCATTGTTTACTGGCAATTCTCTCCCTATGGTCTGACTTTACTGAGAGAACACATTATGTCTTCTGAATAGAAAAAAGCACTCCTGTGTTTTTCTTTTACTCTATATTCATGATGTTTCTGACTCCAGATGTGTATATTTTTCACACATTAAACAATTTTATTTTTTTTTTAATTTTTTTAAAATGTTTTATTTATTTTTGAGACAGTAAGAGACAGAGCATGAACAGGGCAGGGGCAGAGAGAGAGGGAGACACAGAATCGGAAGCAGGCTCCAGGCTCTGAGCTGTCAGCCCAGAGCCCGACGCGGGGCTCAAACTCACGGACCGCGAGATTGTGACCTGAGCTGAAGTCGGACGCCCAACCGACTGAGCCACCCAGGCGCCCCAGACATTAAACAATTTTCTAAGACACCAGCTGGGTGCCCTACAATTTAAGTAAATTCTGACACTATTGACCTGGACATAAATTCCACAGGTTGAGTTCAGTCCCATGAGATTGCTACCCACGTCCCCATTTCAGATGCCAAATGAGAGTCCAGTTGTTACCTGTGTTCCTTCCTTCCTTCCTTCCTTCCTTCCTTCCTTCCTTCCTTCCTTCCTTCCTTCCTTTATTTTTAGGGGAGGGAGAGGAAGAGAGAGAGAGAATCTTAAGCAGGCTCCACACCCAGTTCAGGGCTCGATCTCACAATTGTGAGTGGAAATCAAGAGTTGGATGCTTAACCAATTGACCCACCCAGGTGCCCCTGTTTTTGTTGTTGTTGTTTTTGTTGTTTGGTTGTTTGTTGTTTTGGGGGGGTTTGTTTGTTTGTTTGTTTGTTTGTTTTTAAGTAGGCTTCATGCCCAGCATGGAGCCCAGTGTGGGGCTTGAACTCAGGACCATGAGAGCAAAACCTGAGCTGACATCAAGAGTTGGATGCTCAACCAACTGAGCCACTCAGGCACTCCATACCTGTGTTTTGACCACACTGCTAAATTGAAGGTTCCTATGACCTTCTCAGGTTTGTTAATTTGCCAGAATGGCCCACAGAACTCAAAGGAACATCCTTCTTATTAGATTACTGGCTTATTATAACAGGATCAGGGACAGCCAGATGAAGGAGATGTACACAATGAGGTATGAGGGAAGCGTAGAGAGACTTCCTACCCTCAGAAGGTACTGCTCCTCCAGTACCTCCACATGGTCATCAATCCAGAGCTCTCAAAACTCTGTACTTTGGGGATTTTATACAGGCATTATCATATAAGCATGATCAATGGTTAACTCAGTCCCCAATCCCTCTCCCATTTTCTGGAGAGGTGGATGGGACTGAAAGTTCCAAGTTTCTAATCATGGCTTGGTCTTTTCAGTAAGAAGACTCATCCTAAAATTCTCCAGGCACCCAATAAAAGTCCGCTCATTAGGACAAACGATATCTCTGCACCTAGGAAATTCCAAGAGATTTAGGGGCTCTGTCAGGAGCCAGGATCAAAGAGCACAGAGGTTAAAAGATGCTCCTAATGCTCTTGTTACTTAGAAATTTTAAGGGTTTTAGAAGCTTTGTGTCAGGAACTGGGAGAAGAGACCAATATACATACATATATTTTTCTATCATTTTGCTTCTTCCTTCTCTTTTAATCTCCAGAATTTATCATAATGACTTGCATACACATGCACAATACTTGAAAGTACTTGATAAACGTCAATTGAGGTTTAAAAATGCATCTTTAGAATATCTGAAAGTAATAAGAATGCCTATGTCAGAGTAGCTCATAGCAGACTAATGCACCCACTGAAAATATCTACAAAATGTGACATAAAATAGTAAAGTGCAAAACCAACTGTCTTTGAAAGTAATATCTTTTCTTTGTGATGATATATACATAATATGAAATTTACTACTTTAACCATTTTTAAGTGTACAGTTCAGAGGCATTAAGTACATTGTTATGCAACCAGCAATACTCTGTATCACCAGAAATTTACATCATTCTGACCTACACTCATTAAATAATGACTCCCCAATATGCCATCTCCCAGACCCTGGTACCTACCGTTCTGCTTTCTGTCTCTAGTTTGACAACATGAGATACCGCAGATAAGTGTAATTATACAATATTTGTCCTGTACCTGACTTATTTTGCCTAGCATGATGTCTTCAAAGTTCATCCATCCTGTAGCATGTGTCAAAATTTCCTTCCTTTCTTAGGCTGAATAATATTCTATTGTATGCATATACTACGTTTTGTTTATCCATTCATCTGTTGATGGACACTTGGGCTGTTTCCACCTTTTGCCAATTATGAATAATGCTGCTATAAACATGCGTGTACACGTATCTGGGACACCACTTTCAACTCTTTGGAATATATACCTGGAAGTGGAATTGTTAGACCTTATGATAATTCCATATTTAATTTTCTGAGTAACCCTACACTATTTTCCACGAAATCTATACTATTCTATATCTTGACCTGCAATGCCAAAGATTCCAATTTGCCCACATCCTTGCCAACATGTTGTTTCTTGTTTTGTTTTGTTTTGTTTTGCTTTTTGTTTTAATATAACAGCTATCTTAATGGGTGTGAACAGGAGTAACATATGTTTGAAGCAGTTAGACTTGAAGGGCCAAGATGCTGGAAGAATGCATGCTTATGGCTCAGCAGCCTGTTTAGTTATTTTCCTTTCAAACCACTTGCCAACTTAAACAGCTCAAGACGCGGGGCTGAGGTTAAGAAGCTAGGAGAAAATGGATAAGTGGTAGAGAAGCAAGGATTCTCTCTGTAATCTCACAGTCCTGGGGAGACAAAAATTAAAATTCAGTCTTGTCAAAGTGGCTAGCACTTGAGGAACTAACACACCAGAGAAGAGGCAGGTGGAGAAAAGTAAAACTTGGATTTTGTACAGGATTTTCCTCAAGTCATTTGCTGGCTACTTAGCTGCTTAGGACAGGCTAAGAAGCTGGACTAAAAACTCCTGAGAATTTCACAAAAACTTGCATTGGTTGTATAATGCTGGAAAACAAAAATCAGACTTTAGTGTTCCCTAAAAAGTAGGGGGCTCGTAAAGACTGTAAAGTTCATTTGGGGAGCACAGCGGGGTATGCCCTAGAGAGGGCGTGAACGATCTTCAGCAGAGACTGAAGACATCTAAATCTTGGCATCGAATCATCTCCCACCTTGATTTTATTCAGTGAGAGGTGTAGGATAAATCCTCTGTAGACAAAGACAACATCACCTAAAGCCTCTCTACATTTTCAAATACCAAGTCTAGAATTGACTCAGAATTACCAATCTTACTAAGAATAAGTACCAAAGGGGGCGGGGAAACTAATGCAAACAGACAACAGATAATCCAATTGTTTGAGACTGCAGATATATATTCAAAATAATTATTTTCATTTATTCAATAAAATATATGATTGGATGAAAATAATATTGAGGAACTGAAAGCCACAGACAAAGAATGGAGTAGAAATTCTAGCACTGAAAGATTCTATAATGGATATTAAGAACTGGGTAGATGGGCATAACAGAACATTGGAAACAGCTGTAGAGAGAACCAATGAGGTGAGGTCATTAGCAATATGCAGATTGAAGCAAAATAATAATTAATAATAATAATAATAATACTTTCAGAAAAGGACAAAGCAAACAAGTGAACCGTGAATAAAATGTGTAAGATACTTCAGTTGAAGCATGTGGTTGATAAATTTACCAAACAAGCCTCCAGTAACAGATTAAGAAAATCTATGAAACAAAATCAGGGAAAAATGCAAAGAAAGCCATAGTAGAGACAGTGTAGTAAAACTTCTGGAAAACAAAAAGAAAGAGAAAATCCTCACATCAGTGAAATACACAGAAATAACATCTCAAAGATACAAAACAAAAACAAACGTCCAACTTACAATTTCTAAACAATGAAATTAGAGCCCTAGCCGATGTAAGAGTGAAAGGAAAATAAAGGAGGGAAGGGGGAGTTTGGAAGAGAAATAAAATTTGCAATATGCAGATGACATACTTATGTATGTAAATAACCCAAGTAACGTACAGACAATTTTTAGAAATACTGACTGTAGCTAAACTGCTAGCTGAAACAGTCCATTGCATTTTTATAGACTAGAACCATTAGAAATGCTAATTAAGACCACAATAAGATACCAATATGAACCCATCAGAATGGCTAAAACTACAATAAATCGATAAAGTTAAGTTTAGGAGAGATACATAACAATTAGAATTTTTATACATTGCTAGTCAGAGTATAAAATACGGTGCTACAAATTTGGGGAAATTTTTTATAGTAATTTCACATGTAGGCAATAATAAAACGGTCAGCAAAATAAAAACATAAGTACAAGCACATACACACATATATAATACATCCAGAATCTATAAGAATTCTTACAAAACAGTACAACAGTCAATATGATGGAAAAATGGGCCAATGAACAGGAACTACACAGAAGAGGATATCCAAATGTTCATACATTTATGAAAAGGTGCTTAACTTCATTAGTTATCAGGCACATGACAATTAAAAGCAGGATTTATCACTGCACATTCATTAGAGTGGGAAAAAGAGTGCAAATGGCAGTACCAAGAGTTTGCAAGAATACAAAGTACCTAAAACTTCTGTATATGGCTGCTAGGAGAGTACATTTGTACAATCACTTTGGGAAAATGTTGGTAGATCCACTTATGCTAAACACATACACATCCCCTGATCCAGAATTATACTCCTAGGAACACACTGAGAAAAGTGTATACATGTTTCCTACAAATGGCAAAGAAAAACATAATACAAAAAACACAGGTATCTAGGTATCCAGCTTTTTCTCTGTGAGGACAGGTCTTACTGATTGTCCTTGGTTCTAGAAGCTCTGTTTAATGATGTACCTTAAACATATTGCTCTTCAAAGTTCCTGCTTTCCCAGATTTCCCAGAAGTTTCAATGCCATTGCTTGGTTCTTAACAGCTTCTTACAAAAGGGAAAAAGGTTCAAAACTAGCCTAGGCTAAGCTAGTTTTGTAAGCTGCCCAGATTTTTTAGGGCAGTGAAACTATTCTACAGGATACTGTAAATGGTGGCTACATATTATGCATTTGTCAATAATCATGGAATGCACAACACAAAGAGTGGACCTTAATGTAAACTATGCACTTAATAATGTATCATTATTGGTTCTTCCACTGTAACAAATGTACTACACTGATGCAAAATGTTAATAATAGGGAAATCTGGGATGCGCAGAAAGCCAGTATATGGAAATTATAGAGCCAAGTATATGAAAACTTCCTGTACTTTATCCTTACTTTTCTGTAAGCCTAAAACTAGGAAAAAAATTAAATCCCTCATTTAGAGAAAAATCCACTCTAGTATTTTAATATCTTTGACAGTTAAAAGAAATTAGATTAGGAACTAAGGGTCATACATATCTGATAAAGAACTGTTACTCAAAGTAAAGAAAGAACTTGCAAAACTCAACCATTAAAAAAAACAATAAAAAATACATTGACAAACACTTCACCAAGGAAGAAAGATAGATAGATAGCAAATAAACACATGAAAAGATGCTCCACATTATATGGCACTAGAAAAATGCAAATTAAAAGCAACTTTATTCATAATTGCTAAAATTTAGAAGCAAGCAAGATATCCTTCAGTAGCTGAATGTATAAAAAAAAATGTGTTACATCCAGACGATGGAATATTATTCAGCGATAAAAAGAGATGAGCTATCAAAATACATGGAGAAAACTTAGATGCATGTTACTACATGAAAGAAGACAATCAGAATAGGCTACATAATGCATGATTCCAACTATATGATATTCTAGAAAAGTGAAAACTATTGAGACAAATGATGAGTGGTTACCAAGGGCTTGGCTGGAAGAGTAGATGAACAGACAGAGCACAGAGAATTTTTAGGGCTGTAAAGCTATTTGTAGGACACTATCATAATGAGTACATGACATGACACATTTTTCCAAGCCCATAGAATGTACAACATTTAGAGTGAACCTTAATGTAAATTATGGGTTTTGAGTGATAAGGAAGTGCCAACATACGTTCATAGATTATAACAAATGTACTTCTCTAGTGGAGACATTCATTAAGGGAGGGGGTAGGCATATGTGGAGGCGGGGCTATATGGGAAAGCTCTGTACTTTCTGCCTTTTGCTGTGAACCTAAAAGTGCTCTAAAGAACAGTCTATTAGGGGCGCCTGGGTGGCGCAGTCGGTTAAGCGTCCGACTTCAGCCAGATCACGATCTCGCGGTCCGGGAGTTCGAGCCCCGCGTCAGGCTCTGGGCTGATGGCTCGGAGCCTGGAGCCTGTTTCCGACTCTGTGTCTCCCTCTCTCTCTGCCCCTCCCCCGTTCATGCTGTGTCTCTCTCTGTCCCAAAAATAAATAAACGTTGAAAAAAAAAATAAAGAACAGTCTATTAAATCAAAAATATATGGAAATGAAAAGTGAAATCAGGATATGAAGGAGAATGTCAGGTGAATATATTGACTACTTTAAGCCATAGAGTTATATGTTTTGCACGAAATATATTTTTTAAGTGTATTTATCTATTTTGAGCGAGAGACAGAGAGTGTGAGTAGGGGAGGGGCAGAGAGAGAGGGAGAGAGAGAATCCCAAACAGGCTCTGTGTTGTCAGCAAAGAGCCTAACGTGGGGCCCAAACCCAGACACTGCAAGATCATGATCTGAGCCGAAATCAAGAGTCAGACACTTAACCAACTGAGCCACCCAGGCTCCCCTTGCATGAAACATTTTTAATATAGGCATATGCCAAACTATTAAGTAATAAATCTGTCATTAATCTTAGTAGAAAGCATTATATCACATGGGAAGTTTTACAACTAAAATAAAATGAAACAACCTATTTTAGATTGTAAGACTGAAGCTTACAAAAAAAAATAAGAAACTGAGCACATTTCAATATTTTTTATAAGTAAAGGTCTAGAGGAAAAAATCTTTTATCCTCTTCTGTGATATGAGCATGTATGAGCACAAGTATCTATATTTTTTTAAACTAAGAATAAAGTTTAGATTTTTTCCATTATTCTTCTTCCATTCTGTAAATATTCCAATAAAAATATACTATTTAAGATGGAAGCTATTTACAGTATCTTTGTAAATAAATCTTCCCTTAGATTTATTTCTCTAATTTTCATAAAAGCATGCTCAGTCTAACACCTGTTCAAAAAAAATGAATCTGTCCTTAATCAGCCATAAAGAATATTAACCCTGGTTACTTGCCAGAGGCTATAATTTCTTGTCAAAATTCCAGCTGAGTGATATTATATTATTTTAAAGAACACAGTACTTAAAAAAAAAAACTATTCATTTTTCTTAGAAGGCTACATTCTATCATTTGATAGAGTCTGGCAGCAGAAAGATTCCATATTGAGATAATATGAGTATAGCCACTGGCAGAATTCCCACACCGAAGTGAACATCAGTGCAATGTCTTGAATTTTTATTGAGGATTCATAAAATAACCTGCCACACGAATTCCACTTCTCAAACTGCCCTAAAACGTTTATTGAGAGTACCTTCCGTTACGTCATTCATTGTTCTTCATACGTAAGTGATTTCCTGAGGAATTCGGTAATTAAAACAAAACAAAACAAAACAAAAATCTGTTTTCCTTAGGGAATGGTATGCTTCTTTTTTCATATGTGAATTATCACATTTTCCTCATTTGTCAGTTTACCACATCGAGGCTTTATGTTTAGTCACAAAAATTATCATAGTCTTCGTATTTACTTTGTAAATATTTACATTGTAAATTCTTTTGTAAAAGAAAAATAATACATGCATATATGTGTAAGTTTCAGGAATAAATGAAATCATTTTCATCAAATTAGTGTACTATATTCTTAGGTTTAAGATAAATTATTCATGGCATGTATGAAATTCACTCTGGGGAGTCATGAGAGAGAATGCCAGTGAGCTAGGTCCTTGTCTTCTAAAGTAGCTGACCCTTAGGACAACTTTTCGCCAGATTTGTTTGGAAAATAATTTGCTCGGGGTGGATTCTGGAGGGCAAGGCAAAAATGTAAATAAATCTAGACATAGGAATATACAGAAAATATTTAAAGTTTCCTTACTTTTAAAATTCTTTGTTCCTGCATCAATAATATTGTATCATCTTGAATTACTATAAATTATTATTTTTTTTACTCTGAAGCACAATAGTGAACTTTAGTTTAAGATACATTCTTCATTATAAAGTGACTGGGATATCAGAACAAAATGTGATTGAATTAGAAGAATATACTAGAGCTAGTAACATAACATTTCTGGTGATAATAATTTCTAGGATAATTAGTTGATGTAGATATTCTCTTACTTGCTGATACATTGACAAAATTTCTAAGGAAATAGCTTTCTTTTGGAAAAATAACTTTTTCAATATTTTCTTAGGGTGATGCCTTATAATATTAACCAGTCTCTAACCTATTTTTACCATTGTGTTAGAGTCTCAGCTCTATCTTGTCTAGTAAGTTAGATGTTTCTTTAAGTTCCCTACTTTCCTTCTATCATTCTAAGTTTATTTTTAATTTATTTTGAGAGACAGAGAGAGACAGAGAGAGAGAGCACACATGCTTGTGTGCAAGGGGGAGCGGTAGAGAGAGGGAGAGAGAATCCCAAGTAGCTCCCCATTGTCAGCGCAGAGCCCGATGTGGGGCTCTAACCCAGAACCATGGGATCATGACCTGAGCCAAAGTCAAGAGTTGGACACTCAACCAACTGAGCCCCAATGTGCCCCAAGGTGTCCATTTCGATCACCATCATCAGCACTGCTAGTCAGAAACTTCGATTAACACAAAGATACAAGAATGTGTGAATAAATTCTGCCTCTTTTTATAAATCATATAAAGAATGATCATGTTTTCACTGATAATTAAAAATTAAATATAATTAGTTACTGGTTTAGAGGCAATTTTTTCAACCCTGGTTTTCACATACCTTAAAAACAGATGCAAAATGTTTTTGTTCAATAAGGAAGAATGTACTTTTAATGAAATAAAAACCAACCTACATAAGTTGAAAAAAGAGGGGTGCCTGGGTGGCTCAGTCGGCTGAGCGTCTGACTTCAGCTCAAGTCATGATCTCGCAGTTTGTGAGTTCGTGCCCCACGTTGGGCTCTCTCTCTCAAAAATAAATAAACATAAAAAAAATTAAAAATAAGTTGAAAAAAGACATTTTCTTTTACTAAATTAAATTACCCTCATTGTATTTTAGTTTTATTTTATAAACACACACACCCCATAAAGTTGAGAAAAAGTATAGTCTAATAATTTGTTTTAATAGAGAACATTGGTGCAATCACTACCCAGGTCTAGAAACAGATCATTAGAGCACTCCAGGAGATTTATTTTTTAATGTTTATTTATTTATTTATTTAGTTAGTTAGTTAGTTAGTTATTTGAGAGAGAGAGAGAGAGAGAGAGAGAGAGCGTGAGCATGAGAATGGGAGGGGTAGAGAGAGAGGGAGACACAGAATCCAACGCAGGCTCCAGGATCTGAGTTCTCAGCACAGAGACCAATGCAAGGCTCGAACACACAAACTGTGAGATCATGACCTGAACCAAAGTAGGACGCTCAACCAACTGAGCCACCCAGGTGCCCCAGGAGTTCTTTGTAGATCCCTTCAACTTCAAAACCTTTCCATCTGCAGTAAAGACTACCACAATTTATTTTAGTTGGGAGAGAGTGCGAGCTGGGGAGTAGGCGAGAGAGAGAGAGAGAGAGAGAGAGAGAGAGAGAGAGAGAGAGAGAATCTTAAGTAGGCTTCACGTTCAGTGCAGAGCCCAACGCAGGGCTTGATTTCGTGACCCTGGGATCATGACCTGAGCCGAAACCAAGAGTCAGATGCTCAACTGACTGAGCCACCCAGGTGCCCCATGATTCTTATGGGACCATTTCTTTGTTTTACATTATAATTTTACCAGCTAAAATTCCATCTGAAAACATAATATTCACCTATCTGAACATTAGGTAAATGAATAATATAGTGTGATTCTTTCGAGTCTGTCTTCTTTTATTCAATATTATACTTCTAATTCAATCATATGAACATTCATTCCATTGTATAAGAAGTCCATAATTTACTTATTTATTCTACACCTGATGGACCTTTGAGTTGTTTCCAAATTTAGGCTATTAAGAATGATACTTCATTGAGTAATCAGAATATTTCTACTAGTATAAAAGTAAATGTATTTTAGGAGGCATATAATTATATCCTTAGAAATGGATAGTTTCTAACACTAAAATTCACATCAATCCATAATCCACATCACATGAATTTATAGTCAATTGCCAGCCTTCTACCATCTTTTCCCCACTCCCTTCTCAGCCAGGTCAGGAAACAGAACACCACTAGGACCCCAGATACCATCTACTGATCTCTTTGCAAACAGCTCTCTCTTTTCCACTCCTGGCTAAAGATAATCACAGCATTATTTTTTGGTCTTTTGTGATATTCATAATGCTCTATATCCATGTACTTCTTTCATTCAATAGATTGCACCTCATGTGTCTATGAAAACAATCCCTTTCTGTGCATTCACATTGGCACATAGTTAAAAACTTGTGTTTTGCAGTGGGTTTCTGACAGGTTTTTCTGACTTCATTCAGGCTCCTCTCTTACTCGCCTTCCATACTGCATCCAGAACTTATTTTTCAGTGCTTACTAGAATGTTGCCATGGTACTCTAAGCTTAAAACGGCTCTTCATAAGACGAAGCATAAAAGCCAAGATCTTTAACAAAGGTCTTAACACTGTGTTTTATGCTAGGAACGATATTCTCTGCTCCGTTCCTCCTGATCCAGAGTTTCATCTCTCCTCACCTTCCTATGACTCTACATGTGTGAGATGTCTTCCTTGAAAGCTTACAAGCCACCTATCCCATCTCCACAATTCTCTTTACACCGTTTACTTTAAATCTGAATAATATTACTACTACTCTTAATAACAATAAATATTCCTTCACAAAACTACATAAAATATAATACAATGTGCCTAGATTACAACGTATCCAAAGTAGAAATGTGTACCTACAATTAATTGCATTGCATTTTAGTAATACACTTTAATTTCTGCCTATTCCAATGGACTAAAATGTTTTCGAGACAGACACAATATATTTTTCGTCAATCAATCCAAACTGTCAGCACAATACTTAGCACATAATGATGCTGAGCCTGTATTTGTTGAATGAATAAATGGTTAATAAATAAAAGGCATGACATATTCCTTCAAGGAGCTCACAATATATTTAGGGAGATCAATCTAAGATAAATGAAAATTAAAAACCTGATTTGGTATAAAAAGAGTATAATATTTTGGATTTCAAGACACTGAGATGGCTTAGAATATGTCTTTCAGTCTGCATAAAAAGTTAGAGTATTGATTTTCTCTAACAAGTACATGAAATAGAAACATCATTTTCTAAACTTCAGTAGACTCTTAATTGGATTCTTCTTTTTAATTTTAACTAACGAGCTTTCAGGAGTCTATGAAGCTATATAAAGATATGCATTCATTGCATTTTACTAAATTTATTTAATGAGTTCAATTTTACCATGTTGGGAAAATCAATAAAACTTAGTACTGAGTAATGTTCCAAATTAATAATTATCATCAGAAGTTTCTTTTAATTTTACAAAGAATGCTAAGTACATTTTGCCATTGAAACAACATTGCAAATTGTGGTTAGATTCCAGAGTATGTGGGAATATAAGAAACTCATTAATTAGTGCAGCAGAAATGAGTAGCACCCCTCCCCCCTCCCCCCTCCCCTCCCTGCCCTACCACACACACAAATATCATGGTTCCTTTTCATCATGCACAGTGTGGCTGGGAAACAGTTACCCAGATAAGGATTAAATTCTCCTCATGCTCTCTCCTGCATCAAAGTATGATTTGGGGACTAGCTCTCACCAAGGAATATAAGTAGAAAAGGGATTTGTCAATCTCGGGAGTTTTGAGAAGCAGGTATGTCTTTGAATAACTAAAAGGGAAGGGCTCTGATGCTAGCGAATGATAGAGTAATAAGGTTGAAAGATCCTGTGGCCATGATTTACCATATGGAGGAAAACTATCCACCAAACAAGAAAACACTCATAGGACCCCTAAATGACTGAAAAGTAAACTTTGCTGTGTTAAATCTCTGAAACTGTAAGCTTTGAGTCTAAGAATAGCTAATATGACTCTAATACACCTAGCGTTTCTTAAATCATATCTTCTGGAATAATAGTCAATTATATATATGCCATGAAAAGTTCTAAGATCAGATATATTAAAATTCTATGTCCTTTGTAGAGATATGTAATAGATATATTTTAAAAAGCTCTGCAAATCTGTATGGCTTAACAAAAAACATTTAACTGTGTTCAGTGTAGTAATTCCAAAATTTACTGATAAATTTAAGTAATATTATTACCCTATGTAAGTAGTATTAGTCAGAAAACAAAAACAAAAATAAAAACAAACCTTTGGAAACTCCCTTACCAAATCATTGATAATGTCTCCCATGAGCTGGCAATGAATTTTAAAATATTTCAACTATTTGTTGGAGAAAGTCCTCAGGGCTAGACGTGAATAGTCAGGGGCATGAATGTATTTACTAAGGAACTAGGGTTTATGGTAGGGATAGAGGATATGTAGATAGTTGTTTCTGAGAAACTGATATGGAGAGACAAGTGTGAGTTACCTCAAAGCAGAGAGAAAACTGACCAGCATCAAATGAGCAGGTGAAGGAATAGAAGCAGTTTGACAAACATATAGTCAGTTATACATGTAAAGCGTTAAGAGGTCAAAGGAGACATTTCTCCATTATCATCCCATTTATCCAAGGTACACACTCGCTTTGACCTGGGTAACACATGTTGTTTTGCTGGCTCCACTTAGTTTATTTTTTTTCCTAAAGTTTATTTATTTATTTTGAGACAGAAAGGGGGAGAGAGAGAGAGAGACAGACTGAGAGAGAGAGAGAGAGAGCATGCATGAATGGGAAAGAGGCAGAGAGAGAGGAAGAGAGAGAATCCAAGCACGCCCTGCACTGTCAGTGTGGAGCCTGATGTGGGGCTTGAACGCATCAACCATGAGATCATGACCTCAGCTGAAACCAAGAGTCAGATGCTTAACTGACTGAGCCACCCAGGCACCCCTCAGTCCCTTCTAAAGAACATTTTCTTGTCATGATCTGAAAAGGGGCATTTCTGTATAGGGCATGACACATTTTTCTCTTCTCTTTAATTACCATGGTTGATGATACACAACAGGGCAGAGGGCAGCCAAGCCACTGCCTGGCGAGAATTCTTTCAGATGCTCAATGAATTTGTAAAGTACATAGAGAGGAACGGTGGGGGGGGGGGGGGCGGGGATGGTGGGAGGGAGAATGGAGGTGCTGTGGAGAGGCAGGTCCTGTAAGGCATGGAGGGAGGACAGTCACTTTGGGTCATGCATAAGATGAGGAAATAAGTCAAGAGAGAAGGAGAGATGAAAGAGATCAGGTAGCCCCAGGGTACAGCTCAGTTTCTTGTGACAAAGAGCTTTTGAATAAGATCCTACTTCATAAACCAGTGAATCAGTATTTGAGCTATGAGTAAGGGCTGGACATTTTTTTTCAATGTAGACTTAAAAGTGAAATCTCCTTAACAAAACATTAAAAAATAATGAGCTTTCATTGGATTTAGAAGTATTTAAATTATCATAGGGGTAAATTATTGTTTCAAAGAAGACATGGTGAGATTTAATTTAGGCTTATTTAGTAATGGAGTGCTTATTTCCAGCAATGTGTTAACATTAAGCCCTAAAAATTTAATGCAAGCCTCTTACACTAAGATCAGTCCCTTGTCCTCAAGTGAATCCACCTAATTGGGGCATTTTGTTTTATTATCATGAGGTATCAAGATGCAGATCAATGGATCTATCATCTATCTTTCTATCTATCAATTGGACGGGGCACCTGGGTGGCTCAGTCGGTTGAGCGTCTGACTTCAGCTTGGGTCATGATCTTACAGTCTGTGAGTTCGAGCCCCGCGACAGGCTCTGAGCTGACCGCTCCGAGCCTGGAGCCTGCTTCAGATTCTGTGTCTCCCTCTCTCTCTGACCCTCCCCCGTTCATGCTTTGTCTCTCTCTGTCTCAAAAATAAATAAACGTTAAAAAATTTTTTTAAAAAATAAAATAAACAATTGGTAAGGCATGGGCCTTCTATCTAAAGAGTTAGGAATATGAATGCAATTATAAAAGTGTATAAAAACAACATATTTGACATTTTTGCAAAGTAGTTTATAAAGGAATCAGTGGAACAGAGAAGGATGGAGTTAATCAAATTATTATCTCATTGTCTGTAAGAGACCAATATAAACATAAATATCTAATATTGTTATAAATATAAATATAAAATATGATATAATAAAAACAGAAATATTTTTCTTTCAATTCTTTTAAGTACATTTTATAAATTTTATAAATTCATTTTATTATTACATTATATTATTTATTATTATCAATGTATTTTATAAATCTGTTATAATGGTTATCATTTTTATAAATTTTTTTCTGTTTGTTTTTATTAATGCTTTTTATCTGGGAAAACTTTTTACAAATTGCATAATCCTAAGATTTCCTAGAATTTTTAAAATAAGCTTTACCTTGTCCCCTTATAAGTTGTACCTTATAAGATCAACTAAAAAATAATCATCTTGCCCCATTATGACCAGCATTATAAGCAACAGATAAAGGCAGGATAAGTGGATTGCCTTTGTTTAAAGTTTTACATTCCTGCAGGAAATTGGAGCAAAAAGGAAAAATAATATTGTTATAATACAAAAAGTTGAATTTCACAATGAAACCAAAGCAACTTTCCAAATATCTCAAATTTTTTGGTGTACCATTGTTTAAAATTCAGTTAAATTCAAAAAAGGACAAACAAGAACTTAAAACCTAGCTAGAGAGCACTAGTATCACTTATTTCAAAAATACACTGTCCTCAGAAAGACTCAAATTGATGAGAAGATTCATCACATTTAGTGAGGCAATTTCCACCTTTTCATAACTTGGAGCTAGACACGTGAATGGAGAAAATACAGAAGCAACAATCACAACACAGACAACATCAGAAAGAAAATAATCCTCTTGCAAGTGTACGGAAAGGAAAACCACTAAGGATAATGCCATTCAACTGAGCAGGAATAGGCAAAGTTAATTGGGAAACCCAAACCCAAAAAACAGCAGAACTCTTGGAGGGTAGAAAAGAAACCTGAATGCCAGTACTAGTATGAGAAGAAATATCACTTTTAAGTGGTTCGTATATTCTATGGCCTCTCGCTTAGGTTAACTCTCTGTTGTTTGAAAAATAAGGAAGACAGCAGTGATGCTAATAAACCAAAGGAAAAATCATCAAAAAATCACTTAGGAGTTTCACCGGTAATATCTGAAATGGGATAGACTCTGATCAGTAGACTCTGATCTTCTCCTTCTCCTTCTTCTCCTTCTCCTTTTAAGTTACATCCAAGTTAGTTAGCATATAGTGCAACAATGAGTTCAGGAGTAGATTGCTCAATGTCCCTTATCCATGTAGCCCATCCCCCCTCCTTCTCCTTCTCCTTCTCCTTCTCCTTCTTTTAATTTACATCCAAGTTAGTTAGCATCTAGTGCAACAATGATTTCAGGAGTAGATTCCTTAATGCCCCTTATCCATTTAGCCCATCCCCCCTCCCACAACCCCTCCAGTAACCCTCTGTTTGTTCTCCATATTTAGGAATCTCTTATGTTTTGTTCCCCTCCCTGTTATGTTATTTTTGCTTCCATTCCCACGTGCTCATCTGTTCTGTGCCTCAAAGTCCTCATATGAGTGAAGTCATATGATATTTGTCTTTCTCTGACTCATTTCACGTAGCATAATACCCTCTAGTTCCATCCGTGTACTTGCAAACGGCTAGATTTCATTCTTTTAGACTCTGATCTTCTGACACTGGCTATGTAGTGGGCAGAGCTGGCACCCGTCTCCCACCACTGCAGACAGTAAGCACATAGAGCTGCCGGGTAAATACATAAGGGTAAAATTAACACATCGCTACCTTTAGAGAGGCAGATGTGTGTGTTAAAAATAGAAGCTAACACAGAGTAGTTAGGCTGAATTGGTCTTGGAGGGATGAGGAGACTAATAGCAAACCCAGCTGTGGTCCCTGAAGGTAATGACTGTGGTGAAATACCAGCCCTGGCACAGGAAATCTGGCTTTAGTTTGGTATGAAGCAGGGAGATGGAACTGAGGACTCTACATTCAGCTGCAACCCTGGAAATCACAGTCTTTGTGAAACCAGGACAAACAGATGAAATTACAATTGGCCCAGGCAAGCCTCCTGGGGATTTGTCTCTGCCTGAGTCTCTTGGGTGGACTGATGGGAGCGCGCATGGCGTGTGTGCATGCCTGTGTGTGCAGAGTGCCTTCAAATGGAGGCTGAAAAAGCTCGTAGGTCCCGAGCTTTGATATTATAGAAGCTTACCCTTTTCTTGATCCCTGCAGGTATGCAGTAAGCTTTCTTGCCATCTCCTTGAGTGGGTTGTCAGATCTCTTTTCCTAGTCCAGTTCCCGCCCCCTCCCCACTCCCTCAAGAACACACACATAGAAATGTGTCTTTCCAAGGACTTAAACTTTGTTGCAGTGACGTCAGCTGCAACCCTTTCAGGAAAACCCACAGGTTCTTCTCCAGTTATCTGATGTGTTAAAATGTTACTGAGGCAGCTCAAGGGCTTTCTATTCTGGCTTACAGTGTCTTCTTTCTTTCTCTTTATTGAGAATTTCCTTTCCTCATTTATGATTGATTTAATGATGGGTTTAATACCTTTTTTTTTAAACTTGTTATCCAACATTTGCAGATGTTAGAGCCAGAGTAATTTTTCACCTTATTTTTATCTTATTATCCTGCCAGCACTGATATCGGACCAAGAATTTCCTTCATATCTTTTTATTGATGAAACTATTTTTACTTGACAAGAATACATATTCCTTTTCCCTGTCCACCAATGGGGATTAAATACAAAATTAACATTTTGTTGTATGATAACAATGTGATGACCATAAAGCATGGATAGCTTTATAAGATCTCCATCTCAGATTTTGAATGACAACCAAAAGAAGGAAATGCAAAGGATTATTTTGAAACAGGATCATTTTTGTGAACTATTCTAAACGTCTAACCAGCTTCTATGTAATAATCTTAAAGAGAAAAAAAAAATCCCAGACATGCTTTTCAAGTATTTTAGTTTTGAGTTGCAGTAAATACTGTGGCACAGCACCTGGAACATTTCTTCACAATGGAAGCATTCTTTTCCCTAGTGCTGAGAGTGTTGGTGCCTGGTGACTCTCCCCTGAGTCCTTCCTAGTCTTTTTTAATAAAAACTCATTTAACTTATAGTAACAATGAATTCCATCTGTCAGAGCTATTGTCTTACCGTTTGTTTTTTATTTGTTTGCTTTTAGCAGTGATGATTTCTCTAAGTGCCTAGAATATATTCTACTACAGAATAAGTAGAACCTTACTACTCCTTTTCTATTAATAAGCAAAATACCTTTCTGGGAGAGCCCAATGGCTTACATGCCATTATCATGCCATGTAAGAACATGTTGATTTTGAGGACAATACTAGTTTTTACTAGAATTTAAAAAATACCAGCGTTAAGTTGTTTCTTATTTCTACTGAAATATTATATGGCTATACATTGTGGAAAATCAGTTATGATGTAAGATGAGAGTTTCTTCGTCTACATATTCATAATAAAGAACCTATTGAAAAAGTTTCTGGGAGGAAACATCTAATATGTACTATTGTATAAAGTGCTTCAGTTAACCTTAGATATCCATCCACCTATCCATCAATAAATATATCCATAAATTTTGAATTCTGCAGGTTTCTCACTGCCAACAGTCAGCTGAATTTGTTTAGAGTTCTGAAGAGTACCTTTGGGAAAGTGGGTAAATAATGAATCTCCAGCATACAAGATTTTGACATGGAAACTTAATTAGTCGTCTGCTTAATTAGAGGGAAGTGTCAAGTTAACTATATTCAGCTTCTCATTCTTTTGTTCCCTGGAATAAAATATTTTCAATCACTTTATTGATACTGAAATTTACTTAACAATTTGTTCCTATTCTTAATTACCTGTCATGCAGCATGATAGAAATATTAAAATATTAATTTAAAAATATACTAATTTATGAAAATATACTTAGAAATGACTTAAAATTGAATTTGTTAATTTTATCTCAAATTCATTGTGACTTAAATCTAGTCACTTTGACTGGTAACATTTATAACTCGATTTAAAAAGGCTTTATATGCAGCATATTTTTAATTAAACCTGCAGAATTTTAACTATATGGAGGAGGGAGTGGGGCTACTTCAGAACTTGTTGTAAAATTTATTTCTGGTAATATGGTAAGCATATTAAATATGTAGTTAATCATTAAATTTCTATTAAGTTTGTCCCTCCAAAATTCTCATTTTTAAATCAAAATTAAGCAAATAATTCTGATGCTTCCTAAAAAAATCTTTTTGATATACTTGGAAAGTCATTCATGATTTACTGTGTACATATGGAATGTGAGAAAAATGACACTAGAAATACATCTGAATTATTGTTATAAAATACCTGAGTACTCCGTTTTATCTGTTGAATAGATTACAGTGTAAACCAACAGTAATAAACTTAAGTCCACTCTGACTTATTATTTTATAAATAATTTAAAAAATTTTCTCAAAATAGTTATTCTATGGTGTTCACTGATTTAGTCACACATTTATATTTTGCTTATTGACTCTCTCTGGACTTGAGCTACAAGAACATAAAGTAAAACAATATAATCAGAAATTTTGCAAAATGTAAATCACTCAAAGAGTTATATTCCTTCTGTATTACAATAAACTGTAGAGACCAGAGACACAGGTGGAATTGGGTGAAAATAATAATAATAAAATAAAATAAGAATATGAACAGATAATTCAAAGAAGCAGAAACACAAGTAGCCAGTAAGACTTATTATTGAGTAAATGGCTATTATTGAAGTGATGAATCTAAAAATTTTTATCTACCAAACTGATGAGCAGATTAAAGTTTTCAACAGATTTAAAGTTATCAACCAAATTGACGAACAGATTAAAGTTTTCAGCATGAAGTGTGCTAGAGATTTCGGTGGGCTAGTTCTCTCACACGCTTCTGATAAAGTTTATTTGGAACAACCAGTCTGGAACGAAGTCAGTGTCATCTATCAACAGTAAAGATGGACTTACTCTAAAAAAAAAAAAAAATCTGAAAAGAATATTTGGAGAAATTATCACCCAGATTTATAAGGAAATATCCTTAAGAATGTGTTTGAAAGATGGTTTATAATTTGGAAAACTTGTAAACAACTCCATATACAGCAGCAAGGGAATGGATAAATCAGAGGTGGTGTATTTGAAGATGGAATTTTTAAAGCTATGGTTAAATTCACAAAATCTATCTTTTTTATTACCATAGTTAGAAGATATCTTTTCATAACTAAAGTAGGTTGTACAAAAGGCAGATATAATTCATACATAATTTACTTCATATAGAAATAAAAGCTCTATCCTAAGTTTAATATATTTTTGAAAAAGAGTCTAGACGGATACCCACCACATTCATTACAACAATTCACTTTTGATGAGAAGGAGTAGAAAGTGGAGGTTCACTGAGATCACGGCATAAGTTGCTAAAATAAGTTAGGCATGAATAGATGGCAAACTGGATTTGAGTTGATGTAGCATAGATGGATGAGACAGACTTGAAATCAGCAGATATTACTATACAGTTGAGATGACTAGAGAACAGAAAAGGAAACTTTTCCGGACATATGCTAGGTACCACAGTATTAAAGGACAGTATGGACTTTAACTTCTCAAAGTTTGCATTTAGTAGGAGGAGGATACACTGGGGCATAGAAGGAGGAGTATAAATGAAAATAATTTTATTCACACAGAGTTTAATATAGGGATTAAAATATAAGGTAACATTGAAAGAAAATATTCAAGAGAACTCAAGTATGAATACTTGTTTAAAAATAGAATTTTAAGATTTCCAGCTGGAAGCTAATTGTTTGATCTAGGAATCAATATCAGCTACTGGGTAAAGGGAGTTCAATGAAAGAGTAGAAAAATAGTGAATATAGGAGGGAGAGCATAAAAATGGGAAGTTAATCTGAGGGAAAATCTTGCCTTGGGAGGTAAGGGAAAGAGGGGACAAGAAAGGAAACACTGAAAAAAATAAAGAAAGGAAGAACCTAAGCTTTGTGGTTATATTGAAGTCAAGAAAATTTGAAATAAGGAGAGATATCAAAGAGATGGGCCCAGGGTTCAGGTATACTCTTTTGTCCTGACTGGTATCAGATTGAATATTAACAGGCAGAAGACATACTGAGATACTCTAGCATTTCTGGAGCCAATGGCACCAATAAGCAAGAGGGGAAATATTAAGCTTAAGGGTCTTCTGGCCTAGGTGACAAAGGGATCAAACTTTACAAACCAAAACATGTCCTTATCTCAACTAGGGCTAATTCTATAAAACTGGGTGGACAGCTCTCCTTGTCCACATAAGAACATCTCTAATATCTGTCCATAACCCTTCTGCATGACCATCCCTCCCCCACAGCCATCCTATCTGGCTTACTTCCTCTCAAATACCTATTTTGTCAATTTTAACAATGCTCCATACACTAATTGATCTCTCCATATAATGTAACATTTGATCTGTACTACATTTTGAAATACTTGGCTCCTGGGGCGCCTGGGTGGCGCAGTCGGTTAAGCGTCCGACTTCAGCCAGGTCACGATCTCGCGGTCCGTGGGTTCGGGCCCCGCGTGGGGCTCTGGGCTGATGGCTCAGAGCCTGGAGCCTGTTTCCGATTCTGTGTCTGCCTCTCTCTCTGCCCCTCCCCCGTTCATGCTGTGTCTCTCTCTGTCCCAAAAATAAATAAACGTTGAAAAAAAAAATTAAAAAAAAAAAGAAATACTTGGCTCCTATGCCAAAATATTCTCTTGGTTTCCAAATAACTTTCTTGGACCATTCTCTGGGTGTTCTGAACTGTATGGACCCTCCAAGGTTACTAGAGAATGGTGTTTAAGACCATGGACTCCGAAGCCAGATTGCCTGAGTTTTAAATCTCATTCTTACACAAATGATTTCTATGACCTGGGGCAAGTTACTCAACTTCCCTGTGACTCAGTTTCTTTATCTGCAAAATGCTATTAAGAATAGCTTTCTCTTCAGGAAATTAGTGAGAGGGTTTTATTATTATGAGCAAAAAAAAAAAAAAAATAGAAAATCTACTGACAGTGAAAAACCAATAAATACATATTAGCTATTATTATTCTATTTTATGACCATCCTTCAAAGACATAGTTCCCTGTGATTCTATCTTTGGCCCTCTTGTCTTTGAATTTTGTACATCTACTTAGTGAGGTAATCTCTGTTCATGACTTTATTTAAAAATTGTCCTTTTCTACCTAGAACTTTCATTACAACTGAGGCTTCTATAACTGTCCACAAGATAGCTCCCCTGAAATACTCCACAGGTATTACCAATTCAACATGTCTAAAGGGAAACAATAAATACTTGCTGAATAACTACACAGTGTTGACTTTAAGAAAATAATCTGAACTTAATTTTTGTTATGAAATTAATGATTTATTGTGCAAATATGGCAAATATATGAAAGCATTAAAAAGAAAATAATTTCTATAATGCTATCATTCACATATGAACAGTAGACCTTTTCTATTGGAAAATGGGTAAAATATAATAAAAATTAGTCTTGCAAATTAAGAATAATAGATCTTACTTTTAGGAAAGAGATAATATTCTGACACACTAGTATTATAATATTTAGAATATGCCAATATTAATACACTGTAAGACAAACATACCACAAGAGTCCATCAGCAAGGAAAAAAACAAACCAAAGAGATAAAACATATAGTATGTATGTAGAATCAAGTTCCTAAGCATATAAGCATCACCGTTAAATAAATATATGTATACATATGTATGTATACATTTACGTAACCCAAAATATGGGTCTATATTATATAAAATATTATGTTGACAGATTACTTTTTAAAATGTCTAAAAAACATTTTGCCATGAACTTCTGAAACTAAAGAGCATTATGTTAAATTCTCATATAAGTTCTATTTATTGACCACTTCTTAGCACTTATATGTTTAAATATTTTAATTATAATTAAATATAATAATATTTTTTTTTCAACGTTTATTTATTTTTGGGACAGAGAGAGACAGAGCATGAACGGGGGAGGGGCAGAGAGAGAGGGAGACACAGAATCAGAAACAGGCTCCAGGCTCTGAGCCATCAGCCCAGAGCCTGACGTGGGGCTCGAACTCACGGACCACGAGATCGTGACCTGGCTGAAGTCGGACGCTCAACCGACTGCGCCACCCAGGCGCCCCAAATATAATAATATTTTAAGTAACATTATCTAAATGATAAAACTGCATTTTTCTCAAAAGTTGACATATTAAGCCATATCTGGATTTATTCCCAAGCATTTTTCTGTAGAACAACATTGATGACAAAAATGTTTGCTTAATGGTTTCAAAAATTATAGGTATATATTTCAATTTCAATTTGGCAAGCTTGCATTCCATTGCTACAAATAAGGCATTTGTCCTAGCATTGTTCTTGAATTCAAATATGCTATGTTATATTTGACTTAGGATGTCAATCTCTTCAATATTTACTGCATATTTTACTTATTCCCCAAGTGTTTGTGTACTTTGTTAATTTATAAGCTACAAGCAGATGTTTTGTTATAACCATGTCAAGAATGCAAGATAATTTATATATTCGATCAGCAGTAAAACAGGCACACACTTTTTTATTTGTACTAAAAAATTCAAAGTCTATACTCTCTATTTTCGATTCCAAATAAATCTATAATTTAATTGCTAATCATGCCAAGAGTAGTAGCAAGATTGATTTCTCTTATTTGTGAAGCTTAAGATCACAAACCTAACAACACAGAATTTTATTTATTCTTCAACAAAAATTGGCATAT
Organism: Leopardus geoffroyi; assembly: GCF_018350155.1. Lineage (NCBI taxonomy): Eukaryota > Metazoa > Chordata > Mammalia > Carnivora > Felidae > Leopardus > Leopardus geoffroyi. The sequence continues at coordinate 23,916,082 of NC_059327.1, read as the reverse complement.
TTATTTGACACACATGGAGATTTTCTGAATCTCTAGGTGCAACATTTTAAGATATTGGTAAAGACATTTTATCTGAAATTAACTTATTAATTTATAAAATTTAATAATCTAATAATCATGTATGCCCATTCTACTTGACAGATTTGATAAAAAGATAAAATTGGATGGCATATCAAGATCTTTGGAAACTACTGAACATTGTAAAGGCTTGTGAAAATAACAAAATCATTAACAGAAACTATTAATTAAAATGGGTCTCTGAAAGTTCTGGTCCAATCAGCCAATGTCTTGGATATTCAGTGGAATCAGTTGAGGGAGTGTCCATAGAAAGATATGTATTATATCTAAGAGCAGAAAACAGTAAATTGCCCAAATTCAGTGTCAGATCTTCTCTTTTTGATACATGAGATGGTTTGAATGGTGTAATTACCTGTATATATCAGTTACCCCAAATCTATTTGTCAATAGAGTAAAATATTAATAAATTCCTAGATCCTGGAGGAAAACTAACAGACTAAAGAGAAAGAGAAAGATGAACAAATGGAAATACTGTATATTAAGAAACAGGAAGTAGTATAATGAAGAGATAGTAAAATTAGAGGGCTAATTTTCTATTTTCTAGAAGAAAATAGACTTTCTTTAACAAAATTATGATATAAAAAATCTGGATGTTCCTGATGATGAGATACAAATGTTTGTGGAGTTTTGTTTTATTTATTTTTTTATTTTTTTGCTCACAGGAATAAAGATAGCCTGGGAAAAAAGAAAAATCTGTACATAAATAGCTTCTGCATAGTAACTCAAGGCATGATGTTGAGCATTTGATACAGCTTATAAAATAATACTTCTTTGACCATAATATTTTGAACATCATCTTTTCAATGGCACAATATTAATATTAACAATAATGTTAATACTAACAATATTAACATTGTAAATACTACTGTGTAACCCCAATAAACTTGGTTTTGAATAAGAATTAACATACAAATATTTTTTCATCTATATTAATATTTAATTTTTAGATGTGATTTATATACAATTTTTAAAATGTGCAAATATTATCAACCCTGGCTCTATCTATCTATCTATCTATATGACATAATACTCAGCAGAAATTGGGAGACAGAGGTTGGTAAAGAAATAAACAAAGGTAAAATTTTAGTGGTCTACTCATACTGCATGAGAGGGAATAAAGTGCTGTCTACAGGAGCTGAGAAGATGGCAGTGGAGTAGGAGGACCCTAGGCTCGCCTCGTCCTCCTCACATACAACTAGATAACTATCAAATCATCTCAAATACCCCAGAAATTCACCTGAAGACTGACAGAACAAACTCTACCAATGAAGGGAGAGAAAAGGTTCCATTTAAGAAGGTAGAAAGATTGGTGACTGGTTTGGGGGAGACATGAATCGAGAGTGCTATGGAGGGGAGGGAGCCCTGGTCACAGAAAATTTGGGGCAAGAGAGAGAGGAGTGCACAGGGGAACCCATAAAGAGAGTATTTGCCCAAACACATTGGCCTGGAAAACCAAACAGGATGAATTTAATGAGCCCTTCCAACCAGTGGGGCGTAAAGACAGTTTTAAAAGTCAGCAGGTCGGGGGTGGGGGAGTAAGCAGGTGTGGCTCAGATAAAACCACGAGAGCACTCACTGCACTGCCCCTGGAGAGAAGGCAGGCAAACAACCTGAGGGTAAACATCCAGAAACAGCAATCTGAAGAGTGCTGGGGGTGCACAGTGGGGAGATTACTCCTTTTCAAAGCGAATCCCTAAGCAGCAGCCTTCGTGGAGATGCTTCAGGAAGCATGCTTCAGGAACAAAGGTGTCCTAGGCCATTTCCCTCCCATCTCCCTCAGCATAAACACAGAGCCACCTACTGGAAGCAGCCCCAGGGTGACAGGGCTACCTAACCTGCCTACACCAAGCTCCACCCCTCTGGGCTCCAGTGGAACTGCCCTTCTCAGTCACCCTTGCCTCTGCCCCAGCATGGCAGGGCCCTCCCTGGAGAGTAAAATCTGGAAGGCCCCAAATACATAGAAGTTAAACAACATGCTGCTAACAATGGATGGGTCAAAACCAAGAAATCAAAGAAGAAATTAAAAAAAATACACAGAAACATGAGAAAATGAAAACACAAAGTTCCAAAACCTTTGGGATACAGCAAAAGCGGTCCTAAAGGGCAGCATATATACAGCAACACAGGCCTAACTTAAGACCTAAGAAGAATCTCTAATAAACAACCTAACCTTACACCTAAAGGAGCTAGAAAAAGACCAACAAAGACTAAAGCCAGATGAAGGAAGGAAATAAGAGACATTGTAGCAGAAATAGATGATAAAGAAAAACAAAAAACAAAAACAAAACAAAAGCAAACAATAAAACAGATTAATGAAAACCAGGAGCTGGTTCTTCGAACAGTTAATAAAACTGATAAACCTCTAGCCAGACTTAATCAAAAAGAAAAAAAGAAGGAACTCAAATAAATAAAATCACAAACAAGAGAGGCGAAATAAAAACCAACAGCACGGAAATGCAAATGATTATAAGAGAATATTATGAAAAACTGTATGTTAACAAATTGGACAACCTGGAAGAAATTAATAAATTCTTAGAAATGTATAAGCTACCGGGGTGCCTGGGTTGGTCATTAGGTTAAGGGTCTGACTTCCTCTCAGGGTCATGATCTCACCATTTGTGGTTCCTGAGTCAGAGCCCCTGCTGGACTCTTTGCTGACAGCTCAGAGCCTGATGCCCACTTTGGATTCTGTGTCTCCCTTTCTCTCTGCCCCTCCCCTGCTTATGCTCTGTCCCTTTCTCCTTCAAAAATAAATAAACAGACAAAAAAAATGTATAAACCACCAAAACAAACAGTAAGAAACAGAAAACTGGAACACACTGATAATGAAGAAAGAAACTGAATCAGTAAAACACACACACACCTCGCAACAAAGGAAAGTCCAGGGCCAGAGGGCTTTATAGGCAAACATTTAAGAAGAGTTAGGGGTGCCTGGGTGGCTCAGTGGCTTAGGAGTCTGACTTTGTGTGGGCTGTGAGTTCAAGCCCTGTGTTGGTCTCTGGGCTGACAGCTCAGAGCCTGAAGCCTACTTCAGATTCTGTGTCTCCCTCTCTCTTGCTGACCCTCCCCCCTCTCAAAAATAAATAAACATTAAATTTTTAATAAAGAAGAGTTAATACGTAGTCTCAAACTATTCCAAAAAAAAAAAAAAAAAAAAACAAAAGGAAGGAAAACTTCCAAATTGATTCTATGAGGACAATATTACCCTGATATCAAAACCACATAAAGACTACTAAGAAAGAGAACTGCAGGCCAATATCCTTGATGAACACAGATGTAAAAATTCTTGAGAAAATACTAGCAAACCAAGTTCAACAATACATTAAAAAATCATTCATCATGATCCAGTGGGATTTATGCTTGAGTTGCCAAGGTGGTTCAATATTTGCAAATCAATCAATGTGATATATTATATCAATAAAAGAAAGAATAAGAACCATATGATTATTTCAATGGATGCAGAAAAAGCACTTGACAAAGTATAACATTCATTCATGATCAAAAACCCTCAACAAACTATTTAGAGGGAACATACCTCAACATAATAAAGGCCATATATGAAAAACCCACAGCTAACATACTCGGTAAAAAAATTCAGCTATTCCCCTAGGATCAGGAACAAGACAGGGATGTTCCCTCTCACCACTTGTATTCAACATAGTACTGGAAGTCCTAGCACAGCAATCAGACAACAAAAAGAAATAAAAGGCATCCAAATCAGTAAGGAAGAAGCAAACATTTCACTCTGTACAGGTGGCATGCACTCTACATAGAAAACAAACACACTCCACCAAAAAAATTGTGAAAACATCATGGAATTCAGTGAAGTCCCAGGATACAAAATCAACTTGCAGAAATCTGTTGCATTTGTATACACCAATAATGAAGTAGCAGAAAAAGAATTTGACAAATCAATCCAATCTGTAATTGCACCAAAACCATAAGATACCTAGAAATAAACCTAACCAAAGAGGTGAAAGACCTCTGCTCTGAAAACTATAAAAACTACAAAATACACTGACCAAAGGATTTCAAGATGACACAGAGATTTGGAAAGATAGTCCATGCTCATGGATTAGAAGAACAAATATGGGTAAAATGTCTCTACTACCCAAAGCAATCTGTACTTTTACTGCAATCTCTATCAACATACTAATAGCATGTTTCACAGAGCTAGAACAAACAATGCTAAGATTTGTATGGAGCCACAAAAGACCCTGAAGAGCCAAAGCGATCTTGAAAAAGGGAAAGCAAAGCTGGAGGCGTCACAATTCTGGACTTCAAGTCACATTACAAAGCTGTAGTGACCAAGACACTATGGTACTGGCACAGAAACAGACACATAGACTGGTAGAAGAGAATAGAAAACCCAGAAAGGAACCCGTCATTATATGGTCATTTAATTTTTGACAAAACAGGAAAGAATATCCAGTGGGAAAAAGACAAGTCTTTTAACAAACGCTGTTGAGAAAACTGGACAGCAACATGCAGAAGAATGATACGGGACCACTTTCTTACACCATGCATAAAAATAAATTCAAAATGGATGAAAGGCCTAAATGTGAGACCTGGGCCCATAAAAATTCTAGACGACAACACAAGCAGTACTTCTTTGACATCAAGCATAGGAACTTCTTTCTAGATATGTCTCCTCAGGCAAGGGAAACAAAAGCAAAAATAAGCTATTGGGACCATGTCAAAATAAAAAAGCTTCTGCACAGCAAAGGAAACAATCCACCAGACTAAAACACAACCTTCAGGGGGTGCCTGGGTGGCTCAGTTGGTTAAGTGTCCGACTCTTGGTTTCAGCTCAGCTCATGATCTCACAGTTTTGTGGGTTTGAGGCCCACATTGGGCTCTGTGCTGGCAGTGTGGAGCCTGCTTGGGATTCTCTCTGTCTCCCTCTCTCTCTACACCTCCCCTACTTGTGCTGTCTCTGTCTCTCTCAAAATAAACAAATAAACTTAAAAAAATACTAAAAGACAATCTTCAGAATAAGGGAAGATATTTGTACATGATACATTTGATATGGGTTTAATATCCAAAATACAAAAGAACCTATACAAACTCAACACCTGAAAAATGAATAATCCATTTTAAAAATGGATAGAAGACATGAATAAATATTTTTTTCCAAGAAGACATCTAGATGGCCAACAGACACATGAAAAGATGCTCAATACCCCTCATCATTGGGAAAATACAAAGCAAAACTACAATGAGATTATCACTTCACATCTGTCAGAATGGCTAAAGTCAATGACACAAGAAGCAACAAGTGTTGGTAAGGATGTAGAGAAAAGGGATCCCTCTTACACTGTTGGTGGGAAGGCAAACTGGTGCAGCCACTGTGAAAAGGTTAGAAATAGAACTATCCTATGATCCAGCAATCACACTAGTAGGTATTTACCCAAAGGTGAAAGAGACAGAAGGTAGTGTTTATCAATTAAATTCTTCATCTTTACAGAGGAAGTCTATATATTCAAATATATGTTTAACAGAGGAAATACCTATGTTAAATAAATCATGGTGACAACTATTTTAAAAAATAATAATAAGTAAAGCATTTACCAGCTGTTACCTTTGGTGATCAGAACTGGGGTACTGGCAAGGAAAATGGGCAATTTTTCTGTCATTGATATCTTAAGACGTAATTCTGGAGCTACATCATATTAATAGGATGGTTTTGGTTCAATTTTTTTTCATAAATTATACTTTAAGGTGTCTTAACAATTCTGCTGTCTATATTTCAAATGACAGAAACATTTTTAACATCTTCACAAAATTACGCTTTGGTTCTTGAACTTTATTAAGATACAGTACACACTTTGAAAGAAATCATTATAACCCTAATATTTACCACAATTAGAAATTATTTCAATATGCCATCTTCAGTAAAATCCATTTTAAATCCAAAGTACACATCCTATGTAAGTAATCACTATTTTTAAAATGAATAATTATGTTTGTTACTACTGATACAATAGAGTAATGACAAAATAAAAGAGTTGATGGTACCTTCACTGTATTTTAACATCAGTTTGAAAATACAACCCTGAATATATTTTATGGAAATAACTCATCTGTTTTATAGTTTCCTGAGGTCAGGAATATAACATTCATGCTAGTATATATCTTCCTTTCAAAATCACTTAATTACAGTCTGATATATTATAAATGTGACTTTTTTTAATTGAACGTATGGTGCTTTCAAAAATGTTTCCATGATCAATGTTGTAATGGATATAGGACAAATTTCCAAATGAGGGCCATACTCTACATTTATATTCATTGTTTCCAGGCAGAAAGTCATCTCAATAGATCCTTAGAATGATGATTCCAGATCATCAACCTAATCCCTGTCTTGCTTTAGCAATGATAGGTCACTGCTTTTGTGCCCATACAGATACACACTTTTTAATTCTTCTGTTTATGTATTTCATGTGATTATTTCATTCAAGAAGGAATATACCAATTATACTTGTTTAACATTTAATCTTCTTGAAATGACATAGGTTGACATAGGTTGAAATGACATATCAGTAACAAAGAAGAAAATACATGTTACTCAAAGCCAAATAAAAATTGCTTTCCTCAGTGTGTTATCAGTTTAAAAGATGATGAAAGTAGGTTAGGTTTTATTAAGTCATTGACTATATCTTAGTGTATTCATGGAGATAACATAACTCAGTTTTCTCCGATCACTGAGGATTGTGCATTTCTTCCAGAAGTCTAGATTGTTTTCAAGTAGCTATATGTAAAATGTAATAAGTTTGCTGTCTTTTGTTGCCAGTGTTATAGTGCTAGAGTGTATAAATATATCACTTCCTATGCAATACTGATTACTGTGAAATTAATCTTGATAACTTTATCTGATGGCTAAATTGAGTAGTTATAATAGTGATATCCCTTAATATATTTAATCGACCTCCATATTTTAAAAATAGAGATGTTCCCAATTAAAATTAACATAATTTTGATAGCATCAAAGCATGTAGACAGTAGCTTACCACTTTTTTTTCTCTTTAGTCTCATTAAGAGTGATTCTACAAAAAGTGATAATAATATAGATGCTTAATTTGATTCATATAAAGCTAAACCCTGTTATAAGTTGTATTCACATGCACTATATGCATTTAATACTTGAAAGAATCCTGAAAGTGGAATTTAGGCTTAGACTATGTAAATGACATCACCTAAATAAGAAAGGTAAAAATTGGTAGAGCTGTTTGAATTTAAATCTGGTCTGAATCTTAAGTCTGTGCTATTGACCATTATGCTATATAATGATAATGATGATGATGATAATAATAATAATAATAGCAAATAACAATAATAGCAAATAATAATAGCAATAATAATACAAATAATAGCAAAGCAATAATAGAAAAAATAATAATTGGCTTAGATTGTCCATATTAGGCATTTGAGAAAAACAAAGGAGGATTTTACAAACACACACCCACACAGCCATCCACCCACAGACACATAAATACACACTTGCACAAATAAATCAATATTATCATTTATTTAAGGTGAAAGTTAAATGAATAAGAAAGAATCAGAAGACAGACGGTGGTTTGTTCCTGTGACGGACATAACACTTTGAGAAAACTTCACATTCGTAGGTCCCTTACTGAGTAAGTTGCCAAAGTAGTTCCTTAAAATGACTATCATAGGGGTGCCTGAGTGGCTCAGTTGGTTGAGTGTCTGACTTCAGCTCAGGTCATGATCTTGAGGTTCCGGAGTTTGAGCCCCATATTGGGCTCTGTGCTGACAGCTCAGAGCCTGGAGTCTGTTTCGGATTCTGCATCTCCCTCTCCCTCTGCCCCTCCCCTCCTGACTCATGCTGTCTGTCTGTCTCTCTCTCTCTCTCTCTCTCAAAAATAAATAAACATTTAAAAAAGTTTTTTAATGACTATCATAGGGGTGCCTGGGTGGCTCAGTGGGTTAAGTATCTGACTTTGGCTCAGGTCATGATCTCATGGTTCATGAGTTCAAGCCCCGCATTGGGCTCTGTGCTGACAGCTCAGAGCCTGGAGCCTGTTCAGATTCTGTGTCTCCCTTCTCTCTGCCCCTCCCCTGATTGTTCTCTCTCTCTCTCTCTCTCAAAAATAAGTGAATAAACTTAAAAACAATGATTATCATAATAGAAACCATGCTATCTTCCTACACTAGCTTAGCCAGCATAAACTAGAAATCTTTTCTAGTTCAATGACAGAAATGTATGGTTTTCCAGAACATTGTAGGTTATGCTGCCATGAGAATTCTACTCTCTAGGAGTCATCGGTTCTGAATCATATTTTAATGCAATAAAATAATTTCTAATAGGGAGTTAAAATGCAATGTATATAAAGAGAGTTAACAGAAAGTAAACTTGTGAAAAGCAGAAAAATGCAGAGACCAATGACAGGAAGCAGAAGCTCCTAGGAAATAGAAGCAGTGAGCCAGAAGAAATGATGAAGAGAGAAATAAGAGGGAGTGAAGATAGTGAACAACAGTCAAAAAGGAGTGACAGATGGGGCGCCTGGGTGGCGCAGTCGGTTAAGCGTCCGACTTCAGCCAGGTCACGATCTCGCGGTCCGTGAGTTCGAGCCCCGCGTCGGGCTCTGGGCTGATGGCCCAGAGCCTGGAGCCTGCTTCCGATTCTGTGTCTCCCTCTCTCTCTGACCCTCCCCCGTTCATGCTCTGTCTCTCTCTGTCTCAAAAATAAAAAAAAAAAAAAAAAAAAAAAAAAGGAGTGACAGAGACAGACTAGCCAAATAACCACATGGGCAGAGCATTGAAGTAGGAAGCAAGAGAATTCTACCCCCCACCCCATGCCTGAGATGATGACAAATCAGTCAAGCTACTAGAGCGAAGATAAATTCTGAGAAATGTTTTTGTTCCCTATGAGGCTCGACTGGGCATACTTTCAAGATTGCACCTAGCAATGTGAAAGAACCAAGAGACTACAGAGTTCAACACCCTGCTTTAAATCCTTACTTCTACTGCTTATTAAATGGGAAAATATGAAACTGATGAGTCACTTAATTCATTCAAGTCCCATAAAAAAAATCATGATTTAAGAGTTGACATAGTATGTTGAAGGAATAAGCTCAAAGAAATAAAAAAAGAAATAATAATGATAAGAAGAAATAACTGATAACAAGATATGGAAACAAGTTTAAAGAGAAAAGTATTTTAAAAATATTATTGAAGAAACTGACAAAGGGCTTCTTCTGACCATGATAAGGGGATGGCCACAAACATCTATAAAATTAGACAAAAGTGTGAAAATATCAAACAGTAGACAACAGGGAAAATTCTGGAATCAACATGGATATTCTCTTGAGTTTTTAACTAAATAGGAACCAGCACATTTGCAGGAGAAGACTCGCGGGGCCAGTCCAAGTGTAATTTACAAAGAGAGGACAACCACCAGGGAACTATATGTATACACTGGACAATGGCTGGAAATCACGTAGAGATGAGACGCATGAGAGTTTCAATCAGGATGGAGACACGTTGTTGATACCGTGACAATCAGTATAGACTCCCGGAAAGTCATGGCTTAGGTTAAGCATAGGATAGGCCTAGAGCAAATGCATTTTCTAGCACATTCAAAATAAACAAAAAAATTTAAAAGCCCTCAGAACAAGCCTTGAAAGAATCAAGATGATATACATGTAGTTAGTGTCATCAGAGGAAGACTTGGCATTTTAATAAGGAAAACAGTAAAACCCAATCTATAATATAGTATTCATAGTATCTAACATAATATCAGTGTGAAAAAATAAATATGATCTAGAAATCACATAGATTATGGGTTAAGAAACATAGGCTTTAAACCAGAACTTCTAAATGTTTTAAGGGATTTCAAGGGAAATGTGTACATCAGAAGGATGTAAGGAAGGATGTGAGGAAACTTAATACAGAAATAGATAAAATGCAAAAAGAACAAGATGTAAATTCTAGAAGTAAAAACAAACAAACAAACAAAAAAACCTTTAGGAAAAGAATTCCTAGATGGTAAGCAGATAGTGATATGAACTAAAGAAAACAGTCTTCAGTTCACATGGTGCTGTTGTAAATAGAGTACCAGGAAAAGAAGAGGGTTTGGGAAGAAACAAATATTTGAAAACAAAATAATTAATTTTTTTAAAATTTATAATATGTGAATCCGGAAGTCCTAGACACTCAATGAACCTCAAGTAGGATAAACACAAAGAAAACCACACCAAGATATATATTAGGTAGGACATAAGTTAATTAAGCACATTTTAGAGTGTGTTAAATTATTGTTATTTGCCAAATAAAATTTATATTTCTACTAATAAATTGAGAGTCTACATGTTTGTAAGAGATCACATTCTACTAATTTATTTAACTTTTCTCTTTGTCTCTATTTTCCTCAAGTAGATAATTCTCATAGATTTAGTCCTAACATGTGATAAGAGAAAATATCAGGTTGATTTTTTTTAATTGTAGTAATTTCTAATAATTCATAGTTATCAAAATAACAGAAGAATATATTTATATATAGACAATATTTACATATGTAATATATAACAGAAAAATACATAATACCACCTAAAATATATAATACCATAATTTTGATATAAATATGCCAATTCTTTAAAATATGGGATATTACATTTGAGAAAAACTTTCAGAAACACCCTAGTAAAATACTATGCCAACAGAAGCTATGAGTTAGAAGACATAAAATTATTTATAACTGGAAAATGATTTATACAAGTCAATTAAATATGAAATTATAAAAATTACATTTAAAATGAATAAAATATTAGTGATGCCATATACACCTTGATATGTTAACACTTAAAAAATGAATTAAACGTATATAAAAATCCCAAGTGTTCACAAATATCACTAAATCATATAACACATAACACCAATGTTTGAGTAAATATGCTAGAACATCATTAAGAAGACATACATTCTAGACACAGCTTCGCCACTTAGTAGCAAAGCTTATTTTCATAAATGTAGTAATGTGCTAAGAGTCTCAAATATTTTTTATCCTGGAAATAGTATAATAGTGTCCAAGACTCTAGGGTTGTGAAAGTATAAAATTCCATATCACTAACAATAATTATAACATGAGCAATAATCAGTATTGTTTTAATTTTTTTCATTTATTTTGCCACTTTTGAATAGAATGCTATTGTAGTATGTAGAACTATATACTTTGGACTGAATGAAGTTGGTTAGAAAGTATCAAAATCAGATAAGGTATAGGACAAAAGTGACTTGTGACAGCTACATAATATACATTAAATACAAAATAGTTACTATGTAACATTATTATAGTAACTACTTATGCTTCCCAGGGAGGTATAAGGATAAAATGTCACATGCATTGAGTTTTAATCACGGGTCCAACACTTTATATGTATTACCTTATTCAGTTCTCACAACTCTAGCAAATGGGTACACTTTGTTATTCCTAATTTACAGCTGGCAAAATTAAACCTAATGGAAGATGAGGAACATGTCTCAAGTCATAAGTTACAAAGTAGAGCTAGTATCTACTTGCTATTACCTGGAAACTTGACCAGTAGGCCACTGCACTCTGGAAATAGTGACTAACCATCAGCTAAACGCTCACTTAATTTTCCTCAAGTATTACCAAAAAAATGTTTTCTGGATCACAGAAGAAAATGCCCACAAAGTCAATGCCCTGCCAAGCTTTACTGTGAATATATTAACAGCTCATAAATTGAAAATGGTCCGTGTACATGCACATAGTAATTCATTTGCTCACTTATTCACCCTGTTCTGTGTCCCCCACTGGACTACACATTCCATAAAGGCATATCCTAAGAATTTGGGTGTGTGTCTTTATTTCCATATCATCAGCCATAATACAGTTTGCCTGACTTGGGCTACACATTCAATAAATGTGCCAAAGGAATGGATCTATAAGTATTAAATATATTCTCACATTTTATACTACCAATATTTTTATATTGGTATTATTTTTATTCTGAAATGGGATAACCAATGCAAAAAGAGATTTAATGAGCTTTGTTCATGTCATATAATTAATAAGTAGCAAACTGGGCATCAATCCTATGTCATTGGGGCACCTGGGTAGCTCATACGGTTAAGCATCCAACTCTTGGTTTTGGCTCATGTCATAACCTAGCAGTTTGTGAGTTTGAGCCCCTCATTGGGCTCTGGGGCTGACAGTGCAGAGCCCGCTTGGGACTCTCTCTCTCTCTCACTCTTTCTCTGACTCTCCCTTGCTCATGTTCTCTCTCTCTCTCTCTCTCAAAATAAATAAATAAACTTTAAAAAAAAAACTATGTCATCAATACCCAAATCTCATGATTTTTCAGTATATTGACATTTATCATCTTTCTAAAGTTCTCCTTTATATGCTGGTTGTATCAATGGAATATTATATATTTTGATTCCTTTAAGAATGCAAGTAAAACATAGCAACAAATTTAAAACAATTTGTTCTGATGGTATGAGTTAGTCCATGAATGGATGCTTGACTCTCTACTGCTGATGATTTTATAAGAAGTCTTACTGTCATCAGATGGCAATGAAATGTACAGCTATATGTTAGTTACTATATGGAATACGGTATCTGTCCAAAGTAGTTCATTATTTTACATTAAAAAGTAAACTATTATAAATATAAATATTAACTTGGAAAAATTTGAGTTAGAAAAGCATCATGTAAGATAAAATTGTTAATTAAGAGAAACTAAAATTGATATTTTTGTATGATTTTACTTGTCCTTTTGTCTTTGAAAAATAATTTAATCTGAAATGTATGCCTTTCTTTTAATTAGGATTTTTCTTAACATTTCACTGTTTATTGTATTAAAATATGCTGATAAATACTTATAATTATAATATTTGTGTTTGTACATAACTGGATTTATTTGTACCTGATACTTTTTATTATTGAAAAAAACTCAAGGAATCTTCTACTTTAAACACAACATAACAAAATGAGATGCCAAATGAAGTCATAGATTCTAAGTTGTCTTACAGGAAAACACATAATATTAAAAATTCATGTTTCTAAAATTTGCCAAGTAATATCATGTCCCTTATGAATACTAAAGCAGTAACACAAATTAGTCACAGTCTAACTTGTGCCAGGCTATATACCCCAATCTGTATTTTTTATGCTCACTTAACTCTCCACCAACAGAGTAGAATGTCATAAGAGTCATGCATCATGCCTATGGACAAATCTTCAAGGATCGATTCCTTCTTTTATCTTTTATCAAAGCACGCATTGAGTTCATACTGTACTAAATGATTTCATGAGGTCCAGTATCCTGCCGAAATTTCCATAGCATCCATTCTATGCAGTACAGCTAATATGTGGTTTGAGGTATTTGAAAATTAAGGTACATGATTAGGTAACTACATATAATTCACAATTTAGAGCAACTGCGCCTTAGAAAAAAAGTCTGCTGTAAATGGAAGTACACCTTCATAATATGGCAGCAGCAAAGAAATGAATAATAGGATAATTTCTTTCCTGTTAAATATATTTACCTTTGGAAAATAAGCTTTATTTCATGGCTAAGAATAAATCAAATTGTAATATATCTGGATACGTGTAAGAAAAAGGAAATATTCCACATTAAGTGTTTTATAAAATAATAAGCAAACTATTTAATATTCAGTGGGAATTCTTTTTAACAATTAGATTTTATTCTATTATGGGTTAACAGAAAATAAATACTCTATTAATAATTTTCAAAAACAAGTTTCTAAAATGATTGTTGATAAGAAAGACATTTTTACAAACTGTCTGATACTTTTGTATGGATTCAGTAGACCAAAAATAAAATCCTACTACCAGAGGAAGATATGGTATATTGCACTCTTTAGCATGGCATGATACAAGCCTCACCATGGCACTGTAATACTTCGCTATGAAATGTATTTATAGGATTACAGCATTTTGGTAATTCTTTAAAGAAACATATAATGAGATGAAAACATCAAAATGCATTTTGGAGCATATGCATAAAGAACCGCAAAATGATACTTACATATTAAAACTATATTTTTTCTGGGATAAAATGCATTTTAAATAAGTTATGAATACTTTGGGCTTAATCTTCTCATTAATCAGAAAATTGTGTGCTTTGTAGAAGCTTTGAAGAAGACATATTTTGTCTCCTGCAATGTTAATAAAGTTTGTATAAAATAGCTGGTGATCTAATTAACCTACTTACATGCAGAACAATAACTGCTTCCTGTTGTCAAAATGAGCTAGGTAAACTAAGGGCAAGAAATATATATATATTTATTCTGTGTGTGTGTGTGTATGTGTGTGTATGTATATATGTACATATACATACACACATACACACACACACATATACACACATATATATGTGTGGTGTGTGTGTGTGTGTGTGTGTGTGTGTGTGTGTGTGTGTGTGTATAAAATCTTATAAGGGAGATAATAAGGAAGAGTAATTACCAAAAATACAACTGGAAATCCTGCAAGTGTTTTGAATCTATGTTTTCCTCTGGAATAAATTTAAAACAATTAAACTACATTTTCATTTTTGTTTAACTCCTTTTCAGAAAGCAAATTTTAAGTATGTAGAGATTATGTTTTTCATTATAGAATAAAGCAGTTAAGGCCTATGTTGATGATCATTTATTCCCAAAGTTCTGATCCTACTTGCAGAAGTGGAGATGATATTTAAACCCTCAGCAATTTCAGTCAACCGTGGTTGTTGAAGAGAGCCAGAGACAGAGAGAGGGAGAAAGAGAAAAGGGAGGAGAAGAGAGAAAAGCAAGACATGTGGGAGAGAAAAGAAGAGGAGGAGAAGAGAAAGAGAAGGGAAAGGAGGAAGGAAGGAGAAGAGAGAGAAACAGAAAATTGATAAGCCAAAATGTATCTCCCACCAAATCTACTTTAAACCAACAGAGAAAAATATAAAACTTAAACATCCCACAAAACCCTACCAAAATAAGAAGTCATGAAGAGAATATTCACAAATAGAAGAAAAAGTAATAGAAGTGGCTGGTATACCTACGTAAAATAAAGTTCAGTGTCAGTAGTAATCAAAGACAATTAAATTGAAATGGTTTGCCTATTAAAGTAGCCATATTACTAACAGAAACGTCACTTGAAAAAGTGTGTACTATAGACTCCCTAATCATTTCCTGCTTAGAATTGTATCCTTCCTCGAAAGCAATAGAGGAACATTTAAATTAGTTTTTAAAAATCATTCCTAACAACATGAAGAAACAGACATAAATTGATTATAGGAAACCAGTTACATGGAACCTGTATCTGCATGTTATAGGATATTTTTTGGGTTTTTAATATTACCTTATTTTCAGCACTTCCAAATTTTTAAAATTTTTAATCTTTCCAAAGGTACAACTGGGTAAGAGACTACGCCTTTGCTTAAAAACAAAATAAGGTGGTGAAGTACTTTCACATTTCTTGAGAAGATCAACGCACTTGGTCTTAACTCTGTATTGCTAATTAATGTTTTTTTATTGAAGTATAATTGACATACAACATTATATTAGTTTGAGGCATACAATATTATGATTATTTGCAGATATTGTGAAATGATCACCACAAGTCTAGTTGACATCCATCACCATACACACTTACATAATTTTTTCTTGTGATGAGAACTTTGAAGATCTGCTCTCTTAGCCAACTTTCAATTTTGCAATACAGTATTACTGACTATAATTGCCATGCTATATATCACATCCCTAGGACATATATATTGGATATCTATCAAATATATGATTTGCAAATATTTTAATTAAACATTTTAATTTAATTATATACTCATGTGAATTTAATAAATATAGAATGATTCCTTGAACCCTCTGCCCAGACTGTCACAATATTAACGTCATGCAAAATTATAGTAGAGTATCACAACCATGATACTGCCATTTACACAATCCATTGATATTTTTCACATTCCCCAGTGTTACATGTATGCATTTGTATATGTGTCAGTCTTTGTGTTTTTAAATGTTCTTGAAGTTTTAGTACATGTGTAGGTTGATGTATCCATTACCACAGTCAAAATGCTAAATAGTCCCAACACAAGGATATTTCATGTTGCCCTTTTAGAACTACACCTATCTACCACCTGCCCCCTCCACCATCCCACTGTCAAATGACCAAACTCCTGCAGGCACTAGTCTGCTCTCCATTTCTCCATAATTTCACTTTAAGAATATTACATAAAGCAGAATCTTACATTATTACAGGATTGAGGATTGAGGTATTTTTTTTCTTAGCATAATTCCCTTGTGATTCTTTCAAGTTGTAGCACTCATTATTTTTTTTTTTTTTCTGAGTAGTATTCCATGCTATGGATGGCCAACAATTTGTTTAATCAGCAACATATTAAAAAACATCTAGGTTTTCAGTTTTTGGCTGTTACACAAGGCTGCTATGAACATCCATGTACAGATTTTTCAGTGGGCACAAATTTGTATTGCTCTGGAATAAGTGTCTAAAATTGCAATTCCTTGTTTAGTTTTTTGTTTTGTTTTAAGAAATTGCCAAACTTTTTTCCAGAATGGCTACACCATTCTGTATTCACAACAACAATGTGTGAGTGATCCAGTTTTACTCCCTCTTCACCAGCATTTGATATTGCCATTAGCTTTTTATTTTAGCCATTCTGATAGCTATCTAGTCATAACTCATTGTGGTCTCAGTTTGTATACTCCAACAGATAACGATGTTGAAAATTTTCATCATGTGCTTATATTGCCATGGACATATGCTCTTTGGTGAGTTTTCCATGTATTTTGTCCATTCTCTAATCATATGTTTTAATTGTTAAATTTTAATAATTCCTTATCTATTCCATATACTATTATTTAATTAAATGTGTGGTTTGAACATGTTTTAGCCCACTCTGTGTTTTGTCTTTTTATCCTTTAGAATTTTTTTTATGGATCATGTTTTTAATGTCAAGTCTTGATCCATATCTTTAAGATATTCTTTTTTGGGGGCACCTGGGTGGCTTGGTTGGTTGGGCATCCGACTTCGCTCAGGTCATGGGAGTTGGTCATGACTTCAGCTCCTGTATGAGTTCCAGCCCTGCATCAGGCTCTGTGATGACAGCTCAGAGCCTGGAGCCTGCTTTGGATTCTGTCTCCCTCTCTCTCTGTCCCTCCCCAGTTCACGTCCTGTTCTCTCTGTTTCTTAAAAATGAATAAACGTTAAAATTTTTTTTAATTCTTTTTTTCCCCTAAATCTCTTATAGTTATACATTTTATAATTAAGTCCATTATCTATTTTGATCTAATGTTTACATGGCACAAGACTTAGGTCAAGTTTTTGTTTTTTGTTTTTGTTTTTGTTTTTGTTTTTTTCATGGCTATGGATGTCCAATTGCTTGGCACAATTTTTGAATAGGCTTTCCTTTCTCCATTCAGTTGCTTTTCCAAAAACCAGTTGAGCATATTTGTGTGGGTTTAATAGGGTTCTCTATTCTGTTCCATTGCTCTCTGTTTCCTTCTTGGTCACTACAGCTGCATAGTAAACCTTAATACAAAGTAGAGTGATTTCTCCTACTGTATTCTTCTTTAACATCGCTTTCACTATTCTAGGGTCTGTGTCTTTCCATATAAATTTTAGAATAAGCTTGTCTGCATTTAGAAAGAACCTTGCTGGAGTTTTTATAAGAATTGCACTACACCTAGAGATCAGTATAACTTGCTCATGAAAGACATGAAAACTCAACATTTCAATGCAATTGTTTTGCACAAACACAACAACAACAAAATCTTTGTTTCCATGTTTAGTCTCATACCTTGGCTAGGATCTTTACCTAAGCCACAGCCTGATGATCAGGGAGCCTCTTCTCCCTGTAGGGTGTCCAACAGAGACCTTGCATTTTGCTGCTCCTTGGAGCCAGTTCAAGGCCCAAATCAAATATCTCTCATCTACCTCCTATAATCACTGTAACTAAAAAAACACCATAAGAATACAGATTTATTTTCCTAAAATCATTCTTTCTCAGTGAGAATTAACTCAACCTCTTAGTGTGCTGAGTTTCCCAGCCTTATTTTTTAAATACCCCTGCTCTGAACGTGTCCTTCATTTAGCTGAGTACTTCTTTATTTGCCAAATTTTTGTTTTACTGTTGCAGTTTATGTCCCTTTGTAGAGAAACTTTTAGACGTCAAACCTCTTCTTCCATTGACTATTTACATTTTCTTACTTTAAAAAGTAACTTAAGAGATACACACAATTCATTAAAAATGCAAATTTTCATCCAAAAATGTATACAAATATGGTAATATTCAGAAAATCTATTTAAGTAAATATTTTGATGTACCATTGTATGTAGTACAAGCTGGTAAAATGTGAGCTTTTGAAGTTACTTTATAGGTTCTTTAAATAAATGTTTTATATAGCTCAGTTACGTGGATGCCAATTTTGCATATTATCTTCAAGGCTACTTACAAAGTGACAGTCGGGAAAGGAAGGAATGTGAGAAAGTGTTCCTAATCTGGAGTCTACATGCGAGAACATTCTTTATTAACCTTTCTTTCTCCATAGGACTAAAGACATAGGAAAACAGCAGTGTGACTGACAGTTGACATATTGTATCTTTGATGTGGACAGGTCCTGTAATGACAATATGAAATATATGAGACCTTTCATACTATACCATTTTTCTCTCATTCTCTATTCATTGGTAGCCGTATACATTGTGAACATCCAGAGCCAGGTAATACGGAAAAAATATTGACTTTCAGGCTAAGACTAAACTTCTCTGGTTACAATCTAAAGGTGACATCTTTCATGTCCAGAAGCTACAATACAGCACTATTTAATTTTGGATCGGTTGTAAGCAGCATAAGCAGCACTTTGGCATTTTGTTTTATACCCAGAGGGTACCAGCACAAGACATGTCATTAGAACAGAAGGGTATTTGTGACCAGATGGCATCATTCTTTTCCTATTTTTTTCTTTCATTTCTTTTTTTTCCCCCCAAGCAAAGGTCTACTTTTAATCATCAAGAAGATCTGATACTTCGATGCTTTCACCAAATTTCCACTTAGCAACTGGCTCACAATTCAGACAGTATTCAATCACCTATTCCTTTTTTACTCAGCTAACACGTACTGCACAATTGTTTTCTGGCAGCTGCTAGACCAGATATTGAGGCTGCACAAATCTCATTTGCAAATGGCACCACGGGCACCGCTCATTCTCCTTTGTGCAATATTTCCTGTCGGTAGACATTCAGACTTATCTGGTATTCTAATTTCATGAACTACATTTATCCAATATCATTCATAGTTGACAGATATATTTCCTCTTTAATTACTGTTTGTTTAGAAAATACTTGCCTATTTTACATATCAGTATGTCCCTGTTTGCCTTTTTGTTTCCTTCTTTGGAATCCAGTGCAGAATTGAGACAATCCAACTCTTAAATTCATGGCACACAATCATCGGCAATCGTTATTTCCCCTCTTAAATATAATTTCCAATTATTTTCTCTCTATAACATATAAACTATAGTTTATTTTCTACATGTCCTTTCAAAATACATGGTGTAGACTTTAGTATAAATGTGTTTTATATTTATATACATCCTATTTTTCACACTTGTTTTGGAGATCCTTGCATATTGTTTTGTGCACAAATAATTAAGTGCTTTTAATGTTATATAAATACTGCAAAAAATACCTGGCTCATTTTATTTACATCTTCCCTATTGATGGAGTCTTAGGTACCTTCTCATTGCCTGCTAACACAAAGAAAGCTGAGCATTTTAGTACATTCCTCTCTGTCATTTTTTTTTTCTGGTCTCTACATATAAAATAGTTACTAACGGATCTTTGGAATGTGTACATATCCTTTGTCATTGAATATTGCTGATGTCTCTGCAGGTTTTAGTTTGTAGGAGCAATGCTTGAGGATTTTTATACATTATCAACCATCAAGGATGTTTGGTATACGTTTTTCTTTCTGTTCCTTAGCAAACTGAGTGATGTAAATAATTGCTTTTATTTAGCATTCTATGACCACTCAAGAGGTTGTATAACTCATTACTTTTTCATCAGACTTTAAGGCTTTCCTTGTCTAAATTTCTTCTGTATCCTTTTCCTATTATTTTAGCAGATTTCTTGTCATTTTCTTACTGGTTCATAGGAATTATTTATATAATTCAGATTTGTATACCTTATCTATTTTGATACAACATTTGATATTCATACAGTCAAACCTAACATATAAAATATGTGGTTCTTTGGTATCTTGCTTAAGAATTTCTTCACCAACCTTATCTCACAAAATATTTTCCTACATTTTCTTTCAGTAACCCTTAATTTTCATCTCTCAAATGTATTCTAACTTTATTTGACCTTTATCACTTTATACAGTAAAAAGTAAGAGATATAATATTTTTGATGTAGTAAGCCACTTTCCTGTCTCTTTCTTCTTAATAACATATATGTCCTTTCCACTTTTCTTTTTAATATGTTATTATAATGTTGTATACTCTAACAGAATACCCTCTTGATTTTTTAATCCAAATGGTCTTACCAGAACACAGATTTTATACTTTAATATACATTTTAAAATTTCATTGAATATCATGAGTGAAGGGGAGGTATAGGCTGGTTATGCAATGAATAAATCCCAGAGATAAAAGGTACAGCATAGGGAATATAGTCAAAGGTGTTTTAATAGCATTGAATGGGGACAGATTATAGCTACATTTGTAGTGAATATACATAATTTATAGATGTGAAATCATTATTTTGTACAGATGAAATTATTGTAACCTTGTGTGTCAACTATATTTTAATAACAAGTGTAAATAAACAGGGGCTCCTGGATGGCTCCATATGTTAAGCGTGCGACTTCAGCTCAAGTCATAATCTCACAGTTCATGAGTTCCAGCCCTGTGTAGGGCTCTGTGCTGACAGCTCAGAGCCTGGAGCCTGCTTCAGATTGTCTCCCTTTCTCTCTGCCCCTCCCCTATTCAAGCTCTGTCTCTCTCCCTTTCTTTTTCTCTCTCTCAAAAATAAATATTTAAAAAATTGTTAATAAAAATAAATAAATAAAATTACAAAAGAAAAAGATTGGTGTTACTTATGACATAAATACTTGGAGAAACACAAATCTATGTGTGAAGGTTAATAATAACAAATGCATTTTAAAAATAGGTAATAGATTTTTTTCTTTTGTTGGATTAATTTAGATTTTTATACTTCTTTTGTCAGTTTTGATAAACCTTTTCAAGGAATGTTTTTATTTCACCTAAACTGTCAAATGTATTGGCATAAGATACTTAATAAATCATCATATTTTCATCTTTTCCATGTATAATCATATAGATTTCCTTGATATTGCATATTCTGTTACTTCTTGGCTAATACTGAAAATACGTTATCAATTATTAATCTTTCAAGAACCAATCTCCAGCTCTGTTGGTTTTCTCCATTATCTATGTCTTTTTATTTATATGTCTGTCTCTCCCCCTTCACAACCTGCCCCCCCCACACACACAGGATATGTGTTCATATGTATACAAACATTTCCCAGTTCTGTCCACTGTAAGGTCTAGATAAAATTATCACGCCCAGCACACAGATTTTATTGTTTCAATACCATTTTCAACTGAAAGGAACCATAAAAAATAGCTGATTTCACAGATGGGGCAGGGAAAGTATAAAATGAACATGAAGTATCTTGTGCAAAAAACAGGCAAACTCTCACAACATGATTGGGGTCTGTCAAAGGGACACAAAAGCTACTTTGGGACAATTCAAACATCAAAATAAGTAACGACACGAAAGTTATAACCTACTAAATAAAATAAGAATGTACGAGTCTGCACTGACATGCATTAATACATGCAGGGGAAAGAAACACTCTTGCATATGGTAGAATGCTAACTAATGAATACAGAGAAACAATGGACTTAAGTGCACGATTTGGCAAATAAGCAAAAATTGTCAATAGGTGTAAAAGCTCACTAGTGAAAGTCTGAGAAGTAACAGAATATTCGCATAGTCTCAAAATGTTTCCCTGCAAACTACCTATTAATTACAGTGACTAAAACAATAAAATAAGAACCATACAGTGACAATGGAAAAAACCTAATGGTCAAAATTAGCATTCCCAGTAAAAGGACTGATAGACAGCATGGCTATGCAATTAAGATTCGCTGAGAATAATTCCACCTCACATTTGTGGTATTCCTGCCGAAAGAATATAACCCATCTTCAATCATGAAGGAAGAAAGACAAACCCAAGTTGAAGGACAGATGACAAAGTAACGCTCCTGTCCTCTTCAAAAGTATCAGTGCCGTGAAATATAAAAGAAAACAAACTATTCCACATGAAAAGATATTGAAGATAAATGATAACTAATTGTAACTGATTATTTTAAATTTGAGAATTTTGGACCTTGCTGAAATAAAATTTAAGAATTTGAAATTCACTTACCTTCCCTCATTCCCCACTTCCTCTCTAAGCTTTTTTCTTCACTTGTAGACATTTAAGTGAATGAGCTGACACAGTACCTCAGGACCCCTTTCCCTTTAGCGACTACATAATTGGAAATCTTATAATAGCAAGCTTACCCTAGATCCTTCGGGAAGAAAAGAAGATTTTGGTATGAAAATATTTGGCTGTTTAGATAGAATTAATTAGTCATGCTTGTTATTTTTACTTTCATGGACAGAATAGAAAATGGGATTTTAGGAGCACCTGGGTGGCTCAGTCGGTTGTGTCCGGCTCCAGCTGAGGTCACGATCTCACTGCTCGTGAGTTTGAGCCCCACGTCCGGGCTCTGTGCTGACAGCTCAGAGCTGGAGCTTGCTTTGGATTGTGTGTCTCCCTCTCTCACTGCCCTTCCCCTGCTCAGGCTCCGCCTCTCTCTCAAAAATAAATAAACATTAAAAAGAATGATTAAGAAAGTGGGATTTTAGTTAATGTGATTCAGTGTGTCTGTGAGGGCTGCCACTATGAGAATGTCTGTTTTTCCATGTGTCCACTGAATGCGTGTTTATTCAACACCCAACATGCATGAGGTGCTGGGTGAGGCCCAGAGACATAGTAGGCAGCATGGACTGGTCCCTGTCTTCATAGTGCATGCGTTCCAGAGAGGAGCACAGAGAAAAGTACTTTGCTTTCATTAAGCCTACAAAAGACCAAAATTGTTATTTGCTATTACTCTGTTACCCAAAGGCAAAGACCAAATTTTTGTGACAGAAAAATCACTGCCTGGTGAGTCCTGAGTTAAACAATTTGATATCTAGGGATCTTCCTTTTTAAATTAATAATTAAGGAGTAATATTTAATATTTTCTCAATTTTGTTGGTATGCTGGGAATGTGTAAACACAATTTCCAAAAGTAAATGGTGTATTTATTTGAAACAACTAAAACTCAAAGTCTATTTTAGATGTTAACTCAATATATAAATAGTACACTGGAATTGTCTTTATAAACAAATATTTCTTTGAAAGATACAGAAATGCATTAGTATCTTTATAAATAGCTAACATTTTTAAATTGAAGCTAAAATAATATTCAGGATCTTTGGAATTAAGTGATCACTAATTAAGTTTCTTCTTATCACTAAGGCCAAACCCATTCTTGTTGAAATAAGTTCTAGGATTTATGACTTTATTTTCATTCTCATAGCACATTGTTCAGGTTTCCAAGTACTTTCTATTTCTATTTTCTTTGACTTATACTGTAATAAGTTGTTTGTCTGATTTGTTTCCTCACTAAATGAATTGCTTAATTATACTGTGGAGAAGGGAACGATATTCTAATTCTTATTATATTTACCAAGACATAATAGATCTATATATATTTAGTATCGGATCAATGTTGGTTGAGTTAAATTCAGTGATACCTGAGCTTTCCCTTGACCTAAATGGTTTTTGAATTGTTATATGTCTATTAACAAATAATTATTACCTCCCTTTTGTATACTTTAACTTGGAATATTTTTAAACCCAAAGAAATGTTGCAATAATATCAAAGAGCTCCTACCTAGCCTTCCATACATATTTCTCAGTTGTAAATATTTTAGCACATCTGTCTTTTCATTTTTTCTCTGTATCCTTAAATACAATGATTTTTTTTCCCCCTGAACCATTGAGAATAAGTTTCAGACTACCCCCAAACAGTTTGGTGCACATTTCCTGACAATGATAGCATTCCATACTAAATACAGCACAATTACGAAATTTAAAACTTCATTAGTATTTCAATTATCACAACAATGTCCCCTAAATCAAAAACAAAAACAGAAAACTCGGGTCCAGGATCCAATCTAACACACTCTAGGATACATACTGCAGTTAATCACTGTTTCTCTTTAGAGTTTATTTATTTTTTTTTTTTTAACGTTTATTTATTTTTGAGACAGAGAGAGACAGAGCATGAACGGGGGAGGGTCAGAAAGAGGGAGACACAGAATCCGAAACAGGCTCCACGCTCTGAGCTGTCAGCACAGAGCCCGACGCGGGGCTCAAACTCACGGGCTGTGAGATCATGACCTGAGCCGAAGTTGGCCGCTTAACCGACCAAGCCACCCAGGCACCCCTCTCTTTAGACTTTCAATTGGGAATAGTTCCACAGTTTGTTTAGTCTTCATGACCTTGACACTTTCGAAAAGCAAAGACGAGTTATATTGTACAGTGTTCTTCCCTGGAGGTTCTATGTTTTGTTAGGAACACCATGAGTTCGTGTTGTCTTCTCAGTGCATTACAGGTGGAGGCATATCATTAAGGTTTATCTCATTACTGATGTCAACTTTTTTCATTTGGATAAGGTGGTCTTCCAGGTCTCTCTACTGTAAAGTAACATTTTTTACTAATTTATAAGCATTTTATATATAAGTATTTATAATATGTAAATATCCTGCTTCTTAACAAACATTTACTATGATTATTAACATACTTTGTTGCGTCTTCCTTTAGGAATTACTATAGTTGATAAGTAATGACTTTTCTAACACCATTATTTTTTTCGATAGTTATTACTTGTGCTATAAAACTGTGAGATCATGACCTGAGCTGAAAGCAAGGGTCCAATGCTTAACCCACTGAGCCACCCTGGCACCTCATTAATTTTTCATTAATTAATATTTATATGGATTAATTGATTGCTGTTTTAGGACACTGATTAAAACCCATTACTATTTATCTTGATGATGAAATTGTCTCACATCTGGTGCCTGTGTCTTTTTAACATGTACCCATTCACTCTACGAAGATACACGTGCTTTCTGTTATTATATTGGAACACTCCTGTTGTGGCAAGATGTTCCACAATCATAATCCCATGGTTGAATCCCAATCCTTGGTAATCCTAGACCACAGTCTTAGGCTGTGACCATCAGGAGTGTTTCAGGAAAACTACAGGGAACTGGAGTTGGAGAATTTTCCTACTTTTAAGTAGATAAGAATCTGGTAAAGTCTTTTCCCCTGGAGAATAAGACTTTGTTATGGAGAACACTCTGGGTTTATTTCATTATGGTTACTGTTCTTCCTCACTAGAAACACAAGGGAGTTTTTCTTGGATCCTCACAGTGAGAATCTAGTGGTGTCCTTAGGCGTAAAACCCAGGAGAACGTGAAGAACCTCCCTGAGACTAGGCTCCTAGGGGTTCTCAGCTGTGAGCTAGTCTCTACTCAGCTTCCATCAGTATGTGAAAATTACCATTTAAGTTTTCTGCCAGATTATGCCTCCAGCACCTTCAGTTCCAGGTAAACTGATCTTGGCTGTGAGTACCTGTATTTGCCTGTTTCCAGATTTCAGAGTGGGGATTTGCCTTGTGACTTCAATTCTCTTATGGGTCCAAGAAAAATTGTTAATTTTTAGTTTCTTCAGCTTTTTTTCTTGTTGGATGGATGGGAGTAATAACTTCCAAACACTTGGCATGTCAGAGCTGAGCCAGAATATCTTCCTCCTTTTTTTAAATAGTTATAAGGAATATGTTATATATGATACATATATGTATGTTAGAGTTATTAGTCCTTTTAGCAGTGATATTTATTAGAAATACTTTATCATGCATCTCATAAATGATTTGTCTGATATCATCTAATGGTAATTTGGCCATGTAATTTTTGAAAAGTTAATCAAATATACCAATCTTTACTTTCATTCCATCTGAATTTTGTGTCATTGTCAAAAAATCTTTCTCTACACTAACATTATGTAAAAAGTAATCCATTTTTTATACTTGTGTGTTTATACATTGCTACAATTAGATCTCTTTTTCCTGCCCATTTGAAGTTTATTCTTGTGCAAGGTTTAAGGTATGGATCTATAGTTACCATTTTCAAAATGGTTATTCCTATAACACCAGCACTATTTACTATAAAAAATCCTAACTCTCCCAGAGATTTGATATGACACTTCCAACATATACTGAATTTTCACATATACTTTTGTCTATTCCTCAATTTTATGTAACTCCTTTAGTGTATCTGTCTATTCATGCATCATTACCACATTTAAAAGTAAGATATATATATGTGTGTGTGTGTGTGTGTGTGCGCGTGTGTATCCATTGTGTATATACACATATACACAAAAATACAGTTTATTGTGTATATATGCATATCTGTATTTTTGTGTACATGTGTATATACACAATGAATATATGGATAATGGATATATAATACATTTTAATATCTGGTAGAGAAATTCCCTCTGTAGACTTAGGATTTTGATAATTTCAAAACTATCCTTACATGTTTCTTTTTAAAAATTAACTTTAGTATTAGTTTGTCCAGCTCTATAAAAATGCCTGTTGGAATTTTTGCTAAGATTCCATTAAATTTATAAATTAAATCAGAGCGGATATGTCATCCTATTGAAGAACACTTCTTTTTCCATTAGTTGAAGGCTACTTTTGTATATTTAAGAAGCATGGAAAGTGTTCTTATATGTACATTTTGCATATGTGTTATTTGTTCATAAATATTATACCTTCTTTGTTATTATTACACATGATAATTGTACTCTTATTAACTCCTCTACCTGTTTGGCACAGATTTTATTTTCTAAAGATGGCTACACCAATATATCCTACCCCACACGCTCTTCCTACAATATGAGTTTTGCACTCCTCTGCTGAGAGGTGGGCTTTGTGTTTCTTCCACTTGAATTCAGAGGTACCTACAACTATGTCAGAAGTGATTCTGTGTTTTCTTCATAGATACAGCCTCTGTGTGAGACCCTTTCAGAAGTCGCAACTTTAGAGGTGTGCAACATTGTAACAGAAGTCCAGTGTTTCTAATTTTGTCATGTTGGAGAGACCATATGAAGGAGATGCTGAGGAACAGACAGACAGGAGACCTGGCTAGTTCACCTCTAGCTGTTTGTAGCTAATATTAGTGGAAATGCCTCTATTATTTTTCTACTAATATGTTGTCTTTAGGGATAAGGTACGTAGATAAAAATGAGAATTTGAGTAGAAATATATATATAAATATCTCAAGATATAGATAGAGATAGATATATTCATGTTAACCACTATTCACTAATACCTATTTTGAAGGGCACCTGAGCAGCTCAGTCGGTTGAGTGTCCAACTGTTGATTTTGGCTCAGGTCAGGATCTCAGATGTTAGATTGAGCTCTGCATCAAGCTCTGTGCTGGGCATGGAACCTGCTTAAGATTCTTTCACTCTTCCTCTCTCTGCCCCTCCCTGCTCATGCTCTTTCTCTCTCTCTCTCTCAAAAAAAAGATATTTTGAGAAACTATTTTTTCTGAAATAGATATTTAATATTGCCAAATGTTTCCAGCATCTTTTTTTTATTTTCTCCTTATATATATTATTGTGGTCTATTAACAACTTTGCTGACATTCAAACAAAATTTCATTCCTAGAATAAGCTCTTCTTGGTCAAGGTGTGTGTGTGTGTGTGTGTGTGTGTGTGTGTGTGTGTGTGTGTGTTTCTACAAATCTTTTAGGATTTTGTTTACTAATAGGTTAGCATTTTTGTATTAATATTCATAACAATATCCATCCCCACTTTCAAAACCTTTTTTGTTACTCTTAAAAATATAATCAATACAGGGGCACCTGGGTGGCTCAGTTGGTGAGTCTTCTGACTTCGGCTCAGGTCATGATCTTGGGGTTGGTGAGTTCAAGTCCGATTTTGGGCTCTGTGCGGACAGCTCAGAGCTTGAAGCCTGCTTTGGATTCTGTGTCTCCCTCTCTCTCTGCCCCTCCTCACTCATGCTCTGTCTTTCTCTCTCAAAAATAAACTAACATTAAAAATTAATATATATATATATAAGTACAAAATATAATGCTATATCTAGCATAGCTTAATGGCTTTTAAATATTAAAATACATCATAGTAAATTCAGAATATAAGATTAAGTATTACTAAAAATGTCATATATTCATAATTATATATATATTTTTTATTTTTATATAATTTTATATTAAAAAATTGAAAAAGGTGAAATACTGCTTTGTAATCAACTATATATATTATTTATTAATATATTTATTTATATATATATTATGTATTATAAATACAAAGCAGTATTTCACCTTTTTAAATCTTTTTTTCCCTCAATGAAGTTTTTATCCTTACTTTTCTGTAAGATCTCACTAAATGTCAATAATCAAAGAAAAAGTGACTATCTATAATTTAAGAACATTCAAATTATAGATTGTAGATTTGATCACCAACTCAGTTACTTAAATTGGGGAGGATACTTGACTATATCAGCAATCTTGGCTTTACTTGCATTAAAATTGAACATTTTATTACTTTTTAAAAGGAATCATAGTCTAGTAGTTAAAAATATAGATTATGAAGTCACATAACACTAGATTTGTATCACGCTTCTATCAGTATTTGGATATATAACTTCACACAATTTAATTTATCTAAACTTTTTAATCGTATAATATGTAGGGTTGTTTTCAATTTAAATTAGATAATACACAGAAAGCACCTCACAATGTCCCACATATGGTAAACACCCAAAACACTAGCTAAAGACCAAAAAAAAAAAAAAAAGCGCAAAATGGTAATCGTCAAAATTTATTGTATTGACTGAATTAATTTGTATGTTTTTATAAGCCCACAAGTTTTTTTTAAACTTAGACCTATATGAGTTTAGATCATATTTATAATATGAGTAGTACATTGAACTATGAACTTTAAATATTATATAACTTCTAAATTATGTGTAAGAATAAAGTTTATTTTAGGACTCTTAGGGACTTCAATATGTCATGACTTTGAGTCAGTTCTGATCTGTTCAAAATCTGTTACGATGTTTGAAAAAATTTTTTGAAAAAGACAAGTAAAGACACATGTAGGATATATTTCTTAAGATATAAGTTAGGTTCCAGATCTAAATTACTGACATGTCCTTGTCTCTACATACAATTAAGAATCATTACAAAGTAATTCAGAGGATGTTCAGCTCCCACAGTTGTGGGTAACAAACTCATTTCAGAGCTCTGTTGGGGAATTAAAAAGACTCTTCATTCTAATGAGGTGACAAGTTTGACACAAGAGCTACCACAAAGAAGAAGAAAGGAGAGTTTTAAATGGCAAAGAATGAGTTGGCATAGAAACACTAACTTATCAGTTCTCTGTAACTCAAATGCATTCCAGCATTTTGTAGACAAACGCACATTTTATCAAGTGGCTATTAAAAGTAAAAAACTGTCAGTTTGATCAGTCATCTGATATTCCTCAATGTAAGTATCCTGTAGTAAATTGCTTTAATTGGCTTTATTAGTTTTTTCCTAAATATAATGACTATTAAAAATTAGATACTCTGCCAAGCACAACACAATCATTCATTTAGCTATTTGAAGTTTCTGAAACAGGTGTGCATGGAAGGCTCAGTCAGTTAAGGGTCCAACTCTTGATTTTGGCTCAGGTTATGGTCTCATGGGTTGGTAGGTTCAAGCCTCATGTCGGGCACTGTGTTGACAAGACACAGCCAGCCTGGGATTCTCTCTCTCCATCTGTCTTCCGGCCCCTCCCCCACCCATGAGCTCTCCCTGTCTCAAAATACATTAAATAAACTTAAAAGAATAAGTAAAGTTCCTGAATCAAATAGGTTATATATAATTCACCAAATTCCAAATATGAAAAATATAAACTTCTGAGAATTTATATAATTCAATTAAAATAGCACAGCTAGATTGGAATAAACCCACATTCTTTTACTTATGTTATCTTTTCACCACTAAAGTATCCTCTATTTATATTTTCATTAAAACAATAATTTATTAATATGTATATGATTAGTGTAAAGAGCATCTTGGAAATTCCATTAGGCATACTAGTTATACAGATAGGGTTCATGGTTTTTTGTGTTCGTTTTTTTTGTTTGTTTTTGGTTTGTTTTCTGTTGTTGATTTTTGTTGTTTTTGCTTAGTAAGTAACAAAAATGTGATGTGAAGACTAGCATATAGTATCCACTGAATAAGTATATATAAAATGACTACATTAATGAATAAACTCATACTTATTAGCTAATTAGCTAATAGAGATTTACTGTACTAGGCATGCAATACAAATGTAATAAGGACACCCCACAGAATGAGCAACTTCAAAATGCATGTCTAACTATTTTTTTTTTAATTTTTTTCAATGTTTATTTATTCTTGAGAGAGACAGAGTCAGAATGCGCATGGTTTAGGGGCAGAGAGAGAGGAAGACAAAGAATCTGAAGTAGGCTCCGGGCTCCGAGCCAACAGCACAGAGCCCGATGCACCACTCGAACTCACAAGATGTGAGATCATGACCTGAGTTGAAGCCGGGCGCTCAACCGACTGAGCACACAGGCGCACCC
The DNA here is from genome assembly GCF_018350155.1 of Leopardus geoffroyi. NCBI lineage: Eukaryota > Metazoa > Chordata > Mammalia > Carnivora > Felidae > Leopardus > Leopardus geoffroyi. The sequence continues at coordinate 23,885,175 of NC_059327.1, read as the reverse complement.
ATGTCTAAGTATTTTTGACGCTCACAATCATGAATATATCATTCCACAGAAGTTATAAAAGAAACACAGGAATGAATATCTTGGCATTGGAAATAAGATGTATAACTTTTATGCCATGGAAGCCAAATAAAATTACTCTTCTTGTTCTTTTGTTTCATATAAAAAAGTTTAAAATATTCAAAGAAATGATAATATTCCTCCCAGATGGTAAGCACCTTCAGGAAATCTCTGGCATTTATCAGATTTGGAGTTTAAAGTAAACTCTGCCTGCAAAGAATCCAGATGTCGACAAAAGAATATAATTTGCTGTAACATATTCATGAGACAATTAATGACTAAGTGTCCTGAATAAGATATCAGAAATAACTGTGTTAGATTCATTAAGAAGTCTTTTGATAAGAAAGTCAGTTCAGTTAAGTGATAGTACTTTCTGATTTTAGAAAGAAGCCTTTGCTATAACAATTATTTGTGTTTTATGAATGTATTCATTAAAATTGGACACTTTAAATTTCCACATTGATTTTATCCTGTTAGATAGATATACCTATTTAAAATATTTCTATTATTTTGAAACATTCAAGGATCATTTTTTTAAATTTTTTTAATGTGTATTTTTTTTTTTTGAGAGGTAGAGGGACAGAGCACAAGTGGGAGAGGGTCAGAGAGGGACAGGGAGACACAGAATCCAAAGCAGGCTCTAGGCTAGGAGCTGGTAGCACAGAGCCTGATGCAGGGCTCACTCGTGAACCACGAGATCCTGACCAGAGCCGAAGGGGGGCGCTTAACCGACTGAGCCACCCAGGCGCCCCTGGATCACCTCTGTCTTAATTATTCTTCCATCTTTGTTTCCCAAGTGTGAAAAAATATTCCTCACACTGTCACATGATCCGCCCTTCGCCCTATCAATCAATCAATCAATCAATCAATCAGTCAGCAGTCAGGGAATCAGTAACCTGCAAATTATGTACCGCCAGCTATATACCCATCATAATGATAGGTTTAAGGTGATACATAAAAATTAAGAAATGTTGACTTTACCCTTATATGTTGTGCATTCATATAAATTAGGCTTATATATAGAAAACACAAACTAAATGTATAAGGTAATCTTTACATGCCAGGAGAGTTCAAAGGGAATATAGCCCAATATAAGCTAGAATATGGCAAAAATTAGTGGAGAATCTCAAAGGCCTTGAAGGGATTTTGGGATACATAACAATTTAAAGGATGAAACTCTAATGATCCTAAAGATAATATCTGTGGAATCTTCCAAAATAGTTCCAGAATGAGTATAAAAAATTATATGAAAACTGCCTATGTGGAAAGAAAGTCTGTCAGTAGTAACCTGTGCCTTAGGTTGAAGATTTTATCATGAATATATATATCTTATCTACCTATATCACCTATATATAGATGGTGATATATGTATTTCCTATCTATGGATATTTTAAAGAAATACCAGAAAATTACTTCCAAATGAATATTTACTATCTATTTTGTGCCAGATAATTTTCTATGGCCTAGGAATAAAGGAGTGACCAAAAAAGAAAACCTGTATCTTCACAGAGCTTACATTTTGGTGACATAAGAAAGGAAACTCATGCAACAAGTAAATATGTCACATATCACATTGGCTGGTGGAAAGTGCTATGGAATGACATAAAGAATGGAAACAGGATAAGCAGTACAAGTGGGTTTTGTGCACTTTTAAGCAGGTTGGCGGGAATAGCCTTACTGACTACATAGCATTTCAAGCAAATACTTGAAGGAGACAAGGGAGTAAAACTTGTAGAAATTTGGAGATAACCGGAATAAAACAAAAACAAAAACAAAACAAAACACAAAACAAACAAAAACCCATTAAAGCAGAGTAACAGGAAGGAAAAAGGCCTGGTGCAGGAAACTGTTTAGAGTATCAGGGGAACAGCAAAGAGATCTGTGGGGATTCAGTCAAAAGCGTGTGGGGACAATGAGTGGAAAATGAAGCTAGGGAAATAATGAGATGAGATGTAGAGGCAGTTCATGAGGGATCTAATAGTTAATTGTAAAGGCTGTTACTTTTATTTTAATGAGACAGAGAGCTATGATAAGATTTTGAGCACAGAAGTGACATTATGACATTATCTGACTTGTATTAGAGAACTCCATGGACTAACATGTTGAAAAGAAGCTTTGGCTGGCAGAGTGGGAGCAGAGAGATCAGCAAAGCAGCTTTTAGAATTATCTAGGCAAGAGAAAATGATGGCTTGTAAAAGAAAGGTACCAGTATATCTGATAAGAAATCACGTCTAGTACGTAGTACTTGGTAGTGCACAAGGTTAAGCAAGCAACAAAGAGATGGCTCCCAGATTTTCAGCCTATGCAACTGGAAACACAGAGTTCACATTTAGTGAAATGGAAAGGGTTCATTGAAACATGAAAGTAAGATCATGAGTTCTATTTGAACCTGTTAAATTTGAAATTTATATATGAATATTAAGTGGTTATTTTGAGTCCAAGTTGTATATATAATTCTAGAATTCACAAGAGTGGTCTGGACTAGAGATATTAATTTATGAGTACTCAACATATAAATGGGAATTCAAGCAATGGAACCCAAGATATTTAGAGAAGACAGTGGAACAATGAATCCTCAGGACTCTGCCCCAGGGGATCATAACATCATTAGGCCCAATGTGTAAAACCAGCCAGGAAAGATTAGACTTAGACATAAAGCAAAAGGTGGCATTTTGTCAATCAAAGTAAAAACCACTTTTCAAGGAAGGAGTGAATAACTGAGGACTCAAAACTGCTGGATTTTGCATCATAACTAAATGATTAAAAAAAAACAAATTTAGCGACATCATGGGGGCAAAAAAAAAAATAGAATGAAAGACATCAAGAGAAAATGAGATGAGAAGAATTATAAAAGTGGGTTTAGACAAATTTTTTAATAAGTTTTCATGTAAATGTTAGCAGAGAACTGTAATGGAAGCTGGGGGGGTATTTTTAGACAGGAAAACAGATGATATATAACAGGATAGAGAAGTCATAGGCTGAATTTCTTAGGTAAGATGGTGACAAGGGACTTTGTGCATAAATGGATCTTCTTTAGCAATAAGAGGGTAGGCACATATGCACATGTGTTCATTAATCTGGTAGGAAGAATTTTATGAAATTCTTAACTAACTGAATTTATTTTTTTCCAGTGAAATAAGAATGGACATCTGCTGTGAGTGAGAACAAGAAGAGGTACAAGATAATTAGGTAAAGAAAGAAAATGATAAAACCATCTTTTAGTTGAAAAGAAAGTAGACTCATTGGACTTTTGGACACTGATGGTAAATTTAGGATTAATGATCATGAATGTATAAAGAAAACAGACCACATAGCGCTATGTTTTCTTTCAAACAAATTCATCTGATTGGGAGTAGAGAGGCAGTAGCCAGAAAATTAGAGTTTTCCCACAGCAGCACAAGGAAGCAAGAGAAGGATAAGGTCATTGAAGATGTGTGAAGGGACCATGGAATTTAAGCGAGGAAAGGAGTGGGGATAAACTACAGAGGACTACAGAGTCATGGAAACTGAAAAGATGGTATCAGAACTGGACTGTGAATCCTAGTGAAGTCAAAGTATTGTTATAGTCTTGGAACTACAGTAGGAGTTGAAATTAAAAAAAGGGGGGTTGTTTGGAGTAGAAATTATAGAAGTTTCAGTTTTTAGCAATGACAAGTTCTATGGATGATCATGAGAGTGAATCAGTGAATTTGGGCTGAGAAGAAAAATCACTGGAGAAAAAGACATCAGGGAATTAAGAAGCATATCCTAGTCAAGTCAAAGAATTGTTATAGTTTTGGAACAAGAATGAATTAAGTGCAACAGTATGTGTTTGCAATTAAAAAAGGGGGTTGTTTGGAGTAGAAATTATAGACGTTTCATTTTTTAGCAATGACAAGTTCTATGGATGATTATGAGAGTGAATCACTGAGTTTGGGCTGAGAAGAAAAATGACTGGAGAAGAAGAAATCAAGGAATTGAGAAGCCAAAATATGGGGACAATGATCTGTATGGATATTTGGCATGGATTATGACAGAAGTATGATGAATTAGAAGGATGAAATTTAGTGCTAAAAGCTACAAATCAAAATGTAAATATATCAGTCATACACTGAATAATAGAAGATACCCTTTGTAAAGCAAGAGACTCTAGGAAATACAAAGAGATATAGGTAGAAACACACTAATAATTATTTATCTTGACACAAAACTCTCAGCATAATAAAGGTCAAATGGCCAAAATATATCTGAGGATAAAGAAAACTTAACTCACATAATTAATAACATAATCATTAAGGAGACTGCCTATGTGTCCATCCAACTATCATCATTCAAAAGATTACATCACTAGAAAACTTAAGTGCCAAAAGCAGAATTATTAAAATCAAATTCTCTGATTACACTATTTATAATAAAATCAAGATTAATAATAGAAATTTAAAGGGCTGTAAACATGGAGATTTTAAACCTGTGTCTATTAAATAACACCTGGGAATCTGGCTAAAAGGGAATATATGCAAGCTTTACATGTTACATTACCATCCTATGTGTCAATTTATTGTGAATATTTTCCCCGACAGTGGTTTGCAGTTATTATGTCACGTACGTTGTCTAATACATTGATTGTTTTGATATTTTGTTAAAAGGCTCTCTTGAATCAATATTAGATAATCACTAATATTTTTCTAAGACATGTAGATGTCAGAGTTTTAGCTTTAACTCTAATATATCTCAAATTTATTTTGGAATATAATATGATGAACTGTTTTCAAAATGTACTTTCCAAGAGGCCAGCAAATTTTTCCATTTTAATATATTCAAGAATATATAAATTATTTATTTTGTTTGTATTTTACTTTGATTGAAAAAAATTGTCATCAGAATTCAAACAAGAAAAAATTGTATAAGTTAAATTTAAGACTACCATTCATGCTCTCAGTTCCAGTCCCCAGGTCAGCATATAAAAATTAAAAATGCCATGTTGTGGTTTATATACACAATGGAGTACTACAGGGCAATGAGAAAGAACGAAATATGGCCCTTTGTAGCAACGTGGATGGAACTGGAGAGTGTGATGCTAAGTGAAATAAGCCATACAGAGAAAGACAGATACCATATGTTTTCACTCTTATGTGGATCCTGAGAAACTTAACAGAAACCCATGGGGGAGGGGAAGGAAAAAAAAAAGAGGTTAGAGTGGGAGAGAGCCAAAGCATAAGAGACTCTTAAAAACTGAGAACAAACTGAGGGTTGATGGGGGTGGGAGGGAGAGGGGGGTGGGTGATGGGTATTGAGGAGGGCACCTTTTGGGATGAGCACTGGGAGTTCTATGGAAACCAACTTGACAATAAATTTCATGTATTGAAAAAAAATGCCATGTTCTGCATTTGTATGAGAAATTTAATTTGGAAGAAAAGTTGAAAATAGATTGGAAGATAACTAGATGGTTTGGGTCAGCATCTCATTTTTAAAATAACCTACTAGATATGTCCAATTACTTGTATTATTTTTACTTTGAAATTCCCTGTTTAAGAGTCTCAAATGAGAAAAATTAACTAAACTAATCATATCTTGGAACATCTTATGTCAGAGAACCTGTTGTAGAGAAAACATAATAAAGACTCATAAATATTGCAAAGGGAATGAAGAGAGCAAGAACAAAGACATCCCACAGGTTTCATGCAGAAACTATATGGGGTTTAAGTTATTGTGTGCTGATCAACAGTTACCAGTTGTCTGTGGGGGTAAAACCCTGGATGTATCATTTGCCAATTTCCTTGTAAATACTCCACCATAAATTTCAATTTATCTGCATGAACTCACTGAATACAACAATGGAAGAGGTGTGCACCACTGGTCACATGACTCAGTACGAACCACCTCCAGCACACCAGGGCATCAAGCCCCTTAAGTGTATGAAGTTTGCTCTGTGTGGCACTTTCTAGTTGCAAGTTAACTAAGTCACTTTAGGGACATGCATGGTGCATGTAGTTGTAGATACAGAGCAAGTAAAATCCTCTAGGATGCATGTTGTTAGGGTCAACTAATTAAAACCACTCTTTTTCAAGTTGAAGTGAAAGAAGTATTTGACACTGATGCCCTAGCTGGCCACTTGGCATTTCAGCTATTTGTGCCATGGTCCACACCACAGCCTTCAGGATGCAACAAGTTGCCACCAGTGGAGGGAAGACAAGAAAACTTGAAGACTGAAATACATAAGGGTAATCAAGGCTGAGTTGTCCTGACTTTGAGTGTGAGAATAGTCTATGGGTTCTTGCTCCTGTGGTTTTATCACTTACACTACAGAGTATATTAACATTTATTTATTTTCTTGTTTGATAAAGCTTTGGTCCTTTTGCAGTAAGCCATTTGAAAGCAACATACTAAAAAAAAAAAAAAAAAAAAAAAGACAAATGCACGTAGAATTGGTTTAGTGCACAAAGTTTAAGATTTGCATCTAAAAAAGCTTTGGAATTCTAGCAAGTGAAACAGAAGTTGGAGTTGCTAAAATCTAAAAAAATTTTATGTCGGTGCAAATAAGTTATTGAGCACACACACACACAAATACTTTTGTATGGCAGTCCATACTTAATCTCTTCGACTCTTGTCATCACAGAGTTTTTGGAAATATTTCGGTCATTGTAGAACAAGTTTGTAGGTCAAATCATGTGTCCTCCAATGTCAATGGCCTTTATTTATAAAATAAAGTTTTCTTCCACATTTGGTTTACTTTTGTTGAAAACCAGTTGTAAAGCTTTAATCATTATTATATAAGTGGACTGCCAAAAGTTCATCTTTCAAGCCTTTTAACTTAATACAAATATTGAAAACCAAGCTTCAAAATGGAAGGATATTGAAATGTATGCCTACAAATGCAAAGGAAAAGAAGATGATGACATTTTAAGTAGTGTATATATTTTAATATTAAAATTCTAAAATTATGTTTTGGAATATCTTGAATTCTGGTTAAAATATTTTTGATGAATCATGTATGTGAATAAAATAAAATCATATCTTATGTAAGAATGGAATAGAAAAAAAGGGCCATGATTTCAAAGAATTTAAATTTGATGAAAGTTTCCAAAAAATGCAAATAAGGAATATGTGATGAAATTTACCTGGAACAAATGTTTACTAAAGAACGACAGTCCATATGAAAATAAAATTTTGGAATGACATACTCATATTTTAAATAAATATAAAACTGAAAATGAGATTATCCACCATATGATAGAATTTACTCCTAAGTTTAGCAGTTATTTTAGAGCCCCTTAAAATGATTATTGTACTAAGAATCAATTTAAAGTGTCAATAATTTCAAGTTCATTCATCATAAAAATTATAATTTGAAGACAATTGCAGATAATTTTATAAAAAATAAAAATACATTATTCTTGCTTTATAATTATTTTATATTCATACAATAAAAAGATTTTCATTTTGTTTTTTATTTGCATATTTGTGATTTTTATTTCTTTGGATGGTACTTTGTTTTGAAAAATAGTTTCTGAATAAGACTGTTTTATAATGTCAGGAATACAATAAAACTGAACAATAATATTTTTATATATAATTTTATTATTTTTAATTATTATTAATCTCATAAATATCCCATTTGTTCACACTCTCTAGATTACTGCAACTCATAGACTTCAGCCATTGCATTTTTAGATATTTAACACAAGGATCATTCTAGAATACAAATGTGAAATTATCAGAACTCTCAGAGGAGAGTTAAAGAGGATTGAAGACAGAGAAGCAGAATGAAAGAAACTGAAGGATAGAGGAGGCATATGGAACAAATAGAAATTTCTGACTGATCATATTCCATAGAATAATGGAAGAAAACAGAAGATGAATGTGAAATATCATTTTTAATAGAAATCGGGAATTCAGAAAAAGGAACAGTTTAGATCTTTCTCCAAAGGAAAGATAATGAACCTGAAGTAAAATTCATCATTTAGCAACTGAAAAATCTGGCCCTGAAGAAGAAAATAATAAAACATAACACTAACACCCATCTAAGAAAAGCAGTATTGGCCTTTAAATAAATGCTTGAGTGTCAAAGAACTTCTCTGTAAAAAGAATCAAAGAAGAGTAAAGAAAAATTCCTTTCTGTTAGACTGGAAAGTGGTGAGAAATCTCTCTATTCATGTCATAGCTTTAATTTAATAATAAATACAGGGGCACCTGGATGGCTCAGTTGGTTAAGCATCTGACTTGATTTCTGTTCAGGTCATGATATCACAGTTTATGTGATCAAGTCCCACTGAGAGCATGGAGACTGCTTGGCATTCTCCCCCTCTTTTTTTTCTCTCCCCTCCCTTTCTGGTTCTCTCTTTCTCAAGTTAAATAAATAAACTTTAAAAAACACAAATAAATATAGGGTGCCTGAGTGGCTCGGTCGTTTGAGTGTCCACCTTGGGCTCAGGTCATGATCTTGCAGTCTGTGAGTTCAAGCCCCGCGTCAGGCTCTGTGCTGACAGCTCAGAGCCTGGAGCCTGCTTTGGATTCTGTGTCTCCTTCTCTCTCTGCCCCTCCCCAGCTCATGCTCTGTCTCTCTCTGTCATTGGAAGACCAATGAATAAACATTAAAAAAATAAAAATAAAAATAAATACACACACATCAAGAACATATACACACTGATATTAAAAACTCAGTGGATCAGGTATATGGCAGATTAAAAACAGCTAAGGAGAGAATCAGAAAACTAGACTTGGGGAAATCCCCTCAGTGTAGTACAGAGATATAAAGACATAAAAATATTATTGACCAGGAAAGTTAATGGAGAATATAATAAAAAGGATCCCAATAAGAGCACAGGAGAAAATAACGAAAATGGAAGAAAAACAGTATTGTGAAAATAACATCTTGGAATTTTTGAGATATTAAAAAATATATAAGTACTCAGTTTAAAACCACCAATTATGTTCAAAGTAGGAATCACGGAAGCAAATGCAACATACACATCATGGTGAAACTGCTGAACAACTGCTAATTAAAGACAAAGAGAAAATCATAAAACTACCTGACAGAAAAAAATAATTGATTAACAAAAGTAATAATAATTACAAACACATACACACTACTTTTGTGATGACTGAAACACAACGGAATGCAAATTTCAGAGTTGATACAAAATACCTATCAACTTAGAATTCTAAATCCATTGCACCTGAAACTCCATAATGAGAGTGGAAACAGATTTTTATTTTTAGAGAAAGGCTTGGAGAATTTGTCTCTATAGACCCTTATAGAAACATTTAAGATTATGTTTATGTAAAAAGAAAATTATGCTCAGGAGGAAATATTAAGATATAAAAGCAATGGAAATCAAAGAAACTAATAAAAATCTGGTAAAAATGGGGTATTGAATGTTAAAATGATAATACATATGACTATTGTTGTTTACTGTCTTTTGTCTAAATTGATCTGCCCAGATACACTGAAAGTAATCATGAAGCAATGTCAAGGGCATAAGAACCAATAAGACATCAAAGGAATGACAAGTTGACCTGGATGTTAATATTGGCAGGCTGAAAGACTAATGATTTTTATAATTGAGGTGGTTTCAATTCTTTCTTTTTTAGAAAATTGAAGGAAGACCAAATTAAGATGTCAGTTTGTAGAACATCAAAAAATGACTTCGATGATAGATGCATCTTATGAGTGTTATTACTATTAAAGAAAATTCCACTCCCATCAATTTATTTAGGATTTTAGGCAGCACTTATAGCCATAAAAAATAATGAATTAAAAACGGAATCCATTCTATCCTAGCAATAAGCAATATTCATCCTTGAATACATGACACGTTGGAGGGGCAATAATATAATCTCACTAAATCTGTTTCTAATAAAATATTTTGTTTATTAAAATATATATATATCTACTATATTGATACAGCTTTAACAACTTTAATTATAATTTTAAGAGTAAATCAGTCAAGAAGAAAATAATGTTAAGAGCTTTATGTTGAAAAATCATTGAAAAATTTTAAAGTTAATGTATATATTTTTATTGAAATATATAAGAATTTTTAGCAGAATTATTATATGTTAGGATAAAATCTATGAGGGGAAATAAAATAAAAAATAATAAAAACATTGAAAAATTCTGACTGTTATAATCTTTATATTTTAAATAGATGATGGTAACCATTGAATTAGTAGTTATGTAGATTGTATTATATCCACTTAAAATAAGTTTGTGGGGCGCGTGGGTGGCTCATTTGGTTGAATGTCCAACTTCAGCTCAGTTCCTATCTCATGGTTCATGATCTCATGGTTCATGGGCTGGCTGCTGTCAGTGCAGAGCCTGTTTTGGATACTCTGTCCCCCTCTTTCTCTGCTTTCCCCCATTTTCACTCTCTCTCTCTCTCTCAAAAATAAACATTTACAAAATAAAAATAAAATAAAATAAATAAAATAAAATAAAGTAGGTTTGTAATAGCATTGCACGGTGATGGATGGTAGTGACACTTGTAAGTAGGACAAAACATACAAAGATATTGAATCACTATGTTGTACACCTGAAAGAAATGTAACATTGTGCGTCAAATATACTCAAATAAATACATACATACATGCATGCAAACATACATAAGATTTGTAGTCATTATATGTTCACATGAAGTATATCTTTTGAAGCTATTTATTTATCTGCTTGTTTATTTGAAGCTATTGAAATGTGAAAATATTTGGAAGCTGATGATATTCAAGAAATGCATTTTTAATTACGCTCTTAGTGGTGTATTTAGAAAAGAATTATTAAACATTATTCTAAAGAGTCTATATCTACAAGAAGATGGAGATATTCACTAACTTTAAACTTGTCAATGATAGCTATGAAAATAGCAATATAGACTCTAACTTTCAAGCCACTGGTATGAAATCAGGAAAATAAGGTGAACACAAGGAATTCAGAAGGAAGAAAAGTTGGAGGAAATATGCAGTGAAAAAGTATGGAAAATAAAATAAACTTCTGACCTACCTAAAGATGCACAGAACTAAATAAATCATAAGTGTCTTCTATCACCAACATTACCTAATAACAAGTCTCTAGGGCTAAAGAAACTCTAGGATATATGCCCTTAATTGAGGCTTTAGGGATAATCTGGAAATGGATTGATAAAACACCTAGTTTGAGACTGGAAACACTAAGACTGACCAAGCCAAATGATCTTCTGTTATCATCACTGGAAACATTTTTAATGTGATCAATCTCCTGATAGAAGATGCTGTGTCCTTTTTTTTTTTAATGTAAACTTTATTTCTTTTTTTAAAAAAAATTAATGTTTATTCATCTTTGAGAGACAGAGAGACAGAGCACGAGCGGGGAAGGGGCAGAGAGAGGGAGACACAGAATCAGAAGCAGACTCCAGGCTCTGAGCTGTCAGCACAGAGCCCCAACGCGGGGCTTGAACTCACGAACTGCGAGATCATGACCTGAGCCAAAGTTGGACGCTGGAATGACTGAGCCACCCAGGTGCCCCAATGTAAACTTTATTTCTTATAAAAAGTAGCATACAACTATTGTAGATGTAAATAAATAACAAGAACAAAGAAAAAAATCATGTATAACCCTACGACCTAGAAGGAGTCACTGTGAAACCTTTAATCTATGTCTTCCACATATTTATTTTGAGATTCCATATAATATATATATATATATATATATATATATATATATATCCAAAAAGATTAATGTTGTATGCAAGATTTGTATTACAGCCCATGGGGAGCTACTGAGAGATTTCAAACAGGGAGTACTATGCTCACTGATACAACTGGGAAAGGTGGATAGGAAAGAAGTCAGTCTACTGGAGGCGGACCAGTTAGGAGACCACTCCAGTACCACAGGGAGATAGGCAGGAGTTAGTTGCAGTAAGAGGCAGAATGAACAATATTTTCTGATTCACTGCACTTAAGTCTGTAGTGAGAATAAGGGAAAGATAAATTTTAAATGATGCCCAGCGTTCTGGCTTTATTAATCTCTCAAATTTAATATTTTAGATAAATCACAATAAAACAATTATCAGTTATTTTAGTGCAGTAATAGCCATGCTTTAGGATATTACTTTCTTTACTGATATTTCATTCTCTTTTCTTATCTTAGAGCTAATTTTCTACCAAAAGTTTACTTGAGAATCATTTTCTCTTATTCTAGCTAAACAAATACAGTTGGACATCTAGCTTTCAGATGGTATGAAGAATTCATTTTAAATCTAGTAGATTCTCTAGATAGCAGACCTAGTTGAGGAAGTAGGTGTAATCAAAATGATATGGATGAATTTAAGATCTGTTGTTGTCACAATAGGATAAGAGTAGAAAAGATGTTTACTGATTTGGAAAATTGGAATGCCCAGAGGTCCCAAAGCAAAGTACACTGTATTTATTTCAGAACTAAGAGTTCATGAGGAACCAAACCTTAGGTAAATCCTGGTTTCCACACCGGTATCTATTTGAGATCTATTTGTATTAATTTAATAATACCAGTACATAGAATATAATCACTTAAATTATATAAAAAATAAGTACTGTATAGGCACAATTATTGTGAATTTAAGACATTATAATAAAAGACATATAATAAAAGACATTACATTAAAATAAAATAAAATAAAATAAAATATGTAACTCAATATCATGCATATTAATCATGAATTTTTCTTTAATAATGCATACATATTTAATGCCTTCAGCCTTAAAAAAATGAAACTTTATCATACAAAAATGTCTGAGATGTATACATGGGTTCTACCGTTGTAAATTATTTTCATGCTTTAATTTAAAAAAAAGTTACAACTAGCATGTATTCCCTTTAAATTGGAAAATTTCTGTTATATTAATTTACTTTTCACTATACTTTATACATTGTATTTTTTTTAGGAGATATACTTTTAAAAGCAAAACTCAAACTCTATTTCTAACAATCTCATAATTATTCCAGGTAGTGATTTTTGTGGGGGCCCAGTAGAAGGAAGAAATAAAGACATCATCTTGACTTGGTTGCCTTTCTAAATTTTAATATCTTGTTTCCTACAGTCCAACATAATTGTCTCCCATAAAGAGATAAGGCAGTACTATTTCCTCTATTTATAAACAAGAAGGGCAAATATTTCTTGTGCTTTTAGATGCTTACAGAAATCACTCAAATAAGTGTATTGATGTACAGGTCCTAATGAACTCTGAACATTCTACAAAGTATAAGATCTTAGGAGAGGATTTCTTATTGCCACCTCTATATAAATTAATTTTCATCTTTGCATATATTAACTTTTTATATGCATTAATTTCCTGGCCTTGTGCTTTAATTAATACACGGGCTTTAACCAAAATCATAAATAAATATTGGGGCACCTTGGTGGCTCAGTTGGTCAAGCGTCCAACTTCAGCTCAGGTCATGATCTCACCGTTCATGAGTTCAAATCTCACATCAAGCTCTGTGCTCACAGCTCAGAGCCTGGAGCCTGCTTCGAATTCTGTGTCTCCCTCTCTCTCTGCCCCTCCCCTGCTAGTTCTCTCTCTTTCTCAAAAATAAATAAAAACTTAAAAAAAAAATATTAATGTATCCATTATTTCTGAGTTTTGTTTTAAGATGTTTTACATATTTAGTATGAAAACAGAAGTAAAATATAAATGTACACTCTCATATTCTGAACTACTTTATGCATTTCTCTATCTCCAATATCTTCAAAACACATATCGATACTAAAAAAAACCTTTTTACGATGACACATATAATACTTGAGTCAAACTCAAATATTTGAGGTCACGTCTGGCTTAAGTGCCTACTCTAAGATCCTTATCCATTCATTCATGTGGATTTCTAACCCTCTCAAAGATTTCTGTGGGTAAAATGACAATGGCCTAAATGCACACCATGGTAGTGCAGATAAAGTGGAAATATTTAGAAATAAAGAAGGGGTCAGGAGTTTAGTTTTGGTGATTCGGAGAAGGTATCAATTTAAACAGAGAGTGAAGAAGACAGAGAAGCTAAATAGCGAACATACGTAGAATAAGGCACTTGTCGGACATGCTGGAGCTGTTCATGCTTCCAGCTGTTCTACCAGTGTTTAGACCTTATTGTCACACTGCTTGGGTTTTCATTCCCTTTCCACTCTTTACAAGGTATGACACGGAGAGGCTGTTTAATCACATGGGACCTTCATTTTCTAAGTGGTAAAATTGGCAAACTAATAATGTTTATCTCTGAGAATTCTGAGGATTCAAGCACATTAAATAACAAAAGTACTCAGAAAGTCTAAGGGACTAGAATGTGCTCCGTGAATGCTAGCTATAATTATTCTGCCCTTCGCCTTTCTGTCACAGTCTGTGTAACCTCTCTAGGTCCTTTTATCTATTGCAATAGTCTCCAATATCACCCCATGATTCAAAACTCCCCATATCAAACACAGACTTTGCCCTGGAGGTCCACACTCACACTCACACTTACACATTCAACTAGAAGTTACGGTCATGGGAATGACAAAGGAAAGAAAGCAAAGAAAGAGAAGAATAGGATTCTGAAAGAGGATGCGGTGTTTTTCAGTCAGGTTAGCAGAGGGAAACAGGTGATACACTCGGATTAAGATGTTTGAGGAAAAGTGAAAATAGAAACTATTGTAAAGAAAGGACATTTTACAAAGGGCTGTTTCCCATATGGTAAGGAAGAGTGCAATACATGAGTGGTAATAATAGCAGAGACCTTGGGTCCACATGGACGAGGGAAGGGTGTAGTAACCCTAATCCAGAAGGGGAGCACTGAATAGAAAGAATAATATTGAGAGGATCATTAATCTGCAGTACAGGACAGAGCTAGTCAGAAATGAGCAGGAGGGTGCCGGCAGAATAAATACTCCAAAATACCCTGACATCATTTTCCTCATTTTTTTCTTATATCCCAACAGGGTTAATCTTTGGGTGACCACTATCAGAAATCAGAGGGCAAGGAGCCCAAACCAATATCAGGAGAAAGGTGGAGAGCAGATCTGTAGGGGCAAATGGGTGATACCCAGCACATAATGTCCAAATGAGGGGCTATCAAAATAAGTAGAAATAATAACTACAAAAAATAGCCGTGAGAATTCTGATGCTTTTGTATTGAACTATACTTCCCATTTCCAAATGATGAAAATACATGTCAAACTAGGCTTATTATTCACATTCAAAGTCTCTTCATTTCACTTTTTTAAAATATTTATTCCTTTTGAGAGAAAGAGTGTGTGTATGCATGCACAGGCGGGGAAGGGGCAGAGAGATTGGGAAAGAAAGAATCCCAAGCAGTCCCTGTATTGTCAGCACACAGTCCCACATGGGGCTTGATCTCCCAAACTGTGAGATCGTGACCTGAGCCGAAATCAAAAGTCGGATGCTTAAATGACTGAGCCATCCAAGTGCTCCCATATACATACATTATATATGTATTATATATATATATATATATAATATTATATAATTGTATTTGTATTTGTGTATATAATACATATATGTATTATACATATGTATATATGTATATATGTATATTATATATGTATATATATATTATGTACATATATATGTATTTGTATATGTGTATATATATTATATATATGTATTATATATGTATATATATTATATACATATAATATATATATAAATAGAGGAGAAGATAGATAAGTACAAAAGAAAACAGGTGTTGTTTTGTTTTTGTTTTTGCTTTTTTTCAAAGTTAAGACCGGGGTATAGGCATTGTTTGCTTCCTTTTCCTGGCAATTCTTACTCCTGCCATTGTAGTTGCCTATAACTTGCCAACATTCTGTCCATTACTCATGAGGTCTGGCCTGAAAGATTACCTAATCATCCATGAGGTGCTTTACTCTCTACTTCTTTTAGTTTCCAGGCAATGTGCTTTCAGTTTAGTGTAAGGTGAGGACTTCAAATGGATATATTTTCTGAACAAGAAAAGTGACTATTCTTACAATGTTTCCCTTTATTGCTCTAATTTCCTACTGCTATTTGTAACCTTTGACACCCGAGGAAATGGGAGTGAATACTGGGCAATTCACATATGTTGAAATCCCTATCTGAAAGCAAATCTTCATGAGCAACAGCTAGAACGTCAATGGCTTGGGGACTTGGAAATAGTACCTAACTTATTCTCTCTAGTTTCGAATAAGTTCATATATATTCATTCATCCAATATTCAATACACACCTATTGAGAACTTCCTCTTTTTAGGCCTTTTTCTTGGTGCTAGCGATTTCGAAGTAGACTAGATAGACAAGGCTCCCATTCTCACTAGATATTGCATCCAGAGTAGCTGATAGCTAATATAATGATTGATAAATCTTCCTTTCAAATTCTTTAGGGTTTTCCTAAGAGTGATTTTCATGCAGAGGCTTAGTTTTTAGATCAAGTGAGTAGAGTCATAAGATGGTGGGCTTCAGAGATTGACTCTGGTTACATCTGGAAGGAATAAAATGGCAATATTGTGCTTTTTGAAGGAAGCCAGAGGAACAGCCTAGTGTGTGGCAGAGCTCATGCTTTACCCAAGGGGAATGTGCTTCACCATTTGCAGAGAAGCAGTTCCCTCATTTGTAACATGGTTACATGCACCCTCCCTCAGAACGTCATTGAGAATTAATGACAGTACGTGAAAGGGCCCCAACACAAGTTGTTGGTAAATATTAACAAAGTTAGTTGAAATTTCTAAGAATCATTTTTTTTTCATCTTTAAAATGAGAATAATGTTACCTATACCTATTACGTAAAACTCCCAGCTTTAGTTTTTCTACTAATGGGATGTACACAATGTTGACGGACTTCTCACTTGTCCTTGAGGGATGCTATTCCTCACACTCTGTTATGATATGTTAGAAATATGGAAGGCTATCAGTTTTTTATGTTGATAATAGAAGCTAGTACTTCTGGTACTTTACTTCTGATGCACAAAAGAAACATGAAAACTAAAAAGGCAATTTACTATTAGGTCAAATTGCATAAATCACTGTGTGTGTGTGTGTGTGTGTGTGTGTGTGTGTGTGTGTGTGTGTGTGTTTCTATTCCCAGTTAAAATAACCCCTACAGGTTCTAATAGGCATTCAACACTGTAAATGGAGGAAGTAATTGCTTCATTGGAATTTTTTCATTTTTTTTCTTTTGCACCAACATTCAATATTTCTTTTTTTTTTTAATGTTTATTTATTCTTTGAGAGAGAATGAGGGAGCACGAGCAGGATAGGGGCAGAGAGAGAGTGAGACACAGAATCTGAAGCAGGCTCCAGGCTCTGAGCTGTCAGCACAGAGCCTGATGGGGGCTCAAACTCGCGAACTGCGAGATCATGACCTGAGCTGAAGTCGGAGGCCCTACAGACTGAACCACCCAGGCGCCCCACCAACATTCGATATTTCTAATCAAAATGTGGTAGTACCCACCTTAACTTTAATGTAAAGAATGGAGATAACTTCCTGTTTCATGATATTGAAAAGCTTAGAATATTATTGTGCATAACAAATATGTAGCACCATTTTGTAAATTCTAACATACAAAATATAACATTCATCTTTCCAATTCAGGCAGTCAGAGAAGAGCATACTCTCATCTTTACTAAAAATAATCATAATTTTCCCTTGTGGTTAAATATAGAGGACGTGCAAAATTATCTGGTATCCGAAGAAACTCTTTAGAAATCCCCTCCACCACCTGTCACCAGTATCTTCAGTTGAAGTTCTGGCACATCAAAGGTCTTTTACTGGGGCACTTAATTCAAGGTTGTCAACCTTGAACAAAACTTTGAACGCTTACATGTCCCCTTCTTTTCATCAAAACACACTCACCCTGCGCCCTACTTTCTACTGGCTGGCAATGTGATAAATTCCTTTTCTCTATGAAACTGTCTTCCTCTAAGAATGCCTATTTAAGTTAAGTCAGTCTGTGACCCTTGATTGATATCATGTAGTCTGGGTTCTCTGTGACTAGAAAAAAGATGGAGTAAAGGACAAGATGTTGTAGTCAGACAGACCTGCTTCTCTTAGATGTGAGAAAGTATACAAGTTGTTTTGATGTTCTAAGATTCAAATTTCTCATCTTTAGAATGAGAATAACATTATTTATCCTTTAGGATTGCTTTTTTGATTACATACAATTGTACCTTTAAAGTGCCCTGATTATTGATAGTTCTCTCATCTATCTTTTCATCCTAGAAGTGAACCCGCTCCTGTTCTTTTCACTTTTACCACCAAAGACCTAGTTTACGATCATTTAGTATATACTAGCCTTTGGCCATCAATTATAGAACTTCATTTCAGCAAGTGTAAATGCTTATAGTAGTAAATTAAATTTAAATAGTATATTTGATTATTTATTGTTATAAAACTTCAGTGTTTACTTGTGATTACTAACTAATTCTTCTAACAGGAAAATTTGTTTTTCTGAGCCCTAACTAACCTAGACTTGGATGCAGAAACTTAATTTGATCATTATTATTTTGAGATATGAGAAGAATGTGTCACTTCATTGCTTTTGCTTTTTCAGAACTTAAAATTTTATGGACTATAAATGTCTTATAATATTATTTTCTGGTTATGTATCAGACGTCTTTGGATGTCCTTTTTGTTGAGATTTTTATAATTATTATTACAAAATAAGCTATGTATAATTGCTTAGATAATTGGTAAATCAGAATTCACTTCTTACCAATTTTCTACTTCACTGGTAGAATCCTATTGGTTTGGTATCCATTTCCTTTTCAATAGTTTCTACAATGCATTTCTCCAATGATGTTCAATTAAACTTGACAGGCTGAACTTTCTTGAGGTCTTTCTCATCAGTTGGTCATTTATGGATATAAAGATTATTTCCCAGTTAACAGATGACATTAATAGGGAAAACAAATTCTTAGTCTTTCTAGCTGGAATTAGATTTACCTTCTTTCAGAGAAACATTTTGCAGTAAGTTTTTAGCACTTTGTGAATTCAAAATTATATATCCTTCTTTCAACTATATAATGAACTATTTGAATATAAGAGCATATGCTATTAATTATTTTTAACTTGTTCAGAACCCTTTACCACACTGAGCTTAATATTTTTCAACTACACTTGACCCTTGGATAAGAGGGGTTGGAATCGCACAGCTCCATTTACACGTGGATTTCTTACACTATAGCACACTGAATGTACATTTTAGTCCTTGTGAGTTTCTTATTAACATTTTCTTTTCTCTATCTTACTTTATTGGAAGAATATAGTGTACACCGCCTATAACATACAGAATTGTGTTGACTTTATATTATCAGTAAGGCTCTGGTCAATAGTATGCTATTCATGGTTAAGTTGTGGGGGAGTTAAAAGGCATATTCTTATTTTCAACTACATGGGGGTCAGTGCTTTAACCCTAGAATGGTTCAAGGGTCAACTGCAATTGGAGATATGTTTTATATTACTTAATAAGTCTCTTTCAAGTGCTAATAGCTGATAATCTTCATCTACAATTTAATTTTAACAGCTTTATTGAGCTATAATACATCTACCATATAATCGATCTCTTTAAGGTATGCAACTCAACATTCTTTAGTATATGCACAGAGTTGTACAACCATCGACAAAACCTAATTGTAGGACATTTCCATCATCCCATTCAGAAATGCTGTGCCCATTAGCTATCAGTTCCCATTTCCTCTCCCTGTTCCTCCCATACCCCATTTTCACTTGTTTTATACAATGACTACATTACTATACAACTAGACCATGTACTGGATACATGAACCTTGCACGTCTTAATCACAGAAGTCTTGCTTGTGTTATTTGTGCATTTTTTAAGGGGTGATCATTCTCAGTTGTGTAATTTTAAAAGTGCAAATCTAAACCTTCCTAACCAATAACTTACTTACAGAAAAGGAAAATACAAGCACAGAAATGAAAAAAGGACTGAAACGACTGAATACTCAACAGTGAGCTAGGCTGGCAGCACAAGTTAATTTGTTTGTTGATCTTAAGAGTTCAAATCAATTTATGTAATTGAATATGTGTCGCAATTATAATTCTGTTTTGTTATGTTAAATATGTTCCTAACAGTGAAAAATATAACCACACATTTGCATAATTTCCAAAGTCCTAGCAGTCAGGAACATGATTTAAAAACCTCTGTTAACTAACTTGAATTTAAATAAATTAAAAAAAAAATAAAACAAAACAATGATCCTATTACCAGCAGGCCAGTGCCACTCTCTATACTGATTTCTCCTTATTGTTAATGACCCTGACATAGTCTTCCTTCTACTTCACCAATCCAAGTCACTTAAGATACACCTCATTTCACACCTGCAAGTAACTTTCTAGGATTCACTTTGTCCATAATCATGAAACGACTAATGTAATGAATAATGCAATTGTACTATTTCTTTACCTTCTTTGCATTATCATCAAATCAATAAAACTCCTAGCTTGTAGTCAATAGTAGCTCTCATGAAACGCATGTTGATTTTTCTTTATTATTGTTGTCGTGTTCTTTCAACAGGTTGGAAGCAACACAGGTTTAAAAAAAAAAGATCTTGGGGCGCCTGGGTGGCGCAGTCGGTTAAGCGTCCGACTTCAGCCAGGTCACGGTCTCGCCGTCGTGAGTTCGAGCCCCACGTCGGGTTCTGGGCTGATGGCTCAGAGCCTGGAGCCTGTTTCCGATTCTGTGTCTCCCTCTCTCTCTGCCCCTCCCCCGTTCATGCTCTGTCTCTCTCTGTTCCAAAAATAAATAAACGTTGAAAAAAAAAAAAAGTTCTTACAAAAAGTGTTCTTGTTCTTACATTCAGAGTATATTCTTCTATTATTAATGAGGGAGAGTGACAGAGAGTCAGTGTGGAGAGTCTCAGGAAACTTGTTTTTGGGGATCAGAGAATTTTTATAAAACCTCTGTTTTGCTTTTGACTTCTGCTGGACTATCAGTGATTATTTTTTAAAAAATGGATATTTCCAGCTATAAAATAAAACCACCTTTGTGTTGATAAATAATAATTATGATTTATCAAAGCTTCTATAGAAAACCTTAATTTCATAAGTCAAGCAAACTGGCATGCTTTTTCCCCAAAAAGGGGTCTGTGCATTATTGAAGCATAAGAAAAAATATAAATACGAGATTCCTATAAACTATAGTTTAAAAGCTTTTTAACAGGAGCTAAAAAACCTGTCATAATTGTCACTAATATACTTTTTAATGCCTAGAGCTTTAAAAATCAGCAGACTTATTAGAAAGTCTAGGTATCAGTTGGAAGAAGTATTTGATAGGAATTTGAAGGAAGAGAAATGAGTATTCTGGCAACTGTCCGTATGCCATGCATAAATCTCAAAGAGGAAGGCACGGAAGGAGACAGAGAAGATGGATGGGGAGACTAATAAATGATGTACCTGAGTACCAGGCAGGAGAGAGCACAGACAATATGAGATTGGAGGGGGATGATGCCGGGGGGAAGATGTATTACCTTTAGCTCAACTTTAAATTTCACTCTCATGTTATAACAATCATATACTTAGGCCTGCTGTAAACACCCCATCTATTTAGCTTTATCTAGTGCAATTTTTTTTAATCACATAAAACTTCCATGGTGCTCAGTGTGTGTAAAACTGTGCTAGAAAATCTTTAGCATTATACTATACTACATAAATGACCTAGTAAATGCTAAGAAAACGTCCATTTTTATGAAACATGGGCGTTGATGTAACAGCAACCCATCCTCTTAAAAGGCAGCCGTAATTTAGAGTTTGCAGGCATTTACGAGCCTTGCAAGAGGTGGGGGAAAAGGTTAGGAGGAGATTCAGAGAATCTTAAAAGTTCTTTTCATACTCAGAAATAATGATAAATGATTAAAATGACATTTAGATTTTCAAATTAGGTGAGGAAATTCAGACCTCAGGTTGTCATTTCAAATTAGATGGTGTAATATTTTTCTTTAATCGTTAGAAAATATCTTTCCTATTTGGCACCACTGAGAATTCATGTGGGTATTTGACTCTGATTATGAAAGGAAGTACAGATTTTTCTGGTTAGCTCTTTCTCCTATCCTGCATTTAAGTCGCTATAATTGACCTATGTGCCTGTCATTTCCCTGTTTACCCTCACACCCATGCCTTCCCGTCATTTCGCTCTGCGCACATCTCAAGAAGCTGAAAGCGTTTTGAGTTAGTTTTGGCCCATGGGAGGCGCTGATGTGAGACTGGAGGGCAAGAGGAAAGGGGAGTATACAGTAAGACCTTGGTTTGTGAGCACAGTTCATCCCAGAAACATGCTTGCCATCCAAAGCACTTGTACATCAAAGCGAATTTTCAGAACCATTGGTTCAGTTGTGATCATGTGATATTTGGCCTCCCGTGCTGCTCCTCGTACTGCAAGGCATCGCTCATTTATCAAGTTAAAATGTATTAGAAATGTCTGCTCCTCCTGCAGAATGCTCGCAGAACCAGTTACTCGCAATCCAAGGTTGACTGTATTTGCTTCCTCCTCCACAGCACCATATTGAAGTCCCAGCGGTGGCTTCAAATCCTAGGGATGACAGCTCTGGCCGGGTGGTCTCTTCTCCATGCTTTGAAGTCCAGCCTCGTGGGCTCAGCTGCCCACACCCTGAGGGCCCCCCCTCCTTGCCTCTGGATGGTGCTGGCTCCTGAACTCTGGCACTTCCATCTCCTTAGATTGATAAGCGTCGCCTGCAAGGGTCAACTCGGAGTTGCCTCACTTCCCCTTATTCCTCTGTAATTAGTTTTCCCTGCTAAATCCCCTCCTTTGAAATATATGACACGGATTCCACTTTTCTGACTGGAGGCTGACAGATAAAATGTAGTTTGGCTGAATATTTAAGCTCTGTAAGTTATTTCACTATTTTAAGGTTATGATGTGAGTTATTATTGCTTCACATAGGCTCCCCGTGAAACTATTATTTTTTCTCACACATATTCCATTAAGATTTAAACTGAAATGCACTCATAAAATTCAGTACCATCAGATAAATTTTTTTTTTACTTGTGAGCTGTTTTTATCCACCTCAATATGCACATCAGTGGTTATTTAATACATCCTCTTCCACAGAATATCAAATACGTTACGCAAATCAATTTGCTTTTAATATGCCCTTATGTTGAGAATCACACTTGCCTAAATTATGGCTGATTTGCACCTTTAAAAAACAGACGAAGTATAAAATTAAATGTGATGGAAATGTTGAGTGATTCTGCGTTAAGAATATGTATATGTGACCATAGCAGAGCCTTAAAATTACTGATTTTCAACACTGATTTCCAACTATATTGTGTCCACAGCTGTGACGTGTGTCACCTAATTTACTACTTGTAATGATTATTTAAGTAGGTAAATAATATAGTTTTTATTTATTTCTATTTATTTTTAATTTTTAAAGGTTATTTATTTACTTTTGAGGGAGGCAGAGACAGTATGAGCAGGAGAGGAGCAGAGAGACAGGGAGGAAAAGAATATTAACTACGCTCTCAGCTGTCGGCACAGAGCGTGATGTGGGGCTCTAACTCATGAAACCATGAGATCCCGACCTAAGCTGAAAAACAGAGTCAGTTGCTTAGCTGACTGCACCATCCAGGCACCCCCAAAACATAGTTTTTTAATAGACTGAAATATTTGCAGAATTATATTTCAAACAATGTCTTGATCACTAACATTTTCAATGGGAGCTAAGCAGGTAACTTTGAACATGGGCGCAAGCAAGTTTATATTCCGAGAAACCCACTTAGCTCACCTTTGTGCTGGTTCTACTCACTAGCTGTTCAGGTGCTGCTACATGTTGTTCCTTTGTTGTTACAGGTTTCTTAATCATTGCTATAGCTAATTCAAATACTAAACTTTTAGCATATTGTCTGTCATATTTTTCAGACAGGAACTTTCACCTTTAGAAAATTTAAGATGGTTGCCAAACTTTACCCAACTATGTAGTCGTGAATTCAGGATTAAGACAAAGATCTCCATACAACTATTTCCACACTTCCTCCTCTTATGTAATATCTCTCTTAAGTATCACAAAATGTTAATTAACATTAGATACAGAAATCAAAGTGGCATAGAGAATTATAGGCATGGGATATATGAAAGTGTAATTCACATGTTATTCCTATTAAATATTGAGTAAAATATAATATTGTTGCAATGTCGAGAACTGAAAAAGGCTCTCATAAAAATGAAAAAAATTCCCACTAGTCACAGAAGAATCATTCCAAAAAGTTTCCCCTGGCACATTTTTTTTTCCTTGTGTATATTTCCTTGTATCAAAAAGAGGCTTTCAAAATGGTAACTTTGTCCATTCTTTCTAAAGAATCTCCCAAAGCACCTAAAGATGCTTACGTGCTTGAATTCTAATTGTTGGGAAAGATGTGGTCTCTTGAATCTTTTGTTCTCACTTTCCTCTTAACTGTTTTTTCTTAAGAGCAGGTATTAACAGACACACAAGGGGGAGGGGATAGTTATTTAAGGGCAGAATGTGATATGGGTAAGCAAGGGGGAAAGAAACAGAGGTTGCATTTTAGAGAATTTTAATTATTGTAAATGTACTTCCTTTTCACCTTCTTCAACTACCTTTCCTACTTCAGTACCTCTTGTAGAACATAGATACAATATTCAAAAGAATTAAAAGAAGTAGAAATCAAGACAACCAATTTAGGAGCTAGTTCCACATCATAGATTTAGGGAAACTATGAAAGGTAAATCATTACAGTGCAGAGACCCAAAGAGAAGAACTGAATTTGCTTTTTTGGTATTTGGAGCATCAGCTGTATAGACTATTCACTTAATGAACTTTCTGACCACAGCATCTACTCAAACAAAAGCTGCTATTTACAGACATGTCCTAATGTTATAAACAACACCTTTTAGGCCCCTGGGAGTTGTTTTATCACACGTTTCCTCCAACCTTCCATTCGTAATGTCCAATCGGTCACTACACAGGTCTTTAGTCTTAATAGCCTCACTGCTACCATAATCTTCACCACCACCCTCCCCCTCTGCCCTGGACTTCTGGACACATGTTCTGATCATCCTACACTTCCAAATTTACTTTTACCCAATTGTTTTTAATTCCTCCCCTCCCCTTTTTTTTCTGGCCACAGCGACTTCTTTATAAATCAATTTATGTCACTTCCCTATTTAAACTCCCAGTCACATCTCATTGCATTTAGATGGTCACAAAAACCTAGGTTATCAGATCTACCACTCGGACCTCATCTCGTCCTACATGGCAACTTGCTTACCAGACTCCCGCATTTGTTCATTTTCTTAAATTTTTCATATTTTTGTCTGCTTTTGGGTCTTTTCTGTTCCTCTCGGTCTCCAGCTAGCTAAGAATGTTCAGGTTTTAGATTAAATATTTACTTTATGCTTGAGATTTTGGCCAACCCCCTATCCTATTCAAAATTATTCTTCCTGTTATTCTCTTTTGTAAGAAAATATATTATATATTCCTTCATAGAACACAATACAAGTTTAAATTATATAATTACACATGTATTGATTTGGTTAATGACTGCCTCATTAACTAGGTTTTAAGCTGCAGGATCATTTCTGTCTTTTACACACAACACGGAGCAGTGTTTCGCACATAATGGGTTCTCAATAAGACATAACGATTTAAGTTTCTGATTGACCATTTCAGAGATATGATGGTAAAAATCAATCAGTCACTTACTCAAACAAGCAACATACATTCATTCCGCATTTATCTGTACCAGAAATTCAAATGAGCATTTATAATATACAGCTTTAAAACAGTTACTCTCAGGGGGCCTGGGTGGCTCAGCAGCTTAAGTGGCCATCTTCAGCTCAGGTCATGATCTCATGGTTTGTGAGTTCGAGCCCTGCATCTGGCTCTGTGCTGACAGCTCAGAGTCTGGAGCCTGCTTCAGGTTCTGTGTCTCCCTCTCTCTCTGCCCCTCTTCTGCTTGTGCTCTGTCTCTCTCTCTCTCTCTCAAAAATAAATAAACATCCAAAAAATTTCATAAATATAATAGTTACTCTCAAATTACACTTCCTCCTTACAAATTTCTGATGTGTGGCTTTAGGAGGGAATCTGATAAAATGAAAACTCAAAAATATATGGTTTGGAAATGAACATGGTTGATAGAATCAAATAAGTAAATATTTCTGTTCCCTCTCTTTTGATCAGTTTAGACATCCAGTCTTTGGTAATCAAGGACATCTGGCTCAGAACTTCAGATAAAGAGGAGTGGATTAATTTTCATAAAAATATTCTAAATGTGATCTCAATGAATTCGTCAGAAGGAGAGAGAAGAACTATCATTAAACAACAAAAAAAGAAAAGAAACATTGTCTAACTTTTACTTTGTACAGAGATGCCAGATCCAAAAATTTGCATTAATTTTATTTTTTTAATTTGTTTTAATCTTTATTTTTGAGACACAGAGAGAGAGACAGAGTGTGTGTGGGGAAGGGGCAGAGAGAGAGAGGGAGACACAGAATCCAAAGCAGGCTCCAGGCTCCTAGCTGTCAGCACAGAGCCCGACGCAGGGCTCAAACCCACAAACCATGAGGTCATGACCTGAGTCGAAGTCAGAAGCTCAAACAACTGAGCCACCCAGGGGCCCCTAAAAATTTGCACTAATTTTATATTTTTTTATTAAAAAAAAAAATTTTTATTTGACGTTTATTTATTTTTGAGACATAGACAGAGCATGAACAGGCGAGAGTCAGAGAGAGAGGGAGACACAGAATCCGAAACAGGCTCCAGGCTCCGAGCTGTCAGCACAGAGCCCGACGCAGGGCTCGAACCCACGGAATGTGAGATCATGACCTGAGCCGAAGTCGGTCGCCCAACCGACTGGGCCACCCAGGCGCCCCATGCACTAATTTTAATAATAATATATGTTATTTAAGACACTCCTGCTATTATATGTAAGTGAAAATAGTTACAGGTAACCAACATATTTCTCAAAATACTAATGATCACTTGTTGAGAACTTTGATTCAATCCAAACTTCTGGTCTTATATAAATGAAATATACTGATGTGTATATACTACAAGACATATGTGGATATACAATGATATGCAAAGTAGGTGACCAGTATGCATATATTGCTATGGAATTTCCAAATTGAACAATTATTTTTAGTCATGGCAAATATGACTCAGTATATGGAAGAGGAGAAAAGTCATTCACCCTAAAAGTGAGTTTATAATTCTCACCAGAGGTAGAGTAAAGCTAATGAATTAATTAAAAGATATTTTTTTGGATATGTCGGCTTTGAATATACTGGTTTGATGACTCTGAAAGGCAAAATTGACTTTTATTTAACAACAGAAGGAAAGATAAGAAACGATTGATTTTTAATAACCCAAGTGGATCTCCAAGTTTAATTGTTCTCTAAAAAAAAAAAATTGTAAAAGGACAAAACTAGATTTGGGGATTATAACATGGGTATCCTGTGTAATTCTAAGTTAATATAAAAAATAAAGAAGAGTTTCAATTAAGCTTCCATTTCAAGCACACTTCTTTTCAAATTGAAGCTGGCTTCTCTCTAAGGAAAAAAATTAAAACAAATAGAGACTTCAGTTTGTCAGTTTAAAACAAATGACGGTGCTGACATTTTCTTCAATGTTTGCCTCTTCTTTTTCTTTTTTAGAGCAATTTTGAAAGAGTCAGAATGTTCCTGTGTTCTTCAAACAATTATGATTTTTCATTAAAATATTTTAAAAAGATACAGAACATTTAGATTATAAACCATTGTATTGTGCAGTTAAAAGAATGATAGGTTTTGTTTTTTGCTATTCTTCAGATTTACTTTTTTAAATTGGAAATATTTGATACTGAATAATATTATAAGAACATAAACTCTCCCCTTAGAAACCACTCCGCAGTTCTTAAATAGCATGAAGTACTCTTCCTTAAAATACTATTTGTGCTCTTAAAAAAAATAAAAATGTTTGCAATAACATTGTCATAAAAAACATTGTTTTTAGCCTTAAGACATATAAAATACATTAGCATTCTGTTGCTTAGGGAAATTCTTAAGTTAGTGACCACTTTAACATAGAAAACTTCTGGTTCATTACACATAGTGCCTAATTATGCTGAAACCAAGATCAAGTCTCTAATGAGAATGAAAGAAAGATGAATAATATAATACTTCATCAAGTTAACATAAGAATAATTATATATTTCTTCAATTACTTCCCTCAAATTCTAAACTTTCTGAGGGTATGGACCATATCTATTATTGTATTGTTGTATTGTATTTTTTGATGTGTGTTTATTCTTTGAGAGAGAGGGACAAAGCACAGGTGGGGGAGGAGCAGAGAGAGGGAGACACAGAATCAGAAGCAGGCTCCAGGCTCTGAGCTGTCAGCACAGGAGCCTGATGCAGGGCTCGAACCCACGAGCTGTGAGATCATCGCCTGAGCCAAAGTCACATGCTTAACCGACTGAGCCACCCAGGTGTCCCTGTTATTTTAAACCACTGTATAACCACTATCGAATAAAACATCTAGCACATTGTCAATATTCATTAAATACCTGTCTTGTGAATAAATACTATTTTAATAGTAGCATTGTATAATTACATGATTATATATAAACACATTCAATATTAATCATCAGTGAAACACACCCACTCAACCAAGTCTTAAAACCGTGGTCTCTTTTCAGTACAAATACTCCCACACATTCCATGTGATCTAAGGGGAAGAGAGCCAGCAAATACTATTTCAATCACATAGTTCCACTGAAGAAATGTGAAAGAGGCTGACCGGAGGATGGTGCATACATGGAAAGAAAATGATGAGTAAGAATATACTGTGTTTTCCTCAAAGGTAGGGGCGCGCATCTCTCATTCATAACCATACGTACATCCTTCCTCCAAGCCAGTGCCAAGCTTAGTGCTGACATTTGAAAATCCATTTACAGAAAATAATGATGTGTACAGTATGGTATTATCAAATTCTAATTGATGCTGAGGGGTAGTAATGTAAAGAATACCATGGGTTGTGGTCTCATAGACCTGGACTCAATTCCTGATGCTTAAGATTGAGAAACCTAGCCTCAGTTTGCTTTTGTGTAAAATTCCAACAGCTCAGATCCCCATGTATATTTTTAGGGTTAAAGATAATATATGTGAAGGATATAGTAGAGTCTGGCCTATAGTTTCTATCTAATAAACAACAGCTATTATAATTATGTCTGTTTTCCTTTGGATCGCTGGATATGTGTACATATGAATGTCTAATTCGTATGGGTGCAAAACTGTGGTGAAATATTCAAATGAATTCCATTTCCAATTTAAATAGATAATTTCAGCATAAATGCTGCCAGACCTTGCCTTTTGCAGCTGTTCTGTTTAAATAATTCACCTAGTCATCAGGTAAAAACACATACTCTGCATTAACGTTAAAGAAGTGCACAACAGTGAGCATCTTAATGAGTAAACTAACCTTTTACTCAGCCTCATTTTTTTGAGCCATTCATTTTAATCAAATATTACAGCCAACCATGGTGGGAATTTCTCACAGGGGTAATGTATTCAATGTGTACCTATGCTGCATATTAAAAGGCTCACTAAGGATGTGCACATGACAAGGTAGAAAAATTCCCAGCCACGACTATAAGGATGACACAATTTTAATTAAAATAGCTGCATTTGAAGAGAATTTGACATTTGGAACCTCGATGGATGTAGATGACAAATAAAAAAAAATACTTTTTATCATGTGTATTATTATTTAAGTTGTGGCATTTAACCAGATACATTATGTGAGAAAAGTAAAACCACAACAAATAAATACATTTGCAGCTAGTGTGTGAAGCTCTTACTACAAACTGCAAAAGTCAAACTTCGCCTCAGAATTTTAAAATAATTTTAGACATTATTATGCTTTGCATAAAACCAATATATTAAAAATAAACCAAATTCTCACTATTAATAGTAGATTCCTACTATTGATTACTTACTATTGAACTTTAGCATACGTATCAACAACTTTTTGAGTTGATAAGGTTACATGAGATAGTATCATTAACCAAAGCAACATAATAATATGAAAATATGAGATATTGCTTTGACAATCTCACAGGTTATTATTACTTTATACAAATCCACAAAAGGGCCAGATAACTTGAAGGAAGTCCAGAACGTATTTCGTACAGTCAAGATTAGCTCTCCTTGCTTGGGGCGCCTGGGTGGCTCAGTAGGTTAAGTGTGCAATTTCAGCTTGGGTCATGATCTCATGGTTTTTGAGTACGAGCCCCACATTGGGCTCTCTGGTGTCAGTGCAGAGCCCACATCAGATCTTCGGTCTCTGTCTCCCTGCTCCCCCCCCCCCCACCTCTCTTGTGCGTGCTCTGTGTCTCTCTCTTTCAAAAATAAACATTAATTAAAAAAAAAAAAAGATTAGCTTTCCTCTGCTATCTCAGTTATCCTTTCTTTTTAAGCTTAATCATATATATATTTCTTTATTCACTAAGTTTGACAATTTTGTCACTTTTATGTCTTTCTACTTCCTTTGTAAAAACCAAAACACGAAAAAAGAGTCCTTTCCTATTTTTTTTTAAGATTTCTATCACAGGTAAATAGTATGGGCCCTGTTGGACACAATGATCTTGTTTAAGGTAAATCGTTACTTGAGGAGTAGATAGTAAACTGTGTCAGATCCCTGGATGTTATTATATTATGATGCTAGGTTAAGTATTTTTCTAATTCTTGCTGGTGATGTTGATTCCTTAGGTTTCAGTCAGTCTTTAAATTGCTTAATGTTCTAAAGACAATGCCCACTCTACCTCTCTTTTTTCTAGAGCACTAAAATCACATTTCCTTTCTCTCCAGCTGCTTAATTGTCCTCTGCAACCCTATAAGAACACACCTGTATACTAAACACAGAATCTGTCTTATAAATCCATCCGTACATACATCTTTTAGATGGATGATAGGCCCCAGGAAAGGTAATCTTGTCTTTGGTCCATTTTGTTCTTTATCTAGACTCCTAGAACTTTGCAAATTTACAATAAAAGTGTGCTGAATGAGTGAACACATCACTTACTCTTCTCCAGTAAGACTGTTTTCTACCCCAATTGTTCCTTAGATATTTCATCTAGTCTTTTTCCTTAATTCATAACCCCTGAAAATAAATTGGCATGATTTGATTTTATATGTTTCACAATACTCGGTCCCTAAGATTGTTATTTTTAATATCAGATGAATGTTTGCAATCTTAATATTTAGTGGGACTTACACATGAACTTTTAAGAGGTTAAAAAGGAAAAAAAGAGAAAACTGAAAGCAACATAACATATAGAAATAAACACACACACACATCTTTTAAACCAAAAATTGGTATTTATATTTCTAATCTGTTATCAGTTTCTTATTTTGCTGTTGTCTAGCTTAGATATGTCATACATTGTGACACTCTGGTCCTTATGTCCTTAATTCAGTGCTGCTCACATTAGAGTGTGCACAGGAGCTCCCTAGAGAGTTCAGGTTGGATTCCTGGGTGCAATCTCAGAGATTCTGACAAGGGGGAGGACTGAGGGTTTTTAACTGTTATACTTTGAAACCTGCCTGAGATACAGTTAGGCAAATAACAAGGCCATCATTACTTCATAGATTATATAAGTTTATAAACCATCTCAAGTATATGAATAAGTCATGGGATTGGAAGGATTTAGTTTAAGAACAGCAGAAAAACCTGTGAGATGCTACCTGAAACCAATGCTGTAGGCACAGGCATAAATTATCACTAATCTACTGTAATAGCATAACAAGAATGTTGGCCACTCCTGATCAAAAGCGGTGTACTTTAAGGAATATTTTGGAACTGGAGAGAGGTGCCTTCCGGTTAGTATGTGTAGAGTAGGTGAGTAAATACATATGTTAGTATTTGAAACATTTCATAACAATTGTTACAATAAAGCACTTGTGAAATTATGATCATAAAATTGAAATGGGAAGATTTAATATCTTTGAGAATCTACTTTGAAATGATTGTCTTGAAAAATGCTTAATGCTGATGAAGGAGACACTTAAAATTAGAAATGAACATCAGGAAAATCACTGTTAATTCATTTCTAAGCTCATTTAATAATATTTTGGAAAACTGTGCTAAACGGGGTTCTTGAAGATTTTACAAATTTATGTCACTTTTTTATTAACAGAAGAGTGTTTTAACAATGGAAAAAGTAGAATTTTTTTTATAATTTCAGTGAATTTCAAAGAAATAACACTTGATTCATTGGGTCCTTTGATATTAATGAAAAGGGAGCATTAAATAATGTTTCATCAGTGCTCATGATTCACTTAAATGTAAATGCAAGTTTTCAACCATATACACACCAAAATTACATTATAATGGATATGTCTTTAAACTAATTAAAAAAATCAGTTTATTGCAACAGAATATGAGTGTTTCCAGAAATACTATGAGTTTCTAACCATAAGAAAACACACAGGAAAATTACTGAGAAATAGGAATGAGCCATTGAGGTAACTATTTCAATACGTAATATTTTTGAAAGCATATCTGAATAAAAGTTAAACTCTCCTTGCTTCTGAAAATAGCAAAGATGAAACAAATCAAGCATTAGTGAGTCAAGAAATTGGGCATGTTGGCATAGAAATCACACTACCCTACTTAGCAAGAAAATGAGTGTAAATAAATTAATTGACATCTTCCATGGAATTTTTCTTCATCTGATTTAGGTCTCAGCTTAGCACTTTTGAATAGCTCCTTAAGAAGAAAGTGGATTTATTAAAGATACATTGTGTTTAGATTTGTTTTCTTGAGGGAATGGGTGAGAACATGTCTTGCAATTTAAAGAAAAGGTTCAGACAAGCCACTTCTACATCTTTGACAGACAGGAGACTGCATGAATTTGCTCATCCTGCATTACCCAGAGAAACAGTAGAAGCACTGAATATAAACTGGCCAGTGTGGCTCACTGGATTCAGAACTGCCCTGGTTGCCAAAAGCATCCTTTCCTGACTTGCCTCAATACAAGGAAACCTAAACACTATCATCGCTTTTTTGTTTTGCAATAATGGAAACCTGTTTACTTGGTTTACAGTTTGCAAAGAACTTTCCAATATGCTCTGTCATTTTATCACCAGAAAATCCTGTGAGTTAGAGAAGGCAATTTCTGTTCATATTCTAAAACTACTTGGGGCGATTACATGGCAGGGCCATAGAGTAAGCACAGGAGCCAGCTGTAGACCAGATCTAATTAGTGTATTTCTACCTACATGAGGAAATATTTCCAGAAGGCTTCTTTTAAGGTGGGTATTTCCTGTGAGAATTAACATATCTAGAAATTGAATTAGATACGTATATATTTAGAAGACTGAGCAACTTTTATTTGTTCTATATAAAAAATTATATTTAGTTTCTCTTTAGTGTTTCATGTCAACATCGAATTTCCACACTATGGATAAATCATCTCATAATATTAGGAGAATGAACAATAACAGAAAAGGTGTGTTCTGGAAAACGGGAGAGTACTTGAAATTACCTCAAGCCCACAGTGACACCCATGAAGAGTTGTCTTTGTAGGTACGCTGAGTAGGTGACAAGCAGGGTGACAGGTCCAGATGAGGAACAGAGAAAGACTGAGACAGGAGTAAAACAGTCCCTTGTTTACAATGTTGTCCATGGGTATTGCTCAAAAATAGATATTAATGACACCTTCACTTGGACTCAAAAATCAAATACCATGGTTATTTTAATTAAAATCATGGCTAATAATTTTCTATTATATTCATACAATAGGCATTTTTCATCATTACTGCAAGAGGCACGTTGATGTTATAAAAGAAATATTCTATAGTAGGCACATCTGGCCAACTTATTAGCTTGGTGGAATTATGGACATCATTCAGTCTGTCTGGGTCTCAATTTCCTTCTTTGTAATATGGGGAGAGCAATAACCATCTTATAGTTTATTGAAAATTAAATAGAACAATAAATGTAGAAGTGATTGCATACGATACATAAAGTATTATTATGACAAAAAAAAAAAAAGTACATTTGGATGACACCGTTTTCATGTCACCAATGACGTCCAAAAGAGTTGAGAGTTAGGGAAGGCATATGAAGAAGACTCAGTTGTGAATTTGGGTTTTTGGTTGTTTGTTTTTATGTTTTCTGCATTCAGGATCAAGCTGGTTGCTTCGAATTTTCTCAAGAAAATAATGAATCTGAGGAAGACATAGGGAGAGCTCTTACTCCCCGTTCAACCTGTTTTTGAGATCATAAGAGCCCATCTTTGAATCTTCTGAGAGATGAAAATGAGGTAGCTGGAAAAGTAATTTGAATGTGCCAGATGTTTAAATATTGATCTAAGGAATCTTCAACTCAATTATTGGTGCAATTGGCAAGTATGGCCCAAAATGGAACACACAATTTTTCCTTCAGTAATTCTAGACAGTGAGGCATATATTATTTTCTTTATGTAAATTTTAAATATTTCAACTCTGAACTCCTCTGGTGGTTATGTTAATAGACTTATCACTCAATATTTTTGTTCATAAAGTTCAGATATATCACTCTTATCACCATGGTTCCTCTCAATTATTTCTGGAATAATCATTCTTTTTGTTGACCTGTTGACTTTTTCCAACTTTGAAAAAAAAATATATATATATATATGGGTTTTGTAGATACATCAAATGTAAACATTATCTTTTATTGTATTTCTCTCAATTTCACCTCGTCCATTCTACCAGCTACACTTTTATTCCATTGTCATGATCATAAACCTTTATATTCTTTCCAAAATAATAATAAATCTATAGTTCTTTGTCCATATGTTGGCAAAAAAAAGTTGAAAACAATGAGGCTAAATTACAGTATTAAAAATGTACAAAATTTGATTAATGTGAAGTCCGATGTGCTTCTTTATTATTTCAAAGACAATTTTCCCAGTCCACTAAAAGGAAAATATTTCTAGCATTAGAGGCCAATGATTTTTTTTTCTTTTTATATAGTTGAATAACTCTTTAAAATTATGTCCCACTTTTAATTCTGTTCAGACCTCAACTACAAAATTTAGTTTTTCTTTGAATTTTGAACTGGCATTTTTATTGTTTTGGTTGTTTAATCATGGATTACATTTTTTCCCCATCACACATTTAATATTATCTGTTGAAGAAATAAATTTTCCTTCCTAACCCTGTCAGATTTCCTTCCTGAATCTGTTAGTCCTTAGAAACAGCTGTTTTGTAGTCTAGGCCTACCATGTCCTGGGTGCTTTGCGAGGTGGTATGGATTCAAGGATACATGAGGACAGACACATGCCCTGCTTTCATCGTGATTTTATTCTGGGAGAGGAAAGAACTTGCTATATTGAGAAAAGCAGTTTAACTGGATGTATACCATGAAGGCATTTGCCACCACATTAAAAGTATTCCATCATGATTGGGCCTTACGGGGTTCTTCCTAAGGGGTGGAGAACTGAGACTGTGTTTAACAACTGTGAACAATAGAAAGCTGTCTAGATCTAAGGAGTTCTTTGTGGAAGCATTAGTTCTAAAAGAGAAAACTATTACAGAAAAGGGACTCCTTACAGATATGCAGAAAAGAAGATTGCCTTGAGAGAGTGATAGTGACTGCCAGTTGTACGATTACATTAACTGTACTACGAGGAGGCATTTATACCTTCCTTCAAAAACTACTTTCGCAGAAAGGAAATTATTTGCATCACTTTTTTGTTTATGAGATGGTTTGTCTCATTGTTTTACCTACTACTATTCAAATGTGGTTCACAAACTGGTGTTGATTTTCAAGTAGGCAAACTTGATTAATGCCTACCAATAAGATAAATATAAAACTTGAGACGAAGTGGAAATTTTTGTGAAAATTTGACTTTGTCACAACGAATTTCTTGCATTTTATAAAAGTGTTGGTCTATAAGACATTGGAAGTTACAAAAAAAACAAAAAAGGAAAGAAAAGAAACACTAAGAAGCATTCCTATACGTAGATAGTTTGGGAAGTAGGCTGCTGCTCCTATATATAACCAAGAACACATTGAAATTGGACATAATACAAACCAAAGTTTTGTGGGTTCAAATCACTTTGATCAGAAACATATCGGATGCCTCAAATGGACACTCTGTAACTGCAGGCTTGGAACAAAGTTAAATACATCTTAATGCTAACTATCTGCTGGTGCTTTTGATTCAGCTGCATGGCCATGCCATCTAAATGTTAATGTTAAGTATTTACTGGCTTGTTTGGTTTCAATTCCATCACAGCCCAAGAAGCTCAGAAACAGACCAAGAAAAAATACAGTAAAACTTTGGTTTGGGAGCATAATTTGTTCTGGAAACATGCTTGTAATCCAAAGCGTTTGTATATCAAAGCAAATTTCCCCATAAAAAATAATGGAAATTCAGATGATTCATTCCACAACCCAAAAATATTCATATAAAAATGATTACAATACTGTGATATAATACAAAATAATAAAGGAAATACAAAATATAAAGAAAATAAGTTAACCTGCACTTACCTTTGTGATCTTCGTGGATGGTGTGAGGGAGACAAAAGAGAGGAGGGTTATTGTGTAGGAAGTTTTTCACTACCAGATGTTGACTACAGTACACTATTAATAAACTCCTGTCATATACTTTATTGAGTGTAACTGGCAATAAGGCAGAAGAGGAAAGGGTCTATATGTTACAGCAGGCTGACCTAAAATGAAGCAAAGCATTCCTAAGCTTCCTTTTGTATGGAAAAGCAAAGGACTGTCTGTAGGTGCTTTGAAGTGAGAAAAAATACACTAGTGCCAGTTGCAGACACATTTCAACGTTCTGAAAAATCACTGATTTCTGCCAAACACCACTGCCCAAGACTGAGAATCTGAGCATGGGAGATGATCACCATAATCTCTCAGTGAGCGAGAGAGAGAAGAACCATTGGCTCAGCTGTGATCATGTGATGTTTGGCATCACGTACTGCTCGTATCACAAGACATCGCCCATTTATCAAGTTAAGACTTATTAGAAATGTTTGCTTGTTTTGCGGGACACTTTCAGGACAAGTTACTCACAATCCAAGGTTTTACTGTACTTTAAATTTTAAGAAAAGCTTAATAAAAATACTTAACATATTGCTAAACTCATAAAATAACAAAGATGAATCAAAATTTACTCAAATTAATTCAAAACCTAAAAGGAAAGGTTTAGTGAGTGAACTAAAGTTACAATATCCACCTGAGTTTTTGGTCACAAATAAATATCCTACCAGCTGGGCAATGTGAGTTACATAATTTATCTTATTCCACTCATTTGGCCGCTAAGAAGTAAGAAATAATGTTTTGTAAGTGCTCCCTTATGTACAGTTGTTGATATAATTTTCTCTCCACCTATTTATCAATTTATTTTCAATTTTTGTCCTATTTGAGGTTTTTATCTCACTATACTTTCATTATTAGTCTAAGATCTTTCGTTTCCTTTATGAACCTAAGCAGCATAAAAAATAACATTTCAAGCATTTACTCCCCTCCTTGCTCAAGTGATACAGAAATTGCCTATTTTTTTTTTTTTTTTTTTTACTATTTCTTGATATAATGGCAGCTGTAGTGGTTGTTTAATGAACATAAAATTTCAGGTACCCATTTCTATGTTACCCCAGTTTACAACAAATAGGGTGAACCTGATTTGGAGTAACGTGTGCTTGATTTCCATTTCTGTTAAACTTCCAATTTAGAATTAAGAATACTGAATACTGAATTTATTGAATTCAAAGTCCAGCTGTTAGGCTGAAATGACTAGCAGTTGTTTCCATAGTGATAGAAAGCATTTACCTTTCTCAACCTCAATATGATTACAGAACAATGGTTTATTTTCTGCTTCACAATTCATAGGACTGAGCACCAAATATGATTTGTTGGAAGTGTATTTTCTTCATTTGCTGTTAACAATCCCTTCTAGCATCGCTACTATACAGATCATATTCATCTTATTGTATTTATTGCATTCACATTCTATATTATAATCCAGTTTGTTAAGCTGCCTTGAATAGCTTATGATTTTGAACCTGTAATAATTCTATTTTTATACCTTATATTATGCACTAACTTGACTCTC
The DNA here is from genome assembly GCF_018350155.1 of Leopardus geoffroyi. Taxonomy (NCBI): domain Eukaryota; kingdom Metazoa; phylum Chordata; class Mammalia; order Carnivora; family Felidae; genus Leopardus; species Leopardus geoffroyi. The sequence continues at coordinate 23,847,075 of NC_059327.1, read as the reverse complement.
TAAATTTTTCAATCTTATTTTTTTGTTGTTCTCAGAATTCTCTCAAAGGTGGCTGAAACAACACAAAAGGAAAGAAAAACACATCTTCACAGTCATGTAGTATATACCTTAGCACAAAACAGACTAGTCACCATTATTAATTATTGCTATTCACAATTACCATACAATTACAATTTACAACAAAATGTTTGATTGCATCTCAACTCATCTTCTGAGCTCTGTGTATTGTTTCCTTGATTTTGCCCTTCATTTTGGCTTTAGTGTATCTCAATTTTGCATTCTGGGTAAACTAATCTTCAGGATCCCTAATGTTTTCTTCACCATTTTTTTTAATCTTCTTACAAGTATTCCTTTTTATTCCTTCAGTTGCTTGACAGATACCAAATTGATCAAAAGACTTGAAGTCTAAACTCAGACACCCATTTTCCCAACACAGAGAGGTCAGGCCCCACTTTCCAGAACCATAGAAAAAACATGATTGGCACATGAAACAATAACTTCCTCCCAAGGCCCTTGGTGGAGTATGTTTGTGCAAGCCCTTCCCATGTAAATGTTTCTTTACTCTTCTTTTCCTTGTGAAAATTTTTTTGAGAATTTTATTGTTACACTCTTAGAATAAGGACTAGTTGCTTTATACTTATGAACAGTTCTTTCTAGATTAATGAAATGGCCTGTAGATCTTTCCTGATAATTTTTTTCCTACTTTGTAATACATCTGTTAGAGGTTGACCAGACTATTTCAAAAGACATCTGCATAGCAGCACTTTGAGCTCTTTGGAATTAAAATTAATGAGATTTTTAAAAATTATTATGAGTTGTGATTTACTTCTCCATTTTCCCTCATTCACTTAATCAAAAATATATCTTTAAAAATTGTGAGAGGATTTTGTCAGAACTATTTCCTATAAGTAGTCTAGCATTCTTGTATTTGAAATTACATCACCTACACCAAAATGTTGAGAAACGCGGATCTCACTTTTCCCTCTCTTCTCCTGTCACACTACTTTAGGCCAGCATTATATCACACTGTCTTTTTAAAATTTTTTTTTTTTTTTTTTCAACGTTTATTTATTTTTGGGACAGAGAGAGACAGAGCATGAACGGGGGAGGGGCAGAGAGAGAGGGAGACACAGAATCGGAAACAGGCTCCAGGCTCTGAGCCATCAGCCCAGAGCCCGACGCGGGGCTCGAACTCACGGACCGCGAGATCATGACCTGGCTGAAGTCGGACGCTTAACCGACTGCGCCACCCAGGCGCCCCTCACACTGTCTTTTTAAAGGACATTATTCTTCATTCTGTCTTCCTCCCCTTCGCCCTATAGAACAATATCAGAAAATTTATAACATTTTCTAAAATTTTAAGTAGAATTCCTCATTTCAGAAGAGTCACTGTTTTTCTTTTTTCTAAAAGTATAATTCATCTTGAAACATCCAAGGCAATTTCAAGACAATTTTTTCTAATGTCCAGATTTAAAATTCCTAGACTTCTCATAAGTTATCTACATGATGTCAGGCAAGGCCATAACGGTCCTATGGTGGAGTGCCCAGAGAAATATGATGTTTGGTCAGATAGGATCATAGGCTTGTTATATTCTTTTCAAAATTTGAAATGAAGACTGAACACAGTAAAGACCATGTATAAGAAACTCAGAAAAAAAAAATACTCAACACTGAAGAACTAAAAGCTTTACCTCTAAGATGAGGAACAATACAAGGATGACCACTCTCACCAGTTTTATTCAGCATAGATAGTACTGGAAGTCCTAGACAAAGCAATTAAGCAAGAAAAAGAAATACAAGTAATCCAAATTGGAAAGGAAAAAGTAGAACAGTTTTCATTTGCAGATGACTTGATATTAAATACAAAAATCCCTAAAGATTACACACACACACACACACACACACACACACACACACACACACACTGCTAGAACTAATAATTGCATTCAGTAAAGTTGCAGATACAAAATCAATATACAAAAATCAGTTGTATTTCTATACACTAAAAATGAACTATAAGAAAGAGTGATTTAAGAAATAAACAATCCCATTCACAATTGCATCAAGAAGAATAAAATACTTAGGAATAAATTTAACCAAAGATATAAAAACTATGGCACTAATGAAAGAAACTGAGTAAGACACAAATGATGAAAGGGATCCTGTGCCCTTGCATTGGAAGAATGGATATTATGAAGATGTCTATACTACTCAAAGTTATCTATAGATTCAATGAAATTCTGATCAAAATTTCAATGACACTTTTTACAAAATAACAATCCTAAAACTTTTACGGAATCACAAAGACCCCCAATAACTAAAGCAATCTTGACAAAGAACAAAGCTGGGGGCATCAGAGGCCTCAATTTCAAACTGTATTATGAACGTATAGTAACCAAACCAGATGATACTGGCATAAAAACAGGCACAAAGATTACGGGAAAAGAACTGAGACCCCAGAAATAAATGCATGCATACATGGTTAATTAATTTATAACAAAGGAGCTGAGAATATACAATGAGGAAGAACAGACTATTCTATAAATGGTGTTAGGAACACTGAGCAGCCACACCCAAAAGGTGAAACTGGACTGTTATCTTACATCATGAACAAAAATCAACTCAACATGGACCAAAGACTTGAATGTAAAACCGGAACCATAAAATTCAAAATGGACTAAAGACATGATTGTAAACTGGGAACCATACAACTCCTAGAAGAAAAATCATAGGCTCTAAGCTTCTTGGTCTTGGTGATAAGTTTTTTGTTTTGACATCAAGAGTAAAGGGAACAAAAGCAAAAACAAAAACATAGGATTGTATCCAAGTAAAAAGCAACTGCACACAGTGGAAACAATCAACAAAATGAAAAGGCAACCTGTAGAATGGGATAAAATATTTACATGGTATATATTTAATAATGAGTTAGTATCCAAAATAAATAGAGAATTCGTACAACTCAATAGCAACACACACACACACACACACACACACACACATCCCAAAAAGCAATTGAAAAATGGGCAGATGATCTGAAGAGATATTTCTGCAAAGAAGGCATGCAAATGACCAACAAGTGCAAGAGAAAGTACTCAGCATTAATAATCACGAGGGAAATGTGAATCAAAAACTACAAGGTTTACCATCAAAAAGACAAGAAAACAAGTGTTGACAAGTATATGGGGGAAATAGAATCAATGTACACTATTAGTGGGAATTCAAATCAGTGCAGCAACTATAGAAAACATTATGAAGTCTCCTCAACAAAATTTTTAAAAATGTTTATTTATTTTTAGATAGAAAGAGAGAGAGTGAGTGAGGAGCAGAGAGAAAGAGAGAGAATCCCAGGCAGGCTCCTTGATGTCAGCATAGAGCTCCATGTGGGGCTTGATCTCATGAACTGTGTGATCATGACTGAACTGAAATCAAGAGTCAGCTGCTTAACCAACTGAGCCACCCAGGTGCCCCAAAAAAACTTTTATAATCTATTACATGATCCAGCAATCCCACTTCTGTGTATATATCCAAAAGAAATAAAGACAGGATATTGAAAAGATATCTGTACTCCCATGTTTATTGCAGCATTACTGACAAAAGCCAAGATGTGAAAACAACCTAAACATTTGTCAATGGATGAATGGATAAAGAAAATTATATATATATACATATATATATATATGTATACACATATATTTATATATATATATATATACACAGTTTATAACTACAACAAAATACATATACATATATAAAATGGAGTATTATTTAGCCATGATTAAGAAGGAAATCTTGCCATTTACAACAGCATGCATGGGTCTTGAGGACATTAATGCTAAGTGAAATAAACTGGACAGAGAAAGACAAACACCACATGGTGTCACTATATGTAGAAACTAAAAGAAAAAAAGAATTCAAACTCATAGAGTAGAAAAGTGGTTGGCAGGGGGAAATAGGGAAAGTTTAATAAAAGGATACAAACTTTTAGATATAATAAGAAGGTCTGCGGGTCTGATGTAAAACATGGTGACTATAGTTGTTAACACTGTACTGTACAATTGAAATTTGCTAAATGGTAGAACTTAAAAATTCTTACCCAAAATAAAAAAGATATCTGAGGTGATGAACATGTTAATTAATTAGATGGGAGAATGCTTCCACAGTGTATACATATATCAAATCACCACAACGTATATTTTAAATATCTTGACATTACATAAATCATACCTACATAAGGTGCACTTAAATAAAAAAAAAATATAAAGACTCCTGGAAATTAGTGTGTAAGAATGAACCCTAGGGAAAGGGTTTACTGTCTATCTTGTGTCCTCATATATTTAAGATCCCAGAATAGAGCTTGATACATATTAAGTAGTCTATAAAATATCTCTTAAATTAAAAAATCTGAAGGAAAAATAGGTCCCATCAAGAGGAAATCTTTCTTAGAACTCAGAATTTTACAATAAAAATTTTAAGAATTTTGGAGGCAATTGTAGGGACCAAGATTTTTTTTAACCAAAATGAGGTCAGTCTTGCTTTAATATAGTAAAATAAAATTTTGATATTGGCAAAATTATGCAACCCATATATATGTAATTTATTTATTCAAATATCCTTGATACATATACAACTACAAAGATTTAAAACCCATCTGGTTTTCATATTAATTCAAAAAACTTTTTAAATGAGAAAACACTAATCTGTTTGAAATGTACTGTTAGTCAATAATGCAAAATATGGGAAAGTTACATGAGATTTATGTTTCAGCTAGAATTACTGGGTTAAAGAAAACAAATGTTTATGGAATAAGTATTTAAACTTTAGCAATAAGATCAGTTTTTTTGTTTGTTTAATAATTGGAAACAAACTATTTTTATGCTGAATAAGTACACTAAATAAATATATATATATATTTATAGTTATATGTATATGTATAGATATAGTTGATGATGATGATGATTTAATAGGAAAGATTTAGTGAGGCTATGTTACTTCCCTTGATGAAAACTGTTTTGCAGGCAATTTCAGACTACTTAATTTAAACACTGAAAATCTCATTATGAATTTCAGCTTCAAGGATGTCATGGATGCCTCAGGCAGTCAGTGGTGCAAAGCAAAGTGAAATACTGTAATTGAAAACTATAAAGAAAACTCACATTTAGGTTGAGTTATTTTTCTGCATAATGTAAAAAATTACTTGTATAAAAAAGAATGGTTTAAGACATGGAGAACAGACTTACTGGATTTGCTGAATAAAAGGGCCTGTGGGGATATGTAGATGAGCTAGCATGGTTTTCAAGACCTGCCTGCACAAATTCAGAAATACATAAGAATTGCTTTTGTTACCCCAGATCTTTCCTAGTCATCATCACTACTAAATTTCACCAATTGTTTTGGAGACCATCAGTGCCCATAGTTAAGCCCTTTCTTTCTTGTCAGTATTATGCGTGTCAGATTTTTTCTGACTACAAATGCTATCTCCTAAATTTTCAAAAAAACACTGTTAATTGCAAAATCATGTTTTCAATGAATACACTTGTTTTCAATGAATACATGTTTTCAATGAATACAATTAATATTCCATTTTACTCCTCTTAGTCTCCTTTCTGTCCTTCCTTCCTGCCCCCCTTCCTACTCTCCTTCCCCAACTCCTTTTTCTTTTTTCCCTCTTTCCCTGCTAAAGATCAGTTATATCATATTCAGGTAATTATTGAACCATTAAAGTATAATATACACAAAATAGAATACCTATAGGGTATAACGTAAATTAGTAAATACTATGAATTAGTGTTGGTTTAGAAAAATAATGGAAGGCTTCAAGGAGGCAGAGATGTGAAACAATGTAACTCCTCCTCACAAATTTCACAGAAAACGTAGTGTTCTGAACGTAAAGAGAGAGGAGCACAGGGATAAAAAGAATGGAACACACTATGATCAGATCATGAGCAGGCTTCTCTACAACATTAGGTACAAAAGCTTGTTTTTCTCATTGTAATGAAGAAAATACTTGTAAAATATTCAAACCATTCAAACATTCTGGATTAAGAGAGATAATATATGCAAAGCTTTTAAAGAGGTGATTGATGCTCAGTAACATTCAGTAAACATTGTGTGCTCCCACAAAATGCTAATGAGAAATTCAAAGTTCTGTCTAAAAAAAAAACAAAAAAACAAAAACCCATCCTCCCAATCCCATTATAAAAAAAAATTTGGTTCATATTTCTGTATGAATATACTGAAATACACACACACACACACACACACACACACACACACACACACACACGTGTGTATCTTTCCCACAGAGCATCATAGCATCCATTCTATATGCAGAACTATCATAATTTATTCTTTTACTCAAAATAATATATAGACATTTCAAATGTTAGGGTGTATTTACATGTATGTCAACATGTTCACATATCATTAACCAATCACTTACTGATAAATATCTGAATTACTTCCAATTTTTTACCATCTTAATCAATGACAAAATTGAAATTTCTACTACTATAAAAGACAATAACTTTTTTTAAAACTTCTTAACTCCTTGAACACTTATATAATGAGGTAATGTACAGACTGTTTTCCTGGCTGTTGAATGACTGGTATAAATAAATTAGCTATTTTATTTTATTTTTTTTTTAATTTTAAATTTCATTTATTTATTTTGAGAAAGAAAGAGACAGCATGAGCAGGGAAGGGTAGAGAGACAGGGAGAGAAAATCCCAAGCAGGATCCACTTTCAGCCCAGAGCCCGACGTGGGGCTTGAACTCACAAAACCACGAGATCATGACCTGAGCCAAAATTGAGGGTTGGGTGGTTAACGCTCTGAAGCCACCCAGGCGCTCCAATTAGCAATTTTAATATTAATACATATTATCAATCTAATCACTCATAGTGAGTAGTACCAATATACTTTCAAAAAGTTTCTCATCAATTTTCCCATTTTCTATCCTATTATTTTTTCTAATTATTTATATTTACATAATTATTTATTTCTAACTCATTTGTAAACACTCTTCCTATAGCAAGGATATTAGCCACAGCCTTCTAATTTTTTTTTTAGTGTTTATTTATTTTTGAGAGAGACAGAGACAGAATGCAAGTGGGTTAGGGGCAGAGAGAGAGACAGAATCCGTAGCAGGCTCCAGCCTCCGAGCTCTCAGCACAGAGCCCAATGCAGGGCTCAAACTCAAGAGCTGTGAGATGACCTGAGCGCATCAGATGCTCAACTGACTGAGCCACCCAGTAGCTCCTAGCTGGAGCTTTCTAAGGAGTGAACTGAATGCCAAGTCCCTTACGCCTCCTGCTGGCTGGTTAAAAACCGGGTCAGCTGCAGAGACCGTCCGTCACTTCCGGATGAATGTGAGGTCCTCTGTTTGTCCCAGCTTGGCACATAAATCATTTTGTAAGTGTGTAGTGATGTGAAAAAGACTGAAAAGTACATCTTGCAACTGTATTTGCAAACAGGGCTTTTACTTTGTACTTTTTCATTTATTTACTTTATAAGATTTACTGGATGTTTTCCACTTTCTGTAGTTACATTTATCATCTTTCCCTTTATAATTTTAAAAAGTAGTAAGAGAGACTGGAGATCTAAGCCAAAAGTGTGTCAGTATGAAATAAGAGTAAAAGATAATAATAAAATAAAGAAGACAGCAGTGCCTAGGTGGCTCATCGGGTAAGTAACCAACTCTTAATTTCGGCTCAGGTCATAATCTTGCGGTTCATGAGTTCATGCCCTGCATCGGGTTCTGTGCTGACAGCGTGGAGCCTGCCTGGGATTGTGTCTCCCCCCCTCTCTCTCCCTCTCCCCTGCATGTGCTGTCTCTATCTCTGAAAGTAAATAAATAAACAAACAAGCAAACATTTAAAAAAAGAAGATATTGTTAGAAGTTACCATTTATTAAAGAAAGATCAAAAACACTAGAAGAATAAGGAGAGAATAGGGTTATGAAACCAAAACAAGAACACAGATTCAGAGATTTTAAAGCAAATATGTACCTAAATATTATTAACTCCAATTGCAAATTCATATATAAATACTTTCATTAGTTCTTTCCATGTATAAGAAAGGCCAAGGTTCATCATCTGCTTATTCAAAAATACTTGTTGAGTATTTTTCAGGCACTATTCTACATTCAAGAGTTCAGTCATAAAGAAAAGAAGCAAGTCTCTCATGAAACTTAAATTCTAGAAAATAAAGCCATACTATAAAAGGGTAATAAATAAAGTTTGAGATACATCAGATGGTGATGTGTTACAGGGGGGGAAAGGCAAGGAATGGGGTTATGGATAATTGGCAGAGTGTGGGAAGCAAGTGGGAAGGTCAGTTTTAAAAAGTGTGGTAAGGGGACATACATGCCCACACATTTGGTTAACAGAAGGCAGTCAGTGCCCTTGACAAATGAAATGTATTATGTGTTGGTAGCTCAAGCCAAATGGCAGTGGGCTGAAAAAGTATAGTCAGAGAAACAGAGCAGGGAGAAAACTTGCCTCTAAGAGTTGTAGTTCTGGAAAGGAGAGGGATGGCAAAAGAGATGAAAGGGATCGTAAGGCGGAGGAGACGTCTTGTTTATTTCTATTTTAGCTTAATTTAGGAAAACGTCAGCATGTTTCTGAACTGAGGAAAAAAGCCAGAGAATGAATAATTAATGCAAACTGGACTCTGGATGCAATGTGAGAACACAGGATAAGGAACATTACCCTCTAACAGGAGGAAACTAGAGATAATGAAATGTGCATGCATAGGAAAGTATACAAGGTGGTTGCTGAAATAAATAACTTAAAGAGAATGGCAAAGATTGAAAATATATCCTGAAGGGAATGAATGGATTATGGGGAGAATGAAAAAACTAAGATAAAATAAGATTCTAGTTGGCTCTAACACTGCCTTTCATAATTATTACTACCTTTTCTTATTGAAGTAGATATTTTATTATTTATTCTGGAAACCTTGACTTAGTACTGTAAATTAGCAACCCAGTAATGTTAAAATGAATGAATAGAGGTGCCAGAAAGGTTCATTCAGTTAAGTATTTGACTCTTGATCTTAGCTCAGGTCTTGATCTCAGGGTCATGGGTTTGAGCCCTGCTTTGGGCTCTGCACTGGGGATGAAGCCTGCTTAAAAACAATTTAAGAAACAAAACAGATGAACATAAGGTAAGGTAAGCAGAAATAATATAAAGACAGGGAAGGGGACAAAACATAAGAGACTCTTAAACATAGAGAACAAACAGAGGGTTACTGGAGGGGTTGTGGGAGGGGGCATGGGCTAAATGGGTAAGGGGTTGTGGGAGGGGGGATGGGCTAAATGGGTAAGGGGAATTAAGGAATCTACTCCTGAAATCATGGTTGGAATGTATGCTAACTTGGATGTAAATTAAACAATAAATTAATTAATAAAAAAATGAATGAGTGAATGAATGAATTACAGGGTAATGTGTAATGTAGTAACAGTGTGTATATAAAAGTCTCTTTGCCAAAGGCATTTTCCTATATGAGGCTTTACATCAAAAAGAATGAAGACATTTTTGGACGAGATAAGTTATCTAAATGCTTCACATCAACCACAGAATTTTTTCTCCTTTCTCCTGTAATACGTTAGGGAGTTTCCTGCCCCCAACTCATTATGTTTCCATAAGCAACCTCTTCTTTTCTCCCCAGGAAATTAGAATATTGATATGATCTCCATGCTACTGGCCTCACTTTTCCCTAGTCCTCTCTTTCTCTGTCATCACTATTAGCGTTTTATAGGTCTTTGGCAGTAATTTCTTCTTGGATCTAGCCACATAGCTATCTGCTTTAAAATCTTCCCATTAGGAGAAAGATATAACAAAGACCAGACTAAAGGGTAAATTCAGAGAAGACTGAATCTGGCCATAGGGCAAGCCAAACACATTCCAATTTTAGCAGTAATTAACCTAATATTTATACAACAATTTACCTAATATATAACATTAATAGCATACAAGGCAAATATATCAATATAATAAAAATGCACTTACTATATCTATAGGTATATGTACTTTTATTCATCATTTTTTTTTAAATTTTTTTTTCCAACGTTTATTTATTTTTGGGACAGAGAGAAACAGAGCATGAACAGGGGAGGGGCAGAGAGAGAGGGAGACACAGAATCGGAAACAGGCTCCAGGCTCTGAGCCATCAGCCCAGAGCCTGACGCGGGGCTCGAACTCACGGACCGCGAGATCGTGACCTGGCTGATGTCGGACGCTTAACCGACTGCGCCACCCAGGCGCCCCTTTTATTCATCATTTTAACTTCAGTGCATAGTTTTCAGTTAGTTCTCAAGTCAAAGAAGATGCCAGGGGTTTGATAGATCTACAGTGTTACTTTTCCAATCACATTTCTTTTTCTCTCCAGTCATACAAAGAGGCCAAAATCTGTAGTATTTATATCTTTGTACATCATTGGGATAATAGATTATTTTTACAGGTAGAAGGAATTAATAATACCATGTTTTTGTGTATTGTACCAGCATTTAATGGACTCTGTGTATTAAACATAATTTTATTAAAAATTGGTTGAACAATTAGATCATTAGCGATTTTGTTTAAAATTTGTTTCTCCTAATCTGTGAAAATTGTCTTTGAACTTTAGAAAACAGATTCAAAATGAAATCAGTGTGTACAGCTTTGAAATTCAGCAAAAATAGAATAAGTTATTTACATTGGACTGATTTACAGAGATGCATATGACCATGTTTTATTATGTGCTCTTGGTAATTCTTATGCAGAGGAAATAGAATTACAGAGTGAGAAGCAATGTTTTTTCACTTGTTGATTTCCTACACTTGGACATCAATTCACATCAAAACTTAAAGATTCTTTGTGTTGATTACAAGTAGTTTTTTACAAGTTTACAACATGCCTTCACAGCTTCAATAAATTATTTATGAATTGATGTAGAAAAACAACATTTGTTTTAGTTTTGGGGGGGAAATAAGACTAGGGAGGAGGTATCTTATTTCCAAAATAGAGAGCCATATTTATTGCATTACAAGTAATGAAAAACAAAATGCTTAAACCTGCTGTTATCTTATAATAAACCAATTATTAGACCATTATCGAATACTTAGCTGTGTTTAAGTCTGATTATCCAAGGTGCTGTGAAGGACCAAGTACATTATACAAACTTTGCTTTGAAGAAATCTGCACTCTTGGAATCTATCAGTGAAAATGACAAAGATCTCTGTTCCTTTGCAACCTACATTCTAGTGAGCTGATGCACACAATAACAAATATTTTTTTAGTATTTTAGGAGGCAGTAAGTGCAATAAAAAATAAAAATGTACAGTACGTCCTGATAAAAGGAATTGGGGATGCTACAGTCGAGGATGGGGTTCGAGGGCAGTTGCAATTTGAAAAATGTTTGTCAGGGTAGGAGGGGAAGTTTGAGTAAAGACTTAAAGGAAATGAAAGAGTGAGGTACATGGCTATCAGGGGAGGGTTCCAGCAGAGGCAAGAGCCAGAACAAAGTCCAGAAGGCAAACACTACAAGAATCTTTCCAGAAACAAAAAGATACTAGCAGCACAGCTAGGGCAGAGAGAGGAAGGAGAGTGGGAAGGGATGAGGGAAGAATGAGCTAGCTCACACAGGCTCTTCTAAGCCATGTAGCAAGTTAAATAGTGGCCCCCAAATGATTTTTCCACCAAGAACTATGAGTGTGAACTTGTTTGTAAATATGGTTTTTGCAATTGTCATTATGTTAAAGATTTTGAAATGAGATAATATTGGATCTAGCATGGACTCGAAACTCTAATGACTAGTGTCCTTTTAAGAAAAGAAGACTCGGGGTGCCTGGGTGGCTCAGTCAGTTGAACGTCCAAATTTGGCTCAGGTCATGATCCAGGGTCATGGGATCAAGCCGTGAGTACCATTCCATGCTGTATGTGTGGAGCCTGCTTAGGATCCTCCCTCTCTTTGTCTCAAATTAAAAGAAGGAGGAGGAGGAGAAGGAGGAAGAGGAGAAGGAGGGAAGGAGGAAAAAGAGAAAGAGGAAGAAGAGGAAGAAGAGGAAGAGGAAGAAGAAGAAGACAAAACTCAGTTCTACCATGTAACTGTGACCTTGACCAAAATACTTAACTTTTATAAACCTAGTTTTCCACAGGTATACAAAAAGTTAATTCCACAAAAGATACAGTCTATGTAAATGTAAAGTGCAGTTCTCTGATTATAGTGACTATGCAACAAGTTATAGCTATTAATATTTCATTTTGAAATGTTGCTTGAGATTGAACCACCTAGAAAAATATGCAGCTGTCTCTAGGTTATCTGTAATATACACAACAATGGCATTTAAACCACTGAGTTGTTTCATCCTTTGTCCAGGTAACACATGTAGTAATTGAATATCCACTCTGTGCTAGGCACTAGTGATACAGGGGGAAATAAGGGGCTCTGCCTTCCACTGGGGACCACCACAGTAAGCCATGGATTGCACCGGCAATGGCAAGTGCTAAAACTAGCTTATGTGAAAGGCATATTGGTGACACAAAGGACAAATCCACCTACATTACTGCATTGAAATATTGAGAAAATTCTACTTCAAGAACAAACAGAATTATGGCCCCAAAATAAGTCAACAAAAGCCCCAATCAAGATTTCCACTATGAACTTCTATGACTGAATCTAATTTCTTAGACAAATAATTCATTTAAATTTAATATTTCATATATTTTTAGTATATGCTATCACTCATGGTGATCCTTTTACCTAGAATGTCTTTACTTAGAATATCCAGAGCTCTGCTTGGTGCATCAATTAAAATCCCAGTCAGTGTTCTGGGTCTGGTGTAATCATCCTGTACTTCCAGAAGAATTGATTGTGCTACCTTTGGCTCTCCAAAGCACTGCCATAATTGAAGCAATAATAACATAATAGTTTTCATGGTTTACACATCTGGATACTCTCTGCTGTTTTTTTTTTTTTTTTTTTTTTAATACTCCTATTTGTTCCCGCAGCACTTTCATTTTAAACATGTAAAAACAATACATTTCTGATGAAGTGAGAACACTGGAGATTTTGTTTTTCAATAGAAGAACTGCAAAGCCATGATAGCAAGTCTGCACAAATATAACATTGTTTATATGCAGAATACTATAAAAAATCCTTCAATTGTATTCCTTATGATATTGAATATTCATTAATAAGATTGACCTTGCATACTAGAATTTGATAAAGTGTTTTATAAATTTTGAAATAAAAATGTAATTTTTTGAAATTCCTGAAATAAAAATTAAAATGTGATTACTGCCATTTGGTAACTATACTGAAAGACTGCACATATTTGAAAAAGTTGACTTATTGGTTTGGAGGTGATGCCCAAGTTAATACTCAGTTAATTATCGTATTTATGTAACTGAGATAACCTTATTCTCTAGTTAATTGAAAAAAATGTTTTAGCATATTATTAAAACATACTTCTTGTAAAGCAATATGTGGTAAATTCCAAAGTGTAACTGAAGAGAGTCTAATGAAGATACAAATAACAAAAGTGTTTCCAGGTTACTAGAACCAGCAAGATGTGGTGAAGTACCAAAGAAGCATTAACAGTGAGAGAGTATTATTTCTCCTAATCCTGAGTTATAATATAACCACATTGGGGGTGTGTGGCCTTGGGTAGAGAACTGTAGCAATTATCAAACTGTTGCCTGGAAGAAAGGGAGTGGGAGAATAAACCCACCGATACTTTTATCTTCTTCACTTTGGTCTCTTGCCAATGTTTCCTTTGGCCAAACTCAACTGGAAGGCAAGAAGCAAAGTACCTCTGGTGATGCAGTCCGTGAACAACCTCTGGAGGCCCCAAGCAGAGGAGGAAGAAGAAAGCAGCTCTATAAGGGCAAAGAAGACCACCCAGCAGATATTTTGACTCTAAATCTTATTAAGTAATTAAATCCAAAGAGTGTGTTCTCTCTTACTATCAATCTTCCAAAAATAACCATACATTTTAAGATATATAAAAGTATAGTCACGGACTCCTGGTGTCTAGCAGACATTCAGGGGATCCGTGAGGGCAAAACAATCTTTATAATTATATTAAGTCTCTATTTGCCTTTAATTGTTTATATTGGCACTGATTACACAAAAGCAATGGTGCTAATACCTTCACATAAATCAAGGCAGGGGCACCAAACTGCACTAGTAGCCATTGTATTCTTCACTGTTCTTCCAAAAGGAAGGAGTTCTCTTTAGAATGTCCTTCATTAAGCAATAAAAGTTATTAATTTCATTAATCTTAACCTCTGATTACATATGTTTTTAATGACAAATAGGAAGTACCCATACAAAATTTCTGCTTCATTTGCTCTCTGGGGCAAAGGCGTTTTGATTGAGCTGTGAACTGAACTAGCCATTCTTCTAAGAAAACTATTTTTTTTTTTACTTTAAAGAAAAACTGACAAAGTATCTGGAATTTACTAGATATTTTTTCAAGACATGAATGAAGTTAACCTGGTATTTAAGGGGAAAAAAGCTGGACAGCATTTATTGATGAGCATAAAATTCAATCTTTTAAGTAAAAATTTTGCAAAATATTTATCCAATACCAGGACAGTAATAGCCTCCTAATACTTAACGACTTTTTAAAGTAAATTTTGGAGGTGACAGTGGCATAAGATCTTTTGATATTGTATAATTAAATCTGTCAACATTGGTAAGTTCTTTTTTTTTTTTTTTTTTTAATTTTTTTTTTTCAACGTTTATTCATTTTTGGGACAGAGAGAGACAGAGCATGAATGGGGGAGGGGCAGAGAGAGAGGGAGACACAGAATCGGAAACAGGCTCCAGGCTCTGAGCCATCAGCCCAGAGCCCGACGCGGGGCTCGAACTCACTGACCGCGAGATCGTGACCTGGCTGAAGTCGGACGCTTAACCGACTGCGCCACCCAGGCGCCCCAACATTGGTAAGTTCTATATAACTTAATGAACTAATATTTTCAAAATGAACACTGCATGACGTTACATGAAAATGGGTGTACAACTTATCTGAATGAAGAAAAAGATGGACCAATGGATTTAAATGAAACTGACTAGAAACTTTGGGTGATGTGATTTCCTATTCCATATTGAGAACGACTTTTAATAAATTACCACTTGACAAGTTTTGCTAGAGTCTCAAAGAATATCCACAATTATCTGAAAACCACTCCTTCAGACTTTCTCCATTCACCTCAATCAAAACAACATATTGCAACAGAAGCAGAGGTGTCGTCTATTAAACCATACATTAAGATATTTATAAACTAAAAACCAATGATATTCTTCTCAGTAAATATTTTGGAAAACATAGTTGTTTTCAATAAAATACATTATTTAGGTTACTGGGCACAGGTTTTATTATAGTTACTTTTAAGTGTACTAATACATGAGTATATTTGTCACAGTTTTATTTTCTAATATAATATCAAGATATACAACCTCCAAAAAACCAAAGCCCTTCCAAGTTTTCAATAACATATGAAAGGTGTATCAAAGGGATCCCAGACCACAATGTTTAGAATAGCTTAACAAATGTTAAGGGTCTCTATAACAACATATTAAAACTTTTACTGTCATTTGCCAAAAAACATTCCTATTATAATTCTACATTTGTACATTTTATTAAAACAAAAATACAACCCTAATATAAGAATCTGTGTCTTTGGACAACAGTACATAAAGTTACATCTCAAAAATCACTGATCTATTTCACAGAAGTGCAGCTATTTGAAATTATGGACATATGTTTTATAAATAGCTTGGCATCTAAAATATAAAATCTATTCAATTAAATGGCCTACTATAAAGTTTATGAGAATTATAATTAAGAAGTAATTAAACCAGATATTCTTTCTCAAATAGTTACACATGATAAACACTTTTTACTATGTAATTTACAAGTAGTTAACAGATAATACAATATTTTTCCCTAAGATTTTAAAGGGAAATTAACTTCAAACAATAACATCCTTTAAGATAAGATTTAAGGAACATTTATATCTATTTTTAACCTCTAAAAGAACCAATTCTACGGGTTCCTAGGTGGGTCAGTTTGTTACGTGTCCAACTCTTAATCTTGGCTGAGGTCATGATCTCACAGTTCGTGAGATCAAGCCTGCATCTGGCTCTGTACTGACAGCATGCAACCTGCTTTGGATTCTCTCTGCCCTCCTCTGCTTATGTTCTCTCTCTCAAAATAAATAAACGAACTTAAAAAAATAAATAAAAGAACCAACACTAGATGATTAAATTTTAGAAGGAATAGTTGGATTCTATGTTCAAAACTTTAGAAAATAAGGTAAATAGCATATATATACCAGAAGTCATATGTATTCTAAATATTTTTATCAAATGGTCTGCAGACAACTTGATCTTTAATTTCATAATTCTATGTTTATTTTCACACCCAAATTATGACATTTATTATTAATTTTCTAGAGAGAAAAATTTTAATATTATTCCTTATATATTTAGGAAGAACTCAAGTGATTGTGGCTTTCCCATTCAATTTATTCTAGACTTGTATATGCCTGGAGAGCCTATGGGATCAAATACATGAAAAAGGATAAAATATGTTCCTGAGAGAGTATGGAAGGGAGGGTAAATTTAGAATTCAACTCAGGAATAATAGATTTGTATTAGTTTTGTATTAACATGTAAGAAGAAAGCTCTTCAAGCTGAAATGAAAGGATGTTCATTAACAACATGGAATCATATAAATGTGTAATAACTCATTAGTAAAGGGAAATTTATAGCCAATGTCAGATGTTCTAATGTTGTAATGGTGGGGTACATAATCTCTTTCAATTCTATTTTTATAAAAAGTTAAACATGTATAAATTTTATGTATTAAATATTCAAATAATTCTATGTATTAAAATGTATTAAAATAACCATAATCATGAAAATTTGCTATTGGGTTTGCAATATGAAAACATGTAAATTATAACATTAATAACCTAAAATATGTGTCAGGGTTTAGAAGGTAAAAATACAATGTTTTCATATGCTATTCAAGCTATGTTGCTATCACATTGAAATCAGATGTTATAACTATAAGATATTTTAGGTAACACTTATGGTAACTATAAAGGAAAAACCTGTAGTAGATACACAAAAGATGAAGAGAAAAGAATCAAAGAACACCATTATAAAAAGAATCACAATTATATAAACACAATTATAAAAAAAAATCACAGAGAAAGAGAGTAAGAGAAGAAAGGAACAGAGGAACCATAAAAGAGACAGAAAATATTTAACAAAATGTAAGTCCTTACTTATCAACAATTATTTTAAATGTAAATGGATTAAATTCTCAAAACAGAGAAAGTGGTGTGGCTGAACAGATAGCAAAAGAAGATCAAATGATATATTATCTGCAAGAAAATCATTTTAGGGGCCCCTGGATGGGTCAGGTGGTTAAATGTCCAACTCTTGAATTCAGCTCAGGTCATGATCTCACAGTTCAGGAGTTCGAGCCCCACTTTGGGCTGTATGATGACAGTGTGAAACCTGCTTGAGACTTTTTGTCTCCCTCTGTCTCTGTCTCTCCCCCATTCACTTTCTATCTTTCTCTCTCAAAAATAACTAAGTAAACATAAAAAAAAGAAATCATTTTAGCTTTAAGGGCACATATAGGCTGAAAGTAGAGAGATAGAAAAATATATCCTAAGTAAATGGCAATCAAATGAAAGCAGAGGTGGCTATATTTATATCAGACAACTTAGACTTAAAATAAGAAATTGTCACAAGAGACAAAGAAGGTCACTATATAATTATAAAGTGGTCATTTTGTCAAAAAAGATAAAACAATTATAAATATTTATGCACCTAACATCAGAGGGCCTAATTATATAAAGCAAATACTAACAGAACTAAAAGGAGACATAAACAGCAATATAATAACAGTAGGGGACCTTAATAATCCACTCTTAAAAATGGATAGACCATCTAGACATAAAATCAATAAGGAAACAGATTTGAGCAACAGTTTAGACCAAATGGAACTAAAAGACACATACAGAACATTTCATCCAGCAGCAGCAAAATATAAATTCTTCTCAGGTACACACAGAACATTCTCCAGGATAGATCATATGTTAGGCCCCAAAACAAGATTTGACAAATTTAAGATTGAAATCATATCAATTATCTTTTCTGAATATAATAGTATGTAACCACAGATCAATA
The DNA here is from genome assembly GCF_018350155.1 of Leopardus geoffroyi. NCBI lineage: Eukaryota > Metazoa > Chordata > Mammalia > Carnivora > Felidae > Leopardus > Leopardus geoffroyi. Next base: position 23,828,881 of record NC_059327.1, on the reverse strand, counting down.
ACAGAAGGAAATTTGGAAAAATCACAAGTATGTGGAAATTAAACAGCACCCTCTTGAATACTCAATAGGTCAAAAAAGACCTCAAAGGAGAAATTAAAAACAAAATACCTTGAATCAAATGAAAATGGAAAGACACCACTCTAAAACTTTTGGGATACCACAAAAGCAGTTCTAAAAAGGAAGTTTATAGCCATAAACATGTATATGAAGAAAACAACACTCAAATAAATAACCTAACTTCACACCTAAAGCAACTAGAAAAAGAAGAACAAAAGAAAAAGAATCAGCTAAACAAAGGGAATAAAGATTAGAGTACAAATAAATGAAATAGACAATAGAAAACAATGGAAAAGATCAATGACAGTAAGAGCTGGTGTTTTTAAAAGGTAAACAAAATCCACCAACCCTTAACTAGACTTATCAATTAAAAAGGAGAGGACTCAAATAAATGCAAGTATAAATGAAAAAGCAAACATTACAATTGATACAGCAGAAATAAAAAGGATAACAAGAGACTATTATAAACAATTATAAGCCAAGAACTTGGGCAACCAAAAATAAACGGATAAATTCCTACAAACATACAACTCATTAAGACTAAATCATGAAGAAATAGAAATTTTGAACAAATTAATAATGACTAAGGCCATCTAATCAGTAAAGAAAAACTCCCAACAAAGAAAAACCCATGATCAGAGAGCTTCACTGGTGTATTCTATCAAACATTTAAATATGAAGTAATACTAATCTTTCTCAAATGCTTCCAAAAAATTGAAGAGAAAAGAATACTTCCAAACTCATTTTATGAGGTCAGCATTATACTACTAATAAAACCAGATAAGGAAAGTATAAGAAAAGAAAATGACAGGCCAATATCCCTGATAACAGTAAGGCAAATATATTCAATGTAATACTAACAAACCAATTTTAGCAGTGTATTAAAAAGGATTATACCCCATGATCAAATAGGATCAATTCCTGGTATGTAAGAATGATTCAACATGAGAAAAACAGTAAATGTGACATACCATATTAATAAATTGGAGGACTGAAATCACATGGTTAACTCAGTTGATGCAGAAAAAAGCATCTGAAAAAATCCAAGATCTTTCCCGATAAAATCTCAAAAAAAATAGGTAGAGAAGGAATCTACCTCAACATAATAAAGACCTTACATGACAAGCCCACAAGTAACATCATACTCAACATCAAAACTCATCAACTAATGTCAAAAGTTTTGAGCTTTCCTTCTTAGATCATAAATAAGACAAAAATGTCCATTCCTATCATTGCTACTCAACATAATATTGGAAGTCCTAGCCAGAACAATTAGGCATAAAAAAGAAATAAAAAATACCCAAACTGAAAAGGAAGAAGTAAAACTGTCTTGCAGATGGCATGATACTATATACAGAAAACCCTAAAGTCTCCACCAAAAAAGCATTGTTAGAATAATAATGTTCCATAAAATTGCAAGAAACAAAGAAATATACAAAAATTAGCTACATTTTTATAAATTAAGAATGAACTATCTCAAAAAGAGATTTAATAATAACATGAAAGACAAAACACATATAGGAATAAATTAATAAATTTAAATAATAGATAATGATTACTTATTATTGAAATCAAAACTTTAAATAAACTTTAAAATTTTAAATAAATTTAGTTTTTTTTAATGTTTATTTATTTTTGAGAGAAAGAAACAGAGTGTGAGCAGGAGAGGGGCAGAGAGAGAGAGGGAGACACAGAATAGGAAGCAGGCTCCAGGCTCCGAGCCATCAGGACAGAGCCCAACACGGGGCTTGAACCCATGAGCAGCGAGATCATAAACTGAGCCAAAGTTGGACACCCAACCAACTGAGCCACCCAGGTGCCCCAAAATTTTAAATAAGTATAACTGAGGAAATGAAACATCTGTACATTTTTCAGTACAGTTTTTACTTTAAGACATTGATGAAGTAAAAAAAAAGACAAATAAATAAAAATTTTCCCATGTCCGTGGATCAGAAGAATTAATATTTTGACAATGTACATACTACCCAAAGTCATCTTATAGAGTCAATATAGTCCTTATAAAAATTCCAATGGATGGGGCGCCTGGGTGGCGCAGTCGGTTAAGCGTCCGACTTCAGCCAGGTCACGATCTCGCGGTCCATGAGCTCGAGCCCCGCGTCAGGCTCTGGGCTGATGGCTCAGAGCCTGGAGCCTGTTTCCGATTCTGTGTCTCCCTCTCTCTCTGCCCCTCCCCCGTTCATGCTCTGTCTCTCTCTGTCCCCAAAAAAAAAGAAATAAACGTTGAAAAAAAAAATTTTTTAAATTCCAATGGAATTTTTACAAATACATAAAAAATAATCCTAAAATTCATATTATCCATAAAAGACCCAAAATAGACAAAGAAATCTTAAAAGAAAAAGCTGGAGGCACCATACCTACTGATTTCAAATTATATTACAAAGCTATCATAATCAAAACAGTATGGTTCTGGAACAAAAATACATACATACGTCAGTGGAACAGATCTTAGGTTCAAAGGAAGACCCACGCCTACACAGTCAACTAATATTTGACAAAGGAGCCAAGAATACTCAACAGGAGAAAGACAGTCTCTTCAATGTGTGGTGCTGGGAAAATTAAATATCCATATGCAAAAGAATGAAGATGGACCCTTATTTTATACCCTTCACAAAAGTTAAATCAGCATGGATTGAAGACTTGAATGTAAGACCTGAAACCATAAAACTCCTTTAAGAAACATGGAAAAAAAAAAAAAACCAAAAAAACACCTTTCCATTTTATTCACAATAATTTTTTGGATATGACAAAAACATAAGCAACAAAAGCAAAAGTAAGCAAAAGGGAGCTATGTCAAACTAAAATCCTTCTATATATCAAAGGAAAAAAATCAAAATGAAAAGGCAACGTATGGAACTGTAGAAAATACTTACAAGCTATATACCTGATAAGGAGTTAAAGTCCAAAATATATAAGGAATTCATACAACTCAATAGCAAAAAGTAAATAATCTGATTAAAATATGGGCAAATGATCTAAATAAATATTTTCCCAAAAGAACACACAAATTGTCAATAGGTGCATGAAAAGGTGCTCAACATCACTAATCATCGGAGAAATGCAAATCAAAACTGCAATTAGATATCCCCTCACACCTGTTGCAATGGCTATTATCAAAAGGACAAGAGATAATAAATGTTGGCACAGATGTGGAGAAAGAGAACTTATAAATCACTGTTGAGGGGAAGGCAAATAGGTACAATAAATTTTGGAAAGCAGTATGGAGACTTCTTAAAAATATCAAAAATAGAATTTCCATATGATGCAGCAATTCCACTTCTCATTATACATCCAAAGAGATATCTGCATCTCATAGTTGTTGTGGCATTATTTACAATATCCAAGACCTGGAAACAACCTAAGTGTCTGTTGAAAGATAAATGGCTATATATAAATGGAATGTTATTCAGCCATTAAAAAATAAGAAAACCCTGCCATCTCCAACAGCAAAGATGAACCTATGAGCATTATACTAAGTGAGATAAGTTAGAGGAAGACAAATACTATTAAATCTTAATTCTATGTGCTATTTAAAAATGTTAAACTCACAAACAGAGTCGTACTGTGGTTGTCAGGGGCCGAGGAGTTGGGGAAAAGAAGAGGTGTTGGTCAGAGTGTACAAACTTTTTGTTATACAATAAATAATAAGGTCTGGTGTCTAACGTATAACTTGATGACCACAGTTAACAATAATGTTTTGGATACTTGAAATTTGCCAAGAGAGTCGACCTTAATTGTTCTCACCACACATACATACAAAAGGTAACTATGTGAGATGATAGATGTATTAATTGACTGTCTTGTGATAATCAATTAATAGTATATAAGTATATCAAATAATCACATTGTATACCTTACATTTATACAATTTAATCTGTCGATTATACCCCAATAAAGCTTAAAAATATAAACCACTATTCCATCAGATATTTCAAGAGACTGCAACAAAATTTTTCATCAATATTAGATTGTTTAAAAATTAATTTCTCTGAGAAATAGCCTAGAATATGACTGCAATTCTAAATTAGTTAATAATTATAAAACCACAACAGTAATTATATCTTAACACTATAGTCTCCATCACAAAAGTATTTGCCTATCATTTGTTATAAAAGAAACATTTTTTAATGACAGAGATGGTATTATAGTGAGCTTCCAAAAGAGGCATCCTCTTTTTCTTTTAATAATACCTTTATAATTCAAAAAGAATTTTTACAAATCTCAGAAGACAAGAGATAATTAAGACAGAGAACCTTTTACAAAGCATCCTCTGCAGAGGTTTGTAGATGTCAGAGATTAATCCTACCTAGTGGCATGATGAGAGGCTTGGTGACATCAAGGATGAAGGGATTTGCAACCCCCCCCCCCCTGCTGTGGGCTCTACCTGTAACAAATGTATAATGGTTACAGGAAACAATTCTTCTTAATGAGAAAATGTGTTTGAAAAATACAGAGTTAAGATTTTTTATAAGCTTTTGGAAATTTTTGGTGTGATAATTCCTTGACTTGGAAATTTATATTATATTAGGAATACATGTATGTATAATTAGGAATATATATATATATATATATATATATATATATATATATATGTATATATATGTGTGTGTGTGTGTATGTGTACATATATGTATATATATAATAAGGGATATAATATTATATTACATTATATTACATTATATTATAATTTAGCAGAACAATTGATTTGCTCCTGCTTAAGGGATAAAGTTTAGGAATATCCTCTTTCATTGGTGTGTTGACAATTCCAATGGAAATCAAGATGTATCTATAATTTAAAAATATAAAAAAGGAAAAAGCCCTCTAAATATGAATAATTGAATAGGCACTGAAAGGCAATTATGCAACACATGGAGGAAATGTCTGGGTCTATTTGTACTGTTCAGGATTATTTAAAGCAAAATTGTTTGAGCCGGCTTGCAGGAGAAATTGCTGAAAATTGCAAATGCTGCCTAAAATCCTTTAATAATATTTTGTAAAAGCATGACTCAAATGCTGAAGATGACCTTTAGCACTTGCAAGTTGACCATTCTACTCTCACTGCCCTTGCCATTTCAAAGCTCTTCATTTTAAAATCTAAGACATTGCTTCAACATAAAATGCAACACTTTCAAATATCACTGGTACAAACACTACCTTACATCAGATATTACCTTATTTTCCAGATATTTCTACTTAAAAAAAAACATTTCAGTATTACTTGACATTTAATATCTAAATGACTTATATAAAAAGGCAGCTGTGAACAAAAAATATTCCCAAAATATTCCTCCCTGTACCCAAAGGACTAGGAAGAGGAGAGCCTAGCGAGTGAGAAAGAAAATAGGGAATAATATCTCTATTCCAGTCAATCACACACACAAAAATGAAAACTGTGGTGACACTCACCCATGACAGCAAAGGCCGAGAGAGGAGGCCAGAATTTCCACCTATACCAGACTGTAGTGAGACAAACACTACCTCCTTTCCTTCTTGCTGCTTGGTGTCAGAAAAGTCCAAGTAGAGAGCCAAGGCTCACCACAAGCAGGAACCAGTTCCTCTCTCCCCATTCCTTCAACCCACAAGCAAAATCTGGAGGGACCATGTGGAAAGCCTAGACTTCTATTCCTATATGACAGTAACGAAGATTTCCTGCCTTTCCCTACTGAGGTTGTGTCAAAGGAGACTTACAGAGAGTCAGGGCTTGAGCATCACCCAGTAAAAAAAGATTACCCCTATGGTGCCAACAGAAGCTAGGTGAGGAACCAGAACACCTGTCTCCACCTGGCAGTAACAAAGCACCCTCCCCCATCCTTTTCCTGACAGGATAGTGTAAAAGGAAGCTAGCTGAAATAGAAAGTTTAAATAAGATCCATAGTTCTATCACATAATACCCCAAATGCGCAGAATTCAGTAGAATATACATATCACAGCAAGAACCAATCAGTTGTCAAACTGAATGAAAAACAAACATGCCAACACTGAGATGACAGAGCTGTCAGAATTATTTGACAAAGATTTTATTTATTTATTTTTATTAAAAAAAATTTTTTTTAATCTTTTTTTTTTTATTTTTGAGAGAGAGACAGAGTGCGAGTGGGGGAGGAACCGAGAGAGGGAGACACAGAATCTGAAGCAGGCTCCAGGCTCTGAGCTGTCAGCACAGAGCCCGATGTGGGGCTTGAACTTATAAAATGTGAGATCATGACCCGAGCTGAAGTCGGATGCTTAACCAACTGGGCCATGCAGGCACACCTGACAAAGATTTTAAAATATCAATCATAAAAATGCTCAAATGAGTATCTATATATCTATATCTATATCTATATCTATATCTATATCTATAGATATATATGAAATGAATAAAAGTCTCTGAAAGAAATAGAGGATATAAAGAAGTATCTGATGGAAATTTCAGAACTAAAATTAATAAGTGAAATAAAAACTCAGAGCAAGGGCTTAGCAGAAGAATTAAGGGATCAAATGAAAGAATCAGTGAACTGCAATAAGAAAAACAATAGAAATTACTAAATCTAAACGAGAGAGTGAATATACTAAAAAAAAAATTAACAGAGCCCAGGGATCAGTAGAATAATAATAAAATATGAACTATTTGTGTTACTGGAGTCCTTGAAGGAAAAGAGAAAAATGGAGCTTAAAAAGTATACAGTAATGATGCCTAAAAAATTCTCAAATTTGATCAAGCATAAACGTATAGATTCAGGAAGCTAAATCTTGAAACTAGAAAACCCCCAAAAAATCCACACCAAAACACAAATTATACAAACTTCTGAAACCTAAAGATAAGGAGAGAGAAATGACACCTTATCTAGAGGGGAAAAATAATTCAGACAATTTCTTATCAGAAACTAAAAGGGGCAGAAAGAAGTGACACAAATATTTTAACATGCCAAGAGGAAAAGAAAAAACAAAACAAAAAACCGTCAATCCGGAAACCTGTATCTAGTGAAACTATCCTTCAGTAAATAAGAAAAAATAAAGACAGATTCAGAAGAAGGGAAAATCAGGGAATTTGTCACCATCAGAATTTCTCTAAAAGAATGGCTAAAGGAAGTTCTCTTAAGAAATGAAATAATGAATAAAAAGTTACATTAGCAAGAGAGAAAACTTCAGGCAATAATCTCAGGAACATCAAGAAGGAAGCAAAAAATGACAAGGAAAAATGTGAGTTAACATAATAGACGTTCCCTATCCTTTTCAGGATTCCACGTCATGCTTGATTGCTATGGCAAAAATTATATTCCACCTAATATGATTCTAAACCACCTAATATCGTTCTAGAGAAATATATTTAAGGTGGCTACATTAAAAATGAGGGAAACTAAGAAGAAGCAAAGAGACGCAATGTTTCTACACTTCACTCTAATTGCTAAAATAACAGCACAAGTATATTGTGAACACTTACAATTATGTAATGTATTACTAAGTGTAACCATTAAAAAGTGCTACACAAAGAGATAGACATTATTGATAAATCAAAAGGAAATTCTAAAAAAAAATTAAGTAGGCTATAGGAATACAGGAAAAAGCTAAGAAAAAAAAACAAAGAGTACAAGAAAAAATTAAATAAACAGATATAAGCACTAACATATTAATTGTTATATTCAATGTAAATTGCCTAAATACACCTATTAAAAGACAGATGAGCAGGGCAAATTAAAAAAAAAATTACTCAACTGTATGCCTACAAGAAATTCAATGAAATTATAGTCAATTTGAAAACAAAAGGATGGAAAAGATATATCATACAAACATTACTGAGGAGAGCTAGAGTGACTAAATCCATATCAGCTAAAGTAGATTTCAAAGAAAATTACCAGAGATAAAAGGGGGAATTATATAATGATAAATGGGTCAATCTACCCAAAAGGCATTACGATATGAAATATGTATGCATAAAACAAGAGAGATTTAAAATACATGAAGTTACAATTGTGAAAATTGAAAAGAGAAATAGACAAATCCACAATTATTTTTGGAAATTTCTATATCTTTCTTTCAATAATTGATAGAACTACTAGGCAGAATATCAGGCAATGTATGAAGAAACTCAACAACATCATCAAGCAAAGGGATTTGACATTTATATGACACACCAAACAACAACAAAATATATGTCCTTTTCAAGTGCCCACAGAACAGATAGCCAATTTATCTATATCCTGGATCATAACAAAATTTACTAATTTTTAAAATGCTTATTTATTTTAGAGAGAGAGAGAGAGAGCGCACACACACCAGTAGGGTATGGGCAGAGAGAAAGGGGACAAAGGATCTAAGGCAGGCTCTGTGCTCACAGCAAAGAGCCCAATGTAGGGTTCAAACTCACAAACTACATGATCATGACTTGGCCAAAGTTGGATGACCAGCCAACTGTGCCATGCAGGTGACCCAAAATTTTATTAAATTTAAAGGCATTGTGATCTTACAGATAATGTATTTTCTGAAAACAATGGAACCTAATAGAAATCAACAGGGGAAAGATTATAGAAAAATCTTCAAATATTTGGAAGTAAAATAGCACAATTTAAATAATCCATGGGTCAAAGATGAATTTCCAAGAGAAAGCTAAAAACACATTGAGCTGAATGAAAAAGAAAATATATCAAAATTTGTGAAACACTGCTAAAATAATGCTGAAAGGGAAATTTATAGGACTATATATACATCTATTATAGAAGAGAATAATTATCAATTATCTGAGTTCCTAACTCAAGAACTTAGAAAAAAAAGAAAATAAACTTCATGAAGTGAAACAGAAATAATAACAACAAGAGAAGACATGAATGAAAATATAAATAGAAAAACAACTGAAAGAAAAGAGCTGATTCTTGAAAATATTAATAAAACTGATCAACTTCTAAAAACGTGATAAAGAAAAAAAAGAATAAATACAAATCACCAAGATTAGGAATGAAGGAGAATATGTTACTATTGTCCCCGCAGGTATCAAAATGATAAAAAGAGAAACACTAGTGTAACTTAATCATATTATGATATACTACTACGTATAAATAGGAAACCCAGTTAAAATAGACACCATTATAAAACTAATAAGATGTGTAATTATTATATTTATAGGAATTATAAACTATTCAGTATTATAAATATTAATGACATTGAATTCACAGTTTTAAAACTTTAAAAAAATATATATCCAGGGGCACCTGGGTGGCTCAGTCGGTTAAGCGTCCGACTTCGGCTCAGGTCATGATCTCACGGTCTGTGAGTTCGAGCCCTGCGTCGGGCTCTGTGCTGACCTCTCAGAGCCTGGAACCTGTTTCAAATTCTGTGTCTCCCTCTCTCTCTGACCCTCCCCTGTTCATGCTCTGTCTCTCTGTCTCAAAAATAAATAAACGTTAAAAAAAATTAAAAAAATACATATACGTCCAGGCCCAGCCGGTTCAGCCGGAAATTTTACTAAGCACATAAAGAAGAATTAACATAAAATTTACACAATTTCTATCAGAAAATAGAAAAGCAAACACTTCCCTATTTATTTCATGACTAATAATAGCCTGATATGAAAATTAAAGACAATAAAAAAGAAAATGAAAATGAAAACAAGTGTTGAATATTCTTCTAAATATACAAATATAAGTAAATGTAATATTTAACAAAATATTTGAAAGTATAATTAGCAATATATAAAAAGACATATACGCCAGAACCAAGCAGTTTATTCTAGAGATAGAAGTTTTCTTCCATATTTGAAAATCAATGTAATCTGTAATATTAACTACAGAAGAATTACAGGATCATATGAATTGATATAGAAAAAATAAAGCAATCAGCAAAATTTAACACACGTTCATGATTATATCTCTCAGAAAAATAAGAATATATGGATGGCTACCTTAACTTGATAGAGTATATACAAAAAACTTATACTCAATGTTGAAAGACTGCTTTCCTCCTAAACTGTAGAATGTAGTAAGAATGTGTACTCTCGGGGCGCCTGGGTGGCGCAGTCGGTTAAGCGTCCGACTTCAGCCAGGTCACGATCTCGCGGTGCGTGAGTTCGAGCCCCACGTCAGGCTCTGGGCTGATGGCTCAGAGCCTGGAGCCTGTTTCCGATTCTGTGTCTCCCTCTCTCTCTGCCCCTCCCCCATTCATGCTCTGTCTCTCTCTGTCCCAAAAATAAATAAACGTTGAAAAAAAAATTTTTTTTAAAAATAAAATAAAATAAAATAAAGAATGTGTACTCTCACATTTTTATTCAAAATAGTGTTGGACCCTCTAACCAGTGCAATACAAAAGACAAATAAATAAAATCCTACAGATGGGAAAAGAAGAAGTAAAACTATTTCTATCTGCAGATGACATGATTATCTACGTAGAAAAGTTTTAAAAATTAAAACAATCATAACACCAATATATTATATCCTGAAGTATTTAGCAAAGTTTTAGGATATAAATATTTGAAAACAATATTTCTATGTATTAGCTATGAATATGTAGATGCTAAAATTAAAACTGTAGTATGACTTAATCACTACACCAAGCTAACTAAACTAAACTAAAAATGGAAATACTTAGTTGTAAATCTAACAAAACATGTACTGGATTTCTCTGCTGATAAATACAAAACTGCTGATGAAGAAAAACTAAGATCTACGAAATGGGGAGATATGTCCTGTTTGTGAATAGAAGGGCTCAACATGATAAATATGTAAATGTTCCACAAGTTAATACACCGGTTTATCAAAATTCCTATCAAAATTCTGGTAAGATTTGTGGAGATATACACAGGATTGTTCTAAATTATATACGTAACACAAGCGTTAGAATAGCTAAAACAATACTGACATAGAAGAATAAACTGGGAGGAATCAGTTTATCTGACTTGAAACTATTATATAGCTACAGTAACAAAGACTGAGTGGAGGGATGGAACAATAAATCAATGAAACACGACAGAGAACCCAGAAATAAAGCTACACAAACATGTCCAACTGACTTTTAAACAAAGGTGAAAGGCAATTAGATGGAGAAAAGATAACCTTTTCAACAAATATTGCTGCAGCAATTGAACATCTATAGGCTACATAAATAAAGGAATTAATTTTTTTAATGTTTATTTTTTTTATTTTGAAAGAGACAAAGAGCATGCAAGCTGGGGAGGGGCAGAAAGAGAGAGAATCCCAAACAGGTTCCATGCCATTGACACAGAGCTCGATCTCATGAACTGAACCATGAGATCATGACCTGAGCTGAAATCAAGAGACAGTCATATAATCGACTGAGCCACCCAGGGACCCCTAAATGAATTGACTTTTACAAATTGACCTAAGTCTCACACCTTCTACAAGAATTAACATATAATGGATCACGGCTTAAATGTAAAACATAAAACAAGAAAACTTTAAATAAAGGCATAGGAACTTCCTGATATGAGATTAGAAAATGAGTTCTTAAATTTGACAACAAAAGCACAACCCATAAAGGAAAATTGATAAATTGGATCTCACTAAAATACACTTTTGTTCTGTGAAAGATTGTGTTAAAAGGATAAAAAGACACCCAGGGACTGGTAGAAATATTTGCAAACCGCAAATCCAACAAAAGACTAAGTGTGTAGCATATATAAAGAACTCAAACTCACCAGCATAGAAACAATCCGATTAGAAAATATGCAAAACACATAAACAGACATTTTTCTGTAGAAGATATACAGAAAACGAATGAACATATGAGAGGTGATCAACATCATTAGCCATGATGCAAATTAAAATTACAATAAGATATCACTTCACACCTATTTAGAAAAGCTACAGACAAAATAATGAACACCAAACGCTGGTGAGAATGAGGAAGAAATAGAATACTCACACATTACAGGTGGGAATGTAAAATGGTCAAGCCACCCTAGAGGTAAGTTTGGTATTGTAACACTCAACATATAATTATCATACAATCCAACAAGTGTAGTCTTGAGTGTTTACCCCAGAGAAATAAAAGCCTACCTTCACATACACACTGTACATTAATGTTTACAACAGCTTTATTCATAACAGCAAACAGTGGAAACAACTCAGATCTCCTTCAATGGGTAACTGGTTAAATAAACTGTGATATATCCATACCACTTAATATGACTCACCAGGAAAAAAAAAAAAAGAGACCACTATTGATACACACAGTAACTTGTATAAATCACAAGAGAATTATACCAAGTAAAAAAAATGCCAATCCCAACAGTTATTTACCATATGATTCCATTTATATTATTGAAGTGATAAAATTATTAAAATGGAGAAAAGATCAAGGGTTAATAGGGGATATAGAAATATGCAGGTATAAAAGTGCAATATAATGATCCTTGTCTTGATGGAAATATTCTGCAGTATGACTATATCAATGTCAATATCCTAATGAGATATTTATAAATTTCAAAGATGCTACAATTGGTGGGGACTGGGTAGACGATACATGAATTGTCTCCCTACTATTTCTTATAACCACATGAAAATCTACAATGGTCTCAAAATACAATGTTTAATTTTAAAAAGTCTTTACCAAGAATCAGCACTTAATTCATCTTAGTGAGTCTACATGATTCTAATTTTACAAGATGTTCACCTCAATACAACTGCAATCTAATTCATTACTTTATTTAATTTTTTCAATTTACATCAAAGTTAATCAGAATGGCTAACATTATCAAATCTAATTCATTATTTGTTAAAGAATTTTCAGGCTTTTAAATATATACATATATATGTATATATATATATGACATATATAATTTAATTGCACATATTACTGAATTTCTACAAAATTGTATTTTTATAAAATTGTATTTTTACAGAATTCTCATGTAACTACCACTCTAAACAAAATATATCTCTCATCCTCAAAAATATTTTATGTAATTTAATATATATAAAACAAAATTTTAATTTCCCTTTTTTGGTATACCTTAAATTTCGTGCACTTAACTGCTAAATCTAGATGTGTTTGAGACTGATCAATGCATCTTAAATGTCAAATAGGGCCTATGATGGATGCACGAAAATTTGAAAGCCTAAGAAACCCAGCAAGTGAAAGATACTGTTGGAACCAATCCACAGATTTATCTTAATCTCGCTCATATTTTCTAGCATGTCTACTACTTGCATTGTAGTTTGGATTTGGATTTATTTTTCTAATGCAATTTATACATTAAGAAATTCTATGTTTACCACGTTTGCGTGGTTCTGAAGCAGTAAATAAATACAAGAATGTTTACTTTCTTTTTAACTGTTTATTCATTTAAATTCTTCTGGGATGTACACTTTGATATAAATGTATAAATCATAATATCATTAGAAATGATTAGCTGTATACATTCCTCTATGGTGAACACTAACATTTATTCTTCAGCATGTGGTAAGTAAATACTCTCCCCAGTTACAATAATCATGGTATTTTCCAGTTAAACAATAAATTCTACTTCTTTACTCTAATTTGAGACACAGTTTAAGTAAATCAGGTGAAACAAATATAATATATACTTTTGAAATATTCCAATCTCAACTTGGTAATAGTAAATTATAAAACAGGATTTACTCTAACAATAGTATATATTAGCTTTTGATACCCACACACATATTATCTCTAAAAATTGTTTCTGAAATAATAATGACAAATAGTACAGTTTCCACATACATGGTTTTATTATGTAAAGATTCCAAATTATTAGCAGTGGGGACAAACTCTGATACAATTTTCAGGCAGTATACTTTCCATAACAATACTGTTAACTTAGAAATGCAATTCACTATGCTGTAAAATGTTTAATTTTCTTCTTTACCCACTTTATATATGAATTTATATATATATAAATAAGAATTTAAGGAATTTTTACCTCATATATGATTTACATTCAATATAAAATAATGTAAAGGAAAGCTCCATTTTTTTCATTTGCATTGTGCTGACTCAGGCAGTATTTGTTGTACTGTTTATTTTCTTGTGTGTGTGTATGCATGTGTGTGTGTGTATTTCAAATTTTTCTTTTAATTTGAGTTTGTTAACATAGAGTGTAATATTAGTTTCAAGAGTAGAATTTAGTGGTTCATCATTTACATACAACAACCAATGCTCATCCCAACAACTGCCCTCCTGAATACCCATCATTCATTTAACCCATTAACCCGTCCCCTGTCCACCTCCCCTCCAGCAACCCTCAGCTTACTATAGAGGGTTAAACCATAAGAGTTTTTCTTATGGTTTACCTCCTTTTTTTCCCTCTTCCTTCCTCTCTGTTCATTTTCTTTCTCCCCTTCTGTTTTGTTTCTTAAGTTCCACATATGAGTGAAATCATATGGTATTTGGCTTTCTCTGACTGACTTATTTCACCTAGCAGAATACACTGTAGCTCCATCTACATCACTGCAAATGGCAAGATTTCATTCTTTTTTTTTTAATTTTTTTTTAACGTTTATTTATTTTTGAGACAGAGAGAGACAGAGCATGAACGGGGGAGGGTCAGAGAGAGGGAGACACAGAATCTGAAACAGGCTCCAGGCTCTGAGCCATCAGCCCAGAGCCCAACACGGGGCTCGAACCCACAGACCGCGAGATCGTGACCTGGCTGAAGTTGGACGCTTAACCGACTGAGCCACCCAGGCGCCCCTAGATTTCATTCTTTATGATGGCTGAGTAATATATCATTGTATGTATGTGTATGTATACAACATCTTCTTTATCCATTCATCACTTGACGGACATTTGTGCTCTTTCCATAATTTGGCTATTGTTGATAATGCTGCTATAAACATCAGGTTCATGTGCTCCTTCAAATCAGTATTTTTGTGTCCTTTGGATAAATACCCAGTAGTACAATTAATGGGTCCTGGGATATTTCTATTTTTAACTTTGAGGATGTTCCACACTGTTTTCCAGAATAGCTGCACCAGTTGGCATTCCCACCAACAGTGTAAGAGGGCTGTCCTTTCTCTGAACCCTCACCAACACCCGTTCTTTCCTGAGTCGTTAATTTTAGCCATTATGGCAGATGAGAGGTAGTATCTCATCATGGTTTTGATTTGTATTTCCCTGATGATGAGTGATGTTGAGCATCTTTTCATGTGTTTGTTAGCCATCTGTATGCCTTCTTTGGAAAACTGTCTATTTAAGTCCTCTGCCCATTTTTTTAACTGAATTATTTGTTTTTTTGGGTATTGAGTTTGAGAAGTTCTTTATAGATTTTGGATACTAAGCCTTTATCCTATATGCCATTTTCAAATAGCTTCTCCCATTCTACAGGTTGCCTTTTAGTTTTGTTGACTGTTTCTTTTGCTGTGCAGAGACTTTTATCTTGATGAAGTCACAAAAGTTCATTTTTGCTTTTGTTTCCCTGCCTTCAGGGATGTGTCTGGTAAGAAGTCGCTATGGCTGATATCAAAGAGGTTTCTGCCTGTGTTCTCCTCTAGAATTTTGGTGGTTTCCTCTCTCACATTTAAGTCTTTCATCCATTTTGAATTTAATTTTGTATGTGGTGTAAAAGAGTGGTTTCATTCTTTTGCATGTTGCTGTCCAGTTTTCCAAACACCATTTGTCAAAGAGACTATCTTTTTTCTATTGCATATCCTTTCCTGCTTGGCCGAAGATTAGTTGACTACAGAGTTGTGGATCTATTTCTGGGTTCTCTAATCTGTTCTGTTGATCTATGTATCTGTTCTTGTGCCAGTACCATACCATCTTGAAGCTATAGATTTGCAATATGGCTTAAGTCTGGAATTGTGATGCCTCTAGCTTTGCCTTTCTTATCCAAGATTGTAAATTTTAGGATTGATTGTTCTAGCTCTGTGAAGAATGCTGTTATTTCAATAGATGAAATGTGTAGATTGCTTTGGGTAGTATAGAAATTTTAACAATATTTGTTCTTCCAATCAGGCAGAATTTGAATCAGCCTACCCCCTGTTTTAAACTAAGGACTCAGATAGTTTGTGTGTGTATGTATGTGTGCGTGTGTGTGTATGTGTGTGTGTGTGTGCGTGTGTGTGTGTATGTGTGTAAGTCAACACAAATATGGATCATTATACTATTCTGTTCCCAAAAGCATAAAGAGAACAATATTTTAAAGTTAACAAGAATATCAGGACAATTTAATCTTCATGTGCATTACCTCAAGTGAGATATAATTTAATGTTAGTTTCAAAGTAGTCTGTATCAAAAAGATTAAGTAATTTTCATGCAAAAGCTTTAGATCTTTGAAAGTAATGGAATTAAAGATAAAAATAGAAAAGATACATAATACATTGCAGCACTTTTTCAAGAAATATTCCACATCTTCCAGGAAATATAAGAAGCTTATAAGAAGTGAACTCTTCAGGATATTAGAATATTAATCTTTCACAATAAGAAACAGACCATGAAAGGCACTACACCCATGCTCTCTCAGCCAGAATCATGAAACAACAACTGAGACTAAGATATTTAAGTGACATTTCATTTCAACAGCCAACAATTGTGGACTTCATTAGTCAAATCAAGATTCCCTGCTCCCGAAATTATTGGGCTTTCCAAGGCTCTTCATGAATACTTGTTGGGAGTTTATATGATCAAAAATATAAATAATGAGCCATTTTTACATATTACCATGGTAAAAAGTAAATTTATTATTTTCAAAAGTCAAATTTATCCAAGATACAGTAATTTATTAAAATGGAAATCTAGGGGCACCTGGGTGGCTCAGTTGGTTACACATCTGACTCTTGATTTTGGCTCAGGTCATGATCTCATGGTTCGTGAGTTTGAGCCTCATGTTGGTCTTCCTACTACCAGTGTAGAGCCTGCTTGGGATTCTTTCCTCTCTCTTCTCTCTCTCTCTCTCTCTCTCTCTCTCTCTCTCTCTCCCTCCCTCCCTCCCTCCCTCCATGTTTACTCCCCTGCTCACTCATGTTTACTCTCTCTCTGTCTCTCAACAAATAAATGAACTTTAAAAATAAGTAAAATAAAATAAAATAAAATTATTTGAGATAAATTAACCTAATAATAATAAAGTCGATTGATTTTTCTAACTGCACCATGTAAAACTAATCAACATTACAACTTATTAGATGTCCTTTCAAATTTCCCAAAACCTAAACATATTCAACCATTTATTTATTCACACACATGACCCACAATGAAAGATAAGTTACAACATCCAAAGGGATTAATTAAAGAAGGACAATATTTGGTACTGTAGCACAAGAAAAAAAAAGCAGAAAAAAAAAGCAGTTGGTAGAGTTAAGAACTCCATTCAAGCTTTATCTTGGCAAAGTTTTGAAGTGTATTTAATGAGTCTTTGCACTATTTCATAATCAGCCATCTCTCTATGGGAATTGTAATTGACAAGGTCCATCATGCAAGGCCATATTACAAAGATTAATCACTTTACACATACAGAAAACACACTTGTATCTATTTGCACTATTTTAAGTTCCAAAACACTTATGTATTCATTGAAGTAAATTTTCTTTTTGATGTTAGAATAGTTGTCAATGGGTGAAAAAGAATTTAAAAAGGGAACCTACAAATAACAATAAGGTTATTTCATTTCAAATGAAAGTTAGCATCTCTATGGAATGAGTAGCAGTTACAACAGTAGACAAGAGATGGACTATAGATGCTAAGAAGATGTCAACAAAGAAAGCACAAGACTCCAGATGCTCTTGTTATTAAAAAACAGATTGCAGGTTCACCATCTGTGATAGTCTGTTGCCAAGTACATCTTGTATATAGCCACTGATACTGGTTAAAATTAGGATCCATATTAATAAAGCGTCAAAACGGACCACATGGCAGACACTTTTCTGATATCAAGAGACAAGTTTAACTACAATTATCTATAAGATGCCAAATTCCTCTTGAGTAAAACTGTCACACTGGATCTCATGCATCCATTAGTGTATTCAAGCCACCTTTTAATTATTGCATAATTCATCTGAAAAGACTGGACCGAGTCTTGGCTTTGAAAAACAGAATACAAATGTAATAAATAGGATAGAGACATGACTCTGTCTATGAGAATGTTGAGTCTGATAAGTAAAAAAGCCAAAATATACATATACATATACATATACATATACATATACATATACATATACATATACATATACATATACATATACATACATACACATGGCAAAATCTAACTCCATGGCATACAGGCTATTTATATGAATGAGGTAGTAATGACAACAAGAATAGCAACAGTAATTCAAACCCCCTCAGGTCATAGGTGTTCTTAGAATTTTTTCTTAGTGTCCCTGATAGAGACATGGTGTCACACATGCTTAACATCTTTCTTATAATCTTCCTGGATGCTTCCTTGTCCAGCCACTGCTACTCTTAGCCACTGCTTTTCGACCAGGCCCTGCATTGGCCTGTTAGGATTGTGGTCTCCCCAACCTTGGATACAACTCCATGACCTCTCTTGACAAAGTGGCAGCCACCACAGTCTCCTCTATAGTTCAGTCACCACCTAACCAGTCTGCTCAACCTCCACCTCTTACTATAGAGGCACTTAAGATGTAAACTGACAAAACTAAGCCCTGTAATTATTGATGAGAATGGCTCTTCCTGCTTAGAGTACACCAGAACAAAAAGGTTAATCTGAGTGCAAACATTCATAACAATGACCACTCGCATTTATTTAAGGCTGATTTTTATTTGTCATGCAAACACAGATGCATTATATCCCAGAATACAGATACAAGTGAGGGGACAGATTCCCTGATGCCTCCTTAGCTTATCACGGAGTGCAAAATAAGTCCTGTCAGCAACTCCATGCTGTCCAAACAGAGAAGGAGACTGCCAGGGAGGCAGAGTGCTGTGCAACGAATCTTACTATTCCATTAACCAACACTCAAGGGTCTGCTTATGACCATTTAAGCAAATCCACATTAAGCTGCAGTAAGAAACTCCTTTGTTCTATTGCCAATACATGTCCAGTAATTCTTGGTCGGTGCCACCTTCAGCTTCACTGCTATTTCTACAAATAATGCCACTTCAGATATTCTAATACTTCTATTATATGACATGAAGAACATATTTTCATATTAGAGAGATATTATCATTCCTTTTATGTCATTTCTAGATAGGGATAAAATAACTTAGAGGTCCTTTTATCCAACTATCAGCTTCTAAAGGGGGAGAGAAAAATCACTTGAGAGAGAGAAAGAGAGTGGCACAGAGAGAGAGAGAGAGAGTGAGAGAGAGAGAGAGAGAGAGCATGAGCAAGCAGGAAAGAGAGACAGAGGGGGAAAAAAGAAACTCTTTTTTTATTTTTTTTAATATATGAAATTTATTGTCAAATTAGTTTCCATACAACACCCAGTGCTCATCCCCATCTTCAATGCCCACCACCTACCCTCCCCTGCCCCCCACCCCCCATCAACCTTCAGTTTGTTCCCAGTTTTTAAGAGTCTCTTATACTTTGGCTCTCTCCCACTCTAACCTCTTTTATTTTTATTACTTCCCCTCCCCCATGGGTTTCTGTTAAGTTTCTCAGGATCCACATAAGAGTGAAACCATATGGTATCTGTCTTTCTCTGTATGGCTTATTTCACTTAGCATCACACTCTCCAGTTCCATCCACGTTGCTACAAAGGGCCATATTTCATTCTTTCTCACTGCCACGTAGTACTCCATTGTGTATATAAACCACAATTTCTTTATCCATTCATCAGTTGATGGACATTTAGGCTTTTTCCACAATCTGGTTATTGTTGAGAGTGCTGCTATAAACATTGGGGTACAAGTGCTCCTATGCATCAGCACTCCTGTATCCCTTAGGTAAATTCCTAGCAGTGCTACTGCTGGGTCATAGAGTAGGTCTATTTTTAATTTTCTGAGGAACCTCCACACTGTTTTCCAGAGTGGCTGCACCAGTTTGCATTCCCACCAACAGTGCAAGAGTGTTCCCGTTTCTCCACATCCTCTCCAGCATCTATAGTCTCCTGATTTGTTCATTTTGGCCACTCTGACTGGCATGAGGTGATATCTGAGTGTGGTTTTGATTTGTATGTCCCTGATGAGGAGCGATGTTGAGCATCTTTTCACGTGCCTGTTGGCCATCCGGATGTCTTCTTTAGAGAAGTGTCTGTTCATGTTTTCTGCCCATTTCTTCACTGGATTATTTGTTTTTCGGGTGTGGAGTTTGGTGAGCTCTTTATAGATTTTGGATACTAGCCCTTTGTCCGATATGTCATTTGCAAATATCTTTTCCCATTCCGTTGGTTGCCTTTTAGTTTTGTTGATTGTTTCCTTTGCTGTGCAGAAGCTTTTTATCTTCATAAGGTCCCAATAGTTCATTTTTGCTTTTAATTCCCTTACCTTTGGGGATGTGTCAAGTAAGAAATTGCTGTGGCTGAGGTCAGAGAGGTCTTTTCATGCTTTCTCCTCTAGGGTTTGGATAGTTTCCTGTCTCACATTCAGGTCCTTTATCCATTTTGAGTTTATTTTTGTGAATGGTGTGAGAAAGTGGTCTAGTTTCAACCTTCTGCATGTTGCTATCCAGTTCTCCCAGCACCAGCACCATTTGTTAAAGAGACTGTCTTTTTTCCATTGGATGTTCTTTCCTGCTTTGTCAAAGATTAGTTGGCCATACTTCTGTGGGTCTAGTTCTGGGGTTTCTATTCTATTCCATTGGTCTATGTGTCTCTTTTTGTGCCAATACCATGCTGTCTTAATGATTACAGCTTTGTAGTAGAGGCTAAAGTCTGGGATTGTGATGCCTCCTGCTTTGGTCTTCTTCTTCTTCAAAATTACTTTGGCTATTCAGGGCCTTTTGTGGTTCCATACGAATTTTAGGATTGCTTGTTCTAGCTTCGAGAAGAATGCGGGTGCAATTTTGACTGGGATTGCATTGAATGTGTAGATAGCTTTGGGTAGTATTGACATTTTAACAATATTTATTCTTCCAACCCATGAGCACGGAATGTTTTTCCATTTCTTTATATCTTCTTCAATTTCTTTCGTAAGCTTTCTATAGTTTTCAGCATACATATCTTAAACATCTTTGGTTATATTTATTCCTAGGTATTTTATGTTTCTTGGTGCCACTGTGAATGGGATCAGTTTCTTTATTTGTCTTTCTGTTGCTTATTAGTGTATAAGAATGCAAGTGATTTCTGTACATTGATTTTGTATCCTGCAACTTTGCTGAATTCATGTATCAGTTCTAGCAGACTTTTGGTGGAGTCTATCGGATTTTCCACGTATAATATCATGTCATCTGCAAAAACTGAAAGCTTAACTTCATCTTTGCCAATTTTGATGCCTTTGATTTCCTTTTGTTGTCTGACTGCTGATGCTAGAACTTCCAACACTACGTTAAACAACAGCGGTGAGAGTGGACATCCCTGTCGTGTTCCTGATCTCAGGGGGAAAGCTCTCAGTTTTTCCCCATTGAGGATGATGTTAGCTGTGGGCTTTTCATAAATGGCTTTTATGATGTTTAAGTATGTTCCTTCTATCCCGTCTTTCTCAAGGGTTTTTATTAAGAAAGGATGCTGAATTTTGTCAAATGCCTTTTCTGCATCGATTGACAGGATCATATGGTTCTTATCTTTTCTTTTATTAATGTGATGTATCATGTTGATTGATTTGCGAATGTTGAACCAGCCCTGCATCCCAGGAATGAATCCCACTTGATCATGGTGAATAATTTCTTTTTATATGCTGTTGAATTCAATTTGCTAGTATCTTATTGAGAATTTGCATCCATATTCATCAGGGATATTGGCCTGTAGTTCTCTTTTTTTTACTGGGTCTCTGTCTTGTTTAGGAATCAAAGTAATACTGGCTTCATAGAATGAGTCTGGAAGTTTTCCTTCCCTTTCTATTTCTTGGAATAGCTTGAGAAGGATAGGTATTATCTCTGCTTTAAATGTCTGGTAGAATTCCCCAGGGAAGCCATCTGGTCCTGGACTCTTATTTGTTGGGAGATTTTTGATAACTGATTCAATTTCTTCACTGGTTATGGGTCTGTTCAAGCTTTCTATTTTCTCCTGTTTGAGTTTCGGAAGTGTGTGGATGTTTAGGAATTTGTCCATTTCTTCCAGGTTGTCCAGTTTGTTGGCATATAATTTTTCATAGTATTCCCTGATAATTGCTTGTATCTGTGAGGGATTGGTTGTAATAATTCCATTTTCATTCATGATTTTATCTATTTGGGTCATCTCCCTTTTCTTTTTGAGAAGCCTGGCTAGAGGTTTGTCAATTTTGTTTATTTTTTCAAAAAACCAACTCTTGGTTTCATTGATCTGCTCTACAGTTTTTTTAGATTCTCAACTGTTTATTTCTGCTCTGATCTTTATTATTTCTCTTCTTCTGTTGGGTTTGGAGTGTCTTTGCTGCTCTGTTTCTATTTCCTTTAGATGTGCTGTTAGATTTTGTATTTTGGTTTTTTCTTGTTTCTTGAGATAGGCCTGGATTGCAATGTATTTTCCTCTCAGGACTGCCTTCACTCCATCCCAAAGCGTTTGGATTGTTGTATTTTCATTTTCGTTTCTTTCCATATATTTTTTAATTTCTTCTCTAATTGCCTGGTTGACCCATTCATTCTTTAGTAGGGTGTTCTTTAACCTCCATGCTTTTGGAGGTTTTCCAGACTTTTTCCTGTGGTTGATTTCAAGCTTCATAGCATTGTGGTCTGAAAGTATGCATGGTATGATCTCAATTCTTGTATACTTATGAAGGGCTGTTTTGTGACCCAGTATGTGATCTATCTTGGAGAATGTTCCATGTGCACTCGAGAAGAAAGTATATTCTGTTGCTTTGGGATGCAGAGTTCTAAATATACCTGTCAAGTCCATCTGATCCAATGTATCATTCAGGGCCCTTGTTTCTTTATTGACCATGTGTCTAGATGATCTATCCATTGTTGTAAGTGGGGTATTAAAATCCCCTGCAATTACCACATTCTTGTCAGTAAGGTTGCTTATGTTTGTGAGTAATTGTTTTATATATTTGGGGGCTCTGGTATTTGGCGCATAAACATTTATAATTGTTAGCTCTTCCTGGTGGATAGACCCTGTAATTATTATATAATGCCCTTCTTCATCTCTTGTTACAACCTTTAATTTAAAGTCTAGTTTGTCTGATATAAGTATGGCTAGTCCAGCTTTATTTTGACTTCCAGTAGCATGATAAATATTTCTCCATCCCCTGACTTTCATTCTGAAGGTGTCCTCAGGTCTAAAATGAGTCTCTTGTAGACAGCAAATAGATGGGTCTTGTTTTTTTATCCATTCTGATACTCTATGTTTTTTGGTTGGCGCATTTAGTCCATTTACATTCAGTGTTATTATAGAAAGATATGGGTTTAGAGTCATTGTGATGTCCATAGGTTTCATGCTTGTAGCAATGTCTCTGGTACTTTGTCTCACAGGATCCCCCTTAGAATCTCTTGTAGGGCTGGTTTAGTGGTGATGAATTCCTTCAGTTTTTGTTTGTTTGGGAAGACCTTTATCTCTCCTTCTATTCTAAATGACAGATTTGCTGGATAGAGGATCCTCGGCTGCATTTTTTTTTCTGTTCATCACATTGAAGATTTCCTGCCATTCCTTTCTGGCCTGCCAAGTTTCAGTAGAGAGATCCGTCACGAGTCTTATCAGTCTCCCTTTATATGTGAGAGCATGTTTATCTCTAGCTGCTTTCAGAATTTTCTCTTTATCCTTGTATTTTGCCAGTTTCACTATGATATGTCGTGCAGAAGAGTGATTCAAGTTACGTATGAAGGGAGTTCTCTGTGCCTCTTAGGTTTCAATCCTTTTTACTTCCCCAGATCCAGGAAGTTCTCAGCTATGATTTCTTCAAGTACACCTTCAGCACCTTTCCCTCTCTCTTCCTCCTCTGGAATACCAATTATGCATAGATTATTTCTTTTTAGTGCATCACTTAGTTCTCTAATTTTCCTCTCATACTCCTGGATTTTTTTTATCTCTCTTTTTCTCAGCTTCTTCTTTTTCCATAATTTTATCTTCTAGTTCACCTATTCTCTCCTCTGCCTCTTCAATCCGAGCCGTAGTTGTCTCCATTTTATTTTGCAGTTCATTGATAGCATTTTTTAGCTCCTCCTGGCTGTTTCTTAGTCCCTTGATCTCTGTAGCAATAGATTCTCTGCTGTTCTTTATACTGTTTTCAAGCCCAGTGATTAATTTTATGACTATTATTCTAAATTCAGTTTCTGTTACATTGTTTAAATCCTTTTTGATCAGTTCATTAGCTGTTGTTATTTCCTGGAGATTCTTTTGAGGGGAATTCTTCCCTTTGGTCATTTTGGATAGTCCCTGGAGTGGTGAGGACCTGCAGGGCACTTCCCCTGTGTTGTGGTGTATAACTGGAGTTGGTGGGCGGAGTCGCAGTCAGACCTGATGTCTGCCCCCAGCCCACCACTGCGGCCACAGTCAGACTGGTGTGTGCCTTCTCTTCCCCTCTCCTAGGGGCGAGATTCACTGTGGGGTGGCGTGGCCCGTCTGGGCTACTTGCACATGCCAGGCTTGTGGTG
The DNA here is from genome assembly GCF_018350155.1 of Leopardus geoffroyi. Taxonomy (NCBI): domain Eukaryota; kingdom Metazoa; phylum Chordata; class Mammalia; order Carnivora; family Felidae; genus Leopardus; species Leopardus geoffroyi. The sequence goes on along the minus strand of NC_059327.1, from coordinate 23,804,301 downwards.
CTGGGGATCTGGCGAAGTAGCTGGGGTGGATTGGCAAGGTGAACGGGGGTGGGAGGGGCAGGTTCAGCTGGCTTTTCCTTCTCCTTCAGAGATCCGCTTCAGGAGGGGCCCTGTGGCACCAGGAGGGAGTCAGACCTGCCTGAGGGATGGATCCACAGAAGCATAGTGTTGGGTGTTTGCGTGGTGCAAGCAAGTTCCCTGACAGGAACTGGTTCCCTTTGGGATTTTGGCTAGGGGATGGGCAAGGGAGATGGCGCTGGCAAGCGCCTTTGTTCCCCACCAAGCTGCACTTTGTCATCCGGGGCTCAACAACTCTCCCTCCTGTTGTCCTCCAGCCCTCCTGTTCTCCGAGCAGATCTGTTAACTTATAATCTTCCAGATGTTAAGTCCAGCTTGCTGTCAGAACACACTCCTTCTGGCCCCTCTGCTTTTGCAAGCCAGAGTCGGGGGCTCTGTTTGGCCAGCGGGCTGCTGCCCCTCCACCCCAGCTCCCTCCCGCCAGTCCGTGGAGCGCACACCACCTCTCCGCCCTTCCTACCCTCTTCCGTGGATCTCTTGTCTATTCTTGGCTCCGGAGAATCTGTTCTGCTAGTCTTCTGGCAGTTTTCTGGGTGATTTAGGCAGGTGTGGGTAGAATCTAAATGATCAGCAGAACGCGGTGAGCCCAGCATCCTCCTATGCTGCCATCTTCCCAGAAGCCCCCCAAAAAAGAGACTCTTAAGCAGGCTTCATGCTCAGTGCAGAGCCCAGTGTGGGGCTCAATCCCACTACACTGGGATTATGACCTTAGATGAAATCAAAAGTCAGACACTCAACTAACTGAAACACCCAGGCATCCCCCCCCCCCAAAATAATCACTCATATGGACTCAAGGAGTTTATACATTTAGGGCAATTTCACACTCACGTTATAGACCTTATGTGATGGGATAAACTGTAGCCTCCAAAAACGTTGAGTTTCTAACTCCCAATATCTTACTTGAAACTTATTTGCAAATAGGGGCTTTGCAGATGATCAAGTCAAGATAAGGTCATTAGAGTTGCCCCAACCCAATATGGCTGGTATCTTTATAAGGGGGAAATTTGGAATACAGACCTGTATGTATAAAGAGAGGAGAGAACACTAAAGCTAGGAACTCTAAAAGCTAGGAAGAGCATAGAACAGACTCTATCCTACAGCCCTCAGAAGGAAATAATCCTTGAAGAACGAACAGGAGGAGGAGGAGGAGGGGGAGGAGGGGGAAGAGGAGGAGAAGAAGGATGACGACGATGGAGGAAGAGAAGAAGAAAACAATCCTGGTGATACAATGATTTTAGACTGGTAGCCTCCAAGATTATGAGGCAATTAATTTCTCTCGGTTAAGCAACCTGTGTATGGTATAGTGTTACAACAGTCCCAGTAAACTCAAATTCTCTTTACTTGCTACCTCTGTTCTTCCCTACATAGCCACAGATGGGAACCTTTCTTCTGAAAGTATTTATCCTAGGAAGTTTTTGTTAAATATGTCTTTATTTATTAAAAATTTTTAAGAGGGGCCACTGAGTGGCTCAGTCAATTGAGTGTCTGACTCTTGGTTTCAGCTCAGGTCATGACTCACACTTTGTGGATTTGAGCGCTGCATTGTTCAGCTCTGAGCTGACAGCACAGAGCCTGCTTGGGATTCTCTCTCCCTCTCTCTCTGCCCATTTCCTCTCTCTCTCTCTCTGTCTTTCTCTGTCTCCCACCCTCTCAAAATAAATAAAGAGAGTTTGCAATATCAATTAATTAACATATAAAATACAAACTAGTAAGATTTAATATGTTTCATAATTGAGTGTTACAATGGCAGAATGTTCTGGCAATTATTAAATCTGTAGAAAATAATTATGCCAGAAGTTTCTTCAGTACTGTCCGAAGAATGGGTATTTCATTCAAGATGATATTTCTTGAATATATTTTTATACATATATATCCCTAGAATAGACAATAAACAATTAAGTAGCCAACAATTTACAATTCACTTTGCTTAATTTTAGAACATTAACTTTTTATAAGTTGCTATTTCATTGACAGCTAAAAATATCACATGTCACATAGAAAAAATGATTTTAGGAATAATCTCTTTCATGCCAGAAAGACTCCCACATACTAAATTAAAACTGATATCATTCTCAGCATAACAGACTCTTTTGACTTTGGGCAGTTAAGGTAAATTCTCCAGGATTCAGTTCCTCCTGCAGAGACTCATAAAATAACTTTGATGTCTATTTAACAGTGAGGATCAGATTCTGTACTACTGAATTCACCCTGAAATCCTTGTCCTCATCATAGTAAAGAGAGCACAAATTTATGATTTATATACAAAAGTGAATAATGAAATGTGGATAATACAGTATGGGTGATATCACATATTATATAATGGCATGTATATAACTAATATAATGTAACATAATATAATGTAATGTAATATGATATATTAGTACCACACTATTTGGGAGCAAAAAGAAAAAAACTAAAAATATGAAAAATGAAACCACATATTTAACATAAACAACGATAAAGCAGAAAGGAAACAATAATCTAGCAATCACCATGGACAAAGGTTTCATTGCACGTCCAGAGTAAGGTCATGGTTATATGAAGAAGCCAAAATACGCAGAGCCCAAATCCCCAATAAGGATCTTTACTAACAACCTAATACTGTCAATAAGAGTGGTTCAGCTCACAAGCAATCATCGTGATCTCTACAAAGGCATTCTCAAAGATTTCTTAGCTGTGCTTGTTTAATTTCAATCTCCACAAGGGAATAAAAGAGAGAGAGAGAGAGACAGAGAGAATGAAATGGAGAAACAGGCTTTAGAATTAGCATAACCTAACAAAGAGTCAGAAGGGTAATGAGCAGTATTGAATTAAATGAAAGCATGGTGGAAAATGTCTGTGTTGAAATACAAGTCATCTGCCTTATCAAGAATGTACCAGTATCATCGGTAGTGATTTGAAAGCAGCTATAATTTTAGTTAAACGCATCATCAGGAAATCACAACCTCCAGTAACCACAGCTACTTTATAGAATCAGAACAGTTCTTTCATACGTGAGGAAGTGTGTCAGTCAGTAGAACCGTACCACAGTGACCACTTAGATTTTAATTTAACCTATTTTAAGATTCTCAGAAAGTTTAAACCTCTCATTTCTGTCATTACAATGGACTTCTGTGCCATTGCTACAGGGCAAAATCATTTGGAGGAGAGCTCTGAAGAGCACACTAAGGACAGAATTACCTGGGCTCCAGCTCTATTTTTCCTGATATGTGTATTCTTCTCAAGGATACTACAAAAGTGGTATTTCAAATCCCTCTAGCAGCATCCACTGGAATCATCTGGGGCAGGCAGAATATGGTAGCTTTATGAATATTCATAGCAGTGCATGGCCCATTATGATTCAGTGTGCTGTGCAAAATACAGCTGCTCTGCTCCAACCCCACCAGGAGAGCAGAGGGTACTTGTTTTAAGTGGTCCCCAAGGTCAAAAACTAGTTAGCAATTTCATAGTTAGAAAATTACCCATCTCGCTATACATGTTAAAAGCAGAGTATCTTTTAAAGCATTCAGAGATCTATAAACTGGCTTCTCTCTTTGCTACTAAAAGTGAACTATTTGAAGACTGATGAAAACAAAAATAGAATCTGTAGGAAATTTAGCTCCCTTCATGTCTTTATTTTATCTGTCCTATGTTTATTTTTGATGAACATGTACATGATGACAGATTCAGTGATTTTAGACTAGAAAAGATGCAATCTGTTAGGAATTTATTGTTAACAGTGAAATTCAATCATGCATCAGGGTACAGTGTGACCTAGTGGAAATATCATTACACTAAGAAACAGATAGTTTTCTTTGTGGTTTATGTTTTTGCTTTTATTGAAGAAAGTTACTCTTTTACTTTCACTATGAGATAAAAAAAATAGATCCATGGCTAAATTTTTTAAAGACACGTATCAACAGAATGAGAAATAACCCATAGTTTGGGAGGAAATGTTTAGAAAAGATGTATCTGATAAAGGACTGTTATCCAACATATACACAGAATCTGAAACAAACAACCTAACTAAAAAGAAAAAACTGGGAAAAACCTGAACGGACACCTCATCAAAGAAAATATACAGATGACAAAAAAAGCACATAAAAAGTTATTCAAATCATATGTCTTTAGGGAGTTGCAAATTTACACAATGAGATACCATTGCATACCTATTAGAATGACAAAATCCAAAACCGTGACAACATGAAATGCTGGAGAAGATGTGGAGCAGCAAGAACTATTATTCACTGGTGAGAAAAATGCACAATTGGTCCAGCCGCTTTAGAAAACCATTTGCAGTGTCTTGCAAAACAAAACCTATTCTTACCATACGATCTGGCAATCATAGTCCTTGATATTTCCCCAAATGAAACGAAAACTTACAGTCACATGAAAACCTGCACATGGTTGTTTATAGAAACTTCATTCACAATTGGCAAAACTTGGAAACAACCAAGATGCCCTTCAGTAGGTAAATGGATAAACTGTAGTATATCCAGACAATGGAATATATTCTGATTTTTCTTTTCTTTTTTTTTTTAAATTTGAAATCTTTATTATCCCATTGCGTTTTCCTTTTTTTTTTCAATATATGAAATTTATTGTTAAATTGGTTTCCATACAACACCCAGTGCTCATCCCAAAATGTGCCCTCCTCAATACCCATCACCCACCCTCCCAGCCCTCCCACCCCCCATCAACCTCAGTTTGTTCTCAGTTTTTTTTTTTTTTCAACGTTTTTATTTATTTTTGGGACAGAGAGAGACAGAGCATGAACGGGGGAGGGGCAGAGAGAGAGGGAGACACAGAATCGGAAACAGGCTCCAGGCTCTGAGCCATCAGCCCAGAGCCCGACGCGGGGCTCGAACTCACGGACCGCGAGATCGTGACCTGGCTGAAGTCGGACGCTTAACCGACTGCGCCACCCAGGCGCCCCTGTTCTCAGTTTTTAAGAGTCTCTTATGCTTTGGCTCTCTTCCACTCTAACCTCTTTTTTTTTTTTTTCCTTCCCCTCCCCCATGGGTTTCTGTTAAGTTTCTCAGGATCCACATAAGAGTGAAACCATATGGTATCAGTCTTTCTCTGTATGGCTTATTTCACTTAGCATCACACTCTCCAGTTCCATCCATGTTGCTACAAAGGGCCATATTTCGTACTTTCTCATTGCCCTGTGTTACTCCATTGTGTATATAAACCACAATTTCTTTTTCCATTCAAATATTCTGATTTTTCTTAAAGGAGCTATAAAGCGATGAAAAGACATGGAGGAAACTTTTAGTAAGCAAAACAATCCAATCTAAAAAGGCTATATACTGTATGATTCCAACATTATGACATTCTGGAAAAGGCAAGACAGTAAAACAGTAAAACAACAACAATAACAACAGTAAAACAAACAAACAAACAACAACAAAGACAAAAACAAAAACAAAGGTTGTCAGGGGCTGAGGGCAGAGACAAAAGGCAGAGACAACAAAGGTTGTCAGGGGCTGAGGTGATTCACAGAGGATTTTTAGGGTAGTGAAACTATTCAGTATGGTACTACAATTGTAGCTATATGTCATTATGCATTTGTCAAACCCACAAAATATACAACACCAAGAGTAAACTCTAATGTGAACTATGGACTTTGGGCAATAAAAGCTGAGTCAATGTAGGTTCATCTACCGTAACAAACTTATAACTTTAGTGTAGGATGTCAATAGTGGGGGATGTTGTTCATGTGTGGGAACAGAGGGCAACATGGGAACTCTCTGTACTTTCTGCTAAATTTTTCCATGAACCTAAAACTGCTCTAAAAAATTAAATTCATTAGAAGAGAAAAAGAAACAGAAAGTATGAACCTGCCTTATACCTGAATATTTATATATATATATACTTTATAAGTGGTTCTCTCTTTCAAAAGGGTTTGTACGAATGAAACCACAGAAGTCCTAGGAGGAAAAAAAATGACGGAATTCTTCACTAAACTTATAGGAAAAGTCTTCCTAACAACGATTCAAATAAAGATGTAAAAGATTGATATATCTGACTACATAATTTTTGAAATACATGCCTAAAACCACTATAAGCAGAAAGAAAGAAAGAAAGAAAGAAAGAAAGAAAGAAAGAAAGAAAGAAAGAAAGAAAGAGAAAGAGACAGAGAAAAAGACAGAGAAAGAAACAAAGAAAGAAAGAAAGAAAAAAAGAAAGAAAGAGAAAGAAAGAAAGAAAAAGAAAGAAAGAAAGAAAAGAAAGAACAAACAACCGAACTGGAAACAGGGAAAAATGTATGTAACATATACCATGGTAGAGGGACTTAAGTTCACCCATTATATAAGGAATTCCTAAAAATTAAAAGAGTAATAAAATTGAAACAAAATGCATTAACAGACAATTGATACATAAATATCTTAATGTGACCCTCAAACAGGTAAAAAGTTCAAATTCAGTCATAATTAGAAAATATAATTTAAAACAACACTAAAATACCACTTCTCTCTGATAGGCAAAAATGAAGAGTGTTGGTGACTCTAAAAAAATAGACTGTCTTATATATTGCTGGTGGAAATAATCATCAGCCTAAGAGTTTTGGAAGGAAATTTGTCAATCCCTACTGAAATGTATATAAATGATCTTGCTTTCTGACCCAGAATCCCACTTCTAGGAATCTACCCTAAATGTATACATCCAACAGCATGACAATTATACATGGAAGACTATTTGTGTATTTTCTGTAATTGAAAAAGTTTGGAAACAAGCTAAAGGACCATACTTAGGAGAATGGCCGAATAAGTTATGTCGCATCCACACAATGGAGTGTTCAGTACCATACACAAGAATGATGATAAGTTCTATGTATTACCCTGGAGTGATTTGTAGGATATACTGGTAAGTGAAAAGCAAAATGCAAAAGCATTTACAGTGTGCTGCCTTTTATGTAAGAAAGAAGAGACTCATATGATTCCATTTATGTGAAGTGTCCAAATTGGTCAAATTTATAGAGATACGCAGTAAATTACCAGCTGTCTGCAACTAGGGTAGAAAGAGTGAGGTGTGACTGCTAATGGGTAGAAGAGGATATTTAAGGGTGATGAAAATGTTCTAATGTTAGATCATGAGGATGACTGCACATTTCTGCAAATACACTAAAGTCCTCTGAATCGTACAATTTGCAGAGGGGAACTTCATGACATATAAATTACGTACCAATAAGCCATTCATTTTTTTTAAAAGGAAGAAAATCTAAAAGCACATACATATGTTTTATCACTGTGCCAAAGAAATACAGGGAGGATGACAATTAGCTATGGAGGGAAAGTACAAGAGAAAGGTCTGGAAAAGGGGAACAGGAACAGAATAGTAAGGAAGAGAGAGCAATCATACTTTTCTGAATAAATGTTTGTATAGTTTTGATTTTTGGAATATGGTTCATATACCCCAAAAGTGATTAAACAATTAAAATCAACCATGATGTGTGGGAAATATACAATTAAATATAAACAAGAACAAATTAATTTCCCTGTATTACAAATGAAAAGCATAACCATACTGAAAAATTTGGGGAAAAAAGAAACTAGTTTAACTCCAGAAAGCACCGTATTGACTGTTAGAACTGTTACACAAATTCAACAAAGTTGCAGGATATAAAATCAATGTACAGAAATCTGTTGCATTTCTATACACCAATAGTGAAGCAGTAGAAAGAGAAATCAAGGAATCAATCTCATTTACAATTGAAGCAAAAACCATTAGATACCTAGGAATAAGTCTAACCAAAAGGTAAAAGATCTGTACTCTGAAAAACATAAAGCACAGATAAAGAAACGTAAGATGACGCAAAGAAACGGGGGGAAAAAGCACTAGAAGAACAAATGTTGTTAAAATGTATGTACTCCCCAAAGCAATCCACACATTTAATGCAATCTTTATAAAAATTCCACTCCCATTTTTCACATAGCTAGAACAAACAATTCTAAAATTTGTATGGAACCACAAAAGTCCCTGAATAGCCAAAGCAATCTTGAAAAAGAAAAGCAAGTCAGGAGCTATCACAATTCCGTCCTTGAAGCTATATTACAAAGCTGTAGTGATCAAGACAGTATGGAACTGGTACAAAAATAGACACATAGATCAATGGAACAGAATAGAATACCTAGAAATGGACTTAAAACTATATGGTCACCTAGTCTTCAACATAGCAGGAAAGAATATCCAATAGAAAAAAAGACAGTTTCTTCAACAAATGGTATTGGGAAAACTGGACAGCAACATGCAGAAGAATGAAACTGGATGACTTTCTTACCTCATACACAAAAATAAATTCAAAATGGATGAAAGACCTAAATGTGAGACAGGAAATCATTAAAATTCTAGAGGAAAACACAGGCAGCAACCTCTTTGATGTCCACCATAGCAACTTCTTACTAGACATGTTTCCAGAAGCAAGAGACACAAAAGCAAAACTAAACCATATCAAGATAAAAAACCTTCTGCATAGTAAAGGAAAAAGTCAACAAAATTTAAAGCCAACAGACGGAATGGGAGAAGATATTTGAAAATGACTGATAAAGATGGCTGGTAGCCAATATCTAAAGAACTTGTAAGACTTAACACCCAAAAAACAAATAATCCAGTTAAAAAATGGGCAAAAGAGATAGACATTTTTTTTCAAAGGAAGGCATACAGATGGCTAACAGACACATGAAATGATGCTCAACATCACTCATCATCAGGGAAATATAAATCAAAACCATGATGAGTTACCACCTCACAACTGCCATAATGGCTAAAATCAACAACTCAGGAAACAACAGGTGTTGGTGAGGGTGCAGAGAAAGGATACTGTTGGTGGGAATGCAAACTGGTGCAGCCACTCTGAACAGTTTGGAGGTTCCTCAGAAAGTTAAAAGTATAATTATCCTGTGACCCAGCAATGGCACTACTAGGTATTCAGCCAAAGGATACAAAAATACTGATTTGAAGGAATGTGTGCACCCTGATGTTTATAGCAGCATTATCAACGATACTCAAATTATGGAAGGAGCCCAAATGCTCATCGTGTGACGAATGGATAAAGAAGATGTGGTATATATATAATGGAATTTTACTCAGCCATCAAAAAGAATCAAATCTTGCATTTTGTAACAACATGGATGGGGCTAGATAGTATGATGCTAAACAAAATAAATCAGTCAGAACAGGCCAATACCATATGATTTCACTAACGTGTGGAATTTCAGAAACAAAACAGATGTGCAAAGAGAAAAAGAGAGAGAGAGAGAAGCAAACCATAAAACAGACTCTGAACTACAGAGAACAAACTGAAGGTTGATGGAGGAAGGTGGGTGGGGGGTCCACTAGATGGGTGAGGGGTATTAAGGAGGGCACTAGTGATGAGCACTAGGTGTGACATGTAAGTGACGAATCACTAAATCCTATACCTCAAATTAATGTTACACTGTATGTTAATTAACTGGAATTTAAATAAAACCTTGGAAGAAAAAAAGAGGCGCAACTAGGTGGTACCTGGGATGCTGATTTATATCCTGGAACATAGAAAGATCTTAGTGAAAAACATGATAAAATTCAAATTGTAGTATTTAGTGGGTTTAGTTAATAGTACTATACAAATATTAATTTCTAAATTTGGATAAATATATCAATGCTTATGTAAATTTTAGGCATTAGGAGGAGCTGGGCAAAGGGTACATATGAACTCTTTTGACTAGTTATGTAACTTTTCTGTAAGTCTAAAATTGTCTCAAAGTAAGACATTAAAAATGATATACTTTTTAATCAACACTTAAGATTTGGAAATTGAGCAAGAAAAGGTAAGTCAAACTGCATAAGGTTACACAGTGGCACCCCCAGGCATAATTCAAAACTTACAAGCCTGAATTGTGAAAATACATGCTAAAATATTTATACAATGTCTAGAATACTATAGGTTGTCAATCAACATAGAGAATTCAAAAACTTAAAAACCCTGAATTACACAGACATTTTGTATTAACTACAGAATGGCTGCCAGTGGGTGTCAGTACTCACTCTGAGTGGGTGGAAATCAGAATCAGGGGGTGCCCCCAAGTTACTTGGATCATTGATATTTAGTGGGAGGGCCCAGGGATGCTAATAGCTCTGTAGCTTGTAGGGAAGTTTTATACAGTAACAACTGATATTTCCAAACCAATAGTACACTCATTCACTGGGAAACACTGAATGGAATATAAAAAGGCCTTCTAAGTCTGAAGGAGTAGATTTTCTCACTACTTGGTCCTGTTCATTAGATTTAGAAAGATAAAATTGTGCAGTGTTTCAAAAGGTACAATGGCAGAGTGCTGACATCTTGCCTAACTCTATAGCTAGAGCTTGGAAGCTAAAGTTGGCAGTGCAAGGTTCTTATTCAGTTCAGAAACATGTTTCAAAACAGCATTGTTAATTATTTAAATTTATATTTAATATGTGGGTAAAATGATAACACTTCTATTCGGTCCATATCGTCTTGTTAAAATCAGAGGCTTTTATGAGTCAGATAACCAATGTGAAGTTTGATTGATCTCGATATGTTTCCCAGTAGGGACAGGTTACTTTTGTTCTTCATTATTTAGCATATTGAAAAATCAACATGCTACCCTGATAACAGATGAGGAAAGTGACACTGGGGATTGGTGGACTGGAATGCTATCTTATGCAATAAGGTCCTCTTAGCAGGCATGCTGGCTCTGGAATTCACAGTCAGCTCCCGATAACAGTAGCCCCCACTTTCCTCGTACATGATTCTCTGAATGGTGATAACTTGTCTTGGCAGCTGTACTCGACACCTCGTCCCATAGGATATATCTTCTCCAATTCGAATGGCTTTCATTCAGAGCAACTCTGAGTTTTAGCATTCTGTCCTTTCTAGAAAGAATATAGCTTTTTCCAGCTAGTGCTCATAGCTGCATTTGCAATATCCCCAGGGACTCTCACCAGCTTGCATGCATGTATTTTTTTTCACAGCTAGCTCTTGCTACTGACAGTGTAGATCACAGAGCCTGTTAGAAATGCAGAATCCCAGGCCCTGCCCAGATCTACTAAATCAAAAACTGCATTTAACAAGATCCCCAGATGTTTCATTTACTGTTAAAGTCTAAGATGCACTGGCCTAGATGAGTCACTATGGCAGTTTAAGTACCATATTAAAAGGCCAGTTGCCACCAGCGTCCCTGAAGAATTTTCCAGCAAGAGCTTGCTTGAGAGCTCTTCCATAAACTATACATAAAGGATTTAGAGTTGCAAGATTCAATGTAAAGTTCTAATAAATATAGCTTACATATATGCCTTTTTAAAAGTTTTCTTGCCAAGATATTTAAAATATATCTATGACTTGACTTCCTGTGAACATTTTCTGAAAAAATTCCCTAACAAAACATGCCTCCCTGTATACCTTCCGTTTGATAATAAGATCTTTCAGGGTCAGGACAAAGGAATTATTGACATAGATGACATAGCATAACCTTTTGTAAATATCTTCAGTGAGAACCTTCTCTGTGACTTCTCCTTCTTGGAAATATTTTGACACTGAGAGGGTATTTGGAAAAGATTTTTATACTGTTTAGATCATTGAATTATCAATGACTTCATTTATACAATAAATTTATTTCTAGTTAGCCATAATTTTCTTAGCTCTTTGAAAATCTTTTCACATCATCCAGAAAAATTCTCTCTTTTTCCAAAGACACAGTTTAAATCTTTAACATTGGGACATTCATTTGACTTCTATCTGATTAGAATGATGCTTAGCGTTTGACCTCAAGAAATTTACAAATGTGTGGAGAGACATAAATGTAAATAAGTAGCTAAACTAACGAATAAATATACAGAGGTGTATGCAGAGTAGATCACATAGGTGATTGTGCATTTATAAAATTTCCATGAGCTCTTAATACGTAAAGAGCACATGACACGATATTTTCAAATTACTTAAGTAGACTTTAATAGAAATGGCATCCCCTTAATTCACATGCTACAGATACAGTTACTCTGAGTGAAAACTGAGCACATACTGAAGGGATAGAATTCCCTTTTCTGGGAAGTGGAAAACATACATAATTACTAGTTTGAGTTCAATAAGCTATTAGATCAAAAATAGTCTACTCTTGGCCTAAAATCTATGGAAATAAAAAAGCTCACCTGAACTTATTTACGTTTCATCCACAACAAATGCCCTTAAAGAGGGGGGCGCAGCACACAGTTTTGGCTCCAGGAAGACTGTATAATTATCCGGACTTTGTCACTTTCTAGCCACATTACACTGCACACATGTAATATTCCTTTGCTTCCATTAATCTGTACACTGAAGATAGTATGCTATGTGTTCTACAAGATTATAGAAACCAAATGAACCATTTCATGTAAAGTTCTTGGCTTCGAACTTAAGCATGATAGATGCTAAATAAATGGCCATAGAAGCACCTGTGCTACTCTTGTTCCCAGGGGCCGTCTATACTTGGTTATAAGCATCAGTAGTCATCTGCAGCGTTTACAAGATCCTTCAAAGAATTCAAACAAAAACCACATTAAAATCACCATCCGTCTTTAAAACATAAAGCATAAAGGAGATAACTTTCATGATGTACTTAATTTTAGGTTACTTTATACTATCTTGCCTCGATAACCAGTAGATGTTACCTTTCAGAATTTTTGTGTACTTTTAAAGGTTTTCTCGGGCTCCGTGCTGACCGTTCAGAGACTGGAACCTGTTTGTGATTTTGTGTCTCCCTCTATCTCACTGCCTCTCCCTGCTCATGCTCGCTCTCTCGCTCTCTCTCTCTCAAAAATAAATAAACATTAAGAGAAAATTAAAAACAAAAGTTTTGAGACACGTAGGTGGTTCAGTTGGTTGGGTGTCCAACTTCGGCTCATGTCATGTTCTCAAGGTTCATGGGTTCGAGCCCCACGTCGGGCTCTGTGCTGACAGCTCACAGAGCCTGGAGCCTGCTTTGGATTCTGGGTCTCCTCTCTCTCTGCCCCTCCACTGCTTGTGCTCTGTCAGTCTCACTCTCAAAAATAAGTAAACGTTAAAAAATTTTAAAAAATTAAGTTTTATTCTATGTCACTTCCTAAAATGACTGATAATTATTTTCATACATGTCTGCTCTCACCTTCTCCTTTATTCTTGTGAACAAAGGCAGTGCCTCATCTAACTCTGCAGTGGCAAACGTGCAACAGATGTTTTACATCACTGAAGTTTACACTAAATGAAGATTTAAATAAGTATCTATTTCACTTTTTTTTTTAAGCAAGGGATGAATAAACTCTGGGCTATGAAAGCTTAAGTGATCTTTTTAATTTCACGCAGGTCTTTAAAGAAAAAGAAATGGGGTCTATCTAGATTCTCAGTAACTTTCCATACAATTGGTCTGCTGTTTTTCAAAATAAAATGTTGTAGGGGCTCCTGGGTGGCTCAGTCAGTTAAGTGCCTGAGTCTTGATTTAGGCTTAGGCCATGATCTCATGGTTCCTGAGGTCAAGATCAGAGTTGGGCTCTGGTCTGACAGCATGGAGCCTGCTTGGGATTCTCTCTCTCTCCCTCTCTTCGCCCCCTCCCTGCTTATGCACTCTCTGTCTCTCTCTTAAAATAAATACACACTAAAAGAAATAAGTTATTGTATAACAAGCATACCAGCTCAAATTACCTCAGGAAAATCAAATATTCCATCACCTGACAACATGTGAAAATACAATGCTAATCAACACACAATATATTTAGACCATGTGTATGCAATGACTTTATCTGCAATCCATTGTCACCCTAATTCAATCTACCGTTATCTCGTATTGTTTCCCCTGCAATAACTTATTCACTGGTCTCATATATATGCAGCCCACTTTCTCCCACTCAGTTCTCCATCCCCAAATCAAAGATCATTTCTAAATGGAAATGTGACCAAATCACCACCACCACTGTTCCTACTCCTCCAGCTTTTCTTTAAAACTTTTCAATGACTGTCATTTCCAGGGAAAGACAGAGCTCCTTGTAGTGACTTACGAAGCCCACAACCTGACTACTAGGGTATCTTAACCTCGGCACTAGTCATACATTACACCAAATAATTCTTTCTCGTGGAGGGTTGTCGACATTATACATGTTGAGCAACATGCTTGCCACCTATCCACTAGATGCCAGTGACACCCAACTGTGACAACGAAAAATGTCTCCAGATATTACCAAACATCCCATAGCAGGCAAAATTGATCCTGGATGAGAATCAGTGGACTAGGTAGAAAGATTACATACAAGGGCCTTGGAGTTTAAATACCAAGTTTTCAGTTTTCACTCCGTCCACTCCCTGTAATATTTTTACTCTGGAATACAGTTCTGTTTTCTCCATCTGGCTCATCTGTTCTGTCTTTTTGCATTTTCCTATTTCACTTTTACTCACTTTTCAGATCTGAGCTTAAATATCACTTACTCGGGGGATATCTTATTTGACCTACTTATTCTCCCAAATCCCTCTCCTATCTTCATGGAAAATGGCAGGAATCTTTCCTTCACAGCATTTGCCACAATTGCAAATCTACAAATGATTGTGTGACTATTCGATGAACGAATGTCTTCCTAAAGATCAGTTCTTTGTTCTTGTTTTCCTCCGTTTTATAATCACTGGTATTTAGCAAAGTTGCTGACACACAGTAGGTGTGCAATAAATATATGTTGGAGGAATTAAAGAATATAATTTCATTTTGTATATGAGGTAGATACTATTAATAATTTAATTCTTTAATGCTTATTTATTTTGGAGAGAGAGACAGAGTGTGAGCGGCAGAAGAGCAGAAAGAGAGAGGGAAACACAGAATCCGGAGAAGGCTCCAGGCTCTGAGCTGTCAGCACAGAACCTGACACGGGGCTCGAACCCAAAACCGGGAGATCATGACCTGAGATAAAGTTGGACGCTTTACTGACTGAGCCACCCAGGTGCCCCTAATTTAATTTTAAAACTGAAAGGACAAACTCTTATATAATTTAGGAAAACATGTCAGAAGTCACATCTAAAATGTGCCAGAGCAAGAGTTAAAGTCAATCATTTCTGGATCCAATGCTCTTAGCTCCTGTATTCTTGGATAATCTCTTGGAAAATCACTTCTAGGAAACTACTTCTGATATATTTCTTTTCTCTATTTTCTGCCTGAGAGTATTTCTGAGCACAAAATGAGGAGTGAGAATGTGATGATGGGGGATAATCAATAATTAAACTGAGAACCATTCTGATACAGGAGAGAGCTGAGGATATAAAGGTGTGAATTCAAAGTGCTAGGGACAAAATCACCCTCCATACAACAGCTCAAAAGAAAGTCATTTGGACAGAGAAATGAGAAAAGATGGGTTGCTATAGCACTCCATTGATACCAATATAGTCAGTCCTCCAGCATATTTAGATGGTTGCACTAACGAGTAATAAGTGGTCTAACAATGGCATTCACTTATTCAATCCTTAATAATCTAGGTTCCCGGTGCAATGATCATTTCACCAGTGCCAGTGAGAGAAACAACCTGAGGTTGACTGATGGAGTGTCTGTAGAAAAAACAAAAAAACAAAAAAAAACAAAAACAAAACCCTTTCATTTCATTAAATCCTTTGGAAAAAAATATCATTCCCATACAGACAGATATGTTTACCTCTAAATTAAATTTTCTATCTAAACCTTCTTTAAATAGAACATATATATCATAACCTGTTTTAACGGAATACTAATTACCTTTAAAAACTGTAATAAGCCTTTTATAACTTGGGTTTTCCTTAAAAATGTAACAGACTAAAGCATGATAAATTAATATCTCCTCAAGTTATTAAATGATTCAAAATGGAGACTATCTGTGACATATAGAATGTTAATATACTCAACTCATTTAGTGTATTTGGTATCACAGAATAGTGAATAATTTGCAGTGACAATAAATACAGGAATTGGCATATGTACATGAAGCTTACATTTGGTGATGGGACTATATTATTAGAGATGTTAATTAATACCCATAAAGCATACACTGTTTTTCTGGCAGCAGCCACACTTATCAGTCCAATCTAACATTAGATATATGATATAAACTTCAATTATTTTAACGATATATACAAGGAAGACCTAATTTTTGGACTGAATATCTCAATGGAGATTGTGCCTCTCATATAAATTCCTTCAAATGAAGATCCCTTTTGCTAATAAATTATTCAACACATCCTATAATTATTACCAACTCACCTGAAAAGTAATTTGCCACAAATTTTGCCACAAAAGTAATTTGCCACATTTGAGAAATGTCACCCCACCTACAAAATTTGAAAGTCAATTAACTATTTAGTAAATATTGTAAATAAGCAAATATATGAATGAAAATAACCATCTCAGTGCCCATTTAAGAGTGGTAAATTCAATATATTATTCCACATTTTAATATGTCAATAATTGTTGGCATGATGATTATAAATAAGTGAATATACTTTGTACATAAGTAAATTCACAAAGGGTTCAAATTAATATATCCATGTCAAACTAATTATTTTGGATAAATGTATCTAAAGTAATTAGAAATACCCATAAGCTTTTCCAAATATAAGCTATATCTCCAGATGTGGTGATTTACTTCTCTATGATTCTGTTAAGAGAAACATAGTGATAGTCTTACTTCTCCTAAGATATCAGAAATTTATTTGTGTTAAGAGTGGATAAATCAGAGAAAATAAAATGTGGATAACCATCGTACAATAGTATAGCAAATCTTAAATATAGTCAATTCTCATAAGTTACACTAATGTTCTATAAGGTCACTTATAAGGTCACTGTGAACAGTCAGTTTGTGAATTCAGAACCATTGCTCCTAGGGGAAATTCAGGGGTAAGTTCCTGAAAGCTCTGGTTGCAATATTTTCATCAATCTCTCAGTCCATAACCTTGTTTAAGGTGTGTTTCTCTTTTTAAAGCACCATATCAAATATGTATTTTTGATTCAGTAATGTTGAATCCTGACCAACAGCACTATAGCTTATTTCTGAATGAAACTTACCTAAAACTTATGTATTTTATCCATAAGTCACCTCACTGCCTTCCTGTGTTTAGGAACAACGGGCAGTATTTCAGCACTAGGTCATTTTAAATGGCTTCATTACCAAAAAAAGCATACGCACGTGTGCATGCGTGTGCGGGCGCGCGCGCGCACACACACACACACACACACACACACACACACACTCACACTAAATAGATCACAAAAAGGATGCATATTTATAATACGAGAGCTACAACACTGAGACAAGGAGTCCCCCTGTTCCACCTTAGCCAGGAACATGAACACAGACACGTAAATTCTCCCCACTCTGCGAAACGTGAATCACTGCAAAAGCACTGTGTATACAAATGATTTTTACAAATATGATTTGACAAAAATGATTGACAAATATGGAAACCACCAAAAATGTGAATTGACAATTCCTTATTTAAGATGTGAAAAAATATTTGACTAACTTTCATTTTAATGACCCCGTGCTTTCTTACAGGGCTTACAATGATTCAGGATGAACCAAGGGAAGTAATCTCTTACAGTCTACTACATCCATAATTAAATCTAAAATAAAACTCCCACCTGCTTCCATACATACTAAAATATATTACAGTGGTTTATGAAGTACTCTCTTTATGTCTTATTACAGAAATAAAGTTCTATTTCACTAAGATAATAGCTTAGAATTATAGCTATTTTCAAATTACATTTTTATGTACACGATAATTAGGAATAAGAAAACTTTTCCCTAATCTACTACTGCCCTCATGTTAAACCAAAGTTCTTTAATTTTATTATCACATTATACATATGAGATTACTTCATTAAAAACATTGTCAATTTCCTAACCTCAACTCTGAAATAAATATTAGGCAAAAAATGTATAAAACATGAAAATAATGAATTCATTATATGAACAAAACTCTGCCAAAAATAATATAAATTTTCTTTCCATATTTTTAACTACATAGGTGTTAGTGAATACACTTGATGAAAATTCATAAATGAATAGAATTGACTTTGCCTAACTATATTTCAACATAAGTAAAAATGTGTTCTATGAAAAATAATATCTTTGAATAATTTCATCATCTGTAGTAATATTCATCGTCAAATTTTGAGTCTTTGCATGGAGGAAAAGATTTCAGATGAAAGGATGTCTGTTATAGGAAGAATGACCTCTAACAACATGTTTTATGTTACCTAAATAAACTTATTTTGCACACAAAACTGAAGTATTAAAGATACTCTGTAAAATACAAAAGTGAGTAATCAAATTATTGTCAATTCAGATATTATAATACCTAATCTAGTTCCTGCACATATGAATATCTGAACTGCTGAATCATTTTTCAAGTCTTCCAAATTTAATGTAGATGATTGAGATATTTTTTAAAATATATACTCCCAAGTCCACAGGCACACACATGCATGAACACGCATATAAACTCATGCATTCACACAGAAAGAGATCCTAGAAATTAGTTTTTAAACCTATTTGATTAATATCAGAAATATATTTTGTAGTGATAATTATAATTCTCTTTCAATGTTTAGGCATATTTTTACTTTATAGAGAGCTGTGTGGATTAATTTCAAGAATGGAAAAGATAAATCATACTAGTTAGTCCTTCACACAAAATTAAAATATATCTGCCTGCCCATTAGAGACAAAAGAACAATTTTATAAATTATATATTACAGACATTCTCCTCTAAAGAACTTTGAAACTATAGTCAGAGGCTAAAATACTTAAATTTACTGTTAGATTTTGATTCACATAGAAAAATCAATTACCTGCCCTTGACAAAACCTTTTATTATATCCAAATGATTTTAGCCATCGAAGAGACATTGAATTTTTTTTTAAGTCACAGACAGTTTTAATCTTACAAATGTATCATTCCAAAATATGTGAGATAAATTTGAAAAGGCCAAATCTTCTATATTAACTGTTCTTTGGACCTCCTTATAGTGGAAGCTGCCAAATACTTATGCTGAATGCCAGAAGAGTTAAGTGTTCAGATATACTTTTTCTTCACCAATCTGACATCATAATGCAAACTTATTCAATGAGTTATTATGCCATTGTCTTAGAAAATGGAATATTTCAATAAAAGAACACAGTGGTAGAACTCTACATTTTCTATTACAAAAATATATTACAAATTATATTACCCCAGTTTGTGGTATTAGCAGAAGAATCATATTTTAATAATATCACCAATTAAAGTAGTTTTATTTTCTTTTTTATTCCATGTACATATCAATGTCTAAGTATTATATTCATATATAAATGCAATGTTTTCCAATATAAAAGGTATAATAATTAGGGGATAAGTGCCAGACTAGAATTGGAATAATGGATACATAATTGCAAAAGTAATAAAACTCAAATGCAAAGTACAAGTGTAGCAATAATTATTGAATTAAGAATTTTTATATACAAATTTCATTCTGTTGTCATTTAAACAGCTGCCATATCCATGAATGATTCATTTTAATAAGTGGAAGTTATTAAAACAGAAGGAAATACGTCTGGTGAAAATGTATGATGGCTTATAATAAAGCTAATAATTTAACTTATTTCACATAGTAATTGATTGTTTGCTATGTACAAAAACAGCTTTCTTTTAGAAATTGTTGACATTACAATAAAACTAAAATCCCTAACCCAATATTCCAGTATTTTATAATCAGGATCCTAACTAGAGGACAAATAATCAGAAATAATTCCAATTTAAGGAAGTAAATAATAACATCCATAAATGTGATATATGCACAACAAATGTATTAATTTAAATGGTGCAATACTGGATATTCATGTACATGCATGTATGTATATAATTTATTGCAATAATTTTAAAAAATCATCACGTACTCTCTTAAATTTACGTACTCTCTTAAAATTACAACAAAGCCCAAATGATAGCGAATCTCTAACTCTTGAGAGCACTTACACTTCTCTATGGCTAATGGTCAATCAGAGTTTAAAAAGAATAATATGCTTCCATTTACTGAATATTTTCTATACTCTGAACCTTGCACAAATCTCATCATGAATGCCAGTACACTGGTTCCTGCAGCTTGATGGAGTAGTTACTAACAGCTACTCTCAAAGGACCTTATGGAGTTGTAACAAGTTAACAGCCAGAGTCTGCCACCAAAACTAACCTCCAGGCCATGTAATGACTACCTTCATACGTTTTGCTTTGTGCCTCCCTGTCTTGGACCATCAGTCTCCAAACTCCCCTATGCACTTTCAAAAGGAGGCAAAAACTCACCTATTCTTTAACAAAGTATTACATTCCCCTATTTGTGCTTTCCAAAATATATAAAAATATAAGGTGACCTAAACAGATTTCGTTCTCTTTGGAAAATCTCTTAAGTGCAGGCAGTGATAAAGCTTACTCCTCTCATTTATGACTTGTGTTCAGTTTATTCTACTGCACATATTTCATTCTTTTCAAGTTCACCCTCTGTGTCTTTTCACTTCTGTAAATAATTTACAGTAATAAATTAGAAGCTTATTATTAATATGTAACTCCATAAAATGTCTCTCTATAAAATCACTTGCATGAATTTCTACTGGCATGCTACTTTTGCATTTCATTAATAACAAAAAGCCCAAACCTGCAGGCAAACCCTTTAAAACAAACTTTGAGATACTGAAGTACTTTGGTTTTAAGCATTTGATTTTATGAGCTCATTAATGAATGTTAATATTCTTCATTGAAATTTACTACCTATATTTTTGTGCTTCTTACCACTGTGAGTTGTTTTACATACTAGTGATTTTTATTACCCCATTAGTATTCTAAATTGAGTTTGGGTGGTAGAAATGACACAATTATCTTATTTTTATTAGATACCTCTTCATAGTTGTTTTACACTATTTTATTTTCCTTCAGTAGTTTATCATCTAGTAAACCTGTCTAAAACAATATGTACAAGTAATAAATGGTTCTGTTTAGCAAAGTCTACTCTGGTTTAATAACCTGAAAATGTTAGGCCTAAGTGTCCTAAATTTTTTAACATTATGGCATTTTTCTTTGAAGAGTTCTAATTTTCCTCACAGTACAAAACATTCCGGACTATCTTTTATTTAAAAATGTAAAAGAGGGGTACCTGGGTGCCTCGGTCGGTTAAGCGTCTGACTCTTGATTTCGGCTCAGGTCATGATCTCACTGTTTGTGAGTTCAAGTGCCACTTTGGGCTCCACGCTGACAATGTGGAGGCTGCTTGGGATTCTCTCTCTTACTCTCTTTCTCTCTGCCCCTCCCCTGCTTGTGCTCTCTCTTTGTCTCTCTCAAAATAAATAAATAAACTTTCCAAAAAACTTAAAAAAAACAAAAATGTAAAAGAAAAGAAAATGTAGATCTGTAGCTAATGAGGTTTCATATCATCACAAATTTACTATTATTTCTCTACTCTGCCTTCTTTGGCTCTTAATATATGCTTAACGTTTTTTTTTTTTTTTTCTTTTTGTCTTTTTTTTTCTTGGAGTTTTGTGTTTTTTACGTGTTTTTATTTTTGTTTTATTATTTTTTTCTTTTCATTTTTTTTTTGAGATTTTAAGGAAATTACTCTAGGTTGTTCACAAAGACAATCTTGTTGAAGATATGTTAAGAATATGTACAGGAAAATATTTGAGAAAGAGCCTGATGAAAATGGAGGGAATACAACACATAATGCTGGCAAGGATATGGGACAACAGAAACTCTCATATATAGCTGGTGGAAATCACAAAATGGTACAACCACTTTGGAAAAAAGTTTGGCAGTGTCTCATAAAACTAAACATATTCTAACCATACAATTTTTTCAGTCACATTCCTTGATATTTAGCCAAATTAAAAACTATGTCCACACAAAATCCTATACTTAGTTTTTACAGCAGCTTTATTCATAACTTCCAGACCCTAGAAGCAACCAGGATAGGATGTTCTTGAGCAGGTAAATGGATAAATAAATCATAGTACATCCAGACAACGAAATATTCCACACTAAAAAGAGACGGGCATCAAGCCATGAAAAGGTGTGGAGGAACTTCAAATACATACAACTAAGTAAAACAATTCTTTTATTTTTAATTGTTTTTATTTATTTATTTATTTATTTATTTATTTATTGAGAGAGAGAGAGAGAGAGAGAGAGAGAGAGAGAACAAGCAGGGGAGGAACAGAAAGAGACAGGGAGACACAGAATTCAAAACAGGCTCCAGGCTCTGAGCTGTCAGCGCAGAGCTCCACGCTGGGCTCAAACTCACAAACCGTGAGATCATGACCTGAGCCGAAGTTGGTCACTCAATCCACTGAGCCACCCAGGCACCCTCACAATATTTGTTCTTCAAACCCAGATATGGAATGTCTTTCTATTTCTTTGTGTCATCTTGAATTACTTTCATCAGTGTTTCATAGTTTTCAGAGTAGAAATCTTTCACCTCTTTGGTTAGCTTTATTCCTGGGTACTTTATTATTTTGGCTGCAGTTATAAATGAGATCACTTTATTAATTTCTCTGCCACTTCATTATTGGTACACAGAAATGCAACAGATTTCTGTAAGTCAATTTTGTATCCTGTAACTTTACTGAATTCATTTATCAGTTATAGCAGTTTTTTGGTTGAGTCTTTAGGGTTTTTCTTTACAGAATATCATATCATCTGCACATAGGGAAAGTTTTACTTCTTCCTTACCAATTTGGATGCCTTCTATTTATTTTTGTTGATTGCTGTGGCTAAAACTTCCAATACTATGTTGAATGAAGGTAGTGAGAGTGGATATCTTTGTTTTGTTCCCAACCTTAAGGGAAAAGATTTCAGTTTTTCACCACTGAGTATCGTGTTCACTGTGAGATTTTCAGAGATCTCCTTGTTATGTTGAGGGATGTTCCCTCCAAACCTACTTTGCTGAGGGCTTGCATCATGAATGAATGTTGTATTTTGTCAAATGCCTTTTCTGCGTCTATTGAAATAATCTTATGGCTCTTATCCTTTCCCTTACTGATGTGATATATCACATTAATTGATTTGCAAATATTGAACCACCTTTGCAACCCGGGAATAAAGGCCACTTGATTATGGTGAATGATTTCTTTTATGTATTGCTAGATTCAGTCTGCTGGTATTTTATTGAGAAATTTTGCATCTATGTTCATCAGGAGTATTGGCCTGTAGTTCTGTTTTTTAGTGGAGTTTTTATTTGTTATCAAGTTAATGTTGGCCTCATAGAATGAATTTGGAAGTTTTCCTTCCTTTTCCCAGAATAGTTTGAGAATAGGTATTATCTCTTCTTTAAATATTTGGTAGAATTTGCCTATGAAGCCATCTGGTCTTGGAGTTTGTTTGCTGGGAGTTTTTTTCTGATTAATGATTCCATTTCTTTGCTGGTTATTGGTATGTTCAACTTTTCTACTTCTTTCTGTTTCAGTGTTGGCACTTTATATGTTTCTAAGAATTTATCTTCTAGGTAGTCTGATTTGTTAGAATATAATTTTTCATAATATTTTCTTACAACTAGTTTCTACTTCTGTGTTGTTGGCTGTTATTTCTCCTCTTTCGTGATTTTATTTATTTGATTCCCTTCTCTTTTTTTCTTGACAAGTTTGGCTAGAGGTTTATCTACTTAATTGATTTTTTAAAAGAACTAGCTCCTGGTTTCATTGATCTTTTCTATTGTTTTTTTTTTCTATATCATTTATTTCTGCTCTAATCTTGTTTTGTTAGTTTTTCTTTTTCTAGCTCCATTAGGTGTAAGGTTAGGTTGTTTATTTAAGACATTTCTTGCTTCTTGAAGTAGGCCTGTATTGCTATAAACTTCCCTCATAGAACAACTTTTCCTGCATTCCAGAGATTTTGGACCTTTTTGTTTTCATTTTCATTTCCATGTACTTTTTTAGTTCCATGTTTGTTTCCATGTACTTTTTTATTTCTTCTTTTAATTCCTAATGGACCCATTCATTGTTTAGTAGTATGTTATTTAACTTCAGTGTATTTGTGATCTTTCCAAATTTTTCCATGTGGTTGCCTTCTAGTTTCATAGTACTGTGGTTAGAAAAGGTGCATGGTATGACTTCGATCTTCTTAAATTTGTTGAGGCCGATTTTGTGTGCTGATATGTGATCTATTCTGAAGAATGCTCTGTGTGCTCTTTTAGGATGGAAGGTTCTGCATATATCAGCTAAATTCACCTGTTCCAGTGTGTCATTAAAAGCCACTGTTTCCTTGTTGATTTTCTGTTTAGGTGATCTGTCCACTGATGTAAGTGGGACGTTAAAGCCCCTACTAATGTCATTACAAATTACTTCCTTGATGTTTATTATTAACTGTTTTATGTTTTCAGGTGCTCCTATTCTGGGTGCATAAATATTTATAACTATTAGATCTTCTTATTGGATTTCCCCCTTCATTAGTATATACTGTCCTTCTTTGTCTATTGTAGAGTCTTTGTTTTAAAGTCTTCTTGCCCAATATAAGTATTGCTACTCCAGTTTTCTTTTGACATCCCTTTTCATTATAGTTGTTTCTGTATTCCTTAACTTTCATTCTGCAGGTAGCTTTGGGTCTGTAATGAGTCTCTTCTGGGCAGGAAATAGACGGATACTGCTTTTTAATCCATTCCATCACCCTATGTCTTTTGATTGAAACATTAAGTCTATTTATATTCAAAGTAATTATTGATAGATATGTATTTTTTTTGTGGTTTCTGAAGATTTCTTCTAATCCTTTCTTGTCTTTATGTCTTTCATGGTTTGCTGATTTTCCTTAGTAATATATGTGGATTTCTTTCAATTTATTCTTTGTATGTTTAACACTGGTTTTTGATAGATGGTTACCATTAGGTTTGTGTATAACCTCTTGTACATATAGCAGTCTACATTAAGTTGATGGTTGTTTAAGTTTGAACCTATTCTTTATTCCTCTTTTATCTGCATTTTAGGTATATGCTGTTATATTTTATATATTTTTATTTTGTGAGTTTTTCACTGATTTTTAAATAAATACTTATTTTACTGCTTTTTGTGTTTCCTACCTTTATACTGTCACTTTTGGTCTCTCCTTTCTACTCAAAGTTTCTCCTTTAATATTTCTTGCAGGGCTAGTTTAGTGGTCATGAACTCCTTTAGTTTTTATTTGTCTAGGAAAGTCTTTATCTCTCCTATTCTGAATGATAGCCTTACTGGATAGAGTATTGTTGTCTGACGATTCTTTTCCCATTCAGCACTTTGAATATCTCATGCCATTCCTTTCTGACTTGGAAAGTTTCAGTGTAAATATCTGTCAGCCTTCTTGGTTTTCCTTGTAAGTTACTGTCTTAAAAAAATTTAACACTATATTTTGCCAATTTAATTACAATATGTGTTGGTATGCATCTGCTTTGTTGATTTTGGTTTGAGTTCTCTGTGCCTCCTGGATCTGGACATCAATTTTCTTCCCTGGATTAGGGAAGTTTTCAGCTATTATCTCTTCAAATAAATTATCTGCTCCCCTTTTTCCTCCTCTTCCTCCTCCTCCCCCTCTTCCTCCTCCTCCTTCTGGGACTCATAATAATAATGATGATATCTGATGGAGTCAATGAATTCCTTAAGTCTATTCTCATTTTGCAGAATTCTTTTCTCTCTTTTGTTCAGTTTGAGTACTTTCCATTACACTATGTTCTGAGTCATTAATTTATTCCTCTGCTTCTTCCAGCATACTATTTATTCCATCATGTATGTTTCTCATTACATTTATTGTGCCCTTATCTCTGCTGTGTTATTCCTTATCTCTACATAAAGGGTTTTCCTCATGTCCTCCATTATTTTCTCAAGTCCAATAGTATCCTCATGATCATTACATTAGGTTTTCTATCAGGTATGTGACTTTTATCTGTTTCACTTAGGTCTCTGGCTGTGGCCTTGTCCTGCTCTTTCATTTGGGATAAAATTCTCTGGGTTCTCATTTTGTCTAAGTCTCTGTGCCTCCTTCTCTGTGTTAGGAAAGTCAGTTGTGTTTCCTGTTCTTGAGGTTAACGGCTTTATGAAGAAGAGGTCCTATAGTGCCTGCCTTGTAGTTGACCAGGGCCTGTAGCTTCCAGCACTGTCTCCTATGTGTGCTGCCTGTGCTCTGCTATTTTGTCCTGGCCACTTTGTCTTTCAGGCCAGTCATCTACAGAGACTCTCTTTGTCTTTTGTGGGCAGTATTTAGTTCCTGGCCTATGCGTGGTGTCTTTTAACCGGGTGTGCTCTGGTCTACTTGTGAAATAAGACCTGTCAATGCTGCCACCAGAACCGAGGCCCTGCAAAACTCTGGTGTGGGGAAATATAGTGTTGGCAGGGGCTTGGCCTGGTGTTCTGGGAGAGGGGGTCTGCCAAACTGGGACTGAGGCAATCCTGACTGGGAAGGTGGTTCCACCAGAGCATGTTGGGTGGGCTTGGTGTAAGCAATTAGGTAGTGAATATAAGTGCTGAACTGGTTCCTGCAGGTGACTCTGTGCTTATTCTGAGGGGTGGAGAAGGAAATGGTGCCTCCCAGTTCCTTTATTTATAGAGGTGTCTATGAATGAGGTCTCTCTGGGACATGCTCTACAATAAGCAAATAACCTTGGCATTGTGTCCCAAGCGATCGTCAGATCACTATTTCCATGCTGTTATATTCCCAAGGTATTTGATCTGCCTTTTCTCTAAGAACCAGACAATGCCTTCCAAGCTCTCCTATAGCCAAGCACACTGATGTTTAAAACTACAAGCTTTAAGCCCCATTAGTGGCAAGAACTGATGAAATTTAGTCCTCTTGCTTTCCAAGTCAATTGCTATGGGGATTTGTTTTCCCTGTGTGCTCCCCTGGGTGCTAGTCTGTCTCTCACCATTCTCTGAGACCACAGTTCCCTCCCCATGGCAGCAGCCATGATCCACTTCTTTCCCAAACCGTGTCTCTGCATTTCCTACCTTCTTTGATGTGGCCTCTTCTCTACCTTTAGTTGTGGAGTTTGTTATGCCACTCTTCAGGTCAATTTCTGGGGTATTTAGCATGACTTGATAGTTATCTAGTTGTATTCATAGGACAAAACAAGCCTAGGGGCCTCTTTCACTGCCACCATCTTCCCTCACCACACATGTACTGATTTTTTTTTTTAATCACATCTAGTGATGATGAATATGTCTTATAGGACAAATTAAGTACAGCCAACTATAACACTTTACGCAATATGGCTACCAGAACACTAGCTTCCTTTCTATTTGTTTTGATGTCACAAAAATGTGATTAGCATTGTATCTGTTTCTTCTAGATTCCAAGAGTTTGAGTTTCAAACGTTCATTATTTCAAATTATTGCTATTTTGTTTACTGAAAATTTATTTCAATTATATTTTCTAGGAACAAAACTCATTAGTTGGAGGTGGTTTAAAATTTAGAAATTTTTTGATCCCTCAGCTGATACTATCTTAGCCTGGAGATAATTTTCCTTTGCCAAGTAGTGGGAGAACTATTAGTCTCAGACCCACTTCAGCAATAGATAAATATGGATTTAGATATACATATAGATAGGTATAGATGATGATATATAGATATTGATAGAAAGACATTAATATGGAATGTATCACAAATCCTTACATCATGAGGAATCATGCTAACCCTGTCTATATCATTTCAATTTTAGTATATGTGTTTCCCAAGCCAGAATCTTAATAGTTACAATTAAAGTTTCCACACAACAGTAAATGTAGTGATGGGTTTATTTCTGATTTTTTCTTTCTCCTAGGACATAGTCCTTTGGATTCACAAGACCACTCCTAGGACATAGTCCTTTGGATTCACAAGACCACCCTGGGTGGTTAACTAGAGTCCCCACTCTTGACGTGCTATAAAAAAACAAAAAACAAACAAACAAAAAAAAAAAACTATTTTTCTCCACTTAAGCCCATGAAGCTCCCGAATATGCAGCTTAGCCTATCAGCTGCTTCCTCCACAGAGGCAAATACCCCAAAATGAAAAGATATCTCAAGGCTAGATCCATCTTTCTGGCTTCTTCTGTTCCTTTCTTGGATCACAGCCTGGTTTTTCCCTACCATCTAATTATTTCTTTGACACTATTAATAATATTTTTATACTCACATTACAATCTGAAGATTGATGAACTGATATTGTTTTTTGTTTTTATTTAAAGCCAGTTAGTTAACATACAGTGTAATCTTAGTTCCAGGTGTACAATGTAGTGAGTCAACACTTCCATATAACACTGAGTGCTCAGTACACAAGTACACTCTTTAATCTTCATCACCTTTTGAACCCATCCTTCCACCCACCTCTCTTCTGGTAACCATTAGTTTATTCTCAATTGTTAAGAGTCTGTTTCTTTACTTGCCTCTCTCTTTCTCTCTCTCTTTTCTTTCCCTTTGCTCATTTATTTTCTTTCTTAAATTCTACACATGAGTGAAATTATATGGTATTTTTCTCTCTCTTACTTATTTCACTTAGCATTGCAAATGCTAAGTGCATGTCATTGCAAATGGCAAGATTTCACTCTTTTTTTATGGCTGAGTAATAAATTTTGAATATATATACCACATCTTCCTTGTCTTATATTGTATTTTGAATAAAAGTTTGAAATAATATTCTATGTCCCATCATCACCTTTACAATAAACTGTTTTTGGCTTGTGGCTTATGACCAAAAAAAAAAGCAATAAGGTGCTCCCTCGGCTTGACTAAACTTTAGGTAGATTTCCTCCTGACTTTGGGTTGCCACCTTCCTTTTCTTGGAGCATTTACTCTAGATAATTTGTAATCGGAAAATCTTTTTCTGCCCATTGGAGATGCAAATCTTCTCTGAGACTCTTGCCACTTTTACAACACAGGAATGTCTTTCTCAAGGACCTGGGAGCCTCCTTTTGAAACGTAAATATCAAGAAAGATAGCATCCCTGTCTCCCAGTCTCTGTGGAAATGCAGGAGCCTAACTTTCATAAGCACCAATTAGCAAACACGTTTGGACTCATCACATTGACCAACCTCTCTCTTAACATCCTCCATTAGATTCCATTAGCTTATATAAATGCTTAAAAATTCATCCCCACTGTGTTTCAAAATACTTGAGCTCAATCTCTCTCTTCTATCACAATAATCTCGACCTCTATTGCAATGGTCTTGAGTATAGTCTTCCTTAACCTCTGCCAATTTTTCTTTGACACTTAACTAAAGATTAATTTTAATTAGTTTCTGAAGATTTATGCCTTTTTATTCATAAGTGCAGTGGTGTATTTTAGATGAAAAATTTTCAACAATAGTCACTTATATTTTTTTAATATAAAGATAAAATACCACAAAACAACGGAACTGCATAGAAAGCAATACAGTTTTATAGAACATATTGGTTCTTTCAGGCTCCTAGTTTTATTAAATATAAAGAGCAATATAATGTCTTTCAGAATTCCCATTTTACTTAGAACTTCATTATCACCAAATTAGATTAACAAGGCCACTTTCTAAGAGCTTATGGTTGCATTAAAAGATTACAGTGAGGGGCACCTGAGTGGCTCAGTCAGTTAAGCAGTTAAGCATCTGAGTCTTGATTTTGGCTCAGGTCAGGATCTCACACCCTGAGTCAGCTCTGCACTGGGGGGTGTGGAGCCTGCCTGGGATTCTCTCTCCCTCTCTCTCTGTGCCCCTACCACCTCTCTAAATAAATAAATAAATAAATAAATAAATAAATAAATAAGAACAATGATTTGTAAAACTTCAATATTTTAAACTATTACCTGTTATGTTCACTGCACCTGTGGGTGGACAGATCTGTTTTAGTAGCCAAGAAATTAAGAAATGGATACGAATTAATCTCTTCAATAAACTAAGCAAAGTCTCTCTTATTAAAAGGAGCGCAAATATAATTCAAACTGGTATGGCACTTTACTAATGTAAATTAACTGTTTGCCCTAAAGACCCTGTTTATCCATATGAATTCATTTTGGTCAGAGTATGTGTGTGTAAATGGCAGTTGGGGTGGAAATGGAAGGTAGGTGCAGGAGAATGAGCTAACTTAGTTGCATTTTTATTATACACAATGCATATGTACTAAGAAACAATGGTGTAGTGAAAACAAAGTATTACAAGTTAGGAAATAAATACCTAAAATTTGCATTTCATGAGCATTTAATGTGAAACAAATACATTTGATTGGATCTCAGAGCCACACCCAGCTTGGTCACTGACCATTGTCTCACATATTGCTTACAGAACTTTGTCTACATTTCACATAAATGGAATGAGTAATATGCTCATATGTTTTCTGTGCATCAAATTTATTTATTGTAGTATGAAGTGTAGAATATCTTTGATCTTCTATATTTTGCCTAATAAACACCAATATTGCTTGAGTATGACCCAAAGTGCATCAAAGCATAGGTTTTACTTTATGCAGAAATGAAAGTCCATGACAGAGTAGGATATACACTGCAAAATGGTGCCTGCTGATTCTCCTTAGTCTCCTAGTCTCCTTAGTCTCCTTAGTCTCCTTAGTCTCAGTATCTCCCTTCCGCTCCCCTTCTCTCCTACCTCTCTCCCTCTGATGAGGATGAAATCTGTTTTCAGCAAAATGAAAACTTATGGAATCAATGTGTAGATCTGATCATCCAACAACCATTTATCAAGTGAGTATTACAAGCCAGGCTATGTTCTAGATAACAGCTTGGAAATCAATGGATTTTTTTTCTTTTTTATGTCTAGGCACACAATAGAAATACATATATACTTTTTTTTTATTTTTTAAATCAGACATCTTATTTTAATGTTTTGGATTCTCATATAAACTTCGCTAAAAATCTTTTGAAGCCAGAACCAGAAAGAAAAAAATATTACCCCTTTTAAGAAGTCATTCCTGAGATAGGGGCACCTGAGGTAGCTCACATGGTTAAGTGTCCAATTCTTGGTTTTGGCTCAGGTCATAATCTCATGGTTTGTGAGTTCAAGCCCCACGTCAGGCTCTGTACCGACAGCGCAGCATTTCTTCATTTGACTTGAATTTAGAGACTTCTTTCCTGCCCAGCATTCAAATTAATTAATGTCCATTTCGTTTACTTGGTTTAACTACTTTTGACCATTTTTGGTACATGTCTTAAAATGAGTATGTAGGGAGGTTCATGATCCTCTCTTCACCAAATCCCTAATGGCCAGTCCATAACAGATGCATATCACAATGCACACACACATGCAAACACACACATACACACACACTCTAATGGATTAAAAGATACAGTACTATTAATGGAAAAGACACTATACATCAGGGATCTCTTAGTGCACTACGTGCTCCTATAAGTTATTAGGAGTATTCAATTGAGGTCAGTGTACAGACATTTCTAAGGTTATTTGAGAGCTAAGCTATGTAACTGGTGGCAGGACACTATTTTATTAATACAATAAATAGACCTCTTGGGCTTTTTATATAATTTATGTACTTTCCAATGAAGAAGGAGTTACAAGATCCGGAAAACTTCAAATTCGTTATATACTGTAATAAGTAAAGCAAAGCTGATATTAATATGAATATATTTTAATTTTATACCTATGTTTTTTCATTTTCCTTTGAGATATACCTTTTCTTTAGGGTACTAGAAGTAAAAAAAAATCTTAGGGAAAAGAAGTCAAAAAATAAAGTACTGATCTTTACACCTCGGTCTAGTTAACCCAGCGCTGCATATACACTTTATAACTTAGTGTTTTGTAGAACCTCTTTGGTATTCCATTTTAATAGCTCATCTTAGAGAATATATGTGATGGGATCATGTATCACTGACAATTAAATTCTGACCCATATAGAAATGAATTTTCAATAATATGTCAGAAACCTGGATACCGTAAATCCTTTATTATCATAGAATGATAAAACTCTAGCCATCAGGTACTTAGGGATTATTCAACAAATATAAGACAATATGAACATAAATAGTCATGGGTGATTATGGTTCATCTTGCAAAAATTAATACAATCATTTCTACTTAAGAATGAAAAACTAGATATGAACTTACTTTGATAGAAATAGAGCTAGCCAAATTTTTCATAAATCACGTGAATAATAAGAGTAATACAAAAATGTTTATTATAAGATTTTATTATGGAATTGTTCAGGAAAATTTGATTAAGTGTGTGTTTTGAATACTACATCAGCAGTTGCATCATTAGAGCCTTTTGTATTATTTTATTACTTTATTCTGTTTTTAGTTTTGTAAACAATCTGTATATCTTTTTTCCCCTTCAAGTTTTTATTTAAATTCCAGTTACTGAACATACAGTGTGTAATTAGTTTCAGGTATAGAATTTAGCTATTCATCAATTACATACAACACCCAGTGCTCATCAAAAGTGCCCTCCTTAATCCCCATCATCCATTTAACCCATCCTTACCCATCTCCCTCTAGTCTATAGTTACTAGACTCTCTCTATGATTGAGAGTCTGTTTTATGGTTTGCTTTTCTTTCCCTCACACTCTATGTTCTTCTGCTTTTTTTTTTAATTCTACATGAGTTAAATCATACAGTGTTTGTCTTTCTCTGACTTATTTTGCTTAGCATATTACTCACTAGCTCCATCCACGTCATTGCAAATGGCAAGATTTCATTAGCCTTTTAAACACTGTGTTAATTTAAAAATATAATCTCACAGAAATGATCTAAAGTAATGAACTGGAGTACTGAATAAGGATTGGCATAAAGTAAAAGCAATATTACACATGAAATTATACTTATGTACTAATACAAACACAAAAAAAAAGTTTAATAAAATAGTTACCATATAATGACTATCATATTACTTAAACATGAAGGAAATTCAACAAACGTGTAGTGAATAAAACTGAGTAGAGGTAATTCAGGTGAACTGGTTTCATTTTACACTATTTATTATTCATTTTTGGGCTTACCTAAGTTTGAAAATATGAATAAGGCCCAAACATTTAATCCTTCAAGGAGAGTAAGACTCCAGGATGAAATAAGAAAGCTCTTTCCATTCAAGTATTTCATTCTTTGTCTACTCCAAGCCAAACTAAACTTCCCAGGTCATTACTTAAATTCTGATGTTACATTGCCACCATCATATCACTTCTGCTTTGAGGCTCAACCCTACTAATTTTCTTTAGATTTTGGGGGAAAAAATCCCTTTTTGATAATTTAACCAGTCCAGATGACTTTTCCTGTCTCTAAAGTTTGTATTCATTCCATCTTCCTTATCTTGTTTTTTCATGGATGGTACCAACCTCTCCCACATCAGACACTGAAAAGTCATTCTTCATGTTTCCTTCTCCCTTGCGTTCCAGTTTTGTCACCAATGCTTACTGGATTTTACCCTTTTTATATTTATCGAATCGGTTTTTCTCCTTCTATCTTCATCATCATCAATGGATTCAAGTCCATCATCATCTCTAATTTGGGATACTATGATAACATCTAATCTGTTTTTTATTCAGTTATTTCTGAAAATCAGATTTTGTGTTGTACACAGGATAATTTACTAAAAATGTAGGTATAATTGTTTCTGTATCAGAATTGCAAGGAATTAAACATACTCCTTAGTTCAGGAGACATTATTATCGTTGCTTCCTATAAGTTTCTATCTGGTTTTATTTATATATTTATTTCCTTTTATTCCCTATCCCCTAATAGGTAGGTTCTCTAATATTATATTTGTCCTGGATCTAAAAAATTCTTACAAAATATAAAAAGTTGTTTACTGAACATGTATGTGTTTAAACAAGAGTTTATATAATTTTTTCATAAACAGTATTGCACTATAAGCCTAATTCCATTTCTAACTTTTCCTTATTCAGCATAGTGTTATTAATATAGTACCACAATGCTATAGGTTATTTTAAGTTTATTATTCCTCTCTATTTGCTGCATAGTTTCAAGTAAAGTGAATCCAGCACATTTCACTTACCCAATTCCATGGATAAATGGATACCAATATCCATCTATCAAAAGATCAACTTACATAAACAGGATCCTTATAAATATGCCTTTGGATTGAGTGTCACAATTTGTTATCTATATGGAGAGGGAGACGGTGAGGTAGTATCATATCTATGCTTATTTTTAATACGTCCTGATAGGGGTGCCTGGGTGGCCCAGTCAGTTGAGGGTCCAACTTCAGCTCAGGTCATGATCTCACCATCCATGAGTTTGAGCCCTGCATCAGGTTCTGTGCTGACAGCTTGAAGCCTGGAGCCTGCTTCAGATTATGTGTCTCCCTCTCTCTCTGCCCCTCCCCCCACTCATATTCTGTCTCTCTCTGTCTCTCAAAAATGAATGAGCATTATTTTTTTTAATTTGTCTGATAGATTATTTTCCAAAATATCTAAAACCATTTAATTTCCCATCCACTGCCCATAAGTGGTATTTTCCTTCATATCTTCATCAAAAAATATCATCTAGGAATCTTACATTGTCTAAGAATATGGTAGAAATATGTATCTCTTTTCGTTTGTGGACATTGGCATGTCAGATTGCTATTGACACTTTAGAATATTTTTGCCCATTTTCCTACTAATTTTTTTGTTGTTGATTTGAGCATCAATATTAATTTTGCCTATATTAGTAATGTAAGCAACTTCTGTTAATCTATCATATAATGTACATGCCATTCTTTGTTGAAATGAATCCTCATGCGTTTTTTACTCCTTCTGAAATTAGTTTATATTTTTATTTTTAATTATAAAATATTTTATTAAGCATACATCCATACCAAAGTCTCTTTTGGGGCCCTTACTCAGATTTACAACTCTTGTATATTTTGGTGAATGGGCCCCTTTAACATAACAAAACATGAATCTTTCTGCTAGTGCTTCCCATCTTTGAAGTCTACTTTGTTTGATCTCACTGCAGACATATCAATTTTCTTTAGTTGGTTTATATAGTATGCTTTTTCCATAATTTCACTTTCAGTTTTCTTGTAGGTTTGTTTTTCTCTTCCAGCAATTTTTGTCTTTTATAATAAAAAACAGTCTATCATGTTGAGTTGTTCATGTTCAGTTAAAAAATGTATAGTCTACTAATGTTTGTTGGAATGTCCTATAAATAGTAAGTAGATCTCATTGGTTAATGGTGTCCTTCCATCTTTCTATATCCTTATTGATATTCTAACCTACGGCTTTATTGATTACAAGAGAGATGTTTAAGTATTCAATGATAATTGTGTATTTGTCAAGTTTATCTTCCGGTTCTGTCATTTTTGAAGCTCTAATATTTGATACATTCAAATTTAGGATTATTATGTCTTCTCCACAAATTGAACTCATTTTATAATATGATTCTTTGTTCCTGATCATTTTCTATATCCTGATGTGTACTTTGTCTTATATTACCTATCCATTCTAGCTATCTTTTATTTAATGTCTGCATGATATACATTTATGCCATACTTTTATTTTTAACATATACATCATTATATTTGCAAAGGGTTTCTTAGGTACACTATATAACTGGATCATTTTTTGTACTCTACTTTGAAAAATCTCTGTCTTTTCATGGGTGTATTTAGATCATTTAAATTTAATATAATTACTGCTACTTAAGATTTATTTTTTATTTTTTTATTTTTTTTTATTTTCTAAAATTTACATCGAAATTAGCATATAGTGCAACGATGATTTCAGGAGTAGATTCCTTAGTGCCCCTTACCCATTTAGCTCATCCCCCCTCCCACAACCCCTCTAAGTTTTAAGTCTATTTTATTATTTTGTGTTTGGTCACCCTCAATTTTCATTTATGTTTTCCAATTTCTGATTTCTGTGGATTACTTAAACATTTTTAAGTAATTCAGTATATAGTGTTTTAGATATATTTCTTTGTATTACCTTTTTTAGTGGTTGAATTAGGGATTAAAACATACATACTTATCATATATTTGATAAAACTTAACATACTTATTATAACTTATCATATTCTATTAGTGTCAACATTTTATCACTTCATGTGTGTGTCAACAAACTCCTCTCTTTCCTATATCCTCATTACAAGTTATTAGCATAGATATTACGTAAACATACACTGAGACCTATATCAGAAAGTGTTGTTTTATTTTTGATCTCAAAAATACCTTTAAAAGCTAAAGAGATGAATAATCTATTATATTTACTCACATAATTTCCTTATTCTTTCTATTCAATCCTTTTGGTACTTTTTTCTCCTTAAGTAAACCTTACATTAGTCCATATTTTCCTTTTGTTAAAATTTTAGTTAAACATATATGTGCTATTATCTCAGTGGCTGTACTAGCCATTACACTATTCAACTCAGAAGAATTAAACTCAAACACAAATTATTACTTATCTCTCTTCCTCAGAATGCTAGATTCTTATACTCTTTAATATTTATCCCTTTGCAACGACTGCATTATTGTGGCTGTGCATACTTTCTTTTATATCTATCTATCTATCTATATATATAATCTACGTAATGTAATTGTTATTGTTTTTTGAAATATTTTGCTTTAATTCAGATATTTACACTTTCTTTTTTTTTTAATTTTTAATGTTTGTTTATTTTTGAAGGAGAGATGGAGCGTGACTGGGCGAGGGGCAGAGAGAGAGGAAGACACAGAATCTGAAGCAGTCTCCAGGCTCTGGACTGTCAGCACAGAGCCTAAGGTGGGGCTCAAACTCACAAACTGCAAGATCATGACCTGAGCTGAAGTCAGACACTTAACCGACTGAGCCACTCTGTTTTGGTGGGTTTTTTTAATGTTTCTTTGGCTATTTGGGGTCTTTTCTGGTTCCATACAAATTTTAGATTATTTGTTCTAGCTCTGTGAAGAATGCTGGTGTTACTTTGATAGGGATTGCATTGAATGTGTAGATGGCTTTGGGCACTATAGACATTATAACAAGACTTTATCTTCCAATCCATGAGCAAGGAATGTTTTTCCACTTCTTCGTGTCTTCTTCAATTTCTTTCATAAACTTTCTATAGTTTTTAGTGTACAGATCTTTTACCTCTTTGGTTAGGTTTATTCATAGGTATCTTATTTTTGGTGCAATTGTAAATGAAATCAATTCCTTGATTTCCCTTTCTGTTGTTTCATTAATGGTGTATAGAAATGCAACAGAATTCTGTACAGTGATTTTGTATCTTGCGACTCTCCTGAATTCATGTATCAGTTCTAGCAGTTTTCAGTGCAGTCTTTCGGGTTTCCACATAGGGTACATGTGGTCTGCAAAGAGTGAAAGTTGGACGCTTTTCTTGTCAATTTGTATGTTTTAGTTCTTTGTGTTGTCTAATTGCTGAGGCTAGCATTTCCAGTAGCATGTTGAACAACAGTGGTGAGAGTGGACATCCCTGCTGATCTTCCTGATCTTCCTGATCTTGGGGGGGGAGAATTCTCAGTTTTTTCCCATTGAGGATAATATTAGCTTTCTATATGGCCTTTATGATGTTGAGGTTATGTTCCTTTTATTCCTAATATATTGAGGGTTTTATCAAAAAAGCATTCTGTATTTTTTCAAATGCTTTTTCTGCATCTATTGAAATGATCATATAGTTCTTATTCTTTGTTTTATTAATGTGGTAGATCACATTGATTGATTTGCAAATATTGAACCAGTCCTGCAGTCCTGGAATACATCCCATTTGATTATGGTGAGTAATTCTTTTAATTTTGAATTCAATTTGATAATGTCTTGTTGAGACTTTTTGCATCCAGTTTTATCAGGGATAATGAACTGTAATTGTCTTTTTCAATGGGGTCTTCATCTCGTTTTGGAATCAAGGTAATGTTGCCTTCATAGAATGAGTTTGGAAGCTTTCCTTCCACTTCTATTTTTTGGAACAGTTTGAGAAGAATAGGTATTAACTCTTCATTAAATATCTGGTAGAATTCTCCTGGGAAGCCACTTTGTTTGTTGGGAGATTTTTGATAAATGGTTCAATTTCTTTCCTGGTTGTGGGTATGTTCAAATTTTCTATTTCTTCCTATTTCAGTTTTAATAGTTTGTATGTTTCTAGGAATTTGTTCATTTCTCCTAAATTGCCCAGTTTGTTGGCATATCGTTTTCATAGTATTCTCATAATTCTACTTCTGTGGTGTTGGTTGTGATCTCTACTCCTTCATTTGAGATTTTATCTACTAGTGATAAAAAGTAGATTTTTATCTACGTTCTCTTTTATTTTTGATAAGTCTGGCTAGGGGTTTATCAATTTTGTTAAGTCTTTCAAGGAAGCAGCTCTTAGTTTCATTAATTTGTTCTGGTATTTGTTTGTTTCTATATTGTTTATTTCTGCTCTGATCTTTATTATTTCTCTTCTTCTGCTGCCTCAAGCCTTATTTGCTGTTTTTTCTAGCTCCTTTAGGTTTAAGGTTAGATTGTATATTTGGGACCTTTCTTACCTCTTGAGATTGCAATATACTTTCCATCTAGGATTGCCTTTACTGTATTCCAAAGGATTTGGAGTGTAGTGTTTTCATTTTCATTGGTTCTGATGTATTTTTTATTTCTTCTTTAATTTCCTGGTTAACCCATTCATTCTTTAGCAGGATGTTGTTTAACCTCCATGTATTTGAGGCCTTTCCAATTTTTTTTTCCTGTGGTTGACTTCAAGATTCATAGTGTTATGATCTGAAAATACGTATGGTATGATCTCAATCATTTTGTACCTGTTGATGACTGACTGGTGATTCAGTATGTGATCTATTCTATAGAATGTTCCATGTGCACTTGAGAAGAATGTGTATACTGCTGCTTTAGGATGAAATGTTCTGAATACATCTGTTAAGTCCATCTGGTCCAATGTGTCATTCAAAGCCATTATTTCCTTGTTGATTTTCTGCTTAGATGATCTGTCTATTGCTGTAAGTGGGGTCTTAAAGTCCTCTACTATTATTGTCAAAGGGTTTCTTTATTTTGTTATCATTTATTTATGTGGGTGTTTTCAAGTTAGGAGCATAAATATTTAGAATTGTTAGATCTTCTTGATGGTTAGACCCCTTAATTATGATATAATTTCCTTCATCTTTTCTTACAGTCCTCGTTTTAAACTGATGTAAGTGTGGCTACCCTGGCTTTCTTTGACATCCATTAGCATGATAGATGGTTCTCCATTCCCTCACTTTCTTTTTTTTTTTTTTCTGAATGTTTGTTTATTTATTTATTTTGAGAAAAAGAAAGAGAGAGAGAGAGAGAGAGAGAGAGAGAGAGAATCCCAAACAGGCTCTGTTTGGTCATTGCAGAGCCTGACACAGGGCTCTACCTCATGAAGTGTAAAATCACGAGCTGAGCCAAAATCAAGAGTTGGATTCTTAATCAACTCAGTCATCCAGGTGACTCATCCATCCCCTCACATTCAATCTGCAGGTGTCTTTTGGTCTAAACCAAGGCTCTTAGAGGCAGCATAAAGATGGATCTTGTTTATTTACCATGACCCAAGCCAAAACCAAGAGTTAGACTCCGAACCAACTGAGCCACTCAGGTGCCCCTCTATTTTTTTAACTTGAGTAAAGTTGGACACACAATGTTACATTTGTTTCATGTGTAAAACATAATAATTCACTTCTTTACATGTTATGCTATGCTTCCCACAAGTGTAGCTACCTTCTGTCACCATACAACACTATCACAATATCACTGACGGTATGACCTTGGTTGTGCCTTTCATCCCTGTCACTTATTGATTCCATAACTGGAAGCCTGTATCTGTGACTCCCCTTAAACCAAATGCTTATCCTCTCACCCCACTTCCTCTGGCAAACATCAGTTTTTTCTCTGTATTTATAGGTCTGATTTTATTCTGCTTTGTTTTTTATATTCCACACATGAGTGAAATCATTTTGTATTTGTCCTTCTCAGTCTGACTTGTCACTTAGCATAATACCCTGTATGTCCATCCATATTGCTGAAAATGACAAGATTTTATCCTTTTTTATGGCTGTGCAATATTTCAGTGTGTGTGTGTGTGTGAGAGAGAGAGATAGAGAGAGAGAGAGAGAGAGAGAGAGAGAGAGAGAGAGAGAGAGAGATACACCCTACATCTTCCTTATCCATTCCTCTATTGATCGACACTTAGGTTGCTTCCATATCTGGCTATTGTAAAAAATGCTTCAATAAACATAGGGGTGCATATATATTTTCAAATTAGCGTCTTCATTTTCTTTTGATAAATACTAGTGGAATTATGGCATCCTATGGTATTCATATTTGTATTTTGAGGAACCTGTGTACTATTGTCCACGGTGACTGCACCAATTTATACTCATTCTCGCCAACAGTGCACAAAAGTTCCTTTTCCTCCATGTCCTTGCCAACACTTTTTCTTTCTTTCTTTCTCTTTCTTTCTTTCTTTCTTTCTTTCTTTCTTTCTTTCTTTCTTTCTCTCTCTCTCTCTCTCTCTCTCAAGTTTCTTTGGGGCACCTTCGTGGCTCAGTTAGTTAAGCATCCTACTGTTGATCTTGCCTGAGGTCATGATCTCATAGTTCATGGGATCGAGCCCTGAACAGGGCTTTGTGCTGCCAGCATGTAGCCTGAAGATTCTTTCACTCCCTATCTCTCTGACCCTCCCCTGCTCATGCTCACTCTCTCTTGCTCTTAAATGAATAAAATTTTAAAAATATATTCAGTGATAACTATTGAGAACTTCTGTCCTAACGCATTATTCTCTCATGTGCCCATGTGACCATATACCCTTCTCAAGCTTCCAAACTTGCTTCATCATATTTTGTTCTCTGTTTCAATGAGAAGTGATTAAAAAAACATCTTTTGCCACCAATTTCCTACCACATCTACCACATAAAAGCACATGGGCTCATATCCTCTACCTTCTCTGTTATAATACCTCCAGCCAAGGTCAGCTCCTCCATTGGTGCATTAGATCCTATCCACTCTTACCTATTCAAGAGAATAGCTCCAGATAAGCTACCCTCCATTCTACATCATTTTCCCTCTCTTTTGTATCAAACGTCAAACATTATTTGTTTAAACAAAATAATCTCTTAAAAAACATGTCACTCCCTATTTCAAATCTCTTTCCAGGTATATACAATAAACCCAATTCTCTCTTCCCCCTGCAGGCAAAATCCTTGACAGAACTGCCTTTCCTCTCTGTCTCAAATGTCTATTTTCCTATTCTCTCTTGAATCTACTCTAATCATGCTCTTGTCTGTCCTTCCCCATTTAAATTGCTTTTATCAAGGACCCCAAGGCTTCTATGTTGCTGAATGTAAAGGTTAATTCCCAATTTTCTTCTTATTTAAATCAACAGCAGCAGTTAATGTAGGTACATCTCTCCTCCTTTGCAAAACTGTTTATGTGACTTTAAGCAGACCATATACTCTTAGTTTTACTATTTAGGTCAGCCATATCTCATTATCTTTGCAGGCTGCCCATTAAACTTAAGTGTTTACTGGGGCTCAGTTTGTCGTTGTCCCACGAAAGCCTCACCCCTGTCAATCTTTTCTAGCCTTAAAGATTTAAAGACCATCAATACGCTAAGGAATCCCAACTCTGAATACATTGTGTGCATGTCTGATATCTTGATAGCTCCACTTGAAAGTCAAGTGAGCACCTCAAAATGAACATGCCAAAAACTAACGCTCCCTAACCTCCAAATTGTCCTTCCAACTGCTCATTACTGGAATTGTGTATTCATCCTTGACTCTTCTCTTTCCCACACTGCATCAGATCAGCAAATTAAATAACCTCTATATTCAAAGTATATCTGGTATGTGGTTTCTTCTCAACAGCTCCATTGCTGCCAGCTTGATAAAAGCCAACATCTTTCTTAAGTTACGTTAGCATTTTCCATCCTCAGTGTTCTGTTAAATATCTACTGGAGATGTAGAGCATTGAGAAAACTATCTTTCAATTAAGATCTACTCATTTGGGACGGAATAGGAAGATGGCAGTGTAGGAGGACGCTGGGCTCACCGCGCGTCCTGATGATCACTTAGATTCCACCTACATCTGCCTAACTAACCCGGAAAACCACCAGAAGACTAGGAGAACAGAGTCTCTGGAGCCAAGAGCAGACAAGAGGCCCATGGAAGAGGGTAGGAAGGGCGGCGAGGCGGTGCACACTCCACGGACTGGAGGGAGAGAGCCGGGGCAGAGGGGCGGCTTGCCGGCCAAGCAGAGCCCCCTAGTCTGGCTGGCAAAAGTGGAGGGGCCTGACGGACTGTGTTCCAACAGCAAGCGCGACTTAGCATCTGGGAGGTCATAAGTTAACAGCTCTGCTCGGAAAGCGGGAAGGCTAGAGGACAAAGGGAGGGAGAGCTGCTGAGCCCCCGGACGACAGAGCTCAGCTTGGTGGGGAACAAAGGCGCTCGCCAGCGCCATCTCCCCCGCCCATCCCCCAGCCAAAATCCCAAAGGGAACCAGTTCCTGCCAGGTTACTTGCTCGCTCCGCACAAACACCCAACGCTGTGCTTCTGCAGAGCCACTCCTCCGGCGGCGGGTCTGACTCCCTCCCGCTGCCACAGGGCCCCTCCTGAAGTGGATCACCTAAGGAGAAGCGAGCTAAGCCTGCCCCCCCAACCCCCACCGTGCACCTTGCCCACCCACCCCAGCTAATACGCCAGATCCCCAGCACCACAAGCCTGGCAGTGTGCAAGTAGCCCAGACAGGACACACCACCGCACAGTGAATCCCGCCCCTAGGAGAGGGGAAGAGAAGGCACACACCAGTCTGACTGTGGCCCCAGTGGTGGGCTGGGGGCAGACATCAGGTTGGACTGCGGCCCCGCCCACCAACTCCAGTTATACACCACAACACAGGGGAAGTGCCCTGCAGGTCCTCACCATGCCAGGGACTATCCAAAATGACCAAGCGGAAGAATTCCCCTCAGAAGAATCTCCAGGAAATAACAACAGCTAATGAACTGATCAAAAAGGATTTAAACGATATAAGAGAAAGTGACTTTAGAGTAATAGTCATAAAATTAATCACTGGGCTTGAAAACAGTATAGAGGACAACAGAGAATCTCTTGCTACAGAGATCAAGGGACTAAGGAACAGTCAGGAGGAGCTGAAACACGCTTTAAACGAGAAGCAAAACAAAATGGAAACGACCACAGCTCAGATTGAAGAGGCAGAGGAGAGAATAGGTGAACTAGAAGATAAAATTATGGAAAAAGAGGAAGCTGAGAAAAAGAGAGATAAAAAAATCCAGGAGTATGAGGGGAAAATTAGAGAACTAAGTGATACACTAAAAAGAAATAATATACGCATAATTGGTATCCCAGAGGAGGAAGAGAGAGGAAAAGGTGCTGAAGGGGTACTTGAAGAAATCATAGCTGAGAACTTCCCTGAACTGGGGAAGGAAAAAGGCATTGAAATCCAAGAGGCACAGAGAACTCCCTTCAGACGTAACTTGAATTGACCTTCTGCACGACATATCATAGTGAAACTGGCAAAATACAAGGATAAAGAGAAAATTCTGAAAGCAGCAAGGGATAAACGTGCCCTAACATATAAAGGGAGACCTATAAGACTCATGACTGATCTCTCTTTTGAAACTTGGCAGGCCAGAAAGGATTGGCACGAGATCTTCAATGTGCTGAACAGAAAAAATACGCAGCTGAGAATCCTTTATCCAGCAAGTCTGTCATTTAGAATAGAAGGAGAGATAAAGGTCTTCCCAAACAAACAAAAACTGAAGGAATTTGTCACCACTAAACCAGCCCTACAAGAGATCCTAAGGGGGATCCTGTGAGACAAAGTACCAGAGACATCACTACAAGCATAAATCATACAGACATCACAATGACTCTAAACCCGTATCTTTCTATAATAACACTGAATGTAAACGGATTAAATGCACCAACCAAAACACACAGGGTATCAGAATGGATAAAAAAACAAGACCCATATTTACTGTCCACAAGAGACTCATTTTAGATCTGAGGACACCTTTAGATTGAGTGAGGGGATGGAGAACTATTTATCACGCTACTGGAAGCCAAAAGAAAGCTGGAGTAGCCATAGTTATATCAGACAAACTAGACTTTAAATTAAAGGCTGTACCAAGATGAAGAAGGGCATAGTATAATAATCACAGGGTCTATCCACCAGGAAGAGCTAACAATTATAAATGTCTATACGCCAAATACCGGAGCCCCCAAATATATAAAACAATTACTCACAAACATAAGCAACCTTATTGATAAGAATGTGGTAATTGCAGGGGACT
The DNA here is from genome assembly GCF_018350155.1 of Leopardus geoffroyi. Taxonomy (NCBI): domain Eukaryota; kingdom Metazoa; phylum Chordata; class Mammalia; order Carnivora; family Felidae; genus Leopardus; species Leopardus geoffroyi. Next base: position 23,760,097 of record NC_059327.1, on the reverse strand, counting down.
TTAACACCCCACTTACAGAAATGGAGAGATCATCTAGACACACGGTCAATAAAGAAACAAGGGCCCTGAAGGATACATTGGATCAGATGGACTTGACATATATTTAGAACTCTGCATCACAAAGCAACAGAATATACTTTCTTCTCGAGTGCACATGGGACATTCTCCAAGATAGATCACATACTGGGTCACAAAACAGCCCTTCATAAGTATACAAGAATTGAAATCATACTATGCATCTTTTCAGACCACAATGCTATGAAGCTTGAAATCAACCACAGGAAAAAGTCTGGAAAACCTCCAAAAGCATGGAGGTTAAAGAACACCCTACTAAAGAATGAATGGGTCAACCAGGCAATTAGAGAAGAAATTAAAAAATATATGGAAACAAATGAAAATGAAAATACAACAATCCAAACGCTTTGGGATGCAGCGAAGGCAGTCCTGAGAGGAAAATACATCGCAATCCAGGCCTATCTAAAGAAACAAGAAAAATCCCAAATACAAAATCTAACAGCACACCAAAAGGAAATAGAAGCAGAACAACAAAGGCAGCCTAATCCCAGCAGAAGAAGAGAAATAATAAAGATCAGAGCAGAAATAAACAATATAGAATCTAAAAAAACTGTAGAGCAGATCAACAAAACCAAGAGTTGGTTTTTTGAAAAAATAAACAAAATTGACAAACCTCTAGCCAGGCTTCTCAAAAAGAAAAGGGAGATGACCCAAATAGATAAAATCATGAATGAAATTGGAATTATTACAACCAATCCCTCAGAGATACAAGCAATTATCAGGGAATACTATGAAAAATTATATGCCAACAAATTGGACAACCTGGAAGAAATGGACAAATTCCTAAACACCCACACGCTTCCAAAACTCAATCAGGAGGAAATAGAAAGCTTGAACAGACCCATAAGCAGCGAAGAAATTGAATCGATTATCAAAAATCTCCCAACAAATAAGAGTCCAGGACCTGATGGCTTCCCAGGGGAGTTCTACCAGACATTGAAAGCAGAGATAATACCTAATCTACTCAAGCTATTCCAAGAAATAGAAAGGGAAGGAAAACTTCCAGACTCATTCTATGAAGCCAGTATTACTTTGATCCTAAACCAGACAGAGACCCAGTAAAAAAAGAGAACTACAGGCCAATATCCCTGATGAATATGGATGCAAAAATTATCAATAAGATACTAGCAAATCGAATTCAACAGCATATAAAAAGAATTATTCACCATGATCAAGTGGGATTCATTCCTGGGATGCAGGGCTGGTTTAACATTTGCAAATCAATCCATGTGATACATCACATTAATAAAAGAAAAGATAAGAACCATATAATCCTGTCAATCGATGCAGAAAAGGCCTTTGACAAAATCCAGCACCCTTTCTTAATAAAAACCCTTGAGAAAGTCGGGATAGAAGGAACATACTTAAACATCATAAAAGCCATTTATGAAAAGCCATATCTAACATCATCCTCAATGGGGAAAAACTGAGAGCTTTTTCCCTGAGATCAGGAACATGACAGGCATGCCCACTCTCACCGCTGTTGTTTAACATAGTGTTGGAAGTTCTAGCATCAGCAATCAGACAACAAAAGGAAATCAAAGGCATCAAAATTGGCAAAGATGAAGTCAAGCTTTCGCTTTTTGCAGATGACATGATATTATACATGGAAAATCCGATAGACTCCACCAAAAGTCTGCTAGAACTGATACATGAATTCAGCAAAGTCGCAGGATACAAAATCAATGTACCGAAATCAGTTGCATTCTTATACACTAACAATGAAGCAACAGAAAGACAAATAAAGAAACTGATCCCATTCCCAATTGCACCAAGAAGCATAAAACACCTAGGAATAAATCTAACCAAAGATGTAAAAGATCTGTATGCTGATAACTATAGAAAGCTTATGAAGGTAATTGAAGAAGATATAAAGAAATGGAAAGACATTCCGTGCTCATGGATTGGAAGAATAAATATTGTCAAAATGTCAATACTACCCAAAGCTATCTACACATTCAATGCAATCCCAATCAAAATTGCACCAGCATTCTTCTCGAAACAAGAACAAGCAATTCTAAAATTCATATGGAACCACAAAAGGCCCCGAATAGCCAAAGGAATTTTGATGAAGAAGACCAAAGCAGGAGGCATCACAATCCCAAGCTTTAACCTCTACTCCAAAGCTGTAATCATCAAGACAGCATGGTATTGGCACAAAAACAGACACATAGACCAATGGAATAGAATAGAAACCCCAGAACTAGACCCACAAACGTATGGCCAACTCATCTTTGACAAAGCAGGAAAGAACATCCAATGGAAAAAAAAGACAGTCTCTTTAACAAATGGTGCTGGGAGAATTGGACAGCAACATGCAGAAGGTGGAAACTAGACCACTTTCTCACACCATTCACAAAAATAAACTCAAAATGGATAAAGGACCTGAATGTGGGACAGGTAACCATCCAAACCCTGGAGGAGAAAGCAGGAAAAGACCTCTTTGACCTCAGCCATAGCAATCTCTTACTCGACACATCCCCAAAGGCAAGGGAATTAAAAGCAAAAATGAATTACTGGGACCTTATGAAGATAAAAAGCTTCTGCACAGCAAAGGAAACAACCAACAAAACTAAAAGGCAACCAACGGAATGGGAAAAGATATTTGCAAATGACATATCGGACAAAGGGCTAGTATCCAAAATCTATAAAGAGCTCACCAAACTCCACACCCGAAAAACAAATAACCCAGTGAAGAAATGGGCAGAAAACATGAATAGACACTTCTCTAAAGAAGACATCCGGATGGCCAACAGGCACATGAAAAGATGCTCAACGTCGCTCCTCATCAGGGAAATACAAATCAAAACCACACTCAGATATCACCTCACACCAGTCAGAGTGGCCAAAGTGAACAAATCAGAAGACTATCGATGCTGGAGAGGATGTAGAGAAACGGGAACCCTCTTGCACTGTTGGGTGGGAATGCAAATTGGTGCAGCCACTCTGGAAAGCAGTGTGCAGGTTCCTCAGAAAATTAAAAATAGACCTACCCTATGACCCAGCAATAGCACTGCTAGGAATTTACCCAAGGGATACAGGAGTACTGATGCATAGGGGCACTTGTACCCAATGTTTATAGCAGCACTCTCAACAATAGCCAAATTGTGGAAAGAGCCTAAATGTCCATCAACTGATGAATGGATAAAGAAATTGGGGTTTATATACACAATGGAGTACTACATGGCAATGAGAAAGAATGAAATATGGCCCTTTGTAGCAACATGGATGGAACTGGAGAGTGTGATGCTAAGTGAAATAAGCCATACAGAGAAAGACAGATACCATATGTTTTCACTCTTATGTGGATCCTGAGAAACTTAACAGAAACCCATGGAGGAGGGGAAAAAAAAAAAGAGTTTAGAATGGGAGAGAGCCAAAGCATAAGAGACTCTTAAAAACTGAGAACAAACTGAGGGTTGATGGTGGGTGGGAGGGAGGGTGGGTGGGTGATGGGTATTGAGGAGGGCACCTTTTGGGATGAGCACTGGGTGTTGTATGGAAACCAATTTGACAATAAATTTCATATATTGAAGAAAAAAAAAGATCTACTCATTTGTCTTTTTACTTTCTCCTTTGTCCATTAGAGTCTATCTGTAATGCAACAGTGACAGTGATTCTACAAAAATGTGTCACCTACCTTTAAAATAAATAGATAGCCAGTGTCATCCAAACGCAAAATAAAGGCCAAGATCCTTACCAGGAGCCAACATGAATGGACCCTATTGATTCTATGACCCCATGTCTCAATCTTTACCATTCACTCACTGTTTCAGCAGCGTTTGCATCCCTGTGCCTAGAACGTAGCAGAGCGTTTCCTATCTCAGGTCTTTGCTAACGTTCCTTTCACATGCAATGCAATGCCCCCAAGTTTTCCCTATGGATCCTTATATCAGTTCTCGTAGGTCCTAATGCATACAGTGACACCTGTCCTTCGAACTGCAAACCATTCTCATCTTCATTTTCCTAAGAATTTATTAATATCTCCCATACTACATAATTTACCTATTTCTCGTATGCTCTCTCCCCATAACTCAATGTCTTGAGACCAAGGATATGTGACTCTTGCTTACTGTTCTATTTCCAGCATATGGAAAAGTGTCTGGTAAATATTAGGACTACTAGAGGTATTTTTGCTAAACGAGTGAATGAACGAAATAGAAAACTCTTATTAAGAACTTAAAAATATTATCAGTGACTAAAGGCATTTAAACACTGTCTTTTTAAGAAAAGAATTGTAAAGGCAGAGAAGTAATGTCCACCCATCACAACTAAGGCTCCAGAGATAGAACCCATAGAGCCCTCAGGCTGTTAATAGTTTTCATTCTACTACTTCAGCAATGCATATTCATTTTTATAAGAGTTGTGATAAATTTCTCCAAGTTTTTGAGGAAAATTAAAATGCCAGGAATATGCCATAGTGGGTCTGTAGCTTTTCTCCTGAGTAGAATGCTATCAGATACCTGTTTGAGAAGCATGGCATTGAGCAAAGTATCTTTCTAGTTAAAATTGGTTACATTGGAATGTCAGCCAAGTTGATTATCAAGTTTTAGATTAAATTAATTTCAATAGATTTATCCTACTTCAAGTATTTTTTGAATAATAGTAATATTTTTCAGGAGAACCTGGGTGGCTCAGTTGGTTAAGCATCCGGCTCTTGGTTTTGGCTCAGGTCATGGTCTCGTGGTTCGTGGATCAAGCCCCATGTCAGGCTTCGTGCTGACAGCACAGAGTCTCTCTCTCTCTCTCTCTCTCTCTCAAAATAAATAAATAAATAAACTTTAAAAAATATTCCTCAATTACTCTAAGAATAAAATGAAAACAGTATCACTGTACTATGTGAATAAACATGTTTGTATGCTTAAACATAATTAAGATTAAGAAAATGAATATAGAGACAATAAGGTATTTTAATTTGCCTTATATTTCACAAACTTTAAAGAAAATGTGAAGTATGTATTTGAAACAAAAACATATTTAAATCTGAATATAACTTTTCTTAGTGTTAACACAGCATGTTCAAAACCTTTTTGCACTATGACTAGATCCTGGGATTAACACCATGGACTGATGTAAGGATTAAGTTATAGTAAATAAAAACTAAAAATATAAATATGATATAATTGTTATTTTTTTCTTAGTGTGCTACCTTAAATCTTCTACATTTCATAGAATGATATGGAATTTACCGTTTCCAAGATTTTTATTAGACAACACTTGCCATTTTAAACATAGCTATTATCTGTAATTTGACTTTTGCTTCTTTGTTTAAATAATAAAAAAAAATAGAAAACATTATTATCGAATCAAGTTTCTCTCTGATCCTATCTGAAATTAAATGCAACTTTTGTATTTTGAATTAAAATGGCAAAAAAAAAACATAAATACCTTTAAAACCTTGTCATAATTGCTTTGGATATGACTTTTACTTTTGCTTCCAGAAGAATCAACATATCAAAATTTAAATGATTTGATTTGCTTGCTGCTGAAACATTAATCCCTGCTTCCACACACAACACTCTTCTAGTCGAGGTAGGCTAACAGACTTGAAATTTTTAGGTGAAAGTAATTTCTCACCAGAGAAACATCAACAGCCATGTCCAAGGTGAGACAGCTCCAGAGGCCTTTTGAGTCTCACAGAACTTGCAAGTGGCTAAATTAGATTCAATGCATATGAAATGTGCAATCAGACTAAATTCCTTGATAGAATAAACACTAAACTCAGAACATAATGAATTGCAGATATACATCTTAATGCATTTAAAATATCAGTACGTAAAATAAAATAAGGAAATACAAATCATTTTTTTTCTTTCTAACAATCAATTAAATACAGAAAAAGATAAGCCCTAAACTGATAGCCATTTAGGTTTCAAGGCTATATTATCAATAATGTTTAAATGCTCTCCTGGTAGGAGAATTCATTGGATTTTTAAATTTTTTTTAATGTTTATTTTTTTGACAGAGAGAGAGAGAGAGAGATAGAGCACAAGAAGGGGAGGGGCAGAGAGAGAGAGAGAGAGACACAGAATCTGAAGCAGGCTCCAAGCTGTCAGCACAGAGCTTGACGTGGGGCTCGAACCCACAAACCGTGAGATCATGACCTGAGCGGAAGTCTGGCACTTAACCGACTGAGCCACCCTGGCGCCCCTCACTGGATTATTTTTGAAGTAAAGGTAATGTTGCTGCATTCAGAAGATGATGAATGGGAAAATTTTAATCCAGTGGAGAGATATTATAAAAATGGAGTTATACAGGATTAGAATTTTATATGTATTATATCATAAATGTAAAATGCAGCAACTGTGAAGATTTTAAAGTAATGATGGGGCAAGGAGCCTACAATTGTTCACAGGAGGCATGTCAATGGTATCTAAGTCCCCAAACTGAAGCTTTTCATAGTTTGTCAAAACGGAGGCAACGCAAAAGAAATCAGGTGGACACCTACAGAAGGAAAATTATTCTATGAGTTTGGCTAAAAACTTGAAATTTAAAACTTGAGACTTATTTGTGTATAAACTGTGAGAAAATTACATTTCACTAGGAGGACTGTGTACGTCTGCTGACTAGTACTATAATATTACAAATTTTCCTAAACAATTAGGTAAATGCTGTAACTTGTCATGATTTCAGATAGCATTTCAACAGTTGTGACTACTGTATTACTTCTAGCTTCATGTATTTGCCCAATAAAATAATTTGCCATACCATTAGGAATATAGGCCAGTTTCAGTCAGAGAAATTCCCTTTGGAACACTTAGAAAATATTATTTTATATTTAATATGCCTAAGAAATTTGGGGCTTATCATCATGAATATCCTCCTTTATATGAAACTAAGATCTTATAAAAGTAAAATAAGAGGCAGAAACGTGTAGTGGAAAGTGGATTGATAATTAAAAGGCTCAAGTGCTAGTTCAAGTTTTGTTACTAACTAGACACACTAATTTATCTCACACCCAAAAAATAAAAGCTATTGGCTGTGCTAATTTGTAAAGGTTTCCCAGTTTCAAAACTTATTACTTTAAATTTTACCTGTGTATTCTGGAAAAAAAAAAACACACACACACCAAAAACACTTCTTTGTGACAACAGACACTACAGATATTAGAACCTGGTTAATCTAATGGTAATCTATTAACAGAAAAAGAAAAGGAAATTTAATGATAATCTATTAACAGAAAAAAATGGAAATTTAAATTTAAAATTTAAATTTAAACCATTTCTAGCCACCTTTGCCTTCTGTAATTATCCTATAATATGATTTTGGTCAGTAAAACATACTGATGGACCATTTTGAAGGCTGAGGCCTGTAAGAACAAATCCAAATTAAAAATAAGAAAATTAAGAGGCACCTGGCTGGCTCAGTCAGAGAGCATTTGACTCCTGATTTCAGGGTCATGAGTTCAAGCTCCAAGTTGGGTGCAGAGATTACTTAAATAAATTTTAAAAAGGGGCGCACGGGGGCACCTTGGTGGCTCAGTCAGTTAAGCGTCCGACTTTGGCTCCAGTCATGAGCTCGTGGTTTGTGAGTTCTAGCCCCGCATCAGCCTCTCTGCTGTCAGCACAGGGCCTGCTTTGAAGCCTCTGTCCCCATTTCTGTCTGCCTCTCCTCCACTGGTGCTCTCTCCTCAAAAAGAAAGAAACATTTAAAAAAGGGGAGTGGGTGCCTGGGTGGTTCAGTCCATTAAGCACCCAACTCTTGATTTTAGCTCAGGTCACGACAGCACTATTTGTGGGTTGCAGACCCACCTCAGGCTCTGTGCTAACAGTGCCTAGTCTGCTTGGGATTCTCTCTCTCTCCCTCATTCTCTACCCTTCCCCTGCTTGCTCTCTGTCTCTTTCTCTCTCTCAAAATAAATACACTTTTAAAAAATAATTTAAAAAATCTTTAAAAAATAAGAAAATTAAATATTTAGTTTTCCCTGGTTCAAAAAAGGAAAGAAATGCTCCTTTTGGTTAAAGCTTTTACTTTAGAAAACCTAAATTGTGAATTCAGTTGTGAATTCTTTTCTGCTCCTTTGAGGTGTATGTAAATCTTTTTACAAGCTAAATAAACTTGCCAGCTGTACTGCCCCAATAATGTCTTTTTCTGAAGGTCCTAGGAGCCATCTCTTTGAGATGTAAACATCAAGGAAGATAGCTCCCTATGCCCCATTTCCTGTGGGGAAGTAAAAGCCTAATTTCAGGTGGTTCCTGGCTCCAAGTTGCAAACCTACTCCATTACAAATATAGGAGAAATGTGTTTTTGCTTTGGATAAGGCAGTTAGCAAGTACACATGGTTGCCCAACTTAGCAGGTGAATTTAGGGTGAACTCTTTGTGACAAATGATGCCGTCTTCCTTGAGGACCAGTTATTGCTTATCTTGAGAAAATATATGGAATGCGTCCTATCTGCTTGGCTATGTAAGAGGCTGAGATTTCTCTTGTCTTTCCAATCCCTTTAGTGGGTTGCCTGTGAGGCACATCACATTGGAGGGTAAAGTGTATTCAGTAATAAAACTGACCTTGCTCCTCTACTTTTTGGAGAGGTTTGTGTTGTTTGTTTTTGAGAGAGAGAGTGCAGCAGCAGGGAGGAGGAGAGGGAGAGAGAGAATCTTAAGCGGGCTCCAAGCCCAGTGCAGAGCCAGGACATGGGACTTAATCTCATGACCTTGAGATCATGACCTGAGCCAAAATCAAGAGTCGGACACCTAACTGACTGAACAAGCCAGGTGCCCCTGTTTGGTTGTTCTTTAAGTTGAAAGCATATTTTGATTTTACTTCTATTTCCTTAGAAGGCCCATAGGTCGTACTGTAAAGAGACTGTCCAACAAAGAGATAGTCTCAGTGCTGCATAATTGCCTAAGAAAAACTGAGAACAAATTTCAAGAGAAGAGTAAGTATGAGAGGACCAGCAAACGTGGTAGGATGCCAGAACCTGCTTAGAAATGTTGGCTATCAAGAAACTTCCAGGGGGAAGATAGTCTAAACTAAAACAAGGATATCCTAATTAAATTTTAAGTCCTTCAAGATTTCAAAATCTTCAGATTTTGTTTTATTGAAATAAAAACAAACCTGCACTGTCTATTTTAGAAACTAAAAAACTGAGCAAAAATGCAATATGAAAGAATTTAGGAAAGAAAAGGACATTAAAAATGCTATCGCTAACTTAATCCAGGTTCTCAAATAAGATGTTGGAGCCAAAAGATAACATAATTCCCCACCACTAGTCCTAGGATTTCAGGAGGGATGTTTGAACTGGTCCATTTCTCTTGACTCTCAAAGAACAAAGCATCCCTGGATTACACCTAGGTCCATCAGCATTGTCTAGATATTATTAATCATAACTTAAAAAATCTGGGAGGCATATAAATAATCTTGTATAAAAGAGTTGGAACAGTTGCTAAACTTTGAGTAAATGAAAGCATGTGTGAAATTGGAGTTCTTATTATAGGGCAACCCTCACAGAATGTGGAACTCTCTAGGGTGTAAAGCATCCATCAACCTAGCAGTAAATAATGCCATAGCAACTAAAACTTAGCCTTGTTTTCAAGATCTCCAGGTATTTTGCCCGCTGTTTGGAAATAGGACTGACCTTAACTATCTCAGTAAGATGGGTGCTTGGGAAGTGGAAAGTGGGCTTTGAAAGAGAGATCTGGAGTACCTATTAATATAAACAAGTGGAAGCTGAATGATTAATTACACAAATGTAAGAAGATGTATTTATACATCAAGCAGGTCCCATTAGTGAATATGTGCAGATCACCATCTAAATCAAAAATCCCTGTTGCCTGCCAATATATCTTACTGTTTTCTTTTGGTGTGTTTCCTGCTCACTCATAATTCCTTGTGAAGCATGTAGATCATAAGTGATGTTCAAATTAAATCTTTAGATTTTTAGAATTTAAGAACTTTAAGAAACTTTAGGAATTGTCTATTCTGGTGCTTCTCCAATGTCATTAAAGACTTTTGTAGGTGCTTCTCAGACATGGATATTCCCAGCTATCTTTCCTGAGGATTATGATCCTGTAAATGAAGCCTGGGAATTTATATTGTTAGTAAGTATCCCTAGTAATTCTTATCATCAGGGATATACAAGGAAAAGCTGACCAAGTCCAAATTCCTCTTTTCACACAATGCCCTGTCCAGATTTATACACTAAGTGCCATAGGAACTAACAGAACCTCATTTCTGTATGAATATTCATATTAGTTCACCAGAAGACATGCAACTTGCCTTGTTAATATACATTGAGTTTATATTTAATAATTTTATTGTAAACCATTATACAATAAACATTATTATAGAAATGCCTTTGTGCTTATTTGCAAGTTTATGTGTGAGAAACAAAATCTCTGGGTCTTTGTGCTATGTATTTTCTTTTAAATATTGATGAGTATGGTCCATTGGAATTTGAGGTAGGCATATTAATTTATGCATCTGATAATGGTATATGAGTAAGCCAATTTCCCAACACTTTAGCTAATATTACTTACTAAAAATGTTGATCTTTTCCAGTTAAATAAGTGCTTTGCTAAGATTTGCTTTGAAAATTAATGATTTTGAAAATATATTTAACATTATTACATCATTTGTTAGTTTTAAATTTAATTCTATCACTCAGGAACCAAATAAGGGATAGTTCTTTTTACTTAAGAATAATATGTCCAATTCTCCAGCTCATGTATTATTGTTTGAAACAACGTGAATGGATTTTAAAATGGTACCTCCTAGATGCTCATGAGGGAACTTCTTTTCTTTTCCCACTAACTTGTCTGTGAAGGCCAAGAAAGGAGTGAAAACAACAATGAAAATTAAAACTTATGTTAACAATCAATTTAGGGGCGCCTGGGTGGCGCAGTCGGTTAAGCGTCCGACTTCAACCAGGTCACGATCTCGCGGTCCGTGAGTTCGAGCCCCGCATCGGGCTCTGGGCTGATGGCTCAGAGCCTGGAGCCTGTTTCCGATTCTGTGTCTCCCTCTCTCTCTGCCCCTCCCCCGTTCATGCTCTGTCTCTCTCTGTCCCAAAAATAAATAAACGTTGAAAAAAAAAAAACAATCAATTTAAAGAATTCAGAATTTAAGAATTCTGAATTGAAGAATTAAAAAATTAGAATTTTCTCAAACTATAGGGCCAATAAAAATGAACTTAAAAAAATATTGGTGTTTCTGGGTTTTCCTTATTTACATGGCTCATTTTGTTCCATAGAAACACAGGATGACTGTATTTAAAAAAATTTTTTTTAATAAAAGAAGAAACACAGGATGACTGCAAAGATTTAAGGAAACTTTGTATTAGCTTTCAGAGAAATTAGTTTGGTCCTAGTACTAAATGAAAGACCATAGAGTAAATCTGCTATATCGGTTTTCTATATAAATTAACTTCTTGTTTACCAATGACTTACTTTCTCCACTATTAGTTAGTATGGAGACTGTGCCAATATATATGTATAAAATGAACAATGGCCAACACCCAGAGACCTTTTGAATGACGGACATCTTTTGAATCTATGCCACTCATGGGTAATAATTTTGAGAAAGTTTGTTCTCCATTAAGCCCTTATACATAGAGGAAAGTTTTGGTTGTGTATTGTAACTATCTGAGATAAAAACTGAATGCTGAGATTCAGGATATGGAAACACTGCTGTCTTTGAAGTGGTTGGAAGGTTTGTTCATGGTTATTACAGTCTCAGGAAAGAGAAAGTAATTACAGGGAGGGTATATCCAGGGATTAGGAGACTGGGGTGCACTGTGCACCACTATTCCTATAACCACTACATTTTCAGGAAATACTGATATATTACAAAATATTTTACGGAAGTACATTTTTTGTACAAACCAATAAAAGAACTCCATTCTGACTCAAGAGCATCACATGAGAAATAATAAAGGTGACATGTGAGTGCTGGACATGTGAGCACTGTAAATTGGACATGTGGTGACATCTGGAAGCTAACACGAAAATCCTAAGAAAGCAAGTCACAGGAATTTATCAAAAGAAGCCTTTGATGGCACACACTTAAAACTGAATCTAGGCAAGATTCTGAAGGGCTTCTGTTGACAATAGGGCTACATACTCTGTTTTATTTGAGTGCAGCAAACATTATACCAACTAACAAATCAGATTTGAACATCTTTTAATATATACATTTAATAATGCATGTTATTACATATATTATATATATAATATTTTATGTATGTGTATTTTAGAGACAATCTCTCAGGTCCGCACAAACAACCTTTGTAAACCTAGAGTAACCATTATTTGATCATAATGTATAGTGATTTCAGCAAAGTGCTGGAGTGGGTTTTTAACAGTATTATTGAACCTGTTTGTGAGAATGTGCTTTAATTTTTTTCTAGGTGCAAGAATGAATTAAGAAGATGGTATTTTTATAGATTTCATAAAAATATTACAAAACAAGGCAATTAACTGCTCTTTGAAAACTTTGGTAAAATTCTGAAAAGTTTGTAAAAATTTTCTCACATACGCCTTTTGTGTCTGACTATATTTTCATTCTGACCTTAAATAATGGTATAGTCATGTTTTCAACTCTATCATATGGTTATGACATCTGTATTTTCCTAGGAAAATGCTTTCCACTCACATTTGAAATTAATTGGCCAAATTATATGTGATATTCTTAAAAATATCAATTTTTCCTCATAATTACATCCATTATGTTTCATAATGAAATTTATTTCATTTTTTCTAAGTAGAATTTCCTAAAGTTTATTTACTATTTTAACTTCATTGTTCAAGTCTACAGGTTGTCTATTCTTTTAATATGCTTTGTATGTTATATTGTATTATGTATTAAGAACATATAAATCCAAGAAAATAGCTGGGTATATTTTTAGGAACTGTAATTAATTTTACTGAAAATACATAATATAAAGACTGTAATTAGGGGCACCTGGGTGGCTCAGTCGATTGAGCACCTGACTTCTGGTCAGGTCATTATCTCACGGTTCGTGAGTTTGATCCCCACCTCGGGCTCGGTGCTGACAGTTCAGAGCCTGGAGCCTGCTTTGGACTCTGTGTCTTCCCCTTTCTCTGTTCATCCCCTGCTCACGTTCTGTCTCTCTCTCTCTCTCTCTCAAAATAAATAAACATTAAAAAAAACCTTGTGATTTGATACAGGTGTGCTGTTTCAAAGGGACACATGCACCCCAATGTTTATAGCAGTGCTGTTGACAATAGTCAAAGTATGGAAAGAGCCCAAATGTCCAACAATGGATGAATGGATAAAGAAGATGTGGTATATATATATACAATGGAGTATTACTCAGCAATCAAAAAGAATGAAATCATGTAATTTGCAAGTATGTGGATGGAACTAGTATTATGCTAAGCGAAATTAGTCAGAGAAAGAGAGATATCATATGACTTCACTCACATGAGGAATTTAAGATACATAACAAGTGCACATAAGGGATGGGAAGCAAAAAACATAATAAAATAGAATATAAAAACAGGGAGGGGGGACAAAACATAAGAGACTCTCAAATAAAGAGAACAAACTGAGGGTTGCTGGAGGTGTTGAGGGAGGGGGAATGGGCTAAATGAGTAAGGGACATTAAGGAATCTACTCCTGAAATCACTGTTGCACTATATGCTAAACTAGCTCTCATGTAAATATAATAAATTAATTAATTTAATAAAAAATCTGCAATTGTAATTGTTAATAGAATTTTTTTCTCTCTCCATAAAAATATATATTTACCCTGGAAACACATTTCACAAAAGCAAACAGATTTCTAATAAAACTATTACCTATTAATATAAAGTTTGCTGTTCCTGTTTTCCAAACATTACTATTGAATTTCAAAAGAATTGTAAAAAATATGTAAATAAGTAAATAAATAATAAAAGCTCAAATATGTTAATTTGCAAGGAAAACAACATAAATATAGTATTTACACGTTACTGCTGGTCTTAATGGGTGTGTGTGTGTGTGTACACACAGTGGTCTCAGAACGAGATACTACACACTGAAAAATATTGGCCCATAGATAAAAACGCACATCAATTAATATTTTGTGTCAATAAAGCCAATCTTAAAATGTGCTACGGTAGCAGATTACAGAATTTGGAAACTTCACTTAAGATCCCGTCAAAGTTATTGTGGCAGAGAACACAACTATTTCTAAAATTTCTCATTGCGTTGGAACTGAAATCCCCCATTAAGTTCCCAAAGCATTTTTCTGTACATTGATTTACATTTGGAACTTTCCCATAAGAATGTGGCCCACATAGCATGCAGTACAATTCAGTTGCGTGCAGTGTGACAAAAGAAACGGTAGCTTATTCTCTTAAATTCTGACTACTCGCTCGTGTCTCAGCAAGTTTATATAGTATTGTGTCTGCTTTTCCCACACGATTTTAGTTGTTTTAAGATAACTACATCAATTAAGCCCCAAAATAATTTTTTTTTATTAGTGTAGTATTCATAGAATGCTATTTGATTTTTGTTCTTCAGGAAGCCTTTTTTTTTTTTTTTTTTTTTTTTTTTTTTTTTTTTCCTGAAACATGCTCAACCTTACTTACAAGTATCTAGAAGTACTGCTTATAGTGACAATTAATCTCTTTCCTGGATCCATGTTCAGCACAACAAAAAGCACAAAATAGATGGTATTCAAGAAATCAAAATAAAACTTCATAATGGAAAAAAACATGGAAGCGTTTTTGATGTGAAAAATAAAAAAATAAATGTATTATAATATTTCTAATTAATCTAATTGTAATCAAATAAGCTTTAACACTATATATTAAGAAAATCAAGTGTTGTATGGAAACCAATTTGACAAGAAATTCCATATATTGAAACAAAACACACAACATAAGTTAAAAAAAAAAAAAGGTTAAGAACCATATGATCCCCTCAATAGATTCAGAAAAAGCATATAACAGTACAGCATCCATTCATGATAAAAAACTCTCAACAAAAGTAGGTTTATAGGGAACATACCTCAACAAAATAAAGGCCATATATGAAAATCTCAACAAAAAAAATCAAGAGGGCATATATATATATATATATATATATATATATATATATATTTTAAATATATGAAATTTATTGTCAAATTGGTTTCCATACAACACCCAGTGCTCATCCCAAAAGAAGAGGGTATATATTTTAATTCTCATGTTAGAAAACACATGTTATATATTTTTTAAATACATTAACTTTCTGTCAAAAATCATCTATGGTGTTTGAGAACGTTAGGGATAACCACTAAGCTAAGAATCGATGGGGGACTAAACATTTTATGGCTTCCTCTATTTTTCTTCTTGCATTTTCATACCTTAGAAATCCATTCTTTTCTGTCCTACATCTACAATAATCTCCCTCTTGTGTTTCTCTGCTTATTTTTCAAGGCTTTGTTATTGACTCTCCATAAGCATAATCAGCTATTTCATGAGCTCTATTTACAACCACTTTAAAGTAAACTATAGCATAGCCTTGATTATTTTGTGCTTATATATAATATATATGTGTATATGTAATACATAAGCCTATATATGTATATATGTATTTTATGTTTCTTGCACCCTTCAAATTTAGCTCCTTGTGCACTGGTCACGTCCTGCTTCCTATTACCAACATAAGTCGCAGTGATCAAAATACTGCATTCACTCAAGATGTGCCATTTGTGAGGACAACACTGAATTCATTCTCCTTTAAGAAACTTTAAAACAAAGGAGTCATGATAAATTTATCCTAAGAAGGAATTCATCATGACAAATATTTGAATAACAATTATTTTACAATGACAAGTTAGACCCATGGTAGTTTATAGCACAACCCCAAAAATCCTTTATGGGATATTAGCAAGTTGTAACTTGGTTCACATTGTTTAACAATGTGTCGGAACTACAAAAACAAAGTAGGATTTTGTCTTGATGACTACAGAACACTGGGGAATTGACATACTGAAGTGTTCTCTGGCAGTCATAGGGTTTCTAATGACAGCCTCCCCACAGGGATCTTCTGTTCGTGAAAACAGCTATTACTATTCACAGTTGTTGTATCTCATGCCAGCCCAGTGAAACTTGTGAATGTTGTAATCAATGGTAATTGAAAATGTTAATAACATGAAAATTTAATTTGGACAAAGGTGTCAGACAACAGTGCTTTAGACACATCTCTTGGCACATGGTTGGCACGGGATAAATATCCAAATATGTTAATAAATGAATGCTGAATCAGGTAAAAACACAATTCGGCAAGGAAAATAACAATACAAAACATATCAGTTTCCTTCCTAGATGCAACAGTTCTGAAACAAAAATTGTCATGTAACATCACTTAACAAAATGAATGAAGCAAGAATGAAGGCATAATAGGTTTCTACATGAAAATAAAAGAGATGTGACACGAAAGGATTGAGAGCATGAAAAATATATATTAGAATGAACTATTTTCAATCTGAAACATTCAAAAGGAACCTTCTGCTAATTTTAGCCTTCTTTGGACCTTATCATTTATTGTATTCAGAAATGTTATTTTGGTACATTCTCTTTTCCTCATTCTCTCTGCCTCTCTCTCCTTGTAATAATTAGCATACATTTTTGAGTTCTACTTTCAAAAATCGACATTATATAATAAGCATGTTTGCAATTGCTAAAAAAAACAGTTAAACTTAGCGATAGTAAAATAAAATCAAATGATTGATTGGTTTAATTAAAGTTTTACTTTGAGGTAATTGTAGATTCACATGCAGGTTTGTAAAAAATAATACAGAGTTCCTGTATACTCAGCTTCCCCCAATGATAAGATGTTATAAAACTGTAAATACCACAATCAGGATATTGACATTGAACATTCAAGATGCAAAACATTTCCATTATTAGAAGAATCCTGAATGTTGCTTGTGTTAGCTTCACATGTTTCTCTACTGACTCCCTCCTCTGTAATACCTGGCCACCTCAATTTCGTCCATTTTCTATAATTTTGTCATTTCAAGAATGTTATATAAAGGGAATAATAAAGAATACAACTTTAGGTCCTTTTGTTTGTTTGTTTCATTCAGTAAAATTTCCTGAAAATTCATTCAGGTTTTTGTGTGTCTCAATAATTTATTCGTTTTTATTGGTGAGTAGTATTCCACAGTATGGCGGTACTCTGGCTTGTTCAACTATGAATGTATTGAAAGATAACTGGGTTGTTTTCAAATTTTGGCCGGTACAAATAAAGCTACTGTAAACCTTTACATACAGATTTCATGTGAACATAAGTCTTTATTTCTCTAGAATACATGCCCAGGAGTGCAATTACTGTGCTATTTGATAGTCAGATACTTTGTTTTATATTAAAAACATCTAGATTAGTTTCCAGAGTGGCTGTCCCACTTTTGGTTTCCACCAGCAATGAAGGAGTGATCCGACTTCTTTATATTCTCATCAACTTTGGTAGTGACGCTATTTTTCTTTTACATTAGCCATTCAACTATGCAGCAATAACTAATTGTGGCTTTAACTTGCATTTCTCTGAGAGAAAATAACAGTGAACATCTTTCCATGCTCAATTAGAGAAAATAGCATTGAACATCTTTCCATCTTTTCCCTCCATATATTTTGTTCAATGAAATGTTTTTTTTTTAATGTGTTGTCCTTTTCTCATTTGTGTGTGTGTGCATGTGTGTGTGTTTGTGTGTGATTGTGTGTGTATATGTTTATTAATTAGTTTTGAGAATGCTACATATATTTCAGATACTTCTCATTTGTCAGGTACATGTTATGGGAATATCTTCTTTGAGTCTGCAGATTCTCTTTTGCTTCACTTTACAGAGTCTTTTGCAGAGCAAAGTTTTTAATTTTGATGAAGCTCAGCTAATGAATTTTTCCTTTTAGAGATTATGCTTTTGGTGACAAGTCTAAAGACCAGCCCTAAGTCCTGAACATTTTCTTTTTTTTCTAGAAGTTTTACAATTTTACATCTTATATTTAAGTCTGTAATCTCACCTCATTTTTATAAAGTTTGAAACATAAGTCTAGGTTCTTTTTGTTGGTCGTGTTCTATGAATGTCTAATTACTCCAACACTATTGGTGGAAAAGCATATCTATCTTCTATTAACTTGCCTTTACATCCTTGTCAAAATCACTTGGGCATATTTCGTGTAGATCTATTCCTGGTTTCTCTTTCTCACTGCATTAATGCATCCATCTATCCTTATGTAAATATCACACAGCCCTGATTACAGTAGCTATTTAAGTCTAAAAAGTAAGATTGATTCCTCTCATTTTTTTATTCTTTGACAAAACTGTTGCAGCTATTATATTTCTTTTGCTTTTCTAAATCCACTTTAGAAGAATCTTAACCATATGTCCATGCACAGAAATTTTGTTAAAATACATATCAATGTGGGGAGGACTGACATATTTGCTATTGTTTATTCCAATCCATTAATAAGACGTCTCTCCTTTATTTAGATATTTTAATTTTTTTCACTGTCACTGTATTTTTCAGCATCAAATGCTGTATTTTTTTAAATTTTTTTTAAATATTTTATTCATTGTTTGAGAAAGACAGAGCATGAATCGGGGAGGGTCAGAAAGAGGGAGATAAAGAATCAGAAGATATAGAAACAGAAGCTGTCAGCACAGAGCCAGACGCTGGGCTTGAATGTGGAAACCACAAGATCATGACCTGAGCCTAAGCTGGATGCTTAACCAACTGAGTCACCCAGGTGCCCCTGCTGTACATTTCTTTTAAGTGAGCTCTGTGCCCAACATGGAACTTGAACTCATGATACAAGATCAAGAGCCGCATGTTCTACCAACTGAGCCAGACAGGTGCTCCAAGTGCTGTGCATTTAAAAAAATATTTCTACCTAAGTGTTTCATTTTTGAGCCATTATAATTGATATATTTTAATTTTTGTGTAAACATATCCACTTGATGGTATAAAAATATTAATATTTTTCATGTTTATCTTATATCCTATAACCTTTCTGGATTTATTTATTAGTTCTATGAGTTTTTAAGATTTCTTGGGATTTTCTTCATAGACATTCATGTCATTTAAAAATGACAGTTTTATTTCTTCTTTTGTAATCTTCCTAAACTTTTATTTCCTTTTCTTGCCTTACTGGACTGGCTACAACTTGCAACATTATGTTAAATAGGAATGGTGAGTGAACATTATGGCCTTGTTCCTGATCTGTGGGAGAAAGCATTAAGTCTTTCATATTTAAGTACACGTTTAGCTATAGGTTTATCATAGATGTTCTCTATCAGGTTGGAAAAGTTCCTCATTATTTCTGTTTTTTCTGGGAGGCTTAATCATGTGTTGAATTTTGTCAAATGCTTGTTTTGCACTGATAACATCACATGACATTGCATCTCTAGTCTGTTTAGTGGATTACATCAATTCATTTTCAAATATTGAAACAGTTTTGAGTCCTTAGTAGAAACCCTACTTGGTCATGATGTGTACTACTTTTCAAATATTACTGTATTTGCTAATATTTACTTGAGGATTTTAAGGTCTATATTCAGGAGGAGTATCGGTCTGTAGTTTTATTTTTTGGCACTGTCCTTGTTTGGTTTGGGTATCAGATTAATAATAGAGTCATGAAATACATTTACATGTGTTCCCTCTTCTATTTTCTAGAAGTGATAATGTAGAATTAGTGTTAATTCCTCTTTAAATCTTTGGTATAATTCTCCAGTGAAAACATCTTGGACAAGACATATAATTCTGCACTTCCAAACTAAAAATATTGATCTCCTTAATAGTTATAGGGCTATTCAAATATACTATTTTAATTGCGGTGAACTCTGGTAGCTTGAGTTTTTAAATAATTGGTCTATTTCAACTGTGAGGAGAGGTGTCCATATTATTTCTCTTTATATACTTTTGGTGTCTGCAGCGTCTAGAGTATTTCCTACTGTTTCATTCCTTACATTAGTAATTTGTCTTTTCTCTTTTTTCCCTGTATTAGTCTTATTAGAAGTTTTCAATTTTATCAATATTTTCAAAGAACCAACTTTGTATTTTTTGTATTATTTTTCCAATTTTATTTTCACTGATTTCTTCTAACTCCATTAGTCCTCTTCTGCTTCTTTGTGTTTATTTTGCTTTTCTTTTTCTAGGTTCTTAAGGTGGGAGATGTAATTATTGATATTAGTGATACTTTTCTTTTTTAACTTTATTTTCATTTATTTTGTGTGTTGGGGAGAGGGCAGCACAGAAACAGAGGGAGAGAGAGAATCCCAAGCATGCTCCATTCTGTCAGTGCAGACCCCCATGCAGGATTCAATCCCACCAACCATGAGCTCATGACCTGAGGAGAAATCAAGAGTCAGATGCTTAACAGACTGAGCCACCCAGGCATCCCAACGGTGATACTTTCTAATGTAGTCACTTAGTGCTGTAAGTTTTCATCTGGATAGTGTTTTACTCGAGTTCCAGACAATGTGATATGTTATATTTTCATTTGTATAAATCTATTTTTATTTATCTATATTGAATCTGTGTCTCTGTGTGAGTTTTTTTTTTTCTTTTTAGTGGTTGTTCTAGGTATTACAATATACACATAATTTATCCCATTTTAATACTGTAATTTTTCTTACATCCACTAAGCATAATTTAAAACTCTAGAAGAGAGAAAAGTCTACTACATTAACCCACGTTATTGTTTACCATATTCCTTCTTGATGTTCCAAATTTCCTTCTTTTATGTTACCTTTCTGTTTAGAGAATTTCCTTAGGATAGAGAAACAAGCCTTTTATAGAAAGATCTTTCAGTTATTCCATCTGAGCATGTCTTTATTTACCCTTCTTTTCCTGAATGGTATTTTCATTCAAAATAGGAATCCAGGTTGACATGGTATTTTTGGTGTTTTTTTTGTACCTCCCCCCTGCCCCTCCTCCAGAACTTAAAAAAGTATTATAGCACTTCATTATTTCCTCCATGGTTTTGGGTGTGTGTGTGTGTGTGTGTGTGTGTGAATATATATATATATATATATAATAGAATATATATTAATATTAATTATTATGTATTAATATAGTATCATATATCAATTATATTAATTAATTATATATTGATTATACATTATTAATATAGTTTATTATATTAATGTAATATAATTATATATAATATATTATATTATAATAATATATTATATATAATTATATATAATCATATGACATATTATAATATTGTTAATACATTATATAATATATATTATATATTAATATATATTAATATTAATACATTTTCAATCATGGGATGCCTGGGTGGCTCAGGTGGAAGTGTCTGGCACTTGATTTCCACTCATGATCTCACAGTTCATGAGTTCAAGTCCCATGTTGGGCTCTATGCTGATGGTGCAGAGCCTGCTTGGGATTGTCTTTCTCCCTCTCTCTGTGCCCTTCTTTGCTCATGCTCACTCTCTCAAATAAATAAATAAACTTTTTTTTAAATAAGTTTTTAGACATTTCTCCAACTAATATTTCAGCCCACTTTCTCCTCTTCCTCCAGGAATAGTGATGAGACAAGGGCAAATAAATTGTTTTAACTGAAATAGTCTTTGAGCCTCTGTTATTTTTTCCAGTTTATTTTTTTCTGTTTCTCCTATTGGGCAATTTCTACTCTAAGTTTACCAGTTCTTTCCCAATACTCCTTCATTCTTCTATCTTTGAGTTTACTGAGTCTTTTCTATGTTCTGTCCATTCTGCTGTTGAGGCTCTTCACTGACTTTATTTCTCTTATTTCATTTTTTAATGCTAAAATTTCCATTTGAGTCTATGTTTTCTAACTCATTGCTAAGGCTTTTTCTTTCTTTACTGAGGCTACTTTGTATGTTTTTTGTTCATATTTGCTCATTGAACCATTTTTATTATGTTTGGTTTCATAGATTTGTCAGGTAATTCTAACATATATGTAATCTCAAAATTATCATCTATTGATTGTCTTTTACTGTAGTTTAATATCTTCCTGATTATTGACATGTTGAGTGATCTCTAATACCTTTTTTTAAAGTTTATTTATTTTTGAGAGAGAAAGAGCACAAGCTGGGGAGGGACAGAGAGAGAGACACACACAGAATCTGTAGCAGACTCCAGGCTCC
This sequence comes from Leopardus geoffroyi, assembly GCF_018350155.1. Lineage (NCBI taxonomy): Eukaryota > Metazoa > Chordata > Mammalia > Carnivora > Felidae > Leopardus > Leopardus geoffroyi. The sequence goes on along the minus strand of NC_059327.1, from coordinate 23,737,952 downwards.
AAACTGTCAGCACAGAGCCTGATGTGGGGCTCAAACGGACCAACCTTGAGATCACGACCTTAGGCGAAGTCGGACCCTTAACCGACTGATCCACCCAGGTGTCCCGAGGGATCTCTGATTAAAACCTGATCATTTTTAGTACTGTGTTATGAGATTTGGGTTTCTATTTAAATCTGTTTTAGTTAGCTTCCTCTGACACCACACCAGAAAGATAAAAGGCACGTGCTGCCTCATTAGTTTCAGGCAGGCCTGACAGCCCAGGTTCTCCTCCACTGAGGCAAGGCCTCATCACTCCAAGCAGGGATAGGGATTCTATTTCCCCACTAGGTCCCCACTGATACTTCCCCTACATTAGATGGCTTGAAGTTCCTTTAACTGTTCACCACACACCTTCACTGATACTAGAGCAGAAGTCTCTTTCCCACCTGACCCCAGTGCCCCACTGCACCTTCCATAATACCACTCTTCAAGATTTTTAGTTGTACTTAGTTACAGGACTAGGTAAAAGGTAAAGATCTTCCTAGAAATGGAAGGCTACATAATTAATGTTAATAATCATTATATATCTACTTTTTGTTTTGTAAAGTATATAACATAGTTTGTCTGAAAGTAATATAATTCTGGGGGCGGCTGGGTGGCTCAGTCAGTTAAGCATCAGACTTTGGCTCAGGTCATGATCTCACAGTTTATGAGTTCAAGCCCCACGTTGGGCTCTGTGCTGACAGCTTGGAGCCTGGATCCTGCTTCGAATTCTGTGTCTCCCTCTCTCTTTGCCCATCCCCTGCTCATGCTCTCGCTCTGTCTCTCTCTCTCTCAAAACTGAATGAACATTAAAAAAAAAATAGTAATATAATTCTGACCTCACTCATCAACATTCTCTTCTGGTCCTAATGTGGGTCCCTTATCAAGCTTTCTCATCAGATAATTTAAGAAATCAATTAGTACTCCAAGTGTATGTTTGACTCAGTATCATTCTGCTTGGGGTTTTTGCCTTTTTTCAGATAGATAGATAGATAGATAGATAGAATAAAGAAAAGAAAAGAAAAGAAAAGAAAAGAAAAGAAAAGAAAAGAAAAGAAAAGAAAAGAGAAAAGAAAAGAAAAAAGCAAAGCCCTTGCTTCCTGCTTCTTGAGACAGATATTCCTGTTATTTTGTGTTCCTGAAATACGTGGACTAAAATTTATGTCCTCTTCTGGAAAATACAGTAGTCTTCCTCCATCTTATTAGAGACTGATTCCAACATTTCTGAAGCAACTCAGAACATTTTCTTTAAAAAAAAAAGTGTACCCTTATTTTGTACTTTACTTTCATCTTTCTAGCACACTCCTAATATATAACTATTAATTGAGCAAAATAAAGTTCTGCTTACATGTAAGGGTAATTGTCATATCTTATGAGAAAGTTGACAACTTTTTAAAAAAATTGTTTCACATCTATTCCCTATAATTGTATTTGTACATCTTTCCATTTATGTATGTTTACTTATATAGTTACCTGGTCATAACATAAAGAAAAAAACATTAACCAACACATTAAAAAACAAATATATCTGGGCGTCTGGGTGGCTCAGTCGGGTAAGAGTCTGACTCTCAATTTTAGCTCACGTCATGATCTCATGGTTGGTGGGATCAAGCCCTGCCTTAGGCTCTGGGCTGACAGTGTGGAGCCTGCTTGGGATTCTCTCTCTCTCTGTCTCTTTCTGCCCCTCCCCTGCACTCTCTCCCTTTCTCTGAAAATAAATAAACATTAAAAAAAAGCAAATATAACCCAAATTAGTGGACCTTCTCAAGGGAAGAACTAATGTCCTCTAGCTAATTAAAAATCTTAGAGTTCAATCACTAGTTGATTAGCTGGTTGTGAATAACAATCAACCCTAAAAGAGGGAGCAAGCTGTCCCCACAAGCCAGACAGGCACAAGACGTAGAACAATATAAGGTGATCCAGAAATCCTGAACATGTAGTCGTGGGACATTATTTTGCCCAGAAAAAAAAAAGGATGTAGAGTATTTTACTAGTCTCTAGCTATTAATACCCTGAATAGAACAAGCCAAAGTTAGAGGCAGCCAAGGTAAAATATCCTGAAACAAAATAACTGCAAAGCATTATTATTTGGTCCTTGTAATGCTTAGTTGGAAATTTTTGTAAGATATTTTTCTGACCATATTCTAAAACTGTATTTTGGTATCTGACAGAAATTTTGATAAGAGTATACAATGAGCTAATGCTTCTTATGCCACCAAACTTACATGCATTAGTTGTGTTTATCTCCTATAAAATTTACTAACCTTGATTTCTCATGCCTAGAACTAATATCATATAGTGCATAATACTTAGCAGTAATTTGATCAGAAATCTTAAAATTTTCACATAATCCTGATATGCTGTGTCTCTTTTCTATTTCTAGATCTGTCAGTATATGACAAAATTTTAGTAATTGACATACAACAGCCATAATTGTTTTCTCTCTGAGGCAAGGTGTCCCAAAATTCAGAACGGATGATGAAAGAAACTAATAAAACTTACCGTTGCACAAAGAGCTCAAGTATATGGAAATGTTGTAAACCTCAGTTTAGAAATATTGTTTACACCAGTGTTACCTTTGAATTTCAGTATTGGCAGACTTCAAATATACTTTGTGTCCTCTTTCTCTATTTATATTTATTTACACACACTTAATAAAAAATTATTTTCCTCTGTGCAAAAGATACATATCTGTTTTTCAAGTTAGTGCATTTCTTGATCTCTTATAGCCTTTTTTTGTTACCCAGGGAATATTTGAGTAAAACTGTTGACTGGTACTTTCATTGCTCTGATGGTGTGAAATGTCACACAAATTCCTAGTATGTGAACTCTTTGTTCTCAAGAGGTTTGTGTCCTTTCTCCTTAAGACTGAGACCGGAACATTTCTCTAAGACAGATCCATATCACATACAACCAAACTGAGCTTCTAGCAACTTCTACCATGTGATCATCTTTAGTAAAATTAGTAAAAGAAAAACATTTTTAAAAAATAGAGAGAGAGAGACTATTCAGGAATACCCTGTGAGCAGCAACACTTGTGAAGCTATTGCTTGTGAAGGGTAAATTTTCACATTTCAAAAATAGCTACAAGTGTAGAAGAGAGGGGACTTCTCACTCATCTCCTAAATGTATCGCATTTCTTAGTATCACAAAATCAATTCTAATCCACCCGTATGTTGCTGCTGTACATGATGCTTCCGTTCAGAGTCCTCTCTGTTTTTCGTTTACATATAGAATAGAAGCCTAAGCAACAGACTGATGCCAAATTATGCCATGTGTACCAAAGGAGCCACTGCAAACCAAAACCTGCTCAAGTTTAGGAAAAAGAGCAGGAATGAGTTTTCAACAACGAATTTGTAAATGAATTATGCCATCTGCACTTTTTGCTTTCCTTCACACAGGTTGCTCCCTGGGGGCAGGAGACAGCAGAGAGCAGATGAAAAGATAGGAACAGACTTTAGTAACATTGTTATACCGAGATCGTAGCTGATATGTGTGTGGCGTTTGTCACTCCACTCCAAGCCACTTCTTTCTCTCAGTTTAGGATCTCAGAAAGATTCAAAAAGATTGAAAGAGCCAGTGTGGGACAGAACAACACTTACCAAATTAATGTACAAACTCCGAATGTGTTGCCATCTAGCTTTGTGACAGTTATCTGGGGACTTAGTTCCTTCTTATTTAAAATAAACTCTCTCAATGGTTATCAGTTTTATTCCCCCAGCTCCTTGCTCTAAACACAACCAAACTACAGAGCAGAATTCCATTAATAACTTATAGGACAAAAGTGACATTTATAGTGGAAAGAGGATGACAAGGCCCTACTTCTCTGGTCCAAATGTCTCCCTTCTCCAAGCTGATAACCACTGGGTTAATTGCACCCCTGTCTAATGTAACAAAACAAGAACCAACCAACCAACCAATCAAATAAATAAATAAATAAAACTAACAAACCAACTCTAATACTGAGATTTATAAACCAGGCATTTTTTTTTCATCTGTGGAAGGGATCTTTGAATCTTAGATATCATTCATTCCAATATCCTAATTTTATAGGTTAATAAATTGAGACCATAAAAGCCAGAACCATGTGAACAAAAAATGACTTGTAACCAAAATTGAATTCCTTGTCATCAACATATTTCCTTGTTTTATATTGATGTATTTTTATGAATAATCATCAACATTTAGATTTTTAAGGAAACATTAAAATTAACTTCTGCATGTGTTTATGCAGTCCGACATACATGTATATTTCATATTCAACATGTATAAAGCTCTAACTGCTTGCATTATTTGGACTGAATTCTCTAAGCATTAACTTTTCCCCTATGATCCTACAGCCATATGCTGAAGGGCAAGTCAGACACACCTGGGGAAAGCCCACCACGAACTCATTTTAGCACACCTGCTTGGCTCTTTCTACTTATATGCCCTGTATTCCTGCTGACTGCAATTTTACTAATCCTCTGACCTCATAAAGACTGCCAGGGGCTGGCATGCGTGAGCAGCATGAAATCAAATGTGCCATATTGTTTAGCATCTGCTCCTAACTCCCCATGAAGTTTTCCTCGCAAACAGCAAAGTGCTGTCAGCTTCAATCAGCTCAGTAGAGAACTCCACTCAGATGCATTAGCTTTCGTCTAGGATTACTCTTCAGGTGACCAGGCCTACATACAAGGCATTAAATATACAACGCAGATATTTAATGTTAATATGCCCATATTAACAAAAGAAAAATCCCCTTGCTTTTACCCTAATATTTCTACGTGTTTCCTGAGGTGTGACCGTTAAACGTGCCTCCTGGGAGGAATGGAACAATTTTAGCAACTATCGTAGGTCTATCTTTCTTCTAGAAATGCTTTGCTTGAAGCTTTTGACTTTCACTCCTCAAGCATTCCCTTAGTCTCATCTTCACTGCAGACAATAATAACATTTAAACATACCAATGCCCCTTTGCAGAAACATGTTTTCAAAATTTGCAGTGCGCATGGAAATTGGATCTTTTCAGTTTCCTATCAGGAATAGTAATTAAAGAAAAATTACTTTATAAACTAGGATTGCATAAGTGCTGCATAATAGGCAATGCCTGGTTTTAGGCATTCTACCCCATAAACTCATTTAAATATTTAAACATCCTCAATCTGCCAAACGCTTAACCTGAAAGATTCTAAACAAGTATCTTCACCTTTCTCAGTAGACAAAAACATTCATTTGCATAATATGCTATTATAGATAATCATCTGAACTCTCATAAAAACAATATGCCTATTCTAAACATATCTAAGAAAAAAATAATTGTGAAGATAAAAAGAAACTGTATTTTATTAACCTAAAACACAGTACTGCCTTTTCTTCTGATTGGTCCCCAAATATCAGTAATCTAATATATATTATTTGTTTATAACTTATGACTCCTCACAGATCACTCAATGAATTAATAACTATTATTTCTAATTTCAACTTTTATGTACTGTCAAAAAAATGGACTCTGACCACGTTTCTATTTGTTAACAGTTTAAGTCAAACTGATCAACTATTTTTGAGCATTCTGGCCCTACACACTCACATTTCAGAGCACTCTTGAATGTCCAGAATTTAGCAGATATCATTTAAATGTATCAGATACAGAAGACCCATGACTTCTCTGAAGCGACAAGGAGGTTGACACACAACTGTATTATTGTGTGCTCACCACTGAATTTTTAATAACGAATATGAGTCATCAAAAATAGTTGAACTACTTTGAAACTATGTTAAAATGTGTCCATCAAGAATATCTTTAGTAGGACTTGAATGGCAATAACCCTGTTAAGAGCATGCGCTTCTGTGGAAAAATCAATTTCTTTGACCATAATGGATAATGAAGATCTACTACATATGTATAGATGTGACCTATCTAAAAACCACAGTAGTGAGGACTCTAGTGGCTCCCAAGAATACAAGAATCCTGAAACAACCCTGACTGTTATGGAGAGGATGCAAAGATTGGGCACAAAGAGAAAGAGAAGGAATCTAATGTATGTCAATTAATAGATGATCTTCTTTTTTCGTTTACTTCCCAATCCCAAATAATGTCTCCCTTCTTAGTAGTTTATTTCCTTTCTTACACTCTAATCACATCCAAAACATCTAACCACCATAATTTATGGCTACTAGATTGAATGGGTCTATCTACTAGCTTCCGTAATGCAATTAATAATCTCTTACGTGAGGAAGCTTAAGGCTAAATAATCTTACAAGGTAGAAGGTATTAGAATCCCTGAGGAAGAGCTTACTAGGCCCTATGAAACCAGCCCTATGTGAATAAATACCACAATTAAAACTCCAGCATAAAACTTGATTTAAAGTACAGTAAATTTTACCACACAAATAAACAAATACAGAAGCAACTGATTTTCAGTAAAAAAATATTTTCCTCTAGAAAACAGTATATGCCACAAATCTTGCCAGGTAAGTTTTAATTAAAATTTAAGGAATACTTTGAAAATATTGTGGAAATACCTTAATGGCACTATATAAGGTTCCTGGAGACCCTTATGTGCCTGAGTATCCAAGGTACAGCACTAAAAGTCACAGCAGTATCCAGATGATGGAGAAGAACATTATTTCTGCCTCAGAATTAAAAAAAAAAATCTACTACAAGAGTATATTTATTTTTTAGCAACAGAATGGTGCTAGAATAAACATCCAAGTAAAGCTAACTGGATTATTAGCAGTTTTCGATAGATAGTTAAGTAGAGAATGAACACCAACAGAGTAATCACCTCTTACTTCAATAACTATGCCAACTCAGGGGGTGAATGACACAGACCTTGAATTGGCTGAGAATTTTAAAACTGCGGCATTTTGAAAGAAGAATCTGGAATGAAAGAAGAGTTAATGGTTGTTAAACTTCGTGAAAGCAAGCAGAAGAGCATCCGCTCCATTAAAAAAAAAAAAAATGGTAATATAGAAAAATACAAGGGAAAACCAGTCACAGACTGACTTACAGTGCAAATTTGTAGTGTGTGTGTGTGTGTGTGTGTGTGTGTGTGTGTGTGTATGTAGTGTAGTGTTTGCACACAGTATAACAGAAGACAAAGACCAAACTATTCCCCTTAAATTGACTTCAAGAGCCTGGAGTAAATTCGGATTCATTAACGATAATTTGAACAATATAATTCTCTCTTTCTTTAGCTCGTAGTTTCCCTCAAATGTCAGACAATGTAATTTCAAAAATAGCTCAATTTACAGTTTTGGAGGACTGCTAGTTCCCAGAGCAAGTAGTCCAAAGAAATAAATGATACAATGCATTACTTTCTCTTCAAGATAGTATTTGTGTATATCTAATGCATCCTGGTAAAGTTTGAAAGCCAAATGATTATTACATCTAAATTAACCACACTAAAAAGTAAATCATAACTTATTTTGGATTAATTAAAATATTAATGAGGATCTTGAGGTGCCTGAGTGGCTCAGTCAGTTAAGCGTCTGACTCCTGATCTCGGCTCGGGTCATGATTTCACGGTTAGTGAAATTGAGTCCATGAGGGGCTCTGTACTGACAGTGGGGAGCATGCTAGGGATTCCCCATCTCCCTCTCTCTCTGCCCCTCATCCACTTGCACATATGCGCTCTCTCTCAAAATAAATAAACACTAAAAAAATTGGTGAGGATACTATTTTTTAGAGTTTATTTAACACAAAATTATGGTTTATTACTGATTCAATCAATAAGGTCAATCCGTTTTTTTTTTCTTTTAATTTCTATGCTTGTAAGTAACGGGTAGGAGAAATAAATTTAAAATGTCCTCAAATGAGATACTTAATTTATAAATACAAACTGGATTTAGTTATCTCTTCAAAAAACTCATGACGACATAATTTTGTATCTCTCTATATGCCAAAATTGAAGGAAGATAGTCCATGGAAAGTGTTTCAATCCAGGGATCAGTTAGACTCATTCAGGTATCTAAATGTACTGATTTATTAATCACTATACATTTTTCTGCCTTTACACTATGGTTTTTATAGTTCACAGAAGATGCTTAACCACATTCATCAAAATTAATTAACCACATTAATCAAAAATATATCTCCTCTATGAATAATAACTTTTGACTTAATTTGAATGGCTCTCAGAAAAGTTCCAGAAGAATTTCTGTTCAGTATATGGCTACACGGCCCTTGATTTTTCAAGTTCTCATGGTGACCGTTACACCAAAAGGACATCGTTTCAGCAGAGTTCATGAAAACAAAAATGAAAGCCAGTACAAAGGAGAAAGGGCGGTTGAGAAGTAGTAGGAGGACGCGGGTCATATCAGCAAGGCTGGCGAGACACGGCTTATTCTGTCAGGAGTTGGTGTTCAGCACAGTCTACCCATGAGCACTGAGAGCAGCAAAGCGAATAATGCAATGAGACTACCGTGAGCCGGGCTAAACGGATGCAGACACATGCTGAGTACATCAGGCCACTAGTGTTGGAAACCACAGTTGAGATGTCAAGACCAGAGAGGTCTTGAAATGCCAGACGAAAGCTCCAGATTCGAGGTAGCTGGAACTACCAAGGAGCAGAGTATACCTGTTGGCTGAGTTGAACAAAGCAGGGGCCTAGAGAGAAGCAGGGATAATTAGAGGCCTACAATAAGATGGAGTAGAAACTGCTTTCTAGGGCTGTTTTATTTCGGACTGTCAAATGCTCTTGAATTTTTAATATTTGAGATGAGATGAGTGACTTTTCCCTTGTACTTAAAACTTCTTAAGTGGAACAACCATACATTCTGTTTTTAGAACAGTTATCTTGCCTTAGTTGCCTTCCTTCCTTCGTTCTTCCTTTCTTCATCCAACCAAAAAGTAAATATTTATTGATCATTTGATACCTGCGGGGTATTTTGCAGTAATGGGGAAGGAAACACGAAAGAGTTTTATTTCTGAGGCACTCATTGTTTTATACAGGAGATAGGTAAGCAAAAAGCTAATTTCGCAGGGAGCAGAAGACTCTATCTAAAATTGACCATTGTTATACCTTTTCCAATATCCAGTGAATATCACAGAACACTGAATATTTTAGGCTGATATTACTGACAGCCATTGCAATTCTGAAATATTTTCTTGGGCCATCTACCACGGTACATTCTTATGACTAAACAGAGGGGAATTTAGCTGCTAAGATCAACCAAACTGTTCCTAGTTATTTTATACTTAAAGTTAAATTAATAAAGTGAGACTAGCATATCATATTTCTTCAGAAAAGCCTTGTGACCTCTAGGTTTGCTTAGCAATATTCTGTGATTTGTGTTAGAGTTCAGGATCCAAACCGTATCCTGGAATTTGTACCCAATCTTAGGCATCTGCCTGTGCACTGATTGTGGTGCTGGTGGCTACACACTGAAACACGCGAGTCACTTAAAGTGATATAAACAGTTTCTTTAGGGCTAAAATGACATCATTAACATACATTATTTAAATTTGATTATTTAAATTTCAGTACGATACATTCCAAGTGTTCTGCCTGAACAAAAAGGAAACCCTTTTTTTTTATTTGAAGCAATCTACACAGGTTGAAAGAAAGTTTAATAGATTTCAGCGAATCGGAACAAAAATTTGTTTTCTTTCTCCTAAAAAACTACTACATAATTAGTTATGCATCTAATACTTTTAGTAAAGTCAACACAGTGGGTCATAGTAGGAAAAATAATTCATCTGGTAGAAAAATGGATCATGGTTATCATTTGATTAGCAATGACATTCTCTACTGTATTCCCTCTCCACATGAGTTGCAATTAAAATTATTCCTTCTACCAAAAATTAGTACTTAAATAGGAAGGAAAGAAATCCTACTACAACTAAGTTTGTTTTGAAGTGTCAAGTACCGATAATTTTTTTTCTGAAAAGGAAAATACAATCCATTAGGATTATAAAACTCACTTATTTTTCCTTTATAAAAAAATAGTTGAGTTAACACATAGTATTACATTAGTTTCAGGTATACAACATAATGATTCAACAAGTTTATATGTTATGCTGTGCTCACCACAAGCATAGCTACCCTCTGTCACCATACAATGCTATCACAATACCATTGACTATGTTCCCTGTGTCGTACCTTTATTCCTGTGACTCATTCATTCCATAACTGGAAGCCTGTATCTCCCACTCCTCTTCACCCATTTTGCCCATCCCTTTCCACCCACCCTCCCCTCTGGCAACTATCAGTTTTTTCCCTGTATTTATAGGTGTGTTTTGGCTCTTTGTTTATTCATTTGTTTTACGTTTTAGATTTCACATATAGGTGAAATCATATAGTATTTGTTTTTCTGTGTCCAACTTAGTTTTTTGTTAATAAATATGGAGAACAAACTGAGGGTTGCTGGAGGGGTTGTGGGAGGGGGGGATGGGCTAAATGGGTAAGGGGCATTAAGGAATCTACTCCTGAAATCATTGTTTCACTATATCCTAACTAATTTGGAGGTGAATTTTAAAAAATAAAAAAATAAAATTAAAAAAAAGAATATCAAAAAATAATAATAATAAAAAAATAAATATCATCAGATAATTTAATGTTTTCAGGATTACTCCATATTTCTTTAAAAAAGGTCTACAATGATAATGAAATTTCAAGATTCTTCTGGGTATATTTCCTTTAAGGGATGGTCTAGAGATATAAAGAAATGCAATGCAAATGGATTAGATAAAATTATGATAATCTTGGGGGAAGAAAAATTCTTGAAGATTTTCAAAGAGTAACCAGTAAAATGGTTATGAAGATATGATAACTGGCAGATGCTGAGTGAGGGGTATATGAAGATTCTAAAATATTGTTTACTAATTCTTGTGAGTTTTAAACTATTTCAATATAAAAAGTTACAATAAGAAAAATGAATAGTAGAAAATAATTTTGACACATATCAGCTAAAAATGAACAAAACTGGAAAAATACAGTTGAACCTCAGTATTGATTCTCATTATCATAAAAAACAAACTCTGTGTCAAAATATCTCACCAGTTCTGCAATTGATCCATTGTATAATTGTGAAAAATATGATATATATGACTAGATTCTGTTTTTCTTGTTGAAATTATACACTTATTGAAAGGTACATTTCCATACAAGGACCAAGTGTCATATAAATTACCGACCAGAGTGTCAATTCATCACATATGTCAATAAGAAAATATGTCCATGCATTAAGTATTAAAATCATTAAATTATGCTCAAATTAGCTAAGAAGTCAGAAAAAGTGACTTAATAATTTAATAACTTAAGTTAGAAAATAATATTATGAAGGATCCTTCTGTGTTATAATGTAAACATATAAAATGCATTAGTATCAAATACTGTCTAAATTTGATCTAAAAGTAAGGATCTGCTATTTGAAGATAACATTTACATCTATTTCCTTAAGGTCCCCAAAGAATATAGCCAGCTCCCTGACATATAGTAGTCACTTTATTTCAAGTTTCTGAATGAATAAGTGAAACTTTGAAGAAATTGTTTCTATGATTCAAACAAGTTAAAAATTTCTAGAAGATTTGAACTGATGATTTTTTGTTTTGGGTAAAAAATTATTACAAGAAACAAAAGCCTTTAAAATCGTTCCTGTTGCTTAGCATAATACATTTTTGTTACATCCATGTCATGGCAAATGGCAAGATTTCATTCTTTTTGATGCCTGAGTAATATTCCATTTATATATATATATATAAATTCCATTGCATATATTCTATTGTAATATTCAATTATATATATAAATTACCACATCTTCTTTATCCACTCTTCGTCAATGGACATTTGGGCTCTTTCCATAATTTGGCTATTGTAAGCTTCTATAAACATCGGGTGTACATGCCTCTTGAAATCAGTATTTTTGTATCTTTTGGGTAAATACCTAGTAGCACAATTTCTGGGTCAGATTGTAGTTCTATCTTTAACTTTTTGGGAACCTCCACACTGTTTTCCACAGTGGCTGTACCAGTTTGCATTCCCACCAACAGTGTAAAAGTGTATTATGCTCAGGGAAGTCATTCAATCAGAGAAAGACAAATACCAAATGATTTCACTTATATGTGGATTTTAAGAAACAAAACAGATGAACACAGGGAAAGGTTAAAAAAAGGGGGCGAGCAAGCCATTAGAGCAAAGAAATGACTCATAAAGCATGTCAGTTACTGGGAAGCTATAGAAAATTATGATGTAGTTCCTAGGTCAAAATCCTATAAAAGTAGATTTAAAATATCCTGTTAGCACTGTAAAGGTAGGCAGTGGTCTTCCTCAACACTGGGATCACTGATTGGCCAATGATTGAAAATTGTAATGTGTGCCTCTTTATTAGGTATCAATAACTAAAGGTTAATAAAACTGAGCAGCTATTTGCCAAACACTAGGAGAGAAATCCTTTCAAGCAATATTTTAATTAGTACTTATTGAGAGTTCACAACAATTCTATTTGGTAGTTATTATCAGCCACATTTAACAAGACATAACTAAAACTCACAGAGGCTAACTAACCTGCTTACCGTTACATTTGTAATTTGTTGTCAAAACAAAATTTGGAGTCAGATCTGTTTCTTCAGGCCCAGACTCTCCCTGAAAAAGCATTTGGAGGTAGAGAATGCCTCAAAGAAAATATCCTGGCCAAACTACCATATCAGAGAAACCAAAGGTGTTCATACTCAGCATCTAAACATGATGAGAATGTATCTGGAGAAGTGTATGTAGAACGTTAGCTCATAAACTGTAGGGAAGATTGGTAATCATTACTCTGAGGTTCCTCCTTCTTTGACCTTTGGTCATTAGCTTTCTTTCTAAATTTCCCATTTTGCAACAAAATGCTGTACCCTGATGCTTTGCTCATTGCTTATCTGCTCACTTGAACTGGGGAAGAAATACACACTTCTAGAAAAAGAATAAGTCAATGGAGAAGTTAAGAGAGTATGAGCAGAAGACTTCTCATTCATTCATTCCACACACATTTATTGAGCTCCTATTCTAATCAGTCCAAATTAAATAACATTCGGCATTTTTAATCCACTATTAAAATAAAGATATCAGTTTCATCCACTTGATCAAGAACATAGTATTTATAACATAAAAATGAAACTCATGTATCCATGGAGCAAAAAAATGTACAAACACAAAATAGACAGTACATGGTTCCTTTTGTTATAATGTGTGATTATAGACAAAATATTTTTATAACATGTGTGATTATATACCAAGTATTTTTTAAATGATCTATATACAACACAGAAGTTGAAAACTTCTAGTCATTTTCTACTTATTGTAAGTGTGTTAAAAATGATATTCTGTTATCTCTTTATTTTAATTGACTTTTAAGTTGATTTTTATCACAGTAATGTTGACTATTAATTTACTGCCCTTTGGATCATTCAATTTAATAAGAAGTTGAAGAGTACAAAAAACAATTTAAAAAAAACACAGAGATATTTACTGTATTAATATCCTTGATTACAAAAGTACCAAATAATTATAGTATGAATCTTTAAAACCTATCATAATATGTTTTTGTTTAATTTATGAATTGTCAAACACCAATCACTAGTTATTCTAAAACTAGAATACACAGATATGGATTAAACTAAAATGATAATAACTGTGAATTGATTCTAGAGTTCCTTAGAAGTCCAAACTGAACATTAACACAGTAAAAATAATTTTATTGTATTGTTGTTTCCTGAAAACTAAAAAAAAAAAAAAAAAAAAAAACAATCATAAGGATGGAATGAAATCTAATAAGTGTAGCTGGGAAAACAGCCTTTAGGGCAGTTACTAGTAATTAGGGCAGTGTGTTTGAGAATAGTCTCTTAATTTATGTAAAGATAAAAATATCTTTAATTCCAAATGCAAAGCTAAATTGGACTAGTCAAAGATACCAAACCCTAGAATAATTCTACAATAAATCATAAGACACAAGGCATGGCCTATTACACATTTGCCCAATGTCAGAATACTAGGAAAAGTTTCAACAGCCAAGAAATAGTCAAATTTCAGATGTTCCCCTCAATTTGGTAGCAAAAATAACAAATCCATTTTTTGAAAGATATTAAACAATTTTCCAGTGTTTCAGAATACACTCTATGTGGAAACAGCACCTTAACAACAACAACAACAACAACAACAACAACAACAAAAACCTGAAATATCTGACAATGCTGTTACTATCTGGCCAAATGCCAAATTTCTGGAATGTTCATTCCAAAACAGTCTGGAATAAAATTTATACAAGAATCAGAAAACATTAACACAGTGCTAAACCAGTAGAGTTGAATCTGAATCTCTATTCCACATTAATAATTTCTTCCTAACTGACCAATACCTCTTTGGCAGGCTTTGCTTTATGCTGTATTGTGTCTTATAGACTGCAATTAACCTAGGGGTAATCAGGGACCATTCCAACATTAGAAACCAAACTGAAGTAAAGTCAACTCCAGATAAAGTAGGGAAAAAAGACAGGAAATAGCACAGAAACCATCAGCACTCTAGATGACTTTGGTTTGGGTCTTTGCCATATTGCACTGATACTACTCTGATCATGGGACGTGCTCTCTTAATGTCCTCAAGGGTAGGAACTCATCTTATTAATTCTGATATTCTTTTGACCTAACCTTGTATGTAACATGTAGCGGGCTTGCAATAAATATTTATGAAGAGGTGAACAATTTTATAACAGAACACTTGAGATACAGCCACACTACTCACTGAAGGATTAGATAGATTTCAAAAGTTATTACTGTTGTTCTTGTACCCTGGATTTGACTCTTTTTAATTAAATCTACTGTGTTTCTTTCGAGATTGGTGCACGTATGTTCATGCATGTGTGTGCACTTTATTACAGCCTAATGTACAAAAGCAATGATTTGAAACACTAGGCGAAGATATTTTATTTTTTTTAATTTAATTCTTTTTATTTTAGAGAGAGGGAGAGAGTGAGAGTAGAGGAGACAGAGAGAAAAAGAGAGAGAGAGGGAGAGAATCTCAAGCAAGCTCTACACACAGCACAGAGCCCCATATGTGGCTTGATCCCATGACCATGAGATCATGACCTGAGCTAAAATCAAGTGTCATATGCTCATCTGACTGAGCCACCCAGGTGCCCCCAAAAATATTTTTAAAATTTAGTTTACTTCAAATATAAAAAGTTCTAAGGTTTTATGTATTTTTAAAATATTGATAATATCCTATTATGTATCAATACTTTATCAATCTGTATGGATATTCTTTTGTGATGATGTATCTGAGCAATATCACATTCATAAATTATGATTTTTGTAACTATTGAGAAATTGGATAGTGGGTAGAAATGCCTGCTGATGTAAATTTTAAAATTTGCATTTATAATTTTTAAAATTATGGAAATGTTAATTGAAAATACAGCAATATTTTAAATTATAGTTATAAATATATTGACCTTCCCTACAATACATAATAGTAGCTAGATATTCATTTTATGCTTTCACATGTGTAAATTAGTGTTTATGTCCATTCTTGAGAAATCTAAAAAACATCCCTGGAAAATTCTTTGCCACTTTATTTCTGGCTAAGGGGGCACGGACACAATCTACATCAAGAAGAAAAATGGCAGAGTATATAAGGTTTAAATAATTAGTTTGACAGTAAGACAATTATTTTTCATACCCTCCATGAAAATAATTCAGTTATATATGTGCACAACTTATATGTTAAAGGCAGAATATTTGAGTTTACCATCAAAGAGATCTATATTCTAAACACATTCTATTGCTAAAAATATATTACAGTATAAGTGGCTTGAGAAAAAGGTAATGGCTTTTCAGAAAAGGTTAATAAATAATGTAAGAACCAAGTTCTATTTCACTTATAGATTTTTTCTTTCCTTTTTTTTTTAGACTCATAGAATATAAGAGGCACTTTCTTATTTGGGTAAAAGAGTGGACTACAATCCACTGACCCCAAATCTCTTGACTGCAATGAAGTCTTCCTGATTCCTACTCCCTTATGCATTTGCATCTAGCCACTTAATATCACTGGCATTTTTTGGTCATTTGAATTTACATGAAAGGAAACTAAGATTCAGAAAAGTTTAGTATCATGTCAAATATCTTAGACATATCAAGGCCCATTAAAGAACTCCGGGCACCTGATTACAAAGCTGATGCTTTTAACCAGTTGGCAATACTGTGCACAGAAATGTCTTAGCTTCCAAGATTTACTGATTCCCAGACTGAACATATTAACTTATCTGAAAGAAGACTGGGTCTTTCAGAAAGTACTGTGCCCTGCTATGAAAATGCAGAGAAGAGAAAGCCCATAGGAACATTTTGGCAACACGGATCCACATGGGGGAATATTAGTCTAGTTGCAAATGTTTCAGGTAATTTTATCCTTATGACTTAAACGGTGAATTAATTTTACTCCTCTAGAGTAGATCCTATGGTCGTTATATAACATTTTGAATATTATTTGCCTAATTGCCTACCGAGAGAAACAGCAGTAGACTCTGACTCTTCCGGGACGAAAGACAGTTGTATTTGTCACCTGTTAATAAGTCTGCATTTCGAGTTTAAGCACCAAGGGCATAAGACAGCAAATGTGAGTTTAATATTGAGTAACAGATTGCCTCTAGGTCTGATAAAAAGTCAGTTTTCTAAGCTTGCAAGGCTGAAGCCCATATCTTAGACTAAGGTAAATTCATGAAGTCCCAAATAGTATTGTGTGGGAAAACTAAAGACGCATCCAAACATTTTTTACCCTATGTAGGTGTTAGATGTAGACATGCACTATGACATAACACATAGAAAGAATCTAAGGAGGTTTGGTTTTGTGTCTATATAAAGTTTCTATTCTAGTAATCGACAAAGCCTCGTGACTCAATACCTGGGTTTACAATTAATGTTAATGATCAAATGGATGTTTGTAGGCAACATCCAAGTGACAAAAGACATACTGTTGCTATTAATGATTTAAGTATTTTCCAAAGCCCCTAAATTTATTATCTTAACATTCAAATATATGATAATCTGTTACTTCTAGCTGCAAAAATCAGATTTCATGTGAAAAGTGATTAGAATGTAATGTTTTGTATTTGATAATCTGTATACAATCTGCCCACAAAGCATTTATGAGAGCAATTCTAATTTCTTGTGATTGTTACCAATAAGCAGCTGACAGTGCTCCTCATTACGACTCTCAATTCATTCTTGGGACAGAAGTTTTTAACCACCAAGCATTATATTTACATCAGAAGAGTTGATTTTATTACCAAAATAAAAAAAAAAAAAAAAAAAAAAAAGAAGTCTCTGAATTCAGGTTGAACAAGACCCATTTAGATTACCTTAAGAAGTAGAAACATTTAGCCAAGTTGCCTTCATAATTTTAGGGTTTTTTTTTGTAAATATTTCTATTTCTAATTCCATTTACTCCTAGGCACCAAAGTATTAAAGTATGTTATAGTTAGAAAAGTTATGTAATAAATTGCCTTTCCAGTTAAATGTAATCATTACTATTACCTCCCTACTCTGCTACTCTGTTGTATTGTATTGTATTGTATTGTATTGTATTGTATTGTATTGTATTGTATTTTTTGTCTTATTTTTTGACCTTCAGCTCGTGTTTTCCACATGGACAGCTTTTGATTGTGTGGTACCTTACTGAGGATATGGGTTATGCATCAAATTTGGACTACTTGCATATTTGAAGCTTTTTCATTTTTTTGAATAAACTCTGTGGCTTATTAGATCTATAAAACTGATAAAGCCAGTAAAATTTACTGAAGTACAGGGAACATATTGAAATTTTAGCTTATGAAAGTGAGTTTGTCCAAAGAATAATTATAGAATCTGCAATGTTACACTCTGGGGAAAAAAATCCCAATTATCTACTTTGAAAGTTCATGTGTTTTCCACCAACAATTGGAAAGAAGTATCTTTTCCCTCCCACCTACAAGTAGCCTAGTGGTAGATAATGTCAAACCACTTAGACACTGAGTAGCTCTGAGTAAACAATGTCT
Organism: Leopardus geoffroyi; assembly: GCF_018350155.1. Classification (NCBI taxonomy): domain Eukaryota; kingdom Metazoa; phylum Chordata; class Mammalia; order Carnivora; family Felidae; genus Leopardus; species Leopardus geoffroyi. The sequence goes on along the minus strand of NC_059327.1, from coordinate 23,719,949 downwards.
ATACAGAACTAATTCCTAGCCACAAAACTTTTCTACATAAATGTAAATGAAGGCATGGTGATACTCTTTTTATGCATCCAAAGAATCTGTTTTTTTTGTTTGGTTGTTATTTTTAATAATGACTCTGAAATAAGGTGCTGGTACCTTTTTTTCTCTCAGCAAAGTTAATCATATACCACTCAAATTAATAAACTTTACCAACTCATTTGATCCATTAGGCACTCAGAAGCTCACATGCCAGTTTGTAAACTGATACTGTGCTGGTTCTTTAAATACAAATGTCATTGTTGCTTTATGTAAAGAACTATAACAAAACTCTAGACTTTTTTTGTATTTTGGTTTTGGATTTTTTTTTTTTTTGGTTTATGAATTTCATGGACAGCCATTTCTCAACATTTACATTTACATAAAGTATGTGTTGTGGGCACACAGTGTGTAAGTTGGAAAAAAATCAAAAGGAGCACAAGGGAAGTCTGGAGAATGGCCCATCCTTTTGTTTTCTAAAACAAATCCCTTTACAATAGCTTTGTGAAGCTGTGGACACAGGCTAGCTGACATAAATGCATTTTTAAAAATGCAAATTTGAAACATCTAGTTAAATATTCATTAAGATGATTGAAAGGAATAAAAACAATGGATAAATGGCAAATGGACAGCATAAGTTGTGTGTGTGTATGTGTGTGTGCATGAAATAGAAAAAAACCAGAAAGAGTTTGATGGAAAGGAGATACTTTTTGAAAGAACAGAATATTATAGATAACAGTAGAAGATCATAGAATAAACGAAGAGATAGAATGTTAAAGTTGCCAGAATATATCCTTGTCGAAGGTCTGATTGCTCAAATATTTTGGATATGGAATAAGATAAAGCAACCAGCTCACATTTTCAACTTTTGCTTGCACCTCTTTCCAAAAGAGATTTTTGAAGTGTTATATGATAAAAATTTAGACATTAAGACACAGATATGACAAAATGTTTTCTGTATTTTCCGAGTTAAACTTCTTCATGAGTGCCAATATCTATTGATGATACTGAGATGGAAGAGAGTGAAGAAAGGTAAAGAACCTATGCTTGCAATTAAAGTCATTTTGGTTTTCCAGTTTAAACAGCCTTAGGTGAGATCAGGAATATTCAGTCCATTCACATTTCAACTTTGTATCAAAGCCATTTCTTGGGATGGTATGTGGTCTCCCTCAAGGAGAGCTGAAGTCGCCATATATAGAGTTTGGGACAGAGGGCCTGCCATGTATTTACCGATAGTTTTGGTACCTTTTGTTCCTTTCTGGCCCACCATCATCAGGCAACTGCTCTGCCTTGTTTCTGCATGTCCTATTGGCATCAAATACCAAACTTCATTCTTGGTGAACTGCAAGTTGTGATTCTGGCACAAGCCAGGCAGTGCTAATTGCTTCTACTGCTGACACATTTCCAACACAGCTCCCACAGATCTTTTGAGTCCCAAGCAATACTCATGATCCACCTAAGGATGTCTACTCTGCAAGCCCTGCACTAGGGCTGCCTCATCTGTGGAATGAGAAGTCCAGTGGAAGCCATATACACTCTCATCATGCCAATTTCCCTTCTGTGGGGAGCCTACAAGAACTCCTAGATTTCTTCAAGATCACACAGTTGTTCAGGGGGATTTAGAGGAGTATCTTCATATATTCCTCTTTAAACATGTCAATAATGAAGAGGTAGGAAACATATCACTGGTTTTCAGCTGTTTCCTCAACATAGATGGGATTTCAATAGTCTGTCTTCCAGTTTTGAACCCATGACGAGGATCAGAAGTAAAATACTTTTTTGTGAGTTCAAGTTCTAAATCTTGATTACCTAGCACTTAAAAAAAAGAGTTTGGGTGTAAGCAAAAATAAAATGCTTGGTTTGGGCTGGGCTAGCAGGAGTTGATGCTTTTAGTCGTGTGTATTTGCATAGGAAGGTGAGAAGACCATCTACTGAGGAGGAAGTCATTAAATAATATGGATCCGTGGGCATTTTAAAACTCAAGCCATCTGGTCTTTTTTTTTAAAAAATGGATTAAAAATAGCCACTTTAGGAATATTGAGTGTTTTTATATATAAAAAGGAAGATACCCATTAGACTAAATGAGATGCTTCTTATTCTATACGTGCATACCCTTTGACAGTAATTTCTTAGCAATGCCTAGGATATGTGAGGTTTCCTCTTTGGTAATGGTCACTGACCTGCTTATGTGATGCAAAAGGAATCACTTATTAACACAAAATGTGTTAGCATTGGATGAACTAAAGCTTTGACTGTGAGAAATAAAGACATATTTTTTAAAAAATATCTAAGAACATTAGCATCTGAATTTCTCTTGCTAACGTTTCTTTTACTTTTTGAGACCTCTTCTCAGAACTTGTAGAACTCTCTTTGCCTTCTTTGTGCCCTGCAGAAATCTGTTACACAATTTTTTAATGTTTATTTATTTTTGAGAGAGAGAGCATGCGTGTGGGCATGCTAGCGGGGGAAGGGCAGAAAGGGAGGGAGACAGAGAATCCAAAGTGAGCTCCTACACTGACAGCACAGAGAGCCTAATGCGGGGCTGGAAGTCACAAGCTGCCAGATCATGACCTGAGTGGAAGTTGGGCACTTAACCAACTGAGCCACCCAGATGCCCCTGTTACACTTGTTTTTCACCATACATTATTGACAGGATCAGTTAAGAAGAGACAATATATATCAATTATGTCAAATGAGAAATCAAACATTACTTTGAATTTGAACATATTCAACTGTGTCTCTAAAGAGTTGCATCATTTAGGTTTTGTATACAGAGGTTACACAAGAAAAATTGTTTTTGAATTCTAAAAAGCTGTTATACTTTCTATGGAGGAGGGTAACACAGGAAGCCAAGTAACATTTCCTTGTCAAGAAGGAAAGAACATGTAGAAATGAGCAGATAAAAATATAGAGAACATACTTACAAGTGCAACTGTTTTATTTTTTTCCATCATAGACACTGTAAGGTGAGTCATAAATCTACCTCCTATATTTCTCTCCATTTTAAATGGTTCATGAGGGATACCCCTAAAAGTCATTAGGCTGACTACATATCTTTCATTGTAAGAGAACAGTTTTAAATTATATGTCTAAATGTTCTATCTTGTACATATATTCAAAGATGCATTTCTTTTGTTGTAAAAGTTGTAACTATTAAAACCTATCAGACTGTCCCCTATCCCATATTTGCATTTAATATTTTTACTTATTTATAACTGTGTTTTTATCTGATTTCAATGGGTAGTTGAAGTAATTTTCTAAAAAAAGATTTATTTTGCACAATTTTATGTGAAGCTATGTTTAAATGACTGAGAATCTAAATATAAATGATAAGCAGGCTTTGCCTTCAGGAATTCCATAATCTAGTGGGAGAGAGCAAACTTTAACAGGTACACTCTACATAATGATATGAATGGAACAAGAGTGGGACCATGAGAGCATCAAGAAAGGTATTTAACCCAACCAATAGAAGTAAAGAATGTTGAGCCCACGGGGCTGGTGTCAGAGCAGAGGTTAGAAGGATGATTAACATCTTCCCCTTACACATAACCCAGAAAGAGGAGGAAATAATAAAAGTAAAAGCCTTTACCAGCAGCAGTCCAATCCAAGACCACAAGGTGTTAGAGATTCAGTGGTATGTGGGAGGCAAGACAGTTATGCACGATCAGGTTATAAAAGATTTTGTATGCCATGTTAAGGAACCACTTGAACTTCATCTATTAGGCAATGAGGAGTCTTTAAAATATTCTAAAATCAGGGGTCCCTGGGTGGCTCAGTCGGTTAACTGGGCAATGTCAGCTCAGGTCATGATCTCGCGGCTCCTGGGTTCAAGCCCCGCATCAGGCTCTGTGCTGACAGCTCAGAGCCTGGAGTTGTCTTCAGATTCTGTGTCTCCCTCTCTCTCTGTACATCCCCCACTTGCTCTCTCTCTCACTGTCTCTCTCAAATATAAAGAAACATTAAAAAATAAATATTTTAGGACATACCAAGTATGCATTTTAGGCTGTTTTTTCTGACTACGGTAGGAAGGGTGGATTTAAAGTGGGTCAGTCAGGAAGTTACTTGAAGAACGTGATGATTAATTTCATGTGTCAACCTGGCTAGGTCACAACATCCAGGTATTTGGTCAAACATTGTTCTGGATGTTGCTTTGAAGATATTTTTAGGTGAGATTGACACTTACGTTGTTACACTTTATATAAAGCAGATTACTCTCATAGGGTGGATGGGCCTCATCCAATCATTTAAAGGCCTTAAAAGAAAAATAGAACAAATTCTCCAGAGGAAGAGGGAAATTCTGTCAGAGGAATGCGCTTGGGAACTTGGGCTGCAACATCAACTCTTCCCTAAGTGTCTAGCCGGATGGCCTACCCTGAAAATATTATACCTGCCAGCCTCTGCAATTGGGAGAACCAGTTCCTTCCTCTCTCTCTTTCTCGCTCTACATAGACACCATATTGATTTTGCTCCCCTGGAGACTCTAATACAAAATAGTATAAGAGAGATCACTGTAAATGCTCTCCATGAAATTAAGGAACTCTGAGATTGACAGGATTCTGTAAGCAAATCAGTGAGTCTAGCCAGCAGCTGTCATTGTACATCAATTTGGAACTCGGAGGTGTCAGGTAGAGGTCCTTTGTTGTTGTTTGCTTTGATGTCAGAACAGAGGTGAACTCATTGATGAGATCACCCAGGAAGAACATGTAGAGGGAGGAGGGCAAAAGGTGAACATTAAACCCTGAGAGAAAATTCAAGACGCCTGACAGGAAGGGAGCCTATGAAGTAAACTATAAAGAATACAGAATATAATGAAAGAAAACCAGGAGGAAATAATTAAGAGAAACTGTGTTGCCAGTCAGAGAAGTTACTTCATACATGCATAATATGATTCAGTGTAATGGGCAATGCTTTTCTTCTTTTTCCTTTTCTTTCTTTCTTTTCTTTTCTTTTTTTTTTTTTTTTTCAATTTTCTTTTAGAGAGAGAGTGAGTTACAGTGGGGGAAAGGGGCAGAGAGAGAGAGAGAGAGACTCCTAAGCAAGCTCCAATTACACTCAGTACAGGGCCCGATTTGGGGCTTGAGCCCACGACCCTGGGATCATGTATGACCTGAGCCAATATCAAAGGGCAGTCGCTCAACCTTGTCACCCAGGAACCCCAACAATGCTTTTCATTCAAAGCCTAGCAATCAATCTTATGATATACTTTAACACAGGAAAGCTTTATGTGATTAATATGTCTTTTTGCTTGTAGTAAAAGAATCACCTCTGCTGAAGTTTCTCACAATTTTCTGCCTTTGATTTTAAATTTGTAAATTGGTATTGGACTGTGTCTTCATGTTGATCCATTTTCTGCCTACTATGAAAAATCTGCATGGCTGAATTATTATCTCCATACTATAAAGTTTCATCTGCCTTTGATCTCTTTACACGGTGTCTTATTTACAAAAAAAATATTATTTGTAGGCTGGATATCAGTTTCATTATGTTTATAGACCTTTCCTCTTTATCATCTTTATAAGTATCTTCTGTGACTTCCCAGATATTTGGGGTTCTTTCCATGGTTTGTGCTCCATCTCACCAAGTTCATTTCTATACAATGTATTGATATATTTTATTTCCAATTTGTCTGCATGTTCAGTTTCTACTTAATTACCTTGTTTAGTTTCATAACATTCCTTTCTTGGTGATTATTTACCTTATTCATTAGATTTTTTTTTTGCTTTTTTATTGAAAATAGTAATAGTTTATAAGATATTCTTCTGTTTTATAACATGATTATATTAGCTCATGGAAATAATCCCTATCCTGATAGGTAGGGAAATGCTCTTCCCTTACAAAGTAAGATTTTGCCTGCCACATGTTGAGCTTTTGGGTTTTTCTCATCCATGAACAAAGAGCTATCTGGAGATGTCTAGACTCTTTTTGCTTGTCTGTCTGTGCTTATTTATGCCATTAATTGTATCTGTCCCCAGTGACATCAAAACACCAAGTAATGTCAATGTTCTCTACTCGATATTGAAGAGATGCTTTCTCTCTCTTTTTTTTTTAATGTTTATTTTTGACAGAGAGAGAGAGAGAGACAGAGCATGAGTGGGGGAGGGGCAGAGAGAGAGAAGGAGACACAGAATCTGAAGCAGGCTCCAGGCTCCGAGCTGTCAGCACAGAGTCCGACTCCAGGGTTCGACCTCACGAACCATGAGATCATGACCTGAGCCGAAGTCGGATGCTTAACTGACAGAGCCACCCAGGCGCCCTGAGATGCTTGCTCTTCTTTCTAGTACCATAGCCTTCTCGTATTTGCCTCCTCTAATGTAGACATCATTTTTGCCTCCTTCATCTGGTCATCACCAGGGGAAAGAGCATTATGGAAAAATTCGGTAGTCTATAATAAGGTGAAAAAGATAACAACCCTCTTATTCATTAGTATCTTTTTAGGATATAGTAGCACAGAAAAAAATTAAAATTCTGTAGAGATACTTGAACCCAAATTTTCTATCCTGCATCAATATTTGGCCTTAAGGAGCATCTGGATGGCTCAGTCAGTTAAGTGTCTGACTTTGGCTCAGGCCATGATCTCACCGTTCAGTAGTCCAAACCCTGCATGGGGCTCTGGGCTGACAGCTCAGAGCATGGAGCCTGCTTTGGATTCTGTGTCTCCCACTCTCTCTCTGTTCCTCCTCTCCTCACACACTCTCTCTCTCTCTCTCTCTCTCTCTCAAAAATAAAGATAAAAAAAAACCTAAAAAAAAATATTTGGCCTTAAAAGTTTAAAGGTGAGTTGTCTATCCTGTCACTGAGAACACGGCAGCTGTTTACAGACAGGTTCTCTTTCATGTTTCTGAGTTAGGGCAATATAGGAAGTAGAATGAAGATTCCATTAAACCTGGTTGGTATTTCTGGCACACAGCTATACAAGCTCTTTCATCATCTGTCCCCGTTAATTAGGACAATTATAGAAACTTTTGCAGGGTTTTGGTTATATGTTTTTATTTGTACTATGATTGGTTGTTACCATGGATTCTTTATTGGTCATTTTCATGAGTAATTGTTTTTTGTTTTTTTTTTTTTTAAGAAAACCTGGACAATAGTCATGGTTACATCTCTAGGCGAAGGCTGTTTTTCTCACTTAATCATCAAAACACCAAAGAGTGAGCTAGTAATATCCTTATTTTACAAATGAAGATAATGAGACTTACGCATGGAGGTTAAGTAACTGGTTCAAATTCATTCAACTAGTAAAGGCAGAAACCAGTGATCTGAAGCAAACTTAAGTCCAAGTACTAAGTTCTCACACAATATCCTGACTGGTTTTGCTTTAACATGTCTATTCTGCTTCTAGATTTTACCTTAAAACTTTTGATGTGTGCCTCACAATCATTCTAGATATGATTAGAATAAAATTATATTATAATTTAAGAAAGCTTTGATTTCTTGCTCCTAATCCTATATTCACTTTGATTAGACACAGATTTATTTCAGACTTGCTACATTCAAACTCCTAGAAATTTGTTAAAATATTCTTTCTCATCTTTTATTTGACTATCAAAACTGGGATACATTTAATTGCAGTCTATACACCCTTAGTCTTAATGTCTCAGTTGAATTCTTAAAACATACTGAGCCCTTCACTAATCAGTTAATGATGCAGTAAAAATAGAGTCTAGGTCTTTATCCTGGGAATATAATTAAAAATAGATAGCTTACGTACAAGCTACACTAGCTTGAAAGTATTATGTAATGAGACCAAATCTACATCTCTAGTTGTCTTTAATGTCACTTAACATGAATTTCTCGAGGACATATTCAGGTTTGATCACAGGCCACACTCACTGGCAAAATATGAGAAATCACAGAATACTTGGCCATTTTAGGTAAGAAAATACTTGGCTAAAATGTAAAGTCCAAAATACTTTGTAAAAAGTATGCAAGTATGGGCGTCACTAGGGTGGCTCAGTTTGTTGAGCGACTGATTTCAGCTCAGGTCATGATCTCTGTGCTGACAGCTCAGAGCCTGGAGCCTACTTTGGATTCTGTGTCTTCCTCTTTCACTGCCCCTCCCCTGCTCACGCTGTCGCTGTCGCTGTCTCTCTCTCTCTAAAATAAATAAACATAACACTTTATAAATTAAAAAATAAAAATATGCAAACATGATAAATATGTATCTAATTAATTATTTCTTGGGGTGCCTGGGTGGCTCAGCCGGTTGGGTGTCCGACCAACTCAGGTCATGATCTCTCAGTTTGTGAGTTCAAGCCCCGCATCGGGCTCTGTGATGACAGCTCAGAGCCTGGAGCCTGCTTCGGATTCTGTGTCTCCTTCTCTCTCTGCCTCTCCCCCCACCTGTGCTCTGTCTCTCTCTCTATCAAAAATAAACACAATATAAAAAATTAGTTATTTCTTTAATTTATATTAGAAATCATTGCTTAAAAATGATAACAGTCTCCAACTGTTTTCTGTGATTATCCTTTATTCATGTACTTCCATTTTTCTAAAACATTCCATTCCCTAATATTTCTCAACATACCCTTTAAGTAATCTATCGTTAATCCTCTGCAAAATCTCTGGTCACAAAGTATGCCCTGTTTTCATGTCACTGTATTTCTCATTCTCTACTTCTCAGCCAGTCAGAGAGGTGGCTTTGCCTATTCCCAACAGATGTGCTTAGTTGGCAAATAGGAATTCTGTTTATCCCTAACAGCAATTTATATTGCAGTCCCTTTATATTCAGTCTTCAAATCTTATATTAAGCATAAATAGGTAAATACATTTAAATCCAATCTAAGTAAATATTTTATACTAATTTTTCCACCTATATACCACAATGACAATTTAGATATATTCATTACTAATCCCATTAAAAACTTGAACAAGACAAATTTTCTATTATGTTTCTAGACAACTACACCTTTCAGCAAATTCTTTAGGATTTTAAATGTATGATTCTTTTTAAGTAGTGAATGTTGCACTCTTGTAAGCAAGGTTAAACTATTGTTCAAGCATAAAATCTTAAGGAAAACATGTTGTAAGTGAAAATAAAACCTTAGCTTAATCAATGAGATGAAAATAATAAATTCCAAGTCAGGTAGCTCAGATAATTTTCCCAGAACATTTTTCTGGGAAATAAGAAAGGTCTTATATCAAAAATAATGTGTAGTGTCAATTAATAAGTAAAGCTACAAATTTGTTAGATAAAGAAAAAAAGATATTTCATTTTGGTTTTCAAAATATTTTATACTGCAAATTTAATTTCATGATCGCTAGGAAATATGTGTTATCATAAAAGGATATTTCCCATTAATTTTACAGATTTTAGGAAACAGTTCATAAGTAATTTTAATGTTGTTTTCCCAAGAAAAGCTTGTAAATTATTAATGAATATGTTAGATTCATGAAATCTCTGATTAAGATAGCTTATTATTAATATTTAATACCAAAAAGTTCAGTTTCTATAGTATTGTTTCTGTTGATTTCAGTTGAATTTCCCAGACTTTTCTTCTATGGATTCTTTTTTGTTACGTATTTGTTGAATTAATGAATCCATGGATATTGTAATAAAATGAAGGTAAAGCTTAAATGTATGAAGCTAGAGGCTATATAAAGTAAACACCTTTAAAATGCTAACCATATCCAAAATAACAATGAGTACTTCCCATTCCCAATTTTACTAATTTATTGAGATGTTTTACATTCAAAATTTATCTGACTCAATTTTATTAACACTTAGCTTTAACTGAGGGCTAAATTCCATGCGGGTTCTAATTTGCATACAATGAGCACAAAAAGCAGTGAAATTCAAAAAAGATGCACCTAGAGTTTTAAGTATACACATTATATACTGCTCTTCCTTTCCTTCCTCCCAAGCACAAACACTGGCCAATTAGTCCTGTGTTTTAGTTGAGAGATGAAGTTAAGAACAAAAGGTCAGGAGTGGTCCTGATTGATAACAATGTTAAATTCTGTTTGGAATTTCAGAATTTAGACCTAGGTCACCAATTGAAATACAACATGATTGCTTAAAATACCTGATTTTGAACTAAATTAAAGTGAAAGTTTTTTTCTATCATTTGTGTGTTTACATACGTGAGTGTGACTGAGCACACACTGCTTGTGCACTAACAAGAGGTTCTCACAACTGTGCTAGAATTCAAGGACTGATGATTTGCAATTACAAATTTCCTACCCAAATACAAACACCACCAGGGTTCTGACAAGCATTCTGAAAACTAATGTCTAATATATCATCTCCAATACCTTGAAGAAGGGATGCAAAGAGTCATGGATGTAAATTTTAACTTGATAATTTCTACATCTGTGTATAATTTTTTAATGTTTATTTTTGAGAGAGCCCCTGTGCACAAGTGGAGGAGGGACAGAGAGACAAGGGGACAGAGGATTTGAAGCAGGCTCTGGGAAGACAGCAGAGAGCCTGTTGGAGGGATCAAACCCATGAACCATGAAATCATGACCTGAGCTGAAGTTGAACGCTTACCTAAGCCACCCAGGTGTCCCTGTTTATAATTTTTTATAAAACAAAGGTTTCATAAAACAACATTTACGAACAAATATTTATAAAATAAATTAAGGTGACAAAACTTGCATAAAACTTCCAGTTGGATATCCAATTGAATATATCACTTCTTTGAGAATCTAGAGCTATACAAATAATCAGAAACCTCAAAGGCTTGTGCAGTTAAAGTATACAACTGACTTTAAATAAGAGTGCCAGGTGCCTTTGGTAGAAAGTTGCTATGATGCTGTTATTTTTTTATGGAAAAAAAAAAAGGCAGCAAAGTGAGCATTTGCATATTGACTACAAGAAAAAAGAGAAAAAATATGAATCACAAATTAACTTCTCTCAATAGCTCATACAATTTACAAAGTTAGGTTATAGCTTATTGTTATAGCTTATCACATCCCAAAGTAGACCTCTCTATGTATAGACTTATTTCACAAAGCCTTGAATTAAAGACGTAGAGAAGAATTTTGGGAGTAATATTCAATATGGAAAATGACAACAAATATAGGTCTAATCTTTTCACAGCCATTTCTTTCAGGTGACATACCAATATCTAAAGTGCCAACAAGTCACTAGAAAATATTGAGAATATATTTTCTTTATCTAAAGAATACAGAATTCAGTCAATTACACTCTACAGAGTTTCTAAGAAATAACACAGTTGTACTGAATTGACTTAAACAATATTAATGTCCCTGCAATAACTCAACTCGTAATTTAGTGAAGAAATCAAGGGAACATATTTATTCTTTACTGCACATGTGACTAAGCAAGACATTCTGTACTGGATGTTCTCAAAGGAGAAGGCCAGATCTCTCTTAAGCATACAAATGTGGTTTTGCTTGACTTCTTTAATGTCCATATATATATGTGTGTATAAGTATATATACATATAAATATATATACACATACATATCCATGCATATATAATGTTAATAGACCTTCTTTTCTTTTTTTTCAATGTTTTAATTATCTTTGGGGGGGGGAGAGAGAGAGAGAGAGAGAGAGAGGGAGAGAGAGAGAGATAAATAGAAAGGGAGCAGGATAGGGGCACAGAGAGAGGGGAAGAGATGATCTGAAGTGGGCTGTGGACTGATAGCAGTGAGCCAACGTGGGGCTCGAACTCACAAACCATGAGATCATGACCTGAGCCAAAGTCAGATGCTCACCCAACTGAGCCACCCAGGTCCCCCTGTAGACCTTATTTTCATAACAATTTTAAGTTCACAGTAACATTAAATGGAAGGTACCAAGACTTCCATATACCCTCTGCCCCCGACACATGCATGGCATTCTGCATTATCAACATCCTAAACAGAGTGGTAAATATATTATAATTGAGGAACCTGCTTTAAGACATCATTATCACCCAAAGCCCATAGCTGTTTGATTTTTTGATTGCTCTAAGGCATCAGCAGTTTTTCTCTGCCTTAAATCTCAGTATTTTTCCATTTGGGTGAGGGGACACTTAAAAGGTTAGGCCAAATGTGTTCAGCTACTCAAGTATTAGGAGAATTGACAGTAGGAAATTTCACAGACCTTGAGATAAATGATCCCCAGAAGAATCTTTATGAATAATTTTAATGAAATAGCTCACAGCTATTTCTTTTTAGAAGAGAGGAAATCCAAATAAAAGTGTTCAGTTAATAAAAACTGGTTATCTTTCACTAATTTTACTTAGAATAAAACTACAATTCAAAAACTATTTCAAATGTCCATTGCATTTGCTGCTTTAAATGCAATCTTTAGGAAGAACTCAATGTATATTGTTTGGCCTCACAAAAACAGTTCTTCATGCAAAACATAGAGTAAATTCTAAATAGGAATCCTGATTGGGTAGAATACATCAGAAAAGTCCGTGAAGGAGGTTGTCCATATAATGGTTATGGTACCTACATGAGTTTTGCTATTTTATAAGAATTATATATTTATTTTGTGTTTAACCAAAAGTAAAAAATACAACAAAATTATCAAGTTACTTTGATGAAACTATCAACTCTGAACACACTGCTCCATTTGAGAATATCCATATATATTATAGTAGATGCGGGAATCAGACCTAGTTAGTCACAGGGTGAAGCAAGTTCTTTCTCCATTAAGAAAAACATAATCAGGGTAGTTAAGTTTCGCTTTTTCCCACCCAATGGGAAAAGAGAGGTCATAAGTCTTTAGTTACTCAGTTTATCTTGTTTCCTAGGACTAAATTCACTTTAATATAAAAATCCACTGAGGAGGGAAATTACAATATTTCTTGATCTAATATTCAATGGCTCATAACTAAAGATTTGATTCCCGTATAGGTTTTTCTAGGTCAGTAAGACTTTTCTGATGCACTTGATATTATTTTTAGAGGACAGACATTACAGAACAAGAAAGTGTTGCTTATCTAGGATCAGGTATGTTTTTTGCAAATTATACACTGATCCTATCTTGCCAGGTTTCAAAGTCTCAATTACAAAAAAAATAGTTTGTTGGCTTTGAAAATTGAATACCTATTTCTGCATTTTCTTAAGTACAACAGGACAATTGTCATAGTAGTATTTTAAGTATTCATTGTGTATTACCACATAAGGTTTTAAAAATATTTAGGTTTTCACTGATAACTCATACTTTTGTATTAATTCCAGAAAACAAAGCAATTTTATATTGAATGAAGTGAATTCACTATGATTCACATAGATTTCCACTGATTATAAAATACATGCTCATTAAATAAAGAATCTAAAAAAAGTTTAAGAATAAAAAGAGACTGCTGATAGATCATTGTCATTTAATATTTTGCTAATTACTTAATATCTTTTCTCATGTAATTCTTTTTAAAAATTTGACATAACATTGCATATATTATTTCAATGTCTTTTTCACCTAATGCATAACATAAATTTATTCAGAATCATTATTACTTAAAAAATAAATTTTTTTACAGATTTAACTTCTCTTGTTTAGACATTCATGTTGCTTCATATAAATAGAAGATATACTTCTTTGAGCATAATTTTTTCTCCATATCTCTGATTCTTTTAGGGTACATATCTCATGTTAAATTACTCTAAAGACATGGAATTCTAAAGAATGATACAGATTTCAAGTTATTCTCCAGAAAGGAAAAGAAAACCCATTTTATTTCCAAGTATGGCTATGCGATCATTTTATATCGGTATTACCTTTAATAAAACTTTAAATAACTATCTTTAAGTGGTAGAATATCAGGTGATCAACCAAGAATGTTGTATGTTTGTATGTAAATATAAATGTATACATTCACATGCACATTATATTTAAGATATAATATGTTTAATATATATTTATTTAATATTTGTCTTGAAGTGTGTATTATTGTATACTTTAATACTAAAGTGAAAAAAAAGAAAATGTATGCTAAGTTTAAAAATGGTATTTAAAACACTGACAATATCAGGGTTGCCTGGGTGGCTCAGTCAGTTAACCATTCGGCTCAGGTTATGATCTTGCGGTTTGTGACTTCAAGCCACATGTCCGGCTCTGCTCTGATAGCTCAGAGCCTGGAGCCTGCTTTGGATTCTGTGTCTCCCTCTCTCTCTGCCCCTCTCCTGCTCGCACTCTGTCTCTCTCTCTCCCTCAAAAATAAATAAGCATTAAAAGAAATGGTTTTTTTAACACACTGACAACATCACTAGTTGTAAAAATGTGGAACAAGAATGTACATTCATTGTTCCTGGGAATGCAAAATGGCACAGCCCCTTTGGAAAATGATTTAGTTTCTCACAAAACTAAACATACTCTTACCACTTGATCTAGGAAACATGCTCCCTGGTATATACCCAAAGGCATTAAAAACTAATGTCCACACAAAAACCTACACACACATGTTCATGGCAGCTTTATTCATGATTGCCAAAATCTGGAAGCAATCAAGAACCCTTAAGTAGGTGAATGTGTAAGAGAATTGTGACACATCCAGACAAGTATTTAGCACTAAAAATAAACAGGCTATCGAGCCATGAAAAGACATGGAGAAAGCTTAAATGCATATTACCAAATAAAACAAGCCACTCTGAAAAGGTGGCAGACTGTATAATTCCAACTATATGACATTCTAGAAAAGGCAAAAGTATGGAGACAGTGAAAGGACCAGAAGTTGTCAGGTGTTAAGGCGGAAAGAGGAATACATAGGTGGAACACAGAGAATTTTTATGGCAGCGAAATTGCTCTGTATGATAGCATTAACGGTAGACACACAACATTGTACATTTGTCCAAACCCACAGAATGTACAACACCAAGAATGAACCCTAATGTAAACCATGGACTTGGAACAATAATGATGTGGCAATGTAGGTTCATCAATAGTAACAGATGAGCCACTCTGATGAGGGATGTTAATGGTGAGGGAAGCTGTGCCTACGGGGTGTGGCGGGGCAGAGGGTACATGGGAACACTGTATTTGCTGTGAACCTAAAACTGCTCTAAAAAATTAAGCCTATTTAAAATCCTAAATAAATAAAAAAGGGGATCTAACTGTTGCTCTAACTGCATTTCTTAGGATGGTATTGAGGTGGAGTCTATTCATCCTTTGAATCTTGACTGCCTTGTGACTTTCTTTGGCTAATGGAATGCACAGCTATGAACAATGATAGCCAACCAGTTTTTCACCTTAGATGTCTAAAAGTCTTGCATATATCTACACTCTTCCTTGGAACTTCTAACTTATTTAAAAATGGCTAATGTACTGGAGAATGAAAGACATGTGATCCAATCACCCAGCCCATATAGAAATGAATGTCAAGTACAGGAATCAGGCATCCTAAACCAGCCAGCTAGACAGCTTCCTGCATATCTATGAGGAAGCTCTCCCAACATCAGATAATGGAATGCCCATTCAATCCACAGATATCTGAGTTAACGGAATGTTTATTATTTTAAGCTACTGGGATGTGTATCTGTTTTAAGACAGTCTTGTAGCAATGGATCACTGATAACATCATACCTCTTTAAAATGCCTGTGAATACATAAAAAAAAATGAGCATGCCTATAATTTCTTAGAAGAAATCAGGTACTCATGTTAGGGACCACTTTTTATTTGTACAGATGACAGAAAAAGTTATAGAAAGTGTCACTGTTCTGTAGTTTGGTTATAATGAATGCACTACGAATATAATGAATCAAAAGAAAAAATAGAGCAACAGAATATAAATTAATAGATGTCAAATGAATAACCTTATCTTAATCCAAAATTAAGCACAAACTATTCAAAATCATGCCCTATAACACATTGTGGGGACTTAAACAGGCACTTATTAATATATTGTCAAATAGTAGAATATGGCCTATACAAACATTGGCTTTTGGCTACAGTGGCTTTTGAATAATACCAACAGTAGAATGATTCCTGAGTAAGTGGAGCACATGTGATCTGCTATTAGGGAAACAAATATTCACATATTAACTCAGTCACTTTTTAATTACAAGAAATTGGGCAAGAACTTTTCTTTAAAAATAGAGATAATATACATTAAGTAGGAACATATTTTGTAAGACAAAATATACATAGCACCTAACATAGTGTCGCATGAATACTTTTCCCTTTTCCTTCTTAACACCAATTTCTAGTTTCTTTGAAGACCCAGGTATTAACCTATTTTAAATAAATTTATAAGAGCTTTTCTAGAAATCTGGGTATTTATTTAATTTTATTCAATTTTAATTTTTACTTTATTTTATTTTAATTTTTTATTTTATTTTTCCGCTTACGAACTAGAGCTCCTAGACAGCTATACAGTTAATATTACTTTTAAGTCATCAATCAGAAATGAAGCATAATAGAAAAAAAAATAAAGTAGGTGAACTGAAAAATAAAATTCAATTTATAAGATTGTAATTTACCATGGGCTAGAGTAAACTGCATATTACAGTGGAGATATACACATTTTAAACATTGTTTAAGCAACTTGTATTGCTTTTTAATTTCATATTTTAGAGACTAATGAATATTGAAAATAAATACTGAGGCACCTGGGTAGCTCAGCTGGTTAAGCGTCTGACTTTGGCTCAGGGCATGATCTCACAGTTCGTGAGTTTGAGCCCGACATCAGGCTCTGTGCTGACAGCTCGGAGCCTGGAGCCTGCTTTGGATTCTGTGTCTCCCTCTCTCTCTGCCCCTTCCCTGCTCACATTCTGTCTCTCTCTCTTAAAAATAAATAAACATTTAAAAAATAAAGAAAATAAATAATTCTTTTGGTAATGCACACACACATACATGCATATGTGGGTTACATTTTTATTTAAGTTTTATGCTTCCCTCCTCTGAGTAAAACTGGCATCATGACATAAACTTGTTGGCTTATATAAAACTTTTAACGAATGGACAGTGCTTCGGTAGTTTGGTTTAAGTCAAGCCCGAGACCAAAAAAGAATAAAGTGAATAGGAGAGGTGACAGGGGCTTAGCATATTTCAAAATCTCTTAAACCCAGAAGTATACAAAAATGATGGATGGCAAAAATAGGGGAATTGTAAGAAAATAAGTATTTTACTCTCTACTGACATTATTCAGTTACAGAATTTATAAGGCACATTGAAGTACAGTTGAACACACTTGGAGATATTTCATGGATCATCACTCATGCTTTGGGAAGAACAGAGTGGGCTACCCCAAAGCTGATAGCCATCACCTGACATAAATAGTTGCCAACACAGTGTATTTATATGCAAGGGCACTTTAATGGTGAATTTTCACAAGTATTTAAAACTAAATATTAAACTATTTATTTAGCAATTTATTATGGAATATTAATATATATTTGGTCCTGGATAAGTTTACAAACTAGTGAATAAAAAGTTTATGGCGATATTATTTAAATTAATCAATCCATATGAATTCCTGTCCAATAAGATTAATTTTATGAAAATAGTATTTTATTTGCTTGGAAACAACAAATATGACATTTCAAGTATGCTTCTGAAAAGCAAATGTTTACTTTTATTGTTACAAAATAGCAAAGCATTAAACCTTAAGATAATTACCATTATTTCATTTTTTAATAATTTTTAAATGTGTATTTATTTTTGAGAAGGGAGAGCACACGTGTGTATGTGAATGGGAGGGGGCAGAGAGAGAGGGAGACAGAAGATCTGAAGCAGGCTCTGCCCTCTCAGCACAGAGCCGGATGCGGGGCTTGAATTCATGAACCGTGATATCTTGACCTGAGCTGAAGTCAGGTGCTTAACCAACTGAGCCACTCAGGTATTCCCATTATTTCATTTTTACTTAAAATCATCCCCAAATTTCCTATGTCTTGTAAGACGCACTATGTGCTATGATTTGTGCAAGTAAGCACACATATAAAACATACTACCTTAAGTTCAATCTGATCTAACACATTTTATGTTCTGGGTATGAGTCACCCACATAGGTGAATGATTTTATCTTTCTGGACTTCCATTCTCTCTATGTAAAATTAGGGCACTGAATTGAAGTCATTTCCAGCTCTCTACAATATATAATTTATTAAACATATAAACTCACAAGTCTGTACTCTCTCCAACTTTTCATTCAATAACTAATGTTATTAATTCCTTATTTTCTCCTGCAAATACCTAGTAGTCTAATGTACTTTCATTTTGCACGTGATACACACAATTTATGATTTATGTTATGTCATGGTTTTTGTAGTTTATTTCGGTAAAAAGAACTACTACCTGGTACTTGTTTGAACTTGGATAAAAATGACTAAATTTTTCTTTATAAAGTCAGGGATAGAAAATGTACTGCTGGGCTAAGACTAAGCATGAAAGATTCCATCTGAGAGGGACAATTTGTCAGAAAATTATGAGGAGGTACAAACAGAGGGCTATAATGGAAACAGTCTTGCAACATTAACTATATCATTCACTCTCATCAATTCTGTAATAAATCCACACACCACACTGAGAGGTGGTGCAGGCTGGATGGTTCTCCAGCAGGCAGGCCCTCACGGCCGGTACTCCCCCTCGATGTGACCATGGTGCCACTGAAAGCAGTGGCCCATCGTGGCTTGGGGGGCGGGGCACCATGATTCATGCACAGAGGGATTAATTGGGAAAATGGAAATGGCAGGCCCAAAAGGGAGACAAGAGCTGTAACCCTAAATCATCATCAGAGTGGTGTCTTCATGGCCAATTACTTACTCCTCAGCAAAATATAGTTTAAGCAGAGCAAAGCTTGGAACACAGTCACGAAACTGCCTTTATGAAAATCACTGACTCTTTTATAAAGGTGCCATTAGTAAGCACCAGTGCTCTATCCAGAAATGAAACCTCAGGCTCGCTCTGCCAAAATCAAAAGTGCAGGCATGTTCAGAACTTACAGAGGAATTTTTCACTGTTCTAATTACTGACTATGAGACACTAGGTATGTTTCCCCATTAAATTAATAAGAGTTTAGGGAATTGAGGTATCCTTGGTCCAACAGATTCAAAATGTAATTGACAAGCCATGATGTCATAGTTATATATTTAATAGTGTTCTATGAATGCACTGAGGTAGACAAGAGAAGTAAATCATTTACTGAAGAATACTGAACTCTTTAATTTTAATTTAAATTTGACAACATGAATGCAACGAAAGGTGGTGAAAAGAACATGAACTTTAAAACTGTGTAGCCCATGCTTCTAACCTTGCTCATCAATGTGACATTTGGGAAGTTTATAGAATTTCTCTAGGCTTGTGTGTCTTTCACTGTCAAAGGGGATAGAGTATCTACTCTGCAGAGTTGTTGTGAAATTCATTAAGGCCTGGTCTATACAGCACATCATCTTGCTGAATACAAATTACATATTAAATAAATAAATATCTTAATTTCACTCTCCTATCTAGAGGTTATAGCCTAGGGTTATAATTCAGGATGTTATGAAAACAATTCAGAATACGATGTCTCAATCAGATAGTAATTTAAAACTCTGAACATAAAAGACGCTCAGAACATTTAGGACTAAAAACAGACATCCCCCTCTATCATCCACTTAATGTTAATTACAATTTTTTCCCCAAATTGTTCAAAAAGGAGATTAGCTCTCTCTGGTAAATGAGTCCCCACTTTAAGGTAATGCAGGTTTTCAAAAACAAACAAACAAAACAGCTAAAATAACTATGATGTTTGACAGCTGAACAGTTCCTCCTATAAGTTCTAAAAATACTTTTTTATATCTGAGCATTAAATCGTAATTTCAAAAGAAATCTTTATTATCCCTTGATTGTCCTAAGGAAATAAAGCATTTTCTCTGATAAAATGTATCATATAAACCAGACTTAATTATAGGTCAACACCACAACCATTTACAAATGAAGAAACTGGAGTTAGAAGGCTAAGTAACTTGCACAAGGTCATCCCGCTGACCAGCAGTGAGGGAGCCGGAACGTGAACCAGCCTGGTTCAAAGGCTCATGCTCTTAGCCTCTATGCATATGTTTAGCATGAACAAAATTATAAACACCATCACTTATATTATTTATTTATGATTGCACATGGAATCAAGGTCCTTTCATCTTTCTAGGACAGTTTTAGACTCAACTTTAATAGAAAGAATTAAGTTCACCCACATGATGGCTGGAAGAACTGTGAAGCTGGAACAGCAGAAATGAGTAAGGGTAACAATACCAGCAAAGCCTTAGATGGCTGTCAGGATGTGCCAGGCATTTCTGAAGATCTGTCATTATTTTAATTGTTTTGATGTCTATAATAATCTCATGGAAAAAATTATAATGTATCCATTTGACAGGGTATGAAACTGAGCCATTGTTTAGATAACTTGCCAAAGGTGACACAGCTACTAATTGCCAAAAACAGGATTTGGGTTCAAAGTTCATTCTTTTCACCATGGCCTGACAAATGATGAGAGGTGTTTTGTCAGTACTGGCAGTCTAAGGAGATCCTGTTATCAACACCAATTTTTTACAGAAAAATACCACACTAGCAGGTAGGAGACACTCAAGTGTTTTCCCTGGTTATGTAACACTTATGAATAAGAATAAATTCATTTGATGGTCTTAAGTGTTGCATATACAAAATTGTATGCAGGTTTTGAGAGGAATGAATGCTTACCAGAAAGAGTATAAGGTTCAGACTTTCTTAATTTTTTCCCAAATCTGATTGTGAGTCCATGTTTTATAACGATGCTGTGAGAAAGACACATGACAGAACCCACATCCCCTACTTTTGCCCTTGTGGGCCACTTGAATAAAAACTATTGCCTTTTCTACTTGAGGCTGTTACTGACTCCCATCCTCTTTCTTTCAGTAACTGGACATTAGATTAAAATTAGTGTGTATTTTGTTTGTTGTGCTTATGTGTGTGTGTGTTTTTTAATCAAAGTAAATTCAGAAAATCGCAAGTATCCTACACCTAACACCAAGTTGGATGAACAAATGTCTCTAGGAAATCTTAATGCTCCATTGATTTCAACTGTTCAGTGAAGAGGCATTTGGGGCCGTTATGTGTGATTATGGTGAGCAGGCCCAGGCTCCACAGCAGCAGGCGCCCGCCCAAAAGAGGAAGTCAGGAAACACACAGTCATTTTCTCTCATGCCCGAAGGTCTGATTACTTTTTCTGGAGGGACCATAAACAAATGATGGCACAAAAGTTCTGGGATTTGGTGGTAATATACAAGTAACTGCCAGCCTATGGCACCTCTTCATTACTGACAGATCTTGCCTCAGAGATGATGAAGTCGGATAGGATAGAAATAGAGTATTTTTGGGGTGCCTGAGTGGCTCAGTCGGTTGAGCTACCGACTTCAGCTCAGGTCATGATCTCGCAGACTGTGAGTTCGAGCCCCGCCTCGGGCTCTGTGCTGATGGCTCAGAGCCTGGAGCCTGCCTCGGATTCTGTGTCTCCCTCTCTCTGCCCCTTCCCCACTCATGCTCTGTCTCTCTCTGTCTCTCAAAAATGAATAAACGTTGAAAATTTTTTTTTAAAAAAAGAGTATTTTTACATAAAATACAAGGTTTGTTTTTTGTTTGTTTTTTGTTTTGTCCATGAAAAGGAAAACACTAGGATTGTTACTGTAGTCATTACTGAGGGAATAAGTCAGAACTAGTATTCAGAGATTCAAGGGACTATATTTTTCCTGAAAAAAACATCTTCTTACCTAAGGGCCTTGGGATTCTGGGAGAAAGTATGCTATGCTTGTCTTCCTGTTAGGGGAAGCTGGTCACCATGGCTGAAAGATGTGAAAAGACCTGAGGAATGCCACTGTCTTAATGCGGGGGGGTGAGATTTCAGTTACAGACAAAAGCCTGGACATAAAAACAGAAACCAACTGGGATGTGAAGCAGTTTTACAGAAAGAACAAGTGGAAACATTAAGACATTCAATTTGAGGCTCCCTCTACTCAAAGTGAATCTCGACTTTTTAAAGTTACAAAAAGTCAACCAAAAATAGTGTATCACCACCTAGTAGGTGCCTGGCTATGCTACCAAGATAAATAAGACAATATAAAACCAGCTCTGCTCTTTGAGGAATCCCCGCGTTATTGGCACCAAAAGAGGGAAGATGAAGCCTCTTCCAAAGGCTCTGTCTCTGCTGTGTTTCTGGTAGGCCCATTTACCCATGTTCCATATTTTGTCTCTAAGCCAAAGAAGCTATGTTCCCACTTCAAGGGGGAAGCAAAAAAGTTAATCAGTCTCTGGGTTTTGTCCTAGGCCCCAAACACCTGATAACATCTAAGACGAGCCAGACAAATCTGGGCTGATGCTGGCATCACTACCTCC
This sequence comes from Leopardus geoffroyi, assembly GCF_018350155.1. NCBI lineage: Eukaryota > Metazoa > Chordata > Mammalia > Carnivora > Felidae > Leopardus > Leopardus geoffroyi. Next base: position 23,697,687 of record NC_059327.1, on the reverse strand, counting down.
ACCTTTGGTAATTTGTGGAATAGCACCTATTCACCTGACACTCACCTTTGATTGGACCCTATCCTACACTCCTGGAGGAGCAGGTACCCTAGACCCTTTTCTAATACAAACCTCTGGCCCCGAGCACTGACAAGACTCATTCCTTTCTCCTCCAGTCTCCCGGACACTCTCTCTGCTAATCTCTACCTGTCATTCACGCTGTTTAATAAACTCTGTTTTCAGTTTCTCTAGCTCACGTTTGATTTCTATCCTGCGTGAAGCCAACAATCTTCTTGGTTGATCCTGCGGGACCCTCTCCTGGGTTCTTGGACCCAGCCTGTCTGCATCAGGACTTGGGGAAAATTGGTAGAAGGAAAGAGTCTATATTGAGATGAACCATGATTATATATCTAATGCGACATAGTAAGTACTATCACAGAGATAAGATACACGAATAAAAAAAGATACAGGAATAAATCTGTCAGGAAGGGACCCCTAAACAAACCAATAAATAAGGAGGATCTTTATCAGGTAGTTGGGTGTCAGATTTGTAGCTTAAGAAGTAGCAATTTAGCTAGCACATCTCTGCTAAGAGGAGAGGAAAACAAAAGAAACCCTTACAGGGTGCTGGTGGTAATATAAACTGATTCAATCCCTTTGGGGAAAAATGATTTAAAAGTCAGTATTTATAGACACACACTCAAGACTCTAGAACCTATAGAAAAACTCGTGTATGTGAGCAACCACAATTATCAATATATAAGAATGTTCAGAGGATCATTGTTTGTGAGAACAAATTAAATAACCAAAATCACTGAAACAACTCAAAAAGAGGATTTATAAATAAAATAAATAAGGTATGTTCATTCAGTGAAATCTTCAACAATAATAAGTACATTGCAGTTACATACACGAACAGAGATAAATCTCGCAAGCATTTATTAAAGTAAATAATAGTTACCTTAAGGTAAAACAGTATACAGTGTGAGGTTTATATGCACATATACATACATGAAACTAAATAAAAGCAAGAAAAACACTTAGGGTCATAGTTCTTTCTAGACATAGTTAGGGATTTATTTTTCCTGCTGGGTGATGGTGGCACAGGTGTTCATTTTATTGTTTATTATTGCTATTGCTATTGCTATTGCTATTATTATTAACGGCTCAAATATACATTATATGTATATTCTTTTGTAGGATAAAATATTTCATAATAAATAAACTAAAGTGTTAATAATGGCAATTCTCTGTACTACCGATTCGGATAATCAAGATTGGTCCTGTCTCCCTCAAATGTTTGGGTTTAAATGCAGGGACTTCAGGGAATTATTAAACTTGGTGTTCAGAACACGAAACTGCTTTTTCAATGTAGATGTTAATAAAAACCCCTCTACAGTCCACGGAACCATAGTGTGTGCTTATGAGACTTGAAACAGCAAAGAGACCTAGGACAACTCATAGTCTTTTTATCAATTCATCCCAGCTAGAGCAGGTTTTTGGAAGAGCACAAATCATAGTGAAGTGAAGAGTTAACTAGCTTTCAATGCAGGTAATGTTGAAGGCAGATATTTATTCCACAAAAACATATTAAGAGCTAATTATCTGTCAGGCACTGTCCTCTGCCTTGGGAATACAACAATGCAAAAAGGGCCAAAAACCCTGAACTCTATGAAGCTTATATTCTATCCGTGGGGAAGTAAAAACAGACAATGAACATAGTCATATACAGAGAAACAATCTGTGATAAGCATGGTAAGGACAGAAGAAAAAAGCAATGAAACATCAATTTCATATTTCATACTGAAGCTTCCCACACACCTTGTATATGTCCATAGATTCTGGGTAAGAAATAAAATACATTTGGTGTGGGGACACAGCTTTGATAAATACAAGAACTGGCTAGATATACAGTGATAGAAACGTTTATTCTGACCTCATGGTTCCATTGAAGAGTAAAATGAAGAAAACTGTGGAGTAACAAGTCTGGTGATGGACACACTAACAAATGATAGCATATTGCAAATGTACTTTAGCCATCTTAGGTAAATCAATAATGGCTATGGATGATATGCCACTGGGTTAATGACGAAGATAAAAAAAAAAAAAAAGCAAAAACAAAAAACGAACAGTCAAACGAGTGAGATGGGAATATGTGACACTTCATTTACCAACGTAGTAGAGCACAGGACTGAATACTTAGCAAATGTGTATTATTTCATACTTCCCAAAACTATCTTTTAGAGTTTTTAGCTGTAAAACCAGTAGGAGAGCAGAAAACCGAATACAGTGATATGTGTACTGTCTCTTAACTTTAGAAAGGTATACTAAAAGAAAAGAAAGTATGATAAAATATATCAGTAACTCTCTGGCCAATGGTCATAAACAGAAAGATATCTTAAAAATGTTAATAGTCTTGGGGCGCCTGGGTGGCGCAGTCGGTTAAGCGTCCGACTTCAGCCAGGTCACGATCTTGCGGTCCGTGAGTTCGAGCCCTGCGTCGGGCTCTGGGCTGATGGCTCAGAGCCTGGAGCCTGTTTCCAATTCTGTGTCTCCCTCTCTCTCTGCCCCTCCCCCGTTCATGCTCTGTCTCTCTCTGTCCCAAAAATAAATAAACGTTGAAAAAAAAAAAAATAAATAAATAAAAAAATGTTAATAGTCTTAGAGACATATAATGATAATAATGTATACTAGAGATAATATTTGAAATAAAGGCAAATGGCAACTAAAGAAGACAAAGTGACTGCATAAGAATTTCTCTTACTTAGGGGTGCCTGGGTGGCTCATTAGGTTAAGCCTCTGACTTTGGCTCAGGTCATGATCTCATGATTGGTGGATTCAAGCCCCATGTCGGGCTCTGCGCTGACAGCTCAGAGCCGGAAAACTGCTTCAGATTCTGTGTCTCCCTTTCTCTCTACTCCTCCCCCACTCATGCTCTGTCTCTCTCTCAAAAATAAATAAACATTAAAACAATTTTTAAATAAAAAATAATAAAAAAAGAATTTCTCTTAACTTATTCTGATGTTTAGATATTAAAAGAAATATATATATATATATATATATTACATAGAGAATGTATATCTATTTTAATAAAGATCTAGAATATTTATCTACATACAATACATATCCTAGATGTGACTATGCTAAGTTTATGTATGTGTATACTGTATGTGAATTTGTATATGTATATATACATAGGTGTGTGTATTTTTGTAAGAACATATGTATGTGTGTGTATGTGTATATTAGAACAAACTGTGCTCTGGATAAAATAATACATTCATGTCAGTTTGAAAGAACAGAACTAGTATACCATGATTGGAGTAATATATGAGAGACTGCAACAAAATATCAAGATGTTAAATAGCAGTACAACTACCCAGGGATTTAATGCGATGTTATTTTTATCCAAAGGAGGGTTTAAGCAAAGGAGGGGTTTTATCCAAAGGAGGGTTCATCCAATTGAGGGTTCCCTCAATCTGAGTGACCAAACTGAGGGAATATACAGAGTGACCTCTAGTAGTGTGTGGATGGCTGAACTAAAAATCTCTCAGGTCCTTTTTAATCCTAAAAGACTATGATACTGAGCCCTACGTCTTGTGGGATGTCCTTTCAACTAATATTCATCACACTGATCACAAGTTTCTAAGATTTTTTTTCCCAAATTGTTCAATTGATTGATTGTTCCAATTATTACCCATATCTGGGCATTCATGACCTCTCAGTCACAACATTCATGACTTTCCTCACCCTCTTTGCTTAATAAACGGCATTTATTTTCCCATTCTTCTTTTGATGGCTAGTTAACATAGCCAATCAAATGAAGTTGCAATTGAGGCCACCAACATTTACTTGGTACTCGTGATTAAAATGAATATTATATCAATTTTCAATTTTTAAATACAGAACAAACTTATTTAGGATGAGCACTTGAGCCAAGAAAAGAATATTGCCTTATCAGGATGCCTAGATTCGACAGATCTTCTAAACTAGTCCATTTATATTGAACCACATAGCTATTGTGCCAACCAACCAACCAACCAACCAACAACAACAACAACAAAAACACGTAATTGGGTTATACTGATCTTGAGAGAATGAAGTTTCACAATCTCCTTCTACAAGTCATTCCTACATTTACCAACTCTCACAGACAGGAAATTGTAGTGTTTATCTGTCCTAAGCCTTTCACCCTGTAGTATAAACTAATTTCCGTTTTCTTGATTCTCTGCACCTGGGTATCTTAGCAGCTGTGTGATCTTATTTTCCACAAAATAAGAAACAGAATAAGGTCATATCAACCATACAGATCATGTATAATATTAGTCAGAATGATAGACTCCATGAAACATCATAAAACAGACTGGCAGCTACCCTTGCTGTGCAAAAACAAAACAAAACGAAACAAAACAAAACAAAACAAAACCACAATATTTTGGTAAAAATAACGTGCCCAGTCTGCTGAAATAAAAGATGTTAACAGCCACATATTTCCATGGATTTTATGGAAACAGTTATAAAGAAAGAGAAATACATTTTGTGTTAATCAGTAATACACCCCAAACAAATTTACACATCATTTACTACCTCTTACGATAATAGTATGGCAAATGGTGTCAGGTATTCACTCTAGAGATAGATACAATCATAATGTACCAGTGAAAACATAAAATTGATTTTGTTACTGCTCTAATATAAGAGGATTACAAATTATTTCACTTTTCAAATTCATACAACTTAATCTGGTGTGCCGTATTCAGAACTGCTAAACTCAGCAACTATTTAAGTAATGCAGATTTTCACTAGACAATCATGAATTACTACATTGAGATGTAGAATACATTACCTTACAGCGATTATCTTGACTCAATAATTACTTCATGTTTCACTTACATGAATTATGTCACTTACATACAAATAGCTTCCGAGCCCGAAGAACACATAGCCTTCTATTTTGATTATTAAAAAAGTAACATTGTGGAAAGAAAGAAAGAAAGATCCAAAATTAAATAAATAAATAAATAAATACCAAAACTCTTATGAAAATAAACTCCTTTTCATTATCCCCAGGAATATGTTGACATACATATTGGCCAGCTGAGGTTCAAATTAGATAGCACCACAGGTGACAGAAACCCTGAGGCCAGCATGGATCCTGAGGACAAAGGTGATTGTTTCAATTATTTCCCTTGAATGGCTTATCCAGCTTTGACCTCAGCATGAGGCAAGGTATTGGGAGCCTGATCCATGCAGCCATGTAATTATGCATTTAAGTTTATTTTCTTAATTAATTTAAATATGCTTGAGAAATATACAGGGCTTGAATCTGAAAGCCTGGTTACTGGATAGAAACAAGACTCCTGAAGTGAGAGAGTTGATCACAACTTTCATGAGCTTTAGAAAGATGCTCATTGGAAGAGATGATCAAATGTTTGAAATTTCAAATCTTGGAGAAAGTTATAGTCTTTATTTCTTTCAAAGTGATTTTTCTTTGTTTTGTTTTGTTAAGAAAAATGAGGTTAAAGAAATTGCTGTCAGCAACTGCTAATTTGGCTGATAGTCAAAAACACATAAAAGAATCTTCAGAGTTATACACATTGCCCCTGATAATGTGGTAAAGGAATCATTAACGGAGCACGGACATTGGTAAGGGAGGCAGGAGCAGAACTCAGAACAAAAAGAATAGGAGTAGAATTGGTATAATCTACGCCAAAATATTCCCAATTGTGGGGGTGGGGGACACTGAGCCAACTCTTGGGACAAAGGAACAGTTCAGATGTATTAACAGAGAGTCTCTTAAAGAAATAATTTGTCTAGTAGCCCCCAGTTCCACCTTTAGCCACCCACAGACTCACAGACCTTGATCAGTGACCCTGAACACATGTCCATCGCTAGGATATAGTCATTTTCTCTAATCCTGGAACATACTGAGTTCTGCTCAACTTTTGCCTTTCTTTTTTTTTTTTTTCTTTTTTTTCTTTTACTTTTTGATGAATACCCTTCAAAATTTGCACCGTATCAGAGAAATGGAACCCTTGCTCAGCTCATTTTACTCCATGAACATATGCTCTTCTGTCATGATTTGTACAGTTATAGTTTTTCCTCTCCGGAAGGCTAGGCCACCTGCTTTCCCAGGGTCTTTGCACACAACTGCAGTGTCCTACACTATGGACAGATGCTGGGCTCATTTTCCCTTTTAAGATTTTGTTTCAAGTTAGAATTGCATGTTAGTAAACTCAAAAAGAAACTACTTTTGGCTAAGTCAATACACTGTAGAGTTTAAAAAAAAAAGAAAAGAAAAGAAAAGAAAAGCAGTAGCAACAGCCCAGTACACAGAGATTAGTGAAGTTAAACAGCCAGCTTTATACTTGCCCCTGAGGACGCAGAGTTCTAAGGATTAACAGCAGTCTGGTCAGCAAGTGTAAGATACCTGCTTCAATGTGAAGATATCTGAAGTCTTTAAGCAAAGGCAGAAAGCTTTAAAGGCAGAGTCGAAAAATTTAAGAATTTAGCCAGAAAATATGAAGTGAGCTCAACTAGACTTTCCTGAAGTGGCTAATTTTTCCCAGATAAATCATGCTCATAGTTTTATTGTACACATACAATAAATTAAAGCAAAATTCATTGATGAGTTATATAATTATTTTATATTATTACTTTTCATGAAAGAGTGATTTAATTTCTGGTTTTATATTTACCATGCTTGTGCTCCAAGAAATGAGATCACCATCTGGTGACAATTACAGACATTGGTCCATGTGGCCCAGGAGAAATTCCTGAGTTTAGATTTGATCATGCAGTATGTTACACAGAAAGCATAGGGAGGAAGGTAAATACTCTGTGCAAAGTATTTTAAAGGTACTTGTGATATTTAATATTAATTTTAATATGAAATATCATCTCTAAACAACTCATTTCCTACATTACCAGGTTTAGCAAGCAATAGTTCAAGCTTATAGGTTGAAAGTTTTCTAACTTGCTAATGAATCAGGGTTCTGTACTATCTCATGATCTCAATTTCCCATACTTAAATGGCAGATAGTAATATCATACATGTGTCATGGATACATACTGAATGTAGTCTTAAAATAATACATGACAGTCTTTGGAATTTCAAAACACATACTTGTAAAGATTAAGAAAAATAACTTTCAATTAAAAAATAAAAATAACAGCACTGTATCATCTTTGAACCAAAAGCAGTAGGTATAAAATCATGGTGGTACTTACCACGGTGAAATTCATCACTTTCAATATCCATATTGTCATGGCTAAGTTAACTATCATGGTAACCAACAGCAGAAGGACAAAGAAGTATAAGCACCTCTTTCGCCATCCATAAATCCCCACTGGGTAAAGTTGTGCATTCTCAGCCCTTGGCAGGTTGTTTTGTTGTGTTGCTAGTATGTATTGTTCTCGAGTCATCTGAAAAAAAGGAAGAACAAAAGAAAGAAAAGAAACATTCAAAACTAAAACCAATGGGTTTTTTTGTGTTTATTTATTTATTTCCTGGCATTTATTTTTTTTAATATCAAATTTATTGTCAGATTGGTTTCCATACAAAACCCAGTGCCCATCCCAACAGGTGCCCTCCTCAATGCCCATCACCCCCTTTCCTTCCCTCCCACCCCCCATCAACCCTGTTTATCCTCAGTTTTTAAGAGCAATACCACTGCTAGGAATTTACCCAAGGGATACAGGAGTGCTGATGCATAGGGGTACTTGTACCCCAATGTTTATGGCAGCACCTTCAACAATAGCCAAATTATGGAAAAGCCTAAATGTCCATCAAATGATGAATGGATAAAGAAATTGTGGTTTATAAACACAATGGAGTACTACGTGGCAATGAGAAAGAATGAAATATGGCCTTTTGTAGCAACGTGGATGGAACTGGAGAGTGTGATGCTAAGTGAAATAAGTCATACATAGAAAGACAGATACCGTATGTTTTCACTCTTATGTGGATCCTGAGAAACTTAACATAAGACCATGGGGGGAGGGGCAGGGGGAAAAAAAAAAGTTAGAGAGGGAGGGAGCCAAACCATAAGAGACTCTTAAAAAACTGTTTTGTTTTTTTTTTAACCAAAAGATACAACATACCTACAGATGGGTATAAGTGTTCAAAGAACTATTGCTGTGTATTGAAAATTAAATAATTAAATTAAAATTGATTAAAATCTTACAAAATGCCTCCTATCACATCATTGATGCTGCATTTTAGAGCTGTTCAACTAGCTGTGGTATTTCTAAGATGTATATTATTTTCAGTCAGATTTGCCCAATTCTAACAGTAACCTTTTCTCTGGAGAGTGATGATGGTGCAGCTCTACTCCCTGGTGTCTATAACCTAAAATTCAATGCACATCCCAGTTACTCTTGGAATAAGTGTCACCTGTTTCTTGGGGTAGATAGAGACCAACTGTATCTCAAGACATTTCTGTACCTTTATCTAAAAATACAGGGTATCAGTGGCTCAGTGTATATGTTTTAGTAAAACGTAAGTGCATTTGAAAGAACCAACGGGAAGAAAATACACTTTCATTTAGAATTATATAGATTTAGCTATTTGGTTAGTGCTTTTACTTAGAACTTTGTTGGTTATTTATTTTAGTTGTATTTCAATGAGTTCTCAAAATAAAATTGATCTCTAAAAAACACAAAACACTACACTGTACTATCTAATTATAAAATATTATATAACATATTGATATATGCAGAAGTCCATTCTGGAAAAGGGGAGGTGGTATTCCTTAGTAATGTATAAATTTAGGTTTGAAGTTAATTCTTTCAAAAGGCTAATCCGTTATTTTCTGCCCGATACAACCAAGAAGTATGGTTAAGAAAAGTCAAAAAACATGTACTAGGTATACAATTTTTAGAATAAAATATTTATTATCTGAGGGATAAAAAATAATTTTTATAAAATATAATTTTCTCTAAGGCAATAAGTTTTTTTTAGTTTAGTGTTTTTTCTCCTTAGGTCTTTTCAGAATTCTCTTATTGTGTATGTCCATTAAACAATTACTACAACGGAAATAATGCTGAATAAATACACCAAAATAAAAACAGCATCAGTGAAGAATTATAATTACCTGTCAAGTAATATAAAAAATACAGTTATATCTCATTGCATTGTGCTTCACTGTATTGTGCTTTGCAGATTCTGTGCTATTGACAAATTGAAGATTTGTGGCAATGCTGAGTTAAGCAAGTCAATCAGTGACTTTTTCCAACAGCATTTGTTCATTTTAAATCTGTGTCTTACATTTTAGTAACTCTCACAATATTTCAAACTTTCATTATTATATCTGTTGCAGTGATCTATGCCCAGTGATTCTGATGTGACTAATAATTGTTTTGGCACCATGAATGACACCTGTATAAGATGATGGCTTAACTGATAACTGTGTGTTTTGACTGTTCCACCAAGTGGCCATTCCTTCTCTGTCTCCTTTTCCTCAGGCCTGCCTTTTACCTGAGATAGAACAATACTGAAATTAGGCCAACTAAAAACCCTACAATGATTTGTTGTGATGCACACCAGATACTATATGGAAGTGTTGAATCACTGTATTATAGACCCAAAACTGATATTACACTGGATGTTAACTAACTGGAACTTAAATAAAAACTTAACAAACACACAAAAAACCCTGCAATGACCTCTAAGTGTTCAAGTGAAAGGAAGAGTTGCATGTCTCACTTTAAATCAAAAGCTAGAAATGATTAAGTTTAGTGACAAAGCCTTGTCTTCTTGGGCCAAACAATTATCCAAGATGTGAATACAAAGAAACAGTTCTTGAAGGGAATGAAAGTGCCACTCTCTCAAACACACGAGGATAAGAAAGCAAAATAGCCTTACTGTTGATATAGAGAAAGTCTTAGTGTCTGGACAAAAAAAATCAAACCAGCCACAACATTACTTTAAGCCAAAGCCTAACCCAGAGCAAGGCCCTAACTCTTCAATTCTACGAGGGCTGAGGGAGGTGAGGAACCTGCAGAAGACAAGGTGAAGCTAACAGAGGTTGGATCATGAGGTAGAAATACAAAAGCCATTTCCAAACACAAAAGCCTGCAAGGTGAAAGGCCACGTGATGACGTAGAATCTGCAGCACGTTATCCAGAACTAACTAAGATAAGTCATGAAGAAGGCTACACTCAACAAAAAATTTTCAGTGGAGATGGAGTAGGCTTCTACTGGAAGAAGATACTAGGAGTTTTATATCTAAAGGAGAAGTCAAAGCCTGCCTTCCAAAGCTTCAAAGGACTCTCTTGTCAGGGACAAATGCGTCTGAAGACTTCAAGTTGTGACCAGTGCTCATGTACCCTTCCAAAATTCCTAGGGCCCTAAAGAATTATGTTCAATCCACTCTGCAAATGCTCTACAAATTGAACAACAAAGCCTGGAGGGTAGCGTATCTGTTTACAACATGGTTTAGTGACTATTTTAAGTCCCCCATTGAGAACTATCGCTCACGAAAAGATTATTTTCAAAGTATTACTAGTCACTGCCAATACACTTGGTCATCCAAATGCTCTGATGAAGAGGTACAACCAGATTAATGTTGTTTTCATGCCTGATCCATTCTGCAGTCCATGGATCAATGAGTAATTCTGACTTTCAGGTAGAAATACATTTCATAAGGCTAGGTGCCGTAGACAGTGATTCTTCTGATGGATCTGGGCAAAATAAAATGAAAACCCGGAAAGGATTCACTATTCTAAATGCCATTAAGAACATTCACGATTCATGAGATGAGGTCCAAATATCAACATAAACAGGAGCTTGGAAGAAGTGGCTTCCAACCCTCATGGATGACTTTGAGAGGTACCCAACTACAGTGGAGGAAGAAACTGCAGGTGTGGTGGAAAGAGCAAGAGAACGAGGATTAGATCAGGGACTGAATCGGGGCAATCTCAAGATCAAACCTGAACGAATGAGGGGTTGCTTCTTATGCTTATGGATGAACAAAGAAAGTGGTTTCCTGAGATGGAATCTATTCCTGGTAAAGATGCTGTGAAGATTGTTGAAATGACAACAAAAGAGTTAGACTATTACATAAACTTAGTTGATAAAGCAGCAGCAGGGTTTGTGAGGATCGACTCCAATTGTGAGAGAAGTTTTACTGCGGATAAAGTGCTATCAAACAGCATGGCATGCTACAGAGAAATCATTTGTGAAAGGAAGAGTCAACTGATGCAACAAACTTCAGTGTTGTCTTATTTTAAGAAACTGCCACAGCTACCCTAACCTTCAGCAACCACCACCAGGAGCAGTCAGCAGTCATCAACCTCTACGACTCTTCACCACCAAAAAGATCACAACTCACTGTAAGCTCAGACGATGTTTAGCATATTTTAGCAATAAAGTATTTTTTCCTTGGGGTATGTACCTTGTTCTCTTAGACATAATGTTGGTGCACACTTAATAGACTACAGTATAATAGTTTAAACATAACTTTTATATGCACTGGGAAACCAAAAAAAATATTTGATTCACTTTATAAAAATATTTGCTTTATGTGGTGGTCTAGAACAGAACCTGCAATATATCTGAGGGGTGCCTATATATGTTATAGAAAATATGTACCACCAGAGTATAAGTATTAGTGTTCATTGAACCAATCCTACTCTAAGTAAAATGTGGAACCATATATTGATAAATGCTAACACCCAATTTTTTTGTTTTCTCCCATTTTTTTTATTTTAGAGCTCTAACTAGAAATTATATTGATGCGGTGTTATTTTGCTTTATTTTTTTAATGAAGAGTACTATCATTCATAGAGTAAAAATTCTTGTATATGTTAAATCATAATTTTAAATGAATTAGAGGTGGTAATACTAGATAATCAAGAGCAAATTATTTCATGGTATAAAGAATTACTTGTTTGCTTACCGTCATTTTTATTGAGGTTAATATTTCATGTTTCCTTGAGACTAGTGAAAATCTTGTCCTTACTGAGATTCCTATTTAGAGGGGAGATACACAACATTTTAACTGCTGTGTACTATAAGTGTTATAAGAGATGACAGCAGACCAGGGGGATTTACTTTGCCTAAAGATTGCGGTGGAGATTTTATAGTTCTAACAACAGTTATGACTACAAAATAGAAAATGTATTATAAGAAGAAGATGAAAGGAACTCTAGGGACCACCACCACTGAAGGAAAGACTAAGGAAGGGACTAAGGAAAGGAAGCACATAGATGTAGGAAGACAGCAGGAGAGAGCACAAGCCTGGCTATGCCTGACTGGCCAGCAGGAGACCTCCTCGTATATCTTGTCTGGGAAAAGGCACAAATGCTATCACTACTTAGATCATGCATTGCTTTTCATCTCATATTAAAGCAATGTTCTTTCTTAGAATATTCTATTTCTACAAATTCTAGTTAGACATGAAGGTGAGAAGGTGAGATTAATGTGCCTTCCAAAAGAAGTGAGAACTTAGCTAAGTCTCTGAAATAAAACAAACACAAATCACAGAGGAAATGGTCTTTCAAGAATAACATTTTTTTTTTTTTTGGTAAAGCAATAGAAATTCTGTACCTATATCAAAAGCCACTAACTCTTTTGTAAAGCAAATGGAATAACAAAAGGGTGAAAGAAAAGGTTGTTAAGAACACATAAAAATCTGTTATTTAATTAAAGCTATTTTTATCATCTCAAGAAATTCAATGTTGTTTTCTTAAAGATGAGATTAACACTGTTACTTTATAAATCTTCTTTATCACAAAATACTTTTTAGAGTATCCAAGCTGCAAAAAGACAAGTATAGAGTTTGCTTTAAAAAACTTCATTTTTGGGGTGGTGCCTGGGTGGCTAAGTTTGTTTTCGTTCAGATCGTGATCTCAGAGTCCATGAGATTGAGCCTTGCATTGGGCTCTGAGCTGACAGCACAGAGCCTGCCTGGGATTCTCTCTCTCCCTTTCTCTCTGCCCCTCCTCCACTCTCTCACGCGGGCAATCTCTGTCTCTTTCCCAAATTAAACGAATAAATGTTTTAAAAAAAGACACTTCATTTTTTCTTAAACCTCACAGACCTAAGTGTTTTTTTTTAAGATCACAAAACCTTTCAGTAGCCATTACATTAAAGTAGTAGTACTAGCAAAGAAGAATAACAATGTACTCTGAGAGATTAAGCAAACTATCCTAGATTTGAAACTTTTCCAGCCTTTGTCTAAAATGGTAAATGTTGATCCATTTTCAAGTATTAAAAATATCCTGAAATATCTTGGTTCCCTAGGCATTCTGAGAATTCTACAAACAAAATAGAAAATCGTTTCCCTAAATGATATTGCCATTCTAAAGTAATCTATCAAACAAACGTAAACTTGCAGAGATGCTTATTTTCTCAGATCAGCAAAATGGATTTCCTAAGAGAGAAAAAGAGATGATTACGATTTCCTAAGAGGAAACATCACCTCACTGAGGTGTCACTCTGGCTAAGTCCTCTCTACTTTCCTGTGCAATATGAATTCAACATCCTACTTTGCAGTATGTTCTTTGTGATTATTTTGGTTTTCAAGGTTCTGTACAGTATTCCTGGCTTCTTAAAGGAATTAAGACCTTCTTCATCTTAGTTTTTCACACTATATATCAGGTCTACAAAGCATTTATTAGGATCAAATAACTTATAAAACCCAGTGTTCCCTTAGTTAATACCAAAGAAGTCTTCAGCCTTCTTGGATCAAGACGGCTATCAGCATTCACATTAAGGAAAATGCACTTACTCGTGTTGGCCTGAAATCCAGGAAAGGACTTATTTAAATTTGGACTTTGTGCTTTATTTACAAAGAAACATACTTTCAAAATCCTGATAATACGAATAAAATGTCTGGCATGATTTTATGAGGTTAAATGAAAGATGCATTGGCAAAGAGAATTACACTTTGTGAATTTTTCAATATTTTTCTCCAATATTTCTGTCCAATATTTTTCTCTGGTTTACAGAAAGGGTTATTTTGTTCAGTAAATTTAATAACACATAATAAAAATCTAAACAAGAATGAATTAATCTGGACTGACCTAACCATGGTTCATCACTAATAATCTAGCCCTGGGGAATTCTGGTGAAGTCTACTCAGCTAGAAATGTGAGAGAAATTAACTAGAGTAGCAGACACCATTTGCTATTATTCCCTTGCCTCACAGAAGGGGATAACAATAAGAGAAATACAATAATATAATAGGTATATAAGTAATATAATATTAAATAGTGATAGATGCTAAGAGGATAATAGGCATGGTGATATATTGGAGGAGTCTCCTTTAAAAATGGTAGGAAGAGGGGCGCCTGGGTGGCGAAGTCGGTTAAGCGTCCGACTTCAGCCAGGTCACGATCTCGCGGTCCGTGAGTTCGAGCCCCGCGTCAGGCTCTGGGCTGATGGCTCAGAGCCTGGAGCCTGTTTCCGATTCTGTGTCTCCCTCTCTCTCTGCCCCTCCTCCGTTCATGCTCTGTCTCTCTCTGTCCCAAAAATAAATAAACGTTGAAAAAAAAAATAAAAAAATAAATGGTAGGAAGATGTTAGCAGTGAAAAGAGAATGCCTCACAAAGAAAGTGACTCCTGACATGAAACTAAAATGATGAAAATCTAGGAAGAGAGTTAAAAGAGGTCTCTTAAGTATTCAAAGGCCTAATTACAGTAGGCTAAGGAGAAGATCGAAAATGAGGAAGTGGAGAAAGTGAGTTCAGACCATTTTTGAGGGGGAATGAAAAGCAAAGAAAAGGGATTTCAGATGAGAGTCTGGAGTCCAGTGTTGGAGTATTAATCAGGGGCCAGGGCCAGTCTACACACAGGTTATGAGCTAGAGAACGGAAAAGAAAGGAGGACACTTAACATAGGGACAATAGTTGAGGGGAAAAAGCTGAGATCCAGAGATGAGCTGTGCATTCTCAGTGAGGTGGCGATTGAAAAACTAGTGACAATGACAGAAGATGAGCCAAGCTAGGCTCCAGAAAGTGACAGACACAGGTTAGAGTTAGCCTAATCCCATGAGAATCACTCTTGGTCCTATTACTCTAGTATTCTGACTCACATCAGCATATGGGAAACTGACATGGATACCTAGCTTGGGGACTTGTGGCAAAAAGACCCGCTTCCTTCCTTCACAGAAAACTTCTGCAGAAGCTCCATGACCACAAACTTGCTCCATATGGATTTCACTGTGTGGGACCTAGAATGTATGTTTGTATGTACCACCATCTTCTTGCCAACCACAATAGTCTTCGCCCTCTTTCAGTGAGGTTTTATTATTTATTTTCTAAAACTGGGAGTGGAAACAGGAGGGCATCTGTTAGACATGGCATCTTACTGGATAGACAGGAAAGGCTAAAGAAAATGTGACTTCTGCTAATATTCATGAGAACAGAGAAAGAAAAGAAGACGTTAAGGGAGAGTACAATGCATAAGGTAATTATTTTAAATTGGTGTTGGTTAAATTAAGGGTAGAAATAAAATCTATTAATGGAACACCCTGTTTTATGTCTTGTAAGGGAGAAATACTGTCTGAAAGATGACCAGGTGACCCCACTACATGCCTGTATACTCAGGACGCTAAAAGGGAGGGAATTTGAACAACTCAAAAATGGCCTCAAGAAGTGAGAAGCATGGAGGTAAGTTGTGCAACAAAGCTTTTTAAGATCTGAGTTTTACCAAAAGTAGAAAAAGGACTCTCAAATTGCACAAATGCTTGAGGACATTAGAAAGTTAGTTCAAGTCCAAGTATTGAGAACTTCTTTTCTCCAGTCCAGATTCTGCCACTAAATTGTCAGTCTGATGATACAGCTCGAAAGAGAACCCAGTTTTACATTGGAAGTGATATATCTGATATAGTTTTTTAAATATCATATTGGACAGTTTTATACTACTACTCACATAAACACTGGATATAATGCAGAGATGTAAGCACATAGACTGGAAGGAAATAGCAAATTATTTATCTCACGCACTAATTTGATTCCTTAAAATCAAAATGTAAAATGAGCATCCAATTTCTGCTCAGCCCTCGCCCATGTATTCCCTGTTATAGGAAATATGAATATAAAACAAATGCCTCCTGGAAAGTAAGCTGGATAATTTGGGAAATTTCTTTTAATTTCTGATTATGGAGCTGGTACTTGGTACAGTTAAGTAGCAATAATCAACAGTCATATAACCATAAAAATTGAATCTTGGTTCCAAAACCTCTTAACCTGCTCAATGGGAATAGCTTATATTCTAGGAGGAGTGGTAAATCATGTTGGTGTCACTGTTCATTAAGTGCTGATCATGTTAGATTTAACATTACAGCTGTCTGTTATTTGTTCAGACAAGGGATGGGGGACCAGCAACTAAATGAAGTGTCAGATTTATGTGCCAAGTTGCAATCCCAGCCTGGCCATTCTATTCTGTGCATCCAAGGGCAAGTCACTTAGCCTTTCTCTGCCCCAGTTTCCTCAGCTCTCAAATGAGTATTACACTGACTTGCATAAGAGCAATATGGGAGTAGGAAAGTAGGATGTTAGAGTGCCATTTTCATTTTAAATGGTAAAAATACTCATTTTAAAACTTTATTTTCTACCTCCTTGGCTAGTGATCACCTACATAAGGGCTATATGAGTATTTATATTGGAATTAATTTTCAAAGATATGATCGAAATCTCATTTAAAAATAAAAATGGTTGAAGTGTTCAAATTATATGTTTTGAATTTTACAAAGCAGAAAGGCATTTTATTTTCTGTTCCCAGAAAATGAGTCTCTAAACAGCTACTAATGTTGAGAGAGATTGAAAACAATACAGTAAAGTCCACTTACCATGGCAATTTAAATGTCTCCCTGTCTATGACACTTAATTCTCAAAGGCATTTTCCAACAAGGTGGTAGTTAAATTTTGCCATTTAAGAAAAATGTCCATTTTAAATGGCTTTTTTTTTTCCAGTTGGTTTATGGAAAATGCTGTAGTCAGTTTTTACAGCCTGGAAAAGAAGCAGCCAGCAACTGAATTTCAAGAATGATGAAAGATATCGGAGTCCAATGGGCTGCCTCTTGAGATAGGAAATAGAATAGCATTCTAGCCAAGCCTGACAAACAAAAGAAACCTGAATAGGCATTAAAAAAGAAACACATTCCCAGATGAATAAAAGTTCTATAAAAATGTGGACATGTAAAGAGAGAATTTTCAGTGACCCAATAGCCATTCCTAGCTTAGTTGACGTAGTTTATGCGTCCCCAAATTATATGCTTTTGTATAAGAAAAGTTCTTCGTATCTAATTGGCTGAAAAGTCAATTCACAGCTTTTGGCAATTCGCAGATTTTGAGGCATAGACTTAGATTTAGGTTGCTAACACCAAAGTAACTCATTTCTCTGATCCCCTCATGTGCTAATAATAATAAACAATAATAATAAAAACTTAGCCATTAAAACAATTGTGAAGGAGGTTGACAAGTCTTTTGCTCACTGACATATACATCAACACTAAGAGCTAGAACAACAGACAGTCATGAGCACCAATGACATTAAGATTTACAAGCATGACGGGGCCACTGGCAAGCACCACCACACATACAGCAGGAGAAAGAGGAAAATCTTGAAGGAAAACTTCACCAGAAACACAGCTGGGGGCTTTAGGTGGGAAAGCGGAGAGCCCACACTAATTAAATCAATAAGGAAACCATGGTTTAAAGAATACTAAGAGAAACAGAGAAAGATTAAGGGTTACTGACTTGTATTTTAACAACACGTAGAAAAACAAAACGAGCATTAAGAAGATAAAATATGGCCTCCGTGGCCTTGTTGATTGATTGGAAAGCACCAGGGTTTATGAACCATCTCGCAAACAAATTTCAAAATACTCCATTGAAAGTCTTTTTTCCCCACTTGGACAACTTTAGTTACATTTTACCAGATTCAAGTATATAAATTTTAGTCAAACTTCTTTTGATATAAAATTTTCCAACTCTTAAGAAAAGTGTTCTGCTTGGGGTTTTCTCACTTTTGGAGATAAGGAAAAGAAGACATTCATAACAAGTATGTTTTGTTTTAGAATGCTCTGCTTTAAATGTATCCAATACAGATGACCTTTTAAAGATCGATATAATCTAACCAACACAAGTTTTTTATTCCTGGCATAACTTAATCTTGACTGCCTAAATAAAGACAAAGCAGTTGGGCCAATAATTGGGCTTCAACTCTGTGAATTGCTGAATTTTTAAAAGGAAAATAAATGGTAAGACACACTTTTGATGTACCAAGCTGGGGGCAGAGAGGAAATGCAGACCAGCTCAACATCCAAAGACAAGGAGGGACATAAACAGAAGCTTGGAACATCATCATGAAGTGGTGCCAATATGAGAAGGTATCTCCGTCAGTGCTGGATGGGTGACCCATGGAGGCCTGCCCCTGATCTTACAACTCTCTCCCTGGTGAATCTCAGGAGAACATAGGCCAGAAGAGCTGAATGCTTCATCCATCATTACTCAGACTAGCCTTGGACGGGCACACGTATAGGTCATGGATACAAGATGACTTTCCACCACAGGTGGAAAATGAAGAGAGAAGTGAACTAGTGGCACTATCTCCTTGGGTTTATGTACTACAAACCAGCCTTTTTCTAGTACTAGTGTTAAGAAACTAAGGTTATTGACTAGCTATTGTTACCTGAGGAGCCTGGTGGAGGATATACGTTGCACTCTCTTTTCTGTTGTTTTATGGTTGTTTCTTGTCTCAGCTTATGAGGAAGTAGCAGAACATGCCACCCCAAAATGGTATACTTTGACATACTGATTATTTTTAGCTGTAGGCACTTGAAAATAGCCAGTACAGGAGGATTTCTCCAAACACCTCTCATCTGCCTAAAGAGAGATCCTCCAGAAGAAACTCCCTTGTCATTGATGCCATCCCCAGGTATTTCATCAACCTGGGAAGATTGACTCTTGTTATAGGAGAGGAGAGAAGTCAACATCATACCCAGACACCTTGGTCACAAGCTATCACATCTCCCATCTATTCTTCTAAGGACCCATTCATCTTTCCTAAAAATAATTTCCTCTCCCCTAAGAGACCTACATTCCACTCCCCTTTCCCTACTAAGATGGTACTTTAGTCTGAATTCTAAGCTGTCTCTTTGGGTTACTCATTATTCTATGGATATCACCCACAGATGCATGAGGTATACAAGTTAATAAACATCTGGGTTTTTTGTTTTTTTCATTTTTTTTTTTTTGCTATTAATCTTTTATTACAGGATCCTTAACCAAGAACACATAGGGTAGAGGAAAACTTATTTTTCTTCCTTTACACTCACAGTAAGATTATAAACTCCTTTGCTTACATTTTTTATAGTCACCTTAGCATCAAACACCATAAGGTTTGCTATAAATCATACAAAAAGATTAATAGGCACTCTACTTAAAACTTACTCCATGCTAGGCATTGTGCTGGTGGTTTGTTGATAAAGCTAAAACCAAATTAACTTTTATTTTAACTCAGAAAAGAGGGCACTTTGGGAATCATAATAGTACCATTTAGTACATTACTGTTACATCCATGAACTTCATTAAATAATTCAATAAATATTTGTTGACTCTATGGATGCATGAATATATACAGAAATCATATAATTCAGACAGTTACCTATTTACCTAAGTTACCTAGTTACCTATTTAGGGAGCACAGTGAGAGTGGAATTATATTTAATTCAAAATAATATCATACAATGCCATATATATATGTATATATATACACATACATATACATATATATTGTGTATATATACATATATATGTATATATATAATATATGTATATATACATATAATACATATAATACATATAATACATATGTATTATATGTATATATATGTATGTATATGTATTATATGTATATATACATATATGTATATGTATGTATGTATATGTATTATATGTATATATACATATAATACATATAATACATATACATACATATAATATATGTATATATATGTATATATATATAAATATATTTTTATATATTATATATATTATATATATATATTCTTTTTTTCCATTTGGAATTGGAAAAGTTGCAGCCATTTCATGCCCTTGATTGGACTAGATGATATCATGTGGCTGGTAATGGTGGCTTTTTGAAATAACATTCTTCAAAGACATATCTCTAATTTTAACTCCATCATTGTGCCCCTGATTCTACTGATCATGGCACAATATTTTAAGTCATTATAGCTAAAAAAAAATAAAAATAAAAATACATTAAAAAGATAAAATCTATTGATGCTTAGATCCCGTGATTCTTTTGGGGGGGGGCATGTAGTTCCACTTTTATATCTCACATTTTTCACATATAGCTGTATCAGTTCTCATTGCCAGCATTTCTCACGTCATGACAAGATTACTTTGAAGTTTTCCAACTTCTGCTTTAATTCTTGCCTCTAATGCTTAGTTTTGAGGAACATATCCCCAAAGCATAACAGTCAATTTATTTATATATCTAACAAAAATTAATTTAACACTTTCTACACACAAGGTATCTTTCCAGAATCTAACCATGTAGCAGGGAAGATAAACACAAATTCCTGCCTTCAGGGATTTATGTTCTCGAGCTGCGCACAAAGAACAAGCAAAAATAAATAAAACATACAGTAAGTGAGAGAGTAGCAAGCAGCTAAATACTGCAAGAAAGAAGGATAATGAAAATGTATGCTGCCATTTAGAAAAGGTAACCTGTTAAAGCCTCATTGGAAACACAACTTTTTTAAAAGTTTATTTATTTATTTTGAGAAAGAGACAGAGCCTGTGAGCAGGGCAGGGGCAGAGCGAGAGGGAGAGAGAATCCAAAACAAGCTCCACACCATCAGTTCAGAGCCCAAGCGGGGATCTAACCTTATGAACCATGAGATCATGACCTGAGCCAAAATCAAGAGTCAAAAGCTCAACCAACTGAGCCCCAGAAAACCAAATACTGAGTCATGTCCACAAGAACATGAAGAGGGGAGCTATGTCTCCATCAAGGTAAGAACATTTCAGAGAGGAAAGAACTTGACTGTCATGTTCTGGGTCTAGCAGTGGGGGCAGGAGTAGAGAGATTGAATGTCAAGTGAAGACAGAGAAATAGGAGAGGCAGAGTTCCACAGAGCATTGGAGAGTTTGTTTTCTATTCAAATCTCATTTTTTTTTCTGAGCCAGGCATTCTGTAACTATGTCATATGAAATAGCATGGTTTACCCCTCTATCTTCATTATTTCCCTCTCCCTGGTCCATGTGTCTGCACAGAACCTTTGTCCACTTAGTAGTAAATTATTTTTTTTAACGTTTATTTATTTTTGAGACAGAGAGAGACAGAGCATGAACGGGGGAGGGTCAGAGAGAAGGAGACACAGAATCTGAAACAGGCTCCAGGCTCTGAGATATCAGCACACAGCCTGACGCGGGGCTCGAACTCATGCACCGCGAGATCATGACCTGAGCCGAAGTTGGCCGCTTAACCGACTGAGCCACCCAGGTGCCCCCACTTAGTAGTAAATTAAATATTTATCTGTTGTTGTTGTTGTTTTGGGGGGGGACCTCCTATAGAAGAGAAGCCATAGGAGGACAGGGACTTTGAGATGTTTGTTGCTTTAATTCCTTCAAGGAGAAACATAGGTGTGCAAAGCATTTACTGAACAAATAAATATTCTGTGGCTGCCATTTGTCCAATGATAGTGTCCTGCATTCAGCAGATGTTCAAAAAGATCTGAATAAATGAATTTGTTCTTCCTTCATTTCTGAGGTGTGTGTTCTTCAAGGTCAGAGGATTACATTCATGAAGTTTTAAATTTTGACAGTGTTCTTGCCATACACTATCTATGTAACTCTAAACATGAATTTGAGTCATCTCCTTATCTACAAATCGACAGTAAATTGACCTACCTTTAAAACATATTCTAAAGATTAAATAATACAATATATAGTAACTTATGTAAAATATAAATATGTATTGATTCTTAGAGCTTTTCCTTCCTTAACCCAATATCTGCCAGTGAATATATTTTCTGTGAAAAAATTATATCATTTTAGAATTTATGAAGAAATCGATATATTTGCTTTTACTGATTAAAAACATCAGTAAAATGATAAAAAAAATGGATATTATAGAATTTGGAAACATAATACCCCAATTTGTTTTAGAAAACAAGGGAAAAAATAGTAATTTGAATAACATAAGAGGCTATGTTATAGAACCCACTTACTTTCAACCCCCATCTGTCTCCCAGCTTTTAAAAATTATGGTTTTTTTCCCTTCATTTTTACTTGGTAATTTGGAATTGGAAAAAAAAAAAAAAACTTCCCATTGTTTAATATATTTGAAATGAATAGAAGTGAAACAGTGACAGAAAAATGGCTTTCTATACAGAAACAAAATAATCTTACAGAGATTAAATGAAAGAAACTAAATACTTCCTTTGCATAATAAGATCAATCCTTATCTTCTCAGGTATAAAAAAAATGGTTTAAAAAATTACTTACTGGGGTGCCTGGGTGGCTCAGTTGGTTAAGCGTCTAACTTTGGCTCAGGTCATGATCTCACAGTTCGTGAATTCACGCCCTGCATGGGAGCATGCCTTGGATCCTCTCTCTCCCTCTCTCTCTGCCCCACCCCCTTTCTCTCTCTCAAAAATAAAGATAAACATAAAAAAATAAAAAAATATATATTATTTATTGTAATAATTTTGCTGTAACCAAACCAAGAAATCACCCTTCCAAATGAAGGATTGCAAAATATGCCACACAAAATATGCCACCTTAGCATATAGATACATTGAGCTTAGGCATTTGAAAACCAGCAAATGCAGGGAGAGGCTTTTGCTGAACTCCTCTCATCTACCAAAAGAGAAGTCCTCCAAAGAAACTCCCTTGTCATAAATTCTCTCCCTGGGAGTATCATCAAGCAGGGAGGGCGGACTCCTCTAACATGTAAGGAGAACAGAAGTTGATATCACACCCAGACACACATTGCCACAAACGATCACACCTCCCATTTATTCTTCTAAGGGCCCATTCATCTTATCTAAAAAATTTTCGCTCCTCTAAGAGGCCCATATTCCACTCCCCTTTCCTTATTACGATGGCATTTAAGTCTGAATTCTATGCCATCTTTTGGTTATTCATTTTTCCTGGTTATCTCCTATGTATAAATGAGTCATACATGTTAATAAATTTCTGCGTGTTGGGTTTTGTTGTTGTTGCTGCTGTTGTTTTGTTAATCTGTCTTTTATTACAGGGGCCTCAGCCAAGAACTCACAGGGGTAAGTGGAAAATTATCTTTCCTCCCCTACACCTATGAATACCTGTCCTTGGGGCAGGAAACCAGCTAGCTGCACAGATCTCACTGCTGTGTTCCCATCCCTGTCTCCTCTGTGTGGCAAACAAAGTGCTTTCTCCAAAGTTTGCACAGAGACTTGATTCCAGACTCTCCCAATGTATAAGTTGTTTTATGATTGCATTTTACAAAATTATCTTTTTAAGCTTCATTTTCTTAAGAGATCTGGAGAGCTATATTCCAGGCCAGCATACTTAATTTAGACCTCAACCTGATGATCTGAAAAGGCCTCGGCCATATTATGAATTAGTGACCTTTGCAAATTGCATTTAAGTGGTTTGAAAACACCCATTTTACAATCAAGAAACAGTAGAGATGGGGAGTTTTACTAGATGAATATAAAACAAAATTGTTTAAAAGCATGTCAATTGCTATCTCTAAGAATAACTGAATATATTAATAGCCAAGGTGATCCTTCGTATTTTATTTACTTGTTTGTTTATTCACTTATTTATTATTGTACAGAGTACTTTAGAAAAGGTAGGCTAGGATGGATAGGAAAAGAAGCAATAATAAAAATCACCTAATTATATAAAACACTTTAAAATCTGTATTTGAATGAGTGAAAATCAGCATGTCAAAATTCATTTGAAACATTATACAGATTTAATGATAAACTACAAAGTACTTATTCACTATATTACTTCTATGGTACAGTACTAAGGTAAATTAATGCATGTTCTAGTGCCATCTGAAGAACTTTGCATTTTCACAGTACGTTAGTGCTCCCTACCAGATACGTTTATGCCCCGTTTACATTTGGATATATTCCTAAACTAAAAGGCTAAGTGTTTCTATTTAATCTAAAAATGGGGAGCAAAATGAAGCAATTTATTTTTTTCATACTTGCCCAAATTACTTTCTATAACAAAATGAAAAAGATTCCTTTTCTGTTAAAAAAAAGAACTGCATGTTTAAACGTTGTATGATCCTTCATTCAAGGGGAAGAAAGGAAATTAATAATAATGCTAACAGCAAACAACAGCATAGATTATCCTATGCCAGATACAAGTGCCCAGTTAATTCACTTAATCCTAACTGCAACCCAGAAAACAAAGCTGTTATTATTATCCTTTTTTATAAGATAAGGAAAATGAGGCCCAGAAAGGTTAGGAAATTTCCCCAAGAGCTATTAGGAGCAAGAGTTGGTAAGGGTAAGAAATATAAGCATCTTCTGAACCCTAAACTCATTTTCTCAGCCACACCCTACGCTGCCTATGGGCCAAGCACTGAGTCAGCCCTTCCATATGTTACCCTGTTCATTCATGAATGCAGTTAACTCAATCAAAGTCAATCTTACAAGTCCCATTTTAGTAATTAATAATCTTAAGTACCAAAAAGTCAACATACTCGAAGTCCCGCAAATGAGTAAAACATTGATTTTTGGATTCAGGTTTATGGATTAATATGGGAGCTTTTTGTTGCTGTTTTTATTTCCTTAACTACATCACGCTACTTCCCCAGCAAATATTTACTAAATACCTATTACATGCAAAACATTTTAAATACTTTAAATATACACCACACTGTCTTTAGCACCCATAAACCAATAAAGTAAATGAATGTGCTTCTCCTAATGTGAGATTTACTACTGTCTTGAATGGCAAGTGTAATTTCAGATAGTAAAGAAATATGCCATGAAACATCTTTGATTCACATAAACAGAAATCTATTCTTGTTTATATTTGCTTCCAAGCTTTCTTAGTGCATCAGAAAGTCTTCTTTATGCTAGCAGGCATGTTAACTAATTTCTAGCTGCCCTTCCAAAAAAGAAAAAAAAGGGGGGGGGGGGAATTAGAGATATTTTCAGCTAAACAGTGTCTCTCTAGTTGGGATGTAATAACTGTGTTTTTTGTTGTTCTTGCTACTATGTTCAACCTTTTCTGTCAACTTCTGGCAGGAGAAAATGGCCATATCTTTCCTGTTATCTTTTGGCAGGCGAGACTGGCTTCCAACCTACTGTATCAGTTTAAATCTTTCTTTAAAAAGAGGCTTAAGTAGAGACAGGGAGTCCATTTAAAACATAATATTCAACACACAGCATATGTAGTATATGAATACAGGGAAAAATAATGAAGCTTTAAGAAGTAGCTAATGTTTAGAAGACACCATTAGTTTCTAAACACTAATGTTTAGAAAACACAACACTTTTCTTTTAGAAAAGAAGAAGTGTCTCACTCGGTTCTCTGCAAATTAACTGGGCTAACTCTGCAAAGGTGAATTCCCTTGAACTGGAAGAAGACAGCAGACACCGGATGCCTGCAAGGCAATTTACCAGAGGATCCATGCATGCACTGGAGGGGACAGTGGGGGAGGCACTTAGTTTTTGAAGCTCCAGGGAGCTCCGGGTCCAACAGGAACAGTCCAAGAACTTGTGATATGTTCCATCTGAGTAAAAGATGCTCCAGGAATTTGATGGAGGGAATGTCACTCTCTAATAGCATCTCGGGTGGCTTTGCAGAAGCATTTGATGAGGGCTTTCTGTAACCTTTAAGCTTTTAAGAAATGAAGAATAGGCTAGGATGGTGGCATTTCAGGCAAAGAAAAGGCAAGGGAGCAAGAATGCAAAACCTATAAAGTGCCTCTGAGGAATCTTGAGCAGCAGAGAAAAATATGAAAGTAACTTAACAGCCAACATATCAAAAACATGATAAATGAAAATAGATATTTAAAAATAGAAGAGGAGACTCTGCAGTTATATTTATAAAAAATAACTTTGTTTTCTCAAAGTATGATAGCAGCCTTATCAGGACACTGACTCGTTTTTCTTATTTTCATTAAACTTATTTTATGCTTCAAAAGGAAATAAAATCATATTAATGAGTGAAGGGTAGAAATAAAATTTTGTGAACGAGTAAAAGCAGTGTTTACCTTACCAGATACCAGTATTCATTACAAAGCTATATTCAACTTGGGTAGGGCCAATTCAAGGAAAGAAAAACACACCACTGAAACAGAATAGAAATTCCAGAAATGGACTCAGATGTGCAGTTCACTTGAAGTTACTGAGAACATCAAGTGTGTGGAAAATACGGTTTTCTTATAACTCTCAAAAATAGGCATTCTCAAAAACTGCTAGTGGGGGGTATGAATTGGTACCTCACTTTGGAATTTAAAAAGTATCTGTTCAACTGAAGATGTGCATGTGCGTTATCCCAGAATTTCCCTTATACCTGCTACAGAAACCCCAGAACTTAGAAAGAATAAAACATTTTCACAGGTGCTCCTGTTACACTAGATATTTTTAAAAATTTCATAAATGCCCATTAAGACAGAAATGTATATATAAAATTAATATATTTAAAAACAGACCAACAAAGCAATTAAAGTGAATTGATCTACACGTATTAACTTTCAGGAACCACAAAAAAAATATAACAAATGACAAAAACAAACAATACCCCACCAACATATACATATAGACGTATTCATACAAACACACAAGTTATGTTCGCATGCATCATCAGCAGAAATATAAAAACCTTTCAAAGAAGCATCTAAGCCTATTTGAGGACACTTATAACCTCCCCCTTCCGCATGTGTGAACTTGGACATAAGATGTGTGCTCCAGAAAATTTCCCCTTAGACAAGATGGATGACAATCTGCCTAGGGTTTGTTTTAAGCCATACGTAGCCGTATGTTGAAAATGTATTAGGCAGATAAAAAGTGAAAAACAGGATGAGAGAAAAAATCTGAAAGGAGAAGAAGACTGAAATTCGTAATCAAGACAAGAGCCGGAAGACCCAGGTAGCGTACAAGGAAAACTGTGTTGCGTAACGAGAGGACAAGAACTAACATTTAAGGATAAGGTGGCTGAGGTAATTTTTAGGAATGGAATGTTCATTATTCACTTGTACATATAAAAAGTGGCAAAACTGAACTTGAACTAAATTTTCCTTAGGAGCTTAATTGTCCCTGAGATGCATTCCAGCAGACGGTCTGCTGGAAGCAGTGAGCTGAACACTCTTGTTTAAAACCATAGGCATGCTTTCATGCACCCGTGCTTTACAATCTTCTTTGTTTGTTTGTTTGTTTAACAAATTTATAGAGCAATAGGACACAGATCAGCGCAGTTTCCTCAGACAGAACCATCCAACTTCAGCGGAAGAAGTTTTGGGTCCGAAACATGAGCAGACACACACACCACGAGCATGGTGGCGGTTCAACACATCATCCATCATTCTCTCAGCTTTTGAGTTTGCTGATACAAATAAGACAGCAATACAGTCCTCTCAATGTAAGAAGGAGGGTGAAGGGTGAGACATGATGAATCATCCATCCTCATTAGATTACCCAGGAGAGAATTCATTTAAAGATGCATCACCATAAAAGCACCCCATGAAACTTAAGTAGCAAGGATTAACATACTTCAGATTTAACCATATTAAAAATCTCAAGTAATACTTAAAAAATGAAGTTTCAAATTGAAATGGTATATTTATTTCTTAAGATTTCCAATTGCTGGGGCACCTGAGTGGCTCAGTCGAGTGGGCATCCGACTTTGGCTCAGGTCATGATCTTGGGATCCATGAGTTCGAGCCCCACGTCGGGCTCTGTGCTGACAGCTCAGAGCCTGGAGCCTGCTTCAGATTCTGTTCTCCCTCTCTCTGATCCTCCCCCACTCACACTCTGTCTCATTCTCTCTCTCAAAAATAAATAAACATTAAAAAAAAAGATTTCCAATTGCCAAAAGAAATATTTAAATAAGGGCTGGATATATAATTTTTTTTTCATTTTTTTCTTGATCTGACCTTTAATATTATTAATTCCACAACTACTGTATGCACATTGAGAAATAAACATACCATTCTCAATAATAAATTGAAATGATGTTCAACATTCAACCTTCCAATCTGCCTACAATAAAATAATACAAAATGGTTTTCTGAATTTCACGAAGTGGGTAAAATTCTACATATCCTGTATAGTCAAATAGGCTATGTTTTATTGACTGATCACATTGTATTCACTTATTTATTTCCAGGACCAAACTGTGCCTGACCCATGTAAATATTTAAAAAACCTCAGTGAATAAGTGAGAAAATGCATTAAAAAAGTACGATTAAAAAAATCCCAGCTTCACTGAGGTATACTTGACATAAAAATTATAAGATATTCATTGTTCATCATAGTGATTCGATATACATACACACTGTGAAAGGACTTTCTCCCATCTAGTTAATTACACATTCACACAGCCATATCATCTCATGTGTGTGCGGCGTATGTATGTGCATATTCTTTTTCAGTAAGAACATTAAAATACTATGCTCTTGCAAATTTCAACTATACGACATAGCGTAATCAACTGTACTCACCATGTTTTTACATTAGGTCCTCATCTATTTTTAGCTCATCTTATAGCTAAAAATTTGTACCCTTTTACTACATCACCCAGTCTCAGCTCCTAGCAAACATCTTTCTACTCTGTTTCTATGAGTTAGTAATTTTTGCCCTTCTGTTTCTATTTTCAGCAGAATGATCTTGATATGCACTATAGTAAAGTAAACTATGCGGCACATAAGGGGACTGGAAAATTATGACAGAGTTTCATACGTTTCCTTGCATACGTTTCTTTGGTATTGGTTTACCAATACTACACTTTCAACACTGCTACCTGTTGTATTGAATTTGAGTGGCAAGGGGAGAAGCAATATATATTTTTGAAAAATATGTGTAGATTTTGTAACAGAGAAATGGTACAGGACTGATGACAAATAAAACTAATTTATAGTCAGTAGGTAACAGCTAGGTATGAAGTTCCACTGAGTCACCACCTGTGAGAACCCTTTCCCCAGCCACATGGAGACCTCTGGCACCCACCCTAGGGAGAGAGAGGGGTACTCTGGTGCCCACCAGTTACCAGCAGACCAGCCAGCCATAGAGCCTGCTCTCTACTCCTCTGCCTCATCCCTTTGCCTGTGACCCCTCGAGTTTGGGCCTTACCTAAAATGTAGTATCACGTTTTCTCTAGCCATGTGACTAAAGAACAAAAGAGAATTATTCTTCCAAAATTTCAATGCAATGATAACTGTATATTATTACTTCACTCAAAAACAGTTTGGGAGACTCAGAGAGAGTGAATATAATTTAGTGAGAGTTAAAATTAATATGTAGAAGTGTTAAAATGGTTGATGAATTCTTGGAGACATAGGAGGTCCATTTTAGTAAATTCAACAATGAATAAGGAGGTAGATGATTCTAATTTTGGCAAATTTCTTCAAAGAGATTCATGAATAAATTGAATAAAATTTTGATTCATTAGCCCATAAAAGAAACAAATAGGGTTTATAAGGGTCTAGCATATTTATTAAGACTTTGTATTCAAATGGAATATGGAAAACTTAACCCTTACTAAATAATATTCCATTTGTGAATTTATTGCTGTTAAATTAACTTTTATTGCTGAACATTTTCGCATGAACTTTTTTCTTATTCTACCACTTGCTTTATGATATAGAAAGGATACATTCTTCACATTTTGAAAAAGTTTTCTAGATTTAATACCAACAATTAAGTGATCTTTGCCTTTATTCCCACCTCTAGCAATATCATTATTTACACATAGCAAGGTCACAGAAGACATTTAAATAATTAATTTTGGTTTGTTCCCCAGCAATGGGAAGACGAAGGCAAGTATTTAGAAACGAGGCCAACTCAACATCTTTTATTTATATGCTATTAGCTAAAATGTCAATAACCAATGCTACCAAAGTCATCTCAAATATAGAATGCTTTACTTAAATGAACCACCCCCATCAAAATACAAAAGAGTAAATGTGTATAAATATGTTTAGGCATTTAAAAAATAAAAAATTGGATGGTACATGCATTAAATTATCAAAAATGCATGTTCTCATTTGTCTTTTCCTTTTTTTTAAAAAAATTAATGTTTATTTATTTTTGAGAGAGAGAGAGAGAGAGAGAGAGAGAGAGAGACAGCATGACTTGGGGAGGGGCAGAGAGAGATAGAGACAGAGAGACAGAGAGGTAGACACAGAATCTTAAGCAGGCCCCAGGCTCTGAGTGGCCCCCACAGAGCCAGATACGGGGCTCAAACTCATGAGCCTTGAAATCATGACCTGAGCCAAAGTCGGATGCTTAACCAACTGAGCCACCAAGGCACCCCTCATTCTTGTTTTCCTATTCCATTCTGAGCCAATGTTGCATACCCTACAACCTTAAAACTCTATCAGGCATTATGTCTGGCACATTTTTTTAAAAAGGCATAGTATGAGACTCTTGCACTGGGTATAAACTGAAGTATTTCACAGCTTTTTAACATTATTAAAGTTAGTGAAACTTAGGGAAAATCACATCAAATAGAGCACTATGAGAATATGCAGTTTACTAAGAAAGTGGATTTCTACCAAACACTTATTTACTTCCTTCATATCCTATATATTCAGTTTTGTTCAACTGCCTCAATATGCTGTTTCTGAGGTAGTTCGATTAATGAGGATTCTGGGCAAAGGAAATTAGTTGAAATTTAGGGAGTGATGAGAGAGTAGAAGAGGGTAATATAGTAAATACATGGATTTTTATACTGTAGGCACAAGAATTTTGTTATGGTTTCCTTTCTACATGTGTAGTTCAGACACAGTTCTGCATCTAGGTAGATAAATGGCTTAAAAATTCTTACAAGTTTCCCTGAATCTAAGCAGACTTTATGTATGACAGACAGTGATCTGGTTTAATACGAGTATTTTTGTTCCATTGAGTTCTGTGGTTGTGAAGTTATTTAAGGTACAGTTAACCATGAATGGTTCTGAAGCAATGCAGGTCTGTTTGGAAGATTTACTCACACATAGCCTGTTTCACTAATACCCAACACAAAGACAGTATGAAGCAAAGATCCTGGAGAAGAACAGGCCTCATAAGAAATCACAAATACACAACGTTCAGCAAAGTGTGGAAAACAAAGGCAGGAGCAGTCAAAGAGCAAAATGAATAAACTTTATGAAAAGACTATCCAGGGCAATAACTGTCAAAAACAGAAAGCTTATCTAATCTATTAGAATGCTTTTGAATACCAATACCAGAACAGGTCTTAGAATTAAAGGCTAATTTCAATTATAAATTTTCACTTACCTGAACAAGTTTCAAGACAACCAATTTTGAAGTTTAAAAAAGTTAATGGAAGGGTCCTTACAAGAGAAAGACACTAAAAATTAATCTAGAAATAAGAAATTGCAAGCCTACTCAGTGTATTAAAATCATTTTTATGATGATTATCTGAAGAAATATTTAGAGGATAATGGTAGTATAAATTAATAAATATACAAATAAACTGACAAATAAATGGCAGTAGAAAGAAGATTAAATTTCCCTAATCTGGGGAAGGAAACAGACATCCAAATCCAGGAGGCACAGAGAACTCCCATCAAAATCAACAAAAGCAGGCCAACACCAACATATACCTTAGTAAAATTTGCAAAACTCAGAGATAAGGAAAGAATCCCAGAGCATCAAGGGGAAAGAAATTCCTAACCTACAAGGGGAGACAAATAATGTTAACAGCAGATCTATCCATAGAAACTTGGCAGGCCAGAAGAGAGTGGCATGAAATATGATTATATTTACACAGAAAAAAAAAAAAAAAACAGGTAGTGCAAGGTGATTTCTCAGAAAGCAGAGTTACATTGATCACTAAATGGATAATAAAATAATTCAAAGTTTAAAAATTGTGGGGAAATTCCCTGATAAATAATTATCTTCAGTGTTCACCAAAAATGGGCTTAAAAAAGCTGTAAGAGATGTTTAATGCGGGAATGGTGAATTGGTTACCCCACATGTGTCCATTCTGATCAATCTATAGTAGTTGCTGGGGGAGATGGATGCAAGAGATCTCCGAGGCTTTGGGGAAGAAAGGCAGTGATTGCGGAAGGACTCACTGAAGCACAACATACTCATTTTTAGCACCCTTTCTCTCTCTTATTTAACAATGTTTATTTATTTATTTTGAAAAGACAGAGTGTGTGCAAATGGGCGGGGGCAGAGAGAGAGGAAGAAAGCGAGAACCCCAAGCAGGCTTCCCTGCTGCCAGCGTGGAGCCCGACGCTGGGCTCAATCTCATGAACCTGAGCTGAACCTGAGCTGAAATCAAGAGTTGGACACTAAACGGACTCAGCCACCCAGGCGCCCCCACCCTTTCTCTTTTTTGAAGATGCAGCAAATTGAACGTTAACACTGTAACTTCAAAAGTCAATTCCTTTCTTGAGAATCATATCCACTGTACCATACCAGTACACATACTCTGTGAGACACTCTCCTCTACAACAGTAACATTTCAAGGCCACGAAATGAGTTATTTCATACATTTGTTACCAATTTTTTTTAAAGTACTCAGTGTGCATTGCTGACTGAATATATTAGAATCCAAGTACATAATAAACTTCCAATGCCCACAGCATGAGGCAACAGCCTCATGGATAAAAACACAGAGTGAACGACACTAGTTTTTCCAGAGACAAAACAGAATCACTCAGTTCTGAGTAATGTAACTTCACAGTCCTAATAGCTGCACCATGAGTTACCATTCTTTATTAAAGACAAAAAGCAAAACATGTCCTACAGTTCTCCAACCAGTCAATTATGCCAGGGCACTCGGAAAAGGGCTGAAGATCCTAAAAAACAAAGGGAAATAAGTGAACAAAAAGCAAAGCTAGACTACTTCAAAAAAACCTTCAATTAATCAGATTTCGCTTTTCCTATCTTCTTAGAAAAGTAGTGTATATATATTTACATATACACAAACATATACATGTAGATTAATATAAAATCATATATTTTGAGGTCTATCATTTCAGATAAAACTTTCCTGAAAGTCATGAAAACCTTTTGTGAATAATTTGTCCTTAACATTTTTCAGAGAGGAAAAATTTCAAATATTCATCACTAAGCATGCCTATCATCTATATTCAGCTACCATCTCCAAATTCTCTAGCTTTCTTTCCAAAATAATTTATATGCAAAATAATTACATAATAATTTTCAAGCCAAAATAATTATAAAATATAACCTATATCAATTAAATAATGTAGTTTAATTTATTTAGGACTTTTTTTTCCTTTTAAAAACTTTATTTTTCTATTTTGAAGTATGTATACATGTAAAATTTCCTAAATTATTTCTGTAACAGGCAGGGGATTAAATACAACAATGTATTTATTTTTGTTGTTGTTGTTTTTCTGAACCTATTCTTTATTTTAAGGAGTTCACAACATATTTGAATATTTAAATTTTAATATGA
The DNA here is from genome assembly GCF_018350155.1 of Leopardus geoffroyi. Taxonomy (NCBI): domain Eukaryota; kingdom Metazoa; phylum Chordata; class Mammalia; order Carnivora; family Felidae; genus Leopardus; species Leopardus geoffroyi. Next base: position 23,664,117 of record NC_059327.1, on the reverse strand, counting down.
GGTGCAGATACAGTCCAAGTGTGGACCACAGAGCACATACATTTATGTGGCAGATGTGGGAAGAACCATCAGGTGTTAGATTTGGAGAAGGAGATAGGTTAGAAACAAGCACTGAAATTCACATGGGACTTGACCCTGGGATTTGACTTTCAGGAGGAGACGAAATGCGATCTGCAGGAGGCCAAAAGCCCAGACAACAAGTGAAAGTCAAGGAAGCTGGAATAAGCAAGTGACCGGTATGTGGGAAGTGGGTTGAAAATTAGTATGCATTTATTTTCATGATGTGGATTTGGGTTAAATCTTGAAGAACTTCTATTTTAGGCAATAAGTTTAAATCTTTTGATAAAAATAATACATGTGTAAAGGAAAATACTGGAGGAATTTAAGCTAGTGACTACACAGATGTGATTAATGTACTATGACCATTAATATGGGGAAAGGGAATAGGAGGACAGGTGAGAAATCGTGATATACGGAAACAGGATAATTGCAAAACATTAGGTTATGAAGTAAAGTGATTGTAAGGAAAGATAGGAAAAGTAAAAATAAAAGTTATGGCTCTTTAGAGCCAACACCATGCCAAATTTCTTTTTTTCCACAGTATCTAGAACAGTGTCTAGAATATAGAATTCCATAATACGTAAAAAAAAAAAAAAAAAAAAAGAAAGCAAAGAGGCAGACAGGTAAACAGTTATTAAACACGCATCCTGTGTAGAGATCGGGTTAGGCAATTTCATGTACAATATTCGTTGCATGATCATCATAACTGATTACTCACTTTTACATAAAGAAACAGATTAATGAGGTGAGGGAATTTACTCAAAGTCATTTGGCAAGCAAATTATAAGAGTTAAACTAATAACTAAATTCGCACAAATCTTGAGCACAGGTTCTTTCCACCACTTTGGACTACAGAAAATAGAAAAATTCTAACCCACTTGAGTTATAATGTGAGGACACTTAAAGGTCACATAATAAATATGAAAGTGTTTTTAAAAGGTCAAAACTTAAGTGATCTCCTGACTTGAGATAATTTCTACCAGTAAACATTAGTTTTAGTTATGATAACAAGAAAAATGTTAGGAATATTTAACGTAAGCATTTAATGTACATTTCAAAAGGAAATCAAACATTCTTTGGTTTATACAGTTGTTTTCCCCATTCAAATATAAAAACCTCAAAGAGTGCTTGTGTTTGTCTTTAGACTAGCATTATTCATCTTAAAACCATAACTGTGGCATCACAAATATTCAACAACATTTTTGAAGAAATAAAACTTTAAAATATCTAATTTTGTTTTACCTTTGAAGTTCTGAAAATGATGAGTTAATTCCCAGTCTCCTGGCTATTTTTTCATATTTTTATTGTGGACCACTATACTATAATACATTATGATTCCTGTATTATGCAGAGTATATCCCTCCAAAGGTTGCAATATTCATGACTGTTAAGAGAATGGACAGGGAACCAAGGCAAAACAAACAAACAAACAAGAACTTTTAACATTTAGTTATTTATTTATTGAGAGACAATGAGAGACAGAGTGCGAGTGGGGGAGGGGCCGAGAGAGAGAGAGAGAGAGAGAGAGAGAGAGAGAGAGAGACAGAATCAGAAGCAGGATCCAAGCTCTGAGCAGGACCTGATGCGGGGCTCGAACTCACAAACCTTTTACCTCAAATCTCAATAGTTAGCAAAGAAGTGCATATTTTTCTTGATAATTGATATTTAAAGGTTAATTAAAATGTTTACTGCCAGAAGCTAGAATTCAATGCAAGAGGAAAAAGAAAAAAAAAAAAAAGCAAAGGAGTCACATGGCTGTCCGTTCTGTACACTAGCAAACACAAGTATTCCACAAGGAGACCTTAAATCTCCCTCAGCCAACCAAACGTGAAATAGTAAAACTGACCACAGGGTTGTTTTCATTTAATTTTTCGCAGACAACAAAATCTTGTTAAGTCCTCATAAATGCAAAGTGATGTGTTTGTTGTTAGGCAAAGCAAAGCTTTTCGCTTTGAAGTACAGTACCTCTCAAAGTCTGATGGTGATCAGTATGGCATAGCCAGGTGGATGACTAGAGTTGGATTAGAAAAAATGTTACTATTGTAATTTATTTTTAAAAAGTTATATTCCGAGCATTATGTATAATACTATGTCTGAAAAATATTTTTCTTCATATTATTCCTTAGAGATCCAATTTCATCAAACGTTATTAAGATGGGAGGTAATGAAAACAGAAAATTTTGACCCAAGTTATTTCATGATGATTACTTGCTCAAATTACCAAGGATACGAGGTCATATCTTTATACCATGTAGAATCAACTTGTTAAAATACACAGTTTACAACATCAAATTTTCTATAAATTATCCTTGCCTTTTTTCTTTTCTTTTTTTTTTTTTTTTTTTTTTGAGGGAGAGAGAGTGAGAGCACAAGCAGGAAAGGGACAGAGAGAGAAGGAGAGAGAGAGTCTCAAGTAGGCTTCATGCCCAGCACATAGCCCTTCACAGGGCTCCATCTCATGACTGGGACATGACCTGAGCAAAGATCAAGAGTTGGTCGCTTAGCTGACTGAGCCACCCCGCTGCTCCTAACCTTGCCTAATTCTTAAATGGATAATAATAATAAAAAAAAAAACCTGTGATTTTATTTTTCATTTTGTTAAAATCGAGAAAGTGTTTCTAAAATTGGGCATTCGCATTAAAGACTTCATATATGAAATCTCTTAAATACAACACTTGTGTTTCAGATAAATTCATCATTTCATAGGAGACTTACAAATGATTACTAAATGATAATGGAGTTCAAATCAAAAGGGCATAGGAAGATTTTCTTTCCAATGTCATGGCCTTAAAAAAAAAGTATTTCATAACAAAAAAGAGAACAGAAAACGTTACAGAATACATGCAATGACTATGATAAAAAAAAATCGCCAGCATATGCATTTGGAGTTAATAAAACAAAAAGAACCAACAATAAGCTGTACAAGAAGGAAGTCAAAAGCAATCTGTACTCAGTTTGCAAAAGCAGAAGACTTTCAAAATATCAAACCAGCAGCTCCTCTGTTATACTTCAACAATTATAAAAGTAGGCTTTTAGCTACTTAGCACTGTGGAAACAACTTCTTCTTAAGATATGCCTACAATTTGCTTATATTTTTTATTAATTTTTTAACTGTGTCATTTTAATTAGCCACAGAGTGACAGTCTTATAAAAGTGTACCTTAGATCTTGTAGCGAGCAATAGAACAGATGCAAGATGTACCCAATCCAGTAGGAAGCAGATTTAATCCTTCATTACTTGACAGTGTGTTAGTCACTGATGTTTTGATGATATTGGACTCAATGTACAGTCCATAAATCGAAAAAATTGGAAAAAAAGTCTTTTTTACCTGTCCAAAACAACAATACTAAAATCATTCAGGAAGTAGTTTTGCTATTTGGATTTGCCAAAGTTATTGTGTTATACATTTACTGGTTAAGTTTGTGAGAGACTCAAAATGATATCCACTGCTCCCTTGTCAATTTTATCGACTACTTCACAGATCAAATCTTTGTGGCTCCTGGATTTAAACAAAGATGGTTAGAAAATCGGGTGATAATACTGTAAATTTACATATGGGATGTATGCATGCAGTGTGTGTGTATTTAAATCATAAATAATGTCAAAAGATAAAACTATAATAACATCACATCAGACAAAACTGAGTTTCACCAAGACTGGCATGGCCAATATTTCACAGGGAAATCTTGAGCAAACCACTCGATCTCTTTAAACTTCAATTTTTTTCTCCAAATTTTATTTGTAAAATTGAGGACGTATAACGAATCCCAAACCTTAACAAATACATATTATTATACATAGTACTATTATTTGATTTAAATTTGAAGGGGCAGAGGTAGAATTTCTTCTAACAAAGCATAATTATAAATGTTGGTAAGAGACTAGAGAAAAAGAAAAAAACATACAGTCTAGTCTAGTCTATAGGAATATGCTGATGGAAAATTATATATAGCTATCTATCCATATATATGGATATATATATATGGATAAATTTTGAAATAAATTATCCAACTCCCTCACTTTATACATGTGGAAATTGAGGCAAGGAAGAAATCTTCCACAATTTGCCCAACTGAATTTGGCCCTGACATAACTTAAAACCAATGTTCCAGTGTGGTATTCTTTTTTGATATTTGTGATTCCGATCACCTAGATTTAAGAGCTATCTCATGATTACAATGGCCATCTCATTGGTTGCTGGAGTTGTTACAACTTCATGTGTATACTGTAGGAAGAACTGCCTTCCCGAACACATGAGGAACCTCTTTCATAAAAATGTACTACCACACAATAAAAATTGAGAATTTCCATATTCCTACTTTACTCAATGAGTATCTTATGTTATACATTCCTTGAATCCAAGAAGTATCACTTAACTAATCTCTAGAAGGACAGTGATTAATAAATGACCAGGAATAATATAGGATGAGAAGTAATAATTTCCTTAATCTGCAAACAAGAGATCAAGAAAAAAAATGATAAAGGAGTTAAAAAACAGAGAACAATTACTACTGTTTTGGAAAACCAGGAAGGGTTTCCTACAAGATGTAAGGGATAAATTTAAATATTTTTTTTACATTTATTTATTTATTTATTTATTTTTAAATTTTTTTTTTCAACGTTTATTTATTTTTTGGGGGACAGAGAGAGACAGAGCATGAACAGGGGAGGGGCAGAGAGAGAGGGAGACACAGAATCCGAAACAGGCTCCAGGCTCTGAGCCATCAGCCCAGAGCCCGACGCGGGGCTCGAACTCACGGACCGCGAGATCGTGACCTGGCTGAAGTCGGACGCTTAACCGACTGCGCCACCCAGGCGCCCCTACATTTATTTATTTTTGAGAGACATTGACAAAGCGTGAGCAGGGGACGGGCAGAGAGAGAGGAAGACACAGAATCCAAAGCAGGCTCCAGGCTCTGAGCTGTCAGCACAGAGCCTGACGCGGGGCTTGAACCCACGAACTGTGAGATCATGACCTGAGCTGAAGTCAGGCACCCAGCTGACTGAGCCACCCAGGCGCTCCAAGGGATAAGTTTTAATCAGTCAGGAAATATTGTTTTCCATGTCCCATTATGTGCACAGCACTGTGATGTGCACTATGAAAGATTACTAAGGAGATAAAAAAAAAGAATGATCATTTTACTCAATATGACAAGCATCTTTAAAATTAGACTTTTTTATTCATTCTTTCATTCTTTATTCTACTTTTATTCTTTTTCTATTATTTTCATAGTTCAAATAGTGAGCCAGAGTTTGTTTTAAAGTATTTGTGTGTGTGAAAATGGAACACATAGCGAAACCATTAAAATCTCCTATTCAGTAGTCTGTTCTCTTTGTAGAGAGAACTCCATACAAACACAACACACAGTGCTGTTACATAAGTAACAGTTACATAAGTAACACTATTACATAAGTACACTATAACATAAGTTACATAAGTTACACTATAACATAAGTTACATAAGTAACACTATTTCATTTTTCACAAATATTGTGACATCACTATCTCTAGATTAAGAGTCAAGGATTTATTCAATGTTGTACAATAGTAAATAAGAAATAGAAACTACACACCACAAAGTCATCTGATAAATTTCATGCCCTATTTAATTAATGCATATTTTCTCTTTACATGAATAACTGAATAAATAAAAGGAATATAATTATTTTCATAATGTCAAATGAAATCCCTATCAAATTGGAACTCTGTAATCATGGTCCCCTCTTTTTTACAAGTTTCAGCTGTTTCCCTAACTCCCCTGAGGACTGCAAGGCAGGTCTATTTTCAAAGTAAACATAACGTTTTACTAAAATCCCTAATTTTAATAATCCAGGCTCCCCTTAGGTAAACCAGTTGATATGTTTGTTATTCCTCTATTTCATATTATAATAATGACATCCTGAGCTTTTATATATTCCAGCCTAGCTATTAATTGAAGTATATAAGCTTAATTTAAAAAGTACAACAATATATAGAATATATATTCAAAATACAGAAAAGATTTATTCTCTCCCAAAGGGAAATAATACATGAAATAGAATCAGAGTCTGTGATGCAAGCATTCCAATGATTATTTTTTATACTTGAATTCATACTTTATGGATCTTGTAAGATGTTAGCACAAATGGATATTGATAAAGTCCATCAACATTTTTCTAAAGCATTTCACTCTGGAAGTAGAGCAGTGAGGAATAAAATTCAAAGCGTTAACACAAAACATTGTTTCCTGCACAATTTTAATGTTTGAAAGCTAAATAATTTAGAGAAAGCAAACTTTAGCCATTAAAAAAGTACTTTTGACATTCATGTCAACGGGGCTTAAGTCAGCATGTGTCTTCTGATAGTGCAATTTGCTTGACTTTATGTTGTCAATTATAATTCCACTTTCTTGCTAAGTCGATACAATTAGATTACTACAGGGACTTCATTACAGCCACAGGGAGGACAACAGCTGAGGTACACAATTTTCTTCCTATGATGCCAGTACTACCGAAAAGTTATTGGAACAATGGTCTGCAAAGGGGCAATAAAATCTGCAGTCTAAATATTGTTATGCCATTATATCATCTGACAAAAGATAGCCAAACTTTAAAAAAAAATGCTAATGCAATACAAGTTTTGGCTGTGCCATTAATCTGATCGGGGGAAGGTTACAACAAATCGCTTTTTTCTCACTTATTCATTTAAACATAATTCAGATTACATATTACCTGCAAGCCTTAGATTCCTAGTGTGAAATCTGAGGGAGTTAGAACCCATGGATATCTGATATGCCTCCAAATAAATGTGTAACAATGAAGAATCATGAAATATTCTTCTTGATTAGATGTGCTCATGTGCTCATGACAATACCAATTTCAGAACTCAAGTGTACATCCTATAATCCAGTATTATTTCTTACCACCACAGTTTTCAACTATGTTAGAATTCATATTCAGAATGTTACTTTCAATTGACATATTAATTGATTCATTTCTTTCTTAATTATAGAAGGTTTATCTCTTCTGAGTTTTATGGGTCTATTTTCTGCCATCTGCCTTGATATAATATGTCTCATACATATTATTGAGTCTTAAAAACATGGCATATTTCACTACTTTATTATAAAAAGCAGCAAAGTCTATTTAAAAAAACTTTCAAACAAATCCAATATTAGTAGTCATGAAATTTCTCTGACTTAGCAAAACTTTCATGACTCTTCCTAGAAAAATTTCATTTTATGTTACAATGATATTCAACTAAATTTTACTGAGTGCTTACTGTGTGTCAGCACTGTAATGGGCTCAGAGATTGCAAAATTATTGAAGGGAAGGAGGTTGTGCCTTAAAGGTTCTCAGAACTTACAAAGACAGACAGACTAGTAGAAAAACAATGACAGTACCACATGGTAAGTGTCCTTCTGTGCTCCCCAACCCAATGGTTCTGAATCCATTTGTCATTCTGTATTTCAATGATCAATTTAACCCATGTGTGAGGTCTATAATAAATGAATCTACAGCACTTTGTTTGTTTCTATTGCCTCTGGCATGGTGCAGTTAGATATGTACTTTGACATGTAAATAGTATCAACTACATCTGCCCTGGTATGGTAAGCTGAATAATTCCCTCCCTCCCCCAATATGTCCATGTTCTAATCCCTAGAACCTCTGAATATTTTGCCTTACATGGTGGAGAGACTTTGCAGAGGGGATTTAATTAAGGGTCTTGAGATGGGGAGATTCTGGATTATCACAAGGCTCGTTATAAAAGGGAAACAGGAAGATCAGAGTTAGTAGTAGCCGATGTGACATATGACAGAACGAGTGATTTGAGGAGAAGGCCACTAGCCAAGGGATGGAGGCCAAGTTTAGAAGCTGAAAGAGACAAGGAAATGTATTCTCCCCTTATCCCTCCAGGAGAAACACGAAACCACTGGTATCTTGATTTTAGACTTCAAATTCCCTGGACGGTAAGGGAATAAATCTGTTTTGTTTAAGCCACTCAGGTTTTGATAATATGTTATAGCAGCAATAGGAAACTAATACATGTGCTCTCCAAGAAAAAAAAGTGTTTTTCTTTTGTCCTCACATTGTATGTACTGATTTTTAACTCGGAAAGCATGCTTATAATGGTGAGAGTATGTTTTCAAAATACTGAGAGGCCTCTTACATCAAAGTAAGAAAAGCTGCAGATGACAAATGGTGAAAAATCAGTCATATTGTTTCTGGGAAATGATCCTTTATTGGAACCTATTACATTTTGGAACATCTCACATTGGATTGGATTTCCTCCTCGGAGTCACAACCACCTCCTTCAAGGGAATAGGCTGAATTGGATGCTTGGATCATTATTTAATAAGACAGCAGTGTCAGACTTGAGAGCATCAGACTCAATTGGCAATCTTTTTAAAATACAGCTGGCTAACCCACCCCCCTCAGAGTGTGGGCTCAGAGTCCAAGAACTTTCATTTTAAAGAAGTGTTTGGAGGAAGTTGATTCTACTGGCCCAAAGAGCAGACCTTAAGAAACACTAATGTCGTGAAAAGAATGAGACACACAAGATCTGAGTTTATAGATTTGTCACTCTCTAGCTACACAATCCCTTAACTCCAGGGACGTTCAGCCCAAACAATCTCATAGGTCAGTTGGGATGATCAAACAATACAATATTTATAAAAATCCCAGTAAGTTGTAAAATTATATAAATACATGTTGACTATATTAATAAAAGGCTTTTGTACATATAGGTAACGTGTGTTATCTAATACTCTGGATAGTTTTCTCTGAATATACTATTTACTAGCCTTTTTTCTTTTAAGCACTCTGTGTGTACATTGGTTACTTCTCAAATTAAAACAAAAATACACATGGATGTGTATTCATGTGTGCATGTGCATATGTGTGTACACATTTTAAGATGATGTGGACTCTAATAATTCGGTGTTTACTGATTTGAGAAAGAGACCCTTAATATTCTAATTTAAGCCCCTTTTTCCTTTAAAAAATTGTTGTGGGCCTACTATATTATTTACATTGTTATATTTCATTATTGAAAACTCAATGGAAATTGAGTATGGGAAAAAATAAGATATTTACTTATCCTGATTAGCAAATGATTTATTTTCTCATTTTAGACTTTTTTAATAACAAGTTATTGTATGATACTTCATCTAACTTTTTGCAACACAAAAATGGCTTCATTTGTGTCTGCTTTCCATCCTAATTTATTATCACCTGAAAATTTTATTAACATTAATAATGATGATGAATGAAACTGGGATTAGTTCTACTCTTTCATGTGTCCCACTAGGCTATTTTCTCCTGCAGAACCACTGTCATTCATTACCCTTTATTTAAAGCCCTTCAGGCAAGATTAAATGCAAGTCATTTCAAAATAGCAGCAATTTATTTTTTTTATAAAATAGACTAGATATTTCCTCAAAGTCAAGGTACATCTACATCTTGTAAGACATCAGAACAACTGCATACATATTTCAGTTTATGTGTGTACGTGTGTGTACTCACACATATGTAAATACATACTATACATGCACATGCACACACACATGCGTGCGCGCGCACACACACACACACACCTTGTATACTGACAAACATCTGGAAGAGAAAAAGGAATTTGTCCACAGATAGAACTATAATGAACAACATGTCTGACATACTGAAACAGTGGATTGAAAGCCCAATGGCCACTCTCAGACCCTGCAAAACTCCATCAGTGAGCAGCTGACTGGCCCTGAGCAAATCCTATCTGCTTGTAGCATCATCCTGCTTCTAGATAGTAAAGGTATCCAAATGCTCAGCTTCTAAAACACCTTCCACTTTGAACATTCTATGATTTGGCCTTGTATAATGCTTTCAGGATAAAGTTAATAAGACAAGAAATTTTATCTACAATAGCTGATGGAAAAAACAAGAGTGGAGCCTCAGTGAGCAGAAAATTAAAATGTTCTCATAGTTGTTCACATTTCTTAAAATGCAACTCTGCTATGTTAGCATAGCAGATGCCTATACTCTACATCAGTCGGACTGAAGAAAAAATTTAGTTGTCTAGTATGTAGGAAAAATTGCAGACCTACTCAAAATGAATGGCAAAGTCATGTTCAAGAAGACACCATAGAAACGGGCAGCAGTTGGCCCTCCGGTTCATCAGTGTGCAGTATTAAATAATGAGAGGAATAAAACCTGCCACCTTCAGACAGATGGACTTTGAATCCTCAAGACAGGTTGTGGTCTTTATCTCATTTAGTATCTGTCATAATGATGGGTGAAAATATACTCTGCAGTATTTGTAAGCCTTTCATTTAATGGATTGATAGCCCCAGATGCAGCCCTTTTATGACTGGCTTCCAGCAAAATATCTTAGAGCCTGCCCAATTAGACCATGAACTCTTGGCAGAAGTGGAAAGCTTTGCATTAACCTCTTTCTGCCCTGCACATGGGACAGCACTACAGTAGAAAGTATTCCACAGAAAATATGAAGGAAGGGACAGATTCATTTGTATTGAAGCATAACTGATAAAAGAAAATGCTACTACTTTATAATAAAAACTTGAAACTGTTATTTAGGATGATTAACATTTTGATGTATCAAATACACATATTATTCTAATTTTTCATGAGTAGATAATTTGATATGGCTTAAATGATTATGAAAAGTTACGGAAATTTGGGGTAATGAAATGCCTGTTGTTTATTTTTCTTCTTCTCTACAAATTGATCCAGAGTATCCTTGCACTGCAGTAACTGTAATAACTTTGGAAACATTAAGTGATCAGTGTAGAATATCCTTGATGTACTTAAGTAAAAATAAATTGCCTGAAAAAAAAAAAAAACACTATGTCATCCATAATGTTTTGGAAATCCTGAAATCTAAGTCAAGGTAACAGATTAGACATTAGGTAACAGATTCAGAACAAGTAATAAATGGCTGTGGACTGTAGTATTGTCTAATATTACAACATTTTCAAAAGTTAAACTATAAGCTGCCATGACTTGCTCATAGACATTTGTAGAATATGTTAAAAGAATTTAAATTTAACAAGTTCCAAGTGCACACTCCTAACTAACCTGGCTTTATGAGAGAGCCACTAGTTAATTTTTCAACCAAAGCATTCAGTAATAAGCATCCGTGAAGATTCTTTGGGGCATGGCACTATACTACCCTAGATGAAGGACTTACAGAAGCGCAAAGATTTTAAAATTAGAGTGGGAGAGTAAAAGTACTAAGGCAGTATGCAGGTATGAATAATTCAATCAACAGATTATACAGATGCAAGTTCCTTCCCAAGAAAATGGGCTGGGGAACTGTGATTTACATTTCTCTGTACTGCATTTTCTTGTCCACGGTTGACTCAAGTAGGAATACCACAATGCATAACAGTAAAACTGTGCAGTCACGTTTCGGTTTTTCTAACTTTAGAGGTCTCAAGAGTAAATTCATAAAAGAAGGATTCCTTCTGGCATGACCATCTCTGAGCTTTATATTATTTCCAATTATTCCTGCATTGTAAAGAATACTTTTAGGAATACATTTGAACACAAATCTTTGTCTGAACCACTGTTTTTTGTTTGTTTGTTTGTTTGTTTTCTTTTGTTTTTGTTTTTTATTTTTGTTTTTTGTTTGTTTGTTGTGGAGACATTACTGGAGACAGGGCAAAAGTCATGACTTTTTTTTGCTGTATATCACTAAATTGATTTTCAAAATGTTATACAATGGCCAACCTCAGATAATAGTGTCCATTTCAATGAACCTGGAAAAATGTTGAGAATTATCATTTTAAATGTTTTGGTAATTTTACAGGTAACAGTGTTGATTTTATCTCATTTCAATGGGAGGTATTTTTCTCATATAATTATTAGTGACTTATACTGATTCTTTGAATTACAGTAAAACCTTGGTTTGCAAGCATAATTCATTCCAGAAACATGCTTGTAAACCAAAGCATTTGTATAGCAAAGCGATTTCCCCATAAGAAATAATGGAAACTCAGATGATTTGTTCCACAACCCAAAAATATTCATGTAAAAATTATTACAATACTGTAATATAATACAAAATAAAAAGAAAATTCAAAATATAAAGAAAAATAAACAAATGAACCTGAACTTACTTTTGAAAACCTCCATGGCTGGTGTGAGGGAGAAAAGAGAGGAGGGTTATTGTGTAGGACTGCTATCTATTGGCTCAATGGAATCTTTCTCTGCATGGGGACCATTGTATACGCTCGCATGATGTTGACTACAGTACAGTATTAATAAACTCTTGTCATATACTGTATTGAATGTAACTGGCAATAAGGCAGCAGAGGAAAGGGTCTATATGTGCAGGCAGCCTGACCTAGAATGAAGCAAAGCATTCCTAAGCTTCCTCTTGTATAGAAAAGCAAAGGACTGTCCATAGGTGCTTTGAAATGACAAAAAATACATTAGTGACACTTGTGGGCACCTTCCAACATTCTGAAAAAATCACTGATTTCTGCCAAACGCCATAGCCTGAGACCAAGCATCTGAGCATGGGAGATGATCACCCACAGTCTGGCAGCAAGCAAGTGAGAGACAGAGACAGAGAGACAGAGAGAGAGAGAGACAGAGAGAGAGAGAGAGAGAGAGACAGAAAACAATTGGCTCAGTTGTGATCATGTGATGTTCAGGGTCATGTACTACTTGTATTGCAAGACATCGCTCATTTATCAAGTTAAAATTTATGAGAAATGTTCGCTCACCTTGCAGAACACTTACAGAACAAGTTAGGCACAATCAAAGGTTTTACTGTATTTGTTTAAATCTGCATATTTTAATAATTAGATTTAATGTTTCCTTGCTGGTTTGTATGTCTGTTATATATTAATTTTATCAAGACTTTGTGATATTTGTTACAAATATTTGCTTAATTGCTAGTATCCTTCTAACTTTGTATCACTTTATTTATGTTTCTTGAAAGAGATTTTTTAAAAGGCTATGGACTTTGATCCCCTTGCTGTAATCACTTTGGAACTCTAGGATATCCATCCCTCCCTGTCCAATGACTTAAAAATTTTAGCATTAGGCTCACGTTTTCTGTCTCTCTCCACCATTATACTGAATTAATTCTTGATTTCAATATCCACATAGATAATCTTTATAATAACCTAGCACCTCAGACTCTAGCCCTCCTCTGCTCCAATGATTTTGTTCTTCACCCTAACTGGTCTGTTTGTTCAGTAACATGATCATACAAAGAACCCTGTCACGGAGAAAATCTTCATCCTCTCCATAATTCAGTGTCAAACCTCCCTCCCTTTGACCACTTCCCCTTAACTTTTAGGCTAAGCACTTCTCAAAGGGTCTTCTCTCTGGCACTCCAATCCAATGATTAAACCATCACATTACTTCATCCTCATATCGAACTTCACTTGTTTTAGATGCAATGCCTATTGTTATAATCACTCTCTTGTGTAGATCGCGTGTTCCATCCTTAGTTTTTTTACTCACTTGTCAAAACCACCTCTATGTTTATATCCAATTCTCTGCTTATTTAGCATGTGCATTCTCACATGTAAATGTAGTCATAAAAGGACACACAACCATCCAGACTGGTCTCACTCATATCAATTTCATGATTGTAAATATCATGGTTGCTCTTTCTGGTCTCTCACCTTTCTCTGGTCAATTCATTCTTCCAACCAGCCAAACCAGCTTTTCACAATTTCCTCTCTCCTCTAATCTCAGTCTCCTTCTTGTCTTCACTCTCAGGAGAGAAAAGGGAACAAGGCAGAAGACAGCTTCTCAATTTTCACTCCATTAAATCTAGAGTAGTACTTTCATTTATACCCATAAACTGTGTTCTTCTTCCTTTAATGGATGAGCAGATTATGCCCATAAGACAAATCTCTAATCTTTCTTCTTTCTAAATCTCTGACAACATTCCCCTCCCTGACTCATCTGTTCCTTCTCTAAAGAATCTCTCCTACAATCATATAAAAGGCTGCATTTTTCCATATTATAAGACAAAGACCCCTCACTCCACACTCTTCACATTCTCCTCTAGATATTACCTCAATTCTCTGCTTCACTTCATAGGGAGAAAATAAGCAAACAAAAACTTAAACAACAACAAAACTTCAAGAGAACTGTTTATTTTGTAGTCTTCACATTTTCTTCTAACCCTCATTCCTATCAGATGGTATCCTCACCAAAATATTCAAAAGTCACCAGTGGTTACATAAAAGATCTCTAATTAAAAACAACAACAACAACAACAAAAACTCCATATACTAGAAGCACTTAGCCCTGCTGAGTATTTATTCTTTCTTCAACAGTTTCTTTATTTCACCTGCTACACATCATTCTCCCTTGGTACTCATTCTATCTCACTGCCTCATTTTGTATTCCTATTGGATTTTCTGCATTCATTTGGCCTCCAATCCTCTTATTTGACCTAAAGCCCAATGTTGTTTGTTTCCCCATCTATTGCTTTATTCACATGTATATACTGGTAATTCACAAATGTAAACCGGTCTATATATTACTCTGAAACCTGGAATCTATCATCTTTTCTCGGATGCCTACTTAACATCCTCACTAGAATCTACCTCCACAAAGACTGTTCCACATGGAAATGAGGTCAGAATTTTATACTCAGCCATTAGTTAAGGGTCTTGCCAATGTGAGTGACTCAAATTTGGCAGGCATTTCCCGGTAAGGAAGAGTCTCATCAGCCAGGTGCAAGTCTCCACACTGGAGTACAAGTTGTAATCTATTAGCATTCAATATCTATTAATCAAACAACAAAGAGTATCAAGGCAAGACAACAATAGCATGTCTGCACTCTGGAATAAGTAACTGGCTGTGGTAGGACCCTGGCTAAAAACCCATCTATGTATCATTTTATGTTAAAGATGGTTTAAGTATGAAGTTTATTTTATATTTTTAAACAAGCATTTTAAGTTTTTAATTATTTTCATTGATGTATAATTGACATATAATTAGTTTCGGATGTACAACATAGTGATTCAACAATTATATAAATTACAAAATGCTTCCCACAAGGGTACTATCACTAATCAAAGTTATTACAATATTACTGATTATAGTCCCTTTGTTGTTTTAATCTGTGACTTATTTGTTTTATAACCAGTGGTTTATACTTCTTAATCCTTCATCTATTTGCTGTGTTATGAATTTAACTAAAGAAATACATGTATGCATGCTTTTACATTAAAGCCTTGTATTATATCACTTTTAAGTACAAAGCTTAAAAACAATTCAAAGTAATTTAATTATTGTATTTAAGTATAGATTACATCAACCACATACAAAATTAAATAATCGTATAACCCACCACGTTGTTTAGAAAATAAAACTTTACAATAGAGTTCAAGCCTTCTAATAACCTTTTTCTAATCACTTTAACTTTAAAGTAGTTATAATTATGAATTGAGTATAAACTTACCCATGAATTTCTTTATGCTTGTACTAGATACATCTCTATGATCATTAAAATATATGCTTTTGTACCTTTTTAAAATGGATCGTGCTATATATAATCCCTCTTCAACATTATTTTTTTACTAATGTTATTTTGAGATTCATTCATGCTTTATGGGCAGCTAGCATTTATTCATTTCACTACTAATCTCATTTATGACTATACCTCAATTTATACATTTAATACCCTTTTGATGGACATGGAGATGGCTTTTATTTCCTTCTTATAAGAAAACACTGATTAAGCATTCTCGTCTATATTTCCTTGTGTATGTGTGAAAGGATTTCTCTAAGGTTTATACCTTGAGAGTGTAATTATAGATTGAAAACTAGGTTAGAATGTTATAAAAGTTAAATAAAGGGAACTGTACACTTAGATTATTGCATTAGTTCCTATTTGGCAAGAATATGAAAATACTTAACGGACTGTCTACAAAGATGACTTTTTGGGCACTACACATACGTTTTATGCACTAAGGCAGAAGCAGTTATTCCTCCTTGAATCCAGTCTGATATGTGAAGCCTACTGGATGGCACCTGCTATTTGATTGTTTTCAAAAGCTGTTCCTGAGCCTCACTGAGGTTATCTTTTTTATTAGGTACAGTTGTTTTGTTTGTTTTTTGTTTTTGTTTCTTTAACACGATACATCTGAGAACATCAATAAGGATATACTGTGGTACTGTATTAGAGAGGAATATGGAGAAAATGGCATTCCTTTTATGTTCCAGGTCCTATGCTAGAAGATTTATTTATAGATACCCTTTAATTAATCCTTAAAACCCTATAATGCTGATATATAGCAATTTTTCTGCTGTGGAGAAATTATCCCAAGTCACAAAGCTAATAAATGAAAAGAGCATGGATTTTAACTCACATTTATCTCACAACACGGTATGAGGTTGACTTGTATACATGAATGGTGCTTAGGTAAACTTGGTTTAGTTATTAATGTCAATGGCAATGCATAACCTAAATAATTAATATAGGTTTTGTATATTAAAATCCTAACTATATTTCAAGAGTCCAATAAATTCCAATTCTTCTTGGAAGCTAGTGTCCCTGTGTAGACTGAGATTGTCCTTCCTATGTTCTTCTATACCAACATTTTTTGTATCTTATTGTACTATACTGTAATTGTACATTAAAACTATGAATATGATATCCCTCATTAGAAATTAAGTTTTTTCAAACCCTTCATGTTAAATGTGTCAATGGTATCTTCTAGTCACCATTTCTTAGCTAAAGTCCAGTCCCTAAGAGGTAGATGTGGGAAGGCACAGTATAAAGGGGAATGAATCCATTATGTATAGAAAACGAAAGCAAATAAGCAAGACACGGTTATCATAGGGTATTGGGAAATCACATAGTAGGCATGCAGTAATAGAATCAGAGGAAAGAAAACAATGCATAAGCCAAGAAACACTTCAAGCACAAGAAGATTTTAGGAAGGGACCTAACATATCTTGGGGGAAATACAGGGCCCAAGCTCTTATGGAGCATAAAGTCAAGGCTACTCTTGCACAGGTGGCCTTAGAGTATATGCTTAGGTCGTGAGGTATCTCCACCTCTGGGCCAAGGCAACCTTGATTCCTGAATACATCAGCTTTAGAGAAAAGCTGTGGGCTTTTTGGTCCACAAAAATACCTGGAAAACAACAGACACTCAGCAAACACAGCCATAGAATTTCAGAAGGCCAATGCCTTATCCATTAGGCAACTGGGGCCAGCCATAGAATTTCAGAAAGAACACAAGGCAAAACCTTCATTTTATAGATGTTAACACCGAGAACCTGAGATGTTACATGAGCATGGTCGTGCACAAGTGAAAATGTCAAGGAAAGCTTGTCACATATAGATATTTTAGTTCTGTTCATTCAAAAACAATTTTTAACTTGCTTAAAACTATTACTGGGGTGCCTAGGTGGCTCAGTTGATTAAGCATCTGACTCTTGATATCATTCAGATCGTGCTGTCCTGGTCATGAGATCTAGCCCTGAGTCAGGCTCTACACTGACAGCATGGGGCCTGCTTGGGATTCTCTCTCTGCCCCTCCCCCTCTCACACATGCACGCACATTCTCTCTCTCTCTCTCTCTCTCTCTCTCTCTCAAAATAAACATTAAAAAAATACTACTAAAGAAGGTTTAGCAAACAAAGATGTAAAAGAAATGGCTTCTGACTTTAGCTTCAAATTAACAAGTTTTTTTAAACAATAATGGAATTTTAAACAAGGTTATTATAAAACTTTTAGGTTCTTTTAAAGTAAATGTTAAATCTTCATTCACACTTACATAAATATAGAGAAATGTAAATGTGAGAGAGGAAGATGCAGAAATGGAGTTTAGATGAATTTTTCTTGCCCTTGACGTGAACTTGAGCTTTGTTAGCTATATGGTACAATTTACCTCTCTTCTGTGATAGCAGGTTTTTATTTATTATGGGATTTTAAATAAAATAAACACTATCTCCTGAGAAATTTTATTCTATTTAGTAATTAATCTCTTTAAGGTCAGGACCACAGTCCTATCTTTGTTGCTCCTCAGAACGCTATTCAATTTTTAACTACAGTGCGAGTATTCAACGCCTATATGATGAAATGATTTAGTTATACATAACCTGCTGATCTTATTGTCAACATAAGATTGCCTAGCCATGTATCTCAACTTCTCGCATTGCTACCATGGTAAAAACAAAACAAAAACAAAAAGTCATTCAATGTCTTTAACAATACAGCCTAACTAAAGCTGAGAAATCAAAGGGCTTATTTCCTGAGAAACTATTATTACTCTTTCCTTAGAATACACTACTCTCATTTGTCATCCTTTTTTTTCCCTAAGAAACATATATCAAAAATGTTAATATAATGTTAGGATGTCATTTTCTGTATCAAGGAAGGCACAGGTTTACTTCTATGGAAAAGATGACAAATCATCTTCATTCCATTGCCAACCCCAAATGATTGCCAGGGGCTGCATGGAGTGTTCTTTTTTGAGAGGAATTGTGAGGCCTACTGTAGACTCAGCAGGAAAGCATGCCAAGATTAATTATTGAAGTCTGCCATGGACATACAGGAAAGTGGGTGTCAAGACATAAGTCATGAATCTTATCTGTACATTAGAGCTTGAAATATATCGTCATTTCACTTAGTAAGAGACAGATATGTTCTTATCAGATGAGAGTCCCAGGGCATGTACGATGAACTCTAAAAATGTACACGGGACTTTTAGGAGCCATGTTTACTACCTGTTCCAATGAATCGATAACAGGCCTCTAAAAGGACTGACATTTTTTCCAGGATAAAATTATAAAAGTAATAGAGGGGCGCCTGGGTGGCGCAGTAGGTTAAGTGTCCGACTTCAGCCAGGTCACGATCTCGCAGTGCGTGAGTTCGAGCCCTGCGTCGGGCTCTGGGCTGATGGCTCAGAGCCTGGAGCCTGTTTCCGATTCTGTGTCTCCCTCTCTCTCTGCCCCTCCCCCGTTCATGCTCTGTCTCTCTCTGTCCCAAAAATAAATAAACGTTGAAAAAAAAATTAAAAAAAAAAGTAATAAAAAGTAAAAAGCCAAGAGAATTATTTGCTACTTTTACTTAATAAATAATACTTAATACTTAATAATAAAAATATTTAACAATCAAAAAATAGTCAAGAGAAGCATCTGTTACTTCTACTTAAACATATTCTGATGTGTCTCTCCATGTCAAAAAAGAAATCTTCCTTTTACAAAGGGGAAATGGACATTCAGAGAGGCCACTGTTTAACTCCTCAGCGTTCTACTGTCCCTTTATTTCCAGAATAAGATCTGGGTTTGATTCCCAAACAGACCACTCAGTAGCAGTGACTATGGAGATCAAATTAACCAATAATAAATGTCAACATTCTCTGTTTGTACCAAAGGGACAAGAATTAATTCTAATATTACTGTATACTGTCTGCTCTAACCCCTAATCTTGCTTTCCAATTTTGAACCGAATCTCAGTAATCTCAGTTCAATTCCTATTTCTAACTTTCCTGAATCTTTGTTTTCAATCCCTTAATTTTGGACTATATTCTGGCTCCAATTAACCTGCCAAAAAGATTCAGCAGAAAGTTCACCCCTTACCTGGAAAAAGGTTTCCTTCAAATGTAACAGTCCATAAGTAACAAGCAAATGCTGTCTTCATTAAAAACAAAAATATTTGGTGAATTCTAGAATTTTACTCACTCATGTTCCGTATCTAAGAAAAACAATCATAGAGATGTATTACTGCCAGATAGAAGCAATGTTCCTTTAGGAATTATGTAATGTGGCCATTTTGAGGAATAGGAGTAAAGACTACAATCCTCAAATTAGAAAACATCCTGGATTTTCATGCAGCAATTTAGAAAGAATTAGTGAAATAAATGGAGGGTCGTGCTGACAAGGAAAGATGAAATAAGTGTTGCCTCTTAATTTCACAATTTTTTATTCACTTGGAATATGTCAGAAAACTTAGCATCATTCTTTATACCTCCCTCTAGATCAACACGACACCTAATTTATTAAGCAGCATGGCCAACTACACCTTTAAAATGTATCATTAATGCAGCTATTTCTCTCCAACTTCCCTACTATCACCTAGATGCAGGACAAAGAGATGTAAGACTTACTAATATTGTTAAATAACCTCTTTATTAGTCACCTCTCTCATACAATGTTCCATCACTTTCAATCTATTCCTTACCGAGCAATTTGACTTACTTTCTATCTATATCTATATATATCTATATATATCTACATATATATAGATATATATATCTGATTATTCCTTTTTTTAATTTTTAACTCAGAATCAACAATGGTTTTCTTTTGCACTCCTTATTTGGTTTATAAATCCCTTAACTTGTAAAACTTCCTTACCCTCTAAGTTCTAACTCCAATGGTTTTGTTCCTCAACACCACAAAAAGCTTTACATTCTTGAGGACTTAATTCATGCCGTGCCAACTACCTGTTATGTCCCTGACTCAATCTCTCAGCACTGTGGCCCCTTCTCATCCTCCAAGTCTTCAGGTATCAACTTACCTGCCATGCTATGTGACTACAACACCTAAACAACCCCCATCCTCTTTCATAGATTCTATTTGATCTGTTATGATTCTTCCAGCAACTGCTGTTATGATTCTTCCAGCAACTGCAATTAAAATTTACTATTTTCCCCCACTAAACTAAAATTTTCAGTGAGAAGGTGTAGAGATATTTTATTAACCATGTACATCCTACCTCTAACAAAATGTCTGACATGTAATAAGAGTTAAATATGCATTTGTGGAAAGAGTGAATAAGAAGAAATCCTATGATATGGTTTCTTTGTGGTCACTGTTGGTGGTGGTGGCAGGGTTATTGTCATTAGTGATGGTGATGACTTCTTTGCTTATTTGTGGTAATTTTTTTTTTTTTGTATAATGAGACTATTAAATATTAGAGATAATAGGTAAATTATTCAATAAGTGGAGAAGCCAAAATACAATTCAGCATCTGATGCCAATACCGCTGCTTCTAATAGTACATGATACTGTTTACATATTCATCATATACTAACGGAGCATAATGAAGTGGGAAAACTATTGGTCTATATTCCAACAGCCCTGGATTTAAAGTCTTGTTTCTCTATATATTGACTGTGTTTTATTTTCAGCTTTCTCATCTGTAAATAGGGTCTAATAACTTCTACCTATTGGTCCTCTTGTGGATATTGACCAAAATTATAAATAAAATAATAAATATAGCAATGGGCACATAATAAGAATTTTGTCTTACTATATGGATTTTGTCTCTTCTCTTCCTCAATGATCATCAGCATATATTTGGTCTCCTTTGGTTTTTGATTGCCAAAGTGTTAACTGTCCTTCAGACTACAAATTTCCAACACTGTTTTTTTTCTTTCCTGTTTTTTTTTTTTTTAACCTCTGTACCAAGATTATCATTGCTTAAACCTAACTTCTATGAAATCTCTTTTTCCTTCAAACTATATGGTGGACTTCACCCCTGTATACTATGAGTTCATTCGCTTTGATAATTCAATAATAGTTTATGTCTTGATTCAAAATAATCCATTTTCAAACAGACATCATTTCCTTCTCAATATGGTACATTGATTCTTCATAACATTTATGCAAGACAATTTGGCAGCAGTTATAAACCACATGCACTCTTGAATGCCACCCAAATTTCAATTTCAATTAACTATCCAAACTGTGAGTCCCAGCAAAATGCACAGGGTAGACGAATAAAGTGCCAGTTATCAAATAGCTAGAAAGTATTATTGATCTCAACTTGTGGGACCTACATGATCAAGAGAAATGGAAAATGAAATATGTCCAAAAAACCAAGCTTGTCAGGCTTCTCTTGATTATGTGACCACTGACAGATGGAAACTCACATACACACTATACACAAGTGCCTCATGTAATCTCCTAAGTATATTGCCACAATATTATCGGAAAGATTTCAGAGTATTACTCTAAAACACTTATTTAAATTGTAGTTAAAAATCTAATTCTGACACTTGTAAAAGAGTAATTGTTCCTGCTATAAGGGACGGAACCAGATCCCTGATAGTTTCCAATGAATGATAAGGTTTATATGATCCTAAGAATGAGGATCATTGATCATTTTCAGCGGGAAAAGCACATACTTACTCCTTTGTCACTGGATTACTGTGCGCAGAACAAAAAGGTAATTACATTACAAAGACTCTAAAGGACTGCTTTTTAAAAATGAAGTGCCCAAACTCTGCAAGGTAGAGAGAAAATAACCTATAAATACAGGTTTCTACAGATTAATTCCAAACTGTAGTGCTTTATATGAGGTTTCTTTTTAAAAGTCTGGTAAATGCAAGCATATCATTTTAAAGTCTCGGGCTTGAAAAAAAAAAATGACAAAATGAAGATCCAGCCTTCCCCAAGATCGTTAATATTCCATGGCAATAATGGAATTCTCTGGACAATTTAGATGAAATTAAATTCAGGCTACCGACTAGCATTAAAAAAAACAGACTCAGAACAAATGATTCCACCTTTAAAATTCATTATGGACAATGAAAGGATTCTTTACTAGTGTTGTTTCTTCTGTTGTATATTGAAGTGATCAAATGTTTGTTTCTATTATGAACTACTTTTAAACATTTTAATTATGTATCATTTTATTTTTAGAAAAGACAATTTGAATATCTCAATGGCTGCCTTTAGTTAAATACAGGTTCCATCTGAGATTGGAATAATATGGAAATGAGCTCATTAATACTTAAGAGTAAACAGAGTTTTTCCTGTGGTGATATTTATTTCATTTTATTTATTTATTTATTCTCTTATTTTAATATTATATAATGTCAATGCTGGGATCATAATAAAATGGCTTAGTTTCTTGGTTGAAAACTGCCTTGGAACAGTACCAAATCATGTGAAGAGAAGATTTCAATAGGTAATATCTGTCACCAATGTCTATAAGTCTCTATGAGATCCCTGGAAGGAAATTGTTAGGTAAATAATAGTATAATTTTCTTTGAAAAAGAGGTCTTACATAGGCCTCCTGGCATTAAAAAAAAATAATAATACTATATGAAAAGGATAAACACTGTATGAAAAAGTAAAATTTAATTGAAGATATTGAGGTAAGTCTCATCCATTAATCAAAACTATATGAGGTTTAGAGATACAAGATTTGACCTTTCTGTTTAGCACTTTAAAAACCAGGATTTCTGGGGCGCCTGGGTGATTCATTCAGTTAAGCGTCTGATTCTTGATCTCGGCTCAGGTCACAATCCCACCATTCGTCAGTTCAAGCCCCTTATCTGGCTCTGTGATGACAGAGTGGAGCCTGCTTGGGATTCTGTCTCTCCATCTCTCTGCCCTTCCTCCTCTCAAAATAAGTAAATAATCTTTTTAAAAAATGAAAAATAAATAAAAACCAGGATTTCTGATACATCATTCTCAAACCTGGCATCCAGAAGTAAAGTCAAAGTTGAATTGATTTCCTAGAGGGTGATTAAGGGTGCTTTCTCAAAGAGAAGTTCATATATTTTTTGCATTTCTCTTTGAGTAGTACAATAAAGGAAGTAATCAGAAGGAGACTAGAAGAAGGAATATGGTAAGCTGAGTTACCTAGCAATTACTTTTTTATTGCTTTATACATAATTGAGTATGGCAATTTTGAGCACCCTGATTTGTTTAATATCACCGAATAAACTCAAATGAAATAGAAAAAAACCTTAAATTGGGGGCTTATCAATGTTTATGCTATATAGGTCTGCCCATCATGGGAACTTCAGCTGTAACGATTTTATTTAATTCAATTGGTATATGTCAAGGATAGACCAGGTGTAAGCCACTGACCCAGGTCCTGCTGCAAATACACAGTGAGTAAGATATGTTTCTGGCTGCAAGGTAGGGACCAGTTTTTTAAATGGGGATAGAGGGTGCATACAGCCGACTATATTATAAGGCAGAAATTGTTTCTTTTTAAAAAGATAAGACACATCTGTTATAAGACCTTATAATATAGATATTGTCATAAGGAAGGGCAAATTCAAATGTGAAGCAATCAAGGGGAGAGGTGAGTGTTCACAGTTGTACAAACATGAACACAAAATATCTTCAGAAATTGAACTGTGAAGTTGAAAAATTAAATGTAAGATAGTCATAATGGCATTTTCATGAAATATTAATGGGAGTGCAACCCATACACTTCTAAACTTCAAATTAGTTAGTTCTTTTAAAAATTAAATTTGCTGAATTGTTTGATACTCTCAGCCACAAAAGACCTGCCTATTTTTAATTTTAACAATTAAAAAATAAGCACAAGCCAGGGAAAAGATATTCCGTTTCAAAACAGTCAAATAATAATCATCACCTTGATAGAGATCCAGGGACTAGAATCCCCTATAATGTCTATTTTCTTCACTGTATCTTAATAATTTATTTCTCATTTAAAAATCTCAGACTCAAAAATAAGACGTACTCTGGAATATCTAAAAACTGATTCTTCCCTCATTAATAGGTCTATCATTTTCTTTTCCTTTGGGAAATAATCTTCACGACCCCAAGTAGATAGATTAAGGGAGTGTGTGTGTGTGTGTGTGTGTGTGTGTGTGTGTGTGTGTGTTACTCTGTAAGTATGTAAGTATGAGATGGATTGGGGAAATCTGGAAAACAAAAAAGCCACTTAAAGGTATTAATGCTTTAAAAAATGTTTCTGGAAATAAAGATATTTCAGAGTTGTTTGAAATTCCATTTTTATTCATCTCTATACTAAAATGTATACAAATTAATAATGATTCATAAATGAATGGAACTAACACAAATTAATGAAGAGTCACACATCGATTCTGGGTGATTTGTTTTGTCCTTTGC
Source organism: Leopardus geoffroyi (assembly GCF_018350155.1). Lineage (NCBI taxonomy): Eukaryota > Metazoa > Chordata > Mammalia > Carnivora > Felidae > Leopardus > Leopardus geoffroyi. The sequence goes on along the minus strand of NC_059327.1, from coordinate 23,639,233 downwards.
TGAAAAATATTTTCAGCATACAACTCATTCAAATGCTAATGAGAAAATGAATTTCTTGGCAAACCTCTATTCTAGAAAAAAAATTGCAGTGGAATTCATTGGTGCAATATCATTCATAAAGAAACATTTTGACATGTAGCTAAAGTTCTAATATTACCTACCCTAACAAAAGATCAGAAACAATCCAAACCAGTGTTAGGGGAATGGTTTAACAAATATTATATAGGAAGACAAATGATTAGTAAGTAGCTATTAAGTAATTAAAAAATTGTTTTTTGTTTTGGATTAAATTCAGTGGATTAAGTGCCTGACTTCGGTTCAGGTCATGATCTCACAGTTCATGAGTTGGAGCCCTGCATCAGGCTCTGAGCTATTAGCTCTGAGCTAATAGCTCAGAGCCTGGAGCCTGCTTCAGATTCTCTGTCTCCTTCTCTCTCTGCCCCTCTCTCTCTGCCCCTCTCCCACTCCCACTCTGTCTCTCTCTCAAAAATAAACAAACATTGGGGCACCTGGGTGGCTTAGTTGGTTAAGCATCCAATGTCAGCTCAGGTCATGATCTCATGGTTTGTGGGTTAGAGCCCCGCAACAGGCTCTGTGCTGACAACTCAGAGCCCGGAACCTGCTTCAGATTCTCTGTCTGCCTCTCTCTCTGTCCCTCCCCTGCTCACATTCTGTCTCTGTCTCTCAAAAATAAACAAACATTAAAACAAAAATTTTAAAAATAAACATTAAAAAATTAATTTTGATGCAAATATGTCACTCATGAGAAAATTTAGTAAATATCAGTATATGCATTATGCAAAAGAAATCTAATTATTAAATACAAATATATAAGTAAATATTATATATAAATATGTGTAAGTCATTTGGGATTTTTTTAGATTCTTGGTAACTCCTGCTGCTCTAGGCCAAAGGGTCTATTTCTTCAAGGAAGGAAAGAAAGAAACCATTAAAAACAAGAGCAAGAACAATGAACCAAACAATATTCAGCTTTTAGCCTCCAAGTTAGGATTTCGGGACACAGTAGTCATGAAAATTTGTGTTTTATATGTAAGAGGAAGGAGTGTTTTTTTTTTTTCTTTTTTCTCCTAAGATAGGAGAGGAGGATTTAGGATTTATAGCCAAAAAGCTTGTATTAGTCAGAACCTCATGTATGTTTGTTTGTTTGTTTGTTAAGGACAATGAACTGGTAGAGTTCAGATTTTTTATGAGGACAGTTTCATGATAGCAGACAGAAGATTTAAGAAGAAAGGCTCCCTGATGTGGGGAAAGGAGTCCATTCAGAGGGTCAGGTAGACACAAGCAATAGAGGACCTGAATGGTGCACCTGCCCATGAGGACCTGCAAGGAGGGACTCTGTTGGAGGGGCACATGCTGAAGATGTCCTCAACAGAGCCCTGGAGGATTTAGCAAGAGGTCACAATGGAGTTTTTATGTCCTAACTAGAATCCAAATTTAGAATTTAATGTACATTGTTAGTCGCCTCTGGATTGAATTGACTGAAACTACCAAGTTTTCAAGTTTGCGACTGGAATCATACTTAGATGAGTCATTGACAGAAGAAATGGTAAAACAGTGTGTCATAACAGAATCTCTTTAGATAAAATTTATAAAGCCTGTTCCTTTGGGACCATGAAATTCAGGTAGCTTGAACTGGAATGCATTCAATAACAACTTTAAGTTGACATAATCTTACAAATAGTATTTTGGTTGTCACTGATGTAACAGGCACTGATGAGTTATTTGGTACTACCCCCAGTCATTAAAAACAAATCTTCCTAAACCATAGTGCATTCAGAATTTGCAATGGTATATTCTGTTAGGCTGCATAAATACTACAAAAACCATGCTTCAATAATTACATTTCAAGATAAAGTTTGAAGGTATGAGAGTAATTAATAAAAAAAGAATGCAACAGCTTGAATAAACTTTTAAATTACCCATTTGAAACCCAATTTTAATTATGAAACTTGGCTTAGGGAAAAACTAAAACAGCCATGACCCCCTAACATAAATGAATCAAAGAGCTAATATTAAACCAGCTAGCAAATATACAGAGAAAGCCAGCATTCTACAAACGGCCAAGGACAAAAAGAGATTAGGGAGATGAAAGTAAAGTCATTTGCTGTGCAGTTGGCTGTAGGAAAAAGTAGCTATCAGAAACTAATAAAATCTGAACTGAATTTTACTGAATCATTTGTAATTTATAAAGATGTGAAGGCATCTATTTAGAAAGGGTTTGGGGAAGATGAGATGAGCTCTACTCAGGTTGAGAAGGAGTCTATGAGATTGTTCATCTATAGCCAGGAAAAAAATCTAAATCAAAATGGTGACCACTTCACATTTTTTACGTGGTATCAACTGATAGATACTATCAAAAGAAGCAAAAGTAAAAAATATCAAACACATGTACTTTTGCCATCAAGAAACTAACTAAATGACCTGTTAATGACATTGAACCATTGACAGTTTTAAACTAAAAACACTGATAGTTTATACTAGGTCACTTCAGCTGCTGCCTTCAGTGAGTACAAGTCCCTCACTGAACCTCATGTGACAATATACAGTAAGTTATGTGCCTAGTAATACATTTGACCATCAAGATTAAATTACACAAAATTATGTCATCTACTGCAGCCTTCCTAATACTTCCTAGATAAAATGTAGTATCAAGACTTTATAAGATGACCTGTTTCTTCCAGCTGAAGGAGTGGCTCAAGAAGGTGCCACGTCAGGGAATCAGGCAAAAAATATGACTCACACAATGTCAAGGACTGAGTGACAGAGGCTAAGTCCCTGCTTTTAGAGAGACCATGGTCTTGAGAAGAAATGGACAAATAATTAAAAACAAACGTTCAATAGTAGAAACAAGTAGAAAGAACATACAGAAGAACACAGGACACGACCGCTTTGCTTCGGTGAAGACTTTCCAAATGGGGTTACATGTAAGGTGAGACTTGAAGGAGTTCAAAAGGACAGAAGAACATTCAGAATGAAGTAACTGCATACAGGTGTGAAGGAGCACAATGCATTTGAAGACCTGTAGATGGTTGGTTATCACTTGGAGAATTGAGTGTTTCCATGGTAGAATTTCTTTCTCTGTCTTTACTGAAGTTTCTATTAACAGGCGCTAGCCAACTCAGATTCAATCGTGCTGTTAAATAAAGAAGTCCTTAAAACAGACCAAATGTCCCATGCTCAAATATCTACAAAATGAACTGAAAAGAGAGCAATGTGTCAAAAAAAAAAAAAAAAAAAAAACCACAATGCAAGGCATATGACCCAGTGTAATAGGGTCTTTAAAGGGAGATTAAATATCTATGCTTTATTTCCATAAAGTTTTCTTTCAATGTAGTTATTAAATAGCTTACATAATTACATTCAAAGCATTTTGATGACGTGATAAATGTATTATTTATCTTTGGACATTTCCCTATTCTTTCACTATTCCTCACACCTCTCTCCAAAACCCCATAAAAGATTTCACACAGACTTGGTGTGGGGTGAGTATGTGTTAAAGTAAAGAACATATGCACAATAATTAATCTATAGTTTTAGACTCTGTTTACTTTCCAGGACAAAACAAGTGAATATAAAGAGAGGAATTTAAGAAAAACACCTCAATCATTTAACAAAAGTCTAAGTGAAAGACAAATAACATACAAAATTAAAGTTACCATTTGAATTGAAAATTAAATTTCCCCAAACAACTTTGAAGAATTAATCCATTTTATTTATTTATTTTTTTTCTAGTTTAATTTATTTATTTATTTATTTATTTTTTAACGTTTATTTATTTTTGGGACAGAGAGAGACAGAGCATGAACGGGGGAGGAGCAGAGAGAGAGGGAGACACAGAATCGGAAACAGGCTCCAGGCTCTGAGCCATCAGCCCAGAGTCTGACGCGGGGCTCGAACTCACGGACCGCGAGATCGTGACCTGGCTGGAGTCGGACGCTTAACCGACTGCGCCACCCAGGCGCCCCAGAATTAATCCATTTTAAAAACAGTATAGAGAAGTATAAAAAATAGAAAGTGAAGCACATATTTTTTTCTATATAGCAAAACAATGAATATATGATATATGCCCTGAGACCACCATATATTTACAATTCTTACCCCTCTCCACTCAAAACACACACACACACACACACACACACACACACACACACACAGCAAGTAACATGAAAAAAGGTCTGTATATAAATTAAGAGAGGAAACATGGTTATATTTTTCTATTTACCTGTACGTCAATTTATACAGAAAGATATTTATGGCTTTTTGTTTTCTAATATGTATTACTAGAGAATACTTGAAATACCCTTTTTTTGTGAATGGCAGCTTGACCCAGTAAAATTCAACTTCCAAACTTTGGTCAAACATCTTTGATTCTGCTTCATTCTGATTTGGTATTACAGGTGGTTTATAGCTGGTGCTATAAAATGCTTGAGGAAAAGAAAGTGTGTACATGAAAGTGAAAGTGAAACAGCATGTAAGTATAAAAGAAACCACAGACTAGTGTGTATTCAATAAGAGAAGAGAATTAAGAAAATGGGGGCTGAAGATACATTTGAAACCCACAGCATCTAATAAATGGTACAATGTACAAAAAATGTACAGTAAAATATGTGGAGAAATACATAATACCATATTAATTATATCTACTATTGTTGAACATTACAATGTTAAATGACCCAATTATTACACATTTTATTATTTCGTATAAAGTTTTTCATAAATATTTTAATATAATTATAATGACCTTAATGAAAATTATATTTAAGATAATATAAAAAGTCATTTAAAATAGGTATCATTATGATAATAAAGGAGAAAAAATCATGCTCCTATTCACATTTGGCCACTGTCACAAAAAACAGCATGAAAGTATAGAAAGGAAGATAGGTTGAAAACCTCATTGTTTTTCCTTCATAAATGATTAATTCTAACATGACTTCTACTGTCACATCTGAAGAAAATAGTAAAAGCTGTGCTACCTGAGTCTTTATCAAACAGAAAATGTTAAGCATCAGATTTTTCTTAAACCTAGAGTTTCAAATATTCTCTTTTCAAAACTTGGAGGTGCGTATAAAGAAATCCATTTTATACCGTAACTCCACGAGCATTTACAAGTATGCGTATTTATTTAAAACTAGTATGTGTGCAGGGCTCCTGGGTGGCTCAGTCAGTTAGGTGTCCAACTCTTGATTTCAGCACTGACAGTGCAGAGCCTGCTTAAGATTCTCTCTCTTTCTCTCTCTCTGCCCCTCCCCCACTGTCTCTTATGATTGCTCACTCTCTGTCTCTCTTTCTCAAATAAAGTTAAAAAAAAACAAAAACACTAGTATGTGTGCATGTGTCTATTCTATCCCATTCTGTTCTGTTCCATTCATTATTTCCTAGTCTAGTCACTCCTAGCTTATCCTATTTCAATCTATTTTATTTGAAGTAATTTCTGGTTTCAACCCATCCAAACAATTACATGACCCACTAAAGGTCAGCTGTGTAGTATTAAAAAAACAAAAAACAAAAAACATTGTGCTAGACTGAAGCAAAATAACAGGGGGATATGTACTCTGCAATAGTTGCCCCACAATTAATCTTACCAGCTTCATATATCACCAATCTATTTTTACATTTTAACAAGGAGGTTTAAGTGGTGATAAGTATCCACTGCTTAATTTGAAAAATCTTATAAAATTAGTGTTATCCAAATATCAAAATCGTGTAATGAAAAACTTATGTAATCCATGCAAATTTTCTGAAACACCTTCCAAAAGTGCTATCTAAACTGTCTTTTTTCGCCAGATTTTTAAAAAATTTACTTAAATTCTAAAGTTAGTTAACATACAGTACAATATTGGTTTCAAGAGTAGAACCCAGTGATTCATCATTTACATATGACACCCAGTGCTCATCTCAACAGGTGCCCTCCTTAATGCCCATCACCCATCTAGCCCATCTCCCACTCACCTCCTCTCTAGCAACCCTCAGTCTGTTCTCCATATTTAAGAGTCCAAGAGACTCTTACCATAACCAAACTGTCTTCTTAAATAAACTCGCTGTGGTGGAATTGACCACTATTTAAGATAATTGACTGTTCTGCAGGACACCTTTAATTTGTGACCATATTTTACTTTAGAACCTTGAGAACAACCAATAAATAGCATTGTCAAATTCAAAGAAGAGTAAAACTCAAACTGTACTGTTTACAGCTTAAAAAATGCGTAAACTTTACCTTTATAAATTGTGTCTGAGTAATTTTAAATAAGAAGGGAATTTTATTGATTGCTACATCTATCCTTCCACTCTGTCACTCTCTTTATTTGTACATTGTGCTTCACAGACATTTATGAAAATATTTTAACCTTTTCCCTCATGATGAACACTGGGCTCTTAGAGTATCATGGGTCTTGGCAGAGTGACAAACTGAGCGCTCTTTTTCTATAATGAATGAGATCAGCGCAGATCTTGCTATTCTAGATGTGACAAAAAGGGACATCGCTCTGCTCCAGAGACGAGAATTGTAAGCTCTTTTTGTAGATACTCGGTGAAAGTTGGGGGGGATATGGTTTAACTTACTGTCTTTATTATTCTATACCGATTTGTTTCATTGTCTTTATTCAGTAAAATGGAGGATTTTTGAACAGAGGAATAATGTGATCTGACTTAGATCATTATTAAGTAATCAGGCAGAGATGCTGAAGGTTTATCCTGGGTAATACCCATAGAGGTTATGAGAATTAGATTAAGATATACCACATTTTATAGATATACCCCAAGTTTTTTTTTAACCAATTGAACGGGGGGGTGGGGTGTGAGTAAAAGAGAAGTCAAGTATAATACAAGCATTTGATCTAGGCAAATGTAATGATTGGGTAAGTATAAACTGAGATGGAGAATACTGGGATGGAAAATGTTCTGTGGAAATAATAGAAGTTCAGTTTTGTCTTTTAGATGTCCAAGGGGCTATATGAATCTGGAGTTCAGTAGAGTGAGATGGTGTATAGATGTAATTTGGAGCTACAAATCGTCATACTGGTGATGTTTAGAGATCTAAGGATGGAGGACGTCATCAGAGTTTGTAGAGAAAGAGAAGAAATGAAGCCCATGGAGCCCTCTGAAGAGAAGAGGTTTGGAAGGATGAAACCAGCAGAGGTGACTAAGGAGGGGACTAATCAGCAAAGGAGGACAAAACTAACAAAAGATTAACTGGTGAATTTGGTACATGTGTTGTCTGTCAATGAAATAAAGAAACGGTATCAAGAAGGGGAGCGAGCAACTATCAAATGCAGCTGATGCCTATTGGGAATTGACCACTGGATTTAACATGAGCCTTTCCTAGGAGTTTCTTGAGGGCAGGACTTACAATCTTGCTTCTTTGTCCTGTAATCCAGCAGAGAATTTCAAAAAGTCTAAGGGCAGTGTTCTTTCCATCACAAATCCTGATTCTTTAGGTGAAGTGCTATCAGAATACAGAGAAGTTCAATTAGGTAGACCATGCAAATTTTAAATAATAGTGTTGTTATGGGTTTTTTTCTTGGTTTTGTTTTGTTTGAAATAAATATTTAGTTATTCAAGATAGAGTACAAGCCAGTAAAAAAAGTAGTAGGAAAATAATTTAGGTGACCGTTCAAAGTTGGCAAGAGCCTGGTATAACAGGTAAAGGAAGAAAACAATGATGTTATGTGAGAACAGTGTAAACGAAACACAACAGGAAACTGGAAGACTAATGGTGCCAATAATAAATAAATATAATGGTACCAAAACATTAATAAATAGTGCCAAGTAAATAAAACAAATCAGTCAAACTGATGTTATTAATGACTAAGAGGTATTTTTAAAATTCTAAATAAAATCAGTTAAATGAAAGAAGACACTTCATTTTTTCCATTAGTTGGCTACATGGAGAACTACAATAAAGACAGGTAATGCTTGAAACTTCTGTGTTCAGGTAAAACCTCATGAATCTACTTGGTCACGAATCTACTTGATCTCCTCTAAAGCAGAGAAAAAAAGAACATGCAGGTAGTAGACAGATTCTGGCTTTTCTGATACCTGAGAAGACAGAATTCTCTCCCAGAACACACTGAAACAAAACCACTCTCATGGGCCTTACTGAACTCTATTCGTCCATTTTGAACTTAGCACTGTCTTACCATAAGGCATTACTTAAAACTAAAAGTGCAGACATAAGAAGGCAAAAGAACAATATAGAATATACAGAAGAATGTAACATTAATTCAAAGAAAACTTAGAAATTGAAATCAAGCTTGAAAAACGTATTAGGTAGTTGGAAAGCAACATTCATAGCACATTAGCTTGCACCAAAACAAAATTAATAAAGAGAAAGTATGTAAATAGTATGCGAATATTTTTGTAATTAAAAGAAGTGCCTCTTTGCATGAGGCAAAAAACATCCTGAGAAGCATGCAACCATCCAGCTGTGGAGCACATAACAAGCAAAAAAGGCAGATTCCAGGACAATAGGGGGAATTAACATACCTCATGAGGATCACAGGAGGGCAAAATCACCTCATGTGTCTTCAGACAGAGATTTCAAAATTTTACCGAAAATACAGGCTTCTATCTTTCCTTTGAATAGAATCTCAGCTAAAGACTACATTTTCTAGGCTTCTGTGCACCTTTATGTGGCCAATGGGTAATGAATGGAAGTGATGTTTACAATTATCAACCCTTTTCTATGAAGAAGTTGATTACTTTTCACTCTTTTTCCTCACCTTTGAAGTTGGGATGGAGTCATGTTGCTTGTTGGTATCCAGTTTACATACGCACAATATGCCAAAGACTTAAAGGATGGCAGCTCAACAAGACAAGAACCCAAGTTCCTAATGGTATGGAGAACAAAACAGCCTCCCCAACCCTGGATGGAACACAACACCCATTTCTGGACATTCCTATGAAGGAGAAATAAGCTATTATATGTGGCCACTGCATTTTTGAGTTTCTTTGTTATGATATAACTTAGCACCTACCCTAATTCACATATAAGATCCTAGCATAGTTTTTTGTTTTTTTGTTTTTTTGTTTTTTAGCACATAAAGTATATTCCTTTTTTCCATTTTAGTCTTTATATACTCAATAAGTATTTACTATGTACCAGATTACCACATGTCTCCATTGGTCCTTACATTTTTGAACCACTTTTATATACGTATATTTAATTTTGAAAAGGGCCAGAGGTGACTAGATGGCTCAGTTTAGCCACTTACTCTTGATTTCGGCTCAGGTCATGATCCCAGGGTCATGGGATTGAGTCCTGTGTTGAGCTCCGTGCTAAGAGTTGGAGCCTGCTTAAGATATTCACTCATTCTCTGTCTATTTCTCTCTCCCTCCATCCCTCCGCTCCTCTCCCCTACCATGCTCTAAAATATAAAAATAAAAATAAAAAAATAAAAAGGCCAATGAAGGCACACGAATAACAATATTTTCTTAAGTAGCCTACACTATCACATTTCACAAAGGAAGTAAATAAACCTCAGCTGAATGTTCATCTCTGATGAAAGCCTCAGGAATTCCCCAATGACAAATATTTTCAATGTCAGGAAAGTTTTAGGGTTCTGATGGTTTTTGTGCCAAGTTAGTTTCAAGAAAATCAAATTGTTTGACAGTGTGACAACAAAATTAGTGGATTTGCAACTAATGTTGATAATAGAAGATTGACTAAAGATAGCATTCACTGCAAACACAGTTCAATGAGGCCAGTAGATTTTCCCAGGTAGACCCACGGTTCAAAAAGAAAAGGAAATGTAAGGAAACATTAATGTCATCATGATGATCAAATTCCTGACATCGATTCTTATAAAAATAAGGTTCCACAAAAGGCATATATACCCCTTTATATCTCAAATTCTTTCTTAGGTATTGTCATTCATTGTGCATGTGTCTTCTACATATTGGCCAACTTTTTTTTAAGGTTTATTTATTTGAGAGAGAGAGGCAGAAAGACCAAGCAGGCTCTGCACTGTTAGTGCAGAGCCCAACGTGGGGCTCAAACCCACAAACTGTGAGATCATGACCTGACCTGAAATCAAGAGTCTAATGTTTAACTGACTGAGCCACCCACATGCCCCATATTAGCCAACTGTTTAAATATTTCGAACAATTTACTTCATTCTATGGTTTAAGAAACATACAAATTGTCCCTTTGGTCACCTTATTTGACAGTTAAACTGATAATACTGTTGTTGCAACATAATGGAATGCTATTTAAACTTGTTCCCTTTGTGAAGTGCTCCATAATTTATGGGTAAGTTATTGTGCTTTCAGTAGAATTGAAATGTCTTTGAACACACAACAATATGTCTTGATTAAATTATATATTTTGAAATCTTTATAATTGATTACTGTTTTCTCTTCATGGATCATCCAGTGACATTTCACACAAGCAGCTTCTCCTGATGCATGGCCGCTTGGTGCAGAGGACAGGCTTCTCAGATGCAAAACAATCTCTGCTCTACTGCAACTTGTGATTCATCCTGCAGAACACATGTATAGCAGGACACTGTTCTTCTTTTACATCACAGAATTTTTATTGTCTTTATGAGCATGACATGGGCAGACTTCATGTTGGAGCAAATCTGGGGGGGGGGGGTCACACCCAGAGAATCCTTCATCAATACCTGACCACTACTTGAAGGTAAACAGTCTTAGAATAGTTCTCTCTCCAAGTTTCAGTTCTAGGGCTCAAAATACATAGCCTCTGCATTAATGACGGATGAATTGCAAGTTGGTTCATTAAGTGTGAAGATGGCATTAAAAGCAGCACAATTACATTACCATCACCTTGAAAGGTCAAACCAGAAATCACAGCATTCGGAACTACTAAGAGAAATATGGCGAGGTCCCAGAGAAGTGAATTTAGACAGCAAAGTTTCAACTAGAGCTAAGGTTCATTTACAAAGAAAAAAGGTCAGTAACATACTATTGCTATAATTGACTTTTGAGAAATGTGGCTGATATTCTAAAACTCTAAATGTAAGTACGCAAAATGCCAAATGATGAATATAACTCAGGAGTGCAACTTTTTTGCTGTCTTTCTCTCTTGCCTACATCCCCTAAAAATCACAAAAGTCCTTGTAATATACTCTCCTCTTCCTCCTGCCTGTGGGTAATGTGGCACTTAGATTTGGTATGTGTTCCTGGCTATTATGGATTAAATTGTGCTCCTCTGCCCTAAATTCATGAGTTTAAATATTAGCCCTAGAACCTTAGAATCTATGGACTTACTTGAAAATAGGGTCATCAAAAAGTAATTAGTTAAGATAAGGTCATACTGGAGTAGGGTGGGTGCCTAACCCAGTAAGATAGTTATCCTTACTACAAAGGAGAAATTTGGACACAAAAATAGAAACACAGGGCAAATGCCATGTAAGAACGGACTTTATGCTACCACAAGCCAAGGAACACTAAAATTGTTAGCAAACCACTATCAGAGAGGCATGGAAAGGATCCTCCCTCATAACTCTCAAAAGGAACCAAATTTGAAGATACTGTAATATTTGAACTTCTGGTCTCCAGAACTGTGAGACAGTAAAATCCTGTTGTTTAATCCACTCAGTCCGTAGTACTTTGTTCCAGCTAATAAACTAACAAACCAATACACTGGTTCAAATTATTTACCTCTGAATTGGGGATATCAGGGCTTATTGTTTCAGGTTCTAGTAAAGATTAAGTGAGATAATGTTTATATAGCATGTAGCATGGTGCAAGACACAAAACAGTTGCTCTCCAAACCATCAGTCTCCTTCTCATAGTTAGCTACTTTTCTAATCTTCAACCTAACATTTAGAAAATATTAAAATAATAATACTTGGAAAATAACTGATTCATATTAAAACACAAATTATTCATAAATCTTACTAACACATTCTGTTGTATTTGAAAACTATTTATGACTTAAGATGAACATGAACTCTCCAGCCCCTATACTGAAAATCTCTCTGAACCTTCAGTTAGCACATCTTTTGGAGGAAAATTAACAGGGCATCTTCTCTGGGCTCTATCTGCACACAAATACCGTACCTTCCTTCAATTCAAAGAACATCGTAAACCTATTAAGAGACTCCAAATTAAGAACATCTAATATGTAAATTTCAAGACTGGAACATGTTTGTCCTATTTTCTAATGCTTTGGTGGACTTTGGCAGATTTTCTCTTGTGTTCAAGTAAAAACTTCATTTGCTTTCAAACCTAATAGTCTTTTATATGTGTTTAAAGTAAAAATAAATGGGATATTCTGTAAGATAAGGGAAAGAAAAGTTATACAAGACTCTACACAGAGAAAATAGAAATATGACGGATGGATAAAAGTAAATAAGCTATATCTCGAAACCAAATAAAAATGGCCAATATGTAAGCAAATAGTAATTCAACAGTAAGCAATATAAAAAGTACTTTTGCACTTGTTTTAAACTGTCAATAAGTGCATTATATACAATACTTAAAAAGATATTTTGAGAATTTAGTTCCAAAAAGCTGAGAAGTAGTCAAATAGCATGTATCTCCTCATTAACCTCTCTTATAACCACTGTAACAATGACGTTTGCAAAATGTTTACAACACACTGTTGAATTAAATTACATTAGTATTTCATGAATGAATGAACGTACCCTTTAACATTTATTATCTTCTTATTCATCTGACATTAGTTTATTTCTCTTGCTCTCCTGTTTCTGATATAGGAAGAGTATTATTTATTGGATAAGAAATTAATTCTGAGAATGGGACATGGTGAGGTTTGAATTCTAGAATTCTTTATATTGGTCTGTGACCTTGCACAAGTTGCTTGCTCCCCTTTCACGCTTTACAGTTCTCTCTCACCTAAAACAGACAGACTAACTCAGGATACTTTGATTAAATGAAATATTGCTTACCACATAACAAGCATGGAATGAAAGTTATTACACAACACGAATACATTCTCAAGCAAAGTGATTTAATATTTATTATCATTCTTACTTTCCTAACTAGAAAAGAAGGTTGGCCAAAAATTATAGGAACCATGCCATTATACATCTGGATGGATGTAGGAAAATGCATGGTCCACAGTATGCAGCTAGGTTCATCTATTTAGGGCAGTCATTCCATATCTTATGATTTACTCATATACCTCTAATTTCTTGTTCACTCTATTTTATTTTGTTCTTTGGATTCAGCAAATAAGTTCTGCTTCAAGGGAAGTAGCACTGGCAGAAATACACAATTTTGTATTTTTTAAAACTATCTTGATGCTATAAATTACATTTGAACACTTAATTCACAAGTGCAGTTCTTTGAGCATTCATTTAACCTTAGACACAAATGTGCTTTTCTTTTTGATGATCTTAATATGATACAACAACAACAACAAAATTCTTAGTTTTTAATTGTAAGGGTCAATTTGGCATTCCAGAAGTGAATACTAGCACTCTTCTAGCTATTAAGATCCATGATTATAAACATAAATAATTCTAATACATTTTTCATATATTTTGATGAAAAGGACACAATTTAAGTAATTCAAGATGATGTGTACCTTGACATTTTATTTTTTTATTTTTTTTTTTATTTTTTTTTTCAACGTTTATTTATTTTTGGGACAGAGAGAGACAGAGCATGAACGGGGGAGGGGCAGAGAGAGAGGGAGACACAGAATCGGAAACAGGCTCCAGGCTCTGAGCCATCAGCCCAGAGCCTGACGCGGGGCTCAAACTCCCGGACCGCGAGATCGTGACCTGGCTGAAGTCGGACGCTTAACCGACTGCGCCACCCAGGCGCCCCAACATTTTATTTTTTTCAATGAAAAAAAAATAGCTCTTCTACTGGGATTTTCCATTTCAGGAAGTCTTTTGAAAGTCTTGAATAAATTTTTATTTCTCACCTCCAATTTTTATAAAGTTGACCTGGCAGTATTTTTCGCGTTATAATTATATATTTGTGTCTATAGCATCAAACTAAATTATTAAAGGAGAAATAGTGTTCTTTGTTATTTATTAAAGAAAATTAAAAAAAAAAACATTTAAAGGTACATCACTTTTTTCTGTTTGTTTTATACTTTCTAAAGCACAAAGACTCAATGCTATATATTTAGGATATTAGGCTATTTACAAATAAAATTTAAAGTTTCCTAAATTCAGGGATGCCTGGGTGGCTCAGTAGGTTAAGTGCCAACTTTGGCTCAGGTCACGATCATGAGTTCGAGCCCTGCATCAGGCTCTGTGCTGACAGCTCAGAGCCTGGAGCCTGCTTCAGATTCTGTGTCTCCCTTTCTCTCTGCCCCTCTTCCACTCATGCACTGTCTGTCTGTCTGTCTCTCTCTCTCTCAAAAATAAATAAAAACATTAAAAAAAATTAAAAATTTTCCTAAATCCAAAGTGTAGCAAGTATTGCAGAAAAACACAAGAAAATCGCTTTTTTAGGATACTAGTGGAAGCCTTTTAAATAAATCAGATTGAGCCCTTTCTTAGTTGAGCAGAACCAGGTAATTTATATAAGAAATGACTGTGAAAGAAAGATGCCTTGAAGGAGTAAAACCACTGAGTCTTCAATTTCACTTCAACACCCCCTGGATAGTAAGAGGAACCTGACAAGAATAAATGACTCTCAGTTACATGTGGAAAAAATCAAATCCCATAAACTTTTCTTGGCACCACTAAGAACAAGAAATTAATAGTCCTGCTTAAATCAAGAAAGAATTGCTAAACCTGATAATTCAGAAAGAAAATAAATGCTGATAAATGACATCAATATCTATTGTATTTCTTTTATGGTTACAAATGGAGATTATTTGAGTATGATAAAATTCATTTAATTAAAAAATGTTTACATGAGGAAATATTGATAAAATTGCTTACGGATTTAATTAAAGAATCGTGACATTTAAATGACTCACTGGAGGGTAAGTTAACCTTCATATCTGGGTTTTTACTGGTATTATTATATTAAGTATTATTATATTCAATTAGTGAAATATTACCATAAAAATTTTAGGTAGAAAATTTACACTTAAGGCTCAAGCATTGCATTTATTTTCACATCAAACTTTTCACATACTAAGTGATCCTATCAGAGCTACCAGGAAATCCTGTAGAGTATAATAGCTATTCATCATAAACCAACTCAAATCAGTCTGTTCTAACCCCAGAAACTAAATGTTGTATCTAAATTTCCATTTGCTTTCTCACTCGTTTCTCCTATGTTACTAAAAGGGTCATTTTTCTAGCCATTAACGTATTTTCAACTATACTTTGGATTGAAGCCACTCTCATTTGAACCAAAATCTTGCTTAATCTATTATTCTTCATTTTATATAATAAAGAAATCCTCATTTGTTTAGTATATTAAGAAAATATACAGAGCAAGTATCAATGCCAACTACTGTCATGGATCCTGGGGATAAAGCATAAGAAATATAGCACACTTTCCCTTACAGAAATTATTTTACATGGAGCTATATATAAGAAAACAGGGAATAATAACACTGGTGATGTGTGGTGAGAGATGGCATAATGGATGCTATGATGGCAACATTAAATGGCACCCAATAAAGCTTTGGTTAGCCAGAGAAGGCTTGCAGAAATGATGCCCAAACTAGGCCCATAGACTGAGAAGGAATTAACTGTGTGAAAGGACTGGAATATTGAGTAATTGAAAAAGCATATATAACGGCCTAGAGTTGAGCGAAAGGTGAGATGTCTGAGGACTTGAGAATTCATTGGGGTTGAATACTAGAAGGTGAAAGGAGCCATACTGAGAGGGAAAGCTGGGGACACAGCAGAATATAATTATAGAGAACATTGCAGTGATCTTAAGAATGGATTATTTAACAAGAACGATTAGGAGATAGTAAAGGGTTGTAAGAAGGAATGTAATAGGTTTCCATTTTCACTTTAGAAAGATCAACTACAATATAAACAATAGAGTCAACAGATTCAAAACAGGAAAAACCAGTTAAAGGTTTACTGCACTGGAAAAGAAATGCTGGTGGACTGAACAGGGAGACTGAGAATGAAGAGAAATGAACAAATTCAACATAGTGTTATGGAATGATCAAGAATGAAAGGACAGAAAGGTCTATATTGATGCCATATTTCTTGTTTGGACCAATGGTCTGGCAGCATGAAGAGCTGGTGGGAGGGGGTGGTGAATGATAGGTCAATGTTGGTCATTCTGACTCTCGGGCGCTATTGAGACACCCAAGTGAAAATGTCTACATGACAGCCTGGTGTATGGACCAGAAGCTCAGAAGCGAAATCACATCTGAAAATAAATATGTCACTAGTATATGGAAAGTAATGGAAATACCTTGAGGGATGGGATTGATTGAATGGATGACTACAAACGCCAAGGACAGCTGCAGTTGAGAGTAGTCTAAATAATTTGACTTATCAAAGGACAAAAGTTATAACCTCAAAACAAAAAAAAAAACACAAGAATGTCACTGTGAAAACCCAGAGGATTAAGACATATGGAAATGATTTCTTACTAAATCCAATGTACACTTATATCCTTCTATTTCTCAAAGATGGTAGAATTTAACAATTTAGATGGTTCCATTTTTCTGGCTTCTAAAGCAATACTCTTATTTTAGTTTTCTTTCTGCTTCTTGGCTTCCTTGCAAGCCCCATCTATTTGTCTATATATCCTCAGGTTTTGTCTTAGACACTCTCCACCTATCATTTTACGTTCCTTTTCTTGAATCGTTTCTCAAAACTCTGAATTTACCCCCACTCCCTATATGTGGACAACTCCACATTTTACATCTCTACTCCAGGACTCTCTATTAAGTTAGACTTATTCAGTCTACCTACCTACTGACTCTCTTGAATACACACTAGTATTTTAGTTCATTATGCCCTCCAAGCCTGCCCTCTCCTTTTCTATTTCCTATTTCCACTTTAGATCTCTAATTACCAGGTCGTTTAACAAGTCATAATCCTGAGCATAGCCTAAACTCCTCACTTTCTTCCCTCTCTCTTATTCAGTTGGCCAAGAAATCGGGCTGATGATACTATCACATTTTATTCATTCATTCATTCATTCATTCATTCATTCATTCATTCATTCTACCTGAAGTACAGTTGGAACACAATGTTAAATTAGTTTCTGGTATTCAACATAGTGATTTCACAACTCTATGCATTATGCTATGCTTACCACAAGTGTAGCTACCATCCATCAATCTATAATGTTATTTATAATACCATTGCTGTGTCATATTTCATGAAGTCTACTACATTGCCTCATCAAATATCACAGTGCTAGGTAAGGGGTAAGCATTCAATAAATGTTTTGTGAATGAATGAATAAGTTCCTCTTCCCTCTGGCCCTGAGTTTGTGTTTCTCATAACTCTTTGCTGACACAATGGAATACCCGGTATAAAATAATGGTTCTTCCTACAACTTATCCTTTGAATTGAGAACAAAATAACTTGTATAAGTTTAAATGTAATTGGTTCACCCTCTTAAAATTAGTATCTCCCGTCCTCTTACAATACAAATTATGAAGTCTTTAGCATATTATTAGCTTTACCTACTTGGACAACCTCATATTACTGCCCCAACACATTCTCTTAAACTCTTCCTAGATTTAGACTCTCTTCTTCTCAGTTTGGTGGACCCCTATTCCTCCTCAGATTCAGCTCAGCTGTCATCTTTCCTAAAAGACATCCCAGCCCTTCTATGTACTCTAGAGAGGTGAATACTCCCTCTTTTGTGATTCTAAAGATTTTCATGGCTAGGTAACCTGTGATTATCTCTCAGCAACATAGTGAGATTTATTTTTTTTATTTATTTACCTATCTTCCATATTTATAATAGTTTATATAAGTCGTATTTGGCACTCAACATATGCTGATGTAGTACAAGAACAACCATACATAAAATCTCAGAATCCACTTACATCAACAATAATACACCACAAATAAGATAATGATGTTAGAATACAGAAAAAGTATCTTGAAGAATACTATTTCAAAACAGTGGGACCAATTTTAACGAAAGCTGGAAATGAACTAATCAAAAGGAGTCTGTTGAAAGTTACGATAGCAATCTACTTGTGTTATGGCTTACCAATAACATATTCCACCTAAGAGGCATCTGAGAACTGCCATTAAGAATGACTTTTCCTCAAGTTCCCCTCATTAGTAATGAGCTCATGAAGTCAAAGAGCAAAAGCTTTTAAGGGTCATATTCTTTAACAAGGAAATAGAGTACTTTGTAAAGATATTAGGAATTACCAAGGGGATAAATCACACTTACTGTAGCTTTTTTTTAAGGAAAATTAGCAGATTTCCTAATATAACAAAGCTAATGAGTCAGTGGTATTTGCAGTTAATATAATACTGAATAATTTTGAAGGTCTATTTATTATGAATATATTCACTATATAACATTTTTACATACTTTAAAATTACTCATTGGCCAATATTTAACTTAAGGGTATGAAAACAATCAAGTACTATTATTTAAACATGAATGTTCAGGACTGTATCATGTTAAAACCAATAAGAACTTTATACTGAAATAGAAAATTATCTTCATATAAATTTTATAATTATCTTTCTCTAAATAGGGGAAATTCCAAGGAAAGTGAATTCATGTGATTCGTGTGATTCTAGCAGGCCTGAGAAGGAACAGCTATTCTCTTTAAAGATCCTGCACTAGAAATTCAGGTGTTGCCAATAGAGGACAGTGGACACTTAGAGCAGAAAAACAAATGCCACAGTTGCACTCAAGTCTGTATTCACACTGAGAATAAATCATATAAACTCATGCATAACATTGAAATTTTTCTTAATAAAAGCCCTCTGTTAAAATAACATAAGGGATGCCTGGGTGGCTCGGTCGGTTAAGTGTCCGACTCTTGATTTTGACTCGAGATCACAAGGTTTGTGGTTTCGAGCCCCGTGTTGGGCTTTCTGCTGAGCGTGGAGCCTCCTTGGATTCAAATTCTCTCTCTCTCTCTCTCTCTCTCTCTCTCTCTCTCTCTCAAAATAAACTTTTTTTTTTAAAAGAAAAAAGTAGTAATATAACTTTTAAGCACATATTACCTATATTTACTACCTGACTTTAAAGAAAGATTAGATTTAAATCAAGGCATTAAGAAACAGGAAATTGGGCAGAATAAAGAAATTAAAACTGCTTTACACTTGAGTTTTAACTTTTACTTAGAGAATTCCCTGGAGTTCAGAGTCAGCCTGTGTCTTCCAATCTGAGATAACTTCACAGAACTCAGCCTCTGTCCAGAGG
Organism: Leopardus geoffroyi; assembly: GCF_018350155.1. Taxonomy (NCBI): domain Eukaryota; kingdom Metazoa; phylum Chordata; class Mammalia; order Carnivora; family Felidae; genus Leopardus; species Leopardus geoffroyi. The sequence continues at coordinate 23,619,982 of NC_059327.1, read as the reverse complement.
GGCAAGGCACGTCTCATCCCTACTGATTCTTAGAGCCCCTGCAACTTCTGCATCCTTTGGGTATCGTGGACTAAAGAGCTCCAGCTACTGGGCCATATGTCATATCTAGGAAATATCTGGAGACATGTGGCTAAGAGTCATGATACACTCTTCATCACTGAGGCCACAGAGATAATACTGTTATGCAATCTTGCTCCATGCAATGGGAAAATTATAAACAGGCCAGTATACTCTGTTCCTCTCTTTCCCCAGAGTTCAAATTCAGCTAAAACTTCAAAAAGATAGGACGAAGTAGGAACACAAAGATAGCTCCAAAGTCTCTTTCCTCAAACAGCATCAAATTTGTTTGGGTTGCTGTGATAACAAGGCTGTCAATGATGTGATGGTTCCATGCTTAAACTATTATAGCATTGCTTCACATCAGTTAACAACAAAACACATATGCACACACAAGTATATGTACAAATACACACACGTATACATGTCCTTATAATACACACATATAAGAGACACAAAGTCTTAAAATTCCAAAATGGCTCCATTATTCAAATTGCTTCTCACACAGATTATATTTTTAAAGGATTTTAACATTATTCTTGTACAGAAAATCATAACGTTTGATATAGGATAATATACAAATTAGTTTGAAGTAAGAAGATAAGTTCCTCGGAGGCAATTCTAGGACCCTACATGTCTAAACATCAATCCCATGTTTAAAGCACTATTAGGATTTCCAAGTTAGTTAGCCGTCTCACTTTTGCTTTGTCCTTTATTAAGCGACAGAGGGGAAAAAATGATGTATTGTGTTTGAGGTAATCCCCCAACATCACTCAGGAATCATTTAATCACAGAATATATCTCATTTAAAAATACATAATTTCTTATTCATCCCTTAAGGGTATAGGAATTACTGCTATGACAACCTTTTCTATGAAATTCAAATTATGTAAATTTTAAGAAATTGTAAAGGAACTTCGATAAGCTAGTAAAAATCAGAAGCACTTTTCCCATTTCTATAACACTGCTACGAGAATAAAAAGTAAGTCAATTTCAGTGTAATTCTACCATTTGTAATTGCTGGCAATGACTAAGCAAAGTAACAGAGGCTAAAATGCTAATGAGACAGAGTTACTTTGAAACAAAAGCTACCTATTTCCTGAAGGTGTTATCACTCCAGGGATGAAGGACCTTGGAAAATGACCTAGATAATAGATGACCAGATAATCTCTAATTTTACTGCCATAAAATACCATTTATCAATGGTTAATTACTATTTGCAGAATGAAAGAAAGAATCATTGTAGTTTGTACAACTCACTTGGGAATATTTTAATAATGAGGAAGCACTGGGAGCCTCAGAGCGCGGCCTTTCACCCAGTTAAATACCTAAGTCATGGCCTATGAAAAAGCTTAAATGTGACTATTTCCTTGTTCTTAGTATGGGAGTGTACTGAAAAAATCACATGAGAAAAAATCATTTTAAAAAAGCGGATAAAATAATTGCAACAACATCACTTTTATTTCCATTAGTAGTGTTTACATAATTCTTAAGAAATTATAGAGAAAGCATACTATGTATTTGATAAATCAAAATGAGTTATTACCTCCTCACCCATTGAGAGATGTGAAATCTAAAAGAAATTTACATCAATTTTCACTCTCTGTAAACGCAGCCTTTTCTTTACTGATGATTAGATTGTATTCCAAAAAAAAGTGTCATAGAGGATTACTAGTTATGCCACTTTTGGACTTCTTTCACCTTAGTTCAACGCTCAACTAGATGAAAATGCTATTGGTTATTTATAACTTTCCAACACATATACTTTTCTTCTGATTCTCATGCTAATTTTCATAAATAGCTGCCTTTCTTCTTTTCAATGCTATTCCCATTAAAAATTCAGGGAGATATCAGAGAACTGATCTCTTTGAATTTTTTAAAAAAATTTTATTTGCTTTTTTTTTTTATGTAGATAGTTAATTTCTTGGCCAGATTTAGAAATGTAGCAGTAATAAGGAAATAGCATATGTAAGAAAACAAATCATAACATTACAAGAAAACAAATGGTGATTTATATTGCCTCGTAAAGTGTAGAGCAATAAACTGCTTAAACTTATATTATTTAGTTCACACTATAGGAGGGTAGTGCAAGCCTACAAGTGTGGAGGTCTGTGTTTAATTCGACGATAGATTCCAAGCCTCTGCAAAACAGGCTAAGTGATCTGCACATAGGAGATTCCCAATAATACTTGTTAAATGAAGGTATTTTGATGTTGGTTCTCTTTTCTGTGAAGCAAAGATGCTGTATTAATGCGTTCAATGAAATCCTTTCTTCTCCTTTCCCCCATTTGTTTCTTCCGAAAGAATAAATTCAAAAAGAAAATAAGTAGCCAAATAGATTCAGGGAAAAAGGAGTGGAAAGTTAAGAAAGCTGTTCGCAATTAGCCTAACTGAACACAGAAAGTCAATTCCACCTTTAGCCTATCTGGCTTCAGGCATGGCAATTGTTGCTCAAATTTAATGTCAGAAATTTAATACCAGCTCTATTACTTATTTCACTTCACTTTGTCACTGTACCTGCAATGTTGCCTAATAGAGATTTATTTAGATTCACGAATATCATAAATGGAAAATCACTCAAGAAGACTAAGGGGTATTAGTAAAGTAGATTAGTCAGATTACTTAGCAGCCAAAATGTATTTGCAATCACTTCAATAGGCTAGAAAAAAGGTTTTCTCCCAAAAGAAAACATAGGTGATTGGGGAACAGCCTGGTTAGGAAGCCAATCGGGAAAATACACGGTAATCTGGTATACTTGGATTTTTGAGATTGGGGGAAATGCTCTCGGAAATAGAACGGAGGTACACCTAAAACCTGGGTCCTGTAACTAAAAATTGGGATGGGTGGGTGGGGCACCTTTCTTTGTCCGTTTTCTCTAGAGAACTAGCTTTCTGTTTTCAAAGGAACATCGAGAGTGGCAGAACCTTGTCAGAACCAAGATATCTGAAAAAGGGCTAGTGGCTTTACCACATCATGTGTGTGAACGTGTGTATTTGCAATGAAAGGGCCTTTCACAATGTATTTATGTATGTCAGGTCATCGCACACGCACACGCACACACAAAGGAAACCAAAGTAGAGAGATCAGTGACTGCCTAACTCACACAGCTGGTTAGTAAAGTGGTCTCTCTGTGGATTTAATTTTCTGTCCAGAATAAGTTTTTATGATATCATCTGTTTCAATAGGAAAATGCTTTATCGATCCTCAGTGAATTATAGTGTTCCTTTGGGAAGAATAAACTTTAAGATAGATGTCAGTATTTGAAAGAGTAACCAAACACAATGAAATATAAAATATTGCAACTATTATACAGCATAAATGTTAAATGGAACATAGCTCAAGTCATCAAAATGCAGTAAATAATGTTAAATTTAAGACTGAGTAAAGCAGATTTAGTGACTAAACCAATTAAAAGGAGCAGAGCTTTATAAACATAAATTGTGTGCAATGAGCATACGGGAAGATGGAAAGGGCAAAGAGATAGGTGAAATTATTATTCAAAAAGAGATACTTAATACATTGTAAGATAACTATTATGCGATAGACTCTGCCTCCAAAAATCCCCCCCCAAAATACCAATAAATTATATTTAACAGAAACATTACTAATATGTGTTGATGACCAAATTATTGTAAGACACCGAAAAATTAAAGCATGCAAATAACTAAAACACAAACTGGAGCTGTCTTGAATAATATACTATCATTTGCTTCTCCTTCAAACAAGTCACATCCTAAAGATTGCCTCTATCATAAGCCACAGCAACCTGCTGTTAACAGTACAACTTGATGAGTAGATTAATAATTTTAAGTTAACAAAGAATAAATCTTACAAATTTAAAAAAAATTAAATAAAAATATTATTAAAAAGCAAACAAAAAATGGGAGTTAGTCTCTATGGAGAAAGATCAATGCTTTTAAAATCCTTAAAAATGGATTTAATACCTGTTAGTATTCCTACATGTAAGGTCTAGGAAATGTAACTTGAAATTAAAATAAAAATCCTTTTTTCAGAGTTATTACTCATCAATATCATCTTAGTTTTTGTGATGGTTAAGGTTATTATGTCAACTTGGCTAGGCTATAATGCCCAGTTATTTAGCCACACAAGAGTCTAGATGTTGCTGTGAAGGTATTTTACTTTTAGATAAGATTTAACATTTATATCACCTGACTTGGGGCAAAGCAAATTATTCTTCACAATACGGTAGGGCTTCATATTATCAGCCAAAGGCTTTAAGAGCAAAGACTTGAGGTTTCCAAGCAAAAATAAATTTTGTATCAAGACTGCAAGACAGAAATCTTCCTGCCCTGCAGAATTCAGACTCCAGACTGCAACATCAACTTTTACCTCAATTTCCAGTCTGCCAAGTTACCTCACAGATTTTACACACGCCAGCCCCCAAATTCAAAATCGTGTTATTCGATTCCTTAAAATCACTCCCTTCTGTGTATCTATTATTACATGCTATATATTACATATAAAATGATAGTACAAGTAGTGGCACCTGGGAGGCTCAGTCAGTTAAGCATCCGACTTCAGCTCAGGTCATGATCTCACAGTTCATGAGTTCGAGCCCTGCATCCAGCTCTGTGCTGACATCGGAGTCTGGAGCCTGCTTTGGATTCTGTATCTTCCTCTTTCTCTGCCCCTCCTCTACTCGTGCTCTATGTTTCTGTCTCTCAAAAATGAATAAACATTTACAAAATAATGGTACATTTATATTAATATATGAACATATTTACATATATATTTGTCCTATTATTTATATATATATATTAAAATATAGAGAGAATATATAATAGGATATATAATAGAGTCTTAAATAATTGTGTATGGATATACATATATAACATATACTATACTATACTATAGCATAATAGGTATGGTTTGTTCTGTATCTCTGGAGAACTCAGACTAATACAGTTAAAAAATCAAGGAGCCTATGGCTCTTGAATTCTTAATTCAGGGGATGTACTCTTTTTGGTGACTGGCTCTATTCCTCCATGCTTCATAAATCCTAGCAGACCTAACCAAAAATCAAAGCAAATCTACAGGTAGGAAGAGGATAAATTACAGATTCAAAATTTATTTAGGTAGCTAACAAAACTAGTTCTACTTGTTGAGTGAACCTGGGGGCTGTTGCTATTTTCAGTGTAATATATATATTTTTTATTTATTTAAATTCAAGTTAGTTAACATACAGTGTACTATCGGTTTCAGGAATAGAACCCAGTGAGTCATCGCTTACATAAAACACCCGGTGCTTATCCCACCAAGTGTCCTCCTTAATGTCCATTACCTATTTGGCCCATACCCTCACTTCCAGCAACCCTCAGTTTGTTCTCTGTATTTAAGAGTCTCTTAACAGTTTGCCTCCCTCACTCTTTTTATTTTTTTTTCCCTTCCCTTCTTCTATGTACATTTGTTTTGTTTCTTAAATTCCACACGAGTGAAATCATACGATATTTGTCTTTCTCTGACAGACATTTTGCTTAGCATACACACTCTAGTTCCATCCATGTTTTTGCAAAGGACAAGATTTCATTCTTTTTGATCAAGTAATATTCCATTATGTATGCATGCGTGTGTGTGTGTGTGTGTGTGTGTACACACACATCCCACATCTTCTTTATCCACCCATCATTCAATGGATATTTGTGCTCTTTCCATAGTTTGGCTATTGTTGATAGCACTGCTATAAACATTGCGTTGCATGTGCCCTTGAATCAGCATTCCTTTATCCTTTGGATAAATACCTAGTAGTGCAATTGCTGGGTCATAGGGTAGTCCTATTTTTAATCTTTTAAGGAGTCTCATACTTTTTCCAGAGTGGCTGCAACAGTTTGCAATCCCACCTACAGTGCAAAAGTGTTCCATTTTCTCCACATCCTCGGCAGCATCTGTTTTCTTGAGTTGTTTATTTTAGCCATTCTGACAGGTTTGAGGTGGTATCTTATTGTGGTTTTGAATTGTATTTCCGGGAGAAGATACTTGCAAAGGACATATTGGATACAAGGTTAGTATCCAAAATCTACAAAAAACTTATCAAACACAATACCCAAAAAAAAGAAATAATCCAGTGAAGAAATAGGCAGAAGACATGTGAATAAACACTTTTCCAAAAAAAGATATCCAAACAGCTAAGAGACCATGAAAAGATGCTCAACATCACTCATCATCAGAGAAAATATCTTTCTAATTGTAATTTAGACCTTGTGCTTTAGAAATGTATCATGGAATTTTTTCATAATTTACAATCCAATTGGAGAAATATTTATCTTTCTAATACATGCTGGCAATCCTCACAACATTTTAGATAAAATTTTGATTAAAATATTTGCATATTTCTGTATAACCACTGAGAAAATAGGGGCGCCTGGGTGGCTCAGTCAGTTAAGCGTCTGACTTCAGCTCAGATCATGATCTCCCAGTTTAGGAGTTCAAGCCCCGCATCGGGCTCTGTGCTAACAGCTCAGAGCTCGAAGCCTGCTTTGAATTCTGTGTATGTGTATCTCGCCCTCTGTACCTCCCCCGTTCTCACTCTCTCTCAAAAATAAAGAATAAAAAAAAAGAAAATATCATTGATTAGCTATTATGAATAAACAGATAAACATTTTTTCTGACATCTCTAGAGCTTTTCTAAGTAGTATCAGCTCCAAAATACTTGCCTGTCTTAAAATTCCTAGAGCCCTATGGCGCCTTTGTATTTGATATTTCCAGGTGTTCTACCTTTCTTGTATCCTACACACACATGTGCACGCACACACAAACACACACACACGCACACACACACACACAATCTTTAATTTCAGTATTGTGAATTTCTATGTAGTAGGTCCACAAATAATATATGCTGATTAACTGACATACTGATTGAAAATGCAGGCAAATTTAGACATTTAGAACAAATTTCATTTTCTCTGAATTAAGGAAGCCATTGTCTTCATCAATTAAACTAAATTGAGATGTTCCATAAAGTACTTCATGTAATTATACTGCTTTCTTCAAACTGTTATCTTAGTACAATTTTATTCCACAAAAATGAGCAAAACTGGAAATTCAGAATCTCAGATCATAAACACATTAAAATAAAATGTCACACATAGGTAGTTTACAAATGTTATAAAATAAAAATATTTTGTCTAAAGGTTGGTTTGGAAATAGTAGTATAAATATTGTAAAAATAATATTTATTAAAATATCTGTATTCATTTATGTATTCAATATTCATTTACCCACCCATTCACCCATTCAAAGCCCGTATTTTGGGCACCAACTCGATACTAGGAACAGGAAATACTAAAGCAATAAGACATAGCCCTTTTCTAAAGGAGTTTTCATATGTAATGAGAATAATACTTAGTGAATAAAGAAGAATATTTATGTTTCTTTAAGACTGTAGATCCAGCTGTTTTCAGGGTCTCATCTCTGAAACTAGGCCCAGGGAATTCAGATCAGAGCACTTTCTTGAGGCATGCATACAACTGTAGGCAATTTGGGGGACTATGGCAAAGTCCATTTTCTATCATGACCTCTATTCCCACATGCTCCAATCTTTCCCGCATCCCCTTTGGGCAGAAATACGTAGACTATGTTTTAATACTTAGAGTGTTTACAGAGATATGACTATGATAATATCCCTCTTTGTACTAATACCAAAAAACAATGGAATTATGGTGCTTTAGCATTTACCTTCTATAGGACATGTATAACAATTCCCCACCATTAACAATGATATCATTGTTTCACTGATATCAAATCGTTGAGAAAAAAATAGGTTTTATTGTATAGCATGGAATGATATACATTTAATACAAAAAGGTATGAATTTGGGTAAAAGATGAAGATTATTTTTATTTATTTATAGACCACAATTAATTTTATCTGTATTTCCAGCTGCTTATCAATCTCACTGTGTATATAAGATGGAACTATATATGTATGTGTGTGCATATACACACACACACAAATTCACAAATATAGACACAGCTCAGATAATTTTTTTCAGATATATGATTAACAAATATATTTTCCCTATCTGTAGATTGGATTTTCATTCTGTTGATTGTTCTCTTTACTGTGTTTTTGTTTTGTTTTGGTTTTAGTTTGATACAGTCCTAAATTATTTATTATTTGCTTTTGTTACCTGTGATTTCTGAATCAAATGCAAAACATCATTGCCAATACCAATGTCAAGGAGTTTCTCCCTATACTTTCTTCTAGGAGTTTTATGGTTTCAGGATTTATATTTAAGTATTTCAGCTATTTAGAGTTGATTTTTGGGCATGGTGTAAAATAAGCGTCCATTTTCATTCTTTGGCATGTGTATATCCAGTTTTCTCAACAACATGTATTATTAATGTACTATAATTCTTCCTGTCTGGAATGCAGGCTTAACGCCTGGAGCTGCAACAGCCATCATGTGTTCCTGAAACCAAAAGATACTAGCTAAAGATGAAAGAATAGAAGAATGTAAAGATTATATCTAAGACATCATCCTTGAGCAATGGTAACCAACTTTAGACTGCCCACCTCCAGACTTATTGGATGTGAGGAATATTAACCTTTAAACTGTTTGAGTCTCAATTCTTTAGGATTTCTGTTATTACCAAATGAGCACAAATCTAACTGCTAAACACAGAAAATTTTAATTCTAACATAAATAGTAACATGATACCTATACCAATAGAAAAATGTATATATAACAATCGTTTCGTCAGTTCTTGAAAAAGAGGTATAACCATCATTTTAATTCCTAGAACTACAAAAAAAATGAACATCATGTTTTCACCTTCATTTATTTCAGATTATGTGAAATATAATTAAAATAGGTTTTTTTATTACTGTGTCATAGCACATCAATCTATTTTAAAATCTAGCTTAAAATATGGTTTGAAGAATGTCCTCTGGTAGAAATACATACTGTTTTTAGAATAATTCAGAACTTGTTTTGTAAGAGCTACTCTTTGTGAAACAATGTAGGGTACTAATAAAAATCCTTCAAACAAAAGCCTTCACCAAAAACTAGTGAGAAATAGAAGGAAAGACTAGATAGATATCTAATAAAGAAAGCATAGAACATTAATTCTACTTCAAGTATATTTTGTATCTACAGCACAAAGACAATTTAGATGAGTTTTTCTTTAATCTTCTACCACCAGGAAGGAAAAGTAATTAATACCTATAATGTATCTGTAATCAGGTACTTTAACTCCTATATTTTAAAATTAAAAACATAAAAATACCATGGTAATATCACATATGAAAACACGTGACAGTTTTCTCCTTTGACCAAGAAGAATTTTAAATTGTGGCAGTGGAAATTTTGTTCAAGATATGAGAAATATTGCCCCTGGTGCACTTCAAAATTAAGTGTGAAAAGAGTTGCATAGAAAAGGTATACGGTGATCAAAAGGGAGTTGAATAATCATAAGTTAGGTTTAAGTTGCATATTGTCTCAATTCTATCTGAGGTCCTACAACTTGGGGGATGAGAAGGATTTGACTGTCCATATTTTCTATAAAGATGTGTTTGTTCGTTCACTGATATATTGCTTACTAAGGAGTGACTCCCCAAATGCTCCAGTCCTACCTAGACTCAAGACTTTGGAAGAGGAGTCTTTAAAATTGATGAGTTGAAATTTAAATGGAAAGGTTTATTCGAAGAGAGTTGTCAGAGTTCTACGGCATTTCCTCTCTGCCAGGTGCTTTGTCTTCACCTGTATTTGTGTGCAGAATGTGAAGCAAGCACTGACACTTCAAAGGAGCCATTCCACAAGTCTGTCTATATTTTGCAGGATCCAATACAATGTAGGCTCGGGAGCCTGATTCTCACCTGAGACAACTCATAATGTGAGGCTGACTAGTACTCCTGATGACAGAGTGAGAAAAGATGACCCAAGGCAGGTCAAAGTCTCATGCCTCTAGTGAGGTAGATTTGTGTCCACCTGGAAGAGAAGTCAGCCTGAATAAACCTTGACAAAAGGACTGTGGGTAAACTCAGAGCAAGTTTGTATGGTTTAAGCCTATTAGAAGCAGCAGGTTAAGGGGGATTGTAAATGATCAGACAGTGCCATCCTTGCCAAAGTACCACACTCAGAAATTCCTGGGTGGGGAGAAATTTCTCCAGGAAACCCCCAAAGGTGTCTCACTCAAGATTTGACTGGACACCCAAGACGCAAAAGTACAGTTTAGACCAGCCCATGTGAGTATGTATTTTTTTCTTTTGTTTTTATGCAGATCCCTCAAAACCACTAGAAATGACACTGATCAGACACTGTAGCTAGAATATGGGTCAGGAGGTAGAAAGATGAAGAGAGAAACCACTGACCTGCCTCTCTTCATCACTGCAGGCTTCCTGCCCAAAGACAGGCCTGACCAAGGACAAGAGTAGTTTTAAATGGGATGGGAGTAGCTTCAATAGTAGACAGAACTGGCATTTTCATTCCCTGAAAAGGAGCTTTTGTCATCTCCTGAGACTGATTAGTAAAGCTCTGGGATCTGCCTGAAATACTGCCAGGTAAAAGATATGTTACAACAACCAAGAAAGAGCAATGCAAAAGAATGAGGTTGTTCACAAGTTGTACCCTATGGAGTCTCTTTAATTATTTCAGTTATTATCAGCATTACAATAAATGATTATATTGTAAAAATTAAAAGGGGATATTATACATATGTAAATGGTTAAATCTTTCTTTACAATGTATACATGCTGAAGATGAACCATTCACACAGCAGAGAGCTTAGAATAAATGGCTAAACATGAAAAATTTCATATCTTCCTTAAACTATAAACAAAACTAAATGTATTTGACAAATATGGACTTGTACACTTGGTGTGATCATGTTTATCCACAGACAATTTGAAGAATATGAATAATTACCAGCTATTTACCAGTTCTTCTTAGCAAGTGGTAATCACACATGTTAAAGAATGTTATAATTAATAACATCTAGTTATCATTTACAATTTAAATAAAGGCTGTAGATAAGATGGATGAGATATCAAGGAGAAAAAAAAAGTAATAGGTTTTCCTGAAAAATGTAATTCCCCTTATGCAAGAACAGACTGAATTTATGAAACATTATGAGGACATTTTTAGGCAATGTTTTTAACATGCTATTTCCTCTTATTTCCAAATCCAGTTTCACTGTTGGCAGAGTAGGAACTCAATATGAGCACCTACTAAATGGCAGTAGACTAAGTTTAACTAATGTTACTTTTTGTTTTTAAATCTTTTTTAACATTTGTTTTTGTGAGACAGAGAGAGACACAATGTGAGTAGGGGAGGGGCAGAGGAAGGGAGACACAGAATCCGAAGCAGGCTCCAGGCTCTGAGCTGTCGAAGTTGGACGCTTAACCGACTGAGCCACCAAGCCGCCCCTAATGTTACTCTTAAATTATTTTCTGATCAATACTTCCCAAAACAATATAGGATGGTATGAAGGTCAGCTGGCTGATCTTTCTTCTTTTACCCCTTTTCTGTTTTCTAATTTTTGTTGTTGTTGTTACCACATACGCCCATACACACCCAGAATCTAGCTCATTATAAATTCACACAATTCTGAGGGCACCTGGGTGGCTCAGTTGGTTAACCTTGGAACTCTTGATTTCGGCTCAGGTCACGATCTCAAAGTTGGTGAAACTGAGCCCTGCGTCAGGCTCTGGGCTGACGCTTTTCTTCCTGGATGGCTATTCTCTTCTTTTTGAACCCTAAACTTAGGTAAATGTTTTGTTTGTTTATTTTTATTTTAGTGATGCCTGCTCTAGAACTTTAAAACCCTATTTTTACCATACAGATGAAGCCCATTTTTCTACCCTGTAATAGATGCCCTCCTAATGTTCCTCAGAACATCTCTGAATATTTATCGGAAGTATCTGTATATTTGCAGAAAACTGAGTCAGTATTTAAGGGGAAAAGGAAGCATATTTGTCTGAAAGATGGGAAGCCTCAGTATAGAGGCTCTAGCTTTTCCCATTACCAGCTGTGCATCCTGTAGGCATCGGGAAGTCACTAAGATTCTCTGTGACTTAGTCCCTCCATGTCTATAATGACAGTACTGTCACAGAAGATGGGAGTGAACAAAGGACGAGTTAACGTATGAGAAAACATTCTGAAATAATGCATATGCACACATAATAATGATATTTAAAATAATACATGCGAAGACAATGGTGATCTTACAATCCATTAGGTATTTCCTACTCAATTATATCTTTTTATTTGAGTAACTGGAGCTGTGGGGATAAGGAGTTAATTATATATATGTAGAAACACAACTTGTTCCATGAATTCCGAGAGTAAGAATTTAGCCCCATAAGCATGTGAAGACTCCGGTGAAATGTTTACCTCATAAGAAACAACTATTTTGATTTCTTAAAAGTCCAAAATTTGATGTCATTTTCTCTGTCACAAATTTATTGGCTATAAGAATACTTAATACTAAAATTAATGGGGAAGTATGTAAAATTTATTGAAATTTTATGGTATATTTATTACCCTTAGAAAAAAAAAAAACACACTTACAGTGATTACATGGATAGATTTCCTGCTTATAGAAGTGTCTGGGGTCGAAGTAGACAAATGTAAATTAAGTTTGGGTGTTTACTGTCTAGCATAACCAATTGCTTATTAAATTGTGCCTTACTTTCTTTGTTAATTGGAAAATATCTGCATTATGTACCACAGAGAAAAATATTTGAATATGGATCAGGTATATGAAGACACTTTCAAGTGACTTCAGATACAATCAATTATTATTACAAATTACAGACGAACAACAGTTTATTGGCAGCAAATAGACAATTAGAAAACAAAATCTACTCTGTCTTTAATCTAAACTTAGTATTTTAAAAATTTTATTTTTTAAGTTTATTTATTTATTTAGAGAAAGGTGGGGGAGGGTCAAAGAGAGAGGGAGAGGGGGAATCCTAAGCAGGCCTCATGCTCAGCAACTGAGCCTGATGTGGGGGTCCATCCCACAACTATGAGATCATGACCTGAGCTGAAATCAGGGGTCAGATGGTTAACTGACTGAGCCATTCAGGGGCCCCTAAAACTAATATTTTAAAATATCCTTCTTCTAACCCACGTGGTAGAGACAGTCAGTAATTATTCAACATCTGCTACTTTTCAGTCTTTTTTATAGTTAGTTTGAGGTCATGTGATTAGCTCTGGCCAAAGGAAAGTGAGATGTTTCACTGCTGGTTCAAGGCAGTTATGACCCAATCTGTCTTCTCACCAATCTGTCCCATCCAGTGACAAACATGGAAGCCATGCGTGCCAGATGTTACAGTTACAAAATGCATGATAGAAATACCCAAATTCATAGACTTTATATGAGTATAAATTAAACCTTGGTGGTGTTTAACCCTGGTATTTTTGAGTTTTTCTGTTACTGCAACACAGCCTAGCTTATCTTTACCAACACACATAAGTTCGCAAAATTATTCAATGGCACTTTATACCTATTATTATCAAAGAAAAAAAAAGTCCCTTAATCTGTGAGTATCGAGCTAACATATGACTTTTTTTGGCATTATTCTCACATGTAAACATCACTGGGATTCTTGTGTTTCCATTTGCAGACACGACATTGCCTCTGAGTAACATCACTTTGTTACTGCCTCCCTGGGAAAACAAGACCCAAAGCAAACCAGCTTTGTATACAATGCCATTCGCAAAGCATGCTAGGAAATTTCTATTCACAGTCAACAAAATAAAAATCTGTTTACCTGAAAAACCTCTGTCACCTCAAAAAATTGTGTTTTCAGAGAATCTAATTCCTGACACTGCTATTAAAATTCTATTACCTGTGAAAACTGAGTATTTCACTTGCTCAAACCTAGCTTTTTGTTTGTTTGTTTTGTACACAGTACATTGGACTATAAGCTTCCATTGCTATGCTCAATTGAATTCTGACAGTGTGACCATTTAGGCTAATGCACAATAAACCTTATTATATTTGCAAAATTTCCAATAATGTTATGAGAGTCACTGAAGTTTAATCTTGGTAACTTTGGCATATAGCATAAATATCTACTAAAATGCAAGTAAGCAATTATATTCATTCTGAAGTAAGCAAATCCCTAAAGAGTACTGATCGGGGGCGCCTGGGTGGCTCAGTCAGTTTAGCGTCTGCCTTCAGCTCAGGTTATGATCTCACACTCCGTGAGTTCGAACCCCGCGTCGGTCTCTGTGCTGACAGCTCAGAGTCTGGAGCCTGCTTTGGATTCTGTGTCTCCCTCTCTCTCTGCCCTTCCCCTGCTCATGCTCTGTCTCTGTCTCAAAAATAAATAAAAATATTTAAAAAAAATTTTTAAAGTACTGATCGGACACTGCATACTGACTTACACATAGGAAAAAAAAAAAAAAAAAACGGATACGCACCACATGGAACGTTCAGGAGCCAAACCTCAGTAAGAATCCCAGTACTACCATTTATGACTGATGTTTACCTTGGACAACCTCATTCGGGCTGCTCTCTGGGCCTCATTTTACCTATCTGCAAAGTGGTGAAGGTGAGGATAATGGTAACAATAACAGTAAAACCTATTTACAGGGTTTGCCATGGTAAAATATTTAAATATTTGAGTGTAGTGGGAGAGAGAGAGAGAGAGCATGAGCAGGGGAGAGGGGCAGAGAGAGAGAAAATCTTAATCAGCCTCTAAGCTCAATATGGAGCCTGACGCAGAGCTCAACCCCACAATCCTGGGATCGTGACTTGAGCCAAAACCAAGAGTCAGATGCTCAACCGAGTCACCCAGGCTCCCGTGACTTCCTTTTTCACCCAGACCAATTTTGGAAGTATTATAAAATATGGATGAAGAATCTGACTTTATTTTGAAAGCAAATTAATAGCTACTGTAGATTACCTGGGAAATGACAATGTAATGTATCTGAGAAATAAACAGTAAGTTACTCTCATTGATGGCCAGTAATTTCTTAGCTCTTTTAGGTAATCTTTACTAGATTTTGAGTGATAATCTAAGGATTTTGCTACGTAACTACCAGTTGCAGTTGATCATATATTCAACACAAAATATCAAGTTGTTTCATTAAAATGGACACATAGCTATGGATTTCTGTTCTCATAATTATTTCATAGACTGAAAATATTTTTCTTGCCTAAGTTGAGTGGGAAATAATTGACTGTATTTGTCAAGAGTCTTTTTCAATACAGATTATTTTCAAAGGTGTTACAGATACCTGGACCTAGGTCAGAAAGTAAATTTTAAAGGTGCATATCACATTTTTGCTCTTTTAATTAAACTTTTTATTTTGAGATCATTGGAGATTCATTTGCAGTTGTAAGAAATAATACCGAAAGATACCTTTTACCTTTAGCCAGAGTCCTCCTATGGAAGCATCTTGCAAAACTATAATACAACAAAGAGGAGATTGACAATACGGTCATGATACAGAACATTTCCATCACAAGAATCCTGCTTGCTTTTTTAACATTCACATTCATTCACTTTCCACTTTCATCTGAACCCTAGGCAACTAGTGATCTGTCCTTTGTTTCTATAATTTTGTCACTTCAAGAATGTTATATACTTGGAATCAAACAGTATGTAACTTTATGCGATTGTCTTTTTTCACTCAGCATAATTTTTGTGGAGATTCATTCGAAGAGCTTCATGTAACAATACTTTGCTCCTTGGACTGCTGAATGTAGCACAAGTTTTTCAACCATTCACTTCTTTTTAAAAAAAAATTTTTTTTTACATTTATTTATTTTTGAGAAACAGAGTGAGGCAAAGTGTGAGTAAGGGAGGGGCAGAGAGAGGAGACACAGGATCTGAACAGGCTCCAGGCTCTGAGCAAGAGGTCAGCACAGAGCCCGACGTGGGGCTCGAACCCACAAACTGTGAGATCATGACCTGAGCCGAAGTCTGAGGCTCAACCGACTGAGCCACCCAGGTGCCCCTTACCATTCATTTCTTAATGAACATCTAGGTGGCTTCCAGTTTGGGCAACTACAGATAAAGCTGCTATACACATTTGTGTACAGATTTTGTGTGGACATAAGTCTTCATTTTTTTTCTGTGAAAATGGCCAGAAGTGCAACTGGTGTGTCACATAATATTTACATGCTCATTTTTTTTTTTTAAAGAAACTACTAACTTCTTTCTGGAGGGGCTGAAACATTATACACGCTCACAAACAATGTATGAGTGGCGCAGTGTTCCTACATCCTCAACAGTATTATTAATGTATGGCAATTATTTTGGCCATTCTAATAGGTGTGTAGTAATATCTCATTGGGGTTACCATTTGCATTATCCCCATGGCTTACAAGTTGAACATCTCTTCATATCCTTATTTGCCAGTTGTGTAATTGTTCGGTGAAATGTCTCATGTCTTTTGAGTTTCCTAGTTGAACTGTTTGGTTTTTTAATTGTTGAGTTTGAGTGTTCTTTAAACTCTCAAAATATTCTAGACACTACTGCTTTATCAGATACGCAGTTTACAAGAATTTTCTCTTAGTCTATAGATTATCTTTTGAATACAGGGGACACATTTTACTCCACAATTATCATTATGCTTAGAAGAGTGTCTTAAAAATGAAAGAAACTATAGTATTTGTTTAATTAAACTGCATGGATCTAATTGCTCTTTAACAGAGTATATAGGCATAGAAATAAAGGTATGGAGATCGGGGTGCCTAGCAGGCTCAGTCAGGAGAGCACTCAGCTCTTGATCTTGGCTGGGGTCTTGAGTTCGAGTTCCATGTTGGGTGCAGAGATTACTTAAATAAATAAATAAGTGAAAAAAATTTAATAAAAATATGGGGATTCAACTAGGGAATCAAGATTTGAACAGAGAAGCAAATGTAACATCCACATTGTCAGCATCCCTTTAAAGGGACTGATGTATCAACTCAGACGCTTCTCATTAAAACCAGGATGAGACCAACAAGCAGTGTTAAATTATTTAAAGGATTTATTTTGATACATTGCATTCTTTCATGTGTCTCAGTAATATGGTTTACCTTAATCTCATTACATTGATGACTTTAAGAATCTTTTATCACCTATTGATATCACTTGCATCAATACTTTGGATTCTATGAACATAAAATACAATGAATGATATTCTCTGAGAAGAAGCATGTTCGAAAAAAAGTAAATAGTATCTGCCGCTAAATATCTTGCATTTTTCTAAAATTCTATGCATGGATTGTGATGAGGGGAGTGGGCTCTCTGCCTAGTTTGGCAACCCAACTCTGTCATCATGCAATTCTGGTCAAGTTATCTGTAAAAAGCCATTTACATTTTTACAAAGGAAATAAAGGAGATATGACAGGTAAAGCTCTTAGCACTGAATCTGCCATACAATAAGTGTGCTATAAATATCAAAGCTATTTGTATCACTATTTTTGAAGAAACACTGCTTTCCTTGTGGAAAAGCACAAGCTTCACCAGCTGCCACTAAAAGATGCTAAAAGTCTTATGTTAAGTCTGAAACTAAATTTTAAAAATTCAATAATTAATATTATATAGATTATGCACATTGACAGAGGTAGGTTTTCCACTTTGATTTTTACTGAATTTAAGCTTCAGAAAAGCAAATAATCCTAAAGAAAGGGCTTTGAGAGAAAGACCTAAATAGCAGCCCCACCTCCTGGGGCGGTGTGTGACATTTGCAACATTAGGCCCTATGACATAGGCATAGATAAGAAACTGATACTGCATGTTCCCTCTCAATTTTTAGACATTCTCTCTGTATGTCTAAAATAACCATGGGGCTTCCATATATTGGCAATTGTAAATAACACTACAATAAGCATAGGAGTATGTCTTTTTTGAAATAGTGTTTTTTGATAAACAAATGGATAAGGAAGATGTGGTATACATATATAGTGGAATATTACTCACCCCTAAAAATGAAATCTTGCAATTTACAACATGAATGGATCTAGAGGGTATTATTATTATTTTTTTTTCTTTTTAGAGGATGTTATCCTAAGTGAAATAAGCTAGACAAATACCATATAATTCACGAAGTGAAATAAGCTAGACAAATACCATATAATTTCACTTACATGTGGAATTTTAAAAAAACAAAACAAATGTAAACCACCACCACAACAAAGAGAGAAACAGATTCAAATATAGAAAACAAACTGGTGGTTGCCAAAGTAGAAGGTGATGGAGAATGGGCAAAATGGGTAAAGAGGATTAAGAGGTACACAATTCCAATTATAAAATAAATAAACCAAGGGGATGAAAAGTACAGCATTGAAAATATACTCAATAATATTATAAAATACTGATCATGGTGAGCATTCCATAATGTATATAATTGTTAAATCATGATGTTGTATGCCTGAAACTAATCTGTCAAATATACTTAAGCATTGTTTAAATAAATAATAATCACGTGGCTTCTAATGTTTCTGCCAAGCATCTACCTGCCTTCCAAATGTCCTAACAAATAATTTCATTATATCCAAATCCCATAAAGTATCCCATTACTGAAATGTTTGTAAATCACAAAAGAAATACTGGCAATATGTGAAATAATAAATGCCCTCTCTGTTGTTGGTAACGTCCACACTGCTGTTTTAATCAGTTACAATCAGGGGCTTACGGGAGAGCAGAACTCACATATAGAGCCTTAGACAGATGCCTTGTAAATAAACACATATACATATATAGAGAGTGATTATTATAATTGGTGACCAGTTGCAGTGAATCAGAAAATCGTTAGTGTTCTTTTAACCTAACAATCTTTTATCTGCTTAACAAACAGCAGGTTGTAGGCTGTAAAAGCACATCAGAAATAACATGTCAATTACATCCTATCAGCACACAGAGAAATGCCCAAGTGCTTGGCTTGGATTTTTCTGTACATAAACAAAAACACATTTATCAGAGTTTGGAATTGAGAAGGAGAGCAAATCTCATTTTGTCAATACCTTTGTAGAGAGATCAGGTCATATCTTTTGCTTCTAAAATTTGCAAAGAAAACTCAAGCGTAATTTTCTAAGTAAAAAAAGATAACAAAACTAGGGCACATTTATTCATTCTTTTATCTTTTTGAGAGAAACAGTATCTGGCATCACTCCGCTTGTATCTGAAGATTTGGAGGGTTGGAGAACTACTACCTTCAACCTTATTAAAAAATACTATTTGAATTTCCGTCTAAGCAAGTACTGAGATATTCTATAAGAATGAACTCTACAAAGACAGATGATAGATAGATAGATAGATAGATAGATATTACATTACTATCTTTAATGCTCAATTTTCCTGAAAGCAGGCATAATGCAAATGAAAACTTGAAAGGCTCTAAGAATTATTTTTCTGAATGGAAGTAGAGTGAAGAGTAATCCAAAATGTTTGGAAAGTACATCAGTTCCGTACGTAACCTCACAGGGTCCATCTGGCATGTATAATTCATGAATAAGTCTAGTACACAAAGTCAGAAAAATCTTTTGGACACTATAGATGTACACGGACAAATTGCATCCTAAGGTGTTTCCATAGATACTTTTCAAAGTATCATTTTGCGATCCATCACTAGGCATGTTAGAAACTGAGTACAAACAATGTAGGAGATTACAGTCACCATAATACTGACTTTACATTGTCATGAAAGCTCTTTTTTACCAGATCCCATGAACTTTCAGAGAAATATATCTGAACTTCTATTTTAAAAAAGATATTAATAAAGTAGTCTTATTCTATTTTTGGAATATCGAACATTGGCAAAAATACATAACTCTTTTTCTGACACTGCAGTGAATACTGTGCATTTATATGCAGTTTAGACCACCAACATACAAAGAAATCTATAATTATTCTAGGATAGTAAAATCACAGTATCTTGAATTATCATTATCATTGAACATTTGTTGATTTTCATTATGTTTGACCATTTTGTTATTTTAGAATGAGAAAAACATGAAATCAAAGGGCTGATGATTGAGAAAATCATAAAAAATAAAAAAGACATAATAATGAAAAATAATAAACGTATAATTGTTGAACATATTTTCTTACATATGAGCTCAGCTCTTTTAACGATACTAAACTAGAGTTCACATATACTTCCTCAAGGACAATTTGAACTGTGATCCACTAAGCAGCCTGAATTCATTTTCAAATAAATTCAATTCAAGCTCGTAGGCAAAAAAATTTTTGTTATGAACATATCCAGCGCTTGAATATATAATGTTTTCTGCCTAATCACACTTGACTTTAGACTCTACTTGGTTTGACTTTAAAAAAAAAAAAAAGAAGAGGAGGACGACCTCAGGTTGTTTTCCTCTCTGAGGTTTAAAAAAAAAAAAAAAGTCATGATAAATTGGGCTGTTGCCTTTGCAGATAAAATTTAAAACCTGAATTTCTACCCAGATTTATAAGCTGGAATTCACTCTTAGCTCTGTTTTAAACTTCATAACTTATTTTAAAATCTAAGTTTTGACTACTCCTTCATCTATATGTCTTATAAGACATAGCCTTTGTCCAAAAGCAATAAATTCTGCCTATGACCCTAGGCTGAAGTTGTGAGGAAATATGGAGGCACTATTCTGTCACAGAACAGCAAAAAGGCTAATGTGGAAGGATTTATATGAGGAGTGTGAATGAAAATGCCAACATCGTGTGGTCTCATTATTATTGCATTCTTTCTTAATCCACATAGAAACCAAGCCATCAAAGAATAGAAGACCCAGGTAGGGGGAAAGATTCTTCCCCTTGTTACACACTAAACAACACAAAGACGAGTTTACCATGATATTCTGGAAACAATAACGAAGCTTATGTCTTTGTTAGCTAAAACAGTTTGTCAAAACAAGTCAAATTCATCCATAGGTTCATCCACTCCAACAAGAAGTTACCAAGCTCTTTTGCCTTTGGGAGTTTTGCAAAAGTAATCACAATGTGTTCATGCATCGTTAAGAATTGCTACAGTTTATATTCCAGGTTTTAGAATTAGGGCTTCGAGAGGCTGCCTTTCCAAACATACTGAAAATGTGAACTTTTCTGTTGTAGCTGTAATGCATCCATTGTGTTTGGTAATTTAAATACATTAAATTGTACCAGGAAAAATTATTTGCAATTCTCCCCATAATCAGAGCAAAATAGTCTGCACCTTATATCTTTGTTGTACTACATACTAGTACTGTAAGTTCATCATTAGTCTCTCAAACCTGTATCTTTCAATTTGTCTAGAAAAGTAAATAATTGTCTGTAATTAGAGAGTTAAAGTATTTCCATGTGTCTTGTAATGTGCTAAGAACCTCCAATGAGAATAGCAACGATCAGTTAGATTGAGACTAACAAAATACCAACAGATGTAAACTGCTGAAAGTGCTTATACCTGAGGGAAATGATCCAACTAAAATAATTGAATTGGGACACATTCTGTAATAAGCACAACAACACAATGAAAAAAATCAGGGCTCTGAATCTTCCAAGACCTGTTCTAAGTTCCTTGCATATTTTGACACATTTACTGATTAAATAACTCCTGTGAGAGATGCTATTCTTGCCCCTCATTTTAAAGAGGAAACTGAGGTACAAGGGGTTTAATAACTTCCCCAAATTTACACTGCTGGTAGGGGTCAAGGCTGCCATTCAAGCCCAAGCAACCCGGCTGAACAGTGTGTGCACACACGCTTAATCTACCGCACTGAAGTGATGGTGCCAGTGCACAGGGTGGAGCCATAACGAGACTGGCTGGAGAGAAAGAACTGGTTGGTGAGCGTGCATTTAAAGAAGCCATGTTCCTAGAGCTCAGGCTTCCTCTACGCTTGGCAGGGGCCAAGGAGAGCAGCCATCCAGGGAGCACTCTCCTGCCTCTTCTACAACTCACCTGGGTTTATACACGTCATAGGTTCTCTGCCCTTCAGACTGAGATGTAAAGCACTGGGTCAGCCACCTAATAGAACTAATTCCTTCAGCGACCTCTGAAAACATTTGAAAACGTGCAGGTGCCAGTGTATGAAGAGGCCCACAGCAGTACAACACCCGGTGTCTTGCGTGACCTCTTGTGCCTTCCTCTGCTCTGGCACTGCGTCACTGGCCTTCAACTCTGAGCAACTAATTTACTTAATAAGAGTTCCTTCTCAGGCGTTAAAGTAAAAGTACTTTTATTAATAAATGGGATGACATCATCTGATTTAAATTTTTATCCGGGCAAAGAAAAGGCCACGTTTGAAAAGTTTCATACATTCAGTGCTGCCTATCTTACCTGATGGCCGTGCAATTCTTTGGAAAGGCATAATTATAGGTTAGCACAAACACAATTAAATTTCCTCAAGGAGGACTTATTGTGTGACTTTCTATTACAAGCTTCACTTCAGAGTGTCCAGCGGAGATAAGGGCAAGGATTAGAAAGACTATGATTAAGAAAGTAGAAAAAGAAAACTCATAAATTAAGCATGACTATTTTATATTCGTAACACTCAGTGAAAATATTCATTTTTACTTCTAGGCCATATTACTGCTGATAAATATTTGTATATAACAGTAGGGATAATAATATGAATAATTTCAAAAGAAATCAGAAACAAAAGGGAAAAAAACTCCTCCAAATAAATGTATTAACTTTACTAATTATAAATATACACTGGAGACCTTTTCTCAAGCCTAGTCCTAGAATATGCCTTTTTTCAATATAAATATACTAACATAATGAATTATTGATTATGTCACCATTTTTGCCAGTCTTTTCTTAATCTCGAAAGACAGCATTTCTAAAATATGAAGACAAAGTTACAATGGAAACAGAAACTATTTTCCAATTTTTGAATAATTATTGAAAATTTTACCTACAGATCCAGAAATTACTTTGACTTCTTTCCTTTTAGAAATAAAAGGATACCAGTAAGAATAGAAAATACTGTAGGAATTTTAAAAGGCTCTAGGTAGTTTTCTATATCTTCTTAAATCCTTTGAAGAGATTTATTTGACATTTATTTAGTAGTTATTTATAAATTCATTTTGAAAGCTATTTCATTGCCTATTAAAAATCTGAAACTATTAGACTAGTCAGTGTATAAGTTATTAGAAGTTGTGTGATCTCAAAGCATCTACCACACTATGTGTATACTCTATACTTCATAGACTATCTCTAAATATTTGTTGATTAGCCAGATGTGTTATTTGAGGAACATTCTTGAAAGAAATTTCATGATGCATTTGAATTATAAGGTAGTTGTTAATTTTTTTCAATCAATCCATGTATGTAATCAAGAACATCAAAAAAGAGCTTCCATATGTTATTACTACACTATCAAAGAATGATTCCTGGGTCATAAAACACATCTTAACAAATTTAAAAGAACAGATTGTATACCGTGATATCAGCAAAATGGCAGTATAGGAATTTCTGGTATCCATCCTCTCCCAGAAACATTAATTTGAACAACTATCCATGCACCAAAAAAATACCCTTACAAGAGCTATAGGTTACAGGCAAGTGATTAAAGTTCCTAGGTGAAGCACAGAAATTAGAAAACGTACTCTGAGAAGAGTAGGAAACATAGACTCACGTTACTGTCATTGTCCCTCCCTCAAGCCTGGGCCACTCGGCATGAAGAGAAACATTCTCCACTGGAGAGAAGAGTGAAATGAGTGCCCAAATTCACCATGGACCCCAGTGCTGGCCTGATTCATCACCAGGCCAACTCCTGTAGTCTCTAATATTGTAGTGTACTAATCCTAACTGTAGTATAAAGGTTAAATGACAAAAGAATTAAAAATAACTACAGCTTCAATAGTTTGTTAATGGATACACAGTATAAAAAAAGATAAGTTGTAACATCAAAAGCATAACATGGGGGGAGAGTACAAAGGTAGAATATTTGTATGTGATCTAAGTTAAGTTGTTATAAGCTTAAAATAGACTGTTATATCTCTAAGATGTTTTATGTAAACCCATGATAACCACAAAGCAAAAGCTTATGCTCAATTCACAAAAGATAAAGGAATTAAAGTACATAACTAAAAAACAAATCATGACTTCACAAGGAAAGATAGTAAAAGACAAAGGAAAATGGAACTACAAAAGAGCAAGAAAAGAAGTAATAAGATGGCAGTAGTTACTACTTCTCTATCAATAATTGCTTTAAACACAAGTGGATTAAATTCTCCAATCAAAAAGCACAGAGTGGATAAACAGCTTGAAAAATCAAGACCTAACTGTATGCTGCCTACAACGGACTCAATTAAGCTTTGAGGATGCACAGGCTCAAAGTGAAGTGATGGGAAAAGTTATCTCATGCAAAAAGAAACCACAAGAAAGCAGAATAGCAATACTTACATCAGACAAAACAAAATTTAAGTAAAGACTACAACAAGAGAAAAAAAGGTCATTATATAAGACAAAGGGGCCAATTCATCAAAAAGATATAACAATCATTAATATATATGCATGCAACAACAGAGCACCTACTTAAGAAAATAACAGCAGATCTGAAGGGAGAAATAGGCAATAATGTAATAATAGCAAGGAACTTGAATATCTTTCAACAACAGATAGACTATCCAGAAAGAAAATCAGTAAGGACACACTGAACTTGAATTATACTTTAGACCAAAAAGACATAATAGAGGAATTTAAAAATGTTTAGAACTAAATGTAAATGAAAACATCAAAATTTATGGGATGCAGCAAAAGTATTCTTAGATGGAAATTTACAGCAGTGAATGTATATATTAGAACAAAAAAGCATATCTAAAATCAGTAATCTAAACTTCCACCTCTGGAAACTAAAAAAAAGAAGATAAAAATCCAAAGCAAACAGAAGAAAAGGAGTCAAAAGAGTGAAATCAATGAAACTGAAAATAGGAAATCCAAAGAGAAAATCAAAAAAGGTAAAAAGTAGTTCTTTGAAAAGTTCGACAGGACAACCAATAAAAAGTAGAGAAGAGACAACTTTATTAATAAAAGAAATGGGATGGGGATATCACCATAGATCACAAAGGCTTTAAAAGGATAATTAAGGAATAACATGAACAACTCTAGGCCCACAAATCTGATAACCTAGATAAAATAAACCAATTCCTTGAAAAACACAATTTACCAAAACTCACACAAGAAAAAATAGACAATCTGAATAGGTCTCCATCTATCAAGAACTTGGGTTGGCAATTAATAATCTTCCCAAACAGAAAGCCTCTAGGCCCAGAAGTGTTTGGTCATGAATTCTACCAAACATTATAAAAACAAAAACAAAAACAAAAACAAAACAAAACACACAACATACTGATTCTCTGCAGTCTCTTTCACAATAAAGAAGCAGAAAAAATACATACCAACACTTTTTATGAGGCCAGTATTACACCAATACCAAAATCAGGCAAAGAGATTGTAAGGAAATTGTACACCAATATCCCTTGAGAACATAGATGCAAAAGTCCTCAACAAAATATTAGAAAATTAAATCTATCAATATACAAAAAAAAAAAAAAATAGTACACCATGACCAAGTGGAACTTATCTCAGGTATGCAAAGCTGAGTGAACATTTGAAGAACAATGTAATCCACCAACAGCCTAACAAAGAAATATCACATGATGCTATCAATAGATTCTTTCTTTTCTTTTTTCTTTTCTTTTCTTTTCTTTTCTTTTCTTTTCTTTTCTTTTCTTTTCTTTCTTTCTTCTTTCTTTCCTTCCTTCCTTCCTTCCTTCCTTCCTTGCTACCTACCTACCTACCTACCTAGATACATATATATCTATAAAACTCTCAGTAAACTAGGATTAGAGGGAACTTCCTCAACTCCAAGAATATCTACAAAAAACCTATAGCTATCATCACACTTAATGGTGAGAAATTTGAAGTTTTCTCAGTAAGATCAGGAACAAGGCTAGAATGTTCCTCCTTACCAGTTCTTTCCAACATTATACTAGAAGTCTTTGCTAAAAGTCAATAAAGAACAGGAAATTAAATGTGTACACTGGGAAAGAAGATGTAAAATTGTCTTTGTTCACAGATAACATGATTGCCTACATAGAAAATCTGAAAGATTCAACCAAAAAAAACCCCTGTAACTAATAAGTGATTACAGCGATGCTGAGGGATATAAAATTAAGATACAAGAGTCAATTTGTTTCCAATATGTTGATAATGAACAAATGGAATTTGAAGTTAAAAACATAAGGCCATTACATTTGCATCATGAAAAATAAAATGCATAAGTATAAATCTAGCAAAATACTTACAAGATCTAATGAGAAAAAGTATAAAAATCTGATGAATAAAATCAAAGAAAAACTAAATAAATGGAGAACTATTCCATATCCACAGATGGGAAGACTCAATGAAATCAAGATGTTGGGGCACCTGGGTGGCAATTAAGTGTCCGACTTCCGCTCAGGTCATGGTCTCACAGTTCGTGAGTTCCAGCCCCACTTTGGGCTCTGTGCTGACAGCTCAGAGCCTGGAGCCTGCTTTGGATTCTGTGTCTTCCTCTCTCTCTGCCCCTCCCCCACCCACTCTTTGTTTCTCTCTCTCTCTCAGAAGCAAATAAACATTAAAAAAAAAAAAAAAAAAAAAAAAAAAACAAGAGGTCAATTCTTCCCGACTTGATTATAAATTCAATACAATTCTAATCAAAATCCTAGCAAGTTATTTGATGGATGTTGACAAAATGATTCTAAAGTTTACATGGAGAAGCAAAAATCCCAGATAATCAAATACTGAAAGAGAAGAACAAAGATCGAAGACTGTTGTTACCTGACTTCCAGACTTATTTTACAGCTGTAATAATGAAGACAGTGTGGTACTCGCTACAGAATAGGCAAGGAGATCAATGGAACAGAATAGAGAGCCCAGGAATAGTATCATAAATACAGTTAACCGGTATTTCACAATGAAACTAAGGCAATACAATGGAGCAAAGATAGTCTCGAAAACAAATGGTGCTGGAGTGGCTGTACATGCACATGGAAAAAATAATCTAGACACACACCTTGTACCCTTCACAAAAGTAACCCTACTGGATGATAAACTTTAATGTAAAAAACAAAACTGTGAAATTAAAAAAAAAAAAAAGGCTTAGATGACCTTCAATACAGGATACCTTTTTAGCTACAATACCAAAGATATCCATGAAACAAATAATTGATAGGCTGGACTTCATTAAAATTATAAACAATACTCTGTGAAAGACACTATCAAGAGAATAAGAAGACCAGTCAATAGGAGTAAATATTTCCAAAATATTTCTGATAAAGGATGGTTATCCAAAATATATAAAGAACTCCTAAATCTCAACAATAAGGAAACAAATAACCTGATTAAAAAACAGGCCAAAGATCTTTACAGACATCTCACCACAGAAAATAATACAGATGGCAAATGAAAATATGCTCCATTTCATATGTGGTGGTCAATCATAATTCCAAAAAGTTCATCTTTAATAAAACCTAACTTTATATAGTAATCAAGTTTCCTTCTCATTATTGTAAACATGATATTTACAACTAAATTTACTAAGCAACAAAAATGCTTTTGGTATATGAATCAACCCACTGACTACATGGACTTAACCAGTTGATCCAAAGTGTCCCTGGTCAAAGAGATAATTATCAGTCTCTTCTTAAAAGCCTCTTACCAAATAAATTTGTTTAATAAATAAAAAATAACATCCAATGTCCTTGTCATCTGTGTTTTAGAGCCTCTCCGTGAATAGTCCCTGACCACCTCCTCACCTTCTCATTCCATCCCTCTCCTCACCAACTTCTCTGTAGCCATTTCCTCCTGCTGCTTCTTGAACATATCTAGCAATGTTTTGTTCTTTTGTCTGGAAAGTTTTGTCCTCAAATAGCTCATATGTTACTCTTTTCAAAAAAAATTCTATTTATTTATTTGTTTATTTATTTATTTAGTAACTCTACACCCAACTTGGAATTCAAACTCACAACCCCAAGGTCAAGTGTTGCATGCTCCACCAACTGAGCTAGGCAGGTGCCCCTCTCATACTTCACTCTTAAATCTTAACCAAATAGGTCTACATCTATGAAGTCTTCTCTATCCATTTTAAAACACTTCTTTCCTGTATCTCTCTTTTCTCCCAACCTAACATTAATTCTTTGTAGCACTATTAACCAGCATTATATTGCTTGTTTGTTTACTGTCTATCTCTCCTACTAGAATGTTACTCCATGAGAGAAATCAGTCTATTTTATTCATTATCCTCAGTGCCTGGAATTGGATCTACTCCATGGAAGATGTTCAACTGTTATATATTACAGGGAGTGAATGAATACGGTGATATGCCTGAGAAAGTGTTGCCATCATTCATAGTTAGGGATTAAGTTAACCATATATAAACGTCATGGTTAAAGATATATGAGTGACTTCTTTCTCTCAGTAATATCCCTTGAAAAATGGATAACTATTTTGCTACTAAGCAGTATTTTCACTATAGTATTGTTTAAACATTATTAACATTTAAACATTTAAACATTAAAATATTGTTTAAACATTATTTTCTTAAAAACGACTTCAAAATCAGGGTTTTCTCTCACAAATGATGAAGAAATTTGGTTCTGCCACTCTATACTCAATGCATTATTACTTTCAATTATAAAATGTTTCCATTTTTCACAGAATTTATATGGAAACCTGAAAACTCTTAAGTGATACAAATAAAATTCATTAGTCATATAAAAATTAAGAACATTTTATAATAATATCAGCACACTAATTTCCTTATTCACAAATACCTTATTAAATAATTTTTTAATGTTTGTTTTTGAAAAGTGGGGGAGGGGCAGAGAGAGAGGAAGACACAATATCTGAAGAGGCTCCACACTCTGAGCTGTCAGCACAGGGCCCAATACAGGACAGAAACCCACAAACTGTGAGATCATGACCTGAGCCAAAGTCTGACGCTTAACTGACTGAGCCACCCAGGTGTCTCAAACAATTTTAAAGCTATTTATTTATTTGTTTGTCTGTTTGTTTTCTTTTTCCTTTATAAAAAAAGATCCCAATATCAAGATAGTAAAGGGGAGAGCAAGGAACACACTCCTTGATGTACAGAAATGGGGGGCAGGGGAAGGATAAGCTTCGAAAGGAGGGAGGGGAATGTCATCAAGGCAGCAAAATATTCTCTGTAAAACGATGGAGGAGTTGTTTCCACAGCCTCAGAGATGAAGGCTTCATCAGAGATGAAGGCTTCATCAGAGACGAAGGCTAAGATGGCCTTCACAGTTGGGGGGCTCTCCACTCAAGCGTTCGAAGGAAAAGAAAAGTGACAGACTTCTCTGGGTACAGCTGCAGCCACTCACTGCTTGGTCTGGGTTTACCTTCTGCCAATTTTAGGTAAAGGTGCAGCAGGGATTCACTCGTGTGGGTTCAAAGTCAGCATCTCCAGCAGCAGCTGTGCTCCAGACTCCTCTATCTCAGGTACCACTGACTGCGCTGGGCTGGGCCCTCTGAGGAAAAGGCTCCTCCAGGCAGAGACACATTTCGGGGCCAGTCATACTCGGGGGGCACCCGACCAGGTCAAAGGTCTTGCCTAACTGGTGAGCTTCAGAGTTTCCACAGGAGAGAGCCTTGCGAGGAAACACCTCTGCAAAGATACAGCCAATGCTCCACATGGCCACGGGTGTTGCATGCGTAGACTGCAAAGAACGTCTGGAGAATGGCGCCAGAGGGTAACAACCACAGGTATCACTGCCATCTGATAGCTGTAGATTCTGGCCGGGCCAAAGTCAGCCAACTTGACTGTCCCACCATTTGTCACCAGAATGCTCTCTGGCTTCAGATCTCAGTGAATGATACAGCTGGTATGAAGGAAATCTAGGCCTCTTAGAACTGGCGCATCATTTCCTTGATAGTCTCCACTGGCAAGCCTGGTGGGGGTGCCTTGTCCAGATACGGCCTTTGGTCTTGGTCTACGCGCTCAAACACCAGGGTCACTTTGGTCTCTCAGGCAGTTTGGGCCATGGCACAAAGGTCCATCAGGTGGACAACACTGGGATGTTCAAAAGCTTCCAGCTGCCTCAGTAAGGCCACCTCATGAACTGTGCTGATGGGAAGGCCCCCGCCAGCACCTCTTCCATTAGGAACTCTCACACTCTTGAGGGCCACGAAGTGGCCACTGTGGGGACCACGGGCCTTGTGTCCATAGGTACCAACACCGATCTCAGCCACTGGCTCATACTGAGGAGTAGCCATTCTCAGATCAGAAGAGACCCTCACTCCTGGCCGGGAGCTGCCGGGAACAGCCCATTATCAGGGCACTGGAGCCAGAACCTGCTGTGCCACAAGCTCTGTCCACTGAGGCCGGACATATGTGCCCGGCCACAGACACAGTCTACAGGCTAGAGCGGCCCCCTCACCACCACCCTCACCATGGGACCAGCTGCCAAAGAGGCACGCACAAAGTCCGATTTTAAAGCTACTAAATTTGCATTTGTGTCTTTTATTTTCATAACTCAGTACTTCATTTACTGAATTACATTTCTTACTTATAAGACAAACTTTTTTCTGGTGGGTTAAAAAAATATCTACAAAACATCACAATAAACAGGTATTAAAATAAACATTTTTTTTTTTTTTTAGATTTAACGCAAACAATGTAAT
Source organism: Leopardus geoffroyi (assembly GCF_018350155.1). NCBI lineage: Eukaryota > Metazoa > Chordata > Mammalia > Carnivora > Felidae > Leopardus > Leopardus geoffroyi. The sequence continues at coordinate 23,589,363 of NC_059327.1, read as the reverse complement.
TGACAGGTTGTAATTTGTTCAGATTACCCTTTTTCCTTGAAAATACTTTGAAACCACATCATGTATGAATACATTGCAAAGAAATACCCTCTTCAGAAAGATAAAAATTTCTAGGGGCCCCCGGGCGGCTCAGTCGGTTAAGCATCTAACTTTGGCTCTGACTTCAGCTCAGGTCAAGAACTCTCAGTTTACCAGTTCAAGTCCTGCATGGGGCTCTGTGCTGACAGCTCAGAGCCTGGAGCCTGCTTCGGATTCTGTGTCTCCCTCTCTCTCTGCCTGTCCCCCACTTGTACTCTGTCTCTCTCTGTCTCTCAAAACTAAATGAAACACTAATTTTTTTTTAAAGATAAAAATTTCTATAATGCTTTATACCCTTTTGGCAGCCAGTCCTTCTCATTTCGATAGACAGCATAGCCTTCAGTGAAACACGTGTGGAGGAAGGAATTCTGTTATCTGCACAGGCCCTAATGCCTGGTCATCTGTTTAAATATGCAGTGACATTTCCAGTGTAATTAAATTTCTAATTGTACATCCAAACTTTGTTTATGCATTGGCATGTGTAATAAATTATGATTTATAATTGTTAAAAGCCATTAATTTGAGATCTGTAGGGCAAGTCTTCAGCATCTTGACTGTACCTTAAGACTCATTTCTTTTCGAAATTATTTGAAAACATTAATGGAACGTAAAGTTAAATATTATAAAATTGATACTGTTGGAGGACAAAATTGAATCAAATATATTCATGCTGGGCTGTTTTTATATTTCCTTTAAAATCCAGTTATTTGTACCAAGAATAATTAAAATAATAAATGCACATGTATAAAATGAGAGTTTCTAATTATGCGGTGTTTTGGGAGGACATTTCCAATTATACAGTAAAAAGGATAAAAAACATTTTTAATTACTATTGAGAATTGGACACAGTTGAAAGTTGAGCTTGAACTATTAAGACATGTTTAAAGTACATCTAAATATGAAAAGACAGTTTTTCTAAATTAACAACTTTTAACGTTTTTAGTGCCATAGTTTATGGTATTGACAGAATGCTATTATATGAAAATCTGGATTTACAAGATATTTTGGGTAATCCATATCTATAGTGAATAGCATTGTAATTTACTAATGCTCCAGTAAAGCCATACCCATTTTTAAGAGCTGACATAATCTGATGGGCTGTGGCATTATTCTAATTAATCACTTCCTATACAGTATGAGTTATTAAATATTTTAGATATCACTCATACCTGTATTTTATTTAAATACAGATATCTACTGCATGTATTGATATATTATGCAAATTAAAATGAATTATATAACGTACAGAAATTCTATTTTAAATATTACAGATTAGACAGACGTAACTTTTTTGAAACAATGAACAAGCTAACAAAGCAATACTTCCAAAAAATATTCATTAAACAATTAGCAGAGCATTCATTAAAGTAAAAGGCATTCACCTAATCTACCACCCAGAACCCAGGTACTTGAATTCATAGCAGCAAACCTTGGGTATTACCGTTAAACTAATTTCCCTTATACATTCTCAGCCTCAACATGGTGGTCCAAAAGAGTAATTATACAAGCCCATATTTCTTTTAATGACTAAGTAACTGAACTACTTCTTATAAACTGGATCTTACTTCTCAACCAAGACTTTAATAACAACTGGATACGATAATTGATATAAATTGTTATAAATTTTCTGAAGAGCAACATTTAAATGGAGACAGTAAGAGAAAAAAATGAGAACTTATTTTAGCTACCAATTATACTAGTTTTATTTTATTAAAAATATCTGCAAAGATGTTTTTGGAAGAATGAAAACTTTGAAAAATTAAATTTGCAGCAGTAGTAAAAAAAGCCCACAAGATATAAACAAGACAACTGGAAAGGGAATAGCACACTAAACGCTATCTTTTCTTCCATACAGTGTAGCTTTCAAAAGAAATTGTGAAACTGCACAATTAATAGACATCTTACAATTTAAAATGAACATTTTACTTAATGACACATTTATTTTCAATCTATAATCAAATTATAAAGTTGGAACTTTAACAAAAAATAACATGTTCTACTCCTAACAGATATTAAATATCTTAAATGTGGTATTTCTTAAAAACTCATAAATGCTGTACTTCATTTAGAGGTTTTAGTATTTATTATTAAGAGTGGAATAGAAAAAATACAAACTACATGCTAAGATTAAAACTATTATTTTTGTTTCCCATTTTGTTAACACTAACCAATACATGACCCCAGAAATAGGATGAGGAGAGATAATTTACAATTTTGCTTCATCAGGAACATTTCTAATAACAATTCATTTGTTTTACAGTAGTTATTTTGATTGAAGGGCTAATATATTTGGAATTTTTTTTAGCACACTATGGGCTTTGTTATTGCTAGCATAATTAAATTGTGGATTTAGTGAATTATATTATATACGAAAGTACACCTCCTTACCAGTGGGAGTAATTTGCCCTACAGAAATCTGTTATAATATTTAAATGAAATTGTTAATCAGGGACTATTTACAGCTGCACCTGCTCTTATTTGTAGCATGAAACTGTGTAATCATTGTCAGTTCTTCCAGATCCAGGCAGAAGATAACCATTACTATGACAGAAATATAATTAAAGAGAATCCCCATCTGCTGTATTATCCTGGCTTTGTTAAAGACTGAGCAACATGGGTGCAAAAGGCACCAAGGAGGAGAACGAAGGGGGCAGACAAGGTGTTTACGAAAATACCGCCCATTTCCTACTCAGAAAACCAAAGGAATTATTCCCAAAAGTTCAGTGACAAACTGATAAAGAATAAAGTTAGAAAAAAGTTTAATAACCCAGACAATGGTGAAGGCTCTGCACTGAAACTGAAGCTCCTAAAATAAAATCTTTTTCTTCAGTGATGAATGAACCTATGTGATTGAATATACAATACTTGGGTGAGTCACTCAATATTTGTTGAATGAATGATCTAGATCTGAAAATACACAAGAAATAAGCACGTGCATAACTGTTGCATTTTAAATACAATGGTAGAGTGTCTTAGTCAAAAATATCTAAAAATCTTCATAAATACATTTAGGTGGCAGAGAGTCTGTGTCAGCTAATGGATGACCAAACGGGTGGTGAAAGGAACACACACACACACACACACACACACACACACACACACACAGAAACACAAAAAGAAAATCCAATTTGGACAAGTGGAAAGATTGCTTAATTCCTATGTTTAGTAATCCAATTTACATCATTGAGGAAGATAAGCCAATTCTAAACAGAACCAAAATATTTATACATTGATAAGCATAAGTTTCTCTCAGAAAGGATGAGTTAATCTTAAATATCATAGTATGAATAACATCACCTAAAAAGAGAATATTTGACTCCTATAGTGAAATAGTCTTATAAATAAAGAGCAGGGCGCCTGGGTGGCGCAGTCGGTTAAGCGTCCGACTTCAGCCAGGTCACGATCTCGCGGTCCGTGAGTTCGAGCCCCGCATCGGGCTCTGGGCTGATGGCTCAGAGCCTGGAGCCTGTTTCCGATTCTGTGTCTCCCTCTCTCTCTGCCCCTCCCCTGTTCATGCTCTGTCTCTCTCTGTCCCAAAAACTAAATAAACGTTGAAAAAAAAAAAAATTTTTTAAAAAAATAAATAAAGAGCAGATATAAGCATAAGATTTATACTGACTAAATTTATACATACCATTCTTAAAAACCATGTCCATATGCACGAAGCACAAAATAGCCAATTGTGGACAAATCAAAATGTGGCTGTGAATAATTTTTATTGTAATATTAAAGGTAAAATTAGAATTTCAAGTTAATGTAAGAAAACAAAGCAAAAATGTTATCCTAGGATAATACTTTTAAAATTGTTTTGTGAGAAGACAAAGCACTAATTTAGCTTCTATATATATGATCTTGGGCTTTGTCAAATTTTATTTAGTTTGCTAAATTTCCATAATTCGTATATAAAATGCTATTAAAATATTTCACCCATACTTTTATCATTTTTTGAAAGTTTTATATCTTGTTTTAAGATCTCTTAAAAATATCAACAATATATCCTATTATTCTTACTCAACAATTTCTTATGACAAAAGTATAATTAGGAACAATGAAATCCTGGCTGCATCTGTCCATTGATTTTTTTTTAATACTTAAATTACATATTTAAATGATGTTATAGCAGAATGATTAATTTTTATGAATTTCAAAAACTTAAATCATTAAAATTAATGATATATCCTAGAAAAAAATCATGGATGGGAAATGACCAAATGAGCTGGGAGGAGGGAAGCATCATTATAGATAGTCCCTAGAAAGCATCTATGAAAAAACGTGATTTACAAGTAATGTATCTGCCAAGAAACCATAGATATGACTAGGACTACTGTCAAGGAAGTTTATTTTAAACACCCAGCCACTATAGTAACTGTAGTAACTGTAACTGTCCAGGAACTGTATAGGAACTATGTATCCATAGTAACTGTACAGGAACATTATTTTAATTTATGCTTTCTAATATTAAAATATCGGGGCGCCTGGGTGGCGCAGTCGGTTAAGCGTCCGACTTCAGCCAGGTCACGATCTCGCCCTCCGTGAGTTCGAGCCCCGCGTCGGGCTCTGGGCTGATGGCTCAGAGCCTGGAGCCTGTTTCTGATTCTGTGTCTCCCTCTCTCTCTGCCCCTCCCCCATTCATGCTCTGTCTCTCTCTGTCCCAAAAATAAATAAACGTTGAAAAAAAAAAATTTAAAATATCATCATCATACACATTCACTATATTTTTCAGTCATGTTTTCATCTGATCTTTACCAAATGTGTTTAGAGCATATATTAATAAAGTGGAAAAAATATATGTTGCTATCTAATACAGCGGTTTTGAATACAGGGTTTGAATACAGGGTTTCATACCAGCCTTGAAAAAAAAAAAAAAAAAACACAACACCTGAATTCTTTCTTGTTGCGTTTAGAGTTAGTAAATATGGCAAGTGGTTCATTCCCTTTCCCTAATGGGAAGTCATCTGGGAAATGAAGTCTTCAATGTTCTGATTTCACTCGGTGGGATTTCTCAGATGCAGAAACAAATAATAATTCTCAACCCTGATAGAAAGGATATTTGCTGTAATTGCTTTTCACCCAGGAGTAACCATAGATTATTTAAAATATTCCCAGAGCTACCTGTAAAACTTTAAAGGAGGGCAATTAAGTTGGAATTGTAGCTCCAACACTGATTTTCTCTGTTTATACAATTCAGACACAGTACAATGGATTATAAACTATTAAGGAAACCCAGATATTATGGTAAATGTTACCTAGACTAAGTATATTGTTGTGGTAAAGGTTACCTAGACGGAATACATTGCTAGTTCCATGTTACATGTACAAATATATATTCTTCAAATTCTAATTTGAACAATGATTGAAATACCCCCACTGACTGAATATTCCAATATGCTAAAACATCTGCAATAATTTCATTCTTTAATAATTTCACTTTCATTATAAGAGATTAATATTTTACTATTTTGGGGTTTATATACTATCACTGTGTAGGAAAATAAGTGAGGTGTTGCCTAAATATTTGTAAAAGCAGCGGGTGAGGCAAGTGATTACCAACTAAGAGAATGAGCAGCAAACACTAAACACTATCCTAAATAATAACTTGTAAATAATATGCTTAAGGAAGTTGTCTATGATAGCCGTGTATGGCTACAGGTCAGCAGTTCTTAACTTTGAGAATCATATGAAAGCTTTGCTCCACCCATATCTTCAGAGGACATAAACACATATATGCAGAGTTTTACTTCCATTTCCAGAGGGTTCAAGACTCTTTCCCAAAGTATCAATTAAAATATCAACTCTATGCAAAGCCAGGCTACACAACCTGTTGTGAGGTTCTTCATCTAATCTCAACCAGACTGAGTGTAACACATGACATTATTTCACATCTCACTAAGAAAGTAAAGCTGCAGACAATTCATTTCTGACACAATGCCTTCTTATTACTTTGAATATTTTTATACCTGTTGAAAGGGCACTTTAAAGCATATATATATATATATATATATATATATATATATATATATATAGTTTTACTGTCAAATCACAGTGTTATTTTTGAAGATACTTTAAATTGCAATTAATTTCCATTCACATAGCACCATTAACACACATCATGCAGCTGAACAGTTATGATCAACTTGGCACATCAGCAGGCAAATGCAACTATATTGTGACTGTTGCCTGGCTGACAGCAAATTATATGTCATTGACCACAAAGCATAGAACAAATCCACAGATAATATTTGGAGAAAGCATGGCATAAAAATAATGAAATATGATACATAGTAAAAACAATGGGCAGAGGGTAAAAAAATCCTTAGTGCACATTAAGTGCAGTGCAGGCAAAAGAGAACCTTCCAGCAACAATGACCTTGGTTCCAAGGGCAAGCCTATCTCAATGGACCTATATAACTGAAAAGTTTATTATACCATGATATAAATTAACCTTTTTTTTTTTTCTGTTCTTACAAAAGTGCTCTTTGAAATGCTGATTGTCTTTTAATACAGGGAGAGAATCTATTGATCTGGAATATTTGCATATTCAAATTCTTCTTAGGATTAATTCTAATCGCATATTAATTATAACACTCTGGAGTTTACTTGAGTCATTGTCCATTTTAATTGTCATGATCAGTCCTTCAGGACTTGGATCACCCTGCAATCTTAATGAATATAGGTATTTGGGTCTTCAGAATGGAAAATCTGATTCTAGAATTCAACAAGTAGGTAGGTGAAGATTTGCCAACCTCCAGTTTTCCCAGATAGATTCTGATTTCCATGGGGACGGGGACAGGGCCTGTGAATTTTTGTTCACCCTGAACACCCCAGCATTTAGTAGAGTGTCAGGCTCAATAAATTTTACTTGAATAAGCCTTATCACCATTTCAATATAGAGTTTCTTACAGTCATGATTACTTAAGAGAAATATCTCTAACTGATTCTTATAAATTTTTCTCTTTGCAAATTCTCATTGAAGAAGACTGGTAGGTTAGTGATATACTTGCTTAATACCTTCCAGAAAAAAAAAAAAATAGGATTTCTCTCCAAAGTTCATCCCAAATTTAGATTCAACATGCAACATTTAATGTAAAGAGAAGAAAAAAATGATTAAAAAAATCACCTTACAAAAGAGCCTCTTTATACACATTGACATGAATCAGGACAAGGAATAAAAGAGAAAGAATTTTCAATGCTTTGGAAAATAAAACACTTGTCTTGCCTGGAAAAAAAAAAAAAAAAAAGAAGAAAGAAACAAAGTGGCTAATGTCAACAGAAAGTTGATGTCCACAAATGGTTTCAGTAAAGGAGATGGTCTATCACTAGTCAATTAGTTTCAGTGTTCAAATAAGGTAACAGTAGAAGACTAGAGATTTTTTCAATGAGGTAGTTATGATATGTTATGTTGTTATTAAAGAGTATCTAGGGGCGCCTGGGTGGCGCAGTCGGTTAAGCGTCTGACTTCAGCCAGGTCACGATCTCGTGGTCCGTGAGTTCGAGCCCCGCGTCGGGCTCTGGGCTGATGGCTCAGAGCCTGGAGCCTATTTCCGATTCTGTGTCTCTCTCTCTCTCTGCCCCTCCCCCGTTCATGCTCTGTCTCTCTCTGTCCCAAAAATAAATAAATGTTAAAAAAAAAAAAAAGAGTATCTATAACAGTTTTATTAAGAGCTTTTTTTCACAGAGCAATAACCTAGAACAATAAAGTTAGGAAACAAACCTTTAAATATACAATTATCACAACTACGAAAATAGTAGAAGAAATAGAAAATGTACATGACAAAAGGATCACTAGCAATATTTCCAAGAATGTATTTTATGCCAAGAAGCCGCAAGTAAGATGAAATGTATCATGACGTTTCTTGTGGCAGAATAAAGTAGGATGAAACCTGGATGTCATCCCAAGGTGATTAAATACATACAATGTGGCACAACATTGGATGCCATCTTATGCAGGGATCAGATTTAGTGATCTTAATTTATTTATTTATTTTTTAATTTTTAACGTTTATTTATTTTGAGACAGAGAGACAGTGCATGAACTGGGGAGGGTCAGAGAGAGAGGGAGACACAGAATCCAAAACAGGCTCCAGGCTCCGAGCTGTCAGCACAGAGCCCGACGCGGGGCTCGAACTCACGGACCTGCGAGATCATGATCTGAGCTGAAGTCGGACGCTCAACCGACTGAGCCACCCAGGCGCCCCGTGATCTTAATTTTTATATAGAAACATGGGTAGATGTTTTGATGATAGTTTAAGAATCAAAGTTAGAAAGAGCGTGAAATCTACATACCACAGTATCATTTACACAAATTAACACACACACACACACACACGGCATAATTCCTATATGTGTAGTGTGTGGTTTATGTATGGTATGTATAGGCCTCCATAAACCATGAGAACACAAGTAGCAAAAGGCCTAGCTGCCAAAGACATGAGCCCAGGTAACAAAGGGAGACCTCCCTGCATTTACTTGTGCAAGAGCCCGAGATTAAATGGAGTCCAGGTAGTGTGGCCTCTCCCTTGCCAAAAAGAAAAACGGAAAAGTAAACACTCATCATGGAGGAACCAACCATAGCCAAGGTGTCTCCACGATTCGCTCTCTGGGTAGTGTAGGCACACATCTGGTTTGTGATTGGTTGAGATGGCACCATGTTCTCACCAATGAAAGTTGAGGCATTTCTTAGAGAAAAAAGGAAAAGTCTGGAGAAGGAAACAGGGGAGGAAAAAAGGAGTGTCAGGTCCCCCACACTATAATTTACTAAATACAGTTTTCAAAGATGCATTCATATCTGAGGACATCAATATTTTGACATGGTTACCTACAAAGGTAATGAGAATGGGAGGGGTGCAGAAATGATGGGAACATACAAAAAAAACAAAACAAAGGCCCGGGTACCTGGGTGGCTCAGTTGGTTGAGCGTGGGACTTCAGCTAAGGTCATGATATCACAGTTCCTGAGTTCAGGCCCTGCATCAGGCTCTGTGCTGACAGCACGGAGTCTGGAGCCTGTTTCAGATTCTGCATCTCCCCCTCTCTCTACCCCTTGCCCACTCACACACACACACACACTCTCTCTCTCTCTCTCTCTCTCTTTCCTCTCTTTCTCTCTCTCTCTCTCTCTCTCTCTCTCAAAAACAAACATTAAAAAAAAGACAGAGAAAAAGAAAAAGAAAAAAGGCATTACCAGATCAATATTAAGAAAATAGACCATGAAAGGGGGAGCATGATTACTTCAAATCTGTGCCACCAAGATAAAATAAATAAATAAATATTAAAATAAAAATTTAAAGCCTTGCAATTTGCCTTCTATACCAATATCATATCAAAGGAATTTATAAGATATGTTTCCTTATTTGTTTCACCTTACTTCTCCAGAGTGTTCACATGACAGTTAATAGTGGTTTTATACAAATAGTTGATTCACACAATTGTATTTTGGTTGCTTTCTTCAGGTTATAGGATATTGCATTTTCCTAAAATGCATTTCCCATTAATGCCTTCATTGTATATGGGTTGACATTGTATTGCATTTGTACAGGTGAATTAGACATTTAATATTCCTTGAATCTAAAATCCCTCTAAACTGTGTGATTTAATTAACAGATAATTGAATGCCAAATATGAGAACTTTAGGGACTAACACATTGAGGATGTATCAGGATAAAAGATGTTTACACTAAACGCAAAGATTCTCCCCTGACTGAATGCGGCAGGGAATCGCAAGGAGGGCAGAGCTAGAGCCAGCTGATAACAAGCTGTTCATTAAAGCATTAGCCTCCCTAAGCTCTAAGGATGTCAAAGCCTCTTCTTCTACACATCCATAGAAAAATAATTATAGAGCAAAAAGAATTCTGCTTTGCATTTGTAATAAGAGGCAAAAAAATTCTGTATATTGGATTCAAAATTCTTTCTAAACATACTCATTCCCAATAGTTTCTTTTCTGATGGCCCTTTATTTTCAAGATTTTTCATTATGACCTTCTCTTTATTCAATCTCTCTCCACTCTTTCGCCATTCCTCTTCTGAATTGTAAATTTGCTTTTTCTGTTGTCATGCTGTGTCATTTTATTTTGCATATTATATACTGGCATAACAGAAATAATGCATGGAATTCACAGACGTATGTTTGCTAAGAGGAGGACATATCCTAGACTACCATGTTAAATCTAGAACATGAAAAAGACATGTTTTCCCCAAGGGGTTATAGTGGAAAATAATTTGGAAAGTTAAAAGTACAGTAAACAAGACAAAAACTCAGAACATTAACTGTAAATGAGCTTAGTCTAGTCTTATGTTAGATATTGGGAAACACAGACCCACATTGTTTAGAAGAACTGTCCAGTACTAGAGATTAAAATCCAGAGCCCCGCTGCCCTCATTTCTATGATATAACAAGTTTTATATACTGAAGATAAATTGAGGTAGACTCATTCCACTCAATGTTATTTTTTACATTTTTTTAAATTCATTTATTTTTGAAAGAGAGAGTGAGCAAGCAAGCGGGGGAGGGACAGAGAGAGAGGGAGACAGACGGAGTATCCAAAGCAGGCTACGTTATAACAGTAAAGAGCTCCACGCAGGGCTTGAACTAAAACTGCAAGATCATGACCTGAGCTGAAATCAAGAGTCAGATGCTTAACCGACTGAGCCACCCAGGCACCCCTCCCCTCCGTTTTTAGAGTAGCCAGGACATGGTGGTTAGGAGAAAGGGGTCTGGAGTTAGAATATTTGGATCCACATTCTATCTTTACTGCTCTCTCGAAATGACTTTTGGCCTATCTACCTCAGCCTCAGTTTCACTATGCACAATGGCAAAAATAATCATGGCTACCTCATAGAATTGTTGAGTTATAGGAGATTATTCATATAAAGCATTCAGCACAGTACTTGGCACATGATACTTTTTAACAAATCACGTACATTGAAAATACATTCATTCCTCCATCCACAAAACATGTGAATACCAACCCCCACGCTACACACTGACATACATACAACGTGCAATCTCTACAGTTAAGAAGTGAGTGTATAGCCAGGTTCTCCTCGTTATAAGATTCTTTAGTGAATTCAACAATTAGCTCCTATCTTTCTTTTCATCTTGTCCCATGTATACTATTTATTAAATTCAATAAGTCACTAATAAACTATTCTAAAACATGTTTGACAATCTCTTTACCTTCTCAGTGCCAATTATCTCCATCTTCCCAAAGGACATCAACTAAAAACCTGACACTCCGGATGTTATCATATCTTAAATAGCTTTACCTTTAAAAGTTCAAGGCTAAAATCTTATTTTATATTCAAAACAAGAGTCCCTCCAGACATCTTATGTCCTTACTCCTCAAAATGTACTTTTTCACCACTGACACTGAAATCCTTGATTGCTTTCTATCTTAGTCCATTATCAATCCTATCTGTAGATTATTTTGAACATGTTTCAATCACTCCAGTACTTGTTGAATGTTCAGTCTGCTTCACAGTAGTATCTTCATTTTAAAAGGCCCATATTTCAATTTTAGCCATTTCAAAAGATTTAAAGGATCCCTTCCTATTTAATAACTACTCATCATTCTAATAATCACCGTCCTAGAGGTCAAACAAAATACAGATGTGTTTCTCCTCCTGGAAAAATGAAATGTTGTTTAGCACCAATAACCTAATAAATTGTGCTCCTGTGTGAAATATTATTGAAGACCCTCCAACGGTCCATCATGGTGCCTAATATACTGAGACCGTTAAACCCTGGTCTTAGGAGAGTGAAATATACATTGTAGATTGCTGGACCAGGTTTTTCTGGTACCCAAAGTTGCTATAGTTTAACTTCAAATTAAACTTTAGAATTTAAGTAGTCACAATATTATGAGAGTCAAGGGGTAATGAAAAAATATAGGTCATGAATTTGCATAAAGGTCATTTCATTACATTGTAAAATATGCAAGCATTTATTCTAATTATAACTCAAATACTATAATTACAGAAATTTAGCACACCATAATATATTTCCATGTAATTAGTACCTAATTACTAAGCAAACTTGTTATTAATAAACTGAATGTTTTCTGCATTCAGCATATATATTAAGATGCATATATACATAATTGTATATACATGTATATGTAATTGTTTACTACATGACATTTTATATCCTAATCTCTAAATACAGCCAGATAATCCTCAGCTTCAGCAACCCACTGCTCTCAGTGAGGGTGAGAATGTTTGTACTAAGTCTGAGCCTGGGTATACTCACTAAGCCATGCAGAAAGCTGATGTTGTCACGTCACTGACATCTTATATTTGAAGATAATGAGATACAATAAGGCAAACTGAGTTACATTCCTAGAAATGAGAGTAGTATAACAAACATAAATGCATGTGCCTTACCCACTGTGGGGGAGAAAGGTGAACCAGGGCCAGGTCAAGTATCAGGGTAATCCTGAAAACCTTTAAAGAGTGGGTTCTCAACTACAACAGAGCCTGAAGCCAGAAGTATATAAAAGGAGATGAAATAAAATGTGGAAAAACAGTAAGACAAAAAGTTATCAAATTAAATAAGAAAAAGAAATCAATTTTATGAGAAGCACTTAAGCACTGTGAGCTTTAATTTATAAAAATACAGAAGAAGATCCCTCCCAGCTTTGAATTACACAGCATTAAAAGAGTGCTGAATAACAACAAAATAAATGGAAGCAGTATCTATATTTTCCATTATTTTGACCATTCCCTTTGCTGGAAGATAATATTGTTAAAAATTTACAAATTTCTCATCCGTGTTTTACATTTTCTTATGTTAAACATAAATGTAATATTCACATTCTTGCATAATCACCTATTAAACAATACTGGCACAAACCAGTGTGGTATAAAAGAAGTATTTAGGGGTGCCTGGGTGGCTCCCTCATCGATTAAGAGTCAGACTTTGGCTCAGGTCATGATTTCACATTTCAGGGGTTTGAGCCCGCATCAGGCTCTGTGCTGACAGCTCAGAGCCTGAAGTCTGCTTCGGATTCTGTCTATCTGTGTCCTTCCTCTTCTCACACACTCTGTCTCTCTCTCAAAATAAATAAATAAATGATAGAAAAAATAAAATAAGTATATTGATGGTTAAGAATCCATGCCTTGTAATATATTCCCTTGGAGTCCACAAACTAGAAATCGTCACTGTATTTGGCAATGCCATCCCAGAAATGAAATTTCACTCTTTAATAACAAACATGATGATAATTATAAAACTCTTAGTTTTATAATATGCTTTTAAAATTAGGAAAACCCAAAATGTTCAGGGCGCCTGGATGGTTCAGTCGGTTAGGTGTTTGACTTCAGCAAAGGTCATAATCTTGAGGTTGGTGGGTTCGAGCCCCGTGTAGGGCTCTGTGCTGACAGCTCAGAGCCTGGAGACTGCTTCGGATTGTGTGTCTCCCTCTCTCTCTGCCTCTCCCCTGCTTGAGCTCATTTCCCTCTCAGAAATAAACTTTTAAAAAAATAGCAAAATGAAAAATGTTTAGAAAATCTCTCCTTCAAGCAACAATACCTAACACATTTTCAATGTTAATAATTTGTGAATATGGTAAGGTGCATGAAAAAAAGTTAATTCTTAAACAGCTAGTACTTCTTTTTAATAAAGGGCTGATTTCCACCACAAAAGGAAGGTGGTAGAAAAAAAGGCTAAGTAACAGGAGAAAGATAAAAAATAAAATGTTTTTAAGTAATTACCAAGAAGGAATGAGACAAGAGTAGTAGGTAAGTGAAAAAATATTGTTTAGAGGCTCACATAGAAATGAAGTTAATCCCTTTAAGTATTTTAATTTCATTCATTTATAAAATTTTAGTGAAAGAAAATATCGAAAAGGACAAGAGGGAGGTATACGATATCCACAACAAAATTCCTGATATGGGATCTTATTGCAAAAGAAAAGAATACTCTGAGAACCTGAATCTAAACTAAATGTTGGAACAAATATATATTACTAACGCTAACTGCAACATAGGATTGTTCAAATATTCATTTTTGCATGACACTATCAACCTTTTCAGTCTCTATTATACAAACTGTAGGAAAGAAATTGTCCTACAAATTGTAAAAATGAACAATACTTTTACTGAGAAAAGTACCTCTCTTTCTTTTCAGGTGAGAATATTATGACCACTAAATATAACACTCTGCCTTCCAAATTTTTTTTTTCATTATGTACTCATATAAACTAAAGCCTCACTCTTGTCTCAACCCAATTCTACTCTCCTCAGCACCTACAACCAAGCAGGACCCAGATGAGTATGGACAGAGCCAAACAACCAGTGAGGCTCCCTGGTTTCATCATTTTCAATTTAGTGCCACACATTCTATGGAGCCTCCATGATGTCTGATCATGCTACTATATTCCCTTTGTCAATGAACTCTCTCGCTCTCCAAACCAACTCATCTAGACATTCTCTAGGCTCTTCTAACTTGCCCTACTTTTCACACAGTTAGTTAACAATCTTGTTCATTATTTCATTGAGAAAGAAGATACAATCATAAAAGAAACTCTCTCGCTCACTACCACCAAATCTACCACCCTGCTGGCCTCACTTCTATATACCCCATCTCGTTACCATTAACATCATGACTTTCTGCTGCCCTGACCTAACATGAGCTTCCTATGATGCGGTGGATCCCATCCACTCTCTCAACTACTCACCCACTCAGCTCAATAAATCTCTGCTTCTCTTTAGTACCTTTTTTTTTTTCTCTTTACAGTCATTATCATTAGCTTAAAGTATGTGGAAATCTCTCTCATCTTTAAAGCAAACACATCTCTCTTGTTCTACATTTTCCTCTAGCTATGTCCTGATTGTGTCCTCCTCTTAATGGCTAAACTCCTTTAAAGTGCTTATACTCACTATCTCTACATTCTTTAATCTCATTCCCTCTTAAGATTCTACAAGTCTCTTGCTCTCCCCATTCAAACAAACTGTTCTTGACAAGTCCACTAATCACCTTCACTTTGTCAAATCCAGTGATGGAGTCTCAGTCCTCATATTACTTGACCTCTTAGAAGCAAGGACAGAGTTGATCACTTGCTCTGTGTTGAATTACTCTCTTGACTTAGTTTCTATGTTTCCACATAGAAATCTCTCTCTCAATTTTCTTCCCACACCAATTTCTGCTTCTTTTCTTTGTGTCTTTCCTGTGCTATTTGTCTGACTTTTAATATAAGAAGGCTCAAGGGCTTAGTTATCTGTGTACATAGCCTTCTTAGACAACAATCTAATGCTTCTGAGTGTCCTTCTATAGCACAGCGTATATATTCACTACACTGCTGACTATGAATCAAACCCTTCCAGTCCCATTGAACCACTCCTGATCTCCAAATTGCTATACCCAGATTCCTACATGACCTTTTCACATGACTAATGGAAACTTAGACTTACTGACTCCAAAACTAAAATTATCGATCTTAACCCCCACAACCAATCTCCCTTCAGTGTCCTGCACCTTAAAAAGAGAAACCACTACTTACCTGGTTAGTTGTTCAAATCAAGCATCTCAAAGTCACTGATGACTTTCTCTTATGCACTGCCTTATAGAACAGTAAATTTTCCTGGCTCCAGAATTTATGTATATCCCTCATCTGACCAATTCTCACCTCCTCCATCACTATCACCCTGGAGCAAGCTTCCATCATTTCACCCCTGACTAACACAAAAGCCTTATAACTTCTCTCCAGTAGTATATTTTAAGAACAGCCGATGCATTGTTTTAACATTAAATCTGCTCACATTGCCACTCTAATCATAATATTCTATGGCTTTCCATTGAAATCAGAACTCAATTCAAGGTACTTACTTTGGTCTTTCAGGCACTGAATGAATCTGGCACTGGCTACCTTTTTTTTTTTTCATCTCCTATTATTCACTCCTTTGTTCACTCTCCTTGGCATACTGGCCTCCTATTAGTCCTTGAAAGGAGCAAGCATACTCTGGCCTTTGCATTTGTTCCCCTCTTTACCTGGGTGATCTCATTCCAGATATTTACACGAGTTATTATTTTCATTAGGACTTCTGCTCAAGTTTGGTGCCATCTGAGAGGTCTCCCTATTTATGCAATTTAACGTGTCATCCTCAACACTCTACATTTCCTTATGCTGCTATATTTTTTTTTTCTCATAATACCTAATACTACCTTGTATTATTTTATGTAAGTTCAATGAGGGCAGAAACTCTGTTCTGGTCTGATATACAGAGAATACTCAATGTATGCGGAATAAGCAAATAAATCCCATGACATTCCTTGCAGCCATAAATTTATATGTAGTTTCAAAAGCTTTGTGGTCAGCAGCTAGGAAACAATGCTTCCTGAAATATTGTACTTCACTTGATTATATAAAATGGGTTTTGTAGCTGTGGTCTCTTAATAACACTAAGTTTGATTGAAGAGCCATGTCAAGCAATTTGGGTTTTTAGTTATTAATCTGAAACTGAGAATGAAAGAGAAGTTGATGAATCATACCAGTTATAGAAAATTGCTAATTTAATAAGCAACTCATTAGAATTTGCTATGGTGGCTCTGAAGTTTAATGAGCAGAAATTTTCCGTCTAATTTTTCTGAAACAGTGAGATGCCAGGGAACTGAATGGATGCTTTAATGATAGTGATTTCTGTTCTACTTTCTTCTTCATGAGAAATTAGCCCACATATCCTCTAACTCATACTCACATATATCAGTTGTACTAGTGCAAAAAATCAGAATTCAGATAATTTACAGCATTAAAATAAAATACACAGCACATACTTCAATACTCCAGTTTTAGCCTTGTGGTAATGAGTCCATGGTTACATAATAATGTATATTCATATATTTTTCTAATATGTTTGTCTAAGATAGTAAGCTAATAATAATAGCAGTAACTATTGCCAAGATCCTTAATGAACACTCTGAATACTCTCTTTAATTCTCTTTAACATAGCTCCTTTTATTATCATCTAGAGAGGAAGACCAAATCCATTTAGCCATTTTTAAACTTTATAACCAATTCACACATATATATTCACTTAATCATGCTCTTTTAAAACCATGCTGCTTTTATACTCCAAATTAAATCTTGCTGGGCTTTTTTAAAGGCCAGTACTCTTCTTCAATCCATATATTGTCAAATTTCATAGACCCTTTAGGAAGTCACCTTCATGACGATTACGGCAGAGAAAAGTGTGTTTCTCAAAATCACGTACTTTGAAGTCAGAGAGAAATGAATTTAATGCCAGATCAGTTATTAGTAACTGTGACCTTGGGCAGTTAGCTTAATCTCTCAAAGGCTCAATTTCTCAATTTTCAAATAAGGGTAAGTTTGTTTTGGAGAATTGCTAAGGGCTTACTGCATACACTTTCATAAAATGCTGACTACATAAAAGGCACTAAAAAGGACTCTCTTCCACCCCACCACTCTTCCTGAAATACTCACCCATTCATTCTGCCATTATTAAAAGAAAAAACATTTCTTAGACATAAACTAAAGGTCACACATTAAAACATAACAATGAACAAGCCAAGCTCCCTTAATTCAAAAACACTGCAACAACTAAAGCAAGTGTCAATCAAGTTTTTTGTTATTGCTTCTAGTACAAAAATAAAGTCTCCCAAAGCCTCATTAATTCAAGTAACTTAAATTCATATTTACTAGACAAGGTTGATATGGTTTAAGGACCACCAAACCAATGTTTTTTGTTATTACATTTCATTTCAAAGGCTGAGCTTTCTTCCAGTTCTAAAGTTTAAAACTGTGCAAATGGAGATCAACAGTATCTAAATGAGCATTTCAGGGGTAAAGTCAGTGTTGATTCATTCAGAAGCATTTTTTAGACTTAATGGTCCTTTTTTTTTTTTTTTTTTTTTTTTTTTTTTTTTTTTTTTAGTATTTACTTTTTTTGAGACAGACCGAACACAAGCGGTGGTGTAGGGGCAGAGAATCAAGTAGGCACAGAATGTGAAGCAGGCTCCGGGTTCTGAGCTGTCAGCACAGAGCGTGACATGGGCTCAAACCCACAAGCTGAAAGATCATGACCTGAGCCGAAGGTGAACACTCAACCGAATGAGCCACCCAGGTGTCCCTAGACCTTATGGTCCTCTTGACAAGAACACAAGCATATTCTAATGGTTTGGTTAAATAGCATTGATAGCCAATAAGTAACTCTGGTAAGGAGTATGGATTACATGCTTTCTAAGAGCAATTACTGCAGGCAAAAAGGTTGTCTATTTATTAACCTCATGAAGACTAGGCACTTGGAAGTCTGACAGCCATGATTTCTGATCCTGGTCTATCAGATCAGAACTGATTTGTGGACTAGTGAATTTAATCATATACTTAATCTCTCTAATCTCCAGTTCCTAATCTGTTAAATGTGCCTTGAATACCAGAAGTGATTAAAAGCAAAATACCTGCCATATAACAAGAAAGAGTATTAACATTTCCCAAATCTTATCTCACATTACTTTCTTAATTTATTTCATTGTAACATTTAAATACCTTATTGGATGGAAACGTTTTTGTTTTTGTTTTTGTTTTTTTCTAGATAATTATTATGCACTTGTTCTCCAAATGAACACAGTGTTTTATAGCCCTGGTTGCCTGTAAACGCATCCAAGATTCACTCATGTCTTTAGATTTTAACATGGAATTCTGGGAAGCACAGTGCTGAAACAGAAGTTAGTAAAGTAGTTTGAAGGTGCTGTACCACGTATCCCACCAACTGGGATGTGTTATCTTACTGTATTTCTAAGGAGTGAACAATCGTCTCCAAGGAGCCAACTTATTTAAAGACATTCGCTTTTGTGGTATTGACTCCATCCCATCTGATTTCCAAGTAAGTAGGCCAGTTTCTGAAAACAGTTGAAATGAACGGCTATACGTTTTAGATG
Source organism: Leopardus geoffroyi (assembly GCF_018350155.1). Classification (NCBI taxonomy): domain Eukaryota; kingdom Metazoa; phylum Chordata; class Mammalia; order Carnivora; family Felidae; genus Leopardus; species Leopardus geoffroyi. The sequence goes on along the minus strand of NC_059327.1, from coordinate 23,570,400 downwards.
TAAAAGGTCTTTCCTTTTGGTGTGGGTTTTTGTTATTAATTTGGAAATATTTTTGAACACTGAGGTTTCTAAAAATACTAGGTCTCCATAAATGTAATTGTAAAAGGAACTTGCTTGCAGCTTTAACAATTAGAAATTCTTCCCAAACCAAACTTGTCTTCAAGTGTGAAAGGAAAGGAAAGGAAAGGAAAGGAAAGGAAAGGAAGAAAGGAAGGAAGAAAAAACACAAAAAATATTAACAAGTGATTAATTTGGCATCAGGTCAATATTTTATTACCTTTTCTTCAATCCATAAAACTCTTAAAAATTAGTATATTTACCAGTGTTTTCTTAGCATTGCATTCCTATTATTTTAGACTAAATTCCTCTTCACAACCAGAATGAATTCTTTTAGGATGTGGGTTCCCCCACAACTCTTGATATTCCATAATTATATGCTGAATTAATAGCTTAGGATCATCACAGAAATAAAGAATACTCTAGGAATTTAAGAAAATCATTTCCCTTTTAAAAAGCATCATGATTCCCTATTCAAGAACCCTTTCCCCCAGAAGTTTGAAATTTTTTATGACCTAATGTCTTTCTAGTCTTTACTGAAATCTTAGCTGTAAAGCAAAAGATCATCATCTGTCCTAAATGAGTTCCTGAATTAAAAAATAAGATGATCCCATGTCACAAACCATTACTTGAACCAGAATAAAATAGTCTGATTCACTCTCTTTAGAGTAACCAAAATCCTAATTTACTGTGATTTATTTTTTGACAATTTTTTTTTTAAATTTTTTAATGTTTATTTATTTTTGACAGAGAGAGAGACAGAGCATGAGTGAGGGAGAAGCATAGAGAGAGGAAGACACAGAATCCAAGGCAGGCTCCAGGCTCTGAGCTGTCAGCACAGAGCCCGAGGCGGGGCTCGAACTCACAGACCGCGAGATCATGACCTGATCCGAAGTCGGATGCTCAACCAACTGAGCCACCCAGGCACCCTGACAAATATTTTTTATATGAAATACAGGAGGTATTTGTAAAAGCCAACATTTTATCAAATGTTGTAAATGTCATAATCATTGTCTTTTCTTTCTTTTTTTAAATGTTTACTTATCTTGAGAGAGAGAGAGGGTGTGCATGCACAAACGGGCAGAGAGGGAGCTCAAAAATCCCAAGGAGGCTCCACGCAGTCATCATGGAGCACCAGGAAGGGCTCAATCTCACGAACCATGAGATCATGACCTAAGCCAAAATCAAGAGTCCCACACTTAACCGAATGCGCCACCCAGGCACCCCACACTTAAGGGTATTCTTAAGCAGTATAGAAACTAAGTTATAATCAGAAATGTTTGCCTTCATGGCTATAGGCATATCTGTAAATCTTTTCCAAGAGTTCCCAGAGTTAGTCCATATCATATTTGTAATAACCAAAGTTAAATAAAATCTAGCAATCCCAAATTGGAATTAGAAGCTACAACTCTAATTATCCCACACCCCGAGTCAGCTTATGGCCCTACTCTATTCAAAGCCAGGCTTCAGCAAGCAGTGGCAACAGCAAATCTACTGATGAGTCAAAATAATTTTTACAATACTAATGAAAATGTATTAAGAATTTTTTAGTTATTAAAATATTTTGTTATATCATTATTAATATGACAATACATATTATACTTTTACCAACTTTCACACTCATGTGCTTCTGTTGCAGAGAGCTAGCACTGAGTTTGATGCAAATCTTTTCCTAGGCTTCTGAATGTAATTCATTATTAATATAATCTGTAACCAGAATTCCTTATTATATAAAGTTTTAAGATTATTTGTAAAAGTTTATTTTGTCATTTGCTCAAAGTATTTTTTAAATGGATTTTGATTAGTCTATATTATGCTTTCAGTGATTTGACGAATTATTTAGGAAGATTAATAATTTAAAATATATTAGAAATGGTTATAGAACATATACCAAAATTAACATTTCCAGAACGAGGGAAAAAGAACAATTGAACTGGTCTCCGTATTTCTAGTTTCAACTCTTATTTACTGCTCAGCGGTCTATCAGGATGAAAGACTAGAGAACCTCAAAACTGTTCCTATAAAAGATTAAAAGGTTAGATAATTCATAGGTACCTTTCTTTGTGATTTCTTTTTTTGTGATCCTAGGAATGAGGACAAAAAGATAGCTTCTTCGTCTATTACAATTTTCTTATTTCAAATAATAGCAACATTTCTAAAACTCTAAGCATTAGCATAGCATTTACTTGATAAAAAACTGAAAGGAACAACTGATAGAACGGATGCTGAAAGGAACAAACCAGTGTAGCCTCCAGCCTCCGAGTGTGAAGAGGTCCCCAGTGTTTCTTTCCTATTGCCATTTGCCTAAGGCAAAAGAAATCACACTTATACTTTGTTTTAATTGGGCTTAACTTCAGCTTTTAACTCTAAATTAAAATATATTAACAGTGGTAAGCAGACATGTGAATAGAAAATGGTTTTAATGCAGTGTTGAGCAAATAAAAACACAAATATGCATGCTATTATGTCCAAAAATGAGAGTAAAAAGGAGAATAAAAAGGAGCGGAAGTAAATGCAACATAGTAGTATCTGGTGTGTTTGTGAAAATGAGCACTTTTAAAAATCAAAAGTCCAAATTCTGTTTTTCTATAGTAACTTAAATTTAACTTTTCTATTACATTAAATTTACATTAATTAAAATATTTAATTATATTAAATTTTAACTTTTCTACACGATTTTTAAAATAACAAAATGGAATTACAAAACCACAAAGCAGACTATCTTAACAAAACAGCACATTCCACTTATTTTTAAAAAGTTATGCAGTTGTGAATATTTCATAGAATACTATTTAGTGTAACAGAAATATTTTGAAGCATTAAATACCTATTAGTTTGACTGGTATAAATATTTTACAAATATTAGGAGATATAAACATTTAAAGCAACACTAGGCAAAGATATTTTAAATACAAATAATCATCCCCGTATTTTCTGTTTTCTATCGTTTGGATATTTGTGCCCTCAGTTTTAACTCCTAACAATAAACATTTAAATAAGAGTTATTTGTTATTGATTATTCTCTGTATAAAATATATGAAAATTCTGCCATTCCAGAGCCTGCATCTAACCAATTTAAAAAGGCAGTCTGGAATCGAACAGAAATTTTTGTATTTTACTAGTAAGGCTATGAGAAAACACACAGGTATCACACAAACATCTTAAGTTCATGTATTTATAAACTTCCTACTTTTTAAAAACATGTGCAATATAAGAGTATTAGGTTGGTTTTTTTTTCATTTTTTTTAGGTTTATTTATTTTGGGGACAGAGAAAGAGCATGAATGGGGGACGGTCAGAGACAGAAGGAGACACAGAATCTGAAACAGGCTCCAGGCTCTGAGCTGTCAGCACAGAGCCTGACACGGGGCTTGAACTCACAGACCGCGAGATCATGACCTAAGCCGAAGTCGGACCCTCTACCGACTGAGCCACCCAGGCGCCCCTAGGTTGTTTTTAAAAAATGGAACAAGGCCCTATAGAATACGGCTTCTTTAAAGTTAAATTTGGAATTATGTTTAGTACTTTTTTTAATTAGCTTTACAATTCTACAATATTTTTCTCATTTCTAAGATTCTCAAATTCTTTTAATTTGGGACCTAGTAACTTCTTAATAACCTATCGGGCAAGTTTTTAAGAAAATGAATTTTATACCCCAAATTTTATGAACCATGACCAGATTTCTAAGCCATTAATTGTGGTTAAACTCTAATTCAACAAAAAACAATGGCTAAATATTTAAACCAAATGGTGGTTAACTGCACAGAAGAAAGGAAAGCTGAATTTAATTCCTTTCTGTGTGTTTGTGTGTGTGTGTGTGTGTGTGTGTGTGTGTGTGTCTGTGTGTGTTTTCATCAGATTATAAAATTATTATGTCATGATCTAAAAGCATTTTATCCAAAAGCATATTGATCTATTATCATTCAGGTACAATTATCTGTACACCAACTTGAAGTGATCTAGTTTCTATCAAATGCTTGGAAAAGAAATTTGATCCTCATGAAATGCTGAATGTCTTAAAAAATTCAGGGCTTGTACCTCCAACCAAGTGAAAGCTATACGCTATACCTCATTACTTTAGCTTAAATAATTAACTATAAGTAAAATGCATATTGTTTCCAAGTAGTAGCCAGCAAACATATAATGTAATCATTGACTGAAAGCTCAATTATTCTTATGGTATGAATTAAAAAGAGAGGAAATGGGGGACATCAATCACTAAAACCAGCTCTTTATGAAAATGTTGCCCTTTTCAACTGTGCAGACTTCAATAAACAGTTTTGCTAATTCATGGTCTTACTGTATAAGCAGGAATGCAGAGTTAGAGCTGGGTTAAGTCTTTCACAGTAACTTCAAAATCAAAATCACGATATAAAACACAATTTTGTAAACTGTGACCCAGGTTTGCACCAAGAAAAACAAACAAACAATTTAAAAATAAATCTTCATGAACTAAAAATAGCAATGCTAGAATAATCAATGCAATGGATTAGAAATGTGTATATTGGTAGATATCAAATGCCACTAACATTTATTGATGAGCTACAACATGCAAGGAACTTTCCCATGGGTGTCTGAAATAACCCACATTAGATGTTTATGAAGTAGATACTGTCTCCAAGTTATGAATGCATAAGTACCCTCCTTTATATTACACACTTGGTGAAGTTTGTGTAACAAAATAATAGAGGAACTAGGGCTCAACCAGACAACACGCTCAGTATCTATTCTGGAATGCTGTTCTCCCATTGGTCACAGCCAGTGAGTCATTCCTAAACCTGAAGAAACTTCTTAAAAATAAATTAATGTGCCCTGTCTTTGGAGTAAAGTTTAGAATTAACTAGGAAAATCAGAATTTATATTTTAAGATAATCTCCTTGTGATTATGATGCAAACAATCTTTGGTCTGTGGACAAGAATTTAGAAAATGCTGTCTTTACACAGCTTGGCACTGCTTTAATGATTGACAAATTATTTAAGTTAGCATATTATGCACTCTTATTTACTTATGGAAAAATCTCTTAACATAAACAATAGAAATAAAACACCTTAGAGATATTTAGTTTCCATCAAAAAGAAACATACTGTTTTTAGTATTCTAAAAATTAACTAAAATAATCTATTTCCATAAAAATGAAACAGGAACACTAATTTCAAACAATTCTAATTTACTTTTTTTAAAATTTTAATTCCAGTATAGTTAACATACAGGTTATATTAGTTTTAGATATACAATATAGTGATTCAACAATTCTGCATATTATTCAGTGCTCATCATTATAAGTGTATTCTTAATCCCCTTCACCTAATTCACCCATCCCTGAACCCAACTCCTCTCTGGTAATGATCAGTTTGTTCTCCATAGTTAAGTGACTGTTTTTAGGTTTGTTTCTTTTTTCTTTGTTTCTTAAATTTCACATAAGAATAAAATCATATGTTATTTTGTCTTTTTCTGACGTATTTCACTTAGCATTGTACCCTCTGAATCCATCCATTTTGTTGCAAATGGCAAGATTTCATTCTTTTTTCTGGCAGAGTCATAGTCCATTGTATATATACATTGCCTCTTCTTTATGTATCTGTCGATGGACACTGGGGTTGCTTCCATAATTTGGCTAGTGAAAATAATGCTGCTATAAACATAGAGGTCCATACATCTTTTCAACTTACTACTTTCATATTCTTTAGGTAAATATTCAGTAGTGGAATTATAGAATCATATGGTAATTTTATTTTTAATTTTTGAGGGACCTTCATACTATTTCTACAGTGGCTGCATTACCAACAACAGTTTAAGAGGGTTCCTTTTGGTCCACATCCTCACCAGCACTTGTTTCTTGTGTTTTGGATTCTAGCCATTTCTGACAGATGTGAGGTGATATCTCATTGTGGTTTTGATTTGTATTTCCCTGATAATGACTGATGTTGAGCACCTTTTCATGTGTCTTTTGGCCATCTGAATGTCTTCTGTGAGAAATGTCTGTTCATGTCTTCTGCCCAATTTTAAATGGAATACTAAGGGTTTTTTTGTGTGTTAACTCTAACTTACTTTTAAATGTAAAATAGTGTTTGTACCAGAAATATGTTTTATTTTCTTTTAATTGTTTTAACATTTACTTTTGAGAGAGAGAGACAGAGCATGAGGAGGGGAGGGGCAGAGAGAGAGAGGGAGATACAGAATCCAAATCAGGCTCCAGGCACTGAGTAGTCAGTACACAGCCCAACGGGGGGCTTAAACCCACAAACCATGAGATCATGACCTAAGCTGAAGTCGGATGCTTAACTGACTGAGCCAACCAGGCATCACCAGAAATATATGTTTAAAACTCAACTTTCTACTTTTAAAAAAGTCATTCAGAATCTTCATTAACTGAGAGATTAATAATATTTAAACATAATCAAAGTGGAGGCCCCTATACACACACTTAAAAGAGGTTAGTAAACGAAGCTGTAGTTTCTACAATCGTTGGCTTAATGACTAAATGTTAAAACAGTACAAATTATGTACAAATGTAACATGATTATAGAAGTTGATTTTCCTTAAGTTCAATTTTTCCATCTTAATTCCATCTTAATTCATTCCAATATTTAACCTTTTACTGCCATTAAATTAGTATATATGTCATGTGACAATAATACTAGAGAAGAACAATGGGAATACATATAATGTGTAATATTTCCAGGCAGCATTAACATTAGTGAGACTTTATCATATTAACTTCATTTACTAATTCACAAAACTGTAACAGTTACACTAGTTTATCTTCTTTGGTATGTTACAAAAAGTGACAGAAATCTAGACATTTACTGAAGAAACTTCTACTACTAATATTCTTTCACTTAAATCATATGGCAATGATTTCTATCCAGACATCATTACGGCTCTTTAATTTACTTCCAAGGTGTTTGTAAAGGTACGAGTATGGGGCATGCAATGCTATGCAGGATTGTTGCCACCTTAAAGGGAGCCTATTTATAGACTTTCAAGATTGCCTTGTTTGACCAGAAATATTAGAAAAATGTCTTCCTTCTGGGGAGACCAATGGCATCTCCGAAACAGAAGCGAGCCCACAATGCAGCAAGAGAAGTACCTCCAGGATTCCAGCCCACACTCATCCCTGTAGCTGGGCGCCTGTGACAAGGGCACATACTGTACAACCATATGAGGTAGCCCTGAGAATAATTTTATTTATCTGATGATTCACTTGATTACCTAGCATGCATGTCTTTTGTTTTGCATTTTACAAATATTCTAAACTCAAACTCAAGATTTCTTCCTACAAACTCTAGAAACCATATTTAAACATTGAGTTTTATGGGCACTTGAGTGGTTCAGTTGGTTAAGCATTGACTTTGGCTCAGGTCATGATCTCACGGTCTGTGGGTTCGAGCCCTGCATCAGGCTCTGTGTTGACAGCTCAGAGCCTGGAGCCTGCCTTGGATTCTGTGTCTCCCTCCCTCTCTCTCTCTCTCTCTCTGCCCCTTCCCCACTGTCTCTCTCTCTCTCCTCTCTCTCTCCCCTCTCTCTCTCAAAAATAAACAAACATTAAAAAAAATTAAACACTAAGTTTTATAATGGGAATGAGTCATTGGGTTTTCCATTGTGTTGCCAATACAGCATACAGAAGAACAGTGATTCCAAATTATGACCTGGTTCTTTAAAAATAAACCAATTTGAAAACTGACCAGCACTGCCAAGACATAAAATACTTTCTCCTCAAGACTAGGACATCTGGGTGACAAATGTATTCATTTGCTAAACTACTGTGTGAGCCCCTAGTTGCTCATTTTTACTAAAAAGTAATTAACTAAGCACAATGTAATAGTTCAAGCCTATTAGGAAAGTTTCTTGGGAATGTAAATAAATTAGCTATGATTAGAACTAATGAAATCTCCAAGACTACCGGATTTAATTGCAAAAGTTGTTTAGACAAGATGCCTAATACTTTTTATAAGAAATCTGGAGGAGTTAAATAAATGTCCAAGGGTATCGAATTCAGGCTCAAATTAAAATTCCAAAAACATCAACATTACACATAGACCTATGTTTTCAAACATTTTGATTCTTTAAAAGAAAATCTTACAGTGTTACACAATATCACTACTGCTGTGATTTGAGAAGAGGTCACAGACAAAAGCAGAAGCGACAAGTATGAAATCAGAAGAGGAGGATAATAAACTATGAAGACAGTACAATCAAAATATAAAATACTGGGGTAAAGTTGGCCAAACGACACACTTTAAAGTAAATGTGGTATCCAATACCAAATGAAAGTTAACTAATCTGGCAGCATGATATTTTTTTACTGTTGTGATAACAAAGAATTATAACCATTTATGATCAATGACAAATTTTAAAGAACAGAATTGACCATGAAAAAAAAAGAAAGAAAAATCTTGAATTTTAAGAAGAGTAATAATAAAAAAGGTTCTAAAGGACAGTAAAATCTATTAAAAAATATTCACCCCTCCCATTAAATATGGTAATGCTCTTTGTATTAATTTGTTAAGTCACAAAAGCTTTATGTGTAAACTGTGGGGTCTTTTGGGGGGAAATATTCTTCTAATTGGTTCATCTAGTTGATTTTGAATGCTTATTTTTATGGTATAAGTAAACAACTTACATTTTCTTTACCATTTGCTGAGGTTTAAAGAAAAACATTTTTTTAAGTTTATTTATTTATTTAGAGAGACAGAGAAAGTGCATGAATGTGAGAGTAAGCGTGGGAGAGGCAGAGGGAGAGGGATACAGAAAATCTCAAACAGCCTCTGTGCATCAGTGCAGAGCCTGGCATGAGGTTTAAATCCATAAACCGCGAAATCATGACCTGAACCAAAATCAAGAGTCTGACACTTAACCGACTGAGCCACCCAGCGCCCAGAAAACTACTTTTAAAAGTTTGTTAAAGTTAGGGGCGCCTGGGTGGCTCAGTCAGTTAAACATCCGACTTCAGCTCAGGTCATGATCTCATGATCCGTGGGCTCGAGCCCTGTGTTGGGCTCTGTGCTGACAGTGCAGAGCCTGGAGCTTCTTCAGATTCTGTGTCTCACTCTCTCTCTGCTCCTCCCCTGCTCGTGGTCTGTCTCTCTGTCTGTCTCTCTCTCTCTCTCTCTCTCTCTCTCTAAAATAAGTAAACATTAAAAAAAAATTATAAAAACTCTTGTAAAAGTTAAAAAAGAGAAATACTACCATAGTACAACTGAAGAACAATATTCATAATTACCTTGATTCAAATATTTAGTAACAAAATTAATCCTCATAAAACATAATTGATCTTAAAACTAATTGTATCTCTTAAAAAAGCAAAATATATGTATTTTTTGCAATAAATAAAATGTCTCATCTAGAAATATTTTCTAAAACCTCTCCCTACTAAGCCACTCCATTTGTCTTGGCCAATAATAATTTCCATTTCTCCTGGCACACATATTGTTGTTTTATTTAAATTTTTTTTAACATTTATTCATTTTTGAGAGTGAGAGAGACAGAGCATGAGAGGGGGAGGGGCAGAGAGGGAGGGAGACACACAATTTGAAGCAGGTTCCAGGCTCTGAGCTGTCAGCACAGGGCCCAACTCGGGGCTTGAATTCATGGACTGTGAGATCATGACCTGAGCTGAAGTCAGAGGCTTAACCTACTGAGCCACCCAGGTGCCTCTTGTTGTTTTATTTTATAGTGGGCCTCAATTTGCATATGACTAGAGAAGACTGAACATAAAAATACCTAAAAAAAAATTAGTTAAAAAACAAAACAGTAAGATCAGGAGAATAAATCCAGAAATAAAAATGAAATACTAGGGGAAAAAGATAAAAAAGAAACACACAAATCACAGGACCTATACATTTAAGAATAATGGAATTTCAAATGGAAATGAGCATCCTTAGCAGGTAAAATGGTTAGTTTCGTAATCCTCACCATCAGAATTTCCAAAATTTACCAGAGAATACAGAGGATTTTCTTAGTGTTAAATTTTAAAACTGAGTCAATGTGAGGTTTTATATTAGAGAAGTGAAGACAAGGACAAGTGGCAAAGGTCCTTGGCGATATTACTTTATCAAATGCAGTGGTTTAATATGGCTGAACCTTGTAGCTTCCAATATTAAGTCAAGGATATGAACAAGGTTATTACTTTTGAAGAGGCCATTGTATGTGCTCCTAGCTTCTAGTCTTCTAATAGTCTAGTGTGCACTAAGGATAACATGTGTGGCATGTATTTACTTTTTTTAATGTATATGTTTCAAACAGGAAAGAAAGAAAGAAGGAAAGAAAGAAAGAAAGAAAGAAAGAAAGAAAGAAAGAAAGAAAGAAAGAAAGAAAAAAGAAAAGAAAAAAGAAAAGAAAAAAGAAAAGAAAAGAAAAGAAAAGAAAAGAAAAGAAAAGAAAGAAAAGAAAGAAAAGAAAAGAAAAGAAAAGAAAAGAAAAGAAAAGAAAAGAAAAGAAAAGAAAAGAAAGGGAGGGAAGAAAAAAAAACTTCTCTTGTGTTGTATATTCATTCAAGAAATCTGGAAAGTAAACAGTTTGAGAGCTCAAAAGCTTGAAAATATTGAGCTTCTGGTTAAGGGTAAATATATAACAATAAAAACCAATTCAAGATATGTGCTTTGATCTTTCTCAAAATGTTTAGAGAAACCTTCTCCTAATAGAATATGCCAAAAAATTTTGGAAAACACACACACAGAGTCATCTTTTAATGCATGGATCAACAGAAGAAAGAGAAAGCTAACTTCTCAGAGTCCAGGAAGAACAAGAGCTGACCTAAGCAAGGCTTGCAGTATATAAATTCAAGAAGGTAAAGTGCTCATCCATCTTTGCCTTAAAGCCTGCATAAAGAAACTGTAACAAAAACTAGGGGAGGTTAGAAAGATACCTTCTATCACCAAAAAGCCCAAGACTCTGTAAGAGAACATGATCAATAGTGGGTGTGATGGAAAATATAAAAATTATTTCCTGGTAATTCTTAAAGATAAACCTACTCCTAAAACCCTCTATGTGACTGGGGGTGCAGAATCAGGGAGAGGTTGTTTAAAGGTACAAACATGCACCTATTATATAAATAAGTTCTGGAGAGCTAATATAGTGATTACAGTCAACAATACTGCATTATAAACCTCAAAGTTGCTAAGAGACCAGAACTTAACTACTCTTACCACAAAAAAGAAATGATAATCATGTGACATGACAAAGGTGTTACCTAACATTTATTTATTTATGAGAGAGAGAGAGAAAGCACAAGTTGGGGAGGGGCATAGAGAGAGAGGAAGACACAGAATCTGAGGCAGACTCCAGGCTCTGAGCTGTCAGCACAAAGCCCGACGCGGGGCTCAAAGTCACGAACCGTGAGATCATGACCTGAGCTGAAGTCAGACGCTTAACCCACTAAACCACCCAGGTCCCTTGACAAAGGTGTTATCTTTGTGTAATAATCATATTGCAATATACAAATGTATCAAACTAATGCATTATACACCTAAAACTTACACAATGTTGTATGTCAATTCAATAAAAAAAAAAAGCCCTAAGCAGAAAGTTTAGATTAATGTCATCTTATTTCGACAGTGCCCATGGATATTTTGCAAAAGCAAATACAAATCCATTTTCTAAATTTATACTGTAAAAGTGGTTTCTAATAATTCTCATAGGAAAAGTTGAATCAATAGGAATTCACAAATTTTAAAAATCACAAAACACATCAGGAAACAAGTCATTATCAGTGAGAGTTGCCATGAACACAAAAGTCTGATAAAAATGAAGGCATGCTATAAGATATTCAACTCACCAGAAAGGATACTAGTTCTAAAGTTAATAGCACCCAATTATACAGCTTCCAAAGCCAAACTGATGAAGCTATAGGAAAAAGCAACTAATCTTCCATCGTAGTACTATATTTTAAACATTTCTGTTAATAATTTATATGTCAAGAAATAAAAAAGTCAAGATGTATATTTAAGATGTGAATAACATTGTAAACAGAATATAATAAATATAACAGAGTACTGTGTGTGTATATATACATAGGTGTGTGTGTGTGTGTGTGTGTGTATATATATATATAACATTTACAAAAATGATAACACAATCAGCAATAAAGAAGTCAATAACTTTCCAAAAAAATCATTATCATGGAGATCATATGCTCTGTATTAACACAAATCAGGAAGCAGTATCAAAGGATATGAAAAAAATAATTCAAATGTATTTCTCAATCCTTTATAAATGCCAAGGAAACTATCACATAGCAAAACATAAGAGGCAGAAAAAGTAGTACACAGAGAGAGTCATCACTTTCGTATGTTAGAAAAGTAGAAATAATGAAATAATTGAGCCAGATATCCAAATTGAGAACTCAGTAAAAATACAACGGAATGAGCACAGAAGTTAAAAAATGGTACAGTTAGGAATACAATGTAACAAAATAGAAAACAAAGCTAGACTAGAAAAAGAAAAATAAGAGCCCAGATTTTTTTCTTTTTTTTTTTTTTAATTTTTTTTTTTCAACGTTTATTTATTTTTGGGACAGAGAGAGACAGAGCATGAACGGGGGAGGGGCAGAGAGAGAGGGAGACACAGAATCGGAAACAGGCTCCAGGCTCTGAGCCATCAGCCCAGAGCCCGACGCGGGGCTCGAACTCACGGACCGCGAGATCGTGACCTGGCTGAAGTCGGACGCTTAACCGACTGCGCCACCCAGGCGCCCCCAGATTTTTTTCTTAAACAGCTGAGAGAAAAACCATGAAGTAAAAAAATATGCTTGCATTGTTCCGTATATATTTTGAAAACAGTCAAGTATTATGCTTAAAGTGATGTTACATAGTAAAGTAACCATTAATACAGTAACAACCTCCCAAAATTTATTACAAAATTAGAATTATTTTGGGGATCCTCCAAATTGAGTCTGGTTTACAATATACTGGACTCATAACTTAAAATACTGTTATTTACATATGCCGTAAGAAACTAAAACTTGGCTTTTTCTGAGTAGTTTTTATAACTACTGGGGAAAGTAGCTAAAACATTATTAACTCATTACAAGTCTCTGAATCCAAGGGTCATTAAGGAAAATACAGCTTTCTACCTTTGATGTTGTACCTTTAATTGTATTTACTTCTGGTACTCTAGATGGCGGGAGGAGTGGACATTATGATCGTTCCACTCTGTACTACTCCTATATTTATATTTAATGCTTTTAAAGTTTTTATAAAGCTTAATTTATCTAATACTATATTAGTTTTAAAAACCGTCCACCTTATGTAAGTGCAGTTATATTTTACCTCATTAGTAATGCATGAGGAGACTTCATCAATCACAGGGTGATAAGAGGACAAAGGAATGAATGATGTGGATGGAAATCCATCTAGAACGTACATTTTTGGATAATGACAGAGCAATTCCTTTATCAGTAAATTTCATATTTTATACTTACCACTCCAACTTAATTATTATAAAGGGAGAATGACGGGCACCTCAGTGGCTCAGTCGGTCAAGCGGTTAAACGTCTAACTCTTCATTTCAGCTCAAGTCATGATCTCACAGTTCCTGAGATCGAGCCCTGTTTCTGGTTCTGCACTGAGAGCAGGGAGCCACTTGGGATTCTCTCTCTCACTGTCTCTCTGTCCCTCCCGTACTTGCACTCTCTCTCAAAATAAATAAAATAAACACATTAAAACAAGAGAGAGAAAATTAGATAATTTTATTTTTTATCATTTAGGGGAAATTTTATAGTTAACCTAACAAACTTTAGTGTGAAATATTCAATTCAATCAGTAGTTTTTTGGTATTATTTAATCATTAATTATAGAGAGGAAGCAACTTGAAGTGAATATATATTTTCTTGCTTTTATTAAAGAACAACAACTAAAAGCTATCAAAAACCATGCACTCCTTTACTTTCTGGGATTTAATATTGTTCATTAACAGAAAGATGCAGATTTGCTTAAATCGACATTAAAATCTACACAGTTTATAACTCTTTCAAGAAAGGCAGTATTACAAAATATTTCCCATCTCAAAGAAGTGAAGGGAGAGAAGCCAGAAGACTTCCTCTGGTAAAAATGACTTGGAGAGAGGGGAGTTTTGCCAGTGATGTCCAGAGATAAAAAGCTCGTCTTGGGATCTGCTTCACAGAGGGCAATCTGTCCACAGGATAGGCCAGGTGCTTGGCCAGGTGCATGCTTCGTTTAGTTTCACTAGTTCCCCTAATTTTGCAACGGCAGTCCTGAAATTTCTAATAATATTTTAATCCTTTCTTTAACTTCCTTTCTCACTGTGATTCCCCAAGGTGGTTTTATGGACATCAAATTTGTGTCAATTTCGTTCCCCCTTCTCTGTTAATAATGGAGATAATTTATCATCTTGCCAGCAGAATTTGGATAAATATAAATTCCAAAGAATGTTGTACATAGTTCTCAATGAATATTTTAGAAAAAGCTATGAAAAGACAAATAAACTGTTTTCATATTTTACCTCATCAAATTTATTTTCCTGGCTTTGTTCACATTCACTTTAGACAAATGAATAACTGTATCACAAAACTCAGTGTTATGTATACCTTTTATAACATCAAAATACACATACATGGGTGTGCATGCACACACACACACACAAACACATACACACACAGCTGCAGTGCCTTTAAAACATGTTTGCTCTATTTGAAAGTGAAGTTTCTAAGTGTCATTCTTTCGGTAAGTTTTTGTTGTTTTGTTTTTTTTCTTTTTTTTTTTTTTTTACTGCATTCAGCAAATAGTGGCTTAACAGGACTTCTTAGAAAACGAGTTATAGCCTGAAATAAACAAAAATTATCCAAGGCTTACTGTTGCTGTGTTTAAAGCAGACTAACAATGAAAAAATCACTAAGGAAATAACAGAGTAACTAACATGTACTATCTGAATTTAATTAGTCATGCAATGCTCTCTTAAATTATCACTACAAAAATAAAGAAACGTTAACTGGGTAAATGTCTTAAGCCAGTGATAATTGCAAAGGAAACTTAAGATTCATTACTCGAAATGTAAAATGTCTGTGGACAGAAGCACCCCAAATTTCAATATGTTATATACATAAGCAGGCAATTCATCCATGTTTAGATTTTCTTAGGAAATCCATAAGAGTTTGCTATAATGAAAAGCTGTCCTACCCAAGTTGTGTTCAACTAATAGTGCTGAAAATACTGAAGCATGATAAAATTTAGTTGTATTAAGCCACACTGATTTATGTTGCCCTAGACTTTATCAGAGAACCAATGGCAGGGTTAAGAAAAGAAATTACCAATTTTAAAATTCCTTCTCCGGACTTCCACACTTTCTCCCTTTCTTTTCTTTTCCTTTTATAAAAAATTTACTTATTTATTAAGAGGGAGAGTGCATGCACGTGCATCTGCATGAGTGCAAGAGGAGGAGGAGCAGAGAGGGAGAGAGAGAATCCCAAGCAGGCTCCACACTGTCAGTGCAGAGCCCGAGGTGGGGCTCAATCCCACATTCTGCGAACCATGACCTGAGCTGAATCAGTAGTTTAACCCATGGAGCCACCCAGGTGGCTTAACCCATGGAGCCACCCAGGTGCCTCACTTTTTTTTCTTCCCAACATGTCTGATCTTGACCACAAATATATATTATTCAAAAAACACTAATCAGTCAATAAAATAACTTATAAAATATATATTATTCAAAAAACACTAATCAGTCAATAAAATAACATAAAATATATATTATTCAAAAAAACACTAATCAGTCAATAAAATAACTTATAAAATATATATTCAAAAAAACACTAATCAGTCAATAAAATAACTTATAAGTACTTAAATGTTAAAAAAATAGTGTAAGAATATAAAACATGCATAATACCCATTTAAGAATTCATAATTTACTTCTCCTTTTCCTGTTTCATAAAATTTACAATTCTCAAGTAGCTATATTGACTGTTACTGAATTTTAAGACAACAGTAATGATAATAAAAATAGAGAATAACCTTTATAAACACATTTGCCAGATAAAATAATTGAATGGCAATACAGTAAACGTTGCTAAGATTGCCGGTACCAAATAGAACACTTTAGAGACCTCTTGAAAATCATTGCTAAACTTAACTGTTCCCAGTGGATTCCTTAAACTCACTTACTCTGTATCAACGTGTATCTTAAGCTCTTCTTTACAGACATTGGCAAGCTATGGCTCATGCGCCAGATCTGATCCTGTGTCTATACTTGTAAATAAGGTGTATTACAACACTGCCATGTTAATTGTTTATATATTGTACGTCTTTGCTTTCACAAAGATAAGTGGCCAACTTGAGTAGCTGTAACAAAGACTCATAGAATGTATGGTCCCCCCAAACTGAACTATACTATCTGGCCTTTTATAGAAACAACAACAACAACAACAACAACAACAACAACAACAACAACAACTTGCCATCCCCTACTTTATAGCAAAGCATCTTAAAGAAGTGTGTATATTTTCAGCACCAATATTTCTTTTACTTTCTCTTGCACCCAACCCAATCAGACTTCTACCTCTAACACTCTACTGAAACTGTTAATTTTCAAGATCATCAATGACCCCAAAATGCTGAAGGCCACGGCCAATTATCACTCCTTACGTTACTGATTCATATTAGCAGCACTTAGCTGAGCATTTTCTCCTTGAACAAGTTTTTCACTTGACTTCCAGGACGCTGCCCTCGTTTGGATTTCTTTCCACTTCTAGAGCTACTCCTCCTTGGTCTCATTTTCTAGCTGCTTCTCTTTCCTTAATTTAAAATTTTAGAATACCCCAAAGTTTATTCCTTAGACCTCTTCAGTTTTGCTACCATCATCCATTCCTCCAATGGTTTCATTTAGTCACATGGTTTTCAACATTATCTGTAAGCTGAAGACTGGGATTTCTTTTCTATCTGAGACATTGCCCAAGAACTACAGATTCACTCACCAGCTGCCTAGTGAACATCTTCACTTGACTGCCTAATGAAGAGCTCAAACCTCAATGTCTAAAAGGACAAAAGCCTGGTTTTTGCTCCCACCTACAAACCTTCTTCTTCCAGAGCCCGGCAACAGCTCAGTTGGCGCAGAGCATCAAGCACTCCTCACTGCTCACATCTAGCCCATCTGTGGACCTCAGCAACACACAGATCTGGCCACTCCTTGTCACCTCCTGTACCTAGTCTAGTCACCATCAAATCACAATTAGATTGCTGCGATGGTCTTGTAACCAGCCTCCCATTTCTGCCCTTGTCCTACTTCAGCCAGCTTTCAACAGAGTAGCTGCAAGTAATATTGTTAAAACTAATTCTGGATTATGTTACTGAGGTGCTCAGAACTCCCAGTTTTACTCAAAGTAACAGAAAAGTCCTTACTACAACCGAAACAAACAAAACCCTATAAGATCCAGCCAGATGTCAATATCTGACCTTATTTCCTATTCTTCCTGTATTCACCTACTTACAGGCTCAAATGTCATTTTCTCAGTCATCTTCCCTGGTATATCTATCTAAAATTTCAACACCTTTTTTTCTCTTTCCTCTTTCCTTCTCTTTTTCTTTTTAGCACCTATAAATATCTGCCATGTATTTCATTATTTTATTTTTTTATGTTTCTTAACCACTAGAATTAAGTGCTGCGAGGGCAGATATTTACGTTTATTTTGCAAACACTTAAATAATAAAATAATAATTTATATAGTTAGAATTTTCTCAATATGTTGGAAACGTTTTATACATGTATTTATGCATACTATATATATTCATGTTTATATATTGAAGTTATTACTTCTCCCACAGAAATGGCAATTTTATGTATGTATTCACGTGTGTATATGTATATTTATGACTATACACACATGTATGTGTGTATAAAGCAAGAACTAAAATTCATTGCATTACTACAATGCTAAACACAGACAGTACTAGAATTTAATCTGGAACAAGCCAAGTACCAGTTCAACAGGAAGAAAACCAGCATTCAACTCATCATTCACACTCGAAATTTCAAGTCTGTCACTTTATTCTATTGTTTCTTTCTTTTGTATACCTATTTTTCCTGCTAAGTTTTTAAGAAATCCATATGTGTTAATTCAAAAATAGTACCATCAGAATGAGGCATGGCTCCTTTGGAGATGTATGATTACATTATCATTTTGTTTAAATAATTTAATTCCAAAATAATACAATAAAGTTAGAAATGTGATTGAAAAAATTTAGTCATGTTTTCATTCTATCAGCAAGAGTTATGAAAAGAAAAGAAAAAACAGTAGAGGAAAAGAGAAAGAAAGTGATTACCTAATTTTTTTCCTTCCCCATTCTAAAACAACTTCTGAAAAACGCGTGTCATATTCTCATACATCTACTTTAATGAAGACAAAGTTAGTGATGATAGTGGTTCATATGATGCTTGACAGCAGAGAGGTATATTACTATAATGGCGATGATGATGGTCAATGTTGTAGGAAAATGATAGCATATGAAGAACCAACTGATAGAGTTTTTTTTAAGTTCCCTACACTTCTAACGTAACATGTCTTCCAAAGAGCTTGACTGTGATTCTGAAAACGCATACCTAAAACAATCTTCTGAGTCAACAAAGATGAATTCATTATTCCTATTAAAATAAAGCACAGAACTAGAAATTTAGAATCCGATATTCATTTCATTCTAATACGCTAAATTCTTTAGAACAGGAAAAATATTTAAATGATATAAAATTGCATATATTTTATAGGTGTGTGTATACATATAAACAGGGTCTCTCAGTATATGTCACATACATTACATGTATATACCTATGTGTACTTTATACATATATATATTATCTTTTTAATTTTTTATTTTTTTGATATGAAATTTATTGTCAAATTGGTTTATATACAACACCCAGTGCTCATCCCAACAGGCGCTCTCCTCAATACCCCTCACCCACCCTCCTCTCCCTCCCACCCCCCATCAACCCTCGGTTTGTTCTCAGTTATTTTTTTTAATTTTTTTTAACATTTATTCATTTTTTGATAGAGACAGAGCATGAGTGGGGAGGGGCAGAGTGAGAGACACAGAATCCGAAGCAGGCTCCAGGCTCTGAGCTGTCAGCACAGAGCCTGACACGGGGCTCGAACTCACGGACCATGAGATCATGACCTGAGCCGAAGTCAGACACCCAACCCACTGAGCCACCCAGGAGCCTCTGTTCTCAGTTTTTAAGAGTCTCCTAGGTTTTGGCTCCCTCCCTCTCTAACCTTTTTTTTTTTTTTTTTCCCTTCTCCTCCCCCATGGTCTTCTGT
This sequence comes from Leopardus geoffroyi, assembly GCF_018350155.1. NCBI lineage: Eukaryota > Metazoa > Chordata > Mammalia > Carnivora > Felidae > Leopardus > Leopardus geoffroyi. Next base: position 23,551,079 of record NC_059327.1, on the reverse strand, counting down.
TAAGTTTCTCAGGATCCACATAGGAGTGAAAACATATGGTATCTGTCTTTCTCTGTATGACTTATTTCACTTAGCATAACACTCTCCAGTTCCATCCACGTTGCTACAAAAGGCCATATTATCATCTTTCTAAATGCAACAAAAATTATTCAGTAAAAGGCTCTCCAAAACATTTTAAATATTTTTAATTTATGTTATAAAATCCTTCCTCTCTCATCTTATTTTATATTTTTAAATTTATGATAAAAATTCTTTTTTTTTTTTTTTGGTTTTCATTTAAATTCCAGTTAGTTAACATACAGTATAATATAGTTTCAGGAGTACAATACAGTGATTCAACACTCCCATACAACACCCAGTGCTCATCACAAGTGCACTCCTAAATCCTCATCACCAATTTAATCCATTTCCCCACCCACCTTCCTTCTGGTAGCTATCAGTTTGTTCTCTATAATTGAGTCTGTTTCTTGGTTTGTCTCTCTATAGCTTTTTTGTCCTTTGCTCATTTTTTTTGTATCTTAAATTCCACATGAGTGAAGTTACATAGTATTTTTTCTCTGATTTATTTCACTTAGCATAATGCATTCTAGCACTATCCATATCATTGTGAATGGCAAAATTTCATTTTTTATGGCTTAGTAATACTCCATTACACACACACACACACACACACACACACACACACACACACACCCACACACACACCACTACTTCTTTATTCATTCATCAGTCCATTGTCACTTGGGATGTTTCCATAATATGACTAATGCAGATAATGCTGCTATAAACATTGGGTACATGTATCTCTTCAAATTAGTATTTTTGTATTCTTTAGGTAAATACCTAGCAGTGCAACTGCCAGATAGTAGGGTATTTTTAACTTTTTCAGGAACCTCCATAGTTGTTTTCCAGAGTGGCTGCAGCAATTTGCATTCCCATCAACAGTGCAAAAGAGTTCCCCTTTCACCACATCTTTACCAACACCTAACGTTTCTCATGTTGTTGATTTTAGCCATTCTGATAGGTGTGAGGTGGTATCTCATTGTAGATTTGATAGGTATTTCTCTAATGATCAGTGATTCTGAGCATATTTTCAAATGTTTGTGGGCTACTTGTATGACTTCTTTAGAAACAAGGTCTGTTCAAGCTCTCTGCCCATGTTTTAATTGGATTATTTATTTGGGGGATGTTGAATTTTATAAGTTCTTTATGTTTTAGATACTTTCTCCCATTCCAAAGGTTGCCTTTTAGTTTTAATTGTTTCCTTTGATGTGTAGAAGCTTTTTATTTTGATGAAGACTCAATAGTTTATTTTTGCTTTCGTTTCCCTTCTTCAGGAGACCTATCTGGAAAGAAGTTCCTATAGCCAATGTCAAACAAGTGACTGCCGATGTTCTCTTCTAGGACTTGTTTAGTATCAGCTCTCACATTTGGGTCTTTATTCCATTTTGAATTTATTTTTGTGTATAGTGTAAGAAAGTGGTCCAGTTCATTCTTTTGTGTGTTGTTGCCTGTTTACCCAACACCATTTGTTGAAGAGACTGCCTTTTTCCAATTGGATATTCTTTCCTGTTTTGTGAAGATTAATTGACCACATAGTTGTGAGTTCCTTTCTAGGTTTTCTATTCTGTTCTGTCGATCTCTGTGTCTAGTTTTGTGCCAGTATCATAATGTTTTGATCACTAGCACTTTGTAATATAACTTGAACGATGGATTTGTAATGCCTCCAGCTTTGCTTTTCTTTTTCAAAACTGTTGTGGCTATTTGGGGTCTTCTGTGGTAACATAGACTTTTTAAGACTACGTGTCCTAGTTCTGTGAAAAATGCTGCTGGTATTTTGATAGGAACTGCATGAAATCTGTAAATTGCTTTGGGTAGGATGGACATCTTAACAGTATTTGTTTTTCCAAAAAATGAGCATGGAATGTCTTTCTAGTTCTTTGTGTCATCTTGAATTTCTTTAATCAGTATTTTATAGAGTACAGGTCTTCCACCTCTTTGGTTATGTTTACTCCGAGGTAGCTTATTGCTTTCGGTACAATTGCAAATGGGACTGACTCCTTAATTTCTCTTCCCTCTGCTTTATTATCAATGCATAGCCATGCAACAGACTTCTGTATGTTGATTTTGTATACTGAGACTTGACTGAAATCGTTTATCAGCTCTAGTAGATTTATTTTTATTTTTTTTGGAGTTGTCCAGGTTTTCTATAAAGAGTATCATGTTATCTGCAAATAGTCAAAGTTTTACTTCTTTCTTGTCAGTGTGGATGCCTTTTATTTCTTTTTGTTGTCTGATTGCTGAGGTTAGGTCTTCTAGTACTATGTTAAATAACAGTGGTGACAGTGGACATCCCTGTCTTGTTCCAGGCCAGAGAGGAAAAGTTTGGCCCCCATGAGGATGATATGAGCTGTGGGTTTTTCATATATGGCTTTATTACATTGAGGTACGTACCCTCTAAATTAATTGAGGGGTTTTATCGTGAATGGATATTATACTCTACCAAATGATTTTTCTCCATCAATTGAAAGGATTATATGGCTCTTATCCTTTCTTTTATTAATATGGTGTATCGTGTTGATTGATTTGTGAATATTGAACCACACTTGAAATCCAGGAACAGCTGTCTTTTGATCATGGTGATTTTTTTTTTTTTTTTTTTTTTTACTGTATTGTTAGATTCGGTTTGCTAATATTTTACTGAGAACATGTGCATCCAGACCAATATCTTACTGGTCCGCTTTTGAGATGAGACAGGACACCAAACCCACCAATAGTGACATCCTGCAGAACTCTGTGGTCAGAAGGCATGGTATGGACTGGGGTTTGTGCCGGCATTCTGGGGGGGGGGGGTCTGCTGTACTGGGTTTGAGGCAAGGGTGACTGAGAAGGGCAGTCCCACCAGAGCACGAGGGGGTGGGGCCTGGCTTAAGCAAGTTCAGCAGCCTGTTTTGGCACTACACTGCTTCCCACAGGTGCATCTGTGTTTATGCTGAGGGGCAGGGGAGGGTGTCAGATAGCTCCTTTGTACCTGGACAGGTGTTTCTGTGAATGCTGCTTCTCAGGAACATGCTCCGAGAAGAGAGATTAATCTTTGCCCTGTGTGCCCCAGATGTTCCTCAGATCCCTGTTTTCAACAATGTCTGCCCCTGGGGTTGTTTGCCTGCCTTCTCTTCAGGAGCAGGGCAGTGCTCTTCCGGCTCTCTCCCAGTCTCGCTCACTGACCTTTAACACTCCAGGCTTTCAAGCCCTGCTAGTTACAAGAACTCACAAAATTCAGACCTCCTCATTTTCCAAACCACTGGCTTTGAGGAAACATTCTCCTTGTGCATTTCCCTGTGCGCTCGCCCTCTCTCTCCCTTCTCTGCAACCATGCCTCCTTCCCCTCCACAGCACCTGTCATGTCCTTCTCCCAGAAACTGCATCTATGCACTTCCTACCTTGTTCAGTGTGGCCTCTTCTCTCCCTTTAGTTGTGGAGTTTGTTCTGTCAATATTAAGGTGATTTCTGGGGTATTTAGGATAATTTCATAGTTAATTTAGTTCTGTTCAAGGGATGTGACGAGCCTAGGGTCCTCCTACTCTGCCACCATCTTCTTCTCCTTCCTTTCTCATTTTAAAGAGTTTCCATTGCCTTTATAGCAACACACAGGTTACTGAAGCATAATATGACAGGGACGAGTTCTGACTGTATTAATGGAATAATCCTTAAGAAAAGTGAACAGTCTAGTGCACTACACATTTTATTCACACACGTGGTGCTAAAGAACAATTGCTTCAAGTGTATGAAATCTCAAAATAACGATGTATCAACTCAGTATGACATAAAAAAGAGAGATTGAGAAAAATGTACCACACCTTTGTTAAACATTAGGGCTAAAGGCATGTGGTCTATAAAGGCTTTGCACTGTTTGACACTAAACATTTTCTCCTGCACTCTACTACTGCACGGGAATGGAAACGGTACTGAAGAGATGGCAGAGTGGAAATATATACATATTTACTCTATTTTCTTTTTTCTATGATATGATCTTTTATATATAAAAATTCAGAAAGAGATATAACAAAAAGTCATGTAGATGTCATAAAAAAACCAATAAAGGAACAATTTAATATAGTTATTAAAATATGTTTTAATAAAAGGAATCATAAACTAGAGCTAAAATCTGTATTATGTTCCTCAAAAAAATCACATTTCCCCTCTTATGTCTGAGAGGACACCACTATTGTGAAATTAGCTTCTATCTCTTAATTCAATGTTCATACATTATATATAAGTTCAGAGGGAGGATAAAATAAAGACCAAGAACTTCTTTCTCACCTATATACCATGAATGAACAAATTACAACTAAGTGATGTAACTTAACGAAACTGAATCCAAAGTAAACAGAAAGCAGAAGCATGGGGGCACAAATTGGTAAAAACGTGAATGCAAATTTAACGTCTCTAGGATCAACATTAATAATATTTCTGCATTAAATTAAAGAGTGGACTAAAGGAGCACTTGGGTGGTTCAGTGGGTTAAGCATCCAACTTCAGCTCAGGTCATGATCTCAAGGTTTGTGGATTCAAGCCCCACATGGGGTTCTGTGCTGATGGCTCAGAGCCTGGAGCCTGCTATGAATTCTGTGTCTCCCTCTCTCTCTGCCCCTCCCTTGCTCATGCTCTGTCTCTCTCTCTCAACGTAAACAAAATAAACTTAAAAAAATTTAAAAGAAGAAGTTACTGAAAGATTTAAAGGCAATTGCTGAAAGCCTGGAAATATCATATAGCTTCAAAACCAGCAAAGGAAAAATACAGAAATTAAAAACAATATATTTATATTTCTACTTATTAATCTAAGAAATTATCAGATCATATTTTTAAATTTCAGATGTACAATAGAAACATAGCATTAAAACTATACACAAGAAGGCTGAAAAAAGGAGTAACATGTATATTGTACAATTTACTTAACAGAAAAGTTAATTGATATTTATGCCAAAAAAGAATGAAATGTAGACTGAAAATGCTATGATAGAGAAGCAATGCAATGGCTGACTAGGAAAATATAACAATTATGCACCTGCTTTCCCCTCACCACAAACCTAGACATTTAAAAAAGAAAAAAAAATAATATATTCACAATACTGGTGAGAGATGTTAATATACATGTATCAGAAACTGAGAGATTAAACACACAAAAGATTAATAGGGGTGTAGAAGATATGAACAATAATACAATTATATATATATATATATTTGATATGTAAATCTGAGATAATATGATCTTTTGCATGAAATAAATTAATTCAGAATTAACAATAAAAAATTTGGTAACAAACAGCAAATATGTTTGTTGTAAACTAAAAAAATATACACTGTCACCTGTTGAAAAAGGAAAAAAAAGAATAGGTGAATATTCCAAATATTAATTAACAAATAACAGAGTGTTAGACTTTAAAAAATACGGGGTTCATTAACCATAAAAATATGGTTAATTTTACAAGATACATATTCCAACCACAGCCTGGAAAAAAATATTTGCAATACATTTATCTGGCAAATGACTTTTAACCAGAACGTGCACTAAATCATATACATGAATAATGAAAAGCAAAATTACTCAAATATTATATTAGCAAAGTAGCTAAACAACTTGTACCAAGAAGATATACAAATGGTCAACAGGTACATTAAAAAAGATTCTCAACATCTCTACTCACCAGCATTATAAAAATTAAAGCCACAATTAGACTCACTTCCAAATACTTTGGAAGACTGGCCATATGTTGTAAAATTAAACATAAATCTACCAAAAGAGACAAGCTCTGAAACTTTAAAATCTCTTTAAGTGATACAGAAAAAAGTTGGGTGAAAGGGTATCATTCCTCAGAACAGCAAATACATAGTAAATTCTGAAGCAACAGAACATGCTACATATTTGAGCCATGATAATTTTTTTTCTATCGTAATTTTTAGGACAAATTTTATAGCAAGTATTTGAATGCTACCTACCATATAAAGCTACCTGACCTGCTCATTCATACCAAGACAATTCTCCTCAGTAACAATTTGTGAACTAGTCCATATATTTTGGTAATTAGGCAAATCAAGGTTTCCAGGAAGAAAGTTAATATTTAATTTTTTTTTTTTACTTTATTTCTCTATTTAGAGAGAGAGAGAGAGAGAGAGAGAGAGAGAGAGAGAGAGAGAGAGAAATGAGTGGAGGAGGGACAGAGAGAGGAGGAGAGAGAGAATCCCAAGCAGGCTCTGCCCTGTCAGTGCAGAGCTCAACATGGGGCTAGAACCCACTAACCATGAGATCATGACCTGAACCAAAGCAGGATGTTTAACTGACTGAGCAACTCAGGCATCCCTAAAATTCTTTTTTTTTTTTTTTAATCTTTATTTATTTATTTGGAGAGAGAGGGAAAAACATAGAGAGAAGGAGGGAGAGAATCTGAAGCAGGATCTGAGCGGTCAGTGCAGAGCACGATGCAGGGCTCAAAACCACCCACCTTGAGATCACGACCTAAGCCAAAACCAAGAGTTGGACCCAGGCCCTAAAATTTTTATTATCTGATATATTAATCTCTCCTAAGAAGCCCATTCTATCAAATGGATTCTTTGTAATACAAACCAACACCAGAAATCTAACTGCTCATCCACCAATCCTACCAAATCACCCCATCTTCCAAAATTTTGTTTTAATCCAATATCCCCAATACATAATGCCTAATGCCAAAGACTGCCTAGCAAAGCCTTGGCTAACACACATGTATGGATCAGGTGAATGAACTTTTCAGCATTACTCTATTCTTCAGGTTGTATGATACTATCATAGACTGACTCAAAATTTCTTTGTTGAAGCTCTAACCCCTAGTGTGACTATATTTGGTGACAGGGCCTGTAAAGGGGTAATTCAGGTTAAATGAAGTCATAAGAATAAGGCCCTAAGCCAGTATAATGCATGGCCTTTTAAGAAGAGCAAGAGACACCAGGCATGAGCATGTGGAGAGAAGGCCACATGAGGACAGAGAGAAGGTGACAATCTGCAAGCCAGGAAGAAGGAATCCAAAGAAATCAAGCCTGTAGGCACTTTGATTTTGGACTTCCACCCTTCAGAAAAGAAAATAAATTTCTGTTGTGTAATGCATACATTCTGTGGTATTTTGTTACAGCAAACCAAGCATTGCTATAAAACCTGCCAGTCTTGCTGAAATAAATGGTGACTAGCTTTTCAGACATGTTTAAATCCTTGATCAGCATCACTTGAAGAAAGTCTTATTGGACATCTCACGGAGTGAGGGGTCTGGTTTCCCAAGACGGGCTTTCTGCTCCAAATGGTATATTCTTTTCTTTGTTAATGCAGTAATGTATACTCATTTGAGGAAAAAATATATACAGATATAAACAATTAGAAAAAATATCAAGTAAATCTAGACTGATGAGATTATCTAGGCCAAAATGGCAGAAACAAAGTTGTGCAAAAAGTGGCATGTATATGTTCGTGTGTATAATGAGAAGGTGAGAGGAACGGACTGCTATGTAAGAATTACAAAACTTAGTGTAATCAGTTGGAATACTAAATGTAACTTCTCCTTGCATATTTTGACTTATTTGTTATTGTCCCCATACTGAAACTTATGCTTGATGATACCTCAACTAGTTATTTTACAAGACATGATAATGAACTCAGAGTGAGGGCATCGAAAACAACTTAAGCCCTGAAGCAAACCCAATTATTTGGTCTACTGACATGATGTTAGAGAAAGTGTCACTATACTCCTTTTTCAGATCATGATTATGACACCAGGAACTGTGGCCCAACATGTTCACCACTCTATCTCTATGACCTAGGACTTACACCTATCTCAAGGATAAAGGTCATCAAGTATTTGTTGAATTTGAACATAATAAATGTTAAAAACAATTAATAATATTTGCTGGTTAACAAAATAGACAAGTATGTTGTTCCTGTTCAATTCAACAACACTGGCAAAAATAGAACTTCACTCATCACTTTTTACCACTTCTTTTCTATTCTCTCTTTGCTCTTTTTGGATGACTCCTTTTTTTTTTAATTCTATTTTAGAAAGAGAGCACGTGTGAGCGAGGGAGAGGGGCAGAGGGAAAGAGAGAGAGAATCCTAAGCAGGCTTCGTGCTCAGCACAGAACCTGATACAGGGCTCCATGTTATGGCCCTGGGATCACGACCTGAGCCAAAATCAAGAGTGGGACGCTCAACCCACCATGCCGCTCAGGCACCCCTGGATGACTCTTTCTGTCTTTACTTCTCCAACAGTCCATTTTAGTGTGCACAGGACACATATTTTATAAATATTAAATATTTCCATGTTCTTTCACTTCTTGGTCAATGTGTTACTAAATTCTACTTCCCATAAACTCTCCTCTATCAATAAAAAAATTGAAAAACTCATATGTTTAACCTACCTGAGTACTGTTTTTTTCTAGAATGTACTCTTCCACCACATAATCTCTGGGATCTTTCTCCTCAATAATCTGTAAAATCTCTGACTCATTATCATGTTAGGATTAGTAACTTTACATAACTATTGCATTAAATTTCATGACTATTCTACTCTTAATTTCATTAATGTGAATTACGACACTAAAATAGAGTAAGCATGTGTAAGGAAACCAAAAATTAAAATCAATCTCAAGTATAACTGTGATTGAAGTAGAATTTGTTAACTCCTTTCGTGAGAAGAAATATTGCTTCGAATCTTGGCCTTAATGCCAGCAGAACCCCAATATACTCTGATTATTTGAGTGATAAATGAATCTAGCTCCTTTCTTTATTCTTCTCTCCCTCTTTAGAACTCCGTCCTATAGCCATAAAGCCCACTCCTGCCTATTGCCTTCACCCTAATTAAGGAAAGATGGGGTACTGGCAGCCATGCTGAGTAGCATTGTCTGAGTGTAGACTCCATTCTCAGCATCAATTTTATTACCCTCATTCATTCCTATCTCGGCTCAGCAGATAAGAAAAAAAATTAACATAAATGGATGGCTAATGCTCTATGAAAGAGATAAAAGAATAGTGGGAAAAAAAACAATAGTTCAAAACGGGTCCCAACTTCTCTAACCCTCTGCATAATCAGGAAGCTGGTAAAGCTCATTCACACTTGGTAGATGCCAAAACCTTCCTGCTGAGCCCCTTGCACTTCAGCAGAGGAGCAATCAGCAGAGCAGGAGGAAAACAACAGATTTAGAAGTAGATGATTGAGCTTCTATTATCATTTACTGACAGAGTGATTCTGGCAAGTTACTCAACCAGTTTAAGTGTGTAGCTTCCTCTCTGTAATGGGGGGAAAAACACACACATGCAAGATGAACAATGTATTTTGTGGAACAGTCTTTATAAACTATAAGGCACTCTAAACTGTAATTCTATATTTTTTTATAGTTTAGGCACAAGAAACTGAGTCCCATATTATCCTTTATACTGCCAGTATAACTAATAGTCTAGCAATAATGTCTTGGATATCATGGTCTAAAATACATTTTAAAAATGTTATCTACAGATGAGATTTCCATCAATTATGCATAGGTTTACAATTGAAGAACTGTATTAGCCATGTGTTTGTCATGCTTTGACACCTGAGGCCTTGCTGGCCCTAGAGAGACTGCCCCTTCCAAGATTAGCCAATTCCTAGAGACAGTAAACAACACACCTGTAAGCATGCATTTGCTGAATAAACCACTCCGTCCAGAGCCCACATCCCCGCCACATCCCCAGCAGATCCTCTGTCTGGCTGTCACAGGGCTAGCACTCTGCACTGATCCACCTGCCCTAGTCCTCAGAGGAATAAATACCAGACAACGGGGGATGGCCCTAACCCTCCAGAGCCTGCTGAAATTATTCAAACCATCCAATCCTAAACCTGCTTAGCGGGCTTCCCTTGCCCATTCCATCCCACAGAAACCACAATAAAGGCTCTTACCCATGTTTCCCCTCACTCTCTGCCTCCTCACTGACCCCTGTGCTTCTCTGCAGGGCCCCGCACTGTGAGTTATGCCTCCTATTTCTATGTATCCATGAAAAGAAAAGCTGCTTCTTTCACGATAGTTATTTCCATGTCTGCATGTTTTACCATACCTGTTTTCAAACAAATTGTGGATACTCTTAAAATATGAACATAATCTGTTAATATTAACTTTTTATGAATAATCATCCTCTGAACATTTTCAGGCAAATATTTTATCATTTTACAAGATTTTCATTCTTAAAATAGGCAATATTGATCACTTCTTCTGTAATTACGACTCGGTTAGAAAAATATTTTAAATGCATTTATATAAATGCAGATATGCCACTGTGAGGGAAAGATGGAGAATTTAAATAATAATCATACCTTTAAAATACTTCTGTAAGAAGTCAAAGACCTCAGGGTTAATTTTAACTCAGGTGTAAAAACTTGCTATAAAACAGAATGAATTAAAAGCAATTTCAAGGCTTTGGAATCAAATCTGTTAATCATACACCCATGAATTTCATATTTTTCTCCTCTTTCACTAGACACTTTTCTGGGAATAGTGAAACAAAACAGAGAATAAACCTACCTTGAAAATATTTTTTTTATCCTCTATTTTCAGTCCATAAATCAGTTAATGGGGAAGTTGAACCAGTTTTCTAAACCATTGTATTTAGCATTTATGTGCCTTGAAAGGGTTTTGACATAACAACAGAAGCAGCAATCATGGAAGCTGTTACAGATCAAGAAGTCAGAGGAGAGTATCGCAGGGCCCTGACATAAATTTATGGAGTAAAAACAGCAAATGTTGAAATGCACTGTGACTGTGGTAGCTGACTAAAAAAAGGGTACGGCAAGGCTATGTTGTGTTATCAAGACTGAATTCCTAAGAACAGCAGTTAAGGCAGAAATTGATATGAACAGAAAACAAGGCATCTGTAAAAATATAATAAAATAATAGGAATCAACCACCGAAAAACAAATTGTAAGAAAACTCCAGTAACAAGAAGTCAGAGTATTTGGATCTCTAAATATAAACACACCACAAATAATGATATAATAAGAGAATATACATGCATTCGCTCTGAAAAAAATCTTACACCAAAATGTATCCTTTCATATATTCAAAGAGGTATAATAAGGGCCTGACAGTCCAAGAAACAGTGTTGTTGCCACACTGTATAAGGATTTACCCAATGTATCATTTTTTTTTTTTTTTTTTTTTGAGAGAGAGAGAGAGAGAGAATGAACGAACGAACATGACTGGGGGAGAGGGGCAGGCAGAGAGAGAGGGAATCCCAGGCAGGTTCCATGCCCGGTACAGAGCCCAACCTGGGGCTCAATCCTACCACCCTGGGATCATGACCTGAACCGAAATCAAGAGTCAGACACTCAACCAACTGAGCCACCCACGCATGCCCAATGCATCTTTTTAAAATACCTCATATATGAATAGAGTATTGAAAGAATGTTGAAAGAAGAACAATCACTTCCACTGGTATGTGAAATAGAGAGATGATTCAAATGCGTTCTGCTTACATCACCACCTTCTCCAAACACCTTACTGCACAACATAAACTGTTCTGAAATACAGAGTATTTAACAAGAAAATACTATTATTCTATTTAATGGTAATAAATGGTTCCACTCAAAGTACAGTATTTTTTCCTCATTCACTGTCATATCAAAAATTATGTATATTTTACCACGATTAAAAATTTTTAAACATTAAATACATAAAATATATAAAATAAATATAAAAATAAAGTTACTTTATCTTGTTGAACTTGGGATGAGAATGGGAGTTCTAATTCATGAAATAAAATCTTGTTATGCAAAAGATAAATAGAGTATACGTTTTGGAATAGTGAGCCTACAATAAATAAACTCAGTTTACCCTTATAACCATTAGGTGTGGGAGATATAAAGACTGATGGTGTGGATACAAATTTCCTACCCTGGAGGAGTTCACGAAAAGATGGTGACATGAAACAAAGGGGAAACCCTGACGCGGATGCTTTCCCAGAAGTACAACTAGCGCCTGAGCATAGCACGTAACCCAAAGTAGGTGATCCAAACTTTTTCTGAATTACTAAATGATGTTAATATAAATATATCAGAACATGTTACGGAATCACAAAAGATGGACAATTTTACTTTGTGCTATTAAAGTGGCCTGATGTGTTGAGGACAATCAATGGGAGTAGGAAAATCTCAGAGCAGGGAGGCAGCAACAATGGAGAAAACCATTCCAGACCGAGAGAACGTCAAGAGCAAAGGCACCAACGTGTGTGTGAAAAGCCCATTTTATATTCTGGAATTTTCGATAAATGTAGATGGATATAGAGATTGAAAGCAGACAGAGATTTGAGGAACATCCCATCTCAGGATGCCAATTTTACTCTGCATGTAAGCCTTCATCTAAGCATCTCTACATCCCAAACTCTAAGTCTAAGTGCCTCCAGCTAATGTTTCCAAACCATGCTCCCTGACTGAACCCACCTCAGGTCAGAAATGTGACAATATGGGCCATGTTTTGTGGGAGTTCTAGTAAAACACTGCTTATTTTTTTGGCGTCAAGGATTTCGTAAGTCTCAGAGTCAATGCAGTGTAATTGGATCATTATAACTAAGACATAAATTCCCTTTAAACAGTGTGTTACATCTTTCTTAAGTCTTTAGTTGCTGTATTCTGCATTGAATTCAACAAAGTAACTTGCCTCAGGGTGTCTGAGTGGCTCAGTTGGTTAAGCCTTTGTCCAATTCTTGGTTTCAGCTCTGGTCATGATCTCCCAGTTCACGAGTTTGAGCCCCATGTCAGACTCTGCAGTGACAGAGAGGAACCTGCTTGGGATTTCCTCTCTCACTCTTTGCCCCTCCTGTACATTCTCTCTCTCTCTCTCTCTCTCTCTCTCCTCTGTCTCTCATAATAAATAAACTTAAAAAAAAAAAAGTAACTTGCCTCAAAACATTCCAAAAGCAAAGTAGCTACAAAAGCAAAATGAATGGGTGGTATTTTTCTTCCATGATGGTAGGTTTCTGAATCCTCTACTGTTGTTTAATAGAAGTGCAGAGTAATGTTAACTTGTAAAAAGTTCCTTCCAAGAGATCTTCACAGAGCCCAAACATTCAGAATTATAGACAGTCAATTGGAAGCAAGCTAATGTGACTCCTTTTGATAGAAGCCTAGTGAAAATAGCCTAGCAAAGTTGTCCATTTCCATCGTCAATGAGAATCCAAGTTTCCACTCCAGACAGTCCCCTCCCAACAGCAAATTTCCATTTTGCGCTTACTGATTCAAGTTCTGTATTAGTTTGCTCAGGCTGCCATAAAAAATCACCAGGCTGGGTGGCTTAAAGGAAATTTCTTTTCTCAACTCTCGAGGCCACAAGTCCTCTGTGATTCCAGTATCAGTAGAGTTGGTTTCTTCAGAGGCCTCTCTCGTTGGCTAACAAATGACTCTCTTTTCCCTGTGCGTTTCATAATCGTTCCTTTGCATCGTATCTAAATTTCCTGTTCTCATAAGGACACCAGTAATACTGGATTAGGGTCCACCCTATTGACCTCATTTTAACTTAATTACCTCTTTAAAGACCCTATCTGCCAATATGGTCACTTTCTGAGGTACTGGAAGAACTCTAACATACGAAGTTTGGGGAGACACTATTCAGTCCATAACCGATACCGTTCTGAATGCTTTATATACATTATTTTATTTGACCTTAAAAACCAACCTGTAAGACAGTTTTTTTACACACATTTTACAGATGAGGAAATTAAGTGAAAAAATGGTTAGTTAACTAGCCCAAGTTCAGACAGGTAGCAAGTGAAGAAGCTCTCACATATAAATCCTGGCATTCTCCCTCCAGTATCCATGCTATTAACAACCTACCTTCTATTGAAATCAGCTCACCTTCTAAATATTTATCTTGAGAGCATGTGAGAGTGCGAGCGGGGGAGGGGCAGCGAGAGAGGGAAAGAGAGAATCCCATGCAGGTTCCCCACTGTCAGCACAGAGCCCAACACAGAGCTCGAACCCATGAACTGTGAGATCATGGCCTGAGTAGAAACCAAGAGTCATGCTCAACTAACTAAGCCACCCAGGCGTCCTGAAATTAGCAAAACTTCCAGATAAAACCTCTCCTATATGAATTTCTTCAAAATCTCTCTCCTTTATAACTCAAAAGTTTCTCTATATTTCAGCCTTGTTTTTAATCATCTGCTGTCTTTCTATGGTGAAAGCAGCTTACTTTACTGACAAGGTTGTAACTTTGTGCTACAATTTCCCCTTTAGGAAGCTTCAATATTTCCCTCTTCACCAGATTTGCATGGTCTCCTTTTCCCCTCATAGTGTGCAATCTAAACCACTCCCAAATAATATCTTTCCCATTTCCATTTACTATCAAATTCCTTTAAAATTAAATAAATGATGTTAGCTACTCATCTACACCTGAACTTTTTCTTCTCCTTTACCAGTGAAACTGAGATCATTTAATTAATAATCCGTTGCTCAGTTAATTCTCATTAGGAGCAGTGTACCTCACTCATAAAATTTCTTCTGCACTTACCACTCTGATACTCCATCCTTTATTTTCCTCTGACACCTCTGATGGTTTGCAGAGAGTTATACATCATTTCTAAAGCCCATTCAGGTTTACAAGAGATGATTTCATTCATTAGGATTCCTTCCATTAGTGGAGAACCAAAATGGAGAGGACTGAAGGTGTCCAGAGGACATACAACCAAAAGTTACTAAACTACTTTCTAAAGAAGATGGCTCTATAAACTAAAAACAAAACAAAACAAAAACCTGTTTTTGTCAAAGTGAGCCTGAAATTGAAAGTGGGGATTAGTAAGAGTTAGGTTAGGCTGAATTGCTTTGATTAATGTATATATACTCTACCGGTAGGCCTCCTCTGAGAGGAAGGACCTAGAGATGTAAATATCAACAACTAATGCAAACACAAGCATTGATGCTAAAGGGTTAACAAGGGACCTTGGGGAATACACACGCATTGTGAGGGTTTTTTTAATTTGTTAACTGTGCATTAAAGAATGCATCTCACCTTTAATTTTCCCTGAAAATTTTTCAATAGCTATATGTTGTTCACTTTTGTTTTTTGTGAGTAGATTCTTTAGGAATATTCAGAGGTTCTAATTTCAAAGATAAGAAATGGGACTTAAGAACCATGACAATAAGCAGTCATCTAACATCTAAACAGTGTAGCATTTTCATAGAAAGCGATAGAGTGAAAAAGAAAAATGAACACATAAAAACAAGTGATTTTTACTATAATGGCCAATGATTATCAATTAAATTATTAATTACACTCATTCACATTTAGTAAGTTTGTCTACACAGGAAAATAAAACTGGAGTTCATCAATTATCCAGAAATTTTATATGATTTAAAAGCACCTTTTTATTATACACATACACACATTAACACAAACAGGTTGGAGGATTCATTATCCAGAATATCATTTAGAAATACAGAGATTATATATTTCTGTCCTCTTTGTTAGTGAATTCAAAAATCATCCAATAGCTAGATACTGTATACCACGGAACTTTAATACTAAAGCATTTATTTCCTAAAACTGAGCAGCCATATTCATTTTTAACATAAATCCTTTTTCTTGTATAAGTTTCCTTTTAGAAAACTGTTCCACTTCTGTACAACCATGCATATAATGAGTAACAAAATCATCAATAATGATAGTGATGCTATTACTTACACTTAATATTCTTACTAACAAAGGGTCCCAATATAAAAAGAGAAGAGGAAAGGACACTCTCTCATGTGATCTCTGTGCACATTCTACAGGGAATGCTTACCATCCTACGTCATTAAAGACTCCCTTTTTTATCCAGTGAAAGTGCTACCACAATTTCACATTTCATTTTGCTAGAGCATAACATCTCTGTACCATGGACAAGAAGAGGCACACCTAAAACCACATACAACAAGCAGCATCTGCATACGGAGGTGGTCTCCCTGGCTCCTTTACAAGCACATTTCAGGCCCCACTGCAAAGTAAATCTTTTCTATATACTTTGTTGGTGGGGTTAAAATTGACATTTAAAAAAATATCTGAAGAGTACATAAGATTAAGTGATTGCAGCTATCAGGCATTACACAACTCCTAGAGGTTACTTTCATCCTCCTCGTCCTTGATTCTTGAGTCACTGACTTTAAAATAACTCCTGGAAGACACTGTAAAATCATTCCAAATCAAGGATTTGGGTATATTAATATGCTTACCTTTTAACCAAGATAGTTGGAATTCTTCAAACTGCTAATTCCAGAGAAAGACTCTAAGTGACTTAACACTGACTTTGACTGCACAACCCTATAACAGGTTTAGTAACACACACAGATCCATCAGTGGGTGTGGTTTCTCCCTCCCCTTCCCTTTATAACCTCATTGCTTGCCCCAAGTTTTACTTCACAGACTACCAAAGGAGCTAAGAAATTGCTTTCTTTTTTAGTGGGACCCTGTGGATGACTCATAAACAGACATTTGGTAGGCTGGCAAAATATTGTACTATGAATGTCCACTAATGATGTCCCATTGTTTTTAAATCTCCTTCTCAGTGTGGAGCTGCACTAATTGAGGGCTGACATAGGCACAACTCCGGTTCCTGAGGTGCTACACAGTTAATATCAGTCAACTCTGCGCTTTCTGTCATTCTGGGGTTACTGGAGCGCTTACACCATACTTTGGATTACATTCATATATAAAATTATACATTTCATTTGAGCATTACTAGCTTTCCTTTTCCCTGAGTTGACTTCTTAAATCTTTTTTTTTTTTTTTTTTTCAAAAGTAACAGGTAGATATAAGGACATGCAATGAGTCAGGGATCCATTCAATTCCTTAATATATAATTTCTTTCAACAGTATCTTCAGACGACATGGATAACTCAGGACAAAGCATGAAAACTATTAATACTACAGCAAATACCATCCATCCATCAGTAAAATCTGTCATAAAAAATAATTAGAACCTATAATCGTGTACTTATTGTTTTGCCTTTTAATATTTGGCCTCAAAAGCAGGTGAGGTAACAACAGTTTTCTTGGTAACTTTTAGTAATCAGAAAAATGGAAATTAAAACCCAGATTTATGTGAGTCTAAAACTTGTGTGTGTGTAACTATTAAACAGCACTGGCTCATAATTGTTTTCTTGCATTCCTGGGAGAAGTAAAGATATACTTATTCTCTGACCTACCCTTCCTTTGACTAACATTGTATTTTGAGAAATAACTAGCGTTACATAACTGACATCTACCACAATTATGCCCATCCTATGGACACTATTAACCAAGAAATAAGCAACTGACTTAACCAAGTTTCTGCATTTATAGATCCTTACAAGGGACATTTTAAACGCCTCTTGCATACATTCTATTCTCTCTTCTGAATATATGATACCATTATAATCTCATATTTTGTAATGGACAAGCATTTTACATTTTCCAAATATTTTTAAGCGTTTTAGATTCTCCATAGTATAACATTTTATAGGCTGCAACTAATAAACCTTTACATTAAAAACATTAACTTGTTATCATTTCACAGATCTGCTAAATGTATCATCTGAGATAACTACATCAAATAAATGCTTTTTAGAATACTGCCAGAATTGGTTGGCAATAAACCATGCTAAAACCATTTGTGTGAAGATATAAAATATATTTTCCTAAATTGCTTTTCCAAAAGCATATGTGAAAGAAAAAATTAATGTGGTCTTTGAACAACATGAATTATTAAATAAAAAGCATTACAAAAATATAGAAATATTTAATTACATTGGTAAAGCTTAATTAGATGATCTCATAGAAGTAGAATAATATCAACTTCTCTTTTAACAACTCAATTTTTTTAAAAAAATGTTTTTCTAAGCTGTTCCAATTCCTACATACACTTGTTTCAAATTTTAAACTAGTTAAATATCCCCATCTTCTTAGTCTTACATATACACAATACATAAAGCATAACTATTTATTGATCTCTGATTGCAACAGTATTAAAATAATAACCGGAGTACTGCATTTAGAGGGAAGAACTAGATTTAACTTTATAAATATTCATATATTCTAGACAAGAAACATGGGCCTAAAGTTTATATTGCACACTAACAATCTAAACATGCAATTCAAATAAACCATCTGTAGTCTTCCTGATGATCCATCTGTGGGGATATTTAAACACTGACAGCACAGGTGAACAGTCACAATAAATCTCTTGAATTAAAATACACAAGCACGTGCACTCACACGTGCACACACACACACACACACCCATACCAGTTACTGACATTAGTTTTGCAAAATTATCCAACTTTAAAACTCAACAATGATTTCCTATAATCGTGCATGCTGCCTTTTCTTAGACTCACCTACATGAATTAAGAATAAAATTTAAGCATCTATGACATCCATTTAGTGAACAAGAACAATCTGGAAAAATCAAGCCATACCCCCTGTTTACAATATACACAATGCAGGGAATGAAGGGCGAGCAAGCTAAATTTTGTTTAGTTTATTTGAATCTCAATTTTAATAATACTTTGCCATATGCATACATACCCTTGATACTTTAATTCATCCTTAGGTAGAATTACAGTCCATAAAATTCAAGTTAGTAATGAGAGGAGAGATGCTTTCTGACACAAATACTCCTGAGAATTCAAAGCACTAGTAAGCCATTATCTTTAGTTTAGAAGGTAAGGAAGAAGGTTAGAAAGCATTTACATTTCAGTTACCAAATAATGTATGATATATGTATATTTACTCTTTAGCATCACAAGGTTGAGTTTCTGTCAATGTCTGCTTATTAATTAGGATAAATATTTGAAGGTGATTGTCCAAGGTCCAATTACCTAAAATCTTAAGTATGTTTTTAAAAGGAAAGTGCATTTGCTAGAATGGTTTGTGCCATGAAAGCTTGAATATGTTCACTAATCCACTGTGACCTCACTGATCTGCTTAATTAACTCAAATATAACTTAAAAACTATCTGGATTTTCTTAAAGTTAGGAAAAGTACAGAGTATCAGCATTTTCTTTCTTTAAGACTATATTTTTTTCTAAATAAAATATATTAGTGATTATTGCTATGTTCATTTTAATGCAAACTCCAAAATCTCATTCTTCTGTGCGCTAAAGAAGACTTATTTTATAGATATGATCAAATTATCATTTGAAATAGTCCCAGTAAACATAATTTCCCATTAATTTACTATAATAAACATAAAAGATACAACTACTTCAAAGTTTTATTTACATTCCTTAAGGGTTCTCATAAACTTATATTTTCATCACTTTTAAATCTTCAGTCTTTACTGGAAATTATTCTGATAAGAAACAACTTTTCATATTTTGTGCCCCCTACAAAAAAAAAAATTGTAAAAAGACTCAGATTTATTTTCTCTGTTCATGACTAGATAATATGTAGCAAGCATTTGCTTTTCATTTTGTGAAACTGTCAGGTATGATGAAGAATAAAATTTAAAACTTAGCTTCGGAATCTATAAATAAAGGTATGCACAGTCTGATGCAATAATATTAACATTTTAGAAGAAGAAAAAAACGTTCCCTTTAATTTATCTCATTTTCCCCACACGCCCACCAATTTTATTCAGCCATACCTTGGGCATCTCTTATTTTTCTTTTTCTTTCTTGCAAAAAGAAAGCTAAAGAACAAGGGTCCTTGAGAAGGGGAAAAGGGAATCCAAAGTTATCTTGCTCTGATTTAAAAGGGAGAACTATGAGGATAAGAAATAATTATACAATGAAATTCAGGGACGGATTAAATCCAGCAGAGAATCCCCTATGTACTGCGTATGGGGGATCAGCAAGGACAGCTTTCCTTAGCCTGTTGTTTCATAATCTTTCCTCCAGCAAATTTTGCCTCTTGAAGTCTCTCCTACAGGTTTTGCATGCCTAGAAAAGAGTCTGAGCCCACAGTCACAGGCTGTTGAATAGCCACAGGCTTAGATATTGGCAAGGGTTTCATCCTTTTTAGTTTCCTCAAAAAGAAAATAAAAACAATCCACAAAAAACACCATAGGGATAAGAAGAAAATGGAAAGGAGCACAGATAAGGACAGAGAGGCACTGTTCTCCTGCAGACTAAGCAAGCGGGGCTGTGTGCACTACAAACTCCTTTCTGTACTGCTTTATGTTGAAAATGCCAAATGTGCCCATATTACCCTCAAGAGTATAGCTGGTCTGTTTGGGCCAAAAGGTCTATAGACCCAACCATATTGCAAAGCTTTTCCACTAAGGCTGTCAGCTCAGACACAGATGACATCCTCTCTTGGTAGGACCTTGAGTGCCATCAGGACTATCATGCTGGGAAATTCATTCATACTAAATTTTACCCTGGACCCCTCTCCAACTCCCTGCTCTGAAACAGTAACTAGATTTATTTAGGAATAAAACTAGTATTCTCTGTGTAAGCCCCACTAGACAGAGAAAAGGAGAACTGTGAATCTGGATAGAAGGCAAATGGATTTTCCTTCCCCAGTAAAGAGTGTCTGGCATACCCTTTTATTAGAGCATTATTTATACTATATTAAGAAATTATGTTAGTATCTGTCATTTACACTGGACTAAAATCTCCTTGAAGGCAGTGTTTTTCTTTGTTGTCATACACTTGATTCTAAAACTATGATTTTCAGTACTGGATGTTTACTGTGTGAATAGATTATTTTAATCAATAGATGATTTTATCATCCTGTTTTTCCAGGTTTCTCTGACCATCTTACAGGCTTCAATTTCACTGCACGGTTTTCAATTCTCATTCACTTTGCAATATTATTCTGTTTCGTTTTGATGATTTTGATACTATGCCTGCATTTAATCAGGAACACACACAGATTAGTCCCCTCATTAGTACCCACACTGTGAGATGTGTCTTAGATGCAAAATATATGGAAGTTACCGATAAGGACTCAGTGGCTTGATTTGGATGTTTTACAAAGTTAGATCTACAGAATAGATATTGAACCTGGTTCCAGGAGCCTTCTGTGGGTTTCCCAGAGATGTTGTAACATCAAAATATTTTCCTTTGCGTGACATAACAGTAGATAAAGAAATCAAAGATCAATCCCCAAGTAGTATCAAAATTTGACCAGAAGTAATGACCCAAATGATCAGTGATGTTGAGCATCTTTTCATGTACCTGTTGGCAATCCATATGTATTCTTTGGGGAAAAAATGTCTATTCAGTTTCTCTATCCATTTTTAATTGGGTTGTTTGTTGTTGTTTGAGTTTATATATTTTGTAATAATAACCCCATGTCAGATATATGGTCTGTAAATATTTTCTCCCATTCTATAGGTTACCTTTCCATTTTGTTGAATGTTATTATGCTGGGAAGAATCAAAACCACAATGAGATATGACCTCATGCCTGTTGTAATGGCTACCATCAAAAAGGCAAGACAGACAAGTGTTGGCGAGCATGCAGAGAAAAAGGAACCTTTGTACACTGTTGGTAGAAACGTAAATAAGCCACTATGAAAAACAGTATGGGGTTTTCTCAAAAAATAACAAAATAGTGACATCATATGCTCTGGCAATCCTACCTTTGGGTCTATACCCAAAGGAAATGAAAACAGGATTTCGAAGAGGTATCTGCCCTCCTATGTTATTACAGTGTTACTTACAACAGCCCAGGTATGGAAACAACCTAAAACTCTGGCAATGGATGAATGAATACAGACGTGACATCATTTATAATGGAATATTTTCACCCAGAAGAAAGAAGGAAATCCTGTCATTTGTGACAGCATGGATGGATCTTGAGGGCATTATGCTAAGTGAAGTAAGTCAGACAAGGAAAGACAAATGCTTTATGATCTCATAAATGGAATCTAAAAATACTGAGGCTGTAGAAAGAGAAAGTTGAACGGGGTTTACCAGGAGCTAAGGTGTTGGGGGTAAATAGGAAGATACTTGTCCAAGGGTACAAATTTCTAGCTATAATTCAGGGGATCTAATGTACAGCATAGTGATTAGAATTAATAATACTCTATTTTATGCTTGAAAGTTCCTAATAAAGTAGATTTTAAATATTCTCAACACAAAATTAAATGGTAATTATGTGACACGATGCCAGTGTTACCTAGCTATGGTGGTAATCATTTTGCAGTAAGTGTATCAAATCAACACACTGCACACCTTAAACCTACATAATGTTCTATGGCAATCATAGATCAAAGCTGGAAAAAAAGAAGTGATTCAGTAAGAGAGGCCTGAGAGAAGAAAAATCTGCTCTTTAACAGTTTTCCTGGAAACTGATCATCTCGAATAGGGACTTGAGTGTCTTTTTTTTTTTTTTTAATAACAAGTATTAGTTTTTCAAACATTCAAAAATCTGTAAACTTCTTCAGGAAATAATATAACCAGAGTTTTTGTTTGTTTGTTTTTTTAAATAACTCTATGCTTCAAATTTTTATTTGATGATTTTCAGATACTTTCTCCAGTATTAATTCATATATAAACCTAGTAGCAATAATTCTCTTATTTTCTGATATAAAAACAATACAAGAAATTATTTGGTAAAACATTATTATATATTATATATTTATATATATTATAATGCTTAGATTGGAATTTCTAACAGTTTCCTATAAATATTTTTCCAAGTTTATTTGTATGATAGCTAATCCTAAAATGTCATCAACATCACAGAAATTAAATGTAATGAGGCACTGAAACTTAAGGGTGTGGAATTCCATGGTAGATAGTGGAGTAGAAGGATCCTGGGCTCAACTTGTCTCATAAATACAACTAGATAATATCCCCAGTAGCATAAACAACACAGAAAATTACACCAAAACTGGCATAATAGACTGTCCATAACTCAAAGTACATAAGAGGCCACATCAAAAAGGGTAGGAAGGTTGAAGATCCTGGTGGAAGCCAAAGGGACCTACAGGATTGTGTCAGGGCTATAGGAAATGGGAGTCCCCGCCTTTAAAGAGACAGCACAACAAACAACGATGCGGAGATACAGTAAAGAAAAGGTATACAGCTAGCTCGCTCGCTCTCTCCCCCTCAAAAATAAACAAACATTAAAAACAAAAATTTTTAAAAAGGGGGGGTGCAACTGGGTTGCTCAGTTGGTTAAGTGTCCGACTTCAGCTCAGGTCATGATCTCACAGTTCATGAGTTTGAGCTCCATGTCAGAATCTGTGCTGACAGCTCAGAGCCTTCAGATTCTGTGTCTCCCTTTCACTCGGCCCCTTCCCTGCTGTGTGCGCACTCGCACTCTCTCCCTCTCTCAAAAATAAATAAACATTTAAAAAATTAAAGAAAAAAAGAAGGTATACAGCAAAGAGATTTGTTTACAAATCTCAGAGTGTGTGCTAGAGGTGCCGGGATCTTTGGGACACTTCTCCAAGAACAAAAGAGCTGTCAGGCATCATATCCCTCATCTCCCAGACTGCATACATGGACACCTGCAGAAATCAGTGCACCGTAAACCTCTGCACCTGTCCTGCACGTACACCACCTACCCTGCCCTTCTGCAGATCCCCTCCTCCAACGTGGCAGGCATCTTCAGGGGTTTTCTCAGGCAGCTTCAGGTCCTCTCCTGTAGCAACTACTGAGGACATTGCTGGCACTGTCCCCCCCGACGCCTGCATTCTCCTGTGACCCTGCCTCATCCAATACACCCTTGGCCAGAGCCCATCCAAAGTGGGGCCAGAAGCCTGAAAGTGTGCAAGCAGAGCCAACAGGAGACAGCACCAGTTCAAAGTGATTCCCGCCCTGGGAAGAGGGGGAAATAATCACACAGACCATTATGAGTGCAGCACCACAGGGGCAGACATCTGGTATGACTGCAGGCCCCACCCACCAACAAAAGCCGCTCAGGGGGCAACACAAGGAAAGCCCCCTAAAGTTCAGTACTATTGCATCTCTGGAAAATTCGTGGTTTGGCTTAATTCAAGTTCAACGTGGCCCCAGACTGGCCCACTAACAACACAGGGACCAACCCGGCCCACAATAGGCAAAAAGAACAACTGTAGACGACTGGCCTGAATGCAAAAGCACCTCAGCCACAACAGGAGAGCACACACACAACAAATATAGGAGACATCCCTGAAATACCAGGTCCTGGTTAACAGGGGACATTGTACTACACATGATAGAACCTCTTTTCATAAGGGCACTATTATTAAGAGCAGGAGACTTAGCTGACTTTCCTACCACAGAGAAAGACACAGAGGAATTAGACAAAACTAGAAGACCAAATAGTATGTCCCAAATGAAAGAACAGGACAAAATCATAGCAAGAGACCTAAACAAAATGGAGCTAAGTAATAATCCTGATAGAGAGTTTAAAGTAATGATCATTAAGATATTCACTGGATTTGAGTAAAGAGTGGAGGACATCAGTGAGATCCTTACCAAAAAGAAAACATGGAAAAGAACCAACCAGAAATAAGAACTTAATAATGGAAATTAAAAATACACACAATGGAATAAATAGTAGACCAGATGAAACAGAAGAATGGAACCACAACTGGGAGGACAGTATAATGGAAAACAATCAGCTGAACAGAATAAAGAAAAAGAAAAAAAATTAAATTAGAAAAAGATTCAGAGAACTCAGAGACACCATCATGTGTAATAACATTTGCATTATAAGGATCTGAGAAAAAGAAGAGAGAGAAAAGGGAAAAAAGAAAATACTTGAAGAAATAATAACTGAAAACTTCCTTAATCTGGGGAAGGAAACAGAAATCCAGATCCAGGAGGGATAGATAGAGAATCCACAACAAATCAACCCAAGGTGGTCCACACCAAAATATATAATAATCAAAATGGCAAAAAGTAGTGGTAAAGAGAGAAAAGAAAATAGTTACAAACAAGGGAAACCTTGTGAGGCTGTCAACTGATTTTTCGGCAGAAACTCTGCAGGCCAGAAGGGAGTGGCATGATATTTTCAAAGTGCTGAAATAAAAAACCTGCAACCAAGAATACTCTATCCAGTTAGTCTATAACTCAGAATAGAAGGAAAAATAAAGAATTTCCCAAACAAAAGTTAAAGGTCTTCATTACACTAAACCATATATAGGAGAATGTTAAAGAGAGTTCTTTTAGTGGAAAGAAAAGAACACAATAATAAGAAAGGTAAGAAGCACAAAATCAGTGCAATTAAGTATATCTGTAAAAATCAGCTAAGTCATTCACAAAATAAAAAGACATAAAACCATGACACCATATACCTAAAACATGGGAGGGTGAGGAGTAAAGAATGGGTTCAAACATAAGTGACAATTAACTTAATATAGACTGCTATACACAGAAGATGTTATGTAGAAACTAATGAAAACCACAAATCAAAAATCCATAACAGACATGTGAAAAATATATAAATAAATAGAGAAAAGAATTGAAGTTTCTCCCTGAAGAAAGCCAGCAAACTATAAAAGAGCAAGAGAAGAAAGCAGAGAAGAACTATAAAAACAACAATAAAACCAGTTACAAAACAGCAATAAGGACATACCTATCAATGCTTTTGTTCAATGTAAATGGAGTAAATGCTCCAATTAAAAGACACAGAGTATGGAATGATTTAAAAAACAAAACAAAACAAATGACTCATCTATATGCTGCCTATCAGGGATTCATTTCAGATGTAAAGACACATGGAGACTGAAACTGAAGGGATAGAAAAGAAAGCTGGGGTAGCAAAACCTGTATCAGACAAAATAGGCTTTCAAACAAAGACTGTAACATGATTAAATATATAATCATGAAGGGGACAATCCAACAAGAAGATATAACAATTACAAATATTTGAGCCCCCAAAAGGGAAACACCCAAATATATACGCAGCTAAAAACAAACATAAAAGAAATAATTGATACTAATAACATAATAGTACAGGACTTTAACAGACCACTAACATCAACGGATAGATCATCCAAACAGAAAATCAGTAAGGAAGCAGTAGCAATGAACAGCACACTGGACAAGATGGATCTTCCAGATATATTCACAATATTCCATCCTAAAACAGCAGAATACACATTCTTTTCAAGTGTACATGAAAAATTTGCCAGAAGAGATCACATCTGAGGCCACAAAATGAGTCTCAACAATTTCAAAAAGACTGAAATCATACCATGCATCTCTTCTGACCACAATACAATGAAGTTAGGAATCAAACACAAGAAAAAACATCTGGAAAAACATAAATACATAAAAAGTAAATAACATGTTGCTACAAAATGAATGGATGAATCAAGAAATCAAACAGGAAATTAAAAAAAATACATGGAGACTATGAAAATGAAAACACAATGGTCCAAAATCTTTGGGACACAGTACAAGCTGTTCTAAGAGGGAAGTTTATAGCAATACAGGACTACATCAAGAAGCAAGAAAAATCTCAAATAAGCAACCCAACTGCACCTAAAGGAGCTAGAAAAAGAAAAACAAACTGAACCCAAAACAAGTAGAAGGAAGGAAATAATCAACATTAGAGCAGAAATAAATGAAATAGAAAATGAAAACAAACAATAACAAAACAGGCTAGTGAAAACAGGAGCCAATTCTTTGTAAAGATCAAAAAAAGTGATAACTCTAGCCAGACTCATAAAAAAATGGAATTGGAGGGGGCGGAGCTCAAATAAACAAAAACAGAAATGAAAGAGGAAAAGTAACAACCAACACTACAGAAATACAATTGTAAGAGAATATGATGAGAAACTATGTGCCAACAAATTGAACAACCTAGAAGAAATGGATAAATCACTAGAAACATATAACCTCTCAAAACTGAATCAGGAAAAAATTGAAAATTTGAACATACCAATTACCAGCAGTGACAGTGAATGAGTTATCAAAAAGCTCCCAAAAACCAAAAGCCCAGGACTAGACAGCTTCTCAGGTTAATTCTACCAAGCACTTAAAGAAAAGATAATACTTATCCTTCTCAAACTATTACCAAAAAATAGAAGAGGAAGCAAAACTTAAAGATTCATTTTATGAGGCCAGCATACCCTGATAAGAAAACCATATAAAGTCACTACAGTGAAAGAAAACTACAGGCCAATATCTCTGAAGAACACAGATGCAAAAATCCTCAACAAAATATTAGCTAACCAATAATACATTTAAAAAGTCATATAATACATATAATACACACCAATGATACATTTTAAAACAATACATTTAAAAAATAATACATTTAAGATACATTAAAAATTTTCAGTGATAAAAATCTGAGAGTTGTTCAAGATCAGGAACAAGACAAGGATGTCCATGCTCATTACTTTTATTTGCTGTAGTACTAAAAGTCCTAGTCACAGCAATCAGACAAGAAAATAACAGACATCCAAATTAGAAAAGAAGAAGTAAAATGTTCACTATTTGCAGAAAATATGGAGAAAACTCTAAGACTTCACAAAATAAACTACTAGAACTGATAAATAAATTCAGTAAAGTAGCAGGATACAAAATCAATACACATAAACCCTTTGCCTTACTATTCACTAATAATAAAGTAGCAGAAAGAGATATTAAGAAAACAATCCTATTTACAATTGCACCAAAAAGAGTAACATACCGAGGAATAAATATAACCAAGGAGGTAAAAGACCACTACTTTGAAAATGTAAAACACTGAGGTAAGAAATGGAAGATGACACAAACAGATGCAAAGATATTCAATGCTCAAGGATTAGAGGAACAAATATTTTTAAAATGTCCACATTGAGGAGGGCACCTGTTGGGATGAGCACTGGGTGTTGTATGGAAACCAATTTGACAATAAATTTCATATTAAAAAAATAAATAAAATAAAATGTCCATACTACCCAAAGCGATCTATACATTTAATGCAATCCTTATCAAAGTACCAACAGCATTTTTCACGGAACTAGAACACATAATCTTAAAATTTCTATGGAACCACAAAAGACCCAGAATAGTCAAAGCAATCCTGAGAAACAAGAACAAAACTGGAAGTATAATAATCTCAGAGATAAAGATATACTACAAAGCTGTACTAATTAAGGCAGTATGGTATTGGCACAAAAACAGACATAAAGATCAATGGAACACAATAGAGAGTCCAGAAATAAACCTATAAAATGGTCAATTAAGTTTTGATAAATGAGGCAAGAATATGAAATGGTGGGGGGTGCTGGATGACTCAGTTGGTTAATTGTCCTACTCTTGATTCCGGCTCAGGTCATGATCTCCTGGTTCATGAGTTCCAGCCCCACATTGGGCTCTGCACTGATAGTGTAGAGCCTATTTGGGATTCTCCCCTCTCTCTTGGCCCTTACACTGGACATTCTCTCTCAAAATGAATAAATAAGCTTAAAAAAAAAAGAATATGTAATGGGGAAAAGACATCTGTAACAGATGGTGATGAGAAAACTGGAGAGCTACATGCAAAAGAATAAACTGGACCACTTTCTTATACCATACAAAAGAATACACGCAAAATGGATTAAAGACTTAAACATCAGACCTAAAACCATAAAAACTCCTAGAAGAGAACACAGTCAGTAGTCTCTCTGACACTGGCTGCAGC
Organism: Leopardus geoffroyi; assembly: GCF_018350155.1. Classification (NCBI taxonomy): domain Eukaryota; kingdom Metazoa; phylum Chordata; class Mammalia; order Carnivora; family Felidae; genus Leopardus; species Leopardus geoffroyi. Next base: position 23,522,526 of record NC_059327.1, on the reverse strand, counting down.
GACGTATTTCTAGATATGTCACGCAAGGTAAGGGAAACAAGAACAAAAATAAACTATTGGGACCACATCAAAATAAAAAGCTTCTGCACAGCAAGGAAAACAATCAACAGAACAAAAAGACAACCTACTAGATGGGAGAAGAAATTTGCAAATGATATTTTGATAAAGGGTTAGTATCCAAAATAGATAAAGAACTGATAAAATACAACACCAAAAACTAAATAAATAAAAATAAATACATAAATAAATAAATAAATAAATAAATAAATAAATAAATAAATAAAGCAATTTAAAAAATAAGAAGACACGAACAGGTATTTCTCCAAAGAGAACATTCAGATGGTCATGAGATGCATGCAAAGATGCACCTGTTAGAATGGCTAAAATCAAAAACACAAGAAATAGTAAGTATTGATGAGTATATGCACTGTTGGTGGGAATGCAAACTGGCACAGCCACTGTGGAAAATAATATGGAAGTTCCTCAAAAAAGTCAAAATAGAAATACCATACAATCCAGTATTCTACTATTGGGTATTTACCAATTAAATAAGAATATTAATTTGAAAATATATATGCACCCCTATGTTTCTTGCAGCATTATTTATAATAGCCAAATTACAGAAGCAGTCCAAGTGTCCGTCGACACTTGGATAAAGAACAGGAGGTATATATACAATGGAACATTACTCCGCCACAAAAAAAGAAAGCAATCTTGCCATTTGCAAAAACATGGATGGATCTAGATAGCGAATATAATGCTAAGTGAAATAAATTAGTAAGAAAAAGGCATATACCATATGATTTCATTCATATGTACAATTTAAGAAACAAAAAAAGGACAAAGAAAAAAAGAGACAAACCAACAAAACACTGACTCTCAAATACGGAGAACAAACTGATGGTTACCAGAGTTGGGGGAGGGGTTGGTAAAATAAATGAAAGGGATCAAGAATACACTCATCATGATGAGCATTGAATAATATATAGAACTACTGAATCACTATATTGTATACCTGAAATGGGATACTGCATGTTAATAATACTGAAATTAAAATAAAAAAAATTTTTTTAAAGATTTTTAAAGTAATGGAAATTCAGTTTCAGTGGAATTTTAAACTTTTTATTCTCATCTTTGATTCTTCAGATATTTTTATACACATTTTTCTATAATAATTTATTTTAATAGAATATATACAAATGAAATTGTATATTCTGATAGGCATTCAGAAAGGCCTATCTAAACCAATGATTTAATTTTTATGAAGTGAATACTGAAGCATTACTTAATGGCAGTAGGCAGATAACCAGAACGAGCTTCTCATTAACGCGGGTGTTGGAAGTCCTTTAACACCCACCCTTCCCATATCCCCAAACCTATATTTCATCTGTATTTATAGGTATACAACAAGTTTCAATTTTCACAAAGGGAACTAGATTTCTCACATTTCCTTAAAAATGCCCTTTACTTATACCTAACTTTCATAACATAAACAAAATAAAAAATAGCTAAGTTTAACCAGTAACAACAGACAAGCCTAGTATTGTATTAGTTGTAAATAACAAAATAGTGTTCAGTGCTAAATTAAAGTTACTTAGTACTTATGTTAAATATTGAGATAAGGGTTGAGATATATTGAGATAAATCATATATGAGGTAAAGTCATATATTCATATTCTCTTGTTCATTCTCCCCTCTTCCCACTCTCTTATACATATTCTTCTTATGTAAATATAAATAGGGTTAATAAGCATACATTTCAAAGTGAGAATACGAAGTATATAAACAGTTCTACTAAAAAGGACAATTAGCAAATAAACCCAGTGTCAATTATCATGAAATCACCATTATATGCTGAATTCTAACTCTCTGAACATAAACTATCTAAACTCAAAATAGTATTTAGCATTTTTGTATATATCAAACAGTACTTTAAAAAAAACAGATAGGAAGCCTTTTTTGAAATCAAGATAGATGTATCCAGAGATAACTTTCTCTGTGTAAGTATTCTTCAACTGGATATCCTATACTATTGAATCAAATGTTCATCTCTGATTTCATGACAGGGATCCTCATGGAATGAGTTTTAAAAATTGAGCAATTCATAACTGATATAGTATACTCTCTACAGAGTGCAAAACAAGTTATGCACAGAATTTGACCAATACTCATTTGTATTTTTTATATGTTTCTTTTATGACTGCTGTTTCAGTAAGGGTAAGATAATATGTTTGGTTTATTTTTTATAGTTTGGAGTACTCTCTATTCAACTGAAGATATTCCATCTGGGAACTGCCTTTCCACCAACATGGTAACTGAGACACCCTGTTAGAACTTGTACCTCTGACTATACCTAGAGTTGCTCAGTCCCATGGTGAACACCTGTCTCCGGTCTGCCCCCAGGATGTCTGATCAGCGCCCCAGGGAGCGTATCTAGTCAGCCTCAGTACAAAAGCTGAAACTTTAAGATTTAAAACTCTGGAGCTATGGGTAGCTTTGGTCATATTTTCTTCCATGGCAGCCTGCAATAATACAGGTAACAAAATCACCACAGGTGACAAAACTACATCTAAGACACACACACACACACACACACACACAAATTCTAACAATATATCCATATCCCTTCACACATCATTATTTTTCTAATGTATACAGAAGATTTTAATAAGAAAACTCTAATGTTCAAGTATTTTTGAATATGTGTGTTGTAAGTTTTCTCAATTAGAAGGCATGAAACTTGCATCCTCTGCAGTGTTTTTCATAGTAGAGGGGAAGGGACATGGCACTTTCTGATGTTCATATATTCTAACCATGTTAGGAAAACAGAAACCTATGACAAACACTTATCCAAGGACTCTGGTCTCCAAACAACACTTGGTATAGAAGAGTTGAATGTATTTCCCAAGTGTTTCTCATACATCCAAGCTTTATGAATAGTGAATGATATATATTAAGCTCTTCTAATATGTCAATGTGTTTATGTCCTTACATATATTATTTCATTTATTTCTCACAGTAACTTTTGAAACAGTAATTATCATCATCTTATAGTTGAGGAATTTGAATCTTAAAAGGAAGAGCCAGAGGCAAATTCAAACCCAGATTTGACTGAAGTCATGCCCACCTTAAATATTATATAATCTCAAAATTCTTTATCCAGTAAGGCAATATGCTGGTTTGGATTGGCAAGCAAACAGATGGGGAGTTTTACCCTGACTCCCACGCTTCAGGTTATGATAAAAAACTATAAATGTCAGAGCAACAATTTCACTTCACATGTGTCCCAGGCTTATTCCTTGTGATACTATAAGGACTCTTTAGAAAGTTATGACTCAGCTTTTCCAATACACCCCTCAAGAAATTCATTAGAATGATTTATTCATGTTCCTCAGTAAGGAAAGATATAAAAGAGACTCCTGAAAGAGATTTTTAGCAGGGCATCTGGGGGGGCTCAGTCAGTTAAGCGTTTAACCTCAGCTCACATCATGACCTAGGGGTTCATGGGTTCCAGCATGCCACTGTCAGTGCAGAGCCTCTTTGGGATTGTGTCTCTCTCCCTCTCTTTGCCTCTGCCCCTCTGCCATTTGCACTCTTACTCTTTCTCTCTCTCTCAAAATAAATGAATACATTTAAATTTTTTAAAACAGATTTTTAGCAAAAGCTAAAAGTGGGCAAGGGATACTTATTTCAGGGAAGGAATCACTTATGAATAAGATATCTAAACAAAATTAAATGACTATGCTTTAAAATGGTGCATGTTTGGGGCGCCTGGGTGGCGCAGTCGGTTAAGCGTCCGACTTCAGCCAGGTCACAATCTCGCGGTCCGTGAGTTCGAGCCCCGCGTCAGGCTCTGGGCTGATGGCTCAGAGCCTGGAGCCTGCTTACGATTCTGTGTTTCCCTCTCTCTCTGACCCTCCCCCGTTCATGCTCTGTCTCTCTCTGTCTCAAAAATAAATAAAAACGTTAAAAAAAAAATTTTAAATGGTGCATGTTTAACCCCAGAAGTAAAATAGGTTATAATATATATTATTTATTCTATTAGCTATGGAGCATTTATGATGCATACAGTACTGTTACGATCCTGAAATACTTTATTTTATGCAATCTTCATAGCAGTTTACACATGAAGTAAGTAGTGTTATTTTCTCCAATGATTTAATAGAAGCTGGGGGTTAGTGAAATAATTATCCTTGAGTTCTAGCAAATAAATCATATATACCTATCACATTTCACATATAAAAGTGAAAAACCTATAGGAGAATTTAATACACAAGAATTAGGTTGACCTACTGTCATCTAATTTCCATTCAATATATTTTACCTCACTACATGAATTAATCTTACATTTGTAATATTAAATTATACTCAATTTGCCAATAAGCTTACACTCTATAAAACCTAGATTATATGTATAACTACAAAATTAGCAAGCTAAGCTTGCCTGATTTATTACTATTATGTCATTTACTTTATCACCCAACTGAAGATGTTAAAACCAAAATAAGCCATGCTGCAGTCAGGTTACAATAGTCACGATGTTTTCTGCCCAGTTTCCTTGGCAGCTAACGTTTAGTATGACAAAAATCTTCCACTGCTCCAAACATTCCTCACCCTAATTTAGGTCTCATTGAGAGTGGCAAGTTTCACCAAGTAAAGAAAATAAATGTTTTATTCGGATGTGAATTTAAATAAAACCATAATACTCTAATGTTACTTGTGCCACTGTAACTTCCAGTGTATGGTTTAACAGCAAGGTAAGTCACTTTTCAAATTATAAATGCAGATATTCCCAAGTTCATTACCACTAGATCCTAGGATGTGCATTCCACCGATGATATACATAGATGGGGGGTGCTTTTGGTCAAGGTACACCATGTAACCTAACAAATTTAGGACTCCTATAGGGACTATCATAGTAGAAATGTTTCATATGGGATTCAGGTCTGTGGTACCACAGCACCAATTTTTTTTTTTTTTTTTTTTTTTTTTTTTTTTGTACATGATGATGGTCTATTGTAAGACAAATTTTAAAAGCAATTTGTCCATGTTCAAATAACTTACTGGGTAAATAACTCACCCACGTTTAGAGGAACTGTTACCATAGCAAAGAAATACACAAAAAGAGTAACTCAAACAAAGCAAGTATATTTTTTAAAGTCAGAGCCAAGATGTAGAATGGAAAAATTAAGATTTTTAGTTTCTTGCCTAAATTCCATGATTCTGCCTCCAGGGGTATAAAGAATTCTTTAAATATTAATGATACACATTTTTATAGTTGGAACCTAACATAAGTATAGCAAACCGAAGAAAGATCATCAGGTACAAAAACCCAAAGATACACACTGCATTATTAAATCGATAGATTGGTGAAATTTAAATAGGATAAATAATATTAAATTTCATCATTCAAACTGTATGTTAGAAAGGAGTGAAAAGTGACAAATCAGTAGAATATGCATATAAAAACAGGGAACTTTAAGATTGCTTCTTAATCTCAGTAGTCAAAATTACTGATCTGAGTAAATTAAATTGAGTAAATTTACTAACTGAATAAAATAAATTGATGTGTATAATGTCTTTTGAAGTATGAATGAGGAAGGATATTTTACATCTGGGAGAAAGAGGAGTAAGCAGAGGTAAAATAATGAAGTAAATAAGATTAAATGATTAAATAAAATAAATTTAAAAGATTATTTTCCTGTTTACTGTCCTCAGACTCAAACCCCAAGCAATGCTGCTTCTAGGCCCAGGTGAAATAGTCATTTATAATATTTTGATATCACTTAAAAGTTTTTGCATATAAATTCCACAGAGAGGCACCTGGGTGGCTCAGTCAGTTAAGTCTCCAACTCTTGAATTCAGCTCAGGTCATGATCTCACAGTTTGTGAATTTAAGCCCCGCTTGACAGTGTAGAGCCTGCTTGGAATTCTCTCTCTCTCTCTGCGCCTCCTCTGCTCATGTGCTCTCTCAAAATAAATAAACTAAAAAAAAAAAAAAAAGTCACAGAAATATTTTCTTTAATATACAGAGAGTACAAGGAAATAACATTTAGAATCTCTTGGGTAGAAGCACTGAGTAAGTTTTATTTTGCTGGATCATTCCGAGGGACAGCATTCCTCTCGTTGCCCCAATAAATGAGAAAAGTAAGAGTTTTCAAAGTAACTAGTGAGACAACAGTCTTTATTTCTCACTCTTGTTATCATAGAAGATCTCAGATATTCATTTTCTTACCATCGTAGAATACTTCCAAACATGTAACTTCCAAGAATCTTATGCGTGTTTCTTTAAAGCCTTTAAAACACATTAAGCATGAAAGAAGACAGGCAATTCAGTGGTGCTATGATGTAACATGAGTAAAAACTCCTCTGATTATAAACTAGAATACTTAAAGCACCAAGAAAGATGTCTCCAGGCACACACCTTTAATCAAGTTAGCTACATTTACTTAAATTTTGAGAAATCAATTCTATACAAAGCAAAACAATTTTGCGAAATGTGTATTACTGTAAGTGCCTATTCAAGTTCCTGATTTGGTAAATGAATTCTCCTTTTCTCTTTCCCTCCCCTTTGTATGAATAGATGAGATTGTGTCTAATTGAAAACTACAGTCAGAAAACAATCAGGCTGACATAGTTAATAACAGGTATTTCTATTGAAGCACTGTTGAGAACTAAATGTTAAATTTCTTTGCTAAATATGAAATATGTTGTTAATTGTACAACTCTTTTTAAACTAGATGTAAAAGAAAAATCATAGGTTTTTAAGACATCTTTCTTACTGTAAGCCCTCTTACTGTAAGCCCATCTTTAAATATATTTTCAACTTATTGCTATTAATATCTTTTTTTAAGTTTATTTATTTTGAGACAGAGAGAGAGGGGGAGAACTGTGAGATCATGACCTGAGCCAATTTTGGAGGCTTAACCAACTGAGCCACCCAGGCACCCCTGTTCTTAATATCTCTTTATATCTTGTTTTAAATCGTGAACATAAAGTTGGAACAGATCAGTGATAGAGAGGGATATGGTTTTCTCTCTAGGCAATTTAGCAGATTAACAAATGACATATTTTACAGAAGAAAAGTTAAGAGTCTGACTTTCTAAAGTAGCTACCATGCACTTAAAAGAATGAAATGAAATCAGTGTAGGAATCATTAGAAAAAATATATGTATTTATGAGTCTATTACTAATGGGATCTAGAATATTTTTCTTGTGTGGCCACTATATTCTGGTAAAAAAGTAGAGAAAACTATTTAATATGTATTGAACATAATGGTGATAATATCATAAAGACAATAATAAGCATTCTAATCCAATAAATATAAAGATCCTACACAACATTTGCATATAACATTTTAGGACATATTCTATTTATCTAGAATACTGTTTCCCTAATTACAGAGATAGACAATGTGGTTAACAATTAGTTGTTCCCTATTTCCTCCCTCCCCTTTCCCATTTAATGGCCATACAGTTTGAGGTCTGAAGTATCTAAGGCATTCAGCGTGTGGGATTGCCTGACATGACCTACTCATACTCGTTCTGAGGTGGGTAAGATCTTAGGGGATTTTAGGACACAATGGAACTATCCGTCAACACTTTGCTACAATGAGAGGAGCCAAAGTGAGGACAAATTCAAATACAAAGGAGGTCAAGAAGAAAGGACAGAACCACGATTTTGAATGACAACATAAAACCAAAATACATTTCCTCTGGACTTTTCAGTTACTTGCTCCATTATGTCGAATTTATATCTAAAACTAGTTTCAGCTGAGTTTCTATTTGCACTGAAAAGTTTCCTATACTGTGCTGGTCATTAAAATGCATTTATTGAGTGGTAATTCCACCAACTAAACTAGTAAGTTCTAAATGCAATTGGTAATATGAGTCAAATCTCTTGTGCTTCTAATTTTTTTAATTTACACATTTGAAAAATAACCTTTTATTTTTGCTTAGGCCAATTTGAGTTGAATTCACTCCATCCCATTACTCATTATTTTCCTTTAAATCATCATCATCTGAATTTATTGCAATAATCGATGTATTGTCTAGTCCCATTAGACTTTAAGCTCTATGACAGCAAGGACTCTATAGAATATCACTATACTGCCAGCAAGTGAAATATTGCTTGGTATAGAGGAGACACTCAATAAATACCTGTGGAATGAATTAATTAGTAAAATAAAAGTTGAGAAACTGTGCCAGAAGGCAAAATGAATTACAGAAATTGTACAGGACTTTAGAAAGAAAGCAGAGGAAAGGAGGGGCAAGCCAGGGAGGGGAGGGGACCAGAGGAGATGAGATGAGAAAATTAATATTATTAAGAGATGGTAGTTTAGCTGAGCCTCAAATAAGTTAAATTTCACTAGGGCAATGATGGTTTAAGTCTACTGTAAATATATGTAATGCCAAATAATAAAAAACATGGAATAACTGAAGTGTATTTTACACTTAAGGAAAATGATAGGCTGGGGTGACCTATGTAAGAGAGAAATCTGAAACTGTAAGGCAGGTATTGTTATTTCTTATAATAGTTGGACCTGTCAGCAATTGGCCTGTCCTCATTTTATGGAAACTCTCAGTTATGTAATTGGGCAGTTTCCCTTTCCATACAAGCTCCAATCAATCTTGGAGACAAATTTGTGGACTACTTTAATGTGTATTTATCTGGTAATGGATTACATCATTCACCTTGTACTTGGACTGCTTCCTCTCATGCCCTTCTTTGCTCTATCATCTTATTTTAATGAGGCTAAACTAGGTCATCTTTTCTTAAAATTCTAAGCTTATGAGTTTCTCCATTACTAACTAACGTGATTCAAGGGATCCACAATCATCATTCCTGTCCCACATGTCCAAACTTCTATGTCAAATAATACATTTACATTAGGATGCACATATTTTTATAGGAATGTGTCTTACCTTCAGTTTTTATTAACAGACTTACAAAAAATAAGGAGACTTATTCTATATTATGAGACCTGTTGCAATAGCATTCAAGAAATGTTTCCATTATGAATACACTACATACACTGTTGACATTTCCTCACTTCTCAAGTCTCAAGGCCTTCCCTCCTTACCATCCACTTTTAATGTAACTCAGATTCCTAGATATGATGCTCTGCACCCTTCTTTCATTCCCTGGTCTGGGATATTACAGAATATCACTGAGTTACATCACTAGTTAATGGAGTCCTGGAACGGGTGCACCATTTCTGTGATTTCCTTCTTCTCATGAGCCAAGGTGACAAAGTAAAGAGGACTCATTCTCTGAATCCTCTCTTTTTCTCTTATATGCCCTTATGTGACACATAAATCTGTACCTATTGTTCTGGATGGACAGGCCCAAAGTGAACAACTTTTACCAGCTATAATGGGGCTATCAGTTGTCCCAATATTTGTGTCGTTCAGGCACCAGAAGGCAGGTCTAAGAACTGGACTGCTCTTGCAAACAAAGGGATAGGTCTAAGATTCTAGTTTAGTCTTCAAACTAAAAATAGATGAGGCATACCTTATCTGTTTTCATTCAGGATGGCCTAGCATAAGTATTTTTTATTAATTTTTAATATTTATTTTTGAGAGAGAGTGAGGGAGGGGCAGAAAGAGGGAGACAAAGGATTCAAAGAAGGCTCCAGGCTCTGCACTGACAGCAGAGAGCCCGATGTGGGGCTCGAACTCATGAACCATGAGACCATGACCTGAGCCAAAGTTGGACGCTTAACCAACTGAGACACCCAGGTGCTCCCATAAGTAAAGTATTTCTTGAGATCAGCCCATGTCAATAGATTTGGTACTGAATTTTGGAGCCCACGTTCTAGCTAATAAGACTGGCATTTTGTCCTTAGTTATATCTTGGGGACTTCAGAAAGAAAAAGGGGTAGTTGAGGCCATTGGCTAAATTGAATTATGCTGAAAAATATATTACTTTGAAATCACCATCGTGTATATCTAATAATGTGAAACAGTAGGTCTCAGTGAGCCTCCAGGATTATCCCACTTAGAACAGCAATGTTTCCCTTCATACCACTGTCATTCCTGATCCCTTTAACCTACTTTACATTTTTCTTTTTTTCCACAACAGACACTATATTCTAAAATGCTAATTGTGCATATATGTGCATATATATTATCTATTATATGCTGTATATCTTTTGCTTAGTTTCTAGTCATTTCTCATTCCATTCAATCTAAACTCCATGAGGCGAAATGTCATTGTATCATTTACAGATCTATTCCAGGAGTCTGGAATAATGCCTGGCACATTATAAGTGTCCAGTAAATATCTGTAGAAACAATCACTGAATACTTTTTGAGCTACATTTTTACAGTTGCAGAATAAGGCTGCATTAAAAAAATCTGCATTTATAAACCTTAATATTATGCTGGATTTCACAATGAGTTTTAATGTTTCAATGCTTTGTTTACTCAAAAAATTTGTGAATTTATTTCCTATAAATTTTTTTGTCTCATCTCACTTGTACTAACTATTGACTCATTCTTTTTGATCTTTCTTGGGATGGATTCGGCATAAAAGAATTCAAACCGTTGTTCAAATGGATTTAAAACAACAACAACAACGCTAGTTCACCATTTGTTTGTGGCTATGGTTTTGTTGATCTCTGCTGAGTATTGATTTTCACATTAAACTACACTTCCTATTTGCTGTTATTGAAAATGTTAGCAAACAAACTGACTTGGAGAGACATAAACCCAAATGAACAATTAAGTAGCTCTATTACTAATTGGCTTTTTTTTAAGTGTCAGCTGCTTTTTTCATAAAACACTAGGGAAGGCTCACTTGTCTCCACAAGCAGAAAGTGCAAAGAAACAGTATTTTATAATTGCCTATGATAGTCTTCGTTTCATAAGCTTGTAACAATTTTTAAGCCCTCAGTTCCTGTAAGCAAGGCTCTTGATAAGCCTTTATTTATGAATAACTTATATGACCAGTCAGTAAAACATATATAAAAAGATAATCTGGTATGGAATGAGACTCACATAAATTTCTGTATCTGGTCCACGATCTGTATTGGTAAAATTCACCCCTAATAAAGCTCTGTCTGGTGCCCTCATTGCTCATAATTGGGATGAAATAAAATATAGATGCAGCCCCTGTCATCGAGACATGTTAAACAGGTACTCTACAATGCATAGATTATGGAGAAGAGAGAAATAAGGAAATGAAAAACACATTTAGGGCAGGTTCAGGATAACTCCTCTATAGTACATTAAGACCAGGCTCAAGAAATATGCATAGTTAAAAGAATATTATCACATAAAATCTAAGATATTTTACCAAAAACAGCTAAGCTTTCACCTGACTACTCATGAGGGAGTTTCTCACAGTCAGATTTCAGTAACGTTATCAGTGAAGGCCAGCGACCATTAAGAGAGACATGAAGGATGGACTATGTTGTGACAGGCATGTGGGACTCTATTAGAAGTTATTTCAGTGGAAGAACACACTTTTAGAGCCTCTCTGTGCATTGCTTACTCCTTTCCCTTTCACAGTATTCTACCTATGCCTGTATTCCAGTATTTTTCAAACTGTCATAACTGTATGCTTACATTTCTATCTCCTGTGCTAGGATAAAACTTCTCAAGGTAAAAGTCTTACGTCGAATTCATTTTCTTTACTCTCAGTGCACATTTCTCTTGTCTACATATACTAGGTGATCATTAATAATAATGGAAAGAAATATGCTTTCTACTAAAAAAAAGAACTAAACTATTGACTTAAATGGGTAAAGGTATAGCGAATACATTTTGTCAAACATTCAGGAGATACAGATGGAATTGTTCTCATGTTAATACTATTTCAAGAAATCTCACAAGTTGTGAAAAGCCAAGAATAGAACGTACCACACTGATAAGTTTAAACTCCAACAAAAAGTCACTATTAAAAATCTTTCAAAATTGCTGAATATTCACTTTATTTTATTGAGATATTATGAGAATTACTTCTGGACACATTCACATGTCCCAAGCACATCTAAGTCTTTCTCTCCTCCTGTGCTTATTTCACCACCCAATTCATTGTACCATCTGGCTTTTCACCTATAGCTCTTTCTAGACAAGTGCCACCATCTTTCTGGGCTACCGTCTGGGCTGCATGGCTTCCTGAGATAGGCGTATGGATGGAACCAGTACTGACTGACATCCCTTCTTCCTCTCCACTTACACTTTAGGGTTCATAGAATATAAACCTCAGGGCAGTCAGTACTCTTGCATTATAAATCTTAAACCTATTGTTGCCTGTTGCGTAAAAAGATGGCAGAACTGGCCAGATGAACCGCAGTTTTGAGTACAGGGTAATACAACACAGGGAATGAAGACCTCTTTCAATTCTGCAACAATACTACTCACCAGCCACATCACAAAGAATTGTCCATTAAAATGTAATCAGAACCTAAAAACAAATGTCATTTTTAAATAAACCTTCAATTTTGTAACAAGTGGTAATAGGTTTGATTTTATTATTTTATGAAAATATGTGCCCATATTTTTATGATCTATCAACTAAGTGGTAACTATAAGATGAAATCCACAATTTGGTAAGCAACTACAATTTAAACTCTCTATACTAATTGCTTTACAGGTGTTATATAGCTTAAATATTCTGAAAATGATTTAAATGTGTCAATTCTCCTAGTAACTCTAGGACAGATATACATATATAATCTATATATATAATATATTATGCCCATTTCCAATGCCCTTTTTGGTGTTTTCACACCATATTTTTACATACTGTTTTAATTTCTTCATTCTATTATAATACGGGTACTCTGAATTGAATTGATTTTAAACATATTGAATACCAAGACGATTTTCTACATGGGGGTAAGAAGAAACTACAAAGATTGGCTACTAATTAGAGTCTAAATACAATGATAACAGAATTTCAAGAGCTAATTATATGCTCCATTTGAAGATTGTTAAAAAACTTAAATCTAATAACTTTTACAATATCTTCCTGTATGACGGTGTATTGTAGCTACATTTTTATTTACATAACCGATAAATTACAATGATAAAGTATTTCTCTCCCTATGCACATATTCAAATATGCTACCTGTCCAGAAACATAGTCAATTTATCTGGCTTAAAAAATTTGTGTGTAGGATACAAGTCAGAGTCTTATAATGAATTCTTCCTGGATGGTGCTTAACATCAATACCCAAGGTGCTTAATCTCAGGAAATCTTTAGCAGTCTTCAAACTTCTCCCTGCACTTTGGGATTGCAGATTCTCCTCAATTCAACTGTTAATGCTAAAATTCTTATTTCAACAAAGTCACCTTTTTGTCTGATCAATCTATAATTTCATCATTTTCCCCTCTCCTCCAATAATTTCCTAACATAGACAATTAACCCTAAGGACAGAGCCACAGACCAATATTCTCAAGTGGTATCCAACGAGAAGTTTAATCATTCCTGAAAAATCTAGGACACCAAAGTATGAAATTTCATATTAAAAATTCAGTGCCTTAAATATTGTGCAAGGCTGCAAGTGTTAGGCTCTGGGTTACACATTCAAATATGTGATAGGTGCAGAGTCAAAATATATTTCAAATAAAATAACCTTGAAAATAAATAATTTATTTCTCATTTCTTTATTTTCTTAGAAAATTTCTGTAACTGAAATGCAATTAATATTTAAACAAATTAAAGCTCACCTTTAATTTACAGAATATTGTTCAACTATTACAATGCCATTTATTTATACATAAAGACAACCAAAATGCTTTTGAAGAAAAGTAAACTATAATCCCATTCAAATATAAGTACATAAATCTATTTACGTGTGTGAGTATATAAAACTCTATTTTTAAATGAAGGGTAAATGATCTGGAAAGATTTCATACCAGAGAAACCAAGTTATCCCTAAAGGGGGCAGGGGAGAAGGAAACAAGGGAAAAGTAAACTTTTACTTTTCACTCGATTTTCTGATTGTTTGAACCATTACCAAAAAATCATTAAAAAGAAATTTAGAAAAAAAATTTATTTTACTTTCATTTTTCAGATGAGGTTGTTTTCTCAAGCTCAGGTTCTCAAAGTTTCATTTCCTCTGTAGTTAGTCTCAAAACAACCACAACGTATTTGGTATTTAGTACAGTTTTGGAAAAGAAGTTTATCCCACAAAATATCAAATGATCTTGAACTAAAAGTCCAGACTATGTTCTTCCATGTGACATCAAGTAAACAGCCTCTAATGATTTCTTGCTAAGGTAAGCTATTAACATTCATGGAGAGTCTATTACTGGACTTGATTACCTTGTGTATCAAAGTGACAGATCTACAGCCACTATGACAGTATTTCAGCTCACGAGCACCCATGGCCAATTAATCCCTTATGAATCGGACCAGAGTTAGCCAGCTGTGACAGCTTTGGAAGCGTGTGGGTTCTCCTTGATAAAGGACACCACAGTATTTAAACTCACATTAGGGAGCATCTGCAAAGGGGCCTTAACACAACTGCTTCAGGGCTATTTTAGGAAAGGTTAGCCCTCCACAAAGTGGCCCAGGTCCCCGGATCAAAAGGGCAAAGCATTCTTTAAGACTTGACTCTGAGACAAATCTTCTGTTTATTTAAGAACTTGAAATTATAAACATTTTTCTAAGAAAATCATTAGTGCTGGAGTGGTGTTATAAAGTTAGCAAGAGTCTTATATTCTGATTGCATAGAGCATCTAAGTTAACTTCTCTCTCTCCGTCACAAGCTCAACTGCTCTCAATGGGGAGCATTGCAGAGTTTTGTGTTTCAGGATTTCAAACCCCATTATGCAAATGAATTATTTTTAGATCCCAAAATAATGACACTACTTGTTGCCTTTTGACGTTCACCAAATAACTAAAGCACAAGAGGAATAAGGCAATCCCCGCATATTCGTGAATCCCAGTAAGTAAATACAGGAGGAAAACATTACAGACAATTATTTGATAAGTAATTCATGGACACTGTCAGTTAACAATATGATAGAAAAGAACTGGGGTCTGATGAAGACTTGTGGGAATTTAAATTGTTGTTAGGGGCGCCTGGGTGGCGCAGTCGGTTAAGCGTCCGACTTCAGCCAGGTCACGATCTCGCGGTCCGTGGGTTCGAGCCCCGCGTCGGGCTCTGGGCTGATGGCTCAGAGCCTGGAGCCTGTTTCCGATTCTGTGTCTCCCTCTCTCTCTGCCCCTCCCCCGTTCATGCTCTGTCTCTCTCTGTCCCAAAAATAGATAAACGTTGAAAAAAAAAAAAAAATTTAAATTGTTGTTAATAAAAATCACGAAACTATCTGTCCTTTTTTAAAAACTAGTTTGGGGAAAACACGTATCCTTAAATTCATTTGCCTGCCTTAATGAGAAATATGCTAGAATATAAACATCACTTCACAAAAAAATTTATGTCTGTATTTTACAACCAAAGAATGGCACGTAACCATCATGTGACCTTTGTAAAGTGCAGGTGACAACTTTTACAGCTTAAACTGAAACATTAAAAATTTATTTCTGGGGGGCGCCTGGGTGGCACAGTCGGTTAAGCGTCCGACTTCAGCCAGGTCACGATCTCGCGGTCCGTGAGTTCGAGCCCCGCGTCGGGCTCTGGGCTGATGGCTCAGAGCCTGGAGCCTGTTTCCGATTCTGTGTCTCCCTCTCTCTCTGCCCCTCCCCGTTCATGCTCTGTCTCTCTCTGTCCCAAAAATAAATAAACGTTGAAAAAAAAAATTAAAAAAAAAAAAATTATTTCTGGGACTAATTCACATTTCAATAAAATCCTTGCAATTTTTCCTATATTTTTGTGGGAATACTGGATAAAAGGCTGAGTATATATCCTCTTAAAAACACATGCAACTAACAGTGAGCGTACTGCCTTACGGAATTCATCTCCAATGTTGCAATATTTGGATTTACTCTAAAAAGGCCATATTCGCTGTGCATTTGGAACTCAAATTTAACTGAAGGCAATGTATTTTTATTTGCTAAATCTGGCAACACAAATCATCTTAGTTAATTCAAAAAAGCATAGAAATTCAGGGTATATATGAAGGAATGAATCTGAGTTCAAAATTTTTCTTAAACTTTTATATGTCAAATGTAGGTCAGAAAAGGTAGGGAGGATGGTTAAGTCACAAAAAGATCCAATCATTAATATGAAGCTATTATTTTCACAAAGTAATGCCCTAATCAATTTTTACCCATTTATGTAATTAGTATAATTAAAGATAATTATTCTGTCACAGTGCTTTCATGGTCTTCATTAATTCAAATATATAATTATATGAATTTTGGTCAGCTAGAAAAGAGGGATTTAAGAATTCATCACATACACAAAAATCAAGCAAATTTCTGTAAAGTATGTATGTAAGGGACTTCCATATTAAAATGCCCCCAGCCAATAAGTCATAGGAATATTGAAAATAATGCTGACCTGCTGACTAAAGACACCTAACTATTTACTAAACTCTAGAAACAAACTTTATTATCTTGGAGAAGAAAAAAACAAAACAAAACAGCTCTTTTAAAACCCCATAGAATGCTATTATGTCCTGCTTTGATCTTCCTATAAACTGTAATTCATGAATGCATTGTAGATGTTTCTAATCTAGACACATCTAAATGTGTATTCTAGGGCTAGAATATCCATCAGCAGGTTGCCCTGAAGAAACCACCTTTCCAGCTGCATTGAGCCAGAACTGCACCAACTTCTCTAACCTGTGAGAGGAGGTTCGTGCCAGCACATTTTTCAGTAGACTGAACTACATAATGGAAAGTGTTTCTCAGGTGAAAGCTGATAATATGGGTGAATGCCAAATTGATGTGGATGTCATACTAACATGAAATTCTGAAAGTCGTTTTCAGCATGGAGGAGTTCTATCTATTTATGCTAGAAATTGCATAGATGTATTTACATACCGAACGCTGGATTCTTTTGATTACTGAAAACATCTGGTATTAAATCCTGACACTGAAATTGATTAACTATGGAATACTGAGTCATAAATAAAGTCTCCATGAACCTCATTTTCCTCATATGTAAGTTAGATATTTTATGACCTGTCCCATCATAGATATGATCCAAATATGTCATTCTTCCCTATATGCAATATACACAAGTAACCAGTTTTTAGTGATAGTTCATTATCAAGCCATGGAAAATGGCAGTATAGAGTGAAGGATACTAAAAGTAATTCTCTATGGATGTCTCACATTTCTGCTCATTTTGAGAACAAATACACTGATGTCCTCTGTTCAGTATTAAGTACTCAAGGACATAGGTATAGCTAACAGCCTTGGAAGACAGAGATAGTGTCACCCTCCAGGCAGGATTTTTTGCTGTCTAGTATAATAATAATTTCTCTCTGCGGGAAATCTTTCATAAAAGACTGCAATCTCCTACAAAAGATCCCAAGCTTGTGACTCCTCAACTGTGATGCAAATCCATGGTGTATGCAGAGCCCTCCAGGACCCCCTCCCCTATTTCTCCTGTGGACTTGGGACACTCAAGGAACAGATGTGAACATGACGGTTACATGAAGGTCATACTTCTTGCTGTATGAGTAATAAAGCACCTTGCCTCTGACCCAGTAGGCTTGATCTTCTGCCAACACGTATGAAACTAGGGCAGGCTAACACTTTAGCTTGCGAGAAGGTAAAAATCTCAGACTTTTCACAATTTTTGGCATGCACTCATCATGGCACCTCAAATATAGTCACAGGAAACATTGTCAGAACTTGTCAATGTATTTGAACGGGGATTAGATCCTTACAAAAATAGTATTTTTCCTAATTAGGGTAAATAATTTAAAATACAGTCTTCTTCAGAGTTTTCTGTGTATTTTTTCTTCCTTTGGATCAATACCACAAAACCTAAAAAGCTCCACTCCCTACCCATCTAAGGTCTAAATCCTATCTATTGAATCTCCAAGTATCTTGTTTGTAAGTGTTATTCAACACACTAGAGAGTATGCTCCATGAGGGAAGGTGTTTTATCTCCTCTCCTCCTTCCTCTATGCCCAGCTAGAGCAGTGCTAGGAACAAAGTAGAAACATTTAGAATATTTGTCGATACAGTGCTGTAAGTTGGTATAGTAATATATCACAAACTGATCTCTGATTTAAACCGTCCCAAAACAAAATAAAATATTTTGCCTCTTTTATTTTTCAAACTTAATGATACAATAATATTTTAATTCGGATTACATCTAAGAGTACATTTCAAAAATAAGTACTTTGGACTAACTACCTAATTATAAAATGCACTTTCACATTTTAAAAAGAATAGAAGAATATACGAATAGCATTAACCAGACAATAACAAAATCTCTGAGATGTAAAGAGTATAGGATCAGATGACTGTATTGCTACTTGATAGCAATTTGCTTACCAAGTCATTTAACTTCACTGAGCCTCAGTTTCCTCACATGTAAAACGAAAACGATTATTCCCAACTTACAGGTCTGCTGTGAGGTAAATGACTTAATTTATGCAAAGTAATTAGCACAGTGCTGAATGGTTTGTAAAAGGTACGTTACACAAAATCTCTAAGATCTATCTTCATCTAATACAACTAAAATCAGGCTCCATTAACTAATTATCAATAAATTCAAAGGCAAATCAAAAACATAAAAAAAAATGTGCAGGGATATCTTACCCTACAATTTACTGAATTCTGTGTTCTGTCTTCTAAAATTCATTATGCTTATTCGCTGGATAAATGGTTATTCAGTTTACTTTGATTTTTTATGAATAACAAACTCTATGAATTAAAGTTATGGGGCTTGGAGGTAGATAATTTTAAATTTAAATTTCATCTTTGCCATTATTAGCTGCTTGACCTTACAAAATTTGCAGAACCTCTCTGATTATCAGTATCCTCATGTGTAAAGTAGGACTAATAACATCTAACTTAGTTTAGTATATAATAAATAAGATCATAATTTAAAAATAATAATCACAGTCATTAGTTTAAAAAGCTATTTAAGTTAGTTGCTGATATTCCCTAAGTTCTTCAAAATGTGATTTGCAGGTTTGGTTTCCCTCTATAGTCAAATAATGATTAAAGTAGTCTCTGAGATTGCTCTGCCTGTCAAGTTCTTAGGAAAACCTTGGATATCAGCCTTCTAGAAGCATCTGATGCTGTACTGCAGGTGCAATACTGTTCACCGCAGCCAAACTTTGAACGAAAATACAGCTGCTGTCTTTGCAATCTAAAAGTGTCAACAAAGACCATTTCCAGGATTACCAAAACCAGCCACAGAGCCCCCAGATTTCTCACATCTGTCCAGTTACAAGCATAATTTAATCTATTGTCTCTTTCTTCTTCATAAACTTCAGCTCTACAGCCTGTACTTCTTTTATCTCAGAAACTCTTTGTTTCATCCAGATAGTAAGCATTTGATGTTCTTAGCTCTTTAGATATCTGTAGAGGAAACACTGTGTTGCAGGCCAAAGATCCTTAAGAAAAATTCCAACTCCAGTTCATATTTGTTCACCAAATATATTAAACACACACACACACACACACACACACACACACACACACACACACACAACATTGGTGAGTACACCTATAGGTGTACTAATACCACACAGCAGGTATAAAGAAAACCCAGTGGTGACTCAATATGTACCCGCAATGGTTAAGAATTAAAACCATTACCTGTTAATTAAAACAATTAAAACAATTACCTGTTAGTTTATATAAACTTAGTTCTATACAGCCTCTGCAAAGAAGTCTTTATACGGCAACTATTTTATGAATTATAAGTGGGGAAGCATACAGATAAATGGGAATTCTGGGTTTCACTATGGGACACACACGCACACCATGGGAAAGATGAAGAAGAACCCTGAGATGGTGAGTTTGAGTTGCAGTAATCAGCATGATGAACAATCATTTACGTCCAGCTCAAGAGTTCTTTCAAGTTATTTTTCCCCTTTGAACATATCCATCCTAGAGTCATTCACTAAAGAGCCATGAAGAAATGACCCCCAAGTAGCAATGAGTGTATCTAGTGCCCAGATGCTACTTTCTAAACACTATTTCCTATCAGGATGCCTTGGAAAATGGTTAATTCCAGGTCTATAGAGGAAAAGTAGAAGAACAACAGTTTTGTCAGAAAGTGAATAAATGCTAAACACTAATGGGAATATATCAAAAAGCACATTGGAGCCACAGTGAAGGGCAACTCCTAGTCAAACTTGAGATCTGGAAGGGAAAAGAGCACTTCTTCAAAAAAACGTCAGATACTGAACAAAGATGTAATAACTGGAACTCAAAAAAAAAAAAAAAAAAAAAGAAATACCAACAGTTTCTTGGAAAACAAGATTACTACACAACCTCAAAAGATCACCCAAGAAATTACT
Organism: Leopardus geoffroyi; assembly: GCF_018350155.1. Classification (NCBI taxonomy): domain Eukaryota; kingdom Metazoa; phylum Chordata; class Mammalia; order Carnivora; family Felidae; genus Leopardus; species Leopardus geoffroyi. The sequence continues at coordinate 23,502,171 of NC_059327.1, read as the reverse complement.
TAATTACAGATGGAAATGCATATTCTTAAAACAAAGAAAACTAATGGTTAACATGTTAACCAAACATACAGTCTCCTAAAAATAATGGAATAAACAGACATAATGCCTCCTGATGTGATACAAAAGTGTCAACCAGAAACAAAGCAGTATTCTTGCCAAAATGAATCCAAAATGAATCTAGCTTCATCCAAATAGGAGATATTTTACAAAGCAACTGACTTGACCTCAACAAAAATGTCTTAAGAAAGACAAAGATGATGCAAGTGGGGGGTCAGTGCTCTAGACTGAAGGAGACTGGAGACACATAACAAATGGCATATGCTTGTCCCTTGATCAGCTCCTGAAGCAAATCAAGAAAAATTGCAAACAATCATAAAAAATGTAAAGATGAACTAAAAACTAGAAAATATTGAAACAATAATACATACTGGCTGATGATAATCATGTTGCTGGCATACAGGAGAATAACCTTGTTTTAAGGAAATATATATTAAAATATCTAGGGATAAAGAATCATGATGTATGCAGTTTTATTTTCAAATAGCTCAAAAATTGAAAATGTGGCAAAATGTCAGCAACTGGCAACAGGTGGCCTTTGTACTATTCTTTTAACTCTTTTAGAGATTTAAATTATTTTCAAAATACATGGAAATGAAAACAATATGTAAAATGCCTAGCAAAGTGCAAGTTAAATACCAAGTACCAAGAGTTCACCTCTGGTATGATGTCCTGGATCTCACATTTTCTGACAAGTTCTGATGATTCAGCTTTCCCTAAAACCCCAGTAAATGACACCCCTAATTTATTTCAGAAACCCAGAGTTGATTTCTCTATACCTCACAGAGTCATAAAAAAAAAGTTTGAAATACATGTAATAACTTTCTTTTTATGATAGAAATATAAAATAAATATAATATTTTTTGCATCAAAGTGATTACATTTTAAAATATTTTGAAAGAGTAAGTCTCTGTTATATATATGAAACATTTTCTCACATGCTATAAAGATGAGGCCTATACAAACTCATAACTGGAGGCCTGAAATATAACTTAATTTTATTGCTATGAAACTAAATAAATTCCTCCTTTTATCCGTTCATAGACAAGTGCATACCATCTTCTGGCAATGATTCCCACAGAATGGTAAGGCAGATAAGTAGAGAGGATGAATATATTACCCCTCCATATATCCTACAGGGAAAATGTTGTGCAACAATAAAGTCCCAGTTACAGATAAAACTATTAAGCAGGACACATAAAATTATAATTATCTAAAAGCCTCAGTAAACAAGTACCTTTTATGGCATAACAACAGCTAACATCAATGACAAGAGAAAGTATGAGAAGAAAGCCATGGTAAAGATCAGTCACCAAATTCCTTTGCTCAAAAATGGTTAAAATTCTGCCCAAAATTTTGCCTGCAAAAAGTAAAATCAAATTAAAAATAAAAGACCAACATTTAAAGGAGCCACTTAATCCTGGTGGAGACAGGTTATCAGGTCCATCATCATCACTATCATATTTGCCAATTAATTATCAGTCAACTCTTGTGTATAATACTCTTATTTTTAACGAAGTCCCGTTATATAAGGAAAAATAAAAATTATTATGCAACTTACTTGTGGTATAGTTTAAAAGGGTTATATGAAATTCTGGAGAAATACTGCAATTCAAAAGAATACATTTATTTATTCATGTTTCAGGTCTTCTGAATGACAAACTTGAGGTTGGGACTGTATCTTCAAAATATCAGTCCTACATACAACAAAATCCCTGGCTTATACAAACTCAATAAAAAGTTGTTTAATCAGGAAAATAATAATTAATCCATTGTTAGCAGAATTTCGTTCACCTCAGATTTAATATAAAAAGTTTTGTAGAGAAGCACAATAGAAGATTTTGAGAATTTAAGTTTTTGCAGAGGCTAAATTGGAAGCTCTCCTGTGCTTAATAATAGAAAAGTTCAGAACTGTATAAATTCTATCATATGGTGTTTTATTTCTAAACACTTCCTTTAATCTTCTTTCATAACGCTTTGAAGCTACTCTTGTCAATATGTTGAAACCTCTCCCCTGCCCTCGAATCTGGGTGAGCCTTTAACTGTGTCCAGTGGGATGATGGAACTACAGTCACAGTACAGGAAAAGGGACGTCAGCAAGTGGTCTCTGCTTATGTTACAGACACCTCTGCAGTCCTGAACTCTGTACAAATCACGATAATAATCACTAAGAAGTCTTCAAGAACAGAGACTCTACTGAATTCATATTGAGACTTGCCGTCACTATCAGAACAATGCTATATATGACAGAGACCCCTGGCTGCTTTTGATAAATGAAATCAGTGAACGGGAAAAAGGTAAGCAACATAGTGACAGAGTCCAAATAGTGTAATCTCAATTCTACGTACTACATGCAGAGTAGACTTTTGGTCTCATTTTTACATGATTCTAGAAAATAAGATTTTAGTCCAGTAGACAGTATACTTTATTAAGCACTAAAATCTGTATGACAAAAAATAACAGAGAGCATATATATGATTTTAACTATGTCTAGCTGTGCATTTTAAGGATTTGTACCATGTGTGTGACATTTCTAATTTTATAAAACCATTTGACATGTGATTTAATGTTCTGTAAAGGAAAACACTGAATGAATAAGAGGCTGTGTTCTTCCAGTGACCGCGCCAGCCAAAATAATTTATTTAGAGACTTTATGAAATGCAGTGGGTTTTTTTTTTCTTTTCTTTTCTTTTTTATGGATTGAGTTTCCGTGTAATGCCCTATAGTGATAATGAACTCAAACAGTTCTTCCGTTTCAGTTGCTTACCGGAACACCAGGAATGACTTAAGCATTATGGGAAATAGAAAAGAAATAATATCTTATCTGTTTAAGAAGATTTCTCCAAATCTAAAATTGTATTTTTATTATTTAAGGAACTTTTGTGCAAGAATGGTAATCATAATTTAGAGTTAACATTGTGTAGTTTCTTGGCTGTGACCCCTTATTACCCAGCATCCCTTCCCCATCGGGATCCAAAACCAAGCTGCTGATGGTCACCATTTCCCACCAAACACTCATCCTCCTAACATCAAGAAATTCCTGAGTATGATTCACTGTTTCTGTAATGTGGCATCACAGATCACTTGGTGGGAGGAGGAGGGGGAAGGGAAGAGAACTGTGCTGATCATTCACAGAACTCTCACTTCAAATGAGATTCCAGTGGTCCCGTCCTGGCCATTGTTCATGGTGTCAGTGAGTTGATCACTGACAGAATTCACTTAACAGATAAAATGAAACCCAAATACTCCTCATAAATCAGATTAATATCTAGAAACTTCATTGGCAGGATGATAGATCTTAAGTCCTGACCATTATTTTATGCACAGAAGTGGATACCAGTTAAATTTTTTAACATGGTTGGACCCTCTCTGTTACATACATGTACATGCACATGTATACACACACACACACCAGTCACCTGGTAGGTGGAAAGAAGGTAGTAAGAAAATAATGAAGATACATCTACCAAATAAAACAAATTCCTAATAAGAAATGAAGTGTAGCAGAAAAACCTTAGGGAGCAAGGGGAAAACAGATGGAGAAAGATGAATGACAACAGTAATGAAAATGACAATGATGAGAATAAAAAAACAATGAAAATAATAATGAACATTTCTTTGTAAGATACATCTCATCTAAGGAACTTACAAGAGGCTTATCCTATGAAAAATGGGTTGCAGATAAACAATTCCTCATGCGGGAAACCTTGTCAATAATGGTAAGAAGCAGCATGGCCTATTGGACAGGAAGATGAGAAGAAAGAACTCATTTTTAAAAGGTACGAAACCAACATGGGTTATTAAGTTTGAAGCAAAATCAACATTTATTTATCAGTGCTTAGAAAAAGGAGGAATGGTCCATTAAAACAGTTCGATAGTTTCTACTTCCTGCTGAAAAAAAATGGAATTTCTTTCCATAAACTGCAACTCAATTGGCAGGTAGACATTAGCCATACTCAACTATCTGTGTCTTCTTAAACACACCAAGATCCTTCACATCTCCATGGCTTTATATCCATGCATGCTCTTCCTCCCAAACTGCAGTTGGTGGAAAAAGCTCTCTCTGGACTAGGATTCATACAAGTTTTCTATAAAGGGCCAGATAGTAAATATTTTAGGCCTTATAGGCCATGCGATCTCCAACAACTATTCAAATCTGTTGTACCAGGGAGGCAGCTTTCAGAAACAAATAAGCTAATTAGTATGTCTATGTTCCAATAAAACATTATTTGTGGACACCAAAGTTTAAATTTCACAAAATTCTGTATGTCAAGAAAATATTTTTGTTTTCCTAATAATCATTTGGAAAATGTAAAAACACATTCTGAGGGGCGCCTGGGTGGCGCAGTCGGTAAAGCGTCCGACTTCAGCCAGGTCACGATCTCGCGGTCCGGGAGTTCGAGCCCCGCGTCGGGCTCTGGGCTGATGGCTCAGAGCCTGGAGCCTGTTTCCGATTCTGTGTCTCCCTCTCTCTCTGCCCCTCCCCCGTTCATGCTCTGTCTCTCTCTGTCCCCAAAATAAATAAACGTGGAAAAAAAAAAATTTAAAAAAACAAACAAACAAACAAACAAAAAAAAAAAACACATTCTGAGACAGTAGGCAATACAAAAACAGACTGTAGGCCATATTTGGCCGGTGGACTGTAGTTTGATCTCTGATCTAAACAATTTCATGGCCAAGCACTCCTTTGTTCTCTTTCAGAGTACTTTTTTTATATTATGCCATTGTTTGTATTACTCACCTCTAAATTCACCACCTCCTACAAACCATGAACTCCTTAAAATCATCAACTACTGCAAGCATATAGTGGTTAAGAACATAGAGTGTGGAGCCAGACTTACTAGGTTGGACGTCCAGTTCCAATACTGTAGTATAGCTTCAAAAGCATTTTTAAGCTCTCTGTGCCTGTTTTTCATTTGTTAAAAATAAAATGAGAGTAATAATTGTCCATATAACACAAAGTTGTTTTGAAGTATGTTTAAAACATGATGCCAACCTAAATTTGTTTAAGAGTTCTAGCAAATTTGTACTGGGAAGTGAGAACCTTTTGAAAAATTATAGTATGCAAACTTCTATCATCAGTTTATCTACTATAGAAAGTAATACACAATAGGTGTTCAATAAGTACTTTTTGTGTTGAATGAATTTTTTTTTTTTTTAATTTAACTATTTTCTCTTACTTCTCACAGAGGTTAGCCTATTTGTGTGTGTGTTGGGAAGGGGGAGTAAAAGAGGTAAACACACACATAATTTACATAGTAAAAGTTGAATATTATAAAGTTTTTTTCAATATGTAGATGGTATTTTTATGCTCTCACAATTTATTTGCATGAGCAGAGATGTCCGTCTAAAGCACAGAGGTCATTATTTATTTACTCTTTCAGGAAACTTCCATTGAACCTGTATTCTATGCCAGGATGTATTGTTAGAATGAAGAATACGACATGGTATCAGTCACCAAAAAGTGTGTTGTTCTGTGGTTGAGACAGACTCATAAACTAATGGTATCAATAAAATGCAAAGGTGCCTATTAAATGCAGAAGGAAGTGAGCATGTGAGTGATGTACCCAGGAAATCAGGGAACACAGCAAAAAGATGTTTTTTTTAATAAATGAGTTGATAATTGAATGAAGTATTGCAGATAAAGAGGATCTGTCACACTGACAGGTGAGTTTTCCAAGAAGAGGAGCAGCTTTCACAGGAACACACAAATGCATTCAGTAGCATGGCTTTTTCAGAAAACAACAGAAACAAAAAGCAGAGTAGGGGGAAGAGATCAAGATAAGGTTAGTATCCCATCATGGGATCGAGATAAAGAGATCAAGATAAAGTTAGTATCCCATCATGGAATGTATGATATGGCATAATAAGGACTTTGAGCTTTATTCTGATGGCAAATTGAAATCATAAGGGTTTTCAGAAGGGGAACAGATTTAAGTACCCAAGGAAAACGACTCAGTTTGTAGAATCGCCATCTCTGTGTTTCAATTTTCACGTCACATTGAATGTGTTTAACTCAATCTAGTATCTGAGTTAAATCTAATTTTTATTTCCTTCTATAGAATATAATAGACTATTGTCTAGTTACTGGTATATATGATTAAAATGATATGCTGTAAAATATAATAGTATATTATTCAAATTTTCATTATGTTGTCTAAATACAAAGCAGTGACATCTTTTCAGAGTGACAGTCGCCTGAAAAACACAAGCTTCATATTCCAGTATTTAAGACAGATGCAGACTCTCACTATTTTAAAGCAAAAATACATTAATGATGAATAATTTGTATTAGAACACTAATTTTGTATCACTTTTTTATTTACATTCTAGTTAGTTAACATATAGTGTAATATTAGTTTCAGGAGTAGAATCTAGTGATTCATCACTTACATAGCCCAGTGCTCATCACAACAAGCACCTTCCTTTTATTAACATTATTTTTCCTAGGGAAATCTTCATGATTGTGGTTTCAACTTAATCAACATATTATTATTCACATAATGGGAATATTTTAATATCTTGGATATATCAGTTTGATTTCATATGATTAACTATACATTTTCTAAGTTTTATGAAATGTAAATATTTGTGTTTTCACCCATTCTTACTAAAATTAATATAATAACACACGTGACTCCTAATATTTCAAAGAACATGATGGACTTATCCACATGCCCTAATTTTTTTTCTGGACCCTAACTTGCACATTTTCTCTTGCAAGTTTTCAAATTTAATACTGACTCATATTTGCCCTCTATGCCCAGTATGAGAACAAAAACAAATGAAGGAAAACAATAAAATCCCTTTGTTCCTGCTCCTGGGTTTCCTATCAAGATTAATGATACTACCATATATCCCGATGGGAGAAGCTAAGCCATATGATCAACATTTCAAACTCTCTGGCTGCCTCCTTCCTTTCACTCGAGGGACAGAGTGCACATTATTCTTAGAAAGGACCATGCCCTTCCACTACAAACACAAGCACTTCTCAGAGTAGACAAAATGATAAAAATCAAATTACTTCTAATCTTCCTTTATATTGCCAACACTACAATCCATCCCTTCAGCCCCTGAGCAAAGGGGAAACAGCTACACGCACTACACAAAGCTGTCTGATTGACATGGTGCATAGGGGTAAGTCTCCATCAGCAGATTCCCTTAAACAAGAAACACCCTCGATTGCCTCAATTTCTCTAAATATAGGAAAAAGGCAGGAAGGGAATGGAGGAAGGTGAGTTTTAACCTTAATTTTAAATAACTGACAATATGCATTACAACAGGCAACTGAAGGCTGATTTCATGCTGTCTTAGTTGACTGCCTGATTGGAGCCAAGGTTAAAACTCCATGGCCCTAGTGAGCCTATAATCTTCGCAGCAGTGGCAAGAGTATTTCCACCAATTAGTCTGCAGAAAGAATTATATTTTGTAGGTTAACATAAAAAGGCAGATCAACATTTTTACTCAACTGAAATAGTCTTTTGGTATTTGTTTTTATTTAGTTTTAACTTCAATATATGTTGCACACATTGAAAGGAAGAAATGATTGGCAATTATTTTTTGTTTTCAGTCAGGGATATAGGATCCTGGCCTAAAATTTTCTTATACTTCAACAAAATAGTTCCACATTCCATCAAAGTCCAAGATCCGTCTACTGCTATCTCCTTCACATATCTTTTGTCTCTTCCATCCCTCCTTTGCTATTGTTCTCGTTCAGATCTGCACTTCGATTTACTTCAAATATAGGCATTGTGTCCTAACTTGTCTGTCTGCCTCCCTTTTATCATGCACTTCAGCCTCTACCGCTAAGGCAGACAGACATTCTGAGTCAGGCAGGATCATTCCCCTTCCAGAAACCTCACTGTAGTTCACTTTCTTTAGCATTACTTTCACAGACCCTTGTAATTAGGCTGCAAAGGTAGCTTTAGGTCTATTTGCTAATGCATTTCTTTCCAAACTTCCTGCTCTGGTCAGCTCATAACCTATCATCCAACAAATAATTCCTTGACTCTGTACTTTTGTTAATCAGGTGCTATCTCTCAACATAAAATTACTCTGTCCTTCTTGCTAACCCTTTCATTGTCAAAAGGTCACCTGGAACACTACAACCTTCACAAAGCTATCTGTAATCTTGTCCAAAGACAGAACACCTTCGTCCCTACCCCCATGTGATGCTTAATATTTTGTGTCAACTTGGCTGGACCATGGTGCCTAGATATGTGTTCAAACATTCTGGCTGTGTCTATGAGGGTATTTTTGGATAAGATTAACATAAATCAGTGAACAGTATGTAAACAGCTTGCCTTCCATAATGTGGGTTAATCAGTTGAAGGCCTGAACAGAACAAAAAATTGACCTCCCCTGAGCAACAGTGAAAGCTACAGCCTGACAGCCAGCAAACTTGAGCTCCAGCACTGGCTTTTCTCTGGGCTTCCAGCCTGTCAGGTCAATCTACAGATTTTTGATTCCCCAGCCTGAGTAATTACATGAGCCAACTTCTTAATATAAATATGTTTATATACAGAAATATTCACACATCTTACTGTTTTGTTCCTCCCCTCTGGAGAACCATAAGATACCCCACAAAGTGCTACTGCCATCTACAAGTTAGCTTATACTTCCTTTAGTTAAGAGTGTCTATGCCTCCCTGGCCCACTTGATGACAAATCAATGGCAAAGAAACCACATTTTACTGTCTTTATGGGTACCCCTACAAAACTGTCTGACACATCCTAGGAACTCAGTAAGTATTTAATTAACTGAATCAATCCATATGGACATTGGATACAACTTTAAAAAGGTACCTATATTAAAATGAATATTATATGATTATTTCCCTTTGCCTTAGAAGTCCTCAGAGACTCCATTTGCTTGGGTCACTCTGGGTATGCCTTTGCACAAAGTACTAAAAAATCACTAGCTTGAAATGTCATTAATTGAGCCAATGATCCTCGTTAGCACAAAGGCAATCTATGTAAACCAACAGAACAATATTAGTATCCTTTCAAAGGGTTCCCTAATCTTGTATTATCCTCACTGTTTTGTTCATTAATTAGTTCTCTAATCAACTGATTATCTGTTAAGCACTCATTTAATTACCTTACATGTAGGTACTGGTTACACTAAGGGCTTTTGAAGGTTTTACTCTCATAGTCTAAGAAAATTATCATTGTAGTGACTTTGACTCAAACACCACATGAAGAAAAAAATATGCTTATAGGGAAAATATTCAAATATGTAAACATTGACAATTGTAATATATTAAATTGTGAACACAAATGCCCACACAGATGTGCAAAAATGGTAATGAACCTCAGCTTGTTACAACTTTAGTAGGGTACAGTGCTCCTGAAACATGACTCTGTATATGAATCACCTGGAGATCTTGTTAAAATGCAGATTCTGACTGAGTTGACTGAGGTTTGAATTCTCTAACAAGCTCCCTGGTGGTGCCTTGAGCTGTTCCCAGACCACATTTTTGAGTATCAAGAGTTGAGACTGTAGAATCCAGAAAAAAAAAAAAAATCATTCAGTATTTCAGCTTTTGCTTCTAAGTAGTAATGTCAAGCAATTGGAGATTTATGGTCCCCACATTTTTATTAACAGAAAAAATTTCCTACTACTTATCACACAGAGTTATTTACTTATCCAATTATTTTCCTATGTCCCTACTCTGTGTATGACCGTCGGCTAGGTAGTAGGTCTGAATGTGTACGTGAGTGTGTGTGTGTGTGTGTGTGTGTGTAGCAGAAGGAAGAATAAAGATCATGAGGGAAGGTTTACAATAGATCCTGGCTCTGCTTTCATATCGGGTACAATCGATCTAAAGCGTTACCAAACAACTTAACCATATAATGAAGCAGACAGAAAACCTGAGTACCTAGAGATGCATGAAGTAGAGAAGTATGTGTGGAGTGGGTTAAATTCTATGCAAAACTTAGGGTGAACAAAATTTTAAGTCATTTTTGAAAGACATGGGAGAAGACAGATTTTCAAATAGACAATCAGAAGTTGTTACTAAGTACTAATGGAAGTAAAAATTAGCAGATGTAAAGATCAAAGAACGCAGGTGAGCACAGATTACCTTCATTGTGATGTAGAAGAAAATAAGGGCAAGTATAATTTACGCATGTGAAAAAGATAGGATAAGACACTGAGACAAAGAGGAACATGGACTCTCTTTGATATGGGCTATCCCCAGTTAAATAAATCCATCGTGGAAAAATAGAAACGTTATCATGTGTATACAATGATACCATTAAAGAATGCATGTAAAAGAAAAATGGAAGCATTTAAAAGTTGATAAATGGCGGCAGTGGAGGAGAAAGAAAGTGAACTGGGAATTCTTATTGTACAGAATTTTTAATGTGATAGACTAAAGCCTATTTTATGCTTTTTACTTTATTTTTAAAAGAAAATATCTAAAAAGTAAAAATTAGTAAACTCTTCATCTTGCTAAAACACAGAAATAAATTATCAAGTTGTAGAGTAACCACGAGATTAACCTCAGAAGAGTTGATAACAATCACTGATGTGTGTCCTGGAGAAAAGAAAGAGGAGTGAAATACCATTTTTCACCTTACTAAATGGTACCCAAGTGCTTTGGGAGACAGCCAGATGCAGTCCAACATGTAGTAGCTCCCTGAGGAGGGAGCCAGGAGTCCCAAGTGTGACGACTCTCTGTAGTGAACACACACTATATCAGATTGTATCACTGTGACTATTTAAGCAAATGCTTAAGGGTTTAGCATTTGAAATATATGGAAGTTTATCTAGAATTAATCCATCCTAAAAGAAAATCTAGAGCATTTCACTAAAACTTTCATTACTTAAAACATGAGTTAAAACAGTATTCTAAGAAATAGGGCCTAAATTATTTTAGAAGCCGCAATATATAGTAATCTTATAATTAGAGATACGATAAGCTGATAATATCAAGGATGTAGATTTAATTTTTATAAGATAACCAGGGATAACAAAGAACGTGTCATTTTCTACACAGTTCAGGGAGAAAAAAAAAGTACTCTGATTTTAAATGATTAATGCAAACAATTTAACAAATTACCACAGCTTAATTTAAGAATATTAAAATTCTTTTCCTTAATATTTTTAATGTTTTCCCTTCTAGCTGAAGACCTAATCAAAATTAGTGTACTGAATTTAGTCTTTATGTATCTTTAATCATATATTCTGAAATGCTTCTTTAGTCTTTTAATAATTGCAAAGTGGTACTTACGATACGCATATCCATATTCACAGAAAATATATACTGAGTTATTTTGAAGGCATGATAACAGAAAATTACTCTCAAGTGGTTCAGGGAAAAAAAAGTGTATGTGTATATGACAGAGAGAGAGAGAGGAGAGAGAGCGGGAGAGATAAAGGACCCAAAGAAATTTTTTACTTGTAACTTCTCATGTTTGAAATTATTTCAAAATAAAAATTTTAAAAAAGAACAAGAACATTACTTATAAATCTTGATAAATCATATTAGATGGTATGGGCTCTTATGAAAGTCAGGAATATAGAGTGGAAGTTGAGAAGATGTCTAGATTCTCAAGCAAGATTTCTCAAGGAAGGATGCTATTTGTTCAGGGCCTGAATAAATCTGAGTCCAGGAACTCCTTAAAATTGTATGCATAAATTTGTGAATGAGTTTTGTTTTTGTTTTTTGTTTTTTTTTTTTTTCCTGGAAGGACAAGCCACCATTTTCCTTGGACGTTCAAAGAAATGTGTGGTCCTCAAAAGCTTGGAAATTACTGCATTAATTTCTGTTCATCAAAAGATACCTTAAGTAAGCAGAAAAGCTGGAATACAAGCCAGGAGAAGAAATTATAATTGTCATTAATATGTGTAAATAACAAAAGACTAAAAGAATATGCAAACAAAAGAATATATAGAACACAGCTGCCAATCAATACTAAATCAAGAATCTAAATCAAAAAATGGGTATAGGACATTAACCTGTATTTCAAAAAAGAGGAAACACGGCAAATACACATTGGAAGATCGGTTTCGTCTTCTCATTAGCAATCAGAGAAGTGCAGATCAAGACCACTATGAGGTGTCATCTACACAAATTAGACGGGCGGAAAGGAAAAAAAAAATACACCAACCATACCAAGTGCTAAAGAGGATATATGGATTTGCAGTATTCTATAGAAAGTTGGGAGTATAAAGTTGTATAACCATGTTTGAAAACACATTATCTTATAAAGTTAAAGAATCAAACACTCCATGATCCAGTAATCACATTTCTAGGCATAGATGCAAGAGAAATCTTTATACGCATATATGCGGAAACATGTAGAAGATTGTCCATACCAATACTGTCAACAACAACAAAACTAATACAACTCAAATGCCATGTGAAATACCAGAAAATATATGTACTCGTCTCTGCTCCCAGTTCCTGGCACAGAGCTCCTAAAATTTGCAATCTCCTAAATCATAAGAGCACTAAGAGCATCTTTTGGTCTTTGACTCTGGTTCTTACCTCGGAGCTCCTAAATCTCTTGGAATTTGCTGAGTGACAGGACTACCCCTTATTCTAATGAGGCAGCTCTTCTTAGGCTTCTGGAGAGCTTCAGAATGGGGGCTGGCCACCACAGACACCAAGCCATGTTTAAAGCTTGGAACTTTGAACTCCACCCCTCTCTACACCAAGTGGGAAAAAGCCTGGAGATTGAGTTAATTACTGATCATGCCCACGTGATGAGGTCCCTATCAACATCCCATAAGTACGGGATTCTGAGACAGTCTAAGTTGGTGAAGAGATGGAAGTGTTAGGAGAGTGGCAGACTCAGACAGGAAATGGATGCTCTACACTCCTCCCAACATGTTCTGACCCATGCATCTCTGCCATCTAGTTGTTCCTGAGTTGTATCATTTTATAATGATCTGGCAACTCAGTAAATTTATTTTCCTGACTTCTGTGAGCTATTCTAGCAAATTAATCAAACTTGAGGGTGAGGTTGTAGAATTTTTTATTTACAGTCAATTGGTCAGAAGCACAGATAACCTAGACTTGGAATCGGCATCTGAAGCAGGGGTTTGGAGGGGAGGGTGGGAGTGGGGACTGAGCCGTTAACGTGTGACATGTGGCGCCATCTCCAGGTAGACAGTATGAGAACTGAGTTAAATTGTAAGACATTCAGCTGGTGTTGCAGAACTGCTTGATATGTGGAGAACACACACAGTAGTGTAGATATAGTAGTGTGAGAGTAAAGGAAACATACAGGATGAGTCTAGTCCCCCCCCCCCAATAAATGACAATATTCAAGAGAAATTATAATATCCAGTTTCTGGGATGGTCCCCATGATCCTTGCTTCCTGGTACTCCCTGCCTTTGAGTAATCCCCTCACATACTGAATCAGTCACCTATATGACCAACAGACTATGGGCGAAGTGATGATCCATGACTTCATGGTGAGGACATTAAAGATATTACAACTTTTGCTTGGGTCTCTTAGATAGCTTGCTCTGTAAGAAATCATCTGCCATGTTGTGAGAGCACTTAAGCCTCTCCATTTAGAGGCCTACATGGACAGGACTCAGTTAGCCAGCACCAACTTATTAAACATGTGACTAAGTCACTCTGGAAGTGGATCATCCAATCCTAAATCAAGACTTCAGAAGATTACAATCCAGCTGAAATCCAACTCTAAATTCATGAGACCTTGACCCCAGCCTTCCAACTGAGCTGGTTTCAAATTCCTGACCCTGGATTTCTACCAGAAATCAGGAGATAAAAGATTTCGGGGCGCCTGGGTGGCTCAGTCGGTTAAGTGGCTGACTTCGGCTCAGGTCATGATCTCGTGGTCTGTGAGTTCGAGCCCCGCGTCGGGCTCTGTGCTGACAGCTCAGAACCTGGAGCCTGTTTGAGATTCTGTGTCTCCCTCTCTCTGACCCTCCCCTGTTCATGCTCTGTCTCTCCCTATCTCAAAAATAAATAAAACGTTAAAAAAAAAAACTAAAAAAAAAAAAGATTTTGTTTTAATCTACGAAATGTTAAAGTTACTTGAGGGGTGCCTGGGTGGCTCAGTTGGCTAAGTGTCCAACTCTTCCTTTCAGCTCAGGTCATGATCTCATAGTTCCTGAGATTGAGCCCGTGTCAAGTGCCGCACTGACAACAGAGAGAATACTTGGGATTCTCTCTCCCTCTCTCTCTCTGCCCCACTCCCACACTCACTCGCTTGCTCTCTCTCAGAATAAATAAATACACTTTAAAGGTACTTGATAAGCATAAATAAATACCTAAGGAAAATTAAATTATGGTAATTTTTTAAAAATTCAAATCCACTATAACTAAAAAAATACTGCTAAATGTACATTCTATAAAACTGTTTTAAAAGCAATGAAAAATCAATGACATCATTTACTTTGTGTGAACAAAGGAAATGGGATTAAGTAGTAGAGGAGTCAATAAGCACATATAAATTATTAGCAATGGTCTAATTGCTAGTGTTTTCATAAATGATCATTAAATTAATAATTGAATTTAATTTTAAAAATCCATGCATGGAACAAAAGTTAGAGTGTTTCCCCATCCAGGGATTATGATCAATTGAATTCAGTGAACTGAAGACCCACTGGGAGTTTCTGAGTGACACAGCAGGAAGAAAAACCATTACTCTGAGCCAGACTTCCTTTCCAACTTCCATAAAATATTAGCCGCTAGAGGTTGGCTGCTAAAAAACATAAAAAATGAACATGGAAAAATATAATACCTTAGTTTTCCCTAGGATAGAAACATATGGAGTTGTGAGAATTTAATATGGCCCATCATTTAAGCACCGACTTTTAACTTTTTCTAATGTTTATTAGATTCTTAACAAAAAAGACACACTCTTCCTGATAAGAAAAAGAAGATCCTGCTCCTCCTCTGGGAAGAGGATGGTAGCGAAGGGATGGGCAGAATAATGAGATTTACCTTGTTGACAGAACCTTCTAGACTCAAGATGGTGCCACAACTGCCGGGGTGCCACATCAGCAAATGGAAACTTAGGTAACTCTCATGTCCCTACAAATGCTTTCATGACCAAAAACACCGTATATCCAGTCAGCCAATCCACAAACACCGAGACAACTCTGGGCTTTCTCTCCTCAAACAAGGTTGACTGTGTGGCCTAAGCCAGTCAGGAATATTCCCTTTTTCTCTGTTTGTTCTTTATTCCTTATCTATAAAGGCTTGCTGCCTCCCACCCAATTTTTCAGTGCTCCATTAGAAGACTGTCTACTTCATGAAGTATTCAACTTTTTCTGTCTCACCTAAAGTGTCTTCTTTAAACAACTTTTTTGGGAGGGCGCCTGGGTGGCTTAGTCGGTTGAGCATCTGATTTCGGCTGAGGTCATGATCTCGTGGTCTGTGGGTTTGAGCCCCACGTCGGGCTCTGGGCGGACGGCTCAGATCCTGGAGCCTGCTTCGGATTCTGTGTCTCCCTCTCTCTCTGCCCCTCCCCCTCTCATGCTCTGTCTCTCTGTCAAACATAAATCAACATTAAAAAAAATAAAAACACCTTTTTTTTTTTTTTTTTTTAACTTTTTCATCATGAGGAATGGGATTGGAAGCCAGGCAGGATGAAATGTGCACAAGTGCCCATTGCGCCCTATGGACTGAGTCTCTCATTTGTACAGAGGGCATGGGTGAGTGACTCAGGTTTGAGCTCTGCCTAAGGGCAATCAGCAATCTGGTCCAAGCAAAGTTTGTTTAAAAAAAAAAAAAAAAAAGTTCCCATAAAGGTTCTGGGTCTTGGAAAGACCCCAGGGTAGTTATAATAGGAAAGAGTTGGGGCACCTGGGTGTCCAGTCAGTTAAGTGTTCATCTCTTGACTTAGGCTATCATGATTTCTGGTTTGTGGTATCAGGCCCAATGCCAGTGTCCACACTGACAGTACAGGACCTGCTTAGGATTCTCTCTCTGCCTCTCTCCTGCTTGCATGCATTCCCTCTCCCTCTCCCTTCCGTCTCTTTCAAAATGAATAAATCAACACAAAAAAAAAGAAAAGAGTATGCAACAGGTGGAAACTATTAGGGAACTCACAAAGCCTCAAGGCAACTCCATAGCCTAAAGTGCTGGGAGATTTGGGGGATGCCATTAGGGCATCCATCACTATAAAGAAATCTCCTGAAAGGAATCGTCTCTTGCTAATGGGAATTTCAGAGGACAAAGTTACAAAATTGGTGGGCACCAGTCAAGTACTTAAAAGTAGTTTGGCGGCTTACTACCTAAGTCTAAGATGGTCATTCTAGGAAGGATAAGTTGGTCACAAAATGAGAAAGATCAATACTAGGTCACTGCCAACCTCAAGAAAATTTTCATGCAACCAAGTACACTGTAAAACACCACAAAATCCCCAACTTAGTGGCACATTACTTTCAGGTATTAATTTGGTTCCAAGAGACCCCAGGCTTAGCTAAAGAAGTGGAATCCTAGAAGTTTCAAAGAACTGAGTGTGGACCTTTCAGCATATCTTCTTATTTTACGTCTAAAAATCGTGGTCCCCAGAAGCTGTAGATATCAACAAAAACAGCAAAATATTACTAAGACAACCTAGAATTACAATGGCCATTATGGAGACTATTCCAATTAGACAAGATTGATCATTAAAGAAGTGCACTTAAAAGCAAGGTTTCCCAAATCAAACACATAGAATGGATACCCATTTTATTTGGAATGCAGAAGCCTAAAAAAGGCTTCAAGATTTCAAAACAGCTTCATTGAAAGATTCATTGGAAAAGGCTAATGAAAAATGGAAGACACAAAAGGGACCTAAAACAAGACTGTAAGATTGACATGGCTCCTTCTATTCCCTTCTAACCTCCTTTACCTTAGTACTCAGTCTATCAATCCTCTATCTGAACTGTCTTTCTACCCTAAAGAGACAAGAATGTAAACCTAAGTCAAATCCTTGTACACCAACTCAAACACCCCCATGTCAACCCTTAAGGGAGGGCCACCATACAGGCCCCTATCAGAGTTGATGGGATTTTAAGGGATTCTCTGGTAAACTACTACCAGATATTTCCTTAAAGAGCCAAAGGGAAACCAAAATTAAAATCAATGGCCAACCTCTGGTGGATATCGGAGCTATATTCACTATTTAAACTCTACTCACTCAGGCCCCTGCGGATGGGATCCTAGGAAAATTGGCAGAAGCCAGCAAACACTGAGAATTATCACCGTCAGCTCTCCCAGCTCTCTGGAGTATTTGCTCAAGAAAGGAAGGTAAAATTTCTCAGTGTCCCTTCCTTTCAAAATTCGGATTCTTGTGAATTTGGTTTTGGGGTGCCCTTTGGTTGTCAACCCTCTCTCTCTCGGGGACAACTACTGCCTTCTTGTTGGTCTTGTTTTGGCGTCCTGAGAACTTCCTGCCCGCCTGAGGCACACAGATTGGCAGGTCTTGCAGATGCAGGCAGCTCAACTGTCAGGTTGGGGCTCAAGAATAAAGTAGCAGAGGGGATCAAAGGAATATATGCATCTCAATGTTTACAGCAACATTATTTACAATAGCAAATTATGGAATCCACACAAGTGGTCATAAATTGACAAATGGATAAAGAAAATGTGATATATGCAAACACACACACAATGGAATATCACCCTGCCATAAAAAGGAATGAAATTTTGCCATTTGCAAGGACATGGATGGAGCTAGAGACTATCATGCTAAGTGAAATAAGTCAGTCAGAGAAAAACAAATACTGTATGATTTCACTGATATGTATGATTTAGGAATCAAAACAATTGAGCAAAGGGGAAAAAAGAGAGAGGCAAACCAAGAAACCAAGACTTTAACTATATAGAAAACAGATGGTGACCAGAGGGAAGGGGGTAGAGGGGTGACAGAAGTAGATGATGAGGACCAAGTGTCGTATCGAAGCACTGAGTCACCATGTTGTACATCTGAAACTACTATTACGCTGTATGTTAACTGAAATTTAAGTAAAAACTTAAAAAAAAAATTGATGAAGGAAAAGACAACTTTTCTTTTGCTGTCAAAACTTAGCTATTTGACACAAGAGGCCTAGCTTTTGGCATATCTCAGCTTTCCCATGTCTTCTTAATAAGCCTCATCTTTTTTTAACTTTCCATTTTAAGTGAGATAGATATATGACTCTTCCTTTCATCTGAATACTTCGAGGCCACTGTAGGGTTATTAATTGGCCTAATTTCAATACTGCTATATTTTAGGGAATAGGGAGGCCTGAAGAGAGAGACAGGAACCACCACTTGGTGAAGCACTCAGAACCCACACTTTCATCAGTTAAGTTTGCCATCTTACATGGGCACAGTCTGTGGCTCCCCAGAGTAATTAATAGTAACAGCAAAGATCACCCATCAAAGGTCACCATAACAAATTTAATAATAATGACAAAGTTTGAAATATTGTGAGAATAACCAAAAAGTGACAAAGAAACAAAAAAGAAAATGCTATTGAAAAAAATGACACCAACAGATTTGCCTGACACAGGTTTGCCACAACCTTCAATTTGTAAAAAATGTAACATCTGCAAAGTGTGGTAAAGCAAAGTGCAATGAAGCAAAGCACAACAAATCAAGGTAAGCCTGTGTGCCCCTCTTTGGGATCATTTCTTGATCTATTTGATTCTAGTAGGTTTGGGTCTTGGGAACCCTGACTCAAAAGCATGCTCGAAACCATGGGCATTGTTTTGCTACTAATAATTATTATTATTTCCCTAATATGCTGCATCAGCTCAAAAATTTCAAATGCATGTGGGCAACCACTTACCAGCTGAACAGATCATCTCTCTCTGACTATAGTAACAAAAGGGAACAGACGAACTCTAAGAATAGGAGTTCCAGCTCCAAGAAAAGGAGTCTGACATCATCTCTTATGAACAATACACTGAGTCCCAAAGAGACAATGATAACTGATAGGCACACCAAGACCTATATTTTGATCAAATTGTTTGAAAGGTCAAAAGGATGATCAAACAGGTGGACTGTTGAAATAAAGTTCAAGTCCCAAGGTAAAGCCACACCTGCCTCAAGTACACAAAGCTAAACTTTGGGTCCTTGTAAATGATCTGTGTGACCAGAAACAATATATCCAGTCAGTCAATGCCCAAACACCAAGCCAACTCTGACCTTCTTACCCCAAATGAGGTGGACTGCGTAGCCCTGGTTAATCAAATATCTTATATTGTTCTCTTCCTTATTCTTTATGTTTTATCCTAAAAATGCTTATCTTCAGACCCATTTTGCAGTTCTCTGCAGTGAAACTTTCTACTTCAGGAAGTGTTAAATAGACTTTTTTTCTATCATATAAGTTGTCTTCTTTAAACATTTTTTAACGGCCTCTAGAAATAGGCAGAGTAAAAGGTAAGGCTTCCCAGGAGAAAGCTGTTTGTCATAGAAACTCAAGTAAAGGCAATTTATCCTTTTTTTTAAAAAAAAAAAAAAAACATACTGCATAGAGAACAGGAGGATTAATTTTGTTTTAATATGTGTAACTTGAACTTCACTGTCTTAAGTATTTCTTTCTGCTTTATTATTGAAATTAGCAGCATTTTTGCTAGAGATTTATATTCACTGAATTTTTCTTTTCTACTAAAGAATTCTAAAACATAATTGGAAGGAAAACCACCCAGAAAAGAGAGCAGTTTCTCAAAGTTAGAGAATGAGTAAGCAGATCTTCTGTTGTCAAAGGGGCAGAGACGAAAACAGATTATCGTGAAACTAAAACTACACAAGTAATGAGCGATTTTTTAAAAAATTATTTGAGAGTGAGCAAGCATGAGTGAGGGGCAGAGGGACAGAGAGGGGAGAGAAAGAAAGAGTAAGGGGTGGGGGGGGGGGGCAGAGAGAGAGAATCTCAAGCAGGTTCCACCCTCATGGAGCCCAACATGGGACTCGATCCTTCAACCCCAGGATTGTGACCTGAACTGAAATCAAGAGTCAGATTCTCAACCATCTGAGCCACCCAGGGACCCCTGAAGCCAGGGGTTCAAACCAGAAAAATTTCTTAATCATTCCATATCTAGTATGGAACAAAATTAGTACATATGCCTGAAGGATGAAACCAGCCCTTTGACAGTGTTACCATTATGCCACTATGTAATTAGGAAGACAACTCATTGGAGTCATTGCCCATCATTTTAGGAAGTTATACTCCAAAAAAGCCTGAAACACAAACAGGAGTCCCTTTTCCTTTAAAATATCATTTTATTTTTAATTCTCTTAAATTTCTTTTCTGAGAACTATGCATTATTAATAATTGTTTGGATTATTCTTATTCATTCCTTTTTAATAGTATAACACATATAGTGACTAGTGATATATATCTGACAAGCAGCTGACTTAAATAACATACCTTAACATGGTGGCTCTGACACTGATTTCTTCAGGAGGCAATTTTACCCATCTGGGTCCAATTGCCTTACTAATAAAATAAAGAAATTGGCTTCGATGTTTGCTGAGGATCCTATCAAATCAAAACTCTATGATCTATAATCTACACTAAAACTTACTGAGCATGTCCTTAGTTCAAAGTAATATTCTGGAATTACTGGAATAAAAAAAAATTGCCATTTTAATGAAGAAAGCCAGATTTCAGGAAGATGGATTCTATATATGTGTGGAAAATGCAAATTCCTGCCTCCACTCCTCACTGTGAATGTGCTGAATCATAATGTGAGTCTCTGGAAACTTCTTTATTTGGTGTCTTTGTTTGTGTGTTTGTATGTTTGCTTTTGACCTAGTATCTCTCTAAGGTCTACCTTCTCTTTCCTTCACACTTCAGAACTCAAACTCTGAAAAAATACATCTCACAGAATTGTCACAACATTTTGCAGAAGTAAAGGAATTAACCATCTGGAACCACCTAAACAAGACTCATTCCAACACTGACAATCTGCTATAAACATGAATAAAGAATTCAATTGTGACCCAGGCTGAGAAAAGATAAGGGTTTTTGAATGAATTACTGAGATAGTTATAGAAAGAAATTATTACCAGATGCGATAACAATGAACAGAAACAAACAGCAAGAAATCTTTCACTACCAAGAGACTACCTATAAATCTTACCCTGTATTTGTTAGTGTTTATTATGGACTTAATAGATGCATTTCTCAGACAAGCACATTGCAGGTATTCCCACAGTCTATGCTAGTGATCAAATTGTTCCTATGATTCAATAGCCAAATGGTATCTTTTCAGGATTCTCCAGAAGAGAACCAATAGGTCCTCCATAAGGTAAACATATAAGAAAAGGTTTATTGTGAAAACTGGCTCAAACAAATATGGGGTCTCAGATATGCCATGATATGCCTTCTATAAGCTAGAGAACCAGGAAAACCACTGGGATAATTCAGCCTGAGGATGAAGGCCTGAAAACTTAAGGGGCAGAGCGGGATACTGCTAGTGTAAATGCTGGAGCCCAAAAAGCAGAGAACCAGTAGCTCTGATGTCCAAGGGCAGGAGGGAATAAAAGTCCTAGCTTAAGATGAGAGAATAAAGTAGCCCTCCCTCTGCCTTTCTGATGCAGGTTCTCAACAGAATGGATGACCCCCCCACCTACACTGGTGACAGCATATCTTCTTTACCCAGTCTACTTCTGCAAATGTTAACCTCTTCCAGAAACACTTATGAACACATCTAGAAATTATGGTGTACTGGCACTCTGGGCATCCCTTAGCCCACTCAAGGTGACACATCAAACTAACCATAACAGTCCAGAAAGAAGAGGAGTAGAAATCTTACTGTTTTTTTTTTTTAATTTGCTATTTAAATGTTTATAATGCAGGCAACAGATTAATATCTTAAAAATTCATTCTAATTACATGTAGTCACAGATAACTGAGTAAATTTAGAAATGACAGTGAGAAAGTAGTAGTACAAGAAAATCCAAATCAAAAACAAAAAGACTTGGCCTTCAAGTACTTTTGAAAATAAAAACAATTAAATGTAAATTTTAAATATGTCTATAATAGAGTGCTATGTTAGTATTTTCATCTGATACTGACAACAGTAAGTCCCTGCTAATTTCCTTTGGGGGCTAAAAGCTATATGATATATGCTAATACATTTTCTCGGGTAAATGACTAAATTTCAGTTCCGGGTTTAGACTTTTTTGCTTTCTAGGATAATAAAGTTCTCAGTCACTTGGAAGTAACTGGAAATCTTAGAGGTTTTTCTTTTTTTATTTTCTATTTTATTCAGTTTCTCAAATTTTATTCAGAAATCATTTGCTATATAGTGACAAAAATGCAGAACACAGATCATAAAGGAAACATTGGAGCTTATTTTTAAATTTAGGTTGTAATAAATTGGAGTATTTGAAGGATCATTCTTATTAGTCAGTTTTTACAGGTGGGGATCCTAAAACAATGATCGCTTATCAATTCTATATGTATGCATTTAATGAATTAATTTGATCTCAAGCATGTAAAAAAAAAAAAATCTGTCATCTTCGTCAGGATTTTTGTCACACCTAAAAAGTAGTTTTAGATTTGAGTGAAACAGATCTGGAGTCATATATAACTCATGCCAGTCTCTGAATAGGTAACTAGAAAAGCTATTTTGAGATGTAATCCAACAAAAGTTTTGGGTAAGTGAGAATAATAAAATGCATTTAATATTCCTTCAGAAGCATAAAACCTGACTTAAAAATCATTTCTTTAGAAAGACAGAGGGATTTAATCTAGAAAACTTTCACAAATATAATTTAAAGGATTATCAAGATATGGAAGTTTTTAAAAGTATACAAAACCAATTAATAAAAAGGAAATATATAATAAACACTTCTAAGACATTCCTTTTATTGTTTTACTCAGAGTGGCATCTCCCTTTAAAAGTTTTTAAACAAAGGGGCGCCTGGGTGGCTCAGTAAGCTAAGCATCAGACTTCAGCTCAGGTCATGGTCTCATGCTCTGTGAGTTCGAGCCCCATGTTGGGTTCTGTGCTGACAGCTCAGAGCCTGGAGCCTGCTTCAGATTCTGTCTCCCTCTCTCTCTGCCCCTCCCCTGCTCATGCTCTGTCTCTCTCTGTCTCAAAAATAAATAAAAACATAAATTTTTTTGTTAAAAGCTTTTAAATATATTATTATAAATATATTGCAAACACAGTCTAAATATATATGATAAATTTAACAAGAAAAAAACACACACCCTCTCTTCTCAAAAACATTAATAGAATAAATTATGATTTTAGGTAAAACCTATTTTACCATTCATTTATCCCTGAATAAGTATATATCATTTTATCAGAATATTAATTGAATTAGGTAGGAGACTTTTCCTGTGCCTAGAAAAAAATCACGATTAAGAATATGCTTTACAAAGTTATTCTAGTAATCTAAAATACTATAAATACTATGTACCACATGTTTATTGCAGCATTGTTTACACTAGCCAAGATATGGAAGCAGCCCAAGTGTACACACACACTGGAATATTACCCAGTCATTAAAAAAGAAATCTTGGCATTTGTAAAAACATGGATATACCTAGAAGGTATTATGCCAAGTGAAATGAATCAGACAGAGAAAGTCAAATACTATGATTTCAGCTATATGTGGAATCTAAAAAAAATGAATATGCAAACAACAAAAAAGCAGAAACAGACCCATAAATATAGAGAACTCACAGTGCCAAAGAGGAGGAGGTGGAAGAATGGGAAAGATGGACTAAGGGTTGTGGGAAGTATAGGCATCCGGTAATGGAACAAGTCAGTCAAGGAGAGGAAAGGTAGAGCATAGGGGATACAGTTCATGGTACTGTAAAAGCGTTGTGTGGTGACAGATGATAGCTGTACTTGTGGTGAGCATAGCATCATGTATAGACTTGCTGAGTCAATGAGGAACATTGCGTGTCAACGATACAATAAAAAAGGAACTAATCTAGTCTACTAGTAATTAGGGGGAAATTAATGAATTATGTGGTTATTTGTTTTATGTCATTATTTTAAAATGTATTCTATTACTGCAAAGGCAATACAGTTTTTATAGGCAATAACATAGATTATGTATACAAATAGCTAATTCTTAGCAAATCACTATTTAACTCGTGCCAAGCATGCGAAGATGGCACAGCTGGAAGGTTGGATGAAATATGTACAGTGAGAGGAGAAAGCAACAAGGGGTGTTCAAGAAGTGGTACTCAGGGTTTCAAGTGGAACATTCAAATCAAGAGAAGAATGGATTTACTTCCACATTCCCTTGAATGTAATGTTTCATTGTGATTATACTAGGTAAAGCCTTTAGTTATTTTTGGATTAATTATAAGGTTGTTTTTAAATCAGGAAAACAACAGTTCTCCATTTGAAAAAAAATCTATAAATTTTTCATCATATTTAATAGTAATTTTATGATGGATTATGTCAACATATGAAATAACAAAATGCCAGTATTATAGAAACATGAAATATAACTTCTACAAATCTTAAACGTGGAATACTATTTTATCAGGACATCAAAAATTGAAAAAACGCAAGAAAAGATGTATCTACATGAACATTAAAAACTTATACAGAGCAAAGAAATATATGCCACTGCCTCGCACACCACAAAACACATGAACAAAGGAAACAGAGATAAAAATGACAAATTGAGAAGCAGTGGATATAATACTTATTATAAAATGGGTTAATACTGTTATTTTTTAAATATCTATTACATATAAATGAGAAAAATAGAAATACTTTTAAAAATAGGCAAAGACATAAGTAGGTAATTTACAAAAGGAAATATATATGGTCAGTAAAGACGTGAAACAATACTCAGCTACAAAAATAAAAACTGCCAGCTTACAACAACAGAAAATTGGAATTGTTGCATATAATTTTGGCAGCAAGTGAATAAAATGATAATGCCAGTGCTTTATTTTGACTTGACTGCTTTCTGGAAACATATTTGTAAAGTCCACAAGTATACATTCATTGGTACAATATTTCTACAACTGGAAATTTACCTAAAAAACATTTTTGGACAAGTATTGGAAAAAAGTTAAGATGCAGGCATCAGGCTGTTCATTGCAATGCTTCTCACATATGAAAACTTATTATCACGTTGAACATTCCTGAACTAGGAATGCTAGATTATGTTTTACACAAATAATGGGATATGTTAAAGTAAATCAAATAAGACTGAGCCATTAGACTGAAGTTGCCCTAATGCCTTGATAGCCTACATAAAGAAACCAAAGCCTAAGTCAGAGTTCATATGCTAGAATCCAAGAAAATGACACTTATGAATGACTCATTACAATCAGCCAACTGAGTTTTCTCAAATAAGACAAGTGTTCAGGGTATAGCCAAATAACTTTGTTGCTTTGCTTCTGTTCTCTTCTCTAAAAACTCTTCCCCTAGTTCCTGTTGGTGGAGTGTCCATAACTTCTTCCAGTTTGGTTACTTACCAATTCGAATCAATATTTTACTCAAGTAAACTCCTAAAAGTGTTAATGTGCCTTAGGTTACCTTTAGACATATATATAGGTTTCCTTAGCAGGATAAAGCATATATAAATATAAATGTGGGCACAATGTATACACAATTATATTGATTAGAAATCATCTGTGAGTTCACAAAGTTATTTTCATTTATTTTATATTTTAATTTAACACTAAAAATAGAAATAGTTTGGAATT
The DNA here is from genome assembly GCF_018350155.1 of Leopardus geoffroyi. Taxonomy (NCBI): domain Eukaryota; kingdom Metazoa; phylum Chordata; class Mammalia; order Carnivora; family Felidae; genus Leopardus; species Leopardus geoffroyi. The sequence goes on along the minus strand of NC_059327.1, from coordinate 23,476,506 downwards.
GTGTATTTACTGTTTTTCCATCCTTGATAGACGATAGCTTAAACAAGAAGAGTCAGGACATGGATGGGAGGTAAGAGTTGTGGCTATAACAAATAAAGGTAACACAACACATTTATATATCAGTGGAATGCTTTTTTTTTTTCACTCCTAAAATTAATGATGAGCAATCTCTTCTAAGATATCTGACTCTCATTTCCACAAACTTACTAAATTCAATTATATTATTTAAAATAATATACTTAACTTTATTATAATGTATCTTTATTACAGTTTGAATTAATATCTGAATATAATGATTAGCATTGTTATAGATTCCTATTTAGTATTTTCCCATGACCTTTTTAGCTAAGCTAGGTAGTATATATATTTTTAATTAATTTTAATAATATAGTCAATATTAAATATATATAAGGATGCATAGAAAGCACAAATTTATCATGCAGTGCAAAGATCAACTGATTAGATAATACCACACAGTTCTCTATTTTCAATTACGAGAATATGAGAGCTTGTTTTGAAGGCCTAGCTGAAGAATTTGAAATTTAAATGTAAAGCACAGATGGGAGCCCCAGGTTGCAAGGAAAGTCTAAAATCTCTAGCTTTAAGTATTTTTTAATTACACACGCACACACACACCCTCTCTCTCTCAAAAAATAGATAACAAAATTTAAATTACATGGTATGGAAGTTAAATCAGTCATTTTTGAAAATGCCCAGGTGTCAATGGTTGCTCTTGAAACTTCCGTAATATTTCAACGAGATACTTATCAATAGATACTGCTTTGCTGCAGGTTCCTATCTCCTGACCCCCAGCATCTGGACCTTTAATAAAAAGGCCAAAAAACTAAATGTAAGACAGGAAACCACCAAAATCCTAGAGGAGAACACAGGCAGTAACCTTTTTGACATCAGCAACTTCTTACTAGATACACCTCCTGACGCAAAAATAAACTATTGGGACTTCATCAAGATAAAAAGCTTCTGCACAGCAAAGGAAACTACGAGAAATAGTAAAAGGCAAGTGACAGAATGGAAGAAGACACTTACAAATGGCATATCTGATAAAAGGTTAGTTTCCAAAATCTACAAGAACTTATCAAACTCAACACCCAGAAAACAAATAATACAGTTAATAATTTGGACCAACACATAAACAGACATTTTTCCAAAGAAGACATCAGATGGCTAAGCACTCAACACCACTCATTATTAGGGAAATAACAAAACTACAATGCAATATCACCTCTCACTTATCAGAATGGCTAAAATTAACAACACAGGAAACAACAGGTGTTGGTGAGGATGCGGAAAAAGGGAAATCTCTTCCACTGTTGGTGGGAATGCAAACTCGTGCAGCCACTCTGGAAAACAGTATGAGGTTCCTCTAAACGTTAAAAATAGAACTACCCTGTGAACCATCAATTGCACTACTAGGTATTTACCCAAAGGATACAAAAATACTGACTCAAACGGGCACATGCACCCCAATGTTTATAAGAGCACTTATAATACAACAATAGCCAAATTACGGAAAGAGCTCAAATGTCCAACGACTGATGAACGGACAAAGAAGATGTGGTATGTATGTATGTATGTATGTGTGTGTGTGTATTTGCAATGATGTAGGTGGAGCTAGAGTGTATTATGCTAGGTATTATGCTAAGTGAAATAAGTCAGTCAGAGAAAGACAAATACCATATGATTTCACTCATGTGGAATTTAAGAAACAAAACAGATGAACATAGGGAATGGAAGAAAAAGCAAAGAGAGGGAGGTAAACCATAAAAGAGACTCTTAACTACAGACAGCAAACTGAGGGTTGCTGGAGTGGATGGTTTTATAGGGATGGGTTAAATGTATGACAGGTATTAAGGAGGGCACTTGTGATAAGCACTGGCTGTTGTATGTAAGTGATGAACGTGATGTATGTAAGTGATGAACATGATGTATGTAAGTGATGTACGTAAATTCTACATGTGATACTAATATTACACTGTATGTTAACAGGAATTTATTTATTTTTAAATTTTTTTAAGTTTATTTATTCATTTTGAGAGAGACAGAGAGCAAGCAAGGGAGGGCCGAGAGAGAGGGAGAGAAAGAATCCCAAGCAGTCTCCATACTATCAGCATGGACCCGATGGGGGGCTCACACTCATGAAACATGAGACCATGACCAGAGACAAAATGAAGAGTCTCACACTTAACCAGCTGAGCAACCCAGGTGCTCCAACTAACTGGAATTTAAATAAAAACTTGAAAAAAAAAAGAGGCTAATACAGGTTTCTTCACTATGTTTGTGGTATCCTCATTTGTGAGGTTTTTATTTAATCTATTCACAAACCTATTTGATATTTCTTTAGACTTCCACTTACTTATCCCATCCCAAATGAACAGATTTGCAGAGATTCTGAGTTGCTACTTTTTTGGTACATTTCAGTTCACTTCCCAAAAAGGCATGAGACTGTGGTACTTGTATTCATTTTGACTTTCTTGGAGTGTCTTCCTTTCTCCCAAGGCTGATTGCAAAAATTTCTATTCCTGCTGTGTTACTTGTTTTATGTCCTTTTTCTATTCCCAGAATCCAGTGCCCATTTTAAAAAATCATCTCCAAAAAAAGTGACATAATTTGCAGATACTTCATGTGGAAATGAAATTTCTGTTTATAGATACACTTCTATACTTCTAAGAGTTTATTTTTCTAATTTCTGAAATTATCAGATAATTTAGTAGTATAAAAAATAAACGGGATTGCTACTTTAAGTTCTCAAATCTTCTTTATTTAATAGTACCTAACCCTGGGTCCATAGAAATAACAGTTAAATGTTTCTCTCAACTTTACCTTTGATAGTTTTTATCAGACAATGCTCTTTAGTTAGAATTGTTTGTAATATGTTAAATATTTTGAATACAAAGGGGCATTTTCAAACCATGGTTATCATATTGGCAGACAACATATCTTACATTTTCCTCTAAATAATTAGTACATTTTGTGAAAGAAGTCCAAAAATATTTGAGTAAAGAAATATCCATAAAAGATGTTTCAGATTTGAAAATATATCATTCAAAACAGAACTGTTTGACCACTGGCCGCCTGGGTGGTTCAGCCAGTTGAGCATCTGACTTCGGCTCAGGTCGTGAATTCCTTGTTCGTGAGCTCCAGACCCTTATCAGGCTCTGTGCTGACAGCTCAGAGCCTAGAGCCTGCTTCAGATTCTGTGTCTTCCTCTCTCCTGTTCCTCCCTCACTTGCACTGTCTGTCTCTCCTTCTCTCTCTCTAAAATTAATAAAGATTAAAAAAAAAAAAAAAAAAAGAACTGTTCGACCAAAACAACTGTACACATGTACAGCATTCTAGTTGATTAACAATAACTTTCTTGGAAAGTGACATAATCATTTTGTATGTAAATTTTCATGTAACTTCAGAAAATGACCATATTTCACCAGGTTTAATTTTATGTTCCATGATGCAATCTACGTGAAAATGATACTATGAGGCCCAGCAGTTTTCAAATATTAACCAATGATTTGGGTGCTATTTTCTGTTTCCATACAAACCATCATGCTATCTATCTTAAGCTTTCTTAGACCATTCTCTGCCTCAGGAAAGAACTGTGGCACAATAAATACATAAATAAATAAGTAAGCAAGCATACACAGAGAATATGCTGTGGAATTTTAGCACGGTGTTTTTGGAATTGCAATTATCTAAAGGAACTCAGGGAATATTAACACATCTTAAATTAGAACAAGACATTCCAATCCAGAAAAGGAACTAACGATTCCATGTTTCAGGAGAGTGAGAGTTCAAAAGGGTGTAAGAAATGCATAGATTCAAAAGGATTTTAATAAAACTAACAAAGGAATCTCCCTCACACCATGGATGGAGGGGGAGGTGAAGGGAGAAAGGGATGGGGGTAAAACAGTAATGCCTCAATCTCTGGTAGATTTGGGGAATTAGAGCAGATGGGAGATTGGAAGTTCCCTAGGGAGTATGTCTGGATGGTGTACCTACATATTCCAACCTTCCTAACCAAGTTCCCTGTAGCCCCGTGGGACTGGGGAGCAGTAGCATGAATTTCTGTGACTGAGAACGGCATGTAAATAGAATGCATGGATATATATGTAAATAGATTATGACAGTCCACATAATTTTTCTTGGAGCAATGTGACACGGAAACTGCAGAAAGATCATCCTGTGCCCAAGAGCTGAAAGAAAGCTACGGCTCACAAGTCTGTCATCTGCAAGGGTAATATAACAAACCTGAAGAAACCAAGAACTTCTGGGGGATATCAGCATGAGCATAGGACACGGAGATTCAGGTGCATCCTAAAAATATAATAACTTGGAGCTTTATAAACGTCTAGAATTTATACACGATCCTGGAGAAAATGATGAACCATAAATAAACTGAGATCGTCATTTTGTCACTTCACAGAAAAGAAGCTCTCAGTAGATATTAAATTGAGAAAATAAGAGATTGTATTTAGAAAACAGCTGAATTTGTATCCTGGGATTATTTACTATCATTTTTGCATCAACTCAAAAATGCTAATTTTATAATCTGCAAGATAATTATTTCATTAGAATCAGTCTTGTACAGAAAGAGTAGTACTTGAGTTTTAATTTAAGGTCCTTTTAAATAAGAATATATTCCATATAATGGGAAAATGTAGTCAACTATCTCAACATTAAAGATAACTACAGTCAAGGCCTATTCGGGAAATTCTTTTTTTTTTTTTTTTTTTTTCCAACGTTTATTTATTTTTGGGACAGAGAGAGACAGAGCATGAACGGGGCAGGGGCAGAGAAAGAGGGAGACACAGAATGGGAAGCAGGCTCCAGGCTCTGAGCCATCAGCCCAGAGCCCGACGCGGGGCTCGAACTCACGGACCGCGAGATCGTGACCTGGCTGAAGTCGGACGCTTAACCGACTGCGCCACCCAGGCGCCCCTCGGGAAATTCTTAATAACCATTTATTAAAAAGATATTCAGTATGTCGGAGGAACCTACTTTTACACAACAAGTTGTTGTTCCAGTCAAGCTCTTCACTTTTTATTCAAGAAATATTGATAGATTCTGGGTACAAAGGCATCATGTTTACCAAAAGGGAAATCATTTTCAGTGACAGAAAGCACTTTCTTAATAGTTCTTGCCTACATATTGGATATTTTAGTCAAAACTTCCTCATGCTTTTTCTTCTCCCTGGGGACAGAGAAAGCATTCCCCCTGTTAAGGTCACTCTCTGGTCTGCAGGGTAAAACACACAGGGCAGTAACATGGGGCTGTGCTCTATACAAGTCCTATCTCTGCTCCAGGAAGGGGTGACTGAATGAAAGGAGCACTGCAGGGGATATGCTGGCAGTAGGACCTTGGGCAATTACACTCCCTGTGCTTTGGTTTCCTCTCTACTCAACTGGGTGGAAGAATATGTCCCTTATTCAACCTCACAGCAGTGTGTACAAATCAAAAGACATTAAAAAAAAGAGAGAGAGAAAGTACTTTGTTAAGCATGGAATTTTGTTGTTGCAATTCCTGCTTCTGCTGCTGTTACTGTTGTTGATCTCGGACAGTATCTGTCCTAACATCTTAATTCCTAAGTTTCTTCATTTAAAACATGGGAAATAGGGGTGCCTGGGTAGTTCAGTCAGTTAAGCATCTTAATTAGGCTCAGGTCACGATCTCCCAGTTCGGGAGTTTGAGACCCACATTGGGCTCTGCGCTGACAGCTCAGAGCCTAGAGCCTGCTTCAGATTGTGTCTTCCTCTTTCTCAGCCCCTCCCTCATTTGCACTGTCTCTCTCTCTCAAAAATAAATAATAAAAAAAAACGCATGGGGTATATAATAATGATGCCAACCTGATATGTTGGTGGGAGGGTTAAAGCATTAATACATGTATAAGGACAATAAATGTTAACTATTTTTATTATTTTTAATAAATATAGCCTCTACTTTTAAGTTTTTATTTAAATTCCAGTTAGCATACAGTGTAATATTATTTCCAGTTTACAATATAGTGATTCAACACATCCATCCCACACCAACTGCCCATCACAAGTGCCTTCCTTAATAACCCATCCCCCATTTCACCCATCCCCCCACCCATCTCCTCTCTGGTAACCATCAGTTTCTTCTCGATAGTTTAGAGTCTGTATCTTGGTTTGCCTCTCTATTTTTTTTCCCTTTGCTCATTTTTTTTGTTTTCAAATTCCACAAGTGAAATTGTATGGTATTTGCCTTTCTCTGATTTATTTCACTAAGCATTATACTCTCTAGCTCCGTCCATATTGTTGCAAATGGCAAGTTTTCATTCTTTTTGATGGCTGAGTAATATTCCATTAAAAGCAATAGTTATATTCTATAAAGGTGCCATAAATCCTGAATTAGTAAATACTGAATCACTGCTCCAAGGAAGAAATAAAGAGTTAGGTTGTGATCCTCCCATCACATTTTCACGAAGCAATCAACACTTAACTTTGTTGGCTTTTTTTTTAATGTTTGTTTATTTTGACCGAAAGAGAGCTTGAGTGTGAGCCAGGGAAGGGCAGAGAGAGAATCCCAAGCAGACCCCACACTGTCAGCACAAAGCCTGACACGGGGCTCAAACTCATGAACCTTGAGATCATGATCTGAGCTGAAACCAAGAGCCAGATGCTTAACGGACTGGGCTACCCAGGCACCCCAATACTTAATTTTGTTTTATGTGTCTTTCTGTTTAAGGATACCTTATTTAATATCTATTGTTGATCAACATTGAACTCATAGCTAACAATACTATAACTCATGCCTGAACAAAGCTTATCTAACAAACATGTTCTCTGAAAGACACATTGCAACCTCTGTGCTTTAAAATACAGGCAGTACTTAGTACTACACTTGGGGGTCATTGGAAACTGAGAAATCAACCAAAAAAAAAGCCCAAGAAATGCAAATAATGTGGCACTTAATAAATCATGAAAACTACACTTGAGAATATGAGAGCTGAAATGACAAGATACAGGATCACATGGTTCAACCTCAGCTGGAAATGTGTCTGTGGGCAGTTCAGCAATTTCCCTGCTCTACATGTGCACTTGTCTGCAAAGGACAGGGAAAGTGCACCAAGTATTTATTGATTCTGAAGTCACAAGTTTTAGCGGGTAGGCTAATTCACAAACACAGGATTCATGAATGACGAAGATCAATTGTATTATTTTTATATGAATTCCAAATGTGTCTATTTCAAAATTCTATCACCTGTAACTTACAAGACCCTTCCTAATCTAGCTTCTTTGTTCTTTCTCCTCCCTGTTCCTCTGCTCCTCTCTCTGTTCCCTGGGTGTCCCACGCTCCTCTCTGACACAGGATCAGTGCAGTGCAGCCTGTACTTCCTGAAACACTCATATCCTCTCTCTTCACCAGTTAACTTCTGTCTCCAGCTCTCATCTTACACATCTCTCCTTTTATCTCCCTCACTAGGTTAGTTCATCCAATTATTTTTTTTTTAATGTTTATTTATTTTTGAGAGAGAGACAGAGCACAAGTGGAGGAGGAGCAGAGAAAGGGAGACACAGAATTGGAAGCAGGCTCCAGGTTCTGAGCTGTCAGCACAGAGCCTGACGTGGGGCTCGAACTCACAAACAGCGAGATCACGACCTGAGCTGAAACTGGCCACTTAACCAACCGAGCCACCCAGGTACCCCTCACCCAATTATTTTTAGAGTAAACCTCTTAAACGGTTCTGCTCATAAACCTCTTCTTACAACTTATCACAGGTAAAGTACATTTCTACATATACAGACACCATTAATGTTTCTCTTCCTCAATAAAATGTACATCCCATGAAGAAAAACATTTCTGATTTATCTCACATTTTATCAAATGCTTCATATTCAATAAACGTACATCAAGTAAATGTAAATCAATGTAAATTACATGTAAACTATAATAAAAGGGAATCGAATAAATACTTATTCTACAACCATAATGAAAAACCTTGGAAAAGAAGAGTACTAATTTACTTACATAATCAAAGCAATTTTCTGAGCCTTGAATGCAAATGTTTGTCCATTAAAAATAGGCAATATGTAATATATACTTTCTGAAGGCCAATCCTTTCAATGTGATTTCACAGACTCTGTCCTTAAGGCTTTTATATGGTATATATACCCAAGAGCAATAAGTAATTGTACTGAAAAGTATTCAACCTACTTCTAATCAAATACATGCAAATTCATAAATACAAATAAACCACTCTTCACTATATAATTAGCAATAATAGAAGCAATATTCCTGACTGCTAGTGAAGTTTGGATGAAATAGCATTCCACATCGGACTGACGAAAATGTACAGTGTATATCACTGTTGGTATATAATTTAGCAATATGTTTCAGAAATATTAAAAATGTTCACAGTATTGATCCAGTATTCTAATTTCTAGGGGAAATATCCTTGTCTTCAAAGAGTATTTACAGAGTTATTTAGAATTCAAAGCGAGAAAACTAACACAATGTCCACTAATATGAAAATGGCTAAAATCAAAATATATTCCATTTGATAAAGTAGTAAGTATAGTAATATTGGAAAATGACTTTATTGTAGCTGAAAAGAAGTATGTAGTGTCAAATACAGTATGATCCTCATTACTGCTATAACAAAAACCATTTTCTGAGTGGTAGGATCATGGATATGTGTTTCTTTCTAATACGCTGCACTTTCCATAAAGGGCATATAAGGGGCGCATGGGTAGCTCAATCGGTTAAGCATCAGCTCGATTTGGGCTCAGGTCCTGGTCCGTGATCCATGATCCCGACGTCGAGCTCTCTGCTGACAGCACGCAGCCTGCCTGGGATTCTGTATCTGTCTCTCTCTGCCCCTCTCCTGCTCTCTCTCTCTCTCAAAATAAATAAAAATAAACTTAAAAAAATAATAAAGCACACGTCAATTCTTTAATTGGAACAAATCTCTATTTTTGTCACATCTTTTAATTCTAACACCACGTTCTTTAAATTCTTATTTCTTTGAGTTTGTCAGAGACTACTTCTCTTCTGAGTTAAGGAATCTGTGATCAAACACTTCACACAATGACCATCACACGTGTCAGGTGTGTAATGCCTGCACGGGGACACCCCACTCACCTCACAATGATGTAACACTGCCCTGGAATTACTCTGGGAGGCAGGTGACCAGCTATGAGACATTTTCTGTAACAAAATTGGTCCATAGGTAAGATGTCACCCTACTTTTGACAACCTGAAATTCCTATCTCCTTGTAGTTAACAGTTTGAAACCATTAAAAAAAAATTATCACTTTATTTTGGGAGGGGGGCAGAGCACAAGTACAGGACGGGCAGAGAGAAGGAGACAGAGAATATGAAGCAGGATCCAGGTTCTAGCTATCAGAACAGAGCCCGACACGGGACTCAAACCCACGATCCGTGAGATCGTGACCTGAGCCGAAGTCGGACGCTCAACTGACTGAGCCAACCAGGTGCCCCTGTTGGAAACCATTTTTACCTAACATTTGTGCAGTTTGCAAACCATCACCCACCCTGCAATCCCATCCCATGCTTTGACTTTACAATATAACCAATCTTATGGCTCAAGGCAAATATCCTACGTTTAAATAATCCTGCATGTAAGCAGCAACCTTTGCAGCTCACAGCAAGCTGGAAGACTATTATGTGCATACTACTTTGTAGTTTCGATCCAACCTTCAATAATCCCCAGTGAAGCAAAAGCAATAGGTTCCAATGAACAGTCCTGAACCATGAGCAAATTAGATGTCTTCGGGACTTTCTATTTTAAAAATTAGGCAATAATAAACCCGTGATCTGCTATGCATTACAATGATGTAGAAGGGTTACCAAAATCAATTCTAGCCACACTGTTAAAATGCAACATGCAGCTTCAAGCTCATTATTTTGCAAAATAGAAGTGAAATGATAGGATGCAAATAATGATGTAATCCATTTGAAAAAAAAATAATAAGGCAGTCGAGCAGGTGCCCAGGAGTGTAATAAAACAAGTTGCCAATAATAGAAAGGAAACTTTATATTAATCCAGGAGTTCATAGATTCTACCTCTTCATCTATTGTCATAAAAAAGCCAACTATGCAGAGAAAAATATAACCAACATATTTCATCTAGTATTTAATGTTACATTTTTGATATATATGGATATATTTTCTTAAATATTATCAGTTGATTTTTGTATCTCTATACACACACTAATCAACCTCTTCAAAAAAATCCACCATTTGATTTCACACGTTGCTCTTGCTGTCAACTCTTTTTCCAGTTCCCTTTTATAAAAAAGACATGTCTGCATTGTCTCTTCTTATAATCACCAATTCCATACTCAACCCTTTCCAGTAAGCTTCTATCCTGTTAAGCTGATCAAGGGTGACAATAACTTCCAAGCTGCAAAATCTAGTAATCACTTAGTGGCTTCACTTTACTTAGCCTGTCAGCATCTTTCAACAGAATTGACATCCCCTCCTTCAAGCACTTACACCTTTGGCTTCCTGTTTTGGTTTGGTTTTTTGTTGTTGTTGTTGTTTTCTCCTCTCACTGATCATGTTTTCATTCCCTTTGCTTGCTTTTCATCTCCTTCCTTACCTATAAGGTTCGGAGGTCTAAGATGTTGCTCCTAGATCTTTTATACGTTCCATAGGTGATTTCAAGAAGCTTCACAGCTTTCAATGAAACCTTTGTCATGTTCATAACAATCAAATGTGTATTTTCAGTTCTGACCTCTTGGTCTTGAACTCTTGACTGTAATATTCATTTTGCATCACTACTGAATCTCCAACAAACATCATAATAGAAATTATATCCAAAACAGAACTTTTGACCTGTACCCTCACCATGTTCTTACTATTTTCTCCACCATTTAGAAAAATAATACTCACACAGTTCATTAAATTAAAAACTCTCAGAATCTCTTTATCTCACTCCCAACATTTGCCAAGAAGTCTGGATACCACCTCCAAAATGTGCTTGAAATTATTCACTTTCCTCTACCTTCACTGCTACCACCTTGTCCAAGGCATTATCCTCTCTAGTACTGACTGCTAAAAGAACACTGCAACTAATATCCGGCTTCCATTCTTATCTCCTTATGATCCAATTTTCACAGTTACCAATGCTAATTTATTAAAATGTAATCCAGGAATTTCTGGATTAAGATGGTTGACCAGATACTTCTACTTTTGCTCTCTTTTTTAAAACTACACAAACTACATCAAATACACTATTTCAAAAATACACAAAACACAAACATGGGATAGCAGGGGAGGAGATAGAGCATTAAATTTTTGGATACCTGAAAGCAGGCAGACAGTATATCTGAGAAAGTTGCTTCCTTAACTGGCAGTGAGGACAGCTGAGGAATAACTCGATTTGGATGGAGGATACCTCAAAACATCTGGGAATCGGCAGCTCCAGGAACCTTGGGAACTTGGTTTTAAAGTGGATGCTGGATGACTGACATGGGTGAAAGCTACTAGAGAGGCACTTAGATTACTAAACACCTGCACCCCTCCAACCTACTGGCTAAACTCTAATTCACCTTTGCAGAGCTTGGAGATTTCTCTTCGGAGAAGGTAAAATAGAGGGTCTCTGGACTGAAGGACCTGAGATATCCTATTGAAACATGAAAAATAAAGGACATATGCTTAAGGAATGCAAAATCCTAAAATCTTCAGTGTGGCTCTCTTGTTTTGTGTATAGAACAGTGCTGGCCATATGTTATCCTTTAGAAAAAAGACATTAACACTCTTCTTTGGAAAATCTACCATTCCAGGAAAGAAGAATGCAAAAATAAGAGAGACTACATTTCCCTAATAAAAAGCTCACCAAGATTATATTCATAAAAGCTCAAAATCAACATATCCAACTCATGCAATTTCAGTTTTATATTATTTTTTAAGTAATCACTATGCCCAATGTGGGGCACAAATTCATACTCAGAGATCAAGAGTCACATGTTTTATCTACTGAGCCACACAGAGGCCCCCCAATTTTTTTAGCTTTGTATCATTTTTGAGTCTTCTATTCAATCATAACTAGATAACAGCAACATAAAATTATTTAATACCAAAGGGAAGCTGATATGGAAATATCAAGTAGAACCAAAAAAAAAAAAAAAAAAAAAACCATGAAGAAAAAAACTCCAGAGGCAACAAAGAACACGCAGGAAAAAAATTCTGTCACAAATACTGAGACAGAGAGAGAGAAGAAAAGAGAAAGAATTGCAGAAAGGTATGAAAGACAAAAGGAGCTATTGGAAGTTAAAAATATATTACCAAACTGAAAACTCAATAGAATTGAAAAAAAATTGAGAAAATTTCCCAGAATTTGCAATATGAAACATGAAATACCACAAAAATATACAAAATTAAAGGAACCAGTCCAGGAGATGCAGATTTCAGATAAAAGTAGTTCCATAAAGAGAAATTTAGAACCTAAAGAGGAAAAGTAAAAGAAAGTATAGAGAATAATGTCATTATTAAACATTTCATTAAGTTCCCCAGTACTGAAAGATATGAGATCCAGATTGAAAGGTTCCAAAACTTCCCATCACATGTGATGAAAACAGAGTAGCACAAATTCACATTGTGAGTATTTAGCATGATGAGGATAAGAACATCATACAAGTATAGTATAAAAAAAACTGATCACATCCAAAAAGATCTGCTAATGAAATGGAATCATTTTTCTGAACAATAACAATGGAAACTGGATAATACTAATGTCTTAAAAACTCTAAGTGTATTTATTTATATTTAGTTATGTATTAAGAATTCTGTAACCAGATCAACTATCAGCCAAAATAAGGGGCAAGATATTATCATTTTCAGAAAAACACTCTTTCAGATATTTCTGGTCAAGAATCTACTAAAGAATTTGGTTTATAAAAATGAGGAAATAAACCAAGAAAGAAGAACTTGACAGAGATGACAAATAGGAGATTCATCATAGAATAAAGGTAAACAGAAGCCCCCAAAATCAGAATTCATGATTGAAAGGCTGTTTAGAATGGGAAACATGAAAATGATATATCTATTCCTTAAACATTTTCTTGACTTAACACATAGACATTTACATTTATTCACACCAAAATTATTTTGATGAATAACTAAGAATATACTTTTAACAGGGGAAAACTGATAGCAAGGCCAGGTAGTACTTCTTACATAAACTACATCACCACTTATAACTTTTGGTTTCATTTTCTTCTAAGAAAAATAATTTCTTTTACCAACTTCATCTGAGAGCTAATGCCTTCTGAGAGAACCAACTACTCGAATACTTTTAGGTTTTCTTTCCCAATATTTTATAGTTGTCTCACAATTTGTTTAGATATTTGCCTTTAGAGAATAATTCCAAAGCATTCAACTTAATGTTCATAAAAATCTTCTCCATGCATATGTACAAATATTGTATTGTCTTATGATTTAATAGAAATGGCATATAAATGGCTAAATCATTTTGTGAATAATAGAAACCCTTAGTAAACACACAATTCAACTGGACAGGGGTAAGAAAAATAAAAGAAGCCATGAATATTTGTTGTTCCAAGGACATTGGTCAAAAATTTTTATTAGAAAGTAGAGACCATACAGGCCATGCGATAATTGGAGACTGGTTTAAAAAACTCATTCCCGGGGCGCCTGGGTGGCGCAGTCGGTTAAGCGTCTGACTTCAGCCAGGTCATGATCTTGCGGTCCGTGAGTTCGAGCCCCGCATCGGGCTCTGGGCTGATGGCTCAGAGCCTGGAGCCTGTTTCCGATTCTGTGTCTCCCTCTCTCTCTGCCCCTCCCCTGTTCATGCTCTGTCTCTCTCTGTCCCAAAACTAAATAAACGTTGAAAAAAAAAAATTAAAAAAAAAAAAAAAAAACTCATTCTGCCGTGTATCTGTGGAGTGTTAATGAAATTGTTTACCTAAATTTTTTAGCTCAGTGTCCAGTACCTTTTAAACAATAAATGTTATCTCTGCTTTCAAGATGCCCCATAACATGGTTGCTTAGTCATTTTACTTTTAGAAAACTTCCTTTATTATGTAACAAAAATCATTTTAAAACTGCCCATTAAGTTCATTTAAGAACTGAAACAATGAAGAAATGATACAAATCCTTTTCTTACAGATCTCTTTATGGACTGTAAAGCAATAATCCTCGCCCCTAAATTATCACTTCTCTTATTCTTTCATGTCCTTCTAAAACTAGTTATAAAATGTGCTTCCCATACGCTTTGATTTTATATATGTTTTCACCTGGAGGTACACTAATTTGACAGTGTTCCCATTACCTGAAATATAATTTACAGAAGTAAAACAAATAATCAATGTATGAAGATGCTTATCAACAATGTTCTATCTGAAACAAAAGGGCAAGAGTTTAGAAATAATTTTAACACGTTGGAAATGGTTTTGCAACTTATGTTGTATTAACATGAGTACCATATAGGTGGTAAAATACTCCCTACTACAAAAACCATTATGAAGTCTATGTGACAACATTAAAAAGTACTTAAATATTTTAAGTGGAAAAGAAGAGTATAAGATAAAATCTACCCTATGATTCTATTATCTCATATTTATTAGATTATGCAACTTTATTATAAGAAAATGTGTATAAATATCTGTCAGAAAATCCTTTCCAGTATAAAGTAAAAAATAATGTTAATTTTCAAATAACTGTATTATTAAAATCACCTGAAGGGAAGTAAAAATGCTTTTAAATGCATTACATTTACTAAAAAAAAAAAAAAAAAAAAAAAGGCACTTTTTCCTACACATAACTAACATCTATCCACATACTTTAAATCTTGTGTTATGTATGAGACAACTATCATAGCAGAATAGTGGCTTCTGAGAAATGAAAACAATTACTCCATCTTTTGCTCTCAAAGGTACCATTACACAAAATTATCACTGAATATTTTTTTTTTTATTTTTTCAAATTTTATTTTGAGAGAGAGACAGAGAGAGACAGAGAGAGGGAGAGGGAGAAGGAGAGGGAGAGAGAGAGAGAGAGAGACAGACAGACAGACAGACAGAAAGAGAGAATATTAAGCAGGCTCCATGCTAAATGCAAAGCCTGACACAGGGATCATGACCTGAGCCGAAATAAAGAATAGGATGCTCAACTGACTGAGCCACCCAGGTGCCCCATCACTGAATATTTTTAAAACATTTTTTTTTAGGGAATAACTCTGCCAATAGTGGAAGAAGAAAATGCAGCGATTAAGGCATTGATTTTATAAAGATATTTAGAAGTATGTCAACTTATTTTGCTACACAGAATATAAAGTATTTAAAACAAAATGCAAACAAAACAATGTACTTATAGTTTAACAGATATTTATTAAGTACTTCCTGCATGCTATGTCCTATAGCAATACTTTGATATGCTTGGGGATCACACATCGTTTGATGAATGTAAGAATGTAAATCAAATTTACTTGTATCAAGGTAATTTAAAATAGTTATTTGGGGCTTAATGTTGACGATATGACAGTTTAATGATAGTTCCAAACTTCTGATTTTTTGAGTTACATACTCTTCAGCAAAATATTAGATTTTGTTAAAATAAACCCCACAAATCAGAATTGGCTTAAGAAAAACACAAGGCAGGATCACATGGGTGGCTCAGTCCAATAAGCAGATGACTATTGATTTCGGCTCAGATCATGATCTCACGGTTGGTGAGACTGAACCCTGCATAGGGTTCTGTGCTGTCAGTGTGGAACCTGCTTGGGATTCTCTCTCACTTTCTCTCTGTCCCTTCCTCCCTCTCTCTTTCTCTCAAAACAAATAAACAAACTTTAAAAAAAAAAAAAAGAAACAGACAAGGCATAAGAAGTTGCTTTTGAAGAAGTCTCTTATTTTCCTTTCTCTGATAGGAATCTATTTGCTACTTGTGTAGCAAAACTAGAACTACCTCTCATGAAAGAAAGATCCATAATAAACAGTACAACACTAACATGGAAATTTCAAGAAATTAGGGATTCAGCACTGCTGTCCTTACACTCCATTTTCCTTAGCATTTGGTTTAATACGCAAGGTCACCTTTTCCCTAAGAAATTAATAAAAAGACCAGCCATAAACTCCACATTGTGGACAAATTGAGTAAGTAGGAAAGGACAAGAGCGAAAAAATTAACAAATAAAAACGTATAGCTCTTCCATCTAAATCAGTTCCTTAGAAATAACATTCTCTCAAATGTCATACTCTTCTGCTTACATCCCATGAGTGTCAAGTTAGCCGCATGACCACAGCCAGACTCAAGCTGGCAAATACCATCTTTTTTTTTTTCAATTTTTTTTTTTTTCAACGTTTATTTATTTTTTTTTTTTGGGACAGAGAGAGACAGAGCATGAACGGGGGAGGGGCAGAGAGAGAGGGAAACACAGGATCGGAAACAGGCTCCAGGCTCTGAGCCATCAGCCCAGAGCCTGACGCGGGGCTCGAACTCACGGACCGCGAGATCGTGACCTGGCTGAAGTCGGACGCTTAACCGACTGCACCACCCAGGCGCCCCGGCAAATACCATCTTTTAGTTGAGCTCATGCTTCTTTTACCAGAGATGAAGCAGACATGGAGACTGGGTTGCAGCAAGCAGCTTCTGACACATACTGATTCTTCTTCTCTTCTCAGAATCTTTTCCTAAAAGCACTGCCCATGATCGAAAGAGATCATTGTAGATTTGAGAAATTACATATGAAACTATTCACCTGAGTCATTTTCAAAGCTGCTATGTTAATTTTCTTACAGATGAAATAGAACCTTGGGGAAAACAATGGATGTTTTAGTAGAACCACAAAGGTAGCTCAGCTTTTAAATGCATTCTATGTAAGTTTTGGGTTTTAAAGTAGTTATAACTCTTTTCTCCTGCCATTCATCAAAGTGATCCTAGTGGAAAGCAGTAGCAGAAGCTATCGTCAGATCCATATTCAAATACTAGGGTGGCTTCCCCTTATTTGTTTTTATTCTACTTCACTCCAAGAGGACTTGAGGTGGACAGCCGTTTTGTTTTTTGTTTTTTTTTTCCAGGCTGTACATACCTGGGTTAATGGTTGAATTTCTCTGAGCTGTAGTCCTCATCTGCCCCATGATGGCAATTAACATGCACTACAGGAGTAGTTATGGGGTTAAGAAAATGGTTACGGGAATAAAAATGAGCCAGGTCTATACACCAAGTCAGTAAATGTTAACTTCTGTTAAACTCAACTGAAACAGTACAAATTTTAAAGGAAATTCACAACATTTTTGGTGAAATCTACTTTTAAAAAACTATTGGTTTGCCACACTGATTAAAATTTAACTTTTAACTTGTGTCTGAAAATGACAGGGTCTGTGCTGATAAGAGCAACAGTAATATAAACAATTGGTGATACATTTAAAATTCAAATGTCTGTGCATTGTTACATAAATCCTGCACTTCCTTCAGACCTTTGAATATATTTACTATTGTGTACTTGTTTGTCAGCAATGTAAAAGGACAACCTGGCTATGACCCAGTGAAATGACTCAGGAGAGCATCTCATTTGAATGTTTAAGGTGCTGAAAGGTGCTAACTTCACTTGAATTCTTCCCAGAATCCAAAACTGAGTAACTTACGTGGACAATGTCAGAACCTAAACGGCTTCCAAATACCATGTAATATATACTCCACAAAACTGTGTAAGCAAGCTGAAACACGACATGATTCATGCATATTGCAATTAATGAAAAACTAAGATGATTGTGGAGACAATAAGATAATTTAAATGACTATTCCACATGCACTCTCCTCTTCTACCTATCTTCTAAGAGATTTAACTTTGCAGTATTTGTATAGCTATGGCTGAGAGTCTCATTTATTTAATGTATGAGCTTCCACAATTATCAGGCATGCTTACTGAACTTTGAAAAGAGCACTGCATTTTGCAAACCCTTCGACACTAGCACTCGGAAAATCTCTTTGAGAATATTCCCTAATATCCTTAAGTAATATGTCAGACTTACACAGTTGTGTAACTCAAGCAAAGTCTTCCTAAGGCCCTGAATGCTACGTCTCAATAAATCTGAAGAGAACATGAAATGTCCTGGGTAACTGAGATGTTCAGGGTTCTTAAACTCACAAAATATAAAAGGAGTGAGGTACTTTGCTGGCTGTGGGAAAGTGGTGCATTGCAAATATTGGGAGAGGGCCATATCCAGCTATCTGACATCTCCAAGAATTCAAATGTAACAAGGATTTGTTTTTAATGCATAAAGCCCCTGAGATACTGAGGGCTTCTCAGTCATCTGGAAGTTTTCTGTACTAATATACACTGCATTCACTTCAGTGAAATTTCATTGGTGTCTTATATAATCTCTATTTTAAGAATGAGGAAAAGAATTCAGAATCTTCATTCACCCATTCTCAGATGAGAGAGAACTCTGAAAATTCGGGGAAAGAGTCACATGGAAGGCAGAGTGAGCAGGTGAACCTTAATACTCAAAGGCATATATCCTGACATTTTCAGTTGCACAATGTTTCTTTGCTCATTTGAGAAAAATGTGTATTTTGTTTAATAATAATGCAGTTAAGTAACACTGAGTAAAAGGGAAATCTACCATCATAATAAATGGCTTTGGATTGATAAAGTCCTGCTCTAAAACCCCAGTTCCACAACACAGTGAGGTTAGTCAAGTCCTTTAAATTTTGGGATCACCATGACCTCCTCCATGAGCTTAGGATAATAATATTGAATACCCACAGGTATTAAAAAGGATGAGTAGGTACTCCCTGCAAGGCCCCTACCACAGTTTTCAGTACTTACTAGAAATGTCTTCTATGAGGAATACAATAAGTAACCTGACACACTATTATAGACAAAATACAGGAGAGAATTTCATTTGAGACTGTAATAGTTAAGAACGTACAGAGAGAATTAAGAAAGAAATTACCGGTGTGAACATCTCCCATCTCAGAAAAAAGAAGCTACCATTTGTTTTTCTGTTTTAAGTCTTAGTGGACCAGACTGCCCTCCATCTCCACAAATGATAAACCTAAAGGGAAGAGAGTAGGAGAGATTCAAGCTGTAGAACAAGGGGCCATGTTTGAGTTTATCCTGAGCCTGGGGAGCAGGCAGAAGAGGGAAAGGCAGAGATTCCAAGGGCTACACTCCCACTTGCAGAGACCTGGAGGGGGTAAGAACAAATGAGACTATATGGTCTGTAGTAAGTGAAACAGACCACTCCATAGGCCCTCTTAGAGGTCTCTCGAAGTGCCACAGAATTGAAGGCAATGACTAGATCTGGAGAGGGACATCTTGTAACCAAAGAAGTAATTGACCTGATATGTATCCCATTATCTGGCCCTACCAAATACAAGATTCTTGTGAAAGTCCAGAGAACAGAGGGCACAAGTTAGCATTGCATTTCTTGCCATCTCAGCAATTGGATAATTTTATATATTTTTGATTTCCCCTTTTGTCCACTAATATTCACGGTCACTGCACAATGGTAGCACAACATAGGGGATATTCAGGAGGCAAGACAAAGACACTACTTCCTAAGAATGAAGAATAGAGGCTCCCAAGGAAAAAAAATAGGAGAAATACTGAAAAGGAGGTCTGGTGGCTCTTATCGAACAACACCTGATCTCACCACTTTGCAGAATCTAAACCTGTCAACCTGTGTCTATCAAAATAGCCACATCCTTACATAGGTCAGTTAGGATTTTATTTGCTTTTTATTTGAGCAAAGTATGACTACTTCAAAAAACAGTGTTCTCTTACTAAAACCTAGTAACTGTATACAGATAGTAATTTCTAAGTTTAATACACTAGAAATATTTATAATCTTAATACATAAACTATTTTATTCTAATGTTTATTGTTTTTGCAATAGGTTACTGCAAAAAAAAAAAAACACTATTGTTCTTAACTTGGTCACTTCCTCCTCCTCCCCTTTTCTTGTTTCTGATATGTTTGATTCTAAGGCTGAGATTCTCTGATATGTAAAGATACATGACATCTGAAGTGTGATACTTTATTTATTGGGGCAATTTGCCCCAACATGACTTCCTGTCAAAAGTCAGTTCTGTTTATGCTTCAATATTCAATGTACTTTGGGAAGAAAGTGCTCAATATCTAGAAGATTACTCAGATTCTTCTGTAGAATCATTCACTTGTAGTTATATCCCAGTTTTCATTTTTTAGACTTTTTTAAATTATACAAGCAAATAAAAGAAAAATTGGAAATCAAAAATCCATTTAATAACCCTTGTCTTTAATGAAAAATCATAAAAATAAAAGTTGCCAATCCAAGCAACTTGTACATTTTTTGTATATGGTTCACAACTACCTACCTTAAATTTGAAAGATAGGACTTTTTATTTTTAATGTTTATTCATTTTTGGAGAGAGACACAGAACATTAACAGGGGCGGGGCAGAGAGAGAGGGAGACACAGAATCCAAAGCAGGCTCCAGGCTACCAGCTGTCAGCACAAAGCCCAATGCGGGGCTTGAATTCACAAACCATGAGATCACGACCTGAGCCGAAATTGGACACTTAACCAACTAAGCCACCACCTAGACACCCCAAGAAAGATAGGGCTTTTTTTATTCAGAAATGGAGCACAAGGCCTTTATGAAGTATATATTCTTCTGGCAGTTTATCTCACAGGAATGAATGGCTCTGGATTCTTCAGATATGATTGCATCTGTGCCAGCATTCATGTTTAAATGTCATAGTAACATTAGAATCCAGTAAGGCATTTCCTTTCCTACCTCTACTACCTGGGCAACAATTACTGTTAGCACCCCAGCAGGTTAAGTCTGGAGGTTTGAGATACCTCTTCCTCTCCAAGCCTTCAAGCTGTTGTATCAGTAATAGTGCAAACAATTCCATTTCAGCATTAAGGAGGGGGAAAAGAAAGAGTGAATAAGCCCTTACAATTGAGAGTGATCTAGGATTCTGTAGGATACTATGTAAACTTAGATGTGATATTATGGGAGGAAATTGGTACTGTGAGTGATAGTATGGAAGAGATTCTTGAGACTTCACTTGGAGTAGTCATATGCATAAGATATTCCTATCAAAAGAAAGAACACTATTCCATCTTACCTATTTGGCTTTTGTTCACCCTTTCTAGTAGCACTGTCAAAGAAATATGTAATATAAGTCACATATGTAATTTTAAATTTGCTAGTGGTTGTATTTAAAACATGATACAAAGCTGGTAAAAATGAATTTTAATATATTTCATTTAATGAAATATGTCCAACATATCTCAATAATTTCAATATGTAATCAGTATTTTTAAAATTATTGAGATACTTTACATTCTTTTCTCTCCATATTAAGTCTTCAAAAGCTAGTGTTAATTTTATATTTTTAACTACCTCCATTCAGTCTAGCCACATTTCAAATGCTCAGTATCTATACATGACTCATGGCTATTGGATAGGACAGTACAATTCTATAATACCTCTTCAACATCTTTTGACTTGTTCCTGTGTTCCCATGAGGTTGGGTAACACATTATCAGAAATTTTTTAAATACTCTGAAAATTAGTTAAAAATGTGTGTTATGAGCACTTCAGGCTACTGATAAGTCAAACAGTTTAATGTTATAATCACTGCCTTCACTTTGTCAATTTTCTCTCATGTGTAGCCTATGTTTTGTGAATATATAGGTTCACCCATATGTGAAACCTAATTTTTTGTCTATTGACATAATTACATTCGTGAATAATATATAATGAAAAGCATACAATGGAATGAATTTGAATGAACAAACTTTTCAAGACTTACTAATTTCTTAGTCAAACCAAATTACTTTACTCCAGTTCATGGCTGTTAGACCATGATGTGAACATAAGAAATACACACAAGTAAGGAGAAAGGGGGGGAAAGGGAAGGAAAGGGGAGGGGAGGGGAGGGGAGGGGAGGGGAGGGGAGGGGAGGGAAGGGAAGGGAAGGGAAGGGAAGGGAAGGGAAGGAAAGGAAAGGAAAGGAAAGGAAAGGAAAGGAAAGGAAAGGAAAAGAAGAGGGGGGGAGGGAAGGGGGTGAAAGGGGAGAGGAAAGGAAAGACAGAGGGAAGGAGGGAGGGAGGGAGGAAGAAAGGACGAAAGAGGGACAAGAAATACATTGTACCATTATTTACAATACTCAAGACATGGAAGCAACCTAAGTGTCCATGTATGGATGGATGGATGGATGGATGCATGGATCGATGGATGGATGGATAAAGATGTGGTATGTATATACAATAGCATTTTATATTCAGCCATAAAAATGAAGGCAATCTTTTCGACAATATGGATGGACTTTGAGGGCATTATGCTAAGTGAAAAAAGTCAGAGAGGGACAAATACCCTAAGATCTCACTTATACATGAAGTCTAAGAAAAAAACAAAAACAAAAATCAAACTCAAAGATACAGAAAATAGATTAGTGTTTGCCAGAGGTTGGGATGGGTGGAGGGGATCAAAAGGTTCAAACTTCTAGTTATAAAATAAGTGAGTCATGGGGATGTAATGCACAGCATGGTGACTACAGTTAACAATACTGTACTGTATTTGAAAGTTGCTAAGAGAGTAGATCTTAAAAGTTCTCATCACAAGAAAAAAAATTGTAATGATGGATGTTAACTAGACTTACTGCAGTGATTTCACAATATATACAAATACTGAATCATTATGTTGTATACCTGAACAAATATAATGTTATATGTTAATTATATCTCAATTGTAAAAAAAGTACCATAATAAGTAAACCATATGAAAATCATACGAAAATTTAACAATACTTAATCCACCAAAGGAGAGAGACTACTGATCAAAGAATTGTAGGCTCCATATAGCCTCCCTTACATATTTTTTATCAACTCATTTAATTAGCAAAATGTATTACTTAAAAAGTAAATTCATCTACCCACAGGACAAAAAGGAAAGTTTATATTTCCTCACATCAACATTTATTAATTTCAGCCCTAACACCAAGATACATATACACCAATTTTCTGATTTGACCATCAGTTTTCTGATAAGACCATGTCTAAACTCTTATTTGACACCAGGAATTCACCTAGAATCTGAAGGTCAGATGGCACCCTCAAATCTACATTAAAAACTCTGTTCATTTCCGGGCTGGAAGTGCTTGCCCCTCCCACACTTGATAGGGCCCCGAATTTCCTCTCCTCTTCCCAGTGATCACACGAACACGTCATCAAGCATCACACTCTGTCTCATCACGGAATTCTCCTGCACCCTCTTGCCTAAAGGAGACTGCCTGATGCTGCATACATCGCTCCCCTGTCCTTGCTCATCTGTTCATCTATTCATTATTTTCATCTCCTGAGTTATTTGTATTTCCTAACAATCATTGAAATGGGTGGTTCCTGGGTTACAGTGCTTTGCTTTCTTAGGTTCTGTAATCTTCTTAGGTGACTTCAAAATTACTGTAGATGATCTATTTAACAACTATCAAATCCTAAGATTCTAATTTTCTTAAATGCAAGGAACATCATGTCTACTCACCTATTCCAAAATTCAAACAATACAGGTGGTCATTACTTGAAACTTCTATATCATAAATCTTAAAATCCAATATCTTATTTTTTTTTAATTTTTTTTAATATTTATTTTTGAGACAGAGAGAGACAGAGCATGAACGGGGGAGGGTCAGAGAGAGGGAGACACAGAATCTGAAACAGGCTCCAGGCTCTGAGCTGTCAGCACAGAGCCCAACGTGGGGCTCGAACTCACGGACCGCGAGATCATGACCTGAGCCAAAGTCGGACGCTCAACCGACTGAGCCACCCAGGCGCCCCTCTTATTCTTAATATAATCTATCTTTCATGCTCCAGCTACCACTATTTTTTATAACAATCCTTCAGAATATAAACTCAGTTTTGTATGGCAGGAAACTGAGACATAAGATGCCATATAACTTGTCTATGTTCATAAGTAGAAGAAACAGGATTTAGCAGGCCATCTGCTAAAAAAACGATACCTAATTTCTTTACTACAGTGCTTTACCACTTAAATTTTGTCCTCAATTTATAACCTGTTATTAAGATAAAAATATATACACAAATAAAATACACATCCTATAAGAACAATTTAAGACTATGCAATGCTTAAAATTTCCAGAGTTAGTAATTTTGAGCTTACTAATAGACTCTGGAACTGGATGAGTTCCTACTGACCACTGTGCAGAGTCGTCTGATAAATACCAGAAAACCCTCAAAATGTTCATCTTAAAGGAAAAATAGTTAAATACTTCTATTTTTGTAAGTACATATTAAGATAAAACCACTACCAACTTGAACAACTTTATGAAGTCTCATTGGGAAATGCTGAGTTGGCAATGGAAAAAATGCATGTATTTCTTTTTTACAAAGCAGGCTGCTGTACATGGATGTTTCTTTGTTCAAGCTATTTCTTCTCCCCTGAAGGCCTATATTGCACCCCTTCTTTGCCTTATTAATGTTTATCAATCTTTTAAGAACGTGTTTCTTCCTCATAGTCTTATCCAAACTTCCAGGCTAAGCCCCAGTATCAGGTTTCATCATTTACTATATTTACTAAAAATATTAGTCTCATGACCTTACCCTGTTTATCCTTACCACATTTTACTGAAATTATCTATTTCCTTAACTATTCTAGATAATAAGTTTCTTTAATGTATCAATTGGCAAGCTATGACTATTGAGCAAAACCTAGCCCATTCCTATTACTATAAAGTTTTATTAAACAGTCATTTCTCTCATTATATACATATATACATATATATATATGTATATATATATACACATACACACACACTTTTATTACTGACAACACCTTTTCACATGGTCCCCCAATATTGTAAAGAGCTGAAAAATATAAGGAAGCAAAAAAGAGTATTTGCATATCATACCTTCCTTGATAAAGTGGAAAGTACACAGAACTAGGTGGTCGAAAGACCTGGATTCTGACTTATCACCCCCAGTTACAACACACAGAAGCTTGGACAAGCCATTTTGTCCTCCCCGGGGCCCACAACTGGATCACCTGCCAAAGAAGGTTCTCCCCTCCTTGTTTTCATAACAGCACCATCAGAGGAACTACAATAATGTAACAGATAAAAATAATTATCTTCCTTAACTCATCCCCCACCCCTTCCAACTGCCCTTGGAGACTTCAGAGGCAACTCTGCAGATGACTCTGAAGCAAGTGTTTGAAAATATAAAGTTACAAGATTCAAAATGTTGCCCTTTCCTCCTAAATAGTTGTGTTGCCATGTCACATCAAATAAATAAGGTTGCTAAGAGATTTGCCAAAAATTGAGTTTTCTTAGAGCACTCCAGTATTTCTTTGAATGGGTTGCCAGACTGAGGAGACCACAGGGCACCCAGATGGCTCAGTCCGTTGAGTGTCTCTGACTCTTGATTTCGACTCCTGATGATCCAGCAACTAGATATAGCCTATGGTACCTAAAGTCTGTCATTTCCTGACTAAACTGACCCCTTTTACACTAGGGTTACAAATAAATTCTATTATTTCTTTGTGGTTTATGTAAAAATGGTGGAAGGTATTAATCCAAATGATGACACTTCATATATTTTATTATTTTTTCGTTATAAAAATCTAATTAAATATAGCTCCAAAATACATAACTGTTTTCTCCCCCATTCACTTGAAATAAGACTGTGTTTTGGAATTCAAGATGTTTGCCGGTTACTGCATTCCCCTCTGCTTTTTACAGCATCTCTCCAAGCTTGACATACTGCTTACCTGCTTTTCCAGACCATTAATGTGATTGTTAAATAAGGCTGGGCTCAGTACCAATCCTAGAGGCCTCCTGCTGGACAACTGCTCTAATTTGATATCCTACCATTTATCATTACTTATGTTTGCTGTGCTTCAGCCAATCTGTGCTTGGCCTCACAACAGAATCTCTATGATTCTTGGTAAAACTGACTGTGTGCACGTATTCACATTGCTAAGGCCAAAGGCCATGGATTCATGGTCCAGTGGTGGATAATTTTTATCTGTACATTGCTGGAAAATGTTTTTTGTTTTTTGTTGTTTTTTTTTTAATTTTTTTTTCAACGTTTATTTGTTTTTGGGACAGAGAGAGACAGAGCATGAACGGGGGAGGGGCAGAGAGAGAGGGAGGCACAGAATCGGAAACAGGCTCCAGGCTCTGAGCCATCAGCCCAGAGCCCGACGCGGGGCTTGAACTCACGGACCGCGAGATCGTGACCTGGCTGAAGTCGGACGCTTAACCGACTGCGCCACCCAGGCGCCCCATGGAAAATGTTTTTTTAATAAAAATATTCATCTCAAAATCTTAAAAATGAGAATTTGTAAAAGTAAGTATTGCAGAATAAAAGCTGCTAACCAATCTTCATCTGTAAATTAAGAGTTAAAACCAAATTTTCAATGATTTGCTATATATCGACACCAAGTAAATTACCTAACACTTAAGACACAAAGCAAAGCAGCTAAAACCACCCCACCTCCCTTGGTAAATCTATTCTCCATAAGCCCTCTATCTTGATGAATGTCAAGTGCCATTCACTCATCATCCTGTCCTTTTCACTACCTCCCCCCTCACTCTTCTCCTTTAACCCCACCATCAACTAACACTGGTAAGAAAGTCCTCTTAACCTAGGAAGGGTCTATCGCCCCGTTTACTATGATAACCTACAAACAAAAATTCAATTGTAGGCGTACAAATTATTTGAGCTAATTATTAACTCTATAATCTCATGGAAGTTGCAAGTTACTTATCTTCTGAAATGTGTTATTCTCATCTGTAAAATAAAGGGAAATAACACCTATGACAGAGACTATTGTGAGACCATTTTAAGATAGGGATCATTATTAAATCCTCAGTACTCTGAAACATTTAGGTGTTACATTACATTTTGCTTTCCTTTTCCATACAAATCCCAGGTCTTCCTCCTTCTAGTCTCCCCTCTCTCCCTCTCACTCACAATTATCTTTCTTTTTATTTTATTTTAATTTTTACTCTTAGAGAGAGAGAGCGCGCGCGCGAGAGAGAGAGAGAGCACGAGCATGCAAGTTGGGGAGAACAGAGGGAGACAGAAAATCATAAGCAGCCTCCACACTCAGCACGGAGCCCCATTCGGTGCTCGATCTCAGGACCCTGGGATCACAACCTGAGCCAAAATCAAGAGTTGGGCTCAACTCCCTGAGCCACCCAGGCACCCTGTTATCTTTCTTAAAAAATGAAACTGTCATTTCCTGCTCAAAAATATTTTATTACTACTTATTTTACTTATTACTAGTTATTTTACTAGTTTCATGGAAAATATTATCCACAGTCCAGAAAGGCATCTTCTCTGAACCCACTTCCTGAGAATAGAATATCCTTTCCCACGTCTGGCTATATCAACCCTTACATATTTACTCAAAAAACTGACACTTCCTTTCTTGTTCAGAAATAATCTTTACTTTCTAAATTTCCAAAGCCTTAAATTATGTTTAGCTCCTAGAATTTACCAGACACTGTTTATAGAAATGAGGATACAGCGAACCAAAATAATCTTGATGAAGACAACTGCATTTATTTATTCTTATATCTATCAATTCATCTATCTTATTTACCTACATCCAGCCACTTGGTAAGGGTTGAAAAAGACGAACATGTGTGAATCATTAGTGGCTAGATAGGTCAAGAGGAAGGGATTCTTAGAGTACAGTTTCTAATGACCATTTATAGCTCCAATGTAAGTAGTTCCCTATAGGCCATAAAAGGTTAGCTACAGCCATAGTCCTAGAATAAGGTGATATTAATAAAAGCTTTAACTTGTGGTGGCACAAATGTATTCACTTAAATGAATAACAAGGTACTAACAATGCTTTATTTTGCTATGTCAGTCTCCTCTCATTCCATTCTCCAATGCTGGAGTGATCAATCTTACCATCTCTCCTCAAGCTGAGAGTATGGAAAAGGAACAGCCATTGCTAACCACTTGAGCTGAAGAAACTAATCCATCTTTGTCATTATTCCTAATAAAGCATAAAATACATAACTGAAAAACGCTGATGCATGTTAAGATTATACAGTACAACAAATCAGAATATACCTTACAATATAAACATAGAAAATAAACATCATTCCTGCTGTTTCACAATGGCTCTTGTAATCATGCCAATATTAAACCTGCATCATGAAGGATTCAGCACTCTTACATACTGTCCTTCTTCACTGAAGTCACCCCCTTCAGTCAAGTTGGTAATATTTTATCTATTAGTTTCATCTGTTACATCAATGCCCATTTCATAATTCACAACTTGCATTAAAAAAAAACACATGAATCCTACTATCCCTATTTCTCTGCTTCTCACAATGTTGTCTGACAACCTCAAAGACTTCCCAGCCAAGTTTTCAAATTAACCACTTTCCACCTTTTCTGACTTGTCCATATTGTATTTGCTTGTCACCGTGTCACTGACAGCTGTCCTGCATATCTGCTTTCTCTTCCAACCAATCATAGAACGACCTCAAACATCAGAATATGTTTAAAAATCCCTTTTCCATCTATGGCTTGTGTCATGAATACTCTAAATACCTGTTTGTCTTATTCTTATCCCAGAGCTCAAGGCTGCTAACGGACAAAGGAGCCCTGATAACCTCAGTGAGGAATAAGATAAAGCCCCAGTTAGTGCTCAAGGGAAGGAGCTTCTTCCTTTATTCCACTGATTCTCACTGAATCACTGCCAAGCAATCTTCCATAGGCCAGAGAGAGCTACCAAAGCAAAGGGTGTGATAGGATTCCTTGGATTTTTCATATCTAAAAACTCATGTTCTTTGCACTGCACGAGTAGTGCAGAGGAACCAAATAATATATATAGGCTTGCAGTTGTAAAGATAGAATTCATGAAATACGTCATCACAAACAGGTGAGCCTTAGGTAAAGCCAACGTCCCATAAAAGACTGTTGGTATAATCTGAACATAATTACCAGCTTGAAAGTGAAGGAAAGATTATTTGTGCTTAAAGAGATTTGAACACAAGAGAACTGAGTATTGATCAGAAGATAAGGAAAGTCTTCTTGCCAAGTATATGTTTTAAGGAAAAGGTATTTGAGCAATATTACAATTCAAAAAGGAAACATTTATTCACATGAAAAGTTAAAGACCTTATTGCATTTGAATTAATGTTTCAGTGGTAAGAATAAAACAGTTTGAAGGAAAATAACATCAATGTTGTTACAGCCAGTAAAAACCATGATACACAGTACTTCATCACATTCTAGAAAATATTATTTCTGATTTGCCCATTAAAAGTCTGTATGCAAGTAATTGGGGCTAATGGAGAAGATAATCACAATCAATGTCAAAGCAACCCGGTCTCATTCCTCTAAAATGAGCTTGTCTCCTGCTCTGGGAACTATCTTCAGGCCATTTACAAGTAGAGCATGACACGTAAATTGAGGAGACCTAAATCGTATTGTCTTGTCAGGATCTACCTTCTATAAGCCATTTCATCTTCACAGAACCGGGCTTGATTTCTAAAAGGAAAGGATTTGATTATAAAGCATTTTAAATTTAGTCTTAAGAGACTTTTAAAACGCGAAATTTGTTGACGTGTTGCTTCTGTGTGTTTACTTTTCCTTGCAAGACATCAATTCCTGAAATAATAATTGTGGGGCATCTACTGTATTTTAGGTATTATATTGAGAATGATATCTTAATCTTTCCAACATCTCTATGAAGTTACTCTTAATATTTCCATCTTATAGATGAGGGAGGCAGCTTTAAAGGTCTACTATCTAGAATTTTCCTAATTAGATTTTATCTTCCATTCAGGGAGATGTCATTAAGAGAGAGTCCGTAATCATGGAATTCACAGAACTAAAGTTGTAATATTTCTGAAAATCCTACTCTCCACATAATTACATGATTGGTCAGTAGGAAGACTGGTTTCAGCCAGTGGAACAGGAAACTTAATAGCTTAGGTGAATTGCAAACAGCAAGTTTTCAAAAAAAAAAAAAAAAAAAAGCTTTATATTAGATAATAAATAATCTGGGGGCACCTGGGTGGCTCAGTCATTTAACTATTCAACTCTTGACTTCAGCTGAGGTCACAATCTCAAGGTTTAGGAGATTGAGCCCCATGTCGGGCTCTGTGCTGATGGCATAGAGCTGCTTAAGATTTTCCCTCTCCCCACCCCTGCCCTTCCCCCCTTGCACACAAACTCTCTCAAAATACATTAAGAAAAATCTATTATAGATAATAAGTAATTTCTTTTAGCTTTAGGCTAAGAAATTATTGGAATTTCAAATCACTAATGTCTAAGACTTCCTTTGTACATGCTAGAGACAAGCTCATGTAAAATGGAATTACTGTCAGAAAACACTAATAATCAATTTTAAATTGTCATTAAATTATAGACTATTAAAGGATTTCAGAAATCATTTTTTCCACTGTTCTCACCTTATAAGTGAGCAAACTGAGGCCTGCTTGGGATTCCGTCTCCCTCTTTCTCTTCCTCTCTCTCTCTCTCTCTCAAAATAAATAAACTTAAAAAAAAAAAAAAAAAGAAAGAAAACGAAGGAGAAAACAGAGTCTACTTAGCAGGGACACACAAGACAGAGGGTAGAGTTATTTAAGAGGAGATGGAAAGTCAGGCATAAGGTGCAAACCACAGCATTTAGAAGCCTATTGTGGTGATTAATTTTATATGTCAAGTTGACTGGGCCATGGAGTGCCAGGATATTTGGTGTGCTTTAATATTATTAGGGGTATGTCTGTGAGTGTGTTTCCGAATGAGATTAACATCTTAATGGTAGACTGAGTAAAGCAGATTGCCCTCACATGGGTTAGTCTCATCCAATCAACTGAAGAAACTGAAGAAAAAATTTGCTCATTCTATCTGACTGTCCATGAGTTAGGAGAGCAATCTTGTCCCGCCTTCAGACTCGACTAGAACTTGAATTTCCACTATCAGCTCTCCTGTTTCTTGGACTCAGACTCTGATGGGAATGTGCACTGTCAGATTCCCTGGTTCTGGACTTCTAAACTTCTATAACCCCAGGACACAATGTCTTATAATAAATTTCTTTATTCATGCATGTGTGTGGGTTCACACACTCTGGAGAACCCTAATACACCTATTTAAGAATTTTTCATTTTTTTTTTAATTTTTTTTTTTCAACGTTTATTTATTTTCGGGACAGAGAGAGACAGAGCACGAACGGGGGAGGGGCAGAGAGAGAGGGAAACACAGAATCGGAAACAGGCTCCAGGCTCTGAGCCATCAGCCCAGAGCCTGACGCGGGGCTCGAACTCACAGACCGCGAGATCGTGACCTGGCTGAAGTCGGACGCTTAACCGACTGCACCACCCAGGCGCCCCAAGAATTTTTCATTTTTATCTTCATGGAAAGAAAGAGGAGATAAGAAATTTTTGAAATGTTTAAGCATTAGAAGTAACATACTCAAATCTGCATTTTGAAAAGATTGTTATGCTTGCAATTCATACAGCCAGTTTGAAAATGCCCAGACAGGATAAATGATGACCCTTTAGGCATTCATGTTAGTGGTAATGGCAGTTTGGAAGAGAAAGGTTCCCAGGGAGACACTGAGATCCATCTGAGGCCATGCATTTTTGACATCCAACAGTGACAGTTCATTCATTTCTTGCAAGTTATCAGAATACTCATTTCCTATTTGTATAGGTATTTGCAACAAGAAACACAGTAGGCCTTTTTACTTATTCAGAGAGTTTAAAACATGAACCACAAGTACATCCTCAAACTACTGTTTGATTGTTTCTAACTTACTGTCTTATAAACGGTGAAACAAGACAGACTGATTAGAATTCTATGTATCTCTTATGTGAAAATGACTTAATATCTACAAAAGTACTCTATAGAGTGTCAGCCACATGGTTTAGCGCTTACTAAATGCACTTTCACCATTGTCTATCCTTTCATTCATGGTAAACACACTAAATTAAATATTCTGTTTCTTCTAGAGTAGATTAAAAAATTATTTCAGTTAGAATAGAAAAATATGCTATATATATATACATGCACATATATACACATATACATATACACATATATGTATACATATACATAAACATATACATATGTAATACATGTCTTTGCATAGAGATAAAGTCACTTGATCTCCTTCTCTCTCACACAACCATCCAAAATGCAAGGCATGAATTTGAAAAAGGAACACTGAAAATCAAGTATTACAAAGAGATGAGCGATAGGTTAAACTCTTCTAAGAATTTCAGAAATATTCATAAATAGTACACTTAGTTTATTATTCTCACATTGCTTTAAGACTAATCAAAATCAACATTACCTGTATTCCTATTCTAACCTTAATTCTAGTCAACAGAAGGCTGCCCAAATACCACGTTTCCCCATTAACATTTGTATTATGCGCAAAATAAGACAAAAGAAAATTTTATAGGGGCACCTGGGTGGCTCAGTCAGTTGACTGTCAGACTCTTG
Source organism: Leopardus geoffroyi (assembly GCF_018350155.1). Classification (NCBI taxonomy): domain Eukaryota; kingdom Metazoa; phylum Chordata; class Mammalia; order Carnivora; family Felidae; genus Leopardus; species Leopardus geoffroyi. Next base: position 23,444,048 of record NC_059327.1, on the reverse strand, counting down.
ATTGTGGCTCAGGTCATCTCATGGTTCATGGGTTCAAGCTCCACACTGGACTCTGCACTGACAGTGGGGAGTCTGCTTGGAATTCTCTCTCCCTCTCTCTCTGCCCCTCCCTAGCTCAAGTGCTCTCTCTCTCTCTCTCTCTCTCTCTCTCTCAGAATGAATGAATGAATGAATGAATGAATGAATAAATAAACTTAAAGAAAAAGTTTCATATAACTGGAGGACTTTGTTTTGTTTGTATCTCAGAGGAATATTATTTACAATTTTACAAATATATATATATTACAAATATATACAAATCTATGTATTACAAATATATAAATTTTACAAATTATATTACAAATATATATATTACAAATATATATTATACATATATTACAAATATATATATTACAAATATATATATATTTACAAATATATATTACAAATACAATTATTACAAACATATATTATTCATGTAATTTATATTTTGTAAGTTATTTTTATATATTATGCATAATATATATAATCTAAAAATACTTTGGGACAAAAATATCAATAAATAATAAAATATGTAAATAATATATAAATAAAATAATAATCATAAATAAAATTTTTTGTAGCAATATGACTAAATATGTGTCCAGTACTTATTCTTTGCTAGACACTAAGTAGTTTGAATATATTAACTCCCATACTATCCACATCAACTCCCTGACACAGATATTATTATTATACCTTTACATAGATAAGGAAACAGCCTCAGGGAAGTTAAATCACATGCTTAAGTTTTCCCAGTTGCTAAATAAAGAAGAAAGGAGAAAAATAAAGACTTAAACTCAAATCTGGCTCCCGAGTCAGTCTTGCTAGACTGCTGCTCTAGGTCAAAACCGCAGTGTAGATTTAACCAACAATTCTGATTTTAATCTACATGTTCTTGGAATGTTTGGTGAGTTTTTAATTTAACATATATATAATCTCTTCAGATAATTTTAAACACGTTTCTACTGAAGAGACAAGAAAGTGTGAAATAAAAACTATTTGATGCTGTTTCCATTGTGTTTAAAATGCTATACAGAAAAAATCCTACTGTTATTGTTTGTAACACTTCCATATTTTAAAGGGTGGATACACGAGCAGCATAGATTCTATTACTGCCCTTAACTATTTGCTTTTCCTTTCCCTATACAAAAATGATGTATCCTTTCTTATTCCATGTGATGTTTAATGCCCCCGTTGAAGTACTCTTCTCTCTACTGGGATTCGTTTTTCCAATGGGATATAATACATATGACTCCAAAAATAACTAGCTTCAGATGCCATAGTTTTATTGATCTAGTTGCCTTAGATTTTCCTTCTACCATAAAAATTGTTTGTCCTACTGACTCCTTTCATGCAGATATTGGAATGAAAAATACACCTACAGCAGAGACCCTCAGCTCATGTGGAACATGACTGAGATATAAACTCTTCTAAGATAGGAAGATTTGGTGCCTGTGCCATGATGAAGGGAGAGAAAACCCAAAGCCCAGTAGCCTTCCTAAGTTGAAGACATGGAGCTGAGAGTCTGAGGTGAAAACAGTAGCTAGACTTTCAGTTTGAAAGAGGAGAGAGCTTCAGAGAGAGTTCTGAAAAACTGCAGAGTTCCTATCTCAGTGTGTCAACTAGTCACTGCAAGAAACTACCCAAGACCAGGGAAGGAACACCCAGAAGAGTAGATGTCAGTGCCCAGCACTCACACTGGACAGGGAATACTGCCTCTCCTCACCAGCCAGAGTACAAATCTACAGTGTCTGAAAAGTAATAAAAAATTACTCGGCTTGCAAAAAGGCAGGAACGTACAGCTTATGATAAGGAGAAAAATCAATCAGCAGAAACTCGTCTATAACTGAAAAAGAATTAAGAGAAAAGGACATTAAAACAGTCATTTTAACTGTATTCCATATGTTCTAAAATCTATATGGAAACATGGAAGGTATAAAAAAATACTCACATAGATTCTTAAGAATAAAAACTATAGCATTTGAGATGAAAAAGTTACAACATAAAATTAATGATAGATTAGATACTGAGGGGAAAAAAAGATTAACAAACTTAAATACGGAACAATAGAAGCTATCCAAAATAAAACACAAAAGATTTTGTCATGTTAGATAAAAATTAAAAAAAAAAAAAAAAGTTAGGTATAACTAACTATGTGCTTCCTACAAATAATTCACTTTAAATAGAAAAGTGTAGTGGTAAAGGACGGGAAAAAGACACCACAAGTTAACATAAAGAAGAAAGGAGGAATGGCTATATCAATATCAAACAATGTAAGCTTAAGAACAAAGCATATTACCAAAGGAAAAAAAAGGTCATTTCATATGAATAAAGAAATGATTCATCTGGATAACCCTAAATATCTATGTACCTAGTCACAGATATTCAAAATACATGCAGCAAAAATTGATGGTACTGCAAAAAGAAATAGAAAAATCCACAATTATAGTCAAAGATTACAATACTGCATTCTCAGTAAGTGATTAAACAAGGCAGAAAGCCGGTATGTAGCAGAATAGAACAATATTATCAACCCACCTGCTTAATTTATATTTAAGGAATTCTTTTTCCACTAAATACCTAAGTTGGAAAAGACGAAAAATTGTACATCAGTTATCCTAGCCTTCACCTCAAGATACAAAAAGCAAACAACAAAAAGTTAATTAAATCTAAAATACACAGAAAAAGACATATAATAAAGATCAAAATGGGGCGCCTGGGGGGCTCATTTGGTTGAGCGGCCGACTTCAGCTCAGGTCATGATCTCCCGGTCCGTGAGTTCAAGCCCCGCATCGGGCTCTGTGCTGACAGCTCAGAGGCTGGAGCCTGTTTCAGATTCTATGTCTCCCTCTCTCTGACCCTCCCCCGTTCATGCTCTGTCTCTCTCTGTCTCAAAAATAAATAAACGTTAAAAAAAAAATTAAAAAAAAAAGATCAAAATGAAAGTCAGTGAAATAGAAAATAATATAGAATTTTTTTAAAAAGCTACATCTCTCAGGAGATTAATAAATTAATATACTCCAGCCAGACTGATCAAGAAAAAATGAATGAAGACGTAAGCTATTAATGTTAGGAATATGATAGATCACATCACTACCAAGTCTACAGATCTTAAAAGGAAAATAAAGAATATTATTAACAATGTTAAACCAATAAATCTGACAACCTAGAAGAAATGGGTAAGTTTCTTAAAAAACACAAATTGCTAAAATTCACCCAAGAAGAAATAAAAAACCTGAATATCCCTGTATCTATTTCAAAAATCAAATCTGTAAGTAAAACTCCTTCCACAGGAAAAAATAAAAATAAAATAAATTAAAAAAAAAAAAAAAAAAAAAAAAACCTTCAGGCCCCTGTGGCTTCACTGATCGAATCTACCAAACATTAAGGAAAAAGACAAACAAAACAACATAGTACAAGACCTAAGTCCTCCAATTCCCAAACTTGGTAAAGGCATTCAAATAAGATTGCAGACCAGTATCTTCATGAACACAGATACAAAAACTCTAAATTATTTTAGCATATCAAATCTATCCATTGATACATAAAAAGGATAATACAATATGACCAAGTTGGGTTCATCACAAGAATGCAAGTTTGATTTAAAATTCTGAAGTGAATCTATGTAATCTACTAGATTAACAATGCTAAGAATAGGAAAAACATGTGATCATCTCAGTAGATACAAAAGAAGCATTTAATAAAATCCAGCATTAATTCCTGATAAAAATTCTCAACTAGAAATAGAAAAGAAATTCCTTGATCTGATAAAAGGAGTTTATAAAACAAACAAAGCAAAAAACCCTGGAGCTAATATCACACTCAATGGTAAAAACAACTGAATACTTTCTCCCCAAAATCAGAGTAAGTCCAGGATGCCTACTTTTAACATTTTTTGAGATATAACTGACATATAACACTATTTTAATTTCAAGTATACAACATAATGACTCAATATCTGTATATATTGCTAAGTGATAGCCACAATAAGTCTAGTTAACATCCATCTCCAAGGATATACGTTTTTTCTTGTGATGAGAACTTTTAAGATCTATTTTCTTAGCAACTTTCAAATACGCAATAAAGTATTATTAACTATGGTCACCAGACTGTAATTACATACCCGTGACACTTATTTCGTAACTGGAAGTTTGTACCTTTGACCACCTTATTTTGCCCAACCTCTAGCCCCTGCCTCAGGCAACTACCAATCACTTCTCTGTTTCTATGAATTTGGATTTTATGCTTGCACCATTTCTATTCAACTTTGTACTCAAGTCACTAGGCAGTGACTTTAGGCAACACAAACATAACAGTCATCCAGATTGGGGAAAAAAGTAAAAATGTCTTTGTTTATAGACAACATGATCATCCACCTAGAATATTAGATGGTATCAACAAAGAAGTTACTAGAACTAAGTGAGTTTACCAAGATTGTAGAATAAAAAATGGATATAAAATCATAAGTTTCCATAAACTGGCAACAAACACTTGAAAAATAAAATTCTAAAAATCCCATGTAATATAGCCTAAAACTTATAAAACTATTAGGAATAAATATGATGGAAAATGTTAAAAACACTATAAACTACAAAACATTTTTCAGAAAAGTTAAAGAGGATAAAAATAAATGGAGACAGAGCCTGTACTCATGGGTAGGAATTGCCAATACTGTTATCACTTTCCCCAAATGGGTCTATAGTTTTGGTACAATGTCAATTAATATCCCAGCAGGCTTTTCTACAGAAATTAACAGAATCACTTAAAACTCATGTTTAAGTACAAAAAGCCTAAAATAACCATAACAACATTAATAAAGAGAACCAAATTGGAGGACTAATGCTATCTGATTTCAAAGCATATCATAAAGTTATGATAACCAAAGCATACCATAAAGTTATGATAACCAAGATGATAGGTTTTAGAGCACATTGGTCAATAGAACAGAATAGAGATACCAGAAATAAAACCACCTATATATGGACATTATTTGAAAAGATACAAAAGCATTGTATCTTTGTGGAAGCAGGATAATCTTTTAAACGAATGGTTTTGGAACAAGTAGGAAGCTGTATGTAAGAAAATGAACTATGATCTATCTTTTCCCATTATGTACAACTTACTATGGCTTTCAGACTTAAAATGTAAACACTAAAACTATAAAAATTCTAAAAGAAAGCATAGGCTAAAATTTTGCATGAGGCAAAGATTTCTTAGGTACAATTCCAAAATGATCTTCAAATAATAATATTGATAAAAATGGACACTGCCAAATTATAAACTTATCCTATTAGAAAGACACTTAAGAAAATGCAGACAAGCCAGGGGCGCCTGGGTGGCACAGTCGGTTAAGCGTCCGACTTTAGCCAGGTCACCATCTCGCGGTCCGTGAGTTCGAGCCCCGCGTCAGGCTCTGGACTGATGGCTCAGAGCCTGGAGCCTGTTTCCGATTCTGTGTCTCCCTCTCTCTCTGCCCCTCCCTCGTTCATGCTCTGTCTCTCTCTGTCCCAAAAATAAATAAACGTTGAAAAAAAAAATAAAAAAAAAGAAAATGCAGACAAGCCAGAAAGTGGGGAAAAATTATTATATCACATAAAAGATCTATATCAGAATATATAAGGACTCTAAAAAATGAATAATAGAAAACCAGCAATCCACTTAAAACTTTCATAAAATTTTGGAAGAGATGGTTCACCAAGGAAAAGAGATGGATGGTAAATAGGCAAAAAGAAATATGCTTAAAATCATTGGTTATTAAAGAAATGCAATTTAAGACCACAATTAGATACCACTACATACATACTAGAATACCTCAACTAAAAAGATTGATCCTAGAAATCAGTAGTGAATATGTAGAAAAACTAGACCTCTCATACATTCCTGGAAGGAATGTAAAATAATAAATCCAATGAAACGGTTTGTTAGGTTCTTAAAAAGTTAAGTAAATATCTACCAAATGATCTAGCCATTCTGCCCCAGGATATTTATCCAAGAGAAAAAATATATGTCAATAAAAATACCTTTACACTAATTTTTACAACAGCTTTATTTGTAACAGTCAAAACCTAGAAACAGCAGATGAATGAATCAACAGCTGTGGTATATATACACAATGAAATACCACTCATCAATGAATAGAAACTACAGACACCCATTAAAACATGGATTGATCTCAAAATAATTATCCTAAGTGAGAGAAGCCAGACAAGCAGTATACACCATATGATTCCTATTCTGTGAATTTTTTAAAAACGTAAACTAATCTATCATGAGTCTTAGTCACTGCCTAACATACAGGTGGGGGAGAGGCAGGGCACAAGGAATCTTTGTGGGTGATAAATAGGTTCACTATTTTTTTAGTTTTTCAACTTTTATTCATTTTTTGAGAGACAGAGAGAGAGAAGTGTGGGAGGGGCAGAGAGAGAGGTAAACACACAATGTGAAGCAGGCTCCAGGCTCTAAGCTGTCAACACAGAGCCCAACATGGGGCTCGAAACCACAAATCACAAGATCGAGACCTGAGCTGAAGTCAGATGCTTAACTGACTGAGCCACCCAGGTGCCCCTAAATAGGTTCACTGTTTTGAAAGTGGTGATTATTTAATGGATATATACTTGGGTCAAACTTATTAATTTTTACATTTTAAATATGTGCAATTATGTTCCTATAAAGTTGTTAAGTGGGAAAACAAAGCGAGATTAGAATTAGAAATTACACAGCTTCCCGCACTATTTAGAATAGAAACACTTACATTAAGCATATTAAAAACCACAAAGTGTCTCTTTTATCATTTTCAAATCACCTTAACACAAAGGTTAAAGGTGTTTTGACTTCTTTTCATACAGGCACCAAGAAGGGTATATTCTCAAGAGTCCATTTTATTTTTAAATTTTTTAATGTTTAACTTTTAAAGAGATTCAGAGAGAGCGAGCATGAGCAGGAGAGAGGCAGAGACAGAGAGAGAGACAGAGACGGAGACACAAAATCTGAAGCAGGCTCTAGGCTCCACGTTGTCAACACAGAGCCCCATGTGGGGCTTGAACTCATGAGCCAAAAGATCATGACCTGAGCCAAAGCTGGTCGCAACCGACTAAGCCATTCAGGCGCCCCTCAACAGTCCATTTTAGATTTTGCAAAGTGATATACCCATTTGCTCTCTGGGGCATATACCCTAAAATACATTTCCCTTTGTGTTCAGAGACAGAATCTGTTTGCACCACCCTTACAAAACTAGGTATCTGATGTTTGCTTTACTTCAAATACTTTCATATTACCTCACTGCTAAATTCCATTATATAATATGCATGTAAGTTTTTATTTCAAATATTCATTCAATAACCATTTCCTGAGCAGCCAAAATAGGCAGGTACTGTTTTGGGTCCTACCTTGGTAATAACAAAGAAAATGATATGGTCCTTGTTTTCAGGGAATTAGAGTCTTTTAAAGGATGAATTCATGTAAATCAATAACTAGTGCCCTGTACTATGCATATGCTGAAGAATTATAAAGACAGAACTGTGAGAAACCAAAGAAATGTTCAGCCTGGTTCAAACCAAAGGTTTGATCAGGAGCTATCCGTGTGTGGGCAATGCAAAAATATGTTTTGTGGACTAAGTACCAAATAGGCTGTTTTAAAGACGAAGAGTTGGAGAGGCTGACAGATGAGGAAAAGATATTATATACAAGGCATATGGATGTCTCAGAGAACTGGAACCAAAACTAAGTATTATCAGTAAGAATTTGATGAGAATGTTTAACGTGTAATGTGCCATTGCTACAGTCTGACTTTTATCCTGAAAGTAGAGGAAAGCTTTTAAAGAATTTATGTAAGATACTGATATTATCACACCAATGGAGAGAAGGAATTTACACATTGATATTTAACCTTGGGTTCTTAAAACATAACAGAACTGTTACCAAAAAAGAGTATCAGTGGTTTACCCAAATCTTTTAAAGTATTGATTTACTGATGGCTTGAAAACCTAAATGCTTTCATATTATTGTCGTGTCAATGCCCATTATCAAATAAAGAGATGGCCATAACATTTTACATAGGAATTCTTTTTTTTAATACTTTTTGCATCTTTGAAGTAATCCATACGTAGAATACTGTTTTCCACTCCTATCTGTCCCCTATGTCATCATAATCTTAGTCTATTGCCTGGACAGTTCTGGGCTTTAGAGGAAACACTTTCCTGGAAACCTAAGTTGATTGAGAAAAAAAATTGTGCCCATCATCTCTAATTTCATGACTTTTCTCACAAGAATAAAAGCAGAATTATGCACAGGATAACCAGTTTTATTAAATAAAAAGGATGAAAGCTGAGATCCTTGAAAATACACAGAAGAAAAGCATTTGACATAGCAAAGTTTATTAGACTCATCTTTGACATTTATTCTCCCAAAGAAATAAACTTCAGCCATTTACTTGTTCCCTTGGGTTAAAGGTTCCTTCCTCTTACTTGTTTTAGTTAAGAGTATTGTTGATCCCTAAACCTCCACGATCAAATTCTTGAAAGAGATCAAACCTTAAAACTTCTCTGGTCAAGTCATTTCAAAAAACGGAAGCACAAAAACTCAAGTGCAATATTCCTTAAGGTGGTACACATTAATATCATCAAATATTTGGAGCATGCACAGCATAGACATAGCTTCAAGTTCTAAGAACAAGGAAACATTGGATCAACACTGTATATATAAAAAGTCTTGATACTTTGCAAATAATTGATAGAGTATAAAATATTCAAAGATATTTCCAGTCAATATATGCCTATAGAAGATCCTGTTTTTTCTAAATATTAGAAAAATATTAAGAAACGAAGCTCTGATTTTTTATATATGATTGAGTAAAACTCAGTCAAAATAAAAAGTTGATTCAAGAAGAGTTACTCTTGGGCACACATAGTCCACAGGAAACACCTTGCCAATAATTACCTGAAAACATTTGTAGAATTAGCTATTTTCCATATCAATTGAATATTTATTGACTTTCTTTCTTATCACCAGATGCCTATAATCTTCCCTACAAACATCTTGTCTTTTCCATTTTTGTTCATATTTAGTTTTTGGCAACTGCAGCTTGTTTAATTATGTTGGAGCAAAACCAAATTTAGGAAAAACTGTAGATTACAAAAATTTTTCTTTGGCTTACCTCCCACCTGTAGTGTTTCATGGAATAACAAACAGCATTTCTCTCCATCAATGTCTTTCCTGGATTCCTGGAGTATTGTTCCCACATTCTCTTTGACTAAACTGTACTGAGGTGTTAACTCCTAAAAACACATGTGAATATTTCTATGGGGTTTTTGCTTTCTTGATAATAGGTTCCACTGTGAAAAAGACAGATATGCAGTGCTCATGATGGCAGCCACATTCATTATCAAAAAGTCAACTCTGCTTTTGAGGGTACATTGAAAGTGTCATCCAACAATAACTTGATCATTCATGAATTAAACCAGCATTCATGTTTAAAGAAAGTAAAATGAAAGCATGCATATTAAATTTGTGCTATTTTCAGTTAAAAATATTTTGCCCATGAATTTCTAACTCTTGCATGTAATCTCCAGTTATGTTCTCGTTATAGTATAAAATGTATAAAGGATGGGTAAAAGGGAGTAACAGTAAAAGTTCTTATGTGCATAAGGATTAGGTATTTTATGAGAAAGAGAGGCTTCTGAACACAGGTCACCCATTGTACTTCGCATCTCACCTGAGGCATGCTGGCCACTCCGGTCCACCAAATGCAGTTCCCTTGGGACCTACGCTGAATGGACACTCAAGGTCTCATGAGGTAAAAGGCTAGGACACTTGCTCTTTCTGACCAGGCAGTGCTGTGGCTGATTAATATCCACCCAAAGCCACAATCACCTTCTGATCTGAGGAGCAGGTGACGTAGAGATTCTGCAGTGTCTTGATAAATTATGCAGGCATATCAAACAATACACATAACAGATTAAAAAAATTTAGTTCACTAAAGCGGTTTGCTTTGTCCTTTTAAGAACTCAATCTAGATAGCTCATCGTCAATTACTGACAACTCCCAGCATGACAATGGTGAAAAATTATTATGACATGAGTACCACAGAAGAGCTGTTTGCTTTAGCAGTGAAGTATTTGGGAAAGGAGAGAGGAAGGGAGAAATATAAAAAAGGTCATTTTAATAGTCTTTGAAGTTTTTCTTTTTCCATTCTTTCTTCTGGAAGCACAAGACCAATTTATTCACAATATTCAATGCCTTTCCAACACTACATCTTATCCTAAGCCTTCCTTCCTCCTTGCCAATACACATTATACCCATCTTTCAATCATCTTTTAAGACCCACATAAAAGGCCAAATGATACCTGTTCCATAGTCCCATTTTGTAACCATCCAATCACCATGTGATTCCTCTGAAAATTATATATATGCTATCTGCACTTAGAATATCTTTTCTGCTACAGTCTCAAAATATAATTGAAATACGTAATTGTTATTTTGCTTTTTGTGTTCACCTCATCACCTTAACTGTTTAGTAATTCTCAAGTACAAGAACTTTTCCCATCCATTGGCCTTTTAACAATATTTAGTGTTTAAAAAAATTATAGGGAAAATGATTCACCGCACCACTCTACTCAAAATTCACAATGTTAACGTGCATTACATAATACATGGGGATTTTCAAAAAAGTAATTTATAGTTTGTTAGACCACATATTGTTCCATAAAGAATTTAAAGCAATGAAAAACAAAAAAAAAACATTAAGCATGTATACATTTATCTTACCAATATATACTAATAATATATTAGCATTAAAACTAAGATGCTTCTAAAACCAATATATTAAATTCAACACTCTTTAATTTTGTCCTCATCAGAGGAAAACAGTTGTTTCATGGGTTGTCAATTGTCTTTCTAAATTTCATTATTATGACAAACGTAAAATATCTTTAACACATATATACGGGGTTGTATGTTACCTAGGTGAAAAGGGAAGGATGCACTGGGCCTATGAATCATCTCAAGAACATAAGCAAGAATTTGGTTAGCCTTTATCACTTTTTCTTTTTAAATAAGAAAGTAGAAAGAGAGTAAGTCAGCTGACATCTGATTCCTTGGCTGGACACATAAGCCCTTCCAAATGTGGCCCTGTTCAGTCTCCCTCCCCCACTCAAGCCATCAAAGGCCCACCACCATTCTTCACACAGAGACATAGCAAGTTCAAAAAAGTCTGAGCCATCCGACTGTGGGCCTTTCTGCAGAAATAAAGTAAACTTTATTTGGCTAACCCCCTCTTCCTCCAGGATCCAGCTTTGATGTAACTTCCTAGGGGTCTCCATTCTTACTTTGCCCAATTGGGGTATCAAATGACCATACTTTGTGTTCTCATTATACCTAGCCCCATCCTAGTTTAGACTGGACATTCCCATGTAAAAACAATACCCATTTTATTCTCATTTTACTCTCAATAGTGTCTAGGCTGATGGCAGATTAGAGTCACAGGGTTCAACTTAAAATCAGCCTTGATCAGGAAGGTCAATTCTTGGCTCTCACTTCAAGGCACCCCTACCACCTACCAAGTGGGTTTTATCAACACTAACTAACTGAAGCCAACTCGGAAAAGTTATCAAAAATACTGAAAGGAAACATATGGTCAAATAGTGGCTGTATTATTGCAAAGGCCCACAGAGACAAGAGCTTTAGGAAATTTTCCCAGAAATATTCCCCTTTTGATTTTCATGAGCTTGAAGACAGAACATGCCCAGTAACATAATAGTAATGTCAAATTCCAAAGGCAGCCCCGTGATGGCTTTGCCAGCATATAATTCACTTGATAGAATTCTAAGGCTTTCAATTCTCATGACTCACACTTTGGTGATTTGAGATTAGGCCACAAAAGGAACAGACCCAACTTTCACTAAGGGTTTGCCTGAATTTTGCAAGACATTTTCCAGTGATAACAAACAATGCTATAATATAGTTATTGACAATTCAGTTCCTATTTGAAGCACGTAATTTCTCCAATATTTTTACTTGAAATGTTTAAATCTATGACTAGTGCTTTGAGTTAATCAAAATAAAACATATTGCTAAATATTTAAGTAGAAGGCAGGGCTAAGGATGGTGCGGTGCCTGGGGTGAAGATATAAACTCAATTCTTAACACGCCTCTTTCAGTGTCTAAAATTTAGCAGAGAAATGATGTAACACTGCTAGGTTCAGGACCAATGAAAACAAAGGGAAGAATTGCCATACTGGCACATCAGTAATGCATACTGCCTTGAAACCTCTATCTGGCAGGAGCTCCAGGGGAAGATTTTGATAAGGTAATACTAATACTGTTTAACATCAACCTTTAAAAGTTCAGGTTTGAGGTGAAGAGGCCATTTAAAAAAAAAAATTCAAATGGATAACAAGTACAAAACATATTAAACCCTTTCTAGTACTCAAACAATTATAAACTTACATAGGCAACATTTTTCTACTATCAACTTGGTAAAGTTTTTGAAAAGAAGAAATATCCACTGACACTGATGAGATTCTTGGCACTCTCATGCTCCACTAATGAAAATGTAAAAGAATAGAGCTATTCTGTAGAGCAATTTGATAATATTAAAGACCTCTCCAAAATAAACAAAGGCTTTAGAGCCTTTGACTCCACAGTTTTGGTTGATTGTTCCAATAGAAAAAAATTCAAAAATGAAATCAGAGGGCGCCTGGGTGGCTCAGTAGGTTAAGCCTCCAACTCTTGATTACAGTCCAGGTCATGATCTCACGGTTTCATGAGATGGAGCCGTACATCAGGCTCTGTGCTGATGGCAAGGAACCTGCTTGGGATTCTCTCTCCCTCTCTTTCTGCTCCTCCCAGGCTCTCGCTCTCAAAATAAATAAACATGGGGAAAAAAAACAAAAAACATGAAATCAGAATTTCTAGACAGGAGACACATGCAGTATTTTTAATTCCTGCTCTCCCCCGGCCCCACAAAGGTAATTCTGAAATAGCCCGGTTTAGGAATCACATGTTTACGAAGATTGTTAATGTCAAGAAAAATGTTCATTAAATGTGAAGTGATCAAAAGCAAAGTACCTTGTTATTTTTAAAAAACACAGAAACACACAAATCCAAAGCTGAAACTATAGTCAGATGTTAATAACAGATACTTACTTCTAAATAATGAGATCCTGGAAAAGGGATTTATATGCGATTATTATTATTTTAGTTAATTTGGATTTTCAAAATGTTACATATGCAATATTTCTGAATTAATAAGTTATTTTACAAGATTAATATTTAAATATCTATTATTTCATAATCTAGAATTTCCTCAAGTGTGTTTTACAAATGATAGATCCTTAGGGTGCCTTGGTGGCTTAGTCAGTTAAGCATCCGACTTTGGCTCAGGTCATGATGTCACGGTTCATGAGTTCAAGCCCCATGTCCAGCTCTGCGCTGACAGCTCAGAGCCTGGAACCTGCTTCAGATTCTGTGTCTCTCTCGCTCTCTGCCCACCCCCTCCCCCCACTCACACTCTGTGTCTCTCTCAATAATAAACATTAAAAAGAGCTTTTTTAATGGTAGATTCATTTTCTGTACTCAGGATTAACAGTCCTGAATGCCTCAGGAGGGGTGAGCCCCCAAATTATATATTTTCAGATGCAGAAAATAGTTTGAGAATACTGTAGCCTGCAACAGAAATTTTATATTTATTATAATCCCTGTTACATATGTGATAAAATTATTAACTGACTTTTGTAGCATATCTCAGTGGTTCTCAAACTTTTTGATCTGAGGAACACTCTACATTCTTAAAATTACTGAAGACCCCAAGAGTTCTTGCTTATGCATGTCATTTATACTGACCATCTACTAAATCAGAAATTATTTAAATATTAACTTAGTAATTTGCTTAAACCCAGTAACTCATGAATGTTAGCACAAATAACATTTCATAAAAAAATATTTTTCAAAACAAAACAATTAGTAAGACAAATGGCACTGTTTTACATTTTTGCAAATAACTACTTACTAGAAGACAGCTATAGTATTGTGTCTACTTCTGTTTTCAATCTGTTGAAATGTGTTGTTTTTGTTAAAATCTGAAAACAATCTGGACTCACACAGAGGTAAGTTGGATACAAATGGAAGAGGGAAGACTATTTGGAACTTTTCAGCCTATTTTGGATATGCTTCTTTGATATTATGACAAAACTCAACAAGTGGTAGTTTCCTAAAGGTTAGTTGCAACATGGAATCTGAAACCTACTGATAAGCTTTCCTACTCTGTTCCATGAAAACCCTCGGTTTACCTTGCACTTTGAGTGAATTTTTACCCATGTCTGAATTTGTAACATGATACCTTCGTCATCTGGAAAATACTAGTTCTGTGACTTATGCCAATTTTGTATGGTTACACACTTCATTACACATATTAAAGCATCAATATGAGGCAGCTAAGAAGCTCATGATAGTTAATGTAGGTTTCTGAAAATTACAATTTTCATATGAAAGCTCACAGTTTATCTCTGATAACAAATACTATGAATTGTCCTTGAAGTGACAGACTTCCTTCATTCACTTTTGAGAAAATGGCCTAATAGCCATGTCTGAGTAACTTTTCTGTTAATATTCTTTTAAGTAAAACAGTATTCCATGAGAAAACCAGAAAGCTCAGCTCATAGGCCATACAATCCCTAAGCTCTTTCCCTAATGACGGCCGCTCTACTCTGGTACTCAGTGCAAGGGCTGTATGTGGATTTTTCATTTCATCACACAGAGCATTAAGCACTTTTAGTAAAAATTAACCACTGGAACTACTGAATCAAACATATTGTTAAGTGAGAGTGTGTAGCAGTAAACAATATAAGGACCACTAGTACATATCAGTGCTGTTCCCTTGATTCATGTCAACAAGCTAACAGCTTTACCTTACTTTTGCATCATCAGTGAATGTGGTAGCAAAGTGAAAATGGCAAATAATACCTTATTACTATTATAAAAATAATTTTAAGCCTGAAGACCCATGAAGGAGTCTCAGGGACACACTGGGGTCTGCAGACTACATTTCCCAGCTCTGATCCACTAACAAGATGAATAGGCAGAAGCTCTCCTTCCACCCATGAAAACAATGCCTATAGGCTCCACATGATGAACTTTCACAACTAATACCCTCTTAACACTTCTGCTCCCAATAGTTCAATTCTATACCCAGCAGTGTCCCCTGGGTAAACTCTGTCATATATGTTGCATGTGGTCTACCTATTGTCATTATTCTACAAATTAATGACATATTGTGTAAGCCAGTGAAATACAAGTGCAAAAGAAAAAGAATTGAAATCACAATCTAAGTTCCACAAATGGAGAGATTTTTATCATTGAATTTACTACTGTATCCCCAGCCCCTCGAGCAATGCCTGACACATAGGAGACATGTACTAAATGTTTAAGGAATAACTGATCTGTTGTTTCTTTGAAAATAAGGGGAATCTCTTGAATGCCTTTTTTTAAGGCAAATAATGTGCTGGAAAAACAAGAGTAAAAGAAAGAAGTGAGAAAAATCTAAGAGTCTGTAATCTCACTGTTTTATGGTCTTGCTCTAAGGATATGGAAATTATAAATCAAAGATACCCTAAACATGATTTATCCATAAAAGTTGAAAAATTACCCCCATTGATTAAAAGAAAAAAAAATTCTATCAAAAGTCTTTTTATTTATTTCTCATTTACATTCTGAGGATCCCCTTCATCATCAAGTATTCATCAAATTCTGCCAGTATTTCCAGGAGCCCTTAAATTTGTAAAAACCAAGGGCAAATTGATGCCAGCAACATTTCACCTTGCTGATGCACCACCACCATCTAGTGTCAATAACTGGTAACTGCAAGTTTTAGTCCACAGACCCTTGACCTTGGCTTCATTTAAAATGTTGGAAGGAAGGAAGGAAGGAAGGAAGGAAGGAAGGAAGGAAGGAAGGAAGGAAGGAAGGGAAAGGATGAAAAGAAAAGAAAAGGAAAGGAAAGGAAAGGAAAGGAAAGGAAAGGAAAGGAAAGAGAAAAAAAGATGTACTGAGATGCAAAATCAATGTTTCTTGAACTCCCTTCTACAAGTTTTGAATCACCTTGATGGGAGTTTCAAATTTCATATACAAATTATATTTTGAGACTTAATACTGTGTTTAGGGTATCCATGTTATCATTCTAAAAGTTTTTATTCTGGGACACCTGGGTGGCTCAGTCGGCTAAACATCAGACTCTTGATTTCAACTCAGGTCATGATCTCATGGTTCATGAGATCGAAACCCATGTCAAGCTCCATGTTGAACATGGAGCCTGCTTCAGATTCATTCATTCATTCATTCATTCATTCTCTCTCTCTCCCCACCCCCACCCTCTCACCAACTCACACACTCTAAAATAAAAAAAATAAAAAATAATAAAAAAAAAAAGTTTTGTTCCATCTCCTTCTACTATTTATCTTTTCGGAGTGAAGATTCACTTTGTGACCACTATGTATTTGCTCTTGAGTAATAAGAAAAAAGGATGAATGACAAGGTTGACCTAACTTGTACATTTTAGCTAACACTGTTGAGTATAAAAGCATAAAGTATACAATAGGAAGTATGATAACTTCAGTACTGTGGGGTAATAAGTGACATAAATATCAGAGGTTATACACAGTTGATCTATTACAGCAAAGAGAATGCAAAGATACCAAATGATACCTGCTGGGCCTGGTGCCTCCAAGATGGGAAATGCAAATTGCCACTTTTCTTCTCATTTCATGAAATTTGAAGGAACCCCAACAATACTTTTCTTACTGAAAGTACCTTCCCTAGAAGTCTCTCTCAGAATTGTGAAATTCTACCATTAGAAGTAATTTTATGTATGGAAGTGTTGAATCACTATATTGCACACCTAGGACTGATATTACACTGTATGTTAACTAACTGGAATTGAAGTAAAAACTTAAAAAAAAAAAAAGAAGCAATTTTACATTTATAATGGCAATTTCTGCTAGAATGTTTATTCCTAAGGAAGAACCTTGTCAGCTATTTTAAGCCCTTAATAACCTCTTGATACAGTTAGTTAGCTGAAAGTTAGTCTATGCCATTCACACTGTCACAGGGAAGCAGGCCACAGGTCTGGAAAGCTGGAGGTCAACAGGCAGATGGGAAGCAGCTAGGAGATCCAAGGGAAGACTGGGGAAAGGAGGGCAGAATGTAGGAGCATGTGTTTTCTCAGCACTCCTGAGAATATCTGATTTTGCAGCCTGGATCCTTCCAAGAAGATTCTATATGGCAACATTAAATCCTTTTGAAAACCACACTATCCCTAAGTTCATTAGCTCTATAGGCTTTACGTTAAAAGTAGGACAATTTTTAAACTGATTATTAAGCAGCAGTTTGAATCTAGGCTCAAATGCTAATGTGAAATGCAAGGGTGTGATTAAAGATTCACACGGGCAGCACATCCCCTTAGTGTCTGGCTGCATTTGCTAAGGGCACGTTTACCCGGTTAGTCCTGCAATTGTCTCAGACCTGTGGCCCTATCCCAGGGGAAGCCTGAGGGAAGAGGACAAACATTAAGAGTCATCACTCTTTCTGTACCAGGGATAGCTTCATGGGCATATGAGCAATGTAATTGTACAGGGCCTCATGCTTGGAAGGGTACAACCCTTGGTTTAATGCTCAGCTGTTTCTACACTAAAATTCTTCTGAGCCTGAATTTTTTTAAGTGAAATCCAATGGTATAATAGACATGCACTTATGCAGATGAGCTACTCACACTATGCATGTCTGCCAGCTCTTGACTTCCCATTCAAAAATAGTGTATCCAATGCCCCTTGAGCACAGAATTCCAGCAGGCCCATGATGCCTGGGAGTTCAGAAACACTCAAAGTGAATCCAAAATATAGATATTACATCTACGATGGACTACCTTTCCATTACAACTAAAACTTAATTCCAATGAAGAAAACTCGTTTGTAAGAAACTTGAATGGCCAAGAAACCCTAACATGTCCACTCTTACATTTTTCCCTTATATTAGCCATCCACTAATGTTGAAAGTGATGACAAAGGACAATGTGGGAGGGGCGCCTGGGTGGCTCAGTCCGTTAAGCATCCGACTTTGGCTCAGGTCATGATCTTGCTGTTTAGAGTTCAAACCCCACATCAGGCTCTGTGCTGACAGCTCACAGCCTGGAGCCTGTTTCAGATTCTATGTCTTTCTGTCTGCCTGTCTGTCTCTCTCTCTGTCCCTCCCTCACTTTCACTCTCTCTCTCAAAAATAAACATTAAAAAAAAAGTCAGGTTTTTTTTTTTTTGTTTTTTTTTTAAAGAAGGATGTGGGAAGAGGAAAAACCACAGTCCCTTCTTCTTTAGGTTTTTCCTTACTCATCAATAAGTTGAAGGTAAAAGAGTGTTGGTAGTCTGTATGTATTACCTATATTCACTATGTGAAATCAAAACAGTAGAGATTGTTTTATGTGGCATTTTCATTTTTCTGGTAAGAATGAAATACACATGCCCATATAAGCTACAAAATGCAAATTATACATTTTAGTGATGTGCATAGTTGGCAAATGTTCTTATTTTTATATTTAAAACAGACACTGCACAACATAAACAGTAAAAATCATTCTAATAATTTTTTTTATATATCATGACATTAACAAATAAAATCACCTTGATAAGTTGAAAGCCCATTGAAGAAAACCATGTGTATTTTGGAACCTTTAATTTCACATTTTCCTTGCCTTTTGAACAAAGCCCCTTTCATTTGCACTTTGCACTGGGCCCCACAAATTATGTTCTTTACACTTAGTAGTGTTCTTAACTCTCTCAGACCAGTTATGATATTCCTTGGGGAAAAGTCAGCTGTAAAAATATCATTTCTTTTTGGTGAAGGCTAGAATCCTTTGTCCTCTGAGAGCATGCCCTTCCTCTCCAAATAGGATAAAAGATGTATTACATAAAAATTAAAATGTTTACTTTTGTTTATTCATATTCAGAAAATCTGTGTTCTTCCTGTAAAGACGCATTTAGAGAAAAAACAAGAGACTTCTTTGTTTCTAATTTTGGAAATAGAAATTTAGTTTTTACTGGAGTAAAACAACAATGAAGACACGTTTTTTTCTGGAGCAAAATATTCTATCATATCCAGTGTACTCTATGTTAAGATATTTGAAGAGACATTGATAGTTTGAGACCACCAAGACCATTTCAATGCTTTCCCTTTATTCACATTGGAAACCAAAGCTGAGAATATGTGACTTCTTTGGTGCTCACCTCTTCTGAGGACATCTCCCCACCATTTCCTCCACACTCTGTGCAGAGCCTGATGCAGGGCTCAGGCTCACCACTGTGACATCATGACCTAAGCTCAAATCAAGAGTCAGACACTCGACCAAATGAGTCACCCGGGTGCCCCTGAATGTGCATAGTCTTAATGCACCGATTGTTTGAGGATGCTGGCAAGATGAAATAAATTTAAAAGTATGTCAAGAAATAAGGCCAAATCTCAGAGTCAATTCATTCTGTGAAACAAAAACCACACACACAAAAAAAGCAATCATATTGCCTTTTTATATAAGTGGTATGAGTACAACTTTAAAAACACTTCTCAAACATACTTTTGTTTGGTCTCAATACAAAATGACTATTGCAGAAACAGTGTAATTAGGTGAATAATGTAATGATTATACTCAAGAACAAAGTCACCTTTTTTTCCCTTTGTATACTGATGACAGCAGGAAATGTATGAACACAGAGAAAACTTGCTTTACTCTCTAAGTATTATTCTCTCCTCCGGAGTGGAGCCACTGAGGACAACAGTCCATCAACCCATGACGCCACCCTAAGGAAATAATACTTTCACCTTCCAAGTAAGTACAGCTTCTGCTTTCAGAAGCAGCTCACTGTCTGCTATAGAGCAGATATGCATCAAAGTTGACTTTCAACTTGTGTCTCCCCAAGTCAAAGGGAAGTTAAAGGGAAATAAAACTAACTGATTTTTGAAAATTACACTGATCACTGACATTACTGCAAAGTTACAGGATGAATTCATCATAGGGTTCCTTACTCACACATTTAAAAGATCAGAAACACTCACTGGCCCAATGTTACACAGCTAGGAATGGGCAGAAGCAGATCTTCCAGCCTGGCCTGACTCCAGTATTTATCCATTTCACTCCTCTATGCAGCTGCTCATATAGACCAACTTGTTGCCCTGCAAGGGCACTATGATTCTCATGGGTAAGCATTTATGCAAGCCCCTGTAATCTAAATAGTAAGGTTTCTATTTGCTTTAATTCCAAACAAGTGATTGAGTTATACAGAATGAAAATAAAATTAATACTGATTATTCCTTTCAATTGTTAACATTTTTACTGCTTCAGTCACCAATACAGTATTAAACACTTCAAAGTTGCTAAGAGACTAGATTTTAAGTGTTCTCACCACAGAAACAAATAATTATGTGGTATTCTACAGGTGTTAGCTGACAGTATGGTGGTAATCATATTGCAATATATAATGCAATATATAAATGCATCAAATGAACACCTTGCACACTTTAAACTTACACACAGTGTTATATGTCAATTCCATGTCATTTAAACAGAGAGGAGAGAGAGAGAGAAAAAGCAAATATATCAGACCAGGGCAATCAATACTCTTTAAGAAGAGGTTTTTCTCTATTAAGTGAAGTCTAAGCCTGTATGTTATTATTTTCTAAGATTATAAAGGGCTTCTCCTGATAAAATGATGAACTATTCAAGAATAGAGACGCTGCCCACCTTTCTAATGT
Source organism: Leopardus geoffroyi (assembly GCF_018350155.1). Classification (NCBI taxonomy): domain Eukaryota; kingdom Metazoa; phylum Chordata; class Mammalia; order Carnivora; family Felidae; genus Leopardus; species Leopardus geoffroyi. The sequence continues at coordinate 23,423,249 of NC_059327.1, read as the reverse complement.
GGCTAGATAGATTAAATTAACCACATGCTGTGAAGACTTAGTTATAAATACTGGAAATACAACAATGTACTCAGGGGCAAATAGTGCCTTATACTGGGAGGGGGACAGGATTTCTTTTTTTTCCTGTGTGAACATTTACCACTTTATAGGGTGAAAGAAAAGGGTGACACTTTGTTCAGTATAAAATACTTCCAAATATATTCAAGAAATTGCAAACTATTTATAGAAAGGCTTTGACAGGTTTGAGGGAGAATTCAACCTTCTCTTTGACCTCACCAATTCCCACATCAATATATTTCCCTATGGCACAAAGGTACTAAATTATCATTTCAATATATTCTTAAACTAAAAGAACATCTAGGAAGTAAGGACAAAAACACTGAATCTTCAACAATGTCCACCATACATTCTAATGTAGTAATACCTGAAAGTCCATTATTACTTCCTAGCATTTATCTTTACTGTATTTTTTCCTATTTTGCACTATGCCCATTTTCATAAAAAAATTTGCCATTCAGCCTCACATTTTGTCACTTCTTCAAAAACTGTAAACTATAAGATAGAATGACTAAATGTGAGCATCAACTTTCTAAGATGTAGATGTTTATGTCTTTGAAAATCTTTCATAAGTTTAGTCAGATGTAATTATAAGTTTACTCACATACCTTTCAGTATATAGCATACAATCTTTCATCTTAAAAATAACAGATCAATGGCCTGTTCCACTAGAATCTAGGGTCTAGGGTCTAGATTACTTCTGCTGATAACATTAACATGTAATAAGACTTAGGTTTGCGTTTTCTTTGTTAAAGTCAGTGAAGTGATGAGAGCAGGTGACATGCAAAAAAGAGAAATTTTACAATGATCAGGAAGACTTTTCCAACTCCAAAATTCAATTAAATTAATAGAACCAGATGACTGACTTTTGTAATACAGTATTTATCTCCCAGGGGGAAGAGAAACCTTGAATACGTAGTCAAGACCAGACAGGAGTAACTGAAATTACTTGTAGATCATGATTTGTTTTAGATTTTTTTAAGTCAAAAACAAAATTCATTTTGTGAAACAAAAAGTGCATAAAAATGCATCTGTATTGCATTTTTGTAGAAGTGGTATTGGGTACAACTTTAAAAACATTTCTCAAACATACTTTTCTGTTTGGTCTCAAGACAAAATGACTACTACAAAAACACTATAATTACACGAAATAGTGTCTTTATACTTGAATTCATACTTAAATTTTTTAAAATTCACTATTTTTAACAAAATATTTCTACCATTTTCCTTAGAATTATCACAATGTAAAATAGAAGGAATAGATCAACAAACGGCCAGAAACACAAAACTTTTTGCTAAACACAGAAAAAATTAAATTCTCCTCCTGCTCTAGTCCGTTTTCTGGCTTATGGTATTGCCAGTCACCCTGTGGTGAGGACTAGAAGACACAAGTGTCTCTTCCCTCTCATTCACAATCTCTATCTAGTTATTCTGCAAATTCTGGAATTGTCCTCCCCATACAACATTTCAGTCTGTTCCTTCTCTTCCCTTTCCAATGCTGCTAGCACAGTTCAATTCTTTATGGTCTTTCAGATGGACTTTTATGAAACTTTCTGTCTGGTCTCCCTGGCTTTGCTTCTCTCTGTCCTCAAATCCCTCCTACACTCTGTTGCAAGTTTTGGTCAGAAAAACAATATAGTCACAATATTCAGTTACTGAAAAAGTTTAATGGTTTTCACTCCCTATAAAGCAAAACGCAGTCTCCTCAGCAGTACATTCAAGGTCCTTTCTCATTGGACGCCAAGCCACATCATCATTCCTTTACCTTCCTCATCTAATCACATAGTGTCACTTGTAAGGCTCTTCTGCCCCTTAGTCCAGTTAAACTCTGTTCTGTCAGAAAACACCCCATGATTCATAATGATCCTGACATTTTCCCCCATGCATTTCTTTTTAGAAAACTGCATACCCCATCTCTTTATGATGTCTACCATTAAAACTAAAGATTTCTCCTCTGAGTTAACTGCCTCTTCCTCTGCCAACAGAAATGATGCACAATAAACACCTATGAATTCCTCAATCTCTGCATTATTCTGTTGCCAAAGAGCTGGCGAGGCCTCCTGAAAGGGGGGATGGTGGTAGTGGTGTCCCTGTTTGTTCTCTGACTGCACATACAGGCGTCACTCATCTTTGTGCACTCCACGATGTAACCCAGAGCCTAGCATAACGTTCTGGGGGTCCTTATGTACTTGAAATCGGTAATGGATCAGGCCAAGAGATCTGCATAAAGACAATGCTTAATCCAAAAGAGTTAAAGACAGAAACAGGATAATCTACAAGGAGCTCTGGGACTTAAAACCTTACTCTCTCTCCCTATTTTACACGCACTTAGGGAGCTAGCTAATTAAAGAAATCCTCTGGAGAATTTCTTGTGAAGGAAGAATTCTTTCACAAAGCAAATAATCAACCCTTAATTTACAAAGTACTTATGGAGTTAGGTGCCTACAGTATCATCAAATGGCATTTTAGGGACCCCTTGTCATTGTCTATGTAAGCAAGTAACTCTAAAGGAATCTTTAAGATTCTCAGAAAATTGGGGAGTAAGTGATTTAAGCTCTTAATTTTGATCTTCTATAGAAGAGTATAATAAGGCTTTACTTGCTTTCCTATTTAAGCTTTAAAACATAGAGTACATCAAAGAATCTCCACAAGTAACATTGTATTATTACATTTATTTTATTTCAGGCAAAAGGCAATAAAAAGTTGTCTATGATTAAAATAAAGGGTCTATTGTGTTATTTATAGATCTTTAATTTGGGAGCAAAATTTTGACACTTCTTTCTCAATCTAAGTAGTGATAATTTTTTTTGAAAAAACTCTACTGTGAAATTTGTTGTTGCTGTTTTTAAATGATTCTCCAACCAGGGGCAGATGAACTGAATTTTTACTATGAATTAAGATTTAAAGTTTTACTTTTGAGTATTTTGTCACCAACATTCCTCAGATTTTGAAAACTAGCATGTCTATTATTTTGGTGCTATGTATATAAGAAAGAAAAGAACACACACGCACACACACACATCTGTACTAGTTTACTGGCCCTATATTTCAATAGGGCAGCTCCAGATTTTCCACATAGAACTGATTTTGGGGGTGGCAATTTTCCTGGGGCAAGATGAAACAGAAGCAGCATCAGGATACTGCCCCAAAGATGGAGTTTCGTGGTAAGTACAGTTTTTTTGTTGTTGTTCTTTTGTTTGTTTACCTAGGATACGTATGTATGTGTACTTGGGGCGGGGGGAGGGGACATGGTTAGGGGACAGTATTTGAAATTCTGTAAAAATGAAAATTTCCACAAACTATTTCTTGGTTTCAACCCTGGTATGCAATTTCTGGGCCAATCTCTTTCACAAACACTATTTTATATTTTGCTTCCCTCCCTCCCTCCCCCACTCCTGCCTTCCTCTATTTCGTTCTTAGAAAAGCAAAAAGATAGGTTTCTAAAATTTGTGTATGAATTACATGTTAAAAAATAAAATTGAATTGCCTGAGGAGGTAACATATGGTGAAAACCTTTAAAAGAAAAATCCTATAGAACATGTAAAACTCTCCATATTGAAGTCCCTGCCTACCTCCTCAGCATTATCTCTATATACTTGGCTAATTTCAGTTTCAAGATTCTGTCAAACTGTTTCACACGTCCATGCCTTGGCATTTGCCATTTTCATTGCCTGGAAACCATGTATTCACTGAACGTTTCTACTGAAATCTACTCTGTGTGAAGAATGGTTAAAAAAGATACTCACGCTTGCTGCGCACACAGGACTTGGTGTCCATCCTCCCTGGCAAATCCACGGTCATCCTGCACCTTCTGTTTCTTTCTCTGACATGTGTTCCCTGACCACTGCAGGCAAGAGTGGAGACACTGGTACAGCTTTTATGTATCTTACAGCGCTAACTGAAATGTTTTTCGTGTGGTTATTTTACCTCCCTGAGTCTCTTACGAAACAGTGAACTTTCTCTCTCTCATTTTTGTATCATTAGTATACTGCTCAGCACTGCATGAATTAATTAATTTAGTGACTAAATTGAGGTACTGATTTTTCTGGAGAGAGTACACTGAATTTCAATTTGAATATTGTTTTACACGTACTAATTCAAGCCTTGGCAAAGGACATATTTATATGAAAGACAATTCGCACAAAACTTTAAAATGTGAAGTTGACGAAACTACAATAAATATAATCTCCTACATGAATGTATCTTCTTATAATAAACATCAAAATTCCTCAATTTTGCTACTTGAAATATAAGCATTATGATGTTCTTCTTCTGGTGTTCTCCCAAGTAATCATAACTGTTACATGATTCTGTCTATATATGTGGTACTTTTATTACAAAGGTGGCTAGAATTACTATCTAGAGTGGTTAAACTCTTCAGAAGAAATACACTATTTAATTCAAAACTCACAATGGTAATAGCATCTTCTATGAAAGCTGAAAAGTTGGCCTTGGGGAAAGAAGATGCCTGATTCTTTATGAACAGAAAGTAGCTTAGAAATTTGTAGGCAGTTTTTTTTTTTTTTTTTTTTAATATTAATCCCAGTGTAGTAAACAGCTCTTTAAACCACACAATATCTGTATATACGCATTAGATTTCAGTGTAACCTAAGGGCACCAGAGACCCTACTGGGCTTGAGCCCTCACCTAAACTTTCTTGTCCCGCTTAAAAATATATTATTTTAAATAATAGAGTAGGGATAAGATACATTACTGAATGTATTTTAAGTTCCTTGAATATGGCCATACTATTTTATCCATCCTTTTAATTACTCCACTTTCCATTACACCAACTTTACCAGAGTAGATTCTCAATAAATACTGCTCATTTTTATTTGGGTGTCCTACAAATAATAAAAGAAACTTGAACAAGATTCACCGCTTTGATAGTTAGAAATAAAAGAGAGGACGAATATTTAATATGTTATCATTTTGCAAATATTTGACAGATTTAATTAACTACATGTGATTCCAGATAGCCTAATAGATCATGCCCTAAACTAGGAGTCAGATATTGGTTAAATTTAATAGAAACTATTTTAATAACAGCAGTTGACTAGTAATAGAATGGGCTTAATATAAGGTATGATGTGTCCTACTGGTAGATAGTCTCAAAGAGAATGCCTGGAAAGTAGCAGATGACTACCTTTGGCTGGGAGGTTGACAAAGAAGATCTGACAGAATCCTGTGAGACTAAAACTGTTCTTTAAGCCCTCTAAAAGAGAAACAAGCATAGCTGAGTATATTCAATGCATGTGTTGGTTTATCCAATTATCTCAAAAGAGTGATACCGTATGTATTTTATAGTCTATAAATACATGTCCTCAATGTTATTGAGTTTTAAATTGCTTCTGAACAACTTTCAAGACTCCAGAGTCCTAGAGACTTCAGGACTGGTCATAAACTACTCTGGAAGTGACCATCACTTTCCCAGAAAGGTGCGAATTCCTCAGGAATTCATATACAGATGTTCATTACTTAAGATAAGAGGAGTCAGGGGCGCCTGGGTGGCGCAGTCGGTTAAGCGTCCGACTTCAGCCAGGTCACGATCTCGTGGTCCGGGAGTTCGAGCCCCGCGTCAGGCTCTGGGCTGATGGCTCAGAGCCTGGAGCCTGTTTCTGATTCTGTGTCTCCCTCTCTCTCTGCCCCTGCCCCATTCATGCTCTGTCTCTCTCTGTCCCAAAAATAAAAACAAATGTTGAAAAAATAAATAAATAAATAAGAGTCGTCATTACAGGATTATGCATTTTCAGAGGTAAAACACTTAGTTGAGTTCATGAACCTAACTCAACAATAGAACAGACTTTCTGCAATCAACTTAAGTTTAAATTCAGTCTCTAAAAGAATAAAGATGAGAAGTTAATTTTCAAAGGCATTTCATGAAGAGTTCCAGTTCCCCCAGCTAATCTTGGTCAACCAGTATTCAGATACTGATTGAAGAACACCATTTCACATTTAAAATCCCTTGGCTAGATGTATACCTAATTATGAAAAACAACCTTTATAAAAGCAAAATTAAATTTCAGAAGGGGGCTTTCTGTAATATTATTTGGCTACTACCATTCTTTTGGTTTCCTTATTGAAAGCGGGAGAAATTTATAACTAGTGGAAACAAAGGTATGAGATGCAGATATCCGTCCTTAGTTGTGCTATACTCATAAACTTTGCGACATTACACGGCAAAAATAATTATAACAAATGCTGAAATGAAAAGAAAATAGTCATTGGCTTTTGGAACTTCTGAAGAAAAAGATTAAAGTGAAGTGTCAGGAACATACTCGTCAACCAAACCTACTGTTCAGCGATTTGAGAACTTCAAACTTCATTATCTTCCAGTGACAAAGAAAAATGTCCTCTGTAATGTGATTTTTTAGTTCTCCCTGGAAATAAGTCATGCATTTCAATATCTTTGAAGAGAAAATGGTCTTATTATAGTCAACCTGTCATACTGTATTGTTTAATTAAACATAATAATTTACCTTGGACTGCTAGAAAGTCAACTGTCCAAGGCTTTTGTGTTAAATGTGACTTGGGTCATAACGGTTACCTGGAATAGTATATTATTTTTTTGCACATCTTTGTGTATTTTCAACTATAGTTTCATGAGGGAAATTCATTAGAAAACATAAATTTGTGTGGTGGGGGATGATTTTTTTTGTTTATTCATCAACTAGTATTTAAGAAACCACTATAAAGCACTGGCTTAAATTTGACTATATTTAAAGTGGGGAAAATATATATTAAAATATTTATGGTATATAATAAAAATAATATATATGCTTTATTTTATATTTTACCTATGTGTCCTTATTGATATACAGATTCTCTGGTCTACTAATATCAAACCCAGATTGAACTTTAAGCTTCCTTTCTTAAACTCAATGATATCTAAGCATAGTAAGTTTCAAGGAATGCGCTATCAGAATGGCTAAAATCAACACAAGAAACAACAGATGTTGGTGAGGATATGGAGAAAGGGCAATCTTCTTACACTGCTGGTGGGAATGCAAACTGGTGCAGCCATGCTGGAAAATTGCATGGAGGTTCCTCACAAAGTTAAAAATAGAACCATCCTCAGATCCAGTAATTTACTACTAGGTATACTAAGTATTCACCCAAAGAATACAATAATAGTAATTCAAAGGGATACATGCACCCTGATGTTTACAGCAGTTCTACAATAGCCAAATTATGGAAACAGCCCAAATTTCCATTGACTAAATAATGGATTAAGAAGTTATTATATATTATACATATTAATATATAATATAAAAATATAAAATATATAAAATATAATATATAAAATTATACACAATAATGGAATATTACTCAGTCATAAAAAATAATGAAATCTTGGCTATTTGCAATCATGTGAATGGAGCTAGTGAGTATTACGCTAAGCAAAATAAGTCAGAGAAAGGCAAATATGACTTCAGTTATACCCAGAACTGAAGAAACAAAGGAGCAAAGGGGAAAAAAGTGATAAGCAAACCAAGAAACAGACTCTTAACTATAGGGAACATACTGATAGTTGAGGAGCAGTGGGTGGGGGGATGGGTGAAATAGGTGATGGGGATTAAGGAGTTAAGGAGGGCACTTGTAGGGATGAGCACTGGGTGTTCTATGGAAGTGTTTCATCACTATATTATACACCTGAGACTAGTATTACACTATATGTTAACTAACTGGAATTAAAATTAAAAATTTAACAGGAAACAAAAATTCCAAGGTGTGCATCAGGTGAACGCATATGGGCCTAAGTATTATTCTTTGAAAGCAGAACCAGACTGTTCTAAAAGAAAAGAAGGTATATCTACTATGTTAAAAATCCAAGACCGTTCCCAAGATTTCCACTCCTTGGGTACATGCATTTTTTTTCTCCCAGTTATTCAAACAGTAATTCACATGCTGCTATGAAGAGATCTGCAGATGTAACTGAGACTCCAACTGAATCGATTTTAGAAAGGCTATTACCCTGGGTAAGCCTGAGCTAATCAGGTGAATCTATCCTTAGAAAGGATTCAGCTCTTCCCACAGAGACTAAAAGTATAGGAGGGATTCAGTGACAGGGAGAGTCTTCACTGATGGCTTTGGGGTAAGAACTGAGAGCAGCTTCAAGGAGCAGAAAGCAGCCCATATCTGAAAGCCAATAAGAGAACAGGGTCTTGATTACTACAATGGCAAGGAACTAAAATCAACCAACAACCTGAATGAACTTGGAAGAGTACCCCATGCTGCAGATGAGAATGAACCCTTTCATCACTTTGATTTTGGCCATGTGGAATTGAAGAAACAACCTAATAATGCCATGCCCCTCATCCAACTACAGAATTATGAGTTAATAAAAGGGTAATGCTTTATGCTACTCAATTTGTGATAATTTGTTACAGAGCAAGAGAAAGCTAATAATATACCATGTGGCTAAATAGACCATCACCATTTTAGATAAATGAAATGTGTGGGGCTGTTCTGAGGCTCAAATCAGAATAAAGAATTGATTTGAAGGTAATAATTGACCCTCAGACTTATAAAAAGCACCTTAATTAACCAACCATTCAATTGGGGCATAAAGTACAAAGACAGTGTGTTAGAGTGGCTAGCAATGAAATCTTGAGCAAGACACTTAACCACTTTCGAGTGCAGTTTCTTCCCCTATAAAAGCTGGTCTCCTCTGAGATTCCTTTCAGGTCAAGGCATCTAAGATTTAAGTAACTGGTAATAAAGTGAATCAACTGTGATATGGTAGAAAGAATATAGTACTAGGAAAAAGGAGAAAAAGACTTGGGTTAAATTCTATGTTATAATCAAGCCACATGATCTTGAATAGACTGTTTCATCCCTGGAAAATGGTTCAGTTGGTTGAAATGGGAAGAAACACCACTGTGACTCAAAACTCTTCATGAAGATGAAAAGAGTTATTCTGAGGAACTGACTTCCAACATGGCAGTGAGGAACCTGATGATCTCCTTCTCTGAAACAATAAAAATATGGGCAAAACAACTACTATGAACCATTTCCAAGCTCCGGTAATTAACAAAAGCCACAGAACAAATAAACCAAATCATCTATTCAAAAGAAACTACTGAACCTGAGTAAGACAGCAGATCTCTGTTGTTTTAACTTGGGATTATTCTCATCTCCTCCTCTTAGCTCAGTGGTGTGGTAGTCAAAAGCTGGCAGCTTTTACAGACAGTGGAGACATCTAACCACCTTAGAAACTCTGGTAAAAGCCCCATCCCCAGGGCACACTTGATACTTTGTCCAAACCCTTGGATCTCTGTGGAATGCACAAATATGCAGAAGTAAAACAGAACACTCCTCAATAACCATTAAGTCCAAGAAGAAATCACAGAGGGGGAAAAAAAATGCTTTGAGATAAATGAAGGCAACAACACAACATTCTAAAACTTACAGGGTTCAGGTAAAATCGTGCATGGAGGGAAATTTATAACTGTAAATGCCTGCATTAAAAAGAAAGAGGGGCGTCTGGGTGACTCAGTAAATGAAGCATCCGACTTCGGCTCAGGTCATGATCTCACAGTTCAAGAGTTCAAGCCCCGCGTTGGGCTCTGTGCTGACAGCTCAGAGCCTGGAGTCTACTTCAGATTCTGTGTCATCTTCTCTTTCTCTGCCCCTCCCCCACTCTCACTCTGTCTCTCTCTCTCTCTCTCAAAAATAAAACATAAAAAATTTAAAAAAAAAAAAAAAGAAAGAGAAAGAGAAAGCTCCAACCAACATCTTAAACGTGGGGACCTAATATTCCATTTTAAGAAACTAGGAAAATAAAGCCAACTTAACCCACACAAACAGAAGGAAGGAAATAACTAAGATTAGAAATAAATGAAATAATGAGCAGAGTAACGGATAAAATCAGTAAGACCAGAAGTTAGTTCTTTGAAGAAATCAAAAACTCCCTATACACCATCAATGAGCAACCTGAATATAAAATATAAAAACAGATTCTTAACTGATAATAATGGGAAGAATAAAATACATAATAAGTTTATGAAAGAAGTATAAGACTTCTGAAAGTACAAGTCTTTCAATACTCTGAAAACTACAAAAATTGAAAGAAATTAAAGGTTACTATATAACTGGAAATATACAACATGATAATGCAAAAGAAGACTTCACATTGGTAAGATGACAATACTCCCCAGATTGACCAAGTCAACATGATCACTTTCAGAATACCAGTGTTTTTTTTTCTTTTTTTTAGCAGATATTTACATGCTGATCTAAAATGCATATGAAAATACATGACACCAAAATAGCCAAAACCTTCGTGAAAAAGAACAAAGTTGGAGGACTCATACTTCTCAATTCTGAAACTCAGTGCAAAGTTACAGTAATAAATACATTATGATATTTCAGAGAAATAAATCCATCCATGCATAGTCAGTTGACATATACAGTCACTTGATTTGGATGAGGCTGCCAGGAAAGTTTAAAAGGAAAAGTAGAGTCATTCAAGAAATGCTGCTAGAACAGTATTTGCTGGATTGGATAACCACATGTAAAAGAATTTGAAGTCCTACCTCACACTATACACAAAAATTAATTCAAATGCATCCTAGACTGTAAGAGCTAAAACTGTATTATAACTCCTAGAAGAACAAATACGAATTAATTTTTGTGATCTTGGTTAGGCAATGATTTCTTAGTTGTGATGCACAAGGTAGAAGTAATAAAATAAAAACAGATAAATTAACTTCATAAAATCAAACAAAAAAGTTTATGTGTCAAGGACACCACCAATAAAGTGAAGAGGCAATCCGTAGAATAAGACTATTTGCTAATCGTATATATGACCAAGAATTTTTATACGAAACACATAAAGAACTCTATCACTCAACAATAAAAGGACATAACCCCATTAAAAAATGAACAAAGGAACTGAATAGACACGTCCAAAGAAAATATACACTCAATAAATACATAAAGTGATGCTTAACATCATTAATCATTAGGGAAATGCAAGTCAAAAGCACAGTAAGATAGTACATGATGCCTACAAGAATGGCTAAAATAGGAGAGGAAGAAGTGTTGGTGAGAATATAGAGAAAACGGGACCCTCATAAACTGCTTGTGGGAATGTAAAATGCTGCCACTTTGGAAAGCAGTTCCTCAAAATACTAAATATAGAGTTACCATATGATCCAACACATATATTTCTAAAGGAATAGAAAACAGAGGCAACACAGAAACTTGTGCGTGAATTTCATAGTACAGCTACAGATAGTAGGAAAAAGTGGAAACCACTTAAATGTTCATCAGTTTAATAAGTAGATAAATAATGTGATATAGCCAAAGAATGGAATATTATTGAGCCACAAAAAGGGGCACCTGGGTGGCTCAGTCGGTTAAGTGTCTGACTCTTGATTTCGACTCAGGTCATGACCTCACAGTTCATGAGATTGAGCTCTGTGCTGACAGTGCAGAGCCTGCTTGGGCTTCTCTCTCCCCCTCCCTCTCTCTCTCTTTCTCTGCCTCTAAATAAATAAGCAAACTTAAAAAAAAAAAATAAATAAATGTAGTAGTGATACATGCTATAACATAGATGAATTTTGAAAATACTATGTTGAGTGACAGAGGGCAATTACAAAATTTAATGCAAAATTGTATTAAATGCAATTAACATTTTGTATTAATCCATTTATAGGAAATGTCCAGAACAAGCAAATCCATGGAAAGAGAAAATAAATTAGATTTTTGTGACAATGGCACAACTTGTAAAATACACCAAAACCCACTGAATGAATACTTTAAATGAGTGAATTTTATGGTATAGGAAATATATCTCAAAAAAAAAAAAAAAAGAAAAGAAAAAAAAAGGAAGGAAGGAAGGAAAGAAAAGAGATACATCTTAGCAAAGTTGTCAGAAAAAAAAAAGTATTCCTTCTAGCCATTTAAAAAAAAATTTTAAAGTTATACAACGTAGCAGTAAAGTTACTGACACAAATATTGAATAACTTATTTGCTCTGAACTAACCAACTGAAAAAGAATTAAGAGAAAGAGAAAAAGAAATATCAAGAGTTAGGCAAGAGAATGTTTTCAACAAAGACAAGAGGTAGTAGATGACATTTGTTAACATGTACTCTCCTCAGGCACCTCCCCAGACAGACACTCTCTCCCCTGCAATAGAATTGTGACCAAGCAGAGAGCACTCGACAAGTACTACTGATGTTTCTCTGGGGCCAGAGATGGACAGTCGACCTACCATTCTACTGGAGAGCCTTTATTTAGGTCTATTTGAGTAGATAATATTATAGTTACATTTTAGTGTCTAAACCCATTATCTAATGTGCTAACATGATCTAAGCAGTTATGAAAATTCAAATTGCTTCTAAGTCCTAAGAATTGCTTAGACTTTATTTCCAAGTAGGCATCTGATCTGTATTCCTTCATACATTCCATTTTTTAAAATAAATTTCTGGCCTTTATTATCTACAAAAACATTTTAAAATAAAAGAATTAAGATTCTAAAGATACAAAAATATTAGTTTTCTATCATGTTGATCTGTGACAACATTCTCTTTTGCCATCAAATGTCAAACACAGAGGTGTAGATTCTATTTTAATTAATCCAGCTGAGTTTTGGTTTTTTTGTTTTTTTTATTTTAATATTTATTTTTGGGAGAGAGAGTGGGAGTGGGAGAAGGGCAGAGAGAGAGAGAGAAGGAGACACAGAATCGGAAGCAGGATCCAGGCTCTGAGCTGTCAGCACAGAGGTGGATGCGGGGCTTGAACTCACAAACCACAAGATCATGACCTGAGCTGAAATCAGAAGCTTAACCGACTGAGCCACCCAGGTGCTCCAATCCATCTGAGTTCTTAAGGCCAAATTAGTTTTACAATTCAAGCTTCCAAAGCATTTCTTTTCTTATAAAATCAACTGATATATTTCTTATAGGACAAATGATAATGAGAAATTGATATTCTGGTCATTTGAATGGTTCTGATGAATCTCTAGGCCTCTTCCAGTTATTATTAACACTTAAACACTTTATGATTTTCCAATGCAAATGTGGAAATAGGGACCTTTGGTAAACTAGTGCTATTCTGAATTGGGCTGTACTGAGACAGAGTTTGTATTCGATCAAACAAGACAGACAGGGCTAAGAATCTTTTCTCCTAAGTGAACAACCTGGAGGTTCCACATGTGAGGCAGATGAGCTGTTGTGGAATACGTTTCCCTCTTCCCGTGAGAGTCCTGGAGAAGTAGAAACTTTAAAGCCCTTCCTTTGGAGGCAGACACAGGTTTTCACTTGAAAGCCAAAGTAAGACATTCTATTCTTCTCTTTTTCTTTCTCCCCCCCCCCCACCCAGTTTTTAGTACTAACATCGAAGATACAAATTGGTACTGACTATTCAAAATCTTTCTAATAGTTTTCTATTTTAAGAACCTGCCATGTTTTATACAAATGCCTCTAATTTTTCCACGTTGTGCAGATAGATTATTCAAGTTAAAATAAAATTAACAACTACGACAAGAAAATAGGAGTTATTTGAATAAAAGACAAAGTGGTTGTGATACAGTTTGCCCTTGGCCTGTATTCTCTGATGTGTGACTGGCTGGGGAGGAAATGAAGTGGCCTATATACAGTATTTAAGTTGAATGTTAATATCTTCCAAAATGATGCAGCAGTGTTAAGGATACTGTTGACTTAAGAAACGTATGCATATGGAATAACTTTCGGAACAGCTTATGTCAAGATCTATAAGAGGAACAGAGCAACGGAGTCTATAATGAGAATGATTCCCGTGGTGTCCAAGAGGCAAGCACTAAATAAAGAATGGCAAAGGCAATGAAACACAAATCACCCGAGCTTAAGGAGAAAATAGCGGTAACGAGAAAAGGAATGTGATTTCTACCTCAGAGCAAGGGAAAACAGTTTGGAGAAATAGTTTGGACAGCTAATATGAATCCATTAGTGCAAGCAGTACTATGGAAGGGTGACTGAATTCTTACAATTCATTTATGTATTTCCACAAATACATAATTTTTAATTACATATTTTTAATTACTCCTGTATGAAAGTTTTAAAGCATTTCATGGCTTAAAGTGAATATATTACTTAAAAACTAACCATAGAATTAGAAAACAAAAAACCATTAAAATCAATGTCAAAATATGCATAACTGGCTAATATGCTCTTTCATATTCCAAAAAGTGAAACACACTTCAGGGAGACCTTTCCTGATTACAACAGATTGCTCTGATCTAAAGGTTTCTTAAAAATCACATACTGGTAGAGGCTATGTCAGTATATATACAGTATATGTATATACTCACACACATTACTGCATAAAAGTTACTTGTTGCATTGATGGCCTTTCTAGTTTCCTTAGCTGTTCCCAAAGGGCCCAGTGTACTGTGTACATTCCATGTCCCTCCCTGCTGACCACTAAATTCTGATTCAGATGTGTGGATGTACTTAGATTCCAAATACTTCATTAAATTGCACTTATATAACATCCCTGCCCCACCTATCAATGTGGGATTATCTCCCAATTTAGGTAAGAGCGCAAAATATGGAGTCAGACTCTTAGTTCAAGTTCTATTATTTATTAAGTGTGTGTGACCTTGACATTATCATTTACCCTCTTTGAACCCCAGTTTCACTATATTTAATGGAATAGTGCCTTCAACTTAAAAAAAATGAATGAGAATACAGTTTTCATGATATTATGCACATATTGTTTCTTTTACAGATGGATTATTTTATAAATGGGTTAATCATAATCATTTAGTGGCATAGCATCATTATCAATTAGCATGCAGTCTTTTATTTGTATTTACCTTAAATAGACATTATATTTCCTTTTGTTCTATTCCTAATTTCATTCTCTCCTCCATACACCCTGTCACTTGTTGAATTCTCCAGGAAACAGACTAAGACAGAATTTAATAGGTGGGATGTTTATGGACGAGGTGGGGGAATCCCATAGAAGAGTGGAAGGAAGCAAGTTTAAGCAGAGGGAGGACTACAACTGTGAAACAGGCCACGTCAGCCTCAGCCAACCTCAACGGGAGCTCTGGAGTTTGTAATGGCCCCTGAGTTGTCCTGCATTGGTCAAGTGGCCAGTCTCAGTGTGTCACTGGGAGTGACATCTTGGGCAAGTGGCTTTCTGCAGCTGACACAGTCCCTAAAGGGACCGACAGTTGGAGGTCCATCTGCTCACAACATTCCCAGAAACTGGAGAGCTAAGTCGTTCCTTGAGGGGACATTTGGGTAGCATGTGAGTGTCCACCATAGTCTCCAAATTTTATACATTGCAAATATAAAAAGTATTGCATTGGACATTTTGTTTTTTGTCTATTTTGCCTTCAAAGTGTCTATCGGATTTATCCATGCTGACAGCTGTAGACCTGGCTATTATAAAATCATTTTCCACACTTCCTTCTGTATAATCAAATGAACATTGCTGGTGTAACATCAGACACAACACATTTTTCGTTGCTGTGGAGAGGAGATACTATTAAAACACATCAGTCTGTTGTACACGTACTGATTAAGTCCTTGACTCAATTCACCAGTGCTCAGAGGGGCAATTCGGCCACTCCAGTTTATTCTGAGTATTTTGCCCAACAGCTGTACTTCTTTCCCTAAGCCCTCTTGTTGGGATGAGACCGATTTCGTTCCAGACATGGCACCACTCCTTCCAAGGCTTTCTTCAGCTGTACTCTCAGGTTACGTATCTCCAGTCCCACTTAGTTTGGGTTTTTTCTGCTTTCTCACCTGCCTTCACAACTGCAGCGTCAGCATCACCTGGAGTCAGGGCCACCTTTATAAATTCTCTTCCCCCAGAATGTAACCGAATATATGACAGAGAGCAAGTGTATAATAATTATGGATTCTTAATTTTTCAGTAGTTCTAATTGTATTGATTGTATCTCCTTTTGTATCTGTGTAAATTATACATAATTTTAAATAAATGGGATCACGACTCAATTTTTTTTAAAAAATTATTTTTACCATTTTTGGAAAGAAATTACAAAAAGTTTAATGCTTACCTAGCTTCTTGTCCTTATTTCTGATTTCCCAATTCAGAGGTAAACTCCTTCTCATTTTAGATACTATCTTTCAAACTACAGTTGACCTTTGAGCCCCCCACAACCCCAGTCAAAAATCCATGTATAGCTTTTGATTCCCCAAAAACTTAACTATGAATACCTACTGCTGTCTGGCAGCCTTACTGATACAAAGTCAAGTAGTACACATTTTGATTATTATATGTATTATATACTGCATCCTTACAGCAAAGGTAGAAAAAAATGTTAAGAAAATAAAATATATTTATAGTATTGTACTCTTTTATTTAAAAAAAATCATGTGTAAATGGAACTGCACAGTTCAAACCAAAGGTGCTCAAGGGTCAATTGTATTTCATGTTCTGACATGGAGTAGGAAGTCTAGGAGCCTCCCTCGTCTCATTGTTGGCCTATGTGTAAATCACAGAGCACAAGGTATGAACCAGAAGGAAGCTCCTCCTATGTTTCTCACCTTGGAATCCTGGGCTGTTAAGGGGTTCTTGAGTGGCCATGGCAGGGTGAGAAGCTGCAGAGAAGGTAAAACTCCGAACTCACCCCAATTTATGCTTTGATCATATTAAGTATCATTCGTGAAATATCTAGAATATTTTTAAATGGACTTCCCTGCTAGAGAGAGAGAGAGAGAGAGAGAGAGAGGCAGAGAACGTGAGAGAAAGGGAGATGAGAATTACTCATCTAATTCTTCTCTGATTGATTGAGATACACAGGCCCAGAATGGAAATCCCTTGTCCAACATCCAATAATGTTCTCCTACTTCACAATCTTCTCTCTGTACTCTTTGAAAGCTAGTTATTAATGGTTGTTTGATTACGAGTTTTAGTAGCCTTGTGTCTTCTGAAATCTTACCCAGGCTCTGTTTATAGACTTCAGCTCCCACCAGTCTATACTGCAGTTTTGACGTGGCCTCAAGTCCAGCCATATTCCTCATAGCTACCCTTGTTTGCATCCTGGTTTTAGTTTCAGTTTTTTACTAATAGTAGTCTTCTTTGTTGTTTCTGCCCTATCTTCAAATGTCACAGGCATTGACAAAGCATGTATCTGAAGGAAGGTTAGGAGAAGTATAATGATGGAAACACTGATACCTTACTTACTATATATTTAGAATAGCAATCAAGTAATAGGATATTGAATTGTAATGGAGCCAATCATTTGTTTTGTCATCCCTAAATTTCATATGGGGAGTTTAGCATAAACTAATTACTCTTGATGATTATTTGACAGATTAGTTTCAAAGACTATGGAAAGAGATAATTTGAAGCATCAGACTGAATAAACAATCACTATGTTTCTCTAAGACTCTGATTAATTCTAAATATAAATGTCTTATTTAGAATGCATTGCACTGGATATATGCAAAGCACATCCTTCCCTTAATGCCAAAAATTTTTTCCAAACCTGTCATGTTTTTGAAGTACCTTATTGGCCTGGGTCTATTGTAAGGTTTATATAGATGTTGAGTTAAGAACCAATGTTACACAATCTGTATTAATGCATTCACAATAATTATTTCTATGTTAGTATAAAGCACAAGAACTGATTTTTTTCTTTATGTAATAAACTATAAATAAATAGGATTTTTATTCTTATTCATTTTCCTTCTTACTGGGTGGATGATAACTAACATATACTGGATGTCTATTTTAGACTAGACATTTTGCATATATTAAAGTTTCCTACAAAGTAAACCTAAATCAAAATTAGAAACAGTATTATATTCATGATTTTTAAAGATCCCTCTGCTTGCAGAAAAAATGATGGGTAACTCCTAAATGTACCTAATACCAAAGATATAAAGACTTAGAATTCACTTACTTATAAAAAAAATAATAATAAAATAATTAGGCATTTAGCATACTGCATAAGAATTCATCCATTTTAGTACATATTTTTTTTAATTTTTTAACATGTTTATTTTTGAGAGGGAGCGAGCCTGAGCAAGAGAGAGGGAGCGGGCAGACAAGAGGGAGCAAGCAGACAGATGGAGGGGCAGAAGCCAAAGCAGGCTCCAGGCTCTGAGCTGTCAGCACAGAGCCCCACGCAGTGCTTGAACTCAGGAGCTGTAAGATCATGACCTGAGCCGAAGTTGGACACTTAACCAAAAGAGCTACCGAGACACCCCTCATTTTTAGTACATACTTTTACATTGTATTTTATGTTACAAAGTCCCCAAATCGCAATACATCTAATATTAACAGAAAGCACCAGAGTTACCTCTCCCTACCTGTCTCCCCTCCTTTAAGCCCTCTAGTCCTCTTGGTTTCAATCACATTGAAGTCACTATTGTTCCACACATACACAGGTTCCTTTGTTCATTCACTCTCTCTCAGTTGTACCTTGCTTGTGCACAAACTTTCTTCTGAAAGTCTACATCATTCTCCACCCACTGCCAGGACTTTTCTCTACCTTAGTGAATTCGTAATTGTGTTTTATTTTGCCACTCAAACATCAGACCTTTCTGGAGAAGCCTCCACTGACTGCTTCACTGAAAATCCCATCCCAGGCAGAGTTAAGTGTGGTTCCAATAGATTTTCATAACTGAAATCTCCTTACATAGCTCCACTTTGTACCATTTATCATTCTCTATTTAATATGTTCATGTGCTTCTATGTTTCCAAATTGGTTCAGTTATCCCCCTGAAGAAAGGGACATATGTATATAGTCTTAACCCAGCATCATGTCCTCAGCACGCAGCACAGTGCTAGATTTGTCATGGGTACTTGGTGTTGTGGGGTTAATGAATGCTTGTATAGTTGTGGATGGTGTATTACATTCTCCGTCTATTTGTTATGCCTATGTGCTAATACCACTTTTACTTGTAATGTCAGGGCTCTTTAATATAATTATTGGGTATGACACATCAAATATATGCTGTCATGCAAAGTGTGTAATTACTTGGGTTGGACCCCTCTTTGATTGAAAAATTTTCAAAATATGAGTGATCTCATTCTCAGCAGTTCAGCTAGATGGGATCACCATGTCCCCTCCCTCTCTGCCACTTGCTTGAACCTCTCTCGCAGCCTGCATTACAATGCCTTGTAGTTGGCACAATGTGCCCTTGCTCCCTTACATTAGGCCTTCAAAGCGGGAGAGGGTCTTTTTCATCTTTACCTTCTCCGTGGTGCTGGGCACACAGAAGACGCGCAGCAATCCTAAGAAGGAATTGGTACACAATTCGCCCAAGTCCAACTCAATTCCAGGTATTTGTTATAATCGTCTTTTTTAAAGAGTTATAGAATTTTTGGGGACATTTGTTGTTGCTGTTTTTTTCTGATGAAAGAAGTAATGTAAACTCACTGTAGAAGATTTGGAAAGCACAGAAAAATATAAAGAAACAAAACAAACGTCACCCGTACAATTGAGATCAATATATGTTAGAGTTGCAGCACACTTCCATCCAGTCTGTCTTCCTCAACCATAGATGGCTTTATGTCATATAAATTATTTTGTACATAGCCTTTTTACTTCATGTACAGCGTATTACTTTTGTCATTACAAATTTTTTGACCACATAGTATTCTACCCCGTGAATGCCCACAGCTTAACACTGTCTGTTGAAAACCATTTATGATTTTTCACAACAATTTTGCACTATTTCTGTAACTAATTATTGAGGGCTTATAATGTACCAGGTATTGTTTTACATGCTGGAATACAGCAGAAAAGAACTGACAAAACTCCCTGCCCTCATAGAACTTACATACTAGCAGAAGAGACAAAAAAGAAATAGGATAAAATAACATGCTACATTACGTAATAATGAATACCGAGGGAGAAAAATACAACAGAGCTGTGGAAAAGAAAAGTACAGGGGGGTCACACATTAAGGCTGAGGTGGCCGGAAAAGGCCTCATGAGAAAAAATTTCAGTAAAGAGCTCAAGGAAGTGAGGGAATAAAATCATCCTGAAATGGGGTGGGGTTGGAGAAGGGGGAAGATTGTTCCAGAACAAAGTGTAAGCAAAAAACGCTCAGAAAGAGGGTTTAAGTCACACTGACTGAGGAGGGAAATAGATAAAGAATCCAAAGGTCATCAATTTTAGGCCTTTCAGACCAACGAAACTGCTTGCCTTCTACTCTAAATGAGTTGTGAAGTCTCTGGATGTTTTGAGTAGAGCAACAGCATGATACAACTAGTTTAACAGGATAACTCTGGCCTCTGGGTTGAAACAGACTGAAAGGGACAAGTCAGATACTGAAATGCCAACTGGGAAGCGACTGTAACACAAGCAGTACGGGCACAAGGACTTGGGCCAGTGTTGCAATGAAGGAAAAGAGAATCAATTGCCGAACTTATTATTAGATCAGATGTGCGGTATAAGAGAATAAAATGGGTCAAGGATGATGTCACAATTTTTGGCTTGAGCAGCTGGAAGAAGATGCCATTTCATGCAATGGAACAGAATGCTAGAACAGGTTGAGGGTCAAGGCCATGTCCATTTTCCATATCCTTAGGTTAGGTATCTAAGTGAAGATGTCAATTAGACAGCTGAATGTACAAATTTGGAATTCAAAGAAGTCCTGACCAGAGATGTAAATTTGGGTGTCCTCAGCACAGAGATTATATTTAAAATAGAACATTCTCATGCATAAATCTTTATTTAGACTTCTCATCATTTTCTTTCCATAGATAATCGTACATCAGGAATTATATAAATTATTGTCCCCAAGACACTGTGACAATTTAAGCTTTCTGCAGGCATGTCATTTTGCATCTTTCGATATGATAATTTAAAGAACAAAATATATGTATTTTGTACACCTTTATTTTGCATTACTTTGATCATTGGTGAAGATATTCTTGACTTAGAAACTAAAATGGAAGCAAGATTCCATCAAAAAACAGCAAAATCTACAAAAGTATGCATGTTTGTACACAGCCACACAACATCATTTTGTAATATGTAAAATATTAGAATTTCGAAGAATAAATAGGCAAAAAATTGACTAGTATAGAACATTAACCCTATTAAATATCTAGTCATATGGAGAAACAAAAATAAATAAATTAGTATAATACTGGCCCCCAAAACAAACAATTTTACAGACATGCCATTGTACTTATTTAAATTAGTACGTGACAAAAGAGGGATCACGAACTAGAAGAAAACAAGAGACAGTCAATATATACCGTATTACTATTCTATTTGAAGAAAAAAATAGTTTTTCTCCTTGTTTCCTGCTGAATACAACAGAAAATACATACATCACTGAAATAATTAATTATGTAAAAATCTACCCATATTTTTAAAAACTAAAAGTTTGAGAATGTCCTAATTTTAATCAAGAAAATAAGTTTATAAACTTAAGTGGAGGAAACTACAAGATTTTTTTTAAAAACTCTGTATATAGGTACACAATATTAACTGGCCAACAAACAGATGAGAAAACAGTTGTGACAAGTAAGACAGTAAACAGTTAATAATCTCAATAATCAAAGCTCTTATCAATTCCCTAGAAAAGCATGCAGACCCTTAACAGAAATTTTACAAAATATAAAGAGGGCATCATAATTTCTTAAAGAGTGAGCAACACCTACAACAGTGACCTTTTCCTTAAGTGAGAAAAGATATTAATTGGTAAGATTAGAGGACATAGTCTTGCGAGTGGGGTAAATGACTGATTAGTAGACATGCATACCAGAATGAAAGGTACTCTTTGGCCAAACATGATTTCATCATAATATCTAGCTCTCACTTTTGTGTCCATACATGAACCTCACCATCTTTTGCTAACCTTTCCTGCACTTAGTGACTATTTTCACTATTTCCGTCACTATTTCAGTGACTATTTTAAACAGTTGTCTGATTGGATTAAAAGGATGAAGGAACATAGTGGAAGAATAAATATAGAAAGTATACATATCATTTATGAGGAAAAATACACAGAAGCTAACAATAAAATTCCTTACTGTGATCCTAATAGAGTTTCTTGAGATAAATCTATATAAATCACTTAGCTAAAGAACTGATTCCTTCCAAATTAGTGCATATTAAGTTACCTCATTGTTTGCAATGAAGAAAAAGACTATTAAACTACCAATTCTATTCCATTTTATAAAGCATGTTTTTGTCCTGCTACTGAAACCCAGGGTCTATATTCTTAACTTTTCTATTTCTTAAAATCATACAACTTTAATGCAACACTTCATGTAATAGAGAAATAAGGATGGTTTTCCCTCAGATTGTTTTAACATGTTGTGATGGATATGCCTTAAATTATCACCTTACATGATACAGTATACTGCTACATGACCGTTCCTCTTTAATAAAACATGGTGCACATTTCAAATAATCATCTAATAGGATTCAAAATATTATCTAGTCAATGTGCCTATAGGCCTATGATCAAGGAGTACTCAAATTAGCATGGCTTTCTGGATCTCCCCAATCCCTTTCCCCTACCTCCAACAATTTCCCTCAAAATGTTTATAATAAGTATGATACTCCTAGAATCTATTGCAGACTCTTTGGCTTCTATTTAATCCATTTCATTTCATACTCTCTCTGACTCAAAGAAAAAAATGCCAACAGTACAATATATCATCATAATATGAATGTGTGGTATTGAGACAAGAAACTATTTTTGAATTCCACCCCCTCGGCTTTCTTTCCCAAGCTCATCTCCTCTTTATCTAGGAAGTAATGAAAAAACACACACACACATGAAAATCCTGTAAAAAATACTTTGCCTTTTATAAAAAATTCTGTTTAAATAATGTTCTCATTCTTAATTTTGTATAGAGAAGAAACTAATAGGGCAATTCTGAGGATGCAGAGTGCATATAATTTCCTTCATAGTAATTTATTATGCTAATATTACTTCAGATGCATACACTAAGCCACTAAAAAAAGTGGGAGTGTGGTTAAGGAGTGGGAGATTGGGCAAGCGACTTCACCCAGGTTTCTCATCTATCAAATGATGAGAATAACGTTTGCTCTATGAATTACATATTCTTGAAACGTGCACCAACCAAGCAAAATTTGTGAAAATGCTCTCAAGATAAAGGTTAACAAATAATATTAATACATACATTCCAAATAAGTGTAGTATTTTCCATCAGAAACTATATCAAATTAATTGCCATCTGAATTTAGGTAAAAGTTTTATCTTACAGTTCCCAGGCAATTTCAGAATTCTTTATAGATTGTATCAATACCTTCCCAAGGCCCTGTCCTTTATTAGACGGCGTTCCCAAACATACCTTGGGACTTCAACTAATGTAACATGTGTCCTCGCGATGCATTTCCTGAGCACAAGGTATAACATGCCTCATATTCCCCTTTGATGTTTCTCTCAGTCAAAAGCATGATGCACCAAAGTAAATAAAAGTGAGCTCACTGCACTGACATGGAAATTGCCTTTCTTCTGGGTAGCCGATTTCTTTGAGATAAAAGTGTAAAAAAGGACTCTGTAACATTAAAAACAGCAGCCTGGAAATCCTGGCAACCATGAAAAATGTATACCACTCTTTAGAAAAAGCCAGTTCTCTTTTTTTTTTTATTTTTGTAAAAACAAAGTTAAATGTTTTTTTCTTAACAGGTTATCATTCAAAATATTTTTTTAGTTTTTTTTTTTTAACTTTTTAAATGTTTATTTCTTTTTGAGAGAGAAAGAGACATAGCAAGAGCAGGAAAAGGGCAGAGAAAGAGGGAGACAGAATCCAAAGCAGGCTCCAGGCTCTGAGCTGTCAGCACAGAGCCCGATGTGGGGCCTGAACTCATAGACCCCAAGATCATGACCTGAGCTGAAGTCAGACGTTTAACTGACTGAGCCATCCAGGCATCCCTATCATTCAAATTATTATTGATATACACATATTATTAGGTTTTAGACACTTGAGGAAAAATAATCATGGGGCGGAAAGGCTTGTTTCCACATAAAACTGCCTTGAAACTCACTAAAACAAAAATTATGATAAATTTTTAACAGTTTTATAGCAAATTAGGAAACCCGGTCATCACCATCAAAGAAGTAATGCCCTAACACCACCAAATGCTGAGAATATAGAGCAGTAGGAACTCTCATTCAGTGCTCATGGAAATGTAAAATGTCACAGCCACTTTAGAAGACAACTTGGAGGGTTTTTTTTTTGTTTTTTTTTTTTTTATAAAACTAAACATACTCTTAGGGTGCGATCCAGCAATCACACTCCTTGGTGTTTGCCCAAAGGAGCTGAAAACTTATGTCCACACAAAAGCCTGCACGCAGATGTTTATAGCAGCTTTATTCCAAAACTTAGAAGCAGCCAAGATATTCTTCAGTAGGTCCCACAGACTGAAAGTTGTGTCCTCTCACCATTCCGATGTTGACATCTAACCCCCAGTATGACGGTACTAGGAGGTGGGATGTTTGGGAGATGATTAGGTCATGAAGGCAGAACCCTCATGAATAGGATTAGTGCTTTCATAGAAGAGGCCCCAGTGAGGTCTCTTGCCCCTTCTGCCATGTGAAGACACAGCAAAACAAAACAAACAGCAAAAACCAAACAAATAAAAAACAAAAACAAAAAAAATCCCAGCCATTTATTTACCAAGAAACAGATCCTCATCAGACACTGATTTCACCTGTGCCTTGACCTTGGACTTTCCAGCCTTCTGACTGTGAGAAATAAATTTGTTGTTTATAGGCCTCCTAGTCTCTGGAACATAGAGAACAGTCTAGCAGCCAGAACAGACTAAGACAGTAGGTGAATAAATGAACTGTGATACATCCAGATAATGGAATATTATTCAGTGCTAAAAATAAATGGGTTACCAAGCCATGAAAAGACATGGAGGAAACAAATGTATACCACTAAGTGAAAGAAGCCAATTTCAAAAGGCTACCTGCTGTGTGATTCCAGTTATATGACATTCTGGAAAAGGTACAACTATGAAGATAATAAAAAGGTGTGTGGTTGCTGGGGTTTGGGGATGAAGACAGATGAACAGGTAGAGGACAGAGGATTCTTAGGGTCATGAATCTATCTGTATGATATTTTAATTTTGGATATATGTAATTATATATTTTGTGAAAACCTACAGAACATTAAACTCTAAAAGTGAACCACTCTGGCAGGTAACATTGATAATGGGGGCAGCTATGCGTGTGTTGGGGGCAGGTACTATATGAGAAATCTGTGTATCTTCTGGTCAATTTTGCAGAAAAACTGCTCTAAAAAATAAAATCCTGAATGAAACATAATTAATGCCTGTGAATCACTTTCTTTCTCTAGTGAATTTTATTCATCTCACCCTTAAAATGCAAAGTTTGAACTAGTTGATCTCTTTGTCTCCCTTCCAAATCTAACATTCTGTGGTTTTAAAATGAGGATATGATTAGGCAGTGATTAGAGACAGTACCTACACCACAAACAAAAGCTGCTAAACCAATGACCAAAGACAACGAAGTAATTCTTCCATACAGTCCACATGATTGGCAGAATAATGGCAAGGTACAGCCGACTATGTACATGTGACTGAGTTAAGGACCCTGAGATAGGTTTTTCTGGATTATCCAGATGGGCCTAACCTAATCACAGGGGTCCATAAACATGGGAAACCTATCCCGTGTGTGGTCAGAGAAAGATACGGACTACAGAAATAAGGTCAGAGAGGTGTGTGGAGGGAGGGGACTAAAAGCCAAGGAACGTGGATGGCTTACAGAAGTGGGAAAAGGCAAGAAAATGGATTCTTTCCTGAAGCCTCCAGAAATTAAACAACCCTGCCACCAACTTGGATTTAACCCAGGGAGAGCCCCATCAAACCTCTGAACAGTAAAATAATAACTTTATATTGTTTTAAACCACAAAAGAGTGGCAATTTGTTAAAGCAGCCATAGAAATTAATATAGCCCCCCAAAAGTAACAAATATGTTTTCTCTTTTCAGAACAAATGGAATTATATTGCAACAGTATTTATGCTAGATTGTGAATAATTAGCTACTAGCTTCTATGTGATCTCCATAATTTTGGGAATTTTTCATAAATCTTGATAAATATTGCTATAGTTTATCAGGGATCCAATACTGAGTCTCAGGAAAGAGAGATTATAAACTATGTTGATAAGTACTCATGACCTTCCTTACCTATGATCACTATAAATGACCAATGTCACACAGCATTTTAAACAACATGTAAATAATCATGTCCCTATTTCATGATTTGGAGAAAACACCACTCACTAATAATCATCTCTTCACAACATTTTGATATTTTTAAACGATGTCAAAAAGTCTTAAGTGCCAACTTTATTTAGTAACTTCAGCTTTATTTATGCTTTATTATTCCAGCATAAGACGGTTCTCTCAATTCTTTCTTCTATACTGTTTGCAATACTCTTAAACTAGGGAGGAATCGATACTGTATCAGAAAGAACTGTTAAACGGCTTGAGTTTCACTTTAAATACAACTCAATACCCTCACTGAAAAAATGGGAAATATTTAACTTAATAAACATAGATGTATAAAGCTTAATTTTATGACACACATCTGAGTTTTAAGATACCAAAAAAATTCAAGAACAAAACATTAAGTATAAAAAAAAATATACTACCATCCTACATTACTTTGATATTATTTTTTTTTAATTCCCTATTAGTTTTCAAATAAAGAACTGCCTTGACAAGTTAACTACAATTAAATGAATATCTCTCTCACAACTTCTCTTGGTTGTCTTTGGAAGAGCACACTTCAAAATTACATGCATTCATCATTAGAAAATCCATTTGCATCTGGCAAAGACAAGTGAATGTTAATGTGTGTAGACTTAAGGTGAAAGGTGGACTTAACTTTTTTACTGCTTTTTTAAAAAGCCTATCGGTGTCTCCTTGGTAATAATTCCAGAAAGAAATGGACAGGAACTCTTCAAATTTGCTCCCTAAGGGTCCTTCCTTCAGGTCACTATTAACATGAACTTGTCTTTGTTTCTGATGTTTGCTGGGCCTCTTGTATTGGTGATACAAGTTTTACATTCCCCAAGGGAGAAGTTATTGATCTCACTGAGTAATCATTACATTCCCAGCTGAACTGAAACAAATTTCTCAAAGGCGGCAAAAAGAAAAAAAAAAATACCAAACGGTTTTAGAATCTACTTCAGGTAAAGACACTTTGTAATCTTTTTACTAAAAACAATGAATTTAAACACACACACACACACACACACACACACACACACACACACCAGATGACATCCTCTCTCCATCATTAAAATCAATCTCAAACACAAACATTTCAATTCTCTTCAGAGGTTCTTGACAATTCAAAGGCTACAGAATGAATGAGAGGTGTATTAAAATTTTAAATAGTTTATAAAACTGGAGGACTAAAAACCAGTGCATGCTAAATCCAAAGAAATTTTTACATTGTGTATATATAATGCTGAAATTGGGGGGGGAGGGGGTTGGGGGAAGGGCTGGGATGACAACAAAAGCAGAGTATATCACTGTACTTAAAGTCAAATGTTATCAGGTATAACAATAAAAATTAATAGCACAAATTCCAGTAGAAGTTACTACACACAAAATATGAATAAAAATAATCACTATAACCATTAATATTCACTACTGATTTATATAATTAATAATTTAGTGATTTAATTTTTAATTTTATTGATAGCATTTATTCCCAACAAATTATACCATTTGATAGGATATTTAAGGACAAGAACTCCAAAAGGATACTACCTGGGTTCAAATCCTACCTCTCTGCCCTATAATCTTGGGTAAATTACATAAATCCTTTGGTTCTCAGGATATTCACCTATAAACTGTCTTAAAATTTAACAGTGTGAAGACTGAATGAGTTAAATCACTAAAGTAATAGAACTATTACAATTAGCAATGCATGTGCATCTGTGTGTATAGGGAGGTTGACACATGACATTTCCGGTTTTGCAGAAAACTTGCCAGCTCTTTTACTAGGGTGATAAGAAACCTAAAAAAATGAGATGAAGAGTTTTAGAGCATTACTTTTTTCAAAAAAAAATAATATATCTCTATCTGTGTCTATGTATGTATCTACATATCTTTATGTATTATCTCCATAAAGGCTGCTGGAAAATCTTATGTTGAATTAGGAAGACCAACTATCTAGGAGGAAGATCCAAGAGGTCTTGCATCTTTATGCCAGAAAGAGGTACTGAGAGCAAAGGGTATAGCCTAATAAAATAATTATTAACCTCTCAGGAAAAATTGCTATGTGCTAATAAGCACTTTGCTGTGGGCATTTTTTTTAATTTAATTTTCTTAATATAGTTGGCACACAATATTACATTAGTTTCAAGTGTACAACACAGCGATTCAACTTCTCTATACTCTGTGAGCTTTTCCAACACATGGTAAGTGTCAAACAGCAAACTCAAGTGGCAGATGGCAGTGGGCCTCAACTTAGGCTACAAAGCGGTCTCCCCATAGCAGCTTTTAAAACTATCTAAACCTGAGCCTCATCATTGGAGATTCTAACTGATCTTTCTAGTGTGAAATGGAGAATGTGTATTTACTAAAAGCTCTTCTGGTATTTATAACATGCATAAAGGGTTGAGAATCAAGTAATGTGTTTAAGTTTAAAAAAAAAAAAAAAAAAAAACAGGGTAAAAGCAGACTGTAAAGACAAACCATCATCTCAATCTGGTATTTTGTTTTTGGACCAGTCCATACAAACACGTAAGGTCAACTGTCAAGTAAACAAAAATCCATTATTTATATTCATTCTCCAAAATGAAAGTGAAAAATTACTATGGGTAGGTGAGTTGAATTGTGGTTTTTTGCTTTTATTTTGGTCATGTTTTAAGTCCTCCTTCTCTGACCCTGTAATGCTGTGTGGAGTAGATTGGAAAAAGGAAGAATAACAAGAAAGATGATTATTAGATTTGGATGACATGACTAGAAGTGAGAAGATTCTAGAATATATAGCAGTAGAATCACAAAGACTTGATAACAGATTATAAACGAGAGGTGAGGTTGTCAAGTTTAACAATTATTTCCTGGTGTCTGGTTTGAAAAGATGAATAGGGGTACCAATCTGCAAGACAGAGTATTTGTTGAGTACTAGATTTAAATACATAAAAAAATAATAATAATTCAGTGTGTGACACTTTCTGTTGAAGATATTGACATGTTACAGAGACATCCAAGTGAGTATGTTATATGGGCAATGGAGTAACTAACTGAGCTGGAACTTAGAAAATATATTTGTTTGGAGGAAATAAATTTGGGAGATTCTGGTTTATCAATAAATAACTCCATGAGAATGAATAGAATATAGAGAGTAAGAGGTCACTAAAATGACGGGGTCTATCTGGATAGTGGTCTTTTTGTGTTTAATTTTAGTTGTTTCAAAAAAAAAAAAAAAAAGTCAAACCATTTTATAAAAAGGAATTCCAATTGTGTTACTGGAGTCAAGGTCAATGACATAATAGCTGCCTGAATCATAATTTATCACAACTCCCTACACAATGCCAACCAGTTGTCATGAACATATATCTTAGAAGAAATTAAGGCTTTAATGTTTTGTGACTCTGCTAACCACTACTTGGAATTGCAGTTTAAGCACTTCCCGCCTGGGTTCTATGTTCCTCCCTCCCTTTCTTCCCACCTCCTTCCCTCTCCTCCTTCTTCCATCCATCCACCCACTTAATATTTATCTAATAACTACTACAGTTGAAAGATACATATAAAACAAAGGATTTCTTGCCCTTGTCTAGTTAAAAAAATTGTAATTTGCTATAATAAAGAAGCATAGAACATGATATAGAGAAAGCTCTACAAAGATGCTGATTTTTAAAAACAAGTAGCCATTTTCTCAATAGACAAGGGAGATGCACCAGACAGGAGAGAAAGCCTGCCATTCGTACTTATCTCTGGCAGAGAAAAGCAGTTACGTGTTCTCAGGTTCCTGTTGTAAATGGCTATGCTAGGATCAGTAATTCATCTAGACAGAATACTGGGATAAGGGATACAACCAGGGTTTTTTTCGCCCACCTAAGATGATGAATAGGACAGAAGAAGGCAGGAGGATTAAGGCAACAGCTATACCAGCCTAGCTCTCAGAATGAGGAAGAGAAGAAGAAGGGGTGAGGGAGGCAGAAGAAGGAGGGAAAAAGGAAGAGAGGAAGGAAAGGAAGAAATGGGGAGGAAGAGGAAGAGAAAAAGGATAAGGGGGGAGAAGAGGAAAATGTTTAAACACTACAAGAAGAACAAAGAAATGAAGTGACATTGGTACCCTGTAAGTCGTTACAGCAGAGGATGCTATACTGGTGAAAATGTATGATATAAAGTACTTATTCTCTGACAGGACACCCTTCAATGAACCAGATTTTTCTCCAGTTACTCTCTGGAAGCTGGATATTTTATGAATGCCATAAACTCTTCCAAACTATCTGAATAATTTTTGAAAGCTTTCTCATAAAAATTTCATCAGTACAAATAATATCTATTTGTAAGTAGTAGCATTTTTTTTAAATAAAAAAACATTGATAATTGTAAATAGTGAGCACATCTTAGAGGAAAAATTATGAAAAATGTAAAATTTAAAAATCAAATTATTTCCTTTTCCTAACTAATGATTTGATAAATCCCCAATGGCTCTAGTTTCTACCAACTCTTCATTCATTTGGTGAGTGAGTGATGCTCAAAGGGACACTGTAGTCCATAACAGTGGACAGGAACCTTGTAAGTAATAGTGATATTCAGTAACCTGTATGGCACAGAAATCAATCAAAATCAGCACACACAAAACTCTGGCTCCTAAACAACGAACTCAACTATACTGCTGTGTCCTTGCTGAATAGCAGCCCTGATTATACCTATCAGGCCATATCTAAAAAATCAGTTTAACCATCAATGCTGAAATCATTGAAGGCTTGTCATTTTAGGTTGAATATCAGGTTTGATTTCAATTCAGACATGAGTGAAACTCATGATGGATCTAATTCTTAGAATACAATCGGGAATCTGGAAGATATTTTATCACTGAAATCAAATAAAGACAAAATGCAATTGAATTCACTTAATATTCATGAATGTTATTGCCTATTTACATTACCAAAGGTAATATAAGCCAAAATTCAACATCCCTTAAAAAAAAATAGGCACTTCTCATATTGACACACTATAGGAATACTGAAAATTAAAATGTTTTCAATTAAACTGTACACCCTGATTTGTAAGATTTATGCACACTGAATGGAAAACTTCGGCTACCAAATATGGGGTTTTTTTCCTGTGTACTATTTTACTCTAAATAGCTCAGGCTTTGAGAATTGATAATCAACCTTATTAATACCAAGCTGTTTTTTTAATACTATGTAATTTATGTTGCACAAGAATGCTTACTCAAAGGATAAGAGTTTCAATTCTTGTTACTCCTAAACTTGGCATATACCCAGCATAAATATTAGTCCAATTATACATATGGACAATAAAATCTTGGATCAAGTTACAGTCTAGTTGGGAGACTCTTCTATCATCATCCTTAATGAACCCTAAATTAGATAAGCATACTTAGGAAATAATTGCCCAATAAAATCCTCCAGTGATGACTCACTAGTGCCGGCAGTTTTTTAAGTGGAAGGAACAGAAAAGAACCTATCCATTATCAATGGGTATGCCTCACAAACATACCTAATGAGTCACCACAAAGTCATTGGTCAATTTGAACCTGAGTATTTTCCTGCTGTCATTAGAAGACAAGGATATTAAGAGAATAAAATGTAGGGGTATAAAAGTTTTCTCTATGACAGGAGAGCATTTTTCATTATTACTAAAAGTCTACCTGGTTTCACCCAGAAAAAAAATACTGTCAAAATTGTTATTTGAAGGGGATTGTATATATACAATTCATGAAGGACTGCAGTTGTTTAGAAAAAATGCATAAATATGTTCCAAGTAGTGTACCAGACATACATAAGATGGGACTTAACAGATTATACCATTAGAGATAATATTTTTTTTTCCATGGGCAAGAAATGTCACGTTAATGTAAACCAACTGTGCAAGAGAAGGAAGTGTTCTACTTAAAAGTGAAAATAAGGCATGAAACAAGTGAGAAAATGATCCTTGTTTACATCTAATAGGAATAAATGATGACAGTTAATCTTTTTTGAGGGAGGCAAGGATCACTCATCCATTGGTAAAATCTACCAATAATTATGCTTCATCATTTCAATATCTAAATCATTGTAAATATTGATAGAGGCATCTTACTTTAAATTATTGGGCTCATGGGCACCTGGCTGGCTCAGTCAGTTGAGCGTCCAATCTTCAGCTCAGGTCATGATCTCACAGCTCATGGGTTTGAGCCCCACGTCGGGCTCTGGGCTGACAGCTCAGAGCCTGGAGCCTGCTTCAGATTCTGTGTCTCCCTCTCTCTCTGCCCCTAACCCACTCACATTCTGTCTCTGTCTCTCTCAAAAGTAAATAAACATTAAAGAATTAAAAATTTATTGGGCTCAGTAAATGTCTGGAGCCACACTTGGTGGGTGTGTGCCTGATGAGTCACAACTCTATTAGAACAGGACAGAGTATCACAAAAGCCAGACTTTCATCTCTGGAAGTTTTATTCTGTTCCTCTCATACCAGTTTCTTTTCCAGGCTCCATTTCTGCCTGTGTTCCATTACCGTTTTGATCTCTTGATCTACTTTGTTTCTCTTCTGTCTTCTGTTCTTAATCCTTGCTTATATTCTGGACTCCTCTCTCTTGACTCAACATGACTTGGACTATTACCAGGCATTTTGACTTGGCTGTAGGACTGCCATGCATAATATGACCTCTTTGTCAACTCTGAAGGCCATGTCCAAGAATCCCCTGGGCATGAATTTTCTTTGTCTAGAGGATCAAGTGGCAAATACAGGAGTTTAAGGTCTATGACCTAAACATGAACATAAACCCTTGCTTTCTCCTCAAAGCCTCTTTTCTAACATGGAGAATGTTCTACTATCCCTTGACAAAGTTCACCTCAAAAGGAAGGAGCATCTTTGATTTTGGTGAATGCCATTGTATACTATACATGCATGCCTCTTCAGAAAAATGTCTATTGCCATTTGGTTCCTGACTATTCCTGACATTGAATTTGGTCGAGATAGATATAAATATCACAAACATTTTATTTTCTTTAATTTTGTTTACAATTCTTAAGCATAGGCAAACCTTCTAATTTACTGGGAAGTTCAGCTACCTTAGTCAGGAATACATGCACCATGGTGATTTAGCTAGCATTTACTCAATAGTCCAAACAATTCCTTAATTCACATAATGAATGTTAGAAGTTAGTTTTTACTGGCAAAACTGGTGATATTCAAAAAATGAATTGGCTAGAAATATATTCAGAGTATTCCGTCTCTTGCGTAAAAAGGATATCCATAGCTCTCGATCCCCTCATCCTTCCTTACTCTTCAGATGGTGCTGAGACTTAATTTCAAAAGTGTCCTATAACCAGCTATAGAGGCAGAAGGTTCTGGCTCCCTTATGCCCACAGTAACTTTAATTAAATCCTGTCTCTAGAATATTATATAGCATTTGCTTAAATGAACCGTTCATGTAATAAGCGGCCTGAGTACCTAACAGGACAGAGAACTGAGATTTCATTAAGCAACAGGTTTTGAAATGTTCTCAGGACTACTGGCAGATAAGTGACAGTATGTGTACCAAATTCTTTCTAAGACTTGCCGTCATTCCCAGTAGTAAAAAGCAGCAGGGAAAACATGACTATCACCTCTAACCACTGATGAACACAAGTATCAAAAGAACCAAATAATTGTGAATGGTATATTGGCTTAGGCCAGTCTGTAACAGAACATAAATCCTCAACTCCTGACAAAACAGAAAAAGCATATGCCAAAGGACTGTAATTAGAGTAACTATCGAAGTGTTTTCTGAGTATTTCAGTTTATTTCTTGGAGAACAGAGAGCGGGGGTGGGGGAAAGGAAAGAAAACAAAGAAACAGCAATTAGGATGGATACCAATTTAACAAGTTTCAATTAGTTCTGTAAAATAGGAAACTGTCCTGAGGGAATCAGGATTTGGAAGGACAGCTAGTGTGGGAGCTATTGTAGCCTGTCATGGCAGTGTATAGGGCCAGGCAGGGTACATTATACAGTAGTGCAAGTATGAGTGATTCTTCCTACAATCCAGGAAATTATTCGCATTTATTAAAAAGAAAAGAGACACTGCTGGACTCGAGGGAAAATGATGCCCATTTACATAGATGGAACAAGTAGAAATATAGGGAAAAGGAACTATTGCGAGGGTTAAAATACAACCTCTGGTCATACCCTTTCTTGTTAGCAATATTTTATACCAAGAAATTGTGGACTATCCGTTCAATATTAGATGATAGAATGGCCATTCAGGGATTGAAATTATTCAAAGTCAATTAAAGTCAATAATTTATTAGCTTTTAAGTAAAAATAGTCATATTCTTCCCTAATTTCTCATCGTACATTATTCGCCACCTTAGATTGTTTTAAAAAATGAATTTATTGGGGCGCCTGGGTGGCGCAGTCGGTTAAGTGTCCGACTTCAGCCAGGTCACGATCTCGCGGTCCGTGAGTTCGAGCCCCGCGTCAGGCTCTGGGTTGACGGCTCAGAGCCTGGAGCCTGTTTCCGATTCTGTGTCTCCCTCTCTCTCTGCCCCTCCCCCGTTCATGCTCTGTCTCTCTCTGTCCCAAAAATAAATAAACGTTGAAAAAAAAAAAAAAAAAAAAAAAAAATTTAAAAAAAAAAAAAAAAAAAAAAAAAAAAATGAATTTATCCTAAAATAGATTAAGATGTACTTAAGGGGGGGAAAAATCTGCTTGAATTGTTGCCCTCATCTTTTCTGCATTCTTTACCCTGACCTTGTTTCTCTGGGAAAATACACTTGATTTGTCTATCCCTTGTGGTCTTCTCTGAAGACAACACTGCTTCCAAGTACACAAAGTGTAGCATAATGTTTTGGTATAAATGACAGTATTATTCCTAACCATCTTAATCCTTTTCCAAAAATATTAGATATGGTTCAAAATGCCATTGTGCAAAACATCTCATTATCAAATAATATACACATTTCCCTTTTCTGTGAACCAGAAGCACAATTTTATCTTTTATTTATATCGTAACCTCATTATGAAATGATTCCTGCTGAAAAGGTTTTAAATTTATCTGTAAAACGGTTTATTCCTGTCAGAATAAAATTCTTGATGAATTCTTAATATGGCCAGTAACACATCTGTAAGGTTTTAGTGAGAGATTCTCTCCTGTATAAGATTAATTCATATAAAGCATTACGTTTAATATTCTGTATTTATATTTCATAATTACATATGACATCTATGTTGTTCTTCTAAAGATATCTGCTTTTTAAATTATTTCACATTTTGTTAATAATTCTGTCTTAAAATTGCATAGGATCTTTTGTAATTTGATTTATGATTTTTATTGAGTATTTTCTTTCTTTGATAACCATCTTTTCATTTGAACTTTCCTTACATTTCCTTTTAAAATAAGTTTATATTTATCATTAATATGATATATACATCTTGTCTAAGTGTAAAACTTCAATCACAAAACTAATAAAAGAAAATATGAAACAATATCCTTATTTCCCGTGATTTGGGAAATATTTCTTAATACTCACTACAGTCCCATCCCTATGTCACAAATTATAAGGAAAAAGTTGATAAAAATGGGATTTCATTGGAATAATTTTTTTTTTATCAAATAATGATATCATAGACAAGTTTAGTACATAGGAGTTTACTATCTAAAATATTCCAAGAACTTCTTTAATCATCAAGAAAAAAATTTGGAATGCCAACTGGAAAATTGTCAAGGATTTAAAATGGAAATTTGCACAAAGAAAAGACTTAATAAGATGATGATGGCTAATGGTAAAGAGACAAGTCATAGATTAATAAAAATTTACAATATTCAAAATGACATGGTTAGAGTTCAAACTAAAGAGTCAGTCTGAGGCACAATGTCCTGTATTTGGTAAAACTCAGTAGGTTTGTAATCCATCACCTAGAAATTTTTCAAAATATGCCAGAGAAACTCTCTCACGTGCACACATACATACACGCACGCACACACACACACAATAACAACAAAAAGCAGTAAACTACATACATGATTGAATTAACTGCAATGTTAATCATGGTATCAAATAGTTGGAACCATCTAGGAATCCATCTATGGAAATACATTAGAGATACAGAAGTAAGAAGTTGTCAGAAACTACAAACCAGATGGATAGCAACATGGACAGGTGTTCAATTAAACACTGAGTAGGAAAAAAAGGGAAAAGAAAACAATGAAATTTAAAACTTAAAACCATTTATATAAGCTAAGCACACAGAGAAGATGATATATATTTATACACACACATCCACCTGTTCATATACATATGTGTGTGTGTGTGTACACACACACTTGTAAGAATTTACATGTATCTCAGTAAATACAAGAAAAGTACGCTGGAAGCACACTTACAAATACAACAAAGGGTATACCTATGAGAGAGAAAATATTAGGGTTTGAAATATAAAAATGAAATAAAATTTTCAAAGCTCAAGTAAGGCTCCCAAAGACTGATGTTGATAGTGTACCATTCACTGTAATCAACAAAATGTTGTATGGTTGGACATAAAAACACATGAATGAAATAAAGAAAAAGACTAATTGTATATTAAGAGTATTAACTGTTTCACAAATAGCAATAGCTACAATTTCTTACACTAATTTTAAAATGTCCTCCATTGTTTTATATAAAGAAAGTATGTGGAAACTATGAAGATCATAATACACGTGCATAC
Organism: Leopardus geoffroyi; assembly: GCF_018350155.1. Lineage (NCBI taxonomy): Eukaryota > Metazoa > Chordata > Mammalia > Carnivora > Felidae > Leopardus > Leopardus geoffroyi. The sequence continues at coordinate 23,386,369 of NC_059327.1, read as the reverse complement.
TCCAATAACACTTGAGACTATTTGAATGTTTTATTAAGTTTATTTATTTTTGAGAGAAGGAGCATGTGTGGGCAGAGGAGAAGCAGAGAGAAAGAGAGAGACAAAGACTCCCAAGCAGGCTACACGCCGTGAGTGCGGAGTCTGATGTAGGACTTGAAGCTACGAACCATGAGATCATGACCTGAGCCGAAATCAAGTCACTTGCTCAACTGACTGAGCCACTCAGGCATCCCAAGATTATCTGAATGTTTTATAAGTGTTACTTTTTGAATACTCCTAAAAACAATACTTTTACATAAATGTCTACCAAGCTTATAAAAAAGTAAAAATCCAGCAAGACACCAGATGTATAAGAAAGCAATGGTTTTTTAACCATGCTATGGAAAACTCTTAACTACTATGAAGATGTATCAGATTATCTACAAGCAGAGCCTTGTTTTTTTTTTTTTCATTTCTACAAACCCAAGAACCACAAGATCATGACCCAACCCAAGGTAGGACCCTTAACCGACTGAGACACCCAGGTGCCCCAAAGCCTTTGGTTTCTAAACAGTTTGAAAGTTCTTCTAGAAGAGAACTACTCACTGTGGTACATGTCCTAAATCTAGTCATCTCAAGTCCCTCATCAATATTGAAATTACTTACTAGGGTTTCTAAGAATGAAAGACCACAGAACTTTGTGGGATGCACACACTTCTGTGAAATCAACTGGAGGCCATCCATGAGGTGGGTGTAGTTCTGCTTAACTTCAGAAAACTACCTTTTGCCTAACTTGAGTCCTCGTGAGAGAAACCCCTTCCTTGTGAGTTTGACATGGCACAGATAGAATAACTAATGCAATAAATTAGACTATGCCATAGTTATGGGGTCAGAGTACTTCCAAATATATACACTTCCCAAGAAAAAATAGTGGGATTTCTGCCATTCTCAGATAATTTATAACAATTCAATAACCTTGCGGTGCCTGGGGGGCTCAGTCAGTTAAGCATCTGACTGTTGATTTTCGGCTCAGGTTTTGATCTCATGGTTTGTGAGTTCAAGCCCCCTGTCAGGCTCCACACTGACAGTGCAGAGCCTGCCTGGGATTCTCTCCCTCTCTCTCTGACCTCCCCTGCTCTCTCTAAATAGATAAATAAACTTATAAAAATTCAATAACCTTAAATTATGTCTCATAAACAACTCAAACTAATACCATAAAACTATTTTTATTCTGCCTGCAACATGATGCTAGTTTTATACATGTTAGTGGATCATTGAAATGTAAATCATTCGTCTATACAATAATGACCATTTACATTATCCAGGCACCTCGAAGATAAGGGATCTACTATTTCCCAAAATTTTTTTTAATATTTATTTATTTTTGAGTGAGAAAGAGTGCAAGCAGAGGAGAGGCCGGGGGGGGGGGGGGGAGGGTGGTGGAGACAGATACTGAAGCAGGCTCCAGGCTCTGAGGTATTAGCACAGAGCCCTACACAAGGCTCAAACTCACAAGTTCAAGATCATGAGCTGAGCTGAAGTTGGATGCATAACCAACTGAGCCACCCAGGTGCAACCTCCCAAAGTGGTTTTTATGGCTTCCAGTTGACCATTGAAAAGTACTTCTATAACTATGAACTTGATGTCTCCAGTAACTAAGGGGTGCTTGTTAGTGATATTATTCTTAATGAAAAATGAAAACTGCTTGAGCTCATTAGAGTTATGTCTTCCTTATCTTCCTCTATCTTGGGGTGAATGCTTGCTATGACAATAGAAAAAAACTACACTTCAATAACATTTCTGGCATAAGATGGCTATTTCTGCCTATTCCAACATCTATTATCAAAAAATGCTAAATAGTATTTAAACTAATATTCATCATATATACAACCAGGGGAAATAATAGCAAAGCCAGGGGTAAGAACAGTTTATTAATAAGAAAGTATCATCAATTAATGATTTTTAGAAAGGATAGTTTAGGAAAAAATTCTAGTAGTTTGAACCATGTGAATTTTTTTTTTTTTAAGGTCAAAATCAAACAAATAGGGACCATTAGAAAAAATGTTTGGGGGCGCCTGGGTGGCGCAGTCGGTTAAGCGCCCGACTTCAGCCAGGTCACAATCTCGCGGTCCGGGAGTTCGAGCCCCGCGTCAGGCTCTGGGCTGATGGCTCAGAGCCTGGAGCCTGTTTCCGATTCTGTGTCTCCCTCTCTCTCTGCCCCTCCCCCGTTCATGCTCTGTCTCTCTCTGTCCCAAAAATAAATAAACGTTGAAAAAAAAAAATTAAAAAAAAAAAAAGAAAAAAAAAAAAGAAAAAATGTTTGGTTTTTTTCTTGCTGCTATATACTGTTTAACTTAGGCCAACAAAGATTTTTAATTCAATTTTTAGTATCTTTTTGATGAGCTGATAGGAATAATTTAGAACAATTATATCTTTATATACTGTGGCAACTTAAATTATTTTTACCTAAGTTCCTGCATTGGTACTGAAAATGTTGTTTTGAAAGAACAATATGGTCATTTTGAAAATAAGAAGAAAAAAAGGTTTATTTCTTTAACAAATATTTACCTATTGGCCCTTGTATAATAGGCGCTGACCGAAGATATAGCAAAGTCCCTATATGAAGCCATATTCTATCAGGGAACAGGATAAACAAAACACGTGAATGGGCAAGTTACACAGTTTTGTCAAGGTTCACAGAACCTAAATGAAACTGTTAGCAAATGTAAATATAAATCAAGTATATAAAGTTTCTGATATTCTGAAGTCCTAGAATTTTAATTACGCTTATATGAGACCAATAAGTGGTAATTTAATTTCAGACTACATTGTCTCATGGTCTCCAAATTTTTTTCTTCCAGATTAATCTTCTCTCCCTAATTATTCTGTAAGATACTGATGACACAGGCCACATATGTCATTACTTCTGTCACAGCACCTGTAACAATGCTCAGCATAAAACAGGGACTCTAGTGACATGGATCGATTTTTCCAAAATTATTAAGGAGAGGTTTGAAAAATCACTTGTACCAAGTTGATTAAGTTTCTAATCTTGTTTATAGTATTAATCCATTCAGTTAATTATTTTACTTGACTTTCATCCCCCTCCTTCCATCAATTACTTTCTCAATTAGTGGAGCCTAAATTAATGAAGGCTTGTTGTATGTATCTACCGGCCCCCAAATCATTAATTGTTACTTTCTGAAGAATTAACCAAATCTACCCATCTACTCCCCAAAATGAATCCCTTTTATATGATTCCTTTAAAAATATTTTCCTTGATGTACAGTTCACTATCTACCAAACTAAGCAATTCCATGTTTTAATGTAATGTCTTTCTTCTACTGACTAAACCGGTCTCATTTAAATTTTGCTTGTTCTTTCTTTCAAAATCTGAAGAAATTACCTTAACTTCCCACATCTGGTTTCTCCATGCTAAACAGTCACAGGCTTTAGATTTATGTAATATCATTTTTCAGTAATCTTTGTAAAATAATAAGATTACTAGGCTTTCTAAATTGTCACATAAATACTTTAGTTTGGGTTACTCTCTTTTGAATGCCAGGTCAAATTTTGAATTGAGAAAATATGATGATTTTGATCAAAAGGCATGGTTTTAACTATTGAGCTAGTCTGATCCCCTCCTCTAAGTACTTTGGTTTGTCCATCGAGTGCTGATAAACAGCCCTCAATTCTGTCACCTACAATCAACAATTCTCCATGTGTTGTTCTTTGTGTAAATATAGAGTGACACCTCATATTTTGGAAAGCATATTTCTATCAACAGCAAAAAGCTGAATTGCACTTTTAATAACATTTAGTTTTATTAACCATAATAGAGCATGTACTCAGTTAATCCTCTATAATACATGAGCTTCTATCAAGTAACTATATTCTCACCCTGTCCTTTAATAATCAGCTATATTATCTAAAGTGTTATAATTACTTTTCATCTTAGTTAAGTTAGTAAACTTAGGATTCTATTTAGTCTTTCAAGCTTGTATAATCTTCAAAACCAGTAATGTCTTTCATATACTCAATCAATGATAAGGATAACTCTCAGTTGGTTAAGGCAAGGCAGTATCTCTCCAATTTATGACAGTTTTCATCAACCCACACATTGGGATATATTCATTCAGCTGGTTAAAAGCCATTACACATTCCTCACATCACCATTTAATATATAAGATCATTAGGGAATGACTCTTGCCAAATTTCTTTTTTGACTCCGTGTTTGTGACATCTCAAAACTTATTTTTAGTAAATTTATAATCTTACAGTTTTAAGTGCATGCAAACCTTTAATTATCTCAAAATTTTGAAGGAGACTAATAATTTTTTAATAGCTGAATTTGGAGTTTTGGTCCATATTTTGTGAATCTATTGATAGATATTTCAGGATAGATGTTAACAAAGCATTGCTAAAATTGACACTGAGTTACTCCTTCCTATAGACCACCTGCCCCATAATTTCCTTAACTTGTTTTTTAATTAAATTAAATTTAACTTAATTTAATTAAGGGAGACAGGGAATACCAAGCAGACCATAACCTGAGCCAAAATCAAGAGTTTGGATGCTCAACGCACTGAGCCACCCAGGCACCATCAATTTATTATTTTCTCTTATGATCTCTATTATTATGAAAGAGGATAATAATGATGTCATGATATGCCTGATAACTCATTTGAAAAATTATTTAGTTCGATTTGTATTGTACTTTAATATACTTACTAAAAACCAAATGGTATTTTTCACAACTAAAAATACAATAGATCCCAGAAGATATATAAGTTTAAGCAATAACCTTGAGAGATGCAACAAATATATTCAGCGATCTATACCAGAACAATTATCTTAAAAGTCCCAACAATCAGATCACTGATTTGTTCATAACAACCTTAATATCATTATGATACCTAATATTAGATGATACTTTCTGCATATGTATTGGGTTGTGTTTTGTTTTGCTTTGAGGAGTGATGGGATAGAGATCATTTTACCGGTTTCATCAAACTAAAAGCATTCTGAATTCTCTGACACATTCCATGTTTATTTTATTTCCACCTTCTGAAAAGTGACACAGTGAGCAGAAAACAGCTCTAGACTATAGGAATAATTCAAATTGTCAATGGTCTCCATAGTGGCCATATCTGGTCAATTGGATCCTAATGGCTCACATCTCTAATCGACTACAGTCGACTACATCCCAACAAAAATCAGTGGATCCTGATGTACTGTTTCCCGTATCTCACAGGAACATGCTGACACCATTGCTCCTCCCACATGAAAAGACAGAATCGAATCAACTCCTGGACACTAAGATATCCACTGAAAAAGAGAGTAGCTCCACACTAGAGACAGCATTTGGTAAACAAGAAAAAACAAAAAACAAAAAACAGCATGTTGTCAGTCCTATAATCTCTGGCAGTTAAACCTGTACTACCAATCACATGAATTTAAGAATCAGATATAATAATTTTGGTAATAAAATTTCTGAAATGAATATTTTTAAAAATATTTTATTTATTTTGAGAGAGAGAGAGAGAGAGAGAGAGAGAGGGAAAATGAGGAGGGCAGAGGGAGAGGGAGAGAGAGACTGAGAGAGAGAGAGGGAGAATCTCGAGCAGGCTCCACACTGTCAGCGCAAAGACTGACACAGGGCTTGAACTCGCCAACGGTAAGATCACGACCTGAGCCAAAAATCAAGAGTCGGACGCTTAACTGACTGAACCACCCAGGCACCTCAATGATGAATACTTCTATGGAGAAATTTAACTTCACTTCTTATTACAAAACTGAAGTACTGCTTTACTGATTATAGTTATAGTTTGTTACAATGAGAATACATTTTGAAATATATACATAAGACCATTAAGTATTAATGTTGCAAGTATTTTATGTGTGTATACATATTATTGTATCTCCACCTTTCAATCTACCTGTTTCCATTTATTTCCTAAAAACTAATTAGGTTCAACAACTGAACATACTTTGTATCCTACATGGAAATTTGAATAAAACTTCAAAAAAATTAATAGAAATTAATATGTAGTAGCATTTTACCTATATGTTAAAATGATAAAAAGACTGTTCAGAGATCAGAGGATTTTAAAATAGTGATATTATTGGGGGCACCTGGGTGTTTCAGTTGGTTAAGCGTCTGACTTCGGTTCAGCATGATCTTACAGCTCCTGAGTTAAGTTAAAGCCCTGTGTCAGGCTCTGTGCCGACAGCTCAGAGCCTGGAGCCTGCCTCAGATTCTGTCTCCCCCTCCCTAGGTCTCTCCCCTGCTCATACTCTCTCAATCTCTCTCTCTCAAAAATAAATACACATTAAATTTTTTTTTTTTAATAATGATATTATTCTGGTCAACTATCACTTAAGTTGTTTCTTTATTTCCATATCCAAGGTAAACAGTAGCTGCTTTAGTGCTATGAATGCAACTATTTTAGACACATCATTTTTTCTCGTTTAAAGACATTTAAGTAAAATGAATAAAGGATGAAAAAGATACAATGGTGGGTTTTTTAAATTTTTTTTTTTAATTTTTTTTTCTTTTTTTTTTTCAACGTTTATTTATTTTTGGGACAGAGAGAGACAGAGCATGAACGGGGGAGGGGCAGAGAGAGAGGGAGACACAGAATCGGAAACAGGCTCCAGGCTCTGAGCCATCAGCCCAGAGCCTGATGTGGGGCTCGAACTCACGGACCGCGAGATCGTGACCTGGCTGAAGTCTGACGCCTAACCGACTGCGCCACCCAGGCGCCCCTTAAATTTTTTTTTTTTTTTTTTTTTTTTTTTAATGTTTACGTCTGAGACAGAGACAGAGCATGAGCGGGGGAGGGGCAGAGAGAGAGAGAGACACAGAATCTGAAACAGGCTCCAGGCTCTGAGCTGTCAGCACAGAGCCCGACGCGGGGCTCTGACCCACAAACCGTGAGATCCTGACCTGAGCCGAAGTCCGTCGCTCAACCGACCAGCCACCCAGGCGCCCCTACAATGGTGTTTTAAATGATAAAGATGAATAGAGATAAAAGAGGAAAACATTTCTTTTCAAAGTCCTTCTCTGAAGATTATACACATTAGACACACGTCGCTATTGCTCTATTTAATGGTTTAAAAGCAAAGTTACAGTCTGTCATTTTGTTTTTATTTTTGTTTTTTTTTTTAATGTATGTAAGATACCAAACATAAGGTTCCAAAGTGTAGTCTTCTAGATGGACAAAATTCCTGAAATGTCCTTTGGAAGAAAATAGAATCCATCTTACTTAAGCACAGGAATAATTTCATATTACTGTAGCTGTGGGTTTAAAGCTATATATATTTAGAATATAGTTTACTTCCAAGGTTTCATTTTCATGAAACATTTTAAGTAAATGCACACCTCAAATAAGGACAAAATAATGTGGAATATAGTAATGATGTTTCCAAGTTGTCATAGTTACTTGTCAAGTAATGTTTCTAACTCATAGACCATGTCTGTCAGCAATGGAACAGCAGAGCAAAACTCTGAAAGTCACCATTCACCTGAGAAGGCCAGGATAAAAATGTCAAAAATGATGGCATATATACAGATCTTGGCTGCATTTTGAAATACCGCTCTTTTGCCAGAATACAGAAACTTCCAGATTTAATGAAAAATGAAATTTTGAGTTGAACGTGACCTCAACAGGAATGAAAGACATCTTTCTATCTCCTTGAAGAACTACCAACAGTGTCTCCTTGCATCAGATCTGCTTCCAATTCTTAACTGTGTTCCAAAAAGGAAAAAGACTAACACTACACAGTGAGAGAATAAATTGTATAGCTACCCACTTATTTAATCATTCTGGTTTGGTTTTGATTGGTAATTTAGTTTGTTTGTTGTACTTAATAAAATTATTATGATAAATTTAACAATCACACGACCACAAATAAATATATCCAATGCAGTAGAGTGAAAAGCAAAAACAACGTGGGAAGGTATATATTTTGGCTAATATCTTTATAACTCATTTTCTTTTAATTAGAAATAGAGAAATCTTATCCTAATTGTTCAGTGTATTTTTTAAAAAACAGGATTGCGATATTAATTAACAAACATATTGGTATGCCTTTAAAAATAAAATGTAATTAATTAAAATTATTAATCAAATATTAGTTTAATTAATGCAGGAATGTGTAAAAAATACGTATTTATGTATCTTGTTATAATTTTTAAATATCCAGACCAATATTATCTAAACTGCATGCTGAAAATATGGTCTTAGAAAAGATGGCCCTTGGTTAAATAAATTTGGGAAAACTACATTTGGGAAGATTCACAATTCACCTCCACATGTTGAAGGTTTTGAAATGTTTATGCTAAATCAACAATACTAGTTTAACCTTATTTTGTAATATCTTTTTTCATAATAAATGCTCATCACATAGGCCTGAAAAGCTTACGGTTTCCCTAAAAGAACATACTGTGAAGTCTCCTTGACGAAAGTATGCACAAAGCCTGTCCTTCAGACAGACCTTCTTCCACCTTAGTGCTGCACATTTATTTAATTTTGTCATGAAACTTAAGTAAAATCTATGTATGCATTCACTATGGTAAATTTTGTATGTGATGTATTTAATGACAGCACTACACTCATTAAAAAAATACTTGTACATAATAACAGGTCTCAGAAAAATATCAGTCAGAAATCAATGTGGGAAAATGGCAGCAGGCAGGAAAGGCAACAAAGATTTCTTTAATAATAGGTTTTCCAAAAGAAGTTGCTTAAAAGAACAATCAATACAGCTCTCCAGTCATTAGAATGATAAAATTAAAGCTATCATGCTTCATAGCAGTCTCTAAGATAGCTGATTTCATAAATGCATGAAGGGAAAAAGAATCACGTTTGTAGAATAAACAAAAATGTTCTAGAGTATAACCATGAAATTCACGATGTCCCAGATTTATAGAGGTATGCTAAACAATTTAAAAACTGCCTTAAAAAAAAAAAAAAAAAAAAAAAAAGGCCTACAACTTGATGCTTCGGTATATGTATACACTGTGAAATAATTTCCTCAATAAAGCTAATAAACATATCCATCACCTCACATGGGAACCTTCTTTCGCACTTTTGTAATAGTAAGTATATAAAGTAGAAAAATACATGGGTGATCACCACTACAGTTACAAGAATGCATCCTTTTTAAAGGGTATGAGAGATTATTCAGAAATAAACACTTCTAAAGCAGAAGTTTGGAGAAACTGTGTAACCTGTAATCATAAATATATGCAAACATATGTAACGTATGCACACACACATACTGTGAGTACATATACGTGAAACGTGAATGCACTGGTATCATAAACAAAAGCAAAGAAGGAGTCTGAGAGGCATGAAGGTCTTAGCTCCCCTCTCTGTATCTATGCTAGCCTCTGCATCCCTCAGTTTTACCCCTAATTCCCTCTCACACTGGCAATTGTAGCTTCTTCGACTCAACCTTTGTCTACACTCCTGGTTAGGTCTGAAAGTTCTTGTATCAGGTGAGTTTTCTCTGTCCACCAGCATTTCCTAGCCAGCCAAGAAATCGATTTGGCAAAAGTCTGGAAACAGGTAACGTCCACTGAAAAATGCCTACATTGCCTACACATCTATCAAGAGAGTTCCTTGAGTTACAGTACATAAATTCCAAGAATAATACCTGTCAGAATAATACTTTAAAATCTAAATGAGGAAACATACAAAACAGAAGCATTGGAAATAATTTCTAACAGGTTCTTTCAAATGTTGTTCCAGGGGCGTCTCAGGGCTCTGTTAGCCAAGCGTCACAGGACTCTTGGTTTCGGCTTAGGTCACAGTCTCGTAAGCTTGACCTACAGGTCAAGCCCCTGTAGGGCTCAGTGCCAACAATGTGGAGCCTGCTCGGAATTTTCTCTCTCCCTCTGCCCCTCCCCCACGTGTGCTCTTTCTCAAAATAAATAAACTTAAAAAAAAAAAATGTTCCAAAAATCTTACCCAACAAATAGGCTAAAGCAGAGGAAGACATTCTCCACGAATATTAGTAATTCCTTTGCATGCTTTTAAAAACCATATTATTCCTTTCAACACACCGGGACTTATTTTGGGAAACGCTGTTATATTCACAATTTAGAAGGTCTCACGTTACAGAAGTTGCTGCTTTAACTAAGAGCCAGCCCAGCAGCTCCCCAGATCATTGCTATTAGGTTGCTAACACTGCAGAACTTTTAAGTGGCTTCATTTGGAATTAAGCATGACACATATTTGCTACATCTCATCTGTGGTTCTTACTGTAGTAAAGTTTTTCAGCCAGCAAATGCTCTTTCATATCTATCTTATTGATCTTCCTGTTTTTTTCCACCCCCTTTCCTAAAGACAGTTCAAAGATTAAAAAAAAAAAAAAAAAAAAAAGTATGGATATCTTCCCTAGCGTTAAAGGTGTATAAAGTTTACATACATCTAGATAAATGGCACCATATAAAAAATCTGAGTATCAAACCTTTGGGGGGAAAAACTGTAGGTGTCTATCAGCTATTTACTTGAAAGACCAGGTACTCAAGAAATAAAATATATCTATCCTCACATTTCTAATAAATGTTAGCCATTTTAACATGTTTTTCAGTAAATTGATAAAGTATTGGTATTTAAAAGATTAGAGTTGAATTTAAAGTACAAGTTAAATATATATTAATATACTGTATACTTTGGTTTATAAAATAATAGTACTGCCTATGTAAGAATTAAAATCCTTTTTGCACAGTAAATATTTTAAAAATTAGTTTTTAAAAGTACACTCCATGACACTGGTAAATAGTAAACTTACAGATCAGATTTCTACCAAAAGTCTTTGATTTCTTATCTACTGCCTTAAGATTATAAAATACTTATAGTGATGGTCATCCTGTTTAGATAATATAGGTATAGCATAGAGAAACAAGATTCAATACTCAAGAAAGCCAAAATTTTTGACACCCCAAATAGCAAACAATAACTTACAGTGAATATTTGATAAAAGTCTTACCAGGATATAGATAGCATGGAAGAAAAGAGGGAAATAGTTCAAGAATAAGGTGAACAAGAAAGAAGATATTTTTCTCAACTCAACGTTTGCAGAAATGTGTAACTGTTACTGTGCCAGCCTATTTTTTCAAGTATGCCTCAAATTTACCAATGACCTTACTACACTGTGCACTATATCTGGTATAAGGCAATACTCGATTATGGAAGATCATATTTTGTAATCTATACGTAATGTTTAACAAAACTTCCTTTAAAGGCAAACAAGCAATTTGACTTCATATTCTGTAGTTTTATAACTAAGATCCCATTCTGTGAGATGGCACCTTTTCTTCGTTTTACTTTGTCCATCTAAACATGAGCATAGTTTCTCTTTTTTGTACCCCCCCCAAAAAAAAATCATTACGGGTAACTAGTCCTGTACAAGTAGGTGGCATTAATCTATACTCCTAAGTATGCAGGTACCTCAGAGTATTTGGTGGATTCATGTAACAACCAAGGCGTAACTATTTTCAAAAGAACAGCATCTAGTCCTTCAATTATTTACAAACTTTGTTTTCTTAATTAATCTACTGCAGGTCTGTGCATGATATCCTTACTCAGTATCAGAAAAAGCAGTGATACTCAAGGCATAGTAGGTGTATGACTTTCCATTAAGCAACATAATTTTGGGAGTAGTCAGATCTTTTCAGATGGACAGTTTGACTATACATCAGCTTCATTAGATAAAATAGGTCCTGGTGTACTTAGCAGGTACAGCTATTAGCTAATCAAGTATACATTGCCAAATAAATTTCTCTCTGCCTGAATTATCAGTCATAATTTATAGTTTCACTGCAATCTCACCAATATAATTAACTTTATTTAATGCTTTATTGACAAAGATGATTTAAAAGAAAATGTTGAAAATTCCAAAAACAAGGTAGCCCTTAATTTAAGCATGAGATTTTCTTTTTGGTTGCATTATGATTATTCTTTTTTCCATTATAACTTTAACCAAGCAGAAGGAAAATTTATTGAAGGGATCTTGAATATCAAGTTCATTCCTAACTCAAGGGTTCTTACAAAGTTTAATCAATAAAACTACTGAGCAAGAAAGACTGTCCAAATCATTTCTGGTAATGTAACATTAAGATTAGATTCTTTATTTGAATCTTCAATTCTTCCATTGGTTTAGACATTTCATTGTGATCTATTGATCCATGGCAAGCATCTCTTATTATAAATTGACCAACAAAATGCAGACTGTCAGTTCTGAGCTGTGTGTTAATAGATCACTACCTCTGCATCCTATTCCTCCTATATAAGGTTCTAGAACATTTACAACAGGGCTCAACTGAAGGAAAAGTCAAGGCGAGATTACGTATTTGTAAATGTGTATTCTCGCCATGTGTATGCATTCTGACTGCATTTGAAAAGAACTACATGATTTTTTTGTCTTTTCTGTTCTATACCGTCTGTACTTTAAATTAGAGTAATGAAGAGGTGAGTACAAAAAAATGGAACCATAATACAACCTATCTGCTTGGTTTTTCATATTTTAGGATGTTTTCAGTTCCATTATCTCTTGTTACTCTTACTGGATTTCTAAAGCATATGAGGGCAGTTAGTACTACGACTATTATTATTTCATTTAAATAGGAAAAACATATCCATAAAAGGAAACCAAAAATGTTTTGCCCTCTTAGTGATACAGACAATATCAAAGCCTATCAAATCCTATTTAAAGTGATTGCCTGATTTTTTTACTTGATATTCAAGAAGATAGCACACAGTCTTCATTAGGGAGAGAAGAAGTGATCATCTTCCTATTTTCTTCTTCCCAATTTTCTTTACTTGTCCTTCTTAGGGAGGACTTCACTGATTAAACTGTTGCATTTGAAGCAAAGGTAGCAACAGAGTATCCATCACCATCGTCATACCTCTCAACTTCATCCCACTTATTCCCAGATAAATCCTCACTTTCTGGATAGTGTATGTTAAGAAAACTTTTTCATTCATGAAGGACAAACACACACTTACTAATTCTTATAGTCTCTTACAACACCATTTTTAAATAAAATGTATCATCTTTTAAACAAATTTTATGTAACCGTTTTTATAAATTCAAGAATCCTCTAATGAGGATATTCCTACTTAAAAATATGCAACACTCATTTGAAGTCTAGAGAAATTTGTATGTAAACAAGTGATAATAAAGTAGCTAAGTAAATGGAGTAATTCATTAAAATGGAAGCAACTCTGTATTTTACTTTCTCATAGAATTTTCTCTCACAGATTTTTGTCTGATTAAACGATAATCTTGATTTTTAATATATATTTAGGGAAAACTTCATTAGGGTTCTGGGGAGAGCATGCAGTCAGGACAACTTAGATGGGGCTTCTGACCCATCGATTTCTGTGGAGGCACAAAAAATCCGGATATTGGGACACCTGCGTGGTTCAGTCAGTTACGTGTCAGACTTCAGCTCAGGTCATGATCTCAGGGTCTGTGAGTTCCAGCCCTACATCTGGTTGTCTGCTGTCAGTCTGCTTCGGAATCTGTTTCTGCTCTTTGCTCCTCCCTCACTTGTGCTCACTTGTTCTCTCTCAAAAATAAACATGAAAAAAAAAGAATATCCAGTTATCTCCAGAATTCGTTTTCCTCACTGTAAGAACTGTAACAATGACAGGCATACATTACAGAATCACTGCCAAAAGTCAGCTAATGAATTTTTTAAAAATATTTTGAAAACTAAATTGGTACCTAAAAATGATTAATCAACCTGGAGGCAGCATATGTCTTGGTTAGTGGCAAGGACTCCAACGGCTGACTGAACACTTTCAAAACCTCTCCCCTGATGTCTAGCTCTGTGACCTTACGTAAGATTTTCATTTTTAAGGGCACCTGGGTGACTCGGTCGTTAAGTGTCCAAATCTTGGTTTTGGTTCAGGTCATGATCTCACGGTTCAGGAGTTCAAGCACCACACCGGGCTCTGTGCTGACAGTGTGGAGCCTGCTTGGGATATTCTCTCTCTCTCTCTCTCTCTCTCTCTCTCTCTCGATCTCTGCCTCTCCTCAGCTCACTCGCTATCTCTCAAAATAAATAAATGTTAATTTTTTTTCATTTTTATGTATGTCATGGGGATAATAACAATACTCAGCTTTCATACTGTTAGTTTGATTCAAGTAATTAATATTTTTTAAGTTTATTTATTTTCAAAGAGAGAGAGCAGGGGAGGGGCAGAAAGAGAGGGAGAAAGAGAGAGGGAGAGAGAGAGAGGATCCCAAGCAGGCTCAGTACTGCCACTGCGGAGCCCAACTCAGGGCTCGAACCCATGAATCGTGAGATCATGACCTGGGCTGAAATTAATAGTCAAGACGCTTAACTGACTGAGCCACCCAGGTGCCTCAATGAATTATTATTTTAAAATTATTTAGAATATAATTTTTGTTGGTAACATTTGGTAATACTGGTAATATTTATGTTTGTCAAATAAATAAAATGAACATAAGCCAGACATCAATTTTATATGTATTGTTCTTTGTACTCATCTCAGAGAACACACAAATAGAACTAGAAAAAACATAAAAGTCAAAATAGAGACTGAACAATCAAGATCAAAGAGTATTAACATTAACCCATGGTACATTTTAAAAGTAGCAATGTCTACAATTTATTACACATCTACAGTTAATCTTCCTGCTCTCCATAAATGTTACTGGTTAGCCTCACCCATAATCCTTCACATGGAGCTTACTTTCCCATTTTAAAAGTGTAGTAACTGGGGCACCTGGGTGGCTCAGTCGGTTAAGCATCCGACTCAGGCTCAGGTCATGATCTCACAGTTCCTGAAACTGAGCCCTGCGTTGGGCTCTGTGCTGACAGCTCAGAGCCTGGAGCCTACCCTGGATTCTGTGTCTCCCTGTCTCCCTCCCTCCCTCCCTCCCTCCCTCCCTCTCTCTGCCCCTCCCTCTCTCCCTCTCTCTCTCTCTCTCTCTCTGCCCCTCCCCCACTCACACTCTGTCTCTCTCTTGCTCTCAATACTAAACAAACATTAAAACAACAACAACAACAAAAAAGAGTGTAGAAACTACCACCAGTAAAGGGTAGAAGACTCGCTGCTAATTATCTGGGCTCCTTTGGGTAAATGGTCTACTGCTTGAAAACTGAATGAACTAAATAGTAACTTGGAGTGCATGCTAAGCTTATGACTTTTTGTGTAGAGTTGGGATTATTGTCTATGGGACCAGGCTATCGGACACTCAGGAGCAGAGCTTCAAATGATAATAATAACCCAAACTGAAAAGGTGCTATAACAAGATTTGAAAGTGGCACTTAATGATTCCTGGATCACATGCCAGCAAATCTGTCACTCCAGATATCACTGTCTACATTATAGGAAAAACTGGACAAACTTGTCCAAATGTACTGCTTTTACCAAGGTCTCAAGCACTTACAAAGTGTAATTAAAGAAAGAAATATCCAGTGGAGGTAAGACAATGAATAAGTTAGTCAACTAAACATACCTCCAGTTTTTAAAAAATAATTGGGAGAAAAGCAATAGAAAGCATTCTACTCTGAGGAACAAGCCAAAGACATTCTTAAGGAGAAACAGACAAAGATAATGGATAAAGAGGATATCTCCCAAAAAAAGCAACTCCAACCAACCACTGGTATGCTCAAAGTTTAAGCAACAGTGGCCACAATTTGCTTCCAGAGGAATTTCACTAGTCCCTGACATCCTTTTACGGATGGAAACTTTGCAACAATCAACAAATTGAACTGCTATAACGATGACTTTGTGTTCCTCTTTCATACATTTTGTTACAATTTAATAAAAGATTACATTCTATAGGGGTCCAAATATGTTCAACCAATGAAAGAAGGCCTTTAGAAAGGTAAAGAACAGACTAAACAACAGAAACCCTAGATTAAAAAATAAAACTGAAAATGGCAATTTGCATCGTTTTTACATACCCAAGAAATAGTAACCCATGAAAACACACTTGATGCGACATTCTATCATAATGGAATGGTTCTGGTGGTTTCAGAGAGTTCAAATCACCTGTCATTTATCTGAATACCCTTGATTTTATTTTCCTTCCCACCACAACATTGATGGAACTTGAAGCCATGCCAAATCGTGCTTATCCCTGCTTTGGCTGCTTTATTTCAACTATCCCTTGGTCAGCTTGAGACCCTGGAGAACCAGCTGACTAAGACATGACGCGGGAGCAGCTAGAAAATTCCACAAAAAGCATGAAAAGCCCGCTTACAACTAACCTTTGTAACGACACGGTTACTGGGCTAGGCAATTAGTCTTGTGCTCACCATTTCTTAAAAAATATGTTTGATATAGAAAGATTAAATAAAGATGGTCTTGGGGTGCCTGGTGGCTCAGTCAGTTAAGCGTCTGCCTCTTGATTTCGGCTTAAGTCATGACTCACAGTTCATGGGTTCGAGCCCCACATCGGGCTCTACACTGATTCTGTGTCTCTCTCTGCCTCTCCTGCGGCTCACTTGTGCACACTCTCTTTTTCTCAAAAAATAAATAACCTAAAAAAATTATATTTAAAAATAAATAAAGATGGTCTTTAAGGAATAATGCTTTCAAATTTAAAATATAACTCATTCCCTCATTTGTCGCAGAATAAACATTTTTTGCTAAATTAATATTATTTGACAAATAGTGATTCAAGTGGATATAGGTTATCTAATTCTAAAGGATACTCCCTGATTCCCAAAAGATGCTTGCACCCTCATATTCAGAATCATGAATACAAAAACACACGTGGAAGAGTTTACTTCACTAGACACTAGGAACATAAAACAATGTAAGATATCATGCTCATCTTTTAAGTTTTTTTTTGTTGTTTATTTATTTTTGAGAGAGACAGAGACAGAATGCAAATGGCTTAGGGGCAGAGAGAGAGGGAGACACAGAATCCGAAGCAGGCTCAAGGGTCTGAGCTGTCACAGAGCCCGACGCAGGGCTCGAACCCCCAAACTGTGAGAGCATGACCTGAGCCGAAGTTGGACGCTCAACCGACTGAGCCACGGAGGCGCCCCAATCATCCTCATCTTTCACGGCATCAAGTATTTTGCATATATTTAAAGACAAAATAACAACTAAAGGCAACATGTATATATTACATGTGTGGAAGAAAGAAAGGTACCCTAAGAGGGCAAAATTAAAGACCTAATTGCCAAGATTCGGGAGGACGGGTCAATAAAGAACCTTGGAAAAAGCTGTCTTACATAGACTTCCCTATTTTAAACTCAACCACAGAGGAAGACCCAAAATTTCCATCAATTTCTAACAATGAATTAATTTTACAATTTCAATTTAGACTTAAACACATTGTTACATTCTTGTCTTTCAAATGGATTTAAGGCCTTTAAAGTGAAATAATATATCTTTTTTCTGAACTACAATATTAAAATTTGCCTGTCTTTGAAGGACCATTTTCTGGCAGAAAATTATTAATTCAAGTCAAACTATTGTGTAACTTCAGAGCAGTGGTTTGGGCAGTCTGCTTTCGCAGCACTGATTCCCAGAAGAATCTATTCTAGACACCCTCTAATGCTACCTTGATTTGATGGAATGGTTGCTATTATCTACTGTGATATTTCTAACAGAAAATTTAAAATTTCCCAATTCAGTATATTTTTACCAAAAATGTGTATATTTCACTTCCCTAATTTTCAGAAAAAAAGGAGATGAACCTTTCTGGATGTGTGCCCAGAAGCAGTGAGATAACAGAATTGGATGTGCGAAGGCAGAATATAAATATGGTCATAGTTAAAAAGACTAAAATTATTCTCATAGTATTTGCTCTTCATATGAAATTTTTCTACAGTTACAATACAGCAGGTTATCAGCAGAGTCAAAGAAGTTGATTCCTTTAGGATACTGTGCAAAATCCCCAGGAGGCCATTTATTAATTGTGCTCCGTTTGATGTATTAAAAAAAAAAAAAAAATCACTTCAAGATCCCTTCTCAACTTCACTGTATCTAGGATGGAATTTAAAGGCAATGTGCAATTTCATATCCGATGGAAATAGAAAGTTGTAAATTATGTCACCAAAACAAATGCTGCTGATCACGCAAAAGTTCAGTCTCTGCCATAAGCTTGCAGGTTACTGTAGGTTTTTTGTTTTGTTTTCATTCGTGTTTTCAAATTTTATTTTATACTCAATACAGCTAGTGATATTGCTACAAGGAAATCTAAAAATGGAATTAGAAACTTCAGTATGGGGACCCACTCGGAACCCCGGAGTCGATAGGACAATGTTTTAAGGTGAAGACATTGGAGATTCAACAGAGGCAGAAAGAAGCCTTTCAGAGCTTCCCTTATCTGAACAGAAAGAGCTACTTCTAGAAAATGCAGCTGCCATGAATTACTGCTAGGAGACAAACCAAGGGTAAACCTAACAGCAATCTGGGGGCAGGGGGTGGAGACCAGTTGCACCTACACAAACAAACATCACCACAAAGTTTAGCTCCGTTGTTCTTCTAAAAACCCATTACCTTTCCTAAAGAAACGGGCAGAGAGAGAGGGAGACACAGAATCTGAAGCAGGGCTCGGATTCACGAACTGTGATATCATGACCTGAACTGAAGTCAGGCGCTTAACTGACGGAGCTACCCAGGTGCCCCTCGTTTTATTTCTTTTTTTTTTTAATGCCCTCCCTCAGTTTAATTCGCAGGCCCACACTCCCCAACTTAAGAGGGTGGAGAAAACGCTTCTCCTCCCAGACAACAGAAAGCAAGGCATGGAAATAACATTTCAAATATCAGATAGGGTCAAGTTAACTCACCAATCAGGACCCACGAAATGGAGGCCTTGCCGGTGGCCTGGCTCACGTCACAAATCTAAACCCCAGTCAGCGGCCCCCGCAAACAAACGTGTGTCAGGAGAGCTAACACGCGTCAATCACCGTCCTCCAGCTCAGAGCTCGCGAGATTACCTGACGCTAGAAAACACGGCCGGCCGGCCTTGTAGGGAAATCCCTGACCTCCATGCCCTGTCTCCGCCTTGCCTCTTCTAAGACTCTAGAAACCAACCCCAAGCTTGCCCCCAAATCCCTGGGGGAGACTGCGCTAAGGTACCACATCCGCCCGCTCCCCCACCCAATCCAGGGGCTGTTTTCCCTGAATAAAGGGACATCAAACTCGTTACTAACTTGCCTGTTTCGTCACCTGGCAGTGCTGGCGACAAGATAGCACTGGAGGCCGCTGCTGAAGATTCAGGAAGGGCCCCGGCCTCCCCGCAGTCTCGCCGAAAGAGCGCGCAGCTCGTTTTGCCTTCCGCCTTCTTGGAATTTATCTTAACTCCTTCCAGGTGGAAACCTGGGGCGGGAGAGTCTCCAGGTGTTTCCAGTGAGGCTTAATGGGCCTGAACACGTGTGTTTGCGGCCCACCCCATCAGCAAGGTAGCATCTCAGGGGGGCCTTGAGGGGCCCAGGAACTGTTCCCTGGCAGCCAGAAACAGTAAGTCTGGTGGAATTAAAGAGGGTAGTTTCAATATGGGAAAATCGTGGCTAAGCCTCAGTCCAAGAAAGCAAGATGGCAGTGTTAGGGGACTCAGAAGCCTGGAGGTAAATCCACAGCTTAAACCACGGGGGGCCTTGGGGAAATGAATTACGACAAGAAATTCCATCAAAATCTAAGTAAGGGCAAGTTAGGCTAGTAAAAGCCACCCAGGCTTCTGCCACTGTGAAGAAACTCTTGTGAACAGAATAAAAAAATAAACAGAATAAATAAACAGATAAATGTAGGAAAAAGAAGATAAAAACAGAGAGGGAGGCAAACCATAAGGGACTCTTAAATACAGAGAACAAAGGAAAGTTTGCTGGGGGGAGGGGGGAGGGGGGCTAAATGGGTGATGGGGATTAAGGAGGGCACTTGTTAAAATGAGCACAGGGTGTTGTATGTAAGTGATGAATCACTGGATTCTATTCCTGAAACCAATACTATATGTTAACTAACTTGAATTTAAATAAATTGCAAAAAAAAAAAAAAAAAAAGAGGGGGAGGGGGAGGCACCTGGGTGGCTCAGTCAGTTAAGCATCTGACTCTTGATCACATCTCAGGTCATGATCTCACAGTTCCTGAGTTTCAGCCCCTCACTGGACTCTGGGCTGGAGGCCCGGAGCCTATGTGGGATTCTGTGTCTCTGTCTCTCTGACCCTCCCCCACTCTTAGGCATGCTCGCTCTCTCTCTCTCTCTCTCTCTCTCTCTCAAATTAAATAAACTTAAAAAAATTAATAACAAAGAAAAAGAAAAGAAAGGAATAATAGAAATAGTGCTAATGAGAATCTTAGAAGCCAAAGGGGCAGGATTGCTGGGCACAGATGGACAATGGAACAACACTGTTAGGAGTTGCCACTTTGTCATTTGATAGATATAAAGGGTGTTAGAAAATATTAATTTAGCTTCATGACAAGCTGATCAAATACAGGAAATTTTCAACGTTTCCCTTTCTGGGCCTGCTTCTGGGCTCCCTGGGAAGCTATCCGTTTGCATTTACCAAGCTCAAAATTACTCAACAAAGCTTCAAAGCATGGGTTCTATTTCTGCCCCAAGCACAGGTCGCACATCTGTTCTGTTAAAATAAATAACTAAGTAACCCAAAAGGAGCATTCCAAACATAAAGATAAGAAAAAGAAAAAAACAAAACCAAAAAACTCCCTGGTTCCCGTAAGATTAAAGTCATACAGCCTTGCACATACTAAAAACAAGATGAAGTCTGTAACTTTCTGAAATGTCCTTCATCATGATGATTTGTAACTCTTTATGTTAAAAAAAAAAAAAAAAAAAAAAACACATATAGCCCTGCACCAAATGTTTCTTCCCTGGAGCGTACTCTCTTCTTTGTGAAGATTGTGTATCCTGGGCAACAGTCCTAACTTGGGCTCAAATAAAACTTGTCTCTTCTTTTAAAAGGTTTGTTCATTTTGTGTTGACAAACCAAAAATCTATCATGAGTTCCATATATTTTGGTATTCTTTAAGGAAGATAATTCAACTAATGAATATTAGGTGCAAAAAAAAAAAAAAAACCCAAAAAACAAAGCAAAAAGCACACCATCCAATTTACATAAAACAAAGATTTATCCATAGAATTCTAGATTCTTTTTTTCTAGATTCTTTAACGAAGAAAAAAAATAATGGTCAGAGTGGGGATATGTTTGTTAGGGACAATATTTAGCATTTATTTTATATAAATAAACTTCAGGAAGAATAATCAAATGAATAAGGTTCTCAAATCTTTCTCAACATAGTAAATTGAATTTGAAGCTAAAAATCCTAATATGTTAAAACCTTGATTTGTTAAAGATTTGTTATTATTGTATTATGTTTATTTCAAGTATATTCTCTAACATCTTTATCTAGAAATTTGAAATACTTCCTGTACTGCTGCAGTTAAATCTAAAATTTTATTTTCTTATTTAGTATATGCGTATACCCACACAATATTAACAGGGTCTTTATTTATCAGTAGCAAAGACAACATTCTTTCTTGATAGAACATTAATCTAATTCACATGACATTTCTTTTTGTTTTAATTTCTTAACATCAGTAATTTACTGCACTCACGACATGAGAATTCCAGCTTTAAAAAAAAGAGGGAGAATTGCATGTTAAGAGTTTTGTCCTTTACTTTCATGTACCAGGAATGAAAATGTTTTAAGAACTGACCCAGCAGACAGAGCAATTTATAAAAAGATGTTTCTCAAAGGTTAACTCTTTCTTCTCAAGAAAATGCATGCCTATAAATATATGGACAGAAATGGCCGAGGATGACAGCTTCCCTAAGGTTGCTTGAAAAGACAAGAAAGTCCTTAAAGAACCCTGCTGTTCTGGCGTAAAGTGGCAACATTCCTGGTCCAGGCCCAGCAAAGCTGCCACTCTTCCAGGTTTTGGTTTGGCTTTACTTTTCCATTGCTGTCTCAGATGGACAGAAAAAGCACAAGTCAATCAGTACCACGGTCTTTGATTCCTCTGAGCACTGGAGAAGGGGCAGGAGGCCCAATGACAGTGGATACCTTAGGACATAAGGAAAAAAAAGGAAAAAGGGAAGCGTACTTATTTTGAAGAGGATAATTACAACAGAGCAGAGATGGTTTCTTTAACAGTGTTGAACAGCAAGGATCTGTTTGCAAGTAGATAGCTGAAGTGCAGATTATCTCAGTGGGCCTGAAGTTAATTGTATGAAAAATGTAGATGAATTCACAAAAGGGAAAATATAAATCATGATTGATGTATGGGACAATCACTATGAAGAACACTGGTCATTAAATTCAAACTTTGAAACATTTCATATTTCAGCAACATAGATATTAAATTTTAATAGCATTTACATGCTTGTTTACTACTTTATAAGTCAAATTCCAACCAATTTTAAAGAAAATAAGTACACAATAATAAATGGTTATAAGAAAGAATTTTGTCATCATGTTTCACTTACGCAAATTATACCGAATCCACGTTTTTAAAATAAATTGTATTGATAAGGTAAATATATATAGAACTATTAACATTAAAAACTTTCTTCTTTGACTTTGATAAGTTTTGGAGGCTCTAAGTAAGCATTATCATCATCAACATGAAAACTTACTGGATCATACACATTTATCATCTAAGTATCTCATATGCACTGATTTTCTTTGGAAGGGGTGCATGGGGGAGGTTCCCAGCTTTATTGAGGTATAATTGACAAGTTGTACAATGTGATATTTTGACATATGCGTACATTGTGAAAATGATTGTCACAGTGAAACTAATTAACTTTTTTTTAATTTGAGTACAGCTTACACACACAGTAACGTTAGTTTCAGGTGTACAACTTAGTTCTTTTGTTTTAATGTTTATTTTTATTTTGAGAGAGAGAGAGTGCAGGAGGTGGGCAGAGAGAGAGGGAGACAGAGGATCTGAAGCAGGCTCCACGCTGTCAGCACAGAGCCCAATACAAGGCTCACACTCACGAACCATGAGATCATGACCTGAGCCAAAATCAAAAGTCACTCGCTCAACCAACTAAGCACCAGGTGCCCCTATACTTAGTTCACAATTCTAAACAAATGTTGGAATGATACCGTGTTTTGCTGTCCTGGTTTGTTAGGACTGCTGTATGAACTCAGTTGATGTGTTTTTTTTTGTTTTTGTTTTTGTTTTTTAATTTACATCCAAATTAGCATATAGTGCAACAATGATTTCAGGAGTAGATTCCTTAATGCCCCTTACCCATTTAGCCCATCCCCCCTCCCACAAGCCCTCCAGCAATGCTCGGTTTGTTCTCCATATTTCTGAGTCTCTTCTGTTTTGTCCCCTCCCTGTTTTTATATTATTTTTGTTTGCCTTCCCTTATGTTCATCTGTTTTATCTCTTTGCTGTCCTGGTTTGTTAGGACTGCTGTATGAATTCAGTTGATGTTTTAATTTTGAGAGAACTGAGCATCAAAGGGATTTCCTTAAATTTCCAGAATGTCACAGTCCAATGAACACACCATATAGATAGTCTCTCAGTATCCACTACATTAAAAGAATTTTTTTTTTAATTTACTGTTATTTATTTTGAGAGAAAGAGAGTGAGCAGGGGAGGGACAGAGAGAGAGGGAGACAGAATCCCAAGTAGGCCTGGAGCTGTCAGCACAGAGCCCCACATGGGGCTTGAACTCACCAACAGCAAGATCATGACCTAAGCTGAAATCAATAGTCCAACACCCAAATGACTGAACCAACCAGGCCCCCTCACTACATTTTTTACAGGAAATTTAAATTAATTTTAACATATACCATATTAAAGTGCTGGGTTCCTAAACTCAAAAATATATAAATAAAATCCACCTTTCAAGCTGTTTAGTATATTAATACGAAAGACAGAGCAAGAATAAAGAATGGAGGAGGAGAGGAATAACAAAGAAAAAAGAGAGAGAGAAGAAAATATAGAAGAAAGGCAGGAAGGAGAGCATGGGAAGGTAAAGATCCAAATATTTATTTGGGAAAACCATTGAAATCTACTAGGCATTTATCTTTTTAATACATTAGCATATTGAGAAAAGGAAAAAAAATATCTAAGATTTAATAGCAAAAATGAGGTAACATTGTCCTGCTTTATTAAAGGGTTAAATTCCACTCCGACTCAGGGCACCTGGGTGGCTCAGTCAGTTAAGCATCTGACTTTAACTCAGGTCATGATCTCGCAGTCTGTGAATTCAAGCCCCACGTTGGGCTTTGTGCTAACAGCTCAGAGCCTGGAACCTGCTTCAGATTCTGTGTCTCCCTCTCTCTCTCTCTGCCCCTCTCCTGCTCACACTCTGTCTCCCTCTCATCCTCAAAAATACATAAACATTAATAAATAAATAAATAAATAAATAAATAAATAAATAAATCCCACTCTGACTCCATGTGTCTTGTGTTAAGAGTGAATACAAATAATGCCAGGATTTTCCCACACATAATAGAGAAACAGCTGCCATGGAGTTCAATCATCCTCATTAGTACACATTCGATGACTCTGGAATATCCCAAGAGCCTGGATGTTGCTGACTAATGTCCCATCACAGTCAAGTCCTTCTGGCCTCAGCTGACCTTCAGAGACTTGATTGCTTGCTGGCATCTGCCAGATGTCTCTGCCTTCGTCTGGTTTCAGGTCATGGTCCCTCCTGACTGGCTGTCACAGTACCAGCCAGGTCATGTGAAAATACTTTATGAAGCCCAAGATGTTTCACATAAATTTATCTCTTGGCTAGATTCTTCCAAGGATTAAGCAAATCAATATCAGTGACATCATTCAAGTTGAAAACTACATCAAATATTTAAAACTGAATATTGGCATATGGCTTCTGGTTATTATGATCATGTCCTAGAATTTCTAATTAAATCTCAAAGGCAAATATTCTGGCCTATGTTCTTTTAAATATGCCTATGCTCAGTGAGAAAAGTGTGGTAACTCTTCTCATATCCTACATAGTTCTAAACTAATTGATGACATGAAGGTAAAAAGTAAAGTAAAATGAGACAAAGGGGGACAAAAATAAAACAAAACAGAAACTACTTGAAGGGAATGGAAGAAATATATGGTACCAGACAGAAAAGATTTGCAGATTATTATAATTTTATCTCTGAATTCGGTTTTAGGTGTATGCTAATTAAGTTTAAAAATGAAAACCGTGGGGCACCTGGGTGGCTCAGTTGGTTAAGCATCTGACTCCGGCTCAGGTCAAGATCTCATTGTTCCTCAGTTCGAGCCCCGCATCAGGCTCTGTGCTGACAGCTCAGCACCTGGAGCCTGCCTCAGATTCTGTGTCGCCCTCTCTCTCTGCCCCTCCCCCACTTGCGCTTTGCCTGTCTCTCTCTCTCTCTCTCTCAAAATTAAATAAACATTATAAAAATTTTAAAAAAGAAAACTAATTGGTTTGCATAGTTTTCATTTCATTAAATTTTTGTGGAAATCATATTGTTTGGGTCCTCACGGGCACAAAAATATTTCACTGTATCTTAGAGACAAAATTATTAGTCAAACTGACAACTGACAGTTTTTCAAAAAAGAATTACTATAGGAGCACCTGGGCAGGCTCAATGGGTTAATAATCTGCCCTCACCTCACGTCATAATCTCACACACAATCTGTGAGTTCAAGTCCCACATTGAGTTCTCTGCTGTCAGCACGGAGCCCACTTCAGATCCTCTGTCCCCTTCTCTGTCTGCCCCTCCCCCGCTCATGTTTTCTGCTCCCCCCCTTCAAAAATAAATAAATAGAATAGAATAGAATTACTATAAGTGCTAAAGAGATAATTTTGAAGATGTTTTTCCATGTAGGACTTGTGATAACATACAATATGTTTTCTTCCTGTAGATCTAATTTAATATAAAAAATAATGTGTAATTTGAATGGAGAGGAATGGATGGCTAACATACACATCTCTCAGATATTAAATTTTGTCAAAAGGCCTTTCTTTGACAGGAGCTTCATTACATTTAATTCTTGATCGCATTCTTAAAAGTGCCCTTCACGTAGACACTGTGCCGCTACGCCTAAAGTGAGAGGCGTATGCCCCTAGAAGAGGGGAAGAGAAGGCACACACCAGTCTGACTGTGGCCCCAGCGGTGGGCTGGGGGCAGACATCAGGGCTGACTGCGGCCCCGGCCACTAACTCCAGTTATACACCACAGCACAGGGGAAGTGCCCTGCAGGTCCGCACCATTCCAGGGACTATCCAAAATGACCAAACGGAAGACTTCCCCTCAAAAGAATCTCCAAGAAATAACAACAGCTAATGAACTGATCAAAAAGGATTTAAATGATATAACAGAAAGTGAATTTAGAATAATAGCCATAAAATTAATCGCTGGGCTTGAAAACAGTATAGAGGACAGCAGAGAATCTATTGCTAGAGAGATCAAGGGACTAAGGAATAGTCAGGAGGAGCTGAAAAACGCTATAAACGAGATGCAAAATAAAATGGAAATGACCACGGCTCGGATTGAAGAGGCAGAGGAGAGAATAGGTGAACTAGAAGATAAAATTATGGAAAAAGAGGAAGCTGAGAAAAAGAGAGATAAAAAAAATCCTGGAGTATGAGGGGAAAATTAGAGAACTAAGTGATGCACTAAAAAGAAATAATATACGCATAATTGGTATCCCAGAGGAGGAAGAGGGAGGGAAAGGTGCTGAGGTGTACTTGAAGAAATAATAGCTGACAACTTCCCTGAACTGGGGAAGAAAAAAGGCATTGAAATCCAAGAGGCACAGAGAACTCCCTTCAGACGTAACTTGAATCGATCTTCTGCACGACATATCATAGTGAAACTGGCAAAATACAAGGATAAAGAGAAAATTCTGAAAGCAGCGAGGGATAAATGTGCCCTAACATATAAAGGGAGACATATAAGAGTCGTGACTGATCTCTCTTTTGAAACTTGGCAGGCCAGAAAGGATTGGCAGGAGATCTTCAATATGATGAACAGAAAAAATATGCAGCCGAGAATCCTTTATCCAGCAAGTCTGTCATTTAGAATAGAAGGAGAGATAAAGGTCTTCCCAAACAAACAAAAACTGAAGGAATTCATCACCACTAAACCAGCCCTACAAGAGATCCTACGGGGGATCCTGTGAGACAAAGTACCAGAGACATCGCTACTAGCATAAAACATACAGACATCACAATGACTCTAAACCCATATCTTTCTATAATAACACTGAATGTAAAAGGACTAAATGCGCCAACCAAAAGACATAGGGTATCAGAATGGATAAAGAAACAAGACCCATCTATTTGCTGTCTACAAGAGACTCATTTTAGACCTGAGGACACCTTCAGATTGAGAGTGAGGGGATGGAGAACTATTTATCATGCTACTGGAAGCCAAAAGAAAGCTGGAGTAGCCATACTTATATTAGACAAACTAGACTTTAAATTAAAGGCTGTCACAAGAGATGAAGAAGGGCATTATATAATCATTACAGGGTCTATCCATCAGGAAGAGCTAACAATTATAAATGTCTATGTGCCGAATACCAGAGCCCCAAATATATAAAACAATTACTCATAAACATAAGCAAACTTATTGATAAGAATGTGGGAATTGCAGGGGACTTTAACACTCCACTTACAGAAATGGATAGATCCTCTAGACACACGGTCAATAAAGAAACAAGGGCCCTGAATGACACATTGGATCAGATGGACTTGACAGATATATTTAGAACTCTGCATCCCAAAGCAACAGAATACACTTTCTTCTCGAGTGCACATGGAACATTCTCCAAGACAGATCACATACTGGGTCACAAAACAGCCCTTCATAAGTATACAAGAATTGAAATTATACCATGCATACTTTCAGACCACAATGCTATGAAGCTTGAAATCAACCACAGAAAAAAGTCTGGAAAACCTCCAAAAGCATGGAGGTTAAAGAACACCCTACTAAAGAATGAGTGGGTCAACCAGGCAATTAGAGAAGAAATTAAAAAATATATGGAAACAAATGAAAATGAAAATACAACAATCCAAACGCTTTGGGATGCACCGAAAGCAGTCCTGAGAGGAAAATACATTGCAATCCAGGCCTATCTCAAGAAACAAGAAAAATCCCAAATACAAAATCTAACAGCACGCCTAAAGGAAATAGAAGCAGAACAGCAAAGGCAGCCTAAACCCAGCAGAAGAAGAGAAATAATAAAGATCAGAGCAGAAATAAACAATATAGAATCTAAAAAAACTGTAGAGCAGATCAACGAAACCAAGAGTTGGTTTTTTGAAAAAATAAATAAAATTGACAAACCTCTAGCCAGGCTTCACAAAAAAAAAGGGAGATGACCCAAATAGATAAAATCATGAATGAAAATGGAATGATTACAACCAATCCCTCAGAGATACAAACAATTATCAGGGAATACTATGAAAAATTATATGCCAACACATTGGACAACCTGGAAGAAATGGACAAATTCCTAAACACCCACACTCTTCCAAAACTCAATCAGGAGGAAATAGAAAGCTTGAACAGACCCATAACCAGCGAAGAAATTGAATCAGTTATCAAAAATCTCCCAACAAATAACAGTCCAGGACCAGATGGCTTCCCAGGGGAGTTCTACCAGACGTTTAAAGTAGAGATAATACCTATCCTTCTCAGGCTATTCCAAAAAATAGAAAGGGAAGGAAAACTTCCAGACTCATTCTATGAAGCCAGTATTACTTTGATTCCTAAACCAGACAGGGACCCAGTAAAAAAAGAGAACTACAGGCCAATATCCCTGATAAATATGGATGCAAAAATTCTCAATACGATACTAGCAAATCGAATTCAACAGCATATAAAAAGAATTATTCACCATGATCAAGTGGGCTTCATTCCTGGAATGCAGGGCTGGTTCAACATTTGCAAATCAATCGACGTGATACATCACATTAATAAAAGAAAAGATAAGAACCATATGATCCTGTCAATCGATGCAGAAAAGGCCTTTGACAAAATCCAGCACCCTTTCTTAATAAAAACCCTTGAGAAAGTCGGGATAGAAGGAACATACTTAAACATCATAAAAGCCATTTATGAAAAGCCCACATCTAACATCATCCTCAATGGGGAAAAACTGAGAGCTTTTTCCCTGAGATCAGGAACACGACAGGGATGCCCACTCTCACCGCTGTTGTTTAACATAGTGTTGGAAGTTCTAGCATCAGCAATCAGACAACAAAAGGAAATCAACGGCATCAAAATTGGTAAAGATGAAGTCAAGCTTTCACTTTTTGCAGATGACATGATACTATACATGGAAAATCCGATAGACTCCACCAAAAGTCTGCTAGAACTGATACATGAATTCAGCAAAGTCGCAGGATACAAAATCAATGTACAGAAATCAGTTGCATTCTTATACACTAACAATGAAGCAACAGAAAGACAAATAAAGAAACTGATCCCATTCACCATTGCACCAAGAAGCATAAAATGCCTAGGAATAAATCTAACCAAAGATGTAAAAGATCTGTATGCTGAAAACTATAGAAAGCTTATGAAGGTAATTGAAGAAGATATAAAGAAATGGAAAGACATTCTCTGCTCATGGATTGGAAGAATAAATATTGTCAAAATGTCAATACTACCCAAAGCTATCTACAGATTCAATGCAATCCCAATCAATATTGCACCAGCATTCTTCTCGAAACTAGAACAAGCAATCCTAAAATTCATATGGAACCACAAAAGGCCCCGAATAGCCAAAGTAATTTTGAAGAAGAAGACCAAAGCAGGAGGCATCACAATCCCAGACCTTAGCCTCTACTACAAAGTTGTAATCATCAAGACAGCATGGTATTGGCACAAAAACAGACACATAGACCAATGGAATAGAATAGAAACCCCAGAACTAGACCCACAGAAGTATGGCCAACTAATCTTTGACAAAGCAGGAAAGAACATCCAATGGAAAAAAGACAGTCTCTTTAACAAATGGTGCTGGGAGAACTGGACAGCAACATGCAGAAGGTGGAAACTAGACCACTTTCTCACCCCATTCACAAAAATAAACTCAAAATGGATAAAGGACCTGAATGTGAGACAGGAAACCATCAAAACCCTAGAGGAGAAAGCAGGAAAAGACCTCTCTGACCTCAGCCGTAGCAATCTGTTACTCGACACATCCCCAAAGGCAAGGGAATTAAAAGCAAAAATGAAATCCTGGGACCTTATGAAGATAAAAAGCTTCTGCACAGCAAAGGAAACAACCAACAAAACTAAAAGGCAACCAACGGAATGGGAAAAGATATTTGCAAATGACATATCGGACAAAGGGCTAGTATCCAAAATCTATAAAGAGCTCACCAAACTCCACACCCGAAAAACAAATAATCCAGTGAAGAAATGGGCAGAAAACATGCATAGACACTTCTCTAAAGAAGACATCCAGATGGCCAACAGGCACGTGAAAAGATGCTCAACGTCACTCCTTATCAGGGAAATACAAATCAAAACCACACTCAGATATCACCTCACACCAGTCAGAGTGGCCAAAATGAACAAATCAGGAGACTATAGATGCTGGAGAGGATGTGGAGAAACGGGAACCCTCTTGCACTGTTGGTGGGAATGCAAAGTGGTGCAGCCACTCTGGAAAACAGTGTAGAGGTTCCTCAGAAAATTAAAAATAGACCTACCCTATGACCCAGCAATAGCACTGCTAGGAATTTACCCAAGGGATACAGGAGTACTGATGCATAGGGGCACTTGTACCCCAATGTTTATAGCCGCACTCTCAACAATAGCCAAATTATGGAAAGAGCCTAAATGTCCATCAACTGATGAATGGATAAAGAAATTGTGGTTTATATACACAATGAAATACTACTTGGCAATGAGAAAGAATGAAATATGGCCCTTTGTAGCAACGTGGATGGAACTGGAGAGTGTGATGCTAAGTGAAATAAGCCATACAGAGAAAGACAGATACCATATGTTTTCACTTTTATGTGGATCCTGAGAAACTTAACAGAAACCCATGGGGGAGGGGAAGGAAAAAAAAAAAAAGAGGTTAGAGTGGGAGAGAGCCAAAGCATAAGAGCCTCTTAAATACTGCGAACAAACTGAGGGTTGATGGGGGGTGGGAAGGAGGGGAGGATGGGTGATGGGTATTGAGGAGGGCACCTTTTGGGATGAGCACTGGGTGTTGTATGGAAACCAATTTGACAATAAATTTCATATATTGAAAATAAATAAAGAAATAAAGAAACATTAAAAAAAGCAAAATAAAGTGAGAGGCGTATGGATGAGATATGAGAAGGAGACTGAATTGTTGTTATGCTATGAAAGTTTAAGCGCCAGGCTAATATTCTCACTCTGACACATTGTTACGGAAATACCTTACGCAACGCCTGCAAAATAAATGCTCTGTAGATGTTAGTGGAATCTGAGGCTGAGGCAGTCTAATACACTGGTCATTGGCCTATGGGCTCAGGGGGTCTGAGTGAAAGGAAATAATTTGGTTCACCTATTCTTAGTTTTCCAAAGAATGAAAACACACCCCTCATGAGTCTCTGAATCAACATTGTGAGATCATCTATTGTAAGGTCTGTTGGTCTATGAGAAACAAACCGTGGATGAAATCCAAGGCTGACACTGAAAATTTGAATTCAGGTTTTCATGGTTAATTAATGTCTTCATTGCTCAGTAACAGGTAGTGCTTTAACATTATGAAGAGATGGAATTTGGCAGAAGTAGCTCCCAATCACTATTTCAACAGAATGACAGGTGCAGGCTAGGGCTTAAAGCTGATGACTATCATTCACCAAATAATTATGGCCAGCAACTTAATTATTGAATTTTTAAAAAATAGCTTCTGTGCTGTTCTAAACTTGGATGGTGGTACTATTTCCCAGTATCAGGAAAATCCTGGTATTTCTGCACCTTGAGAGTAGGTCATTTTAGACTCCTAGTAGATAGCTAGAAAACTTAAAGCTGGTCTTTATTAACTCAAAATAGTTTATGAATCAGATGAGATTGTGAATTAAATGTGACTAGTCTGGATGAATCTTTTTGCTTACTTTTCTCAAATATTTCACATTCCTTTAGGTCCAAAATCTATTACACCATTTCTAGATACCTGTGTCAGATATAATATTGGTGAAAGATCACCATTATACATTAATTTCTCATCTTTAATGTTCATTTATTTATATTTGAGAGAGAGAGAAAGAAAGAGAGCAGGGTGGAGGGTAAAGGGATAAAGGGAGAGAGAGAGAGAGAGAGAGAGAGGAACTTAAGCAGGCTCCATGTTCAATATGGAGCCTGACATGCAACTTGATCCCACGACCCTGGGATCATGACCTGAGCTGAAATCCAGAGTCAGACACTCAACTGACTGAACCACCCAGGCTCCCCACTTTCTCGTTAATTTCTTTGTTGCAGTCTTTTATGTATTTTTAAAAGACTCTGTTTTTATAATAGTTTTAAGTTCATCACAAAATGGAGAGGAATGTACAGGGATTCCCCACCTACTCTCAACCCCCACATATACATAGCCTCCCTCACTGTCAACAGCACTAACCAGAATGATATGTATTTTTTAAGCAAGGAAGAATCTACACTGACACAACATATCACCCAAATTCTGTAGTTTACGTTAGGGTTCATTCACTCTATGAATTTAGAATAAACTATGATGATTGCTATCCATCATTATTTCATACAGACTATTTTCACTGCCCTAAAAATCCTCTGTGCTCTGCCTGTTCATCTCCCCCTGCCTCGCACCCCTGACCACTGGTCTTTTTATTGTCTAGTTTTGCCTTTTCCAGAAGGCCACATAGTTGGTATTATACAGTATACAGCCTTTCACATTGTTTTCTTTCTCTAAGTAATATATATTTACGGTAGTTTCATGTCTTTTCATGGCTTGATGGCTCATTTATTCTCATTGCTGAATAATATTCCATTGTTTGGATGTACCACAGTTTATCCATTTACCTACTGAAGAACATCATGTTTGCTCCCAAAGTTGGGCGATTATAAATTGATCTGCTTTATGTCCGTGTGCAAGTTTTTGTAGGGACATATGTTTTCATCTCCTTTGGGTAAATAACAAAAAGTATGATTGCTGGGTCCATAATTAAGGTATGTTTCCAACACTAAACTTTCTTATAAAGTGTCAGTACCATTTTATTGTTCCACAAGCAATGAATGAGAGTTCCTGTCGTTCCACATCCTCACTAGCATTTGGTTGCTGTGCCAGAGTTCCAGGTTCTGGCCATTCTAATATGTGTGCAATGGTATCTCATTGTTGCTTTGATTCGCATTTTCCTACTGACATATGATGATGCTTATTTGCCATCTATATATCTTCTTCAGTGAAGTGTCTGTTAAGGTCATTGGCATATTTTATAATGGAGTTTTTTTTAATGTTTATCTTTGAGAAAGACAGAGAGAGAGAGACAGATGCTGAGCAGGGGAGGGTCAGAGAGAGAGAGGGAGACGCAGAATACGAAGCAGGCTCCAGGCTCTGAACTGTCAGCACAGAGCCCAATGCAGGGCTTGAACCAACGAACCATGAGATCATGACCTGAGCCAAAATTGGACACTTAACCGACTGAGCCACTCACGCACCCTGAGTTATTTTCTTAAGTGTTCCTTGCATATATTGAATAACAATCTTTAACCAGATGTGTCTTTTGCAAATACATTCTCCCAATCTGAAACTTGTCTTCTCATTTTTTTGGCATCGTCGTTTGCAGAGTATTAGTTTCTAATTTTAATGAAGTCCAGCTTTTCGATTATTTCTTTCGTGGATTATATCTTTGTTGTTGTCTAAAAAATATCTCACCATACCCAATGTCATCCAAGTTTTCTCCTATGTTATCTTCCAGGAATTTTATAATTTTGCTTAATATTCAGGTCTTTCATTCATTGTGAATTCTTTTTCATTGAATTCTTTTAATTCATTGAATTCTTTTAAAGGGTATAAGGTCAGGGCATCTGGGGGGCTCAGTCAGTTAAGTGTCTGACTCTTCAGTTCGGGTCATGAACCCATGGTTGTGGGATCAAGCCTCAGGTGCAGCTCCACACTGAGCATGGAGCACTGCTTAAGATTCTCTCTTTCTCCCCCTCTGCCCCTCTCCCCTACTTGCATGCTCTCTCTCTCCCTCTAAAAGAAAAAAAAAATTAAAGGGGCATAAGGTCTGTATCCAGATTCATTTTTTTGCATGTGGATGTTCAGTTCTTCCAACACTACTTGTTGAACAGACTGTCTGCTCCATTGTATTGTCTTCACTCCGATGTCAAAGGTCAATTAACTATATTCATGCGGGTCTATTTCTAGGTTTTCTATTTTATTCCATTGAGCTTTTATTTGTCTATTCTTTTACCAATACCACACTGCCTTGACAATTTGAGCTTTAATTTATAGTAAGTTTTGAAGCTGAGAAATGTCAGTCCTCCAGCTTCTTGCTGCTCTTTCAATATTGTGTTGGTTATTCTGGATCTTTTGCCTCTCCATGTGAAATCTGGAATCAGTTTATTGATATCCGCAAAGCAACATCTGTGGATTTTTATCATGATTACATTGAAACTATAGATCAAGCTGGGGTAAACTGACATTTGACAGTAGACTCATTCTATTCACGATCATGGAATATCTCTTCATTTATTTAGTTCTTTATTGACTTCATTTATCAGTTGTAAAGTTTTCCTCATATAGATCTTGTACATATTTTGTTAGATTTATACCTAAGTATTTTATTTTGGGAGATACTAATATAAATGGCATTGTGTTTTATTTCAAATTCTAATTGTCTTTTGTTGAATTTTTGACACCAGTCTACTTTTATATATTAACATTTTACCCTTGACACCTTGCTGTAATTGCTTATTAATTCCATGAGATTTTTTGTAAATTAGTTTAGATTTTCTGCATAGACAGTTGTCATCTGGAACAAAGAAAGACAGCTTCATTTCTTTCTTATCAATCTGTATAACTTTTATTTCCTTTTCTTGTGTTATTAAATTAGCGAGAACATCTAGTATGATGTTGAAAAGGAGTAGTGAGAAGGAAAATCCTTGCCTTGTACCAGATCTTAGTGGAAAATCTTCAACTTTCTCACTATTACATATGATGTTAGCTGTAGGGGTTTTTGTAGATATTCTTTACCAAGCTATGGATGTTATCTTATATTTCTAGTTTACTTAGTTTCTTTTTTTAATCATGAATGGGTATTGGATTTTATCAAAAGTCTTTCCTGTACCTATTGTTATGATCCTGTGAATATTTTTTTTTTTTTTTTTGGTCTGTTGGTAGATTACATTAATTGATTTTGATTATTGAAACCAGGTTTCCTTGGGATAAATCCCACTTGACTATGGTTTATAATTCTTTTTGCTCTTTTATAGGTTCAATTTTGTAATATTTTGTTGGAGACTTTTGCATCTATGTTCATGAGACATATTGGTCCATAGTTTTCTTCTCGTGTAAAGTCTTTGTCTGTTTTTGCTACTTGGACAATGCTGGATTTATGGATTGAATTAGGAAGTATTCCTATGCATCTATCTTCTGAAGGACATAGACAATCAGTATAATAATTTCTTCTTTACATGTTTGGTAGAATTCACCAGAGAATCCATTTGGGTCTGACCCTTTCTATTTTGAAAGGTTATTAATTACTGATTCAATTTCTTTAATGCCTTTATCAATGATCTGTTTCTTCTTGTGTGAGTTTGTGTCTTTCAAGAAATTGTTGTATTTTATCTAGGTTAACAAATTTGTGGGCCTTGATGGGTTCTTGGTCGCATATTTGCATTGCCTATTTAATATGAATTACACTGCCCCTCCCCCCAAAAGTAACTCTATTCACTTGGTGTTTGTTGCTTTTCTAATGATATAAATTTTCATTTGTTGGTCAGTTTTCAAATATTTGCATCTAATTTAATAGTTTCTATTTTATTTTTGCCTTTACTGTAAATAATTGATAAAATGCAGTATTACAGAAAGAAATTCATACTGTATCTTGGGTATATTTACTAATGTTTCTAGAAACCCATCTGCACATTCTTCTAATTCCTGATTAGTGTCATTGATCAGGAACAACAATAAAAAGACATGCCACATGATCCTAATAGTTTTAGCAACCTGGGCTTTATTTGCAAGAAATCTGATGGATGATTTCATCTTTCAAGGTAAGCTGTAAAGCCATTTAGGTAATTTTCATATTATTACACTGAAAATACTGATTAAGTTTCCATTACTAAGTAAATTATAGAAGATTATAAAATTAATAAAACAACTCAGACATTCTTCTGACATTAAGATTGTTTTAGAAATCCCTAAAAATAGCTTTGTCCATGAAACGAACCTAAAATGTGAATTTTTGGGTGACTCCCAATAGCTCTATGTCACTTTTTTCAGTAAACTCTTTGTTTCCTTGTTTGGTTTTATAATTTTTTTTTGTTAAGTTTATTTATTTATTTGAAAGAGAGAATATATGTAAATGAGGAAGGAACAGAGAGAGAGAGAGAGAGAGAGAGAGAGAGAGAGAGGGAGAGAGAGAGAATCCCAAGCAGGCTCCACACCACCAGTGCCTGATGCAGGGCGCAAACTCATGAACTGTGAGATCGTGACCTGAGCTTAAGTTGGACGCCTAACAGACTGAGCCACTCAGGTGCCGCTCATTATTTGGTTTTTATTCACTTTTGTTTTACCCTTGACCCTCTAGTCACCCCTATTTGAAACATTTTGTGTTTTTTTTTTTTTTTCTTATTTGTTTATTTAGAGAGCAAGAGTGAGGGAGGGGTGGAGAGAGAAAGGGAGACAGAGACAACCCCAAGCAGGCTCCACAGTGTCAGTGCAGAGCCTGATGCAGGGCTCAAACTCACAAACTGAGATCATTGCATGAGCCAAAATCAAGATTCAGATGCTTAACCAACCATGCCACCCAAGAGCCCTGAAAATTTACCTTGGTCAATCACTGATAACATACTTTGTAACTGTGCCTCTTCATGGAGACAGCTTGTACAATATTAAAGGTGAGCCCTAATATTGTATTGTTCTTGTTTAAGTATACATATTATTAATAAAACTAACTTGATTATTTCTTAAATATTTGTACTTGAGATTACACCACCAATATTACCATACTGCTAGAAATAGAATCTGACTTCTATGAATTCTATTTTTTGAAATTTGTTTTAAATTTCATTTAAGAAGGAAAAGTATACAGTACACATTTCCCTTGTGATAATTAAAAATTATGCCTGTCCTAATACAATTAAACTCATATTACAAAACTTTTACAAATTATAAAAGTTAAAATGGCTAGATTTTCAAAGTTTCAAAATAACATAAAACCACTCTTTATAAAAATTCTCAAGTTGTTCCTAAGTGGTTTTTGGCAAACTCTAATAGCAATTCTGTTTATTCACCTCAAAAGTTGGAGGCTGTTTGCCCTTCTAGTGTAACTGATGAATTGTAAAATGTGTCTTCCAGCATGATGCAAAGAATGAAATAAAACTGAATCTTAAATTACGCCCTATAGAGTAAAATTGGACATTCATTCTGTATATAGACTTAGGCCTTCCAAATTTTCACTTACTTAACTTGAAGAGGGAAAGAAGGGAAGGGCAATCACAGATTCACTATTTCACCCTGGCTATTGAAATCATGACATATTTTACCCAAAAAACAGTGATCCTCACAATATATACCAGCTGAGTTTGACAAAACAAAAAGAAATAAGCATAAAGAGCTAATAATGTAGAGTTCTGTATTCAACAGAGAATACATTCAAACATTACTGTTTTTTGTTTTTTAATTAACAACCTAAACAAACTTCCCTCCAAAACAATTAGAATTTCAGGATTTTTATGAAACTTCTAAATGCAGCAAATTTTCTAAATGCCTTAAAATAAAACAGGTAAAATGTTAAAGGCTGAAAAAGTAAATAAAAAAGTGTGCATCTAATGGTGAGAGAACATCCAATCATGAACTCACTTCAAGGGCATCTAACAAAACCTAATAACTTTGAGCTTTGTTTTGAAGATTGCACCAGACACAAGAAGAGGACTCAGAACCTAGGGTTCATCCTAACAGGGAGGTCTGAGATCCCAGAGGATTTCACCACTATCATTGTTTTTCTGAAACCCGATGGCCAGTAATTCATGTCAAATGTCCCCATGTATTAGTACAGTAAAACATTGGATTGTAACTTGTTCAGCAAGCATTCCACAAGATGGGCAAACATTTCTAATAAATTTTATCTTGATAAATGAGTGATGTCTTGCAATATGAATAGTACATGACACCGAACGTCATACAGTGGTTCTTAAAATTCGCTTGGATATATGAGTGCTTTGGATTACAAGCATGTTTCTGGAACGAATTATGCTCACAAACCAAGGTTTTACTGTACTTCCAAAAACACATCCATTGATGAGAAATGTACTTTCAAATAATTCCTTTTGATGAAGTTCTAAAGAACATATATTCACAATAAAAACACAAAATAAGAAGATGGAACAAGTCTCCACTGCATTAAAGCAACAAAAAACAATAGCAGAATCAAATTTGCATACATACTAATTATCAGGATTATCATCTATAAAATATATAAAATTAAATAATTCAAATTAAAGGTATACATAATACGTGAGGCTTGAACATGTGAATAGGAATGAGAGACTGTTAAATGACCAAGATTATTTAACAAAGAACCAAAGAGAACCTGTAGTAATTAAAAAGTAATTAAAGGTACTAATTAAGTGGGTAGTTTAAACAGTCTAGCCATAATGAAGAAATAATACACGAATTGGAAAAGAAAGCTGATGTAAGTGCGGTTATCCCTTACTTTCTGCAAATTCACATTACATCACTTTGCTTTTACAAAATACCTGTATTATTAGTACCTTTCACTAACTGAAAGAAATCCAAAGAGGATTTTCACTTTTACAAAAAAGGCGAAAAGTGAAAATAGTATTCAGCATTTATTTTGCAGCAAGCCTTTAGACTCTATAAGAGGCAGCACATACCCCAAGATGCAAGAGTGACACCACCAAGCTTCTTTCCCAATAACTACATTCAGCACCCCAGCATCAAGTCACCACAGTTTTGAACTATGTCCGTGAGGATCTGTGCTTTATCTTAAATTATTCTGTGCATCTGTTAGCAAGATGTTCCCTAAGGCATCAGTAAAACTTATGAGAGGTTACATTTTGTGTATGGAAACAAATTGTTTCATATAAATTAATGGTAATCGCGTCTTCACTTTACATCATTTTGTTTTATGAAAGACTTCACAGGGAAGTTCTACTTTTGGATAGCAGGGGAAATCACACCCAGACTGCATCTCAGAGTTAACAAATAGAGAAATATGAAAGAGAGGTTAAAATACATGAAAATAGAATGACAAATTCCTATACTTCTTGATGTAAACTAAAGACAGAATAAGGCTGAAACAATACGCTAAGGGATAATGTTAAAGGTGATTTTTTTAAGTGATGAAAGGAATAAATCTTCAGATTCAAGAGGCCTAAAGAAACCCCATAACTAGACATAGCAAAGTGAAACTGAAAACACAAAAAGACAAGGAAAATACCCAAATGCATCCCAAGAAATATTGTAAGCTAATCTACAAAGGAACAACAGCTAAACTGACAGATGTCTCCTAAATATGAATATCAAAAGCCTAAAGTCATTGAATAATAACCTCACTGTGCTAAACAAACAAACAAAAGACTTTCAATCTAGAGTTGTTTACCAAAGAAAAAGCGAGTGTGAGCAGGGGAGGGGCAGAGAGAGAGGGAGAGAGAGAATCTGAAGCAGGTTCCAGGCTCTGAGATGTCAGCACAGAGCTCGATGCGGGGCTCGAACTCATGGACAATGACGAGATCATGGCCTGAGCTGAAGTTGGACACTGAACCAACTGAGCCACCCTGGTGTCCCCCACCTACCCTCGCAAAACAAAGCTTTTAATGGGGAGGACAAAAAGAGGAAAAATGGACAATTTTATAACAGCAAAATGGTGGTGACTTCCAAAGATCATATTCTAACTAAAAATTATAATGATAATAATTTAGCAACATGGAAGGTGTAAGAAGAAGAAAAGATCATGGATAAAATATGATAATTTGTTTTTTAAAGTAGATATTCATGTATTATTAAAAATAGAATGAAAGTATTACATAACAATCATTAATATTGAATAGTAAATAAAATAGTCTAAGATCTTTGAATTATTTGGTGTAAGGGCAAAA
Organism: Leopardus geoffroyi; assembly: GCF_018350155.1. Taxonomy (NCBI): domain Eukaryota; kingdom Metazoa; phylum Chordata; class Mammalia; order Carnivora; family Felidae; genus Leopardus; species Leopardus geoffroyi. The sequence goes on along the minus strand of NC_059327.1, from coordinate 23,346,164 downwards.
ACATTGATTAAATTTATACATCTTTTAGTTAAATGTACCAGCAAACCACAAGGGTAATCCTATAGCAAATGGAAAAGAATATAATAAGTAAAACAAAAATCTAATCAATCTGAAATATGTGTAAAAAAATATATATAAATATATATATATAATATATAATATATATATATATATATAAAATATGTGATATATATATATCAGTATATCCAATAACTATAAATGAACTAAAGTTTCTGGTTAAAAGACAAAGACTGTAAAGAGGTATAAAAGCTAAAAACAGCAAAACACATATACAAGAAACACTCCTAAACTATAACAACACAAAATATGGTGAAAAAAAGATGAAACCAGAAAAAGAAAATGATCCAAAGGAAGCTGATTAGTTTTATTAATAAAGTCAAAATCTCTTTAAAACAAAAAAAATGAATTTACTAGATCAAAGAAAATGACTTTCATGTGATTAAAGAGCTTATTCACTAGGAGTATATACCAATCCCAAACTTTAATTAATCTAGACTCATTAAGACACATTGAGGGAAAATTTCCATAACTATTGAGAAAAATGTACAAATTCCCCCATCACAGTTCAAGTTTTTTTGTGTAACTTTGTACTTGGTAGATCAGATAGAAAAATATCCAATAAGTCTATAGAATCTAAGTACAACATCAATATACAACATAAGTATAAAGCTTGATTTAATGGACATATTTAGAACTGAACTCACTAACTATAGAATACATATCATTTTCTAATCTATATGAATAGAGATAGATCACAAACAAAGATCAACTAAATTTCCAAAGATGGGAACTATGCAGATTATATTCTTTGTCCTTAAATTAAGTAAATGAAACTTGATAACAAAAGCTTCTTTTCAAAAGTAGATTTAGGAATTAAAAGATAAAAACTATAACTATCTCTAGATTCAAAAGGTAAACCAAGATGAAAATACAATATTCAAAAAACAGAATTTTGATGGAAAAATATATATATCAAAACTTGTGGGATGTAAGTTTGACTTACTATAAAATTTATTACCCTAATGCCTTATATTAGAAAAAAGAAATCTTAAGATCAAAAATTGAAACTTTCAAATTAATCAGCTAAAAAAACCCCAAATTTTAACCAAAGACTGTTAAAAGGAGACTATATTGACAGAGATTAGTGAAACAGAAAACAACACAAACTAAAAAATTAAATTAGCCAAAAGTTAATTATATAAACAATAAACAAAATTGTTAAATTGTTCAAAGAAAAAGGAGAAACAGCAAATGTTGGCAATATTAATATAAAAACAAGATTAAAAATATTACAGGGTGTCTGGGTGGCTATGTTGGTCAAGCTTCCAATTCTTGATTTTGACTCATGTCACAATCTCTCAGTTGGTAAGATTGAGCTCTGTGTTGACAGCAGAGAGCCTGCTTGGGATTCTCTCTCTCCCTCTCTCTCTGCCCCTCCCCAGCTTTCATGTGAGTGCTCTCTCTCAAAATAAATAAATATTTAAAGAAATACGTGGATATTTCAGATTAAAAAGATAATTCAAGGGGACAGCTTGGTGGCTCAGTCAGTTAAGTGCCCAACTCTGTTTCAGCTCAGGTCATGATTTTATGGTTTCATTGGTTCAAGCCCTGCCTTGGGCTCAAGCTCAAGTGCAGAGCTTGCTTTGGATTCTCTCTCTCTCTCTCTCTCTCTCTCTCTCTGCCCCACTCATGCTGTCTCTTTCTCAAAATAAATAAATAAACTTAATAATAATACGAAGATAATTTTGTACTTTTTAAAACAGCTACTCCATTTAGTTTCATAATTCAAAATTGAAAATATCATAGAAAGGGGCGCCTGGGTGGCGCAGTTGGTTAAGCGTCCGACTTCAGCCAGGTCACGATCTCGCGGTCCGTGAGTTCGAGCCCCGTGTCGGGCTCTGGGCTGATGGCTCAGAGCCTGGAGCCTGTTTCCGATTCTGTGTCTCCCTCTCTCTGACCCTCCCCCGTTCATGCTCTGTCTCTCTCTGTCCCAAAAATAAATAAACGTTGAAAAAAAAATTAAAAAAAAAAAAAAAAAGAAAATATCATAGAAAATAAAAATTGCTAATATTGAGTAATGAAGAAATGCATAAATGAAATAATCTTATAAACATTAGCAATATTGAATCTTTAATTAAATATCTTTCCACTAAGAAAAACAGGCCCAGATGGCTTGTTTTTCAGGTTATATCTAGTGAACATTCAAAACATAAAAATGTTAACTTTATGCCAATTCATCTCTAACAAATAAAAATTGGAAAACTTTACAAAAACTCTACCACTTATTTATAAACCTATAACTTTGATACAAAACCCAAATGAGATGAGTATGAGAGGAAAAGGAAAACTAAACCAACTCGTTAATATATGTGTATGCATATATTTGTTTTTTATATACATATATAAAAAAGGTAGAATTTCATATTTATTCTAGAGATCACTTTTTACTACAACAGTAAATAACATTGAATTGTACTTAAATCTTAGAGCACTAACTCTATTAATTTACTTTACATATCCTTTTTCTAAAACAATGACATTTCTCCCCAGTTAAATATTTTGTCAGTTTTATTTTTAAATTTCATATAACAAATCCATAAATTATCTCATGAGGAATGTAGATTACAATGAATAAAAACATACAATAAATAATCAGATATGTTATAGAACATAAAAATCAAAGAATTTTAAAAATTCAAGACAATTAGTAAAATAACACATATGACAAGTGGGAAGGTCACGATTCATGAGTGCAGTACTTTTTCATCTTGCAAAGTCAGCTAAAGAAACACTGGATTTGAAAGTACTTGGTGAGGGGCGCCTGGGTGGCGGAGTCGGTTGAGCGTCCGACTTCAGCCAGGTCACGATCTCGCGGTCCGTGAGTTCGAGCCCCGCGTCGGGCTCTGGGCTGATGGCTCAGAGCCTGGAGCCTGTTTCCGATTCTGTGTCTCCCTCTCTCTCTGCCCCTCCCCCGTTCATGCTCTGTCTCTCTCTATCCCAAAAAAAATAAATAAACGTTGAAAAAAAAAATTAAAAAAAAAAAAAGAAACTACTTGGTGAAACATTACAAGTTCATTCTCATAACATATACCTTCAGAAAAAAATATATATACTAACACATACACATAACAATGTGTATTTTGTTTATAAAATGTTTCTCTGGTGTTCTGTTTTACATTAGCTTATATAGATTGTGCATAGAATAGAGTAGATTCATCCAATTTTATAGCAAAGCTGTAATTGGAAACAACTTTAGATACAGTAAGCCATAAATGCAAATTAGCAGAGGATGGGAGCCCAAAAGTACATGTATTTTCAAGTCACTACATAAGACGTGAATATGTAAAAATACCCATGTATATGACCAGTATTTTAAAGAGCCAACCTAATTAAATTACTTAAGTATATTTTACCATTTATCTGGCAAGTTAATTCACTTCAAAATTTTGTCAATGACAAATAGATCTTTGAGTATATATATTTTTAAAACAGTGACACAGGAGAAACTTATTTTTATCTGATTTCCAATGGCTGATTAAAATTTGACTTTATTAATGTTTTTATTAAAGTAGTGGGATTAAAAACTAACATACATTATGAAACTTAAACTGATTTCTGATATCAAGATTCAAAAATATATTATAGCTTATGTTTTCTGTTGCTTCTGAACACATATAGCCCTATAAATATAATTTCATTAATTTCTTAAATCCAAAATAATTGCAAAATAATTGCTAAAAGCCCCAAATCCTAAAGTACTAAACGTTCAGCTAAAAACAGATTTTAATTTTTTTCTACTCTTTCATGTTTTCTTCAATCTCCCACCTTTTCATTATAAATGTTGTCATTTATCTCCTGTTTACCAGGCTGCAAAATATTTCCTGATACAGTAATTTTAGACGATGAACTGAAACAGGAATAACGAATACCTGAAGATGTCACCACCATTTCTCCCAGCTGTATCAGAGCAGACATTACTAATAAAGTATCGCGTTCTTTCCCACTGAGCCCAGGGCTGCTGCAATGCCTCTCACTCTGTGCTTTAGCCCTGGCAAAGTTGGACCAAAGCAATAGGGACAATCAGGATCAGAGCCAGCATCCCACAAAAATGTCAAGGCCTTTCCAGGTACTTCATTCCAGGATTCCTGATGTCTAGATCAACCTTGGATGCTCTTTGGCAGTCAGGATCCTATTCCAGTGAATACTAAGGACTGGAGACTTTAGGCCTTTTCCAGATCTGGGACACTGGAATCTTTGACCTAAAGCTACTCTTGTCTTGATTTATACTTTTAGGATCACTAAGGCAACCTTAAGGCCTGATACGTACGTAAGTAAAAATTGTAAATTAGCTAGAACTGCTAAGTACCTACGTTACAGTCAATATCCTCCTCAGAACACAGTTAGGATTAATATACCTGAGAATGTAATCCTTTCTAAAATAATAGCTTCTATGTTTTTGAATCTGACACACCAAAAGACACACGACCCCAAAATAAATTTAACAAGAGGATAAAATAGAGCAGATATTTTTTGCAATGTAAGGACAGTTAAACAAACTTAAATAAAATGAATCAAGTAACAAAAATGATGACCATAGCTTCATAAAATAAATACTTCAACACATAAAGAAAAAAGAAAAGGGAATGACAGCATCTCAGAATATTGGATGACTGGCAGATTAACGTTGACCTATGTAAATGTTCATTTCGCTAAAAGCTGGTGAAAATTCATCACCAGTCCATACATCTAGCTGACATGAAAACTAAGGAACCCCCAGGTGAGACTAACGCAAGTACTGTTCACTTAAGGGAAGCAGCTTTTGGGACTTCCTGGTGTCCACATGCTACTCTCCGATTCCTCTCCACTCTAGTGCCCGCCCTACTTTGTCACAAAAAATTCATCACTCTCAGCTCTACCTAGTTTAATGAAATAGTTATAAATGGGCAATCCTCTCATTTAATCATCTACCAACACTTAGGGAAACAGCACAATACAAGATCAAAGGAATCAACTCAATTAGTCAACTAACTGCAAATTTGTTTATGTTTATTAAAAGGATATGTTCGGGGCGCCTGGGTGGCACAATCGGTTAAGTGTCTGACTTCAGCCAGGTCACGATCTCGCGGTCCGGGAGTTCGAGCCCCGCGTCGGGCTCTGGGCTGATGGCTCAGAGCCTGGAGCCTGTTTCCGATTCTGTGTCTCCCTCTCTCTCTGCCCCTCCCCCGTTCATGCTCTGTCTCTCTCTGTCCCCAAAATAAATACACGTTGGAAAAATAAAAATAAAAATAAAAATAAACTAAAAGGATATGTTCTTAATGCCCACTCCCAAGTCACTGGACATATATTCCCTTTGAATCTGTCAATTTTATTTTTGGATATCAGTGATAATGAAAAAGTCAAAATAGCATAGCAATCTAGGCTCTTAAGATTTTTACTACACAAGCCAGAGAATCTGGAGACATCCTGAGATTTCATAAACCAGAAGGCAGCAACATATGAACACCACTATGGGATAACAGCTGTCTTCTAACAATACTTACCATCTTAATGCATTATTCGTCATACAGAGTATCTACAGAATGTCCTCAAATCTGAAGATGAATAGTCTAAATAGACTTAAATACATTTATGCTCTCAAACTATACCAACAAGAAGCCAAGAATGTACATCTTAATATCATTAGTGATGTTCTGATTTTTTCCTAACTAGAATATATATGCTTGAAGAAAACAAACTTGGAATCCTAGGACAAAGCAGATATAAGTTAAATGAGGGATGGGCTAAAGATTTAAACATATAAATGAAAAGATCAAGTAGTACAAGATGTTTATAAAAATCTAACAACTACTGGGAGTCAGGAGGTCTTTTTAATAAGGCAGAAACACTGGGAGCTGAAAGGAACACACAAGAATATTTGATGTATGAATAAATTGTATGTGTTTACAGATAACCAAAGACACTATAAATGAAGTCAGAAGAGAAAACAGAATGGGGAGAAATTTTATAACACCTATCAACAAAAAAGGAACTATACTGTTACTATATCAAAAGCTCCCACAAATTAATAAGAAAAAGGCATTCTAATAGAAAAAAAAGCATGTGAACAATTTCCAGAAAGGAATGCAAATCTTTAATAAACCTATAAATAGATGTGCAACCTAAACGTTAATTAAGAGGACAACAAAATACCATTTAAGTTTACAAAAAGTTCACATCAGGTGTTGGTGAATAAGCTGGGAATTGGCATTTTTATACATTACTTTAGAAGTATGAAATACTACATTCATTTAGAAAAGAACCCAAAATAACTTTCAAAAAAAATTTAAATGCAAATTTTAACACAGTACCACCATTTTTGGACACCTTTTCCTACAAATACAAAAATAACAGGGTGAAGTCATCTATATTTCAGGACATTTATTGCATGTTTATGTATAGTGGCAAAAATAGAAAGCCATCTAAATATTTATCAAGAAGGAATCAAACATGTACATTAATGGTACAAGCATACTATGAAATAATATACAGGTATTTAAAAAGTGCTTTCAAAACTTTTACTTGTATAATAGGAAAATAGATATGAGCTGCAAAGGCATGTATGTTTATGTTTATGACAACTACTAAAACGTCAACACAATATGTAAGTCATTATGGAGTACCGAATAAAGATTATATACATTAAATATAATAATCATATAAGTTCCCATATTTAAAGAAGTTAAATGTTAAAAATATAACATTTAAAATGGATAAGCCCAATGTACTAATTAAATTATTTTACAATATATAATTTATTATTAGACTATTTTGGAATTTTGCCTCAGAAGAATTAGTTGAAACTCTTGCAGTGGATCCCCATAAGAAGATGTGCCTTGGAGCTACTTTGTTTCCCTGGAGCCTCTTAGGCTAGTGAGCATTGACGGGTTCTAAGGTCTGGCCCTCTATCTTGAATGTACCTTACCATAACTCTGTACCTATAAAGATAAGGACTTCTCTCATGGGAGAGCTCATGCTCAACCAAGAGAGATATAAAAAATCAGGATGCTAATGCACTCATTTAAAAATTTAATTTTAATCAGAATAAAAGCAAAAGCCCTAATGCATTGACCTACCATGAAAAATACCAGTAACAATGGACTAGAGACATTGAAATCCATAGATTTCTTATAAGATGACATAAATGGGAAGTCAAAGCATATTCAAAAGATTGCCTGGTATCTAAATCCCCAGATATTAAATGTATCAAGGTGAGACTGTCCATCAGCAAAACTGCCTTCTGTTTTGTAGCATTGGAATGAGCCAACTTTTCCCTTCATAATACTCATTTCTGGGTGTTTTCATGGCTGACAAACTCTTGTTCACAACTACATTTTCCCCCTTCGGATATGCTAACACATTCAATCAATTTATAGCCCCAATGTTTCTATGGTAAGAACAATTTTGCCTCTTTTGGGTGATTTCATATTCACACACTGATTCATTAGGTATGTATCTTATAGTTTAACTCTTAAAAAAAAGTCATTTATATCCCTCATTTCCCCATTCTTATAGGCATTTTATTGCAGTTCCCCACATACAGACAATAGGCTACATTACTACTCTTCAGAGAATACTGCTTAACATATGCACCCGTATTTTGAGATTCATTGCGGAATCATGCCAGTCTTATTCAGACACATTCAGCTCTTATATTTTCTAACTGTAAAAAATAAAACATTATTACAATGAGGAATTGTTATAATGCAGCAATATTTCACTAGTATTCACAGAATATACAAAAAGTGATTCACAACATTGCATTCAAAATACTTGTACTGTTCCCTTGACTCACTAAATCTAGACTATTTAAGTGTCAGCAAAGGATCCATTTTCAAAGATATAAAACAGAGCCTCTGAATGAAGAAGCAAACAACATTTTTAAAATGTGGCTATCTACTTTGAAGAAGTAAAAAAATATATATTTTATTTTTCCATTTTACATATGTAACAGAATTTTGAGTGTAACATTTTCTGTTGCTCCCAAACTGTCAAAACAAGTTCAAAAAACCACCTCTCATTCTAAGCCAAGCCACTAACATTTGGAACAAGCAAAATATGGAGTGTCTGTATGCATGCTGACTTCCCATGTGGTTTCCTGGGTCCCAGTAGAAGATTACTACCCCTCTATTGATCTCTTTTCCCTCATTGAAAATGGCATAAAAATGCGTATTTCCTATTAAACTAAGAATTTGGGATTCTGATTCCACCCTTCTCCTTCCTCTTCCTTCAAGTCACATACATTAGGAAATGTGGGGCCTACAGACTAAAGGTAGCTGATTCTTCCACCTTTTAGTAAATTTTAGGAAATTGTGCTATAACTTCTAGCAGCTCTCTTAAGTACATTTTAGTCCTCAGTTTTAAAACATAGCTACAATTTGGTGTTACTAAGACAAGCCTTATTCCCATAAAACACAACTGTGTTAGTCTTACAATAACTTGTAACTTACAATTCCTCAAAGCCAAAAAAGCGTATTATTGTATAAACCAATGATGCCATGCCACCAGGTCATCAGGAAAGGGAGACAGGACACCGTTCCCCTTGCTGTTCAAAATATTCAACTCAGGGCTGCATTGGTGATCAGATTTTCTGATCTTTAACAATAGAACATGGTCTGCCATGAGGGTTATGATTATGATAAAAGTGAACCAAATATGTGAGTTATGAGTGTTTTAGAAAATTTAAAGGTATGTTATGGATTCATAACCCTGAAAATGAATTTTAGATAATTATGTCCCATTAACTTAATAAAAAAGAGGATACTATTTTTAAAATGAAGATAAAATACCACAGAACCTAGTTTATTAATATAACAAGATCAGGGTGCCTGGGTGGCTAGCTGGTTAAGCACTGGACTCTTGATTTCAGCTCAGGTCATGATCTCATGGTTTGTGAGCTCGAGCCCCACATCAGGCTCTGCACTGGGCATGAAACCTACTTGGGATTCTCTCTCCCTCTGTCTCTGCCCCTCCCCCACTCATGCACATGCACGCACTCTCTCTCAAAATAAAGAAGCTTTTAAAAACATTAAATAAATAAAACAGGACCAATAGAGTCTACAAGTTAGTAAGGATAGGTAATTGCCTAAACTGTGTGAATAAACACAAATTTATCTTTACATCTACATATATGTACACTTATATTTGTACATGTTCTAATATTTTTAGACAGGAAAATCAAGTTATGTGAGCTGTACTGCTCAATGCTCCTATAAGGTAGTCTGCAATACAGGCCACCATCAATATAAGTTGTAACTATCAGTCTTTTGAACCACATGAGCTTAATCTTTGTTTCTAACTGCATGAAAACTAGTGCTGGAGGGAGGCACCTACTCAGGTAAGGTATGAACGAACAAGGGAACAACAAGAGAATGAGGCAGTTACAGTAAGATCTGACACTCAAGTTCACATTGTAGACAGAGTCTAGAGAACTCATTATGGTACATTTATGGAAGCACATTATGGAATTTAGGGAAGCACAAATTATAAATAAGGCAAAAAATCTGCATTATACTTTCCACATTTCTCATAACTTCCACCACAAAGGAGACTTTCCTGATTAACTTTCTCCTATCCTGTGCAAGACTCTAGGAGGCATTTAATGATGACATCTATTGTTTCCATCCTACTACCCTCTAAGGCTTCTTCTGTGTTTGGCAGCCATTTTAATGAACATCACAGAGACTTGTTTGGAGTTCAAAGACTGGCAAGAAAGACAAGTCAGTGTTGGCTCAAGGCTAACTGTCATGTTGCTTTACTCCTGAATCGAGAGTAAATAGAACAAAAGTTATCAATTTCGTTCTCCCGGTGAGTATGCAGACATTTCTTGAAGCCTGTCCAGTTCCTCACAGTGGTCAGTGTAGTCCAGAGGGAGGGCAGACTCTCAGCTGGAGAAGTTATGAAACTATAAGCTCACTGTCTCATATGCTGCTAGTCTAGGCCACATCCACTCATCACCCATGAAATGCTGGGCACAGTCATACTTTGTGGTGCATCTCTAGCTGCACCGTGGCTAATCTTGGCAGGGTATTTTCTGTGCACACTGGTGTGTCCTTTGTGAATGTGCTTCAGGTATTTCTGATAGAGTAGGCAGTTAGACATGAGCTGGAGGCAGGGGCGATGATAAACAGATTAGACATTAGAAGCTGGGGTCACAATATCCCAACCTCATGGCTTCCGAGATTCCAGGGTTAACAGACCAGGAACCACAGGTGCAAAACATGCACTTTCCTCTTCCACCTTTGTCCCAGGGTAACCCCTATATTCATAATGCATTTGCATTACAGTTTTAGCCTCCCCCAGCCATGGGGGAAGTCTGCTATGATGGTTCCAGTAAGAACCTTGTAGAGTCAAAAATTCGCCTTCCAAACTGATAGGAGGAGTCCCTTAGATGATTAGAAACAACCTGAGTTGGACCCCTCCCTGGCTATGAAATATTATATATAATATGAAATATTATATATAATATGAAATATTTCCAACACTGAATTGTCTTTCTTGCCAGTCTTTGAACTCCAAACAAGTCTCTGTGATGTTCATTAAAATGGCTGCCAAACACAGAAGAAGCCTTAGAGGGTAGTAGGATGCAAACAATAGATGTTATCATTAAATGCCTCCTAGAGTCTTGCACAGGATAGGAGAAAGTTAATCAGGAAAGTCTACTTTGTGGTGGAGGTTATGAGAAATGCGGAAAGTGTAATGCAGATTTTTCGCCTTATTTATAATTTGTGCTTCCATAAATTCAGTTTATAAATGTACCATAATGAGTTCTCTAGACTGTCTCTACAATGTGAACGCACACCTACACAAACATAAAAAGAAAAGACACCCTTGACTGCAATGCAGCTGCCATCTCTGGACCTGCCCATTCCTCCCTTCTTTAGCGTATCCTCTTGCTCCTTCAATAAAGCTTCTCTGCTGCCTCACTGTCACTGTCTGTCCACTGAATTCTTTTCTCGGAGAAGCCAAGAACCGAGGACTAAAGGGTGGTAACATTTCCACTTGTGTACTTGGGTTCTCCCTTTAAGTTATAAAATGCCATGCAGGGATCAAATCTCTATCTGTTGTACACTGCTGAGCGTCTGGCAAAATGCTTGTATTCACAACCAGTGCTCAAATATGTTGTTGAAGAGCAGGGTAGAGAGAACACATGCCATGTTAAAATCGGAGGATTTGTTAAAATATGAATTGTTGTCTCTTTCTGTATTAAGAGTTCAAAAACATAACATGAACTTAGAAAATGAAACAATACAAAAACCTTTGTATGGCCTTATCCCATCCCTCTCAAAATAAGTAACCCCAGCTACATCAATAGAGTTGAATCCAATTTTGAGTAGAACCACTCCCACGTTCAAGCAAGGTGTTGAGTTTCTGGGGAAAGATAAGTTGATCCTAGTACAAGAAAAAGTAATGAGAATAGGGACAAAAGCAAAGTATCTTGGAAGCAATTCAAGTTCCTTAATGGACCATTAGCAAACACTTCGTGAGAAAGGGCTCTAGATTTGGGTGGATGGCACTATTTTGATCAGTGGCTGAAATCAAACAGTGAGATCGATTCAGGCATCGCAGTGCCCCAGAGCAAATCGATTGGGTCTTTTTTTATTTATTTGTTCATATATAAGTGCTTCTCTGTCCTGATGGGTACAGCTTCTGCAAGCTTTGAAAATTCCCGGATCTCTGATCCTTTTTAAAAATATTTTTTCTACCAGAAAATTGGTGTGGTGGTGGTGGGGTAGTGGTAGAAGGGAGAACGGCATGACAGTCCACATTGTTCTGTAACTAGACTGTACATAAAACTGTTCTGCTTATGTTAGGAAAGGCTTAGTGTCTCTTCAATGCAAATAATCAGTTTTGCAAGGTGAGCAAGAACAAATACCATTAGGTATTTTATTCACTACATTTAATCCATTATAGATGACACTTGGAAGAAAAGCATGAGCTACGTTGCCACCTCATAAGGATTCTGTAATTTTAATGTATAAGGCATTAGGGCATCACATTCAGCATAACTTTGATGGCAAGCCCAGCATTAATGTTTTAATAAGCCATTTGATTTGCCTTGTACGCAACTACATAGGAATGAAAATTTCTTTATAAAATTTATCAGATTGCATTTTAAAATCTGATGATGTAAGTTGATCCAATTATTTTTTCTACCTCTTTCCACCAAAGCCATATCTAATGACAGCAAAGGCTTTTTAAAAGGCATTTTTGCATTATTCGCAGAAAGCCAGGCTTCTGAGCCTGCTCCACTGTGGAGAAGGGGAAGAGAGACGGGGCAGCCAGAGGCCACAGGAGGCTGCAGGTTTGTAAAGGAGCAGCACAGACACTGTTGGCAGTGTTCTCTGAGCAGAATGGTTAGACCTCAAATAATCCTAGGATTTATTATTATCAATTATTATCAATTATTATCAATTATTGATTATTATCAATCCTAGGATTTATCAAGATTTAAATTACCGAATAAGACGTGAAAAAAATCATATTTAGTATTTCCTAGTTAGTTGAGATAGAAACTGCAAAAGGACTTTAAATCATGATAAAATGAGGAAAATTGATTATTCTTCCCTCCTAATATACTGGCTCTGGGAAATTTAAAACGAACAAGATCACTTAAGTGAAAAATTCATTGATAACACTAAGAAAGAAATGGGGGAAGTATTAACCCTGTTTAAATGGAAAGATAGTTTGGAAAGATTATCCTCAAGTTCATCTATCACCACCCTCCTCCTCCTCATCATCAAAAAAGCTATCCTCTAGCTCTAGCTATTATGACTCCTCTTCCCTTTATAGTTAACTTTTTTCTTTTTTTAAGTTTATTTATTTCCTGAGAGAGGGAGACAGAGAGAGAGAGAGAGAACATGTGAGGGTGGGGGAGGGGCAGAGAGAGAGGGAGAGATTCCCAAACAGGTTCTACAATGCCAGCACAGGGCTCAACTCAGGGGCTCAACTTGGGCGCTCGAGCTGAAATCAAGAGTCAGATTCTCAACCAACTGAGTCACCCAGACTCCCCATAGTCAAGCTTTTCAAAAGCAGAAGTATACTGGTACTTTCTCACATCATGTTTATTCCTTAAACCACTCCATGCAGTTTTGATTTCCTTAACATAAATGTTCCCACAAAGGTCACTCACAACTTCCTCTTGTGCAAACTGTGGATACATTCAGTTCTAACGTTAACTGCAACGATTCCACAGTTAACCCCTCTTTCCTACTAACTCCTTCCTCCTCTGACTTCCACATCAAGGAGCACCACTGGCTTTTTGTTTTTTTACTTCTCTTCTTGCACATTCATTCTTTGACTCTGTGTTCAGGCTTTCCTTTCTCCAATCTACCCTTCAAAGCTGGGATTTCTTAGCGTTTGTCTCAACTCAAATGTGTCTCTCTTGTTCTCTTTTCTTCTTCATTTTCCCTGGGTGGTCTCATGTACAGATATACCCACAAAGTTCCCCACACATACTTCCAACTCATCACATCCGATATACGTTCAACCTACTGCTTCTTCTACTTCCCCAGAATTTGATCTTTCAAGTTCCCAACCAGAAACCCAAGAATCAACTTAAAAAGGACGTTTTAAAATTAGTATATGAATACTGTAGGGGGGAAAATTCTGTTTTCACAGACCTTTTAAAAATATGAGAGGTATGGTAGTCCATGAAATAACATACATACACAGATACATACATAAACACACGTATACTTTAGATGAAGATAATTACAGCAATGATATATATATTTTACCTTGTAAGGAAGAAGATATTGATCAGACTCTCCTGAGAAAAATAATGACTGGAAATATTATTTTACTTTTGACCTTAGATTACTATATATAAATAAAATAAAAAAAGAATACAGAGTTAGGGTTGAAACAGGTACCTATTCCTTTAAAAAGAAAAGCCTTCAATATATAGACCAAAAAGTTACTGTGTAAAAAGAAGATTGATTTTACTACACATGACTGATTTGTCTAGAGTATGAAGATTTATTATCATAAGAAGTTATTATTTCAGGAAACTGAAGATAAAATCAATACTTTGGAGATCATTAAATCTTGGCATGAATTGAGCACTGAAGGCAGGATATTTTATTGGGGCATTGGGCATTTATATTTTGGAAACTCTGGAGGTCATTTTGCTAACATTCTTCATTTCATTTCAGTCTAAACAAAGGAAAACAAATGATCTTTTTGGATTATCTCTGCTGAATGTTTTAACAATGTGTGCTACTCAACATTTGATTACAAAGTTTTGTTTTGCTCTATAACTGTGATCAATAAAACCAAGGCAGATGAGAAATGAAGTAATAAAGGTTTATAGTCAATGTAATAATTCTAGAACAAAAACATTTCAGCCAAAGAAAGTATAAAAGAGTTTGGCAAAAGATGGAAAGTTAAAGTGATTTGTGTTTAAAACTATTGTTTTTAATGTAAATAAAAGTAAGCTGTTTTATCTTTCAGTGTAACCGTAAGTGAAAACACGAGGTTATTTCTTAGATTTTGTCTTTCTCAAATACTGTACCTGGCTCCCTATTAAAACCTTTCAAAATAGATTTCAATAAACCAGGATTCAAGTGATCCTAAACCACTCCTGAAACATCGAAACTATATTCTCCTCAAGAGTAGTCTATTCTCTCTTGTGAGATGAATTCTATCTTCTGGAACATTCAATAAATGAATGGCCGCTCTCAGAAGTTTACAGAGATGATGAAAAATGGGCCAGAAGGTCTTAATGGGAAATACAAGTTGAAACAGACCAAATGAAAAAGTTCTGTATTGCCAAGTATACATGTGGCTTCCTTCCTGTCTTTTCTCACTTCCTACCTCTTATTTCCTCTTTTTTTCCCCTCCTCTCTCTTCTCTCTTCTCTCCTCTCTTTTCTCCTCTCTTCAGAAGGAACAAGAAGGCTAAGAGTTAAATATCTTTAATTTGTAACAGTCACTATTAACATAATATTTCTATTAGCAGTCATCTTTGATAGAAAAGACACTGGATATGGAATGTGTCTAAGCGGATCTGTGTTTTCAACTTGATAGTAGAAACATCATTTTTAAAGTTAGGCTGTTGGCAATAAAGTTATACTTCAGGGAAAATTTCTAGAGAGACAGGCATTCATGTAGGAGGAACGCTATTTGAGAAATGTGAATGTGATGAGCAAAAGCAAAACATAAGCAATAAATGAGAGTTAAATACATGAAGATATATTGTCAGAAATAATTACACATTAAATCTGTATTATTAGTATTATCCATAATGAAACTGGGTTAGAAGCATTCTAATAAAAAATTTAAAAGAAAGATTAAATAGTTGATAACAGAATAATACTATGTCTCAAATTTAAGACTTGGAAAGAGCAAAAATTAATGAATACTCTGGGCTAAAATTAAAACATTCAAGTGTAGACAAAAAAGTCAATTGGAGAGTAAGAAACTATAGGCCATATGTAAATGAACATTATTTCTCTTAGCATTAATTTTGTGGAAAAAAAATCAGGTGAAGGACCAGCACATCCCCCCACCTTGGATGGTTTTATATTAGAAAATAAGTTATTTAAATAAATGTTCCTAACATAAAGAGGAACATCTATCACAGAAGTTGAGCTGAAGTCTTTTTTTTATAGCTCTACCTCAATCCTACTTGTTATAGCAAATTAAAACATAATTAGTGATTTTATGTAAAAAACTCACACAAATTAATTTAAGAAATAAGCTATAAAAAATTAGCATCATATTAGGAACATGTTTTAAAAACATTTTCTTGTATTATTTCCTATCACATAAATTTAAGATTTGCAAGGATTGAATTTAAATACCTGCAATATATGTCAAATTCATTGGCTTTGAGAAAGAGAAAGAAAAGAGAATATATTTTACATACTGACCATAATAAATTACTCTTAATTACTGCAATGAAATGATATGGTGAGATATCAGATAGATTTACCAGAAAATAAGTCTTAACATGTCAAGTTTTCTCTGATAACTCCATAGAAGTTTAAATATTGTGGTGCACCTGGGCGGATCAGTTGGTTAAGGGTCTGACTTTGGCTCAAGTCATGATCTCATGGTTCGTGAGTTTGAGCCCCGCGTCAGGGTCTGTGCTGACAGCTCAGAGCCTGGAGCCTGCTTCGGATTCTGTGCCTCCCTTGCTCTCTGCCCATCTCCCACTGCACCCTGTGTGTGTGTGTGTGTGTGTGTGTGTGTGTGTGTGTGTGTGTGTCAAAAATAAACAAACATTAAATTTTTTTTAATTTTAATTTCCTATAAAAAACAGCAACACCTCCAGATACTCTGGTTATTTCAAGAACATAGACTTCAACTTCCGTGTACTTGTATCTAACAAAACTTTTCAATTAGGTTACCTGCATGTTGTCACATCCATAAATTGGACAGGTACAGTAAATAAAGAAAATTCACCTCCCTTCTCAAGATTAACGTTTTCACATTAGTTCTAGAAATATAGCTACTTTTATTTTGAGCAAACAACTTTGACTTGTCTACTGGACATTCTTAAACTGAAGGACCTGCCTGTCTTAATGTATCAATTCACTTGAATGGGAGGGAGGCAGACCATAAGAGACCCTTAAAGACTGAGAATAAACTGAGGGTTGATGGGGGGGGAGGGGAAAGTGGGTGATGGGCATTGAGGAGGGCACCTGTTGGGATGAGCACTGGGTGTTGTATGGAAACCAATTTGACAATAAATTTCATATTAAAAATAAATAAATAAATAAATTCACTTGATATGATGTTTTCAACAAACATTTTTATATTATGTTTATTTTTCACCTCATATTTACTCTTTCTTGAGAAAAATATTGTTGAGTATTAATATTCTATCAAAAAACAAGAAAGAATTCTAATTATTCTCAAACCTACATAAATAGCCACACCTGAATATATTTTTCCTAAATACAAGTTATTGCTAAGTATAACCTGAATTATTATTATTTTCTACCATTTCACCAAGATCATAGGAATTATATGCACAGATTGGCTCATAGGGTAGACCTCATCACTCTGCCTTTGTTTACTCTGAAAGCATTTTGGTTACGTCTATATTTGAATCTCTTAGTGTTTTCAATACTATCCAGCTGATGCTGAGTTAGTGAATGTTTTATGCTAAAGTTAAGCTCTGGATCCATCATCAGAAAAGTGAGTAGAGGGGCACCTGGGTGTCTCAGTAGGTTAAGCATCCAACTCTTGGTTTATGCTCGGGTCATGATCCTAGGGTCGTGGGATCGAGCCCCACATCAGGCTCTGCACTGGGCATGGAGCCTTCTTGGAATTCTCTTTCTCTTTCTCTGCCCCTTTCCCCCATCAAGCTTACCTGCTCTTTCTCTCTCTCTCTCTCTCTCTAAAATAAATAAAAAATGAAAAACAAGAAAGGTATTAAAAAATTGACTTTCGTTTGATAGTGTTGATGAATTTGCTTTACTTATTTATTTTTATTTTTCATCCTCATCCTCTAGCAATAAATAGAATGATTTTGCAATAATATTTGACTAACAGAACTCTAAAAAGGATGCAATTAATTTTATAGGCACATAGGAAATAGTCTCCCTGATTTTAGCTTCATTAAATATTCTAAACAAGCACACACAAAAAAGATGAGAATACTGATTTGCCTTGAACTCTAAATTTCCAAAATACATCCTGCTACCCAGGGGATTAAAGACAGAGGTATTAGGGGTGCCTGGGTAGCTCAGTTGGTTAAGCATCTGACTTCGGCTCAGGTCATGATCTCGCAGTTAGTGAGTTTGAGCCCCACATCAGGCTCTGTGCTGACAGCTCGGAGCCTGGAGCCTGCTTCGGATCTGTGTCTCCCTCTCTCTCTCTGCCCCTCCCCCACTCATGCTCTGTCTCTCTGTCTCAAAAGTAAATAAACATTAAAAAAAATAAATAAAGACAGAGGTTTTCATAGACAGGGATTTTTCTTAGAAATACACTTAACAGGAAAGATCTTCTCATACAAAGTATTCAGCACATTTTACTTAATGCTCAAAACCTTCCCGGAGAAAAGATAGATACTTGGATACAGCTATAATGGAAATCTACATTGCAAAACTCTAGACTAGCTCTCAAATAAATATGCAATTTTTATATTTCATACATACAATGTCTTGTAAGAGATAGAGAAAAACTTTATAACACAATTCAACCTTCTAGTATAAAACTCTATTTTGATGATGAAATTACAGGCAACCCAGTAATGTAAAAGCTATCATACAACTTAATTCGTATTTCACTGATTTTCAGATTTTTTGCTGTAAAATATTCTAGAATCTATGCTCAGAGTAAAATGCCCAGTTTTATTTTGTTTTATTTGCATGTCATTAAATGAAGAGAATAATAATACATTTTTACTATTCTCCCACTTTTTAGGAAGGGTAATGAATTTTAGCATTTGGCAGTTTGGGTGAATTGCCAGTCCTTTTTAACTGAGACCATATTTTTCCTGAAGTAAAAAATATTTGGTTCTGTGTGCATAATCAGACACTCACACACAGAGAGATGTATATGTGTCTTATAATGAAGAAAAAACCCCAGAATTTTATGTATATAAGGCAGACTGCTAATTTTTATGATACCTTATGGTTAAATTAATTTGAAGGACTTGGGGAAAATTGCTTCTTAGGCTCCAAGAAAAGCTATAAAATTGGACTTGATTATAATTATTATCATTAAATAAGTTCTATAAATATATACAATTTTGTTTTATCTTTCTTATGCAAATAACCATGTAAATATAGAAACAGATGTTGATATTGGTCAGTTCAGTGAATATGTATTAACATATGCATCCAAATTTCTTTGGCAAATATAAATTTTCATCTTCTTTTTAAATGTATTAGTTAATATAAATCTTTAGGTAAAGTAAATATATTTGGAAGAGCTGCAGTATGTATGTGGAAAATTTATATCTATTTACATTATTTGAATGTATTTTTTCATGGAAGTTGTGATAAAATGTTGATTTTAATCACTTGGTTTTATTGTTGATTTTCAAAATTAGATTTATTTCGACACTGAAATATATTTTATAATTAATGTATACATGTACTTCCCAAACCTGAATTTTACAAATCATTCCTGTAGTTTGCAATGAGATATGAATACCTTACTTGCCATGTTTTACTTCAGGTAAACTATTAAACTTTTTTATAAACATAGTATCCAGATACATTTTAAAAATCTACTTGGGGATTCATAATGTTCAGAGTAATTATTTTAGTCCCTTGTGTTTAATGGTAACTTCATATATTGCATATTCAATTTAGTATATTGTGGATATATTTATGTATTGCAAAGTCAGGTTATCTTCTTGTGTTGGATGCTACACTTGGAAATACACATAAAACAAAAATCAACAAATGCCAGTTGTTGTCCAGAAAGCCTAAAATATCTTATGTAACGTACATTCATTCATTTAGTAATAGATATCAACAAGATTTACAAAAAACACTTCTGTGACAATCTGAGAGTCTAAAATAAACTTATTTTCAAGTATTAAAATATTTCAAAGTACTAACAGAATTCTGCAGTCTTGAGGGAAATAGAAAATAACACATTTACGGGTGCCCAGATGGCTCTGTCAGTTAAGCGTCTCACTCTGATTTCAGCTCAGGTCATGATCTCATGGTTTGTGAGATTAAGTCCCATGTTGGGCTCTGTGCTGACAGTGGGGAGTCTGCTTGGGAGTCTCTCCTCTCTCTCTCTCTCTCTCTCTCTCTCTCTCTCTCTCTCTCTCTGTCTCTCAAATACAAATAAATAAACATTAAAAAACAACGAAAACACATTTATAAGTCATAAAATTGGGTTTAGTTTATCACATATCTTGGTATATTTTGACATATTACTCATGAAAGAGTAATTTCACTTTATATCATGATGGACAGAATCATTAGGGATCTTATTTGAAGACTGGTTGTTTTATTTGAAATTTTGTGTTCTTTTTCTTGTAATTTTGCAAATAAAATAAATTAATAATTTATTTGATTTAAGCCGATAAGTAAAAATTGAAAAGAACTCAGAAATTTCACTTCTAGGTTTTCACCCAAGAGAAATAAAAATATATATCTACAAAAATTACTTGTATGAGATGGCTAGTAGTAGTTTTATACATAACACTCCTAAGCTGGAAACACACAAAATATTGCTGGTGAATGGACAAAAATTAGTGGTATGTTCATACAATAGTACTTACCAATAAAAAGGAATACAATACTGTGATAACACTATGAGATAACACTATGAGATAATATGATAAACTAAAAAAAAATAATAATGCTGAATAAAGAAGATTTGCACAAATGGGTACATTCTGTATGATGTCATGTGCATGAAGTTGCAGACGAGGCAAACCATAGTGAAAAAAAAACAAGAAAAGAAAGAAATCACTAATCCATAGTGGAAAAAAAAACAAGAAAAGAAAGAAATAATGGCAGCTGCCTGTGGAGGCAGTAACTCTCTGGGCATAAGAGAACATTCTAGGCGGTTAGATCTCTATTTTCAGAAGGATTCGAATTACATAGGTTGTATGCCTTTGTATAAAATCAAAAATTGACACTTGAGATTTGTCCATTTTATTGTACACAAGTTTTATTTCAAATATGCAAAAATTAAACAATGTTGAACTCTCTGATGTATAATGCTGAAATATTTAGGAAGAAAAATACCAATATCGGCAACTTATTTTGCAATGCGTGAAATTTCCAAGATTGTTTGATGGTGGGACTAGACAGATGGGTAGATGGGTATTTAAGTGATAAGACAAAAATAGCAAAGTGTCAATTTTAGAATCCAGGGGTTAGATATACCGGTTCATTGCAAAATTTATTTGATCTTTCCATTAGTTTGAAATTTTTCTAACATGTTTGAACAAAATTGAAAGGATATTATAAACCTCTACTACAAATGTGCAACACTTTCTTCTTCATTATGGTATGCGAACACTAATGCTGACTTACTACACACTTATTATGCTAAACACTACTGCCAACTATATACATTAACCAGTAGGTTGCAAAACCCTTTTTTTTCTTAACAATACAACCAAAATATGAACATGCAAGATCATAAATATTTCAGAGGTCTCATTCACCTAGAGGAACCTGAACATTATATTTTACTGGGAAATCTGTCTCTACAGTGACACAATGGAGGTAGGATTGAATTTAGACTGCATATTCATGATTCTTTTATAACTGATGATAACATTGTTTTGTTTGTTGACCAGCATATTAATTTTGGTGACTTGGAGTGAGACAAAAAGACTCAAAATTAACAGGCTGTAAATTTTCCAAGGATATCTGCAAGATTTCAAGATTACCCCAATTTATGGGTAAATCTAATGTTGCTTACAATATGTGTCATAATCTTTTCTTAGTAATATAAATGCATTTATTTAAAAAATACAGAAGAGTAAATTATTTAACATTCTCTAATGCAGAATTTCTATTTAAAAAAATCCATTATCTTTATATGGACTTTTGGGTTCTTACATTCAGTATCCACTCACAGCAGCAAAAAGCAGTGTCATTTTTCCAATAATACTCTTATGGAACTATTAGTATCATTTCCCTTTAATTATAGACGAGGAAGTAAGGGAAATGATACTAATCACATAAAAGGGTTATTGGAAAAGTTAAGTGAGATCATGTAAAAACAAACAAAATATAGTAATCAGTGTCATTGAACACTTTTCATTATTCTACATACATATTATAGAGCAAACCATGAGTCCATTCAGAACAAACTGTTCTTACATTACATTTTAAAGATTCATAATCCGTTACAAGTTACCAAAAATGGGTTTCAAATGTTTGTCTATTGTGTTTTTAATTTTAAAATTGAGTTTCAGAATGTATGTGCAGTAAATAGTCCATGGATCTGAAAACAGAAAGATTCCATACGATTATTCACGTTTAATCCTACCGCTTGTTGGGTCGTTCTCTCCACCATCTATCTACTTGGTTATATTTGAAAACAGTGTTTAAGAAAGAAGAGCCACTACCTTGTTTTCTAAAAAGGGGAGTAGAGCCTAAATTCAGGGAGCGGGTAATTAGCTTTTCCCTTCTGTCTGCCCTGAAGTGAATACCAGTTTTAACTGATGACTATAGAACTAAGCAACCAATCAAAAGTTTTCTAACTGCTCTTCATTACCGAGCTCAAGCTGCCATTTCCATAACCTTGAATTTTACTTTGCTGGAAGATCAGTCACGTAACAATCCAGAAGCAGAGATTGTTCAGATGATAAAGGTGAAGAATGAAATGCACGTGCAATAGGTATTCCACATGCAATATGTAACAGTATGCAATAATACTGGGTAATATTTCATATTTCACATGTAATATTTTCTGTGTAATGTATAATACATATGTGTACATTTGGTAAAATTTTTTCCATAAAGTTTTTAGGATATCAACTTATATATCCATAAATGGCAATTTTTACCAAAAGTTTTTGAAAAAGGACACAGTATTTTTTCTGTAAAAGGTACTACAAGATAGACTTTTTAATTACTCTGACACATGGGTTAGTTGCCAGTACAATAAAATTCCATGACTTGCTTGACTGATTTTTTTTTTTAGCAAGGGATTAAGATACCATAAAACACAAGTTGCTTCCCCCATTCTTCTTTAATGCCATTGTGAACTGTGCCAAAGGAGCACTTCTGAGAGCAGGAACTAACACTTAAGGTGCAATGAATTTAAGAAAATGTTGACAGTCAGATTTGAATATACTAGAAGTTCCACAAAGTATGACCCTCTGTTTCACTCCACCACAAGCAACTGCAGAACATAAGCTTCATTTTACATCTTGAGGACCTTCATTTTTTCCTGAACAGCTCCTATAGTCATATTTCTGGGCTAGGGATTGTGCAGTGGTTTCAAAAGTGTGAGGAAAATTAATCCATCCCTGTCATGAGTTTGAACATTACTGAGGCACCAACGTGAAATGGTCAAGTTGTAACACAACACATTACGGGATTGATCAGTGACCATAAATACTGAACCACATCTGAGCTGTGAAATATCCAAAGAAGCCTATTTATACGGCATCAGTCAGTAGTTGTTGTTATGTACTGTATCAATTACAGAAATTAATAATAATACAATTTACATATCCTGTGGTTGGTTTAATGCTATGAACACAGAGCTATGTAGTTGTTGAAAGTAGAATTATATCCACTCAGAGGAGAATGAGGAATATTGTCTTCCTATTACAAAGGAATGGTGCACATTCATATGCACACAGATTCAAGCGGAAATTGCAAAGTCAATTTTAGATTCTACTATAGAAGAGGGTGCATTATTCTGTATCTGAGGATGTTCTTTTACGTGCTCACCATGTTAACTGTATGTTCGGGCAGCAGGGTCTGAATCAATGCTTCCATGTTGCCTGAAGTGCACTGATTTATGCCTTTTAATCTGTGGGTACTTTTTGTCTGCTAATGAGCTTGAACAATCTACTGACCTTCCCTGCTCCATCATTTTCCTTTCCTCAATATTTTTATTAGCTGATAATTCTCTCTCACTCCTAACACCAGCAGATTCAAATGGACTACCTACTGACCAGTTGCTGACTGTAGGAAGAGTGAACTGCTCTGAAATGTTTTGGAAAATACGTTGGGTTTTACATTCAAATAAGGAAACCACAGGGTGACTTCAGAGGAACAGGATGTATATTACAACCGTTATCATAGGAGGAGCAAGAGCAGAGAGGAAAGAATCTCAAAAGTAGTAGAAGTGGCTGGGTAGTACAAGACTGTCCCAGGCGGAACAGGGCAGCTGGCCCTCAGTGTATATGGTGACAAGGCCCCCAAACAATTCCCTGGCCAGTCATAAGGGAGTAAGCCAATCTATTTCATTTTTTTTTTATTTCTGAATGTTTTTCTTATGTCTAAGAGCATTTATTATATCATTCTCTACTTAGTTTATTGTATGTTTCTCCAATTAGTCCGCAAACTCTCAAGACCGGGCAATAAGCATTCATAACTTTAGACCGGAGAGAAGGACAAGAAAAAGGGCAGGAGAAAAAGATGGTTTGTTCCATTACTTCCTTCAACATCAAGTATGTCATTGAATTCCCTAAATGGCGTATGAATTATTATGTCCATCAGCTTCTGACTTATTTTCCTCAGTCACTCTTCCCCTCAAGGGATGAGAGTTTCTTATGTAGACAATAGTTTATATATTTTTGTTCTTTACCATATTGCACCATGAGATTAAGAAAAGACACATTGCCTCAAACGTAATAGCCATTACGCATCTTAACAAGGAATACTAAAACAAGCAAGCAAAAAAATCAGATCAAGGTCATCAGAAATATTTCTATACAATTTATGATCTGCCATGCACACAACAAAAAAGAATTAGTATTCCCCTTTTATGTATAGGTAAAACAAATTTTATAGAAAAAGCTTCATGCATACTAATTTAAAAAGTAGACAGTTTGAGTCTTTATTGGTTTCTCTGTACTTTACTGAGAAAAATATGAAAATATTTTCCAATTTGAAAATATAGAAAATTCATTTTGGTACAGTTGACATTATACTTGGCTTATCCAGTTTGAGCATTTATTAGTTTCTCCGTACTTTCCTGGTAAAATATGAAAATATTTTCCAGTTTGAAAATATAGAAAATTCATTTTGGTAGAGTTGACATTGTACCTGAATAAAAATAGCAACACAATCACTAGCCACCTAAATAAATGCCAGATCAATTGGATTTTATGTGAAAGGTTGGTACAAAGATAATTGTTTAAACAGTATGTTTAAACATAATAGAGGTGCTATGTCACAAATGATGTTTGCACTTGGGCAAGTGTCCCACATAGAGAAATTCATCAGCGATAAGATATGCAGAACGAGAGAGCTGGAATAATTTCTGCCATATACTGTGAGAACAGTCTGTTCTCTTCCAATGCAGACATGAAAAAAAGAAAATCCATATAAAATGTCACTGGCAATAGGGGATTAGACCGGTTCTAGTAAGAAGTAGGCTTCTTCAGGGCTTGCTCTAGGCAACATCATGAAAGAGGAGGAGGAGCAACAGAGGGAATGCTTGGGCTGAAAGTCTGATTTCTGTGTTTCATTCCCTTTCTCAACTAAATGGCAAGATCATTTTTCAAGCATCTTAATTTATCTGTACTTTAGTTTCATCATCTGTATAGCAAATATCTCTGAATCCCCTTCTAGGTAATAAATAAATAAATAAATAAATAAATAAATAAATAAATAAAACCTATGATTCTAAGTCTGTCTTCTTGGAATTACATCCGACTACGTAGCCCTTTCCTTACATGCGAGCAAGCAGAACCCCTTTCTCCCTTCTGGTTATCAGCCTCCATAGTTTTGGGCTGCCTCATGCTCAGAATCACTCGCTACAACATCCAACCCACAGTTCCAAGGCTGCTTCCCTCTCTGGCATTGCTTTGAAAACATTTTTTCCGCATATGCCTTCTCTAAAGCCAAAGTCCACAAATCTATTTAATGTAAATCACAGTTAATACTTCTGGGGAAGAAGCATATTGAGCAGGAAGGCTTGCCACGGCATAAGGCTTATGCTGGGTTGTCAGTAAATATGCGTTGAGTTAACATATGAACGAATGTATACGTATGACAAAATGGAAGTAGGATGACAACTTAGTCACAGTTCTAAAAACGAGGGAGCTATCCGATAAGGTATCGATTCATTTTCAAATTTTCAAAAGTGTATTCTTTTGAATCTCAAGCTAGCTTAAGGAAATTCAATGCTAATGGTTAAAATTTAAGGAAATGCAGGCGAAATACTTTCAGGTAGTTCATCCTTTGCAGCCTTTCTCAAAGTCCACTATTTTAACATATTGTTGGGGTGCCTGGGTGGCTCAGTCTGTTGAGTGTCTAACTTTGGCCCAGGTCATGGTCTGACAGTTCATGAGTTAGAGCCCCACATCAAGCTTGTTGCTGTCATCATGATGTCCACTTCTGATCTTCTGTTTCCCTCTCTCTCTGCCCTTCCCCTGCTTGTGCTCTCTTTCTCTCTCTCTCTCACTCTCTCGTCCTGCCTCTCTCTCTCAAAAATAAATAAACATTAAAAAAAAGATACTGTTTATTCCTCTCTAGAAGAGATCACTCATGCAGTTCCAGACTTTCCATAAAATTTATTCATTTCTTCCCAATGCATCCTAAAGTCAAAATTTTCACCTACCATTCTTTTTTATCCCAGGGGAAAAAAAAAGCTTTGTCCAAATTGTTCAATAAAGTCCCCAGAACAATAGCACATGGACCCTATATGGGTTATAAGAGTAAGTAAAACCCTTCTTTAAATCCTATGCAAACTTTATAGGAATAAACTTATCTTTAAAGCCCTGCACTGAAGAAACAGAATAAGCTATGCGTATCTATAAATTGAAAGGTTTGGTTTAATTGAAGTCTCTTCCCACCCACTTCTTACATTTTGTGATTCTGTCACCATTGTAACTGCTTGGTCATCTAATCAAATCTATCTAACCTGACTTAACCTGATGGTGCAAGACTGCAGCACAAAATACATTAACCTATTAAAGTGGACACAGATACCGTGAGACATGTAACCAAGATGGTGTCTTGACATGCACCTTTGTTGTTCATTTCTTACTCCCCATGGAGAAGGCTCCACTGTGGAGAGGAAAACTTTCTCATCACTACAAATCAGGACAATGCCCTGCTTAGACCTGTTTAGCTTCATATTTCTGTGGAGGTGGTGTTGCTAGCCAGATCCCTGAAAACCAGATGCTGAGACAGAGATTTGCATGTGGGAATTTCATCGTGGCAAACTCTTAGGCACAACACAAGGAGTACAGAAGGCAAGATTGGGCAGGGGGAAGATTCTAACTCAGCCAATCCCATGGGAAGCTGTGGGAGACAGGACAGCCCCAAGGCACCATCCTACACTGAAGCAAGAATAGTTCTTTGTAGAATTCTGCTTTTGGGAGTCTACTCCGAAGAAAATCAGCTCCCTTCAGTCCAGAGAAATTCTCAGAAATGAATTCAGCAAGTAGGTAATGACCCTCCAATACTGCCAGACCCAGAAGAATAAACGTTTCAATTGCGAAGAGGAGATCTGGGGATGTAGCAACTTCCACTGTCACCACTATTCAGTGTCCCTCAAACTGAATGAAGGTCAAGATCAAGAACACCAAGGCCACTCGCCTTCTTGTGGATGCTCAGGGAGGGGGCACACTTAGCATTAATCAATGAGGCCACTTTCCCAGGGAGTGGGATTAATCCCAGGCCCCTTTCCTGGGAGTGGGAAGATAACAGCCTGTCAGGATGTTAGAGGATCCATCGATTACTATCCCTACCGTAGTTCCCACAATTCACAGTGAAGCCAGATGATATCACTACATGACTTGACCATTAATCTAACCATTTGATACTTCGCGCTCAATGACCCACTCAAATCTGGCCCACCAAAATGACAGGTGACATGTTTAACTCTATCCACTCACTTGTTATAGAGTAAAATTCCAAGAGCCCCATGCCATTTTGGGGGTGGCTAAAGGGGCCCACACCTGAAAAATAAATAAATAAATAAATAAATAAATAAATAAATAAAGGCACGACAGACTGAAAATCAAAGAGTGGCCCCCAAATGACCCAAATTAAAAAATGCAAACAAAAGAAAACACAGATAGTGATAAACCATTCTTATTTAACAATTTAGAATTTCAGGCCAGAATATTACATAGCTATCAGCATGATATTATGTGACAATCACAAGCCTTTATGCACTTAGTAAATGTACTATAATATAAAGGGAATGAAAAGTTGCTAGCAATACAGGAAGGAATATAAAGTTCCAATGTCTTATTTAGAGATAACGATACACTTTTTTTTAAATAAATCAATAGATTATAGAGAAAAGAAATATTATACAGAATTTGAATAACATGACAAACAATTTTGGAAATCTGACTAATGCCAAAGATCTCTATTTATAATATTTTACTTCTAAAACCGTGAAAAAAATATAATTGTCTAGTATTCATAAAACAATTATATAAGGGGCGCCTGGGTGGTTCAGTCGGTTAAAGCGTCTGACTTTGGCTCAGGTCATGATCTCACAGTTCGTGGGCTTGAGCCCCACATCGGGCTCTCTGCTGACAACTCAGAGCCTGGAGCCTGCTTTGGATTCTGGGTCTCCCTCTCTCTCTGCTTCTCCCCCACTTGTACTCTGTCTTTCTCTCCCAAAAATAAATAAACATTAAAAATAATTTTAAAAAATTATATAAAAACTCATCATATGCTAGGCCATAATTTAAATCTTGATAAATGATAAAAGTAAACACCTTTCAAAATATGACTTTAGACTACACCACAGGAAATATAATAATAACACGAATCAAAAATTTGGAATTAAACAACAAAAAAAAAGAAAAACACTGCTCCATAATTAGTGGGTCAAAGGAGAAGCCAAAATTAAAATGTCAGACTGTTTAGATTAAGAAATTTATAGAAACCTTCCCAATGAGCACTCAAAAAACTGTCTCAAGTTCTTTTATTATTATGTAACTTATTCAAATAATGAACCTGTTAATTTCAAGAACTTTGGAGAAAATGAATAAGAGACACCTGACATACTATAAGGAAGGCCGAGGAATGCAGGATAAATAAACAAACAGGAAAAAAATATAGACAGACAAATCTAGACCAAGAATGGCTTCCAGAAAACAAAAGAGTAAAGAGAGATGGGAAACAGTTTCATGTTATCAGAGAAAAGAGAAGGGAAATAAGTAATCAGATCAAGAGGAGGTGATAGTCTACATGTTAAAAAAAAAGATTCATAATAAATAACCTACATTCCATTATACATTGTTATGTTATTTTGTAACAAAGAAAAACATTCCATTCATATCATTCCACCATATAACTGTATATGTTTATTAAAAATCTAGAAGTTTATATACAAATTCTTAACAACGATTAACTCTAGGGGAATAAACATTTATAAAGGATTTTGTATACTATTCAAATTTTTACAAAGTACAAGTAAAATATCAAAGTCTATCCTGATTTCAAAGGAAGATAAGAAAATATTTTAAAAGCCTAATTTTTATAATACCATTTTTTAAAGTTTCTACTTAGGAACGCAGTGCACAATGTTATCACTGATACGCTCCAGGAGAAGTGCCAAATTTAAAAAAAAAAAAAAAAAGAAAGAAATGGATCATAACATTAATGTGCATGCACATGCTATAATAAGTGTAGGGTTATTTTTTGTTTGTTTGTTTTAAGTAACTAGTGTAGAAGAGATACATTTCCAGCATGTAGTACTGTAGGGAACTCAGTAATATTTCAATAGAATATTTGAAAGAAAGGTAATGAATGGCAAAGAAATAGGGGAAAGGCATGAATTTAAACTATAGCGGAGGTCAAAGTTGAATGAAACTGTATTTGAATTTGGGGAGCAGAGTATAGATAAAAAGTAGTGAGTAGAAAAAGGTGCTCTTAAACAAAGAATGCTCACAACTCTCTCTAATCCTCCTTTGAGCTCCAGACTCCCGTACCCAGCTGTTTGACACCACTTTTACCTACAAAGGCATCTCAAACTCAACATGTCTAAGGAGAAACACACTATGCTCTTCAGCCTCCAATCATGCAGAAAATACTGGCCATTTTGAGATTTTCATATCTCAGTGAATAAAGCATCATTTACTTAGTTGTACAGATCTAAAATTTTTTAGACCCCCCACCTTATTAAATTCACTATCCAGTGCATTTGACCTTTCTTTTTTTTAATTTATTTATTTTGAGCGAGAGAGAGCAAGGAATCGTGGGGAGGGACAGAGAGGGAGGGAGAGAGAAAATCCCAAGCAGGCTCCATGCCATCAGCATAGATCCTAATGTGGGGCTCAAACTCATGAACTGTGAGATCACGACCTAAGCCAAAATCAAGAGTCTGACGCTTAACCGACTGAGCCACCCAAGCGCCCCTTGACCTCTTAAGTCTATTTCTAAGCTATTCATTCTCTCCTCCTCTACTACCACCAGGCTGGCTCAAAGTTCAATCACCTCTCATCTGGATGATGACAATGGCTTCATAACTAATTATTAGCTTCCATTTCATCCCACCCAACCCATTCTCCAATACATCAGCACCACTAGTCAAAGGCTTGCCTTGTTCTGTGATAAGGAAAAAGCCTTGCTGTTCATACATTTTTCAGGGGCTCCTTCTATACCACCACTTTCCTCTGCTGCGTTTTCACAGGCATGTGTCCTTCTTTTGGTCATCCTTAGTCACAGCGCTTCCTCCTGACACACCTGTGCACCTCCGGTTTCTCTTACCTACAATGCTCTCTCTCTTTTCCTAGTTAATTGCTCTTTGTTCTTCCAGTCTCAGCTTAATCATCGCTTTCTCGGAGAAGCCCTTCCTAACTTCCTGCATAGCTCCAATGCCCCTATCACGGGCTCCCCTAGTAGGTTTACCTGTTGTTTGGGAACACTTGTCACAACTGAGCTTTCCCCCGGTACATATAATTATGTGATTGATTACTGTAAACTCCTTAAGGAAAGGAACAGTGCTTGATTTCATTTTCCCTTTATTTCCAGGCACGAGAACAGCATTTTCACAAAGTAAATACTCAAGAAATATTTGGAATAAAATGTTGATGAAGAAAGATCTGTGCCTAAATCTGCATGTTTCCAGCCAGATAACTGAGCAACCCTGAAGAGCTCAGCAGCCCCAACTCCACAGCCAGTCACTCCAATTATACAGCTCTCCACAGGGAAATTATTTTCAAATAAAAAGTGTCCAGTAAGCATTTGTTTGAATTAAATGAACAGGCGATGCAATGTGCCCATCTTGTACAGAATTTAATCCAGCTAGAATTTATTGAGCCCAATCTGGGCATGGCTGTATAATAAGCACAAGAATAAAATATACCAATTTTGGTGTCTTATCAGATTGGTTAAAATGACTGTGTGGCTCTAATTTAGTGACTGAATTACTATCAGAACCCACACTCCATATGGCTCTTTCATTTGATTTATTCAAGCAATTTGTGGTATCTCATCTTGATACTATCAAACATATAGTATACGACATAATTGTAGTTTCTATTATGATTTTTGCGACAGATTGATTAAAATCACTTGAATAGATCAGCTGGGAACGTTTAGAACCTCAGCATTTTATGTAAGCTTACTAACTTAGATTTACACAACAGACAGTAGAAAAAAGATGGATGTGGGGAAAAAAAGAATTTATCAGGATTTGCTCTAAACCAGTGATATGCTCCCCAAATTGATCAATTTACTTAACATTTTGTCAAATATTATACACAGATCCTCGATTAGGATGATGTGAAGATATCACATTCATTCTCTTAGGTTATTAAAAGTTCAAAGAGTAAGATAGACCAATGAATAATTAAAATGAAGGGCTCCAAGTTAATGAATATGTTTGTGCAGATGATTTCACAAACACAGAAAACTAGAACATAGATAGTTAAGGAATATGACTTTGGTATGGGGAGGAGTTTTAAAATATGGTTGCTTTGGGGCGCCTGGGTGGCTCAGTCAGTTAAGCGGCCGACTTCAGCTCAGGTCATGATCTCGCGGTCCGTGAGTTCGAGCCCCGCATCAGGCTCTGTGCTGACAGCTCAGAGCCTGGAGCCTGTTTCAGATTCTGTGTCTCCCTCTCTCTGACCCTCCCCCATTCATGGTCTGCCTCTCTCTGTCTCAAAAATAAATAAACGTTAAAAAAAAATTAAAAATAAATAAATAAATAAATAAAAATAAAATATGGCTGCTTTGAGAACATGATTCCTAGTAGAAGTGTTCAAATGCTAGGAAAAAAAATCTTAGTTTTGGTGTTTGAGAAGGCGATCTGGACAAAGGAAACATTTTATGATTTCACTTGTATACAAATTATCAGTAATAATTAAAACGGCAAGGCTTTGAAATTTTATGAAGTTCTGAATCAACTCTTAATGACCTGGATTACTTTTCATTTGGGCTATTTCTCACAAATAATATTTTCCTGTGTAAATAAAAGATGGAATTGTGAATTACATAAATATTCTTTTCACTATACACTCTACATTAGCCTTGTGAGAACATTTAAGACATTGTGCTATCAATACCACTGTATTTTTTGGCAACTATAACGGAATTGAGAAAGATGAAAAGCTATTAAAACTATGATCCAATTAACTCTTATATCCAGTAAAATTTGATTTCTTGCTCTTCCAAATAAAAACATTGGAATATATGTGTTTTTAAAATCCAATATTGTTTTCTCACAGTTTCCAATGTATGTTGTTATGAAGACACATCATTAAATTTGGATATCTACAAGATATTAAATTTCTGGGTCACTGCAGTAATTGTACTATGACACCCTGTCCCATCTGGATCCCATAACTGCACTCTCAAACATTTACTCCCTCATGTTTTTAAAGCTTTATTATAATTAGCATAAGCAGCACATATTTAAAATGTATAATTTTATAGGTTTTGACATATTTATACAATTGTAATGCTATCACTACAGTCCAAATAATGAAAGTATCCATCACCCCCAAATATTTTCTCTTGAACCTCTGTAATGCCTTTTTCTCTTTTTTACTTTTCCCTGACCCTTTTCCATGCACATTTTACCTACTTTAAGATAATGTAAGTTAGTTTACTTTTTTTGTGTTATATTTAAATAGAATCATACAGAATGTACTTTTGTTGTTGATGTTGTTGTTATGTCTATATTTGCATTATTTTTATACGTATAGCAATGCTTCAAAGGCACAGAGATTTTTGTCCTAGATCACCAGCTGGACTTCTTCTATTTAGAATATTTCTTTCTTTTTTTAATTTTTATTTAATTTTTTCTTAATTTACATCCAAGTTAGTTATCATATAGTGCAACAATGATCTCAGGAGTACATTATTACTTAATGTCCCTTACCCATTTAGCTCATCCTCCCTCCCACAACCCCTCAATTAATCCTCAGTTTGTTCTCCATATTAACGAGTCTCTTCTGTTTTGTCCCCCTCCCTGTTTTTTATATTATTTTTGTTTCCCTTCTCTTATGTTCATCTGTTTTGTCTCTTAAGTCCTCACATGAGTGAAGTCATATGGTATTTGTCTTTCTCTGACTAATTTCGCTTAGCATAATACCCTCCAGTTCCATCCACATAGTTGTAAATGGCAAGATTTCATTCTTTTTGATTGCCGAGTAATACTCCATTGTATATATGTACCACATCTTCTTTATCCATTCATCCATCGACGGACATTTGGGCTCTTTCCATACTTTGGCTATTGTTCACAGTGCTGCTATAAACATGGGGGTGCATGTACCCCTTGGAAACAGCATACCTGTACCCTTGGATAAACACCTAGTCGTGCAATTGCTGGGTCATAGGGTACTTCTATTTTTAATTTTTTCAGGAACCTCCATACTATTTTCCAGACTGACTGCACCAGCTTGCATTCCCACCAGCAGTGCAAAAGAGATCCTCTGTCCCTGCATCCTCACCAACATCTGTTGTTGCCTGAGTTGTTAATGTTAACCATTCTGACAAGTGTAAGGTGGTATCTCATTGTGGTTTTGATCTATTTCCCTGATGATGAGTGGTGTTAAGCATTTTTTTATGTGTCGGTTGGCCATCGGATGTCTTCTTTGGAGAAGAATCTATTCATGTCTTTTGCCCATTTCTTCACTGGATTGTTCGTTTTTTGGGTGTTGAGTGTGATAAGTTCTTTAAAGATTTTGAATATTAACCCTTTATCTGATATGTTGTTTGCAAATATCTTCTCCCATTCCATCGGTTGCCTTTTAGTTTTGCTGATTGTTTCCTTCACTGTGCAGAAGATTTTTATTTTGATAAGGTCCCAACAGTTCATTTTTGCTTTTGTTCCCCTTGCCTCCAGAGACTTGTTGAGTAAGAACTTGCTGCGGCCAAGGTCAAAGAGGTTTTTGCCTGCTTTCTCCTCGAGTATTTTGATGGCTTCCTGTCTTACATTTAGGTCTTTCATCCATTTTGAGTTTATTTTTGTGTAAGAAAGTGGTCCAGGTTCATTCTTCTGCATGTTGTTGTCCAGTTTTCCCAGCATCACTTGCTGAGGAGAATGTATTTGTTCCTTTAGATATTCTTTCCTGCTTTGTTAAAGATGAGTTGGTCACATGTTTGTGGGTCCATTTCTGGGTTCTCTATTCTGTTCCACTGATCTGAGTGTCTGTTTTTTTGTGCCAGTACCATACTGTCTTGACGATTACAGCTTTGTAATACAGCTTGAAGTCCGGGATTGTGATGCCTCCAGCTTTGGTTTTCTTTTTCAAGATTGCTTTGGCTATTTGGGGTCTTTTCTGGTTCCATACAAATTTTAGGATTGTTTGTTCTAGCTCTGTGAAGAATGCTGGTATTATTTTGATAGGTATTGCATTGAATGTGTAGATTGCTTTGGGTAGTACTGACATTTTAACAATATTTGTTCTTCCTATCCAGGAGCATGGAATATTTTTCCACTTTTTGTCTTCTTCAATTTCTTTCATAAGCTTTCTATAGTTTTCAGTGTATAGATGTTTCACCTCTTTGGTTAGATTTATTCCTAGGTATTTTATGTTTTTTTCTGCAATTGTAAATAGAACAGATTCCTTGATTTGTCTTTCTGTTGCTTCATTGTTGGTGTATAGGAATGCAACAAATTTCTGCGCATTGATTTCATATCCTGCCCCTTTGCTGAATTCATGGATCAGTTCTAGCAGTTTTTTGGTGGAATCTTTTGGGTTTTCCATATAGAGTATGCTATCATCTGTGAAGAGTGAAAGTTTGATCTCCTCCTTGCCAATTTGGATGCCTTTTATTCCTTTGTGTTGTCTGATTGCTGAGGCTAAGATTTCCAATACTATGGTGAAAAACGGGGGCAAGAGCAGAATGTACTTTTTAAACAAATCTCACTTCTTTCACTCAGCACAATTTTGATATTCATCTGTGTTGTAGCATCTATCACTTGTTTGTTCTTTTTACAGCTGAATAGTATTTCATTGTATGATGTAACACTTTTCTTTTTTTCTTCTTTTTTTTTTGTTTCAATTTGGGGCTACTGTAGGTAAAGCTGATATGGACATTCATATGCAAGCCTTTGTACGGATATAAGCTTTTTGTGTGTATTAGTTAAATACTCAGAACTTAAATGGTAGGTGTATACAGTAAAACCTTGGTTTGCAAACATAATTTATTTCAGAAACATGCTTGTAATCCAAAGCACTCGTACATCAAAGCAAATTTCAAGAACCAGTGGCTCAGTTGTGATGATGCGACATTTGGTGTCACGTACTACTCATATTGCAAGACATTGCTCATTTATCAAGTTAAAACTTATTAGAAATATTTGCTTGTGTTGCAGAACACTTGCAGAGCAAGTTACAATCCAAGGCTTTACTATACTTCTACCTTAAGAAACCCTCAAACTAGGGCACCTAGGGGGTTCAGGGACTCTTGATTTTGGCTCAGGTCATGATCTCACAGTTCACGAGATCAAGCCCCATGTCAGGCTCTTCACTGACAGCACGGCCTGCTTCAGATTCTCTCCATCTCTCTCTCTCTGCCCCTTTCCCCGCATACACGCACGTGCATGCTCTCTCTCTCTCTCTCTCTCTCTCAAAATAAAGGAACATTAAGAAAGAAAAAAAAGAAAAGAACCTGTCAAACTATGTTCTGAAGTGGCCATACCCTTTAGCATTCTCTATTGTATGAAAGTTCTTATTCTTCCACACTCTTCCAAAACTTGATAAGATCAGTCATTTTAATTTTAGCTATTCTAATAGATGTATAATGGTATCTCATTGCTGTTTTAATTCATAGTTTGTTAATAACTAACAATGTTGAGCATCTTTTTCTGAATTTGCTTCACATTCCAATACTTTAGTTGGTGAAATGACTGTTCAAATCATTTGTTCATTTTTAATTAGTTGGGTTTGCCATTATTGATTTCTAAGAACTATTTACATATTCTGATACAAGTCCTTTAACTTATATATGAGTTACAAATGTTTTCACCACTCTGGCTTGTTTTTTCACCCTTTTTAATACTGCCTTTGAAAGAGCAGAAATGTTTCAAACTTGATGAAGACCAATATATTAATTTGTTCATTGATGGGATTATTCTTTTGGTATTTAAAAACAAACAAACAAACAAACAAACAAACAAACTTTGCCAAAAAATCTTGTTTTTTCCCTCTGCAGTTCCCTTTAGAAATTGCATAGTTTTAGACTTCACAGGAGGTCTATGATAAATTCTGATTTTTTTTTTAATTTTAGAGAGATAGAGAAGGCACAGGAGTGGGGGAAGGGCAGAAGGAGAGAGAGAATCTCAAGCAAGCTCCACACTAAGGACAGAGCCCCACACAAGGCTCAATCCTACAACGCTGGGATCATGACCGATGATCAAGAGGCAGATGCTGAGCCCCATGGACTGAGCTACTCAGGTGCCTCTTGATTTATTGTTATGTGATGTGAGGTGTGAGATTGAAATCCACTTATTTGCATATGAGTTTCTGACTGTACTAGTACCATTCCTTGAAAAGACTTGTCTTCTTCATAGAATTCCCTTTGCAACTCTGTTGAAAATCAGTTGTTCACATACGCATGCACTTATCTGCACTCCATTCTGTCTATCTTTGCGCCAACACTGCACTGGCTTGATTACTGAAATCTAAGTCTTGATTTCAAGACTTTCAGAAGTCTTGAAATCAGGTAATGATAGTCCTCAAATTTGGTCTTTCTCTTTATGTGCAATTTTTGGTACTCTAGTTCCTTTCCATTTCCCACTGAATTTTTGCTTTTCAGTTTTCAACTTAAAAACTGTCCGTTGAGGGGCGCCTGGGTAGCTCCATTGTTTAAGTGACTTCGGTTCAGGTCATGATGTCACGGTTTGTGAGTTCGAGCCCCATGTCAGGCTCTGTGCTGACAGTTCAGAGCCTGGAGCCTGCTTTGGATGCTGTGTCTCCCTCTCTCTCTGCCCCTCCCCCGCTCACACTCTGTCTCTCTGTCTCAAAAATAAATAAACATTAAAAAAATATTTTAGGGGAGCCTGGGTGGCTCAGTCGGTTGGGCCTCCGACTTCAGCTCAGGTTATGGTCTCACACTCCGTGAGTTCGAGCCCCATGTCGGGCTCTGCGCTGACAGCCCAGAGCCTGGAGCCTGCTTCGGATTCTGTGTCTCCCTCTCTCTCTGCTCCTCCCCTACTCATGCTCTGTCTCTATCTAAAAAAATAAATAAATAAAAACATTAAAAAATATTTTAAAAACTGTCAGTTGCCCTATTGACACTGTATTAAAACTGGAGGTGAAACTGGAGAGAACTGAAATACTAAATAACACTGAATCTTCCCACCCGTGAACATAGCATGCATGTCCCTTTAACACAGGTACTTTCCATTTCTCTTAGCAACATTTTACATTTTTCACTGTTTTCCAAATGTTCTGTAAGATTTATCCCAAAGAATTTCATATGTTTCCTGCATCTTATAACTGGTATTATTGTTATTATTATTTACAATTTTTTGTTGCTATTTAAATACTTTTGATTTTGTATATTGATTTTTTTTTAATCTCACAGCCTTGTGATTGTTAGCTCTGGGAGACTTTTTAAAGACTCCATTTGATTATCCACTTGGATGGTCATTCCATCTCTCAGTGGACAGTTTAATGCCTCCGTTTTCAGAGAATGTATTCTTGTTTTGTTTTTGTTTTTGTTTTGTTTTGCTTCATTTTACTGGCTAACACTTCTGGTATAATATTGAATAGAAGTAGCCAGAACAAATATTTGTGTTTTATGACTCATTTTAGAGGGAAGGCATTAAGTCTTTCAACACTAAGCATACTGCTAGCTGAAGGTTTTTCATAGGTACTGTCTATCATGTTGGAAAAGTTCACTTATATTCCTGGTTTGCTGAGAGCTTTATCAGGAATAAATGCTGACTTTTGTCAAATGCTACTTCTGAGATATTATAGTCTCTTCTTTATTTTGTTAGTATAGTAAATTACGTTGATTTACAAATGTTAACCCAATCTCTTGCATTCCTGAGATAAATCCCACTTGCTCATGAAACCTTACCATTTTTATACGTTGTCGGGTGCTATTTGCTAAAACTTTATTTAGAGTTTCTGTATCTATGTCCATGATGCATATGGTCTGTAGTTTTCTTTTTCCAAAATACCTTTATCTGTGTTCAGTTTCAGATTATTGTGGGCCTCATAGAATGAGTTGTAAAGTGGAACTCTAAGCAACACGTCTTTTTTCCAAGGAGTAGGAGGGGTCTCTTGACCTCCACTGCCCAACTTTATGGCCTGGGAACTCTCTCAAGGAACTCAGCTGAGTTAGTCATAAAGCATATACCTCTTTGGTTTCATATCTCCCAGAATCGTTGTCATTGCCTGCTGTACAGAGACTTGAAAACTGTTGTTTTATATGTTTATCCATTATTCTTGTTTCAAGTGACAAGAGAAATCTGGTTCATTTTACTCCATTTTGGCCACAAGCTGAAGTTGGAGCCAATTGTCAGTTGAAGACAGAACTAAGATTGTCAATTTGAGAGACTTATTTTATTTTTTATGAGGGCACAAGAGTATCATGTCTAACAGATGTTACAATGACTGGTGTATGAGGCAGACATTTATTTAATAGGCACATGCTTTGGTCTCTCTGTCACTATCTTTGTTAAAATTACACATTTGAAACAAGAATCTAAAACTTTAGAGTAGTGTGGACTATGCATTTCTCATCTTTACAGCTCTCATGTGATTGTGCATAGAACCTTGCTCACTTTCAGCACTAAAGAATGAATGTTCCCAGGCACACTTACACAGCTTTTTTGTGTGTATGTTTTCTTGGTCTGTGGCCTTCTATAACTTTGTCTATCTGAGTTTCCCTGCTACCCTTTCCTGAACTCTCTTTTTATGGGTATAATATTTTTTGAATCATTTCATCAACGTGCTTCCACTAAAAATTGATTTCAAAGTATCCAAGCATTTCAAATTAGCTTAACCTTCTTCATAGTTCTTTAAGGACAAATTTAAATTGCTATTTTTCATTTAAAAGGAAGCCAGGGCTTCCAAAATATTCACAAGATCATTTTATTTGTATCCAAATTCTAAGTAATTGTGCATGGCAGACAGTATTTAATGGTTAATATTTAATTATCTAAATTGATGGTGTCCAACAAAAATATAATATGAGCTGCATATGGGATTTTTAATTTCTAGTAGGAAGATTAAAAATAGAAAAGAAACTGGTGAAATTAACTTTAATGTTATATTTAATTTGGCTCAATACATCCAACATATTATCATTTCGCCATTGATTCAATAAAAAAGAAATGCTAATTAATGTATTTTATATTCTTTGTTTCATACTAGGTCTTCAAAATCCAGTACATATAAAATATTTACAGCACATTTCAATCAGACTAGCTACTTTGCAAGTGCTCAACAGCCATATATGGCCATACCATACTGGATAAGTGAGATCTAGATAATACTTTCATTTTATGTTTGTTTGTTTATTTATTTGGAGAGAAGGAGAGGGAGAAGGAGAATCCCAAGCAGGCTCCATGCTCAGCAAGGAGCCCAATGCGGGGCTTGATCTCACAACCGTGAGATCATGACCTGACCCAAAATCAAAAGTCCAACCCTTAACCAATTGAGCCACCAAGGCTCTCCATAATACAATGACTTCTGAGGTCATTTTCAGCAACTATAGTAAATCATTGCTAGGATTCAATTTGCCTGGCATGCTAATAAACCATATTTTCTTCGTATATCAGCACATGCCTGAAATTACCAACAAAGTCACTGACTAGTTTGAAAACTTATAGTTGTTGGGCTTAGAATGGCCACAACAGCTGCTGGCTGTGTCACTTATCAATTCTGAGACTTACTAAGATTTTTGATATCCTTGTGTCTCAATACTCTAACCCATTGAATAAGTATCACTTTTGTGGTTTCAAATTCATAATTTGATTTGAAAATCAAATAAAATAGATGTGAGTAGGGTTTAAAAATATAAGATATGATCTAGAATTAGAACAGGAAATTTTTCTGAACAAAATGTCTTCAATTTTTGTCTTAGCTTGACTAAACTTCAGAAAGGCTTCTTCCTGATTCTGATTCCTGACCTGCCTTTTCTTAGAACATTTACTCTAGAAAACTTGTAACTGTCCATTTTCTTTCAGCAGTGGTAGCAAGTATTACATTTTATTCAAGAGTCAAGGTAACAGAAAGATGTTAGCACCTTAAATATGTAATTCAGCCTCATTTTTAAAAAGTTTTACTTTGGGGGCGCCTGGGTGGCGCAGTCGGTTAAGCGTCCGACTTCAGCCAGGTCACGATCTCGCGGTCCGTGAGTTCGAGCCCCGCGTCAGGCTCTGGGCTGATGGCTCGGAGCCTGGAGCCTGTTTCCGATTCTGTGTCTCCCTCTCTCTCTGCCCCTCCCCCGTTCATGCTCTGTCTCTCTCTGTCCCAAAAATAAATAAACGTTGAAAAAGTTTTACTCTTAATTAATTAATTTACTATTAATATTATTATTTTTACCTTTTGTCCATTCTTTCTGAGGTGTGTATCTTTTTATTTTTTATTTTATTTTTTTAATGTTTATTTATTTTTGAGAGAAAGGGAGAGACAGAGCGTGAGCAGGGAAGGGGCGGAGAGAGAGGGAGACACAGAATCTGAAGCAGACTCCAGGCTCTGAGCTGTCAGCACAGAGCCCGATGCGGGGCTCCAACTCATGGACCGTGAGATTATGACCTGAGCCAGAGTCTGCTGCTTAGCCGACTGAGCCACCCAGGTACCCCGTGAGGTGTGTATCTTTTTAAATATCTCTTGCCAGTTACACAATCAAGAAATATCTTTTCTCAAAGATCGGGGAGTGAGTGTCTAGGAAGAGAGTGCCCCTTTCCAGTCTCTGTGGGAGAGTGGGAGCCTAATTGGTAAACACCTTTCTGGAGTTGTAGAACTACTGGATAACACTGACTTTTCCTTTGAGCAAAGCCAAGTAGCAAACGACAATGGCCTCTGTCTCACCCGGCACACGCAGACACATCCACACTTCACCTCCACCCGACCCTCTGTTTCAGCAGAATTGAGCTGAGATTTAATTCTGGTCTCTCTTCTGTATTGCCATTGCCTTGAATAAAGTCTCTGTCACCTGTTTAACCTTGTCAATATGAGTTTTGCTTTGACACCATCTTAATGAATTTGCTTTCTTCTCTGATTTAAAGGAATCTAGACTTGAACACTTAAGCTTTGCATCTAGGGCGACTCATTTTCCAGGAAGTCAGCATCACCTAATCAAAACAAGCTAAATGGTTTAGAAGATGGGAGAAATCAACTCTGTATCTTCTACGAGATCATCTTATGACCTTGGGAAAGTGGCTGATACCTCTGAAAAAGGGTTTCCT
The DNA here is from genome assembly GCF_018350155.1 of Leopardus geoffroyi. Classification (NCBI taxonomy): domain Eukaryota; kingdom Metazoa; phylum Chordata; class Mammalia; order Carnivora; family Felidae; genus Leopardus; species Leopardus geoffroyi. The sequence goes on along the minus strand of NC_059327.1, from coordinate 23,304,690 downwards.
CCTCCACAAGATGAGAGGATTGGGTAAAGAGAACTCTTAAATTGCCTTTGAATTTGAACCTCTTTCAATCTATTCTTGCTTGAGCCCTGTGGATTATTTAGGCTGAACCAGTGCAGCCGTATTTTTAATCAGTTAATTCACATCAACTTTATGTACATGACAGGAGACTTTTTTTTTAAGTCTAATGAACATTTTCACATTTACAACAGGAAATGAATTAAACACGTATATTCCCTGAGGGTGAGAATGAGGTACAATTTTTTTCCACCTATAAAGCAGCTGCTATCACTGTTTGCTGACTTGCAAATCATTACTGAATGCTTCAGCACATCTTTTTACTTGTTGACATTGTGCAAAGTCAGCTCTTGAACTGCCCATAATTGCTGGACTCATGATTTGCTTTTTTTTTTTTTTATTCCCATATAGAAAAAGATTTGATTAGTAGTATACGTTGCACAATACATTTTTATGGTACTTTTTAAAAGCCTATGTTGTAATTCAAGTTCTCACCTTAAACAGAAACACAAGACTGTTGTTTTATATGGCATCTGCTGTATTCTTGAAAATCCATCTGGGAAATTAAAATTAGCATGTGATGCCTATAGCACCACAGCTTTCATCAGAGTATACCTGGCAGCAGGAAGAGCTAGGCTGAGGAGCATTTACTAGGTTCTGGGTCAGTGACTCCCATATTCCGTGCGCTTAAGAATTACTTAGAGACCTTTCCAAACTTCCAAAGCCCAGACCACACCCTAAGCTAATTAAATCACAACCTCTGTAAGTGAAATGCAGCATCAGTCTTTTTCAAAGCTCCCTGGGTATTCCAAAGTGCAGACAAACATGGGAATCACTATGCTGGGCTCTGTGCTGATACTCTGCAGACGTGACTTTAGAGTCATTTTCATAACCATCCTATCAAGTGCACATCCTGTTAGAAGCAGTAGTCCATAATACTACAATTAGCCAAATACTTGCAAGCAAAACTACTTTTGCAAAATTCACTTGGGTGAAAAAATAAGATAAGTTGAGGAAGGGAGTGAAGAGTTATCACTTCTGCTCTCCAGGTGGCCCCGCGTCCGGACATTTAAAATTCCCAGCTATTTGAAGCGGGGAAAGGACTTCAGGCTATCTCTCTATTATCTCTCCAAGGTTTAGTTCATGGCTATGTTCAAAAAGAGACAGAACTAGAGAATCCCAGCCTCATAAAGGGGAATTGTATACCAGTGGTCCATCAAATCATACTAACAAGAAAATCTGGATCTGGTTCTCATTAAAAGCCTGGATACATAAAAAAAAAAAAAAAAAAAAAAAAGAAAAGAATCACAGACAATGAGGTGAAGGATGCATAGACTTCCATGCTAGTGAATCTAGATTTTTCCCTCTATGAGGAGAGGTGGACTCCTTACCCAAGGTTTATTTGGCTCTGTAAGGTTTTCACTGAAGTACATACACAGATATTTTTATTGATGCTGAATTGTATTTGAACCTGGAACTTCCAGCTTCTTCTGAGAGATGCTATAACAAATGTTTGTTACTACCTTTGATGTCGGAGACAGAAGTCGGTAAATGTTTCAGTGATAAGCCACGGGAGCCCCTTTACCTCATTACTGGGGCCAGGAAATTCTGAGCTTTCCCATAAGAACTGGTGTGTTTTCACCTGCTCAGCAGCCTTTTTTTTTGTAACTTCACCTTTTCCTTATGCATTTTGCTCACGAAGCTTGGACCCCAATCTGGGCTCTTGTTTCATACTCAACAAATCCAGATATACAATGTTTTTCATACCAATAGTCCCTCTGAAATAATATTCCTGCTTTAATTACCTCTAGCATCCCTGACATCCCTGGTTTCTTATTTTTAAGTTATTATATGAGTTTCGTAAGCTCTCTTGTAGCTTATAAATATATTTATAGGTATTTATTTTTACATCCCTTGTAACATGTCTACCTCTAGCTATGAAGTTTTCTGACAACAACACATAAAATCGAAACACATGTTCCTTCATAGCAATGTTACTCTCTAGTTAGCAGGAGACCCCTACGAGCATTCAACGAAGAATTAGAAAAGATACATAGTGCGAAAATATGACAAAATAAGATGAAAACTTACACCATCACATACCAGTGTTAGTCTTAAGATAACTGTTAATCCTGCCTGAGAATTCATGAATTATAGAACACTTGCATTGCTTCCATTCAGATGAATCTCTGAGTGGTAAGAATCAAGAAAAGAAAAATAGGCCACATTTAGCACCTGACCTATCATATGTAATGCTTTGAGATCTGAAAAATAATTTGCTTTAAAATTTGAACGAAGTATACCGCTGAACTTAAAATTACACTCACCTAAAGTTATTTGTGGTTATCATTTCTCGGTGAGCGGTGCATTTCCCACACAAGCTACGGCATATGGAGAATACTTGAGTCTACCAATGCACTTGCCCTGAGAGAAATTTAGTCCTTTGTGGTGTTGTAATCCCTTTTCATGGAGAGCATTCACTCCCCTAAAAATAGTTTTCCTGGCATAGCTGGTACAGAAACATATGTGAGAGAATTCTGCTAGACATATCATTGAGGACAGGTGTTACGGGTTCTTCACAGTTGAACCCCCACTGCACCTGGGTTCTGAAGTTCTTGAAGGAAAGAGGGCTCCCCTGTCCTATCAGCAGCACACAGAACAGTGCCTGGAAGAAAGAAGGCACTAAATACACATTTGCTGAAGGAATAATGAGGGGAGGTCTTCACCCAACACTGAACAACTATTTAAGATCTACTTAATCCGCTGGTGAACATTTGCTTTGTCACCAGGTCTGAGTCGTGCTTTATCATGACCCACAACTACTGCATCGTTCTTTTTCTTTCCTTAGAATCATGAGAGCTTATTATATGCACAAGGCACATTGTAAGGTATTTTACATGTCAGTTCATTTAAACCTAATGATATTATCATTTGCTTTTAAAATACAGGAAAATAAAGACAGAGATTAAAACATAAAAACAAAACAAGCTTAACTATGCAACCAGCACAAATGGCAAAGCCCAAATTTGAACCAATGTTGCCCTAAGACACCCCCTCTACAACTTGGGGATGATTTCATGCCACCCACTTCCCCTTCCGTGCTGACTATTCACAGTCCTGAATCTCCCCTTTCTCAGTTATTGGTAGAATTGGTAGAGGAATTCAACCAGCTTGTCATATGCCAGTTCAACTATTCTCTATTTCTTTACATTTTTACTTTGTTTTCAAAAAGTTATTTTACATAAATTACGTCTGTTTGCCTTTGATGTCTTTTACCCTAAACTTCTATCAGAGTGGCTTTTGCTTATTTTTTTATACCAGCTTTTATCACTGTTTAGCCTTAGATGGCTTTTGTTACCTGCAATGCTAACTTCCAGTAGATCTGAAGCATGTCTTGAGCTCATGGTTTTCGATGTATTCTATGCTATTAAATACATTAAAAAAAAATAAAGTAAGGCTTTATGGAGCACCTCTTATATCTCTGACACAAAGAGAGACCGATGAATTGATTAACTATTTCCTGACATCAAAGAGTTTTCTATGTTCTTTTTTTTTTTTTAAATCTTTTGTTTTTTTTTTTTTTTTAACGTTTATTTATTTTTGAGACAGAGAGAGACAGAGCATGAACGGGGGAGGGTCAGAGAGAGAGGGAGACACAGAATCTGAAACAGGCTCCAGGCTCTGAGCTGTCAGCACAGAGCCCGATGCGGGGCTTGAACTCACGGACCGCAAGATCGTGACCTGAGCCGAAGTCGGACACCCAACCGACTGAGCCACTCAGGCGCCCCGAGTTTTCTATGTTCTTAAAGAGACAAGATATAAATTCAAAATAAACAAAAACATTCAACCTGAATGTACTCAACTGTGTTGCTCCAGGTAACTTCAAAAATAATTTTTGGGGCGCCAGGGTGGCTCAGTCAGTTAAACCTCCAACTCGATTTTGGCTCAGGTCATGATCTCATGGTTCCTGAGTTCCAGCCCTGCACTGTTAAGTGTGGAGCCTGTTTGGGATTTTCTCTATCCCTCTCTCTCTACCATTCCACCCTACCCTCCACTCTCTCAAATAAATTTAAAAAAAATTTTTTTGTTTATTTATTTTTGAAAGAGTCAGAGAGAGACAGAGTGTGAGCAGAGGAGGGGCAGAGAGAGGGAGACACAGAATCTGAAGCAGGCTCCAGGCTCTGAGCTGTCAACACAGAGCCTGATGTGGGGCTTAAACTCACAAACCACGGGATCATGACCTGAGCCAAAGTTGGACACTCAACCGACTGAGCCACCCAGGTGCCCCTAAAAAAATGTTTGAATGATGGCTTATTCTTGTCATAAAAATAAGTAATTTGGTATGACCACACACACACACACACACACACACACACACACACACAGACAAACACATTTAATTCCAATAGATAAATATTTTGGAACTGCTAAGTTTTATTTTCAGAATATCTTCAATTATCGCATATATAATTCAAACACCAGGATCCCGAAAATTTGTAGCCATTAAAAATTAAATGATCTACAAAGATGGGAAAGGAACATAAGATGCTTACATAATCCTTTTTGGAATTTCAAATGGATATGCCTTTTTTATGTCCTTTCTGCTACAGTTATTCAGTGTTGCTTTTTAATGTTAACTGCTACCACATTATCTCCCCTGAGAAAACTTTACATAAAGAAGTGAATGAGGCAAACCTTGGGCAGAGACTGCATTTTAGAAGATATTTGCTAAGTGCACTTGAATCAAAGGCGCTTATTAATACCGGTCCCTAAAATTCAAAGCCATGTCTTTTAAATCAACTAACAGTCTGCACTAAAGAATGTTTTCACTTACTTTTTCCTAAACATGTTAGACTGATTATTAGGATATGAAAAGGAGAGATAGCTTTGGGTCAGTGAAAACAATAATCCTTAAAATTAAGAAAAGTGGGGGTGCCTGGGTGGCTCAGTCAGTTAAGCATTTGACTTCAGTTCAGGTCATGATCTCGTGTTCTGTGAGTTCGAGCCCCGCGTCAGGCTCTGTGCAAACAGCTCAGAGCCTGGAGCCTGCTTCACATTCTGTGTCTCCCCCTTCTCTGACCCCCCCTGCTCATGCTGTGTGTTACCCAAATGAATAAATGTTAAAACATTGTTTTTAATTTTAAAAAGTGATCAAAAGGCAGTTTTTCTTTTTCCTAGTTTCCACTAATTTGTTGCTTTATGTGTTATCTTTTCTCACTCTATGTTAAAAACCAGTAGTAACATATTTGTACATTTAAGATTGTTTTTTGAGACAGAGACAGAGAGCGTGTATGGGGTGGGGGGCAGAGGAGAGCAAGAGAGAATCTTAAGCAGGTTCTACACTCTGCAGGGAGCCCAAGGTGGAATTGGATCCCAAAGAGTCTGATGTCATGACCTGAGCCAAAATCAGGAGTTGGCCGCTTACTCGACTGAGCCCCATACATTTTCAATTTTTAATAATCATCTTTCAAATAATTATCTCAAATATTCCTCATGGCAAACTTAGGAAACATGTAACCACCAATTCACCAATTGAGATATCAAGGTTTAGAAAAGCAAAATGGGGCAAAGATGACATCTAAGGGCAAAGATGCCAAAGCTCAGGCTTCCTGGCAGACAGGCATGGCCATGTGACAGCATTCCGACCTATGGATTGAGGTAGACATATTGAGGGACATTGCCTCCCTGGCTGAAAAGGAAATTTCTTGGCCTGGTCACACTCCCTCTCCCCTCCCCTGCCCAAGGAGAGAAAATGAGCCATATCTGATCAAGCAGATTATTATCAAGAAAATAAATGATGGGAATACAAGCTGGTGCAGCCACTCTGGAAAATAGTATGGAGGTTCCTCAAAAAACTAAAAATAGAACTACCCTACGACCCAGCAATTGCACTACTAGGCATTTATCCATGGGATACAGGGGTGCTGTTTCAAAGGGGCACATGCACTCCCATGTTTATAGCAGCACTATCGACAATAGCCAAAGTATGGAAAGAGCCCAAATGTCCATCAACAGATGAATGGATAAAGAAGATGTGATATATATATATATATATATATATATATATATATATATACACACACACACACACACACACACACACACACACAATGGAGTATTACTCGGCAATCAAAAAGAATGAAATCTTGCCATTTGCAACTACGTGAATGGAACTGGAGGGTATTATGCTAAGTGAAATTAGTCAGTCAGAGAAAGACAAAAAATCATAGGACTTCACTCATATGAGGACTTTAAGAGACAAAACAGATGAACATAAGGGAAGGGAAACAAAATAATATAAAAACAGGGAGGGGGACAAAACAGAAGAGACTCTAAAATATGGAGAACAACCTGAGGGTTACTGGAGGGTTTGTGGGAGGGGGTTTGGGCTAAATGGGTAAGGGGAATCAAGGAATCTACTCCTGAAGTGATTGTTTCACTATATGCTAACTAATTTGGATGTAAGTTTTAAAAAATAAAAAATAAAATAAAATAAAAGATAAAACAGGAAAATTTCCTAGCATTTCTAAAAAAAGAAAAGAAAAGAAAAGAAAAGAAAGGAAAAGAAAAGAAAAGAAAAAAGAAAAGAAATGAGAGGGAGGCAGAGAAGGAAGCTGTATGAAAACTACTTCTCATTGGTCAGAAAGCCTGGGAAACCCAGCACACTCACATGAAACCCAAAATGTTCTCCCACCTGTTTCATCCACTATATTTTAAGGGTTTAAATTTTTTCTTACGGTATCTTTGTTTGCCTTAATTAGTATAGAAATATGTATGTATGTATCTATCCACCTATCTATCTGCCATCATCCATGCATGCATTCTCTATCCATCCAGATCCTTAGCCTATTTTCCTTCTCAATTTCACTGCTTACTCCATACCATAGTTCATCACTTGACATCTGGATGGCTACAATAGCATTCCCTTTGCTCATAAACTCTCCTTGACACAACTCACTAAACATAAGACTGCCATACTAAATCTTACTTAAATATGACATGTATAAAATTGTTCTTCTTGTTCAGAAGTCTACTATCCATTCTTATTTGCTTTGGAATAAAGCACATTCTCTTAGTCTTACACTGAAAGCTCTTCCAATTTGATCTCCCTCTATCTCCTACACTGAAATTACCTCATAGCCACTCAGTCCAAATCCCATCTCTTCTATCAAATCTTGCCCAACTAAATTAGCTCCAAATTCATTGGTTTCATAATCTTCCATACTTCTTATTGGCATCAAAATATATTTTATATATCAATATAAATATATGTCTATATATATATATATATGTATATATATATATATAATATGTTTATCTCTCCACCTGTATTAAAATGCTGCCCAAATGAAGGGAACACTATTTAGACTTCTTTAAGGACTACCTCTGTGACTCATTGTGGGAGGAAGCACCTGGTAAAAGTTTGATGCCTACTGAAATAAACTGAGTTAATTCTGCGGGCTTCCTATCTGCAAAAGCAAGGAGAAGGGTGAATATATTTCTTCATAAGAATAACCCTCAGCATTAAATTGCCTTAACTATCCAAACAACGCATTAAAAACCAGAATTGAATGATGTCCCTTTATATTTTCTTTCATGCCAACTCAAATCCTGATGAGTTTTTGTTCATATGGCCCCAAAACTTGAAGGCTCCAATTTACTACAGGTAATATACATGATCTACGAGCAGCATATGCGTAAGTGTATATAAGAGAAGAAGGCATGACAATGAATAAGATGTCTTATAAATAAGCCCCAGTGAGTAAGATCTACCACATACTTTAATCCGAATGCATTTTCCACTTGGAAGTATGACAGCCAGGTCAAATGTATTCCTTATTTAAGAAAATAGCATTTCAAAAGGGAATGACAATGTATGAAAATACAAATAAGATCGAAAGAAGTCTTTTTTTTTTTTTCTTGCTGGACACTAGGGATGGCGGTTATTGTCTCAAGTGACTGAGACACCTGCTTCATAATTTACAGGTTGTGTGATTTTGAGCAAATTATTTGATTTCATTGATCCTCAGTCTCATCATAGAGAAAAATAAGATAACTCACCTTTCTCACAAGATTGTATTGGGCGTATACTGTACTTTTATCATTAAAATTTTTAGTACAATAGGTGTAAATTAATTTCTAGTTTCTCATACCTTCTTGAGAAATTGGATAAGAAGATTATCAAAATGGCGTTTGGAATCAACGCTACCACATTTCACGTATAAGGAGTTTCCGTCATTTACAAGCCATAGGATGTCTTCCAAGTTACTCAGAACATTCTAACTTCATGTTCCTCATCTGTACAATAGGGACAATATTTCCTACATTATGTGGCAGCCGTGAGCATAGACTAAATTTATAAATGCAGTGTTAAGTACAGTGATTGTTAAATTGTAAATGCTCAATTTAACAGTTTTGCTACAGAGAAACTAAATTACACAACATTTTTTATCTTAATTTTTCAAATTCAAGATGGAATTTTGGGAGAGGCTCGCACTAACGAACACCTACAAATCAGCTTCTTTGATGTGTGATTTACCACTAGAAGAGACAACCGCTACTTATCATTAGAACATTTATTAAGTGTCTACGATGTTTTATTTTGCTATATGTCATAGATCTGGTTAAAGAGCGCAGATTCTGGAGACAGATGGTATAGTTTGTATCCCAACTCATCCACCTACTAGCTGTTTGCCCTTGAATGATTCATCTAATCCCTGCTTCCTCATCTGTAAAACTGGATAATAAAACTACATACCTCACTGGGTTGTTGTGTGGATGAAATGGGTTAATATCTATCAATGACATATTTAGAACATAGTATTATATAAATACCAGGGGTTTTCACAAATTAGTAAACATCTGCAATACTCTTTGGAGGGAAGTAAGCTTATTACCATTTTACAGAAGAGAAACTTGAGGCTCAGAAGGCCCAATGGCTTTCCTAACAAGACAGGTAGGGCATCAGACCCTGGATCTCCTCTCTCCTAAGCGCATTTACATTTTACTGTATCAGAATAAAGCCTTTACTATACTGGATACCTATTACACCTTTATATTCTTCTACTTCTTTATATATTCAACCATGTAAAATTATATTTTATTACACATGCACCACAAACTCTTTATTATCTCAGGTTCTCTCAACCAATACTCTCTTTTAATTCAGATTTATACCAGATCAGTAGGTAACATAAAAAAGTACAAGAGTGGAGTGATATTTGAATATTTCACCTAATGGCAATGCTATTCTCATAAAAATTACCTTCAAGAACCTCTTTATTCCTTTTATTATGGAAAATCCAATCATATTCATAAATATAGAAAAGAGTATAATGGACCCCCCCCATGTAATTATCAACCCAGGGACGATATTGTTTCATCCACACCTTCCATCCTCTGGTATTATTTTGAAGTAATTTCCAGACAGCCTAATATTTAGTCTGTGACTATCTTAGTATTAAACTATGGCTCTGACAAAACATAACTGGAATTCTATTATTGTCCATAAAACAATAAAAATTGCATTGTATAAGCAAATCACAAATCTGTATCTCTGTTTTCCTTGATTGTCTTATGATTTAAAAAATATATATTTATTTTTGCCAAATACAAGTGAATTCCACATCTAGAAATTATTCTTTATGTCTCTAACTTTTCCTTTAATCTATAGAATTTTACTCCTCCATTTCTTTTTATCTGGTATGTTTTGTAAAAACCAAAGTGAGGGTTTTTTATTCTATGGAGTGTCCTATAACCTGGATTTTGTTTACACAACCCCGTTCTATCACTTCACTTGCTTTTTGAACACTGTGTGTGCTAGAAGTTGGACATTTGATCTAGATGCTTGATTATATTCAGGTTTGAATTTTTGGCAATAAATGTCTTTTCAATGATGTAATATTATAAAGTTGCTAGATCTTGCTTTTTTTCTAATGCCCTCTAGGACACTTTTGAATTTTTGAACTAAAATTAAATTACTTTTGGCAGGCTATACTTATATTTTCAAACCTCTCCTTAGTGTATTTTAGCATTCTGCGTTTAGGGATGTTTTCAACATCATTATTGTTATTTTCACTAACTTAACACAGAAGTTTTGATATTCTGGATACTTGTACCACATTCATGATCCATTTGTGGATTTTTTGTGTAGTATGTATGGATTCCAGTAAGATCACTATTAATCTCACTTTCTCTTTAAAATTCAAGATCCTTGGGCGCCTTCGTGGCTCAGTTGATAAGCATCTGACTTCAGCTCAGGTCATAATCCTGTGGTTCATGAATTTGAGCCCCACATCAGACTCTGTGCTGACAGCTCAGAGCCTGCTTCAGATCCTCTGCCCCCCCCACCCCCTGCCCCTCCCTGCTCTCTCTCTCTCTCTCAAATAAACATTAAAAAAGAAAGAAGTCTTACTATTAAAAAGAAATAAAAACAAAATGTCAAGATTCTCTATTAAGCTGATAACTACCCCCATTTCTTTAGTCCCAAATTCTGTTTATTTGAGGTCAAATACCCAAAGATCAAATATGAAAAAAATGAAATAATATTCTTAAAGGATGTGACATTAGAAATGAATACATTTGGGGACACCTGTGTGGCCCATTGGGTTAAGTCTCCAACTTTGGCTCAGGTCATGATCTTGCAGTTCATGAGCTCAAGCCCCACATTGGGCTCTGGGCTGACAGCTCAGAGACTGGAGTCTGCTTCAGATTCCGTGTCTCCCTCTCCCTCTTTGCCCCTCCTCTGCTCATGCTCTATCTCTCTCTCTCAAAAAAAAAAAAAAAAAAAAAGAAAGAAATTAAAAATTTTTCAAAAATAAATGAACACATTTGGATTCTTATTTTTGCCTGTCCCTTCACTTACTAGACAGTCAATAATTCTAAAATTGAAGAAAACTACATAAGATGTCTTTTCTCTACATTTTTCCTTGCAATGGAGAGAACAAAGTGCCAGAAATTATGGAGTTTCACTGAAGCTGGCATTAGCTGGCTCTCATGTCCTGTTTTTAAGTATCAGAAGGCATACTGTCACACCTCTCTGAGGCAAGGAGAGAGGAGTGCATTGTTCCTTTTCCTATACCCAAATAACACACATGAAGTCACCTTATCTCAGACCATTTTCTGTCATAAGACAGAGAAACAAAGCTAAAAATGTATGAGAAAAATAGGGGGCTAAAGTGTCCCAAGATTTAGAGCCTGACCTCAATGCCTTGAATTACAATTCAAAATAAACAGAAAGCAGTTCAGAATGCAGGATGTGTGCTTAATGTATTCTATCCAGCTCACTGCCAGAAATGAATTGTTACATTGTGTACAAGTCAAAGCATCCAGGAGCGGCTTAAGGATGGGCTCAAGCAGACGGCATCATACACGTCCACTTAGCGCATCAGAAAAACAACACGGGCTGTATCTGAGTGCAGGTTGCTGGAGAACATCTCGCAAAACACCAGCGAAAGCCTAAACTTACTTGTTGAATATTTAAACTGATTTAGGACTGGGATGCTATGGTACAGTAAATCTCTAGGTCAAATAGCAAGCAACTTGTTTGAAATAAATGAAATAAATGAAAAAAAATAAAGAAAATAAATGAAACTTCTCAGACTCTTTGGTGTTTGGTAGGGGCCCCAATATTGCTGTTAAACTCTGAAATAATCAGATGTGAGGTTATTGAATTAGAAACCACCCATGTTAAATATAAATGATCTCTAGAACTATAGAACATTTATTAACATTCTATGTTGTAAATTACAGTCAATCAGTATGTATTATTGATATAATAAATTGACAAGTATTAAGTATTGTTTATATTCTTATGGTAAATTGCAGAAAAGATATCGTACTGTCATATACCAAAAATACCTCTAAAAATCCAATTCTTAAACGGGAGGCCATCCAGGGATATATCCAGTGCTGTCAAACATGGACTGTGATAAAGTAAATTACTTTGAGACTTTTAGTTACTATGTTCAAATTCATCGCAGTAATTGAACAAATCTGAAGTGATTTGCTTTTGATGAAATACTCAATCTGAGGTAAATTATATTTTCCTGCTGAATATGTAGAAATGTAGAATAGTATTTTACTCATTAAATTTATATATTTGTCAATTATATATTTAGGCTAAGTGCTGTATCATTCAATGTTTTTAAATTTTACATAACTGGGCTTTTTTTTAGAGACTCCCAGCTTGAAATCTAGTTGGAGAAAATGTGTTAAATGCAAGACACTCTGTCTGACCCAATTCTTCTCTATGTAAGATTGACCTGCAGACGCCCGAGGCAAACTTTCATGACCTGTCAATTTAATAATAAAACTTTAAGTAGACTATTTGAGTTTCTCATAAATAACTTTGTATGCACGATCAGGGATTAAAGTTCTGTCATCACTATTCAGTACAAGATTAAGTGTAAAAGGTGTGAAAAATATAAGAACAGAATATAAATGGTCAATTTATAAATCTTAACTGATGATTCATCATGAAATAATTTTCCTAAAATGAGCTTAAAGGATTTTTAAATTAAATAATACAGGTCTTAATGCCTATAGGTCAAACTTAGGTCTTCTGTTCCACACAGACAATATACTAAAGAAGAACAATTATTGAAAATGACCGAGAATACAAAACTGTGAATCACAATGTTTCTATGATTTGTTAAGTTATCCCCCTAAAGTATTTAAAGATTACTGGGTACATAGCAAGACATTTTCCTTCATAGATAAAAATGAAATACATTTTTTAAAAGACGTATTGAGCATTGGATCAAAAACACGGAAAATTTCAAAACTAAACTTCACCAGGAAAAATAATCAAAGAAGAAATGAAATTGTTTCAAATACCAAAAACACCCCGCTTGCAGACAGGAAAATAATATGCGTCTCTTTTTACATCCCACTTATTGTGTGTGATACTTTGATAGAACCATTTCTTTCTGATATTTCTACCAATAATTGACATACCCAGGATAATTTGAGTAGCCTCCTGCTACTAAATCTTGTACCCACTGCATCAGGCAAATACTCTAATGGTTGTTAATTTAAAAATTGTGATTCTGCACAGGACTCCCACTGGTAACTTTTCTTATGAACACACTGCCATCTTCCTTATATACCCAGGCATCCCTTTCCAAAATAGAGCAAAAATATTCTGAGAATCTTTTGGGAAAATATTCTTTGATCATAGGTGTCTTAAGAGGAAGAAATTTACCTACATTATTAACGATCACAATGTAATTAAATCAAAACCATTTACAGCTTTAATTTGAAGTTGTATTGCTTCATAATTAACCCAAATGGAGGATAAAGTAATTAATTTTTCAGGAAACAATTTCACTGCATAAAGTTAAATATCAATTAATATGTGTATTAAATTGCCAGTAGTGTTTTGAAAAATTAATTTGCTCCCAAACTTTCAGAGCAGCAGAAATTTTATCAGTGTCGTCTCAATGTCAAGTAATTCACAAGTAAAACACAGAGTGGACTAATTACAATAATCATTAAGGATATAATTATGGTTCTATTCAACTTTTCTTTTTTGAGCCTACCATCATAATTTTTATGATGCAATCTGAGAGACCCTTTGTACACTAATTTTTCTAGATACGAAATAGTGTTTTTAAATGTATTATTTTGGGAGGTACATGAAAACATGTCATTCTTTAGAAAAAATATAGAATCTGTGGTATCTGAACAATATAACTAGTTTATCTAGTAATATTAATAAAAATCAACTATACGTATGGGGCTCCTGGGTGGCTCGGTAGGTCAAGCGTCTCGGGCTCAGGTCATGATCTCGAAGTTCCTGAGTTTTGAGTCCCACATCAGCCTCTGTGCTGACAGCTCAGAGCCTGGCGACTTTTTCAGATTCTATGTCTCCCCCTCTCTCTGCCCCTTCCCCACTCGCACTCTGTTTCTCTCTCTCTCTCTCTCAAGAATAAATAAACATAAAGAAAATAAACTATATATAAATTTCACATACTTTACAAATTTTACAAATACAGCATTCTCTAAAATAGCCCTCAGAATAAAGGACAAACTTTCTGACAAAATCATCCACATTTTTCATGATATAAGATATAATATACTTTCTAGAGTTGACAATCATCACATAAAACTGACAACATCTATGGCTCTTCATTAAGAGTTCCTGTGGACACTTATATTTACACTAGCCGCCTTGATAAGCTTGATTTTCCCTATATTATAAAGTTCATTATTAGCTTAAATATGGGTCAAGAATAGTGTTCTTTTTACTATGAAGTAGAAATGATTACATTTCAAATCATACAATTTTTATGCAGCTATGTCTGTTTTTTTAATATTTTTAATACAGCATGGTAATACCAAAATAAAAAGCTATTACTCTATTAACTGGCCACAGGATTGCGCAGAAATACTTACTATGTGTTAAAACACATCTTAATAGAAATGTTTCACTGTGACAATAACAGACTCTGGGCTAAGAAGGAAAGATATAATTATTATGTTTTTCTTAAGAAATGTAGAAGAAAAATATTTTCAGAATATTAACAAATACATTTTTAATGTTTATTTATTCCTGGGTATGGAAATTTACCACAGTCTCCACTAAATGAATCAAGGACTTTGGCCAGGTGGGCAGGGCGGCGGCAGGGTATAAAGACTAGAAAAATTAATAATTGCTCAATGTAGTTTCAAAAGATAATCTTGTTATTTCACAGGTTCTTAAGAAAGAAATGCTCTTTCGTGAGAGTCTAAGTGACTCAGAAATTCATTGAGCACTCAGGCCACAGAGTTTGTATTCTGAACATTAGATAGGAGAGTGAAACTTTCCTAGTTTATTCCCAGGGCAATGGAAATCCCAGATAGGTTTAGGGGAGTCTCAGTGCAGAAGGATCTGTAGCCATATTTTGGAATGGTAACTTGACAGATACAAAACTAGCAGGGAATACATATCCAAAATGGTGGTCTGAGTAGTGGCTTCAGTTATAACTGAGGAAGCTATATGGAAGGATGGTCCACGGTTGCTTACAAGAGGAGTATTAAGGGGAGTATTAAGGTGGGTAAGCAGGAGTCCACAGAGCAGGCTCCCAAAGGACCTTAGGGATTCTATTCACTAAGGAAGCATACGTCATATGAATATATTCAATTTACTGAAGAAAACCCTAAATTGCTCATGTCTCAATCCAGAAATAACCTAGTTACCCTCAACTGTCAAGGGTACTTTTCTGCCCTCCACAGAAGTGAGTCAGTGTTCCTTAAGTAAACATAAAGAGAGACAAGAAACATAGAGTTTCAGTTTTTCCTTATCCTATATTTGTTAGATAATCATTCATGCGTATTACAGAAATAAGTTAATAATCTGGGATTCTGGATGAACAACTAAACAGAAGACAGTGGGAGGCAGACTAGCACAGGAGGAGTGAAGTTTCTTGGGGTAGGCAGCTTTCTTTCAGTGTAAAGATGGCTGGTGGTAAGTTCCTGGAGGCAAGAATGACTAAGGCACTAGTAATAAAATAGTTATTTATATTTTAAATCCACACTGTTTCCTTTGTTGTTTGCTGCAGATCGACGCCTTTCCCTCCCAGTTGTAAAACGTCTGTCAAATGTTGCCCCATACACAGTCCTGCCCTTGGGTACTCTGTGAAAGTGAAAAAAAAAAAAAAATCAAAGCAGTGGCAATTAGCGTAACTCACTGCAAAAACAGAGCATCATGCTTAGTGTGAGAAATCAGAGTATAAACTGAAAATTTAGTGGGATACAGAGCCAGAGGTAACCTGCACCTTACAACCTCACGTAAAATAATGTCTCCTGAGATACTGTGAGTGTGAACCAAAGTAAGGGGTGGGATCCAAACTTATTAAATCTCAAAGGAACTTGCAACTTCTGCCCCAGCCTATGATTTAGGGGCATCTAGGCAGCATCTAGTAAGTTACGTAACACTCAAACACAATTTTTGGCAATAACGTTGTTTACGCAGGAACATTTTTTTTAAATTGGAAAATAGCTTCTTCACATGTAAAAGGGCACAATAATAACTATATTATGGGAAAACTACATTATGTATCTCAGTTTATTGTGAAGATCAAATAAGGTGGATATAAAAATTTTATAAATTGGAACATTACACAAAATATCAGGTTATCAATATAAGGTTACTACTAAAATATTGGACTCCAACATATCTAATATGCCCAGTAATCTCAACAGAAAGCATTTTAAGACTTTGTGAGTTACATTGTACTTCTATGCTTGTATTGTGTCCATTTCTTTATTTCTTAAGAAGCCAGGAGTATTTATATTTCCTGTTACGTGAGGGGTCATTTCTGAGAAGTACTAATTTATACAAAAATTCAAGTTTATTTTTTTTTTAATTTTTTTTTTCAACGTTTATTTATTTTTGGGACAGAGAGAGACAGAGCATGAACGGGGGAGGGGCAGAGAGAGAGGGAGACACAGAATCGGAAACAGGCTCCAGGCTCTGAGCCATCAGCCCAGAGCCCGACGCGGGGCTCGAACTCACGGACCGCGAGATCGTGACCTGGCTGAAGTCGGACGCTTAACCGACTGCGCCACCCAGGCGCCCCGAGACAGAATTCATTTTAAAATGATCAAAAAGCATGTCTCCTCAGACCTGCACTTAGATGACTGACAGGGCCACATGAAGGGTGAGAGGAAGGAAGGTTCTATAACAGCCTGATGATGGTTCCCTCATGGACATTACAGAAAGTTAGATGAAGGAAATCAGAACTGATAATGAGAGGCTCTCTATCTGGCATTTTCTCAAAGTTATAGCTATGGTTAGGGAAACATACCAAATGAACTCGAGATCTTGTGGATCTCCCCTTGATGTCCTGGTCACCCATGGCCACGATGTGACCCTCTGGCTTAGAAATGCTCTTTTCACAGGGGCTACTGCCTGTACGTAATAATTATTCAAAACCTAGCTCTTTGGCCAGCTTGACAGGCACTGAAACTTCTGCCCTGACTTCTACAGCGTATTCATTATTGGGGCACCTGGGTGGCTCAGTAGGTTGAGCAATCAACTTTGGCTCAGGTCATGATCTCACAGTTTGTGGGTCCGAGCCCTACATCGGGCTCTAGGCTGACAGTTCAGAGTCCAGAGCCTGCTTCTGATCCTGTGTCTCCCTCTCTCTCTGCCCCTCCCCTGCTCACGCTCTGTCTCTCCCCCTCTCTCTCAAAAATAAACAAACATAAAAAATTAAAAAAAGAAAATTAAAGCATGTTCATTAAATAGGGGCATCTACAATTATACAGGGGGATGCTTGGGTAATGGACAGCCCACCATTAATATTCTAAGTCTTGGTTGACTTTAATAAAAATATGCATAATCGAGTTCTTGCTATCAACCCAGAAGTGGTAAGGAGGGGGCTGCTTTGTGTTAAAAAATAAATAAATAAATACGATGTTGGGAGACTTCTCTTCCCTTAAGGTTGCTGCTGTAACTTTCTTAGCTTTCTTTTTAGAATTGTATCTACCTCTCTGTAAATTTCTGATTATTTGAAGCTAAGCACTTATTTCATTATCATGTATTCCTTTGTTTCTTTTCCTTCCCTACATAGACTGCCATCCAGTTAATTCTTAGTATCATATTTGCATACTTAATAGACTAAAGATATTTAAGGACACAGGGAATCCTAAGAAGGGTCTACACTGCCAGCTCAGAGCCCGATGGGGGGCTTAATCTCAAGAACCCATGAGATCATGGGCTTAGCAGACAGAGATCGAGAGTCAGATGCTTAACCACCTAGCCACCCAGGTGCCCCAAAGAATTTTAGGATTTTTATCAATGATAAAGTATTATTTCTCTACTATAAAAAAAAAAAAATATATATATATATATATATATATATATATATATATATATTCTTTCATGGATTATTCTGGCAAATGACTGAAAACATTAACTGTCATATGCATCTATGACAAAACACCCATTATCCCATCTGAAAAAAAAAAATCCTACCGGTGCTGTCAGGAAAATCCCACTGATAGAGTCTCTGTAAATAAGTAGCATATTTCTATAAGTGAATTAATTGCTAATAAAGATTAAAGCAAAAATATGTTAGCACACAGATTCTTTTTATCACAGTAAAATTTTTTCAAAGATCATATAATCCAGCTGCAATGCTTCAACTGAAAGTTAATTAGCTGTTATTAATATGTGATGATATTAATCAGGAGCATCAGGCTTCCATTATCTTCTGTGCCACTACAATGTAAGGCATCATTATACTTAAAATTTGTGCCATTAGAAATAGTACTAGCATGTCACTGCTTTCAACATAGGAGGTAAAGAAATGTAACTTACCAATTGTACTTCTCTCTTTTGTCAGAAACATTAAGAAGATTCAGCTAAGAAAAAAAAACATGCACTAAAGTAATGTGCCTCAAACATAAGAGAAAACTAGTGAAGCCATTGCAAAGTTATAATACTTGAAGGCCCAGAAACACTAACCTAAAAGGAGAAAAAGAAGCAGACGACTGTACATAAACAGTTTTTTCCCCAGTTCCTCAGCAAAGACAATGGGAAAAAACCATTCAGAACACGGTAACTCAGACTAAGCCATCTTTTTCATGAAAAATACAAACACTCCTTGGTAAAAACTAACCTTTGAATAAAATTCTGGGTTACAGTAGTAAGTTTCCTAGTGGTAAAATGATGTGATCTAGTTTACATATATATCCAGTGCCTAAGTGGCATGATTTTAATAGCAAAAATGATGATTGATAGCATGGCATCACTAATTACCTGTATTTAGTGCTTTGGAGTAAAAATTCAAAATAAATCCATTAAAAAATTAACCTTTTCATTAGGGATCAATCCTGTGTATAGATCCGAGTAGAAGATTCATCCGGACTTGTCTCATAACTTTAAGGCAGTTTTAAATTGTCATGACAAGTTTAACAGCAACGGCGAGGAATTTTAGAAGGTATAAATCTCTACCTGAAGGCAATTATTAATATCTGAGTCTTGTGTGGATTTTCAAATCTTTTATTTATTTTAAGTAGGTTCCATGCCCAGCATAGAGCCCAGTGCGGGACTTAAACTCACGTCCCTGGGATCAAGACCTTAGCTGAGATCCAGAGTCAGATGCTGAACTGCCTGCAGGCATCCCCAGGTTTTCAATTCTTAAATAAAATTAGGATATGGATGCAGCAACATGTTGAATACATTTTTATGCTCAGATTCAACACAGACCTATATATAACTATTGACTTTTAAAAATTTTGCAAAAAACTATTCTGTTTCCATATCATCTAGCTGATGACATCGGTTATTGAGCAAAGAGATTCATTATAGAACTCTAACAATTTATTGAATTTATACTCTACTTTAGGATTGCATAGCAAGAATTGGGTACTTTTGTAATCTTGGGTACACACAGATTTAAGGTCCAGTGAATTGTCTTATCCATACCTGGGGGTGTTTCTGCCTGGTTGATGGTTGGCAGAAGCATTTGGGTGGACACTTACTGATTCCAACTGGTTATCTCTTCCTTATTCTGACTGGTTCAGAGAAAATAATGTATGACTGTTATTCTATAAACACACACATGTGAGAAACTGTGCAAGTCAGTCACTTACCAAATGCATGGGGTTTCTATTAGGTATAAAGCATTTTTCTTGGATAAAATAAGGTCAAGCCATTTTCGGAAATACAGGTAAATAAGATTGCCATTGTCATGCATGCTAATACTTGCTGAGACAGATGCTAATTGTGTCTAGAAGAGGCCACAGTAAGGCAAAAGAAAGCCACCTGGAAAAGGTGAAATGTGCATTGACGTTTGAAAGGTACTAGGAAAAGGTGAAATGTGTTTTGAAGTTCGAAGTGTGAAAGTTAGCAAGGCACAGAGAAAGAAAAAGGAGAAAGGGGCACTCCTTAATAAAGGAAATGACATTTGCTAAAGCAAGGAAAAGGAAGACACAAAGGTGTACATAGAAGGTGCTGAGGCCCTGGCAAGAGGGACTGAAAGAGTGAGCAATGCTACAGAAACAGTTCAGGGACAGATGGAAAAGCAACTCGGTACCTGAGTTCAACATCAGTACCAAAGACTGGGGGAATGAAATGGCTCTCTGAGCTTCAAGGTGAAATTGAGTCAGGAATAACTCAATACAATTTGACAACACAGAGAAAGGCTTGTTCCCGTAAGGATGAACTACATCTGCACATTTCTAAGGTGTGATTTCAGAGATCTGGGAAATACCTAGCCTCATCCCCCAAACTCATCTTCCTGTCTCTGGTTGATTCATCGGATGTTGCCTTTGTTGGGGGAGGGGGTTCCGCTTTGCAGAAAAGTTGTGCGAATTTACCAGGCTATTTTGCATATGTAGAAATTAAAGCACAGAAAAGGTCAAATCCTATTCTTGGTTGCACAGTGGTTGGATTGGGATGACAAGCCAGGCAGTTTTGTAGTATGCATACCACTTCTGGAAAGTTCTATAAAGAGTGAAGGGAGCTTGGGAACACTTAATGCTTGAGAAGGACAGCAAAGAGAAAAAGGAATAAATTTCACCCTTCTCAAAAATTATTCCACAGAGTTGCCCTGAAAATAGTAATCAAATGCAGTTAAAAATAAATAGCAAGACACATTAAGATATAAATCGAAGAATAATGGAATGACCACAAACATAATTGACAAGTTAGCTTTAAAAAAAGCCACCAGTACTTAGTCAATACAAAAATTCAGTGCACTGATATTTGATTTTATAAACAGAAAGCTGAAAAGTAATTCACTTAAATTAATTCCTTTAAATCAGTAAGCTCTTACATTGGTCCTGACGAATGTAGCCAGGTTGAGAACGGCTATTTTATCTTGTGCATTTCTTTCTAGGTGGCTTTAGAGGATGTTCTGGAGGGCACACAGTTCCGAGGGAAAATACTCTTAAGTTACCCAGAATGGGACCATTTACTGTATTTTCATGAAAGTAGTAAATTTCCTGATTTTGATAGGCATAGTCTTTCTCCAAATGGTGATACCTTTATGACAATGAAGGTTCCAAAAATCAAGGAACTTCTAAGGTTTTTAATGGTGAGTTGTACCCACTCACTCATTTTTCTAACTAAAAGGGAGAGCGCTGTTCTAATTTCAGAACCTTCTAGTTCCCTCAAAATCCACCTTATCACACGCCATAAGAATCTGACTACATTTATTTCCCAAATCCCTGGGTTATCACCTTGTAAGTCAGAGTACAACCACTAAATTCTGATTAATATGTGTAATTTATTTTTTCTACTATCAAGGAAGCGGCCATGCATGGTATAGATCTGCCAGGTACAATTTACAACCAGCGAAAGGCAAGAAACTTGGGTAAGACCATAAGAACACTAAAGAAAAATCCAATGTTTCCCGGGACATTCCAGAAGTTTGCAGTATGATAGCAGTAATAGGCAGTAAAGAGTTCCCCAGAAATAAGGACCCGGTTCTGAAGAGCTGCAAATGAATAATCGGGGGCTTTTCAGGACAATGGCAGCCCCTGCCCTGGGGCCTGAAGTGTACTGATCGTATGTTTAATGTTCTTCTTAGAGAGCTCTGCCATATTGTGGACTTTCTATAAAAGACATTAGAAGTTTCATCTGTATTCTCCCCGACTCCTCCCCACAATACATAAATCGAAAATATGAAAATATATTAATGTGTCGGGTGATATCTGGAATCACCCTAAACTGTGCTAACATAAACAATGGGAGTATCATCAATGACCAAATAAATAAAACAGAACCAAATATATACAATTCCAAGTTCCATTATCAAAGAGGTAGCTGATAGTTCAAGTTTGATGGAAGAAGAACGTACCATTCCACGGTATGTTATATGCGGCAATTAAAAGAAAATAGGAGAGCGATTATTCCCAAGAATCTGAAATGTCATATTACAATGAAACATTCAAACCTTATAAGGTCAGAACTATTTTATTTTAGGAGACTGGTGTCACCATAATAAGGACTAGTTAAGTCTTTTGATAATAAGGTTAAATATCAGCTAAGGTTCAATTTGTTTCTTATGAAGTTTTTAAATTAATAATACAGAACATGAAGTCACATTCTTCTCAGGCTGAATCATTTGGAGAAGCTTTGATGAAAAATCTGGGATCCATAGACAGACCCTGTGTGAGGTTTTAAGCCTGGTTTCTCTACTCACTAGTTGTGTGACCTTGAGAAACCAACTTAATCTTAACCGCATATGGTTGTAGAGAGAATTACGCAAGATAATAAAAAATTGAGAGCATTGCCGGGCATGTAAAAGCTCAATAATATTAAATGTTGTCATTGCTACTGTCATTAATACTGGCCAGGATCCAGCAATACTGACAAACATTTACTGGAGTTGCGACAGAACAAAAAATGGTGAAAACTCTGCTATCCAGTGATGTGATTTAGAGAAAGCTAAATAATGATTTGACATCCAACACTGAAGAACACTAAGAAACTTAGAAAACACAATTTTGTTCTGAAAATTATGAGTCCATGGATGTTAAGGAAAATCCCGATGACTAGGATTGCCCATAAAGAAAAGATAATTAGTAATTAATCAACTTTCATGTTGTGTGAAAGTTCCCCCAAATAACGAATTTGTGAATTTAGATTTAAGAGTAGTATACGAAATCCTAGGAATCATCAAATCCCTATCAGAAATTTGTACTGCTAATGATCCAGCTATGGTGGGATGGGTCCAAAGATTAACTGGATGCTTTAAAAAAAAAAAAAAAGTCTGTGATGGGATTACATTTTAACTCAGTGATATTTTCACAGATAAATTGTAAAAATCTACCTTAACAATTTCAATCTCCATTTCATAAGACTGTTAACACCGGAAATTATACCATGAAGGAATTTTAAATGTGCCTCTTTAGACATTTCTACAATGCAAAGAAAGCTAGCAAAAATGTTGACTTTTTCATATTAAAATATCAAGGAGCAAAGTGCTGCGTCATGCATTTGAAGGAACAAATTGTTAGTTATTTTTCAAAGAAAGTAAATAATAACTCTTGAAAATAACTGAAGAGGGAAGTATGATATGCTAAGTTAGCACTTTGGCTGATACATTTAATGGTTTGCAGCAACATTAGTACCAAAATTCAAGGGCTGAATGAAAACATGCTGCCCTCCACACACAGGCAATTAGCTTTTCCAAGAAAAAAAAAATATATATATATATTTTTTTTTTCAAAAAGAACAAAAAAAGAAAAAGAAAATGGAAACAACCGTTTGATAGTTAATCACAACATCAACATGCCCTCACCAGGAGCATTTCCAAACTCAAATGCAAAAGTGTAATTAGGTAAGAAACCTGCTTTCTCCATTTTTGTATGCCATGTTTGGATATTATGTTACAAAAAGACTGCACAGAATACAGTGTTAAAATGAAATTTTTAAATATGGCTTTTGAAAAATTCTGAGTTTCAATTAAAGAAGACTACCTTGTAAAATTTATCTTAAATTCTTAAATTCAGTATTCTTGTCCTATTTTTCTTTCAACAGTTATATCTTTTCATAGATACAAGGCAATAAAAATCATATAAAGATAGAAATTTTGCTTAAATGGTTAGATAATTTTTTCATGTATCCTTATGTATTGAAAGCAAGTTTACTGTGATTACACAACTTCTGTAACTGAATATTTGGATGCGGGTTATTGAAATTCATCCACATTCTCCCAACTGTGATAAGCCAGTTAACCATACTCTGTCTTTTTGAACTTCAAAGGAAACTACTGGACATTACAGAATCCGTTGAGATATGGTCCATGGGTTTTGTCTGTATGTTTGTTAACTCAAACAATCCAAGTCCTGCTTTTCTAACTACTCATATGAAAAATCTAAACAAAACAGTTAAATCTGGCTTTCTCCAATAATTTTATGGATATTTTAATAAAAATTAAGAAAGCTAAAATTATTTCTATATTTAACATGATCTCTGTTGTAAGAGCACATTGAGGACTGCCAATTGCAAGACATTTTTCATGATAATAGCTGAAAATTTACATGCAAGACTTCAATACTTATATTCCAAACTGTCACAATTTTTTAAAATGTTTTTATTTATTTTGAGAGAGAGACTACATGTGCACATGTGTGAGTAGGGGAGGAGCAGACACACACACACACACACACACACACACACACACACACACACATACACACACACAGAATCCGAAGCAGCCTCCAGGCTCTAAGCTATCAGCACAGAGTCCGACATGGGGCTCGAACACAGAAACCGTGAGATCATGACCTGAACCTAAGTCAGACACTTAACTGACTGAGCCACTCAGGTGCCCAACACTGTCTCAATTTTAATGAATTCTTCTCTCATGCCTTCTAATTGGAAATAAATACTTTTCCCAAAGAAACTTGTATAATTTTCAAACTCGATACCCTCTACCCTGCTGAAAGCAAAATTATGTCCCTGTTTAAAAATATCATTTAATTGCATTTCTCCAAAATATTTATCGTTGCATAAAATTATCAACAGGAATATTCATTGCAAATGGAATGCAATAACATTAATTATATTGATGCTGATATATGAGTGCATGTATACTATAAATTCATTCTTTTCTCATGTAACTATAGTGATTACCAATAGAAATACATTATTTAGCTCTTGGCATAATTTACCAAGCAATTATATCAAAACAGGGATATCTCAATTAGTAGGTCATGTTCCTGCCTATTTTTGAATCTACATATAAAATTCTTTGCACATCTACCCTATCGCATTAATAAAGATGCTATTAAAAATCTATCCTTATCCATATTAATGAATTAATTGAAGAAGCAGAGATTTTTTAAATTATTCCCTACATACACATTACATTTACTGCTTACTTATTAATCCAGCAAGTGATAGTATAAATTAAATACTTATTCTTTATCATTCTTCGGCATTTGCTTTTCAGTGATTTTTTTTTTCCTGTTCACTTTTAAGGTCAGAAGATGCTATTTGGTTTCTTTTTGTTTTCTCAGGCACTGGTAAGTTACCAAACCACATTTAAAATGTTAAGAGTTATCTTGCTCTTAGGTTTATATTTTAAAAAGCTATTCTGGAGAAATGGTGTCTGGTGCCACCTTCTTAATGGTAAATAAGTGGATTTTTAAGGAATGGAGCTCTGGTATCATCTTAAAAATATTATCTAGTATGCATTAGAGAAAAGTGCATGCATTACATGATGACTCATTAAGTGACAAATAGACTTATCTCTCTTATTTGATTATTTGACATATATATATATATATATATATATATGCACACACACACACACACACACAAACATACATACACATATATCCTTTTTCTGAAATGAAATCTAGATGGATTGGATTGCCTCAATACATTTCTCTCTGGTTGTACTGAAATAAAATTCTTAGCTATGAACTCTTATGAACAAGCCAGCAGATTGAAAATAAAATGATCTGAATAATGGAATCATAAAGTTGTTATGGATGGAAAGAGCTTCTTTGAGCACGTACTTTATTCTCACGAATTGAAGTGCAGTGTATTTAATCTTTCCCTTACCATCTATAATACAAAGGAATATATTCCACCAAGAGTACTTGAAATCACTTAAGCAATCCCTATTTCCTTTTATTTGATGAGCTTCCCTCCCCCTTCCTCCTTCCTTCCTTCTTCCCATCCTTCCATCCATCCTTGGTTCCTACCTGATCCTTTTGATTCCCTCTACAGTAACGTTTGGACGCAATTAGTGCCTACGAGTGAGAAATGAGCTAAGAAAGGCAGCATGATATTGTAGAAGGAACTCAGCATCAGAACAGGCAAACTTGATTTCACATTTTGATTCTAGCACTTGCCAATTCTATGCACTTGCAATTACTTAACGTTTATGATTTTCAGTTTTCCTCATTGCGGCATTGTTTTGAATATGAGAAGCAACATGCAAAAAGCATCCATCATATACGCTCAGTAAGTAGTAGTTATGATTAAAGAGAAACATAGGTATGCTGTTAAAGGTTAAACTGACCAATCATAAAGAAAACAGCAAGTAAGGCGGGTCTGTGGGCTGTGTGGAAGAAACAGCCTGCTTCTACCAAGCATAGATGGTTTCGGCACACACTTTCCCGGTTAACTGCTGCTAGTGTTACTGATGCTTTTATCCACAGTCAAGATGGGACGACCAAAAGCAAAACCTAAAACACAGCCACATTTAGGAGCTGGATCCAAGACAGGTTAAAATCTATTCCACTTCTCAGGGTCAGTGAGACCAATAAAAGCTATTTGTTGGCTCCAACATCCCCCTTCTGAAATAAGAGGGGGTAAAGAGGCCAACGGTGACTGGTCTCAAAAGACTTCAAGGCTGTACTGAAAACAAGCCCAAGGCACTGTAGCATTTATGGAGACAGCCGGGAAGCCACCATAGTCACTAAGACATGCTGGTGTGCTGCTGTCAGTAAAGAAGTGTCCGGTCATTATGTAAATAAACCAATTCCATGGAGGCCAAAGGATGTGCTGGGCATGGGGTCAGGTCCCCAAGGCTCTGACACAGGATGCTGTACATGGACACAGCTGCAGGTCCACAATGATTTTATCCACTTTCTCAGTAACAAGGCCTTCGTTTTGTACGTTTCTTTGTGGGTAAAGGCTGCTTATTATCAATTTTGTCACTAAACACTTATAAGATAGTTGTTTTACGTGTATGCTTCTCGGTGAGAAAGTTTCAATTGACCTTAAGCCCCAACAAGTGTCTACTCAAGAAACATTACACTCTGCGCACCAGCTCCCTGCACCTATGGTCAAGTGTCCATAGCATTTGGCCACTCAGCACAGACGTGTGACTCTCTTCACTAAAACACCAATGAGCTCCACATGGTTAGTCCTTTAGTGCACACTAATCACCAAATCCAGAGGGGGTTCTGCGACCACTAGTGCATCCTGACTTTATAAAAGGATTGATTCCTTCCGAGTAGGCATAAGAATTGTGATAGATTCACAATTCTGTTTACATAGTTATAGCTCTATGCAAGTAAGGAGTTCACAATTACTCAGTTATTGCTAGAGACCTAGTATCTCTAGGTATAACTACGCCAGTCCAAGGAGTTCTTCTGTAAAAACTTGTCCGTTCATTATGGACCTCAAAATTCTGAAGGACCTTATAGAGTTTACTAGCATACAATGTTTAGAGTGAAACTCAAAATTTTTCCTTAAGCTAATTGACAAACATGACACATGAACTATTTGAAAATCTCCAAAGAAACACTACAAAATAAGACTATTATTTGTTTTATCAGTACCTGGAAATAAGTATACAGAAAAAGCAATAAAAAATAAATAAGGTGGTTCTGATACCGTTTTCCAGTCCCTCCTGTCTTAGTCCATTTTGGGCTGCTATAACAAAACACCACAGACTGGGTGGCTTCTAAACAAAAGAAATGCATTCACAGTTCTGGAGACCAGAAGTCTGAGATCAAAGTGTTGGCATGATCAGAAGGCGGCCAGCTCCCATGGGGCAAATCTCTCCTTGTATCCTTACATACTGGAAGGGGCTCGGAAGCTCAGTGGGGTCTCTTTTAAAAGGGCAGTAATTTCATTCATGAGGGCCCCGTCCTCATCACCTAATCACCTCGTAAAGCCACTACCTTCTAACATCATGACGTTGGACGTGAGGATTCCAACACGTGAATTTTGAAGGACACTAGCATGCAGGCTATAACACCTCCTGTTTAGCAATGTATGAACATTTCTGGTTATTTGCCACGTGTGGATCTCTTTTTTGTAGGTCTCATCATGATTTCCTGATGCTTTTGTTGCTTCTGAATCTCGCTTTTCTTCTTATTTCCTTTTTTTCTTTTTCCAGTATATGAGGACTAATATTATTGGCAAAAATTCTTTTTTTTTTTTTTTTTAGTTTATTTATTTTTGAGAGAGAGAGTGAAGGAGCACATGGGCAGGGGAGGGACATGTAGAGAGGGAGAGAGAGAATCCCAAGCAGGCTCAGGGCTGTCAGAGAGGAGTCCAACGGAAGGCTTCATGTCATGAACAGTGAGGTTATGACCTGAACTGAAATGAAGAGTCGGACACTTAACAGACTTAGTCATCCAGGGGCCCCAGCAAAACTTCTTATTCTCTATTATCTCCAGTTGCTAGAAGTTTATATCCACTTCTCATCCTTTATTGGTTAAAAAAAAATCATTTCCTCCATTATATTTGCAAATTAACCATAAAAAGGAAAATTTAAGGGTCTCATTATCCCCAGTAGTTAATTTAGGGACCCCATCCTTCTCCAAAGTTTCCCCAAATATTTCTAGGATTTCTGCAGTAAATTCCAAATTGGGCTCACACACTACCCATTCCACTAGGTTCACTGCTTTCACAGCTCCTATACCCAGAGCAGCTCCTGCTAGTGAGTAGATGATGAGCCCCATGTGTAACTGCTTCACCAGGGAAATTATATGACGAAGGTAGTGGTAATGGGTGGGTCGGGAAGTGCTGACAAATGGCCTTCTTCCCCTTTGCATCACGCTCTGTTGCTAAGACCACAAAGTAGTGTGTCTTCAGTAAAAGATGGAAGAGACAGAGAGGGTGAAGAGGAGAGAATAAGGCAACTTCTTTCATGGGGTTGAACCACGGATCCACTGTTACAACAGATACCCATTGTATACTCTGAATCCCCCAGGGCTTTGTAGTGGCTCCAAAAACACAGTGCCTAATAAGTTGCCTCACAGAGCCTTTCCCCGTAGCCTTGAAGATGACCTGGAGAAATAATATTTTAAAAACCAATTGTTGGATTCAAGCCGAGATTCGAATCCTGGCATGGAATATTAGTTGTGTGATCAATTTTTTAATCTAAGACTCTGTTGCCTCATCAGTAGGTGGGAGTAATAATTATTCCAACTGCGGAGGATTTTCGTGTAAGGTTCAGAAGACAATAACATCTGCAGAGACTTTAGCAGGCTGCCAGGGCCAGAGTCAAGAAAACATGCAGCCACTATTGTCACCACTATGCACTACTTTCCTGAAAGTGTTCAGCTATGCCCAGTCAGCACTGGATGTGGGTTGAACTTTATCTTAGCATGCCTCTCGGCTCCATGTAAATTTTTTAAAAAGCCTATTGTTCTGGTCAACAGGCAGACCCAAATCTCAAAGGGTGACACAGTAGAAGTTCAAACTGATATTTGCACCTCGCTTAAATTTCACCCCTGTCCAGAGGCACTGCACAGCCACTAATTACAGTAGTAATTAGCCACTACTAATTTATCTAGAAGTCAAACTTATTTTTCACAAATATTTTCTCTCATCACTAGAAAACTCTAAATTTTATGTAAAAGAATTCCAATTAAGAGACTGATGCTGAAATGCTATCAGATACTAAGCACAAGACGACCATATCAATTTCGCCTTCCCATCCAAGCCCACCCCCACCCCGGCACAAAGCCTGCATCTTTCAGAGGTATTTTATTCTGCATACACACACTCACTCGTTCAGATCATGTTACTCAACTTTCATTACATCACAGACACTGTTGTAGGCTCAGAGATACCTTTCATATATACATAAACAAAATGCTGATTTAAAGATGAGAAGAGAGGGGCGCCTGGGTGGCGCAGTCGGTTGAGCGTCCGACTTCAGCCAGGTCACGATCTCGCGGTCCGTGAGTTCGAGCCCCGCGTCGGGCTCTGGGCTGATGGCTCAGAGCCTGGAGCCTGTTTCCAATTCTGTGTCTCCCTCTCTCTCTCTGCCCCTCCCCCGTTCATGCTCTGTCTCTCTCTGTCCCAAAAATAAAATAAATAAACGTTGAAAAAAAATAAAAAAAAAAAAATAAAAAAAAAATAAAGATGAGAAGAGAGAAAATAAGCAACGAGTGAATAGGTGGAAGCAATGAATGAAAACAAATGACTAAGAAAACACCAGGGAGGATTAAGTATTATAGTAATTGGAAATTACCACATGGTGGAGTGCCTGGGTGGCTCAGTCAGGTGAGCATCCGACTTCAGCTCAGGTCATGATGTCACGGTTCGTGAGTTCGAGCCCCACATTGGACTCCGTGCTAATAGTTCAGAGCCTGGAGACTGCTTCAGATTCTGCGTCTCCTTCTCTCTCTGACCCTGCCCCACTCCTGCTCTGTCTCTCAAAAATAAATAAACGTTAAAAAAAAATTTAAAAAAAAGAAATTACCACATATCCACTTTAAATTGGAGAGTCAGGAAATACCTCTCTAAAGAGGTAAACTGAGATCTGAATACAAAAAAGGGACCAGCTACAGAGAGATGGTGCAAAAGAAGTCTAGGCAGAGGGGAGAGCTGGTGCAAAGTCCCTAAGACAAGATCATTTTGCTGCACTTGAAAAATTAAAACACTAGTGTGCTGGAATTCAGTGAGGGAGGGGGAGAAGGTAAGAAAGGAAGACGAGGGGAGGATTTATAGAGGTTCCTGTGTCCTCCTAAGGAGTTGAAAAGCCAATGGCGACTTTTAAACAGGAATGTGATTGGATACAATGAAAAGTGCTAAGAAGGGATGACAGAGGTCAAAGAAAGGTAGTGGGGGTGGGGGGGGGTCACTGTGAAGCTATTACAATTTTCCAGGTGTAGAGAAGTGGAAGAATTCAGGATAGGATGTGAAAATAAGGACAAGAGTACTTGGTTTGGGCAGATCAGAAATAAAGGAGGAACTGAAGACCCTTGATTTGTGGCATACGTGCGGGAGCAGTTTAGAGCCACTCACTGCGATAGGGTATGTTGGAGGGACTTGCTTTCTCATGGAGTCACATTTTCCATATCAAAGGCCCACCAATAAAGCAGCCTTCTGCCCTCAGCTCTGTCACTCCTCCCTAGGGGAGGACTGACTTATGTAACTGGTGAATTTGAGAGAAGCAGCAAAGCATGAGGAATCAGCTACCTCCTTACTTTCTGCCTTCAGGGTCTGCTTGGCTTCAGAAGGCATACATTCTCTGGTCCTCCAGACTGTTTGTGGTATGGAGCTAGGCAGGTCATAGCCCAGCCAGGGGCAGGTATCATTATGGGAATCTCACTGTGACTCTACAGCTAAGCATGTCCCCCGACCTGGTTTTGATCACTAATAAACCTGGCATTTGTCACTTCAACTACCTGACTCAAGCATCTATCAGTAGCTTGAGATCTCAGGACTCCCCAAGGAAATATTGGGAGAGGGGTGCCTGGGTGGCTCAGTTGGTTGAGCGTCCGACTTCGGCTCAGGTCATGATCTCTGGTCTGTGAGTTCGAGCCCCGCGTCGGGCTCCGTGCTGACAGCTCAGAGCCTGGAGCCTGTTTCAGATTCTGTGTCTCCCTCTGTCTCTGCCCCTCCCCTGCTTATGCTCTCTCTCTCTGTCAAAAATAAATAAACATTAAAAAAACTTTTTTTTTAATATTGGGAGAGTATCATATTTGGGGGAATTAGGAAGCAAGAATTCTACTTGGGACATATTAGAATTAAGAGAGACAGTTGGATATTTCAAGTAGACTCATGCCGATTAGCTTTGAATCTGGGGGTGAGATCAGAGATAGAAAGGTAGACTTTAGAGGCCTTGGTTTTATGCATTATAAACCTGAATATATAATTTCTGGCAAGTCATTATTAAGTATATTTTATGAGTGTATACCAGGAGTCAAAATAGACGATAGCAGCAGCACTCAATATCACTGTCCTTTTTATAAGCGATCAGACTCCTCAAACCAGATCAGATGTCATCAGGCCAACTGACTGAGAAGATCAACTCTGCTGAATCATGCCACCCCAGAAGGCCTTCCAGAGAGTACTTCTTATAGATCAGCCATCAGCAATTTATCCTTGGCTCACTCAGTGCAAATAATTTGATGCAAATAAAATTCAATGAAAAATCCCACACGCTTCACCTCTGACTCATCCAAGGTGCACATTGCCATAGTAATTGGAGACATCTGTCCTACTGAACAATACAGGAATAGGCTCGTGCAGCTGAACCTCCCACGCTGATTCAGTGACTACCTCATGTGGAATGAAGATGGGGATCAAGGGTGGGGATATAGGTGTGTGTGTGTCTGAGTGTGTGTGCATATCGAGATGTTCTCATGGATACTGGCAGTTTTTCCAGATCTCATTATTATTCTTTTTAAATTCATTTATTTATTTTGAGAGAGAGAGAGAGAGAGAGAAAACTAGCAGGGAAGGGGCAGAGACAGATGGAGAGGGAAAATATCAAGCAGGTTCCATGCTGTCAACACGGAGCCCGATGCAAGGCTCTATCCCAAGAACCATGAGTTCATGACCTGGGCTGAAATCAAGAGTCTAGCAATTTTGAGGAGCCTGGGTGGCTCAGCTGGTTAAGCTTCTGACTTTAGTTCAGGTCATGATCTCATGGTTCTCATGGTTCAGAGCCCACATTGGGCTCTGTGCTGACAGCTTGGAGCCTGGAGCCTGCTTTGGATTCTGTCTCTCTCTCTCTCTCTCTCTCTCTCTCTCTCTCTCTCGACCCTCTCCCGCTTGTATTCTGTGTCTCTCAAAATAAATAAATAAATAAAAACATTTAAAAGAAAAGACTCTATCGACTAAACCGCTCAGGCACCCCTCTCATTATTATTCTTAATTAAAATATAGGCATTATCAGTTCAACACCAGAAAATATTAACTCCAACTTTTGTAGTCATGTCATTAAAATACACAGTTCTATTACAGTGCACAAAGTGATAATATTAAACAATATGATTGGCATCACCAGCAACCCACAGAATGGATTACAATTTATCTGAACTACGAAATATTTCTTTTCTTTTTTTTTATTTAAAAAAAATTTTTTTAACGTTTATTTATTTTTGAGACAGAGAGAGACAGAGCATGAACAGGGGAGGGGCAGAGAGAGAGGGAGACACAGAATCGGAAACAGGCTCCAGGCTCTGAGCTGTCAGCACAGAGCCTGATAAGGGGCTGGAACTCACAGACCGTGAGATCATGACCTGAGCCAAAGTCAGACACTTAACCGACCGAGCCACCCAGGCGCCCCCGAAATATTTCTTTTCATTATGGTCAGTATTCCACCTGTCAAGTTCCTGACTAATACATCTTAATATAACAGTGAAAAGTAGTTAACATAACAGTGCTTATTTAAAATATTCATACTTAAATATTTGTTTCCCTTTTCCACAAACAGGCTCTTTTTCATATAGTCTTACTACAGAGAGAGGCCATTTTGGGGGTAAAGTTTAAAAATTCAGTTTAAAGTGATCTTTTAGTGGATTTGGGAAAACCATCTACATTTTTTATATGTTTGGTTTCTTAAAATCAAATAATAGCCAAGAAAGTCAGAAGTTTTACTTTTTTTCTTTGCAAAAGGATGTTTTTTAATGTTGAAATTCATTCATATTTCAGGCTCAAGAAATATTATATATGCATGAATATTTGATAGTTTTTCAACCCAGCAAATTCATCTGGCTAAAGTTATTTGGATTTAAATATTAGTAGAGTTAATAAAATAGTCCAATATTAGAAGCTATTTTCTTTCAAAAATTAGCCATGTTTAAAAAGGTATCAGGTTAAAATATCCCTGGGTTTGTAATTTTGATAGATTTAGAATGGATATCAACTCCATAAGTTGTGGAATAAAGCAAAGGAACTGCAATTCATATTTTGCTGCAAATTAGTTTAATAATATCTGAAGAGGATGATGAATTCGGACCTCTTGGTATTATCTACAACAGGACAAAATATTGCCTTGAATCTCCTACAAGTGTAGATAGGTGGGAAAAGACCCATTCAGACTTGTATTCAAGAACTTCAATCACTGCACAAAGATCAGAATCTCCTAGTTTATCTGAGGTTATGCACCCTTCTGACTTCCAATTTCTAAGTCAAAAAGTGAATTAACAAGGCTTACTCACTTTAGAGCAAGTAGCTCGAAATTGAGATCTCTCAACCAACTTATATAAAGACTTAAGAGGAGAAAGAAACAGTGGATTATAGAGAATACAACTCATTCTTCATGTGATATGAATTGTTAATCTGTGTCTGGTTTCCTACCCCAAGACTCACACTTTGCCACTATTTTCCATGGATTAGGATTTGTCTTCATGCACTTCTCTCACTGCTGTCCAAATGATCTACACTTTTTGTTGAGCATTACCAGCTCTGACCCATTACCCAGACCTTGACCACTAACTAGGAAGCCCTCTATGACTCTGCAATGACAGATATATTATTCTCTCTTTCAGACTCATTTCATATTATATCTTTTCAAGAAACATCCTAATGACCCCATTTTCTAGAAATAAGGCAATAAAATAGAAACGTAACTTTGCATATAAATTGCCTTTCATATTTTGGTCTTTGCAATAATACCATGAACTGGCCATAAGGGTACTGCACAGTCATTCACAAGGAGGCAGGCTCAAAATATGTTAACACGAACTGATCAAGGTAACAAGGGCAATTCCATATTCTACCATCTGTAATTGTTAGGGAACGATGCATTCCACATAAGTGAACTGTTAGCATTTATTTATTTATTTTAATTTTTTTATTTACATTTGGTTAAAAAATACACATACTACAAAAGTATTATAGCAAAATACACTGCTTTAAGATTGACGTCTTCAAAAATTTAGACTGAACTATTTTTATAATGAATTAGGCAATATCTGAATTAGAACAAAATTTAACTTCTCTTGATGTTACAGGATCAATATACTGAACACACTTCTACTAGGCTGAAATATAAAAGTAACAATTATGATCATTTTCATGGATATAGTTATTTTAGCAATTGCAAAGTACTTTAATATGTATTGTTTGACATTCAAACAGTCCTGTGAGATATCTTCCACATTTCATAGATAAAGGTGAGGCTTGCAGAGTTCAAATGACAGGAGGTTCACAGCAAGCACACAGCAGAACCACACGTTTGAACGGAAACCATGGACAGGTGGATTGGAATTGTCAGCCCTCCACTAAATGGCCCTAGACTACTATGTGCATTTTCTTCATCCTTTTGTCTGATTATCCAGTCAGTTACCAACTCTTCCAGTGGCCAGAGAAGAGTAACAGCTATTTCTTCCTATTGCCAGCTATCATCATCTGTTTCTGGTCTATGAGCTGGAAAATCAGATAAGCAAGCTTGCTGAAAATTGGACATGAAACAGATTAAATAGCATCTGAGGAAGAACTTCTTCTATGGAGTCAATCAACTTATGGCTTTGGTGCATAAGTCCCAGATGGACTATCATGGTAGTTCATGAGCTTTCTCCAGCAGCCTCTTGGTTTGTTACTAGGTTTTAGAAGAGAGGGTGCACTGTTAAGTCTGCTCCTTGGGTAGGTGAAATGTGACTGTATTTACACTTTGCCCTCAAACTGGGGACAATAACATGCCAACAGATGCGCCTTCTCATCTCTACACCAACCTCTTCTGTGTGGGATTCCTCTTCCAGTGTTCTACCATGGACCATTAATGAATACATGGGTTACTTCTCAGTGTGTGGTTGCCCATGGCACTCACACTGTGGGCCTCAATCCAATGCCAGTGTCTGAACTGGTTGTTACCACTCAACCAAAAAAGTACAGAAATAACGAGCAAGCACTTAGAGACGACTATAGAAATTCAACACTGATGCAACATTTCAATTTTTTTTTAACCACATTGGTATGCAACAGATTGGAAATTTTTCCCCCCCAGAGGTTCCAAGCCATAGAGAATTTGCAAAGCATAAACTTTGGTATGTCCATAACTAGAGTACTAAATAGTAGACAAAAAAGGTTTGTGAGAACTCCATCTGGTCTCTGAGCCTGCCAGAGCATGAAACACTAGCTTTTCTACCTTTTTCCAAATACTGACTTGACTTGCTTTCCCTACTTACTCTGTTTAGTTCTCTGGCATTAGGAAAATTTTCCCAATCTGCTTTGATGAGCCACTGACCTAAGTTAAATGGAAGCTTATAGAGTCTGGAATACAGCAACCAGGATAAATCACATTTAAGCTCTTACATAAGAATACCAGAAAGAGAACAATTAAAATAGTAACTTGAATATCACACTCAAATTTCTAGGGCTTTTACATGTCCAAAGCAGTCGGACTTGTAAGTCACGGAGAGTTCTTCCTGTTCAGTAAATTCTGCTTTTGATGGTTCTAAGTGCAATGGTAACAAAATATTAACAAATTTAAGTAAAACCAGGGTCTTCTTTGGTTTATATAAGCTGCAAAGGGAAATAACCATCACAGTTGTTTAAATAGGCATAAATTTGATTAGAAATTTTTGAGATAGAGGTTTTCATTTCACAAATATTTAGTGTGGGCTGTACCCGGATTTTTTGCTTTTTTAAGACACATGGGATCATGTGTGATTAAGATCAACAAAACTCCCCGGCTCTGTGGGCTTTATTCTCTAGCATGGGGAGAGATGGAGAAAAGAAACAAGAGATATTAAATAAGAGATTTATATAGTATGTCAGAAGGTGCTACAGATAAAATACAAAAAAAGAGCAGAGTAATCAGGACCAAAAGCAATAATAACAGTGTGATGAGGGCAGTTCTCTGAAATGTGATTTTCCAGCAAAGTCTTAGGCAAAGTTTTGAGCCAAAAAGTTGAAATAGGCAGTAGCCGATAATACTATCTAGATCTAATGGAATACTTACCTAAGAGAGGCTCACAATTTAATGACCGTATTTAGCATAATCTTTTTCAACCTGACTAAATGTATTAGAATGAAATAAAATTCATGAAGTGCTCTAAAAAGTTGGAGTTTCAAAACCAAGAAGATGGTGAGCAAGTTGAACAAAACAATGTGAACTTTATGTGCGCACGTAGCTGAGAAGTTCAGTCCTATCTGCTCCCATTTTCTCTCCAGCCTTTAAGAGAGAAATGCTGTATTATTTTTCTAATTGAGACAAGGGAGACACATGAGTTTCAGGCTGTCATTTTGAAAACACATTATTGAATCTTTGCCTCTTTTCTTTTTTCTGCTATAGTTTGAAAGGGCAGAAAAACCTGGAAAATAAAACCTTTGCCCCTCAAGCAGTTTTTCTTGGGCTAGCTGAGAAGTGGAAAGGCTGAAAAGATGATCAGAGAAAATGCTAAGAAACCACAGGTTGAGAAAAAAGCAGAATAGTGGTCAAAGTCTTCTTAGTTTGAAATCACAGGCTTCTAAGGAGCCACCAAGATACGATGACAACCCAGCACTTAATTAGAATTCCAGAGCTGCTAACAGGCCACGTAGGAGCTAATATTCAAGCAAGTATTTAGGTGTTGATTTCTTTTTTTTTAGTTTATTTATTTATGTATTTATTTATTTATTTAGAAAGAGCCTGTGAGCACTGGCAAGCCCAAGTGGGGGAAGGGCAGAGAGAGAGGGAGGGGGAAACCCAAGGTCCCTGCTGACAGCATATATTTAACATAATCTTACTCAACTTGACCAAATGTATTAGAATGAAATGGAATTTGTGGTCTGCTCCAAGAGGTGTGAGTTTCAAAACCAAGATGATGAGCTGACGGCCTGCAGCCGGATGCAGGACTTGATCCCATGAGCCACGAGATCATGACCTGAGCTGAAATAAGAGTGTGACGCTTCATCCCAGGAATCACCCAGGGGCCCCTGGGTTTTGATTTTTTAAAACAACATTCTCGGGGCGCCTGGGTGGCTCAATCAGATAAGCATCTGACTTCTACTCAGGTCAGGATCTCGCGGTTCCTGAGTTCAAGCCTTGCGTCGGAGGCTCTGTGCTGACAGCTCGGAGCCTGGAGCCTGCTTTGAATTCTGTGTCTCCCTCTCTCTCTGCCCCTCCCCACTTGTGTTCTCCCTTTCTTTCTGTCTCTCTCAAAAATAAATAAATAAATAAATAAATAAATAAATAAATAAATAAATAAAATTTAAAAAACACATTCTCATTTGGTATGAAGAGAAAATTAGTCTTAAAGCAACTTGTGATGTTTGAGATTAGAAATTAAGTGGGGCGCCTGGGTGGCGCAGTCGGTTAAGCATCCGACTTCAGCCAGGTCACGATCTCGCGGTCCGGGAGTTCGAGCCCCGCGTCGGGCTCTGGGCTGATGGCTCAGAGCCTGGAGCCTGCTTCTGATTCTGTGTCTCCCTCTCTCTCTGCCCCTCCCCCATTCATGCTCTGTCTCTCTCTGTCCCCAAAAAAATAAATAAACGTTGAAAAAAAAAAATTAAGGAGCAAACTACCAGATTGTACCTAAGCATACGCTTAAATTTTGCTCCCTGTGAATCATCTGTACATATGAAGTAATTCTAAGGTGTAATGTTTAAATGTGTTTATATCAAATTATTTGATGTATGCTTTTCTCTATTAGTCTTACTTTTTTTTTATATATATAAACTTGACGTAGCGCTTTGGACCATGCAAACATACCACATATTATCACAGAGTGTGGTATATCTAGCTTCAAAATTTGTCTCTTCAAAGGTAACCCTAAAAACTTTAAATACATAAAATTAAATACATAAAATTAAAATTTCAAATCTCCTACTCCATGCACTTGTTTCTTAGATTACCCTATAAAATAGCATTTTCCAAGTTATTAGCTTCCACAATAGTCCAATAGGGCTTACATAGAAAATTTGAATTTTTAATGTTCATATCAAAGTCTCATATGAATGACCAGAACTTGTTTTAGGTTCTTCCAAAGGGAAAAATTCTCACACTACCTGATTTTTCCTTTCAACATTTCAAAAACATGTTTGATCTCTTTTCTGAAAGAAAATACCTAAAATGATAGAAAGAACACGATTTCTGAATGTTCTACAGTTTTCTACATGTTTTCAAGCACAAACATTTTCTGGGTGAAGGAATCATCTTAATTTTTTAACAAGCATCAGGAGAGTTTGCCATCACTGTGTGGTAGACTTTTCCAGAAAGAAAAGAAACACAATCACAGATTAAGATAAAAATTGTAGACAAAAAGTTTTCTATTGTGCCTCAAAGTACGACATGAAGAAGTTCAAACAAAAGTGCAGTAATTCCCATTTATATATATATTGTCAGATCCCAGCTGTGCTCAGATACCACTGGAGCTTCGTGCACAGCTGTGACATTATAAAAGGGACTCGATTGCCAATCAGAGCTTGGCTTGAGACATTCATTGTCCAAGCTCTTCTCTAATAAAGCTTCTGGAACTCTGTGTCTGCTTCAGTTATTGTCTCCATGAACAACCTTGTATTGTGCAACTAAAGACATTGCAGAATTTTTCTATGACACTTTGTTATTTGCCATAAGGAACTCTAGCTTTGAAATAAAGTTCAACAGTGAGTCTCTCTTGTTACCGTGCAATTCTCTTTTTGAGGAGACACATGAATACCAGAGAGCCAAAACTAGGTCTGTATGTTTACTCAGCGAAGGACTGGCTTCTTAATGGTTAATATTCTTTGATCCCACTTGGAAAATGGTTTCTGGGATAAAGCAGAATGGTGGCACCATTCATAAAATCACAAAGGAGAATAATTGTCAGTATTACTGTTTTGCACCTGAAATGAAGTCTCCAGTCGCCTAATTATGTACTGTGGATAGTACAAATATGGCAGGTTTCCCAAACCATTGTGTCTCTGTGAAATCCTAGCTTCATTAGATGTTTTTGTTTTTGTTTTATGCCTTCCCACCCTCTCCCCAAATATCTTTGGTCAAATAAGTTTTGATCCTCCTCTTATACAGCAACAACGTGCACAGACTTTTTAAAGATTCCAAGAAATCCTGGAATAAAACTTATTTATCTGTTTAATTTTTTGTTTATTTATTTACTTTGAGAGAGAAAGAGAGAGTGCATGAGTGGGGTACAGGCAGAGAGAGAGGGAGAGAGAGAAACCCAAGTCAGCCCTGCACCCACCAGCACAGATCCTGACCCAGGGCTCAAACCACGAACTAAACCCTTGAGATCATGACCTGAACTGAAAGCAAGAGTTGGACGCTTTACCGAGTGAGCCATTCAGGCACCCCTATTCCTGTTTGATATCAGATTATATCTCTATAGAACACTTCTCCCTCTAATATTAATCAATATCCCAGTGCTTTTTGTAACACAAATGGGCAAGATATTTTAGGCATTGTTAATTTAAAAAGAACCCTTTGTTTTATTCAAAATACAAAATACTTGGTTGTGATCAAATGAGAAAAAGAATAATTTTTGAGAAACTACTTGTATACATGACACTACAGTACTGGGAGATTTTGATGTTTTTAAGGCATAAGTTGTATTGAGCCTGACCCATTCTGAGTAAGAATCTGCCTTTCTATAATACCTACAGATAGATAGCCTATCTTCTAATTTTATATAATGGTATTGATACTTAAAGATGAAGAGAAGTTATGTAACGGGAAGCAAAATTCCATTAATAAATCTGAAGATATTGCAAGAGATAAAGTTGTGACTTCAGATATGGTGACTATCAGATGGTATGTAGGATCTTCAGTGTTCAAAATTATGTTAAATTCCTTGTCCTTATAAATCAACATCCCTTGTTTTACACACTAGTTTTAATTTGTGACCACAATTCTTTTTTTTTTTTTTTTAATTTTTTTTTCAACGTTTATTTATTTTTGGGACAGAGAGAGACACAGCATGAACGGGGGAGGGGCAGAGAGAGAGGGAGACACAGAATCGGAAACAGGCTCCAGGCTCTGAGCCATCAGCCCAGAGCCCGACGCGGGGCTCGAACTCACGGACCCCGAGATCGTGACCTGGCTGAAGTCGGCCGCTTAACCGACTGCGCCACCCAGGCGCCCCTGTGACCACAATTCTTAAAGAAAGAGAAGGGAGAAGAGAGACAGGCAACAACAACACTGCCTCATAATAGATGTTTAAAATGTAAGATATATTTATACATACATTTATTTAGCTTACCTTGTGTCTGACTCTGTTCTAAGCAGATAATATCTATTAACACATTTATTTCTCATGGCAAACCTACAAGGGATGGATTCTTATCACCTTCATGTTAAATATCTTGAACAAGGACACACAGCTAGTAAATAAAGAGTAAAGGGGGCACCTGAGTGGCTCAGTGGGTTAAGCACCTGATTTTGGCTCAGGTCATGATCTCGTGGTCTATGAATTCGAGCCCCGTGTTGGGCTCTGTGCTACCAGCTCAGAGCCTGGAGCCTGCTTCAGATTCTGTGTGTCTCCCTCTCTCTCTGCCCATTCCTCCCTCACGCTCTGTCTCTCTCTCAAAAATAATGAATAAATAATAATGAAAAAGAAAAGAGTAAAGGCCCTGATACTCCTAACCACATACAATGTTGCCTACCAGCTTTGCCCTCACTTCTAGAGATTATAAAATGTTACTACAGCTGTCCTTTGACTTTTTAAATAATATGAATTTGGATCATAATTACAAGAATTATAAGAAAAAAACTTGAATTTCATCAGAATTTCGAATTAGATGGCCCTAAAGAGTTTGCTTCTCACCTGTTGGACCATAGCAATTCCATAGCTTTAATGAAGATTAAAAAGTCATGAGTGCTCTTTATTTTCTTCTGAAGTCTTTATTAGCAGATGTCAGTTTCATAAGAAATACATTTCCCAGATAAACCTGTTTGTTGCTTCCTTGGTCCATCCAGGTATGTTGATTCAAGTGGATAAAATATAACCTCTGCAAATGATATTACAGATGCTAAGTACGTTGATCTCAGAGGTAACTCTTTTACAAATAGCTTCAATTATTCCTTTTCTGGATGCAAGGATTAGGTACTTCTACTTAGGGGATGAGATATCCATATCTAACCCAAAGACTGTATTGTTCATCTTCATAGATTACTAAAATAAAATCATATATTTTCATGGTGCTTACAGGTCCGTAAACTCTCCAAATTATATTCATTTAGAATAGATTCAAGAAAATTTAAAGGCCAGGTTGCAAACATGTTTATAATTCAGATTTTCTAGATAAGTATAAATGTGCAGAGAAAAACAGTCTCCTGCATTTTTATGAAAAAACCATCATCTACATGAGCCTAATTATCTACTATAACACCAGGGCCTATAACCAGAGATACTTGGGAGACACAATGGTTAGCATCTCAAATTAGATATTTTTATGCAACAAACTTTGATTTATACGTAGTTTATGTATAATGTATATACCAGCAAAACCAAACAAAAGGAAAAACTCGATGTGCTTTGGTATCCTACTTTAATCATTCTGAATATTCTGATAACCTTGTCTTGGAAAACGGGAGCTCAATCATCTCAGAATTAGCATTTGAAAAATGGGATTTTATTTATAGAAACAAAACTTATGCCCATATGTGCATGTATTTAAGATAATATTACATAATATTGTATTTAGGCCATATTCCAAGTATATGTAATTTTTTCCTGTGAAGCTTTTGCTGAATATCCTGGGTGTGTCTGAGTGAGTGCACACGCACACCCATGTGCACACATATATGTGAGAGCTTAAAAATTAGGTTGGCTCTTGAAACTGTATCAAAGACTCTTAGTATGACACCTGCAATTTTGAAACAATTCTCCAGTCAATAGTTTCAAAGAATATATATGTATATATATATATATATATATATATATATATATATATATATATACATATATATATATATATGTTGTTGTTGTTTTACTCATGAGAGAAAAATGTAATCCGGGATTTAAAGACCAGTCCAGAAATCCCTTACCTATTGTAAAATAAGAAAAAATACTGAATCCCATTTTTGTTTCTCTACA
Source organism: Leopardus geoffroyi (assembly GCF_018350155.1). Classification (NCBI taxonomy): domain Eukaryota; kingdom Metazoa; phylum Chordata; class Mammalia; order Carnivora; family Felidae; genus Leopardus; species Leopardus geoffroyi. Next base: position 23,262,066 of record NC_059327.1, on the reverse strand, counting down.
AGTTTATCAATTTTTGATGATGCTTTGAGTAGCAGAGTTTTAAGCCAAAGCCTTTATAAATCTATTTCAACACAGCAAAGCTATCATCATGCCTTCTGAAAATAATGGCTTCCATGAGATGGTTACAATAGATTATCCTGAATTAGAAATCCTTTATGAATCCTCATTCAAAGCAAGCAAATGTTCTGAAATGGAATGTGTCTCTTTATTCCATTCACTTTGCCACATATTCAATTGAACAAAAGTTTCCTGAGTACCTACTCAGTGCCAGGCACTGTTCTTAGTTTAAGAAACAAAAAGATGAAAGCTGTCTTCACAGAGATCACACTTTTGTTAAGGAGATGGACCTGAAAAAGAATTACGTCCACACAAAAACCTGAACATGGATGTTTATGGAAGCTTTATACATAATCACCAAAACCTGGAAGCAACCAAGATGCCCTTCCTAAGTGAATGGAAAAAAAAACTGTGGTCCCCCACACAATGCAATATTATTCAGTGCTCAAAAGAAATTTGCTATTAAGCCATGAAAAGACAGGGAGGTACTTTAAGTACCTGTTACTAAGAAAAAGAAGACAATCTGAAAAGGCTACATAATATATCATTCTGACCATATAACATTCTGGAAAAGCCAAAACTATGAAGACAGTAAAAAGGTCAATGACAGCCAGGGTCTGGGAGGAGGGGGGGATGAGTAGTTGGAGCATACTGGATCTTCAGGGCAGTGAAACTACTCTGCATATATATGTCATTATACACTTGTTCAGACCCATAACGTACAACACCAAGAGTGAATCCTGAGGGAAACTAGGGGCTTTGGACGATACCAACGTGTTGATATAGATTTATCAATTTTAACAAACGTATCATTGTGGAGGGGGATGTTGGCAATGGGGAGGCTAGGGGAAGGGGTATATGGGAAGTCTTTGCACCTTCTGCTCAATTTTGCTGTGAACCTAAAATTCTCCAAAGAATAAAATCTATTAAAGATTACAAGTACGGTATAGTGTGGCACATGCAATAATACCAATGGGTACAAGACTTGGAAGCAGCACAGAACCTGGAAATAATCCCCACTGGAGTGAGAACACAAGAGAAAAGGTGCATAAAATGACATCTAGGATGGGTTGTGAGGGTTGAATGAGGCTTTTCTTAACACCAAAGTTCTCATTCTTCCTGTAATTATGATTTAATCTACATCTTCAGATAATGGCCCTTTGAAAATATTTCTCTCCTAGAATAGGAGCAAGAATAAGATTTAATTTATAGTTATAATATCCTTAGAGTAATACAATAAAGATTTTTAACAATGATGTGATACTATTAACCTCACACATCATGCTAAAGATTTCATAATTTCAGGGTCATGGCTGATAGAGTTTTAGGGATACATTTGTGTCTAAAGCAATAAGATGTCAGCTCTCCAAAGCATTTAGGGGAGCTAGAAGAAATAATGAGAAGGGATATAAAGTTGGAGCAAATCATATCATCTGATTTAGGTAAAGTCACCAGAACTTCATTAAGTAAAATACACTTATTGAATATGCTCTACACACAAGGGACTATTCTAGGTTCCTAGAATATAGAGATATAAGCGATTTTCTTTCACTGGATTCCATAATATGGTTAGAGAGAAAATTTACTAAGTGATGATCATCTGTCTATAGCAGAGATAATCCACAAAACCACATGGAGAGATGGTGGCAAAGAAAAGATTAAAGAAAGAGTTAGTTAGCCATTTGGGGGAGAGGGGGGGTTGGGGAACTGGGAAATACAGTTTGAGTAAAGGAAAGAGAGTCTGCCAATTCTGCAATGCAGGAGAACAGACTAATTGTAATTTTAGAGATCATAATATGGAGACATTTCCTAAAGGATCATTCAGAAAAGAAATTCATATTTCATTTTTGATCAATATACCACATTTCATTTTCTGGAAATTATCTCATTTAAATCAAACTGCTAGAAAGGTCTATCATAAAGCCAATGTATTGAGGTAGTTTTATTCTAGGTAGGAGGCTGTGGCTCTTTTTCTTTAAATATATATTTTTTTAACATGTATTGATTTTTGAGAGACAGAGAGTGACAGAGCATGAGTAGGGAGAGACAGAGAGAGAGAGGGAGACACAGAATCTGAAGCAGGCTTCAGGCTCTGAGCTGTCAGCACAGAGCCTGAAGCGGGGCTCGAACACACGGACTGGGGGATCATGACCTGAGACAAAGTCGGCCGCTTAACTGACTGAGCCACCCAGGTGCCCCTGTGGCTTATTCTCAATGCCTGAAGTTATTCATTAAAAACAAAACAAAACAAAACAAACAAACAAAAAACAAAAACAAAAAAAGTCTTATTGCCCAGTATGGAACGTAAGTTCACTACTACATGCCAAACCCAATTACCTCTCAGACGTCTGGTTGATGCACTTAGTGTAAGGATCCTAAGGCCTTGTCTAAGCTGGGAGGTAAAGAATGCCATGCTTGATTTGTGGTGTCTATCACTCATCAGGGAGTAAGGAGTGTTAAATTGCAACCTGATTTCTTAATAAGCTATTTATTTTGCATTAGGCTAAGATCCCTGGAAACAAAATCCATAACATCAGTGATGGCAAACATTCATTCAGCACTTAGGAAGCGTTTTCCCCCACTGAAGGACTTTACATCTATTAATTCGTTTAATCCTCACGACAACCTTGAAAGGTGGAAACTAAAGCCACAAGACAGTCAAAGAATGTGTACAAAGTTGGAAGCTAGCGAGGCTTCCAACACCAACACAATACTATAGGGGAAGTGCTTTTGCCAGCTAGACATTCTGCGGGGAGAAAAAATTTTCCTCTGTCCGTTAAGGTTCTTCTGGCTGGCCAAAGAATTAAATTGACATTAGATAGATTAACAAGAGAAAATCAAACGAATTATGTCCCTTCGGGGAATCCACATAAACATGAAAGATTCCAAAGACTATTCGACAAAATGAGTTACCTTGTCATTCTGGGGTAAGGAGAAAGGGGCAGGAGTCTGGTACTTCAAAGGGAAAAAAGGCAATTTGCAACAAGAATGGAAAGAGTAAATGTTCGTAAACAAATGTGGGGTTTTTTGGCCTTCCAGAACAATGGGGGATGGAGAACACTTTGATGTTATAGGCCTTGCTACATTCCTCCCTGTGTACCACACCTCGTTCATACTTATCTATGGTCAAGCAGGATTTCTTTCTAAACTCTTTTAGGTAATTATGTGGGAGGCAAAAAGAAAGACTGTTTCTGTTTCTTAAAAATAATCAGCCTAAAATAATCCCCAGCCAAAGAGATACACTTTGGGGTGGCAAATTTTGCTTCCCTACACAATAGAGTCTCTCTGCCAACCATCCATGCTAAATTATTCATAGGACAGTATCAGCTGTCAGTGATGTCCTAAACCTATATATATTTAAATACTATCAGAATAAACATTCAACAGGAATCATGCAGACACAGAAACCTCTCTCAGCACCTCGACTGCAGAGCTAGAATGAGGAGTTTCATTGTGCAGTCCTTGTACACTAAATGTGGGAGAGGGAAAAGAGTGTGGCTTGGCAGTTACACAGACTCGAATCCCAAAGTCTGTGATTGTGCACAAATAACTTGTGTGGGCTTCAGAGTCCTCATGTCTAAGATGAGAATGTATAAAATAACATATGTTTGCCTAAGCAAGGTAAAATATGGTGACACACTCTAGGGTAAATGTCCGACATTGAGCTTTTTATTGTGAGTGCCCGACACTGAGCTCTTGATGGCCAAAGCATCCATTTTAAAGACACCCATCCCAAATAAAAATAGTGCCAGATGTATGACACAGAACACGATGAGATAAGAATGAAGCTGCCCTCCCCCCGGCTTCCTTTTAGAAGCCTGTAGGTAGCCTAGATTATTACTAGGTTATTATTACTACTCTTGAGTGACCCAGATTCTTCCTTCCCATGCACTAGTTCCCACTCGTATGCTTTAAATTCTGCAATAAAAAGTGAACCCAGGAAGCACTCGGCTCACCACTCTCAACCCAAATAAAGGCAAAGACCAGGTCCATGCTTCCTTTTCTCTCTATCATGCTGTGTGGCCGTCAGGCATGTCACATGCCCTCCAGTACTTGGGAGTAATAAATCTCATTCTTCAAAGTCCCCTAATTGTCTTGCTGAAGTGTATCCTGCAATCATAATAAGAACCACAACAACCAATCCAGCCACAACACTGGCCTTGGTGGTGAGGGGTTGGGAAGATGTCTGTGGGGCACACTAAGAGGAAATGCAGTCAGGGTGAGAACCTTTGTCATTTCTAGCCAAGAACATGACTCTCAACAGAATGGAACCAACATAACATATACCTGAACTACTAGCACAATGCCCGATATACAGTAGATCTTCCAAAATGTTATTTTCTATCACTCCTTCCTATATATCCCTGTATACATGAGTAAACAAGTTAGGGCACTACTTTAACTGCAAAATTTCTATTTTTAATTATTTAAATATAAACAAGAGGATTTCATCTGTGACTATTATTTTCCATTTTCAACGTATTCCTTTGATATTCCATTTTGCAGGAAATGCATAGTTTGGATGAATACAGACAAGAAAAGATGCTGAATATGTGTAATATTTACAGAGGAGGGACATATGAATCCTACAGTTCTATAATGCTGTCTTTGAGGTTCTAATGTGCTTAAATATTTTTTCCATTTCTTGATATGAATCTATGCTTGTCAACAACTACTCAATATTGTGTTGACATATTTGGTAAAAAATATTCATTTAAAAATTCTTGAGTGGTGATTTTTTAAAGTGGTTTTTAAACCATGTAAGAACCTTTTGTAAAATACACATAAATATAAACTTTTGGAAATTTTTAATATTTTAATTTTTAAAAATGTTTATATATTTTTGAGAGTGTAAGCAGGGGAGGGGCAGGCAGAGAGGGAGGCAGAGGACCCAAAGTAGGCTCTGTGCTGACAGCACATGGTGTTCAAACTCACAAACTCACAAACCATGAGATCATAACCTGAGCTGAAGCTGAAGGCTTAACCGACTGAGCCACCCAGGTGCCCCCAAACTTTTGAAGATTTTGAAAAGACTGATAAAGACATTTGTTGAAGTAGTTTATGAGAATCATTTATGAAGATAAAATATACACACAAAAATAAATAACACGTCTCTGTTTAATGAAATTACGGCTCAATCCTGTGAGTGAAAACTGAGGAAAATCATTCAGAGCAAAAGACCCTCTCTTTCTTTAAGAACTCTCGTAATGACTATGGCTTTACATTTTGTATAAATCCTTGACTTATTAAGTACTATTGAGATTTAGGCCATTCACTAAGATGTGTTTATTTAAAATCATTTCTATAAAAAATATTGATTAGTTGGTATAGTTCTCCTGGGTAATTTCATTTTAGCATGCTTCTTGATTATAGAAACTATCTTAACATAAAGTTTCTTCGTCTATGGCAAGCAATTGAGAGCATAATTGGTCTTTGGAATCAGAAAGTTTCTATCTGAGGTGGCTTACTAGCTGTGTGATTTCCCAGTCCCTTACTTTGAATGTAGAGGGTTTTATCCAGTATTTCAGCAAAAGGAATACCAATTATACAGTCTTCAAATGGCTCACAATGGCTTCATAGATTTTCTAACATTAATACACACTATAAATTGTTTTATAATAGGCCAATTAAAGACATCTAAGTTTTTTTTCCCAATCTTCCTATATAAATCAATAATCTATATTTTTTCCATGAATCTGTATTTCCTAACACTACATTATTCACACTGCAAATTTTCCTCCAAAGGGTATAACATTTCTGAGAATATTGATATATCTATCACACTTAACACACACACAAAAACGTGTAGGAACAGGCACGCTCATTTACAATACAATAGGACCTATTTTCCTAAAGTCTCACTGTCACGGGCTATGACGATGTATTTTTTTAATTTGGCAACTTTATGGAAGAAAACATATCTTATTTTAAGTTTATATTTCTTTCTGTGCCAGGAATTTGAATACTATTTACATGCTTATATCTATTTTCCATATATCTGTGTATTGTCATAGTTAGGTTTAATGGCTACAGTGCCACTTTCTGTTCAAAACATACAATTCCAATAACTTTTTAATTCTATTTGGTACACTATTTACTTAAAGTGCCAGGCTATTTCTCCATTATAACTTATACTTCATATATTTGATATATTTAATTTGCACGAGAAAGTAAATAACCAGCAAGCATTCTGAAAATGAAAATTTAATATCAAATAAAAGGATTCTTTTATTTTAACTCATATATTAGTTAGTATACAAAACCATAAAATAGCAAATTTGTTACTTAAGTAGCTACCCCAATTGTAGTCAACAGACATTTAAATACTAATGATTCTAAGAAAACAAAAATTTTAGGTCTGGTTTTTGGTTGTTTTTTTAAAATTTTTTTAAACATTTATTTATTTTTGAGACAGAGACAGACAGAGTATGAATGGGGAAGGGTCAGAGAAAAGGAGACACAGAATCTGAAACAGCATCCAGGCTCTGAGCTGTCAGCACAGAGCCTGATGCGGGGCTCGAACTAATGGACTGCAAGATCACAACCTGAACCAAAGTCGGCCGTTTAACCGACTGAGCCACCCAGGTGCCTCTGGTTTTCTGTTTTTTACCACATTCCTCCTCCTTTTCTTTTCCTCCATGCCAAAGCCTATAGTAGAGGAATATTGTATATGCTAATGAATTAGCCTTTAGTCTCCTATTGCCCCCCCCCCTTTTTTTTAAGTTATTTTGTTTCCAGGTAAAAGACTATGATTATATTTAGTTGACCATAATGTTTTATTTTAAATGAATTGCTTCTTTACGGTAAATGCTTTTTAATGGAAAGTGTTTCTGCTCAGTTTTAGAAAACATCAACAAACTGGGGTAAGCTGTGATATATTTCAAGCATAATTTTCAAAGCATAATATTCAAAGCATAATATTCAAAGATAATTTTTTTTGTTTATATGTGTCTATACCTACCAAAGTCAGAATAAATTGATAATATTGTAGACTGGTAAATTTTATTAGAAATTTTATTACAAAGGTACGTTACTTGGATTCAAGTATAATTTGGAAAATAAACATTTATGAAAAACACATATATGTGCCAAATTTCATTTCTCTCCAAACTTGCAATAACTGAAATGATAAAAAATTATTAACAAGTGAAAGGGTATTTTCTAAATATATGGGTATGAAATATATCAAATATATGCTCTATTGTTCAGAGTAATGAGAGAACTTACATTACTTAAACTTCAGACATCATATATATTTTTTTCTGGAGAATTCAGGTAAAACAGTTCCTACTAAAAAGATATTCGCCATGATCTAGTACCCTGAGAAAATAAGTCTTTAAATGCACAGAATTATTTTAAACTTTTTAGATAAGATCAGTATATTTATGAATGCTTGGGTATCGTTGTTTTTAAAGTAATTTTTATTTTTATTTTTTTTTTCCAACATTTATTTATTTTTGGGACAGAGAGAGACAGAGCATGAACGGGGGAGGGGCAGAGAGAGAGGGAGACACAGAATCGGAAACAGGCTCCAGGCTCTGAGCCATCAGCCCAGAGCCCGACGCGGGGCTCGAACTCACGGACCGCGAGATCGTGACCTGGCTGAAGTCGGACGCTTAACCGACTGCGCCACCCAGGCGCCCCTAAAGTAATTTTTAAATCACAGTTGAAATTATGTTGGTTATAGATTTAAAATATAAATTAGGAGATTTAAAATATAAATTTAAAATATAACTTAGGAGATTATACAATGTAATTATTTTGGTTGTCTTGTCACCACATACGAATCACTATATGATATCACCATATCATCTCCAAAAAAGATGAATATACGATACATGATAATTGTATGATTTATGTAATTTTCTTTGTCTATGTATACATAGTTAAAGCACATATGCAATGGGTTATTCAAACAATCATCAAAAGGAATTCCTAGTCAAAGTCAGGATAAGTATATGGATAGAAATTCATATACTGATTTTAATATATTTAATAATTTTCTTTATCAAAAATAAAAAGAAATAATTTTATCATGGAATCTAGGTATGCACACAAACACACAAATAAGATGTGTGGGAAAAGACTTCTGAATCCTTTTCTGCAGAACAAATGGATGTCAGCAATTATACATCAAGTAAATATATAAGCAAACATTGGAAATCCAAGAAGATAAAACATAGTACCTTACTATGCAAAAGATAACAAATCATTAATCAAAATGTAAAATATTCTGTTAATTTTTAGATCTGGTCCCAATCTCTTCTGTTTCCTTTTCAATCATGAAAGTAATTCTGAAATATAATGTGAGGCCAAACATGGGAATATCCGAAGAAAGACAAGGAAAAGAATGAGTATGTATGTTTCTCTAGTTTATTTCTGGACGCATCCTACCTTTACCGTTCTTTGTGGGAAATGCTCGTTTGGCGGGAAAAGTAATTTGTGTTCATAAGAAGATGATAAAGATGCTGTCTTTGCCAGCACGTTCTGGCATGGAATTAAGACAATGAGAAACTTTTTAGAACAAACCTAAATTTATCTACAGGAAAGCCACATATATTTAAACCAACTTCCCATTCTCTAATCAACCCCACCAACGGATCAGAGGAAAGCTGAAATCCAGTTGGTGGCCAGTTCCTTTTCCCGCTGACTCCTGTCTCCTGAGGTCCACAGCCCTCTTGCAGGCCTCCCACCCCCAGTCCTTCACCATCTTGCTGCACGTTTCTTACAGAGTAAGCAACATTTTACATCAGACCACAGCCGTGGGGGGAGCCGCCAAGTCAGCTGTGGCACCATAAGGCAATATACTCCACTGTGTCACAAAATAATTCATTTCTCCATAGCTCATCATATATCTTCTAAGATAGTAAGATTTAAAAGTGACCTAAAACAGGGCATCTGGGTGGCTCAGCCGGTGGAGCATCTGACTTTGGCTCAGGTCACGATCTCGCGGTTCGGGGGTTTGAGCCCCACGTCGGGCCCTGTGCTGACAGCTCAGAGTCTGGAGCCTGCTTTGGATTCTGTGTCTCCCTCCCTCCCTGCCGCTCCCCCACTCACACTCTGTCTGTCTCTGTCTCTCTCTCTCTCAGAAATAAATAACGGTTAAAAAAAATTTTTAAGTGACCTAAAACAAGCTAACAAATAAGTCCTCTGGAAATAATATACCAAATCTACAACCAGATTATTACCTGATGTGAGTTCACATACTGCTACTTTTAAACAGTTTCTTCCTTACTGAAAGTCTATACATTGCTCCTGCCATCTAATAAAATAGCTATTTGGTGTGAAAGTCTTTATATGCGCCTAAATCTAAACTTCTATTTAAGAAACTGTTGAGAAATACTACATACAACACAATAAAATGCCTTTTGGTATTACAGCACTTTTCCCATCTTCACGTCAAACAAGAAGGCATTTTTTTGCTAGGACAAACCCAGGTCTCCGCTGTAAGGGGAAAGAGGGAAGGTGATTTTGTCGTACATCAGGGCAGACATTGCCTGTTCCGTTATTTCTTCATCTGCAGTGCCCTCTGCTTCCATAATGAAAGTCTCTGGCAGGTTCCCAAAAGGCGTATTAATGTCCCTACTAGATGCTTTGTTACTTTTGCTCATTTCCTTAATCACTTAACCCTTCACCACACAGAACAGCGTACTCTGTCTGGAATGAGTTCCTGGAATGTTTTACCAGAGCTTCTCCAACCAACCACCAGTTGGGAGTCTTTAGAATTCATCATATTAAAGAAGACAAGGGTATTGGTTTGATTTTATCTTTTTTAATCCATAAATAAACTAACCATTTATTTGCTTTCTCTTTCACCAGAACAGCTTGATAGCCACCAAATGTATCTTAAGGACATTAGGAAATTCAGTCACAAAGTACACTTAACATTGACTACTTTCTTGGTGGCTTTGACCCTAAAATAGTTTTAAATTATTTCATTGTTAGTTAAATTTATGTCTATATGCTATAAATTTCAAATGGCCCATAATGGGGGCTCCAGGGTGGCTCAGTAGGTAAGGTTCCGGCTGTTGATTTGGGCTCAGGTCATGATCTCCCGGTTCATGAGACTGAGCCCCATGTCAAGTTCTGCTCTGACAGTGTGGGACCTGCTTTGGAATCTCTCCCTCCCTCTCCCCTTCTCTTTGCCCCTGTCCCCCCCTCTCTCAAAATAAATAAATAAGCATGAATTAATTTAAAAAATGAAATGAAATAAATGGCCCATAATATAGATAAATCACATCAAACAATAAAGTGGGTTGTCTTTTGAATATATATTTAAATAAATCAGGCTTTTCTTACATGATTACTCTGTGGTAAATTAAAATACCATGTTGTTAAAAACAAGTAAAAGGAAAGGAACAACATTTTTCTTAATATTTTTAAAACTGTTTAAAATAGTAAAAATGAAATTAAAACTCAAATAAAAAATATAGGGGCACCTGGGTGGCTCAGTCTATTAAGCATCAGACTCTCCATTTCGACTCAGGTCATGATCTCACAGTACATGAGTTTGAGCCCCACATGGGGCTCTGCGGTGACAGCTCGAAGCCAGCTTGGAATTTTGCCTCCCTCTCTCTCTGCCCCTCCTTTGCTTGCTCTCTCTCTCTCAAAAATAAATAAAATAAATAAATAAACTTTAAAAAATATATACTGAGCTTTCCAATATTTTAAAATAATTTTCTAGAAAAAGAATCTCTTAAGCTTATGATATATAAAGATAAGGGAATAGTTTTGTGATTCTTTAAAATTATTATGACATAATATTTGACAACAAAACAAGTTTGTGAGTCAAAAGGTTTAGAAACTGCCTGTTTCAATAAACTGACTCTCAGGGCTTTGATGTTCTAAGTGGCAGGACACTCTTGTGAAAGTCAAATATACTGCTTTGGTTTAAGTTGAAATGGGAGAATCAGCAGCCTTGCACTGGGCTAAGCAACCTTTCCTCCACCTGCTCTCAAGGGGGTTGTCTGTAGAAACTGGTTTAGAAATCACAGGCAACCTCCCTCCCCTTCAATACAGAACACTTCAGACAACCTCTGCCTGCCCACCCACACTTTCCTGCAAAATGAAGCTTAGCCGCCAGCCCTGTCCTTGCATATAATGCAGATGCTGATTTATCTACAGACAAAGCTTTGAATCTAAGTGAACTAGTCCTAGTCGATACTTTACACATATAAAATTATAAATATATATATATATACACATATATATATACACACACATGTCGTATTCCTATATGTATATAAATATAACATATATAATATGGAAAGTGACTGTGCTATAATCAACAAGCCAAAATATCATGGGTACAAAACCATGTACAAAACCAAACACTCAACTTAAAATTATTTTTTGCGTGCCACATGTTCATTTGGCAGGGATGCACTGTTAAACCTGGTTCTCCGTCAATTAAACCCTTCTAGTTCTGCCCACTCTTATTAAGTCAATTAGAAAAATTCACTTTACATTTGGGTTCGTTAGCTTATTAAGTGCCCCACTGGGAAAGTTGAAACTCTTTGGCGGGCATATGTAGTTTTCGTCAGTCCTTTTGATAGAGTCTGCCTTTGCCTTTTAGTGAAAATATTTCACTTTGGAGTAGATGAAATTATTCCCCCCCCCCCAAAAAAACACATACAGAATCAGGAGTGATTATTAAAAACATAATAAAATTTCAGAGATTTCTGAAAAATCTATGGTGGATAAAGATGTTTTTATTAGGACTGAGTTTAAGACAGATGAATACTCATAATTGTGTTCAATTTAAAAAGGGTTCACAAGAATTTGCTGGATGGAAATTATCCACCCAGTGTTGTGAGAATTGCAAAAATGGGTAAGATTAGGATTAATTAGTTGTTAATTCATCTTCACGTGTTCTGATACATGATGGATAGAGGTAGGAATACTTAACAAGAGCGCAGCTAGAATGCAGACTAGAGATGCTGGTTAATTTTGTAAAGGTAATTTCATATTATTTCATTATAGTATTTAGTAACAACTATAACAATGTGAATATAGAATGATATAGTAGCATATTAGAATGATTTTGGGTTTTTTCATATATGTTTAAAACTATAGAAAGTAAAGCTCAACAAAATCTTCTTGGTTCCTAGTTGCTAGATTTGTCCTGGACGTTGGGTATACATTTTGGATATCACATATAGATCTCATTACCTGGGAAGTGTCATGAGCTTTCTATATTCCTTTATTGACATAATTAGTGAGCACTGTTTTTGGATTAATAAGCACTGTAAAATAACTAACTAGTGGAAGAAATACACACAGAGAAAAATTATTGCCATTCAAGGCTGAACGTGTATTTATTAAATATTATTTTAGAGACACAGACAATAGAAGAGACATGCTATAATGTAGACAGTTTGGAGAATCAGATTCCCTTCGTAGACTTGATGGCAATTGAACTGGGCCTTAAAATGGCAGGGGGATTCAGGATGAGAAACAATGACTTTGAGTCAGGTGAATGCCTTATGGAAAGAAAATAAAAATAATGGTCTATAGCTAAGTACCAGGACAAATGCACATGGCTTCACCATTCTTTATATTTTTAGACTTGAATTAAAGCATGTTTATATACATGTAGCTTAAATCAGGAATGTTCAATTATTTTTCCTTGGGGCTGAGCCACAGTAGTTTGGGCTTCAGATGGAGATTCCTTTAGTAGGTCAGTGTTAAAGTAATTCCGAGATATCACGCTTGCGCTTATTACTTATTATTAATTATTTATGCTTATAAAGCACATGTTATGTTTCCATCCCTGCCTTGCACATATGGAACACTGTGGCTGCATCGATCTGCATCCCGGCGCTTGGCTATTCTGACAAAACAGATGTTCTGATCGGAGTTGAAGGCTCCGTCCATCAGCCAAATTGATTGCAAGTGACATTTGACAAAGTGGCTAATCAGAGCAGTAGTCAGTTCCCTTCGGTGCAGACACTATCCAATCAGACAGACCCTCACTGGCCAAGGAGAGACCAAATTAGAAGAAAAGGACCAGGAACATTCTCTACCACACTCTTTATTTTTATTATTTTTTTTTTAATTTTTTTTTCAACGTTTATTTATTTTTTGGGGGACAGAGAGAGACAGAGCATGAACGGGGGAGGGGCAGAGAGAGAGGGAGACACAGAATCGGAAACAGGCTCCAGGCTCTGAGCCATCAGCCCAGAGCCTGACGCGGGGCTCGAACTCACGGACCGCGAGATCGTGACCTGGCTGAAGTCGGACGCTTAACCGACTGCGCCACCCAGGCGCCCCTCTACCACACTCTTTAATGAGAGGAACTAACAGCCAGAGACTGGCCAGGTTTCTTCCATTCAAATATATGTCTTAACATGAATACACAAGATGTCATAGTCTCTCACATCCATTCACACATTAATATTATATAGACTACATTCTACTAAAGGGAATTGTTAGGACACTAACTTACATGCAATGATTTCTATTTTCGCTACGTGCTTTCATATTGATTTTCATTCTCTAGGGAAAAACATTTTTAATACAACAGAGTGTACACTTACAAAAAACTAAAGCAGTGTAATTTTTACTTTCCTATTAAAGAAGCTAACATCTTGCATACTTGATACTTTTTACACATACCCTGCATAATTATAGAATGGCTAAGTACTGGATAAATAAGTATTTGAGATAGTAGTAAAACAAAAGTATTAGCTTAAAAAAATAAATATCAAACTAATGAGCATTCGGGTTAGTTTCCAAATTCTTTTTTCCCCCATTTATTTGCTTATTTACTTGTATCAATATTAGCTTACAGATTCCTATTTTATTCAATGAGTTATAATCTGTTCTTAGTATTATTCATTTTGATGCTGAAATTGTCCCAGAGTTGACCAGTGAAGCCTCTTCAAGTTTGTTCCATCCCGTTCTGTGACTGAGTACCATTTGTAATGTGTGGCAAAGTCAAGAAACACAATGCATTTTTAAGATAATAACTCACTGAAATTTAGTTAAGAGGTTCTCAAGCTTGGCAGTCTAATAGGTTTGACAGCCTTATAGATGATTTATTCTAAGACCAGACTGCTGACAGCTGCTTTCTTCACCTTCAAACTCTTCTTAACCTACAGGAATTCAAAGACCTCTACAGAGGCATCCAAGTGAAAAGTAAATGATTCGTCAACTAGGTCAAAAGTGTAGAAAAAAGTGGCAGAGAGGAACAAAAATGGGAAAGGAACATGGGAAGGAGGCCAAAAAAAGGGAAAGAAGGGGCGCCTGGGTGGCTCAGTCAGTTAAGTGTCTGACTTCGGCTCAGGTCATGATCTTGTGGTCATGATCTATTTATCTATCTATCTATCTATCTATCTATATTCTTATTAGGTTTGACTTCTTTCACTCAGTATAAGATCTTGAGATTTTGTTGCTGTTTATTTGTAGTTTGTTTTTTTTGATTGTTGTGTAGTATGGATACCACGATTTTTAATTAGCCATTTCCTAGTGATAGACAAGTAGGTTATTTCACATTGACATCTATTATGAATGATGATATGGACATTTTTACACGCATTTTTGGTGGACATGTACATTTATTTCTCTTGAGTACATGCCTAGAATTGGACTTGTTGGGGCATAGGGTAGGTGTATATTCAACCTTAAGGAGATATTGACAAAAGTTTTCCAAAGTAATGGTACCAGTGCTAGTGATATGTGAGAGGTTCACGGCTCCAAAGTCTTACTAATGCTTGGTATTGTCATTCTTTATAATTTTAGCTATCATGATGAATGTGAGCAAGATCTCATTGTGGTTTTAATTTCTATATCTTTTTTTGTATTTGTGGTTTTTTTTTTTAATTTTTTTTTCAACGTTTATTTATTTTTGGGACAGAGAGAGACAGAGCATGAACAGGGGAGGGACAGAGAGAGAGGGAGACACAGAATCGGAAACAGGCTCCAGGCTCTGAGCCATTAGCCCAGAGCCTGACGCAGGGCTCGAACTCACGAACCGCGAGATCGTGACCTGGCTGAAGTCGGACGCTTAACCGACTGCGCCACCCAGGCGCCCCTGTATTTGTGGTTTTTTAATGTTTATTTATTGAGGGGGAGAGAGAGAGAGGGAGGGAATGTGCATGAGCAGGGAAGGGCAGAGAGACAGAGAGAGAGAGACACAGGGCTCGATTTCACAGAGCCCAACACAGGGCTCAATGTCATGACCTTGAGATCATGACCTGAGCTGAAATTAAAAGTCAGATGCTTAACTGACTGAGCCACCCAGATGCCACAATATTAGCATTTTTTAAAATGCTACCCAGATGACTATAATGTGCATCTGGATTTAAGACCACTGTCTTAACCACTGTAGTTTGGAATTTAAGAATTGCACCTGAAGGTGTAGCCAAGCATGGGAGCTGGAAGGACAGGAAGTGTTAAGAAGCTGGGAGGAGGTAGCCTACTGTGAGACGGGGGTGCTGCGGTGGAAGACAGGAAGGGCTCCGTAGAGTTGAGACTGTCAAGAAACTGAGTCCAGGATCTAATTGAAAATGGAAGTCATTGATGTTAATGTCAAAATGTGCATGGTAGAGAGAGAGACCCTGAGCCATGATTTAGACTATTCAGTGTCAAGACAAGGATAGTTTGTCTATCCCTTGCATATCCCTGTGACTTTATCAAGATTTCATCATGAGGATGGAAGATTAAGAGGAACAGGTTTTAACATTTGGGGCAGGGACACTTATTCCCACCTTCCTTTACTTAGGGAGGAGAGGAGTTAAAGAAAAATCCTCCATTCATGAGGGCTTCACGGAAGGTGATTTCCTAAGTATACGTCCAGGCTTCAGTGAATTCAAGACCGTGAAAACAGGTGTTAGAGGCATTTGCTGAAAGCAGGTTAGAAATCCCACATGGCAGTGGGAAGCAAGTCAGCGGGGTGGTGGGTGGATTGAGTCATATCAAGGGTACACAGACAGCGTAGATCTGGATGTCCTGACTGTGGAAGATTACAGGAGAGCTCTGTGCATCTAGCGGCACCACGGTCAGTGGGATGCCCTGCGTTCGGGATTGGTCCCGATGGCTTTCCTTGAGAGTAGCTGATTCCAGGGTTTTGTTCCCTGAGATTTGCCTTTCTGCACTGTGTGGAGGTGTGTGGAGCTGCTCCCTGAGTCTCGTGGGAGGTATGACAGAGATTTGGGGCAGAGTTTCCTTGAGAGGAAAAAAAGGAAAAAAAAAGATTTTCTGATCGAATAAAGTTTGGAAATGATATAGGCCTACAAATTTCATTATTACGTATTCTTCGAGAAGTCATGTGGTTAAAAAACAATCCAATTTTAATTCTGCTTAGCCAAGCGTTTTCTAAGATCACTGAGTACAAAGCATGCTGAGGGATAACAGTACCCACTCAACCGTGCATGGAAAACATTATCCTTACATATTTATCCTTGGTGTTAAGAAATTATCTACCTGGTACCCTTCTCCACATCACTCTGGCCCACATAGTTAAGTTTCCTTGACCCCACTATAGGCTCAGTCCTTACAACTCCAGCAGAGAAAATCTAACCCAATCCAAGCACTTAGATTAGATCCAATCTAATCCAAGCACTTCAAAATCCAATCTACCTCAGCAGTAATTAAATCTATATTCTAACTTAGGTCCGGTAATGGAGCTCCAACTTGGTGCCTGGGATCATGTCTAATTCATAAAATCACAAATGTTCTCTCTTCCCTACTTAAACCTTATTATTATTATTTTAGTTTTATGTATTTTTGAGAGAGAGTGTGCAAGCAGGGGAAGGGCAGGGAGGGAGGGGAATAGAGGATGCAAAGCGGGCTCCATGCTGACAGCACAAAGCCTGATGCGGGGCTTAAAGTCACGAACCACAAGATCATGACCTGAGCTGAAGTCCCATGCTCAACAGACTGAGCCGCACAGATGCCCCTTAAGCCTTGTTTTGACTGCAGGTCTCATATTCCATCACACCAGCCACATTCACGCCAGCCCTTCTGGAAACTGTAGTCATGAACTCCATAAGCGTGACAGGAATTTCATCTTTCTTACCAATTGTGAACTTCCTAGGTCTTTTTTTTTTCCTGACACATAGTCCCTTACTTGTATTTTGCCTTATAGGGAATCTTCATTCTCACCTTATATCCCTTTCTGCCTGGCTGGGATTCCTTTCAGCCTCTGCAGCTGATTTCACATGAGTACTTTTTCCCATGGTGTCTGTCTGATCTCTGTTTATCACGTGCCACCCTGGTATCCTGGGTCCTGAGCGTCCAATTGGAAAGGTTGCTTACTACCTATCTCCACCATTACAGCCACAAAACACTAAGAGCAGGCCAATAAAAGTAACTAAGGGGAAAAATGGTTTAATGCCGCTTTGGGTTTAATGAAATTTAACCACAGGAAAAACAGCTGAAGGGGTAAGCTTGGCTTTACTTTCTGTTTTTTCTTTTACTCTATCAGTGAAGATGTCAGAGAAGTCATCTCTTAAGAAATGTTTTACTGTCACATAGGTTTCTGTTCTCATTGATATTTACCCAGATCACCTTCATTCAGTTTGGAAATTTCTGAGCAGAGATTCTGAAGAAAGCACTTCTTACCATTTATACCTATGCTTATTAGGAGTTTGACATAAACTGGCATGCCATGCTGTTCATGAATGTCAGATTTCTGACACCCGGACACAAAAGTTCCCATTCTTAAGTCATGACTGCCTTATCTTCCCTGACAAAATTGAGAGCAAGAAACAAATTTTGAATCTAAGCTATGAAATTAACATGACGCATTTGACCTTTGCAAAGCAGATGTGATGTGAAGAGGCTAAGACGTAGCAATGCTTCAGAATGTAGTACCTTGACCATAACTAAGCATAATGATATTCCCCTCCATTCCCCAGATCTTGATACGTTTCTGTAAGTTCCTTGATAAGTTTCTCTTGTTCCTAATGAAATTATATGTAAATACCAAATAATGGTAATCATTGATTTTTCAAATCATCTCAACATTAATCCAAATATATTTTTTTTAAAATGGTCACCCAACTTTTTATTTCTGCTGGCTCTTTTCTGATGTTGATTCATATGGGTCAGCCCACTCAGGCCCAGTCTTACTCACATGGTCCTCAGTTTTCATTTAGATATGCAGTGGCCTCCGCGTCTCAGGCTACATACAGTTCAGACTTTACCAATAGCTTATCTGCCAGGGTCCCTTCTGTTCTCAACGCCACACTATGCAAGTGAAGTGCCCAGAAATTACTCACTCCTGGAATGCTGCAACAAGAAACACTACCTTTCCCTTCCGTGGGATGACCCATCTGCCTCTTTGCTCCGTGTCTTGGCTGGAAAGAAGCTGTAGGATAAAACAGTTTAAGCGGTGGGACCTGTGTTCATACCTAGATATGTTAGCTCTGCTATCTCCCAGGTAGGTAGCCTTTGCAAAATTATTTTAATTCTGTAAGCTCAATTTTGCAAAGGCTTCAAATCCGGTTCATATATGATCGTGCCTCTCCTCTGCTTATCACCCCTGAATAGTTTCCCATCATCGGCAGGCTAAAGTGCATCCCTTGTGGTAGAATATTCAGGGCTCTTCATAATAGGGTTCTCATCCTTACAGCCCATACTTACTCTCAATCACTACCAATGATTTGCTGTGCAACCTTGAGCAAATCCCTGGCCGCTCTGTGCTCTACTTTCCACATCCATAAAATAGATGTTCTAATAATACTTAGTTTATATGAATGTCAGAGTCAAAATAATGTCTGACTCATATAAACTTTCATGAAATGTTAGTTACTAGTCTCATTGTTTTTATTATCTTGGCTACCCTTTCACATGTGTGGTAGGCCTTGTCCAAAATATGCCTCTGGATACCCAAAAGTGGAAGACTCCAGTTTCTACAATGTAGAAGCAGACAATGCAGAACCATACAGGAATTGCAGAAGAAACATGAAACTAGTTCCGGGAACAGGGCCAAGTGAGCAGCAGCATTGCTGGTTTACGTGGAAGTGTGATCCATTGCCAGGCAATGGCGTGGCCCTTAGGAGACTGGAGCGTCAGGGCCTGTAAGTGCCTTTCCCCAAGGCTCCTTGGACCATGGAGATTTGTCATTTGTGTCAGGCTGCTGGCTGCTGCCAACCAACGAGGGTCATGAAGGAGACCTTGGGAAGGAGTGCTTGCTCAGCAGTCCAACCTCAGTCACATCCTCGTGGTGCTCAATAAAGCCACAGAGCAGAACAGATCACTGTCCTTGAGCTGTATGTCCATCCAGAACCAGCCGCTACCTTGGAAATACCTCTTTACGCCACCAGCGCTCCATCTGCCTGAAAGGCCTGTCTCTCTTGACGTGTCCTTTTCACCTCCCTGTCTTGCCTTAGTTTTCCAGCAACTAAACTACATATTAAACTTTAGTGAAATATACCAAAAGGAAAACTGAATAAAGATATTTAGTGATAACACACCCCTCTACTGTTCATTGTTAAACCTGTTTAGAAAATGCACCTGGGTAGTTCTTTGCCCCCGGACAATTCAGGTCCTTTCTGAAGGCCTTGGTTCAGAATATTGTGTGTGTGTGTGTGTGTGTGTGTGTGTGTGTGTGTGTGTAACAGCCCCCTGCCCCTTCATCCCCACCTCAGATCAAGTATTGCTGTTTATAACATAATCTCAAGGAATCTTTACTTCCAGAACCTCGGATCTAATCATCCTTTGGAACTTTCATTCGTGGGCACACAGCTCACAGAGGATAATATGAACGGATTTGAGAAGAATGTGCTATTATTTTCCTGTTCTACTGTGAATGTTAATTAGGAAAAAACAAACACCTCTTTTTCCTTGGGCCTCCCATTATACTTTCTGTGACCTGAAGACAAGAATTCTGTTCTGGCATCCAGACCAATGCCAGGCTCATTGTAAGATGAGCGGTGAAGTCATTATTTAATGGGTAAACAGATGAATAAGTGAATGAGTGGATGCTGTTTTTCTAAGCCTTCTTTTCCTTAACGTGCATGAAAACGCTGAACATTAAAAATAATAGTGTCTAAATCCAGATATGATATGCCCACATTTCTTTCTCTGTAATTGTATCTTGATTTAAACATTTTCCCCCTCTTCTAAATAAAGTTCTCTGTCATAGCCAAATCTGACTAAAGGAGACTTTGCAAAACTCAGGGTATATGCAGGCTCAATGCGAGCTAAAATGTCAATATTCATACTGCTCCACGGCATTAAATCCACCTTCCTTGTAACTTGGACTGAATAGAATTTCTTTCTTTCTTTCTTTTTTTATTTTTTATTTTTTAAGTCGGGAAATTGTGCTCCTGTCAGCGACGCCCCACCTGTTAGTCATCATGGACCCAGTTCACCTTTGGAAGCTACTGCTCAGCATCCTGACAGGCAATGTTTGTGACAGGCTAGCTGAAGGGGAAGAGGAGGGAGGTACCCACCGCGGCATGCAGCTGAGCACCCCCCTCTGCCAGGCTGTGCACGCGAGGCTCCGAGCGTGTGAGGTCACGGCTGCCAACAGCCACGATGCGAGAGCGGGGCCCTTAATTGGGTGCGCCCTGATTAGCAGCGCGTGGGCCGGTCGGCACCAGCCCGGAGCACAGCGCTGGCAGGGGCAGAGCAGGTGGGAAATGCAGATGTTCCACGGGGTGGCTTCCCCCCGCGTGCAGCCAGCCACCTTCCTTGAAGAATTATCATATCCTAGCTTGAGTAAGTACATGCAGAAAGGAACTGCCTGGAAGCGCTGAGAAAGAGCCTGAGACTCTTCCTGTTGGGACACTCCCTACTGGGTCCTCCCATTAGACACCAGGACTTCAGAGTACGTGTCCTTGAGGCACACAAACGTTTTTCCCTGTTCTGTGACCGAAAGAGAAGAAACAGCATTCCGTATCAGAGATAGATCATCAAAGATTCTCCCATGACAGGTAGAACCGAAGCAAGCCAAATGTTACCAGGTCATATAATTTATCAATATCCCTCATTACAGTATTATTTATTCATATATTAATTAAACACGTTTAGGAAGCACCTAAAGTAGACCAGAAACGTTGAAGGGATAACGGACCAAGGCATGCAGAAAAATGAAGCCAAGTAAAGAAATTCATTTACTTACAAAGGACACAATGTGGCATGGTGAAATGTCAATCAGATGACAGCTAAGTAATTAGTCCCAGTTCTTCCAACAATTAGCTGTGCTCCCCCGGCCTGAGTTTTCTCACTCAGAGCTAATCATGTTCAACTAAATGACTACAAATGTCCCTTTCAGGCCTAAAATGTTATGAATGTACATCCTTTATCTTCCTTATCATGTAGTGAATTTATTCTTTATTTTTTTTTTTCTCCATTCCAGAATCTCAGAGCCTAATCTCTTCCAGGCACAGATGTCTCCAGATGGTGGAGACACTCAAGCTTAAGACACATGAGCTCACATTCTTGTGTGGCGAGACAAATTTTAACACGCAAGTGTATGAACAATGTACTATGAAAGACTCATCAGGACTGTGAAGAAAAGTAAAAGAAGAAAATAAAAACAAAACAAGGAAAAAAGTAGGTATTTAATTTAGTAAGGACGATCAAAGTAGTTACTTCTATCACACTCTTGTGGGAAGATACCAAGAAAACACATGAACACTAACCAATTAACAAACGAATTTTAAATAGTGATTTTTTTTTAAAGGAACATGATAGTGCATGAAAGAAGTGAGCCATAGGTCATGTTGGGTCTTAAAACCATCTTGGAGAGTTAGGATCATCATGTCAAGTTCAAGAGGAATGACGGGAAAATTTTACCCTGCGTGAAGTGCACTGTGGTTGTTGTGTTTAGAGAATGGATTGCAAGATGGGGTGAGGTTAGAAGTGGGAGATCATGGGTGGTTCTGCGAGAGAGACTGGGTAGGAGACAGCAGTGGCTTGCACTACAGTGAAAGCAGGTGCAAATGAAGTGAAGTGAGTACGTTCATGACAGATAGGATGTGAGGGCAGAGAAAGAGAGAACATAAAGGTCAATTCCAAATTTTCACTTGAGTGACAAAGACGATTGAGGTATTATTTACCAAATGGAAGAGAACTTGGGGAGATTCAAATCTGTGTTGCGGGATCTCAACAGGTTGCCATGAATTGGAGGAGCAGAAACTAGACTGAGTCAGGGCACCTGAGGCAGGAAGAAAACCAGAAGAGTGTGCGGCCAAATGCATATGCAAACTTAATAAAGGGTACCATAGAGGGCACCTGGGTGGCTCAGTCAGGTAAGCGTCTGACTTCAGCTCAGGTCATGACCTTACAGTTGGTGAGTTCGAGCCCCCATCAGGCTCTCTGCTGTCAGCACGGAGCTGGCTTCAGAGTCTCTGTCCCCTCTCTCTGTCTCTCCAAATAAATAAATAAATACACCTTTAAAAAAATAATAAAGAACAAAAGGTAGCATAGAATGCCAGGCAGTGTTCAATACCTGTTAGAGATTTTAGTGATTAAAGGGAAATTAGTCAGTAGGATTGTGTGATTTTTTTTTTTTTTTAAGCTGGGTGTACCTGGACTCAGCATCAGTCTTGAGGACAATTGATGGCTTTACTGGTGGCTGGACTTTCGCCTCATGAGTAGAACAGAGGGCAAAGAGGGCGACACCAGCACAGGAACGAAGCGACTTTGCAAGAAGGGGTTGTAATGAGGAGTCATTTGCCGCAGTCCTCAAATGGCAAAGGGTTGGGCCACACATCTGAAAACTGCCATGCAGCAGGGTAGCAGAAACTCTTTCCTGGACACAGCTCTTGCTCCATGGGGCACAGCCTATGTGAGTCATAAGGAAGACAGCAAAGGGAGGCATAGAATCATTAAACAAACGAATGAATGAACAAAGTGGATAATGAAGGAGTAAGAATGTTTAAAGGAGAGTGAATGAGTAAGTCGTAGAGTCAGCAGGCTGGGGGTATCTATGTGCTTGTACAACTTTCAGAAAGAGGATACTAGAGCTTTTTTTTTTAGTTCATTTTTATGTGTTTATTTTGAGAGAGAGAGGGTGTGCGTGTGCACATGACCAAAGGGGGAGGGGCAGAGAGAGGGAGAGAGAGAACCCCAAGCAGGCTCCACACTGCCAGCACGAAGCCCGACGCAGGGCTCGACCTCACAAACCAGGAGATCATGACCTGAGCCGAAATCAAGAGTTGGACACTTACCAGAGCCACCCAAGCGCCCCTAGGATACTAGAGTTTAAAAGAAAGAAGAAGGAAAGCTGGTTGCGGGACAGTGAAATGCTTGAAATGTTGGAATGGGCGTCAGAGATTTTAGGATTATTGACCCCTCTCCTCACCTCCTGCTCCGAGATATGGAAGGCCTTGGTATACCTGCTGGGGAGACAGAGACACAAACGATGCCTGTGTTTTCCAGTCCTTTCTACCCCAGGATGTTTAACATAGTATTCACACATTCTAGATGTACAAAAAGCCATGGCTAAACCCCTAGCACCTTAGTTAGGAGATTTATAGTTTTCTACTTGGATGATTTAGCAGGCTCCCATTTATTTTACGTTGGCCAGATGAATCTTGCTTATAAAAGCCATCTTGCCTCTTCATTTCCAAAAAAGGTCACTGAACATTTACTTTTCTTTTCTACCAAGACCACAACTTGCAAGAACATCTAGAACTTAAATCTATCTGTTGAATCTACTTTGGCATTGAAGTTGACAACATAACATAATAGGAAAGAAGACGGGTTTTGACGTTACCCAGTTCTGTCTCTTCCTCTCCTATATTCTAAGTCATCTTAAGCAAGTTTCAGGTTTCTGGTACATATGTTAAAAAATAACAATAATTAAAGTTTTTAATTTGGTGGGTTAATAATTTGCTTTATGACTGGGGCACCTGTGTGGCTCAGTCAGTTGAGCGTCCAACTTCGGCTCAGGTCATGATCTCACAGTTTGTGGGTTCGAGCCCCACATCAGGCTCTGTGCTGACGGCTTGCTCAGAGCCTGGAGCCTGCTTCAGATTCTGTGTCTCCTTCTCCCTCTGCCCCTCCCCCACTCACGCTTTGTCTCACTCTGTTTCTCAAAACTAAATAAATGTAAAAAAAAAATTAACAAAATAATTTGCTTTATGATTTATAATAAACTTTTATTTTTCTCTAACAACTAGTATGTTCTAGTGAACAAAAGCTATTACTTTGGAAATAGTTGTTTTTATTTTATTGAGTCTGCATTTTAGGCAAGTCACTTAATATTTCATTCTAAACCCAATGGAGATAATAATACCTAGCTTGAAGGATTGTGTGAGGCTTGATATGCATGTAAAGTACCAAGCATAGTGCTTGGCACATAAACATACACTAAATCACTCTAATTATATTTCTGCAGAATTAGCTAAAAGTTGGACAGAACAATCAAGTTGAAGGTGAGTTAGCAGGACACACACACATACACACACATACACACACACACAGGCACACACACAAATATGATTAAATGAATGCACCAGATTTTTCTAATTATAATTTTATATCAATCAAGATTTTTGAATAACTACCTAACACCTGGGCAGAAGAATCAAGTTGCTAGGTAGTTAGTGGGACACATACATATACAAATGTATACACATGATTAAATGTTAATTTTTTTCATTTAACATGTGTAAGCATCATCTCTAAAATTGCTTTTTTTTAAACACTTTTATTTATTTATATACTTGAGAGAGGGAGAATGTGCATGTGTCCACAGGAGAAAAGGAGGGGCAGAAGAAGAGGGAGAGAGAATCCCAAGCAGTCCCCATGCTTAGCACTTAGTACAGAGCCTGAACTGGGGCTCAATCCCGCGACCCTGGGATTGTGACCTGAGCTGAAATCAAGTGTTGGACATTCAACTGACTGAACCACCCAGGCTCCCTTCTAAAACTGCTCCTAACATCCTTTCACAATGATGAGTATTAAGCTCTCATTTCCTTCCTGTCATTTTCCCAAAGTAATTGTAACACATTTTTTACTTTGCTGAAACCATATCCTTTTTTTTCTGTCAGTGTTTCATTACTATGGCCACATAAATGCTTTCAATGGTAGCCACTCAATGCACTATGATTATATCTCCTCTTAACACTTTTGGGTTTTTCTAGTTTATATTGTGCGTTAGCTTGCTCAGGCAGCCACAACAAAATGCTACAGACGAGGAGGCTTCAGCAGAATCTATTTTCTCACAGTGAGATGCTGGAATTCTCACATCAAGGTGCCAGCAGAGTCGGGGTTTTCCTGAGGTCTCTCTGTGGCTTGCAAATGGCTGTGTCCTCACATGGCCTTTTCTCTGTGTACCTGTCCCTGGGGTCTCTTCCTCTTCAAAAAAAGACACCGGTCTTATGGAGTCAGGGCTGCCATCCTAATTGACTCATTTTAACAAAATCACCTAGTTAAAGACCTTATCTCCAAACACCATTACATTCTGAGGTAGAGCTTCAACACATGAATTGGAAGGTAACACAATTCAGCCCACCGCGTGCTGCAAAACGAACAACGTCATCACCTCACTGGCCTATCACATTTATTTTTCACTTATATTACAGAGATGCTATCAGTTGGCTTCAAGAATGTTCTGCGTACCTTTTTCAGACTGCGGTCTACCCTGAAAGGGAGGGCCTAATATGGGACCTGCCATATTCCTGAGGTTAAAAAAAGGAGGGGTGGGGGAGCATTGAACTGAACTACATTATTTCATTTAAGCTTTCTGTTTGATGTGGTATGTTGCCCCATATTCTACTGGTCAAAGCAAGCTAAACAGAATACACCTCCCTTTGGAAGGAAGACGAGGAGTATATATATATTTGTACAGGAACAACTGCTACCGCAATTTTACTTTTTTTTCTTAATTATCCATGTACCTATTGCTAATTTTGCTAACATTTCAGGAGATTTGTCAAATACCTAACTGGTCAAATTTATCCATCGAGTCTATTTGGTTTTCCCCTGGAGATCGTCCTTCTAGATATTTCCATCTGCCTACTTCATTCTAAACTGTTGACCAAGGCTGTGGCACAGCAGTGATTATAGGACTCCTCGGCGATGTATCTGATTTGGGATTATGTTTCCAGAGTTCTGTGTCTTCTCTTAAAGGAATCTTGTTCACCATGCGGATTACAAGATGTGTTACATTTTTGTTTTCACTATTGCAACTCCAAAATAGTCGAGCCATTCTAATTGTATCCACACACAAGATGCCTATGCTCACTGTACAGAGACAACAGAAAACTGTATTTGAAAGTGGAAAAGGGAAATTACAGATAATTTAAAACAGGTGTTTTTGGAAGAAACGTATTAGTTCAAAACTTTTTTTTTTAACTAATGGCTTATTTAAAATTTAAATGTCTCTGAGTTGCATTTTTAAATGTTTTCTAATTCCTAAAACATTGGTTTCTTGCTGATTCTGGAAGTATTATCAGCCAAATCAAAACACCTGAAGTTATTATGTCATATTTCCTATTTAAAGCATGATGGTAAAGTGTTTTTGCACACACGCACAAATCTATAATTATAGTTCTTTAATACAGAATTCTTGATTAAAAATTACAAAATAAAAATAAATATTTGCATACCCTTCCTTAAGTGACTATAATTATTCTGAGCTAACAAAAATAGAAGCTGTCGGTTTCTTCTATGGCTTGCACAAGTAACCTTCACAGGCCATACCCTGCAACTTGTCGCCCATTGAGCAGATGAACCCAAGTGACCCACACTCACGCTTGCTAAAGGAGTCACTATATCTGTTAAAATGAAAGTATTTTTTAGTGAATATGTTTTCAAAGCAAGACAATTACAAATTATTATATTATTCTACATTTTTGAAGCAAAACAATTATTAACATCAATTATTTTTTTTTTATTTTTAAATGATGTTTATTCAGTTTTGACAGAGAGACAGAGAACAAGCAGGGGAGGGGCAAGAGAGAGAGGGAGACACAGAATCTGAAGCAGGCTCCAGGCTCTGAGCTGTCAGCACAAAGCCCAACACGGGGCTTGAACCCACAAGCCATGAGATCATGACCTGAGCCGAAGTCAGACACTCAACCAACTGAGCCACCCAGGCACCCCTATTAACACCAATTATTAAGGGATAGTTTCTTTCACATCCTCCATAAAAGGTATAGCCACACAGAGAGCTTTGCTTTAGAATGCATTAGAACTTGGAAGAAGCTTAAATTCAGAAAATAATCACCGATATTTTCAAGTTATGGATGCCAGAAATCATCCCAATTGAAAAATATATAATTAGGTCTCAAATATTTAACATGCAATTTCCTAAATTAATGACACTTTAAGAAATATGTTTATGTGTTTATGTTTGTTTATATTGATTCTTTGAACATGCAAAATCTCTAGCAAGAGCAGGTGATTAGGAAAATATTACCTGGTAAACTAGTTAGCATATTATGAATAGTTAGTAAGATTTCCCTCCCTCTCGTTGGGCCCAAGGTCTCTTATTTAATGTCCTTAGTTCTCTCTAAAGTCTTCTTACTCTTTAGTCTAGGAACTTTATCTTCTTTACCCTCAGATGAGTTGAACACAAGGGAATAGAAAAATGCGTGTAGGGGGAAGCTATGTGCCCTGTCTCTGAGAGTTCCTAAATAAGAGTTCTTACAAGGTATGCCAAGAATTTAAGGCCCTCACTCTCTTTCTCTGGGCTATTCTTAGGGCTACCTTTGCAGCCGGCAACCTTAAGTGATGAGGTAATGTCCGTCATTGGCAAAGAGCTGCCTTGTATCCTTGACTTTGGGACCCATATGATGTTAAGATTCTGGGGGGTTTTCGTCTGTTTTTTGTTTTGTTTTGTTTTTTGCTTAGAAAAAGAGAGAGAGAAAGAGTGCAAGCCAGGGGGAGAGGAGCAGAGGGAGGGAGAGGGGGAGGAAGAGAGAGCAAGAGTGAGAGCGAGAGCGAGAGCGAGAGCGAGAGAGAGAGAGAGAGAGAGAGAGAGAATCCCAAGCAGGCTCCACGCTCAGCGCAGAGCCCGATACAGAACTTGATCCAGAACCCTGGGATCATAACATGAGCTGAAATCAAGGGTCAGACACTCAACCGACTCAGCCACCCAGATACCCCAAGATTCTAGGTTCTTATATTCTTCTGAAGAATGTTGCACTGTTTTCGCTGGTGTTATTTTAACAGGCACTTACTATAGCTAAAGTCAAACTGAAAAATCTGTTGGCACAGTGATGGGGGGGGGGGGTTCAAATATCAGTTTGGTTTTCAGCCTTAGCTTAATTCCTTAGATTCTTCACCATGCATGTGGTCCAGGGACCAGCCAGAGACTTGGATAGAGTTTATATACAGAACATGGGGTTCCTCTCCACTCTCTGGATCTTTCTTTTCTGGGATTCCTCCTACTCATTTCTAGTGGCTGTGATTGACCCAAAGACTGTTCTCTAGTTCTTCAAGCCAGCAAAGGTGAAATATTTTATCCAAATGTTAACCACCTTACAAGGTGCTCAGACTAAAAGCCAATGACACGCAAATTACACTCTATTTCAATGCTATTCCCTTCCTCCACAAGTCAACTCTTGTCCAGTATCTGCCTGCTGTGTGTGTGTGTGGGGGGGGGGGGTACTCAAATGCATTATATAGTCATTTTCCATATTTTGTCTAGAGTTTATTATCTGTGAAAGGATAACATCAATAAGAGATAGTCTGGAGTATCTCCACTGAGAGACAAATTTTATAAATTATTACTTATTTTATACAGGAATAATGCAACTTGATGCCATTAATATTCTGGGGGGGGCATTTAAAATTATTTTTACAGATACATATAGTAAAATATCACTTCATATGATTAATCGATTTAACCCGTCTGAGTCAGTAAAGGTATAGAACTAGGAAATACATGCAAAGACATGCAGTTTTAATTTTTTTTTCAAGAGTATGCAATAAACAGACCTAGGATAACAAAGTTATGCCATGTAGGAGTCCTCAAGGAGCATCCTGGAAGAATATAAATTGTTTAGAATGGCATTTTAAATGTACTCAGGGATGATTTGAAGGCATTTAATCTCTTTCCCATGTCTCACATACCTCTTGGTTTGTCTAGAAAATCCTTTCTTTAGAGAATAAATCAAAAATAAACTTTCCTTGGCCCAATATTAATGCAGTTCCATTGTACTCTGTATGATTTGCTACTAATTTAACAAAATTCTTTCTCTTTGGAACTTCCTAAGAGAAAAACAGAGTCCAGGAAAATTACTATAAAATGTAAACAGTCAAAATTATGATGTGGCAGCTAACAGAAGCACAGTTAATAAGCAATACAGTTACTTGGTGGCTTATATTGTCCCTCACCTATAGGGATAATTTTGCATAGCAGTCAAAAAGGTAGCCTACATAATAATTTCTTACATGCAGAAAAAGTTATATTAGAAAGCTACAATATTAAGTTTGACAAAATAATTCAGAAACTCTACTAACAAATCATTTGGCTATAATTTAAGTTTTATTACCATGAAAAAGTAGCCCAATTTATGCCTTCATGACCGTCAATGATCTTCTAGAATCTCTTTTAAAGTGCAGACCCCTTTAATGCACTTCAACTTTTGCCACAGCTGTACTGTCTTCATTATTCTGAAGTGACTTTGAATATTTCTTTTCCAAAGATTTAAATTATTTTTACACACACAGTGCTTCACAGAAGCCCAGCAAAACCAGTATGCATGACTGGTTATTACTGTCATAATTTGAAAGACATCCAGAACAAGACTTAAGTGAGGTCATGGGACATTTCTACTGGAAATTGAGTCATTAGTATTATTTAAATTTAACTTCCTGTAATTTCTCTCTAAGAAGAATTTTCACCGCTTCATCTTACTTATTTCATTTAATGCCTAAGACTTATAGTTGAGGGTTGCCTTGATTCAAGGTTTGTACTTCTCTATACATTAAAAAAAAAAAAAAAACTTGATTCCCTGAAATTATTTTATTTTCCATTATTCTAATATTTTATTCCGGTTCTCATATAATAACTCAGGCTTTCAACAATGACTCAGATTTTCTACAATTTTGGACACCCCTTTGAGTTTCTGTCCTATGTTTTCTCTCTACCTACTTCCCAAATTTCAGTGTTCTCCAAAATTGTTCACTCTGGAAATTATTTTCTTTCCTTATTTTACTCAAGTGTAACTTCATTTGTGGCCATGGCATCACCCACTGTATACTTCTGTGCTCCAAACTCATGAATTCAAATGCTTACTGGACATAGCTATTTATATGTCTCAGAAGCCCCAAACCACAAATATCTGGAGAATCATCACTTACCCCATTCATTCATGAATGAATGCCTCAATCATTCCATATCCCTAGGAATGACGTCATCATTTTCTGATACTTAACCCAAACACTAAGCCATTCTCATTTTTTCCTGCCCTTTCCTGCACATGTATTGTCTAGTCATGCCCTATTGACTCTTTTTTGCTCATTTTCATCACTATGTCCAATTCAACTTCAGTCTCCCGTTCACACCAGTCTCCTATTTTCCCTGTACTATGTCAAAGGACTTCACTGTCTCCATGTGTTCAGGCTTAATTTTCCTAAATTAATCCACAGGTCACCATTAAGGGGACTTCCAAATGCACAAATCTGATGTCAGCCCTTTAAAATCTGATCTTCCTCTGGTCTCCCTTCTTGCCCACCCACACCCATATATTCTTCAACCATAAAGAACTGCTTGCTCTAAGTGCTGCCTATTCTTCTGTGCCTTGTCACTTGCTCTGGCCTCTATTCCAAATTCCATGTTCCTCCACCTCTTCCTTTACACACACACACACACACACACACACACACACACACACTTTGGTATTCTTCCCTTATTTTCAAGACAACATTTAAACATTCCTTCCTGGTAAGACTTCTTTCTCCTGCCCAAGGAGGTCTTGTTAGGACTCTGTGCTCACTGCTGTTGTTTCTACAGCACCACTTATCACATGCTATTATAATTGCTGAGTGTCTGATGCAATTCGCTGAGCAAGCTATGCAATTCTTAGGGTCACCAAATCTATTTCCGTAAGCCCAGAACTTGACGGCATGTGCTCAGCACACGGTAGGACCTTAATTTGAAGGGCATAAATGTATTTTTGAATGACTGGATCCTTGTTTCATACTTTTCTGTTATCCTGTTCCTATCTTAACTCAATTACTACTAGCAACTTTGTTCTAGTATTTGTACTAGCAAACTTAGAAATCGATCTTGCTTTTTTTTTTTCATTCTTTAGTCATGTTGGGGTTATGTTTAGGAGCTTATTTCCATTCTGTGGGCATATTATGGCAACGGTTCTGATAGTTTAAACACAGTTTTTATATCTATAAAGGTAATATACTCCCCGAGTTTTACAGTTGGATTTTTTTTTCAGATTTCTTTCACTTCATACT
The DNA here is from genome assembly GCF_018350155.1 of Leopardus geoffroyi. NCBI lineage: Eukaryota > Metazoa > Chordata > Mammalia > Carnivora > Felidae > Leopardus > Leopardus geoffroyi. The sequence goes on along the minus strand of NC_059327.1, from coordinate 23,230,683 downwards.
TTTAAGATTTTCATAATCAACTTTTATGATATTTTGTACCTTCTGACATATTGTTTCACCTCAAAATATTCTACCAACGTATTCAATTACTTCCACTTCTTGCATTTTTAGATAATCTCTGTACATTGAATATATTACTTTTTTCTTTCTTTTGGGAACGTGCATCAGTAGGCTTTTAGACCGGCTTATTTCCATTCCATAACTCAAATTCTGCCACCCAGTCTCTCACTATGAGATTTTTATTCACAGAACATTTTTGACACCTGGCCCAATACATTATCATGGAGGAATATATAGTTGGGAAGCAAGAAGACTTCTCTGTATATAAAAAATGGCCTGAACCGACAAGCAAATACAATCTTTCTCAAAAGTAATATCTTCATACAAATCATCTGTATTCATTGAGGTTTTCATATGATATGAATAATCAATAACTAGGGAGATAAAAATGCTTCTAAAACTGAAATAACCATGAACTATATCTGAATATGTGGTTACATATGTAACAGTCTGTATCTTTTAAATGAAAAAGTAGATTGTATGTCAATATCCATAGTTTTTAACCTGAAATGGTTATGTGTGAAACTGAAATGATTAGTTAAAATTCCTAACTTTGTATAATTTTCATTTATTTCTGTAAAAAAATCTTTTTAATGTTTATTCATTTTTGAGAGACAGAGACAGAGCACGAGTGGGGGAGGAGGAGAGTGAGAAGGAGACACAGAATCCAAAGCAGGCTCCAGGCTCTGAGCTGTCAGCACAGAGCCCAATGCGGGTCTCAAACTCACTGACCCCGAGATCATGACCTGAGCCGAAGTTGGACCCGTAACCGACTGAGCCACCCAGGCGCCTCCAGTCATTTATTTCTATAGGTGATCTTACTTTCATTTCAGAAACCCTGCTTATATGTATACACACATACACACACACAAAGTTCTCACAGAGATTATTTTTTAAATATTCATGCTGAAAATTTTATATTACAAGTTTCACAGTTGATCTGAAGAATCTTGTGTCTTACAGCTGGAAGAGACCTCAAGGAATTATTCAGCCTCTTGCATTTAAATATATAATTCTTATTATCTCTACTCTGTAGATAAATTTACTATAGCCAAAGAAGTCAAGTGACCTTACAAAGGTCATCTGGTGAGTAGTGGCTATAAATGTCTGAGAACAAATTCTTTTAATCCTATTCCCTCCTGCGTTGACAATGCTTATGTAAATACCTCTGATTGCAATCCACTGACTTTACTAAGACTTCTTTTGAAATACTTTATGCTTAATTTGTATCACATCTTAGTTTTCTGAACTTGGTAAAATGATTTCATATGAGTTTCTTTGATTATACTTATACTTACCACCATCAACCTCAAAATTCATTCATCTCATCCCTTCTTTCATCCATAAATATTTATTGGTCTCCTTTTCTAGGCTATGTACTGTGCAAGGTAAAGAAGAAAAATGTAAGCCATCATCACAGCACTCACAGTCTAGTGAAAGATACAAATAAGCACTGTGGTTTGAAAAGCATCACCATGCCTCCTATGCCATGCTATATAGAAGCACGTTAGAGAGATACCTAATGGAAATGCAGATGGGGAGAAGAGCATGATCCAAAATAAGACATATGAGTCACAATAGCCAATTGACCCAGAAAAAAATCATTTTCTAGGCATAGCAAATACCATGCACAGAGGGCAGGGCATAACTTGGTGACCAAAAGCAGTTTAGAGTATCTGGGTCATAAAGTATAAAACCATTATCATAAAAGATGCCAATGACGATATGAACAGGCATCAAGTCAATGTGAACTCTGAAATCCTTGTAAGAGAAGTTAGATTTCGTCCTAAAGGCAATAAGGAGTAGAGACGTAACCTGTCATTCTAATGTCCCATTATGTGGTGACTAAACCATTTAGCATCACTGTGACATTTATCTTTGGGTTCCAATCCTATTCCCAGGTTCCAATCCCATATCTTTAGGGTGATTACCCTACTCAGCAGTTTCCAAATCAATATCTACCTCCACGTCTGTCCACTCTCTGGCCCTATGGTGACAATTTAGGTTTGAGTGCTAGAACATGTAATAATTACCACAATTTATTGAGTGCTCAACAGTATCAGGGACTGTGCTAAGTGTTTTGCATTTTTTATCTTGATTTGCTACCATTAAAAATTACACTATAGGCCTTTTTTTCCCCCAAATTACAAATGAGAATACGGATGCTCAGAGAAGTTAATGAATTTTCAAAAATCACATAGCTAGTAACTTGTAGTGTCAGTTCTATACCTATGGTCTTCTTGTTCCCATAGTTGTTTTACATACATAGTGTTCTTGCAAAGAATACTGAAAGTCTAATATGAAAAACTTGAAAACAATAACTTTATAAGACCCTCTTTTGCTACAATTTTCCAAGATATAGATATTCCCCTAATTTAATATATATATTTTTAAAAAATACTTCTTCATCACTTCACACATGGTCAACTGAACTAAACCCAACAAATCACAGAGTGAATTTAAATATCTGTTGAATTCTTTAGGTCCAATTTTTCTCTATAGTATCAGGTTTACAGGCTTTGTGCTCCAAATGCTACTGTCAGCACTTTTATTTTTCCTGCTTTATATTAATTTTTATGGAATGAGAAGAATGAAATACAATGAGATCTAATATTCAAAAAATTAATCTTCTTGGACAGAAAGGGATTACTTACTGCTGAAACAGAAGCATTGGCTGATAGGTAGTACCATTACTCAATATTCCAAAAAGTTGCTTATTCATTTGATGATCAAAGTCCATACTCTGAGTATCTAAATGCAGCCGCATAGATTTCATCCCGTAATTTAGGACAGTGCAGAGTTTTGAAAGAATACTGTATAAGTCTAGAATCACTTATTATTTACAAGTCTATTATGAATATCACAGAAATTCATGTAAGTGTTAGTATTTTCCATGTGTGTATATCTCAAGATTTTATATTGGGGTAGAATTTGCCTTCACAGTTTTCTACAGTTCTTTGTGGATAAGCCCACCCAGCAGTATATTAGCCCAATTTGTTTGGGAACAGTAACCTACAGGGGTTTCCCCCCTCCCAGATTTCATTGTTAATTTCACTTTTTTTCTCATCCTATTAGTACAGTTCTGATCATTACCTCCTAGATGTATTGCCTTACTTTTGCTCACTGTGGAATTCATGTATTAATTTATTTCACACCCTTGATCCTAACATCCGTCATTTTTTTTGGTCATCTTGGCATATCAATAACCTGAAGAACTTAATACCATCTGCAAAGCCAAACAATGCATTTCCCACATCCTCTTCCAGATCACTGATCACAATATTAAACGAAGCACATACATCTTGAAATCTGTCACTCTTCTTTAAAAAAATTTTTTTTAATGTTTTTATTTTTGACAGAGAGAGAGACAGAGCATCAGTGTGGGAGGGGCAGAGAGAGAGGGAGGCACAGAATCCGAAGCAGGCTCCAGGCTCTGAGCCGTTAGCACGGAGCCTGATGTGGGGCTCGAACCCACAGACTATGAGATCATGACCTGAGCCGAAGTCGGACGCTCAACCAACTGAGCCACCCAGGCACCCCAAAATCTGCCACTCTTCGTATTTCTCACCTGCTTTGAAACCTATGCTCTGTTCTTTATAAGCTATACATGTGTATGCATATGTATTTCATTTTACATGTTTGTCAGGCCTAGGCATGGATGCACACAAACACACACCGCCAGAAGAGGTGGAAGATGTGGCAGCTAAGCTTAGAAATATGTGAACTTAGAGGAGACTTTGGCCCTCCCCACGAAGCAAAATCATCACTGTTCAATAAAAATTCTTCCACTGTGAACAGCGCACTATTTTTTCCTCTGCTACATGCCGTTTCCACACAAACCAAAAGAAAGACACCTGAAACTTTGATGATTATATTAGCTGTTCTAACGAGCTGCAAAGTCTTCCTCTGATCACCATAATAACAATTTCAGAGGACTGCAATACATCAATAATTGCATTCAGAAAATGATAAACACTAGATCTACTTGCATATTATCATGAGCTGTTTTAAAGGTCATCATCTCTGAAGGCTTTCCTATACAAGCACAACTGGAAAATCTCCCTGTATCAACATGTTTTATTTCATTATTTTGCTACCGATAATATGCAGCGGACACTTTCAGTATGTACAGTGTCGTGGGTTTTTTTTTTTTTTTTTTTTTTTTTGGTAACAGAATTTTATGCACATAAAATGAAAATGAACAGGTAGTAATTGACTGGGACTTGAGTTTAAGGTAATAGACTAAACCCCTCTAACAATGAATTTCTAAGCACTCAGAGGAAAGAATGTAAGGCGTACAAATTGCATAGGGCCCATGGGCTTTCCAGAAAGACTTTGAAATCCTTTAGCTTGCATATGAAAATTTACTGCAAATGGATTTTTACAGCACAGGGATGTTACTTAAAGAGTAATTCAAGGCTCAGTGTGATATTTAGATTTAATATTTTACAAGCTTTATAGTTAACTTCTTTTAACTCCTTGGAAATGCAAACATGGCGTAGTCTTCTAGCTGAACAAATGTGTTAGCCTTTTCATTCTTTATGATTTTAGAGACCAGTCCAGTAGAGTATGGCGTAAGAAGCATAGGATTTGTTGTTAAATCACCGAGGTTTTCATCCTCGATCTGCCACTCAGCCAAGGGTCCCCTGTCGTTACTACAATGCTTAAGAAAATGGAGGAATAACAATGCATCTCTCTTAGTGGAGTTAAGATAATATGTACATTGTAAGTGTGCAATAAATGTTAAGTAACTCCCATCCTAGGGAATACCTAAGAAGATTCTGACTTCCTATAAATGCTTTTTCATTTTTCAAGGAAAGGAAAAACAATTATTTTTTAAAAATCTGAGTTTTGGGGCACCTGGGTGGCTCAGGTCATGATCCCGCGGTTCATAGGTTCAAGCCCCACGTCAGGCTCTGTGCTGACAGCTCAGAGCCTGGAGTCTGCTTCAGATTCCATGTCGTCCTCTCTGTCTGTTCCTCTCCTGGTCATTCTCTGTCTCTCTGTGTCTCTCAAAAATAAATAAACATTAAAATTTTTTTTTAAATCTGAGTTTTAAAGTAATAATCATTCACTTAAGCAAAGTTCTTTCATCAATTTATAGTCTTTAGTAATAATGTTTATATTTTATAATTTTTAAGTACCTAGAGCAGCAACTTGATGAGTTGGCATAAAATGAGAGATGATCAGATTCTTCCTACTAAGTTTCTCAGAAAGAGTTTTTCTATTAATTTCTTTAACCTGAATAATTAGCATATAATTCCATGAGTTATTTTAAAGGGTAACTAAGTTTCTTTGAGGAGTCCTCAAAACTGAATGAGATACGATAAAAGAAACAAAGATTGGACTTGAAAAACCTAAACTCTACTCACAAATTTTCTATTTACTATCCATACAATTTTAAGCAAGAGATTTACGATTCTATGTCTTACTGGATCAAACTACTTGCCACATGTAATTCACAGGGGTATAAGGAATAAATAAAATAACATAGATATTCTTTATAGCAGTCTGAAAAAGCTTTGAAACTTTCCTCATTTTACCTATTCATGAAATTTCTTTGAATTCAGGAAAATCGGCATTCAAAAATTCACATAACTACTAAAATGTAATAATATAATTTGGGTCTTAACCTCAACATCAAAACAAAGACCAGCTTGGTGGCTTTCCATGGGTGGTATATTTGGATGGGTAGTTTGTCAGCTCTAACTTACCCTTTACAGGAGAGGGGCTTAGAAGAATGGTTTGAAAAAGTGAATATGAAGAAGGAAAAGTGAATGAAATAGAGGTGAGTCCACTGAAAGCTCTCTACCTCCTCTGGGTCTCCCACAGGACACAGAGTGGTGACCTATAATGATCAGAGGTAGACATTTCTTTTTGGGAAATTGCTCAGGACTGCTCTCACTGATCAGGGATCTGTCTCCACAGATCTCTGGTCCCATACCACAAACTCCAGCAGCTGTGCAGAAATCGGATATAGAACATTAAATATGGGATGGAAGCCAGCAGTTTAGGACAGGGATGCACCCAGGAAGGTCAAGGTTGAGTAAGGGATCACAGCTGGGAGGCATGAAGAAAATACACACCTCCAAAGGGAAGATGAAAACTTCATATTTCATACACTTAATAATTATACTCAAATGATTTAATTTTTACTGAAATAAATTAAATAAAATAATTTAATAAACACGTTCTGCCCCCCTAATTGAAAAACTCATTTCTAGAAAGCAACATATGCCTTTTAGAATGATGTTCTGAAAGATCTTCACATCTAGGCTTGCAAAGATTGTCGACAAAGCTGTGGCATTTCTCATGCTGGGAGTGATTTTCGGAGCCTTTAAAAAAGAGTTAAATGAATTCAATTAAGAGCTACTATAGAAAAGCAAGGTGGCTGTGAACATGTATCATGATGGCATCTTTTTGTTGTTGTTTTTCAGTCAAAGAGGTGACCTCTTTCACTGTTTTAATAACCAGATTAGCTTCACAACTGCAGATAACAACCTGTGAGAATATTACTTGGCTCTAATTTCACTTTGTATTTTCTAGTGTTATATTGACTTTATTTTCTAACTTAGTATGAAGGAGGAAAAGAAAGAATGAATCACACCATCTGCAAATCCTGTGTAATGATTCACAATGAAATTTATACACAAGATTAATGAAAATGCCAAGCTGCAATGGTTAATTTTATATGACAGCTTGGCTAGGCTATGGTGCTCAGTTGTTTGATCAAACATAGGTTTAATTCTTTTTTTAATTTTTGTTGTTTGTTTTTAACGTTTATTTATTTTTGAGACAGAGAGAGACAGAGCATGAATGGGGGAGGGTCAGAGAGAGGGGGAGACACAGAATCTGAAACAGGCTCCAGGCTCTGAGCAGTCAGCACAGAGCCTGACGCGGGGCTCGAACTCACGGACTGCGGGACCATGACCTGAGCTGAAGTCGGACGCTTAACCGACTGAGCCACCCAGGTGCCCCTCAAACATAGGTTTAGCTGTTGCTATGAAGGTATTTTTATATGTGATTTACATTTAAATCAGTTGCCTTTAGGTAAAGCAGATTACCCTCCATAATGTGGGCCTCATCCAATCAGTTGAAGACCTTAAGAACAAAGGAGGAGATTTCCTGAAGAAATCTGGTCTCAAGACAACAGACCACATAGAAACCCTGCCTGTGGGGCACCTGGGTGGCTCAGTCAGTTAAGCATCTGACTTCGGCTCAGGTCATGATCTTGGTCCTTGAGTTCCACCCCACATGGGTCTCTGTGCTGACAGCTCGGAGCCTGGAACCTACTTCGGATTCTGTGTGTGTCTCTCTCTCTGCCCCTCTCTGTTCTCTCTCTCTCTTTCTCTCTCAAAAATAAATAAACATAAAAAAAAAAAGGAAACCCTGCCTGAATTTTTAGCCTACTTGCCTCACAGATTACAGTCACAAGACTGAAATATCAACGTTTACCTGAATTTCTGACCTATGGAAATTGCTCTATAAATCTCAGACTTGCTGGTCCCCACAATCGCATGAGTCAATTCTTTAAAATCTTTTGTACATCGGTCTGTTTCTCTGGAGAATCCTAATACACAGGTCAGAGCTCCCGATTGGCATCCAGTCTCTTGTTTCCATTTCACCTGCTTATTTTTCTTACTATTTTAAAAATACTTCTAAAAGGTATCTTCATTCATAAAGTTCTCTTTTCATTCTTTGGTGCATAATGGTAAATTCTAAGGTTCCTTAACATAGGATGCAAGGTATTAGTCTTGTATCCCCTTGCTTGCTTCCTTCCCTCTTCTCTGGCTATTGAAAATTTCTCTGCCTTTTATTCCTCAGCCATATAAAACCACTACGCTTCTCCAAAGTTTTGATATTGCTCTCACAGCTGATCCTTTGCCCATGCTCTGACATCTGCATCCCATGACCGCTCCTTTGGCCCTACCCCCTTCACCTATGTGGAACACACTTCTTCATCTTTCCTAACTGAACAAAGACATGAGCTTATGTAGTAGCTCAGCCTGGTACATAGGCTCGACCCTCTGGGCAATCTCTGAATCTGCACATCTGATTGGATAGCCCTTATCACAGCATGTCAGTCTTCTTGGCTAGACTCTGCAACTGCCACCTTCTTCTCTGTACCCTTAGCACCTAACACCCCAGCTGTCACAACACATGCCACATTGAATGATTGGTAGTCCTACTCTCTTATGGTTCAGCTACTTTAAATTTCATAATACTGTACACATGTTAATATCTTTCTTTAGATAGCTCGTCTTTAGAGTTCAAGCGATGCAAAGATACCATTTTTTTTTTATATTCACTCTGGAAAATATAGTTACGATATGTGGTGTCCAGACAAAAATAAGAAATATCATTTCTCCTCAAGGGATAGGTGTTTCCAGACTAAGAAATGCACTTCCTGAACTTAGAGTGTATCTAAATAATTTAGACATATTTGAATTCCAAGATGGCATTCATTTTTAAAATGCCCTGACATTTTCTGGGGTCATTTCCTTTTCAAAGCATACTGAACTTTAAGAAGGAAATGAGTATGATGATAACTTTTAAAGTATCTCTTATGAAGGATCGTGGTGGTATAGAGCTAGAAGGGGCATTGCAGTTCTAGCACAGCAAACTCCATTTTTTTGCAAATGAGGAAGCTAAAGACCAGGAGTTTTGAGTGATGTGACAGAAGGCAGAAAGCTAGTTAGTGGCAGAGTCTGGACTACCACTCTGCCCTGAAGACTGTCACATTAGGTACCTGTCTTTTACTCCAGGCACTATCATAAACTGCTTACATTCAAAGGAGCAATTACACAAAATACCTTTAGCATCACATGCAAAAATAGACAATTGCTTTTAATTTTTTTTGCATATACTGGCATTTTGAGATAATATATTGTTGCTGCAGGGGCACCTGGGTGGCTCAGTCAGTTAAGTGTCTGACTTCGGCTCAGGTCATGATCTCATGGTTTGTGAGTTCGAGCCCTGCATCGGGCTCAGTGCTGACAGCTCGGAACCTGGAGCCTACTTTGGATTCTGTGTCTCCCTCTCTCTCTGCCCTTCCCCTGCTCATGCTCTGTCTCTCTCTCTCAAAAATAAATAAATATTAAAAAAAAAATTTTTTTTAAATATTTTGTTGCTGCAAAGTCTAATTCACCCAAAAAAAAAAAAAAAAAGTGTGCTTGCCTATCAATTTTTTAAAGCAATTTAAGCACCAGGGAATAACTGATATAAATACAAATCATTTGAAATACCCCCCCCCCAAATCAGCATCTTATGACCTTACCAAGCATTCACTTCTCAGGAAACTAATACTGTACACAAACAAAATTAAAATATATGACCCTCTTTGCTGTACTATTACGACTTCAAATAGATACTTCAAAGATAAAGCCAGCAGATATAATGGATGTTCTTCCCTTTTGCAAAGTGTAAGGAAATGAAGGAACACATCCAAATATACTTGGGTATTTTGTGAGTTTTTATATTTTTGGCCTCTCTCTGAAAATTTTCAAGAGTTTTAGGGAAGGGATGCTTACAACAGAAGTGAGAACGACAGTGTACCGATTAGAAGGAATATGGCTGACTACGGAGGCCAGCGGGCATTTGGAGGGAGAAAGACACAGGGGAGACGAGGGGTGTAGAGACTGAGAGGGAGGGAAGACAGTGATTGCAGCAGAAGAGTTACATACAGGTGAGCGGGAGAGGCAATGAGGAAAAAGGAAGACAAGGAGGTGGATCTCTTCAAAGTTCCCAAACATGGCTCAGGATTCACTTTTCTCGCATAATCCACTTCAGTGTAAACATGTCTTCAATTCCTGTCCTTTTAGCAATGATATAAAGTATTCGTTTTAGCTTCCTCACCTTTATTATTCGCTACACTGTATATGCTCTGTTGGCTGCCCCCTTTGTCTCCTGCCACCCCCATCCCTACTCCAGTTCCAGCCCAGCCAGAAGAGGCTGCACCCAGTCTGTGTTCACTGTTCCTACACTCTTGAAAGCCCCAAAGCACAATGAGGAAGTCAAATACATGTCTTTTCTACTTCCTTCCTCTTTGCCTCCCTCCACACGGGTCCACCTTTTCTCTGTGCCCCCTGCGTCTCCTCTTTTACAACTGTATGCTTCTTCTGTCTAAAAGGCAAAAAACAAAAAGGGATCTTTCCTTAGAGTGCCATCTCTCAACAAGAAACATCATTTTGGCAAAGACTTTCATGGAATGTGCTTCCTTTCAATTGACTGGGAGTTTAAAATCTATGATATTTGACAAGTCGTGCATTTCTACATAATTACAGCGTGCCTTGGGTGGCGTTCTAAGTTATGAAGCCAAAAGGAAAGTGATTTTAACAACTCGAAATGCTAAATTACTCGGGTGGAATGTTCCTTATGGAGATTCACTGCTATAATGAAATGGAATTTTTTTTTGTCACAAATAATAGGAAAAGTGAGTTCAGTTGGACTATTTGGAGGATATATTTGACTTAACTCTATTGTATCATGAATAGGCATGACAATGGCTTCAGTGTTAAGAACCATTACAAAATCATTTCAAAATATGAATATGACAAGAAATAAATTAGAGAAATTGAGCGATTAACATTAAAGAAACCCATGCAGTAGAACACAAGTGTGTTCCATGTATTTACAACAGTTATTGCTGTAATTTAGAATGCTGTGTTTGGCAGATTTTCCACTGTATTATAATAGAAATAAGATCTTGCTGTGAGAATTAGATTATCATAAGCATTAGAAAATTCTTAACTTATTAGCATATTAAAAAATCAACATATGTCACAATATATGTCAACCAAAGAAACTCAATCTTCTATATGAGGAGGAAAAATGAGATTGCTTTTCCCTTTCATTAGCTATCACCATCATAACATTACCCTCCTTCTAAGCCAGACTCCAGGAAGAGTCCTAAATTTCATTTTTGTCTTTAATATGTGGCTCACAGATCAGATATGAACTTTTTTTCTACTCCTTCTACTGGCAAAACTTCCAAATTAGTATCTTTCTTCTACACCTGCCCACTGAGGCTTAGATTACTGTAGATACTCCATGCCTAGCAAATCTACTTAGGTGGGCTATTGACCCATCCAACTCAAGAGTTAGAATAGAAATGGACCATCCTTCTTTAAAAAACCCTTATCCCTCTGATATTGTCTCAGTTGATAGTGGTCCCATGAGAACCCTCTCTCTCAGTACCACATCCAGTCAATAACAAATTCTTCTGCTTATTAATCCTCCTGATTCCCTAAATCCACTCTTTCAGGTCAAGTCTCTGTCATTTCTCCTGTGGAAAACTGTGGTAGTTTTGGACTGGTCTCCCCATTTGCAGACTTGGTTCTTTCAAACCCATCTCCCACAAAACCATCAGAAGGACCCAATATTTCTTGTATACAGCATATGTTGGGTTTTGCTTCCTGATCCAATTCCTGAGTCCTTTGGTTTAATAGGATGTTTGTTCCACTGAATTTATCTGCATTTATTGATGTGGCACATATTTTGATCTTAGTTCTACCATCACAAGTTATGTTCTTTTCTTTCTGTGCATTTCTTCTGATAATTTAGAAGTATTTTTGTTCTCATGGTTACACTTATGACTATAATTTTATATAATATCCTAACCCTCTTTTCTCTCTAGTTTCTCTATGATAAGCAAGAATTGAAGTAATATGTTTTCTTTCCCCTACCAATTTTACTGAAAGTCCTATTTTCTTAATATTTATGTTTATTCAATTTAAGTATATTAATGCTTACATTATAGGATTTATAGCTTTTAAATTGCATCTTTCAACTCTCAACTTTATAAATCTACATCCTTATACTATTTCCCCCTTTTCTTCTTTTCCCTCCTCCCAAGCTCAGCCTTTAAAGATATGCAATTTTTACATCGTCAAGCCTTTCAACTTTCACATTCTGTTTTAAAACTGTAATTCTCACATGTATTTTAGTCTTTTACTGTACATTTAATTGGATTTAATGCTTACTGCCAGTGTTTATTAAATTTATTATTGGCTGGATTTTAATATCATGATCTTATCAAAGACCATGGAAACTATCTATATTCATTGATTTCTTACATGTTCAAAAAATGTTTATCTGCTGCCTTTATAGATACTTTCTTTGCTTTGGTCTAAACAGACACACTTTTTTTTTTAATTATTTTTTTTAATAACTTCATAGATTCAATTTTCTTTTAGTCCTGACTCTTGCTATGGATAAATATAAAACTAAACTAATTTTATTACCTTGAACTTGAATTTCACATGTCTGCTTAGGCAAAATATCTTTGTCTTTAGAATTTAGTAATTTTACTAGTCTACGTCTCAACTACAATTATTCTCTGTTAATTTCTTGAGGATATGTTTGGTCCATCATTATGTAGATTCAACTTTTCTTTTTTTTTTTTTTTTTTCTACAAAAGTTCCTTCGACTGTATTGTTCAAAGGTTTTCTACTCTTTATTTTGGTTCTTTTTTTTTTAATTTTTTTAATGTTTATTTATTTTTGACAGAGAGACAGAGCATGAGCGGGGGATAGGCAGAGACAGAGGGAGACCCAGAATCCGAAGCAGTCTCCAGGCTCTGAGCTGTCAGCACAGAGCCTGATGCGGGGCTCGAACTCACAGACCAGAGATCATGACCAGAGCCGAAGTCAGACACTCAACCGAACTGAGTCATCCAGGCGGCCCATATTTTGGTTCCTTTATTCAGAGATAACAAAAAAGTGCATTTCAGATTTCTCACTTATTCTTTCTAATCCTCTTTAACTCTTAATTTCTGTCACATTTCTTCTCTAGCCTGTTCTCTAGTGATTTTATTTTTCATTTGCCTTTTATTTCTATTGCTCTTTTTTTCTAACTTTTATTTTCTTGTGGCATCTCTATTAAGATACCTTGCTGGTTCTTATAGTTATTTATCATTTTTGAGTGCTGGACAAGATATTTATGAAGAAGGCAGAGATGAGGTGGCTCTGGGCCATGCTCCAGGCTGATTTTCAATAAAATCTTATAACATTTGATTTCCAGTATGAGTTTTGTTTGCAGCCTTTATTTCTTTATAGCCAGTTTCTCAGATGCAATCATACCATTCACAATGCCTGGTCACTCCCCTCATCCATATGGATTAACTGAAGGACTCTTCATGTAAACTTGCCCTCACCATCTACTCAGAGTCAAATAGATCCCAGGAAAGTTTTCAGCACCTGCCTGGAATCCTGCCCTCCTTCTCCAAAGAGTAGGTTGATGATATGTGTTATGGATTGAATTATATCTCCACAAAGTTCATATGTTGAAGCCCTGGCCTTCAGTCCCCCAGCCTGGGACTATATTTTTAAGGAATTGATTGTAATGAAGGAAAAGGAAAGTGATGATAAATGAGAAAAAAACACGAAAACGTCAAAGTTGCCTGATAGATTGAGGGATTGTACTCTCTTGCATAGTTCTTTAGACTTGTTACTTTTATTACTCTTGGTACTTTAGTTAAATAAGTTTAAGTAAGAATGTGATTTTCTTGATAAGAGCCATGTGTCATATATTATATATATTTGATAGAGACAAAATGGTTTGACTTCTTTTGAATCCTCAAGACCCACTCACCCCTTCCACTACATGATGTTTAGTCTATATTAAGTAGTTAATAAACAAATGTTGTATAGTTAACAAATACGCACCCACAGAGAGAGAAAAAGAGAAAGAGAGAGGCAGTGTAAGAGAGGGATTAGGGGAATGGGAGGCGGGGGGTGGGAGGTAATTTCCAAAACACAAAGTGATTTACGGAAATTACTGAATCCATGTGAAAATCAGGAAAAGTATTATTTCTATCTTTATTCTTGTAAACTGGGACATATGGCACAGAATACATAAATGTCCAATGCAAAGTCGTTACCAAGTGACCTGGAAGTAGGAACGACGTTTCAATGCTTATTTGTCTATAATTGTTATCTATTATCCCTGAGAGGACCTTTGTTACTTTGGGGTTGTTTCCCTTTCCACCTTCTGATCAAGTCAATATGACATTAAGAACCATTAATGGGACTCTAATTGAATAAAGCAGCAATTGTTTCATATTGCTCGGTTGACTTTCTGTCATTTCTGGAAATGACCTTACTCAGAAAGGTTGACTTTGAAGATCGTTTATGTACAAAAGGTTTATTCAGCCAGTACTTAACTTCCTGGCTTTTTTTTTTTTTTCCCCCTCTAAACTGCAACCAAAGTACTGGATTTCACAGTTGTATTTACTTTATTTATTCATTTGATTTACTTCTACAAATTTCTATTTGAAAACAGGAATGCTTTCTTATATCTGTAGCTTATGAACTAATAGTCATATTCAGAGGAAATATCTACTCTTAAAAGGAGACAGACAGACAGATAGATAGACAGATAGATCTTAACACAAACAAAATAATGTAAACCGAATTACAAAGATGTCCAAGGCAAATTGAAACTGTACCATAAATACAAAGAAACCATGGATTGTAAACATTCACACCAATTTCCCACCTTTCTTTTGTCAGTTATAAATGAGTAAATTTCCCAGTTGCTATCAAAGCTAAATAAGATGATAAACCTTGTAATCACTGGAAAATCAGCATATAACCAACCATCTTTTCTTAGAAAAGATGAATATTTTCTTAGAAAATATTTTCTATTTTACATATATAATTCATATAATCTAAACTTCCCTCATTAAAAAAAAAAACCTTAGGTAAATTATCTAGCATATTAAAATGTCTTTTACTTCCCATTCAACTAAAATTGCCCTTTAAAACATGATTTTCTGAGATAAACTGTTCTATGAGAACTGATAAATTAATTCAGTAAAGTCTCAGGATAAAAATTGATATACAGGAATCAGTTGCATTTCTATGCACTAACAGTGAAGTACCAGAGAAATTAGGAAAACAATCTCATTTATAGTTGCACCGAAAAAGAATAAAATACTTAGGAATAAACTTGAGCTAGGGGGTAAAAAATCTGTACTATGAAAAACATAAAACATTGATGAAAGAAATTAAGACAACACAAACAAATGGAAAAATATTCCATGCTCATACATTAGAAGAACCAGTAATGTTAAAATGTCCATACTGCCCAAAGCAATCAGTAGATTTAGTGCAATCCCTGTCAGAATAGCAACATCTTCCACAGAACTAGAATAAATAACACTAAAATTTTTATGGAACCAAAAAAGACCCCAAAAAGACAAAGCAATCTTGAAGAAGAAGAACAAAGCTGGAGGTTATCACAACCCCAGATTTCAAGATGTACTGCAAAGCTGCAGTGATCAAAACAGTATGGTAATGTCACCAAAACAGACACATACACCAATGAACACAATAGAGAGCCCAGAAACAAACCCACCCTTATATGGTCATTTAATCTACAAGAAACAAGGCAAGAATACAAAATGGGGAAAAGACTGTCTCTTCAACAAATGATGTGGGAAAAGTGGACAGCTACATGCAAAAGAATGAAATTGGTCCACTTTCTTACATCGTACACAAAAATAAACTCATAATGGGTTAAGGACCTAAATGTGAGGCCTGACACCATAAAATTCCTAGAACAAAACATAGGCATTAGTTTCTTTGATATTGGCTGTAGAAACATTTTTCTAGATATATCTCCTCAGGCAAGGGAAACAAAAGCAAAAATAAACAATTAGAACTATATCAAAATAAAAAGCTTTTGCACAGCAAAGCAAACCATCAACAAACTGACAAGGCGACCTACTGAATGGTAGAAGATATTTACAAATGATATATTTGATAAGGGGTTAATATCCAAAAAAATGTAAAGAACTTAAACAAGTCAAAACCAAAAACTCCTAAAAATCTGACTACACATAGACCGAGGATCTGAACAGACTTTTTTTTTTTTTTCCCAAAGAAGACAAACAAATGGCCAACAGACACATGAAAAGATGCTCAATAACACTAATCATCAGGGAAATGCAAATCAAAACCATAATGAGATATCCTCTCACACCTGTTAGAATTCACGGAATAAAAAAGACAAGAAATAACAAGTATTGACAAAGATGTGGAGAGAAAAGAACCCTCAAACACTGCTGGTGAAATGAAAATTGGTGCATCTACTAGGAAAAACAGTCTGGAGGTTTCTAAAAATTCAAAATAGAATTACCATAGGATCCAGTAATTCTTTTTTTTTAATTTTTTTTTTAATGTTTATTTACTTTTAACAGAGAGAGAGAGACAGAGCATGAGCAGGGAGGGGCAGAGACAGAGGGAGACACAGAATCCGATGTAGGCTCCAGTCTCTGAGCTGTCAGCACAGAGCCTGACGTGGGGCTTGAACTCACAGACTGCGAGATCATGACCTGAGCCGAAGTCGGACGCTCAACCGACTGAGCCACCCAGGCGCCCCAGGATCCAGTAATTCT
Source organism: Leopardus geoffroyi (assembly GCF_018350155.1). Classification (NCBI taxonomy): domain Eukaryota; kingdom Metazoa; phylum Chordata; class Mammalia; order Carnivora; family Felidae; genus Leopardus; species Leopardus geoffroyi. Next base: position 23,214,224 of record NC_059327.1, on the reverse strand, counting down.
ACAACTGTGTATAAACAAAAACACTGATTCAAAAAGATATACGCTCCCTATGTTTCTTGCAGCATTACTGATTTTAATTTTTTTTTAATGTTAATTTATTTTTGAGAGAGACAGAGACAGAATGCAAGTGGGTTGGGGCAGAGAGAGAGGGAGGCACAGGATCTGAAGCAGGCTCCAGGCTCTGAGCTGTCAGCACAGAGCCCGACACGGGGCTCGAACTCACAAGCTGTGAGATCATGACCTGAGCCGAAGTCGGACGCTCAACCGACTGAGCCACCCAAGCGCCCCTGCAGCATTGTTTATAATAGTAAATATATGGAAGCAATCCAAGAGTTCATCAAAAGATGAATGGATAAAGAGGATGTGGAATAGATACACAATGGAATATTACTCAGCCATAAGAGGAATGATGGACCTAGAAGGCATAATGCCAAATGAAGTGAGTTAGTCAAGAAAGATAAATACCATATGACTTCACTCATATGTGGAATTTAAGAAACAAAACAAACAAACAAAAAAAAGAGATAAAAAGAAAAACAGACTCTTTAATATCGAGAACAAATGGGTAGTTACCAGAAGGGAAGTTGTGGGGGGATGAGTGAAATAGGTGAAGTACACTTAAAAGTACACTTATCTTGATGAACACTGAGTAATATATAAATTGTTGAATCATATATTGTACATCTGAAACTAATATAACACTGTATGTTAATTATACTTCAATAAAAAATAAAGAACAAAAAAATGTTTCTCATTAATAAATGGATTTACTACTTCATGAAATCCATGATACCTTTCTGTCATTTCTCCCTATAAGAAATGAATTTTTTAAGAGTTACATTCTTTTTTATGTTTCATAGTCGTTGGCTTTTTAAAAATTAATATGGCATAGCTCTTTATTTATTTTTTTTAATTTTTTTTTCAACGTTTATTTATTTTTGGGACAGAGAGAGACAGAGCATGAACGGGGGAGGGGCAGAGAGAGAGGGAGACACAGAATCGGAAACAGGCTCCAGGCTCCGAGCCATCAGCCCAGAGCCCGACGCGGGGCTCGAACTCACGGACCGCGAGATCGTGACCTGGCTGAAGTCCGACGCTTAACCGACTGCGCCACCCAGGCGCCCCAGGCATAGCTCTTTAAATTCAGTGATCATTTAAAAAAAATTAGTGAAGTAATCACAAAATATTCTTATGGCCATGAGAACATAGTTGAAAAGATTTACCATGTCTTTTGAAAACTTTTAAGAAGTGATTGCCTGGCACGATGGCAAATCTCCAAATGAGCACTTTTGTTTTCAAGAAGGTGGAACTCTCTTGGCACATGGTCAATAATGTTCTTTAGATCAAGAGTGCCCAACGTCACTGTTCTATGTTCTTTATAGATAACCACACATATCTTCTTTTGATAAGCATGTCTATGATGCTTTTCGAGACAACAAAGGAGTTCAGCCTACATTGATATATTAATCATTTTATGTCTGCTATGAATTATAAGGCACCCCAAAGATTATTACTGATTATATGTCATTGCTTATTCAGATGAGCAAAATAAATATGTGAAGACATTAAATAAATTGTTCAAAGCAACAAAGCTGGCAGCGTGAGAAGATTTTCCAAAGAAATCAGGATCTTAGCACATCCTGATGTCTAATATAATATATTTTTGGTTATTAATCTCTAATAGAATGTGAGTTTCATCTCAAATATAATGCAAGTTTCACACTGAAGATTTTTTTATAAAGCCTTATCTTATGAACCCATACTTAGTATACCTCCTCTTTCTCTCAGCTACATTAGCAACAGTCAGTATAATTCAGTGATAATTATGATTATGTGCTCAATCTACTACTTGCCAAGTGACCAAGTAATTTGATAGATGCACATTATCTAATCTTATTCTGAAAATAACCCCAGGAGATCTACGCAATCAGCTATACTGGTTTCGATGAAGGCAACAGGCTTCAGAAGGTTAAATAACTTAAATAAATGTAAACAGCTAAAATGAGGTGGGGCCAGTATTCGACCTCTGATTACTTAACTCCAATATCCAAACTCTGCCTGTGGCTATTTAATTTTCTTGTCCTTAAACTGTATATTCTCATTTGGATATTGAGTTTCTTGAAGATATAAATCCTATTTGTACTTCTTTTTACTACGTATAATGCCTAGAACCTTAAATGATAGATAATCCTTGATTTACAAAAGGAGCGGTGATCAGTAAAGGTGACTATAAGGACCTTTAGACACACCGTGGAAACCTAAGACTACAAATGCATGATGGCTCCATTTATTAGAAAAATAAAAATTAAAAAAACAAACTTGTTTTCAGTTTCAAACCAAAAGACATTAATTCCTAGGTAGTGACATTATCAATTTCACTAAAATGGAAGGATGTGGAACGTGACATGTGTTGGTGCTTCTTTTCATCCAGCACTTTTAAGGAACAGGATACCTTGCCTGAGGCAAGAAAATAACACCTGACACATAACTCCATTTTACAAATTAGTTCCAGAACAGCCTGAGCCACCACGAACATTTTATTTTGCTTTAAGTCTCACTGCTATCTAAGCCACCACCTTCGCTACTCCTGTCCACACATCTCCCCTGGTTAGGAATTAATCGTCTTCTGAGGTTCATCTCCGAATTTCACCAACACGTCAACACACTTTCTCCTTTTGCTTCCAAACAGCCCCTGGCTCTCTTGCTTGCTTGGTCCTCAGCTGTCTCTCCCACCCAGCCTCATGTACCCTCCCACTTGGGATTGGACCCACAAAAGGTCCAAAGTGTGAGTTTTTGATGTTCCATTTACTTGAGGTTCTAGAATGAGATTGTATTCTTCTGTGGTTAAGAAGATACAATGTGTGTATATGCATGTGTTCTTGTATCTGTTTCTGGATTTAGAACTTGGTGATTTTGTGAAATGTAATTAATTTCCATGGATATTGAATAATAAAATCGAAACTTAATAAGCATTCTTCCAAAAAAAAAAAAAATCCTACTATTTAAAACTATTTACAAAAGGTACATCCAGGGGCACCGGGGTGGCTCAGTCAGTTAAGCATCCGACTTCAGCTCAGGTCATAATCTCATGGTCTGCGTGTTGGAGCCCCGCATCAGGCTCTATGCTGACAGCTCAGAGCCTGGAACCTGCTTTGAATTCTGTGTCTCCCTCTCTCTCTGCCTCTCCCCCACTTGCTCGCTCTCTCTCTCTCTCTCTCTCTCTCTCTCTCGGATAAATAAACATTAAAAAAAATTTAAAAAGAGTACATCCAAATGAAATATTAAAATCTGAGGGGAACATGAAAGATTGTTATTGCAACAATGTTTGAATTATATATCAATTTCTCCTTAAATCTCTGTGTTAAGAAATGAAAAAAACATTTTACATAAGCCTAAAAATACACTGTGGTTGCTAAAGACACATGCAAGCTTAGGTTTGAAAAAGACCACTCACGTTCCTTAGTTCAGTCATCTCTAAGATGTTTGTGCATCTCCATAAATTCAGCACCTATTGAAAAATACTTAGTATATGAACAATAAATGTGCTGTAGAGTTTTAATCAGATTAATCCTTCCTTTATCTTCCCTTCTACAGCTAAATAACTGTTTGGTTTTTTTTAATGACATCCTTCCCACAAATCTTTAGTTATTTCTCAGCTAGCTTTGTAGCCCTTGAATATTTTCAAATATAAGGATTCTTTACAACTCACTGGAAAAAAAAAATGCTTTTTCCTCTACATTTTCTTCCTTCAGTAACCTTGACCCATTTTTTCCAGCCAGATGGAACCTTTAGTCAAGGGAGATTTCAACTGTGTCAGTGAGTTTCTGAATATCTTACCTTGCATATTTCCTAGTAAGAAGCCATCTATTACATTATCTGAGGGCAAGTGTTTGGTGAAATGATTAATTAGCTTATCTTATAAGAAGACAACATGACATAGAAGGACATGAGACTTGTACTCACACATGGGACTTAGTTCCTATTTGTACTAAGGTTCCTGCGATGAGTACAAAATAGAGTGGATCACTTAACCTCTCTGTTCCGGTTTCCTCATCTGTAAATGAGTGCAATAAGACACACTTTATAGAACTATTGTGGGGATTAAAAGCATCCAACACATTCTCAGTGTTACAAAATTATTAACTCATAATACTTTGCTGGATATAATGAATTTCGACCAGAAGCTGCTATGTACACCAAGAGGCTCATGGGGCTTTTGTACTGTCTTCCTGTATGTTTCACAGCACAATCCTATGCATGTGCTGGGACATCTACATATGGAATGTCATTATTAACATCCCTGCTGCAAAGACAGAAAGGAGACATATTCTCAACAATTCAAAGACTGGTTCTACTCCCCTTGTTAGTTTCGGGCAGCCCCCAAAATTTCAGTGGCTTATTGCATTTCTGCCAATAGACAAGTCTGAAGGATCTCAAAATATTTTCACATACCGCTGTGATCAGGGAATTGCCATTCAGAATAAATCTTATCCACACGGGTATACTAAATAACTCACCAGAAAAGTTGACAGTGTTTATTTCATGAGATTGATTTTAATTTCAGATACTATAATTAATTATTCATTAATGTAAATCTTCCTTTTTATCTAGGTTCAGCTAAGTTAGAGTTAGCATATTAAAGCTTCAAAGGCTTAGAGAAAACAAGGCTAAAGAAGAGGGTCAAAAACCTTAAATTTACTCAGAGTATTAAGTCATTTTCTGCAAACAAGCTAGTGTACCTATCACAACATTCAACTTAGAAAATATAATGCATGGGATGCATTTATCAACCTAGATTTCTTACTAATTACCATGTAAATTAAAATGATGTTTTATTTTTATTTATATTATGACATTCAACTAAAAGGTTATTATGCAGTTACCATCATCATTGCATGCCTCATAATGGCATTTCTCTCATCCCCTGGTGTTAACCCAGAAGCAAGGAAATGATATAAATGCCCAGCAGTGAAAGTATGTGTCAAATCACCTATCTCACTGAACAGAAAAAGAATCTGAAAGTAGGAAACTACCATTTGCTGAGTATTCATGTGCCGTGCAATACACACAATAATTTATATAACTTGGTGTTGGACCAAATTATTTATCGCTCATGTTTTATAGAGGTGACCATGTTTAGGGATGACTAAATTCACATATGCAGTAAGGGTTGGAGCTGAGATTTATGCTATCTCCTCAGTCTATGATTTTTCTTCTATTGCATGAGAATCTGTCCTTCAAAAGAAGCTTACGATGACTTTGCCGCTGTCCGGTTACATTAATAACGTATTTTTAAAATAGGAATAAATTTTTCTGTAACTACTTCCAGAAATTTCCCTCTGTTTCTCTGCTATAAAAACAACTTGGCCTCGACTTTTCCCAAAAAGCATAACTGCAATGCATTTATCTTACATAAATGGAGATATTAATTATCCAGAATCTAAAATGTGTTTACATACAATGAATAACGTCTTCACGAACCAGACATTCACAATCTAAAATTAGGGAAAATATGAGTTCCTCTTTCTGAAGAATAGATCCCAGTTGATAACATGGCTGTATCTTACTGGTGGGATATCTTTTCCTCCTTGCCCTCACATAAGACTCTTTCACTTGCGTGCCATCAAGCACAGATATCATTCTGACCAGATGTCATTGCCTAAACTATCAATGCACCATATAATAGACACGGTCGTCGAGGAAACGATCAGAGAAATAGACCCAATTCACACGGCTTTTACACCATACTTGCAAGCAACTGCCATTTTGCTTTCAGCTTTCCTTCTGGAAATCACAGGCGAAGGTGAACCAGTATTTTAAATTTCTCTTCTTGCTTAGAATTTAACAGTATTCATGGGTGCCCCAATTGTCAGAAGATAAACACCATCCTTTGTCTAAACCTATATGCATGTAAGATATTCTTTGCGATACATTTCATTTCTGCTAATAGTGGAAACGAATGTCTTCAACCTATTGAAAATTTGACATTAAAATGTTGGGTTATTGCCATAGTTTTATGATGTAATTATTTCATCTAATTTTACGAACAGTTATATATGACTCATCTGGATAGACTTCAGTTTAGTAATTTAATATAAAAGTCACATAGCAAACACTGAGTAGATAGTATTCATTTCTTTGATTTCTCTGTTGTGTTTGTTTCAGTTGCTATGACATTAAGTTGACGAGAAATGAGTTGATTTTAACATGTCCAAATGAGCATGATACTAATTTCAACATTTCTCTTGCCTATCTGAGACTGGGACAATTAAAGCACTTGTTAAATTTAAATTAATGTAAATTTCTTAAAACCCTACCTCTAAACATGTAAATCCTAAGCTGGCATATAACTGTTTCCCTTCTGTCCTCTTTTAAGATTTACCAAATATATAGACATATATATATTTTTTTCCCAGTACAGTAACAGTAACACTCTTCACATAAAGAATCTGGACAGAAACCTAACTTTCATCAAGTTTATATTCAAGATTGAGAAGTAAAATGCACAGAATCAAGACCCCGGGCTCCAGGCCACTCATGACCTGGGCCTGGCCATTTCTTCCCTCTTTGATCCTGAGTGCGTTACTTAACTTCTGTGTGTCACAGATTTACAGTCGCAGTGCTCCTCTCATAAGTGCATGGTGGAGACTGAGAACATAAACAGAAAGTGCCTACAACAGTGTTGTGAGCACACTGAGCACTCAATAAATCTTCGCTATTGTTGTGGGTCATATTTTATCAGTACAGCTGTCAAAATGTAATAATGCGATTTTAATTTATGGATGAAGTTATTGCTGAGTGAGTTAATAATGTGTTCAGAGAAGGACGAGTGAGGAAAGAACAATTGAGCAGGTAGGCATGATTCTACAAAATGTGGGTCAGACATATTGTATAAGATTATGCTGTTGTCAGACCATTTAAATTCAAAATCTGTGGCCTAATCAAAACAGTAAAAATGTTTGAGGCTTCTAGTATAGACTTGTTCTATATAATTAATCAACAGGTTCTTTGGCAAATTTTCAGTTACAGATTGCATGAAAAATGGAAATTTGTCTCTCAGAGGGAAAAAATGGTTGAATTTCAATGTTTGCAGACAACGGTCATAATATCCCTAAGAAATAAATTGAATCAATCACTATTTGCCATTTACCTACACACTGGCCCCAAGGTTTAAGTTCAAAAGTTGTGAGAAGTACAGTAAATGCAAACAAAAAATACCATACAGTTTGGCCAAACCATACTGCTTAGTCTTTAAAATTAATACTTGAGGTTTGACATACATACCCCTGAATATAGTTTCCCAAGACCATTATCTATACATTTTTCTGGATCTGAGCATCGTGTCAATAGACGGCAACATTGCTAAGTGTGGAAGCTCAGAAAACACTAGAGACACGTTACTTCCAAACAGACAGCTCATTGGGGGAAGTACACAGATGGTATTAGATCCCAATCAAAGGTCTCCGTCTCCAGAAGTACAATTCAAATGTAAGCACATTCCTGAAAGGAAGAGATATGCTCTCATTTTAGGAATTAAGTGGAAGATTAAGAGCCAGAGAAACTGATTAATTAGAACTTTGTCTGCAAGAGCTCCAGCAGGTGGGAAGAAGGAAGATACAGCCAGGGTTGACAGGAAACAAACAGACGGTTAATGACTTGTGGGTCGATAAAAGGGCTGGTTTGGGACTAATCGCACAATCACCATCTCTTCTTACCCTTTTTGTCTTCATGCCAAACAGGTGTTCGGAAATCTGAATAGTGAAAGGTTGAATAGTTAATTTAGGAGGCTGGAAAATTAAAATAGCAAATTAACATGGGAAATGCTAAATAGCCCAAATAAAATCTGGACATCTTTCTTCATCTAGGTTGATAGGTGACCTGATTTTTTCCTGGAAAAATTGAGACTGATTACTTTGATTCCGCACGTTAATTTTGTGGCATCTATTTGATTGACAGTTACATACATATTTAGAATAGAAAATACAGTCATCTAATAAGCTGTTTTCATATTAAAATAAATGTTTTGATTTATTACTATAGACATATTTGAACCAATAAGGTAATTACTCTTCTCATATAGACACTTTTTTCTTCACCAATTTTGACCAGAATGGATGGTGGATGAGTCTAAGCCATCAACCAATTTTTTGATTGACATAATTCAATTAAATAAAATCCCTACTGAATCTTGAAAAGAAAGTTATGTTTTTTTCCAATACTTTTTACATTCACTTGTATCTTTAGAAATCCTCATCATTCTGGAAGATAAAATCATCCATACCATATAGAGATCCTATGCTTTTGCTCTACACATTTCAGATTACATTCTACCTACGCACCTTATGCCTGAATGTAAAGATTAAAATAAGTCAAAGGGCGCCTGGGTGGCTCTGTCGGTAAAGTCCGACTTCCACTCAGGTCATGATCTCACGGTCCGTGAGTTTGAGCCCCACATCGGGCTCTATGCTGACAGCTCAGGGCCTGGAGCCTGCTTCAGATTCTGTGTCTCCCTGCCCCTGCCCCCCTCTGCCCCTCTCCCACTCTCGTTCTGTCTCTGTCTGTCTCAAAAATAAATAAAGATTAAATAACAAAAAACAAATCTTTAAAAAAAGAAAAAGTCACAATGTTGGGACCTCCTGGGTGCCTCGGTCAGTTAAGTATCTGACTCTTGTTTTGGCTCAGGTCATGATCTCATGGGTTCATGAGTTTGATCTCCTCCTCAGGCTCTGTGCTGACGGTGCAGAGCTGACAGTGCAGGAGACTACTTGGGATTCTGTCTCCCTCTCTCTCTGTCCCTCCCCTGCTCCTTCTCTCCCTCTCTCTCAAAAATAAATAAATAAATAAATATTTTTTAAAAATTAAAAAAAAAAAATAAGTCAAAATGTTTACCAAATTAATCAGAATTACCAGACAGCCTGGCTCAAAATGAGGATCCAAATTCTACCACAGATCATCTCACAGACCTGCTGGAGATGGAACTCAAAAATCTTTATTTTAAATATTCATCTGATATAATTCTTCTGCATACCCTTAAAGTCTAAGGCTCATTGCTATAGACATTATAGCAAGGATTCACTAAGAGGACTCTAAATTTTATTTTTTTAATTTATTTTTTAATGTTTATTTTGAGAGAGAGAGAGAGAAAGAGAAAGAGAGCAAGTTAGGGAGTGGCAGAGAAAGAGGGAGAATCCCAAAGGGGCTCCACTCCACCAGTGCAGATCCTGACATGGGGCTCAAACCCACAAACTGTGAGATCACGGCCTGAGCCTAAATCAGAGTTGGATGCTTAACTGACTGAGCTACCCAGGCGCCCCACTAAGAGGACTGTACATTTTAAATCATTGCTGTTATACACACTACTTTAAGAAGATCTACGTATAAAGCCCATGATATATATGGTCAGTGAGAACACTGGTCTTAGTTAGGAGCACTGAAATAAACCCTGTGACTTGGTAGCTCTGTAACCTTTGACAAGGCTTTTAACGTCCCTAATCTCTGGTTTAACTGTCTGTACCATTGAGTGGCTAAGGACTGTTCTCTCTCAGTCCTACCAAGCCAGAATTCTAAAATTGATACTACACTGATTCACTCGTATCATAAATCCTTAGAACTCTATAATTAATATTAGATACAGATAACTAATGTTTTAATTTTTAATAGTTGCATGTAAATGTGTATTTATTGCTACCACTAAACTATTTCAAAATGCTTACTTTGGGTTTATAATAAATTGAAAGCGGGAAAGAAATTCTCTAACAAAATATATCTAGGCTGAATATTAAATCAGAAAAGTAATGGGAGAATAATTCTAATTTACATATATTAAATGAATACTCATCGCTTTGTATTCACAGAAAGGAAATAAATTCTTAAAAAGCTGTTTTGTATTTTAACATCTAGATATCTAAGTTCTAAAAGAAACCAGACAGTTGTAAAATCTCCTTGGTGATCTTTGTAATATAACTTTTAATATTTTACATTTCAAAAGAACCCAGAAAGCCATATTTTAATATCTCTCTATTATATACTGATCAAGCCCTGCGAAATTCATCCTGATAGAAAAGAATTGAGATCACCACCATGTGTGTTATCACGGCTTCTCAATAACGGAAAAAATTTCAAATATTTAAAGTAGGCACATTTAAAGCTATTTGATAATACTGCTAACAAGAGAGCAGATGTACAGGTATCCAACAAAAGCTGGGAAATACAGAACGTCATTTGGAAATTGTTTGTAGATTTCTGTTGGCCACATATGACAAATGCATGCTCTTAGTATCACATCCCCAGGGGGTTGTTGGAAATTTTTTGAGGTTGACTTGGCCATTACTATAAAAACACAAAGTTCAACCCTGGCTCAACCCTGGCTCTGTTCCTTAGTAGTTCATCAACCTCAACAAAAATGAAAAACCAATGAAATAATTTTCTCAGTGAAAAAGGTAATGTTAGGTTTTTGTTTTTGTTTTGTTTTGTTTTGTTTTTTTTTAGGTATAGGTAACATGCTAAAGAATGTTTGGATAGATTTTCAGAATCGATAAGCTGGATGCCTGATTGATTCCCCTGGAAGGTCACTTACTCGCCACTCTACCAACTTCCCTGATTAGTCCAAATTTCTCATCAGGAATTGAGGCCGAATTATCCTAACTCAGCACAGAGTATCTTGATATAGAGATTAAAAGTTGCTACTTCATATTCTGTTCATCATGATGACAATCGGGTGCTTCATTTCTAAGATTTTTGCAGTATAATTAGCACAATAATTGCTGAGACATATGTTTCAGCCCCCTCCCCATTTATGCCAACATGGATAAGATTCATTTAGGAAAACAAGCATACATTGTGTGAACTGAGGTACAAAATTCTCTAATTCTGTATTTGGTTTAAGTAGTGGATTGTTGTACCTCTTCACGTAAAAATGTTATTAGAACATTAGCACTTGTTTATTATGCCTCAAAGTGAAAAGCTGTGTTTTATTGTATTATCTTGCCCCCAAGGTTAATTGATTTGTGATGATTTGACGTGTGAGGCACAATTTAATTTGCAAAACTGAGGCCATAAGTTCTAACAATGTACACAATAATCTGCTCGTTAAACAATCTATATGTGTGCTCAATAATTTGACAGGAGTGTCCACTTATAGAAATAATAGCAATATAATTTGCTCATAAATATTTGAGTACATTCGGCATGCCAGGTTCTTTTGCGGGCCCATGGGACATAGCAATATACAAAACAAACAAGAGCTTTGTGGTGATCCTTACCTGCTGGTGAGGGGAAAAGAAACTACATAAATTAAAAAGTAAATCAAAACAGGGTCCCATGGCTACAATAAAGGAGGAGAATGGGATAGAAAATGATAGGGCAACTCGTTTAGATTGGGGAGTTTCTGAGGAGACATCTGAACTAGGAATTAAATGACAGAAAGGAGCTATCCTTACGAGAAGCACTTCTAAATTAAAGAATGGTCATACAAATGCCCCAAATTGTTGAGACACATTCCAGGACCAAGGAGGGGGCAGTGCAACTGGAACAGAGTCAACAAGACGCAGACAGGCATGAGCTGAGCCAACATTACCTTCCTTCTTCCCTAAACCAACGAGCTCTGTACTGTGAAGTCAGAAAAATTATAATACCTCTCTTCGAAATATGTTTTGAAAAAAGCATCTTGGGGCGCCTGGGTGGCTCGGTCGGTTGGGCGTCCGACTTCGGCTCAGGTCACGATCTCACGGTCCGTGAGTTCGAGCCCCGCGTCAGGCTCTGTGCTGACAGCTCAGAGCCTGGAGTCTGTTTCGGATTCTGTGTCTCCCTCTCTCTCTGCTCCTCCCCTGTTCATGCTCTGTCTCTCTCTGTCTCAAGAATGAATAAACGTTAAAAAAAAATTGAAAAAAGCATCTTAATTATAAGACTAAAATTTGACCTATTCAATTCAGTCCCTTCCTAGATTTTCACTTTCATACTTTCCTCATAATGGTAAAGTATCCCCTATCATTTGCATGCAGCTGAGTTAGCAGTTTTCCTTTAAATTAAAGTGAAATTAATTTAGATCCCCCCTGCCTCCCCTAACACAGGAGGACTACAGACTTCTGGAAAAGAAATGTACACTCTGCATACTCTCCCAAATGTTTTCTGTTACCAAGCACACATCATTCAGCCAAGAAGCCCCACTCATTGTCGAATCGATAACGCTTTCTTTTGCATAACCGTCCGATGGAAGCGAGCAGTCGCGAAAGCAGGGTGCTCGCAGTCACAGTTCACCGTTTCAAAACTTCACGGTTTTCAATAACTGTAATTGAAGAGCTGATAAATCAAACAAAATGTGTCTTTATTTCTGCAAATTCAACAATTTTATGTTCCCAAGCAAACTCGGCGGAAAGTTCTCCTCTTCGCTAAATCAGACTGATTTTCAACAAGGATCAAGCCTTTTCAAGAAGCCATTCACTTTGTCTACTAACTCTCACACTGATGAACTGGTTCATCAAAGTGAGCAATTCAATATTTTGAACCAATCATGAAGGTCTCAAGATCCGCTGTGAGAAACAGAAAAAGCTCTGAAGGCTCTGTGCCGTCTCTCAGTGCGGTCGACTCACCAGCAGGGCCTTTGCAGGGATGAGAAAAACCAAACTGTGCCTTATCTACTGCATACAAGAAATAGCTCCTTCGGTTTCCTGATGGTCTATGAATAGAGGGACCATATAATTTATCTTCCAAACTGGGACACTTTTGAGATTAAAAGGAGGTTCTATTAACAGCTGCAGGGGGACCACAAGCACTAGCCAGGACTGTCCCAGGCAAACTGTGACATGTGGCCTCTATATCTATGAAGCACAGGCCCCAGGAGCCTTTAGAAAAGTATACCTTATCTCTTCATAGAGAAATATGAAGCATAATAAATTGTAAACATTTCTGATGAGGGAAAAGACTGTTTGGGCCATTTTATCTAAAACCTCTGAGGGTTAGAACTTCCCTTCAGTTTCACTGACTTGGTAATGTGTGTAAATAGTGAGCACACTGATAGAAAGGGGCTCTGAGCTTCTCGGAGAAAAGCACCGCCCTCTTCATCCACAGTAGTTTGTGCATGGAAACATTATCACTGTGACAGAGACAAGACTGACCGAAATGCAGCAAAAGTCACAACCTACCCCCACTTAGCCTATTTAATCCCATGTTTGGAAAAAATTCCTAGCACTAGAGGAACAGGTGCAGGGGGTTTCCCTAGAAAGAGTGGCAGGTAAATCTCTCCTCTCTATACCTGGCTACCCTCAGCACTTAAAGTGGTACTGGCCTTATTACCACTAAGCTTTAACTCATGGCTTAGCAATCTCTCCTGCCTTGAACATGAGCTGCTGATTCTAGAAGTATAAACTTGCCATTGCAAGCAGAGCAAGAGGGAGAAAAGTGGTAAGAAAAGAGATGTTACGGAAGAAAATTAAGAGAGCAGGGAGGAAGAATGGGTTGAGGGGAAGGAGGAGTCAAAAAGAGACAGAAGGAAGAAAAGGAAGGCAGTGAAGAAGTGGACACAGAAAATGAAAACAAGATTGAAGCTTACGTGGTACATATTCCTCCTCACATATGTATGCTTTTTCTTTTCTAACCTGTGTGGTAGTTCAGTGGACCAGTCTCAGAGCACTGAAAGAAAACCATACAGACAGATCATCCACAGTATCTCAGACCCAAACCAATTGTGACCTGCCCATTATCACATGGCCAGTGGGTGGCAAAGTGAATTCCAAAACCCGTGTCTCCTGACTCTTTAGCCCAGTGTTTGATTTACAAAAGTGCTTTGCTTTTCTAACATGCTGATCAGTTTGTCTTATAAAACATCAGAGGGGGGGCGCCTGGGTGGCGCAGTCGGTTAAGCATCCGACTTCAGCCAGGTCACGATCTCGCGGTCTGTGAGTTCGAGCCCCGCGTCGGGCTCTGGGCTGATGGCTCAGAGCCTGGAGCCTGTTTCCGATTCTGTGTCTCCCTCTCTCTCTGCCCCTCCCCCGTTCATGCTGTGTCTCTCTCTGTCCCAAAAATAAATAAACGTTGAAAAAAAATTAAAAAAAAAAAAAACATCAGAGGGGAGTTTTTCTATTAAATTCTGGTTTCATCAGTTTAGAAATGCTGTTTTTGTTTTAAAGATCCCAAACATACCTGTATCTGAAATAGTTACCTGCTTCTCATTTTCCCCCAGCTTTTCATTTCATATATCTTTTACTTCTCTTTACATAATATAAATTTTGGTATGCAATAAAATTTGATGGAATAGCTATCTGGATAATAGGCAGTAGCCCTGTAGGCTTTATTCACCTGTGATTTTCCAAATAAAAATTATGTACAGAAAATACAAGGTCCCAGTCACAACAGATAATGACAAATAAGAGAGAAATAAAGTGTGTACCTGTGTGATATCTTCAATAAAACTGCTTTAATTGGCAACAGCCTGAAAATTCTTACTTTTACATTGCTTGCCTGTAACAACTGAGAACTTCTAAATTAAATGGAGTGATCAAATGCTTTCTTTCTTCAGCTTATCTGGATAGACTCTGTAGAACCAAAATGCTAATAAATAAATAAATAAAGGCTCTTTCTGACTATGTGTGATTGGTTATACCTATATAATGAAACTCTTCAACTTAAAATATAGCTGTTATTTATAATTTTATTTGTTTGCTTTTTCCTCTACACTTTTAATATGTAATGTGCCATATATGTATTCACTTGGAGAACCAGACTTTATGAGCTGTACATGAATCATCATGGTAAATTCTATTCTAAGTCTTCTTCATAATCTGTTAAGACATCTGGGCATAAACATAGAACGGTTAAATACAAATGTAAAAGCTCCCAAAATACAAATTACTAACAGCAGAAATGAAAGAGGGGTCATCACTATTGATCTCATGGAGTGAAGAATATAATAAAGAAATACTCTGAACAACTCTATAAAACACAAATTTGAAATTAAGATGAAATGAGCCAGTTCTTTGAAAGATAAAATTTATCATAACCCACACATGGAAAGACACATAATCTGAATTAAAAAATGGGATCAATAATTAGCTACTTTCCAAAACAGAAAGCACCAAGCCCAGATGGTTTCACTGGTGAACTCTACCAAACATTTAAGGGAAAATGATACCAATTCTCTACAACTTCTGCCAGAGAGAGAGAGAGAGAGAGAGAGACAAAAAGAATGAGATACTTTCTAATTCATTCTGTGAAGCCATCATCACCGTAATACCAAAACCAGATAAAGACATTACAAGAAAGGAAGTTTATACATCAATACCTCTCTAAAAATCATCAACAAAATATTAGCTAATCAAATCCATTTATGCAACTTGGAACAGAGGAGAACTTCCTCAATGTGATAAAATACACACACACACATCTACAAAAAATGTAGGGCCAACATCATACTTAATGTAAAAATAAATAAATAAATAAAAGAAACAAACTTGATGCTTCCTCCCTAAGATCAGGAATAAGACAACAATATCCCACCTGACTATGCCTATTCAACATTATACTGGAACTGCTAGCTCTAATGCAATAAGACAAGAAAAGAAAAAAGTATACAGATTGGGTAGGAAGAAATAAAATTATATTTGTTTGAAGAGAGCATGGTTTTCTGTATAAAAAAATCCCAAAGAATCAACAACAAAACCTCTTGGAACTATAAAGTAATTACTGCAAGATTATACGTTTCAAGATTAATATACAAGTCTATTACATTTCTATATTCCAACAACAAACAATTGAAATATGTAATTAAAAACATAAAACTATTTACATTAGCACTAAAAATATACTTAGGTACACATCTAATGAAATGTGTATAGGATCTATGAGGAAAACTACAAAATTCTGATGAAAAACTTTAAATAAGATCTAAGTGAATGAGCGATTTCATGTTCATGGGTAAGAAGACACAATATGAAGATGTCAGCTATGTCCATTTTGAGCGCTAGATTCAACATAATCCCCATCAAAATCGAGCAATTTGTTTGTAGTTGTCCACAAAGGGATTCTGATTTTTACACGGAGTGACAAAGACCCAGGACAGTTAATACTAAAGAAGAACAAAGTTGGAGAACTGATACTAGCTAACTTCAAGACTTATTATAAAGCTACAGTACTCAACAATGTGTGGTTTTGGCAAAAGAGTAGAAAAGCAGT
This sequence comes from Leopardus geoffroyi, assembly GCF_018350155.1. NCBI lineage: Eukaryota > Metazoa > Chordata > Mammalia > Carnivora > Felidae > Leopardus > Leopardus geoffroyi. The sequence continues at coordinate 23,198,060 of NC_059327.1, read as the reverse complement.
CTGTTGCAACCAAACAGCCCAGAAATAGAACCACACAAACGTCAGTCGATGTTTGACACAGAAGCAAAGGCAATTCGATGGAGAAAGAAGTCATTTCAACAAACGGTGCTAAAAGAGTGGGACATCCACAGGCTAAACACTGAATCTAGACACAAACCTTATACCTTTCACAAAATTTCATTCAAAATGAATTACAGTTCCTAATGTTAAATTCAAGGTGATAAAACATCTACAAGATAACGCAGGAGAAAATCTAGGTGTCCTCGACATTGGTTATGACTTTTTAGACACAACACCAAAAACATGAGCCAAGAAATAAAAAAGAAATTTTTTAATTAAAACCTAAGATGTCTACTCTGTAAATGGTCCCCATAAGAAAATGAAAAGACAAGCTATAGACTGGGAGAAAACATTTCAAAATACACAGGTTATAAAAAGACTCCAAAACATACAGCTCAACTTAAAATGTCAAAACTCAACAATTAAAAAAAAAATCAAATAACACAATTAAAAAATAGGCAGAAGATCTGAACAGACACATCACCAAAAAAATGTAAAGATGTCAAATAAGCATATATGAAAAACACGTGCTCCATCACATGCCATTAGGGAATTAAAAATTAAACCAAAATGAGATACTACTAAACATCTATTAGAGTACTAAAATCCAAAACACTGACAACATCAAATGATGGTGAGTATGCTAAGCAACAGAAACTCTCATTCATGGGGCACCTGGATGGCTCAGTTGGTTGAGTGTCCGACTTCGGCTCAGGTCACCATCTCACAGTTCATGAATTTGAGCCCCGCGTCGGGCTCTGTGCTGACAGGTCAGAGCCTGGAGCCTGCTTCGGATTCTGTGTCCCGCTCTCTCCCCGCCCCACCCCCGCTTGTGCTTTGTCTCTCTCTGTCTTTCAAAAACGAATAAACACAAAAAAAAAATTTTTTTTTAAAGAAACTCTCATTCATTACTGGGGGGGAATGAAAATTGGTACAGCCACGTGAGAAGAAAGTTAGATAGTTTTTTACAAAGTTAAACACAGGTTTACCACCTACCCCAGGAATCATACTCCAATGTATTTACCAAACTGAGTTGAAAATTTGCATTCACACTGAAGTCTGTACAAATATATCTATAGCAGCATTATTCATAATTGCCAAAACTTGGAAGCAACCCAGATGTCCTTCAAAAGGTATGGATAAACAAACTGTGGTACGTTGATACAACTGAATAATATTCCATGATAAAAACAAATGAGTGATCAAGCCATGACAGGTCAGTGAGGAAACTTAAATGCGCATCACTAAGTGAAAAAAGCCAATATGAAAAGGCTACGTTATGTAGGATTCCAACTACCTGACATTCTGGAAAGGCAAAACTATGGAGAAAATGAAAAGATCAGTGGTTTCAAGGGGTTCAGGGTTGGAGAGAAAGAGGACGAGGTGGAACAGAGAGGATTGCTAAGGCAGTGAAACTAATCTGCATCATACTGAATGTAATACATGATGTTGTACCTTTGTCAAAATCCACAGACCTGTGCAATACAAGGAGTGAGTCCTAATGTAAACCATAGACCTTTATTTATAAAAAAAAATTAGCAATATTGCCTCATTAATGATAACAAACATGCCATACTAATGCAAGATGACAATAACAGGAGAAATTTGGGGAACTGGGGGCAAGGAGAATATATGGGAACTCTTTGTATTTACTGTACAACTTTTCAGTAAATCTATTAATGGTTTTCAAAAGTCTATAAAAAGAAAATCCTAAAATGGTTAGATTGGCAAAGAAGGACAAATTTGTGGATGCAGGTTTTAAAACTTTAAACATGATTTGTGTGGAATACCATTATACAGAAGCTCTACTTTGTTTAAATCTTGTATTTCTAGTGAATCATATTATCTCATTTAAACCACGGTTAATGTAGTAACATTTATCAAGGGCTATTTTTGTTCAAGACTCTACGTATATGCTACGAACACCAAAAATATAAACGTTGCCCCTCCCCCTCAAGGAATGTTTTGTCTCCGTGCAAATAGAACACAGGTATATTACATACAATACAATGCAGTATAAATAGAACACAGACATAGTATATTAAATAACAATATAATGTAATGTACGCTGAATATCAAATAAGAAATGAAGGAGTCCAAATGAAAAAATGAAAGTCAATCTGCACAAAAACTGGATTTAAGGGAGAACAATATTGAGGGAGAAATGGACAAATGCATGTTCAAAGGACCGTGGCCAAACCAGTTTGGTTGCGGTGAAATCCTTTGTAGAAAACGATTTAGGGACAGTTAGACAGATAACTGGGGCTGTGTGGTGAGACAGTAAGAACTCATGATTTTCATGTGGATTTTTACCTCTTAAATAATAAGAAGCAAATAAAGGAGTCTAAACCAAGAAGAACTAGGGGAAAATTAATTTGATTTGAGTATGACTACAAGGGCACAGCTGAGGTAGTTGAGTGGAAATTAAGGAAGAGGAATCACAAAGAAGGTCAAAGGCTAAAATGCATGAAATCTAAGGCTAACAAAGAGATGAACTCAAGAAAGTTTGTTAGCATTAAACACCCAATACAGTCTTAGTAAAATAGGGGAAAACAGACATAAAAGGAAACATCCTCCATTACAAGAAGATACTAAATCTAATTGGGCTATAAAACATACAAATACGGAGCAAATAGAAAAAGTGTCAAAGCCAGGCAAATAAAGTGTTGGATACAAGAAACTGTAAATGACCAAGCAAAACAGACAATGGAATTACCCTTTCAAGCTGCAGTACTCTGGGTAAGAGGTAACAGACAGTGACTTGCATTTTCCTGATCCTGAAACTCAGGACAACCTTATTTCGAGTCCCAACTGACCTTTCTCGTGTTTCCCTAAAACAGACTGCCTACTTTCACTTCTCAATTAGGAAATTGTCAGGGGTGAAATCTGGGTCTGCCCCCACTTGTCAAACCCTTCAGGTTTTAATGCTCTATTTTTTGAGGTCATCTACCAAACAATCGCTCGCCCAGGATTCTGACCTTTTGTATCTAAGCCACCCAGAAGCCAATTATATAATACAGCCTCTTATACAGAGGTCAATTTAGGGTGGGAACACGTGCCTGAAGTGATTGCAAAGTATTACATGAAGGCAGGCAGCAAGGGAGTGTTTATGGTCATGCATTCTCTGCAGCAGCAAAGGAGGGAAACGACACAAGGAAATACATTTCTTTCTTTATATACATGGGTGGCTGTTTTTTAACCTGTTAAAACTAAAGTAATAACTCAGATATTACAAAAGTTTAAGAAGTAGAAAGTAAAATTCTCTTCCTTGCAATCAACAGAAAAGAGCCATGCAGTTTCCCGTATGTTCTTCCAAAAGTGTTTCTATGCATAACCTAGAAGTATGTATACGTCAATATTATTTTGCACCACTTGTATAACCATACATAATCCCAATTTCCAAATCAGTATAAGCAACATTTGTTGTCACTGATGTGGTTGTTGAAATACTGTCAACTGTCGCCCAGAGTTTATACACTTCTCTCTGTGCCCCAACACCATGGAAAAGTCCATCTCACTAAACTATTGCTGACTTAATCTTGTCATTTTTTTTTTAAGTCTTTGCTAACATGTAAGATGTTTTAGTGATTTTTGCTGTGAAATTAAACATTTTTAAAGTTATTTGCTACTTGAATTCTTAATTCCTTTTATAATATGTGGTCTATTCATGACCTGAATATTTTTCTATTAATTAGTTTTTTATATTTGCTACAATTGTTTTTGGTATATATAAGAAAATCAGCTTCACGTTTGTTTTGACTCCGTTCATGAATTTTTCTCCCTACAGTTGTTTCTAATTATGATCAAATCATCAATCTTTTTTTTTTTTTTTTTTAATTTTTTTTTCAACGTTTATTTATTTTGGGACAGAGAGAGACAGAGCATGAACGGGGGAGGGGCAGAGAGAGAGGGAGACACAGAATCGGAAACAGGCTCCAGGCTCTGAGCCATCAGCCCAGAGCCTGACGCGGGGCTCGAACTCACGGACCGCGAGATCGTGACCTGGCTGAAGTCGGACGCTTAACCGACTGCGCCACCCAGGCGCCCCAAAATCATCAATCTTTAATTATGGTTTCTGAGTTTACTGTGATGCATCAGAAGGCATGCATCATGCAATATACCAAATTTCACCGGTTATTTTCTATAATTCAGTGACATTATTTTTTTTCAGATCCTTTATTTACCTACAATTTAGTTGACAGTAGGAGATGGGTAGAATCTCAGCTTTTGCCAAGAGTTAACCAATGCCTTCCCAATAATTACTGAATATTGCATCGTAAATTCCTTTCATTTGACTGTGAAATTTGGTGTTTAATTGAATTGATTCCTCAACCATCTTGAATAGCTCCAGTTCCACTTATCTGCTTATACCAATCCCAAACTGTTTACGACATTATGATATTGTAACATGTCTTAGTATACGTACAGACATCCCTCTTTCATGACTCTTCTTTTTTAAATCTTCGTTGGCAGATCTCATATTCTTATTTTTCCACATGAACATTAGTAGTATCTGTCAATTTTACAAGAGTTCTTGATATTTTCAAACATGTTCATTGCATTTAAAAATTGATTTGGGGGGAACTGACATATTAACACTATTGAGTATTGCTATATATGAATAAGATGTGTCTTCCCATTGATTAAAATCTCATTTCTAAAAAGTCACCTCATTTAATTTTAAATTTCTCTTTTGTAAACCTTCTCCATTTGCGTCCAAATAAGCTAAATGTTTATGCCTAGATAGTTGAAATAGATTTGCTATTGTAAATGATACCTTTCCATCCATTATATTTTATAGCCTATTATTACATACAGACTACTAATTTTTATGTTTTCATCTTTTATGACCCACCACTTTATTGAATTCTCTTGCTACTTCCATTTGCAGCTATATTTCTTAGACTCTCTCTATGTAGCATATTATATGCAAATAATTCCAATTGTTTCTCTTGACTCCTAGTTTTAAATACCTTTTATTTCTTCCTTTTACCTAATCATGGAGTTAAAAATTCCTAGTAATTTTAAGTAGTAACAATGGTAAGTGGTTATCATTCCTGTTTCTAACGTTACTGAGAAATCTTTTGTTTCACAATTAATCATCAATTTTTTTTGAGGTCCATATCAGAGAAGGAAATTGTTCTCCATTTCTATTATATTCATATATATTTTTTTAATTCAAAATTTTGTTTGAATGTTACCAGATTAATTTATGCATGAGCAATATTTTTTCCTTCTAGCTATTAATAAGGTTAATCGCATCGATAAATAACCTAACACAAATCTACACTTGCATGACTAACATAATCCCCTTCATTTCATGATCATGGTATATCACTTGTTAATGCACTGCTAATTCTGATTCATATTCTTATGATTCTATAGATATTCATAAATGAGATTAGCACACTTAATTTTACATATAGTTTTCACGGTTTTATTTTCATCTCCTGATTTGTAAAAATATTTTGGAATTATTACTTTTTTCAGTTGCCTAGAACAATGAAAATAGCATTGAAGTTCTCTATGCCTCAAAGCTTTTTTAGAGAATTCATTTCTGAAACTATTAACCTAGCATATTTTGGAGGCTTATTATTTGAAAATGCTCCCCATTTCTTCCATGGTCATGGATCTCTGAGATCAATCTCAGAGATTTTTATTCTCTCAGAAGTCTTCAATTTCACTGACGTTTTATATTTATTTGCATAAGCTCAGGCAAATTACTGCCTTGCAAACCCTTTAATTCACTTTATACCTGTGATCATTCTGTCATGTCACCTCTCTCTTTTTCCTTTTTTCTTCGTTAATTTATTCTTTCTGTTTTCCAAAGATTCATCTGGTTGATGCTCCAAGAAGTTCTTCACTGGAATTTTAATCAGCTCCATATTTTTTTTTTTGTAATATGTGTCTTAAACATGTGATTTTTAGTTTTGATTTTCAGAGCATGGCACACTCAGAAAATGATAATATTTTGATAGCACACAGGGGTAAATGTGACGTTTGCGACTCAACACCCTGCGTCCTGCTGTAGGTCCTGAGGACTGAAGGGAATAAAGATCTCCATACACCTGTAAACCACTTGCTACACACCAGTTGGGAAGTTCTATTAATAAAATCAAATGGATCTTGAATGCCATGTGGCATGTAATCGTATATTTAGTACACAACCTACGAACAACCACACCAGGAGCTCAAAGTACAAAATGGGTCAGGGAAGACTTCCAGGAATTTTGATATTTAAAATGACCAGTGCGACCTCACCAATTTTGAGAAAGTATACAGGACTGCTCAGGTACCTCAGCTTCTAATACCAGTGCTCCCTATATTTATTGTATGCGTGATTCACATCTTTGCCTCAGTTTCTTTAATCTTCCTATAAATACTGATGATATTTGGGAATTAACATGACAAATGCAAATTATTATTAACATGTATTGAAAGGGCCTTTGGTAATAGTCTGTGTATTTCTATGCTATCATGTGCCCAATAAATAAATACTTATTGGAACACATTTCACATTTCCTGTATTAATGGAACAAAAAATAAGCCAACCGACTATTGTTAATTATTATGGAATCACAGATACAGGCTTTCCTCAGTCTGAGTGAAAGTATCATAAATGATTATTGAGAAAACCACTACTGCAGAAGGATAAAACTTGGCTTGCATTTTCTCCATTTTGGAGTTTGATTGTCTGACAGAAATTTTTAACAAGTAAATTGGAAAAAACCTGGCTAATGTTGTCCATAATTAGAAAGGATAAAAAACAAAAAATCAGGTGTTCCTGGGTGGCTCAGTCTGCTAAGCAACCGACTCAGGTCATGATCCTGTTCGGGTTAGGATCTCTTGGTTTGTGAGATGGACCCCTGCATCAGGCTCTGTGCGTGCTGACATCATGGAGCCTGCTTGGGTTCTCTGTCTCCCTCTCTCTCTGTCCCTTGCATGCACACATGCACGCTCTCTCTCTCTCTCTCTCTCTCAAAATAAATAAATAAACTTAAAAAAATCAAACAAAAAACCTCACAAAGGTAATGGAGTCCTTAAGCACACAGCTGGTAAAATCACAGAGAGTTTTCTTGGTGAGGAAATGGATGGTCATGCAGAATGCACAACAAAGAGGAGGGCATCTCCTTTCTTCCAGTGCTTACAGACATGTGAGTCCAATGGTTTAGAATCACTTTTCATTTCCTGCGAGTAGGTCATGAGATACACAATTCAGCTAAGAAATCAATTAAAATTTCCATTTTGTATATGACACTGGGGATGAGCTTTACAATTTGAGAAGAAATAGTGCCCTATAGAGAATGGGTACTTATTTCAAGTATAGCAGATTATAAAGAAAAAAATCTTCATACTAGATGATCAAAGAATAATAAGACATTGGTGAGCATAGCTATTTATTAGGAATGAAGTATACAGGAGATTTAATATCAAATTTGAGCGGCACCTGGGCGGCTCAGTAAGTTGAGCATCTGACTCTTGATTTCGGCCCAGGTCATGATCCCAGGGTCATGAGATCAATCCCCGTATCAAGCTCTGTGCTGAGCATGGAACCTGGTTAAGATTCTCTCTCTCTCTCTCTCTCTCTCTCTCTCTCTCTCTCTCTCTCTTTCCCTTTGCCTCTCTCCCTGACTTGCTTGCTCTCTCTCAATAAACAAACAAACAAATCCTCTACAAAAATTTGAGTAACGATGCAAGATGTCTCTATGTTAATGCATTTCTATGAGGTAATCAACTAAAAAATGGGAGCTCGTATGAGCTAATTGAGAATGGTGCAGTAATAGGTAGGCAAAAAATCCACCATTTATCACCCACCATCAGCTAAGTGCTCACACAGTTGCTGGGTAGATTAGGTGAGTTAATATATGTGAAACATTTAGGGCACACAGTAAGTGCTATGAACATGTCAGCCATTATTATTGTTGTTGTTCTTAGTGATATTTCGGGAATAGTTATGATTATTCTTATGAAAGCATTACAATTTAAGTAGACCATAAAAACAATAAAGAAGTATCTTCGTGAACAGATTTTTACTGTAATGTAACCAAAATAACAGAAACATGTTTTTTCAAAAAAAAATTAATATTAAATGTTACCAAATGAAATAATCTTAAAGATAGACATTATAGTGTTATATAGGGCATTTTACAAATACATAAGCACCTTGTGAGCACTCTCTCTTTTCTTTCTGTCTCCTTTCATCTCTCTTGAGGACACAGTGACGTTTTCATGAGTTAATTATTTAGAGTCATTTTATGGTTTTTGAAAAATCTAGCATGAGCTGAGAAATCTAGAGCGAATTCATAAAACAAATGGCACATCAGTAAGAATACTGCATGGAGTTAAATTATTACCTTGACGTGCAAGAATGTATTCCTGTTATTTTGGTCTTTGGAGAGGGAGGTAGGAGGCAGGCCAATTAAACAATCCTGGAACTATCTCAGAATTCCAGAGTTGTTTCAAAAGACTTGTGGAGTGTCAGTATTATCCAAAGATTATTAAGAAGAAACATTAGGCTTTAGGGATTTTAGGAGAAATTGTAGGCTCATAAAATTATGTTCAAGATGATCACCTGGTAGTTTCTATAAGCTCCATGAGTAGAGCTGACCCAGCTGAATGCTGCGTGAGAGTCATTATTTAAAATACATGGCTTTCTAACAAGACAGCCACAGAGGCTTCAGTTGCTTGCGTTTCATCACAGAATTATAGGCCTCTTGTCCACACAGTGTAGGCAACAGGCTTCATCAAAGAAGGTGTGCACATCATACTCCACAGGACATTTGAGTCAGCTGCCTCCTCTGTCCCCAAGGCACAGTGAGCAGAGAAGCATGTCACCAGCCATCACCTTGGTGAGAAAGCTTTGCAAGAGCCAACCAGTTCTATGGCCTCTTTGCTCTCTTTCTCCCTCTCTCTCTCTCTCTCTCTCTCTCTCTCTCTGGGGGTTTGGGGGATGGGGGAGAGGTTAGGTTTGAGTATTTCAGAGACAAATCAAACGTTCACATCTATTTTACAACATTAATTATAGGAAATAGCTGTGAATCTTGACCTGGAGAAGATGGTTAGAACATAAAACAAACAAAAACCTAAATAAGAAGCAAATAATCCACTGCAACTACTGCCTTGTCATCTTTTCCATTTCAAGTAATGTTTCTATATTTTTTTTACTGCCACCATGTTTCCTCACTAATTCATCGAATGTAAATAAAATGATAGTTCGTTTTGGCCCTTCTGCTCTTTCCGTGCTCCAGTCTCTCTACAGTCACCCATTCCACTTGCTTCAGATCTTCCTTCTAGAACAATGTCCTGTTCAAATCAGTTTTGACCTTGATGCTTGAGCTCTGATTCATGACGGTGTAAAAACACAGCCCAAAATTATTTCCCAGTCTTCCAATTGGGACGTAAACGCCCCCTCACTCTGAATCTGGGCTCTGTGAGTGCTCGACAAATAGATACTGTGCCAGTTTGGGGGCCCAGGCCTTGAAAACAGACAATTGCACTTCCTATCCCTTTTTGCTCTTGAAACCCAACCACCATGCCTTGAGGAAGCCCAAACAACCTTTAGGGAGGAAATAGGGTTCCTGGCTCACAGTCCCAAGTGAGCTCCCAGGTATCAGCCAGCACCTACTTACCAGCCATGTGAGGAAGTCACCCTGAGGGTGGGTGCCCCAAGTAATGCTGTGAGTAGCAGAAATGAGCTGTCCCTGATAAGACCTGCTTCACTTGCTGACTCATGAACAAAATAATAATTGTTTTTATTTGATGCCATAAGTTTGGGGGTAGTTTTTTACAAAGTAAAATATAAATGAAATGAATTCTCACCTGTGAAGTCCCTAACTTAACACTATCTCAAAATCCTTGTCAAATGTTCCTATTAATCTATGTATTCCGTCTTCTCCCAACATGCCAAGTTTTCTCTCCCAAATCCTCAATTCAAGTAATGATGACAACTGGTCCGCCTTCATACTTGGCTGTAAATTTCTTTCATTTTCTCCCTCCCTCACTCTTGCCCAATGGCTAATCAATATTCAAATCCAACATCCTCCTCAAAGCATCTCTGATTTCAATGTTTTTCTTCTCATTGCTACTCTAATCATCCAAGTGGTGTTCTTCCCATTTGAACCAGCACTGTGAGATATAGGTGGACCCAGCTGTGTCCCTGTTTCTGGCCTTTTCCTCTTAGATTCCTCCTCCAGCCTGCCAAAGAGTCACCGTCCAAAACCACTGCTTAACATTGTGCAAAGGTTCCCACCAGCTCATTTATTGAGGTCTGGACTTGTTAGCTTGACCTTCCACAATCCACCTCCAGTCGCCTTTCTTCCACCATATTCTCCCTCTGCTTTCGTCGACTTTTCTCAAAGCCCCATCTTCTTGCTCTGCCATGGAGTCCACATCGCTCCAGTGCACCTCTGTCAAATAGTCCTATTTTCCACCTTTCTCCAGGGTTGTATGTACAGTGTTTTTTGCAACAACTGACTTTTGTAGCAATCTGACTTTTGTAGCATGAAAGTAGTCCTAAGAGCATGTAAGTAAATGAGAGTGGCTATGTTCCAACAAAGCTTTATAAACAAAAAAATAGTGTGGCTAGATAGGGTCTACAGGCAATAGTTTGACAAGCCCTGATCTACAGTTCTGAATCGGTGCTAGATACTATGTTTCTAATGGTTTCAAAATATTGTTCTAGGCAAAAAATAGGGACATAAATTAATTGGAACCAGAATAATATACATTTGGCCATACCAAATATGACAATTAATTGAGATCAAACGGGCTATTATATACTTTTTGCCCCTAATCTTACTGAATAAAACAGTCCAGTGATATCTTTGGATAAAAGAATCCTTCAAATTATTACTTTAAACTCAAACACAAATTTACTTCATACACAATATATTCCAACAAGAACTGGGTGAAAATTTCAGTATATTGGATAAAAATTACTATTACATTTAAAAATTGAAATTTGTAGAATTTAAAAATAAAATTTGCAGATTTAAAATTTTTAATTTAAATTTTAAAATGTTGAGTAGACATTATTAAGGTTTAGGCTGAATGACAAGTCTATATTTAATTAAACCACATTCAACCACTGCTGCTCAATGATGGTACAAGAGAATGCTTATGGTAAGAAAAAAGAATGTGTCACATGAAATGAAATATACATAATAAATACACAAGAAAAGTAAAGGATAAAGGAAAAGTACTAAACTTCACACAAAAGCCAGTGGAAACAGCTTCCTTATCACTCCTTAAAATATTTTTTTTTTTTTTAATTTTTTTTTTTCAACGTTTATTTATTTTTGGGACAGAGAGAGACAGAGCATGAACGGGGGAGGGGCAGAGAGAGAGGGAGACACAGAATCGGAAACAGGCTCCAGGCTCTGAGCCATCAGCCCAGAGCCCGACGCGGGGCTCGAACTCCCGGACCGCGAGATCGTGACCTGGCTGAAGTCGGATGCTTAACCGACTGCGCCACCCAGGCGCCCCTCCTTAAAATATTTTTGTTTGGTACTTTATCATTTTCCTCATTCCTAAAGTACCAGCAACTCATTATGTAGTAGTTCAGAACTGCAGCTAACTTAGTAATATATAAATGCTATCATCAAGTAACATTAGAGTACATTTTTCTAGAAATGCAACTGCAATGATACATATACGCTCTCTAGATGATTGCAATTTTAGGAGTTAAGATTGTCTGATTTTTCTTCTAGATTAGTAGTTCTCAGATAGCCGTGCTCATGAATTTTCATGCCATCACTCAATCTATCCAGTACAATAACAGTTAGATTACTACTAAAATGCTATTTCTTCCAGTTACTGTGCTATAACAATTCATTTAAATTATTTCACTTGTAAGAGTACTGTATTATTTGTTCAAAATATACCAGGCATTGATTACTTCCTGTTTTTGTTGTTATTTACTTATTTTTGAGAGAGGGGTCCGGGGGCAGAGAGAAAAGAAACAATACCAAGCAGCCTCTGCACTGTCAGTACAGAACCCAGTGCAGGGCTCGAACCCACAAACCGTGAGATCATGATCTGAGCCGAAATGAAGAGTCAGACACTTAACCTACTGAGCCTCGGGCACCCCAGCACTGATTATTTCTCAAAGCCAATATTATCTCCACTCAAATGTTATTAATTTACAAATCAATCATAGCACAATGGAAAGAACAGAAGACAGGGTCAGAAGATGAGACTTCAAGCTTGAGTCTGACACTAGCTGTGATGTTGATCAAGTCATAACTCCTCTGAAATTCTGTCTTATCATCCGGAAAATATAGGAAGAACATTTATTCTACCTACTTCTCATTACATTGTGAGGATTTCATCAGATAACGTAAACAATTTGCATTGTTGGATGCTGAAAATGCTATGCAACTGTTATTGTCATTGTTTCTCCAATCCTCCTTGGAGATGAGAAAAGCCATTTACTAAATCGACAATTTAACCACTCAAGAAGTAAATGACTGCTTTATCACATCCATAAACAATAACATGTAACCAGTCAGCTGTGCTCAAAGGCCAAGATCTCCATATATTAGAACAAACACATGCTCAATATGTTAGGACAAATGGACAAGCTCAATACATATTACCCAGATATACCTTAGGTATCAGGTGCTTTGCTCAACACTTACGTGTGGATTTTATCCTTGAAGAAATACTTGTTTATACCTAGTATTCATTTGGCTACAATGAAATGATCAAATTTGTGCTGGATTTTCATGAGAGATCGGAATTCCCCTCTAGTTTGTCTCTTTGCTTCAGTATATTTTCCTGGAGCATTTTGATACTTAGGAGGGAAAAAGTCTTCAAACCTCAATGTCCTCTAAGTTTTATAAATCATATGCCAGGCTTTATTTATACAATAGATCAGCTAATTCAGAAAAGGTCTGATATTCAATCAATATAGTCGGGTTTTGTTTTTTGTTGCTATGGTTATGTTTTGTTTGTTTGTTTGTAGAGATTTCCTAATTTCTGAATAGGGCAAAGAAAGTGGTGAAACGTCTTCAAGAGAATTTTTTTTTTTTTTAAACACCAAAAAGATTAGGGGCTTCAAGTTCATCCTTGGTTTAGCTGGATTCTCAGAGGTTTCGCATTCTCTGAAGCAGCTCCCAGACAGCAAAGGAAGAAAGGGTAGGAAGGAGGTAGGAGACACATTGGGAAGCCCCCAACCTGCCCGCCTCTGGGCCAGGCTGAGAGAGTCCTCTGTGGTTGAGCACTCCTCTGCCCAGGTTTTTTTCTCTGGCCCTCTGGGTAGCAGTTTATGTACATCTCTCTGTGTGCATGTGTATGTGAGAGAGATGTCAAATATAAGCCACTTGAATGGGTGGCCCACAGGGTCTTTTCTTCACTAGTGTAGTTAATAAGTCAATCAAAAGTACGGTGAAGAATCCCGGATCAGAAGTAGCTTAGATCATAAGGGAACACAATCTCTATTTTGTCCAATCTGGGGTATCCAGAAAAATTTCAAAAAGGACCCTAGGAAACCAAGCTTTCCATATTATGACAGATTATTATCCCTAGTGACAGCCTGCAGATCAGCTCCAAATAGTTATAAATTCATGTCATTAAGTAATAAGGTGTCTGTGGCTATGGTATTGGCTTTTGAAAGGAGTGTAGATACGTTCCAGTTAAAATCATATACATTGTAGCCAGAAAATCTCTGAGATTGTAGTCTGAACATATTGCCAAGTGGGCCTTTTCTCTCAGTTCATTCTATTTGAGTACTAGGCACTCTGTCAGAAAATTACACTAGGCAATAAATTATGATTTGATCTTTTTTTCAAAAGTACATTTTATTTATGCTTTAGTCCTTACCCTCTTTTGAGGATGTAATGAACCATTTAACACTCTAAATATAACACAACTGATAGAAATAGCAAGGGACATTAAAAATATTTATATGGTAGCAAACAGCTTAAAATAGCAAATACTTCCTTTAAAAATCCTTTATTTTTCTATTATGAAATGTCCATGCATGATAAAATTGGGTCAGAGTATTTTTAGGTTAGATGACAGCTTAATCCCCCTCCCAGCTGGCTCTGTCTTTAGTAATAGGGCTCCTCTTGCATTTTTGTCGGTTACCATCCATTCTGTCTCCCGCAGAAATTTCTTCTTTCCCTAAGCTTTATTTTAGTTCCTTCACTCTCCATCACTGCTATGCTCTCATAGTCTCTCAATATGGCCTTATATTCTTCTAACAATGCCTCATGATTCTGAGGAAGAACTATTAAATAAATAAATAAATAAATAAATAAATAAATAAATAAATATGAGAGCTTATAGATTTTTTTTTCTAATCCTACGGTTTGTGTTTAGGATTGTCATTTTGGAAAAACCGTATTCAAGCATATTTAAATTGTGAGAAATTTTCCTGGAATTCTACTTGAGATTTCTTTCCTAAGACTAGTCTATTCAAATGTTTTCTATCCAAATTGTTTTGTATAGCATTTAACCTCAACACCGTCAAATACATTTCAACTCGAGGCTATATTTTCCTCACTTTTCCGACTAGATTTATTGATTGCTTTAAGTGGTTTAATACCTACTGTTATCAAAGATTTTCTTTTAAAGTGGCACTAACTTCCAGATTTAAGAAAAAAAAAAGCTTACCTTTTCTTTTCAATTTACCAGATGTTACAGTCGCTACAGTGATAATGTTAGCAATCTGGCATTAAGGTTTAAAAATCTCGTCTTGTGATGTGATAGATAGGGGCTTTTAGAAAGACTCCATTATCCCCCCTGAGAAAATAAATTGACATGCGAGGCCCATCACCCGTGCTTTTGGTCTACCTCACAAAACTGTTATCTCTTTCATTTCAACTAGATAGTAACAAAATTTTCAAAGAACGGTTTTGTTGATTTTCCCAATTCTCTCAAACTTTGCAATATTAAATCACTGTCCCATTTGCATATGAATACCTTGCAACAGTATTTCTTTTTAAAGATACTGTGGTAGCTATCAGCCCTGGGAATTAATCCAAATAGCAGCCTCTGGGCTGGCCTTCTTTGGTATCTAATCAAAAGCATCAATGCCATGACAGCGGTCCCACTGGGAATCCTGTCAGATGTCATTTCTATGAACACATTGGAGAAGGGAGTCACTGGATGCTGGTTTCAAATAACCACTTTCTCTGCTTTTTCATTGGGTTGCCACAATGATTTTGTAACGGGAATATACACCGGTTAATAAGTATTTACGCTGAACGTATGATGCAATTTAATTTCACCCTCTAAGTAACTGCGGGCCGTTTTCTCAAAGGACTGTTTGAAGTTATATTTCGTAGCTTTAGAAACCAGTATTGTCTAAAAAAAGATTTCCATTCACCCTTATCACACTCGCCCATACCATGCACTCTCCCTGCCTGCTATGCCTTTCCAGTTTGGTCTAATAAGCTACAACAAATGACGTTTCTTGTAAACCCAGATGATATATTGCCTCTGAGCACAAGACTTTCAACACATTCTAGAGAACTTCTCATCTGAACTTCAGAGTTTACAAAATGTGGTACACAGCCAGTTGTTCTCCCCAGGACCGAGAAGACACTTTCAACACTCACTGAACACACACAAGGGGACCTCACTGGGTAAAAACTCCACCCATAAGACAGTTACATTGACCCAGTTTTTAGAGTATGGCATAAGTGTATGAAATGACCAATCAACAAATGTATACATATATAATAATTGGGAATCTGTGACACAGGAAAGAAATGCATAAAAAGGTAGAGAAGATCGCATGGTAGAATAAATCAGAAAGCTTCAGTAAAGTCATTCTCAAGCAGGACTTTGGGCCCTAAACAATACATGGGCTGGTAGGATAAATAAATAGAAATCATTTCAATTGATTGGACAAATAAAATCCAATAAGCAAAGTTTCAAAAATGGTGCCAACAGCTGGGGGGAAGAAAATAACATTCTAGAAAAGTAAGAACAAAACCTACAACCCTTGACCTGAACAGAGGTTTTCTTTGGAACAGCTGCAGAAAATAAACATCATTTGAATATGTAAGAATTTTAGACAGCCTTTCAAACCAGATAGAATTGCTCAAAGCAGTGGATAAATCGATGTGCCAGGAGATGACGTAAATGCAATACGAAAATCTGATAAATTGTATATACATATAAACAGCGACTAATTTACTAATCTCTCTGGGACTACTTCTGTATCTTTTAAATTTAGAGGTAGTGTAAAATAACAACAAATTGCCTCCCAGCTCCAACTTTTATGGACTTCCTTAACCAAAACAACTCTGCAATTTAGAGAGATAATCTGAAATGGGAGTGGAGAAAAAGATCCATTTCTTCCCAGTGAGAAACAGGAAAAGCTTAATGAGAACTGAGGCATATTGAACAGGATTTTAAACTATGAAAGCTACTTGGAAAAGTGAAATGGAAAACAAGGGCATTCAACACTTAGAAACAGTGAAACTTTGATAAATAAGATTTTCATTGTTTCCTCCATTCTAGAAAATCAACTTCTAGGATTTGAACATCTTATTTCCTGGGAGCTGAAATATCTTGCATTTTGTAGGACATCTTCCTGGATAAGAAAGTCATGGGTAAGAAAGGATAATCACAAACAATTGAGGGTTGAAGATACATATATTTTAAGGGCTGAACCTCTTTTCTTTTAAGTTTTATGTTTTTAAATTTTTTTTTTAATCTTTATTTATTTTTGAAGGAGAGAGAGAGAGACAGAGTGCAAGCAGGGGAGGGGCAGAGAGAGGGAGACGCAGAATCTGAAGCAGGCTCCAGGCTCCAAGCTGTCAGCAGAGAGCCCAACGCAGGGCTCAAACCCACGAGCTGTGAGATCATGACCTGAGCTGTGAGTTCATGCCCTGAGCCAAAGTTGGATGCTCAACCAACTGAGCCACCCAGGCACACCTTAAGGGTCCAACCTCTTAATCAGCAAGGCAGAGACCAAGAAATGATAAAAAGTAACGGAGTGGCTGGCATATGTCTTTCTCTGTCTTAGGTGCTTACTTTATCTTACTTCATTTAACAATCAAGACCAATGATAAATGTTTCCAGATTTCCTGTCTTGATCCCTTACAACTAAAAAAAAGCCAGAAACCAAAAAACAAAAATGAAAACAAACAAAAACCCCTCTTACAAATAAGCTTAGTTAAGAATATCAGTCAGAACAGTTTCTGTTTGTGAAAGTTTATCTGTAAAGTTACCACCGGATTCAGGTGATCTGGAAAAACTACATTTGTCCACTGCAGACAGGAAAAACCCAAATGCGCAGATGTGCTATATTGCTCTTAATGGTACACCGTGCAAAGAAAGAGTGGTTTGTACACAGAAACCTGGTGCTTTCAACGTGAGTAGTATTGAGTGGATGTCAATAGCTACAGTGTAAGTAAATTGACCCAAAATGTTCTCTAAAAAAGCCTACTTACAGATATCTGTCACCCGATAGGACTCTGGTATTGCTCTGTAACTAGAAAATCCCATTTTGTGAAGCTTTAATGCTCTTCTGCTGGTATAAAGGGCTCAGGGCCATGACATTGATATCATTTTCACACCATCTCCTCACTTTAAGGTACTTTTTGGCTTTATGTAGCATCCCCAGTTATTTCCAAGAACATTTCTCAAACTAAAACCAACCAATGCTGCCAATTTTTGGTTCCCTTTCCTTGACAACTGTAATGATTTACACGTTTTATAAAGATTTATGCCCTTTATTCTTGTTATTTATCATATCCAGACCTTAGTTCTCCAACTAGATTATTAGTTTCTTTCTCTCACATCACTTGCATTGGATCTTATGTATAATACTCTGTAGGAAAACATGGTATTCAGTAATTTTTGGTTTCATTATAAAGTAGAGTCACAGGATTTTAGACCAGATGGGATTCGGAGTTTATGTTGTCCAGACACCTTATATTACAGCTCAGGAAATGGGGACAGGCTCAGAGAGATTAAGATAATTTGATCAAGATGTGTCAACTCGTTGATGACAAGAACTTTCTCACATTTCTCATCCATTTAATAAATATTTACTACGTACCTCCTAAGTGGCAAGAATGACACAAGAAAAAGGAATTAACAAAGCACCTACACTCATAGCCTCTGCCTAATGTATAGAAATAGAGAAGAAATAGGAAATATAATGGTACATGCATAGCATTATGGTAAGGACACTAGACCAACATCTATCCTAGGCTCAGAGGAACAAACAAGGCTTTCTAGAGAAAACTATGTGCCACGTGAGGACAAAAGGATAAGTGAAGAAAGGGGAAGGTTAGGGTACAGAAGGCAGCCCACAAGAAAGGAAGGGGGTAGACTGGGAGAAGGTTAGAAAGAGAGGAGACTGCACATGTAGGTGGGGGCAGAGTATAAATGGCCTTGACCTTACTAACTTTTCCATTTCTATTATGAAATCCATTAGCAGTTTTTAAGTAGGAAGGATACTTCATCAAAATTGCCCTTTAAAAGATAATTCTTGTTGTGATCTAGGAGATGAATGGAAATGGGGTAAAGGGTGCTGAGGCAGAAGACCAAAAAACTGGTCAGAAGACTATTGTAATAAGCCACTCAAAAGACAGGGAGTGCTTTGATTTCAATGTGAAAAGGAACGAAGCCGCTCTAAGTATGTTGAAAGTAGGCCTTTCTTGTTGCATCTGTTATTACCAGGATGGGACAAAAAAAGAATGTTTATCTTTGAAGAGTAAATAAACCTTGGCAGGGAAGAATTTCATATTGTGGCAATGGAGCTTATGAAGCTTAATTATTGAAATGGTTCACTGCAACCCACCGATGGGGCACAAATGTTTCAGTTCTGAAGACGTCAGTTCTGAACTAGATGGATAATGTTTGCAATGCCAGGGCAGATTTTCCAGCCACGGATGGCCATGGCTTAATTCAGAATGGGAAAGAACTTCAAAGTAAGCATTCTCGAAACCCCCAATACTGGAATAGTCTATTTACTTGAAGAGTTCCTCTTCAATTGAAGAAGCGAGTGCCAAAATACCATCCAAGCTCCTGATGCCTCTGCCAATTCTGCCTAGTTTTGTGGCTGTGCAGTCGCTCCCGTGCCAACCTAATTTTTAAAATTATGATGAGGGCTGAACACTGGAAATGCCAGAGGGGGAAAATAAGATCAAACAATGTGATTGCATTTTAGTTCAAATTCGTTCATTACCTAGGCAAGACAAGGCAATTAAAGTCTTTACAAAAAAAAAAAAAAAGAAGAAGAAAAAGAACTTTTTTATATGCTTTTAGAACTTTTTTATAAGCATTTATATGAAAGAAATTCTTAAGTTTTGCTTCTAAAAGAAACCAATACCAAATTTCATTCCATGCTGTAATACATTATGCCAATAAATTCTGAAAAAAACCAGTATAGGTCTAAAGATAGAGGAAATACTAAGTATCATACATAGGAATAGTTGCTTTAAAAAAGCACACTCAAACTTAGTATTGTATGCAAGTTATGAAAAATGAAGAATATACAGAGATTTATATTCATTCTATGGATGTTGATCCTTTATTTTAACATCTTTCTTGTTTGAAAAATCCCCCCCCTTTTGTAACTCAATTAAGTCTTTAGAAATCCCTATCAATAAAATGAATAGATGATCCACTTACAAAGGAAAAATAACACTTTCTTTTGAGTGAATAGGAAAGACTATCTGCATATTATTGCTGGGTTTTGTTGTAAGATTTTGAAACAACTGATTTCTCTCTGCCTCTCCACATTTATCCTCCCTTTTATACATTGAGACCCCAACCCCTCTGCCCGGAGCCCCAGGGTTCCCAACATACTCAGCATGTTCAGGCCACTTTTCTGTTGTTTGTGCTATTTTTCTGAGTAAAATGGTGCCTTCCATTTGGAAAAATCTTAGTCGTCACAAAAACAGATTAAAAATTAACTCCATGTAAACCTTCCTGATCTCACCAAGAAGAATCATTACTTTCTTCTTTATGTTTCCACCAACCTTCCTCCTGTATTCTAGATTTACAAGGTTCATAAATAGATAAGCACAAAATACCATGTTTTACTTTGCTATGTATGCTTATATTCTCCAATACACTCTTACAGGATCTCAAGGAAATAGATGATAGAAAATAGAGATATAGATAGGGAATATATAATAACATTGATATTTGTTACACACACATATAAACTCACATTTAATTCATAATAGATGATTATTCATTACCATCATGTGCCATTTCCATATTGTTTGTACTATAATCTGTTACTGAAAAAATAGATGATGATTGAGTAAAGTAGATGAATTAACATAGTGCTAGTGTTATCAAAATATCTTAAGATTTTACATGCCTAATAGCTAAAAGTATCAAATTCATAGGATTTTTTCTCTGCACAGATCTGATATTTAGGAATAATTTCCAAATGCATCGATTTACTAAAGTCTATCCTATTTATTATTTCATAGAAGAAAAAAATATGTTGAAAAGAAACTTTTCTGTTAATGAATCTACTGCCCTCACTGATCATCGATTGGTAGGTCGCTAAGCAGGGCAAAGCAGTGGGAACACGAACAGGAGTAAGACTAGATCCCCTGCCCTCAAAGAGTTGTTGGCACATGGTGTAGACAGGAACAAGAACAGATAAATGCAGTAAACAGGATTTGACATTAAAATGGAGGTTAAGTACAGAGTATAATGAGAGTGCAAGGGTGACAATGGCAAATTTCACCTGAGAATCATAGAAAAGTTCCAGTGTGGAATTCACCAGGAAAATGGGACAAGAAGGGCTTGGCAGGAAGAGGGAGCAATGTACAAAGGCTGAGAGCCTTGACAATCAAGGCTTATTCAGGAACCTGCCTGAGCTTAAGGATGGTTGAAGCATAAGGCGCAAGTGGGAGGAAACCAGGACATAGGGTGGGAAAAGGAGACAGAGGCCAGATCTCCATAGGCTCCAGATATTTGGACTGTGTCATGTGGGGCGGGAATGGAGACTGAGACATGGAGCAGAGTCCAGAGATGGGGGCTAGGATTAGGAGCTGAAGGAGAGATCCCATCAGTAGTTCTTTGGCATCCCATTCACATCTCTGGACACATTCTAATCCTATGCGTAATTCAAAATTCCACACATTATGTCATTTTAAAGATTGATTGGAATGCACGGGACTAAAAGGATAGCACTCCATTTTAAGACTAACTTTTTTATTTACATCACCACATATATTAAATGCTGACCATGAATCAGACCCCACTTTAAGAAGTTTGTAGGGTTGTCAAAGATGTACGAAGCACAGCCACCGTCCTCTGAAACCTCTTACACCTTACACAAATGGAGAGGGAGAAATGTACATATATATATATGTACATATACATATATGTATACGTATATGTACATATACATATACATATATATAACACCTATATATATATATATATGTGTGTGTGTGTGTGTGTGTGTGTGTGTGTTATAGCACAGTTACAATTGATATGAGACAGCAGTCAGCAGAGAAATCTTGTTAAGTACCACTCTGTACCCTGAATAAACATTTGGAATTTGAACAAATAACCCTGGGCTTACTAGACCAGATGTGGAGAGCAGTTCTGAAGCAATCGCTAAATCTTAATTCTTCCTTGGGAATTGTGTTATACGGGGTCAGAGAAATGATATGTTTTCTTCCCACACATAGAACTTTCACAAATATTCTTATGAATTGATAAAATAAAACAGGCTTTTGCTATCATGCAATATTTATATTTATATATTATCTGCACTTCTTGGATATTTAAATAAGTTTAAGATAACCGAAAGAAAGGAAATGGTAAACCACATGCAATTCATTTATAAAAGCCTCACATACTGCATATAGAAATGATACTCAATATTTGGAATAGAATTCAATATTCAATGTTAATGTTATCAACAGAGGAAAAAAATAGAAATTTAAAAATAGAGAAACCCAAAAGAACCCAACTTTTACATTCTCAATTTTGACATGTAGTGTTTCAAACTTTACAATTCTTTAATACAGCTATTTATATTCTGTTTCCTTCCTAAATTTAAGCTCTTCCCATGTGACACTCAGGATGTTGACCTAGAAAACAAAAAGAAATTCCTAAGTATATAGTATGGAAATGATAGAGATTCATGACACAATAGACCATTATCCAGGCTGAAAATAAATTGGTTTTCTTTAAGAAAAAAAAAAAACACCTTTTTTAAAGATATTATGTTCTGGGTTTTGCCTGCTGTCTTTCCTCCGTCAATCCCTTTAGAGTTCAACTAAGTTCCAGAGTTTGGAATCCATCTCATCTATTGATAAAAGAAGTTATTTTCGATAACCTCCAACATACCTCTGATCTAGTTCAGCTAGGTTGAGGCCTTCGTTGCTCTCAAAATGGCAAATGCCTTCCTTTTCCAAAAGCCAGGAGCCATTTCACATACTTTGAGACTGGGAGCCCCATCGTACTCCCAATACCTTCCCTGTGAGGAATTAAATTTTGTTTCTGATCTCCAGTCCTGTGCCCGAGACCCTACTGCCAGAGACACATATTCCTTCCACAGATGTTTTTCAGACCTGCCTGTCTGGATCTCTCCACACCATCTGTCCCAGGATTCCCCATCACTATGCTCTGACCATCTCTCCAGATGCTCTCATCTGTCCTCGGAGCTCTGACACCAACCACTTTTCTGCACTCCCTCTCACTGCCAATGCCAATACTGAATTTTGTCTGAGCCCTGTGATCCTGAAAAACAGTGAAAAAAAAAAATCCTCCTATCCTTTGTGTTCTGAGAAATGGCTCCCGGCAAAAACAAATAAACAAAAGAAAAACAAACAAACACCCTTCCAGATATAACTTAGATCAAACTCATGGGTACCCTTGTTCACCTGTGTCAAGACCAGACACATACCCTGCAAAATATCCATTCTTTGCCCCATGAATGACTAGCTATCAATCAGAAGAAAATGCTTGTTAACCAAATGTTTGCTAAGATTCTCTCTCTCCTCTAACCCCCTAAACTTTGGGCCACTCTCAGTGTGAGCCAGCAGACAACCTTCTTTCACAGCCGTTCTGGAAAATAAGCTTGACCTCAGAGTAAAGCACCCACCACCATCTCTCACTCACATTCCCAAACCTCATTCTTTCAAGGTTTGTTTCCTTCTCTCTATAAAAGAAAACCCCTTTCGGCCTAATGCTTGAGACACTAGAAGACCTCGTTGGAGCAGCCTCCCAATTGCCATATCCCTCCCCGCTCTCTGGAGTAATCCTTTTGAAGAAAGTCTTGCCTTAGTTAAGTCCAAACTTTTTTTTTTCTTTTTAATTTAAATTCAAGTTAGTTAAGACACAGTGTAGTATTGGTTTCAGGATTAGAACCCACTGATTCATCACTTACATATAACACCCAGTGCTCATCCCAACAAGTACCCTCCCTAATGCCTGTCACACATTTAGCCCATCCTCCCCCACCTCCCCTCCAGCAACCCTTAGTTTGTTCTCTGTATTTAAGAATTTCTTATTGTTAGCCTCCCTGTTTTTATCTTATTTTTCCTTCCCTTCCCCTATGTTCATCTGTTGTGTTTACCAAATTCCATATAGGAGTAAAATCATGATATCTGTCTTTCTCTGACTGACTTATTTCACTTAGCATCCATCCACATTGGATGGATGTGGGAAACTGGAATTTGCATATAAGCATTGCACTCTCTTTAATTTTTATTGACCAACTGAAGAAATACAAGACACTTTCTTTAACTGAAAGCAAATTTTTCATCAATGAATGGTTTCTTCCCAGTTGAAGAACAGTTACATGAACTCCCATTTTAAGACCATCATTTTCATTAAAAAAACACAAAAAAAGGCAAAAATAAAACACAGATCTAGAAAATGCCATTAAACAAATAACATAGCTTACTGAATTATTTTAAGGCAACGACCTTTGTAACCATCACCCAGGACCAAAAAATGTAAGTTTGCCAGCCATCCCAAAAAACCTTTCATTTGGCCCATCCCAATCACCCCTCCTCTTCCCCTCACAAGTAACCACTATCCCAACTTTCATAACAATCCTTTGTGTTTCTTTATACTGTTATCCCCCAAGTGTCCCCAAGTACTACAATATAGTATTGTCCATTAAAAAATATATATCTTTCAAGGGGCGCCTGGGTGGCTCAGTTGGTTGAACGTCTGGCTTCGGCTCAGGTCATGATCTCACAGTTTGTGAGTTTGAGCCCCACGTTGGGCTCTGTGCTGACAGCTCAGAACCTGGAGCCCATTTCGGATTCTGTGTCTCCCTCTCTCTCTGCTCCTCCCCTGCTTGTTCTCTCTCTCTCTCTCTCCCTCTCTCAAAAATAAATAAATACTAAAAAATTTTAAATATATATACCTATATATATAGATATATATATATATGTTTCAAGTCTCTTTTAGTCTATGGGTTTCCCTCACCACCCCCTCATACACATCACCAAAGGCCAAACTCCTGCTTATTCCACAAAGTGAGCCATGAAACTGCCATAGTGAATGGCTGAAACCATCTTGAGAAGAATAAAAATAGTTTCGGTGGGGGTGAAAGACATTTCTCAGCCTGAAAGAGCTGTTAGCCCTACATCTTTTCCATTTTTGATCTTTTCTATTTTATGACAAGACATTAACTAATACCCTTTTATGAAATGAATGGCTTGATGCTAATTACTAGGCAAATCTTTTCATTTGTAATAGAGCTGAGCAATTTAACACCTTCCAGCCACTTCCTAAAACAAATGTATAATCGTAATTCTTTCCATGCATTGGTGGAAGTACATAAAAGCCCCTGGAAATTGTTCATTTTGCTTACATGAAGCTGTTAACTCAGTTAATTACAAGTCATTGTCTCACTATTATTTTTTTATACAGTTTCTTTCAACGCAGCCATAATACTTAGCGAGAACCATGCACACTTGGGTGCAGTTAAAGAAAGGAAGAGACTCAAGAATAATTACAGCTGGGAGAGGGCATAGTAGAGGCCCCATGGTCCTCAAACCCACAGCACCACCTTTTATTTGCCTGTAGATACTGTGTACATAACACCTGCCTTGCGTGGCACACTGTTTTATATTGCCCAAGAAGACATACACCAGCACCTTCTGGAGTTCTGCAATTTGCTCCCCTCTCCAACCAAGTCTTCCCGTTCCTACAGCCCACATCACATGCCACATGGTGGTGTAATAGGGACTGACTGTATGAATGAATGAATGAATGAATGAAAACCAAATGAAGAATTTATATAGACTTTTAAATGACCATTTTAATCCAATTATGCTAATTCAGGAGGGTGGTGTGGGTTTCTCTCCCAATGGTGGCTCAGACTAATGGTCTAACCAGAAGAGTCTAACAATGGCTTTGTTCATTGCCTTTGTAAGTTGGCATAAGTGGCATATTTGAGGGGTTGTGGGGACTATTTGTTAAATATTCACAAACGTTTGAAGCAGTTGTTAAATTATTAGTAGCTTGAAATCAATCATGGTGGATATTTACATCATGGAAATCAGCAAGTACAAACAAGTGACCAATTGGGGCCGTTTTTTGTTTTTTTGGTTTTGTTGTTGTTGTTGTTGTTGTTGTTGTTGTTTGAGACCCTGTTTACCAGAATGCTATCACAAGGCTCTCCTAAAGCTCTGACACAAAATATAAGAAAAGGATTCCTGGGGCACTAGAGTAGCTCAATCGGTTGAGCATCAGACTCTTGATTTTGGCTCAGGTCATGATCCCAGTTTATGAGATGAAGCTCCACATAGGGCTCCTCACAGAGGGTGAAATCTACTTAAGATTCTCTCTCTCCTGCCAACTCACATTCTCTCTCTTTGTGTCTCTCTCAACTAAAAACAAAAAAATTAAAAAAGAAAGAAAAGGGGGCGCCTGGGTGGCGCAGTCGGTTAAGCGTTCGACTTCAGCCAGGTCACGATCTCGCGGTCCGTGAGTTCGAGCCCCGTGTCGGGCTCTGGGCTGATGGCTCAGGGCCTGGAGCCTGTTTCCGATTCTGTGTCTCCCTCTCTCTCTGCCCCTCCCCCGTTCATGCTCTGTCTCTCTCTGTCCCAAAAATAAATAAACGTTGAAAAAAAAAAAAAAAGAAAGAAAAGTATTCCCAGCTTTCCCAACTTCGTAGTCATCTACTCATTACATGCCATTCATTCACGTCTTCCTTCCACACTCTTTTTGTAGATATGTTTTCATCAAGTCTACTTCTTTATCAATTTAATGAGAGTATTAGCCATTTTGTAAATAAGTACTTCTTTTAATAAGTCAAAAATTATTTTCTTAAAATGTCAGTGGATTTGGTCAACAAGCCATGTCCTCCCCGTCTATGCACTTGGTGATTTTATAGCCTTTGGTGAAATCCCTTCTCAGCTTTGGGCTTTTCAGGCTGGAAAAGCCTATTTATTCAGACTCTCCGCATTTTGCTCTTCTTCCTCTCAGCTCTTTTCTGGACAGATTTCAGTGCAGTCTTTTCTCAAATGCTGCAATCAGAGCCATTTGTGGTATCTCACTTGTAGGAGAAAAATTCTACAACTTTCCCACAACAGCATGATGCCTTTCACTCTTTTGTCCTGATTTATGAGTAATGCCCATTCATTTTAACAAGAACAGCACAGCCAAACAACGGCTCCACAATAAAGATAATAAAATCAGACCATGTCCAAAGGGATGAAGTTTTATGTGGATATATATGAAGCCATATATGGATAACCATATGGCTGAAGTTTCTATTTACTCAGAGTAAGAAAAGAATCTAATTAGATTCTTAATTTCAGACTTATAGAAAAAATGTTCATATCAACGTGTGGAAACCTCTTAATAATGTCACTTTTCTAATATTCCAGCAAAGTTTATTTTTTCTAATAGGCCTACTCTCTGACAGTTGTTTCAATTTTGTTATTTAACATTACCAATGACAATAAAAGCATTCTAGAAAATTAATATCAAGAATATCAGGGGGTGCCTGGGTGGCTCAGTTGGTTAAGCATTCAACTTTTGGTTTCGGCTCAGGTCATGATCTCAAAGTGTGTGGGTTTGAGCCCTGCATTGGGCTCCACGCTGCTTGAGATTCTCTCTCTCCCCCTTTCTCTCTCTGCCCTTCTCCTGCTCTCTCTCTCTCTCTCTCTCTCTCTCAAAATAAAACTAAATAAACTTAAAAAAAAAAAAAAGAAAAGAATATCAGGGGCATCTGGGTGGCTCAGTCTGTTAAGTGTCCGACTCTTGGTTTTGGCTCAAGTTATGATCTCACAGTTCGGAGATCAAGTCCACCATCGGGCTCTGGGCTGCCAATGTGCAGCCTGTCTGGAAGTTTCTATCTCTAGTCTCTCTCTCTGCCTCTCCCCCGCTCTCTTTCACTCTTTCAAAATAAATAATAAAACTTAAGAAAAAAAATATCAGATTTGTCAGCTCATCTTTTAAGTATATGCTGATTAACATCTATATTATACTTGATTGAGGCAAACTACCGAGGCCAATTAATTATGTGTTTTGCCTTTGTAAAACTATTTCACAAATACTTACACATCTTTTTAAAATCAAGCTTTATTATCTATGTTTATGCTGCCTTTCCCTTTAGTGTTTATAAAAAAGAAAAAGAAAATCTTTCTGGTATCAGTTAGAAAACCTTTACTTCCATTTGTAACATCAACTCATAAACATGCCCATGGTATTTAAAGAGAACTGGGTAGTAAGAATATTAGGTCCTGTTTTTGGTTTTGTTTTTTTTTTTTTTTTTAACTTCTAATAATTCGTTGATTTTAAATCTCCAAACACAAACTAACTTACATGGCCAAGAAACTACCAGAAAATCTAATTTAGACTACATACAGTAAGACATGTTCATGAATAGTCACAATCTGCAAACAGAAGGTCTTACTCAAAAAAGCAGTGAGAAGATGTCTGTACTGAAAATCAGGTGGTTTTTTTTTCCTTTTGTATAAATAAACACTTTCAATTTTAGCATAGACGTTAAGTAAAAAAAAACAACTTAATACAAACTTTGAAGAATTCTCCATCTACCATGCACTCCTTACATAAAATGTGCAAGATCTAAGCACATGCAGTGAATTCTACATAATATAGGCACGGGCACCAAAAAGTCCAATTCAGGGTTCACAAGTTATTTTTTATGAAACATTTGTGCTTCACAAAAAGTTACAGATATTCTAAAGACGATGTAAGGAGCAAAATCAGAAAACTCTGTGTAACAGAAAGGAAAACCAGTATCTTAGAGTTTTTAATATACAAATACACCTTTGAAACTTTGGTGGGGGATGGGATGCAGTGGGCAAATTCTCCAAAATCTTCGAATATAAACTTTGTTCCAAACATCTTCTCTTGGGTTTTGGAAAAACAATTGTTTCTCAAGGAATACAGTTTTGATTTTTTTTTTTTTAATGTTCATTTTTGAGAGACCGAGGGAGACAGAGCATGAGCGGGGGAAGGGCAGAGACAAAGGGAGACACAGAATCCGAAGCAGGCTCCAGGCTCTGAGCTGTCAGCACAGAGCCCCACGCGGGGTTCGAACCCACAAAATGTGAGATCATGGCCTGAGCTGAAGCTGGATGCTCAACCGACTGAGCCACCTGGGCATATTTAAACTATATTTAAATATAGGAATATGGTTTTGAAATGTGGTCTTTGCAGGAGCTTGTTATTGGTTTGCTAGCAGTTTTGCTCTTCAACTTCTAAGTTAGAATGACTTGGGTTCATTTAGGTATCTTAATATCCAATGTGCTCCCCTATATCTAGCTCCCCACAGCTTGCAAGCAAAGAAATAAATCATGTGTAAGTTTACTTCTTGATTTTTGACGCTTTCCAAATTGTCGATGAATTAGGGTTCTCAGCATTTAATTTACCATTTTGTGTGTGTGCACCATTAAGTGGATCAATATATTGCCCTGAAGGCATATATCCTATTTCTAATAATATTTTCCACCTAAAATATTGCTGAACACTTTCAGATAAATAAACAAGTCAGAAAAAGCAGAGTTGCTTAAATTGGATCATTTTAGCTGGTTTTGTATTTTAGTCTAGCTTTTCACTTGAAAAGAGAGCAAAAGAATGATGTAAAATAAAAGATGACATTCTATAATTCTTCCATTCACATTTTCCTAGCACATGAAGGAAACAAAGTAGCCTTGTCAAAAAGATTCAATACCTTATTAAAATGTGTAGACATAGGTATACGCTGTTTCTAAATATTTATCAGCTCTAATATATGAAGGAAAATTTGGGGCAAAAAAATGCTTTTTTTGTCTTTAGAGTACATGTGATGGGCCTCTATAAATTCTGATGGCTCTGACGAATTGTGGCACTGTATTTCCATCAGGGAGGGTGAACATGTCAGATAATGTTTAGATTGGGTACACTACCCTACTTCAGATCATAGACCACGATTATTGAAACATTCATTCCTTCAGTTGTCTACTTCTAACTACTAGCGCGTTGACTGTATGATTCAGTGCTTTAAAGCCATTTGAGAGAGTCTCACAGCAACCGGGGGGCTCCACATGCCCTCCTCTATATATCAGGTCATCACTCCAGCACATTCGGTAACCACAACCATCTCACACACACCTGATTTGTGATGTGGGGTAGGGGGGCATGGTGGCCAGAGAAGGTTAGAAACATTTTATACCCTGTGTCTCAGGAGGGAGAACCAAAATGAAGGCTTGCTGAACTTAAAGCACGGAGAATGGAGTTCTAAAGAGAAAAGAAAGTCTAAATCGTGTGATAAGCACATTCCAAGTGGATGAAGCAAATAGTTTTGTATCAGCTCTATTGATTCATCTATTTTTAAACAGATACTTAATGCTGAGTTTAAGCATGACCTAGGCTAAGCATTTTGCTTTTTCTATATATTTCCCTGAGTTTTCCTTTCCTCCTTGACAAATAGGGCAAATTAATATCAATATACACAGGCCAGAACATGATGGCCTTTGCTGAGCTTGGCGGCTCTCCAGTTCCTGCTGCTAAACATTATCAGAGAATAAGCATCAAAACCAAATTCCTCTAGTAATTTTAGTAATAAAATTTCCTGAACACAGTTCATATCCTTAATGCTTTCCAAATTCTCAAAAGAAAGGGCTATGGACAACAACATTTATCAAATACGAGAGAGAGAGGAGTATGTCTAGGGGATGTTTTTGAAGCTATGTTTGCACATCAAGCACTCTGTTTTTCTAGATTGTATATTTGAGATCAACACACACTCTGAATTTTCCTAATGATGATATAGTTCATACAATTTATAAGGTCAATTATCCACAACAAAAGTATCATTGGAATTGTTATGGCTATCGCTTTATAATTTGACATAGCCTGGAAATGACAGTGTGGTAGTCACTGAAGTTTCCCCATGTCCTGTCACTTCTTAAGAGCCACTATCAAAGTCATTACTACTTTACATCTAATTCTGTGCTAGAGTAAGTTATAAAGTGTCTATCTCTCCACTCAGTGCATTAAACGTGGGTGGGCAGACACTTGTTGTAGAGCTTATCTAGGGCTCATAAATAACGTAATGGCTAAGAGGCAGTTTAAAAGCATTCTTAGGCTTGAATCCTGTTTTATGTTGGGCAAATTTAACCTCAATACCTGTATCTATCAGAGGATGACAAATGCTTTCACCCAAGGATTAAGCAAGCTAACACACATTAAGAATTTAGCTTATTAACTATTCAACAAAAACTGGTTGCCAGTTAATAATAATAATAATAATAATGATAATAACACCAAGAGAAACAAAAATCATCCAAATGATGATTGTGGCATCTTCCTCTCCCATGATGATAATTATGAATATTTACATTTTTTATGAGTAATCACATAATGTATTTCTCCATTGATATTGTTTGGTTCTATAAGTGGGTTCAGAGAGCTTTTTTCTAATTTAGACAGCACTTCATCTATTATCCAACAAGACAGCTCACTTATCCTGCTCAATCCATCCTTATTTCAAAATCCATTCATCTCTATCTTCCCATGATAACCTCAGTGGAAATGAAAACCAGAGTGTAAAATGGAAACAGATACATCGCTGCGGTCTATGCAGTGACAAACTATAGAGACCTTCAATAATGATGGCCACCATGTAATTAATGAGCAACTATTAGATGTCAGGGACTCATAGGTCCACCTCTGCAATGACAAAACTGTGATGACATACACTGTGTGGGGGATGTATCTTAGGTTTTTGTTGGCATCTTTCTTTTGCCCTTACTTCTTGATGTATTTAATTTTCACCCTACTGTACAATCTTGCTTCTAAAATCTTTCCCTTACATGTATTTTAGGCCAAACATTGAAGAATGAATCATGAATGAACTAATTTGAGCTATTACTTACTGATTTATTAAATTAACGAATATTTGAGTGACTTGTCTTTTCCACATGGCCCACACAGTGCCAGGGAACGGAACGAGGGGTTGTGGATTCAAACCCAGTTCAGTCTATCTCCCAGCTCACGTCCTTCTTGATAGGGCCTATTGCTTCCACACTGAGTTAGTATTGCAGTCAGTTGACTTAGATAATTCTTGGGGCTTGGGCTATATTACATGTGTGACCTGGAGTTTTGAAAGCACAGAGCACTTGCCCTGATTCATACCTGAAAAAAATGTCTACATGTCAGGGGTCAGCTGAAGTTTCCTACAGTTGAGGAATAAGGACAGCTTTTTGGAAATCACTGTACTCCCGATGATGACAGATGAAGAGTGTGATTTTGGTGCTTATTTCTTTAAAAGATGATGTCTAAGAAGGCTTTCTTCAAAGTGAGTACCTCAGTGAAAAGCACTGAGGAATGTTGAGCTGGGGACTTGCATCATCAGTGCCAGCCCCAGGAGAGGCATTGACCACCTCAGGAAAGCTCAGCAGCAAGGACCCTGCAACTGAGTTTCTCAGGAGCTCAGAAATGCTCCCACAAGAACAAGAATCAGCCTCCGATCTCTGCCAAATTTGGAGGAAAGGAGAACTCCAACGCTGAAGTTTTTGCGGGATATCACACTGGAATGGACATAGTTATTACAATTACATGAGACGATTCTTTTGACAAGATGACTGGAAGACTTTTGACTGTCTAAGAGTAAGCTGATGGGTCCTGAGATCTAAGATTTTATCCAGGTGTAGGGAAAGAATTTACTCCAGAGCGTCTGGGTAGGTGGGAGGCAGGGGTAATGTTGCTTCTCATTGTACTTTGAGAAATCCTGCTCTTTCAACCTAATACTTGAGTCATTTTATGTTACATTTAATATTAGGTATAGTACATTATTACGTTTGTGTTTTTTTAAAGTCTACTTATTTGTTTTGAGAGAGAGAAAGAGAGGAAGAGAGAAAGAGAGTGCAAATGGGGAAAAGACAGAGAGGGAGAGAGAGAATCCCAAGCAGTCTCCACATTCAGCACGGAGCTCCACACAGGACTTGATCTCACGACCTTGAGATCATGACCTGAGCCAAAATCAAGAGTCAGGAGCTCAACCAACTGGCCACCTAGGCACCCCTATATTTGATATATTGTGGGGTGGAACCTCTAAAATTGGGAGCCCCTAGAGCCTAAAGAATTTTCCTTTCAGATCATTTTATCAACGTTTATTTATTTTTGGGACAGAGAGAGACAGAGCATGAACGGGGGAGGGGCAGAGAGAGAGGGAGACACAGAATCGGAAACAGGCTCCAGGCTCTGAGCCATCAGCCCAGAGCCTGATGCGGGGCTCGAACTCACGGACCGCGAGATCGTGACCTGGCTGAAGTCGGACGCTTAACCGACTGCGCCACCCAGGCGCCCCCCTTTCAGATCATTTTAATTCAGAGTGAAGTGACATTAGAATAGAAGAGGGTGAATCTGGAAATTGGCCCCATTCCTGCACTGCTCACAGCACACTACATACCCTGGGCAAGAGATTTCAGATACCCCACCATCTTGTCTAGTCTTATTAAGCAACAATGGTGACTTCCAACATTAAGAAATCACCACACAAAAAAATGCCATTTTAAGTTAGGCTTTTTTACCTAAATTTTTTTTCACTGCATACTAAAAAAATAATATATTGCCAGTTAACCTACAGTGTCTGATAAGGACTTGCTGTCCAAGAGGATTTCATGACAATTTCTTTGCCTTTCCAAGGTACATTTGCAGTTGCTAAGGAACCACATTTCACAGCCATGGCTATCTAGTAATACCATATGTGTATAATGTCAGAATAATTATGTGATAGCTATTGTGAAAACCATAAATCATGAGCATTAGAAATAAGAAAAAAAATTTAATTAGATTGCCTGCTACAACCATAATATAAAGTCTAGTTCTCCAATGAAATAAACGTTCCAGCATAACAGGGACCTTCTATGTTAGTTTAGCGTTCTACCCCCCGCCAGGCACAACTCCGGCACAATAGAAGGTATACGGAAATATCTATTGAAGGAATAAAGGTGTTTCTTCTCACTAGTACTCAAAAGAGAAAAATTATACAAGGCTCAAGCAAGATCATTCTCTTAGGAAAGAAATGACATGCTTTTATGAGAATCATAAGTGGAGATTTTGCAATCATAATGTTCTCATTCACCAAATTTCCAAAGTGTATAGATAATAGCCATATCTTTGGAAATTAGTTAACAGTGCCATTTTAAACTTGTTTTTGATAAATTACTCCTTTCTGAAAACCGTATCTTATTAAAATAAGAGTACACAGAAAATCTGATTTCTTTAATAACTTAACCACTCTGCTTGAGAGGAGAAGAATCAACTCACCTCCATCTCTAGGATAAGGTTGTATTGCCTTATAACCTAGTCACTGTGACTGTTTGTCTATCTGTGGTCACCCATGTGTTTATAGATCTGCGGTGATTTCCTTGACTTACCCAAATATCTGTTTCATTTCTGCTTTCTAAATGAGGCAAAACATCAGTTGCTGGCATTTTAAAGTTGGTGTACTAAAAGGTGATATATAATCAGGCAAATTGAACTCCACAAATGTTGATGTCACAGTTTTTGGCAGAAGCCTAGACTTAAAGTATGCATTTTTATGAATTTGCTCATATATCTTTTTGTTATATACTGCACAAAATTTGAAAGCTCCTTTTGCTCCTTTTATATCTCAGAGTCACGAATAATTGCTTCATATCCTCAAGTATTAACTTCTTACTCAAAATAATGAAGGTACTCCATGGAGCATACTTAAAAGGGGTCCTACAATTTGTTTTTGGAAGTGTTTTACACTTCAGCAGTGAAGATATATCTAACTTCATCTTTTAAAAGACATATCTAATTTCTCTTAATTTTCAGCGAAGCCAACAATGCTTAGAAAGACACTAATTTTGGTTAAATTTTTACCTAATGTTTTCTGGTCTGCTGTAGCAAGTGTTACCTTAAAGCCCTGATACATTCCATCTGCTGCTTACATTCTCTTCAGTCCCTATGTAATTATACAAAATAATAGAAATCAAGTTTGTCTAGCATAATAAACCCCTGTGATTTTAGCCCAACTAAATTGTTTTCCTCTAAGTACTTGAAGATGTCTTTATCCCTTTATTTCCAAATGATTGCACAGGGTCACTAGACATCTTTTCATCAGAGGACACTATTCCTCAAGTCTGGCCATATTTCCTCAGTTCTTTCTGTCTTCTCTCTGAACATTTTCACTCATTCTTTAATATTCCAGAATTCAGACATGTTCCTTATATAGCCTACATCTAACCAATTATTAAATTAGTTGGATCAGTAATGAAACTAATCTAAAACATCACAGAAATTAAATGTTATTCTGATGAGAAACTTTTCACAGAGTTCCAGTGTTATCAGTACCCTCACATTAAAGAGACATTCTGAGATGGTGGACTGAGGAAGATGTGGGTTTGGGAGGCTACTGACTGCTTTGAAATCCCAGATCTACCATTGAACAAATTTGAACAATCAAGCCACTTAATATTTCTGAACTCCTCTTTACATATAGAATGGAGGACAGTAACACCAACCTTTCAGACTGATATGAAGACTAGGTAAAATATTTTTAAAAACATGGCACAGAAATTTCTCTTAATCATAGATGATTAAACACATTTTAATTCTCTCTGCCTCCCCTAAACCCAAATAAGATGAGAAGAAGGAGAATAAAACTGTAGAAACCCCACAGGGACAAAGACCATGGGCAAGGGGAAAACACCTGACAAGAAATGTCAGATGACAGGACTGGAGGAGTGATAGAAAAGAGAAAAGATTAATTATGAGTGACTCAAAATAAATCAATAAGAAGGCCACAGAAAACTAAGCAACTGAAAAAACAGAAACAATCACTAACTCCAGGAAAAATAAAAAGTTGTATAAAAATAAAATGCAATCCAAGTACAAAATAATACAAACTTATGCAATGTTTACATATATATAATGATGTAATGCTTACTAAAGAGTTTAGCTGAAAGAATGTAAAATTACACATGGAAGTTACGAATGTAAGAGAAGTAAGTGCTAACCAATTATTTTGGGAAGTCAGTTTTTAAAAAAATCAAGAACTAGTTCTGTAAGTAGTATATTTTGTTTGTAGCTGTAGTTCTGTAGTTTTGTTTGCTTGTTTTGTTTTCCGTATATGAAGACAATACTAAAAGAAATATCTAATAAGGTTGAAAATAATCTCTGGGATGAGGAGTAGAACAAGTGTTCTACAAGTGCATTAAAACCTTGTAGTACTATTTTTCTCTTAACTTATGTATGAATTATTTTTAAAAATACATAAAGAAGCATCCAAAAAATGTATGATAGTCTCTCTGACTTATTGCTCAATATTTTTTTATTAGCATCCTAATACATATCATTTGTCAGGTTACCATTAAGTTCACATAATTAAGCAAAACCATATAGCAGTATAAAGAAATGCAATTAATCATTTCCTAAATCAAGCCCTAACACAGATTCTCTTGAAAATAAAATGCCAAGTGTCTCTCAAGGATAACTTACATTTTAAGTGTTGAAAACTAGAATGGATATTCAGTGTACTTGGTCTAGATCATCTTGAAGTTGTCTTCTAATACTTAGATCTAAGATAGTATAAGTCATTCAAAATACACATTTATTATTAATAAGCAAAACAGTGTGGCTACTACATTAATACTGTTGGTAGAGAAATAATGTAAAACCTAAATCATCTAAAACCCTTGAGAACCAGATTTCACCACCAACACACCCTATCTTCCTCACCCCCCGACTTACCTCATCCTTCACAAAAGAGACAGAGAGAGAGAGAGCTTTCACTGGTTTAATTTTGTGACATTCCACTTGAGTTTGGTCATGGTAAATCTCTCCAGGAGAACACTTAAGGAGACGCTTCCATGGGAGGCTGGCTCACCTCCAGATGTGGCTGAAGGGAATAGGAAAACTGGGGCCCAGAGTAGAATCCTTGAAAGGATCTTTGGAGGGATGGAGCTCATGCTCTCAGGGAGATACTTTAGTGTGGAGGGCAGAGATGCTGAAGAATATTGTTTCTCTTTTCTCCATGTATTATACAATGCAAACACTTGTCTCTGAATTCTTGGGACAAACTTTGTGAAATGTACATTACTCATTTATTCATGGTGGAATCAGGCATGCTTTCCTGGGATTGTGGCAGAGTGCTGAACCTAGCTTCTTATGTAGGAAAAACCAAACCCCCAGTTTGGTTCAGCAGTCCAAATTTGCTGTCTTAATGTCAGTATGAATTGGGCTGCCCTCCATTCCCAATAGGGTACAGAATGGATGATGAATTATAAAGTCACTTAACCTTCAAAGGTAGAGATAAGGCAGCATATAAAGGCTATGGGAAAAAAAGTATTTTATACTTAGCTAATTTCTTTACAATATGAGATTTTCTAAAGCAAAATATGGCATATTGATGCCGTTTTAATACAGTGAACCAAACAGTTTGCCTTCTCCTTGATGAATTGAGTCAATAATTAGGGCATTATTGTTAGGGTATGATGAGAATTTGATGAGCATTAAGTTGATACAGGATACCAGGCTGAATAGCTCATCGATGGTTAATGAACTTCATTTTGAAAAAAAAAAAAAGCTGCCTGTTGTCAGCTTGAATTTTGTTCATTTGCTTCCTTCACAGAAAAGGGAGCTAGGTGTGCAGTGTGTGACCTCCTGGGTATTATAGTATGACTGCATTTCTCCATAATTAATTAGCAAATCAAAGGTTGCAGCGGTCTTCTCCAGAGTGAAAGGAATCACATGCAGGTATGCTCCCTGTTGTTCTCACTATCTTGTGTCTAATAACCATCAATTATTTTTGCTCGATTAATGCAAATTACTGTATTCTTGAGTCTCACTTATACTATACTTAATAGGTGTGAAGACAGAAGATGCTTCCCCATTTTGAGAATTTATCAGGTGACACTGATACTGTTCTCCAAGCAAGCTGGGATGCATGGCTTATAACTGAATTTCAGACACAAGCTAATATAAAAATTGGATGTCGGATGCCATGACAAGATTATATTCCAACAGGTTAACTTCTAGGAAAGAGACTGGTTAAAAAAATCATATTACCACTTGTTCCACACGCTGTCAAAGTCATCAAAAAGCTGACTGAGTAGGCCAAAGAGAAGCAAGAACAGTGAATAAAATTGCACCAGCATTGAAACCCGGAATACTACCAACCACATATCACAGACACGCTGCGGTGTGAACCAAAGCAAAGAAAATCACAGGACACTTCACAAAATTTGCTTTCCTGAGAAACCTGGCACAATGCTGCAGAAAGCAATCGGAGAAGATTCTCAAAGTCTCTTAAAATTCTCTCTTTTGAAGAATCAAGTGCTGGCTGATATGGGCCCCTTTCCCAGCTGTGGGTCAGAGGCTCTTGAGGCCAGACTGGAATCAGAAGGAACAATTCTTTCTTTCTTTCTTTTTTTTCATTGTTAACTAACAACTAATGAATCGTGGTGAGGTTTGAAGGATAATTCCTGCTTGTGTAAGTGATGAGGTCTGGAAGGGAAAATGAATCCGAGAGACAGAACCCAAATTTACCAACTATCCTGTCACCAAATTAGCCTAATTTAAGAGCAGAGGAGAGGTTCCAAGATATAAAAGGCATAGGACGAGACAGACAGGCAAACTAGACTTCTCACCAGTGTCCCCACCAGCCAAGACAACACACTTTTTGTGGACCTACTATTAATGCAGCGGTTGCAAATTACTTGAACAAAAAGCACAGAAAATTCTCCAATAGCCCGGCATTTCACACTGTCCTAGGCCCCAGAGGCTGGCTCCGGCCAGCCCTTCCGCTTTAAGGATAAGATTTTAAAAGCAAATTAAAACAACAATGAAATATCACTTCTCACTGACATCACTGCTAAGATTAAAAACATTGATAATAGCCACTTTTAATGAGGCTGAGGGAAGCAGGCACCATTAAAGACTGCTGGTAGAACCATCAACTACAAAAAGTCTTCCTGGAGGGTAATTTGGCAATCTGCTTCAAAATTCAAATGCATATTCACTGACCCAGCAATTCCACTTCTAAAAATACACACTAATAATCAGATGAGTGTTCAAAGATATAGTACAAGGATATTCTATTGATAATAGAGAATAATTAGAAACCAAAAAAAAATGTACATCAACAGGGATCTGGAAACATTATGGAACATTATACAAAGGAATACAGTGTCGTCATTAAAAATAATTGTGTGTGTCTATATTTAGTTATATGGGAAAATCTGCGAGGTGTTGGCAAGGGAAAAAAGCAAGCTACAAAAACGGCTGTCTGTGGAAAATATTCATTGAGAAAAACTCTGAAACAGAGGCTCTACACCAAAATGCATGGGGTAGTTCTCCTGGCTTGTGGATTTATGAATGATTTTCACACCCTTCTTTACAAAATTATGTATTGTCCAGATATTTTATAAGGAAGATGTATTGCTTTTATAATCTAAAAATATAGATAATATTCACATTTCATACATTGCTTGTAAACCACCTGCACTTTCCTTCATTGGGTAGTGACATATCCCAAAAAGCTTTTGTCCACCAAAATCTGATTTTGGTACATCATCTCATAAGCAAATATTTTGAAAATCCCACTCTGGTTTAAAGAGCTCTGCTTTAAAGTATCACACGATCTGTCTGAGCAGCAGTGTTTGCTTTTTCTCTGTCACTTTCTAAAACTTCGTGGAATTAGAAACTGAATATACTAATAAAGTTGATGAGATGGGTAATTTTTACAGAGTTACTACAACTGAAAAAAAATAAAAATTATTAGCTATGCCAAACAAAATTTAAAGTCTCAGACTTGCATTGCACTTAATCAGCCAATTATTTTCATGGGTGAATCAGTTGACCTGCACTTCCCTTTAGAGAATGTCCCTTCTCAAATGCTTGGATCCATAACTCTTGCTGAACATGGGGAAAGTCTTGTGCCCTCATTCTCATCTCCCCTTTCCACTCCCACACCCCACCCGTGAATGCACACAGAGTTGACTGGAACCAGATTCAGTTGGGCTAATGAGAGTCTTTTTACCAAGGATCTGAATCAGAACAAAGAAATTGAAGTTGGTGCTTAAGTCGAAAAAATATGCTGGGATTTTGGAGGTCCATTTCCACGTAACCCCCAAAGGAGAAGCAGAGGTAAGAAAAATTTGTATCCACAGAAAGGGTGAAGCTGATTTGTTTTTACAAGTTTTCACCAGGAATAACTATACTCCCTGCTTGGTTTCTGGAAGATACCATAAATTCTCATTTTGGCTTAAGCTAAATTTGTGTGGCTCTCTACTATTTGCAGATGACTGATTTCTGGTGGAAGCCTAAAATGGTCCTCAGTGATCCTCACCTTCTGGTATTCATACCCTGTGTGCACTGGACTTAACTTGGCTTGTTTCTAACTACTGGAATATGGAGGAAGTGATGAGCTCTAAGTAACGGGCTATCCTGGTTTCTGTCTTAGACTCTCTCTATCTCTGTCTTGTAACTCGACTTCTACTAATGAAGGATGCCAAGCTGTTAGGAATGTGGTTCAGCACTGCAGAATCACCAAAAACCATGTTGCCTTACTAAGACTGGAAAAATAAAGCAAAGTAAGAATACGTGAACAATGGTGAGCTAAGTATCAGAAGAGATCTGTTAAAAAAAAAGTAGAAATTTCAGACTTAGAAGAGCAGTGGCAGTGGCAGTGGAACACGGCACCTGGAAAGCTATCAACAGGACATAAACAAATGTCCTGGAGAAAGAGAGCAGCCAACACCTTGTGGTAGAATATGCAGACACAGTAAAAGCAGATCTTTGCAACCTCCAAGCCACAGATGTCAAAACAGATAATAGCAACCGATACAAAACATGACAGAAGAGCAATGAAAAGTTACCTTATCATCAATTTGAGAAAATGAGAAGGCGTTGAGGGGACTGGAGAGAATATAAATCACACTCATTTGTTTTGTAGTATGTTTAAATTACTAGTGAAAGCATTTTACTGAGGCTGTGCCACAGTAGATGTTATTTGCACACACAAAAAATTGTTTCATGTCTCAATTAAGAACACTAGTGTATTTTCTAGAGTGAAAGTACCTGAACTCTAATATTTCTGCCTGACCTCCTGACTGCTATCTATAGTGACTCCTAGGCAAAAGCAGTTCAGACTAGATGATATCAACTCCATTATCCCCAGCCTGCCTGGTTGAGGAAAGGGGATTATATGCATTTGGAGTCCTTCCTTCCTTGTATTCTCTAGCCCCCAAATAAATGAATATATGAACTATAGAAAAGTACAGAGGTTTTGCTCATTAGACACCAATAACTTACCAAAGGTTTTCCATCTAAACCAGAGAACACATAAAATTATTTGAGACACTATCTTCTCAAAACCCCCAGGGGATGTATACAGTTAGTATCATTCTAAATATATAAGTAAGGAAATAAGCAATCCATTACATACAGTGGATAGTTCCGGCCACGAGGGGCTCATTCTCCAAACCCAGTTGCATGGCTGGATTGAAAATAAACATTAAACTTTTGAGCTGCTGCAACTAAATGAATTATCTAATATATAATATTCATAAGAAACATATTGAAAGCTATGATGTCGCCAAAGTGAAATTTGCAACTCATATTGAAAACCAGCATATTGTGAAACAAACTCTATCACCCCCATAACGGCAGAAGACCAAAGTACGTTGTCAGATATAGAGACACAGCTCGGAGTCTGTATTAGTCAGCTCTCATTAGTCTTGCTAATAAAATCCAAATGGCTAAAAACAACAAAGATGTATTTCTTAGTCACAACACCTGTTGGCTGTAGATCAGCTGCTTCTTGGTTCTGTGTGTCCCTTCACTGGGAGAGTCATGTTAAAGAAAGACACACACACACACACACACACACACACACACACACACACACACACACCTGGCATATGTCATTCTCTGGAGAGAAGGAGCAAAACTAAGACTACACAACTTTTGTTCAGTCTCAGCATGCATTGGCCACAATGTCACATCCACAAGGTTCACATGGAGGGGTGGGAAATATGGCCCTCTTAGAGAGGGCCACCAGAGCATGGATATACGGGGACAGGCCCCAGGACTAACAGCAGCAAATATGTTGAGCAAATAATACAATCCAACATCCCTGAGTCGGGAAGAACAGGATACTGTAACATCTGCCCGTGTCTGAATTATGAGTACAAGGTTGTCAAAAATTTGTAAACAAAACTGGAAGAAAAAAATCATTCTTCAGAAACTATTGAATAAGGTTTTACATTTAACGGTGAACTTTAAGAAATGACATACAAAAATGGGGGATATTTTGTAATTCAATGGACTCCTTTAGTCAAGACTCTGGGGCCCGTTCACAGCCTGCCAGCATTTGGATAAATACATCTTTTAAGGAAAATTTGGTAAAGCTTGTAAAACACCATAAACATATTATCTTGGTCCAGAAATTCCAATTTTTATAATTTACCCTAATTATATAATCCTAAGGTAGCATAAAAGATATATTCCCAAGTATGTTCAACACAGCAGTATACATAAAACCAACCAACTGGAAACATTGTCGTAATTGAGCCATAAGATCAGTTTAAAAAAATTATGGTGCATTCATAATAATAGAATGTTCCACAGACATAAAAATAATACACAGGAATACATATGCCTTTTAAATGTACTGATGATAAAGGATATAACTGATCATGATACAGAAATGAATATACACTATAACCTTGGTTTGGAGGAAAATGTGCGTATTTTTAAGCATAAAGAAAAGGCTGTGAAGATAAATGCCAAAATCTAATAGCGACTATTTCCAGATGGCATGTGTAGAGGTTAACTACGATTTTCTTCTAGATGTTTTATTCTTTCAGGAAAAATAAATTAATCACTCTAAAATGGCTAATGTCCAAAAATGTAGCCTGTAGCAGCCCTTATTTCTGAGGCCTTATTTCTGGGTGGGGGTCTACATTTGCACTCAGTGAAAAATGATCACCCTAACCTTGAGAGATCTGATTGCCTGTCATCAGTCGTAAGAGAATTCACCAAGTACAGCCAGGAAAAGACCCATTGTTTCTGCATCGTGAAATTATTCTCGATACAGAATGTCCTCAGAAAGAACATATCTTAAAAAGCTACACAATTCTTGATTGTCACGGTTTGCTATTTTTCACTAACTTTTTATCACCTTCCCAGACAAAATGACAAAACCATATTTTAAAACATGTACATATCTCAGCTGAAGGCATTTGCTCAAAACTCTTTGACTCTACAATAAGTACTAATTTACAGAAAGGAGCTCTCAAACACTTTCTTTTCTCTGAGAATCATAAAGAACATGAGCAGAGGACCTCGAATTTGGGTGAGCATATACACCTGCTGCTGATTTATCCCTTGAGATAATACAGAAGCAGAAAAAATAATTAAACAGCTCTGTCAGCTAAAACCTCACACTATAGAGCTAGACGATTTATTTCATTTTATACTTCTCCAAGAATGTATTTTTTTCTGCTCACAATGTGATTTTCTTCTTATAAAAGTAGCACATTTTTTTCCTTGCTTTTCACAAAGAAATGAAAATTAAAAGCAAACAAAAAAGACCTTCGGAGTTGATACCAAGGGGTGCATTCTACATTTGAAGAATTCGTGCCTTATGCCTTCTTGGCTTACAGTGCACTGGCCCAAAAGGCTGCCACTGCAGACTGATGTCCTGGGTCTCCTAGGCTTACAATCCTGAAACACATGTCTATTTCTTGTCTCTTTCTCCAAAACAATATGCGCGTGCGCACACACACATGCATGCATGCGCACACGCACGCACACACCCAAACACTCATCCTGAATGAAACCTTTAAATTACACGGAGACCGTGCAACCTTGTTGCTCCTCCTCAGGGCCCTTCGCCTTCCATCCAGACCTGCCCCTGCCCAGCGACTCACAGAGCTCTCTCACTTTTCTTTCTCTGGAGCTGGTTTTCTTTTCCTTCCTTTGCCTATGAACCTACTGCTTGCCTCTCTCTTCACAGACATCATCTCTGACCCCTGCCACTTTCTTTTTCCTCTTCGCTGGATACTTATTTCTTTTCTTCCCCATCTCTTATCACAACTTTCCGACTTGCCTGCAAAAACATAAATAAATACATTGTGAGAGTTGATAGTCCTCACTCATCAGGGCACCCCTTTCTTCAACCACATCACCACATGCCTTTCTGCCAG
Organism: Leopardus geoffroyi; assembly: GCF_018350155.1. Taxonomy (NCBI): domain Eukaryota; kingdom Metazoa; phylum Chordata; class Mammalia; order Carnivora; family Felidae; genus Leopardus; species Leopardus geoffroyi. The sequence goes on along the minus strand of NC_059327.1, from coordinate 23,154,393 downwards.
ATCCTGCCACAAATCCTTCCCTTTTTGCTAGCTGTTTGTGGAATCTGAGGTCCCATAGAGGCCGTTCTCCACACAGCTGATATATTCAAGCACTTTCTTATATGCATACAGCAATAAATACAAAATTATAGCTGTAGCATTTGATATATACTTGGGTTAAAAAGACTTTCTCAATATTTAATCTACAAGGTGCATAGTGTGATTTAATATTTTCCAGGAGTAGTATGAAGAAAAAATATTACTACTTTATGCTAAAACCCACTGAAGCATATTCAGAATACTAAGGAAGGGTAATAATTCTTCTCATTTAGAAATTCATTTGGAACTTATAATTCATTTGGAATTCATAATTCATGTGGAAAATACCTTGATAGACTCTTTGAATATAAATGGTGAGGCCTCCAGGATATGGTCTACAAAGTAAAGGTAGGGGAGTTCAGAATATCGCAAGGGCCGTTTTGCTTTGGAGATGAAAGGTGACCAAGAGTGATGAACAACGATCTAGGGAAGGAGGAAGACCCTAGAATATGATGTAAAGTCCAAGGAAGATTATACCAGTCTGTGTTAGGTAATAGCAGATAATCTGAGAGGACCGGAGATATCTGACACTGAATTTGAGTTTGGATCCAGCCCTTTGAGGTCTGCCTGTCTCTACCCGCAAACCTCGCAGGCTATAGAATGTGAGTCTGCTACAATCTTGTACTGGTGGGGACCGAGGCAAACGAAGAAAGAAGGTGTCCATGATGGACCAGTAAGATGACACAGCAGCATCAACGATATCTGATGGTTTTTTTTTTTTTTAACGTTTTATTTATTTTTGAGACAGAGAGAGAGCATGAACGGGGGAGGGGCAGAGAGAGAGGGAGACACAGAATCGGAAGCAGGCTCCAGGCTCTGAGCCATCAGCCCAGAGCCCGATGCGGGGCTCGAACTCACGGACCGTGAGATCGTGACCTGAGCTGAAGTCGGACGATTAACCGACTGAGCCACCCAGGCGCCCCAGATATCTGATGTTTTAAAACCTTTAACATCATATAAAATGTATCATCTTAGCCTGTTTAAAGCATACCATGCAGTAGTCTTAAGTACATCCCTACTGTTGTACAACCAATCTCCAGAACTCTCTTCATTTTGCAAAAGTCAAACTCTACACCCCTTAAACATTCTGTCTGTATGAATCTGACTATTCTAGATACCTCATACATGTGGAATAAAACAGCATTTGCCTGTTCATGACTGGCTTGTTTCCCTTAGCATACTATTCTCAAGGTTCATTCATGTTAGAGCATAGGTCAGAATTTCCTTCTTTTTAAAAACTGAGTAATATTCTGTAGGTTGCATACACCACATTTTGTTTATCCTTTCACCTGTCGGGACGCTTGGGTTGCTTCCACATTCTGTCTGTTGTGAATGTTGCTGCTACGTACATGGGTAGAAGGTGAGAGTTTTGAATAGGTGTCAGTCCATCAGCACAGACTGACCAGCAATATAGCCCTATGTCCCAAAAGGGTCAGCTTCGAAAGGCAAAAAAGCAGATACGTGAGTTTATACATGCAAATATTTTTGTTACTAAGCTTTGTAAAAAACCATCTCCCTATGAAAACTATACATTAAAGCTAACATCTTCACTTACTTTTCCAACAGGCATCCCAAACTTAACCTGTCAAAACTAACTGTCTGATCTTCCCCTCAAAATAGCTGCTAGTCTCTTTTCAGTTAAGGGCAAGGGGATCCTTCTACTAGCTCAGGCCAAAGATAACATGTTACCCTTTACTCCTCTCTTGATTTCTGTCTTGGCCAACCTGACGTACCGCACCTTGAAATTATATCCTCATCCGAGCCATTTCCCACCACCTCTAGCCCAAGTATCGTCTCTCACTTGGGTCCAAGTAAGGCATCCTCATGGTCTGCCTTTCATTGCTCACATTCTGTCCATTCTCTAGATAACAGACAGAGGGATCCTTTGAAGACTTAAGTCAAATCATGAGGCTCTCCTAATCGATCCTTCAACAGCCTCCCTGTCTAGGATCCTAAGACTTTGCAATTACCTCTCAATAGTTAAAGCATCTGGTCTCCTGTTCCCTCTATGGCCTCACCTCTGCTACTCTCCACTCTCTTCTACAGGGCTCCAGACACAATGACCTCTCTGCTACCCCTCACACATGCCAGCCGTCCCCAGCCTTACAACATTCACCTTAAATGCTCTCCCCCTGTCCATCCTTGGCTCCTGTTTTCTCCTCACTTAATGTCACTTTCCTTGTAGGTCTTTCCCAGGCAACCATATTTAAAATTGCAATTTCCTTCTTCCCTGAAACACTCGCCATCCCACTTCCCTGTTTCATTTTTTTTTATAGCATTTGCTACCTCTCAATATCCTATACATTTTATTTATTTTTCTTATCTATGATGTATCTTCCACCATCAAAATGCCTGCTTCATGAGAGGCAGGATTTGCCTTATTGCAGTATTCTCAAATACTGCAAATACACTAGTCAGTTGTTGATAGAGGTTTGTTAAATATAAGAATGCATGAATGAATTACATGAATGAAAGCAAAGAGTGAAGTCTCAGGAAAAACGAGATCAGCAAGAAATGTAAACAGTGGAAACCAACAAATGTCAACTAAGATTCTTGCATTTTATTTAGTTGACAAAATATAAATGCCAAATAGATGGCAATTAAGAAACTGTGAAGACAGAAGACAGACAAGCAGCTTTGACTTTATGATTGTAGAGATTCGCTACAGCAGAACCAATTTATCTTAAAGAGTTTTAATCTTACACTCTGAACAAAATTTGTGTAGAATGAAGGCACCAGTGACATTTTGAAAGTCTCATTTTATCAACTCACAAGAGCAAAAGTTTTCTTACACCTGGTAGGATGGTAGAGAAACTCCCCCAGATGTGCTCAGAGCTTTACCTTACTCAGCAGACTAAAGACAAATGAAGAAATAATTCAGAATTTTTCTAACTAGCCAGAAGTCTTCTAGGCAGTACCTGTCCCAGATCTCAGCAGAAGGAACCTTTTAAATGGGGTCATTGGAGGAAATGGTATTCAAGTTTTACTAAGTGGATCCTTTTCTTTATCACAAATTATATGTAAATTACTTTCAGCGATAGCCGTATCTCCTTCAGCTTCAAAGCACATGGACAGATATTCTTTTATGACTCAGTTCTGTGTTTCTAAATTGTTTTGATACTCAGACAACATTAATGCAAGAAGACAGCTTTCCCTCTCCAACTTTTCACAAGCCATATCTTAAAAGCACCAGCCTTTGAAATCACACTCAGTCTAGAATTGCATTGCATTTTTTATGAGAGTGAGGATAATCCTGTCTCTCTGGAATGGATTACACCCAGGAATCCTTATTGTCATCTTGGAGGCACACCACTTCTATACATTTCTCTTCTTATTGTCTCTTCCATCTTTTAATTATTTATTAGATTTTTACAGCATCTTACCTGGAAAGAGTTCAGATCCTAAATGGAGAGTTTCTAGCAGCAAAATTTTTAAAACATGTCTTAAGCATTATGCTGCCATAGTAAAGCAACAATGAAACCACAGAAAAAGTCTAAATTATGGAGAGGGAGAAATGAGGAAAGCCTGCTGAGGAGCAAGGAAACTGGAGAGAATAGGTAGCAATACCTTTGCATAAGAAATCTAATCCTTTAAAGCACTACCCCCAAATGCCTTCAAGCTCACTTCTACCTCCTAGGCATGCTGTGGCTGGGCTGCAGAAAGATGAACTAGAACTTGGGCCCTTGTTCCATGCTGCAGTTACCTAGCCCTGTCTATAGAACAACTCTTGCTCAAGAGTTATCTGTGAAGAGCTCCATCCATATTTATTGGCATGCACTGCCATAACGTTTACCATGTGCTGGCCACTGTTCTAAGCACATTGTAAGCACTGACACATTTAATCCTATAAACACCATTAGCGGCCTCACTTCAGAGCTGAGGAAACTGAGGCACAGCTACGAAATGGGAGATCCAAGGTTGGGCCCCAAGGCTGTCCCCACAGAAACCACGCTGGAGATCATCACTAAGCTGCATTTATATATGCTACTAGTCTAGAAAATACTAATACTGGAGGCTTCCTTTTAATGTATTTTCTTTGACTTTGTGGTTTCTTTGCCTTTCAATGTTCAAGTAATAATAAAAATACATAATGATTTTATTTATATTATTTCTTGAAGAGAAAGGTTTACTTCCCATCGCCTAGATTTCTTTGCTGAGGGTTTAATTGCCTATTTTTGTTACATTGTTCTTGAGTACTCTTTTAACTCTAAAATTCTATTAGGGAAGTTTGTCCTTTCTTAAGCCAAACATGAGTAAAACATTTGTAGGTAGAGGTTTAGGGGAATAATAAACTAAGTTTCGCTGTCAAGTGGAACACTAAACTTCCTATCCCATGGTTCACTATTTCTATGATTGAAAGACAGTAAAACCTTGGATTGCAAGTAACTTGTTCTGTGAATTTTCCGCAAGATGCGCCAACATTTCTCATAAATTTTAACTTGATAAACGAGCGATGTCTTGCAATAGGAGTACTGCATACTCGTGATGCCGAATGTCACATGATCACAACTGAGTCAATGGTTCTTCTGTTTCTCTCTCTCTCTCTCTCTGATATACTGTGGGTGATCATCTCCTTTGCTCAGACACTCAGTCTCAGGCTGTGGTGTTTGGCAGAAATAGGTGATTTTTCAGAACATTGGAAGGTGCCCACAACTGGAACTAGTGTGTTTTTTTGTCACCTCAAAGCACCTATGGACAGCCCTTTGCTTTTCCATACAAGAGGAAGCTTGGGAATGCTTCGCTTCCTTCTAGGTCAGGCTGCCTACAGATACAGACCCTTTCCTCTGCTGTGTTATTGGCAGTTACATTCAATATAGTATGTAACTAGAGGTTATTAATACTGTACTGTAGAAGGTTTTCAAAGACAAGTACATGTTAATTTCTTAATTTTTCTTTATCTTTTGCATTTTCTTTATTATTTTGTATTACGGTATAGTATTTTAATCATTTTTATATGAATACGTTTGCGTGGTGGAATGAATCATCTGAGTTTCTGTTATTTCGTAAGGGGGAATTCGCTTTGATATACGAGTACTTTGGATTACAAGGATGTTTCCGGAACGAATTATGCTCGCAAACCAAGGTTTCACTAGATCTCATCTCACATTGTGTTAGCAAAAAATAAGCTATTTAATTCAATCACAGATACTGGCTTCCAATAATGTATATTGTATCTAAGTGTTTAAACTATTGCAGTCAGAAGAAACAGCTAAATGAGAAAGTCCAGATAGAGCTGGATAACTGAGAGGTTACTCATTCATAATAAGTTTTAGGTGACAACTGAAAAACTCTGTCGATACAAGTACTTGAAAATCAGTAATCAAATTTCTCCCCATGTAAACTGAAGTCAACTGGCCCCAAAAGTAATAATATAGACCTACTCTCTGACACGCCTTCTCTGTGCCTGCTCAACAGCTGAAATTTGCTGGTCACTGAGACTTCTGTGCACGTATGGAAATGATAAAATCCTGACTGGCCCACTCCTGCCCAGTGACAGCCGCTTACAGTTTGTTATTGTTCTGCTGCCAGTTGTAAGTTTTGTCCATCATTTTATTCTTATTTATTTGAGTTCTCTCTCTCTCTCTCTTTTTTTCTTTTTGAAGACTCTGACTAAAAGTTTATCCATTTTACTTGTCTTTTCAAAGAGCCAGTGCCTGGTGTTATTGATCTTTTCTATTTTTTTAACCTATATTTCATAAAACACTCTGATTTTTATGATTTCCTTTAGATTTTGCATGTTCTTCTTTTTCTGATTTTTTAGGTGTAAGCTTAGATTATTTAAGATGCTTCTTGTTTCTTGAGGTAGACCTGTCTCACTATCAACTTCCCTCTTAGAACTGCTTTTGCAGCTGTGTTTTCATTTTCATTTGCCTCCATGTAGTTTTTTGTTTTTTTCTATTTCTTCATGTATTTTTGATCTCTTTGATTTCTTCATTGACCCACTGGTTGTCCAGTAGCATGTTGTTTAGCCTACTCGTGTTTATGTTTTGTTTTGTTTCAAGTTTTTTTTTCTTATAACTGATTTCTAGTTTCATACTGTTGTGGTTAGGGAAGAAATGCTTGATAAGATTTCATTATTCTTAAACACACCGAGAATTGTTTTGTGGCCTAATATGTGATCTGGCCTGGAGAATGTTGCATGTGCACTTAAAATGAATATTTATTCTGCTTTTAGGGGTGGAATATACTGTATATATCTAAGTTCATCTGGTCTAATGTGTCATTCAAAGCCACTCTTTCCTTACTGTTTTTCTGTCTGGATAATCTATCTATTAATTTAAGTTGGGTATTAATGTCCTCTATTATCGTATTATCTGTTTCTCACTTTATGTCTGTTAATACTTGTTTTATATATTTAGGTTCTCTTATGTTGGGTGCATAGATATTTGTTAATTATTGTATCCTCTTGTTGGATTGAACCCTTCTTCATTATGTAATGTCTTCTTTTTTTTTTTCAACGTTTATTTATTTTTGGGACAGAGAGAGACAGAGCATGAATGGGGGAGGGGCAGAGAGAGAGGGAGACACAGAATCGGAAACAGGCTCCAGGCTCCGAGCCATCAGCCCAGAGCCCGACGCGGGGCTCGAACTCACGGGCCGCGAGATCGTGACCTGGCTGAAGTCGGACGCTTAACCGACTGTGCCACCCAGGCGCCCCTGTAATGTCTTCTTTTGTCTCTTCTTATATCTTTGTTCTAAAGTCTATTTTGTCTAAATATTGCTTCCCAAAGTTTTATTTTTGACTCCCATTTGCACGGAATATCTCTTTCCATCAGGCACCCTTTTCAACCTTCCTATAAGCCCCTTTCCAAAAGCCACTGGAAAACGGCTTTATACAGGATATATTTGCAATAGTTCTTTAATTTGATAACTTTTAATTTGATAATTTGTTTTTTTTTTTTTTATTTTTAATGTTTGTTTTTGAAAGAGAGAGAGAGAGAAAGCAGGGGATGGGCAGAGACGGAGATACAGAATCTGAAGCAGGCTCCAGGCTCTGAGCTGTCAGCACACAGCCTGATGTGGGGCTTGAACTCACAAACCGTGAGGTCATGACCTGAGCCAAAGTTGGTCACTTAACCGACTAAGCCACCCAGGTGCCCATTAATTTGATAATCTGTAACTTTTAAATATCTTAGTACATGGTTTACAGGGTATCCATATACCTGTATGTGTATGTTCTAAGTTCTCCACAAGAAAAACAATATCACCTAGAGTTTTGAAAGAACTTTACAACATGGAGAAAAGGGTAAAAAACTGTAATATATCTATGACACTTTTTTTTTTTTTTTTGAGAGGAGAGAGCACAGGTTGGAGAGAGGGAGAGAGAGAGCATCCCAAGCAGGCTCCACGCTCAGCACAGAGCCCAAGTGAGGCTCTATCTCACGACGCTGGGATCACAATCTGAGCCAATATCAAGAGTTGTATGCTCAACAGACTGAGCCACACAGGTGCGCCACACGTATGATGCATTTAATCCAACAAAGAGATGTGCTATTATGTCATCCTATGAAATGTTTTAGGGAAGTGGAAACGACAAAATTTCAATTATTTGGAGCAGCCTATATTCAAAGTGTCGAACTGATTACACAGCTGATGGTTAGACCATCAAATAAAATATTATAAGGTTCTTTGAAATACAAAAAAAGGTAAGAATAATGATTTTAAACAATACCAATAACACCAGAACCAATTTTACCTAGAAGAAAGATAAGGAGAATGACTCTCGGGATTCAGGCATTATCAGCTACTTACTCTTAATTAGAAAAGATAAAGTAAGCTTTGAGGTAGTTAACTTTCCTGCATTATAATAATCAAAGAAGTATATTTTAAAGGCTTAAAGTAAACAAAGAGATTTTGCAGGTAAGAGAACCTACTATCAATTTCCAGCAGAGGCACTCAGCCTTAAGAAGGAATGCCTCATGCTTGAGTAGCTGAAAACAGATCTAGAAACTTAAAAACCCTTTACATCTAAAGTGTTTTACTGCATTTCATTTAATTTTATCAGGCATATGAGATAACAGGTTGGTCTCATTATAATGGAGGAGGTACCAACTGAAAGGGCCCTAGCCCTTCAGGGCCTTTGTACTCTGATAATTAGTCAACATATGACAACTATTTCTTTTTTTAGTTGGAGATCCAATTGGGTATCATGTAAAAGTCCTATTAAGTTCAAATTTCTCTATGACAAAAAAATACTCCTGATGAGGGACCATAAGGCAAGCTGAGGGCCAAGCACAAGCTAGTGCGTGCACGCGCGTGCACGGGCGCACCGACACACACACATACATACACACACACACACATACACACACACCAACCAGTTGGGATATGTGTGATGTTCCTCAGGTACCCGGATGCCAAGGACTAAGGAAAGGGAAAGAAATCAATGGTTAACTGATAAAAGTCACAGTCATGCAGGACAGGAGTCCATCAGTTTACAAATATCTTAGTAAATTACAAAGACGCAATCTTATCCATTGCCTAATCTCCAGGAACTCCCTACTGTCTTAATGATAATGCTTTGCTAGAAAGTAAAACAACCTTAGCCTGACAATAGCTAGGCCTCCAGTAATCTGCGAATCTTCTTTAGCAAGTGGAAATCTCTTTAAGAAACTTCCTCTTGACTTTATCTCCTCCCAACTCCAGAGTATATAACCAGTCACTCTTCTCTCAGCTTTTTCTGCCCAGGGGTCCTAACCCCCGTGCTTTAATAAAAAATCACCTTTTTGCACCAAAGACTTCTTCAAGAATTCTTTCTTGGCTCGAGACCCCCATCACTTCAAACCCTTTCATTCCTACCAGTTAGAAGTTCTTCTGATTTCAGTTTGAGTAATTTTTCTCTTTTAATCTTGTTAGTGTTTGAGCCCTCGATCATCTTTCTTTATGACTAAAGGCAAATAAATACCAAGGCTGCTGTAGGTGGTTTATCTGCCATCTGCTATGGTGTACCACCATATCTGTAGCGATTAAAACATCATTGTTTTGGTCTCAGCTGTAGGCACTCCTAGTAAAACCTTTATTCAATTCCATCTGTGTTCAGAGAGGTCCCTGACAGCCAAATCAATTGAACAGTGGGTTTTCTGACTCCAGTGAAAAAGAAAAGGAGATCTTGATTCTTTGCATATTCTTTGTTGCAGGGAAGAGAACTCGTGTCCTCGAAATGGACATGTCTGTGTTAGAAAAGCCACTTGCTATATACGAAACAAATTGCTGAAGCCAGTTAATCAAAATAGAATTATTCAAAATCAACTTCTGTTCAGTGTAATGGGAAAAACCTTTTTTTTTACTGTACCCTTTTTTTTTTTCATAAAGTAGAAACTAAACGTTTCATGTATATGATTAGTAGAAAGTACACTAGGTTGGGAGTCAGGAGATTGAGCAAACCATTAAATTTCTTTAAGTCTCAGGATAATTTATAAAATATCAAAATAAAATCTAAAGATTTCCCCCAACTTACCTGCACAACCCATTGTATGTGTACCTAATGAAACATCAAAGAACTTCCTACCAAATCTCAAAAGGAGTGCCCATCCCTGATGAATACACTCAGTGTTGGAAGATTTTTTTTAATCTTCCTAGAATAGAATTTTACCTTTCCTGAAATGCGTTGAAGCATCTTAAGTGTGTGCTTTATCTCTTCATAACATTTGGCGAAACTGGATACTTTTTTAAATCTTACAGTATTCACAGACATAGATTTTACTTGAATTTTTTTCAGACCAGTAAATAGATGAATAGTTTTATTGCTAAGGTGTGTACAGAAAAAGTAAAGGAATTACTTACTACTGAACACTGACTATTAGCACTTGAAGTCAAAGAAGACATTATTTTGATAGGGATAAAAATATTGTATGATTTACTCATTACAACATTCAAATATAGAAATGGTCAACTACTTTCTTCTCATTAGAATGTAAGAGATTGTGGGGCGCCTGGGTGGCGCAGTCGGTTGAGCGTCCGACTTCAGCCAGGTCACGATCTCGCGGTCCGTGAGTTCGAGCCCCGTGTCAGGCTCTGGGCTGATGGCTCGGAGCCTGGAGCCTGTTTCCGATTCTGTGTCTCCCTCTCTCTCTGCCCCTCCCCCGTTCATGCTCTGTCTCTCTCTGTCCCAAAAATAAATAAACGTTGAAAAAAAAATTAAAAAAATAAAAAATAAATTAAAAAAAAAAAAGAATGTAAGAGATTGCATGCAGCCTCAAGAAGGCAGTAAATTTAGGACTTAAAAGCCTAGGCTTGCTGCCATAAGCCTCACTTCCTATTTGTGTGACCTTGAGAAAATATTTTAACGTATCTAAGTCTCAGTGTTTTTATCTATGAAACAGAAGATGATAGTATCAGTAAACTTTCTGTAGCGATTAAATGAGACATTCTCTATGAAGCATACAACACAGTGCCTGGCACACAAGTAGGACTCTCTAAATGTCAGGAAATGTAACATGATCTCTTTCATTGTGTGATAAATACAGAAGTGTCTTATGTATTGTCATATGTAGTATGTATTCACAAAACAGTGTATAAACGAAAGCTCTTAAAATGCAATGGAACAGAATACAGAGCGCAAAAATAAAGCCATGCACATACATATACAGCCAACTAATTTTCAATAAGGCAGCCAATACACAATAGGAAAGGACAGTCTCTTCAATGAATTGTGTTGAGAGAACTAGATTTCCACATGCAAAATAATAAAATTGGACCCTTATATTACAATTCAAATTGAATTAAAAACTTAAGCATAATATCTGAAACCTGAAAATTCCTAAAAGAAAACATAGGAGGAAACTCCTTGGCATTGGTCTTGGCAGCAATTTTTTGGATTTGACACCAAAAACACAGGCCACAAAAGCAGTGGGCCATAACAAACTGAAAAGGAAACAAGTAACAAAATGAAAATGCAAACTACAGAATGGGAGAAAATATTTGCAAATCATTTTTTCTGATAATGGATTAATATCCAAAATATATAAGGAACTTATACAATTCAACAGGAAAAAATAAAAGTAACCTAATGAAAAAATAAGCCAAGTACCTAATTAGACATGTTTCCAAAGTAGACATAAAAATGTCCAACAGGTATATAAAATGAAACTCAACATCAGTAATCAGGGAAATGAAAATCAAAAGCACAGTGAGATAATCACTTTACACTTGTTAGGATGGTTATTACCAAAAACTGAAGAGATAACAAATGTTGCAAGGTGTAAAGAAAAGGGAATTCTTATATACTATTGTTGGGGATGTAAATTGGTACAGACAATGGTGTGGGAAACAGGATGGATCTTCCTCAAAAACTGGAAAGCAGAACCACCATATCATCCAGTAATCTCACTTCTGGGTGTATATCCCAAGGAAATAAAATCACGATCTCAAAGAGATACCTCTACTCCGATGTTCGCTGCAGCATTATTCATAGTAACCAAGATATGGAAACAATCTAAGTGCTTCTCAACAGGTGAATGGATAAAGAAAAGGTAATAAAGAAAGAGAGAGAGAGAGAACAAAATATCATTCAGCCTTTGAAAAGAAGGAAATCCTGCCATTTGCAACAACACGGATGAACCCAGAGGGCATTATGCTACCTGAAATAAGTCAGACACAGAAAGACGAATGCTGCATGTATCACTTCTATGTGGGATCTTAAAAAGTCAAACGTAGAGTAATGCAGAGTAGAATGGTGCTTACCAGGGGCTGGGGAGTGGAGGAAAGGGGAGATAGTAGTCACAGGATATAAACTTTCAGGTATAAGGTGAATAAAATCTGGAGAGAGCATGGTGACTCTAGTTAATAATAATGTAATGTATACTTGAAATCTGCCGAGAGTAGGTCTCTAGTGTTTTCAACATGTACAAAAACTGGTAACAAGTCAAATGATAGATATGTTAATTAGCCTGATGGTGGTGACCGTTTCACTATATATATGTGTGTATATATATATATATATATATATATATATATATATATATGTATATATGTATGTATATATGTATGTATATATATATGTGTATATATACACACACACACACATATACACCTCAATATCACATTATATACCTTAAATATATACAATTTTTGTTTGTCAACCATACCTCCATAAAGCTAGAAGAAAATAAAATTTGAAGATACATATTTTTTTAACTCTTCTTTTTTTTATATTCTTGGAGATTCATTTGAAAATAACCATTGGAAGTACACAGAAGCATTCCCTAATTTTCGTGTCTTATAAATTTAGAAGGATGACTAGACAATTATTAGGTGGCATGTTTATTTTTCCTCAGACGTAATTTCCTCATGAATAGACATTTTATTTAAATATTCCTTTCACTCTGCACTTCAAGTACAGGCCACCATTAGTCATGCTGCATATTTTACAAACAGATCTAATTCAATGCATAAATGTGCAGAACACTATGTGAGTGCCGTGGTAGTCACAGTTGAGTCAGATATTGTCCTCGTCCTAAAGTCTCCAGCAGTGGGATTAGCAAAGCTCATCAATAACCACACTGCTGGGTCAGGCACAGTAGGTGTGGTAAGAGAATACAAAGTTAACATTCTGTCTAGATCAGGCTTCAAGGTTATCTATAGCGTATTAAATAAGGTTGATGCACAGGCAGAATTTAGATAAAAAGAGAAAGGAAAGGACTTCTAAGTGAGCAAGACTGCAAAACCGAGGAACAAAGTTAAAAAGGAGGAGAGCCATGGCAGGAACAGAAAGTAGGAAGTCTGTAAGAAGATGGGCTAATTGCAGGTAACAATAGAAAGATCATTTGAGGCTTTTTTTTTGTGGACAGCACTAAATACCAAGATGAAGAGTGTGAACTTACTGAAATTTACTGTCCATATGAATTTTGAACATTATTTCAAATGAATAATTAAAAGGAAGAAATTTTATAATTACACATTAAACATTTTCTTACTATCCACACTGTAATGAATATACTATCAAATTTTCACTTAAGTGAAGGTACTTACACACCAAGTTCAAAGCTTCATTTAAAAGGTATGCTAATTGAAAAGACAGACACTTTACGTCGGCCCACCTTCAGCATTGTACCATGAAAATTCCTCTCTAGTGATGTGTTCATGGAATCCACAGCCATAGGTTACCTCTTCTTTAGCCATCAAATTTAATCATCTTTCTTTTTTTTCTTATTTTGTGTACAATATGTTCTATTTTCAACCTCAAAGACATTTGTTTCTTACGTACCTCACACCTATAAATATTTGGCATTTGGTACCAAAACAGCATAATTGAAATGTCTCAAAAAAAAAAAAAAAGCTGTGTTAAAAAAAAAAAAATGAATATACCAAATTTCTAAAGATTAACTTTGAACATATTAGATTTATGCTAAAAGCATTCAGAAATTCCAAAGTCGTATTTCATAGAAGAATTACTATGTATCTAACTAAACTATTAAAAAACAATTTAAGGCAAATGATTGAAGAATATGCTTTGAAAGATCTACAAATATAAAACATTTTTCTCTTTACAAGACAATAAAATAACTTCCTCAGGTAAACATTATCAAAAGAAACTGTATTAACAGCTGTTTAAGATGTGTGAGGCTTGGTTCGGATTCTGTATCTCCTTCTCTCTCTGCCCCTCCCCTGTTCATGCTCTGTCTCTCTCTGTCTCAAAAATAAATAAACGTTAAAAAAGAAAAATTAAAAAAAAGGGGCGCCTGGGTGGCTCAGTCGGTTAAGCGTCCGACTTCAACTCAGGTCACGATCTCACGGTCCGTGAGTTCGAGCCCGGTGTCGGGCTCTGGGCTGATGGCTCAGAGCCTGGAGCCTGCTTTGGATTCTGTGTCTCCCTCTCTCTCTGCCCCTCCCCTGTTCATGCTCTGTCTCTCTCTGTCTCAAAAATAAATAAACGTTAAAAAAATAAAAAATAAATAATAAATAAAAAGATGTGTGAGGTTTGGGGTGCCTGGGTGGCTCAGTCTTTAACAGTCTTTGACTCTGGGGGCACCTGAGTGGCTCAGTCGGTTGAGCATTTGACTTTGGCTCAGGTCATGATCTTGCAGTTAGTGGGTTTATGCCCCACGTCGGACTCTGTGCTGACAGCTCAGAGCCTGGAGCCTGCTTCAGATTCTGTGTCTCCCTCTCTCTCTGACCCTCCCCCATTCATGCTCTGTCTCTGTCTGTCTCAAAAATGAATAAACATTAAAAAAAAAAAAACTAAAAAAAAAAAAAGAGTCTTTGACTCTGGCTCAGGTCATGATCTCATGGTTTGTGGGTTCAAGCCCCCCAATCCGGCTCTGTGCTGACAGCTCAGAGCCTGGAGCCTTCAGATTCTGTGTCTCCCTCTCTCTCTCCCCCTCCCCTGTGCACTCTCTCTCTCAAAGAAATAAACACATACACATAAATATATACACATATAATATATACACATATAAAATACACATATATATGTGTAATAAATATATACACATATAAAAAAGAGGCTTGACTCTAGGGAATAATTTAGAGGTAATTATTTTCTTTTCCACAGATAACGAATTAAAAGTTCTTTAAAAACTTTATTAAATAAAATATAAGCTATAGTTGAAATCAAAGAGCAACACAGAATCACGAGCATACCTGTAGAAGGAAATCCAACATGGCAAATAAAGGGCATGTCAGTATGCCCTGATGGTTATAGTTATGCCGTGAGTGGGCAGGTAGGGGGATAGTTCCTCTCACAGCAGCTGATGGATAAGGGAAGAGGAGCCCATGTAGCAAGTGGGCTCCAACACGTTCGAGAAGGAGTTGCTGAAGCCTGGCCTCACCTGATATGGCTGAGAGACTAATCAACAAGTAATCCAGAGATTTTCCAAGACCAATACCATTCCAGACTCTGAGGCCTTGTTTTGTTTTATCGATAAATATTGACAATATCAGCCACTTATGTCATTGGCCTGTCATAGTTATTCAGGACATCTTAGTATCAGACTATGTGCACACTTTGAGGTAGGCTCTCTGACTTTCATCTCACATACTTGTGGAACCTGTTTAAGGAAAGATTAACTTTTTAATTGTTTTTTTTCTTTGTTTTGAGAGAGGGAGAGGTACAGAGATAGAGGGAGAGAAAGAATCCCAAGCAGGCTCCATGCTGTCAGCACAGAGCCTGACACAGGGCTCGAACTCACAAACCATGAGATCCTGACCTGAGGCAAAATCTAGAGTTTGACGCTTAACCTACTAAGCTATCCAGGTACCTCAGGAAAGATCATTTTAATTTATTAATCTGAAGACCAAGTTAATAAAATAATGAAAGGTAATCTGAGTTGTTGTTTTTGTTGTTGTTGTTTTCAGATAGAGGGAATGAGGAATGTGTGTGAATAGTGAATTATCTCTTCATTAAACCTCTTTGCCCTAACTCATTTGCTCAACTGAAACAGAACTGTAAAGGAGGGGGAAAAAACTAAGATGGCAGATTTTTATATCTTCTGGTATTATTCCATAGTACTTCACAATTTTTGCAAAAATATTATATATAATGTATGAGAAGCAATCACCCCAAAGCAAGCATTAAAGACTTCTCAATATCTCAAGACGTTCTAGTAACTGCAAACCAGGAAACCAAAAATGACAAGTAATTAATTGTTTCAGTAATGTGAACAGTTCACAACCCATGCTGAGAAATACATTATTCCACATTCTAAATGATGCAAAGTGTATATAGTCATTGCTTTTGTAAGTAACTTAGGACTGAAAAAGACAATGAGTATTGTTTGGGTATAGACCTAAAGGAAAAAAAAGGACATCCTGAACAACATAATGCTACGTTATTAATCCAAGAAGTGTGGCAAAAAAAATCAAGGATAATTGCCAAAATAAAAACTGATTTGAAAAGCGTATCATCTGATCATTAGCAGGACCAAGTAAAGGTACTTTTCTCCAACAAAATGAGACAAAGGAGAAAGAAGGTAAGGGTGAGATTGTACCCTATACTACAGCAGCCCTGAGAAGTTCTAAAGCAACTGGACTATTTCATACCAGACCATATAGGCCATCGGACGTGCCAACTCCCATCCAGTACTGAAATTAGATCAAAATACTCTGTTTAATATGCTGACTACACCATACACACATTTTTTCCTACATGGTATAAAATAATTAAAAGTGATTACAGAAGATCACTTTTTCAAATCTCTCTTATCAGTTCTACATTTAAGCTGGTCTTTATGCAAGTCATTTCAAGAAAAATAACCCTGGTCATGATCACAAGGAAAAGCGATTAGCCTCTAGTCCAGCAGAACAAGATTATTATGTCGCTAAAAACAGGGAAGTCGGGTCGGTCACCTGGGTGGCTCGGTCGGTTAAGTGTCCGAATTTGGCTCAGGTCATGATCTCATGGTTTGTGAGTTCAAGCCCCGCCTCAGGCTCTGTGCTGACAGCTCAGAGCCTGGAGCCTGCTTCAGATTCTATGTCTCCCTCTTCCTCTGCCTCTTCCCCACTTGTGCTCTCTCTCTCTCTCAAAAATAAATCAAATATAAAGAAAAAAAAATTAAAACAAAACAAAAACAGGGAAATAGTCTACTCTATTCCCAGTTTATTTTAGTAATTCAAAGCAGCAGAAAGCTATTGTCTTACATAAGTATATCAATAACTTTTGATTTCTCTTTCTCACTGGCTATTCCAAAACTACGTTACACTATTGGAGATGTTTCAGTTAAACTAACAAATGAACTTCATAAGCTACTTTCTGAAATTATATTTGCAGTTAATACATGCTTTGGGGCTCAAAAACATGTCCTGAAAGTAAAACTTAGTCCAAAAATCACTTGACATCTGCACTTTCATTCTGCTCTGTTTGTTATCTTTGACCAAAAGCAATACTCACTCAGATTAGGTATGAAAGTGGTAAGAAATTTAGCACAGATGCCAAAGGGCATGTTGACAAATAGACCAAAACAGAAGACCAGCATATGAACCTTGGTTCATAGCAAATGAAATCAATAAAAGATTAGGTAGTATGTATACTCCAAAGAAGATAAATTCACATTCTCATACATACACATCTATCTCTCAATTAGCAATACTGATTTATTCCTAAAAAATAATGCCACTTAATAAAAAGTCATCAAATAAAAAAAAAATGTTTCCCATTAATTTTAATGGGGAAAAATGTGTTTCATTTCAATCCAAAAAAAAAAAAAAAACAGTTTTCCCAGAGAAAAACATGTCCATTGAATAATGAAAACAAGTGATAAATAATAATTTGAAAGTAAATAGTTTTTATATAAAATAGAATGAAGCTTTATTATATTCATTCTTTTTGCCTCTTGTTTTTTTTCCTTCACCAATTTTACAATTATCTTGTATTCAAACTGTACTTAAGAATAAAGATAGAGCAGAGAAAAATACCAAAAGGCCAAATTAAGACTAAATATGAGAAAGCTGAAATATTCAAAGAAAATAGTGCCTGTGCCCATCAGAGTGAGGGGGTTTTTCAGCATATACTCTACAAAACAAAATGCTTTGGTTCATACAAATAGTGTGAAAGTCAGATTTGTTTCATATGATTATTTCTAATTAAAAACTGTACTGTTGAGGGGTATCTGGGTGGCTCAGTGAGTTAAGTGTCCAACTCTTGATTTCGGCTCAGGTCATGATCTCGGGGTTCATGAGATTAAGGACCCACTGGGCTCTGAGCTAACAGCATGGAACCTGCTTGGGATTCTCTCTCTTCCTCTCTCTCTGCCCCTCTCCCACTCACATGCATGCGCTTTCGTTCTCTCTTTCAAAATAAATAAACTTTTTTTTTAAAGAAACTGTAGTGTTGAGTAAATTGGCCTTTGCCTACCACCATAATGTTACTTCTTAAAATGTACTTGTCTAAAATATATTTATTTAAAGTATATTGTAGGAAAAGTTTTGATAAGCTGAAAACAAGATGTCATTCAAAAAGCAGGTAACTTTTCAAGAACTGTTAGGACACAAAGTCATTCAGTAAACAGCTATTACGTGAGGTAAGTATCTACATATATATATATATATATATATATATATATATATATATATATATATATGTTTCTGTGTGTATAATTCGCAACTGTGTTAAATAAAGGATGGACAAAGCCTGTAAGATAAAAAGTTATGTTTGGATCTAGAAGAAAAAAATAAGAAAGGATTATTTGAAAAGCTGCCCTTTGTTTCTTCACTCTCCTGATAACTATCTCTGATGCTTCCAATTTTTCAACTTCCAATTTTTGAACCTCCAGAATAACCCATGCAGTGGCCAAAATAGTAGTTAAGTCACAGCATGGTACACAACTTATTGATTCTCTGTTCTGAGAACAATTTGAGGTGGGGGTGGGGGGGAGAATAATACTTTTTTCTTTTTAAGTGATTCCACTCTATCCATTACTTCATTCCCTGTGCTATACCTTTCATCCCTCCCACTTATTCATTCCATAACTGGAAGCCTGTACCTCCCACTCTCCTTCTCCTATTTAGCCCATCCCTCCAACCCTTCCCCTCTGGCAACCATCGGTTTGCTCTTTGCATTTATGAGTCTATGTCTGCATTCACTTATTTATTTATTTACTTATTTATTTATTTATTTACATCCAAATTAGTTAGCATATAGTGCAACACTGATTTCAGAAGTAGATTCCTTAATGCCCCTTACCCATTTAACTCATCCCCCCTCCCACAACCCCTGCAGTAACCCTCAGTTTGTTCTCCATATTTTAGAGTCTCTTCTGTTTTGTCCCCCTACCTGTTTTTATATTATTTTTGCTTCCCTTCCCTTGTGTTCATCTGTTTCGTCTCTTAAAGCCCTCATATAAGTGAAGTCATATGAAATTTGTCTTTCTCTGACTGACTAATTTCACTCAGGATGATACCCTCTAGTTCCATCCACGTAGTTGCAAATGGCAAGATTTCATTCTTTTTGATTGCCGAGTAACACTCCATTGTATATATATACCACATCTTCTTTATCCATTCATCCATCGATGGACATTTGGGCTCCCATACTTTGGCTATTGTTGATAGGGCTTCTATAAACATGGGGGTGCATGTGTCCCTTCAGAACAGCATACTTGTACCCTTGGATAAATACCTAGTCATGCAATTGCTGGGTCGTAGGGTAGTTCTATTTTTAGTTTTTTGAGGAACCTCCATACTGTTTTCCAGAGTGGCTGCACCAGCTTGCATTCCCACCAACAACGCAAAAGAGATTCTCTTTCTCTACATCCTTGCCAATATCTGTTGTTGCCTGAATTGTTAATGTTAGCCATTCTGACAGGTGTAAGGTGGTATCTCATTGTGGTTTTGATTTCTATTTCCCTGATGATGAGTGATGTGAAGCACTTTTTCATGTGTCAGTTGGCCATCTGGATGTCTTCTTTGGAGAAGTGTCTATTCATGTCTTTTGCCCATTTCTTCACTGGATGGTTTGTTTTTTGGGTGTTGAGTTTGATAAGTTCTTTATAGATTTTGGATGCTAATCCTTTATCTGACATGTCATTTGCAAATATCTTCTCCCTTTCTGTCAGTTGCTTTTTAGTTTTGCTGATTGTTTCCTTCGCTGTGCAGAAGCTTTTTATTTTGATGAGGTCCCAGTAGCTCGTTTTTGCCTTTGTTTCCCTTGCCTCTGGAGACATGTTGAGTAAGAAGTTGCCACGATCAAAGTCAAAGAGGTTTTAGCCTGCTTTCTCCTCTAGGATTTTGGTGGTTTCCTGTCTTACATTTAGGTCTTTCATCCATTTTGAGTTTATTTTTGTGTATGGTGTAAGAAAGTGGTCCAGGTTAATTCTTCCGCATGTCGCTGTCCAGTTTTCCCAGCATCACTTGCTGAAGAGACTGTCTTTATTCCATTGGATATTGTTTCCTGCTTTGTCAAAGATTAGTTGGTCTTACGTTTGTGGGTCCATTTCTGGGTTCTCTATTCTGTTCCCATGATCTGAGTGTCTGTTTTTGTGCCAAATTTCTGCATTTTTAATTTGGTTATTGATTTGTTTTTTAGATTCCACATAGAAGTGAGATCATATGGTATTTGTATTTCTCTATCTTATTTTCACTTAGCATTATACCACCCTCTATGCCCATCCATGTTGTCACAAATGGCAAGATTTCATTCTTTTCACAGCCAAATAATAATCTAATGGGCACATATACTGCATCTTCTTTCCAAGCATCTAACAATAGACACTTAGGTTGCCTCCATAGCTTAGCCATTGTAAATAATGCTGCAGTAAACAAAGAAGTGCATATTTCTTTTTAAACTAGTGTTTTCATATTCTTTGGGTAATACTCAGAAGTGGAATGACTAGATCGTATGGTATTTTTGAATTTTTGAGGAACTTCCATACTATTTCTCACTGTGGCTGCCAACAGTGCACAAGGGTCTCTTTTTCCCCACATCCTTGCCAACCCTTGTTATTTTTTGACTTTTTGATAAAAGCCATTCTGAAAGATGTAAGTTGTTTTGATTTGTGATTTCCTGATGATTAGTGATGTTGAGCATCTTTTCATGTTGACCAGTTGTATGTCATCCTTGGAAAACTTATTCAGTTCCTCTCCCCATTATAATCGGATTATTATAATGATCATCATTACTACTTGATGTTGAATTGTAGAAGTTTATACGTCTTTATATGTTTTGGATATTAACCCTTTATTGGATATATCATTTGCAAATATCTTCTAACACTCAACAGGATGCCTTTTCATTTTGTTGACGGCATCCTTTGCTGGGCAAAAGCTTGTTATTTTGGTATAGTCCCAATAGGTTATCTTTGCTTTTTTTCCCCCGGTGCCTGAGGTGACATATCTAGAATATTCTGTGTATATTTCTTAAAGAAATAGTGAGGAAACCACTTTATTCATTCTAAAATGATGGAACAGCAAAATATCATCAAAGTAGACCCCTCTATCTACAAAATAATCATTTTTCATTATCAAATGAAACTAGATATATGTACCTCATATTTCATAAACGGTTATCCAAATGTGATTAACATCCTTAATTTAATTTTTAGATTAGTTGACAAATAATTATACCAAACTATGTCATCAAACCATAGAAAAATACACTGTAATAGAAATAATTATAATAAGTTAATATACTATATTCTTGAAAATGCAGAAATGCCACATGGTTTTTATACTGTCTTTGGATCATTTCATATGTTAGTGACTAGTGGGCTCTAATTTTATGAAAAAGTTTCAGAGGATTGATTTTAATCCAAAATGATCCTATGGCATATTCTTTAAATTGCCATTTAGGGAAGAAAAATCACTTACATTTGCTTGTTTAGTTTTCATCTATGTTTCTTATGAAAATACAGAGTAAAACATGCCAAGATATGGTCCTACTTATATTTACTAGTCATTACGAATCTAAATAAAGGAGAGCTTGCTTAAAAGGACATTATGATGCTACTTAGTTACAAAATATGGTCTAGTCTCCCCAAATCTACCCATACGTCATGAAAATTAACTTTACTAGGTAGCATTTATTATTTGAAAATATTTTCTGGGATCAAGTATAATTACTGTATACTGCACAGAGTAATAAAGGTCCATGTAAAGCAAACAGAACAAATTGCTATGAGAAGGAATGATGAACAGAATCTATTTAGATGCTTAAAATTCGAGTGAATACACAGTTAGCTTTTATAGTGCTAAAAATATACGTATTTTATTTATTTTCATCCTCCATTTCAGTTGCACATTCCAATTACACATTTTATGTATTTTCTGAGGGACAATCATCCTCAAACTGTCTCATTCTTTTTAGCACGCTTGTTCATAAAAGGAACTGCAACTCTTCATCATTCCAGTAAAATGATATGCCTTCATCTGGATGACTTTTGGTCAGAACCCAAACCCATTTCAAAATAGATCATCTGACCTTTTAAAAAAATGTTAATCACATTTAAAACTTAAACATAAGCAAACTAAGTGTCATTTCTAGTTATGCCACAAGTGTGTTAAGTATCAGAATCAAATTCACAAGTTTGAAAGCTAAACCAAGTGCATCTATATCTCTTCAAAGTAATAAAGGCAAGGCCACCTAATTAAAAAGTCATTCATCTTTAGTGGTAGGATCAAAGGTGGGAGTTGTGCTAGGAATTCAATGGCTGGTTATTCTTCATTGCCACCCTCCATCCACTTTTTGCCTTTTTATGTTCCTCCCTCCCTCTTTTCTTTTCTTTTCTTTTCTTTTCTTTTCTTTTCTTTTCTTTTCTTTCCTTCTGGTTCATGTTGCAGGAGGTTGGGTCCCAGGATTCCATCACCCTACCCCTCTTTGTTAGATTCAGGCAATGAGGGTCATGAGATTGGGGAATAAGAGAAGAGAGAGAGCAGACCATGCCTTCACCCATTCTCCTCCTGCTCTGGTGTTCTGGAAGCAGCAGCCATGGATCCAGTCTTCATCAAACTTTGGTAATATCAGTTCTTCCTCAGGGCCAAACATCCCTCATTGGCCCCCTTTAAGTGGTCTCTTTATTAAGTTTTTATCAAAAGCCCTGATATGTGTGTTATCTCTTTCCTTCCTGGCCCCTAACAAGGAGAGACTAAAACTTGGCGAATCTAAGGGGAGGTAGGTCTAAATTGACCTTGCCCTGGCAAGGTCCCCTTTATCTCCCAGAGTGCCTTGATTTAGGTCCACATTCAAATGTCACCCTGCTACATATAAAACAGAAAGTGAACTCAGCATTTGGCAGCAATATAGGCATAGTGGCAATCTTAAGCAGGGACTAGATAAATCTCTCCATATACTCTCTGAAACAAAATTATATATCTGAAATATCAGAATTAGGAGAATGAAATAGGGGAAGGACAGAACTTGAGATCAGCTTCCTGTTGGATACTCCTAGAGGCTTCCCCCAAAGGAGGAGTAACGGCAATGGATTTCATATTCTAAAGAGCCCACCAGAACTCCTGGGTTTCACTATAAATGTGTGAGAATTATACAACATGTTGGTTTTTAAGGCGGAACAACTAGTTGCATCAATATAAGTAAATTGTTGCTTCAGAAAAATACACCACATTTAGCATAAAGCTTTAAGTCCTCGTTAGGATACCACCACATTATCTGGTTTGATATGCATACATGTGCCCACTTGTTTAAACTACTCTTTTACGTATTACTCCCATGAAATACAAGGAATCTAGCTAGCTGTCATAGCTACAGCTGTGGATATGGCTATCTATCTAATCAGCTATACCTTCTCAGGAAAATGGCAAATGAGAAAGAACCAAACAGACAGGAGAAGGTACATGTTGTAGAAGAAGGCAGAGAAGGGGCCAAAACTTCTGCTTATGTTGCTTACAGATGTTCTCAGCACACCTTCCCTACTGTGAAATCTTCCACTATCCAGATCTGTGCTGTCTTATATGGTAGCCACTAGCTGTATGTGGTCATTAAAATGCAAATTAATTAAAACTAAATAAAATTTAAAATTCGTTTCTTCAGTCCCATTAGCCCCATAACTAGGGGGTTATCATATTGGACAACACAGACTAGATCCCTTTAGATCATCATAACCAACACTATGATACTGCACTACTTGGGACATTCTGATGAATGCACGTCTCAAATAAAAGTATAATTGCATGCATCTATAAATTATGGATATTTAGAGTTATTTATGATAAAATGAAACAATCTAAATCCTTAAGATATGCAACTTGGTTAATGATAGTTTCTGACTCAAGAACTTCATATGCAAACATACATGCTTTTATAAATTAATTAAAACCGTCAGTAGTTTTTAGCTTTTCCTTCAGTTAAAATAAGACCAAGGCCAAAATAATTGAAGCAACAGAAAAGTTAATTGTCTCACACAAAATAACCCAAAGAAAAACAGTCCCCAAGGTCTGATATGGTGGCTCCAGTGTAGGATTAAGTACCTCCCATTCTCGAATCAGGCTTCCACTAATGATCGAAGTAGGATTGTCAGAAGGAAGAAGAGAAAGAAAATGGGGCATGCAGACTCTAACAGTTACAGCTACCAATTCAGTTAACATCCTATTGTTCAGAGCCAAATAACATTACCCGCTTTGGACGCCCGGAAGACTGACGGACTTACTCTTTAGTTAGCTGGACACAGACTCGACCAACACTTCTCCTTCCAAGACAAGACGGCAAGAGACACTGGGGGGACGACTACAAGTATTGCCTCATTGCTCTGTCCATTTTCGTTTTCCACTCAAACTTTTCCTTTCACTAATTACTATTCCCCTACCTGTTAACTAGAACATGAGACCAGTGACTTCATGCTGAAATTTCACTAAACATATAGAATTAGCAGAACTACAGGGGTCTCCTTTCAATTGGTGGATATTACTTCTGTATGTAGTGCTGATGGGCTCCTAAACTTTAAAGAGCTACTTAAGGAAATGTCATGGATCATGGTAAGAGAAGCCAGTAAAAATAACAGACTAAATTATTTATTTTGTTTGCAAGGGAAAAAATAAGTAGAAAAATCTCCCAAGTCAGAGGTATAACATGTTTTCCTAAGTATACAGCCTCTAAAACAGTTGCTGTTGATCATTTCTGAAGTCTAAAGAGCAGTCGTTGGTCTAATCAGCTCTAGTGAGTAAGGATTTGTCCGTTGATCAGGGGAATGCTGACTTTCTACATTTGAAAATCAAAATACCTGCTTAGACAATAGAATGTTGATAGATACGTGTTTGGGTTGGAAAATTTGAAAAAGGGCAGTGGTCTATTTAAGAATTGGATAGATGGGGCGCCTGGGTGGCTCATTCAGTTAAGCGGCCGACTTCGGCTCAGGTCATGATCTCACGGTCTGTGAGCTCAAGCCCCGCATCGGGCTCTGTGCTGACAGCTCAGACCCTGGAGCCTGCTTCAGATTCTGTGTCTTTCTTTCTCTCTCTGCCCCTCCCCCGCTCACACTCTGTCTCTCTCTGTCTCAAAAATAAATAAACGTTAAAAAAATTTTTTTTTTAAAGAATTGGATAGAAACATAATTCACTGTAAAACAATGTTACTTCATTATTCTTCTATTACACTTTTCCTAATGGAAATTATTCCTTATTGAGGCCAGATTCAGTTCCCTCCCATTCATTTCTTAATGTTCTTAACTTCTGTTTCTTGTCTTCATTTTCTACATAGAAGTCATCTGTTCTTTAACAATATTAAGCATCTCACGGTAAAAATATTAATTATTTTATGAAGTTACTAGTAAAGGGAGATAATTTTTAAACTATTCGAAAGACAAATTTTACACAGCATTCCTTTCCTTTCAGGTCTGGAGTTAGATAATTCATTCACTTACTTTCTTACTGAAGAAATATTTGCTTAGTTAATAGCTTGTCCTAGACTTCATGTTGAGGAAAGTAAGGATTCTTCATGTAGCTTTTGGCTTTTATTTATACACAGGCTCCTAGCATCTATTGCCAAGCAGTGAAAAAGTAAATTTGGGGTATTTACAATACACCTAGAATCTTTATATTTATTGAGAGTTAGTTTTGCACCAACAGCATAGCAATAAGACTAAAGAGAATGGGAAAAAATTACGTAATTTATGTTAAGCATGAGAGGTAACAGTAAAAGACTAACAAAAACGTTGCTAATTACAAATGTTAGGTTCCCTACCCAGGGTGATAGAAAGCCACAACGTTCTTAGTATTGGAGGCAAAAACTTTATTCAATATTTTTTTCTAAATTAAAAGGTAAAAATGTTTATCTTTAGAGGAACACACCTCTTTCTAAATATAAATAAACTTGATTGATTGATAGATAATAGATACAATTTAAAAACTCCAAGAGTAAAACTTTATATAGAAAGTCTTGAAATAATATCAGTTATTGATTCAAAGTTATAGTTACAATTTATCTTTAGAAGAAAGACCTGGGCACCTGGATGGATCAGTCAGTTAAGTGTCTGACTTCAGCTCAGGTCGTGATCTCTCAGTTCATGAGTTTGAGCCCTGCACTGTCAGTGCAGAGCCTGCTTGGAATTCTCTCTCTCCATCTCTCTCTGCCCCTCCCTCACTCATGCTCTCTCTCTCAAAATAGATAAGTTTAAACTTAAAAAAATTTTAAAGAAATAAATTAAAACAAAAAAGACGGACCATAAAATTCCACTCCAAATATGAAACAATCGGTACTTCTTCAAGTTACACAACAGGCAATCAATAAATATTTATTGAGTGAATAAAAGGTATTTCACTTAATTTGAATACTACCTGATTTCAATCAGCACTTAACGAACTATTTAAGACTTCTGTCTATAATTAGTGAGATAAAAAAAAAGTCTACAACATTGATTTTGCCCAAAATATTAACTTTGAAAACTCACTTTTTATCTAGCAGGGTTTATAAGCATTTAAGCAGATTATATTGGCTCTATTGCCTAATTTCAACTGCCAATGACTTCAAATTTCAAGAGATAGATATTATACTGTGCAAGTTTGGAGCCAGTTTAAGGGAAGCTATGATTACATTTCCACTACAATGCTTTACGAATGGGGACCATTTTATGGGGCACCTGAGTGGCTCAGGCAGTTAAGCCTCTGACTTCAGCTCAGGTCATGATCCCAAGGTTTGTGAGTTCAAGCCCCGTGTGGGACTCTGTGTTAGCTAGGAGCCTGGAGCCTGCTTCAGATTCTATGTCTCCCTCTCTCTCTGCCCCTCCCCTGCTCCCCTGCTCACACTCTGTCTCTCTGTCTCTCTCTCAAATAAAGATAAAAAAAAGAAAGAATGGGGCCCATTTTATTTCAGGACCTATAATAGGTATGAAAGATCAATGAGATGTGATACCTGAGGTATCAGCATCCTTTTCAAGTGAAAAAGAATCTCCTGATTAAATATAAAAGAACTAGATAAAAATCAACTTAAAATACATTTTTGTATTTATTTATGATATTTTCTCTAATAAACTTTATTTCCTGGGGTGCCTGGGTGGCTCAGTCGGTTAAGCCCCTGACTTTGGCTCAGGTCATGATCTCATGGTTCATGGGTTGGAGCCCTACATCGGGCTCTGCGTTGACAGCTCAGAGCCTGGAGCCTGCTTCTGATTCTGTGTCTCCCTCTCTCTCTGCCCCTCCCCTGTTCACGCTCTGTCTCTTAATAATAAATAAACGTTAAAAAAATTTTTTTTTAATTTTATTTCCTTACTTTTCCTTTGTAATAACTATAAATTTTACCTAAAGTAATCTCAATTCCTATTCTGTGCAAATATCTATGCACAGGCATTATTCGGTAAATGTTTTTGAAATCTCTTGGAATTCAATTATTGCCCTTCTTAATTTTTAGCAGCAGCAAATAAATGCAAAATCAAATATTTCCTATTCTGTTAAACATATCCTTCTTTATTTATTTTCTCTTTTAACTTTTTTAAAAGAAGAACGAAGCAGACACTCTTCATTGCCTTCCCAAGAGCCAATTCCATTTGTCCCTTTATCTTACATGGTAGAATTCCACTTTTGTTTGTTTCTACCTAATTAGATGTGCATCCCGAGGGTCTGATATAGGAAGAAAGGTTGGCGTGACTTATTACTGAAAAACAAAGCTTGAAGGAAGGTTTGGGGCTTAAGGATAAAGTTTCCTCCTTATTACAAAGAAACAGAAGAAACGAAGGCTCTCTTCACCAACGGATACATCAAACCTGGAGAGAGTCAAGGCAGCCTCTCTGTGGCGATGAGGAGAGAGAAAGGAAATAACAGGATATCTGAAAACTTGATCACATTGCTGAGCCACCAGATTAACTTACCATGGAACGACCCTGCCTATGTACAATATTTCGCATGAGATAATCACTTTTTCAAGGCTTAATGCCTGTTAAGTAGAGATTTTTCTATTCTTTATAGCAGAAATTATTCTAACAGATATAAAACACTATGAACAATGAATTCCAATAAGTGGCATACATCAACCGGCAAGCAGTTTTACATTTATTCAAAAGAAGAAAACGCAAATTTGTTGATTTAGTTCTACTAGCGGATTCTTGAATTAAGTCCAATTATTCCTTATCATTCATTTAAGTAAATGAAGTCAGTGATGTTCATTGTATAATATTTTCTTAGTGCCTTTTTCTCCTATTTTTACATCATATTCCAAATCAATCCATATTCATGTTTAATATAATGCTTCTAATATAAAGCCACTATATGATCTAAATTAAAAAATGACAGATTTCTTAAGAATTGGTATTTTTCATCTATTTCCCCAAATATTGAATAGATACATAAGGTAATGCACGTGTTAGAAGAGGGGAGATATTTTCAGAGCAGCATAGTTATAAAAAGAATAGAGAATAACCTCAGGATATATAGGTATAATATAAAATCAAATTTGGTGTGATTTTAGGATATTCAATTTTAGTGAAGTGTTTATTTTTTACGACATGAGTTAATTTCTTATAAACAATATTTATTGCAGTGCTAATACAGGAAGGAAACAGAATCAAAATCACCTAGAGAACTTTTTAACATCATAGTAATAACTTTTAGGCACATTCTTTCTTCTCCTAGCCCCCACTCCTCAAGTTCAAAACCATCAATTTATTGACTGAAAGAAAAAATACCGTTTCTATTTCTTAACACCAGTCTACTATAACCAGAAGGTTTTGAAAATGTATATAAGCTCTTGGTGAGTTTAATCAGTCATGACATTTTATTAGAGGGAAAATAAAAATATTTTTAAATGCACATGATCTCTCCAAATATAGAACTTCAAATCTAAAAAAAAATGTGTGAGTTCATTTATTATATGAAACAAAAATAGGCTCACCAAATATTATTAATGAAAATGATTAGGGATTAGGAGAAAACATGTATCTGGGTAAGTATATGTATGTATCACGCACCATGCATTTCTGTGTGATATATTGTAATTGCAAGTGATTTATAATTTTATATAACATCTTACTATACCTTTGAGTATAAATATTACTTTATGCATATGTAATGCTAACCATACCTACATTATAAGAATTTCCAGTTCCCATGGATTTGGATATTCTTTAGAGAATTTGACAGCAGCATACCTCTCAAACATAATTCATTAATGTGAGTTTTAAATGAAGTAGGACTTCTACAAGTCAAATAAAATAAATTAAGGAGAACAGGCCCAAAGAAAATTAGTGTGATCAGTAGATTACATGTCTGCTTTTCTATTCCTATGAGCTTTTAAATTGAATTAGCTCTTAGAGCATATGTTACTAGAGAAATTGTCCTGCACAGACATATTCTCTAGTATATTTTAAAATGTCCTTCTTAGCATATCTACAGATCTAAATTAGGAGAAGATGTAAACATAGAATTGGCATATGCCAGTGTAAGAAATTAATTCACGAGGGAAAATTTTTGTCTTTGTCTTTCTACTTGGTAGTCGTGAAATGTGTTGGGATTGTTTGTTTTGTTTTCACTCCTTGGCATGACTCATTTAGCATTTCCTACAAAGAATAGCTCTAAATACTAAAAAACGTTTTCCAAGTAAAAGTCCTGTTGTGCTTGTTTTAATAAACAGATAAGGATCATTTGTACTTAGCAGAATTTATTTGCATATAAACAATTAATGTGTTAAAGTTGTTCAATCTGCCATTTTCACATGAAGAATGATAAGTATACATTCTGCAATTTTATTGCCGGTACTGTTTTTGTTTCTGTTAAGGCATTCTTTGTCATATTCCTTCAGGAAGTATTTGAAAAGGAAAGAAACAGGGGAAAGAAAGGAAGAAAGAGGGAGAAGGAGGAAGAAGCAGCCAGAAAAGAACATAGTAATACCCTCCCTTCTCTTTTGCAATAGTACCACTTTGACACTTATCCCCCCTTTGTTGAAATGCTCACTAAACATCCAGAAAATGGCATAAAATGAAAGCAGTTCAGGAAGCTGGCCCTACTTTCACAAAAACGGAGTTTGTTTTCGCTTTCATATAGATCAATGTGCATTTCCTTCAGTTTAGAAGTAAGAATTCTGTAAGGGAAATGTTCTAGGTTACATTTTTAAGAGAAATAAATTTGGAAAGTCAATTCTGCCAGGGAGTAAAGAAAATTAAAAGCAAAGGATTTGACTCAGGTCTACACAGGGACTTTTATTTATTCATTGCATTAACACGCTCCTTTATACAAAAGCAAACACATGTTTCACCAGTGGATTCCCGACCTCCTGAGGGAACGTTTTCTTGCAACACCTGCTTCAAACAATCATTCTCAGTTTTTGTAAGGAAAGCTTTCTGTCCACAAGTTGAAAGTTGACTTGGGACAAGTCTTGGCATACATGTCCTGTTAAGTATAAAGAACTCTTCATGTACAATTGCCATTTCAAAATACGTTATGAGGATGGTGATGCATTTTCCCAAGCAAAACCTCCTGTATCTTTAGGATGCTCTGTATTTCAGGGGTGCCTGGGAGGCTCAGTTGATTAAGCATCTGACCTCAGCTCAGGTCACCATCTCACAGTTTGTGACTTCAAGCTCCGTGTTGGGCTCTTGTGCTGATAGCTAGAGCCTGAACCCTTCTTCAGATTCTGTGTCTTTCTCTCTGACCCTCCCCTGCTTGTCCTCTGTCTCTCTCGCACGTGCACAAACATAAATAAACATTAAAAATTTTAAATAAAAAAAACTAAAAAGGATACTCTCTATTTCATTTCCTCCTTGACTTTCCACCGACTTCCTGGATTCTGTAGTCCCAAAACTTCACCTTGGCATCCCAGGCCTGTAACAACCTAGTCACAACCTACCTACCTTCATTTCCTGCCACTCTCCGCAAAACTGCCTGTGTTTACACCTCAACTGACCTTCTCATCCAACTCTGCACATGCCAGGCCCTTTCAGAAACCCATGACTGGATGCCTGCTCTGCCTGAAATTCTCTTCTCTACATGTAGTGCCTACTCCCCACCATCATACCACCAAGGGCAAGATCCTTGGCTCATTTATTTTTGTAGCCCATGTGCCATAAGCTTGCTCAGATTTTAAGCCACCCCAATAGCAGCGTATGCTCACCTCCACAGAATGGCCTAGGTATAATAGTATTTGTAAGCAAATCAAAAGAAGGAGAGAAGAAGGG
This sequence comes from Leopardus geoffroyi, assembly GCF_018350155.1. Taxonomy (NCBI): domain Eukaryota; kingdom Metazoa; phylum Chordata; class Mammalia; order Carnivora; family Felidae; genus Leopardus; species Leopardus geoffroyi. The sequence goes on along the minus strand of NC_059327.1, from coordinate 23,123,341 downwards.
ACAGTTCATTCACTTATTCACTCATTTATTCATCCAATATGTATTAGGCAGCTACCATGCCCTAGGGATGAGCAGGTGGGAGAAGACAGTGGTAAACAAGATGGAACCCTACCTGGAACTGACAGTCTAATCGGAGAAACAGATTAGGAATACAAAACTTAAAAGCAGACACTTCCTGGTTACAGTCAGGCTCTCTTCACAGAGTGGCCCTGCTTTCCTGAGAAGTCAGAATCCTCTCTGCACAAAGCAGTATACAAATATACATGCGGATACTATTCAGATACTTTTCAGATTGTTGCAAAACCATCCAAGTATTTGCCTAAACTCTTATTTAAAATTGTGTGTGTGTATTAGTTTTTAGCAAGCAAACTATCAACGAGGATTAGCAATTTTATGAAAGGTCTTCTTAAGTAACAATAGCATGAGAAATACTATTTCTAAAACAGATCTGTTGCAGATAAATGACTACTATTCTTTTAATTCAATCACAGTTGGAAAAGGTGTACAATTAACTTGTTTCAAATTTTCAGTTGGTTGGAAAATAATAATTTTATCTTCTCAGTATGGAATGAGGTGTCCAATGACCTAATTTGATCCTCATCTTTTTGTTCTGTTATAAATTTCTTATAAATAGCAAGAATACAGTGTCACAAAAATAAAAACTTCCAAATATACTTTGATTACAATGATAACTATAATTAAAATGAATTCAAGAGCTTAATAATTACATAATACATACAAGCAATCTAACAAGAAGCCTTTGATTTTTTTTTTCAGGATGGTTATTGGCATATAATTCATTCCATGAATTAAAAGGGGCCTAAACTTAAATGTATACATTGTTCAAGAATGAAAAATTCTGAATTTTGTTGTGTTCTGGTCTGTATTCATTTTACTCATTCTCCAAAAGAAAATATTTTATATTCATTTCATATTTGCAAACATACCTAGCCCAGGCAGGTAAACTTATCATAACAAATGGTGTGGAAAATATGTTTGACCAAGGTGAATGTCACTGCTTAAGGGATTTAAACTAAACTATAAATTTGAGAATATGAATCATATTTAACCTTGAAAACAACTTGAGTTAAGCTTTTAAAGCTTTTATTTGAACCATTCATATTTTTAAACCAGATATAAAGACCTCAAACTCTCCTACATAACATTTCTATTTATTCATATTGTTTTCAAAAACATTTATTTACTTCTCTACTATATATGTAAGTAGGTAACCCGTGACTTAGGAACAACAGAACAGGGATATAAAAATAACTAATATTTGGCAAATGCCTCATATGAGCTTTATCTATAGTAATAAGGCACATGCACAAATTATACCATAAGAACAAAAGCAGTTGAAAAAGTATTACTGCATTCGGAAGAGGAGAAAAGCCTTAGTTTAAAGATCTCAGCAGCAATGGGTTCTGCTCATTTAATTATACAAAATGATTCTGCAATATTCAAGAGGAAATAGTCCAGGGGAAAAAGATATTACACTTTTACCTCCCATCCCCATGCACGATCCTGAAGGGGCCAGACTGCTGGCTGGGATTCAGCTCAAGTTACATAACCCTAGGCAAACCTGTGTCTCAGTTTTCTCATCTGAAAATGGCATAAAAGTAGTACCTATATTAAAGGACTGTGAAGATTAAAAAAATGTGTCTAAGGCACTTGGAATCGTATACAATCCAGCAGCTCTGGAACTGGAACTATTATCATAGGTCAGTGCTCTTAACTTGCCATGATAACACCTCTACCAATAACAGCAATGTTCCTACACTGAAATGCTACTGGTTTTGGTACTATTTCTTCATCAGCATGACACTTTATTCCTGACTCGCCCTGCCTGTTTAGATAATGGACATCCTCTTACTATTTTCAATGGCCAAAATTCCTGGAGAAGATGTTCCCATGGTTTAGCTACATGAAGTTTAGCTACTTCAAAGCATTGTTTTAATGACCAATGTGAGGCAAAAATTTGAAGAGTGAACACTAATATATCTTACAATACACCTGAATTGCAAAATCTATTCTTTTTTTTATTTTTTTAACATTTATTTAATTTTGAGAGAGAGAGAGAGAGAGAGAGAGAGAGAAACAGAGTGCGAACAGGGGAGGGGCAGAGAGAGATGGAGACACATAATCCACAGCAGGCTCCAGGTTCTGAGCCATTAGCACAGAGCCCGAAGCAGGGCCCGAACTCACAGACTGTGAGATCATGACCTAAGCCGAAGTTAGACGCTTAAATGACTGAGCCACCCAGGCACCACTGCAAAATCTATTCTAAAAAGGCTGAAACATAACAGTTGATTAAATGTATAATAAATATGCTAAAAAATATTTTTAAAGGAGAATCACATCACTCCATTTAAATGTTATTGTGACTAAGCAATAATAGGAAAGTTTTTTTTTTAACTCTCTTCTACAACTTTGAAATTTGGAGTTCTAAATCTTTACTTTGCAGAGGGAGAGTTGCTAACAACTAATCCAAAGCCTCAAGTCAATGTCAAACACATCAAGAGATCCCACATACCATCAGTAAAACAAACCAGCTTCACAACCATGAAGTTCTATGATTTTTTTCTTATTTCAGAGCTGCACAGCTCCTAAAATTATCATTTCCGTTCAAGTCTTCTGCTCCCTAGCAGTTAACTTCAGAGAGAATTTTGAGCTGCTTTGAGGAAATTCTGCTGGGTTCTGTATCTTTGTGGTTTCTCATTCCAATAAAGCAAAAACAGCCTGAACTGGGTTTATTTTAAGCTAGATATACAGAGGAAAGATGACTCAAAAAAATGTGTTGCAATAAGAATTCCCAGATAAAGAAATAGATTCACACCAAAAAGTGTTTTAAAGTGGCATTACAACCGGCACACTTCGTCCTTTTAGTGGAGATTATTTAATGCCTGCCACGGAAGTTTGCCACGTAAAACGATAAATACTGGGAGTAGAGATGGAACTTGAGGGGTGTGTGGCTGTCTGGAACCTAAATTAGACAAGGAGGTCCGAATGAAGCATTTGACAGCAAAGCCTAATATCTTCCAGGCAAGTCACCCTGATTCCAATAATATAGTACATTTCTTCTCTGAAGTTTCCAGTGTGACTGGGAAGAGAAACCATCATAGCATTCACAGAAGACATTCAGAATGAAGACAATTATCAGAAATATGGAAGAGTGTTTGAATACATTTTAATATAATTTTATGCGTAGACAGGCACCCTAAAGTAGTTAGATCCAAAACACTAGTGATGACACCTTCGTAACTGCCACACTTTGGATTTTTGACAAATCGGGACTGACTCGCTCTTCATTTTACCATCTATTAGAGTATTTTCAATGTGTTAAGCAACGTTTTAAGCACTTCCATTAACTCATCTCAAACCGTATAACAATCCTGTGTACTATCAAACAGTACTTGGCAAATAATGAAACAATACAAACAAAAACAAAACACTGACACACAGCATAGTCAAATAACTTGTGCAACACTCACGACTAGGAAATGCCAGCATAAAGATTTTAAACTCAGCTAGTCTACACATGAGGCCCATATCTACAAGCATCATTTTCTTTAAAGTTTATTTATTTTTGACAGAGGTGAGCCCAACCTTTTTTTTTTTTTTTAAGTTTATTTTTGACAGAGAGAGTGCAAGTGTGAGCTAGGGAGGGGCTAGAAGAGAGAGGGAGACACAGAATCTCAAGCAGGCTGCAGGCTCCGAGCTGTTAGCACAGGGCCTGACACAGGGCTCGAACTCACGAACCGTGAGATCATGACCTGGGCCAAAGTCGGATGCTTAACCGACTGAGCCACCCAGGTGCCCCTACAAGCATTATTTTCTTATAATTGCTCTCAGGATTTTTCATAATCTCACCTTAGGCAAAATATGAGAAGCTAGTGCAGAATTGTGGTGAATGCATAGAATACTTATCTATAAAAATAATATTTTCTGCTGATGGCTCGACTTGGCCATGTATAATCAACCATTTCCCTAACACAGAGAAAAAACAGAGGCCTAGTTATCTTTGACATTTATAACCATGGACCTTATTTTACCACACAATATAAGCAGTTATCTTAAAATTGCTACTTCTCAAACATGTTTCTATCTTAATACTCTAGCAGCTAAAAAATTGGACCAAAATTCTCACTGGCAGCCTTCTACTCTACAACTAGGCAATATAAGTTGTTATAATATACATTTTTCTACTTATAAACTTGATAAAGCTATTTTTCACTTTGCCTAAAATAAAATCGGGCCTGTTAACATTTAATGTTTTCAGAGTTGACTTGTATGCAAAAACATTTTTCTCCTTGCTTAAATAAACATAGTTACCACATTATTTTAGCATTTCTCTTTCTCCAGTAAGCTTTTGACCTGAAATATTCCCCATGCACCCTCCCCCTGGTCTCCTGGGTCTCTGACCCACCCTGCCCTGCCTTCTTCCCTTTGGTATAACTCACCCAGAATGAAGTCAGTATTGTTAGTAAAGCATTTTCTGAGAGGTGGTGTCTACCCAAGTTTACTCATGGTGGGCTTCAGAGCATCTTAAAGGTCAGATAGGTTCTAACTTCAAACAGACATGGGTATCTAACACAGTGATAGGCACAATAATTCACCCCTTGCCCCCAAAAGATATCCACATCCTAATCCCAGGACCTGTAAATATGTCACTGAACTTGGCAAAAAGAACTCTGCCAATGTCACTGAATTAATGGTAATGATATAGGGAGAGTATTCTAGGTTATCAGAGTGGCCATAATGTAATTGAGGGTCCTTATAAGATGGATGCAGGGGGATCAGAGTCAGGGCAAGAAGCTGCGAGGATGCAAGAAAAGAAGGGAAGGGATTTGAAGATGCAACACTTTTGGCTTTTGAAGACGGAAGGGGGCCAAGAAGTGAACCCAGGAGTATGGCAATCTTTGGAAGCTGGAAAAGGTAAGGGAGCCTTCAGAAGCAGACAGCTCTCCTGACTTTATTTTAGCCAACTGAAACCCATTTTAGATTTCTGCCCTCTCAAACTGTGAGGAAACAAATTTGCATTGTTATAAGCAATAAGTTTGCGAGAATTTGTTAGAGTAGGAAAATAAGAAAAGTATCTATAACCTGGAACATAGTTTCAAGGAAAAAAACAAAAGAAAATGCAAAAGGCAATGTTAAAAATGACTGACCATTTCCTTTAGAATACAATTCTCACCTTTTTATCTTAAGCACCTCGTGTCTGCCCAATAAATCGTGAATATTATATAGTGAGGTCCAGGGATGAACACTCAGCTTCTCCTGATGAGGGAACTAGTGAGAATGTTTACATCATGAAAAGCAGAATACAGTCTTCCTACGAGTCTGATCCAGATTCCCCGTCTCACGCTGTCCTGAAAACCATTCTCTGAGCGCCTGCAGTTTTCCTGACCCAGGTATCCTGTACTGGGGACAGCTGGGCCCTCCTGCCAGAGCCCTTTAATATTAACCTCTGAAGATTATATGGTTCCTCGTTCAGGATGTCTGACGGTTGATTTCGCTGAAGGTTCACCTTCTCATTGCGAGTGCTTGCCAGTGGCTCTGTCTGTTGACACAGGCTGGCTTTTGTTTGTGGTCTTGGCCCTTGAGGTACACATTGTCCTGTCCCGCCCTCAGCTCTACAACCTGTGCATCTTTCTGTCTCTCACGTCTTTGTTTCTTGCTGTCATCAGCCTCCTTTCTGTCCATGCTCAAATAATGGCAAAGGTTTTCGTTTTATCCTTTCTGTGACAAGAGGCCAGGCCTGATTGGGGATCTAATTCCATCACTTGCCAAGCCAGTGAAATTCTGCTGTAAGGCAATCAGACAACTCTGTAAACTTAGCTTTGAATGTTACTAGTTCGTATGCTCTAGAACAGTACTGAAACCCTGTGGCTGCAATCTATTTGTCATCCTGAACCTTCTGTTTCCCACATTTCACTGTAAGTTCGTAATAAATAACTTAAACTGTATGTTTATGTTAAATGAGACTGAACACTAGAAACTAATAACTATTCCTTAAGAAGAATCACATCACTCCATTTAAATATCTTCTAGTTAGGGGCGCCTGGGTGGCGCAGTCGGTTAAGCGTCCGACTTCAGCCAGGTCACGATCTCGCGGTCCGTGAGTTCGAGCCCCGCGTCGGGCTCTGGGCTGATGGCTCAGAGCCTGGAGCCTGTTTCCGATTCTGTGTCTCCCTCTCTCTCTGCCCCTCCCCCGTTCATGCTCGGTCTCTCTCTGTCCCAAAAATAAATAAACAAAAAAAAAATAAAATAAAAATAAATAAATAAATATCTTCTACTTATATATACTTACTAGTTTATATACTTACAATGGATTTTATACATTTATACTTTCTTAGGCTTAGTTTTTTTTTTAAATGCAAGAATTCTTTCCAAATTCTACATTATAAATTAGATGCCTCTCTCCTAAATACAAAGGTCTAGTTCCTTTTTTTTTTTTTTTTGGTCTAGTTCTTTCAATGCAAAATATATTTCGCTCAAAATTAGGTTTGAAAATATCTCATTGTCTCCATTTGGCTCCATAGATATTCCCCAAAATTTAATAAAAACAAGTTACAAATTATTTTAAATATTAATCTACTGTTTAATAATTTTAAATATTTTACACTTAAATATATATCATACAGCATTATGAAGAATGAGTGGATGAAGAGAGCAGACCTGTATCAAAATGCCCCAGTGGAAATGTACAGGCATTCAAAGTCCAATAAGTTTAGAAATCATTTTATAAAGGCCATAATACATGAGGTATGGCCATCGTGCAAATGAGTGATGAATGAACGTCACCATTTAGGGTCATTCATTTTCTCCACCGTTTTATCTTTTTTCCAGCTTTCTTGAAGTATGGTTGACAAAAAAAATTGTATATATTTAGATAGTATAACAAAATTTTTAAGGGGTACAAGGTGATTTGATATGTAGGACACATCAGATTCCTGACATGGTAGCCTCAGGATGCTGTTCCAAGAGAGCACAGGAAGAAACTGCAAGGATTCTTGAGGCCAAGACTCAGAAGTGACTATGTCATTTTTACCCTATCATGTTGGTCAAAGCAATCAGAAAGTCTGCCCAGATTCACAAAGCGTGGAAAGAGACCCCACTTCTTGGCAGGAAAGGCTGCAAAATATTATGGCTATGTTGTTCCATCTACCACACACGGGGAACTCCCACCCTTGTGAAGTGTGATTATTTTTATAACAGCCTGTTTATTATTTTTAGCACATAGTAAAAGACAAACATCAAGTTTAGCAGTTGAGTTTGTGTCTGATCTTTTGTTTTCTGTTCCTTGGAATGGATATGAAGAAATAAACATGGGGAGAAAAAGAGAGCAGACATACTATCTTCACATAAAAAGAAGTTCTACTTCACAATATTGCAGGAAAATAATTTAGAAGTTACCATTTGTTTAAAACAAAAACTGAAAGTATAGTTTCATGGAGAGAGAACAAGGCATTGTTATCTTCTCAAATTGAATTATTGGTTGCAAATAATAGAAATGACACAGAAATGGATAATTTGTTGGAGGGAATTAGCTCACAGAAAATTCTGGGGAACCAAAGCTGAAAGCCAGTCAGGAACCAAGAAATGATAGGCAGCCAAGTTCACACCAGAGCAGTCAATTTAGGACCTAGTGGTCTCATCATGGTGTAGACTCAGAGAGCCTTGTCCCAAAGAGAAAAGCTAGCCTAAAAATAACAACCGACTATTACAGTATCCTTCAATATAACACCTTGGGTAAATTTGTCAAGTCTCACTTCATCTGGTCCTTTATATAGGAGATTATACATACATATACATATACATACACATACTCATACACATACACATACACATATATGTAGTGAGCCACATATGTGTGTATATAATATATATAATGATACATATGCATTCTGATATATATATAATGGCATACAAGCAATGATATATATGCATGTGTACAAGAAAACCAGAGAAAGAGACTATGTATATTATTTAAACTATAAACGTTTTAACATTGCTGACTAGGCTAAATAAAAATGTACAACTAAGTAAATTTGGTTCAAAAGCTTAACCTATTTGCATTTTTTACACCAAAATATGAGTCCATGTTTGTATCAGTCTGCTCAAACTAATATAACAAAATGCCATAGACTAAATGGCTTAAACAAGAGATAGCTATTTTTCATGGTTCTGGGAGCTGAAAAGTCCAAGATCAAGGTGCCAGCAGGTTTGATTCCTGGTGAGGTCTTTCTTCCTGGCTTGCAAACAACTGCCTTTTCCCTGTGTCCTCACATGGTGGAGGGAGACAGAGCCCAGGCCTCTCTTCCTCACCTTATAAGGACACTAAACCCATCTGTTAGGCACAACTTCATGGCCTCATCTAAGCCTAATTGCCCCCCAAAGACCCCATCTCCAAAAACCATAACATTGGGGGATAGAGTGTCAATGTGTAAATTTGAGGTGGCAGGGGCGGGGGGGAGCTCAAACATTCCATCCATAACAAAGTTAAACCGGGAAAGAAGAAATGGTTATATATTTTTCATTGAACTCGTATTTTATATCTCAACAAGTAAGGGAAAACTTGAAATGAGGAGTTTCTCATAATTCTTCTATAATAAATATAGATATTAAACTTCACCAGTCCTTCAAGGCATCTTTGTCCTAATCTATCATATTCTTCTCACTCTGATGGGAAGCTACTGAAAATCTGCCAAGAAATCAAAGTTTTAAAAATATGATATTAATTTGTAGTTTATACATGTAAAAATCTTATGAAAAAAATTATTACAGGGGCACCTGGGTGGCTCAGTCAGTTGGGCGTCCGACTTCGGCTCAGGTCATGATCTCACCGTTCGTGGGTTCGAGTCCCACGTTGGGCTCTGCGCTGAGCGTTCACAGCCTAGAACCTACTTTGGATTCTGTGTCTCCCTCTCTCTCTGACCCTACCTGGCTCACACTCTGTCTTTCTGTCTCTCTCTCTCTCTCTCTCTCTCTCAAAAATGAAAAAACATTAAAACAATTTTTTAAAGAATTATTGGGGCGCCTGGGTGGCGCAGTCGGTTAAGCGTCCGACTTCAGCCAGGTTACGATCTCGCGGTCCCGGAGTTCGAGCCCCGCGTCAGGCTCTGGGCTGATGGCTCAGAGCCTGGAGCCTGTTTCCGATTCTGTGTCTCCCTCTCTCTCTGCCCCTCCCCCGTTCATGCTCTGTCTCTCTCTGTCCCAAAAATAAATAAACGTTGAAAAAAAAAACATTAAAAAAAAAAAAAAAGAATTATTATACTGTAGAATAAAATAATTCAAATAAATGCGTACCAATAGCAGATATCTATAACTTCCCCTTAGATATTATTAAATTTGTTCCCTAAAAAGAATCATTAAAGCACACGCCTTCATAATAACAGCAACAACCACTACTTGAAGAATGGCTACTATTTACTAAGAGGCTATAAGTGTCCATCTCTCTGCAGTTAAACATAACTAGCACAGAATACCGAGCATGAAAGAAGCATCTAGCTCAACAGTGCGCAGCTAAATTACAGTCTCAAAACCAGTGAGTCTGACTCTGTGACTCCTGTTCTTTTTTTTTTTTTTAATAATTAATTTTCTTTTTTTTTTATTTCTTTTTTTTTAACATTTATTTATTTTTGAGACAGAGAGAGACAGAGCATGAACAGGGGAGGCGCAGAGAGAGAGGGAGACACAGAATCGGAAGCAGGCTCCAGGCTCTGAGCCATCAGCCCAGAGCCCGACGCGGGGCTCGAACTCATGGAGCTTGAACTCATGGACCGCGAGATCGTGACCTGAGCTGAAGTCGGACGCTTAACCAACTGAGCCACCCAGGCACCCCTGTGACTCCTGTTCTTTATCCTGCACTGTGCCTTCTTGCCAGGGGACTAGATCTAGAGTCAGATTTGGGTACTAGGGAAAAGCATAGGTTAGCAGGCTAGTGGAATCTCTACCCAATGTGCAATTCACCTTTAATAGAACTTTAAACACAAAAAATAACTTTTTCTATGTTACAAAAATAACTTTTATAATATAATGATTAGTTTAAAACATAGCTTATGACCTTCCTCTGCTCATTCCAGCTCACATACAAAGATCTGTGTAAATCTTTAGAAACGAATTTGTAGACAGAAAGAATGCCCTAACTTTTGTAATTTTCACAGAACTTGGGACGGCATTTCATATTCATTCATTCATCCATTCGTTTACCAAATGTTTCTTGAATGACTGCCATATGTCACCAACCACAATGTTAGGTTTTGTTTTTTTAATCTGCGTCTCTTTAGGTAGCACTAGAGATAACAGCAAAAATCTGAAGCTCACTTTTAGTCTAGAACATAGATGCAATTCTCTCAACCACTAAAGTGACTTAATCCCTATTAAAGGCAGAATTTATTTCTGTCTAATGTTCCATTTTTTTAACTTTGAAATCTGTGTCATAAAATTGAGTGACGCCATCGTTCATGCAATTGGAATGAATGATCCATGCGTTCTCAAAACCACTGTCACTCTGCGATGCTTCGTGTTATAACTAATTATGATTGTTCAGCCAGGACGAAAGCAGGAAGGAAATTACGGCTTCCATTTAGGATTAAAAAGTAACTTAACAGATCATCTTCATAAATAAAAATAAAACAGGTGATCACCCTCTACGTTCAGTAACCTATAAATCCAAGTTTGCTGATACCTGCCAATAATATTAAAGTAGAAATTAGTAATTACCATAAAAACTATCTCCCAGGAAAACAAAAGATACACTTTATTAGCTTCAGAAAGAAATCACCCTCAATTAAGAAATAAATGATGGTTATGAAACCTTTGCTGAAAAGTATCAAACCTCTGGGGGCATTTTTTTTTCTTTTCACTTGGGTGGAACAGGCAAGCATTTTTAAACGCACAGTACTCTCTTTTTCTCTACCCAACCAGTCACAACATGATGACCATCTAATCGCCAATTAGAAAAACAGATAGGAGGATTTGTAAAGAAGAATGACAGCAACTTTCTGGGTTTTAAAGGACCCAAGTCAAGGTTTCAAATTTCACTTGGGAAAATTATTTAACTGAAAAGGCCACCTCTATAGCTATCGGTTTCTATTTACCCAAGGAAGCCACTCGTGTGTGTGTGTGTGTGTGTGTGTGTGTGTGTGTGTGTGTGTTTGCACATGCGCGTGCACTTGGTGGGTTTTCACAAGCTCCTGTACCAAATCTTCAAATCCTAAGTCAATTCTGAAGGCATAAATGCCAATTTACATCTGTGGTTTAAGACTGGATAAAGTTCTCAGGATTTAAATAAATTATCTTTTGTTATGGGATCTAAAAATGTTAAAAATTCACGAAGAATCTCACTAGTATTCCACCCGGACTTCCTTAGCCCTTGGGTTTTCTATGCTGCCCCTGGCAATCGCTGTTACCTTCTATGAGGTATCAGAATGTGATCTCACCGCTGCGCTGTGAGCTTAACAAGATAGAAAAGGTTTGAGTCCCATGAATTCTAACGGCAGCGTCTACAGCTACCTGGGGAAGGGGTATCACGGGGGCACATGGATGGTGTGATGTGTGAGAAATAACTATGATACTCAGCATTCATATTACTGCTATGTGCAACCACATCACAAATGCCACAGAAGTCATATCACAGTTATGTGACTGGGAATGAGCCAAGGTGGTTATAGAGCAAAACATAGTAAGCCAGAAATGGAAATTCTCTCAACAATATTGCTGAGTTCAAGAACTATAAATAGCATTACACACGACAGAAATAAAAAGAACGTGGGCAGGTTCATGGAGCTTGTAAAGAGCTAGGCTGGGACACAAACCCATGTCTCTCTGACACCAAAATGCCTCTAGCCTCTCTTATACCCCATTCCACCTCAGTGCCCCCTCTTCTGGAATTGCGCATCCTGTTCCATTCCCAGAAATAATATTTGCTTATTGTAAAAGTTGTAAGCAAAACTCAAATATAAATGGACATTCAGAAAGTTCCCAAACATACTTTTCCTTCTGTACCTCCACTGTCGTTAGAGACAGTGAACTCTCTACCCTTCCCCACCTCCAATATCAGATCCATTTTAAAGAGGCCGGAACAGAGAAGACCTCATACACCTGCCCATAACTGAAGAGTTTTCTTCATATTTAGTCATCTATAATTACATTTAAGCTCCACAACAATCCAGCAAAGTAGGACAGGTATTATCAGTTCACTTCACAGGTGAAGCTATACTCCCAGAGAAATGCGACTTGCCAAAGGACGCACAATTAATGTTAGTTCAAGGCCAAGCCTGAACTTCTGTCAGTGTTGGAACCACATGAGCCTGAGCCGCCTGAGTTCATGGTCTTCAGTTCTACATCTAGGCTTTCTGACTGGGACCGTTCTGATGGGGAGCCGTGCTGCCGCCCTCAACTCAGAGGGAAAATTATGCTCAACTATTGCAATTACTCAACGGGAAAGAAATACACACTCCAATCTACAAAATGTGTTTGCTTGTTTTTCCTTTTGGTAACACCTTTGAAAAAGCAGAATGCAGGTACATTTCTCACAGCAGAATCATTTCTCTCTCTCCCCTGGTACAGCTCTTGCTTTATCAGTACGAATGACGTTATTAACTGTATATACAAAATATCAAGCCAATTGGGTCAACAATATTCAAAAATGCTCTTTCTATAATTCACTTACTGTGCTTCTAAAAGGTTTATCCATTCACGCAGTTCCGTTTTTCATTCTTCATACATGATTAAAATAATTAGGGATGTGCTCTCCTCTTGTTCTACAGAAGCAACCCTCCTGAAGCTAAAGGGGTCCATGTACAGATCAGAAAGACAACACTCTCATATTAAAATCCCATATAATCAACTGGATAACAACTTCACAATGGAAGATTCTAGATCAAAATCTCAATGCAAAGGAGGACTCCAAACACAGTATTTTGTCACTGTTGATAACTGGTAAAATAACAGCATCTCTGATAGAAATATTTAGGTATTTCCTATGGTCAGACATTTCCGTATATTCCTAAATTGCAGGAGCTAACTGTTAATATCACTTACAGATGAGAGAAATTAAGAAGAACATGGGTAGGGTCACTGAGCTAGTGAAAAGCTAGACCGAATCACAAAACTCAGGTCTGTGTGACCCCAACCTCTTGTTTCTGTTACACTCTGCCTCAGTCCCCCTTTTGGAAATTTGTATTCCATTCCACTCTCAGAACTAATATTTGCTTACTGCAAGTATTTTAATCAAAAATGAAATATAAATACATATTCAAAAAGTTCCTAAGCAGTCTTTTGCCTTCTATCTCTATTGTCACTGGGGTAACAAAATCTATGGTGATGGGACTTTTATTTGGCTTCTCAACTGTACCAATGCCAAGCTTGAGCGTCCAAACCCCTTGACAGAAGTGCAATTTTGTTATATACATTTTTATCAGGCTCAGCTCATATAGAATACACAGGACTTATACAACATTATCTTGAGTTTGTGGAGGTACGTATACAGCAAGAAGCACACTGATTCTTCCTGCAAATCTCACAGGCTACTTAAAACCTCAATGGGTTTTGTTTTGTTTTGTTTTGTTTTGTTTTGTTTTGTTTTGTTTGTTTTGTTTTAAAGAGAGAAATGTGGTATTAGTAAATATCATGTAGTTATAGCAGCAAATGATGAAAGAAGACAGCCAATAAAGGGAGAATAAATGAATTGCCAAGATCTTGAAAGGTCTACCATCAGGAGAGTCATTTGCAACACACATGTGATGTAGCTAAAATACCACGTGCAAGATAAACAGTGCTTCAGGATCAATTATTTCCTTTTCCACCTAAGGATCAATAGTTCCTGGGGTGCCTGGGTGGCTCAGTCCGTTAAGCGTCCAACTCTTTGATTTCCGCTCAGGTCATGATTTCACAGTTCATGACTTCAAGACCCATATCGGGTTCTGCACTGATAGCAGAGAGCCTACTTAGGATTCTCTCTCTCCCTCTCTCTCTCTCTGCCTCTCCCCTACTCTCTCTTTCTCTCTCTCTCAAAATAAACTTAAAAAAAACTTTTTTTAAATAGTTCCTTTTCCGTTTCTTACCCAAGAAATGACAAATGATTTTAAACTAGGAAAAGCAATTAATTTTGCAGTTCATTTACATACTACACAAAAAATTCAAACGGATTTGTTTAGTCTACTTTATATGTTACATAGATTTTTCTATGAACTAAAGTTTTTTTTTTTATTGAATAAAATCTTTTGGGGACTATATTTGGGTGCCTCACAATAAAAATATCATTTTTTGTTGCTTTATCTCTAGATTTATCATATATGAGAAAACAGAAATTTGTGTGGCCATAATTATTAATTTTTCAAACCATGACCAATTCCAGCAGCTACTTACTCCCATGTTTGTTTATTTGTTTGAATTTTTTGTTTTTCATTGAAGTGTAGTTGGCACACAATGTTGCATTAGTTTCAGGTGTACAACATAATGACTCAACAACTCTACTGATTATTCTTTGCACACCTCACGTGTGGCTACCATGTATCTATCACCATACAACACTATCACAATATAATCGACTATACAGTAAAACCTTGGATTTCGAGTAACTTGGTCTGCAAGAGTTCTGCAAGACCAGCAACCCTTTCTAATAAATTTGAACTTGATCAACGAGCGATGTCTTGCAATATGAGTAGTACGTGAAGCCGAATGTCACGTGATCACAAACTGAGCCAACGGTTCTTGAAATTCGTTTGGATCTACGACCGCTTTGGATGACAATCATGTTCCTGGACTGAATTAGCTCACAAACCAAGGTTTTACCATACTGCTTATGCTGTACCTTTCATCTCTGTGACTTATTCATTCCATAACTGCAAGCCTGTATCTTGCATCTTTAAACAGCACTGCATCTTATTCTAAATCCCTTCAGTTTCTTGAAACCTGTTGAAGAGAACTTTCTATATCCAAAGGCAATGAAGAGACAACTGGTCGCCTTAAGATTGTTTCACAAAGTTACATGAAGTAGGAGCCATCAGGTAGTATTTGCAATTTATGAATTCTAGAAATCCAAAGTCAAGTAATGTTTCCCCCAACATAAAATTCAAACAATATACCTAAGAGTTTTATCTAAACAGTTGCTTATAGAAGGAAAAACATGAATGAAAGGCACTTTCAGTAGGAATGGGAAAGTAGCATGAATTAAATCTACACTGTCGATAATTATATTATTTGTTACTTTCACTTTTATCACCACCGATAAAACACCAATGCTTCAGTCAAACTGGACAATTCACTTTGTTCTTAAAAATGACTTGAGGGGTCGGGGCGCCTGGGTGGCTCAGTCGGTTAAAGCGTCCAACTTCGGCTCAGGTCATGATCTTACAGTTCGTGAGTTCGAGCCCCGCATCGGGCTCTGTGCTGACAGCTCAGAGCCTGGAGCCTGCTTCGGATTCTGTGTCTCCCTCTCTCTCTGCCCCTCCCCTGTTCATGCTCTGTCTCTCTCTGTCTCAAAAATAAATAAAACAGGGGCGCCTGGGTGGCGCAGTCGGTTAAGCGTCCGACTTTAGCCAGGTCACGATCTCGCAGTCCGGGAGTTCGAGCCCCACGTCAGGCTCTGGGCTGATGGCTCAGAGCCTGGAGCCTGTTTCCGATTCTGTGTCTCCCTCTCTCTCTGCTCCTCCCCCGTTCATGCTCTGTCTCTCTCTGTCCCAAAAATAAATAAACGTTGAAAAAAAAAATTTTTTAATAAATAAATAAATAAATAAATCATTAAAAAAAATTTTTTTTTTTTTTAAATGACTTGAGGGGCACCTGGGTGGCTCAGTTGGTTAAGTGTCTGACTATGGCTCAGGCCATAAACTCATGGTTTGTGAGTTCGAGCCTACGTTGGGCTCTGCACTGACAGTGCAGAGTCTGCTTGGAATTCTCTCTCTTTCTCTCTCTCAAATATAAATAATGAAAACATTAAAAAAAGTGACTTGAACTTTTATGTATTTTTTCATACTTCTTTTAAAGTATAATTAACATGCAATGTTATATTAGTTTAAGGTGTACAATATGACCCAACAATTCAATACATCACTCAGTGCTCATCATGTTCACTGCGCACTTAATCCCCTTTATCTATTTCACCCAGTCCCCCCACCCCCGCTGGCAACCACCTATTCTCTGTATTTAAGAGTCTGGGTGTTTTGTCTCTTGTTTCTTCTTTTGTTCATTTGTTTTGTTTCTTAAATTCCACATATGAGTGAGATCATATGGTATTTGTCTTTCTCTGTCTGACTTATTATTTCACTCAGCATTATACCCTCTAAGTCTATTCCTGTTGTTGCAAATGGCAACATCGTGTTTTGTTTCTGACTAAGTAATCTTCTATTGTACATATCTACCACATCTTCTTTATCCATTCATCAGTGGATAAACACTTGGGTTGCTTCCATAACTTGGCTATTGTAAATAATGCTGCAATAAACATAAAGTAACTTTTTGAAGTGTTTTCATTTTCTTTAGGTAAATACTCAGTAGTGGAATTACTGGAAATATCTTACAGGAAAATGTACCTATCAAGGGTTCGCTTCATTGTCATGTATTTCTTCACATACCTGGGGTCTTTGCTTCCTTTGGAATGCTCACAGCACTTTACGAGAATAGAACATGATACAAAAGAGGGACCCATTTTAAATACCCCCCTTTTCAGACTCAACTAGCATAGTGACCTTTCCTAAACACTCCCCAGAGCATTGGTAATCTCTCCTTTTTGTCCTAAGTGTATCCCACACATACTTCAATGACAACATTTCTGACAACCGCCAGCAATTGTGTGTTTATCTACCAGTCTGTCCCAGCAGAGTTGTGTGATTTCTGGACAGGATCGTGTTTGATTCAGTTCCATACTCCTAGACTTCATGTGAAACAGTAGAAGTTGAATGAATTAACATGGCTCTTATCTTTAAGATCTTTTATTCTAATTAAGGGAATAGAAACAAGGACATCTATAATAAAATTTAAAACAGACTTAGGTCTTGATAATACATTTCTAGAAACAGTTCAAGGCAACGAAACAGGTTGCTGTGTCAGTGCACATCTCTACAAAATGAATTTATCAGTTAATAAATGCCTTCAAAGTTTATAGAAGCAAAGATTACTTCATGCCAGGTGGTCAAGGAAGGCTTCGCACGGGAAGAGAGCACTGAGCTCCATGTTATAGGCTGAGTTGGTTGTGCACAGTGTAAAGGGCCTTCTGGGAAGGGTGCCAACAAGAGCATCAGCATTTCATGAAAGTGGTGACTGATCCAATTAGCTGGAGCCAAAGGTCCCTTTGAGAAGAAAGATAAGAATAGGAAGATAAGCTGCTTTTACAAAGGGAAGAGTCTTTAATGAGTGACTAAAGAGATTTTTTTTTTCCAGTAGAGGAGCCATCTAAGATTTTGTTTATGATGGCATAATCAGAAGGGTACTTCAGAAAGATGAATTTGCCTTTAGAGGAAGGGATAAGAACTGGAGCAAACGATGGGAGGGAGGATGTGACTGAGAGGCTGCTGCAATAAGACAAATATTATCTAATACAGACCTAGAGTAGAATAGCTTGCAGAAAAAAAGGACTGAACGCAATAATGTCAAGAAATAATTCACAGAGGGGCGCCTGGGTGGCTCAGTCGGTTAAGTGTCCGACTTCAGCTCAGGTCATGATCTTGCGGTCCGTGAGTTCGAGCCCCGCGTCAGGCTCTGGGCTGATGGCTCAGAGCCTGGAGCCTGCTTCCGATTCTGTGTCTCCCTCTCTCTCTGCCCCTCCCCCGTTCATGCTCTGTCTCTCTCTGTCTCAAAAATAAAAATAAAACGTTAAAAAATTAAAAAAAAAAATAATTCACAGAAACCCCAACACTGAAGGAATATGAGGCTTGAGAAGGCAGACAGAGCAAAAGGGTGGGTATTACATTTCAAGCCTTTGTAAAGTGAGAATCTTAGAGTCACTACAAGACACAGGGAAGTCAAGAGGCTAAGGAGTTTTGTAAGGGGCAAAGCTGTTTCATTCCAGCCATGTGAAGGTTGAGTGTATGGCAGGCCATTCAAGCAGAAATGCTAGGCAGGTGATCGGAAAAGTGGACCTTTGAGACAGGAGAGGGATCGTCATTTAGTGGGCATCATCTTCCGGGATGAAGGTTTAAGTCCTGAGAACAAATGAGGTGTCCCAAAAAGAGTGCATCTGGAAAAATTAGGCTAGACTTGAAAGGGATATAGCAGTCATGTTTAAGAGTCAGGATGGGGGAAGAGAACTAGAGAAAGAGGGGACAGAATATGAGAGAGACAACCAAAGGACCAGGAGAGTTGGATGGAAGAGGCAAGGGATGAACAACTGGTCAGGCAGAGGGTAGGGGGAGCAGAGAGCTCAGCAGTGCCCAGAGGATACGGAGACGTGGGATCCAGAAGAAGCCATTGTACGTAACACTCGGGACATTAGGAAGCCTAGAGAAAGCACCTTCCAGCAGCAATCAGGAGGAGCTGGGGAAAGACGGGCTGGTGAAAAAGTAGAAGCAAAGCCCTCCCCACTGTTCAATGAGAAAGTTCGGAAGTGAAGAAGTCACTAGAAAGAACAATAAGTAAGACTTAAAGGAAGGGCTGGAGATAGAAGAAACCAGAGCATTTTTATACAGACAAGAGAAGTAGAAAGGCAAAGAGATCCTACAAAATTCTGGATAAGTTTAAAAGAGAGTTTAATATGGAAAACACACTTGTTCGAAGAGAACATTTATATTCAGTAGTTTGACAATTTTCATGTAACTTTTTCTGAACTCTACAGTCTTTAAGGAATACAAACTGATGAGTGGCTTGCACTTCTTTCGGCTGCCTAATGTGCTTTCAGATTTCAGTTAAGTTAGGAAACTTTAACTTAAATTTCTTAACCTCTGTTGAATAGTTTTATAGGTCTGCTAAATATTGTTTCCCTCTGTTGTTTAAAGAAGAGTTACAAAGCAGCAAAGCCACATTGGAAGATAGACAGCAAAAAATAATTCCAAAAGGAGTCCCTTAGAAGAATATGTTAGTAGGTCAAAGGAAGTGATCCCCACCACGGGCAGGAAAAGGGGTGGGAGAGGAGTTCAGAGCCAGACCAGTAAAATACCATCAATTATGTGCAACATAAGGTATGACACATTGTAGCAAAAAATCAATTATCACCAGTGACAGGTGTAGTTTAAGACATAATTTCCAACTAACCCATCCAAATAATTTATTTGTAATCTATTCTGAAGTTTGTTTTATATTTAATTACTAGCAATTTCCTTCTCATAAATTGAGTGTTTCCCAGAAATGAGTTTACAAATCAGTTGTGAGAAACTCAGAATATATTTTTCACAGATGATTTTCTCAAAGATGATATAGAATATGGTGATTCTGTTAACACAGGAACCTACAAAAACCAACTTATTCCAGAGTATATCCTAAATAAGATGCATTTTTAGTGATAGTTACCTCGTTGAAAGCTCTCAAGAATTATGTGAGTTTAGGTATTATTAGTATCTTACATCCGCAATGGGTCAACGGATGCAGTAGAGGTACAGTAGCTTGCTCAAGGTCTCACATAACAGTATATAAATACATATATAATATAAACACATGCATATATATGTAGTACAGTTGACCCTTGAACAACACAGGGTGAACTACATAGGTCGGTTATATACAGATTGTTTTACATATATAAACAGTACAGTACTGTAAATGTATTTTCTCTTCCAGGATTTTCTTAACATTTTTTCTCTAACTTACTTTATGGTAAGAATACAGTAAATAATACATCTAAGATACAAAATATGTATTCATTGACTATGGTATCAGTAAGGCTTTCAGCCAATAGTAGGCTATTAGCAGTTAAGTTTGGGGAGAGCCAAAAGTTATATGTGGATTTTTGACCGTGCAGGAGGTCAGTACCCTAACCCTCCCATTGTGCAAGGGTCAACTGTATATATGATAGGATATAATATGATATAATATAATGTAATGTAACTTACTACATATACACAAAGAGAAGAGATGCAATTTTTTCTTCAATAAAATGCTACATTTTTAATGGCAAAAAGTGAGTTTTTCAGAAAGGTATGGTAGACTGAGAAGGAATCCTTGACTACAAGTTCCAACTTTCATCCTCACCCACGACTCCAAGTGCATGACAATCACTTATAGTTTTTCCATCTGAAAATCAATGGTTTAGATTAAATGACTTCTAGGGCACATTTTAGAACCAAAATCATGTTTCTGTGATCAGTTTGTGTAACATTATTCTATGTATTTAGCTAGATTTGTAAGGAAAATCATATCCTTGGGTTGTAAACCTCTAAGGTTCTTTGACTTTCATACAGAATATTGAGACTATTTGAAAAGAGTGTTAAAGATTAAGGTCGTGGGAACTGGACAGAACCAGACCCAATCTTCACTTTTTATTCCTATAATCTCCTCTTTCATTTATTTTTATAGTCAGACACAGGGACAAAAAAGTTAAACATCAGCATAAAAGTAAAAGAAAAGTGGTGATTTTTTTAGCTTATCTTAAAATACCTATTTCAAGCATCAAAAATAAATAAATAAATAAATAAATAAATAAATAAATAAATAAAGAAAGAAAGAAAGAAAGAAGCAGCAGCAGCTGATATTTAGTGCTTTTTGTGGGCTAGGCATTTTCCAGAAGTCAAGTCACAATTCTGCAGGTGAGGAGATTATAATTGCTCAAGGCCACAAAGAAAATATGATGCAACAGAGAAATATATGTTAAAAAATATGTTGAAATATTTCGACAGAGAAAAATATGATGCAAATTTATAGGCTTTCAGTTTTCTTATCCTTGGCCACCACCAGTGGCAGGCATTATATTCATTACCTAAATAAATCCATTGCTCTCCTTTCTCATTCAGAGGAGGCTGGATGTCTGGATGTCCAGACACCTCTGGATGTCTTGCTTGTTCCCAGCTAATTATGGTGGTCTCTCTAAACTGGTCAAATTATTATGAGTTTAATCATAAGCATATGATGTAATTCTGACCAATTGTATTTTATTTAGGTGATGCCAGCAATGGAGCTTCTGGGAGGGATTTACCCACCTTTTAAAATAAAAGTCATTTCTTTTACTTTCCACTGACTGCTGTGTTTTGAAAATGTAATGTTTGCCCCCCTCAATCTTATGATCCTAAGGGACAAGACTGGGAAAAAAAGATCCAAGATGAAAAGGATTCCTGTACAGGAAGATGGAAAGAACTTGAACCCTACCATTCTTGAGCTGCTAAAACTGAACAAACTCTGGATGTCTATTTTATGGGATAGTAAATACATTGTTATAGCCACATTTAGGGGGGATTTGCTGTTATTTTCAGCCATAGTTGATACTCACTACATAGTATGAAGTCATTTGCGGATCTCTCTTCTCCCACTATATTATCCCATAAAAATTCTCTATGATTCCGTTTCTGTAATCCAATTTTCCACAGTGTTCTCCTCTCCTAAGTCTTTCACTATGTCTTTTATAACTCTACTTCATAACAAACTTCCCTATAGTCACAATTTGTCCATCAAACTTACCCTTTGCCTCTTTGCTCTTTGCATGGCTCTTGGCTCTTCACCAAAGAATGACTCTCCCAAGAGCCAACTTTGTAATCACTCACTTTCCCTGTCTTCTAGACCC
The DNA here is from genome assembly GCF_018350155.1 of Leopardus geoffroyi. Classification (NCBI taxonomy): domain Eukaryota; kingdom Metazoa; phylum Chordata; class Mammalia; order Carnivora; family Felidae; genus Leopardus; species Leopardus geoffroyi. The sequence continues at coordinate 23,101,695 of NC_059327.1, read as the reverse complement.
CGAGTCCTTCCATTCTCCTAGATGATTTACATACGTATGCAAAGAATAAACAATCTAATACTCTCTTATCTCCTTCTACTCCTCATATCTAGTACACTTTATCAGCAATGCCCCCCCACTCACTCCCATGCCAGACACAGCTGGAACTCCCGTAGCTCCTAAAATCTAAACCTAAGTCTCCTGCTGTCTGCCAACAATCTCCTATCCCTCCATCTCTCACTCAGTTACTCCCACTGAATTTCTTAATTTTTTCCCCACCAGCTTAAAATCAAATACCTATCACATGAAAAACTTCAACTTTCTTATTCCCCAAGTCTTCCATTGCTTCTGCCTAGATATCTTGGGTCAGTTCAACTGTCCAAATATTCTACAACACCACCCAAGCATCTATTTCTATGAAAAAAAACTTCAAAACCCATGAATGTTCACCATCTTCAACAGAAATCAGGCCCTCTATCCTAACCAATATGCCTTCTGTGTTTCCTAAATTAATTCTTCTTCCCAATATCTATACAATTATTTCTCGTCATGTGCATCCTTCATTAAGCCTCACTACACCCCTCCATTGCCAGGAAAACCTTGCCTCCAGTGTAACAGACAAAGGAGAAGCTCTCAGGTAGGAATCCCCTCTTGTTCCTGCTACCATACCTACTAGGAATTCAGCCACACCTCTACCCATCCTTTCTTCCTCCTCACTGTAAAACAATGCCCTAGCCTTTCCTGTAATGATAATCTCTCTGCTTGTTCTTTAGATCTCACCTTCACCATCTTACTGAAAGGACCAGCTCTCGTGATTATTTCCTGATTTTCTCATATCTTCAGCATTTTCCCTGTGCCAGCTCTTCGTCATCAACACACACAAAAAAAACATGTTCAAGTGCTCTTTTCTTAAGGTAGAAAGTGAAACCTTCGGTGATAGACTGAATAATGACCCTCAAAGATAACCTGGTCCTAACCTCTGGATCCTGGGAATATCACCTTGTATGACAAAGAAACTTTGCATACATGATTAAGTTAAGGACCTTGGGGTGGGAAAATTAACATTGAATATCTGGATGGGCCTAAATCTAATCAAAAGAGCAAGGTGGGGGTAGATTTTTTGACAGAGAAACAAGGCAATGTGTGACAGAAGCAGGGGGTAAAAAATGACTGGATGTGAGAGAGGGGGTCACAAGCCAAAAAAATGCAGGTGGCTTCCCAAAGTTAGAAAAGGCAAGGAAATGAATTCTCTCCTAGAACTACCAGAAGAAACCAGCCCAGCTAACACCTTCATCTTAACCCCATTAAGATCCATGTCAGACTTCTGGCCTCCAGCACTGTATGAATAAAATTGTGGTACTTGAAACCACTAAGTCTGTATTCATTTGCAAACTAATACACCATCCTTCAACTCCACGTGTCCCTGTAGCTACTCCCTATGTATATAAGTCTACTTGTGAAGAGGTGACCATTACCTCAAAAACACATATCTTATAGTAACAGTAATAATAACAATAATAGTAATTAACATGTATTAAACAAGATTAGAAGACCTAAGTATTTGCATTTTACTCTCCATCACATCACATTCCAGTTAAAAATTTTAGTAATTGAAAAATGCGTATTCGGACACTAGGGATATAGAATTGCCAGGTAAGTCACCGGGGAATTTGAGTTGTGTGTTAATTTGAGTTGTGTGTTTTTGTTTCCAATTTAATATTGCTACCACAACTTGAGGCTCAATCAAGCTATCATAGAACAAACTGATTACTCAGAATGGTGGAATATATAAGTATCCAGATTCCATTTCTTTTATTTTTTTTATTTTTTTTAATGTTTATTTATTTTTGAGAGAGAAAGAGAGAGAGAGACAGAGTGTGAGCAGGAGAGGGGCAGAGAGAGAGGGAGACACAGAATCCGAAGCAGACTCAAGGCTCTGAGCTGTCAGCACAGAATGCAACGTGGAGCTCGAACCCACAAACCGCAAGATCATGACCTGACCCAAAGTTGGACACTTAGCCAATTGAGCCACCCAGGCGCTCCTCCAGATTCCATTTCTATAAGTAACTAGGATTCTTATCTTCTAATGGAACTGTCTTTGATTAGATTCTGCTTTGGGGATAAAGTTTCTAGTAATGTGAGTCTTCAACTTTAACTTGGATGTTGAGCAAAAGGCAGACTTGTTAGGAAAACAAACAAATGGAAATGGTAAATGGGGTCTTGAAAATGTGTATTAGTCAAGTTGCTCATAATGGTCATATTTCCATGCTGAATCTTCTGAAGAGATTTTTTAAAAAGCTTTAAATTTCTCCTACACTGATCATTGGACCTTAAGAAATGACTTTATGGGCAGCTAAATAATATGTTCAAGATTAGTTTGATGTTTCCTGTTCTCAAGGGGTTTCTTAAATCTCTTAAAATCTATCATTTTTAATTAGAGTTGTTCTCATAATGACTTAGCTACTCTATACTGACATCACCACTAGTTAACTTATTTAAAGAGAGGTAAGTTGTATAGAACTATACATGAGAAAAATCCTTTTGTAGACACTTTTTAATGGGTTAGCTATATTTAATCATTTTTATTTTGCAATTAGGCCAACATAAAAAGCATGCTAATACATAAGCTCAGTATGCTTATACTATTTGTTTCAAAGTCATAGGATACTTTTAGAATCATTTGGGTATTTTTTTGTTTTTGTTTTTTTATGAAACTCGGGGAGAAATTTCACTGATGTTCTCTTCTTGGGTATAACTTCCCAGCTTCTCACCATTTTAATACATCAACTAGACTGACTGAGAGCCTTGGTCACAGCTCAAAAAATGTAATTTGCTTATGTGTTTAAAATTACATGGATTTCCCCTAAGAAGAACCGACAGACCTCAAGATAAGAGAACAAAGGTATCTCAGAATCTTAGGCAATAGGCATACATTTCTTAGAGGTGATACAGAGTTTTTGACAGTAAAAACTACTAACATGTTAACACATTAAAAGTGGTGGTTTGAGATTTCTCCAGGGGACTAAACAAGCAGCTATGGCTGGAACAGGGGAAATATTACAATAAGTTAAAATAATGTCAACATCCTTACCTAAAAAATAGATGCTTTTTAGTTCCCCTCTTTGGGGCAACAGATTATAACTGCCCACAGATCTGTTGGAATAAAAAAACACGGAAATTTGGTTTGGCTATTTGCCTCTTGACACTGATGATCCACATAACAAAAATTAAAATTCTAATGAATGGAATGCAGTAAACTTAACAATTTAAGTGCACAAAACATTCAATACCTCTTTTTCCACCATTGACAGGTAACATGTAAAAAGAGAAGTTGGAAAATAGATTCTACCAGGCAAGCATATTTTTACGCTAAATGCATTTTAAAATAATTCCTTTTTCATTGGAGATAACCTCCTATAAATTTTGAGGGAAATTTATATTTATTATTTTTTAAAGTTTTAACCATATAAATGTGACAAGAGTGACTTTACCCATAAAAGCATTTTTAAAGTATCCTTTAGAAGTTTTGAATTTTTTTTTGAATGTTGCATCACACAGAAGTAAAATAAACACAAAAGTAAAATACACACTTTTTTCCTTTGGGAAATCATATAGAAAATTGGCAGAAATTTACTGTAGAAAAAGCTCAGTGTTTCTACATATAAAGCATTTTAAGATCCAAAAATTAATATTTGTGAAAAAAGTGGTTTCCTAATATAGGCTTATTAATAGCAATAATAATTATGCTAAATATTAGTTAAAATGCTCTCTAGTGCTTCTCTAGCATTTGGTTACACAGTATCAGTCTACACATAAAAATATTACAAATTCTAAATGCCCTATTCCTGCAAAGATTTATAAACTTCATTGATACATAGAAATCTCTACATGTTTGATAAATAATTTTTAGAGGATTCCTATAGCAAAAAATCAAGATGCTTGACATGAACCCCATCAGCTTTCTGTTCTACAAAAAACAGTGATGTTATAGGTGTTGAGAAAATGGTAAATTCAAAATCTGTAATTATTGGGATACTTTTTAACACAAGGAGAAGGTATATTCTACCTTTTCCTGGGGATGAAATTTCTCTGGGAAAAAATCTAAGCCTTGCAGGTATGAATGGTTAGTAACAATATGAAATTATATATTTGCTGTTGTTGTTCAGCTGTACTCTGCAACCTTTAAGAATACAGATAGTTTTGGGGCACCTGGGTGGCTCAGTCAGTTAAGCGTCCAACTTTGGCTCAGGTCATTATCTCGTGGTCCGTGGGTTCAAGCCCCACATTGGCTTCTGTGCTGACAGCTCAGAGCCTGGAGCCTGCTTCGGATTCTGTGTCTCCCTCTCTCTCTGCCTCTCCCCCACTCACACCCTGTCTGTCTCAAAAATAAATAAACGTTAAAAAAAAGAATACATATACTTTTTAATTTGTATAAATTCCCACAATTTTGTTTTAAAACGTGTCCCTGTTTAATTCCACTGAGTAAAAGAAGTTTTGCATATTCACGTTAGCCTTTCATAACTTTTATTTTAGTATAAATGGCAGGATGCTCAGCCACTTGAAGTCTATTTTTATATATAATAAAATTTAGGCACCAAAAGTGACATTGAAAACCATTCATTACCATATGAATGGCCCACAATATAAAATTATTTACCTTTACTTAGTTTTCTTTTTCGAACACGTAAAATATTGTCAACGTTAACTAAAAAGAAAATTTGATGCTTTGTTTTCATCATAAAAGAATAAAACATAAAAATAAAAAAATAACAGTTTAAAAGGCACACATGTTAGCAAAGTGGCTTATAATTTACAACATTTACTTTACTTCGCAGGAAAATCTTAAAAACCCAACACTGCTTCCTTTATTTAATGTTTTGAAAGTTAACATTCTTCGAGGTTTATTGATTGTTTTAATTTTGATTCACCCAACTTTGATGTGTCTGTGTGCATAATCGCAATATACTAGCTAATCAAAATTAGGTTTGAAATCCAAAACCTCTGTACAGTTTCTAATTGTTTCTTGGGTTTTGTCAGAATATTTTGTCATGCTAGACATGCACATCTTCCTGTACAATCTTGGGCCAGTTCCATGAATAGTGGGGTGTTCATGTTTGGATCTGTCTTCCTAAAAAGAGGCATCCTCCTTATAGAGATCATATTTTTAAAACCTCAGGCACAGATTTCGAACACTTTGACTTAACTTCCCCTTTCCAAGGTAATTGCCTACCCAGGCTGCTGAAGGAGCAATTTTAAGCATGTAATCTGGCAATTGGTCCTTCGAGATGTTACTAAGAGCAAACGAAAACAGCAAACGCAATAAGAAATGAAGAGCAGGTGTTCCTTCAATTAGAAAGAAACAGAGAAGTTTCCGATAATGAGACCTTGATGAAAACTACGGGAAGACACAATACGTAAGACACAATGTTAAGGTCGATATTCTTCCCACACGCTCATCTGCATGCTTCCTTAATTAAATAACCACGTTAGTTTGCATCTTTTAACATTTAATCTTGAAACAACTCCCTCTTTTCATCTTTAAATAATGACAATGTAGATTGCTGAATATGTAAAACACTGTAAGAAATTAGTTTATAAGGTTCTTAGTTAACTGAAGTAGATGGTAGCATCTTGTGGCATTAAACTAGATCCACCAGAATCACAATTAAGATAATCCTTGCTCTTCAGGACATTAATATGTGAACACTCTACATTTGCATAAAGCTGTCTACCTTATAAAAGTAGTTTCTGTGTAGACTGCCTATAACACACTTTTCCTGAAATTTGTTGTAGTGGGTGGCTGCAAGAAGAAACTTCAAACTTTCAGGAAAATTCCATTATCTGAATGTAACATAAACGAGCAAAATCTTGCCAAACTCATTACTTTTGCAGGCACTGTTTTACTTGTTTCAGGGGAAGTCTAGGTTTCAGATTTCTGTCCAGAGTGCTCGCACTCCCGCGTCCATTTCACTAGCAATGACTGTAGGTGGTTACCAGTGCGTTTAGCCACTTACCAGTTACTCAGGATGTTTAGGGCTACCCACATCCGGATGTGAGACTTTCATGAAGGCTGCCATGGGTCTTCTTGAGCACAGAGGAGCAATAAACGTAAGCTTCCTTGGTCCAAATTACAAAGCTTCATCACCATGACAAGCTGAAACTGAAGCATTTGCTACAGCAGTCTGACCCTACCAAACTCTGTGTAGTTTCGGGGAGCTCTAGAATAGTAATAAACCACTAACAGTCACCCTTCGAAGGACCATATGCATTTTTTATTGATAGAAAACTGATTAAACACATGTTTTCAAAAAAAAAAATACCCTGGGGGTGTCTCTGGGCCAACTAAGAGAGCAACAAGGCAGTGCAAACTTTAAGGCAAAGACAGAAATGTCAATTTGTGTTCTCAGGAATGCCATTTTTCCTTCCTTGCGTTTGACCACTGGAAGTGCATGCTTGCCCATGGCCTGAGCCTGCCCTCATCAACAGCCCACCTTTAAAGTCCTCTTACACTTTAGAAAAGATAGAGTTAATGTAGCACAGCAGCATCCAGAACATCTCATGTATGGCCCCATCTACTCTGACAGCCATTACTACTAACATCTGCCAAGAGCCAGTATTTTCATTCCTGGGAGATACGGTTAAAAGCAAAGGCATTTCCAATTTCAAGACTAAGGAAGTTTCTATGTACTATTTTATTCCAAAAGTGTTCTAACATAAGACCTTGTACAAGTTCTGCAAAAATACACAGAATTCCCAGAAAACTGCCAAAAGGGCTGCAGGAATATCACTATTATCAAGTTGTTATGAAAGAAAATATCAAAAACTTCTTGTTACATTAGATTCCTGGAATTTTCACATATTTTAAAGAAATAAAGGGATAAAATAGAGTTATAAGAGTTGCACCTATAGTAGAAATAGAGTTACTGACAGAATACTAGAATAGGGAGAAAATAAAATTCACCTTCGCTTGAACTACTTCCTTTTATGCCAAGAAAGCTATAAAAAAGTTGTGGAAAATTTGTGGCCAGGAGGGAAGATCAAAGGGGAAGAATCCTACCACCACACTGAAGACGATCTTTTGGGAGGACTGATAAGAGTCTATCTTTCAGGCATTATGCCCTGCTTATGTTCTTTTCCAAAATCGGTTGGACCAGAAAAGTAACTATTACAACAGCTAATGTTAACCCCACAAAGTAGGGTTAAGAATTGAACTCACTGAACTAACTTCTTGGAAATGTCAGTGGTAGCTTCAGCTTGAGTCCCATCCCCAGCAGGCAGGACTCTCTGTTATGACAAATTATACCAACCCAGACAGGGCTATAACCAAGGTGCTTGTCCCCCACTGCCCTGAACCCCACTGGAGACTGTGCAGAAGAACATCACCAGTGATGCCTTCTCTTTTTTCCTGATTTGCAGGCATTCCTTTTCCACTTAGTATTTTTGACATATCAGCATACACAAATCAGCTAGCCTGTCTACTTCTACGAATTAAAGGATGAAACTCTCCTCTATAAAGTCTTCGAGCAAAACGAAGCAACAGCAGTAAGGCTTACAAAACAAGGGCTCTGCATATGGAAATGCTCTGTGTATCAGAACAAACGAAAGTGTCACTTTAATTTTACCTTGGTAAGCACACATGCAATAAATTCTATGTAAAATATAGACCATTTATTATGCAATATGAATATGTTTTAATAATATTTTGCTTTTCCGTTCTGTTAGATTTTGCTTTCCCCAATGGATTGAGAGATAATTTATTTATAGTGTATAACTTTCCTTAAGTTTCTGATGAAAGCCTTTATATTTTAAAATATCTCAAGGAAACAACATTGCTGAAGGCTTATGTACAAATAAGGAGAATAGTTAGTTAATTCAGGCCTGTATGAGTTTAAACAACCTATATGATCTATTATAAATAAATAAAATACCCAGAATCTGAGACTAGTTGAGCAAAAAAGTAGTTAAACTTGGTGAGATGTGAAATTAGGTTTTAATGCATGCAAAACACATCCCAATGCATATTTTTAGGTGTAGGCTGATTGACTTTTCTCAGTGTTTAAAATTAAAAGCTGCCTTTAGGCGGTTAAGAACCTTTGGAGAGCTTTTGATATTATTAAACTCAAGCACTTACATTTAGTTCTACCATAGAGCCACGCAAAAACCAACACTTAAGTCTCATCTGAGGATAGATTCTTGCGTGACCATCTGTCAATACTTTCCCATACAGCCAGCTCATCAATTTCTCTCTCCAGGGTGACCCTGTCACCCTACTCAGGGGACTACACTCATTTTTTTTTACTTCCCAGTCATGTTTCGCTCACTCTTGCCAGCTGTCACGAACACTGTATTAACAATAATAACGAAATAACAACTGGTACCTAGAAAAATATATCAGTGTCAAGAATTGGTAACTCTCATTCTAATCTCACAACCAATATGGGATAGGTACAATTATTAACCCAATTTTAGCGTTTGAGGAAACTGACATTTAGTAAAGCGAAATAACCTGGCCAAGTTCACTGAGTTCACAAGTAGAGTTGGAAGTGAATCCATGTCTCTGTGGTTCCAAAGCTGAGCAAAGAGGGAGCATGTGCTGTAATTGGCTTCTTGGAGACAGATTACCTTCGTGTTCTCCGTCAATGAGCAGGTGCAACTCACGCTACTCCAACTTCTCCATGATTAGGAAAGTAAGATCTTTTTTTTTTTTTTCAACGCTTCTTTATTTTTGACAGAGAGAGAAAGAGAGCGCACACATGAGCAGGGGAGGGGTAGAGAGAGGGGGAAAGGGAAAATCCCAAGCAGGCTCCAGGCTGTCAGTGCAGAGCCTACATGGGGCTCGAACTCACGAACCATGAGATCATGACCTGAGCCAAAATCAAGAGTCAGACACTGAACCAACTGAGCCACCAGGGACCCAGGAAAGTTAAGAGCTTTCATACACAAATTAAACTCTGTTCAAAAACTATGTACTGAGTACTTTTGTACAAGATGCTTAACTAAGTGGTTGGCTATCATGATATGTTTATTTGTCATCATTTAAATTCATTTCTTTTTGAAGTTTAATATTTTATAGATTTAACTCTCTCAGAGATTATACATATGTGTGACCGTCCTAATACTATTTTCCTTAACTATCTCTTGTGTTTCTCCAAAACAGATTTGTTTTGACCATGACACATATAAATGTGTGATTTGGGCAGAATACAAATGAACAATCTTGACTTCTCTGTGTGGAGTTAAAACACATTGCTTGAGCCAATGTAATCCATTAACACTAGTGCATCTGGTGCAACATTTCAACTGCAGTTTCTACTTTCATATACTATCATTTATTTCCTATTACTCATGAGTCGAGAGAGAATAGCAAATTTAACAGAATGGTCATTTGAGAAAGACATGCTTTGCTTTTTATGATTGCCAGGCAATGATGGGAATTTTACCCCAGGATGCAATGTGACACTTTTCCTATCTCAGTAATTTTATTACACAATAGTGTGAGTGTCTCAAGAGCCTGAGTAGATGACATATTTACCTGAATGCTAACTATCATCCACCTCATCTAAATGAATACTGAATAAAACAGGTGCTTTAACTAAGGCGAAATCTATCCTAAGCATATAGATCATTTCTAATCATATATTCACTTATGTCTCATAATGAATTTGAGGGGGGGGGCAGTAAGACCAGCACTTAGAAAATAACTTTTATTTGAAGGTTAACTAATTTAATAAATATTCATTGAGTACCTGCGATGTACTATGTGCTTTTCTAGATGCTGGGGAAAAACCAGATTTTTTTTAATGTAAAAATAATTTGAGGATACTTATAAAAAGGATATATTGGAAACAGTTATAATCAGAGACAAATCAGATCCCAGGCATCCAGTTTCTGCACTAGTTAGTCTCAACAAGAGTGTAAGCTTTTAGAAAATTGCATGAAGTATAGTACATCGAAATCGTTTTATTTGTTCCAAGGAGAAGTCAATATGAACAATCCCAAAGTTTCTCTGGATTTGAAAAGAGAAGGGCAGTGTTAAAACCGATTAATTGCAAATGAGGGAAATCAAGCTAAGTCGATATGTGTCTGAGGAGGGGGAAGGTTGAAGAGGAGTAAGAAGCAAAATTTATTTTCAGGGGAATACCACAGGATTCTGGAAAGAATGGAACTATGTTCAGCTTCATCTTTGTTCAGCAGCAGGAGCCTAAGCACTGCACACTACACTTAGTAGACTAAAAGCTTACTTTCCAACATTTTAGAATTCTACCAACACTAAAAAATAGGTCTACTGTATCTCCAACGAATCCAAAAATTCCAACAAGCACAATGCAGCCCCCTAGAATGAGTATTTGAAATTTGTTAGGGAGTTTCTTGGTTGTCATGATTTGAGAGGCCATAAAAGCTGAGTACGATGTGAGACACTTGGGCACCACTGAGTCCGGGGCCCAAGTTCACTTTACACTTTATTTCAAAAGGTCATAACATTTTGCACAATTAATAAATTGCCCAGGAATACAACATCCACATAAATGGCAAGAAATGCTATATTTTATTTTGTTCAGAATTAACTAGGAGATGCTCACCACTTCAAAAAGTATCCTGTCACCACCAGGAAAACCACTTCTGGAATTTGAATGATAAATACAATGCATCCCTGTCAATCTTCAATTGCACCTTGTGCATTCACTATACCTTAGCACTTACATTTTTAAATAAATAGAATCTCATCATAAAATGTTTTCCCCTTCTTACCTTTTATTTCTCCTTTGTACTTTAATTAGGTCTTGATATTTCCCAAATCATGTGCAAGTAGGTTAGATCATCAAAGCACTTGAGAGAATTCTAAAGGGGGCTTTGTAGAAATTATTTGCAAGTAAGTTATATTATCAAAGCATGTTATATTTTTAAAGGAGTCTTTATACAAATAATTTGATATAAAAAGTGGATACTGGGTCCAACAGGGTTAAAATCAGGTTATTTCATCCATCTATCAAGGCAAAAGACTCTAACTGTCCCAGCTTGGGTCAGATGTCTCACCACACCCCTGTTAGTGATGGTTAAGTAGCCAGACTCGAGAAGTAAAAACAAGGTTGCCAGAAGTTTACCTTAAATGGTAGTATCACCATCCCAAGAGATGCAGAAAAGACGGCTTAGTGTAGTTTTTCCTATAATTATATAGGTCTGGCACAAGAATAATCAGACGATGATATAAATTAGGTCACTTCACCCCCTTCCAGCATCGCTCTTATTTTCCCCATTCCTTTCTCTACATTATAGTTAGGATGTCCCTTCCTGTTTTTTTCCTTATGTGGGACCTCATACCAGATTGCCCTACACGCTGATATTCATTCAGTCATCCATTTACTACAATCTCTAAGTATTCCCTATGTGTCAGGCATCAATCTAGACGTTGGAAATATAGTGATCAAACAAGATGACTGCCTTCATGGAGCTTATACTTGACAGGGAGAAAAAATAAATATTATTGTTTTAAGTTTATTTATTTATTTTGAGAGAGACAGAGACAGCATGAGTCGAGGAGGGGCAGAGAGGGGGAGACAGAGGATCCCAGGCAGACTCCTTGCTGCCAACACAGAGGGGCTCGAACCCACGAAACCGTGAGATAATGACCTGAGCCGAAACCAAGAGCCAGATGCTCAACCAAACGTGCCATCCAGAAGCCCCAAACAAAACTCTTTTTTAAAGTTTATTTTGAAATGTGAAACTGTCACCACAAGAAAATGAAACATGATAATATGGTCAGAAATAATTGAGAGGAACTGCTTCCTTTCCTGTAAGGGACAATATCCCGTCCTATGAACAAATGCTCTCTGGGACCTGTCTGGCTAGCAGATCTGATAAACAAGGTTGTGCTGAGAGATTAACGCTCCCAAGTGATTTAAAGCATCGGCTTTCACCAGTAGTTGTCTACTGTCACAGATTTAAAAGGAATTTTTTTTTGCGAGTATTTATTTTAGCACCTTCGTTTTATGTTTGAGGTATTTCTGCAACTACACTTTTTGTTTGTATGTGTGTATGTGTATATATGTGTATGTGTGTGTCACACACACACACACACACACACACACATACATACATATATATATTCAGAAAGCTGCACCTATGTCCTTTAACATATCTGCTCCTTGGGGTGCTTGGGCAGCTCAGTCAGTTGAGCGCCTGAATTTGGCTCAGGTCATGATCTTACAGTTCGTGAGTTCGCACCCTGTATTGGGCTCTGTAATGACAGCTCAGAGCCTCGAGCCTGCTTCGGATTGTGTCTCCGTCTGCCCCTCCTCTACTCATACTCTGTCTCTCTCTCTCTCTCTCTCTCTCAAAAATAAACATTAAAAAAATTTTTATTTAAAAAAAGGAATGATTTAAATGATAAAAATCTAAATAAAAATTTCAGACAATTTGGGAAACGCATTTTGTTTCCCAGAGGTAGGGAGATTAAAGAATCTTAAAATCTTTGGATGCTTTCTATCTCACTAAAACTTAGAGCATACTTTACGATGCCTAAGAATTCCTAGTGTGTTGCTAATCTGAGATTGAACTGAACTAGGATTACCATCATAAGAACCTGGAACCAGACAACAAAGAGATAAACTGGAAAGAAATTTCTCCCTAAGCTAAGCATTATGGAGAGTAGAAAACTCAAAATCAACCGCATGGTGGGAAATCTACAGTAAGATCTCAACTACAAAAATACAGTTTCTACAAGGTTTTGATGTGTATCGTGTTAAAAGCTGTCCCCAAAATCCAATGGGAAAATTTTCCTACCTGCCCCCAAGATGACTTCTTGTGTCACCACCACAAGGTAGGGATAAACCTATAAAAATCTCTCCCTGCCCCCCCACAAAAGGCAAACAAAACACCATAATCTCACAGACACAGAGAACAGGTTGATAGTTGCCAGAGGTGGGGGGTTGCCAGAGGTAGGAAAAATGGATTAAAGAAGTCAAACAAACTTTCATTTACAAAATAAATGAGTTCTGGAGATGTAATGTACAGCATGGCAACTATAATGAACAATACTGTAAGCCATACTGAGAGAAAAAAATTTTAAGAGTTCTCATCACACACACTAAAATTCTGTAACTATGTATGGTGACAGATGTTAACTAGATTCATTATATATGTTTATTTGTGATAATTTTGAAATACATACAAATATCAAACCAATATGTTGTACACTTAAAACCAATATAATGCTATATGCTAATTATACCTCAATAATTTAAAAAAAGCCCAGAAATATGTGGTTGATCATTAGTCACAGAAACTGGGTAGTACTTCATCACCTAACTCATGTTTTTATTCACTGTTGGACCAGATAGCCAAAAACAAAATCCAAACAACAACAACAAAAAAACCACCACAACAACAACCAGTAGACTTAAAAAGTGAACACTATTTCCTCCAATATAAAATTTTGGATGGCGCCTGGGTGGCTCAGTCAGTTGAGCATCCGACTTGATTTCAGCTCAGGTCATGATACCAGGGCCGGGGGATGGAGCCCTGCATTGGACTCTGTGTTGAGCGTGAAAGCCTGATTAAGATTCTCTCTGTCTCTGTCTCTGTCTCTGTCTCTCCCTCTGCCCCTCTCCCCCACTCATGCTCTCTCCTTGTCTCTCTCAAATAAAAAATAATAAAATGAAAATTCTGGTCAACCACCAAATATTGCCAAATATATATCAACAAGGATATAATAAGTATCTAACATGTATCAGAGGCATAGTAGACAACATTAGGATGTAAAATATAAAACAATCTATAATCTTCAGTGTTTATACTTATGTGTTTATCCAGATAGCATAGAGTCAGTGCCAAATATATACATGTACAAAAATAAGATCTAAAAAGGTATATCATGATCACCATGGTTGATAGTTACCAGGCGAAAGCGTCTTAAAGGAGATAACATAGTAGTGTTTGATTAACTCCATTAATAACTGAGTCCATTTGTCTCCTTTTACAAGGAGTCAGGAAACTTATAAAATACCAGCTGGATAAATAAAAAGAAAATCACAAACAGACATGAAATTAAAGAACACAACAGATAAAAAGAAAGTCTTCAAAGTAGCTAAAAAGAACTACTACTTCTATTAAATGGCATTTGGACTAAGATTGGATTTCTCAGGGTGCCTGGGTGGCTCAGTTGATTAAGAGTCTGACTTTGGCCCGGGTCATGATCTCACAGTTCATGGGTTCAAGCCCCGCGTCAGGCTCTGTGCTGACAGCTGAGGGCCTGCTTCGGATTCTGTGTCTCCCTCTCTCTCTGCCCCTGCCTCCACTCATGCTCTCTCTCTCTCAAAATAAATAAACAAACATTGGGAACCAATTAAAAAAAAAAGATTTGATTTCTCATTGACAAGAGTGGAAGCAAGAAAATATCTTCAATATCCAGGGAGGAATCCCTATTTAAATAGAGTTGTAACCCAGAAAAAAATATTTCAAACATGAAGGTGAAAAAAAGATCTCTTCAGGCTGTAAGAAAATGGAGTTTACCACCACCAGGTGTAGCTCAGACACTAGGAAGGTGATTTCTGGTATGAAATTATTAAATTAAATATAAATAAGGTAAATGTGGTAAATAAGAGACAAAATATTATCCAAATGGATTTCTAAAATCGAGATATGTGCTGTTTGCATGAGATAAATGTAAAACTGAAATATACAAAGAGGTTGAAAACAAAAGGATATCGGAAATATTAATCATAATAAAGTAGGGTAATAGTACAGCAGTACTAGTTAAAGCTGTTGTAGCTATATTAAAATCAGAAAAAAATAAATTTAAGGCAGAAATACTACCAGAGATAAAAAGGTCATTACATAATAATAAAGGGCTCAACTCACCAGAAAAATATAGCAATTTAAACTTAAATGTCTCCAATAATAGAGTCTCAAATATATAAGGCAAAATCTGAGAGATCTGTTAGAACACCATTATAACAGAAAATGTTAACATATCTCTGTCATCATTTATAGCTTAAACAAAATAAAAAGATGGTGGGATATAAAAACAATCTGAATAATAAACTTTATCTAATAGGACTTGGTCTCTGAAAATTGGAAAAAAAAAATACACATTCTTTCCAAGGAAACTCATAACATGAATGTTGACTTTACACTGGCACTTAAACAATTTTTGCCAAATCTCAAAAGACTGCTATCACACGGACTATTTTCCTTACCATATACAATTTAGTTAAGAATATATAGTAAAGTGGAGTTAAATGTACAAAGTGTGTAGGAACACAAAGGAAGAAACAACCCTATCGTCCTGGGACTAGGTACTGGTCAACAAATAGGGGTTCTCTCATCAAAGAAGCAGAGACGTATTCTAGACAAGGGTATGTGAAATATAAAGGAGCAAAAGAAACTGGCATGATCAAGAAGTGAGTTATTCAGCCAAGTTATGGTAGAACGTGTGTGTGTGTGTGTGTGTGTGTGTGTGTGTGTGTGCTGGCAGGTAGGTAAGAGAATGGTCATACACAGCCTGAAAATGAGCAAGCCCTATATCATATTTTACCTTATTAAGGAGGACAGCTTATACAATAAGCAACAGGGAATCAACAAAGACTTTTTAGCAGGTGAGGAACCAACTACCATTTTATTCTAAAAGGGAAATCTGAAAGTGGAGAATGTAGATTGCTTGTTGAATATGCTGCATAGAGGTAGACCAGTTAGAAAGTGTCACGAAGCTGGCTGGTTCCTTAAAGAGATGAATCTCTCTTTGAAGAAGCATGAACATACCTTGCTTCCTAGAATCCCCCATTCTTGCAAATCACATTTCTTAGGAGATACCTCACGAGCTATGGTTATCATCAGCAGCTTCAGTTACCTTTTGATCCCCCGTTCCTACCTTGATCTATGAATTTCTACATTACCTTACTATTATTAGCCCACATTATAAGACCCATACAACAGCTAACACCCATCTATCGTGACCAAGTAAGTTTTACTGATAGAAGTAAAAACAAAGTAAAAAACAAAAACAAGGATAAAATAATTACAAACCCATCTATCCAACAACTTGAAATGTACAGGTCACTAAAAAACCAAATTCATTAGCTATAATGTGCATTTCAGAATATACATTGGCCTGTCTCTGTTGAAATTCCTTCAGATCTGCCTCTCTGTCCAGTTAAGTGGCTTACTTCTTGGGCCACCCAATGGAGACAGAGCTGTCAAATTCCCAGAGGCAGATAATATATTTGACTATAAGAAATCTAATCAAATTGTCAAAAACACAGAAAATCAGCTAAGGAAATTGCAAAACATAGTTCATGGTTCTGGTGCAGTGTATGCAAAGGTTTCATCAAGGCAAAAACCAAAATTTATCATTATTATCTCCAAATAATCTGTGGTTTCCTTTCCCCCCAACCAGAACATTTTAGTCATAGCTAATCAGTGGATACTATTAGGCCCAGCTTCAAGAAACCATCTTTTCTTTATTTTTGATGGTAACCTCAGGCATTTCTAGAAAGCTCTAAATCCCTCCCCACCCAGCATCAGGCGCAGGCCTGGTGCCCCAGTTTCCAGCCTTCTCAACTTACTCTGAGATGACTTACTAAGACTAAGAAAGAAAATATATAAATCTTTCCAGAGTGATTCCAACCCCACCCCCAACCCTGGGGCCACAACTGCAACATCGCATTAGAATTCACCAAGTATGTCCAGCAGCACTGCAAGAAATACATGTATACCTCTTGGAATAAGACAGAGAACATTTGACAAAAATTCAGATCAGACATGAGACCTTGACCTAGGGCTTTAACAAAAGATGCGGAGGGGAGGACTCCCACTGTGTGGTATGACGGACTTGATAATCAATTAGACAAGGGGGATGAGTAGGAAAGGATCCCAAGAGCTCCAGCTGGCATGCCTAAGTGAAAGGCGACACTAAACAAACAGAGAATAAGTTCTACTGGATTTAAGGGACTATGAAATATGCAGGTAAAGATTTCCAAAGGACTGTCAAAAACTGGGGATGAAGCTTAGGTGAGAGGTGTAAGGTGTACGTGCATTACTCTAGACCATCATCTTATAAGCATAAAACATAAGTTATGAGTAGATAAGACTATCTAGGAAGTATGGAGAAAGAGAGAATTCAAATATACCATGGGAAAAAATGTCAGGCAACAAAAACTTTAGAGAAGGCATACACAAAAGAGCTATTAAAAAATTCTGAGAGTGAAAAATCAAATAGGTGAGAGTTCCTACATTGCATTTACATTTAAAAGATTAAAAAGTATAATTCTTGCTAAGAATTCAATAATGTATATACCAAAGACCCATAATGTTTCTATCTACGAATATCATAGTGAGTCACATGTCTTATAATGTAAAATTTAGATATTGGATTATTTTAAAAGAAGGATAGAATATCATTTAAGTCAAACATTCTTTTGGGAAGGGAGCATAGTGTTTATTGTTTATTGTTGTGTTTACTTGAATTCATTCTTTCTTTTTCAATGAAACTTTAAACTGTTAACTTTCCCAAACTTTAGTTGATGTTTCTTCTTGTTATTCTTATGCATTTGTACTCCCATACTACATGGCATAAAACAAGACGTAGAAACAAATAAGATTTCAATCTTTGGTATTTTAATTACAATGTGCATGCTGGAAAACAAGGTACAGTTCTACAACTTTGAGCACAGACCTTAAAATAAAATGGATAGTTCATCTCACAAAATCTCAGAAATTAAGACAGAGAAGACAAAAAAATTACACTCAGCATATTTGCAGTTAATTTTAACAGTTATGCTAACCTATGAAATCAAGTTAAAGTATAGCATTAACCATTTAATCATTTGAGAGAGCATGATGTCACATATAACATTAAATTTTTAGTATGCTTGAATCTTATCTTTCTAAAAGTTTCTGAAATCCACTTCAGGTATGTAAATATGAAACATACCAAAAGAAATAAACAAAAACATTACTAACTGCGAACGTTAAGCACTTTAAATCAGTTGTATTTTTATTTACTATTAACAGCTATTCATGATTTAGAAAATAAGTAAAATAAATAAATACAGATGTAAAAACATACACATATTTACAAAATGAAAGAAGGCACGTAGAGTAATTGGCCTCACAAGCAAATGAAAGATCCTCAATCACACTTGCCACATGCCAAAAATATGTTTAACCTAATCTGGCTATATATTTCACATAATTATTAAATACTTATAATTTCTCCCAAGAATGCTTAATAACAAGGGCCTTTATTATTAAGACACAACACCATCATAGAACTGCTTACTCTTTGGACTATGACTCAAGCATGACCTTTAAGAAACTTGATGAGATGAGATAAAATATCCAAAAGTCTAAACTGCCTTGGCTGCCTAGAGCAATCAACTCACAACATCAATTTTAAAAAGTGAATCTGAAAAAAATTAAACAAAATGCTGTTAAGATGAGCTCATTTATTTTAACATTTCTTAAATAATGTCTCCACACCAGGTAAAGGTAATAGGCATTAGAAATGCAGATTTAGAAATGTAAATGTGCGTTCTGGACAAATGCCAAATTTGAAAACAATAAAAAAATAATAACAATAATTTAACACAGGTTGTCTTAGCACACGTATAGGTTCTGGTAACCTACGTGCTAAATCACAGTCTCTCATTCCAGGTGTCGGTGAGTTTCATTTTGCAGCAAGCAAGCTCCTAAATTGTGCAGCTATCACATGCAATGGAAGTCATGCACACAGCCTAACTGGACAGACAGCATAATTCACACTTTCTAAACTTCGTATCTGTTGACAAATTGAAGTAAATACATCCGGAGGTATGAGCTGTTCAGAAGAGTTGCCAAATATAGCGGCACGACTACTGAAACATTATGAAAATAACCAAGTGTCTGAAAAAGGTCTTAATAACCTTTAAGTATATATGTATTTATAACCACTAATTCCTTACGAAAGTATCTAAGAAGAGTAAAGAAAGAAAAAGTATCATGAGGCCAGGAATTAGCTTAAGACACAAGTATACTTGTTAGAGATAGGCCACAAATCTGCCTCTAAGCTTTTTAGCAACTAAAGCAAAACGGGAAATACAATCAGTTTTATCATGGAAAGGATTCCTAAGATTAAATACCAAGCAGGTGCTTAGTTGTGGAACTAAGTCTGGTACTCAGACTAGATAGAATTTCTCTCTCATGAGCCTCATGTTGAGAGGAAGCTTCAAACCTAGGATATAATTCACTAAGACTTTAGGTAAGCAATTTCTCTCCTTGAGTTGGTTAGCTTCTCCTTCTTATTTGGATTTCAAAATCCCTCAAATACTCTGAGTAGATACAGACTTGAGGAATCGCAATGATAACACTATTTTCCCATTCATGACATTGATTTATTATATCATGTTTCACAAAAATGCTCTTGCTTATGGCAGCTGAATTAGTTATTTCTACCCAAGAAAGAATCAAAGGCTCTTTTATCTCAGGTAGATAATATTTATTTTTCCAGCCATTCTAAAAAAAGATGGAAGTTCAAAAACCAATATGAAAAGAAGTCAGATAGTGATAATGTGTGGGTTAGTAACTGAAGCATTACATGCCTCCAGCAAAGAGGAAAATAGTAAGCTCTTGGCTCTCATAGATTTAAGGCTTGCATTTTTTTAACTCTTTAGGAGTAACCCAGAATGTTTGTGGCTGACAGCCATTAATAATTCAGCAGGGACACTGACAAAGCAGGTGTGACTGTGCAAGGCACTAGGCCCCTTAAGTCAGTCGGATCCACCATGCTGAAGACAAAGCTCAAATCGCTTGGCTGTGTCCTGTTCTCCATGTCACTTAAACAGTCATTCTGGTGAATAAAAGAAACGATGTTTCTTTGAAGAAAATGGTCTCCAGAAGAATGAAAAACTCTACTTTTGATAGTGAGAGAGAAGAGATCTAAGAAAATGATGGCTCTTAGGCAGGAAATATGTTATCAGATGCATCACCCCTTGAATGTTGACTTGCAAAGGTTTTGTAAAGCTTTCCTCAAAAAAGTCATTATTCCATATTGACCCTCCTATGAATATAAAAGAAATGTCTTTCCAAAATAATATTGAGCTATCTATATATCTTCATTTGTGATTCCTGGCATAAACATGATTTGGAAAAAAAATGACATGAAAAAAAGCATATCAAGGTGCAAAGCCCATTTTACATGGCAGTTAACATTTAATTCTGTTAAATCACAAAGATTACCATTAAAAACTTTAGTTTTATCATGGATTAAATCATCTGGTATTTATTTCCAGATTTCTGGGATATCATAAAATCTAAGGACTTAATAATTTTAGTGTCAGTATAATCACTCAGATTGGTTTTGTAAATTTCATGATTAATACTAGATGTACATCAAGCTGCAATGGCAAAGTAACACTAAAGGTTAAATCCAATTTACAGTCCTAAAAAAATAAACATTATCTGCAGTGACCTGAGAGGCAGAATAATGAAGGAGATGAGTGGACTTGGACAAAATATACAGAGCTTATTTCAAAAGATTGGTATAAAGTCATGGAACTCTTATCTAGTGGTCTCAACCTGTGATTTATCTATCATTTTCTTAGAGGTTTTATTTGCAAATATCAACCATCAGCAATTTGGCCCAAAGTAAAACATTAGGAATAAGCATATTCACAAAAATAAAAATGGACTGCAAATAATTATTCTGTAACAGGTGTAAATATATTATGACTATAGGTAAAATACTATCACTTTTATTTGAAACAAGATTAAAGAAATCCAGTGAGAAGTTCCTACTATCAGAAATTCTATGAACTTTCTGAAAATTTGGCCTATATAGAAGAGCACAGGATTTAGAAATGGAGGGCACAGATTTAAGTTCTTATTCCATTATTTCTTAATCTTGTGATCCCAGGCATTTCCTTTGATTTTTCTGTCTCCATTTTGGCACCTCTAAAATAAGACTAATATTCAGCAGACAAACTCATAATGACATTCAAACAAGAACATATTTGGGGAATAAAAAGAACTATATTAACTTTATCAATTTGAAAATAATTTTCTTCTAGGGAGGCACAAAAGTACTATGCAGAGCCCTAGACTCAAACCAGCAGGTTCTTAACCTGTGTTCTTCAGTCTTATAGTTCCGGGCAGGATTCCAGGGTCAACTGCAGGGGCCAAGGAGAAGCAGACTCCATAAAGCCCCCAACCTGTCCTGAACTAGGGCTGTTCCCCTTTTATTGGTATCAGATACTACAAAGATGTTGCTTGAACAAATCCTTCAGCTGTGGCTAAAAATCATTACAGCGAAAACTACTAATGAGATCCAGTTCCCACCCTCCCACACTACTGTCACCTGAGAAGCCTGAGGGAAAGAAGGACAGGGACGCACACCCAAGTTGCCCCCGCTGGTTGACAGCCATCCCAGGGTCTGAACCAGGACTTCTAAGTACTTCTTCACCAAGATGAGAGTCCTTTCCACCACACAAATCAATAACTTTAAAGGCTCCAAGCTGGTAGATTGGGAGTGAGGGTTTTAACTATTTTGGGGTGCCTCTGACTTCTAACTGCTGGCAAACTCCATTTTGGTGTGGGGTGATTGGTTTGATTAATATCTAAGGCTGAATCTTGGAGTCTTGTTTCACAGATGAACCCTGCCATGGCAATTAAAGCCTCTCCTCCTGGAAAATAAAATCCTTTATTTTAAAGGTCTCTGATGTTGAGTTGATGTAGAACAGTCTAGAAAACCTATTTCATACCAACAAAGCACTATAAATGTTCTAAAACCTGATCAGGGCTTACAATATTTTTCAGAGTGAATCTATAAAAATATTGTTTAGGAGTGTCAAGAAAACTCTCAAGGTATTTGGCACCATTTTTAATTGTTAGGATGTCAGCCTGTGATTCTCTGGGAGAGACGGTAATCCTTTAGTTTTCTCATTCTGGAGTTGACCTAGAAGTCTCTAGTAAGTTTCATTAAGGATATGAGAGCACCACACATTTCTATACTCGCAAAGAAAAAAAAAAGAGACTTCGAGTAAAATAAAAAATTAGATGGTAGCATATTAAAATCTACATTAATATAAAACGAGATAGCTTACTTTCAGTCATATAGAGATTTAGAAGCTAAGAATTTTATCACAAATTCCCAACAAATCAAGCAAAATTCTCAACTAAATTTATAAACTTTTATTGTGATACATTAACATCTACTCATTTACCTATTAAAATGCATATCCTCAAACATTTCACAGACATTTGAACAAAGATACAAAAATACGTGGTCATTTCCCTTACTAACTTAAAGTTGTAATCTCTGCCAAATTGCATTTTAGCTGAGATTCCAATACAGGATGAGAAACACCTCACTAAATATTATATAAAGGGAATGCCCCAAAAGACACATGCTGATTTATTGCTTTACAGCATTAAGCCATCTTGTGGAGCTGTGATTTTGAGTCCATAAATCCTAAAATATTCTTTTTCACTGGACCTTCAAAATTTGATGTATTCTCAATTGGTAAAGTCTGAAGATCAGCAAAGCTGTAATAGCCAGGACGAAGATTTGGAATGTCTGCTGAGTGATGACAGCAGGTCCCTGAAGATTTTTGAAATAGTCATTTACACAACTCCCCTCAAATTTTAAACAAAACTGTTTACTTTTCTTAATTCTCTTTCCACGCACATTAAAAATGCCCCCTCATCCCTCCTAACTATATAAAAAAGAGAAACTTTCACAATTATTACTTGAAGTTCATTTCAACTTCAATGAAACAGGTCCATATTCTGAATGTAAGGAAATCAAGATTAACTGTTTCTAAGTCTTCATGACTGGTTTCTGTTAACAAAAGAGAAATGGAACTAGCCCTGGAGGGAGAAAACTGTAATTTCTTTGGATGTGAAAGAGGTCAAATAATTCAGTATTCACAAACGTTTCCTAATTCTAAGCCAAGAAGTGAATATATAAAGCAGGTTGCTAAAAATATGACATTTGTTAGAGACTACTATTTTTCACTATGGAATGACTAACAAAAACCAAAAAACAAAAACAAAACAAACAAACAAAAAAAACACCTACTTATACTCATCACAAAGCCTCCTACACTGCAGCAACTCTAACTTCCCTGAGCTGAGTGTCTTATTGACGAAACAACAACAACAACAACAAATTTTTTTTTTAGAATTCTTCTAAGTGCCAACTCTATTTGATTGAAATTGTAGACTAATGTACTATGAGACTTGGTTTAAAACCTCAGCATTTTAAAATCAACCACTTGTTTAAACACCTCTGCATTTTTCTTTTTTGCTAGATTATCATTTCTCACCCATGCAATACTTTCTTAATGACCTAATTGTATTATTCAGGGAAGCTTTTTCCTGGCCTATCTAGGGCAAGTTTCAAGATCTTGGTAAATGAAATTTTATTTAAATTAAAGAGATAAAATTAAGTAACAGTGACTGGACCACATTTAATTAATTCAAACAAGTATAATTATATTTATTGAAGAGCTGTTTTATGCATCTCAGGATTAACTATGCAGTTTATAATTTTTGCACCTTATAAAATGATAATTAAGAAAATATTCCAGAAGCATATTGTTTATGTTCTGCAAGCAATGGAAAAATTTCATTTTAATGTCTAGCCAGTCATCCCATTAAAGGAACAGTCCTGATAAATAAATTACAGCTGGGATCAAATAAGACTGCAAAAATTATACTGTACTCTTGATGTGTTTTATGGTTTTGATCTCAAAGCAAATTACAATTATTCACAAATAAATGCTTAGCATCTGAAAACATAAGTTCTTGAAACTTGTATTTCAAAAGCTGAGTAAAATAGTCACCAAAGTTTTATGTACTACTTAAACATAGCCATTTATTCAGCCTAATATTTCTTACAGATAAACATTACAAAAAGCAAATTTATAAGTGCCAGCTCCGAAAATTACTAATGCAAAAGATATCCCGTTTAAAAGAGGGAAACTACAGAACTAAAATAAAAGCTAAAGTTATTACCTTGAATATAAATTACAAAAAGTCCTAAGTCAGAGATATTCCAGGATAGAGGGTGATTTCTCTAATATCAATATTCATTAACACGCACATTTCCAAAGCAGTAACCCATATTTGGGGTTGTTTGATGTTGTTTCTTCTTTAAAACAAACACCACTGGCAAAATCCAGAGTAAAGTTTATACATTTATTGGAGAAACAGATAGAGATCAAAGGGAAAAGAACAGACCAAAAGTCTTTGGATGAGAACTCTCTCCCTTTTCAACACTGATCTGTTTCATCAGGAGCTTGTGTGCAGAACAGATGATGAAACATGGTCACCTTCATTAGCAGGTTTTATACATACGACTGCATTGTAGCTTCGCGCCAGTAAATCTTTTAATGTGCATATTATGTTTAGTTTTATGATAATGACAGCCATGGCTGTTAACACCTAATTATTGGAGTTTATCGTTAGTTGAAAAACTTGCAAAAGACAACTCTATTTACGGAACAGCATATAAAAAATCAATGTCCACACATCCAGCGTAGCAAAAAATAGATTCCTCGCTAAAATCTCATAAAGAGAAAATTGTTTACCACAAAAAAGATTTTAAAAATTGGTAAAATCTGCCTTTCCTAAAACTTGAGGGAAGCAGTTTCACCTAATAATGGCACTAATGATCTAAAACTAAGCTAAATGGTATCCCTGTAATATTATGCACGTTATTTATTTATCAAATCCTAGTGAACATTGTTTTTATTTTCATGTATTTAAAACATCACCGAAAGTAGTTTTTATATGAATGTGACTTAATGTAAGCATCCTTGGACCACAGGAAGAAAAGTCAACATGCAAATAATGTGAAAAAATTAGTATCCCCAGCTTCTATCTCCCCTCTCTCCACTGACCACCATGGGGGTCTCCTTCAGTAAGAAGCCACCAGAAAATAACTTCAGCTGGAATGGTCTAGAAAACCCAAGCCAATGGATTCTGATAATATGAGGAAATCCAGACAAGTTATTCCACATATAGTAAGTACATCCAGCTCTAGAAAGTGTCATATTCCAGAATGTGTTTTAAAGCTTCCACAGTCAAACCTGACTATACAAATGTACTCCCAAACTAGAGGATCTCGAACATTTTTGAGTAAGGCTTGACTACATTTCCTCTTTTACCTATTCTAGACTCCCAACAGTGGCTTGTCCCTGACATAACTGTTCAGCAACCTCAACAGATCTGTGCCTTGAACATTCCTTCTTCCCAGTCATTGCCAATCCACTCCCTCCCACCCAAGCTCTTCCATTTTCTACCCTTTGCTGCTTGTCTGCAAAGTGCAACACACTCTGGCTGCAAGAATCTCTGAGTTCGTGTGTAATAGTTTTGCCCTTAACTGGGATCCTCTACTCAACTAGATGCAAGCTTCCAGAGTGGGTTTGCTCTTTTGCTGATTTAAACAATTTAGTGGTGCCAAGATTTGGGGGGCAGGGGGTCTAAGCTAGCAAAACACTAATGGGATATCAGGAGAAATGACCACCCAAACCATTTTCCTTTTCATTTCTCCTAAGAGATGTTCCACACCTAATATTTAACCAAAAAAATCAATGTGGATACTCTGTCTCTGCATGAGACACACAGTACAAACATTCATGTACTTTCTTTTGCATCTCAAATAAAACCTCCCCCTCTCTCAAGAGATTGGGATGCTTGGGAAAAGCTGCAAGGGATCTTTTCAAACACAAAGACAATATATTCTGTCTTGGTATTGTGCAGAAATAATAGCAGGGCTTTTTTCTAGGCCAGGGTCTACTGATTGTGATCTTGGCCCTAACCCAGAAACTTGTTGTTCCCCAACTTTAAGTGGAGCAGCAGTATGCCTCCTTACTACTTCACTTTTTTTTTCTTTTTCTTTTTCTTTTTTTTTCCTAACAAAACCAGTCTTAAATGAAGTGGTGTCTAAGTTCTGACCATCCCGCCCCACTCCCTCTTCATGGAC
Source organism: Leopardus geoffroyi (assembly GCF_018350155.1). Taxonomy (NCBI): domain Eukaryota; kingdom Metazoa; phylum Chordata; class Mammalia; order Carnivora; family Felidae; genus Leopardus; species Leopardus geoffroyi. The sequence goes on along the minus strand of NC_059327.1, from coordinate 23,075,759 downwards.
AGTCTGTGGCAGGGGCAGATTCCACAAAGCGCCCCTACAGGGAGGTCCCTCCTTGCCTTCTCCTCCTATGCAATTTGGAGCACTAGGAGATCTGGGGTCCGTCCACACGCCAGGAGAACTGGGCTCCCGGGCGGGGCGCCGTGGCCAGGGCAGAGAGCCGGCTGCTAACAGCCTTTTGCCCTCTACAGGGGATTTCTCCACCCCTCTCTCTATACAGGGCAAATCCATTTTCCATGACATTTCCAAGCAAACGTCTACTAGTCAAGTTCCCCCAGTGGGTAGGAGTGTCTAAAAGTCCTCATCTGAACAGTCCATCTGAAATGAATCTCTAGTAAAAATAAATAAATAAGAACCCTCTGAAGCAATCAATACAGTCGAGTGCAGAAAATGCCTAGGGGTAAGGAAAAACAAACAAACGTGGATAATCAAAAGATGTTCCCAGCTTCCAGCTCCCCCCCACCCTTTCCCGCTTTTTCATTTACAGTGAGCGGGACATTTAAATTATTGTGTGGTTTGTTGATTTTTTTTTTTTAAGTTTTGTAGGGGTTTTTTCGTCTGTTTTTACACGGCACTGCAGGCAGCCTGTGCCCACAGGCAGAGGGGCAAAGTGTCAGCCTGGATGCCCCTGCCAGCCATCCCCCTCGCGGCCGAGCCGGGGATCCGGGAGGGAGAAGGTGTGGAGAGGGTCCTCGGCGGAGCGGCGGGTCCGGCGGGAGTGGGGGACCGCGGGGGGCACGGCTCGGGTCCCAGACGGAGCTCGGCTCCTCGGAGGGGGAAGGAGCCTCGGCGGGTGCCACCCCCCCTCCTCTCCACTCCCCAGAGCCGGGTGCCTGGGGCAGGCACGGTCGCGGCGGGGCCCGGCGGGGGCAGCCACGGAACCTCTCCGGTCCCCCCATCTCTCCCCCACCCCACAACACGAGTTCGCGCCCCGGGCAGTGCAACTGTGGGGGAGACCGCGTCAGCGGTTGTGGGGAGAATAAGGTCTGCATGAGTGTGGGAACGAACACAAGCCCTGGCCACCGACGCCTCGGTGCCCGGAATCTCCGAGCGGAAACAAGGCTGCCCCCGGGCGGGCGGGGGGAGCCGAGGCAAAGTGGCGGCGCAGCTCGGGCAACTTTGCGGAGCAGCCGGGCGACAGCAGCGGGCAGAGACTGCTGCCTCCGCTTCCCCGGCGAGGCTAACGGGCACCCAGAACGCTGCTGCCTCCGACCAGGAGGCGGAGGACTGAGTGGCTGGCTGTGGTCGCGAGCGGGAGGCAGGCAGGGAGCCCAGCCCGGGAGTGCCAGCCGCCCTCCGCGTCCTCGGCCCGCCGAGGGGCGCCTGCGCCCGGGTACGCTGCACCCCAAATGCCCACTCGCAGTCCCACGGGGCCACCAACTATTCGAGCGGTGCAAGGAAGAGGCAGCGGAAAAAAGGGAGGAGAGCAAGAGAGCAGACGAGCGCGAGAAAGCAGGACCGACGCCCGTCCGGAGGATCACGTACCTTTAGCTCCTCAATATCCAGGTTTGTTGATCTGTCCATGGAGCGAAACTAAAGGAAGTGCAGAGAAACCGGGCAAGTTGAACCAAAAAACAATCTAGTCTTTTAGTTTCCAGCCTAAACTCAGCTTTATCCTCCTCCAAGCCCTGGCAGCTTCTCTCAGTCTCATTCTCCGTGATCACGCCGCCTCCACCGGTTAAAAATAATAAAAATAAATAAATAATAATTACAATTCAGTTTGTTTTACTTCCTGGAAGATTTGGTGACAGGTGATCTTTACCTCGGTGCCACACAGCTCAGCGGAATCAAGCACGGGGGTGGGGGGGGGGGGGAAGATCCACTCTATTTAAGATTATTTCTTCTTCTGCAATAAGCTTAGAAACCAGCGAATTGCTGCATCCCAAGAAAAAAAGCTGCTTCCCTGGACAGCATCATGCGGCAAATTTCAAGCAAATGTGTTCAAACTGAAGAGAAGAGTATACGATAAAAGCCTTCCTCCGTAAGGCTTACTCTGGGAGCTAATTTAGCACACTGAGTCCCAAGCATTAGCAATGATCAATTTCCCTGGCACGATAACCAAATCCCCGAAGTCCTGCATAGACTTAAAAATGTCTTGCAGCTAAGAGGTATTCTCTCAATGGGGAAAAGAAGATAATAAAGTCTAAAGGGAAGGACCTCCTTTGAAGGTTATGCTAAAAAGAGTTGAGAGAATAGGAGGTGGATCCTACAGAGGAGAGCAAAGAGGGAGAGAGAGAAAGCCAGAGAGGGAGAGAAAAATTTTCCTCCTGCTTTGCTGTTTTACTGGCCTTCACCACCAGGTGACTGACTTCACTTCTCTCTTCCCACAGCCGGCGCTAAGGGGATTTCTCTCATCTGTCAAAAAGCAACATTTCCTCTCCAGACAAATACTGTGCTGCTGGGTCTTAAAGACTGCCCTCTGCCCGGAATCCAGTAGGTGACAAGCATTTTAATTCATTTCACATGTTGCCTCATCTCGTTCGGTAGATCTGGGAAGAACAACGCATGTGTGTGTCATACCCGCGTATTCACATGTATTCACTTTCCATCTGCTTTCAGTGTCGGGGAGCTTAAGAAAGACTCTTAAACAAAGTGACAAATAGAAATAAAGAAAATTTCTCCTCCTGATGCCGCTTAAGATAAGCAATCCTTTCCCGGAAAATTATTCTTTAAATACACGCTGAGAGGTCCGAACACTTAACTTGTAGGGTGTAGATTTGGGGTAAAGGCTCATTTTTTTTTTCCATTTAAATGTCCTTTAATGTAAAAGCCTGACTTTTGGGAGGGATTTAAACATTCTCCTTTTGTTTCATTACGGCATATGAAGTAGTAAGACCTAAAAATGTTTTTGGATTCAGAAAAAGTGCTGAATAAATCATTACCTTTGTTTCTAAAAAATATCTTTTTTTTTTTTCCCCCTGGATTTAAGTGTGCACCATCTAGTAGTTGCCTGGCCTCTAACGTATCTTCATCTCCCTTCCTGGCTCTGCTCCAGCCACGTGGTCTACCTCCACCTGCCATTCCCCACCCCCCACCCCTAGCTCTTACTCCCCAGTCAGGCCAGCTCTCCCTCCCTCTTTGCAAGTCTAACCCTCATCCTTCAGACTTAAGTCACCTCTGGAGAGTGGATTTTCCTCAAGTGAGTCCCTCAGATACTCCCCTTCTCCGTTATCTCTTCATAGCTGCCACACCTTTTTTTTTTTTTATCATTATTTAGTGTACTCACTTGAGATCTGTTTGTTTGTCTGACTCCTCCAGTAGACTGTAAGCTCTGGCAGGCAACTTCCATCTTTCTTATTCACCAACATGTCCCAAGGGGCTAGCACATAAGCACACAAATATGCCTGGAACAGATAAATGTGTGTGGCAAGAATCTTCTACCATGATTATTCTAACATCTAAAAACCTGCATGACTACCTCCCCCCCCCCCCCGCAACACACAGATTCGAGTGTTTCCCCTCCTAGTCTGCAGCTAATCCTAGTATTCTCAGCTTTATGATTAAACACAAAGTTCTTGAGTTTAAGCTGATTCTATTCCACAAGCTCAGCAATGCTACCTTTCTTTCAAACTTTGACTCGTGCCTCCAGCTTTCAAGGTTAGTATCAAGTAGCCAAGAGTCCACGATTAGTGGAGCTGAACATCTTTCCAATGTTCACTTTACTGATGTATGATGAAAAATATGAAGGCTCCAGGTTAAGAGTAAATGGTTATGTAAAATGTGTAGCTCTTAAAAGGCTTCTTTTCTAGACATTATCAATCATGAACCATGAATATACATAATTACGGTTTTTAAAATTCCAGTTTTTCCATATAAAATAATTTTATATTCCCTACCAACCTCTTATTGCCTAAATTCAGCAAGCTGAATACAAAAAGCACATTTATTTTGAGCATATTAAAGTGATACTATCTTTGAGATAACTTTGAAATTTTCAATTGTGAAAACACAATCCAAGAAAGATCTGCAAAAATAAACATTAATGTTTAAACACTATTCAGAAAATGCAGACTCCAGATAGCTTCTTAGTATGGCATAAAATAATGATTGGAAGAAAAAGTGATTATCATATACAATTATAAAGGCCGACTTTAACCATATTTTGCAAAAGTTTTATATAGTCATACATATAATGACTTTAATTCATCTTCAATAGTAAAAAATTATATCCACCATGTAATGTTGACCAGACTGGCATTTGAATTACAGAAACTATAGGTGATTTCCAAATCTGTTCCAAATTTGGGTCTAATTAAATGTCTACACAGCAATAGACTTCCAAGTGTTTTACTATTTCATGAATTCCCATGCAAATTCATTAGGATGAATATTCCTAAAATCAAAAAAATGAAATTTTATCACAAAAATATGACTTACTGAACCATATTTATGTAACCTTTCAAGGCATTCAGGACTCAACTCCACTTCAACTGACACAAGACTAAGTGAGACAACTGTCGGAAAATGAAGTAACTTTAAAGAAACTTGAAATAGGGCAATGGAAGGAAGGAAAGTGAACTAAGGAAAGGAATATTGTCTAGATGCCCTGAATCAAAATTTCAAGAAGACAGCTACCCACGGCTGCTCCAAGAGATCGTGCTGGTACATAGCAGGGTATGTGAGGAGCACAAGATTCAATGTTAGCAAAGATGTATAACTCAAAGACAAAGTGCAAATAGCAATTAGAACCCCCAAGCCAGTGGAGGGGGGAGGGGGGGTGCGGCGAGGGAAGACAGTGTGGAAACACCTGCTGGCCATGAAAGGTTACATTTCAGGAGCATTAGTCCATGGTACATTCAAGAATCATCCTTTACCATAAAGTATTAAAGCAAATGTACAAATGCCATTATGAGCTTCTTTATATTAACTAATTCACAGAAATGGGAAATTTGTAGATACTCTTTCTTATCCCAGTAGACAATATTTTTGTTCATCAAATAGGGTTTAAAGTCACTTGTAGAGTTATTGGTTTTGTTGGCCTTTATACTACCCCCTCCCGACTCTCTAGCCAAATTTACAATTTTTATGCTTTTTAAAAATTTTTTTAATATTTATTTATTTTAGAGAGAGAGAATGAGGGAGTGGCAGAGAGAGAGGAGAACAGAGGATCCAAAGCAGACTCTGTGCTGACAGCAGGAAACACCACGTGGGGTTCAAACTCACGAACCGTGAGATCATGCCATGAGCCGAAGTCAGATTTTGCTTTTATTTTTATTTTCTTAGTGTCCTACCTTGTAAGACCATGTTTTATTTCCATTTTCTGAAATTATTAAAGGGATAAATAATGTATTTATAATTCATTATAATAGAGTAATAAATTAGTTATTTACATAGTTGCCCCTACTAGCTTCTAATGATCACTGTTTATATTCATATGATCTAAACACTTGCCATTGACAAGGTTTATTTCTCAAAAATATTTTTATTCCATGCTACTTTAAAAAGTATGTACTGGAAAATATGGGAATATAAAATAGTAGGTTTAGGTTTAGGTACCTAAAATAGTAGGTATTTTTATATAAGTAAGAGATGTCATTGTTTATATGTGAATCTATGAGGAGTAACAAATTCAATGCACTATTAACATTTTGATGTAGTCACCAGGATATGCTTTGGCTTTCCCCAAAATGATCACTCACCTCTACTATAGCACTGATGTGTATTTTTATTTTAAAAAATAATTATTGAAATGAAGTTAAAATAATTTCTGCTCACCTTCAACTTAGACCATACTGATACTTCAAATTTTATTCAAGAAAAAAAGAAAGGAAAATAAAAAGCATAAGATCAGTACTCCAGACAAGACGAGGATACAGACCTGCCTACTTATAGCCAAAAAAGAAGTCAGAATCTAGATTTAAAGCTACCAAAAACGTGAAAGTGGGAACATATTTCCCTTGCTTTTTAGGTTTAATGGAGAAAAATATTGGCAAATGTATATTTTTAGTTAAAATTACATTTCATTGTTTAGCTACATATGATTTCAAAAGTACCTCCCTAGGACCACCTGAGTGGCTCAGTCAGTTAGCATCCCACTTCAGCTCAGGTCACCATCTCAAGGTTCTTGGCTTTGAGCCCCACATCAAGTTCTGTATTGACAGCTCTGAGCCTGGAGCCTGCTTCAGATTCTGTGTCTCCCTCTCTCTCTGCCCTCCCCCGCTCAAAAATAAACATTAAAAAATTTTTCTCAGAAGTGCCTTCCTCACCCATGAGAATATGTATGCTTTGTACAGCATAGGTGATACTAGTCTATAAAAGATAATGGAGGATCTCCTTTGGAGAACTTAGGGATTTATGATTAGTAATAATAGTTTTACAAGCATCCCCCAAACCACTATTTATTGCAGCTCAGAGTCATGAACATTGATAATTATAGCTTGAAGTTTTAAAAACAACTCACCTTAAAATGCTAAACTTCCTGTGGAATATAAGAAAAAAAAAAAAAAACTTAACAATTCTACAGAAAAGAATAATAGCCTGATTAAAACTTGAATTAAAACTCCCAACAAATGCATAGCAGCTAATGCTGTAGCACAGTAATAACTAAAACAAAAGAGAAGCATACCAGTACACATCATCACTTCTCAGTTACATAAGTACAAATAAATGGAAAATAAATGTCAAATGTCTTCAATCTGAAGGCAATGTGGATCTTCAGTGCACTTTCCCATTAAAATACTTGTCAATTATCTAAAAATTTCTAAAGGTCAGAAATGGTGAACCCTAAAATTATAACCATACACCAAATAAAATACAATTTTTGAAGAATTTTTAAAGGATTTTTAAAGAATTTTTACAATTGCAACATTCCCCCTCAGATCAACAATCTTTTACTATTAGAAAGAAGGAAAGCCTTGGGCTTCATTATTCATATTGACTATATTAGTTGGTTCATTTAAATTCAAGAACTCAATTCTTTAGCAAAATTAATTTCTATGAACAGGCTTAATATCAATTTTTTAAACTAACCTTTTGGAAGGAAAGCGACTTTTCTGGAAATATGTTTTATTCCAACAGAAAAACTTAAGACTGTTAAACTATCACCCTTTACACACAGAGTGATAAACCAATATAATACCAATATAATACCAACAATAATGAAACCTTTAAGAACTGTCAGTCTTTCAGTTTGTTTTACTACCATCACTCTAACAAAAAAGGGAGAAAACTGAGGAATAGGGCCTCAGATATGGAGGGAGAGAAATAAAATGATAATTTATTCTAAAAGAAAGGTCTCAATAGCCTTGAGGAACTAAAGGTAGGACTGGCCTTGGATAGAGCACTTTTGGAGCAGCAAACAAACAAAAAAACTAAGGAATCTAGAAGGAAATATTCAATGTAATTAAATTCTAAAACAGGCCACTTACTCTCAATTAACTTCTAGTTTGGAAATTTTCCTATGCTGGGAATGACAAAGAATACCATAATATAGAACATAATTGTTCTTCTGGTCTGTTCAGTGGCATATGATTGCTGTTTGAAACTTGTCTTTAGGAATTCAGTTAATGTGAAATTTTGTCTTTTTATCCCCTTGCCTTTACTAAGTTAAATAAAAATAAAGATTAAATTGGGGCGCCTGGGTGGCGCAGTCGGTTAAGCGTCCGACTTCAGCCAGGTCACGATCTCGCGGTCCGTGAGTTCGAGCCCCGCGTCAGGCTCTGGGCTGATGGCTCAGAGCCTGGAGCCTGTTTCCGATTCTGTGTCTCCCTCTCTCTCTGCCCCTCCCCCGTTCATGCTCTGTCTCTCTCTGTCCCAAAAATAAATAAACGTTGAAAAAAAAAATTAAAAAAAAAAATAAATAAAGATTAAATGAACAAACTATATTTAATAAGTTAACTTCTTATGATATACCTTAAGTAACTTCTTAGATATAAAACTGAATTTAGAGACTATGCTATGCGTAAATAATCATCATGAAATTTAAACTTGTTTTTTAATTCTTTTTTATTTTGAAGGATTGGGGAGTCCAAAGATTTATTAAACTTAAATTTTACTAGGACCAGTTGGCAATCAGTTTCCTAACATCATCAATATGTACTATTGTCGAGGATCTTTAACACTTCTAAGGAGAGAATTCATCCTTTGGTCATTGTTCAATATTCTTATTTTAAAGTTCTTCAAAGTGTTCCACGCACATAGGATGCAAGTCAAAAGAACAAAAAAGGTACCATGTTGTAGTGTTTATGACTGTCATCAATTTGCTTTAAAGAAAGAAAGAAAGCAGAGGAAAGCAAAGTGAGGGTTTGTGGAACTGTGAGTTAGTTGGAATCATCTATCCTGCAAGACAAACTATGTTTACAGCTAGTGGTCACAAACTGTTTAATCAGACCCAGCAACATTGCCGCCCACGCAGCATGTTGTATCTCCTGGGCTCATTTCATTCCCTCCCCATTTGTGACTACTGAGAGTACCAAGTTAGGGAGCCTTTTTTTTTTCCAGTTTTTTTTTAAGCCTAATTATGCGTGACAATTTTGTTACTAAACTGATACACTCTTCTTATTGAACTGAGCCTACATTCCCCATAAGCTGCAGCCTAATGCCTAACATCAGCATGACAAAAGATTTTCTTAAAAGCCCAGGAATACCTTTCTTCGTCCTAATTGCAAATAAAATTTCATGTGTTGGGTAATAACTTTTAGGCAGGCAGGCATTCCTTCCCAAAATGTGGTATCCTTAGCTTTTTCCTTTTTTTAAGATTAAACCTGTCCTGTTCTGAACGCAGTTGCTTCCATTTTTGGAAGCTTCAAGATTTGGCTTGTTTCATTGGTGCTCCCCAGAATGTGTTTATAATAAAGACAGCAAATGCTATTCTTTTTCAAAAGACACGCATTTTGAAATGTGTGTTTGAAAGGGTGAAATTTCTTACAGACATAATTGGACATCTGAATTTCTTTGATGTAGAGGGTAAAATCTTAATTTATCTGTAATTAAGAATTTTTGTGTGAAAGCACATATGAATAAAATGCATGTTTATTAAAGGTCTGAACATTAAAGACAGAATGCACCATCTTTACAGATTTTTCTCCCAATAAGCTATTTTAGAAGCAGTCTCAGTATATATAGCAAATAGTATCTCTGGTTATAAAATCACCCACATAATTCTTTGTGACTATACTGTTCTTTTTCATATGGTGATATTCTAAGTTTAATTTTCTACCTGTTTTTTCCTAATCTGGAATAAAAATATGAATTTTCTATATTTTCATTAAAAACCAATTCCGCAAAAATGCATTTTCTAGATGCACTTTATAAAAGTTTGGGAAATGACTTCTTTTGAGACTAGAGGAACTAAATTTTTTTTCACCTCTGCCTCTATTTGACATAGACTTGAATTACAAAAAATGACTATCTATTATTATATGCCAATCAACCTTCACTGCTGTGTAACATAACACATTGACTCAAAGATAAAATTTCCATAGTTCTGGTAAATATAAAATTGCTTAATTTTTCTTTTATGATAAAAAGAAGAAAATGCCTTCTTAACTTTATTCAACTTAACCTTTCATAAAAAATTAAGATAAAATTTTGGCTCAGTGATATTATAAATGTCGGGATCACTAATAGAACATAATTTTTATGACTTTGTACATTTAAATTAATATTTATTGAATATTAATTATTAAAAGTCAATATACTTGAAATCACACAGTGTTAAACAGTGAGATCCTGAGCATATAGATTTGACAATATAATCAATTAGAGATGATGCAATGCAAATTCAAAGATGTGTTCTAGAGGATCATAAGGGACACACATCTCAGTGCCATAATCCTGTTCTAAGTTAATAGTCAGGCCTTCACAAGATCTTGACCTCGGTCTTGGGATTTCAGGTATAGAAAACTACATTTATATGTTTCACTTTTTAAAAAACTTTTTAATGCAGGATGTGGTAGAAAGGGAACTAAACTGGAAATGAGGAGAAGTGGATTATAATCTTGGCTTCTCTGCTCATTAACTTGTGACCTCATGACCAGTCTTTTACCTCTTCAGACCTCAGGTCTCTATAAAATAATGAGCTCCTATTAGAAAAGCTGTAACTACTTTATGTTGTACTGTTTTTTTTTTAAAGTCATTGAGTTGACTAAAACAACACATATAAAGAGCATAACCACAAAGACTAACTCAAAAGATAATACATTTTTCTTTAAATCCCCTTATGGTTCTAAAAATCTACAATATAGTTCCATTCCTTTACAGGTAGTCACTAAATAAAAATACACCAACTATTAAGAGTTGCTATCTTTACTGGTGGGATTATAAATGCTTTTTATTTTCTAAATTTCCTACAATATGCATGTATTAAGCAATATATTAATAGCTAAATTCATATACCATAAAAAAACATGCCAACCAAGAAAAGATATTCACAAAATAGCTAACAAGAAATTAATAACTATGTATAACTATATATATGTAATTTTATATATGTAACACTATACATACACACACACAGAGGTCTCATAGATAAATACATATGTATGTACATATATACATATATGTGTGTGTGTGTATGTATATACATATATATATGAAAAATGCAAAGGACTTAGTGAGAATATGGAAAAAAGATATGATGGGGCACCTGGGTGACTCAGTCGGTTAAGCATCCAACTTCAGCTCAGGTCATGATCTCACAGTCTATCACTTTGAGCCCCGCATTGGGCTCCGGGTTGACAGCTCAGAGCCTGGAGCCTTCTTCAGATTCTGTGTTTCTGTCTCTCTTTTCTCCTCCCCCAACTCACTGTCTCTCTCTCTCTGTCTCTCAAAAATGAAAAAAAAATTTTTTTAAAGATATAAACCAGTGCTTCCTGGAAGAAGTTAACCAACTAGTCAAACAGAAAGACTATCCTCATTAGTACTCAGGAAAATTCAAGTTAAATCCATAATAGATATTATTTTATACCACCCCATTTGCAAAAAAAAAAAATTTAATCTGGCAACACAAAGTGTTAGGGAGAATATGGAGCCACCAGAATACTTTCATAAGTAGTGCATTCATTGGACTATAAATTGGTTCAACAATATCAGGGAAATTGGCAGTTTCTAGTAAATTTGAACATGAGCATAGCCTATAATCTAGCAAGTCTACTCATAAACACACTTCTAGATGAGTCAACAGAAATGATGCTACTTATAGCAACACTCAAATCCCAGTGGCTTACTACAGCAAATTTTTACTTCTGGCTCATATCACACACTGATGTGGGTCAGTGTGGTGAGAATTCTGCACCACACGATTACTCAATCTAGTGTTTCTTCTGAATTCTAGAACCTTAAGTCCTCTATAGGATTACTTTCAACCCATCAGGAAACAAAGAGAAAATAAATGGGGGTAGTGGGTTTTGTGGGATAGACCTAGAAGTGATATATATATCACATCCTACACCATTTTATCAACCTAAACTCAGTCACGTGGCCTGACCTAACTGTAGGGGAAACTGGGTAACGTAGTGTCATTTTTGTGAAAAGAAAGGAAAAGATAATGTGGATACTAATGAGCATGAGTAATCTTCATCAGTTACTCCTTTTGGTCACCAAATATCTCTTTGCCCTCTTACTGACGTACAAAAAATACATCACCCTATTTCTAAAGAAGACTGAGCCATCCAAACCCTTTAGGTAGCTCAGTGCCTAGTATCTCTGGGTTATGTGCAGTGTTTTCTAGATGTTGCTTCTCTTTGCCAGCCATCTATGAATTAAAAGACAATCGTCTTTCTCCAAACTCTCATATGAAAATGTGCAACAAGGACAAGATAATCATAAGAAATCATGCCTATTCTGAAACAGGAAGAAGTGGAGACACCCAAGTTTCACTGACCCCCAGCAATTAGGAAGGAACCTTGATGGATATTACACAGGACCTTATCCTGGGAGTAGACAGTGTTCCTTGATGAGATCCTGAGATTACTGGGAGGAGCTTACTGGTCCAAAGCTGTCTTGCCTCCATACTTTAGAGGTTTATTCTATGTTCATCTTCCTCCTTGTCTACACCTGATATGGGTGCTAAGGAGTAGGCTCTCCTTAGATGCTAGAGAGCTGTATTTGTTTTCTAGGTCTGCCCTAATAAGACATCACAGCCTGGTAGGTTAAACAACATAAAGTTGTTTTCTCACAGCTCTGTAGGTTAGAATTCTAAGATCAACATGTTGGCATGTTTGATTTCTTCTGAGGGAAGGATCTGTCCCAGACATCTCTCTTTGACTTACAGATGGCACCCTATCACTGTGTCTTCATGAAGACTTTCCTCTGTATGTGTGTAACCCTCATTTCTTTGTGTGCCCAAATAACCGTTTCTTTTTTTTTTTAATTTTTTTTTTCAACGTTTATTTATTTTCGGACAGAGAGAGACAGAGCATGAACGGGGGAGGGGCAGAGAGAGAGGGAGACACAGAATCGGAAAACAGGCTCCAGGCTCTGAGCCATCAGCCCAGAGCCCGACGCGGGGCTCGAACTCACGGACCGCGAGATCGTGACCTGGCTGAAGTCGGACGCTTAACCGACTGCGCCACCCAGGCGCCCCCCCAAATAACCTTTTCTGATAAGACCTCCAGTCAGATTGGATTAAGAACCACCAAATATCCTCATTCTAACCTAATCACCTCTTTAAAGGCCCTACCTCCAAATACAGCCACATTGTGAGGGACTGAGTGGTAAAGTGTCAACATATGTACCTTGGAGGAGACACAGTGCAACTCATAACAAGGGCTCAAAAGTTGTTTGGCATCTGGAATGTCCAATATTAAAAGTAGTTCTTTTGGCAGTGAAATTCTCTCAAAATACTAATATGTTTATAATCTATTTTCTCCTATTTAATTTCATGTGTCAGTGACCACATCCACATTTCTTTTCTAGATAAACTTCTCAGATGTACTTTATTTCTTTGCTTCCTTCTCAATGTCCCTTTTGTTAAACTAACGGGTGACTACATGATGACACAGGGGCAGTAGGCTTGGGAAGAAGACCACCCTTAACCTGAATTTTGTCACAAATCCAACTGTCTTCATTATAATGAAAAGTTTTGTTGACTCTTGGCTTAAATTTTTTAGCTCTTAAATTTTTTATCTCTTACTTTATGGAGACTAAATTTCTTAAATTTTCGTTCCTCTTGGGCTGAAAGCGCAGAGGGTGGACAACCTGCCTTCCAAGTTGTCGCCGGTAATGGTCTCAGGAGATTTTTGCCATGTTGTAACAAGACTCTCCTACCCTTTAATCTCTAACATCCGATCCCTTGCCATGGATGACCAGTAAGTAAATGCCACATTGTAGGTGTTTCTGGCTAGGAGCTAAGGAAAAAGGATGGGTTTGAGGAGATTTCTGGGGCTAAGCCAGGAATTGGCATATGTCAGTTCACACTGCATTGTCCACATGCATCGACCAGAAGGTAGTCACACACTCCCACTTAACCGTAGAGGAGCCTGGAGAATGCAGTGTGGACACGTAGTTGGAAAGGAAAAGAGAACATAAACCTGTGTAAGCACTGGTATTCTCTAACACAAAACCCTAGGGAATTTTTTGCACATTTGTTAGTTGTAGCAAGAAAGTACAACACAATTCAAAATTACATTAACACAGGAATGCCTCTGTATATATACCCGTATATGCACACATAGAGTCTGGTTCCATATACTGATGGGTGAAAACATATAAAACTGAATAAAATATTAATATTGCTAATACTATTTCTATCTACCTATGTTGTAAAAGCTGGAAAGAAAGGTTTGGGAGATTGATGCAGCTGGCACATTTGAGCTGAGGAATAAACCTTGAAGACTTTAAGTCAATGCTCACCGTACTACATCATTCCACCCACTCTTTGGTGTATTCATTCACAAGCACTTACTGGGAACCTTCCACATCTCAGGCCTCGAGTTCTGGATTGTTTATGCATTAGTTAAAAAAAAAGCCTCATGACTATTAACAAAAGCCTGTCCTATGCCAAAGTAAAAGCTTCTAATGGAAGTATCTCCTAATAGTTAAACAACCCATTAGGTCAGAAATAGAATGGTCAAAACAAGCAAAACAAATTGTTCCAAATATTCATTTCCAGACACTGAGTGTTCCAGCAAATACTGGAGAAGTGTTTGCAGTAAAGCACAAAAGGAACAGTCATGCCTTTGATTTTAAGGTATACTATCTTATGGAATCCTGGGATTTTTTAAAACTGAGAAGAGACCATAGTGCTAAGGTAGATAAACCTTCATAATCTTCATTTTATTGGGAAAAAAATACAAATGTAAATAGAATTTCTAAAGTAGACAGTGCCAGAGCCAAGACTAGAACCTCTCCAAGAATAGAATAAGAAATATTAAAATGTGAAGCTATCCCCAAAGATACCAATGTATTTATGTGGTAGCAACAAGAAAAACAAATTGTAGAATTAATAATACTTTACCAAATATGACTATTGTACACAATTTTCTATAGTGATTTTCCATATACAGGAAATATGCAAATATCCTCTGCAGATAAATTAATAGTCTTTTCATCTTTCTTCCTCCACTTCCAGTGTTTGGATCCGTAGCTTTTGTTCAGAGTATCTCTTATTTGCTTCCAATTTACGTTATTTTCTTGCTCCAACTATAAGCTGAATATTATTCAATTTCAGTACAGCTTATATCTCATCATTTGACAGATTTTCTCTTCAATTTTTAAAGGAAATGATAACAATATTTTCTTCTATTATGGAATAAACACTGTTACAAGCTATTGTATAAGCACACCCTTTTCAACCACATTGGAATGAATACACCCCTGTCCTAAGCTCCCACAGCAGCATTTCACATGTACTCATCCCTCTGCCAAGATGTTAAACTTTTTAACAGGCCCCCATTTATTTGTCCAGCACAACATCTTACATGGAGTAAAAGCCTCAAAACTGTTGTGGAATAAGTGAATCTTTCCACATGTACAGTCTGTCTGTCTGTCTCTATCTCTCTGTCTCTGTCTCTCTCTCTCTACACACACACACACACACACACACACACACACACACACACACAGCAGTAGCTATGCTGCTTAATGGCTGATTATTGACTTAAAGTCTTCAAGGTTTATTCGTCAACTCAAACTGCATCTTAGATGGTTGGCATGGAAAGGGCACAGTGATTACAAAATTTGCTAATTCCCCCTCTATGACAAGGAGCGGGGGTGAAGGCAGTTGTTCCAGGAACATCACAGGACCAAAGCCTCAGTAGAAGCTTACTAACAACAGCTCACAAGAGAGGAGCCTGAGGCTAAGCCAGGAAAGACAAGGCAAAAGTCCTTTGAGGAAATATGGCATACTGACTAGAGTTATGGGTTCTAGGTCCCAGTTACCCCATTGTTAACGGTGTGTTTTGGGCGTTACTTAACCTCTCTGAGGCATAATGTACTAATCTGTAGATTAGGTGAGTTTTAAAAATTAAATAATAAATTCTGAGTGCCTAGAACAGTAGCTGGCACATACTAAGCACTAGATAAATCTAAGCCCTTGTCTTTATTATCATTATTGTTAGTAGTAGTAGCCCATACACTGCAGGCACAGAAATTAGGGATGAATCCAGGAACCAGGAGACCACATGTTTGGCTGAGTAGCTGAGTCCCAAATGGAACAGAAGCAGATGGTCAGTAAAGGCTATGGGATGCACATGTGGAAGGGATGGTCATTGGAGAAGACATCAGGACAAGTAAGGAAGGTTCTAATTGTTACTGTGCACTTTTGTGTTTGTGATTTTGGGCTAGGAGCAATGCTTTATGTGTCCATCAATTTGTGGGATGTTTTTTTTTTTAATTGATTTGCCGTTTTTCCCGACATTGTCATAACAATTTCTAATATACAATTAATTCTTTTTTTTGTTCGTTTGTTTGGTTGATACACCTCTTAGCCGAACCACTCTATCCTTGCAATGGCTGGGTAATTTTCTTTTATGGAGTGACTGAAAAAGATGATGTTTTGCTTACTGTATTTACCAGAGATTAACTGCTTTTAAAAGGAAATTACATTTCCAGTTTTAAGGTTTTAATAACAGTGAAAATATTTACATTTTCTTTACGAAACAATTGGGAATGATTACATGGAAAATGCTGAGGATTATATTTACCATGCAGTGACTGTGATTTTAGGTATTCTTATTCATTAAACTCAAAAATGTGTAATCAATAGTAATATCCAAAGAGGATCATTTTAAAGGTAAAGTGAAATCAAGACATTCCCTTCATCAACTACATGACTATCCTTTATTCTTGCATAAGTAACTGGTCTAGTTTCCTAGTGTAATAACAAACAATCTATACAAAAAGAACAACTCTTGAAAAGGCGAAGTTCTAAGAAGTTGTCCAAAATGAAAATTTATATTAACTTTAAAAGTAAGAATAACAAGCACATTTAGGAAAGAGTAAGTTTTCTCCAATTTACTTGTTTAATGTGAGCATTATATAATCATATTATGAATAAAACTAAAACCAAGAATAAAAGAGTTGGGTTTATTATTCTATTCACTAAGCATTTTAACAGTCATAAAAAATAACTCAAGTGTAATCATATATTCAATTAAAAATTACCAAACATCCAGTAGCCTATCTATGGCAGGAGAATTATAACTTCTGCTATAATCAAACCAACTTGAATAACTTCATATGTGATAGCAACTTATAACACAGTATGTTCCTATTTAAACAGCCTAACCAAAATTTCCTTATTCAAAGACAAAAATTTTTTGAACGGAAGTTTCTTTGATAGAACATTTGCCCATATGGGCTTTCCTTGTCACGGTCCCATGTAAGTTGGCCGCAGGAAGACTCAGGAGCATCTTGAGTTCTAAGGTCCCATCTGTCGTAGAGGGTGAAAGACATTTTAGCACTCACCGCAGAGCTAACAGTGGGTGCCCTGGCTCCACGTACCTGGTCTGTGTATTAGGGTGGCTATTGCTACTCCTCTCTTTTTATAATACCCTCAACTTGTAACATAAGGAGATTACCTGTCTTAGGGGTTTATTTTTCTTTAATGTTTATTTATTTTTGAGAGAGAGAGAGACACACACACACACACACACACACACACACACACACACACACACAGAATGCGAGCAGGGGAGGGGCAGTGAGGGAGAGACACAGTATCCGAAGCAGGCTCCAGGCTCGGGCTATCAGCAGAGCCTGAAGGCGGGCTCCAAGTCATGAACCGTGAGATCATGACCCAAGCTGAAGTCGGAAGCTTAACCCACTGAGCCACCCAGGGGCCCCGGGGTTTATATTTTTGACAATAACATGAGGCGATTCAGATAAAACTTATGACGCACTAGCACACAGTAGGTCAACGTGATATAATATGCTGCTGCTGTAAGATACTGCATGCTACAAAAATGCTGCTGTCATCACTCTCATTTTAGTGGTGGTAGTATTCGTAGTGATAAGGGTAGTAGTGGTAGTAAAAGGCAGTTAAGGACTTAGGAGTAGGAGGAAAAAAAGAGAAAACTTGAGGGCTATAAATATAAACCCCGTGTTTTCCTGGCCATCCCATCTGGACCCTAAAACGAGGATCTTAATATCAGCTCTGCTGCAGTATTTATCTGCCCCTGCTTTTTGAACACCCTAAACCTCTTCTCCCTGGAGCCTCCGGAAATGCCCTGGAGACGCGTCACGCGTCTCCACCGATGAGTTCCCCTATGACAGTGGGGTACCTGCCACCTCCCCCTCCGTGGCCCCCCTGGGGGCTCTGTTGTGTCAGCACCGGGAGGTTGGCCTCCAACGCCCTCTGACGGGATCGCCACTGAGCCTCCCCAAGGTGCCGCCACTCTCCCCAAGCCCTGCCAACACTGAGGTCACTGGTGCCAGAGCCTGCTAATGTCTGCGCTGAGGCTGCAATGCCCTCAGTCGGACTGCTGATGCATCTAGGACGCCCGAAGTCACAGAGGAATACAAATGTGCCAGACGCCGGGTCTCGGTTTGGCATGGCTTCCGGCAAATATTTGGATTCTCCAAACGTTTATTGAGTAATTCTTATGTGAGGCATTTTCCTAAACTTTCTTTTTCTTTTCCTTTCTCTTCTCTCTCTCTCTCTCTCTCTCTTTTAACTACATTATGCTATAGTGGTGATGCAAGATGATCCAGTAGATGGTCTGAAGGATGCATAAAATATTACAATCCCGTCCTTTCTTAAAGGCAACAATAACAGTTATGTGTTACCGTCAGGTAATTGCAAATGCGAATACTTTCAGGAAATGATAGTGCTCAGAACAAGTAAAGACGACTTCTGAGGAGGGAGAAATTAGAAAAGAGTTGTAGACATACATTTTCTTAAATTTTGTACTTTATTGATTCATCTTCAAGAAAATAAATAAAACATTCTATAAATAATCTCCTTGCCAGCAGATATTATTTTAATAAGTAAAATGCAAGTAAGAGTCAATAGTCAAGGAGAACAACATCATTAGTTTATAAATCTGCTTTTAGTCCAACTCTTGCATTATGGGTCTCCGTGGTACTTTTTAGTCCAACTGAAAACAGTAAGCTCTTGACCGTTGCTTTAGTAATTGAAAATTGCTTAATGAGTTTTACTAATGCATTTCTGCATTTTTAGCCAGCAACAAGCCTTCCGTTTCAGTAATCTATTTCTTAACTCCCTCTATAAATTCATTTACCTCTGCCACCATTATTACTTTCTTTCGTCCCCTGGTAGAAGTTAGGTGTCCTGTCTGCTATGTAGGGCTAATTAGTCCCTCTGCCTATGTCTGGTTTCTTCTCCCTTTTCCACATAGAATTTGCTTACTCTCCTCTCTTGTATTTTCAAGCTGTTTCCCCCCATTGATTATATAAAGACAGCACTTTTTTGTTTCTTTGAACATGGAAAAATTTTTAAATCCTACAATTTCTCTGTGTCCAATTTTCCTTCCGCGCCAAGATCTTATAAGTAATTTTGTAAACATGCTTTCTCCAGTTCATTTCCTGATCATTCCCAACCCCTTACAATCTGGTTTAAACTCTCTAAAAGGAGAGCAAAAAACAATAATGAAATGATTCTAGATCCAGTGGCTACTCTTTGGTTTCTACTTAAACATTTCTGTACCTTTTGACTGAATCTTGCACTGGCTCCTAAAACACTTCATTTGCCTTCCCAACCCCGATTATATTTGTAGATTCATCTACTTCTGGCCGTCTCTTAAAAGTTGATCCAACCGTGTACCAGAACGCTCTAAGATGCAAATCTAATGTAACTCTGTTTTAAATCTCAAAGTGGTCTCCCATTTCTTACAAGGCTTAATTTTGTAGCCTAATAGTCCACAAAACCATCTCCATTCTCCATTTAAACCATATCCAGATTCCCAGTGTGCCAGAACTTTTCATGCCTAGAGCTTGTGCACGTTTCCTCTGCCTGAGACACTCCTGAGATAAGCCTAGAACATTCACTTTCTGTTAGCAACTATTTATGAAGTTCTTACAATGCATAAGGAAATACCCCAGGCTCCAGGGACACAAGGCGGATGACTATGTGTCCCACCTTTACTAACAACACCCATCCTGTGGCCATCGTAAGGGATATTTTTGTTTGTTATCACATAAGACTTTAACAACCATTCCCTTAAAACTTTTTGATGGCTTCCCATTATGATTCGCTTCTAGTACCTTTTACAAGACAGTCATGCACAATACAAATTCTCCTGTCCTTTCTGCCTTGACAGGTTCTCATCACACACTTGCCTCTAATTCATGTCTAGAAAGGTCTTGAAATACACTTTTTTAAACAATGACATATCCCATTGTGGTGGGGAGGGGTATAGTAAATAGATTTATTCATACGTTCAGTAAGCTAAAATATGCAAAATCAAGTGTTCTTTCTGCTATCATCATCACCATCCTACCATCATAACCACTGATATACATGTTGGAAACAGCCACAAATTAAGTCAGTTCAGGTGCCAGAAGCATAAAGCATTTCACAGCCTCAGTTCATGAAGTTTAAAATATACACATTAACACGCGTAAAGATACACATTATAAGTGTCAGTAGAGGAATACTGTTTGTCCATGAAAAATAAAAGATACCCAAGGAAAAGTGATTCGTCAGTATTTCTCATTCACACTAAATATTCAGAGTAATATGCTTCATTATTAGAGCCAGCAAATTCACCTAGGATATGAGTATCACGTATTAAGAACAGTAACAAAATCAACCTTGAGGTCATTCATTCCACTACTGGGTGTAGGTAAAAGACCTGTACACACAGATTCGCATATATTTAGATAAAGCATGTACAAAAATAGAAGTGTTTTCCATCAAAAAGAAAAATGCTTTCTTTGCCCTATAAGTCCATCAATTGACAGCTCACGAAAACATATCCTTTCTCAAATCTTCCCAAATTAAGAACTAAATGCTATTACTGCAACTAGCAAAGAGCACATGAAACTTTTGACTGCGCTTTCCAAACTGTAATCAATCATATATTTATTACTCAAAATCTTGGCTCCCTCAACTCACAGGCACATATGGCTTTCAAACATATCTATGTTCACACGAAGATGTATAACTTCCAAATGGTTATTTTAGGTCATTTATTTTCTAATTCTTTCTCTCCATTGTGTGTTCCTGTCTCTGCAAAGTCTGTCACAGTAGCCTACTCCTTTCCTGAACTTTTCTTCAACATGTGACTTTTCTCTTACCTTTCCAGACTGATCTTCTCTTTCTCCTTTGTCATTCTTCTCCCGCCTTTCAAATCGTCATTCTTCATCTTCTCTCTGCTCATCTATTTCTTCTTTACTTTTCCCCTCTCTGAAAATATCATCCAAAACATAATCTCAATGATCACCTAAAGAGTAATGACCCTCAAATTTATATCTGCAGCTCGGATCTTTCTCTCATGCTCTTGATTTATGTATCTCACTTCACATCAACTCCTGAACATAACACCAAGTATCTTACATTTAATGTATAGAGTAGTCAATCTACATATCCACTACCTAAATGTGTTCATTTCCCAGAACTCCTAATCTCAATTTAGAGATATTGGAATTCTTTTCATCTGTTTCTCTTTCTTGCTCCACCATCTAATCAATTGCCACGATTTCTTGATTTTTTCCCTATGAATATTTCTCCACATTTTTTACTTTACCATTTCTGCGGCCATAGCTGTAGTTGAGATATGCATTGTGCCTTGTTCAACGCTTTCCAGTCCATGTTCATTTCTACTACAAGTGTTATGTATCTCACTGGTCCGTTTAATCAGTGTAAGATCTATGTCTTATTCATCATCAATTTCCCTAGTACAGTGTCTGGGACATAGAATTACCACACTATAAAGGCTGTAAAATGTAGCAGGCACCTACTATGTTCTAGACACTATGCTAGATGCTCTGGATACATCACGGGACAAAACTTGGAAAGATACCACCTTTCTGAAGCGTACACTCTAGCGGAGGACAACTTTATTCTTTAAATAATAAAGAAAATGAATAAGTAAATTACTAGCATGGTAGCATGGAAAGGGACTCAGAAAAAAGAAAAGACCAGATTGATGGGGATGAGGAAAACCAGGGGAGAGCAAGTTGGAAATTAAATGAGGTGGTCAAGGCAGACCTTACTGACATGACACTTTAGTAAAAGCTCAAAGGAAATGAGGGATTTACACATGCATTTATTAGGAATAAAAAGTTTCAAGCAGGGGCACCTGGGTGGCTCGGTAGGTTAAGCAGCAGACTTTGGCTCAGGTCATGACCTCACGGTTCATGAGTTTAAGTCCCGCATGAGCCTCACTCCTGTGGGGGCAGAGCCTGCTTTGGATCCTCTGTTCCCCTCCTTCTCGGCCCCTCCCCCCACCCACACTCTCTCTCTCAAAAATGGATAAACATTAAAAAAAAAAAGTATCAGGCAGAAGGAGCCACCAGTACATAAGCCCTAAGATGAGAACATGCATAATGTGTTTAAGAGAGAGTAAAAAAGTGATGGCTAGAGGGAAGTCACAAGGGGGACAGAAATAAAAGATGAGATCCAAGAGATAAGAAACATTTGGGGCATTGTGAGGGCTCAGTCTTCTATTCTGTGTAATAAGGTTGAATAAAACATGATAAAGCTCCTTATGAAAGAAATGGGTCTGCAAAACTAAAATTTTTCATCAAAATAAGAAAAAGAAGCCAAATGACGGCTTCCTGAACTATCAACTAGCTCAGTCTATCTAATAAAATATCAATGTTTAAAAATATTGTTAGATATATAAGGATAGATTCCTTCAACAGGTCTTTAAATTTGGATTGATCAAATAAAAATCAACAACCTTTCTGACTGCACCAGTGTGAAAGCCGACCACGGGTATGTGACACTGCTGCATGCTGAGCACTGAGCACAGTTGCTCAAGCTGCCTTGAGCAACATGGGTTTTGAAAATGTTCCTAGCGGTCTGGAAGGAAAAGTGGCAGCCAATACTGGTTAACCTTTAGAAGAAGCACTCATTCCAGCAAAAAACAAAAACAAAAACAAACACATAATTTTTAAACTGTTGCTGTAAATCATGTGTGAATGGAGAAGGCAGATTCTGGAAAATGAAACAAACACCCACAATTAATTAGTGAGAAGTGGAACATTATTGCAAAAGTACCTTTGAAGGCTGATTTTGCTATGAGGTCCTGGCGCTATAGTTTTACTTCTGTGGTTTTGAGAACTTTGATACTGATGGGAAGCTTCAGTTTTGATGGTGGAGGGAGTTGCGAGCCCCCTGCAACCGCATCAGTGACCCAGTGCATAGGGAAAACACCTCATTTGGAGAGTAGTTTCATCACGTTCCCCTATAAGGCCCAGGTAACCTCTGCCTTAGCCATCCAAGGAGGCAGCCACAGAATAAGAAAATATGTCCAATAAGTAAGGAAGCCTACCATACGAGGACTACTTTCCATTATGTATCAAACCTAAAATTTAATCTCATGTCTCCCAATATAGCTCTAGATATTATTTTTCCAAAGCTAAAAACACATTAGATAAATGGACTCTCTTCAATATGTTTTTTTTCAAAACATCAATCTCTACAGATACAGAAAATAAATCCAGGGATGTATGGTATGGTTCCAGCTACAATATGGCCTGGGCTTAGAAGGTGTCACTCCCACTCTTAAATAAGAAAATTAAAAGTAACAAACTAAAAATAAATTACTTTCCCCAGATTCTGAGATCTATGGTGATAGGGCAAACACCCACTCCTAAATCTGGAGAGTCACAGCTAATATCTGTGTAACCTCAAGCAGAGGCCACAGAACCATAAAGTGACAGGAACACTTAATTGGTGATTTTAACAAATTTCTGGAGCCTGAGTATAAACTAGCATGATAGAAACTCCAGGGGCTTCAGATTTAGGGGGCCCTCATATTTTTTGAATTTTACCTCGAGAAACACACTAGCATCTTATAGAGAAGAATCATCTTACAGTGAAAGACATCCTCTTGGCTCTGGCAAGAAGGAGCAAAGGAGTAATTAAGAAATACATCCAGAGTGTCCTTCATAAGAGAAGCTTTCCTTTTCCAGGGGAAATCTTTGCCAGAGCCTTATTCCACCTGGAGGAGGGCCCTCTCTCTCCCAGTTCCACCCCCTTCATCCTTCCTGTCTCACCTAAAGGGGAACAAGCTATGCTATTGGAGCAATATTTGTAAAGGTAACAAGGAAACAGGCCCACTGGAAAAGGGGTATTTAATCAAAACACGATACAGTACTTCCTTTATCCCACACTTTAGCAGCACATGTAGGACTCCAGGACCTCAGGCTCCAGTATCATAGCAGATTACCAAGGACAAAGCATCAAGATCCAGACTCTAAGAGGGAAAAGCCCAAACACAAGGCGGGGAGACAAGAGCCAAGGACGCTAGAGGAATTTTAAGCCTCTCCCACCTATACCTCTATCAAACATTAAATACAGCTCAACTCCTAGCCAGATTAACATAAATCTTCACAATAAAGACCTGTTTACCTTCGTTCCTGTTATACCATGAAACAGGTCCGGCTACCAACAACAACAACAAAAAATTCTGAAGAGACAAATCAGACTGCGGCTTAGATATGACACAGATATTGGAATTATAAAGCAGAGAATTCTATATAAATATGATTAAGTTGCTATAGGCTCTAATGGAGTGTGCAGTGAAATATTTTAAGTGTTGCAAGGAAAAAAAATCTAGAATTCTATACCCATCAAGATCTTCCTCAAATGTGAGAAAAAAATAAAGATATCTCTGGAAAATAAAGACTGAGGGAATTCATTACCACCACACCTTCCCTGTAAGAATGATCAAAGAAGTTCTTCAGGTAGAAAAACAACAACACAAATAGCTCATAAGCTGAGATCTACACAAAGAAAGGAAAAGTTATGGAAAAACAATAAATTAAGGTAAAAGCTATCATTTTTCTTATTCTCACTAAATCTAAAAGGTAACTATTTAAAGTAGTAATAGCAACAATGCATTGTCATTATAGCATAGGACTAACTGTATAAATGCCAGAAATACTATAAGACACATGAGGGAGGAATTAGGAATATTCACTTATAACTACTATAATCACTATCCATGAACCAGGATAGTGTGGTTTTTTTTTTATGGTTATTTATTTTTGAAAGAGAGAGTGGGGAAAGGCAGAGAGCGAGGGAGATACAGAATCCAAAGCAGGCTCCAGGCTCTGAGCTGTCAGCACAGAGCCTGACATGGGGCTGGGACTCATGAACCATGAGATCATGACCTGAGCCAAAGTCGGAGCTCAACCGACTGGGCCACCCAGGTGCCCCCAGGATAGTTTTAATTGAAGATGGATTTAAATTGGTTACAAAGTGTAATGGAAATTCTAAGATAACCAGTAAAAAATGTTTCAAAAGAAGTATAATTGGTATGCTGAAAAAAGATAAAATCAAGTGTCAATGCCAAAAAATAATTTTTTTTTTTTTGTAAGAAAGCAGTAAGTAATGATCTGGGGCAGAATTCTCAATTGCAAACCACGGAAACTGTGTCTAGTCAAGCAAAAACAAACAAAAACTACTTCGAGTTGACTGGGACTATCAGGCAAGAGGTCTAAAGAACCAAATTTAACACTAAACTTTCAATAATAATCCTCCGAATCACGCCACAGAAGAGGCAATGAGAAAATCACTGTCACCAGTGCTCCTCCTAACAAGCTATATATATTATGGGTTTTTTTTAATTCATTGCAAAGAACTTGATTTTACGGCAGGTGCTCCTGGTGCTAGCCAGAATGCCACCTCTGCCCTAGGACCCACACCGGAAACCCATCACCATCACCCAAGCCTCATGTGCCTGCCATCATCCTCCTCACAAAAAGAAAAGGAATCCTGCACAGCACATTCTTCGTCAAACTGCTTACTTCCAAATTGGATTCTCCTGCTGACACATGGACTCATGCGGTTTAGGACCCATGTCTGGGCTCCAGCTGCCAAAAGAAGATGGGAACAGGTTTCCTGGCTTCTGTATGTGAAGGTAGGACTCGTAAGGGAGGAAATTTTCCAGACATGCAAGGTTATACTCAAAAGTTCTAGGCAGCAGGGCGCCTGGGTGGTTCAGTCGGTTAAGCGTCAGACTTCCGCTCAGGTCATGATCTCGAGGGGTTTGAGTTTGAGCCCCACATGGGACTGTCTGCTGTCAGTGCAGAGCCAGCTTCAGATCCTGTCTCTCTCTTTCTCTCCGCCCCTCCCTCGCTGGTTCTCTCTCTCTCAAAAATAAATAAACATTAAAGAAAAAAAAAAGTTCTAGGCAGCAAGAAATCATGAAGCTAAATAACGCTTGTACATTTCAAATTTATATCACGGCCTATTGTTTTGAAACCTCTAGAGTTTTCAGGGTAGAATCTGAAACTGGCCCTGGGTTCACGGAGGGCAAAGAGACCAAAGAAAGACACAGACCATTCCAGATTGCTGGATGGCTGATTGAAAAAGCCAAGTAACTTACCCACCAAGATCTTCAGAGTTTATTTAGAGGTCTCATCTGGGTTCAGTCCTGTATACCTCCAGATGCTGGCAGTAACACCTTAATCTCTCCAAGCTGCATGCTTGAAAAAGCTCCAGCTCTCCCTGAGGGGATGGTGGGTGGAATGTGCATTACAAGGAAGGAGGAGGGGATGAGGAGCCTTCTAGTGCCCTGGTTTAGCTCAAAGATCAACCAGAGGTCATGTCCTCTCAATGACCTCCTCCACAATGGTCTTTAACCAGCACAATAACTTAAAGTTACCACAGAGTTGGGGCGCCTGGGTGGCGCAGTCGGTTAAGCGTCCGACTTCAGCCAGGTCACGATCTCGCGGTCCGTGAGTTCGAGCCCCGCGTCGGGCTCTGGGCTGATGGCTCAGAGCCTGGAGCCTGTTTCCGATTCTGTGTCTCCCTCTCTCTCTGCCCCTCCCCCGTTCATGCTCTGTCTCTCTCTGTCCCAAAAATAAATAAACGTTGAAAAAAAATTAAAAAAAAAAAAAAGTTACCACAGAGTAGATAACACCCAATTAACAAAGTGCTAAAAAGTATAAAATAATTCCTTGTCCAACTTTCTAGGCCAAACTTTGTGTATAAATCTATATGCATTGAACCTTTAACTTGCAAAAAATATTTTAAGAGTCAAACAATATACTAAGATTTGATGAATATACAAGTAAACATTGTACCTATCTCATAAATATGAAGGTTGCATTCTTAGTCACACAATGCAAACTGCTATTTCTTTTTCTGAAATAGAAATATACTGGTCTCAGGCGCCTGGGTGGTTCAGTCAGTTAAGCCTCTGACTTGGGCTCAGGTCATGATCTCACAGCCCATGAGTTCGATCCCTGTGTCAGGCTCAGTGCTGACAGCACAGAGCCTGGAGCCCGCTTCCAGTTCTGTGTCTCCTTCTCTCTGCCCCTCCCCTGCTCATGCTCAGTCTTTCTCGCTCTCTCTCAAAAATAAGTAAACATTTAAAAAAATTTTTTTTTAAAACTATGTTATTGGTTTTCATGCTGCTTTGAAAAGGGCTTAATGTATAATCAAGGATTATTTTCTGGTTTGGAAGAAACTTTCAAAAATATAAAGCATCACAGATTGGCATGAAAGATAAGGTTAATTGAGATATTTCTGTGTAAGCTGTAACTCGTTGAAAAACCTGAAACTTGAGTAATAATAGATATCTAAACATGTGTTATGAGGTCCTTTTATAAATAAAATCAAGTAATTCTTCCCATCATTGCAATATGTCATAGCAGAGCATATATTCTTATTTTCTGATGAAAATACAGGAGGAAAGAAGGAATAAAATGAAAAACTGGAATAATGTTAAATCATCGTGTTTCTTAAAAAGACATTAATGTTTAATACAATGTATAATATTTGCCTGTCCCAACTATAGTGCCATAATTCAATGATAGATTAATCCCAACTTTATAAATTTACCAGATGTGTATGTCAGGGTCCTACTACACAGTAGTCTATAACATGCCCAAATGGACAATCCTCAAAATCTCCAAAAATGAGAATTTCTGCACTAAACTACCTGGATATGTGAGCCATAGAAAAATAAACAATTATGGAAGCAAACTATTGAAGAAAGGAAAATAGCATTTTTTTATTCTTGATCTACTATTAGCAAAGGAACTTACATTATGGTGAGCCAAATTCTCTGAAGTGCATAAACCAGTGTTTGGAAATAAATTAGGTGCACTGGGAAACCACATTAACTCTTTCTGCACACAGGAGTCCCATTTGTTGCCAGGAGACATGGATACAGGATGGCTTGCCCACACAAAAGTGCTAAGGGACGCGTTGATTCTTACCATTAACCACTGACTTTCTAGTACGGCATTTCTCTGGAGCAGATCTTCAATTTGCTATATTGATGGTTGTTTATTTTTTATATTTTGTCTTATTCTGTAATGAAAACTTTTGGTTATCTAAGAGTTCAGAAAGTCCATTGAAGAATTCAGTGATCAGAAAAACTTGAAAATAAGACATGATAAGATTCTGCAAGAACTGATTAATTTACTCAAAAGATAAGAAGGTTGAAGGCAACTTTAAAACAGTCCTAAAATACCTGAGGGTTGTAATGTATAGGTGATATTCTGCACAAAAATAGTAATTAACTGTTCTGCATCTCAACTAAAGATAGAAAAAGGAAAAAAATGCTATCTTGACAGTAAAAACAAAAGGGTTGGTTTAAAAATAAGGAAAAAATTTCCTGACAATGTTTTTATGAACTGTTGTTTTCCTGTCATTATAAAAGATATATGTAGTCTATGCAGAAAGATTTTAAAGTAAAAAAAATAAAATCAGGGAATAAAGCCACACATAATACTATTACCCAAGATACCACTGACAAAATGAAATATGGGTGTGTATTTTTTTAAGATTTTTTTTAATGTTTATTTATTTTTGACACAGAGAGAGAGAGAGAGAGAGAGAGAGGGAGAGAGAGAGCATGAGTGGGGGAGGGGCAGAGAGAGAGGGAGACACAGAATTCGAAGCAGGCTCCAGGCTCCCAGCTGTCAGCACAGAGCCCGACGCGGGGCTCGAACTCACAGACCAAGAGATCATGACCTGAGCCAAAGTCAGACGTTTAACCGACTGAACCACCCAGGCACCCCGTGGGTGTGTACTTTTTTTCAGGAATGTATGGATGTACACACATACACTTATAATATTGTGGATGTGATTTTTTTCCTGGAACATATCTTTAAATCAGTAAATAGTCTTCTACAACATGATTTTTCATTTAATCACTATGCCTCATTCATGTACTGTGAATTATATAAGTCACATATCTCATTTTGGCCATTTATAATTTTGCTATTATTTTTAATACTATGATGAATAATCTTGTACACTAATCTCCGTGTACATATTGACTTTTGTCAGTATAAACTCAGAGAACATGCAAATCTGAAGGGCATAAACATTTTATGTTATAAAAACTACTCTTTAAAATTATTGTTTCAATTTAACTCCTAACAGCAAATTTATGAATATTCTTGGTCTATGTGGGTTTGTATTTCTTTCATCTTTGTTTTACTTTGTATTATTTTCATTATTGTTTTAATTCTCTTTAATGAACTGCCTGGCCATTTTTGCATTGGATGCACTGGCCTCATTCTTAGGATTTTGCAAGTGTTCCCTATGTATTTAGAGTTTCCTAATTTAGAGCTTACTTTTTCCTTTGTCCATTTTAATACATCTTTTTTCTTATTAATCTTTATGACTCTCTTCTCTATTCTATTTCTATAGCAAAATCATCTCTAAGCTTATGTTTAATTAACATCCAACTATATTTTCTCCAAATAATATTATTCTTTTTAGTGTTTAAGTATCATTGTGTTGAGAGGCTCAGAGTTCTAACTTCACATTTCTGAAGAGTTAACCAAATATATTCATTTACTGAGTAACCCATATTTGTTCTGCTAACTTGAATTTCAATCTGAGAGTCTTTTTTTTCAACGTTTTTTTTCAACGTTTATTTATTTTTGGGACAGAGAGAGACAGAGCATGAACGGGGGAGGGGCAGAGAGAGAGGGAGACACAGAATCGGAAACAGGCTCCAGGTTCTGAGCTGTCAGCACAGAGCCCGACGCGGGGCTCGAACTCACAGACCACGAGATCGTGACCTGAGCCGAAGTCAGACGCTTAACCGACTGAGCCACCCAGGCGCCCCAAACCTTAGGATGTCTTAATGCACTATTTAAAATCCTTATATATACTGCTTTTTAGAGAGTTACTTTTATCAAAAAACTACTATTAGTTTTACTATCAACTACTAATTAAGTTTTCTAACAATTTTTTCCGTGTTTTCACTTATTGGTATTGTTTTAGTCTCATTATTCCTCTGAGCTTACATTTATTAAAAAATATATTTGAAGAAGGGTCTATGGGCTCTAAACTCTTTTACCTAGCCTTTCTGCATTTGAAATGTCTTTGTTTTGCCTTTGCTCTAAGACGACTATTTAGATGAGTGTAACATTGTGTTCTTTTCCCTTAGTACTTTGAAGATACAGTTCTATTATTTTTTAGTTTTATTATTCCTGCTGAGAAGTCAGCTTTAGGCTAATTTACAATCCTTTGTAGGTAATCTGTCTTTTCCCTCTGGTAAATTTCAAGAATTAAGAAAATATCTTTGATGATCTGCAGTTTTATAATGTTGTGCCTAAGTCTGAGTTTATATTTATGTGCCACTCAGTTCCTGTAGGAAAAATCGGATATGAGAAGTTGTGTTTTTTAAATTCTGGAAAATTCTCAATTCTATTCTTGTCAAGTATAGCTTCTTTGCCATTCTCTCTGTTCTTTTCTTCTGAAACTGTGACTGAACATATATTGCAGTCTTTCAATCTTTTATCTATGTATCTTAATTGTATTTTTCTTCTTTTTTAAACTCTTTATGAAGTAAGTTTTGGGTACCTACGTTATTGCTGTGCTTCTCTCTTAAATTGGGTCTGGGTTAGAGTTTATCTCTTGTGCAGGTCTTCTTTTTTTTAAGTATGTTTTTATTTACTTTGAGAGAAAGGTAGAGAGCAAGCAGAGGAAGAGTGGAGAGAAAGGTAGACAGAATCCCGAGCTCGAACTCACAAGCCTTGAGATCATCACCTGAGCCCAAGAGTCAGATGCTTTACCAACTGAGCCACCCAGATGCCCCTCTTATGCAGGTCTTCAATTTAGTGGTTAATATTCATATTTAAGATTTCTAAATTTTTATTTTGTGTGTCATTCCATGCTGATTTTTAAAGGATTTTATTTTTATCTTATTGATCCTTATATATATACTATTTTAGAATCTTTGTCACACTGTTTCATAAATTATTTTCAGTTGGGTTGATTTCATGTTGTGAATTTTAAATTCTGTTATCTATATTTATTAGCTTTTGACTGTTTAGTGGTTTAGAGTTTTAGTTCATGGACTAATTTTGGGTGTTAATTTTCTTTTCTCCCTTCTGCTTCCTTAGCTGTCTAGCTGTTCTTTTTCAGTTTTGTATGTGCTTCCCCTGCTCCCTCTTTCCATTGACCCTCAGGCCAGAGTCACGTCTCCTAAAGAAATGAACCTGTTTCATGGCTCTGGGGACACCACATGTCTAGTCACCAAACTCTCAGCGGCTTGGCTAAGTTCCTGGTCAATAGGTCATGTCTTTGTCTTCAAACTCCTGTAGGTCCATAATTTTGTGTAAAGTCATGGTGTATTAGTTTTCCTTTCTTTTTAAAAAAATGTTTTAATGTTTATTTGTTTTTGAGAGAGACAGAGACAGAGCATGAGTGGGAGAGGGACAGAGAGAGAGGGAGACACAGAATCTGAAGCAGGCTCCAGGCTCTGAGCTTTTAGCACAGAGCCCATGCGAGGCTTGAACCCATGAACCATTTCATGACCTGAGCTGAAGTTGAATGCTTAACCAACTGAGCCACCCAGGTGCCCCATGGTATGGAGGTTTTCTAGGGCATTTGTAAGTAAGTATTGCAAAGTAGGTAGATTAAACAACAGAAGTTGGTTGTCTCACAGTTCTGGGTTCTAGAAGTCCAAGATTAAAGTTTGGCAGGGTTGTTTCCTAATGAAGGCTCTGAGGAAAAATCTGTTCCATGCCTCCCTCCTAACTGCTGGTGATTTCCTAGAAATCTTTGACATTCCATGGATATTAGAAGCATCATCTTGTCATTGCCTTCATCTGCACATGGTTTTCTCCCTGTGTGCATAGGTCTCCAAATTTCTCCTTTATATAAGGACGCCAGTCATATTGGATTAGAGTGCACCCCACTTTAATGATCTCATTTTGATTGCCTCTGTAAAGACCCTATCTCCAAATAAAGTCATATGCTCAGGTAGTGGGTGTTAGGACTTCAATGTTTGAATTTTGGGGAAACACAAGTCAATCCATAACACATGGATACAGGAAATTTCCTTGAAGGCATCCATTTTTGTCTTTGTAACTTACCTATGCTGCTGACTTCAAGCTACAAACAAGCTTCAGACTCTAATCTCAAGCGGGCATTTTGGTTGTTGATTCATAAGTGCTAACCCTGGTCCCAGAGTGGTAAAAAGCCTTAACTTTGGCTGTTCCTATTACTTACTTTCAGTTGTCTTTCAAATGGTTACCTACCATTATTACATGCTGGGTGTGAAGAAAACATGCGCAAGTATGAACTAACACCCCAGCTGATACAGGTTCCTAGTTCAATTGCAATAAGAATACTAAATGAATTAAACTTTTGGAACTACAGTTCACATGAAGCACATCTAATGAAAGTAAGGTTGGAAAAATAAAAACAGCAGATTATGGAGTTCACATGAACTGCTATATATTAAAATGTATCCTCAAACCTAGTTATGGAAATAATATGGTACTTAAAAAAGGACAAATCAGAATAAAATACAAAGCTCAGAAATAGACTCATTCATGCTCTGTCTCTCTCTGTCTCAAAAATAAATAAACGTTAAAAAAAATTAAAAAAAAAAAAGACATCCTAAGGTTCTTATTATGTTTAGAAGATAGAAACACTAAGTCATTACAGATTTGTAATAATAACTTGTATAACTAACTTGGTGTTTTTTAGTTGAGAGAAATTACTATAGGAATCAAAACTCAATGTACAACTTCAAAATTAGCAGAAAGAGAAATTGTAAATATAGACAAAATCAACAACTCAACAGAACACAAGGAAGGAGACAGAATAAAACAAAGAAAAAAAGCAATTGACTGTAAGTTGGAATAAATAAATAGGAATATATCAATGATTGTAAGTGTAATTTAGTTATTCTTATTTTTTAAAAGCCAGAGATTATCAAATGGGAAGAGAAAATGAATCCAACTTGTATTCTGCTTTCAAGAAGAAAACCTGGGGCATCTGGCTGGCTTGGTCGGTAGAACATGTGACTCTTGATCTCAAGGTTGTGAGTTCAAGCCCCACACTGGGCATAGAGCTTACTTTTAAAGAATGAAAATAAAATAAAATAAATTAAAAATAATAACAAAATAAAATAAAATAAAATAAAATAAAATAAAATAAAATAAAATAGAAAAATAAAATAAATTAAAATAAATAAAATAAAATAAATAATAAAATACTCATTTTTAAAAAAAGAAGAAGAAGAAGAAGAAAAAGAAGAAGAGGAGATGCCTGGGTGGCTCAGTCATTTAAGTGTCCAACTCTTGATCTTGGCTTGGGTCATGATCTCACAGTTTGTGAATTCGAGCCCCATGTCTACTCTGCACTGACAGCACGCAGCCTGCTTGGGATTCTGGCTCTCCCTCTCTCTGCCCCGCACCCCCCAACTCACTCTCTGTTTCTCTCTCTTAAAATATATAAATAAACTTTAAAAAAAGAAGAAAACCTAAAAAAAATATTTAGAGGATAAGAGTAAGATTATAATGGGGTAGAAACAAGATCAACTATGTAGTATTAATCAAAGGAAATGTGATATAGTAATATTATTATAGGGCAAGTTAAGCTCGAAATAAATAGCATAGAAGTAGGGTGATATGACCAAAGGTGATGGATGGCTATTTTAGTTTGGGGCCTCTGTCATGCAGTGATATTTGAGTTCAGATGTGAACTGTGGGGAAGGCCAGTCATATAAAGATCTGAGAGCTGAGCATTACAGGCAAAGGGAACAGATGGTACAAAGGGCAGTGTGACTGGATTATGAGGGGAGGAAAAGTAGCAACTGATGAGTTTGGAGTACATCATGCCGGCCTTCATAGGCTATGGTAAGAAGTGTGCTATTTGTCCAAGTGTCCTGGAAAACAAGAATGAATTTTAAGGCAGAACATGACATATTCTGGGGCACCTGCGTGGCTCAGTTGATTAAGCACCCATCTATTGATTTCGGCTCAGGTCATGAGCTCATGGTTCATGGGTTCGAGCCTGCATGGGGCTTTGTGCTGACAGCACTGAGCCTGCTTGGGATTCTCTCTCTCTCTCTCTCTCTCTCTCTCTCTGCCCCTCCCCTGCTGGCACACACACTCTCTCTCAAAATAAAAAAAGAAATAAAAAAATGGGACATATTCTAACTTCTTTTTTTTTTATTTTTTTAATGCTTATTTATTTTTGAGAGAGAGAGAGACAGAGCGTGAGCAGGGGTGCAGCAGAGAGAGAGGGAGACAGAGAGTCTGAAGCAGGCGCCAGGCTTTGGGCTGCCAGCACAGAGCCTGATGCAGGGCTCGAACTCACGAACCTCTAGATCATGACCTGAGCTGAAGTTGGAAGCTGAACCAGGCACCCCTCTAATTTCTGTTTCTAAAAGCATCATTGTAACTGATGTCTGGAGCATAGAGTAAGCGTGTAGGCAGGACAACCATTTAGGGAGCTCTTCAATAATCTAGAAGAGATGTAGGGAGACCACCATTTTCTCCTTCAGTCCTACAGTTGTACATATTCCACCAAGTTCTGCATAAAGCCCGAACTTTCCTCTCTTTTCTTATCCATTTCCATAATGTAAATTACCAGTTTTACACAGATGAATCCTGAATATTTATCTATAGCCTATCCTTTCCCAAGACACAATCCTTTATTATCAGTTCCCTATTGGCCACTTTAAACTATAACCTGTGAGCATCTCAAACTCTAAGGCACCCCTGATCAACTTTACCATAGCTAACCAGCATCAAATCAGGATCATCACCATCACTGTTTTCCAATTACCCAGTGATAAATCCTAAGCATCACTTCTAAGCTTCCCCTCTATTTATTCTTCATACATAGTCAGATTGCAATTGCTAGTTGTCTGCTTTTATAGTATCTCTTTTGCCCTCTACCCCTTTACATTTCAGTGACCACCACTTAGGTCCTCGTTTTACCTCTGTTCTAGGCAGGATTTGGGACCCATCATCCTCATCACCTGATGCTACCACCTTTACATTTTGTGGCAAAATAGACTTTGCAGATGGAATGTGGGTGGCTAATATGCCGCCCTTGAAAAAGACATTATCTGGATTATCCAAGTTGGACTAACATAATCACATGGGCCCTCAAAAGTGGGAGAGGAAGGCAAAAGAGTCAATTAAAGAGATCTGACAGATAAGAGGTGGGAGGGATTCAAAGCAGGAGAGAGGCTTGACCTACTCTTCCTGACTTGGAAGATAAAGCCAGGAATGTGGGTGGCCTCCAAAAGAGCAGAATGACTCCCTGACCAACCGCCAGCAAGGGCACAAGGACCTCTGTCTTACAACCACAAGGACCAAAATTCTGCCTACAACCTGAAGGAACCTAGAAGGAGATTCTTCCCCAGAGCCTGCAGAAAATAATGCAGCACTGATGATAGAATGATTTTGACCGGTGGAACCTTGAACAAAGAAATGAGTTGTACCTACAGAACTTCTGACCTGCAGAATTGTGAGATAATAAATTTACGTTGCTTTAGGCTGCTAGATATGTAGTAGGATATTCTGGCAACAAAGGAAAACTAATACAATCTCCCAACTGTTCTCTGTGTCTTTCCTCTCTTCTGCCGTCAGGTCCATTTTCCCCATTGGTTCAAGATTAAATACACACACACACACACACACACACACACACACAGCACCTTAATGTGCCACAGCTCTGCTCAAAATTTTAAATATTTTTATTGTCTATAAAAATCAAGGCCCAACCAAGGCCACATGCAATGTGATACAACCCTGTCTTCTATTTTTCACCCTGCCCAGGATACATATTAGAACCAGTTAAAGGAAAAGACATATAGGGCAGAAGTCCCAAACTGAAAGCTTCAGTCATGCTGAAGGTGA
This sequence comes from Leopardus geoffroyi, assembly GCF_018350155.1. Lineage (NCBI taxonomy): Eukaryota > Metazoa > Chordata > Mammalia > Carnivora > Felidae > Leopardus > Leopardus geoffroyi. The sequence continues at coordinate 23,040,107 of NC_059327.1, read as the reverse complement.
GTTATCCTTCTGGCATTGATGTGTGACAATACACACAGAGAATTGGCAAGCCAGAAAGCTCACTGGAGCTTCAGTGTCCAGGGTTTTTTATTTAGGTATATCATGTAAGCAAAATACACTGAATTGCCCATGTGGTTGAACTTGATCTCCAGCCCCCTTTCCCTCTCTGAAGATCAGGCTAATAATATGTGGTCCCAAGTCCCACCCCTCTAATTATATACTTTAGTCGATATTTCTGGTGTAGCAAGCCCACATCCTAAGTCAGTTTGTTAGCATAAGTTCTCTAGGGGCCTACCACGAGTCACTTCTTAGCGTAAAATATCAGAAGTGATCTATGGACACACCATGAATAACAGAGACCCTCCTATCCAAGGGTTTAGAAGTTACCTCTCAGGAGCCAGAACAAAGACCAGACTTCTCTTTGGGCACCAAATTCCTTACTACACACTCTTCCACCACTTTTACTGCATCCTATGTTCCCACAAAACTGGAGTACTGATTGCTCCCCAGTCACTGAGTTTCCTAATACGTGTCTTTGCCTTGTGCCTTTTCTCAATTCGGAATGGCCTCCCTCTAATGTCATTCCTGAAAAAAAAATTAAGAAACCATCAATACCTAGATAAATGTAAGATTCTTCATCAATCCTTATTTCTAATCCTAGCAGCCAGAAGCAATGCTCTCTTCCGTGTATCCCTATCAAATTTTGCTTGCAGGCTATAAGTTGGCTTTCCCCTTCCTGTTTCTTTTTTTCAGTGAATTCTAAACTTCTTTTATTCCATCCCCTTCTTCCCTACCTTGTTATTATACTGTGAGCTTCTCAAGGGTATCTTACTCATTTATTGCCCATAGGGTATCTGCATGATATACATCGTTTTTGAGTGGCATACGTCACACAAATACTACTTGGAAGGCATGCCGTTCTAAGGCTTTAGTGCCCACTAATACAATCCATCATTGAATGGAGCAAGTCAGACAACTTGCTCCTAGACAAGTTAGACAACTGTCCTCTCTAGAGATGGGAATGGAGGATGTGGGTACAGCATGGTGTCACAAAAAGAGGTGCTGAAGAGTCTGAAGAAAGATACTTCCGTAGGAAATTGCTATCATGATGGACTAGCTCCTATACTGAAGTGCACCAAAGAAGTAACGGTCAGGAGCAGTGGTTCTCGTGTGTGTGTGTGTGTGTGTGTGTGTGTGTGTGTGTGTGTGTGTGTGTGATGGGGAGAGGGGGTAGAAAAATTTAAAACATGCCTATCCAATGTCCTTATCCTATTTTAGATATTCTGACAGTATAAAATTAATTCCAAGTTATGTCAATGAGCTTATAGTGAAAACAGTAGATGTTTTCTGCATGCACATTTACAGAGCTAGGCAGGTGCTGTGGGGAATGTGGCAAAGTCACTTTCTGACACTCTCGGTTGCAGCTATTTTTATGGGGACATGTTCTAGCCACTTCTTCTCTAGGCCATAGGGCCTAGTTCTACATGGAGCAGGGCAGGTGTTAGGAGCCAAAAGCAATCAACAGACAGCATGGCAGGTCTTATAGATATAATTTCAGAATAGCATTGTTTGTGAAATCTAAACAATAAAAATAATTAAATGTTCACCATAATTGGAGACTAGCTAAACAAATTGTGACAAATCTATTAAATAGAAAACCAGGTAGCGTTGATAAGAGATACTAGGCTGTGTCTGATAGAAACATTTTCCAAAGTATATTGAGAAGTTAAAAAACAGGTGAAGAAAGTTACGTTTAATAGTATACCCATTTATGTAAAATTGTTTGATATAGTTGCTTGTATGTCAAATGTTTTGAACTATTCGAATCATGCTTTTAAAAATGGCTACCACTGCAAAGTGAGACTATGATTAGGGACAGTAGATCTCTCACTTCTACCCTCTATACTAGTTTGTTTTTGAATAATGAACGTGCATTATTTTATTTTTTTAAAGCCTCAGTCATTTTACAATTTTACTTTATTCCACTGGCCCTTCAATTTTCATTTTACTCATTTATCCTGTATTTGACTAATTTGCCTGTCAAGAATCCCCATGTGAATTCTGTGGCAGCAAGGATGAAAACAAATTACTTAGGCATAATCTTATTTTACTTCTAAGTTGCCTATAATATTGGAAGTAAAAGGTGTGAAACGTATTAATACTGTATGTTTAAGATTAAAATCTTTCAGACAGAAATCTTTATAATCCCTTTAAATAGGCCCATTCTAAGTCATATAAGAGTATTTGTTTTGACAGATAATTTTCTGCTCACACTTAAAATCGACCCCATGTCTAACTTTTTTTCTTCTAAAATTGTAGAAAATGAGCCACTGTAAAAAGTTCACCTAACAGTTCCCTCGAAGGATGAATACTTTTCATTTTTTTTGAACAAGAGACTCAATTTAATTTAGATAACCTGGTATTATATTCCTTTCTATGGAATTAGTGGACCTATTGATCATCTATACTTATATTTAGAATGCCCTGTATATTTACTAATACATGTCTTTATGATTAAAATTTCGTTTCAGGAAAAACAAAACAAGACAAAACATTTAGTTACTTTACGATTTTACCTGCACCTAATAAGTTTCTGCCATTTGACGGTGAAAAAAGAATTCATCTTTTGTTGTCGTGTACATGCATTTTATAACCTTTACACTTTTCTTTCTCTGCTTTGCTAGTATGATATCAGATTTTATTAATGAGATTAAATGATAACAGTGTGAACAAATTAGCAATAATTCTTTATAGTACAGACAAGTAAACAGTGAAAATGCACATACGCTAAAATCTTCTCTCCTTTAACAATTTTCAAAAGTGAGAGAATGAAAAGATATTGACAGATATTGAGTATATATATGTACCAGATGTTCTATTTGGCTCTTTTAAAAATTTCTTATAACATATCTATGAGATAGGTTATTTCAGCCCACTTCACAGATGGTGGCAGGAAGCAGAGGGACTCATGCCAACAGTATGGGGATACCTAAGCTATAGAGAGCACTTTTTCTCAAAGTATGTTCTGTGGACACTATTTATTCATTTGCAAACTTCAGGCAAAAAGATTTCAAATTGTCAATGTTTATAAAGTGAACCTGCCAAGCTCATTCCTGCCCTGGCTCTTCCCACTTCCTGTTTTTGCTTTCTGAAATTCTCCCATCTCAGAACTTTGTAGAGCTCTTTCCTTCCTTCTTCAGTCAGTTTTCAGATCAGTGTATCCAATGTAGTCTTTTGTCACCAGTTAATGTCTACCATATCATAGTACTTTATTTTCTCCTTAAAAGTTCACATGATCTCAAAGCATCCTGTTTATGTGTTTTTCTGACCCCTCCCCACCACTACAATCCTTAACACTGGATTGTCAGATCCATGAAGCAAGGATCTTACCTTATTCAGCACTACATCGTCATACCTACTGAACAGTGCCTTGGTATATAGGAGGTGCTCTAAGAATTATTGTTGAATTATTGACTGTATAATCCAGCGTCTGCTTAACACAATGCGTATTGTGCGTTGAGAGCTCTGAGTGGTATGACAGTAAATGAATTTGCTTAATTTCGTTTGACCAAGTGTCTGCACCATGGATTTGATCATTTTTTCCCTTGTGATATCAGTATCTCTTATAATTAGTATTCAATTTAAAAAATCCTTTGGTAAATGTTACCAAGGTGAAACCAAAAAGGCCCTGTATGTAAAAATGCTGCTCACTTCATCTGCTAAACATTCTATTCAAATGCAAATGTCACCTAGAAGGTTTTCTACAGGAAGCCCTTGTCATCTACTAATACCTACTGCACTAAACCTGAGACTCTCAGCAAACAGAGAGCCTTGTGTAGAGAGAATGATCCTGGGGGAAGATCATGGAAGCAGGCCTAAGAAAGTAGACAAGGCAGGAGAGAAGACTATGGGAAAGACTCCAAACATCTAGGGGCAGAGGCCTGGGAGACAGCCTAACAGTAATGGTTATACTGGTAAAAGGAGATTGCACACACTTTCCTCCCTCAATCAGCTATTGATGGATTGATAACACAGTAATATTTTACCTCCTCCAATTCAGTGCATATTAAGTGAAAAGATATTAAAGTTCTCCCTGGTTGGTTTATTGGTTTGTTTGAATTAGGAGTTTATTTTATCTAGTTCCACATTGGAGTCACAAAATCACCCACTTACTAATTTGACTCACCAAAGAGAGAGTAAAGAGGGCATGCAGAGGCTAGCAATGCTTTTTTTTCTTTTTTTAGATTTTTTTAATAAACATGTTTTTAACTTTTTTGATTTATTTTGAGAGAGAGAGAGAGAGAGAGAGAGAAAACAAGCAGGGGGGAAGCAGAGAGAGAGGGAGAGAGAGGGAGACAGGCTCTGCACTGTCAGCACAGAACCTGATGTGGGGCTCAAACTCATGAACCTCTGAGATCATGACCGGAGCAGAAATCAAGAGTCAGACGCTTAACCAAAGAGCTAACCAGGCACCCCCCAGTGCTCTTATTAATAGCAAGAGCGCTAATACCAATAACACATCCTTGAAATCACCTACTCTTCAGCTGGCTATTCATACATGATTTCATGTAATGCTTATAACAGCATCAAAAGATTTACCATGAGAAGATACTGAGGCACACAGAAGTTAAGTAACTTGGCCAAGTGCACAGCATTTAGTGGAGTACCAATGACTAACCCCAAATTACATTGTCCTTCTGTCCTGCCAGGTTCCTGTGCTGTTTTTCTTTAATTAGTAAGAAATGAAAAGGAGAAAGGTCATGGCTGCACCTCCAGATAGCATCTAGCATCTACCTGATTCTGCAGTGTCACTTGCTACATGGTTGGTTGGTTGGTTGCATCATACAGCTTAGAAATGGGACACGTCCTTGAGGACAAGTCAATGCAAAAAGAGGACAAGGAGAGACTCATGCTGGAGTTAAGATCTAATAAATGACCATGGTGCCCCTTTCTTGATGCTTCAGAAATAAATCACGACATACATATTTATCTAAATGGTTATTCTATGAGGGTAAAAGAAAATAAATAATCTACTTCCTTAAAGCTTTGTAAGCATCCAGCAACCTTGGGATATGTCTGGAGCTTAGACTTATGACTCATGTACAGATGGCATCATACAGAATTAATGTCACGTTTTTTCTTGCCTTGTTTCTAACTTTCTTGTTAGAATTTACATGTATTTGCTTAATTGTGAGCCCCCATACAAAATTTGACAGTGTATTACACAGGGCAATGAAATTACATTGAGCAAAGAACAAAAATCTCAGGAAGTGATAAATACATAGATGTTCATGGAAAATTAGAGTAAGTTGGTTACTATAGTTAGCCAAGATTGTATCAGAAGAAAAAGAACAAATGGAAATATTTTGGTTTATACAGAACTCATGATTAATCAAAGAAAATATACAAGTTTATCTGCAAGGGTAAACTTTTTACTTGAACTGAATTTCAAGGAGGAATTAATATTTTAAATAGGTCCCTTATATAAAAGGTTTCTTAGCAAATTAATTAACAGAGTTTCTACTAGGAGTGAAGCCTAGAGCATAGCAGATTCCAAATTCTTTGTCCTTAATAGGTTCTAGAATGCTAGTCATGCATTGATTACCAAAGGATATTTCGGGCAACATTTGGAAAGCAAAGTAATAAACAGCTCTGGTCAATTCTCTTCTAAAGACCCTCTGAGAATAATTTCAACCCGAGCCATTTATTGGCTTTAATAATGAGAAAAGCGAGCTGGGAAATACCAGATGTTAATGAAAACCTGTTTTAAGCTCTGCCTTGAATGGGAGGTTGATCAGTTTATTCAAGTCTGATTAAGACTAGAGGCATGTTATTTAATAACTATCCAATATGCTTCCCCCAAAAATGTGCTGTAGACATATCTGAACAACCTGCTCATTTTCTAAAATTATACTTGTGTATGACAGCTTTGTGATAGCCTTTTCCTAGCCTCCATGATTGCTGGAAGAACATGGATTATATAGGAAATTTTATAGATCCTGGGCTGTTTATGTTGGTGATGATCTGAAGGAAATTGAATGGTACTGAATAATAATAATCACAATAATGATTTAAATTTGTGTAGTATTAAGTAAATACAAGGTAGTTTTTCCTGTATCATCTCATCTGCTATTTATAATTTAAATACACTCTGAACTGTCTATGTTTATCCACAAATACTTATCAGATACTGTGCTAAATTCTGAGAATACAGAATCTTAGCCGGACAGGCAAAAAATGAATTTCAAAAGTAATTATTTCATGATGATTATGATTAGTGCTCTGGACAAAAAGATACAGTGATTATGTTCATGATTAAAAGGGGGATATTAACCAATCTTGTAGATGAAGGAAGACATCCCCAGGGAGGTGATATTTTAAATGAGCTCTGAAAGACAAATAGGAATTAAGAAGTGAAAAGACTATTCTAAGTAGATGAGAGAGCAGGTATAAATGCCTTAAGGCAGGACAAAGTAGGCCAAATTCCATGATCCAAGAATTTACTGAAAGCAGGCATGGCTGGAGTAAAACAGTATGTGTGTGGAAGAGTTTGGGTGAGGATAGAGGTTGTAGCATGGTCGAGATGAGATACATAGTGACCAGATAGTGCAAAATCTTCCTCCAGACTTCCCTCTGTGTCCACATAACAGCAGCAAATGCTTTTTAAGAAGCCCTTACTATGCGCCCAACAGTGTTTTAAGTACTTCCCTTTTTTTATACTTGACAATAATCCTATGAAGTAGATACTGATATCATCCTTATTCTACCAACTGAACAGGCAGAGTGAAGAGAATTTTAGGTCACTTATCCAATATTACACAGCAAAAGATGCGCAAGTTGAGATAAGACGCAGGTGGTCTTGTTCCAGAATCTTCTCTCCTAACTCTATGCTGAGCATTGAAAAACCAACACAGGCTTTGAGCAGGGAATGAACATATCCACCTACCCACCCTTGCACTGGGATTTATGGGTTCCTGTCCATGAACATTTATTGAATTCAACTGATATACAAAGCCCTTTAGTAGTGCTTTGGTATCTTATATACTCATATACCCACATTATTCTATTAGTATGAACACTTAAAGAAGCAACTCAAATACTGAGATTAAGGGACAGTGTACGGATGGAAAGTTTACATGGAAATAAACGGTGACCAAGCAGTTTTAATTAAGGTGGTGTTTTGATAGGCACGGATTGGTGGAACATATCAAAGACAAAACAGTCATGATGATATGAATCAGTATTTTTATAGTATATCCATTTATCAAGTGCTATATTGTCATTGATCTTCACAATAACTTGGTGATGAGGACGGACTGGGATTATTCCCACCTTATGGGTAAGGAAACTGAAGTTAAGAAAGGGTAAGGTACAGGTGCTAAGCGATGAAGCCCCTCTCTGCTGGATGTCTGCTTTTACACAATGTTATCCAAGTAGAAGGAAGAGCCTACAGAGATCTATAAACGAAGGAAAAACAAAGTACCGTGTATGATAAATATAATAAAACATTTATAAACTTTTCTCATAACCTAAAGGAAACAGAATAAAAACACTGTTATAATATTTAATCCTCTCTTCCAGTAAAAATACGCTTAAACTATCTTTCACAGAGATACTGTTATGGCGCCTAACTGCAATCCTGGGCTTACAAATGTATCGCTTGTTTTTTTTATATTTCCCTCACATATGCAAGTATTAGAAAATTATTCAAGACTATTAGGAAGTAGGATGGAATGATGCATTTTTAAATTGAAAGCTAAGTAAACTGAGTGAGTATATACAATCAGTTGCCACTGCTTTTTTTTATTTGTTCTTTTTATATAGAAGTAACTAATTATTTGAGAGTCTCAAGAAAAATTGTGTAGTTATCCAAATGCCTTTTTTTTTCTACCATGACTCATATCATAAAAGCAAAGTGCACTCAGTCTTGAATTGTGACACTTGGGCCAATATGCTAGTAAAAGACAGGAAGTTGGCTGCTACTAGACAGGGTCAATGTCAGTGTTAAGATATTACTTTGTGTGTGTGTGTGTGTGTGTGTGTGTGTGTGTGTGTGTGTAATTTATTTTCTACCTGAGCTTCTGATATGCAGAGTGCCCAAGGTGACGTCTCTGATGTGGCCTTGACAAACCCCAATTTTGGCCACAAGTTCTGATATCTCAGGGTTATGAACCCTATGAAAAAAATCAATTAAAAGATATACAATTGCCCCCTTTGAATTATTGTTCATTTTGGCCAACCTTCTTTTCCTTCATTAGTCCTAGGCATAAAGCCAACATGAGATTTATTTCTCACTCATGGCCTCTCTTCTCTAGCTTGTCTTTCTGTTATTTATGGACAGTAAAACTAATGCCTGAGCAAATGTTGAATTCCACTTAAACCCTTATTCGCCTAGAATAACGAATGATCAAGTTATCTGACAGCTTCAGCACACATTTCAAATGAGATTATGACAACTGACTTATGTTGAAATAACTTCGAGGTTCAAGATGGAGCTTCTCCCGCCAGGGTGCCACATCAGCAAACTGAAACTTAGATAACTCTCATGTCCCTGTAAATGCTCCACTTGACCAAAGTCACAGTATACCCAGTCAGCCACTCTCAGATGCCAAGCCAGCTCTGGGTCTTCTCACCCCCAACAAGATCGACTGCATGGCTCTAGACAATGAGATGTTTTCTATGTTTGTCTCTTTTGTTCTTTGTTCTTTATCATACAAAAGCTTCCTGGCTTCTGGCCCATTTTACAATTCTCCACAGGAGGCTGTCTACTTTCTCCAGTGTTAAAGTTTGTATCACCGAAATTGTTTGCTTTCATCATTTTTCAACAGTTTTTGGCAACAAAGAATGGGATTTCAAGCTGACTGCTAACAGCCTGAGCATGAGACACACTTACCGAACCCTTTGAGTTCACTCTTCCTCTCCTCATTACTGAGAGCCAGGTAAGTCGCTCTCGGATTTGAGCTCCACTCTCTCGTGTGAGCTCTCCGAACCAAACAATCTTTATCAGAAAAAAAAAAAAACAAATAGGGGCACCTGGATGGTTCAGTCAGTTAAGCATCCGCTTCTTGATTTTGGTTCAGCTCACCATTTCACGGTTCGTGAGTTCAAGCCCCATGTTGGGCTCTGAGCTGACAGCATGGAGCCTGGTTGGGATTCTCTCTCTCTCACTCTCTTTCTGCTTCTTCCCAGCAGCGATATAGGTATCTGGAATAAAGGTTCCAGAGCTTGTTAAAATTCCCAGAAAATTTCTGGGGTCCCAGAGAGGTTCCAGGATAGTTATATTTGGGAGTCCACCTTGGCTGGGAGCTGTTAGAGGATCACAAAGCCTTGAGATAAGTCCACAGCATAAACCAAGGTGGGGAGGCCCTCAGGAAAATAAGTTATCACAGGAAATTCAGACTGTTTTGACCATCAGAATCGAAATAGGCACAAATCGGCCTGTTAACAGCCATCAGGGCATCTTCCCCCATAAAGACATCTGTGGAGAGAATAATAGATTTCTTGCTAATCGGAATCTGGGAAGCCAAAGCCATAAAGTCGGTGGGCAGGGGGTACGCACTTAAAAGTTGTTGGAGCACTCACCACCTAACTCGAAGATTCACATGCTAAGTTAAGCTGTCAAGAAATGGGTAAACTTGACACCAACCAAGTTTATGCACCAACCTCAAGAAAACTTCTTGCCACAAGGCACGCTGTAAAAGACACACAGTCTCTGACCCAGGGGCACATCCCTTTTGGATGTTAATTTGTCTCCAAGAGACTGAAGGTTTAGCTAAAGAAATGGGATCCTAAAAGTTTCAAAGAATTGAGTGTGGACCACACAGCACACCCGCTTATTTTATGCCTCAGAACTACAGTCTTGGAAGCTGCAGATATCTACAGAAACGGTACAACCTTACCAAGACAACTAGAATTACAATGGCCGTTACGGGGAACGTTCCAATTAGGCAACATTGTTCCTGTAAGAAAGGCATTTGAAAGCAAGGTTTCCCAAATCAAGCAAACAGAATGGGATACCTATTTTAATTAGCTCGCAGAAGCCTCCAAAAGACTTCACAATTCCAAAATAGCTTCCTATTGCAGGTTTCCTTGCAGAAAGCTAATGAAAAATTAAAGACCCAAGAGGTACCTAAAACAAAAGACGATAAGACTGTTGTATCTCCTGCTATTCCCCTCTATCCTCAGTCTACAAGTCTTCTGTCTGAATTGCCTTTATGTTCTGAAGAGACCATTAGACTATACACCGAAGCTGCCAGGTTAGTGGCCATCCAACCTCAAAAGCTCCAAGGCCAGAAACCTAAAACACCTGGGCCTCCTCCTTTGCACCCTTCTAGGGGTCTATCCTCAAAACACTGGCCCAGAAAGCGGTGTCTCCCTGGCAATCAACTGAGACACTACAGAAGATTGTCCTTGAAGGTTTTGTCAAATCCTTCCACACTAACTCAAAAGCCCCCTCTTAAGCCTCGAAGGCGGGTCTGCTCCACCCTGGGTTGATGGTACTCTGAGGGATTCTCTGGTAAACTGTTATCAGTTAGTCCCTTAGACAGGGGGATACTAAAATTAATGTTGTTGGAAAACTGTACCAAATTCTGATAGATACCAGAGCTATCATTTCTACTTTAACCCCACTTGCTCTGGAGGCTGTAGACAGGATCTGGGAAAACTGTCAGAATCCAGCAAAGGGCGAGAATTCTTACCAAAGTCTGCACTCTTGGAGCGCCATAGTGCTTGGTCAAGAAGGAAAGGTAGGGGTGCCTGGGTGGCTCAGTCAGTTGAGTATCCAACTCTTGATCAGGTCATGATCTCACGGTTTGTGGAATCGAGCCCTGCGTGGGGCTCTGTGCACTGACAGCATGGAGCCTGCTTAGGATTCTCTCTCTCCTTCTCTCTCTGCCCCTACCCTGGTTGCTCTCTTTCTGTCTCTCTCTCTCTCTCTTTCTTTCTCTCTGTGGAAGTAAATAATTAAACTTTAAAAAGAAGAAAGAAAAGTAAAATCTCTTCCCAAATTCCTTTCTAAATTCAGATTTTGTGAATTGGATTTTGGGGTGCCCATTGGTTGCCAATCCTTTCCTTCCCAAGGACAGATACTGCCTCTTTTTTTTTTTTTTATTCATTTTGTGTCCTGAGAACTTCACTTGGCTTTCTGACTGCCTGGGACATGTAGGTTGTTGGTGCTTATGTATGCAGGCAGCTCACTGTCAGCTTGGGGGCCAAAAATGTATGGCCAGGCAGAAATGGGGGGTACATTCCATCTGTGGCTTAGGGTCCTAGTGACTCTTTCCAGTGTGGTAGGGTCCCCTCCCTAAGGAAAGAAAAAAACAAACAAACAAACAAACCTCAAGGCAACCTGGCTATACGTGTATATGACAATACCCCTCATGACCTTGTAACATGAGACCACTTAATCAGACTATAATATGTTACCATATATATGGGAGACAAAGAAGTAAAAAATATATTTAAAAAACTACACCATGTCGCGTTCAGGGCTCAGTTCTTTGATACGAACCCAACCTAGCAGTGCCGGCAGGAATAAAGTCCCTTATTTTGGCTATCTTGGGAGCGACTCTGTATCTTGGGAGGGTACTATGGGGTTGTCCAATACTGCCAGAATTATTAATTGCTTGTCCCAGCTGAAGCTTGATAAGATAATTGAAATGATTTAAGTAGCTTTATGGTCAGAAGTTAACCAAGTTGGAAACTGATATTCAGAATCTGATAGAAACTTTTTAATTAGGTCTTCTTCCCTAAGCTAAGCGAAACTATGTACCCAGTGCTGGGGGCATCAGGGGGACATTCCCAAGACAAACAGCTCTAAATCTAGCACATGGGAATCTTCTGATTTCTATTAGCTAAAGATCTCCCCAATATAAAGAAGCAAATTGAAGATCATGTCACTGGATGGATGGGTCAATGCCTTCATATTGCAAAGGTTACAACCCACTTCTTTGAGGAATTAAAAACAACTATCCTACAAATGAAGACAACTTGTACGACTTGTCTTATGAGTTGAGTCTTTATAAAAACAGGAAGAAAAAAAAAACCCACCTATCCTTTATACAAGTCCCAAAACCTCCTCTACCCATCTCAAAAGGCTGCTAAGCATTGTATGCCAGATAAATTTGCACTGGCTCCTGAACATTTGAAACATTATGCTTTGAGACTCGTTTTAATCCTCTGGGAAATGTTGATATTTTTGTCTTAGCAGGCCATAAATACGGTTTGGTTCCAGTCACATATTCAAATCAGTCATTTGTGGATTATTATTTCAATGTCATTTCTGTCTTCAAAGTCTTTGAAGTGTTTTTAGGATCTGCCCCGTGGATGCACCACCCATGGCCATTCTGAGACGTGAGCGACGGTCTGTTGCTTACTACAATTCTCAACTTCTTTGGTGTATTGTTTAAGATTAGATCATGCATGTGTAGTTCTGGGCTCAGCACAGGAGTTCATAGACAACCTTCTTGGGTCACTTTTCTGACCTCCATGATCTTTCTGGCTCTTTGTTCCCATAGACTCTCTTTTTTAGGTCTTTGGCCAAAAAGATGGGGCTTTTTTTTTCTGCTCTGCTGTGTACTTACCTCAACTGTACTCGTGTTTGGAACCAAGGGGAAAAAGGACAGAGAAACAGGAAAACAGGGCTTCATTCCCACCCTTTTGGACCATAGCCCTTCCAAATGGAGAGGAAGCTTCCTCTTTAGAATTTTAGATCATTGCATGTCATGTCCCTGCTGCCCCCTGTCACTGCCAGCGGACCCCTTTCCTACTCCTCAAATCTAACTAGAGGGCTTCTCCCCAACTCCTTCTGTCCATACAGAAGTCCACTTATGGGTTCTCGATACCTTGAATCCAGCCCAGCATACGCAAGATGGGGAAAATGATAAATTCACAGCTATTTCACTGGTACTTCGATTCTAGTCTCCAATCCATCTGTTCCTGTTAACTTTTAAGAGCTCTCCACTAAGAGAGTCTGATGGGAGTCTGCTTCTCCCATCTGACTGAGAACTGGGCCTCCCCTCATTAGCGCTTTAAAAGTTCCAAGATCTCCTGCAAGAGACCACTGTAACTTTTTTTCACCCATGTTTGCTCAAACATATAAATCCTCGGAGCCCAGTTTTCACCTAATGTTTATGAACAGCTTGCACAATTATTATTCTTCAGGAATACATTTTCAAAAGCACTGTCCTAAATCAAACCAATAATTTTTTTTTAAAATCCTTCAACTATCAGTAGTCTTCTTTCATTTAACTGCTGAGAAAATAAAGACATGATCACGTGATATCAACATATTCTGCCAGGTCTGTGTTTAGGAAAATAACACCTTCAAATAGAGGTTATATGTCAGCACCCAAACAGTACATGTAGACTTGTTTATGATACACTTAATATTATCCTAATATTCTAAACTCAAAGCAGATTTAGAATTATTGGTCGCTTAATTTAGCTCCCCATGTTGATTCTATAGACCTAATGCACAACCTCCATCTGACCAATGTACTAGATAGTGTTATGTGACCCATGTAATAGATAGTGTTATGTGACCCATGTAATATACAGTGTTATGTGAATCTTATTTATGCAGAAACTGCTATTGTCTAAATGTTTGTGTCTCCCTAAAATTCATATATTGATATTCTAACCCCCCCTGTGATGGTATTAGGAAGTGAAACCTTGAGAGGTCATTAGGTAATGAAAGTGAATCCCTCATGAATGGGATTAGTCCCCTTATAACAGAGGCCCCAGAGAGATCACTCGTGCCTTCTACCACCTGAAGTGACAGCAAGAAGATAGTAAGTCACTGACACCAAGTCCTGTGGACTTCCCATCCTCCAGACTGTGAGAAATAAATTTCTGTTGTTTGTCAGCCCCTCAGTATGTGGTATTTTTGTTTTAGCGCCCTGAAAGGACAAAGACAGGGACACAGTGGCAGATTTAGTATGAAAATGCAAGGAAAGCAGGGCTACGAGATCCATCCTTGTGAGTGGGTCCACCCAGCACTCTCCTACTTGCCTGAGAACAGCGGATCCTCCAATTTAAATCCCTATCAAACAGGCCTGTCAAAAGGACCCCAAATATTTTGTCCCATTTTATGATGCCACACGTACAAAGATAGATGAACAGATACATTTAACCGAATAACCTATTTCTATTTATGGCGCATGAATTATTGAATGACTTGACCCAGACACCTAAAATACTGCTCAGCCCCTTTTGCCTAACACTACAGGCATCTGCACTATTGATTCTTTTCTTATTGACCTCTCCAGAAAATTCACCATTTGACGTGGGTCAATTTGTGGCTGTCAGCTATCAATCCAGAAATGATGACATAAAGCAGTGCTTTATGTAATGTCACTACACAATAAAGCATGAAACAGAATTCCTCTCTTTGGCAACTAAGCATCTGTTAATAACAGATGGGCTCCCCAGATACAGTGAGTATATAAGGCAATAATAAATGGCAAGTGCTTTCTTCATGTGGTTGGTAGGACTTGGTAGCTTTTTGGATGTTCTGATTTTCAGAGCACTTTTATAGTAAGAATTCTACGTTTGATTTATACCTGATTTTTTTTTATTTTTGGCTACATTTATTTTGCGGTTCTGTCTCATTAAGAAATACTGATTTCCAGTGTACTTGCCCCTCTCCTTGGCATTCTAACTATACAAACCATATAATACGTGCGTGTATCTGTTGGCGTGTGAATATATGAGAGAGTACCATTTCTTTTGCATGAAGCATTTGATTAAAACCTTTCAAATCAAAGTGGTGAGTAGTGATATAGCAAGGGAATTGTTCCCATGGAAAGCTTCCTCACTCGTGGGCAATAGATCCTGTCTTGTTTTCCTGGATTAGTATCTAAGCATAGAGGAGAGCAAAAGAGGAGATAAAATACGTAAGACTTGTCACAACATTCTACATCAAGTATTGCAGTATGATTGGAAAATATTCTTTGTGCACTGACATAAGCCTTTGGAATTAAGCACATTTTTATTCATATCTAGTCTGGCACTAATTTATGAGAGTTTTAGATAACAATATTTTCCTTGCAAGGTAATTGAGATATTAGAGATAATATGTATAAACCATTTGGTAGCACTAATAATCCATTAATATAAAATATGCAATGTAAGAAGAAAAGTACCTGATACAGAGTATGATCTTAGCAGTTACTATTAAGCCCTTTTAATATTACTCTTTAACATGTGTCTAAACTAAGATTAGAAATATATGAAATCTGGCTTGTCAAGAGGGATTTTTTTTACATCTTGGGCCTGCTATTAGTTCATGGATTTTTTTATTAATATTTTCTTTAAAAATGTCATTTACACTAAACTGCTTTCACATTTTCCCCTATACTTATGTTTTGATGGATGTTAAATTGTGTTTGAAAAGAAAACGAAATATTCATTGAGATAGTTTGTCAAATATTTTGTTTTATCTCAACAAAATAATCTGCATGAATCATAAATTTCCCTTTAATAAGAATTTTAAGCCATAAGTTATGCTTATTCATATTTTCTTGTTTTCCCTCTTTAAGATCTCATTATATTGACCAAAAAAGTAATTTAAAGATTAGAAGACTCTGGGGTCTGGAATAAAACTGCATTCCACTGTCAGAGATTAAAATGATAACCTTCAAAGCTTCGATATTATAATATGTAAGAGAGTAGAATCAGAAATGTTGTTAAATAATTCTCAGAAGGAAATATTAAATCATGCTATATGTCCTTGTAAATGTAAAATAAATATGTGCTTATAAATGTAGAAGATCTTACATTATATTCAAGTAGGAAAAATTAATTCTGTAATTAAGGAAGCCATGTACAATTTTTAATTCCAAATTTCCCTTTCATCAAGCACAACAGATTTATTTAGTCTCAACTGTGTACCACACACTACACTAAGTGATCCGAGAGATACAATAATGAGTAATACCTACCATCTGCCTTCAAAAAGTTTATCATTTAGTATAGAAGAGAAAGGTATACTAGTGAGTATCTTGGCCAGGGAGAAAAGTGGGGTGTGGGAATGGTGGCTTATGATATCTGAGGTGCTTTTTAAAGTTTTTTTAAGTTGGGGCGCCTGGGTGGCGCAGTCGGTTGAGCGTCCGACTTCAGCCAGGTCACGATCTCGCGGTCCCGGAGTTCGAGCCCCGCGTCGGGCTCTGGGCTGATGGCTCAGAGCCTGGAGCCTGTTTCCAATTCTGTGTCTCCCTCTCTCTCTGCCCCTCCTCCGTTCATGCTCTGTCTCTCTCTGTCCCAAAAATAAATAAACGTTGGAAATAAAGTTTTTTTAAGTTTATTTATTTATTTTGAGAGAGACTGAGACAGCACGAATGGGAGAGGGGCAGAGAGAGAGGGACACCGAGAATCCCAGAACTTGAGGCTCAAACTCCCAGAACTGTGAGATCATGACCTGATCTGAAACCAAGGGTCACTTAACTGACTGAGCCACCCAGGCACCCCTCTGAGGTACTTTTTAAACCTACGTGTGGCACCTACACTAAGATAGGAATATGTTCCCCACAATGAAGATGCTATCGAATCATTCCTGTCTCAGCCAATGAGAATCCGTGCCATGATGTATCCCTATTATGGATAGGGTATCAGAACTGTTGAGTTTGTTAATGTTAAAAAGAAAAGGTGGGGTTGAAAGCAAGAATGATTTGGTTAAGTAGAATTCAAGATAGAACATATCTGTGGCACTATGTAGTTTACTGTTTTCTCATATTTGTTCTCAAGGCAGTAGAATTACCTGCCCCCATTTAGTATTCAGCATCTCTTGTTTAACAGATTCAGTAATTGACTTTGACTTTTCCATTTACCCTTTCAGATCAGATCCCCCCAGTTTACCTGTTAGTACATCTCTACTTTATGTCCTGATTTTAATTAGGAGGTGACTTTTTCAAAGGAGGCAATCACTTTTAATTTTAGAAGTCAGGAAAGATCAGGATAAGCTTCACATAGCAGGACGATTTTTAGGTTTCAATAAATAGAGACGAAAATGTAGGCAGAGGATGTAGTATAAAAAAATTTTTTTGAAAAACAAAGTATTCAGGATTTAGTATTGTAATGTGAGTGGAGAATACACAAAAATAAAGAAGTAATGGGCCATCAGTTTGAAAGGAGAAATTGTAATCGGACTTTGGGTTGGATATATATAATTTAATTTATTAGGCAATGGCGGGTCATTTTGCAGGGAGAATTCAGTGATTAAATCTGTGCTGTGGGAAGATTGACATGGAAGTAGGTTGTGAAAAATCAGGATGGATACATAAATTATATTGTGAAGAAATGGGAATAATAGAGACAACGTGGGAAACAGTGTGCAAGTTCCAGTCAGAGGAACCAGTAATTGACAAACAGAATAGACAGGAAAGAAAAAAAATCCAGAGGAAAAGATGAAGGGTTTTTGGATCTATACATGTGGCTACTTGTTGGTGGAATGATGGGAAAGTGCATGCCACAGCAAACAACACGACTCTGACAGTTCCTGCCCGGGTGACTGAGAGAATGATGCTATCATAAATCCAAATTTCAACATCGGGAGAGAGAATTGGTTTGGGAAAAATAGAATGAGTTTATTTTTATATCTCTTAAGTTAAAGGTGGTAGTAAAAAATCCAGTGGAATATAAACACAGATCTGACAGCTGGAAATGCAAGATAAGCACTCTGTGGAGAGAGAGTGTGGAAAGAGGAGACCTGGGGGGTGAACACATTGGGAACAGAGAGGAGGGAAGATGGCAACGACAATGGTGACAGCAGTGATGGTAAAAATTAAACAAACTTAAGGAAAGCAAATACATGGAATGTGGAAAAAGCAAGAAGAGCAAGCGGAAAAGAGAAAAAGTTAAAAAAAATAAGTGGGAAAAATAGGTTAATGTTCTTGAAACAGGGGAAACTCAGAAAGGCAGGCGGAGGTGGTGACCACAGATGAGGGAGGAGGCCGGTGGAGTCAAACGGGGAACAGGAAGTCATCACGAAAGAGGTGGGCTAATAAGTTAAATGGTAAGAGATGGAGGGGGGCCTGGGTGGCTCAGTTGGTTAAACGTCTGACTTCAGCTCAGGTCATGATCTCACGGTTTGTGAGTTTCAGCCCTGCATCGGGCTGTGTGCTGTCAGCACAGATCCCACAGAGCCCACTTCAGATCCTCTGTCCCTGTCCTCTTGCTGCGCCCTTCCCCTCTCAAAAATAAAGAAACGTTTAAAAAAAAAAAAAAGACAAGAGGTGGAAAGGTGGCCATGAAGTGCAGGCAGCAAAGGCAAACTTTTTCAAGAGGCGTGGCAAAGAAGAAAAGAGAGGAAGAATGATAACTTGAGGGAGAGGTTGTTTTCAGAGAGTGGAGACCTAAATACTTGCGTTTGCAGGCAGAGGGTGGCAAGACAAACACAGGAAGAAATGCACACTAGCAAAGAGCTCTGCTAGAGTCACTCACCAAGCCCATTATGCAGAGCAAATAAGGATTGGGAATAGATAGCGCATGGGTTCGAAGTGGTCAGAAGGAGAGCATGGCAAAAGAGTGGAAGGATTTGAAGGGAAGATGTGTAAAGTTATAAGGCTTCAGAAAAAAAGATTGCCATGATCGCAGAAAAGTAGAAGCAACACCTTCTTCCGAGAGTGAGAGAATAGATCGTTGAGATGGAGTTTAAACACAGTGGGACACATTTGTGGGAAATGACTGCGGTTGGTAGGATTAACAATCAAAAAGGGTTAAACAGGAAACTGCCAGAGATGGGAAGGAGCTCACATCTCAAGTCCCTTAGTCATGTCCAGATGCGGAGCGTTTGTAGAGGATGCTTGGGATGCTTTGGTGAGGTACCGCTATATAACATTTGCTACAGCTACAATCAAGTCACCACTGTCAGAAGGAGAAAGACACACAGAATCTGCATGGGATACTGCCGACAGATGGAGTGCTAAGGAGGTCACACAATATACCATCATTTCACATATGCCAAATCATGAACTCCTAGAAGTAAGAAAGCTGGTGGTGGCAGTGATCACGACACATCACACCATTTGGGTTGCTGGATGCATCTTGTCTACATAAGTGGTTCATCGTGCCTACGGATGTGTTTTCTGCTCAAATGAAAGGAGAGAGTGCAATATTTTGACAAGTGTCCACTTTTTTCCATCACTAGTATCCTTAGGGTCCTGCAGGTTTGGCTTGCCAAACGTTTTTACTAATACGAGTGTTCAGTTAAAGTATATCATCATCTTATCCTGCTGTCCTTACTAACAGGATAATGTAGAAGTCCCATCTTACTTTATATTTTTTACTCACGTTTCTTTAAAAAGGTAACAAGGAACCCCTAAACTGTTTTCCCCACATAATGAAAAGTTATTTTGCACTCTGGAAGCCTTAAATTTGACCAGACATTCAGGAACTCTTAATTCTGATGTTTCCAAACTTGAAACTTCCAAAATGTTCTACATGGCCACAGTGTCATAGTAACTGATGATATTTCTTAAGAAGACATCAGTCATACTAAAGCCAGGGTCAGCAAAACCTTGAATGAAACCCAAGACTTTCTTCAGAAATACACTGAGAAACGTAGCCCCTGCATTTTTCTAATGACGTCATACAAGTTAGCAAATGACTAAAAAACAAAGTCCTGAAGACTGTCATTTACAACGTTGACACGGTTCAGGTCTTCAAAGCAGTAACTTAATTCACATCTGAAAATTAACGTAAATAGTGTTTATATGTAAAATAATGTAGAATAATGTAGAAATGATGTAGAAACGATGTAACGTTAAGGGAAAAAAGTACTAAGTCGAGAATCAAGTAATGTGGCTTTATTCTGACTCTTCTGACTCTTACAGAAAATACTTAATTTGTTAGGTAAATTGTAAGAATTCATTGGTTCAACAATATTTATTGAACACGTTCTGTGGGTTAGTCATTTAAAGAGGAGAAACAGAGGTGCCTGAGTAGTTCAGTTGGTTGAGCTTCTGAAGTCGGCTCAGGTCATGATCTTGCCGTTCACCAGTTCAAGCCCTGCTTCGGGGCCCGTTTCAAATCTTCTGTCCCCTCTCTTTGCCTGTCCCCCACTTGCTTGAGCTCTCTCTCTCTCTCTCACCCTCTCTCTCCCTCTCTCTCTCTCTCTCTCTCTCTCTCCCTCTCCCTCTCAAAAATAAATAAACATTAAGAAACAAAGTATTTAAAAAATCTCAAACTCCTGTTCAAAGGGAAGTTCTCTCCTTTGTCCACTGTGTCCTTTCCTTTCCCTCATCCCCATGGTCACACATGCTCTTTCTTCCCTGTGCTGACCCATTGGTATTGGAGCAGAGAGAAAGCTCTCCTTGGGAGAGTGTCCACAATTACATTATTGTGCCCTTGTTTAGCTCATGTTTTTAGGCTCATTGAGAAAGAGAAGAGGACTCAAAGGGCCCTGTGGTCCATCCAGGGACTCAATCCTAATCAGCCCTCCCAGACCCTGAAGGTGCCTTATAAGCTTCAGCTACATTTTTTTGCCTGGCATCCATTGAACAGCTGTATGCTTTAGTCTTTCAAGGGTCCAGTGTCTTTGTCTTCCTATAATGCTCCCATGCAAAATTCCATCCTCCAATGTCATCAAATCGGGGCCTGTGGTCACATGCAGGAGTGACCTCCTACCTGCCTCACAGCCTCAGAACTCTAGAGGGCCATCTGTTTTCTCTCACTTTGATTCAGCATCGCACTATTCTATCTCTTCATCTATCATTTCTCTGGTAGCACCTGGGCAAACTAGCCACCATGGAGCTAAGCAGATTTCCAGCAAGGATGGAGCCTATCCCTCTTGGGGATACGACAAACTTTAAGACTGATTCTTTTGAAGCCCCACTCCCTTAACTTTAGGGGAGAAAACCAGGTGAGCGTACCTCTCATTACCCCTCCAGTGGGCAAAGGCAAGGAAGTAGACTTTCCTGATGAACATTGTACTCTCTCTGTGTTCCTTGTCCTTCCATGACTCTACATGGTGAAGAATGCCATTCCACTCATCCAGTCACAGCCTGTCTCACCTGATGGGTAACTGGAGTCTGGTGCTGAGAAAGGGGCCCTCTTTCAAATCAGCCCAAGCAAATTTAGTAACTTTGTTCTCAAGAGGCCTGTAAATCTTTCCACTGTCCAATAAAACATTAAATTCCAATAAAATTCTGGGGAAAACAAAGAATTCAAGGAGTACCTTATGTCACATATAGGTCCTTGAAAACGTCCACTAAATTTAGCCATGGTTTAGTAGCCACACTTAAATCCCTTTTACGCTATTTGCTTTTTACTAACAATAATATTAATAAATTTGTATATGGTGGGCAAGAAGCAAGAAGCCAAGAAGCAAGATAAAAGTCATCTTCAAATAATCATACATACATATTACAAAATAGATTAGTAACTTTAAATTTACATTGATAACATGAATTTAAGTGGTCAAACTTAAAGCATGTGACATCTTTGGAAATTTCAAGGTACAACATTTAAGAATTATCTGCAAGTTAGAGATGGCTGAGTTTTCTTTTTTAATTTTTTTATATTTTTTTAATATATGAAATTTACTGTCAAATTGGTTTCCATACAACACCCAGTGCTCATCCCCAAAGATGCCCTCTTCAATGCCCATCACCTCCCCTCTCCTCCCTCCCACCCCCCCATCAACCCTCAGTTTGTTCTCAGTTTTTAAGAGTCTTTTATGCTTTGGCTCTCTCCCACTCTAACCTCATTTTTTTTCCTTCCCCTCCCCCATGGGTTTCTGTTAAGTTTCTCAGGTGAAAACATATGGTATCTGTCTTTCTCTGTATGGCTTATTGCACTTAGCATCACACTCTCCAGTTCCATCCACTTTGCTACAAAGGGCCATATTTCATTCTTTCTCATTGCTACGTAGTACTCCATTGTGTATATAAGCCACAATTTCTTTATCCATTCATCAGTTGATGGACATTTAGGCTTTTTCCACAATTTGGCTATTGTTGAGAGTGCTGCTATAAACATTGGGGTACCAGTGCCCCTATGCATCAGTACTCCTGTATCCCTTGGGTAAATTCCTAGCAGTGCTATTGCTGGGTCATAGGGTAGGTTTATTTTTAATTTTCTGAGGAACCTCCACACTGTTTTCCAGAGAGGCTGCACCAGTTTGCATTCCCACCAACAGTGCAAGAGGGTTCCCGTTTCTCCACATCCTCTCCAGCATCTATAGTCTCCTGATTTGTTCATTTTGGCCACTCTGACTGGCGTGAAGTGATATCTGAGTGTGGTTTTGATTTGTATTTCCCTGATGAGGAGCGACGTTGAGCATCTTTTCATGTGCCTGTTGGCCATCTGGATGTCTTCTTTAGAGAAGTGTCTATTCATGTTTTCTGCCCATTTCTTCACTGGATTGTTTTTCGGGTGTGGAGTTTGGTGAGGTCTTTATAGAATTTGGATACTAGCCCTTTGTCCGATATGTCATTTGCAAATATCTTTTCCCATTCCGTTGGTTGCCTAATTAAAAGCAGGCAATCTGTTGATTGTTTCCTTTGTTGTGCAGAAGCTTTTTATCTTCATGAGGTCCCAATAGTTCATTTTTGCTTTTAATTCCCTTCACTTTGGGGATGTGTCAAGTAAGAAATTGCTGTGGCTGAGGTCAGAGAGGTTTTTTCCTGCTTTCTCCTCTAGGGTTTTGATGGTCTCCTGTCTCACATTCAGGTCCTTTATCCATTTTGAGTTTATTTTTGTGAATGGTGTAAGAAAGTTTCATTCTTCTAGTTTCATTCTTCTGCATGTTGCTGTCCAGTTCTCCAAGCACCATTTGTTAAAGAGACTGTCTTTTTTCCATTGGATATTCTCTCTTGCTTTGTCAAAGATGAGTTGGCCATACTTTTGTGGGTCTAGTTCTGGGGTTTCTATTCTATTCCATTGGTCTATATGTCTGTTTTTGTGCCAATACCATGCTGTCTTGATGATTACAGCTTTGGAGTAGAGGCTAAAGTCTGGGATTGTGATGCCTCCTGCTTTGGTCTTCTTCTTCAAAATTCCTTTGGCTATTCGGGGCCTTTTGTGGTTCCATAGGAATTTTAGGATGGCTTGTTCTAGTTTCAAGAAGAATGCCGGTGCAATTTTGATTGGGATTGCATTGAATGTGTAGATAGCTTTGGGTAGTATTGACATTTTGACAATATTTATTTTTCCAATCCATGAGCAGGGAATGTCTTTCCATTTCTTTAAATCTTCTTCAATTTCTTTTATAAGCTTTCTAGTGTTCAGCATACAGATCCTTTACATCTTTGGTTAGGTTTATTCCTAGGTATTTTATGCTTCTTGGTGCAATTGTGAATGGGATCAGTTTCTTTATTTGTCTTTCTGTTGCTTCATTATTAGTGTATAAGAATGCAACTGATTTCTGTACATTGATTTTGTATCCTGCAACTTTGCTGAATTCATGTATCAGTTCTAGCAGACTTTTGGTGGAGTCTATCGGATTTTCCATGTGTGATATCATGTCATCTGCAAAAAGCGAAAGCTTGACTTCATCTTTGCCAATTTTGATGCCTTTGATTTCCTTTTGTTGTCTGATTGCTGATGCTAGCGCTTCCAACACTATGTTAAACAACAGCAGTGAGAGTGGGCATCCCTGTCGTGTTCCTGATCTCAGGGGGAAAGCTCTCAGTTTTTCCCCATTGAGGATGATATTAGCTGTGGGCTTTTCGTAAGTGGCTTTTATGATGTTTAAGTATGTTCCTTCTATCCCGACTTTCTCGAGGGTTTTTATTAAGAAAGGATGCTGAATTTTGTCAAATGCTTTTCCTGCATCGATTGACAGGATCATATGGTTCTTATCTTTTCTTTTATTAATGTGATGTATCACGTTGATTGATTTGCGAATGTTGAACCAGCCCTGCATCCCAGGAATGAATCCCGGTTGATCATGGTGAATTATTCTTTTTATAAGCTGTTGAATTCGATTTGCTAGTATCTTATTGAGAAATTTTGCATCCATATTCATCAGGGATATTGGCCTGTAGTTCTCTTTTTTTACTGGGTCTCTGTCTGGTTTAGGAATCAAAGTAATACTGGCTTCATAGAATGAGTCTGGAAGTTTTCCTTCCCTTTCTTTTTTTTTGGAATAGCTTGCGAAGGATAGGTATTGAGATGGCTCAATTTTCAACCTGTTCTGGCAAAGTAGGGAATTGTTGTGGATATTTGGATGGGCCTCAAAAGTTATTTTTTGAAACTAGGTACATATAAGATATGATTTATGTAAATAATGTATTTTATTTTTCATTATTTAACTCTACCTATTATTTAGAGATTATAAAGGTATTTCTTCCATTTCAATTTTTTGCAGAAGATAGGTGCTTAAAATTTCAAATTATCATTTTTTAATGATATCATTTTTTAATTATAATTTTTACTCTATATCAGATGAGAATAAGTTATTTACCGAACTTGAACTATCCTATTAAAAAGTAAACAAGCAGCAAATTATCCAAAAAAAAAATCAACTAATGCATATTATATTTTAAGCAGCTTTTCTTCCACAACTTTTTATCTACTATTCAAACCAAAGTGAAAACAGGAGTAAAATTGTTTCTATACTAAGCACTAGTGCAGAGCTAATCAATCGGACTTCATTTATAAAAACTCTAAATGCACATGTAATACATTTATACATAATCCTGTTACCGTATCACTTGAAATATGAGTGAAAATATTATTTTTGAAATTTCAAGAGAACTGTATCTTCATAAATAGTTTTCCTTAAATATCAACTTGTTAAAACACTAATGTTATTTCCTCAATGCATTCTATATCTGGATTCCAGTATCTGGAGTATGAGGTGGGAAACATTTCAACCAGGAAAATTCTTTCCTAGAGAAAGCACAGAAAACTCAGATATCAGAATATTAATGCTCCTAGAGGCACCATGCCATTTTAACACTTGAGGAAAATAGAAACGGAAACTCCCTGCGGTCTTAGCCCCGCATTTGGCAAACTTACTAGTGAAGACATTATGTGAGGTAAACAAAAGCTGTACAATCACAACTCGACAACTAGCCATGATGGGTAAGTAATGTAGCAGTTTAACGTTTAGCTGAGATAACTTGAAAGACCGAGATTTATATAATTTGTATCATCTGAATGTGCTTGAAGTGTTTAGACAGCTCTAACATGAATGCCCATGTCTCTTAGTTGTAGAAAGTATTTTTTCTTATACCTTTGTGAAAGTAAATTTGTTAATAGTAGGCTAATACAAATGTTTCACTGTGTTTGGGGGAGAGATAATATTACAAAGAATAACTATCCTGTATGCAGGTGTCCCTGGGGGGCAGAACCGGTCTATAAACACTCTGTACACACAATGATTCTTTGTTTGGCATTGTATGTTCGATTGTAATATCTTTCCAAAATGATCAGGGAACATGTTGGTAGTGCCTAAAAATGCACATCAAACAGTAAGTGAGCAAATAAATAAGTGAA
This sequence comes from Leopardus geoffroyi, assembly GCF_018350155.1. Taxonomy (NCBI): domain Eukaryota; kingdom Metazoa; phylum Chordata; class Mammalia; order Carnivora; family Felidae; genus Leopardus; species Leopardus geoffroyi. The sequence continues at coordinate 23,014,667 of NC_059327.1, read as the reverse complement.
GACATTAATTCTGCCTTCAGAAAGAAAATCAGTTTCATGACTTCATGGCCATACCACTCGCTAACTTTTTTTTCTGCCCAAAATATTCTTATTCCATTTGATCACCTATTTTACAGAGAACTGACCTAAATGTCCCTGTGGCAAATTAAAAGGGTGCGTACAGTGATTAATTCCAAGGAATAGATTTCGGGTGTGAATGCCATTACAGAGCAGGATTTTCAAAAATATTTTTCAACAGTGGCGATACCAATTTTCACCCTTGATAAACGAGCACAAACTGAGGTCTCCTTCCTCAGCACAAAAACCTAGAAATAAAGATAGTTTAAAAAAAATAACCACAGTGTTAAATTTCTGAGGATGAGAAATCGTAGGGAAAATCCACCAAACTAAACCGAAAACAGCAGCCCAGGATATAAGTAAGAAGCCAGAGAGTATAGACAACAGTGATACAAGCAACTCCAGTGAGGCCTGAGTAACCTTCAACAAAAAGACAGTGAAGAATGGATACACAGGGATGTGTTTCAATACCACAGCAAGGGCAGCCAGGTTGGTGGCCTCTTTCTGTCCACTCCTCTCTCTCCCAGTATAACTGCCACTGCGTGTCTTTGTGGCTCCAAGAGCAATGCCCTATTGTTTTGGTTAAATACTGTTTCATCAGAACCAAAGACAAGGTCTTGGGAAATGGATCGAATGAATGGATAAAGTAAAGCATATTAAAGCCAGAAAAGAAACACTGGAGCTTTCTGGTCATGCGAATGCTAGCCACATAAATGTATTTGGCAGTGTCTCTACTTCTGTTTCTTTGTCATCTCTCTACTGAAGATTAAGTCCCAGAAGCCCACCACATGGCTAATGAACCTTTCTACATCAAACTATCATGGACCCTGCCATTATTCCCCAGATGCCTACTGATTCACCATGGACAAGATGCTTCTGGATCCCCTTCTCTGTCATTGGTAGAAGAGAAGTCAAGTCTAACCACAACGATGATCCATCTGGAGTATGCCTTTGATTTTTGCCATACTTTATCATCATGCCATGAGCTGTCCGAGAAAGTACCACAGTGTCCCTGGTGTATCTTCCACAGAGTTTAGAAGCAGTATTAATGGCAATGTAAATACATAAACAAATATAAATATTACCTCTCTTTTAGCATTAGAGAAGTAATATGTAATAACTGTCAAGGGTAGAAGCCCTGGGTGGCACCTGGGTGGCTCAGTCAGTTAGGTGTACAACTCTTGATTTTGGCTCAGGTCATGATCTCATGGTTTATGAGTTTGAGCCCCAGATTGGGCTCTGCGCTGACAGTGTGGAGACTGCTTGGGTTTCTCTCTCAGTCTCTGTCTCTGTTGTTCCCCCTGTTCTGTCTCTCTCTCAAAGTAAATAAATAAACTTAAAAAAGAGAGAAAAGAAAAAAAAGAGTGGAAGCCCTGGGGCAAGACCACTTAAGTAGCTCCAAATGTAACCTCAGGCAAGACACATAATTTCACTTCATCAGTTTCCTCATCTATAAAATGAGGGAAAATGATAATGGCTATGGGGGCTTTATACAGATTCCAGGCGCTAATGTAGGTAAAGCTCTTAAAATAGTCCCTGTCACTTGATGTTTCATGAACAGTAGCTATTATCCATTAAAATGAGTTCCAGTAAAAATAGGAAAAACTTTCTAAAATAGGGTTTTACTCATTCTATTTGAGACTTAGACTGAACTCTTTCCTTTCAGTTTATTTTTCCTGTTTTCACAAATCTAGATGGATTCCTTCAAGGCTCGACTCATTTGCCTCTCCCCTCAATGAGATGCTGTCCGATAGGCGTAGGGATCCAGAGAGAAAGGCATCTACTTCTGAGCTTCATTTACTTTATCTCTAAAATGAGATTAAAAACCAATTTTCCTCAAAATAGACAACTTTCCAATTGCCTCTCTATACTGCACATCTATAAAGTCTCATTTTACCTTTAACTGTAACCTGTAAATTCTGGGATACTAAAAATTAGGACCAGAAAAAAGCTTCATAGAAACACAGAGGGAGGAAATCATGCAAATAACATTTTACTTCCTGGGCTGACCTACATTTCCCGTTATTGCTTGCTTCCCCTGACTCCCAGAGACCTTTAAAACAGACTGGTGAGAGCACCAAGGGACTCATTCAAAAAGAGGAGCAAGTTGAGTTATGTTAATTGAGAGCGTCCACACCAAGCGTCTGAGGTTGTGTAAACAGCTTTTCTTTGCTGCTTCGTCATCAGACATTTTGTTACTCTGCCTTAAATCCCTTCACTTTGAAGAGAATAATATCAGTATCATGGCTCACTGGGATTTTGAGAAAATTAATGAGATTGTATTTGTTAAAAAAAAAAGTAGTTGAACATCTCAGAAGAAAGGCAACCAGACAACATTAAATCTCATGTTCCAGCAAATGGCAGGTAAAGACCCCTAAACCCTGTTGATAGAGTGTTTTGCCACATTCTTAACTGGAAAAGGAGGGTTGTATGTCTAGGGAGGTTATGACGGTTTAGAAACCCTTCTAAAGTCCTCCTACAGAAACGTTTTGGATAGTTATTTCTCATTCGCAGGAAAAAAAAATCATTGAAAACAATGTCAGGAAACTCCGTGTTCTTGTCATTTTTGTAAATAAAGGAATCTTACAAGAAATGACAACTGGGTGTGAAAAAGCTTTTTAGGTCTTTGGGTGTATCCGCTAACAGCATGTATGTCTGATGCTACGTTCTATTTCACGTCCTTTACCCAAAATACTTGCATTTTTCCTGTGATAAATATTTCCCAAAGCGTCCTGATAGACTCCTAGCTTCCAATATATTTTTTCCTCTGTTTTAAATACAAAGCATTACCTCTCATTTAATCCTTCCAGTGCCCTTCTGAAGTTTCTTTCTCAGGATGGCACATTCTGATATTTACAGAACAATGCTTACTTATATATGAGTTCAATTTCCAGTGTTCAGATTAACCTAAGACTCAGTTTGGAAATCAATGCTATTCTGTATCTGATGTAGTAAAATAAACAAACCTTTTTAAAGACTTCTTAAAGACTTCAGGTTTAGACTTTTCCACTTTCCTTAATATCACCGTGGTAGCTCTACTGAAACAAGGTGACTTTTATTTAACGTTCAATGAGAATCTGTAGGATTTAACTGGAAATGATAGTGTTGACCTTGGTATCTGATAGGAATGAAGCAAACTTTGGTACACTCCCAAACAATAAATGAGTCCAGGAAGTGCTAACATTTCTATTAAGAAACGATGCTTTCCCATAACTCCAAGAGCTCCTTTCACAGACTATTTGATGACATCCACTTCACCACTTAATAACTTGTGCTGTGTTAGTTCTATTTCAGAAAGGGAGATTTCCACCATCAACACCACACTACAGCTCTCGACTGTTTAGGAAGTAAATGTTTTTTTCTTCACTGAACAAAACCTAAAATAAAAAATGCAGTTTTCTAGAATTTTTTTTTCAGTATTTACACAGAAGTCTAGTTATAATTTTGACCTTTCTGTTTTTCAACTCACTGTAAAATAATGTTCCTATAATCATGAAATCCTTGTTTATTACCAAAATTTTTTAAAATGCAAAAACCTATGCAGAAAACACTATAAAATCAGCTATAATTCTAAACCTACATAACTTGAAGTGAATTCAAGACTTTTTTTAACGTTTTAATTTATACATTTTTTTCCAGTGAGTCCTTTCAATCTAACTGAAGAGATTGTTCTTCTTTTCCATTATCATTTTTTTACTGTTTTCCCTGGTCTGATTTCCATACAAACTCTTCGGTATTAGATCTGGAAATCTGCCTTGACATATTATCTCTGTTTTGTAACCTTTGTGGGCTTTCTTTTTCATCCGTTATGGCATCATAATTGCATTTCCTAATGCTGAGGTTGTGCTTTGTTTTGTTTTTATCAATTTTTGTATTTACTGACTCCAATGTAGATCTTATCTCTTTTTATATTTGGGACTTCCTTGAATTGTGCCCCCTTTTAACTAATAAGGGCATGTCTAATTATGTCTTAAGATGTCACATGTTTTCTTGATGTTTGCTCATAGAATACTACAGTGATTATTTTCCAAATTTTATCTGTCCTCTTACTCTAGGAGTTAATATGTTATTTTTCAGTAGTGCTTTTCTCCACATGATTTATTTTCCTCCTCATTAGTTTGTTTTTCATTTTGGGGGCTATCATCAGATCCATCCAGAATAAGTTTTAACCTATAAAATAGAATGTGTTGATTCTTTTGACTTCACTTTTTGCCCATGTGAGTGATGATCCCCTCTGAGGTGAGTCTGCTTCTTCAACCATGTCCCACATAGTTGAGGATAAGTGTTTGGAGTTGGTGTTCTCATCTTCCCATTTCTCTTACAAATTTTTCAATCATTCTTTCAAGGCCACTCCGTCTCTTTCTACCATAGTCTACTTCTCTTTGTTGCTGACCAAGTACTGAATTCCTAGAACTCTACTTTATTTAGTAAAGATTTGGTACCTGGTTCTCTGATTTTCTTTTCATCCTGAAGCACTAGTTCACACACTAGAGTGTTTCAACTGTTATGTGGGCAATCTATTCTATTCTCTGCCTTCTAACTTCTTTGACCGTTCATCTCCATGCTATGACAGCGTTACTCTATCATTACCATGTGCTGGATCATGCTGTCACACAGACGTGCAACTCTGAAATGCTACATTAAAACATTCTGTAGTTTACTTTTCCAAAGAAGACATCCAGATGGCCAACAGACACATGAAAAGATGTCAACATCGCTCATCATCAGGGAAATGCAAATCAAAACCACAAGGAGATACCACCTCACACTGGTCAGAGTGGCTAAATTAACAACTCAGGAAACAACAGATATTGGCAAGGATGTGGAGAAAGGGGAACCCTCTTGTGCTGTTGGGAATGCAAGCTGCTGCAGCCACTCTGGAAAATAATGTGGAGGTTCCTCAAAAAATTAAAAATAAACTTACCCTTTCGAAGGGTCACATGCACCCCCATGTTTATAGCAGCACTATCAACAATAGCCAAAGTATAGAAAGAGCCCACATGTCCACCGATGGATGAATGGATAAAGAAAATGTGGTATATGTATGAAATGGAGTATTAATCGGCAGTCAAAAAGAATGTAATCTTGCCATTTGCAACTATGAGGATGGAACTGGAGAGTATTATGCTAAGTGAAATTAGTCAGTCAGAGAAAGACAAAGATCTTATGACTTCACTCATATGAGGACTTTAAGAGACAAAACAGATGAACATAAGGGAAGGGAAACAAGACTAATATAAAAACAGGGAGGGGGACAAAACAGAAGAGACTCATAAATATGGAGAATAGAGGGTTGCTGGAGGGGTTGTGGGAGGGGGGATGGGCTAAATGGGTAAGAGGCATTAAGGAATCTACTCCTGAAATCATTGCTTCACTATATACTAACTAATTTGGATGTAAATTTTAAAAAATAAAAAATAAAGTTAAATTATATATAAAAAAAAAATAGACTTACCCTATGACCCAGAAATAGCACTACTAGGAATTTATCCAAAGGATACAGGAGTCCTGATTCATAGGAGCACGTGTACCCCAATATTTATAAAACCACTGTCAACAATAGCCAAATTATGGAAAGAGACCAAATGTCCATCAAATGATGAATGGATAAAGAAGAGGTGGTGTGTGTGTGTGTGTGTGTGTGTGTGCGTACACAATATTACTCAGCAATGAAAATGAATGAAATTTTGCCATTTGCAACAATGTGGATGGAGCTGGAGGTTATTATGCTAAGTGAAATGAGTCAGTCAGAGAAAGACAGATACCATATGTTATAACTCTATGTGGAATATGAGAAACTTAACAGAAGACCAGGGGGAAGGGAAGGAAAAAAAATAGTTACAAACTGAGGGGGAACCAAACCATAAAAGATTCTTAAATACAGAGAACAAACTGAGGGTTGTTGGGAGGGAGGAGAAGGGGAAACTGATGATGGGCATTGAAGAGAGCACTTTTTCAGATGAGTGCTATGCGTTGTATGCAAGTGATGAATCTGCTCCCGAAGCCAAGAGCACACTGTATGCTCTGTGTGTTAGCTAACTTGACAATAAATTATATATATTTTACATTCCATATTTTATTCTTAGACTCCTACTTTTTTAGATCTCTAGATTGTACATCCATACCTATTTCTTCATCACCTCTGAGCACATAATTGTTTGACACCCTCAAATTTCTTCCCATCATTCAACCTCCTCTTTTGTGCACTTCCTTTCCCATGTAATATAAATTTAAGAACACCCATTCAACTAGAAAAGTTCGTGTCTTCATTTTTTCCAACTATCTCCTCGATGCCAATATCAGAAAATGGAAGAACTACTTGAAAACATAACAAAAGCTTGAGACTAGTGAAACTGCATATTAGCAATCACTAATATCAACAAGACCCTCACATTTTTTACAGTAAATATTTTTTATCTCTTCAAACATTCAGTACACCACTTATGATCTCATTCGTAACAGATGAACAATCTGTTAGCTTACTAAAAATGAGGCAACCATCAGATGGGGACTACTTCACCTTATCAGCACCTTAGCAAAAGAAACATGAAGAAAAGTGCACCAAGATGTGTAATAATCAAATTACTCAAAACCAAGAATGCCTGGCTAGCTCAATAGGTAGAGCATGTAACTATTGATCTTAATTAAGGTGGTGAGTTCGAGCCCCATGTTGAGCAAAGCTTACTAAAAAAATAAAAATTTGTTCAAAACCAAGAAATCTCAAAAACATCTAGAAGAAAAAGACACATGATATGCAGAAAAACAAAGATAATGAAATATAGGTTTCTTGTGGAAAAATAATTCCCACAAGAAAAGAATAGAGCAATAGCTTTAAAGTAATGAAAGAAAAAAGTTTCAACCTAGAATTTTAAACTCAGAGAAAACACATTTCTAAAATAATATTGTAACAAGATAGTTTCAGACATACAAAAGCTAAAAGGATTCATCATGAATCCCGCAGAGTAAACTATAAGAAATTTTTGAGAAAGTCTTTTAGGCATGGGTAAACTAATATCAGATAGAAGTATGGATCTGGAAAATGAATGAAGTGTAACTGTAAAAACATTCCTATGGAAGTAACCAAAGAAGTGTTTTAAATGTGAAAGTTCCAGAAAATTGGGGAACTTTTTATTTGAAATTGAAAATTTCCTGAAATAGAGGCCTGTGGAATATACAGTGCTTCAGAACCTTCAGAGAAAAGAACTACCTCAGCAGAATTCTGATTCATTCTAGATCAGAGGGAGTTGAGTTACAAGTGGCACTGGACCAAGTTGGTTGGTTGGTGAAAGATTAGAGGGTTATAAGCTGCTACAACTAGGGCTTTTGGATCTAGCATTTGTCCTTAAGCTAAACTGCTTATTAGGGAAATCTCATGGTGACCTAAGGGACAATACTGATATGCAAAGAGGAGCCTTAGGTAATTCCTATTCTCCATGATACATCAGCACACGTCATTTTGAACTCTGAGCATTTGACACTGCTGAGCACAACTTCCTTCATGAAACACACTGCAAAACAGATTCCTTGGATAACTTCGAGAAAATAAAGTTGTTACAAAATATGGGTAGACGATGGAAAAAATTTTCGGCACACTGAGTTTGACAAATCAGCAGTATGGTGAATCAACGAATGGTGACTCGGTATTCTGTGGAGTGGTATTTAGTCAATTGAGTTTAGATGAATCTGATAAATTATTATTAGCAAATAGCTCTCAGTGGATGCATCTTTCACTTTCTGTGTCTACTCTTAAGTATTGGCTTTTCTTAGGATCTCATCATGGGTTCTTTACTCTAGAATAAAGTCTTGAACAGATGCTTTTGACCTAGATCTATCTCCAGACAGTTTTATCTAATTAGCACAGTAATTGAAATTTTCTACATGCACCATTAAACTCATCTTTTTCACTCTCTTCTAACTAATACTTCTGGCTACTGAGAGGTCACAATTCCATCCAGCTTGTAGCCTTGATGTCATTATTGTTTATCCCTAAAGTTTTTACCCTCCCATATTATTGAGAAGCATGTATTTAATTATTTCATATCATAGATTTCTTCCTATCTGAACTCCTGTTATCCACTACTAATTCCTTGGGTTCAATTCACCATAATATCTCAACCAGATTCCTACTAGTGCTCCACAATCGGGCTCCTTCCCCCTGGCCTTTCCCTAAACTGCATCCAATGTATATTATTCTAAAATGAGAACCTGATTATTTCATCCCTTTCGTTGCAACCCATTAATGACTACATGTTTTTAAATAAAACAGAAACATTTAGTTTTGATATTTAGACATATAAGACTTCTCAAGATCTCCCACCTACTGACCTGCATTTGATTGAGGGCATTTGCTCACAATCACAAAGGGGCTTCAGAGATTAGTGGTTGTGATGGGCTGCAGGTTTTTTCCCAAGTCCATTCTGTGCTTCTTTTATGAGTGATAGCGTTTTAGCTGGGCACAGGGTCATCTTGCTAGAGACGACACATTCCAGCCTCTCTTGCGGCTAAGTGAATGTGTTATTACCAGTGAAAAATGAGTGAAGGTGATATATAAACCCTCTCCATCATTTCCTCAATAGATTGTTTTGCTACAGTCTTTCTTTTTATAGACTAGACTGTAGACAAGGAGCTGAGTCAGTGGTAAACAAGCAAGTAGGACAATATGCTGAGAACAATAAAATGGAAGACCCACTTTCTTGCCTTAAACCACCATCAAATTCCAGACTATTACTTATCAGATACACACATTTTTATCTCTTTAAGCTACTATATTTTGTGACACAAATTCAACCTGCAACTTAACCAATGCAACAGCTGGAGGTAAGGCTTATACGTTTCCAATATACAACATATATGAAGAAGAAATTTCAAATATAGTTGTAAAGAAAAGAAAAAGCACATATTTTTCTATGTCTTGAGCACTTAAGTCTTAAGCAAATCTGTACAAATTCCAGTTAGCTAAAAGGCCAGTGCAGTCTCTCATTTCTGGAGTGATGTTCATATTATTTCCTCTACTGGAACATATTTCCAATCTTCTTTTTAAGGAAAACCCTTCCATTCTTCCAAGCTTTAACATAAATGTTACTTCATAAAGTTTTTGCCAAATCCCATACCATATCCAAATTTGGGGACTGTGCTATTGCTTCTCATTTGCACAGATCACACTGCCCTGTAATGACCTATTTAGTTGCCTGCACTCACCACTACATTGTATGCTCAATGATGGCAGGGACAGTGTCTGTTATCTATGAGGTCCTAAATCTAAAGCCTGCTTCAATATCTGGTACACAGTAGATTCTCAAAATTATTTCTTGGATCAAAGTTATAAAACTCAGGTAACTGTATGAAATGAATCCACTATTGAAATCCCTGTCTATGTCAAGAACTGTGTGAGGTTCAATTGAACACAATGTCGAAGTCCAAGCAGCTGTACTCACAGCCACCTTCCAATCATACCTTCTCCTCCCCTCCAAACATAACCACCATCTTGAGTTTCAACACCATAGATTAGGTTTGTTTGTTTCTACACTTTAGTAAATGGAATCATTCAGTAGGAAAATATGTCTTATTCAGTTCAGGCAGCTACAACAAAATACCATAAACTGGATTGCTTGTAAACAACAGAAAGTTACTTCTCTTAGTTCTGGAGGCTAGAAGTTTGAGATCAGGCCAGCATGGTGAGATACTGGTGAGACCCCTCTTCTGGGTTGCAGCCTGTGCACTTCTCACTGTATCCTCCCTTGGCAGGAAGAGAGTGAGCTAGCTTTCTGGGGTCTCTTTTGTAAGGGCACTGATCCCACTCATAAGGCTTTCATGACCTAATTACCTCCCAAGTTTCTACTCCCAGATATTATGACATTGGGGGTCCATAACAAATTATAGGTTATGGAATGGAAGAAAGAAGGAAGGAAGGAAGGAAGGAAGGAAGGAAGGAAGGAAGGAAGGAAGGAAGGAAGGAAGAAATAGAAGTAAAAAGCACCAACTGATGATAACTGAGTGTTGTAAAATCTGGATAATTTTAGTTGGAAGTTCACTTATACAGGAATAATTACTTTAAAAATAATATTGTTATTCACATATGACTTTTATTTTCTTCAAATTACCTACTTTTAGCCATTATTATTCACTTTTAAAATACCTGACCTCTGGCTGATAGCAAGAAAAGCAGAACAAAACAAAACCTGGTCTTTGAATAGTTTCTAATTATGGGTTTAATAGTTTAAATTAACAAATCTCCAAAATTAAGACCAATGTTCTCTCTTATAAAACTTTTTAAGTGAATTTTCTCAGAGGATCACTTTCTACAATTTTAAATTTAATATCTGACAGAAACAAACTTAATAAAAATTAATAACCATAATTTATATTCAACTTGTATATAGCAGCATAAACATCTCTTTCCTTCTTTATCTTAGGTTATTTATCAGCATAAGAGGATGATTTACACAAAATTATTTCATTGACTACAATCTCCTAAGAATAGCTTTTACCTTGACAGTTCTTTGACTTCTAACTGTAAGCCTCAATAATAGGGTCCACATGGCTCTTTACTAGTGATACATTTATATACCATCGCAGAATCCCATTAGCATTATAACTGACATTAACTGAATGCTATTATCTTCTTTTAAGTATTTATTTTCTTTAAAATAAGAAGAAAACAAGCAGGTATTTAAGAAATGAACTGTATTTCCAAATACCTCTTTTGCCTTTAACTGCCTCATTAACACAGTAAGCAATATTCAATCATCTTTTGTATATTTATTACTCAAAAAATGGGTTTTTATCTATAATGAACTGTGTATATCTCCATGCCCTTGGTATCTGACTAAAAGAATACGCATAGATCAGAAAATACTTACATTTTTTTTCACAAACTTTGGAGAGATACATTTTATATGAGTCCATTTTCTTTCTACCCTTAAATATATGTATATGTACACATTCACAAAAATAGATGCATAGATGGATAGATGGATGATAGATAGATACAGGTATAGATACAGCTAGCTGTTTTCTTATTTAGGTGTTTTTTGTTTAAGTCATTTGTAAACAGAAAAGAAGAATAAATATGTATTATTAAAAATAGCTATTTTCATAATTAATTTTCAAGACATGTTCTCTGGACCTGTTGACTTGGTATAACTTGGGACAGTCCTCAGCTGTCTTGTGAAATTTAATGAGAGGAATAATTATGAAACCTGAAAATTGATATATTAATATTTTTAAGAGATGGAATTTGAACTTAATATTATAATATTAATATTAATATGAGTGAGTTTAATTTTAAAGTAACATGAGCAAAACACTAACTTTACTAAATATAATATATAGTTCAGAAAAACTGAACAGAATCAACATATTTCAAAAGGTTTAAGAAAAATAACTCCATATCACAGGAATGGGAGGTATATCAAGAGTCCATTGAATAAACCCCATCCCACCCAACTTTTAATAAACCCCAACCCAGCCAACATCTGAAAATAAATTAAACAAGGAATTTCTTTTTAAAAAATTCTTATAGACAAATGTACATACTTTCATTTATTCTCTAATGTGAGGAAATAGAAATAGTTTAATTCCCATTATCTGATTTAGAGCAATCAAATCATGCCCCAGCCTTTTTTTCTACAGACCAAATCACTCCAATTTCCTTCTTTTTTTTTTATTAGTTGAATTTTAATCACCTTTTTGGCACTCAACTGCAAGCTATAAAATGTAGCCTCTGAGAAAATTAGAGTGGAAAGATAAGAAGTTAATCCAAACTGTATATGGATGAAATCCAAACCATAGCAAGCTTTTCATGGCCCTCATTCATTGTAAAATCCTAGACATAATAAAAAAAAAGGTCACCACATTATATTTAAATTCAATGTTACTATTTTACCATACTCAACTCTCATGGCAGTTTTCTTAACTGTAATTTATTCACTGTAGGTTTTTGCTCTCCAATTTATAACTCCTGGGCTCTTGTGTTGTATCTGAGCATTGTCAGATGTGCCCAGAATTGTATTTGTTAAATGTCTTTTTCCTCCTAAATTTATAGCTCTATATTTATTGAAATTTCCCATTTGACCACTTAGCTCTTTCACCATGATTAGTTAAATCTGATCATGCTTTTAGCTATGTTTTTATGGCTTATTCTGTCTATAGGTAACGCTTCTATATTCTAATTATCTATTAAGTCATTTATCTTATAAAACGACCAACATTAACCACATAGGCTAATTAATCAAAGGGAGGAGCCATATCCTGGACCAAGCCAGAATAGACAACCCAACAAAACATAGTAAGAGCTAACAATGTTGGGGATCAGTGCAAGACCAACTTCCTGTTGTCAAATCCTTCGATCAAAGTCAGAGATACTTTGCTGCCATCCTTCCAGGGATTTGCGTTATTCATTATATATTTCATTTTAAGTTAAATGGACATTAAGTTTCCTATTCCAAAGATGGCTATTTTAAAGGCAAAAAAACTATTCTCTGATATTCTGTCTATAAATTCTCCTAATATTTAGGCATATAGCCAAAAAAACATAATAAAACATGCATTTGGATAGGTCTCTAATACCACTGGCTACAGCTTCAATAAAAAGTCCCCTTCACTGGTGGAATCCGCGTGAGTGTACCAGCAATGATGGTGCTACTTAGATAAACAACAGAGGTGGCACCTTGTACATTCCTAGTTCAGGTCTACTTTACAACCTGTGGTCAACGTTCCTAATTAGAACTTCCCTCACTGAACCCAGAGATACCTTAGAAAACATTTCAATACAAAGATTGAGGAGACACTCAGTCTTGAGAAATCAGATTGCTCCCTTGAAGACTGATTTAACTAACGGATACATACAACAGATATCTCAGAATAGAGCCATAGCAAAACAAACAACACATACATGACTGTGCTCATTCCTCTATCCATCTGTGACTTAGGACTTAACTACCCCCCCTCACCAAATAATCAATATTAGAAAGTCATAAATAATTGCACCAATATGGCTTCATTGTGATAACCTTATTAGCTTATTAATGTAGATGTGGATAAAGAAAACACTATCAGCCACACTGGACTCCATACTCCCTTTCATTAATAGCATGTGTAGAGATCATCTACAAGTCTTAAACTTCACAGCAGCACAGATTCTCAGAGTTTAAATAAATGTTAGAGATGACCTAATCCCATTCCCTGTCTGATTCTTAAATCCCTTCAGTTGACTACCTATGAAAGCAGCCTATTTTATTTTCAGACTCTTCCTCGTGTTAAGACAATCTATCAGCCACACCAGTGGCTTCATACATGGGCCAAAGTTCTGGCCTGGGAGCATTCCCCATAAAGCCTCAAGAACAGCTCTTCTTGTATTTGGAGACGGACTTCAGTTTTAAGTCTCCTATTTCCCAGAATAGTTTCTTTAGGATGTTTTATATAATTCAAAACTTCCTCAACTTTCTAAAAGAGCTCCCCTAAAAGTTTTAATTTACCGAGTATTGCTGATCAGTGCATGATTAAGCAAGACTGTCCACTCTCTTGTTCTAAATATTGTACATATTTCAATATATACAACAATTGTTTTAGCATGTATGACATTTACAGCTTACTGAATAAAACACTTTAAAAGTTATAACCATGAGAGAGATCCAGATTTCACTCATGTGGTCCTGAAGAGACATCATGTATAAAACAGAAAGAATTCAGGTTTGTATCAGATAATTGTTGATCAGAATTTGATAGAACAGAATAAAGAAGCAAGAAATAAGACTCCCAAAATCTAGTCAACTGATCTTCAACAATGAAGCAAAGGTAGTACAATGGAGCAAAGATAGTCTCTTCAACAGATGGTCTTAGAACAACTGGAATCCACATGCAAAACATGAATCTAGACACAGATCTTATGCCCTTCGCAAAAGTAACTCAGAATGTGTCATAGACCTAAATGTAAAACACAGAACTAGGGGCGCCTGGGTGGCACAGTTGGTTAAGCATCCGTCTCTTAATTTCGGCGCAGGTCATGATCTTACGGTTTGTGAGTGCAAGCCCTGCATCAGGCTCTGGGAGAATATATTTGTACAAGAAATGTTTGATAAAAGGTTATTATGCCTGATATACAAAGAATGCTTAAACATTCTACAGTAAAAAAAGCAAAGACTTGCTTAAAATATAGGCCTAGACCTTAACAGACACCTCACCAAATAAGATATATAGATGACAAATAAAGCTATGAAAAATAAAAAAAAAAATGTTCTACATCATATGTCATCAGAGAAATACAAATTCAAACATTAATGAGATACCAATGCACATCCAGTAGAATAACCGAAATCTTGAATATTGACAACACCGAATGCTGGCAAAGATGTGGGGCAATAGGAACTGCCATTCATTGCTGATAGGAAAATACAAAATACAAATGGCACAGCCACTTTGGAAGATGTTTTGGCATTTTCTTGCAAAACTAAACATACTCTTTGCATTCAATCCAGCAATCACACACCTTGGTATTTACCTAAGGAGTTGAAAACTTCTGTCCACACAAAAATCTGCGCTCAGATGTTTGTACAGCTTTATTCATAATTGCTAAAAACTTAGAAGCCACCAAGATGTCCTTCCGTAGGTGAAGGGACAAGTAACTGTGGCACGTCCAGACAATGGACCATTACCCAGCAGTAAAAAGAAATGTGTTATCAAGTCATGAACAGACACGGAGGGACCTTATTTCTATGTGACAGAATATGATCTGAGAAGGCTACACATTCTATGATTTCAACTACAATTGACCCTTGAACAACAATGGATTTGAACTGTGTGGGTCCACTTATATGCAGATGCCTTACAACACAGTACTGTAGGTGTATTTTTTCCTCTTTACGATTTTCTTAATAACATTTTATTTCCTCTAGCTTGATTTATTGTAAGAGTGCAGTATATAATACATATAGCAGACAAAAATGTCTGCTTGATTGTCTGTTTACATTATTGGTAAGGCTTCCAGTCAACAGTAAGCTATTAGTAGTAACCTTCAGGGGAGTCAAAAGTTCTAATATATAATACCCTCTACATTCATTCATGTTGCACAAATGGCAAGATTTCATTCATTTTTACGGCTGAGCAATATTCCATTGTGTGTTTACCCCACATCTTCTTTAGCCATTCATCTATCAATGGACACTTAGGTTGCTTCAATATCTTGGCTATGGTAAGTAATGCTGCAAAAAACATAAGGATGTATATATTTTCCTGAATTAGTGTTTCCATTTTCTTTGGATAAATACCCAAAAGTGGAATTGATGGATCATATGGTACTTCTTTTTTTAAAATTTTAATAACTTTTTATTTAACCAAATGTATCTCAGATATTATATTTTCAGTATCAAAACATAATTACAGAGATACTTTGCATTCTTTTTTGGTACTCAGTATTTGAAATATGCTGAGTGTTTTACACTTAAAGGATATATCAAATTGGACTGTTTCACATTTCAGATGCTCTGATGGTCACGTGTGGCCAGTGGCTGCTGATTGGATAGCACAGCTCTAGACTCCTTAAGAAGCTTTACAAATAAGCTACAGTGAATCAA
Source organism: Leopardus geoffroyi (assembly GCF_018350155.1). NCBI lineage: Eukaryota > Metazoa > Chordata > Mammalia > Carnivora > Felidae > Leopardus > Leopardus geoffroyi. The sequence goes on along the minus strand of NC_059327.1, from coordinate 22,999,041 downwards.
ATAAAACCAGCTTGTCTTTACTCCTGACACTCCTGTTTCCCTTAAACCTTCAGTGCTTCCTCTTTATTTTTCTTGAATCCTGCCTGTCCTTTGGATTGGTTTTCGAAACACTGGCACAATAGATGTTTGGGGACAATTGTTGGACTATTGGTCCTATTATTGGACTGTTCGATTGGTTCTGAGACCGTTGCTGGTCGTGGCCTTGGTTAGGAATGCCTGCCGTGCTCACCTGGGCACATCACTTGTGGCAAATTCCATAGGCAGTTCCCCTTTATGGGTGGACTGCCTCTTCCGGTTCTTATAGTGACTTGCAGGACACACTTCAGCAAAAATCATCAGGGAACTTTGAGGATCAAGATTTATTACTCACAGGTCCTGGAGAGTACACGGCACAACTGCACTGTGAGATTTCAGGTAGGAAGACAGGGCTAGTGTGCATGCACAAGTGACGACCTGCGTCTTTATTAGAGTCTGAGAATGGAATGTCTAGACTTGTGTGGGCGCACTCTTTATTGGCTAATTTAAAGCAAAAGAGCAGGAATTGGGGCATGAGAACAGAGAGCAGAGTCACTCAAGCAAACAGTTGTCTAGGTTACCCAGGGCTTTCTGAAGAGACCTTCATGTGGGGGGCTGTCTAGATCCTTATTGGTTGTTTTGTTTTGTTTGTTTGTTTGTTTTTGGTCATATATATATATATATATATATTTTTTTTTTTTTTTTAAATTTACGGTTAGTTTTTGTATAGTGAAATAATGATTTCATGAGTGGAATCCAGTGATTCATCCCCTACATATAACACCCAGAGCTCTTCCCAGCAAGTGCCCTCCTTAAAGCTCCTTGCCCATTTAGCCTATCCTTCCACCCACAACCCCTCCAGCAATCATCAGTTTGTTCTCTATATTGAAGATTCTCTTATGTTTTGTCCCTCCCTGGTTTTATGTTATTTTTGCTTCCCTTATGTTCATCTGTTTTGTATCTTAAATTCCACATATGAGTGAAGTCATATGATATTTGCTTTTCTCTGACTAATTTTGCTTAGCATAACACCCTCTAGTTCCATCCACATTGTTGCAAATGGCAAGATTTCATTCTTTTTGATTGCCAAGTAATATTCCATTGTGTATGTATGTGTGTGTGTGTGTGTGTGTATAAATTTATATGTGTGTGTGTGTGTGTGTGTGTGTGTATAAATTTATATGTGTGTGTGTGTGTGTGTGTGTGTATGTATTCTTTATCCACTAATCTGTTGATGGACATTTGGGCTCTTTCCATAATTTGGCTATTGTCAATAGTGCTGCTATAAACATGTGCTCCTTCGAAACAGCACACCTGTATTCCTTTGGATAAATACCCAGTAGTGCAATTGCTGGGTCTTAGGGTAGTTCTATTTTCAATTTTTTGAGGAACCACCATGCTGTTTTCCAGAGTGGCTGCACCAGTTTGCATTCCCACCAGCAGTGCAAAAGAAATCCACTTTCTCCGCATGCTTGCCAACATCTGTCGTTGCCTGAGTTGTTAATTTTAAACATCCTGACTGGTGTGAGGTGGTATCTTATTGTGGTTTTGATTTGTAGTTCCCTGATGATGAACGATGTTGAGCATCTTTTCATGTGTCTGTTAGTCATCTGGATGTCTTTGGAAAAGTACCTATTCATGTCTTTTGCCCATTTTTAAAAATTTTTTAACATTTTTATTTATTTTTGAGAGCTAGAGAGAGTGGCAGTGGGACAGGGGCAGAGAGAGACAGAGACACAGAATCCAGACCAGGCTCCAGGCTCCAAGCTGTCACCACAGAGCCCAACATGGGGCTCAATCCCACAAACAGTAAGACATGATCTGAGCCAAAGTCAGACTGAGCCACCCAGGAGCCCCTCTTTTGCCCATTTCTTCACTGGATTATTTGTTTTTTGGGTGTTGAGTTTGATAAGTTCTTTATAGATTTTGGATATTAACCCTTTATCTGATATGTCATTTACAAATATGTTCTCCCATTCTGTCGGTTGCCTTTTAGTTTTGCTGATTATGTCCTTCGCTATGCAGAAGCTTTTTATCTTGATGAGGTCCCAATAGTTCATTTCTGCTTTTGTTTCCCTTGCCTCCGGAGACGTGTTGAGTAAGAAGTTGCTGCAGGCAAGATCAAAGAGGTTTTAGCCTGCTTTCTCCTCAAGGATTTTGATGGCTTCGTGTCTTACATTTAGATCTTTCATCCATTTTGAGTTTATTTTTGTGTATGGTGTAACAAAGTGATCCAGGTTCATTCTTCTGCATGTTGCTGTCCAGTTTTCCTAGCACCACCTGCTGAAGAGACTGTTTTTATTCCATTGGATATTCTTTCCTGCTTTGTCAAAGATTAGTTGGCTATACATTTGTGGGTCCATTTCTGGGTTCTCTATTCTGTTCCATTGATCTTAGTGTCTGTTTTTGTGCAAGTACCATGATGTCTTGATGATTACAGCTTTGTAATACAGCTTAAAGTCCAGAATAGTGATATCTCCACCTTTGGTTTTCGTTTTCAAGATTGCTTTGGCTATTTGGGGTCTTTTCTGGTTCCATACAAATTTTAGGATCGCGTGTTCCAGTTCTGTGAAGAATGCTGGTGTTAATGTGATAAGGATTGCATTGAATATGTAGATTGCTCTGGGTAGTAGAGACATTTTAACAATATTTGTTCTTCCAATCCAGGAGCATGGAATATTTTTCCTTTTTTTTTTTTTTTTTTTGGTCTCTTCCTCAATTTCTTTCATAAGCTTTCTCTAGTTTTCAGTGTATAGATTGTTCACCTCTTTGGTTAGGTTTATTCCCAGGTATTTTTGGATCATATGGTACTTCTATTTTTAACTTTTTTAGTAACTGCCATACTGTTTTCCATACTGACTGCACCAGTTTACATTCCCACCAATGGTTCCCATTTCTCCACTCCTTTGCCGATACAAGTAGCATATGACTTCGTTCACATGTGGAATCTAAAGGACAACCAAATGAACAAACATACAACAACAACAGAGAAACAGATTCATAAATATAGAGAACAAATTAGTGATTGGCAAAAAGGAGGGGAGTGTGGAAATGGGCAAAAATGAATTAAAAGATACAAGCTTCCAGTTACAAAGTAAGCAAGTTACAGGGAAGAAAAGTATAACACAGGGAATATAGCTACTACTTCTGTAATACATTTACAGTGGCAAGCACTTTGTAAAGTATATAATTGTTGAATCACTATGTTGTACACCTGAAAATAATTTGATATATGTCAATTGTACATAAGTTACAAATTCAAAGAAGTTTTTAAAGTTTATACATGGGTTTTTGATTGTGCAGGGGTCAGCACCCCTAAACCCTGTTTTTCAAGTGTTATCTCTATGTGACATTTTGGAAAAGGCAAAACTACAAATACAACAAAGAAAATCTATGGTTGCCTGGTAGGGTAGGGCGCAAAGATGAAAAGCAGAACACACACGATTTTCAGGGCAGTGAAAACACTCTGTGTGATATTATAATAGTGGATATACGTAATTATACATTTGTTCAAACCCATAGAATGTGTAAAACCAAGAGTGAACTCTAAGGTAAACAATGAATGTTGAGTAATTATGATGTTTCAGTGTGGGTTCATCTTTGGTAAACAAACAAACAAACAAAAACCAAATAAAAGTACCATTTTGGTGAGTGATGTTCATGGAAAAGACTATGCATTTGTAGGGACAGGGGATATATGAGAAAGTTCCATACCTTCCTCTGAATTTTATTTTAAACATAAAACACCTTTTTAAAAAATCCTTTAAAAAAGCTGAAGTAAACTTCCGAAGAGTCTTTACTGTATGTAGTTTCAGCTTTGAAGGTATCAAAGTCAATTATATTAGCAATTGTCAATATTTACTGAGTATCCACTAAACCAGGAAATGTGCACATGGAACCATTTATGTGTATATTCTAAATAGCTGTATACCCTCTGTAGCCAATTTTACTGTTCTTCACACATATGCTGAAAAATTCTTTCTTCCTCATCTTTTAGACATTCACAATTAATATTTTTCTGCCAAATATAAATGGATACCTATTACATTTTCTCCTTTAAATTGAATATAACTTAACTCTTACCACAAACACATATACCCAATCATCTGGGTCTTTGACCTACTTCATTATCATCACCACAGCTATCACCATCATCAGTCAAAATCAGTATATAAAATTACACACGAAAGCTCTTATCTACTCACTGTGTATTCTACTCAAATAACAATAAGAACAATAATGACATAACAATAGTAATTTAAAAGATTCATACTGCCATGAGTTGCTTTTTTCCCCATTTTCTATATTCAGTCTTGATTTCAAATGAAATTTATACTTCTATATGACAAAGACTTCATTTTACACTTATTTTAATGGATTGTCAACTTTTGTCAAAGTATTCTCATATTTTTTCAAATCTGACATGGTAACACTGTTTAATACAGCTCATACATTAATCAAAAATCAAAAGTGAATTAGTTTTTAGAAACTGATGAATATGCATATGTGTTATACAAACAGGATTGTATATGTGTACATAAAAGTAATACATATAATAACAATAACCATACATACATACACATAATTATATATGTAAGGACAAATGCAAGGATTATATTAAATAGACATACTAGAATCATATTTGACTAAAAGTGTAATTATTTTCATTTTATTTATTAACAGCTATACTGGAAACTTAACAATAAATTCATGAAACTGATGGTCTAAATATAGCCACTGTGAAAAAATGCAAATCTAGGATGTAAATCATTCATCATTATTTTCTCTGCAATGCCCTGTATGTTCATATGCACTTGGTTAACTTTAAATGACATTTCTCAGGCAATTAAGGCAGTTGCATTACACTAGTGTTATTAAAATGAATCTCCTCATGCCAGATAAAGGACTTACCCAACTCCCTGTTAACTCTCATTACAAGTTTGCATAATTTTACTGGGTTCACAAAGGTCCTGACAGGATGGCTAATTAGATCTTACCAAACAGTTAAACACAATAGCAGTTTCTTAAATTGCAGAATTTAGAATTGGAATGGCTTAGAGAGGTCATCTGGTTTAACCTTCCACACAATGATAGATTATTTCTTCAACATCCAAACATTTAAACATGGATATTTTTAGCTTGAACTTATTTTTCTTTAATTCATAAAGAGTGCTTAATTCTTCAGTCCTCTCCCTGCATATATAAAGCTGGGGGGGGGGAGCAAAATTAACTCAAGGCATAGAAAAAATAGTTCCTTTAAATGGGTGATAATACAATAAAGATGATTTCTTCAAGGATGCATTTATCGATTGAACATAAAATCGTGTTTAAAATACCTTGTCTCTTTATTTCTTAATGCGGAAAAAATAAATAATGTATTTTTTTTTAAAAATCAAAAGGATGGTGGTTGGGTTCCTTCATTTCCATCACTTCAAATGATGACTATTTTGGTTTTGGATTTGTGACAGTCCACAGACATAGAGAAAATATTCCCTTAAATCTTCACTGTTCGACCAACTACTCAGTCCATACAACAAGATGGCCATGCCCCTATGAACAGTGTGTCCTGAGAAAATTCTGAAATGATGATGGTAGCAGCTCGCTAGCAACTATTAAAGCAATTCATCTTACACATCGGAATCTATCGACCTATTTGTTGCTTTTATTATCAGAAGCTTTCTCCACTAACTAATGAAAAAAATTTTCTTAAAGAATGTTTAACCGAAGAACAAGGATTTTCTGTGTGTTTGTGTGTCTGATGGGCTTTGTTTCTAAAATATATCCTTTATCCTAATTCTATTCACACATTAAGTTTTCTGGCATATGTCGCCTGGAAAGAACACTTACTATTATCCAAGGTCAAGTAATCTAATCATTTCTTAGACATAAGAAGGTATCTTTATAGGTACTGTTGTTTGTCCAGTTTTGCCTTTTAGAAACCCAGACCTTAATTTTTTCGTCCTTGAAAAATGTAAACAAATCTTCAAAAGAAGTTCTCAACTTGAAACTAATGAATCATAAAATTCTTTTGTACAAACTATAATTTGTAAAACTGAGCTATATCCACACAATTAACATCACACTCAGTGATGAAAAACCCTAAGATAAGGAGCAGGACAGGATGCCACTTCTGCCATTAATATTCAATATAGGGGCACCTGGGTGGCTCAGTCAGTTAAGCGTACTACTTCAGCTCATGTCATGATCTCATGGTCTGTGAGTTCGAGCCCTGTGTCAGGCTCTGTGCTGACAGCTCAGAGCCTGGAGCCTGCTTATGATTCTGTGTCTCCCTCTCTCTCTCTGCCCCTCCCCTGCTCATGCTCTGTCTGTCTCTGTCTCAGAAATAAATTAAAAAATTAAAAAAAATTCAATATAGTAGTAGAAGTTCTAGCTAGAGAAATTAGGCATAAAAAGGAAATAAAACAATGAAATTGGAGAGGAATAAATAAAATCTTCTTTGCAGATGACATGATATTTTAGAAAATTCTAAAAAATTCTAGAAAATTCTAAAACTCCACAAAAATACTGTTAGAGGTAATATATTTAGCAATGTTGTGAGATGTTAAATCAACACAAAACCTGATGCATTTCTGTACAGTAGTATATACAATCCAAGAAAGAAGTTGAGAAAATAATCCAGTTTGTAAAAGTATCCAAAAGAATATTTATTTAAATTTTTTTTTATTTTTGAGAGAGACAGAGACAGAATGCAAGTGGGTTAGTGACAGAAAGAGAGGGAGACACAGACTCCAAAGCAGGTTCCAGGCTCTGAGCTGTCAGCACAGAGCCCGATGCAGGGCTTGAACTCACAAGCTGTGAGATCATGGCCTGAGCTGAAGTCGGACGCTCAACTGACTAAGCCACCCAGGCGCACCGAGAATATAATATTTAGAATAAATTTAATCAATGGACAAAACATGTAACCTGCAAACTATAAAATGTTGCTAAAATAAATTAAAGAAGACATAAATAATGGAAAGACATTCTGTGTTCATGTATTGTAATATGTAATATTATTAGGATGACAATATTACCCAAGGCAATCTACAGATTACATGCCATCCCTATCAAAATCCCAGTGGCATTTTTTGCAGAAATAGAAAAGAATCCTAATTTTCATATGAAATCTCCCAGGACTCTGAAGAGCCAAAGAGTCTAATTTCAAAACTTACTACAAAGCTATAAAAGATTACAAAAGTAATCAAACACATGGACAAACACACAGACCAACAGAATAGAAAAGAGGTCCAGAAATCGACCTCATATATATGGCCAATTGATTTTCAATGAAAGTGTCAAGACCATTCAATGGAGAAAACATAATATTTTCAAAAAATGGATTTCCTTCTCATTTCTAAGGTTGAATAATATTCCATTCTATCTATCTATCTATCTATCTATCTATCCATCCATCTATCCATCCATCTATCCATCTAACTATCATCTATCTCACATTTTCTTTATCCATTCATCTGTTAAAGGACTCTTACATTGTCTTGGCTACTGTGAATAATGCTGAAGTGAACATGGAGTGGAGATTATCTCTTCAAGATCCTGACTTCATATCCTTTGGATATGATTGCTGGATCATATGGTAGTTCTAATTTTTGGAGAAATCTCCATACTCTTTTCCATAATGGCTGTACCAACTTATATTCCCCCCAACAGTGCACAAAAGGTTTCCTTGTCTCCACACCTCCTCCAACACTTTGCTTCAACTTTTGGTAATAGCTATTCTAACTCATATGAGGTTTTGATTTGCATTTTCTTGATAATTAGTGATGTTGAACATGTTTTCACATACCTGTTGGCCATTTGTATGTTCTCTTTAGAAAAATGACCATTCAGGCCCTTTGCCCATTTTCTAATTGGGTTATTTTTTGTTATTGAATTTTTATGAATTCTTTATATGTTTTGAATTTTAACTTCTTATCAGATATAAGGTCTGCAAATATTTTCTTCCAAGAAATTCTTACTTTGGATAAATTTACTATCATTTAAGCCCGAGATCTAATTATCTGTGAGTATATACCTTCATATGTGGTTTATAGATAATCGTGTTAAAATACTACAGTTATATATAGGATGACCATATAATTTACTGTTCAAGCCCTAGACACCTTTATAAAGGGAAGAAAGCACTATTAATAATTATTAGGCAACTGGCATAAACCAGACCCGGCCTAGGAAAACCACAATATCTAGTTATCCAGTCATACATTATACACGGAACAGGTTTTTTCATAGAAGAGCAGTATCCCTTTGAGTTCAAGTATTAAGACTCCTAGTATGACTTGTCTTCCTGGAAAAATAGTGAGGACAAATGAAAGTTTCGATGCAGAAATTTGCTTGCTTCTATTACGTATAATATTACTTAAATGCAAATTTTTCTGACTGGCATAATAGATGCATATGCTTCTGCAGTACTGTGCTAAGAAAATATTTACACAGGAGTTCTAAGGGCACAATTTGCAATTAAAATCACAGAGCAAATACATTATTACCTACTAGAAAAGCTTGCAAATGAGTGGAAATTTACTGTGTGTCATTAATGTTTTAGTAAGAGCAAATCCTGCAAGCTAAGCAACATAGAGGCTATCCAAATGGACTGTGAGGGCTTTCTGATAAAGCATATGTTTGAGGATAACATCGTTTTTTTTTTTAAATAATTATTTCTGATGATGCATTTTTAACATTGTACCTTAGTAGGGCCATTTGCCAGGTGATTATTCCAGTAAAAATGAGTTTTTAAACATACATATTTACATGTACTTGCTCACCCTGAAATACTATGGGAGTGAGAGTTTATGGAAAGAGTCACAAACACTATGTGTCCAAGCAGTACCCCATAGTTGTGAAATTAGAGATCTCGAGCAGGACAGAAGCTGGTGTTAAAGAGAGAGGTTTCTTCACTACTGCTGAGAACATTCCTCCCATGTCTGGAGAAAGCTTTGAAAGTAGCCCGTGGTCTCTCTTTCTGCCTCTTCACATATTCAATCCCAGGGGTAGTACTCCGCTTTGCCACAAGGTTCTCCCCAGCAGGGAGAGTCCTAACGGATCAATTACGCCTCAGATCAGTGGGGCCTGGGATTCAGTGTTTGGAAGTCTCTAAAGTTAAGGGCTCCATCTATCCTCAAGCAGCAATTATCTGAATATTCTGATGTCCCTCCTTCTACTCCTTTGTTTAACTTCTCAAGTGGCTCAGAACAAGTGTGATAAAGAGGTATACTATTTATTAAACCTTGCAGAGACAACCACACTCATCTTGCAGCTGAGATACATGATGAGAAGTGAGAAGAGAGTCATGAATAGAGAGGCACTGGTCATGTCTAGGTTTTCCTTTCTCCCCAAGTGTATATATGTTCTCTCTCCTTTTAGTCAAAATCATTCCCATATCTGTCAGTATCTTAGGCATTGGAGTTTAGGTAAGGATAAAGGTATTTGAAGGAAAAGAGGAAAAAGCGGTGGGGGGGGGGGGTGGGGAGGTGGGGGGGTGGGGAGGTGGGGGGGGAAGGAATTAAGCTCCAACATAGGCAAATTCCTTCATGTATAAGATCTCAAATTCTCACAGTAACATTAGCAACTGGTTATAATTGTCTCAAGTTCATAGGTGAAGAATGTTCCCTTTAATAAATCACTCCATAATGTGCAGCTTAAAAGAGTTACAATGTATTAGTTCCCTAATTCTGTGTTGTCTGGGCTCAGTCCAGTGGTTCTTCTGTTCCATTTGGTGATGGCTGCACCCCAGATGACTTCATTCATGTATCTCATATCTCAAATGAATGGCTGAAAACAGTGGAACCAGGATGGGCTTCTGCTCCAGCAGGGTGATTGAAATTCTTGCACGGGGGCTGAGGGCTCCAAGACAGGGAAAGCAGACACTGCCTGAACTCCCAGAACTGACTCAGCATTCATTCAGCCATATTCTATTAATCTAGCAAGTCACAAAGCGGGTTCAGATTTAAATGGAGGAGAAACACCCCGCCTTTTGATAGGATGAGTGGCACGTGTGTAAAGAGATAGTGGATACTGTCGGCAGCCCTTTTGAAAGACAATCAATTACAAAGAAATGAAAGGTCAGAGAAGTTTAATAATTTGTCCAAGATCACCCTGCTAGAAAGCAGCAAATCTGGAATTAAACTATCATGTTGGTCTGATTCTAAAGCAAGGTCTATCATAACAGTGTTTTTCAAACTGTGCCTCACCTTACAACCCCTAGGGATCGCCATGAGTCCTTCAGGGCCCCCAAGTGAACAATTCCACATTTAGCTATATGATGATACATTCTTGACATTAGGATTCCTTTGAAGAGAAGGTTCAGAAGCTAAACATATTTAAAAATCAGTCCCCTGCGCTGAATTTGCTTGTTTAGAGATATGGAGTCAGTAACTGTGTTCTCAAGTCATTTAAAGTGCCTCAGATATGACAGCTGAATTTTGGTTACAAAAGAAAGAACTGGAAGATTCCTCCCTCATTCTTAAGAACTTTTATTGCCATCACTAGAGGTATAAATACAAAATTTCCTTCAATGTCTTGCCATAAAAGTTTTTTTTTTTAATATTTATTCACTTTTGACAGAGAGACAGAGATAGAGCGTGAGTTGGGGAAGGAGCAGAGAGAGACACACACACACAATCACTACCCGACTCCAGGCTCCGAGCTGTCAGCACAGGGCCTGACACAGGGCTCACAGGGCTCAAACTCATGAGCCGCGAGATCATGACCTGAGCCGAAGTTGGATGCGTAACCGACTGAGCCACTCAGTGCCCCTGCCCTAAAAGTATTTACAAAGCTTTTCCCATAATTTTTCCAGCAAAAATTTGCCACCTCACAACTTTACTTTTGATACCACAGTGTAAAATAATATCATCTAAAATTAAGCCATTTCTTAAATCAGCTTTGTTTGGCACTTTATATGCTTCCAAATTATTTTTATCTTCTGTCAGTTGGTGGGTATTAAAAAAATAGTTTTTGAAAATTACATGGTCTGTAAATAAAAGAAAATAATTTGGCTTAAAAAATAATGGTTTATTGCCTTTTAAAATCAGTGAGATAATTGCTTAAATCAGTTCCCACCTTATGTAATCCCGGCTATTGTTCTATTTTTCATATGTAAATACTCAATAGATGACTGTAATTACCTCAAATATAATTTTTATGGGAAAAATGAGTATATGTTTCTTGACAGATTAGATGTTCTTATTAATAATCCAAGTTAAATGAATATGGACCATATGATTAAATTCTTGTAACCCAGTTTAAATGAATATGGATAAGAAGTTTTAGAGACAGATTCCTATTTTATTTGTGTCCTTTGCTCATGAGAATAAAAAAAACCAAAATAAGATAAAACTTTGTATGAAATTCTATAGAACATGCATCATTATAGAGCTTATCGAAAAAGAAACATTTTTCAAATGTTGACATCACATTTATATTTGGAGAAGTGATTTTTTTTTTTGGTGGATACTAAGGGTATGAGATATCCTAGATAATTAGATATTAGAACAGCAAAACTGGAAAGAACATTAAAATCATGTTTATCTTTAATTTTAATGTGGGGTAGCTAATACCCAAAGACTTGGTTTCTCCTTCCAGTCATGTATCTAAGTTAAAGGAAGCTAAGAGAAAATCTCAGGTCATCTTGTCCTCACTCCATGCTGCTACATATGCTAGTTTTCCCCCTTGCATTTCTCTTGTCACATAATAAATAACAACTTGCATCACAGTAGAAAGGAAGTTGAAATACACCATAAGATAATTTGGGTGTGTAGGGAGGCATACTTCTCATAAATCAGGCTTTAATAACTGACTTAACATATCTAAGCCTAAGCTTAAGTGGGGTACTATGTCATTTAACTAAATGTTGTCATGTTTCAGAATTTTTTTCTATTCTCTAAGAAATGATAGAACACCATAATTTTACCCCTAAGCCTGTCAGTGCATCCAAATTCTGACTTGAAGACTTTAAAATAACAAATGAATTGAATTGTGAGTAGGTTTGAAATAATGTTCTTTTATTTGATTGCATTAGAGTGTGCCTAGCAACCTGTATGTAGGACATCAGCAAAGCAATTTCCGCTCAGACTGTCTTACATTTATTCTTTTCTTGTACTTTCACACATATTATTCTCATCAGCTTAGAAGATGTTAGATATTCCTACTTATGACTGAAGTGCACACAGCAAGATTGCATTCAACAAGGCTTACGTAACTCTGCATAAATTTTGTATTAACCTACCCAAAGCCTTAAGAAAATTCTCTTTTATTCTATAATTGAATGCTTTATTAAATCAGAATATGGAAATAAATAAACACCTAAAAATTTGAGGTTAAATATAATTTTCACTGAGGTTAAGAGAAAAAAAATTTCTATTAGTAATACTTCACTCATGATGCAACTGAGCATATGACAAATATAAAATTTTCTTAATTGTCATATTATCTAATGTCTTCCTGATTACTCTTCTACTTCACAATAAAAAGTAAAATGTTTGCTCTTCATGGATGGTATTTCAAAGACAATCAAATAGCCTCCAACCCCCTGTGCTCTGGAACTCTTTAAAATACTATTTTGGTGCTGGGGCACCTGGGTGACTCAGTCAGTTTAAGCATCTGACTTTGGCTCAGGTCATGATCTCATGGTCCATGAGTTTAAGCCCCGCATCAGGCTCTGTGCTGACAGCTCAGAGCCTACAGCCTGCTTCAAATTCTGTGTCTCCCTCTCTCTCTCTCTCTGCCTCTCCCCCAGTCACTCTCTGTCTCTCTCCCAAAAATAAACATTTAAAAAATTTTAAATACTATTTTGTATCATTGAACTCATGCATGTATCATTGAATTAGTTTTTATTTCATTTAATCAACAACTACTTATTGTGTGATTAATATGTAAAAAGAAGCATTAAGATACGACCATTGCCCTTGATGAATTTACCATTCAACTCCAGATGGAAAAACTAAATCGTTCCATTAGCAACAAAACAACAAACTGTAGTTCTTTCTGCTTCCTGCATGGATGACATAATTTATATCAATGGGAAAAAAAAATGAAGCTCTGTATTTCTTCCTTCCACTTAGATGAACATGGGTATGGTAAGGAAAAATCTCAATTATTAGAGCCTTAGTGCTGCTATGGAGTAAAGTCTGAAGTGGCTTCTTTTCTTCTTTTGTAAAGTAGAGCACATTAATTAATTTTTGGCAATGTAAAATGAAATCCTTAGCCAAGTATGTGATAGAAGTGGAAATTACTTCACCTGAAAATGAAAAGGTAGGAGTTTCGTTTCAAGCTTTGGCAGATGATATGGTTCAGAGCAACCTTCTTATTGAAAGAAACTAGAAAACCAGGACAAACTATACAATACAAAATATTTTGGACACATCAGACATGAAAAAAAGATAACTCAGAAAAGTTAATCCACATTTGGGACTGCTTTTCCTCCATCCAAATGTTTCTCCTGAATGTGAAGCAGATACGAAGAGACTGAGAAACTGAATGTAGGTTTCAAAAGTCTTGTGGAACTACCTGAAGAAAATGTAGATTTTAGAGCCAATAATACGGAATGATTTTTATAAACCCAACAAGGTTAAACATTTAAGAAAGGCTGATCTGGAAGTTCAACAAACAAAAACTAAAAGCCAATTTTGAATCACTTCAAGTATCAATTGAATTAAGATTATCTGATATTACAACTGTCCCTCAAGTAACAGCCAGCCAGAAGTAAAATCATTCCTCTCTGGAGAGAGATAACATCGTTCCAAGTCTTGAATTATCTCTGATTTTTTCCTATACCATGTCCAGCACTCAATCAAAAATATCAGGCATATGAAAGGATAAGGCCATAGTAAAAACCAATATGATATATAAATATCCACAGGGGATTGAGGAAAAAGGAAATTACACAGGTTTTGAAGCAATTTTGTTTAATATGCTCAAGGAACTAAAATATGTGATTAAAAATTTTGTCAAGGGCACTGAAAGCTATAAACCTATAAAAAGGAACCAAGCGTAAACTCTAAACTGAAAACTGTAAAAACTGAAATTGAAAACTCATGGGTGGTCTCTAAGGAATATAGGCTTCAAATCCCAAATTGAGCACCCCTGCCCTTAAGACATGCACATGAGAGAGAAGCCCCCAACACATCTATTTTTAAAAGTCAACAGGGGCTCATGTCCCAAGACCCATAAGATTGTAATGATCAGGGAAACACCTTAAAGGGCTTGCACACTCAGACTCACCCACTGCAGGGCCCAGTTCTGAAATAGCCAATCAATCACACCTAGACTTAAAGCGAATGAGGCTCACCTGCTTGTGTTGAAACCTTAGCTTGAGGATTGGGGCGCCTGGGTGGCGCAGTCAGTTAAGCGTCCGACTTCAGCCAGGTCACGATCTCGCGGTCCGTGAGTTCGAGCCCCGCGTCGGGCTCTGGGCTGATGGCTCAGAGCCTGGAGCCTGTTTCCGATTCTGTGTCTCCCTCTCTCTCTGCCCCTCCCCTGTTCATGCTCTGTCTCTCTCTGTCCCAAAAATAAATAAACGTTGAAAAAAAGAAACCTTAGCTTGAGGAGAATGCATCTAATTTAACACACATCTGGGGGCCTGCTGAACACTCTCCAGGGATAGATGCTGGCAGGTGTCACCTTCTCATCTTTCTTTGCCATGCTCCAGAGCACCAGTAGTTCCCAGAAGGAGCCTTTACATGCACCTGATGTCCTGATTTTTGTGGCTCCCACCCAGGGGAATATGTGTTAATCACCTGGCTCTGGAGGCTGAGGAAGCTTGTGTTCCTGATCACATTAGACAGTAACAATCAGTGTCACCCAGAAAATAGCTCATACCTTATCTGGCACCCCAATTATTGTGACTGCTGCCAGGTGACAACGTTATCTTGTCTGGCTCTGGTAGCCAGTGGGACTTACACTCATGGGTCCCACAAGATTGTAAGCAATGGAGAAAGAGTTCTTAAATAGCTACCACCTTCAGGGCAGAGCAAGAGACAACAGACCTGGAACTCAGTCTTTCTGTAAAGGAAGCCAGTTAGCTAATCTTCATGACTGCAGCCTGAGGGACAGGTTTCTAATTAAACATACCTCGAAGGGCTTACTGTAATCCTTTCCAGAGACTTTGAAAGTTAAGTGATGTCTTTATACTCGCCCTCTGCTGCACTCTAGAACACCAGTGTCTCTTGGAGAGATTTACACATGGCTGGTGCCCAGTTCTTGTGGCTGATGTCCAGAGAACACCACTTGATCACCTGGCTCTGGTGGATGGAGAGGTTTGTGTTTGTGGGTCCTGTGGGAGTATGGCAATTGGAGGGACAATTATTGGCAGGCTACCACCCCCAGAGCACTGCACAGACAGTGGACTGATGTTCATCCCCTCACCCCTTTCCTAATCTTTCTCTGAAAAAGGACTCTTCGATTGTCCTGGAGCTTTAGACTGAGGGGAATGCTTAGGGGTTTGGCATACATTTAGTGGTCTACAGAACTGCTCTCAAGGAATGTAGGCTGTGGATGCCATCTTGGTACTTTTCCTCTATCTTGCTGTAGCTAGCCAATATGTCCCAGAAGAAAATTTATACACTCATCTGGAGCCCTGATTTTTGCAATTGTTGCCCAGGGAACACATCCCTATCACCTAGCACTGGTGGCCAGTGAGGCTTAAGCTTGTGGTCCTTCCAAACTGTATGTGTGTGTGTGTGTGTGTGTATGTATATATATATACATATATATATGTATATATATATATATTTATTTATTTATATGTATGTGTATATATATATATATATATATTTATATGTATATATATATATATTTTTGAAAGCTGCTGCCTGAGGGTAATGCTTCCTGTTAGCCTGAATCTAGGTCCTGATACCCTCCCCTTTGGGATACTGACAGGTCTTGGCATATTCTCAAATACTGGGAGCTATTAAACATATAATAGCCTGCTTGTACATTCATAGATGTTTAAGACACAACAAAGTCCTGAGGCAGAGCTGAATGAAAGTTTCATCTCCTACATGAAGCTACTACTTCAAGACTGAGAGAAGTGGTTCTTTCAACTGCAGAAACTGACTCAGAGGGTCAAGCAAAATTAGGAAACACATGAATATATTCCAAATTTTAAAAAAATGTGATAAAACCTCAGAACAAAATCTTAATGAAATGGAGATAAGTAATTTACCAGATAAGGAGTTCAATGTAATGGTCATAAAGATGCTCACCTAATTGTGGATAAAAATTTATGAAAGCAATGATAACTTCAACAAAGAAATGGAAAATATAAGAAAAGTGACAGGAAGAAGTCACAGAGCTGGAGAATGCAATAACTGAAGTAAAAAAAAATATGCTAGAGGGTCCATCACAGACTAAATAAGGTGGGAAAATGATCAGTTAAACTGAAGTAAAAGAAGTGGAACCCACCCAGTCAGAGTAATAAAAAGGAAAAAGAATGAATATAGTTTAAAATACATATGGAACAACATCAAATGGACTAACAGCCATATCATAGGGGTCCTAGAAGGAAAAGAGAGAAAGGAGCAGAAATCTAAATTAAAGAAATAATGGCTGAAAACTTTCCCAATGTGGGGAAGGAAAAAGACATACAAATCCAGGAATCTCAGAAAGTTCCAAATAATTTGAACCAGAGAAACCCACATCATAGTTAAAGTGTCAAAAGTTAAAGATAAAGAGAGAATATTAAAAGCAACAAGACAAAAACAATCTGTTACATATAAGGAAACCGCATAAGACTAATAGATTTTTCAAAACAAACTATGCTGACTAGAAAGGGGTGACACAATATATTCAAAATGCAGTAAGCAAAGCAAAGCAAAACAAACAAACAAACAAACAAAAAACCCCTTCTAAGCAAGAATATTGTACCTGGAAAATATATTACTGAGATTGAAGGAGAGACAGTTTCCAGACAAGGAAAGCTAAAGGAGTTCATCACCACTAAGGCAGCCTTACAAAAAAATGTTAGAGGGACTTTTTTAAACTGGAAAAAAAATGGTACTAAGTAGTCAAATGGTACTAAGTAGTCACACACACACACACACACACACACACACACACACACAGAATAAATCGCTGGAAAAGTATATATAGTAAAAATAGTGGATTATTATAAAGCTAGTATGAAAGTTAAAAGATAAAAGTAATAAAAAAATTATTATTACAATAATTAGATAAGGAATACATAAGATAAAAGGAAGGAAAATGTGACATTAAAAACATAAAATGAGGGGGAGCAGAAATGTGGAGATTTAGAATAAGATCAAACTTCAGTTGAAATCAATTTGAAACAGACTGTTATTAATATAAATTGTTATATGTAAGCCTCATGGTAATCACAACGGAAAGCCTATAGTAAATATACACACACATACACACACAGAGAGAGAAAGGGATATAGGCATACTACTAAAGAAAATCATTAAACCATAAGGGAATAGATTAAGAAGAAAGACACAGATGAACTACAAAAACATCTAGAAAACATGTCTATAACATGTCTATAAACATATCTATCTATAATTATGTTAAATATAAATGAACTAAATTCTCCAACCAAAAGACATAAAGTGGTGGAATGCATTTAAAAAAAGACCCATCTATATGTTGTTTACAAGACACACTCTAGATGTAAGGACACACACAGGCTGAAAGTGAAGGGATGGAAAAAGATGTTCCTTGCAAATGGAAACCAAAAGAAAGGTAGAGTAGCTATACTTATCAGAAAAAATAGACTTTTAAATGAAGCCTAGATAATAAGAGACAAAGAAGGGCCTTACATAAAGATAAAGGGGTCAATCCAGCAAGAAGATATAACGTTTGTAAATATTTATGCACCCAACATAGGAGTACATAAATATAGAAAGCAAGTATTAACAAATCTAAAGGGACAAGTAGATACCAATACAAATAATAGTAAGGGAATTTAATACCTCACTTACATCAATGGATGGAACACCCACAGAGAAAATCAGTAAACATCAGCCGGAAATGACATGTTAGATTAGTTGGACTTAACAGGTATTTAAAGAACATTCCATCTCAAAGCAATAGAATACACATTGTTCTCAAGTGTACATGGAATATTTTCCAAGATAGATCAAATAATAGGCCACAAAACAAGTCTTAATAAATTTGAGAGTATTAAAATCATATCAGGCACCTTTTCTGACTGCAGTGATATGAAACTAGAAAGTAATTACATAGAGAAAACTGGAAAATATATATAAATATGTGGAGATTAAGCAACATGATAGTAAATAACATATGAATAAAAGAAGAAATTAAAAAAATACCTTGAGACAAAAATGGAACTGTGACATACCAAGATTTATGGGATACAGCAAAAGCAGTTCTAAGAGGGAAATTTACATCAATAAATGCCTACCTGAGAAATAAGAAAAGTCTCAATAAAGAACCTAACTTCACACTTCAAGAAACTAAGGGGAAAAGGGAAAACAAAATAAGCCCAAGTTAGTAGAAGGAATAAAATAACAAAGATTGAGCAGAAATAAATGAAATAGAGGCTGAAAAGACAATAGAAAAGAGCAATGAAACTGAGAGCTGATTCTCTGAAAAGATAAACAAAATAAACAAACCTTTAGCTATACTCATCAAGGAAAAAAGGGAGAGGGCTAAAAAAAGAATCCAAAATGAAAGGGTAATTACAAGTTGTAGTACAGAAAATAGGAAGGGTCATAAAAGACTACTATATACAATTATATGTGAACAATTTGAACAACCTAGGAGAAATTGATACTGGAAACATATATCTACCAATACTGAATTGTGATGAAATAGAAAATCTCAACAAAACAATTATTGTCAAGGAGACTGAATTAATAATCAAAAACCTCCCAACAAACAAAAGTCCAGGGCCAGATGGCTTTACTGGTGAATTCTACCAAACATTCAAAGAAGAATTAATAGCAATTAATTAACAATCCTTTTGGGAGCACCTGGGTGGCTCAGTTGGTTAAATGTCTGACTTTGGCTCAGGTCATGATCTCAAGGTTGTGGGTTTGAGCCCCGCATCGGGCTCTATGCTGACAGTAGTGAGCTTGGAGCCTGCTTTGGATTCTGTATCTCCCTCTCCCTCTGCCCCTTCCTCACTCATGGTCTGTCTCTCTCTCTCTCTCTCTGTATCAAAAGTAAATAAGCATGAAAAAAAATTACCAAGCCAAGAGTTTTGAAACTCTTCCAAAAAATAGAAGAAGAAAGAATGCTTCCAAACACATTTTACAATACCAGCAGTACTCTAATACCAACACCAGACAGAGGTGCCACAAAAAGAGAAAATTACAGGTAAATAACCCTGATGAATATAGATGCAAAATCCTAAATAAAATATTAGCAAACCAAATTCAGCAATCACTAAAAGGATCATAAACCACAATCAAGTGAGGTTTATTCAAGGCTTATTCAAGGCATGCAAGGATGATTCAACATCTGCACTCAGTCAACATGATACACCACATTAACAACATAAGGGAAAAATTATGTGATCATCTCAATAGATGCAGATAAAGTATTTGACAAAATTCAACATCTATTTATGATAAAAATTCTCAAAAGAGTGGGTATAGAGGGAATGTACCTCAATATTATAAGAGCCATATAACACAAGCCCATAGCTAACATCATATTTCATAGTGAAAAGCTGAAATTTTTTTCCTCTAAGATCAGGGAGAAGACAAGGATGTCTGCTCTCATCACTTTATTCAACATGGTATTGGAAGTATTAGCCAGAAAAATCAGGCAAGAAAAAGAAATCAAAGACATCAAGAATGGAAAGGAAGAAGTAAAATTGTCACTATTTGCAGATGACATGATACTATATATAGATACTATATATTAAGGATCAACCAAGAAGTATTAGAATTAATAAATGAATTGAGTAAATTTGCAGTATACAACAAATACACAGAAATCTGTTGTGTTTCTTTTCATTTAATAATAAACTATCAAAAAGAGAAATTTTTAAAAATCCCATTTACAATTGCATCAAAAAGAATAAAATATCTGGGAATATATTTAACCAAGGAGGCAAAACTGTCTATATTGAAAACTATGAGACATCAATGAAAAAAAACTGAAGAAGACACAAATAAATGGAAAGACATTTTTTGCTCATTGATTGGAAGAATTAAATTGTTAACATTTCCATATGAACCAGAGCAATATATTCATATTCGATGCAAAATCCCTATCACAATTCCAGTGATGCTGTTCACAAAAATAGAACAAACAATTCTAAAATTTGTATGGAAGCCCCCAAAACCCCAAGTGGCCAAAGAAATCATGAGAAAGAAGAACAAAGCTGGAGGCATCACATCCCTTCATTTCAAATTATGTTATAAAGCTATAGTAGTCAAAACAATATCAAAACAGTATTAAAAGAACGGATATATAGATCAGAGGAACAAAATAGAGAGCCCAGGAATACACCTATGTATATATGGTACAATAATTTATAACAAAGGAAACAAGAATATACAGTGGGGAAAAGACAGTCTCTTCAATAAATGGTGTTGGGAAAATTGGACAGCTACATGCAAAAGAATGAAGCTGCACCATTATCTTACACTGTACAGAAAAATTGATTAAAAATGAATGAAATAATTGAGCATAAGACCTAAATTATAAAACTTGTAGAAGAAAACATAGGTGGTAATCTCCTTGACATTGATCTTGGCAATGATTTTTTTTAATCTGACCCCAAAACCAAAAGTACCAAGAGCAAAAATAAACAAGCAGGGCTTCATCAAACTAAAAAAGTTTCTGGACAGCAAAGAAAACCAACAACAATATGAAAAGGCAATCTATTTAATGGGAGAAAATATTGTAAATCATATACCTAACTGGGGGCTAATATCCATAATATATAAAGAGCTCACACAATTCAATAGCAAAACAAACAAAAAGAAACAATTACAAAATGGGAAGAGGACTTGAATAGACAGTTTTCAAAGAAGACATACAAATGGCCAAAGGTACATGAAAAGATGCTCAATATCATTAATCACTGGGAAAATACAAATCAATACCACCATGAGATATTACCTTATACCTGTTACAAAATCAGAAAGTTAAGATGTAAGTGTTGGTGAGCATGTGGAGAAAAGAGCCCTCAGTCACTGTTGGTGGGAATGTAAACTTGTATAAATATCATGAAAAGCGGTATGGAGGTATTCAAAAATTAAAAATAGAACTAACATATGATTCAGCAATTCCACTTCTGGGTATTCAACCAAAGAAAACAAAAGGACTAATCCAAAAAGATCTATCTTCTTTTATCTTCACTGAGCATTACTCAATATTAGCCAAGTTATGGGCAAAACCTAAGTGTCCATTGATGGATGAATGGATAAAGAATTTGTGGTACACATATACAATGAAATATTACTCAGCCATAAAAAACCAACATTTTGCCATTTGTGACAACATGGATGGACCTGAGGGCATTATGCTAAGTGAAATGAGCCAGACAGAGAAAGGCTCATGTGGAAACCAACAAATAGCTCATAGTTATGAAGAGCAGATTAAAGAGGTGGGAGTGGAGGATGGGATAAATGAGTGAAACACTTTTTTTTTTAGTTTAAAGAAATTGAAAAAAAATTAAAAACTCATGGGTAGATTTAATAGATTAGACAACTGAAGTTGTCTGAGATTTGCTTATCTGCAAGATTTATAAGATTTAAATAGCCAGAGTGAAACACAGAAAACAGAAATGATAAAAGTGTGGGAATTGTTTGAGTTATATGTAGACATGGTGAAAATGTCTTACATGATTTAGTTGGAGTCCCATATTGAGAAGAAAGAAAGGACAGGAAATATTTGAAGAAAATGACTGAGAATGTTCTAGACTGATGTGATTAAACTATTGTTTCAAGAAGTGCTGCATATTCTAACTAGAAAGCAAACATAAACACACACACACACACACACACACACTTAAATTTTAATAGAAGTTAGAAAATTTTAATAGAAGTGAAAATATTTGAACTAAATAAGAATGAAATATGTCATAAAATTGTTGGTTTCATACTTGGACATTTACACCATTAAAGTAATCATAATAAAAAAAACAAGCTAAAATTGATTACATATCTATTAAAGAAATTTTGAAACATAACAAATAAAAACAGTGGAAAGTATAAGAGAGGAAAGAACAAAGGTAAATCAGAAAATAAAATGAATGGGAAAGCAAATAAATAAAATAGGATGATCAGTATATCCAAAAGTTGACTTTTTAAAAAGCTACTTATCTGAAAATTATTACTGTGTCAAATTTTTTAAAAAGTAGAATTTAACTACTCTAGATACTTCACATAAGTGAAATTGTACAATATTTGTCTTTGTGTGACTGGCTTTTTTTTTTTAACTTAGCATAATGTCCTCAAGATTCATCCATGGCATTGGATGTGTCAGAATTCCCTTCCCTTTTAAGGAAAAATAATATTCCATTGGATATGGATATTACATTTTCTCCATCAGTGCATGCACGGGTTGCCTTCACCCTTGGGATATTGTAAATAATGTTGCTATAAACATAGTTGTGCAGATATCTTTTCAAGAATGTTTTCAAGTCTTTTGGATATAACCCAGAAGTGTAATTACTGGGCCATATGGTAATTCTATTTTTAACTTTTTGAAGAACTGCCAAACTATTTTCCATAGCAGCTGCACCATTTTACATTTTCAGCAGTGCACAAGACTTCAGTTTTGTACATTCTCATCAACATTTGTAATTTTCTGGTTTTTCTTTTTGATAGCAATCATCCTAATGGATGTGAGATAATATGTCATTGGGGATTTGACTTGTGTTCCCAAATGGTTAGTGGTGTTGAACATCTTGTGGACCATTTGTATGTATTCTTTAGAGAAATGTCTATTCAAATGTCTTTTGCCCACTTTTAATGGGATTATTTATTTTTTGTTGTTGTTGAGTTGCATGATTATTTATATATTCTGGATATTGGCCCCTTATTAGATTCTGTTACTTCACCAAATTTGCAAATATTTCTCCCATTCTGTGGACTGATTTTTCACTCTATCGATTGTACCCTTCAATTCACAGAAATTTTTAGTTTTAATGTAGTCCAATTTATCTATTTTCACCTTTCTTGTCTGTGCTTATTTTGTCACATACAAGAAACCATTGAAAGTCCAATGTCATGAAGATTTTCCATACATTTTCTTCTAAGAGTTTTATAGTATAAGGCTTTGCATGTGGAATTCAATTTATTTTTGGTTAATTTTTGGTATATGGGTAAAAGATAAGAATGCAACTTCATTATTTTGCATGCCAATAACCAGTTTTCCCAGAACTGTGTGTTAAAAGATTGCCCTTTCCTTTTCAGAAACAATTTGCCCATACATGTGAGGGTTTTTCTGGGCTCTTAATTCCATTTTGTTCTTCTATATGTCTGTCTTTATGCTCTTACCATACTGTTTTCATTACTACGTCTTTGTAATAAGTTTTGAAATCAGAAAATGTGAGGCTTTCAAGTTTGTGTGTGTGTGTGTGTGTGTCCCAAAATTGCTTTGTATATTCAGCATACACTGAGAATACATATGAAATTTAGAATGCATTTTTTTTTATTTCTGCAAAAAATGCCATTGGGATTTTGGTATGGATTTCATTAAATCTGTGGATCACTTTTGATATTACTGAGATGTTGATGATATAAAGTTTTCCAACCCATGAATATAGGATGTCTTTTCCTTTGTGATATCTTTCAGAAATGTTTGTAGTTTTCAGTGTACAAGTCCTTTGCCTCCTGCATTAAGTTTATTCCTAAGTAACATTCTTTTTTGGTATTAAATTGTTTCCTTAATTCCCTTTTCAGATTGTTCATTGTTAGAATACACAAATGCAACTGATTCTTGTGTGTTAATTTTATATTTTGCTACTTTATTGAATTCAGTTATTAATTCTAACGGGTTTTTTGTCTTGTGTATGTGTATGTATACTCTTTAGGGTTTTCTACATATTAGATCATGTTTTCTATGAACAGAAATAATTTTACTGTTTCTTTCCAATTCAGAAGACATTTTATTTTTTTTCTTGTCTCATTGCTCTAGCTAGGACCTCCAGTACTATGTTAAGTAGAAATGACAAAAGCAAGAATCCTTGTCTTCTTCCTTATCTTAGAGGAAAAGCTTTCAATCTTTCACCATTGAGTATGATACTAGCTGTGGACTTTTCAAATGTGGCCTTTATTATCTTGAGGTAGTTTCCTTCTATTGCTACTTTGTTGAGTGATTCTATCATGAAACACTGTTTAATTTTGTCAAATTCTTACTCTATATCAATTGAAAAGATCATAAAGGTCTTTTCTGTCAGTACGTTAATGTGATACATTACACTGATTGATTTTTTGTGTGTTGAACCATCCTTGCATTCCTCCAATAAATCCTACTCATCGTAGTGTACAATCCTTTTAATGTGCTGTTGAAATCCATTTCCTAGTATTTTTGTTGAGGATTTTTGCAGCATTGTTCATGGGGATATTGGTCTAGTTTTCTTACAGAGTCTTTTCTGGCTCTGGTATCAGGGTAATGCTAGTTTCATAGGATAAGTTTGGAAGCAATTTCTCCACTACAATTTTTTTGGAAAAAAATTTTGGGGGAGGGGGGGATTACTGTGCATATCCTAGCCTGGAAATTCAAATTGGATGGATTTTATGGCTTTGGAATAAATTATGAGAAAGTACTTGTTGGCTTTTCAGATCCCCATTGATACATCAAGGTGTTCTCAGTTACTGCTAAGTGTCATTTTGTCACAGTGTTTTGTTTTGTTTTTTACATGGGTCCTTTTATTTGTTTATTTGTTTAATTTATTTGAAATATAGTTTACACACAATGTTACATTAGTTTCAGGTTTACAACACAGTGATTTAACAGGTCTATATATTATGCTAGGCTCACAAGTATAGCTGCCATAGTCACCATTTTATATTATAGTGCCATTGACAATATATTCTTTATGCTGTATTTTTGTCCTCATGACTTATTCATTCCATAACTGAAAGCCTGTACCTCCCCACTCTTCACCAATCTTGCATATCCCTCTACCTTACTTCCCTCTGTCAGGCATCAGTATGTATGTATTTATGGCTCTGTATTAATTATTCTTTAAATGTTTAATAGAATTCTGAAATAAAGCCATCTGTTCCTAGACTTCTCTTTGTTGCGAGGTTTTTGATTACTGATTTAATCTCCTTCCTAGTTGTAAGGTCTTTTCAGAATTTTATTTCTTCGTGAGTTATGAGTCTTTGTAGGTTATGTTTTTCTAGGAAATCATACAATTCATCTCAGTTATTTAATTTCAACATACAGTGTTTCATAGTATTCTCTTATGGTTCTTTTCATTTCTCTAAAATCAGTTGTAAGGTCCCCTGTTTCATTTCTGGTTTTAATTATTTTAGAGTTTAATTTTTTTCTCAGTTAAGGTAGCTAAATGTTTATTGTTTTTTTCCTAAGAAATCCTGCTTTTGTGATTTTCTCTTTTGTTTTATTTTCTCTATTTTATTTATCTCTGTTCTAGTCTTTATTATTTTCTTCCTCTGATAGCTTTAAGCTTAGTTTGTTTTTTATTTTACTAGTTCCTCAAGATATAAAGCTAGTTTCATAATTTGAGTTCTTTTTTTCTTTTTTAATGTAAACATTTACAATTATAAATTTCCCTCTTGGCACTGCTTTCTTTGCTTTCCATAAGTTTTAATGTGTTGTGCTTTATTTTACTTTGTCTCAAGATATTTTCTAATTTTCATTGTGATTTCTTCTCTAACTCAATGGTCTCTTGAGAGTGTGTTGTTTAATTTCCACATATTTATGGATGTTCTAATTTTTCCTCTGCCATTGATTTTTATTTTCAATACATTGTGGTCAGGAAAGATGATTTAAATCATTTTAAAGTAATTAATATTTGTTTCACAGCACAACATATGGTCTATCCTGAAGAAAATTCCAGGTACACTTGAGAAGAATCAATATTCCACAATTGTTGGGTTGAATGTTCTGTATATGTCTATTAGATCCAATTTTTTTTTTTTTTTTTTTTAGTGTTACGGGAATCCTCTATTTCCTGACTGATCTCCTATCTGGTTTTTCTATCCATTATTGAAAGTGTAGTATTGTAGTTTCCTCCTGTTATTGTTTTGCTATTTCTATCTCCAGTTATGTCAATGTTTGCCTCATATATTTAGAAGCTCTGATTTTTGGTGCATATATAATTCTAATTGTTATATCTTCTTGGTCAGTTACCACTTTTACCAATACATAATGTCATTATACCAGTTTTTGACTGGAAGTCTATTTTGTCTGATATTATTATAGTCACTTTTGCTCTCTTGATTACCATTTTCATGGAATGTCTTTTCCCAACCTTTACTTTCAACCAATGTGTGTCCTTAGACCTAAAATGAGTCCCTGTAGATAGCATACTGTTAGATCCTGGTTTTGTATCCATTCGTCCAATCTGTATCTTTTGTTTGAGTATTTTAATCTATTTACATTTAAAGTAGTTAGGGAGGAACTTAATATTGCCATTTCGATCATTGTTTTCTTTATGTCTTAAAGTTTTTTGTTGTTCATTTGCTCCTTTATTGCCTTCATTTGTGTTCAGTTGATTTTTAAATAGTGACATACTTTGATTTCCTTCTCATTTCCAATTGTGTATATTACAGATATTTTCTTTGTAGTTTCCATAAGGATTACATAAACTATCTTAAAGCTATAATGATCTATTTTCAACTGATAACAACTTAATTTCATTTGCATACAAACTCTAAAATTCTTTATAAATTCACTTCTTTTATGCTATTGTTTTCACAAATTATATCTTTATATATTTGTTCCAGTTAGCATAGATTTATAGTTACTTTTATACCTTTCTTCTTTTAAACCCTATAGAAGAATTAAAAGAGGGGCAGGTGAGTGGCTCAGTTAAGCGTCTGACTTCAGCTCAGGTCATATCTCACCATTTGTGAGTTCGAGCCCCACATCCAGCACTGTGCTGACAGCTCAGAGCCTGGAGCCTGCTTCAGATTCTGTGTCTCCCTCTCTCTCTGCCCCTCCCCAACCCATACTCTGTCTCTCTCTCCCTCTCTCAAAAATAAACATTTAAAAGCAAAAAACAAAAAAGAGGAGTTACAAACCAAAATTATAGTACATTAAAAAAATGTATATATATTTACCTTTACCTGAGAATTTTATGTTTTCATATAGCTTTAAAATACTATTTAGAATATTTTCATTTCTACTTGATGAAATACTGTTAACATTTCTTAAGGCGGGTCTAGTGAAAATAAACTCCCTCAGCTTTTATTTATCTGGGAAAGTCTTATTGTATCCTTTTTTTTTTTTTTTTGAAACTCATTTGCCAGATATAGTGTCCTTGGTTAACAGTTTTTTGTTTGCTTGTTTGTTTGTTTTGAGCATTTTAAAATAGATCATATAATTACCTACTAACCTGCAAGATTTCTATTGATAATATTATAGAGGCTTCCTCATATATGACAAATCACTTTATCTTTTTTTGCTTTCAATATTCTTTTTCTTTGATCTTCAACACTTTGGTTATAATTTTTTGCAGTGTGGGTTTCAGTGTGGATTTATCTTATCTAAGGTTCATTGAGCTTATTTATTTGTGTATTTATTTCATCAAATTTGAGAGGGGGTGGTCATTATAATTTCTTCAAATATTCTCACTACCTCTTTCTTTCTTCTCCTTCTGAGATTCCTATAATGAGTATATTGATCTTTTTGTAGATATCCCATAAGGATCTTTGGCTCTGTTCACTTTTCTTTGTTGTTGTTGGGTTTTTGTATGCCCTTTTGAGAATTTCAAATAATTGAATTCAAATTTGATGATACATTCTTCTGCCTATTTTAGTTTGATATTGAATCCTCTAATGAACTTTTCAATTCAGTTATTGTATTTTTTAGCTCCAGAATTCCTGTTGTTTTTTTTAATAATTTCATTTCTTTGTTTATGTTCTCATTTTGCTCGTGGCCTCATTTAGTTGTCTGTGTTCATTAAACACAAACTGTTTTAAAGTCTTTGTCAAGCAAGTCAGAGGCTTTCTGAAGATTTATTTATTTTTCTATGAATGGGCCATGCTTGCCTGTTTCTTTTCATGCTTTGTAATCTTTTGTTGTGATTTGGGTATTTGAAAAATCAGTCATCTCTCCCAGTCTTTACAGACTAACTTTGTGCAGAAAAAGCACTTTACTATTCAGTATGCCCTAAAGATGTATGATTCTCTCAAAGCATTTTTGGAGATGCATTATCCCTCGCCCTGTGCATGTGTTTTTATTTCCTTTCCCTGTATGACTGCTTTAAATGTGTTAATTGTCTTAAGAGTCTCACCCCTGCTTAATTTCTGAAGTGTTTGATTTCTGTTGTATTCCTTTTAACCATGATTTCTTGTGTTCAGGTTAGCTTGGGGTCTGCTGAACTTCTTCGGGTCTAGCACAACATGATGTCTGCAACGGTTTTTAGCAGCCTCCAAACTAATATCCAAACTATGCCACCATTCTAATCAATGCTCAAGTCATCTGAAACAGAAACCAGTCCCTAGGGTATCCCCCCCAAAAGCCAGAACATTACAAGCAAGTTCCAATATTTCCCTTTTGTTCAAAGTAAAAAGCCAGGAAATAGGTAGTCAGTCACTTATCCTGCACTAGAAAGGGAGGGGGGCAAAATGAGCAATATGTCAGAGAATTTACCATTGTTTTTAGTGCAGTGTTTTTCTTAGTTAGGTGTTCACTTGGTTGCTGCAGCTTTTTAGCTTATTTCAGAACTCTTTCAAAGGTATTTTGATCCAGCCATCTGGCCTGGGTGGCTCAGTAGGTTGAGCATCCAACTTCAGCTCACATCATGATCTCACTGTTGGTAGGTTCAAGCCCTGTGTCGTGCTCTGTGCTGAGATGTCAGAGCCTAGAGCCTGCATCAGTTTCTGTGTCTCCCTCTCTCTCTGCCCTTCCCCCACTCATACTCTGTCGGTCTGTCTGTCTCTCTCAAAAATAAATATTAGAAAATTTTTGTTTTAAAGGTATTTTGATCCATTTGTTGTATATTTGATATCTCCATGGGAGAAAGGCCTGGAGCCTCCTAGTTCACCATCTTGCTGACATCATCCCCATATAATTTTTGACAGATGCAATTGAATTTATGTAAACTATGTGTCCAACTATTACAAATAAAACACTGTGTGGAAAGTAAGAATAAGTTTATTTTTAGATGCATTTTAATTTAAAGTGCTGCAAAAAGTGAACAGTTCTCAAACAGCATGCTGTGGAATCCTGTGCTTTCTTGAAAGTTCTCCATGGGAGGGCATAGGAGGCAAAGGAAGCTGTTGACTCCCAATACCATATCCAACCAAAGAAAGTTTTTCTAAATATAGATATTGAGTTTAAGCATAATATAATTTGGAAAAAATATTCAAAGAATATTTAAAGAAGTAGTCTCAATATTTTAGAAAATTTGTACATTTTCCCATAATTATAAAAATTAAGATAACTTGCATTTCTCTTTGTGTAAAGGGAATAATAGTTTTTTTTTTTTTTCAACGTTTTTATTTATTTTTGGGACAGAGAGAGTCAGAGCATGAACGGGGGAGGGGCAGAGAGAGAGGGAGACACAGAATCAGAAATAGGCTCCAGGCTCTGAGCCATCAGCCCAGAGCCCGACGCAGGGCTCGAACTCACGGACCGCGAGATCGTGACCTGGCTGAAGTCGGACGCTTAACCGACTGCGCCACCCAGGCGCCCCAAGGGAATAATAGTTTTTGAATTGTATGAGTTACTGACATTTTTATTCAAGTAGTCAGAAGATAGCCAAAGTCCTAAATTTACTGAACCCAGAAGGAACCCTAATAAGAACTATGCTAGATTGTAAAATCTAGATTGTAGAAATTCAATGAATAAAAATGTTTTTATTCCCAGCTGTAGATTTCTAAATAGCATGGATTTTCAATTATATATAGAAGTTTCAAATAATAATTTGGTGTAATTTGCAGGTGTGATTATAGAGCTATCCACAGGATACTATGGAAATACATAGGAGGAATCCTTAGTTTTTAAAAGGATCAATATCTTCCTGGAGAGGACGACATCTAAAAGGAAGATTAAGTGTTATCTAAGTACAGAAATATGAGAAGAAAGGATGCTTGCCCTTGGTATGCACACAGTGAATGCCAAGGGCAAGCATAAAATAGCATTGAACAGAAACTACCAAAACTTCTATTTTATTAAAGTGTACAGTGTGAGAGAGTGATTGCAGAGAAATTGTTAGGAGCCACATGTGGAAGTTTTTATATGCCATGCTTAGAGGTTTAGGCTTGAAATTATAGGGTTGTAAGAAAGGAAATTACATTTTCTGATTTGTATTTTATATAAAGTGCTCTATCAACATTTTTGGTGGCTGGTTTGAGGATGAAGATTGGAGTCTGAGAGACTGGATAGGAAGCTATTGCATTACACTAGATGAAATAAGATAAAAACCTAACTAGCAAAGTACAGAAAGGGATAAGGAGGCAAATAGGAATAAAAAACATATTGAGGAAGTAAAAATAGAACTTGTGGGAATGTGAGGGAAAATTGGGAGAAGGAATCTGAGCTGTCTTCCAATTTCTAGATTGATTGAACTGAGCAGCATTTTAGACCTTCGAATTCCTGTTCCATAAAATTGTATAATAATGTAAACACAACAAAAGATCAAGTTTCATATGCAAATTTCTTGGGGATTTCCGGAGACATACTCACAGATATGATACAGTTCCCTTTGCTTTGTCTTCTGCAGAAATATATAAAAAACACTGAAGAATTTTTTCTGCAATTTTATGAGTTTTCCTTTAAGTGTTTATCTTATTGAATAAGAAAAGTGAGGTACAGGGCTGCTGCTTATTTGATTCAATCCACTAAATTTATTGAATTGAATGAAAATATCTCATTAATACCTTGAAACATATAGTCACTGTTATTATTTAAATTGTTTTGCATGATAAAGGTATTTAACTTGTTGAGTCCTCTTATTAAATGCTAAAATATGCAGTGTTATGCTGGTGAGAAAAAGGAATTGAGCCAAATTATATTCCAATGACTTTACACAAGAATTCCCAAACGTATAATCCCATGTATAATGCCTTTTTGTTACATCTATGCACTTTGTTACCACCATGGTAAATATGTTACGATTTAATTGGCAATTAGCTTATGGAATTTTATACAGTTCAGCCTTTGTTCTGAGGCTATTATGACTTTATAGGAAAATAATTTTTAAACATACAAATTAAAGTGCAAATACATCTTAGAGAAATAAAATAGTAAGATTATTGAGAGCTCTGCAAGAAACTCTTAAAATGAGAACATTATTTAGCAATAACACAGCAATAACATTTCTAAATTGTCACTACCAAGAAAATATGAACATATTTATAAGTCACAATTTCTATTCAAATTATATATGGTATCTTGGATGCTTATATTCCGAAATGATACTACATCTTGATAATAAAATTATAGTCTCCTATGATAATAACCTCGGTAGTTGATAAATGAATGTTTTTTGGATATGCTTAGTGTAAATTTGTTATTATGTAATAATCATGTGGTGCTGTTAAATAAACAAAACACTAAATCTCATCCTCTACAAATCAGTACTGCCTAAAACATCCACTTATTTACCCCATGTAAAATGGTCTGAATTTTGGTTTTGGTTGCTCAAGATTTGAAGTTTCTGTATACTTAGACTTGCTCTCTAGTTGTTTTTTTTTGTTTTATAAAAAAGGAGTTTCTAGGGGTATCTGGGGGACTCAGTCAGTTAAGTGTCCAGCTTTGGCTCAAGTCATGGTCTCACGGTTCACGAGTTCAAGCCCAGCATCGGACTCTACTGTCAGCACAGAGCCCACTTCAGATCTTCTGTCTCCCTCTCTCTCTCCTTTGTGAGCATGCTTTCTCTCTCAAAAATTAACATTAAAAATATAAAAATAAATAAAAAAGGAGTTTCTAACCTTTATAGAAATATATATCTAATCCTTGTATTTTGGTATATAAGCATACAAGGGAAATATAAATATTTAAAAGTTTAGAACCTATATAACCTAGATGTAGTAAATAATGAATATTGAATTTTATCTAATCTGCATAGGTATGTCTCACTGAGAACCAATCAAAATCTGTTTTTTAAAGAACAGGGGGAAAATGCAATAAGAAAAAGTATATAGTATTTTTAAAGTGTTTGATTAATTTTTTTCTTAAGGTAGAAACAAGTTTGACAACATTTAAAAGAACTGTTGTCAAGATGATGAGCTGAGAACTGGCTCCTAAATTTCTCCTCTTTTTATCCCAAATACCAATAAAGTGTTAAAAAGATGTAGCACTGGAATTGAAACCTAAAGAAGGGTATCTCTCATGTGCCTTACATTTAGAAGACTTTCTGCTAGATATGTGGTGCAAATAAAAAGTTTAAAATGAGAAGGTATACATAGGTTAAAGTTAGATACACAATTCCATTTTCTTAAAAACCTGGGTACATCCTTGAGAGGGAATGAGGGCTTTTTTGCTTGATTTAGTTCTAAGGACTAAGGCCGAAGCAGGAAGGAGATCATGGTACAGACATCCTTCTAGACTGTGTTCAGCTACAACATATCATCAGATTTCAAAAGCAACTCTTCTTAAGCCTTAAGGTTTTAAACAGGTATGAGAAGAGGAAAATTGGAAGGATTCAGGGCTTTTCTTGGAAGACCCAAGACAAAACCTGATGGAATTTGGTATCAGGGCAAAAAAGAGTCCAGAAAAAGCCACATCATGTAGTTGGGGTGTAGATCATGCTCCTGTTAGAAGATACTTTTCCATGGATTTCTCATGTTGTTGCACGCTCAGCACCTTCTGGGCAAAACACATATTAAATAACAAATTTGGAAGATAGAGATGGTGTTTTCTTTTGGAGAGATTTAAAATGTACTTTCCTGACTTGTTCCAGAGTAGTAAAGATAGAACTTTCTTCCTCTCCCCAGACATTTGCTTATATCTCAAGGTAACAAATCTAGAGATGCCTCTCCCCCAACTCCACTGCAGATTTGCTTACATTCTAAGGAACTGAAAATATCTTCCTCCAGAAATCCCATAAAAACTCAGTCTCCCAATTTTAACATTTCTCACCCAAAGCTGGCATATCATCCAGTTCTCATCCCATCATCCTGATGGGTACTGGAACATAGGAATTTGATGCAAGATGCTGCTCTGGCTGCCGGTTTTGCTGCCAGTGATAACTGCCTCTTCCCCTGATCCCAGAGTAATCAACAGATAGAGATGGAGATAGAGACAGGGCTGTATATACATACATACGCGTATGTATGTACTTAAAATATCTATATGCAGGGGCACCTGGGTGGCTCAGTCAGTTAAGCTGCCGACTTCGGCTCAGGTCACGATCTCGCGGTACGTGAGTTTGAGCCCCGCGTCAGGCTCTGTGCTGACAGCTCAGAGCCTGGAGCCAGTTTCAGATTCTGTGTCTCCCTCTCTCTGACCCTCCCCCATTCATGCTCTGTCTCTCTCTGTCTCAAAAATAAATAAACATTAAAAAAAATTTTTTTAAATATCTATATGCAGACCTTTGTAGAACTTGTTAGCTTGCAAGTAGGGTAAAATCTCAGGCCACTCACACAGCTTCTGATTTAATATCTCTCCCCACCACCCCCCACCCCCACCAAAAAAAAAAAAAAACCCACTGCGGTCTAGTAGAACAATTTAAGCAAACACAAACCAGAAGTTAAAAAAAGTTGAGATTTCTACCAGGATCACTCACAAGTCTGAGGTTAATTTTTCTTTTGTTGGGTCTTTGAATTGCTAAGCTAATAACATAAATTTCTAGGAGGAAAATTATAAAATCATTAATATATACATTTTTGAAAATCCATAGAGAACCCACGTGCTCTACAGAAAACACCAAGGCTGGATAGACATGTGCCTGCCAAAAATTTCTCAAAAATAAAAGAAGACTTCAGCATTTACCATAAAGAAGATTTTAGCATTTCTAGAGCATACTTTCCTAAGAAATGTATAAAAGGAATAAATTATGTGCTTCATGTAAAATCTATAAAAAATGAAATTTGTGAGCAAAACATGATAAATATGAGATACAACAAAATACTGAAATAAAAGGATGACCAAATTTCTGCAAAAATTGCAAGATTATGAAAAAATTATAGAATGAAAGAAGCTGAGTGGGAAAATATACCCTGCAGAAAGTTTGAAAGAAAGCAGTTGATTATGAGATTCCCTTCCTCCAATTAAGAGGGAAAAGAGTTTGGAGGAGGAGCCAAGATGGCAGAACAGCATAGAAGTTTTTTGTGTGTCTCACGTCCATGAAATACAGTTAGACCAACATTAAACAATCCTGCACACGTAGAAAACTGATCTGAGGATTAACACAACAATCTGCATAACCTGAACCACAGAATTCAGCAGGTACGTGGTGCAGAGAGGTGAACTTGGGGAGACAGAAGCCACAGAGGGCAGGGAGCCACTTTTGTGTGCAGAGAGAGGATGGAGACTGTGGCGGGGGGGGGGGGGGGGGGGAGAATATGGGAAAAGCACACCCTCCCCAAAAGCACCTGGAGAGAAAGTGGAAAATTGGAAACAGCTGCAGGCCTGAACTAAAAAGGGAGAAAGGAGAAAGGAGAGGATTTAAATTCCATTAAGACTGTAAACAGAGGAAGCACAAAGTCTGAAACCCCGCAGCTCGATACCTGTGGGTGCTCTGGTGGGAAGGGCAAATCCCCAGGAGCAGAGTGGGGTGCCGGAGGTTCTCAGGCCACATGGGGAGAAGCAGTTCCACTGCTGGAAGGACATTTGGTGGAGGCTGTGAGGCCACCTGGGCCCAGCAGACCCCAGGGAACGGCCAGATTCGCTGGTTCTGTAACAAGTCATTGGGTGAAGCCTGGTGCCAGATGTGTATTGTGATTTTCCATAATCCCTGAGGCGCTGCTGCTACTACACTGTCTTGAGAACTTTTTCTGGGGCGGGCTGGCACCTGGCCACAGTCTTTGGGCATTGGCAGCAGCACGGTGCCACAAGTGTTCCTGGGTGCTGTCAGCACCCAGCCATTGCTGGGTGAGACCCACCACAGAGAGGCTGAGCGGGTCAAAGCCGCAGTGCCTCAGAAGTGGGGGGCCAGGGAAGGTAACAGCTTCTGAGACAAAACTCGAGAGGGAGGTGCTGCCTGGGGCTTGGTCACGGACAGTGTGGAAGCAGGGAGTGGATGGAAGCCAAAGATGCAGGACAGTTATGCGATTGTTGATCAGGGAGAACAGACTTCCTATACTAGAGACTGGGTAAATGGGTGATGCCATTTTCACTGCTCCGGTGCCTGTGCATGTGCACCTACAAGTGCCATAACAATCCACCCCAGTAGAAGCGCCATCTAGTGGAGAATGGAGCCGTTAGACTAAGCCCTGCCCAACTGGGCCAGCCTCCCTCTTCAAGAACACAAGTCTCACCTCCTGCTTAGTTTATGGACTATAAAGTGCTTCATAGTTTGACTTTTAAGGGAAAACGAAGTAATTTCAGTTGTATTTCAGTCTGTTAGCCAGTCCAACTATTCAATTTTCTTTCTCTTTTTTTTCTATCTTTAGTTTTTTTTTTTCTTTTTCTTGAATACAGAAAGAGAAAAAATTCATTTTTATTTTCAATTTTTATTAAAAATATTTTTATTTCGGGGTGCCTGGGTGGTTCAGTCGGTTAAGCATCCGACTTCGGCTCAGGTCATGATCTCGCGGTCTGTGAGTTCGAGCCCCGCGTCGGGCTCTGGGCTGACGGCTCAGAGCCTGGAGCCTGTTTCAGATTCTGTGTCTCCCTCTCTCTCTGACCCTCCCCCGTTCATGCTCTGTCTCTCCCTGTCTCAAAAATAAATAAACATTTAAAAAAATATATATATATTTTTATTTCTTTACTTTTTTCTACTATCTTTTTTAATTTTGTGTAATTTTTTTCAAATTCTATTTTACTTCCATCATTTCACTTTAGTCTACTTCAGTGTATTCATTTTTTCAAATTTTCAAACGACTTCCTTTTTTTTTCTCTTTTTCCTGTAATCTATCAAACCACTTTCAACACCCAGACCAAAACACAACTAGGATCTAGCATCATTTATTTGATTGTGTGTGTGTGTGTTTGTTTTTAATTTTTTAATTTTAATATGTTTTTAATTTTAATTTTTTTAATTTTATTTTTTTCTACCTCATCAATACCTTTTCTCCCTTCAAAATGACGAAAAGAAGGCATTTACCCCAAAAGAAAAGGCAGGAAGAAACGATAGCCAGGGATTTAACCAACACAGGTACAAGCAAGATATCTGAAACAGGATTTAGAATCACGATAATAAGAATACTAGCTGGAGTCGAAAATAGATTAGAATCCCTTTCTGCAGAGATAAAAGAAGTAAAAGCTAGTCAGGATGAAATAAAAAATGCTATAACTGAGCTGCAATCCGAACGGATGCTGCAGCAGCAAGGATGGATGAGACAGAACAGAGAATCAGCGATATAGAGGACAAACTTATAGAGAATAACGAAGCAGAAAAAAAGAGGGAGATTAAGGCAAAAAAGCATGATTTAAGAATTAGAGAAATCAGTGACTCATTAAAAAGGAACAACATCAGAATCATAGAGGTCCCAGAAGAGGAAGAGAGAGAAATAGGGGTAGAAGGGTTCTGTGAGCAAATCATAGCGGAAAACTTTCCTAACCTGGGGAAAGACACAGACATCAAAATCCAGGAAGCACAGAGGACTCCCATTTGATTCAACAAAAACCAACCATCAACAGGGCATATCATAGTCAAATTCACAAAATACTCAGGCAAGGAGAGAATCATGAAAGCAGCAAGGGAAAAAAAGTCCTTAACCTACAAGGGAAGACAGATCAGGTTTGCAGCAGACCTATCCACAGAAACTTGGCAGGCGAGAAAGGAGTGGCACGATATATTCAGTGTGCTAAATCAGAAAAATATGCTGCCAAGAATTCTTTATCCAGCAAAGCTGTCATTCAAAATAGGAGGAGAGATTAAAAGTTTCCCAGACAAACAAAAATTAAAGGAGTTTGACCATTAAACCAGCCCTGCAAGAAATTTTAATGGGGACTCTTTGAGGGGAGAAAAGATGAATAAGTAAACAAATAAATAAATACCAAAAGCAACGAAGATTAGAAAGGACCAGAGAACACCACCAGAAACTCCAACTCCAATGAATAAATTTGTATCTTTTAGTACTCACTCTAAACGTCAGTGGACTAAATACTACAATCAAAAGACACGGGGTAAAAGAATGGATAAGAAAACAAGATCCATCTATATGTGTTTACAAGAGACCCACTTTAGACCTAAAGACACCTTCACATTGAAAACAAGGGGATGGAGAACTATCTATCATGCTAACGGTCAACATAAGAAAGCCAGAGTAGCCATACTTACATCAGACAATCTAGACTTTAAAATAAAGACTATATCAAGAGATGCAGAAGGGCATTATATCATAATCAAGGGGTCTATCCACCAAGAAGACCTAACAGTTGTAAACACTTATGCGCCAAATGTGGGAGGACCCAAATATAGAAATCAATTAATTACAAACGTAAAGAAACTCATTGATAGTAATACTATAATAGTAGGAGACTTCAACACCCCACTCACACACAGCAATGGACAGATCATCTAATCAAAAAATCAACAAGAAAACAATGGCTTTGAATGACACAGTGGACCAGATGGACTTAACAGATAAATTCAGAACATTTCATCCTAAAGCAGTGGAATATACATTCTTCTCCAGTGCACATGGAACGTTCTCCAGAATAGACCACATGCTGGGACACAAATCAGCCCTCACCAAATACAAAAAGATAGAGATCATATTGTGCATATTTTCGGACCACAACGCTATGAAATTTGTAATCAACCAGAAGAAAAAAATTTAAAAATTTAAAACTAAAAAAAAATCAGCAAAATAAAGAGTTGCATCAGGTTTACAATTTATGAATTGCTTAAATTGTACCTTTTCAGATGTTTTCCTTTTAGTAAAATTTAAATTACATAAGACTGCTACTGAATGGTCAAAGTTCAAGTTGTTGACAATAAAAACTATTGAATAAATAGTTGTGCCTCTTTACTGCAAGAACTTGGGTTCTGCACTATTTCTGCAATATGAACAACTGCTACATACTTATTCTGAACAAATTTCCTAAAAAATTTTGCAGTTGAAAATCTATGCCAGCATGGAATGGCATTGACCAGAACCAGTGGAGAGCTCAACAGAGGAATATTTTTATCAAGCAGAAAGGGATGCTATTGAAGCAATATACGAGTCTGGTCATATCTAGTTGGAAACATATAATATCTTCAACATCACATACAATTAAGAAAAGTTGTAAAAAAATGCAAGCTACACATCCAGAGAATGTATACTGGAAATGAGAAAATTTCCAATGTCATAGGGTTAAAAGATGACAATAACCTTTTTATAATTATTGACATGATAAAAAGTAAATAAATTTTATCATGATTTATTACCAAAATGGTTAAATACATAATAATAAAGGAAACAAAAGATAGTAGGTAAGGTTTTTCTTGACCATTGTATATTTACTGCATTATGTAATTTTTTTCAAAATTAAATTAATAAGTATTCTTCAAATAACTAAGCTAAGAAAGACCAATATGACTCTACTGTATACTGAATATAAATATTCAAAAAGAAGATACATTTTAATAAAATATTAATATTTGCAGAAGTCTCAAAAATAGAAATTGCAGTGTATTTATTACCGCCAACATTTATATATAGACATAATTATTCCATTTTTTAGAAAAAATGCATTTTAATGTAATTAAAATATTAAAAATGCTTTTTAGTGGAATTAAAAAGTATTAATTGTATTCCTTTATGGTAGTATAGTATTCATTTTATTTTTCAAATTTTGTGTGTATTGGCAATTTATTTTTTTATTAAATTTTGTATTTTAATTCCAGTATACTTAATAGGCAATGTTAAATCAGTTTCAGGTGTACAAAATACTACTTCAACAACTCTATACAATACACAGTGATTATCATGATAAGGGCAGTTTTTTTAATTTACTTTTTTATTTTTTAAATTAATTAATTTATTTATTTATTTATTTATTATGTGAAATTTATTGTCAAATTGGTTTCCATACAACACACAGTACTCATCGCAACAGGTGCCCTCCTCAATGCGCATCACCCACTTTCCCCTCCCTCCCACCCCCCTTCAACCCTCAGTTTATTCTCAGTTTTTAAGAGTCTCTTATGGTTTGGCTCCCTCCCTCTCTGACTTTTGTTTTCTTCCTTTCACCTCCCCCATTGTCTTCTGTTAAGTTTCTCAGGATCCACATAAAAATGAAAACATATGGTATCTCTCTTTCTCTGTATGACTTATTTCACTAAGCATAACACTCTCTAGTTCCACCCATATTGCTACAAAAGGCCATATTTCATTCTTTCTCATTGCCAAGTAGTATTCTATTGTATACATAAACCACAACTTCTTTATCCATTCATCAGTTGATGGACATTTAGGCTATTTCCATAATTCGGCTATTGTTGAAAGTGCTGCTATAAACATTGGGGTATACGTGCCCCTATGCATCAGTACTCCTGTATCCCTTGGGTAAATTCCTAGCAGTGCTATTGCTGGCTCATAGGGCAGATCTATTTTTAATTTTTTGAGGAACCTCCACACTGTTTTCCAGAGTGGCTGCACCAGTTTGCATTCCCACCAACAGTGCAAGAGGTTTCTCGTTTTCCACATCCTCTGCAGCATCAATAGTCTCCTGATTTGTTAATTTTAGCCACTCTCACTGGCATGAGGTGGTATCCCAGTGTGGTTTGGTTTGTATTTCCCTGATGAGGAGCGACGTTGAGCATCTTTTCATGTGTCTGTTGGCCATCTGGATGTCTTCTTTAGGGAAGTGTCTATACATGTTTTCTGCCCATTTCTTCACTGGCTTATTTGTTTTTCAGGTGTGGAGTTTGGTGAGCTCTTTATAGATTTTGGATACTGATATGTCATTTGCAAATATCTTTTCCCATTCCATCTATTGCCTTTTAGATTTGTTGATTGTTTTCTTTGAACTGCAGAAGTTTTTTTTTATCTTCATGAGGTCCCAATAGTTCATTTTTGCTTTTAATTCCTTTGCCTTTGGAGATGTGTCAAGTAAGAAATTCCTGTGGCTGAGGTCAGAGAGGTCTTTTCCTGCTTTCTCCTCTAGGGTTTTGATGGTTTCCTGTCTCACATTCAGGTCCTTTATCCATTTTGAGTTTATTTTTGTGAATGGTGTAAGAAAGTGGTCTAGTTTCATCCTTCTGCATGTTGCTTTCCAGTTCTCCCAGCACCATTTGTTAAAGAGACTGTCTTTTTTCCATTGGATATTCTTTCCTGCTTTGTCAAAGATGAGTTGGCCATACATTGGTGGGTCTAGTTCTGGGGTTTCTATTCTATTCCATTGGTCTATGTGTCTGTTTTTGTGCCAATACCATGCTGTCTTGATGATGACAGCTTTGTAGTAGAGGCTAAAGTCTGGGATTGTGATGCCTCCTGCTTTGGTCTTCTTCTTCAAAATTACTTTGGCTATTTGGGGCCTTTTGTGGTTCCATACAAATTTTAGGATTGCTTGTTCTAGTTTCGAGAAGAATGCTGGTGCAATTTTGATTGGGATTGCATTGAATGTGTAGATAGCTTTGGGTAGTATTGACATTTTAACAATATTTATTCTTCCAATCCATGAGCACGGAATGGTTTTCCATTTCTTTATATCTTCTTCAATTTCTTTTATAAGCTTTCTATAGTGTTCAGCATACAGCTCTTTTACATCTTAGTTAGGTTTATTCCTAGGTATTTTATGATTCTTGGTGCAATTGTGAATGGGATCAGTTTCTTTATTTGTCTTTCTGTTGCTTCATTATTAACGTATAAGAATGCAACTGATTTCTATTCATTGATTTTGTATCCTGCAACTTTACTGAATTCATGTGTCAGTTCTAGTGGACTTTTGTTGGAGAATATCGGGTTTTCCATGTATAATATTATGTCATCAGCAAAAAGTGAAAGCTGACTTCATCCTTGCCAATTTTGATGCCTTTGATTTCCTTTTGTTGTCTGATTGCTGATGCTAGCACTTCCAACACTATGTTAAGCAACAGCAGTGAGAGTGTACATCCCTGTTGTGTTCCTGATCTCAGGGGGAAAGCACTCAGTTTTTTCCCATTGAGGATGATATTAGCTGTGGGCTTTTCATAAATGGCTTTTATGATGTTTAAGTATGTTCTTCCTATCCTGAGTTTCTCAAGGGCTTTTATTAAGGAAGGATGCTAAATTTTGTCAAATGCTTTTCCTGCATCGATTGACAGGATCATATGGTTCTTATCTTTTCTTTTATTAATGTGATGTATCACGTTGATTGATTTGCAAATGTTGAACCAGCCCTGCATCCCAGGAATGAATCCCACTTGATCATGGTGAATAATTCTTTTTCTATGCTGTTGAAGTCGATTTGCTAGTATCTTGTTGAGAATTTTTGCATCCCTATTCATCAGGGATATTGGCCTGTAGTTCTCTTTTTTTGCTGTGTCTCTGGTCTAGGAATCAAAGTAATGCTGGCTTCATAGAATGATTCTGGCAGTTTTCCTTCCCTTTCTGTTTTTTGGAACAGCTTGTGAAGGATAGATATTATCTCTGCTTTAAATGTCTGGTAGAATTCCCCTGGGAAGCCATCTGGTCCTGGACTCTTATTTGTTGGGAGATTTTTGGTAACTGATTCAATTTCTTCACTGGTTATGTGTCTGTTCAAGCTTTCTATTTCTTCCTGTTTGAGTTTTGGAAGTGTGTGGGTGCTTAGGAATTTGTCCATTTCTTCCAGGTTGTCCAGTTGTTGGCATATAATTTTTCATAGTATTCCCTGATATTTGCTTGTATTTCTGAGGGATTGGTTGTAATAATTCCATTTTAATTCATAATTTTGTCTATTTGGGTCATCTCCCTTTTCTTTTTGAGAAGCCTGGCTAGAGATTTATCAATTTTGTTTATTTTTTCAAAAAACCAACTCTTGTTTCATTGATCTGTTCTACAGTTTTTTTAGATTCTATATTGTTTATTTCTGATCTGATCTTTATTATTTCTCTTCTTCTGCTGGGTTTGGGGTGTCTTTGCTGTTCTGCTTCTATTTCTTTTAGGTGTGCTGTTAGATTTTTTATTTGGGATTTTTCTTGTTTCTTGAGATAGGCCTGGATGGCAATGTGTTTTCCTCTCAGGACTGCCTTCACTGCATCCCAAAGCATTTGGATTGTTGTATTTTCATTTTCATTCGTTTCCATACATTTTTAAATTTTTTCTCTAATTGCCTGATTGACCTATTCATTCTTCAGTAGGGTGTCCTTTAATCTCCATGCTTTTGGAGGTTTTCCACACTTTTTCCTGTGGTTGATTTCAAGTTTCATAGCATTGTGGTCTGAAAGTGTGCATGGTATGGTCTCAATTCTTTTATACTTATGAAGGGCTGTTTTGTGACCCAGTATGTGATCTATCTTGGAGAATGTTCCATGTGCACTCGAGAAGAAAGTATATTCTGTTGCTTTGGGATGCAGAGTTCTAAATATATCTGTCAATTCCGTCTGATCTAATGTATCATTCAGGGTCGTTGTTTCTTTATTGATCCTGTGTCTAGATGATCTATCCATTGTTGTAAGTGGGGTATTGAAGTCCCCTACAATTACCACATTCTTATCAATAAGGTTGCTTACGCTTGTGATTAATTGTTTTATATATTTGGGGGCTCCCATATTCAGCGCATAGACATTTATAATTGTTAGCTCTTCCTGAATAATGGACCCTTAATTATTCTATAATGCCCTTCTTCATCTCTTGTTACAGCCTTTAATTTAAAGTCTAGTTTGTCTGATATAAGTATGGCTACTCCAGCTTTCTTATGACTTCCACTAGCATGATGGATAGTTCTCCATCCCCTCACTTTCAATCTGAAGGTGTCCTCAGGTCTCAAATGAGTCTCTTGTAGACAACAAATAGATGGGTCTTGTTTTTTTATCCATTCTGATACCCTGTGTCTTTTGGTTGGAGCATTTAGCCCATTTACATTCAGTATTATTATTGTAAGATATGGGTTTAGAGTCGTTGTGATGTCTGTAGGTTTCATGCTTGTAGTGATGTCTCTGGTACTTTGTGGTCCTTGCAACATTTCACTCACAGAATCCTCGTTAGGATCTCTTGTAGGGCTGGTTTAGTGGTGATGAATTCCTTCAGTTTTTGTTTGTTTGAGAAGACCTTCATCTCTCCTTCTATTCTGAAGGACAGACTTGCTGGATAAAGGATTCTCGGCTGCATATTTTTTCTGTTCATCACATTGAAGATTTCCTGCCATTGCTTTCTGGCCTACCAAGTTTCAGTAGATAGATCTGTCACTAGTCTTATCGGTCTCCCTTTATATGTTAGAGCACGTTGATCCCTAGCTGCTTTCAGAATTATCTCTTTATCCTT
Source organism: Leopardus geoffroyi (assembly GCF_018350155.1). Classification (NCBI taxonomy): domain Eukaryota; kingdom Metazoa; phylum Chordata; class Mammalia; order Carnivora; family Felidae; genus Leopardus; species Leopardus geoffroyi. The sequence continues at coordinate 22,955,446 of NC_059327.1, read as the reverse complement.
GTATTTTGCCAGTTTCACTATGATATGTTGCACAGAAGATCGATTCAAGTTATGTCTGAAGGGAGTTATCTGTGCATCTTGGATTTCAATGCCTTTTTCCTTCCCCAGATCAGGGAAGTTCTCAGCTATGATTCGTTCAAGTACACCTTCAGCCCCTTTCTCTTTTCTTCTTCTGGACTTCCTATGATACGGATATTTTTCCATTTGATTGCATCACTTAGTTCTCTAATTCTCCCCTCATACTCCTGGATTTTTTTTATCTCTCTTTTTTCTCAGCTTCCCCTTTTTTCCATAATTTTATCTTCTAATTCACCTATTCTCTCCTCTGCCTTTTCAATCCTTGCTATGGCCGCCTCCATTTTATTTTGAACCTCATTTATAGCAGTTTTTAGCTCCTCATGACTATTTCTTATTCCCTTGATCTCTGTAGCAATAGATTCTCTGCTGTCCTCTATGCTTTTTTCAAGCCCAGTGATTAATTTTATGACTATTATTCTAAATCTTTGTTCCATTATATTGCTTAAATCGTTTTTGATCAATTTGTTAGCTGCCGCTACTTCCTGGAGTTTCTTTTGAGGAGAATTCTTCCGTTTTGTCATTTTGGGTAGTCCCTGCGGGGCTCCAAACTGCAAGGCCCTTCCCCTGTGCTGTCTGGAGTAACTTGTGTTGGTGGGCGGGGCTGTAGTCAGATCTGATGTCTGCCCCCAGCCCACCACTGGGGCCACAGTAGACTGGTGTGTACCTTCTCTTCCTTTCTCCCTGGGGCAGGACTCCCTGTGGAGTGGTGTTGCCCCTGTCTGGGCTACTTGCACACTGCCAGGCTTGTAGTGCTGCTTCCATGGGATCTGGCCAAGGGTGTATTAGCCAGGGTGGATCCTCAAAGTGCACAGGGGTGGGAGGGGCAGGCTTAGCTTGCTTTGCCATTGGTGGTCCCCTACAGGAGGGGCCCTGCGGCACCAGGAGGAAGGCAGACCTGTCGCGGGATGCATCCACAGAAGCACAGTGTTGGGCATTTGCATGGTGCAAGCAAGTTCGGTGACTGGAACTGGTTCCCTTTGGAATTTTGGCTGGGGGATGGGAGAGGGAAATGGTGCTGGCCAGTGCCTTTGTTCCCCGGCTGAGCTGAGCTCTGCCTTCGGGGGATCAACAACTCTCCCTCTTGGTGTCCTTTTGCCTTCCCCACTCTCTGAGAGCAGAGCTGTTGACTTTTAACATTCCAGATGTTAATTCCCACTGGCCATCAGAACTCACGGAGTCCGGCCCCTCCGCTTTTGCAAGCCAGACTCGGGGGCTCTGCCTTGCCGGGTGGGCTGCCCCTCCACCACCCAGGCTCCCTCCCGCCAGTCTGTGTAGCGTGCGCCGCCTCTCTGCCCTTCCTACCCTCTTCCGTGGGCCTCTCGTTTACGCTTGGCTCCAGAGAGTCTGTTCTGCTAGTCTTCTGGTGGTTTTCTGGATTATTTAGGCCAGATGTGGGTGGAATCTAAGCAATCAGCAGGACGAGATAAGCCCAGAGTCCTCCTATGCCACCATCTTCCATACAGTTTTATGTATTTAATTTACATTCAAATTAGTTAGCATATAGTGCAACAATGATTTCAGGAGTAGATTCCTTAATGTCCCTTACCCATTTAGTCATCCCCCCTCCCAAAACCCCTCCAGTAACCCTCTGTTTGTTCTCCATATTTAAGAGTCTCTTATGTTTTGTCCCCCTCCCGGTTTTTATATTATTTTTGCTTCCCTTCCCTTATGTTCATCTATTTTGTCTCTTAAAGTCCTCACATGAGTGAAGTCATATGATATTTGTCTTTCTCTGACTAATTTCGCTTAGCATAATACCCTCCAATTCCATCCATGTAGTTGCAAATGGAAAGATTTCATTCTTTTTGATTGCCGAATAAGACTCCATTGTGTGTGTGTATATATATATATATATACAAATGTACATATATATATATATATATATATATATATATATACACACACACACACACACACCACATCTTCATCCATTCATCCATTGGGCTCTTTCCATACTTTGGCTATTGTTGATAATGCTGCTATAAACACTGGGGTGCATGTGTCCCTTCAAAACAGCATACCTGTATCCCTTGGATAAATACCTACTAGTGCAATTGGTGGGTCGTAGGGTAGTTCTATTTTTAGTTTTTTGAGGAACCTCCATACTGTTTTCCAGAGTGGCTGCACCAGCTTGCATTGCCACCAACAATGCAAAAGAGATCCTCTTTCTCCACATCCTCACCAACATCTGTTGTTGCCTGAGTTGTTAATGTTAGCCATTCTGACAGGTGTGAGGTTTTGATCTCATTGTGGTTTTGATTTGTATTTCCTTGATGATGAGTGATGTGGAGCATTTTTTCATGTGTCGGTTGGCCATCTGGAGGTCTTCTTTGGAGAGGTGTCTATTCATGTCTTTTGCCCATTTCTTCACTGGGCATTTGTTTTTTGGGTGTTGAGTTTGATAAGTTCTTTCTAGATTTTGGATACTAACCCTTTATCTGATACGTCGTTTGTAAATATCTTCTCCCATTCTGTCGGTTGCCTTTTAGTTTTGCTGATTGCTTCCTTCACTGTGCAGAAGCTTTTTATTTTGATGCGGTCCAAGTAGTTCATTTTTGTGTTTGTTTCCCTTGCCTCTGGAGACGTGTTGAGTAAGAAGTTGTTGCAGCCAATGTCAAAGAGGTTTTTGCCTGCTTTCTCCTGTAGGATTTTGGTAGTTTCCTATCTTACATTTAGGTCTTTCATCCATTTTGAGTTTATTTTTGTGTATGGTGTAAGAAAGTGGTCCAGGTTCATTCTTCAGCATGTCGCTGTCCAGTTTTCCCGGCACCACTTGCTGAAGACTGTCATTATTCCATTGGATATTCTTTCCTGCTTTGTCAAAGATTAGTTGGCCATACGTTTACAGGTCTATTTCTGGCTTCTCTATTCTGTTCCATTGATCTGAGTGTCTATTTTTGTGCCATGATAAGTGTAGTTTTTAATCTCCATCACCTATTTTACTCATCCTCCCACCTACCTCACCTCTGGTAACCATCAGTTTGTTCTCTGTAGTTAAGAGAATGTTTCTTGGTTTGTGTCTTTCCCCCGCCTTTTGCTCACTTGTTTTGTTTCTTAAATTCCACATATGAGTGAAATCATAAGGATTTTGTCCTTCTCTGACTTATTTTGCTTAGCATTATAGTCTCTAGCTCCATCCATGTTGTTGCAAATGGCAAGATTTTGTTATTTTTATGGCTGAATAATATTCCACTGTATATATAGCACATCTTTATCTATTCATCAGTCAATGGACATTTGGGTTCCTTCCCTAACTTGGCTATCGTAAATAATGCTGCAATAAACATAAGGGTGCATGTATCCCTTTGAATTTCTATTTTTATATTTTTTGGTTAAATACCCAGTAGTAAGATTACTGGATCATAAGGTAGTTCTATTTTTAACATTTTGAGGAAACTTCATACTGTTTTCTAGAGTGGTTGCACTAGTTTGTATTCCTGCCAACAGTGCAGGAGCGTTCCTTTGTCTCCATATCTTCACCAACTCTTGTTGTTTCTTGAGTTTTTCATTCTAGCCATTTTGACAGGTGTAAGGTAATAGTTCATTGTAGTTTCGATATGAATTCCCCTGATGATGAGTGATGCTGAACATCTTTTCCTGTGTCTGTTGTCCATATGGATGGGGAAATGTCTCTTCTTTGGAGAAATGTGTCTTCATGTCTTCTGCCCATTTTTTAATTAGATTGTTTGTTTTTTGGATGTTAAGCTGTTTCAGTTCTTTATGTATTTTAGATACTTTTATTGGATATATCATTTATAAATATCTTCTCCAATTGTATAGGTTGCCTTTCACTTTTATTGATTCCCTTTGCTGTGCAGAAGCTTTTTATTTTGTTGAAGTCTCAATAGTTTATGTTTTCTTTTACTTCCCTTGTCTCAGGAGGCATATCTAGAAAAATGTTCCTTTGGCCAATGTCAGAGAAATTACTGCCTGTGCTCTCTGTAGGATTTTTTGGCTTGGGTCTCACATTTAGATCGTTAATCCATTTTGAGTTTATTGTTGTGTATGGTATAAGAAAGTGGTCCAGTTGCACATTTTGCCTGTAGTGGTGCAGTTTTCAGAACACCATTTGTTGAGACTATCTTTTTCCCATTGGATATTTTTTCCACCTTTGTCGAAGATTAATTGATTACTTGTGGATTTATTAGATTAATTGATTACTTGTGACTTTATTTCTGGATTTGCTATTTTGTTCCATTGATCTATGTCTCTATTTTTGTGCCAGTGCATACAGTTTTGATTACTACTGGTGTGCAATATAACTTGAAGTCTGGAATTGTGATGCTTCCAGCTTTGTTTTTATTTTTCAAGGTTTCTTTGATTAGTCAAGGTCTTTTGTGGTTCCATACAGAAGTTAGGATTGTTTGCTCTAACTCTGTGGAAAATTCTTGTAGTATTTTGATAAGGATTGCATTAAATCTATAGAATGCTTTAGGTATTATAGACATTTTAATAATATTTGTTCTTCCAATCCATAAGCATGGATATCTTTTCATTTCTTTGTGTCATCTTCAATTTCTTTCATCAATGTTTTATAGTTTTCAGAATACACATCTTTCACCTCTTGGGTTAAGGTTATTCCTAGATATTTTATTATTTTTGGTGCAATTGTAAATGCAATTATTTTCTTAATTCTTCTTTCTGGTGTCTCATTATCTGTGTAAAAGAATGCAACAGATTTTTGTAGATTGATTTTGTATCCTGCAACTTTACTGAACTCATTTATCACTTCTATTTTTTGTCTGAGTCTCTAGGGTTTTCTATATACAGTATCATGCCATCTACAAATAATGAAAGTTTTACTTGTTCCTTACCAATTTGGATGTCATTTATTTATTTATTTATTTACTTATTTATTTTTGAGGTCTCATTGCTGTGGCTAGAACTTCCAACAGTATGTTAAATAGATTGGTGAGAGTGGACATCCCTGTCTCATTCCTGGCTATCTCAGGTCTTCTCAATTAAGAATATTAGTTGTGTGGTTTTATTATTATTTATTATATGGCCATTATTGTGTTGAGGTATGTTCCCTTTGTCCCTAGTTTGTTGAAAGTTTTTTCATGAATAGATGTTGTACTTTGTCAAATGCTTTTTCTGCATCTATTGATATAATCATATGTTTTTGTTTGAGTTTATTTTTATTTTGAGAGAGGCAGAAAGAGGGTGGGGGTGGAGAGAGAAGAAGAGAGAGAGACTCCAAAGCAGTCTCCACACTGTCAGCACAGAGTCTGACACAGGGCTTGAACCCATGAACAATGAGATCATGACCTGGACTTAAACCAACAGTCAGATGCTTACCTGATTAAGCCACCCAGGCATTCCAGAAATAATCATATGGTTTTTATCCTTTCTCTTATTGATAGGACACATCATGTTAATTTATTTGTGAATACATTTTCATAATATTCTCTGAAAATTGTTTGTATTTCATTTGTAATTTTGTTTACTTGGGTCTTCTCTCTCTCTCTCTGTCTCTCTCTCTCTCTCTCTCTTTTTGATGAATCTGGCTACAAATTTATGAATTTTGTTTCTCTTTTCAAAGAACTAGCTCCTGGTTTCTTTGATCTGTTCTATTATTTTTTTTTATTTTCTATATCATTTATTTCATCTCTAATCTTTATTATTTCATTCCTTCAACTGGTTGTAAGTTTTGTTTGTTTTTTTCTTCTAGCTCCTTTATGTGTAAGGTTTGGTTGTACTTTTGAGATTTTCTTGCTCCTTGAGATAGGCCTACATTGCTATGAACTTCCTTTTTAGAACCACTTTTTCTGCATTCCAAAGATTTTGGAACGTTGTGTTTTCATTGTCATTTGTTTCCATATAATTTTAAATTTCTTCTTTGATTTCTTGGTTGATTCATTCATTACTTAGTAGTATGTTATTTAAAGTCCATGTGGTTGTGCTCAGTCAAGATTTTTTCTTGTGGCTAATTTATAGTTTCACAGCATTGTGGTCAGATACATATTTATTGCCATTTGTTACTTGTTTTGTAGCTGCTTTTCTAGTTTTCTCCTGATCCTTTGTTCTCTTGTTCTCTTTTATAGTTTGCTAGCTTTCTTTAGTGATATACTTGGATTCCTTCATTTATAATCTTTGCATATCTGTTATTGGTTTTTGATTTGTGGTTATCATTACATTTGTATATAACATCTTATGCATATATAGCAATCTTATTAAGTTTATGTTCACTTAAGTTTAAAACCATTCTTTACTACCCTTCCCCCGTGTTTTAGGTATATGGTGTCGTATTTTACATTCTTTTATTTTGTGACTCACTTGACTAATTTCTACAGATGTATGTAGCACTTTTGTGTTTTTTACCTTTCATACTCTCACTTCTCATCTCAAAGAGTCCCCTTTACTATTTCTTGTAGGGTTGGTTTAGAGGTCATAATCTTCTTTATTTTTTTTTTTTTTTGTCTGAGAAACTCTTTATCTCTCCTTCTATTTTGAATAATAGGCTTGCTGAATAGAGTGTTCTTGGCTGCAGATTTTTCCCATTCAGCACTTTGAATGTATCATGTCACTCTCTTCTGGCCTGCAAAGTTTCTGCTGAAACATCTGTTGATATCCTTTTGGGGTTTCCTTTGTGTGTACCTTTTCTTTTCTCTTGCTGCTTTAAATTTTTTTTATTTTTTTATGTTTACTTATTTTTGAGAGAGAGATGGGGGGTGGGGGGTGGGCAAAGAGAGGTTGACATAGAATCCAAAGCAGGATCCAGGTTCCAGGCTGTCAGCACAAAGCCTGACGCAGGGCTCAAACTCACAAACTGTGAGATCATGACCTGAGCCAAATTTGGATGCTTAACTGACTGAGCCACTCAGGTGCTCCAGACTGTTTTCTTTACCACTATCTTTTGTCATTTTAATTACTTGTGTATTGGTATGGACCCCTTTGGGTTGATTTTTTTAGAGTGATCTCCCTGCTTCCTGGATCTGGATTCTTGTTTCCTTCCCCAAAGTAGAGAAGTTTTTACCTATTATTTCTTGAAATATTTTCTGGCCACTTTTCCCTCTATTCTTCTTCTGGGATCTGTTTAATGCAAATGTTATTATGCTTGATGGAATCACTGAGTTTTTAAAGACTATTCTCAACTTTCATGATTTCTTCCATTCCCATTTGCTCAGCTTGATTAATTTCCATTGCTCTGTATTCCAGGTCATTGATTCATTCCTTTGTTTAATCCAGCCTACAATTAATTCCATTAGGTGCATTTTTAATTTCATTTATTGTGTTCTTCATCTCTGATTAGTTTATTTTTTTATCTCTTTGTTAAGGGTCTCACTGATGTCCTGGACTCTTCTTCAAGCCCAATGTGTATGTTTAAACTCTCTATTAGGCACACTATTTATATTCCTTTCACTTAAGTCTCTTGCTGTAGTTTCATTCCATTCTTTCATTCGAGAGCTATTCCTCTGTCTCCTCATTTTGTCTAACTCTCTGCATCTGTTGTGTGTTAGGAAAGTCAGCTATATCTCCTACTCTTGAAGATAATGTCTTAATGAAGAAGAGGTGCTATAGTGCCCTGAATTGCAATGTCTCCTGTTCCTCAGGACTGGGTGCTTCAGGGAGTGCCCTGCTGTTAAGTCCTGGTTTCTTTTAGTCTGGTTCTCTGTGGAGGCTCTCTTTGCCTGGTGTGGGCAGCATTTGGTCCCCAGCCAGGTGGGGCACATTTCAATAGTGCGTGCACTGGTCTGCATGTGAAGTGAAACCTGCCACCCCTCACTATAGGAACTTAGTTCCTGCAAAACGCACGGGTTGGGAGACACAATGTTGCCAGGGTTTGCACTGGTTTTCTGGTGGAGTGGTCCCCCAGCACCTGGGACTGGGAAGGGTGGATCTGCTGAAATGTAAGAGGCAGGACTTGGTGTAAGCAAGTTAGGTAGCAAGTGTGGGCACTGAGCTAGTTCTCATAGGTGGCCGTGTGTTTATGATGGCAGGGAGGAAAATGATAAATGCCAGCTTCTTTGTTCCTTGAAGGGTCTCTCTATGAACTCTGGTTCTCTGGGCCAGGCTCTCAGATGACTAAATCACTCTCCCTCCTGTCTGCCCCCAGTATATTTCAAACTGTTGCTTCCACACTGTTTCTCTGTGGGCTGTGTCATTCTGTCTCTTCAAGGGTTGGGACTCAGCTTCCCAACACCCTCTGGGCTTTCCCAGAGCTGAGCCTGACAGTAAAATGTGGAAGAAGAATACACAATAGTATGAATACCAGGAGGTAAGGATCATTGAGTATCATCTTAGAGGCCTTCTATCACATGGTAGATGTTGACAAATTATGTGCTTTGGCTTTCAAATATCCTAAGCGTGTCACTGATTTCTGTTATTGGAATAATTACTAATTTTTGTTACTTTTATTTTTCATTTCCTATTCCATGTTTCTGTTTTCCAGCTTGTGACTGGAAATGGCAAAATTAGTTTGTTTAGTTAGCAAATGAAGAGTAATACATGATATGGGGGTAGTTAGCCTGCAATTCCCTGGATCACTATTACATAGCCTCCTGAAAGTATTCTTTTCTTGGGTACAGAGACATAAAAAACAACCAAAAAGTTCAGGGTTGCAGGGAGAGAAAACAAAAAAGTTCCAATTAGATTATTTCTCATTAAGTGTGAAGTCCCAGTCTCATTTCTATCCCATGTAAAACTGGTGTAGTTAACTTTGCTGCCTTTCCACCTATGACACTTTCAAAAGTAGGTTGAAGAGAAAACTTCAGTATAAGCCAGAGTGGCATGAAGGGCTACTTTTGACAGCAACCAAAAGCAATACACACACACACACACACACACACACATATATATATACATACGTATATACGTATATATATATACACATATGTATATTCTGAACTCTCCAAAATATACCCACAAATGCATTGTATGGCTCAAAAGAAAAACCACTTATTGCGTGGGTTATGATTAATTTTCCAATTTAGATACACAAGAAAAAAAGTGTGTTTCTTATACTAAAAGGAACGTATTCTCATGAGTCAAAAATAAGTCAAGAATTCTGACCCCCTTTTCCATTGTTGTATTTCTGAGGTTACAGAGGACAAGTAAAGATAATAGTAAATATGTCTTTTTTAATTCTTCTGTTTGGTTCTCTAATTGAGGATAGGCTAGAGACTCATTTTTTTCTTCTCACATCTCTTTTACTTCAATATATAAAAGTAATTCTAGAAATATGGTGATAGAGCAAAAAGGCATTCTAAAATTAGCACACCTCCAGAGTTAACTTTGAATAGCTGTTGCATTATCAATATTTAATATTTTTGGCTTTATGATGTGTTTTTGATATCAGTTCGGCAATTATGTGTTTAAATGGATTTTATATGTCCTTATTTCTTCTCTTCAACCAGTTTTTTCCTGTTACATGATTGCTTTCTTAATGAACACACAGCATAAACTCTGATTTAATAGCAATAACTATATATCGATCAGGGGTAAGCTCTTGTAAAATATGGTGATAAAATCACAGTTCTGTTTGGTTTCCTGTTCTCTCATAAGGGATGCAGTAACTTTAAATTTTAAACCACTCATTAAGTCCAGTTACAAAAGATGAAACCACCAGTTAATTATTTTTATAGAATTTTGGCAAGGCATTTTGACATGATTTGGCAGACTGTTACCTCTCACAGTAGACATGAATCTCCAGAAACAGAAACAAACAAGGTTCCTGAGAGTGGTAATTACTCAAAGGTACTTGTTGACTAAATGAATTATTTATGGAATTAAGTCACCTAGTTCCTGATAAAGGAGAGTAGTCTCCTCTTGCTTGGAGATCCAAACATTTGGCAGATAGCTTGGGACATAATGCTTATCCTACCCAACATCTGTTCCCAGCATTCCTCATTGCCTACAAGAAAATAACCAAGGTTAGGGCTCAGCACAGCCTCGGCAGGAAAACAGTCTATAGTACAAGAGGAAATACTTATTAAATAAAAGAAATATAGGATCTGGCCAGTAAATACCACAGAATCCTTGGGAGTATATGTCAGATGGCTTTGGACTGGGATGGATGTAGATGACAGGATGGATAAGGGAGAATTTATTAAAATAATTCAGTTTTCAACATTATAGCAAGAATACTTGCAACACTGCCTAACATTGCTGGTGTGGTTTTTTTTAGTTTTAAAAATGAAAATAGGCTCTAGTAAATGAGGTGGAAGTTAGACAATTGCTTTGCTAGAACACTAAGAAGCGGGTCAAAAGTCTCACAGTGGTGGGATTGTGAAAATGGATTTATTATATGAGAATGGGGAATTTTTCCTTGCCTTCTATGTTGCATGGGATGGCCCAGTGGACAGGTGGAGAAAAAAAGTTTATACTGGTAAAGTGAACATTAATTAGCATCTTTGAGAAGCTTGATAAAGGTAGCATTCTGTAGTTGCCAATAGGACATACTGTCATAAACTGAGCTCCCTAGAATTATTGGGAAGATCAGATTCCATAATGACAGAGCCAAGAGGTAGTACTGAAAGTCAAAAACAACTACGTATTTTTTTTTTACTTTTTATTTTTGAATTAACCTTACACATGCAGGAAATTTACAAAAATAGGGCAGAGATACTTTTAATAAATGGCATTGGGACAAGTGGGTAGCCACATGCAAAAAGTGAAATAGAACTCCTACTTTATACCATATACAAGAAGTAACTCAAAAAGAATCATTAATCTAAATGTAATAGCTACAACTAGAAAAAATTTACAGGAAAACATAGAAGTAAATCTATAGGAACTTTAAAGAAATTTAAATATTTTTTCAAAGTCAGAGATAAAAAAAAATAAAAGATTCCTTGAGAGAGAGAAATGGAGGAAGGGGAGAGGGAGGGAGAGAGAAAGGGAGGACAAGAAAAGCCCTGAAGACAGGGGCAGATGCTAAGCGAAATCAGTCAGACAAAGAAAGACAAATAGTGTATGATTTTTATCAGGCCACATGCATTAGTTCCCACTGGCTCATTCCATGTGGCCTCCCACCTCATGTCAACCACTCCGATGCATCTATATCTACCATACTCGGGGCCTTAAATTTTTAGCTGAAGCTGGGGGTCGCTGTGTCTAGGAAGTACTTCCCTACACATAACAATGCAAGCATCTGAAATCCTGTCACTTTTCTTGGATGCTTTCAGAGAATGAGAAACTAGTTCCCACGTCTTGCAGCATCTGTAGAGGGAAATCTCTTTAATTTCAGAGGCCATCCTAAAATCATTTCTATCTCACTCTCCTCAGTGAGTTTAGGTTTTGTAAAAGATACCCTTTTTCAGTCCTGCAAAAATGCCCAAGGCAAAGCTTATGCAAAGAATCTACCTTTGTACAGGGAGAAGGGAAATGAAGCAGTGGAAATACAAACCAGAGTAAGAAATATACAATTTATCCTATTCCACAGACAAACAGGAAGTTCAAACAGAGGTAAATGCTGATTGGAGAATTATCAGATGTTCTAGAAGAGGTGCCTATAACCCAGACTTGGGGAGGTCAGAGGAATTACATGGCAGAAGTGATGTCTCAGCAGAAACCTGAGAGATGAGTAGGAGTTAGCCAGGGAAGGAGAGAGGGATGGGCACCAAGTGTGTTGTCTCTGGGAAAAGAAAAGAGGCATGCTTGAGACATTGGAATGAATTCAATAAAACTACAGATCACAAAATGAGCTGAAGTGTTGAGTGATGAGCTGAAGAGTTCCACATAGGTTAGATTGTTGTAGAAGCTTGTAAGCCATAGTAAAAAGTCTGGTTTTTATCCTATGAACAAAACAAAGTCATTAAAATGTTTTCAGTCCGGGAAAGACAAAATCAGAATTTCATTTCAAAAGATCATTTTAGTTTCCAAGTACACAATTGGGGATGGAGTAAACAATATCAGAAGTGGAAGGACCCATTATAAAACTCTTACAATAAGCCTCAGGAGAAACAATAATAGTGTGACCTTGAGAAGTGGCAAAGGAAATAGAAAAAAGTGGATGTATTCCAATCATATGAGGTGGGACAATTTTTAGATGTGGCAATATTATATTTCATGAAATCTAAAACTCCATTGATTTAAAGTATAGCATTTTGTATAGCACTAGGAAGGAAAAACTTGCCAGTTAATAACATACAATCTAATACCATTGATTGTTAGAAGCACCACAATTTCAGAGATATAAAATGTGGAGGGAAATGTACGTTGTGGAATCGATGAAAGACAGTAGATTGGATGTAGGAAGAGAAGAAGGAGGGAAAGATGTGATGAGACAACTGAATAAGAAATGAATGAATGGGCAACTTAGATAGAAAAGTGAAGATTGGGCAGCAGAGGCCTGAGAAATAATGAACTCAATTTTGAATATGTTGCATTTGAAGTGTCTGTGTGATATTCAAGTGGAAATGTCTAGCATTCAATTTGTTATGTGTGTCTAGAGGTTTTTTTTTTTTAATTTTTAAAAAAAATTTACATCCAAATTAGTTAGCATATAGTGCAACAATGATTTCAGGAGTAGATTCCTTAGTGCCCCTTACCCATTTAGCCCGTCCCCCCTCCCACAACCCCTCCAGTAACCCTCGGTTTGTTCTCCATATTTATGAGTCTCTTCTGTTTGGTCCCCTCCCTGTTTATATATTCTTTTTGTTTCCCTTCCTTTATGTTCATCTGTTTTGTCTCTTAAAGTCCTCAGATGAGTGAAGTCATATGATTTTTGTCTTTCTCTGACTGACTAATTTCGCTTAGCATAATACCCTCCAATTCCATCCATGTAGTTGCAAATCGAAAGATTTCATTCTTTTTGATTGCCGAGTAAGACTCCATTGTGTATATATACCACATCTTCTTTGTCCATTTGTCCATCGATGGACATTTGGGCTCTTTCCATACTTTGGCTATTGTCGATAGTGCTGCTATAAACACTGGGGTGCATGTGTCCCTTCAAAACAGCATACCTGTATCCCTTGGATAAATACCTACTAGTGCAATTGCTGAGTCGTAGGGTAGTTCTATTTTTAGTTTTTTGAGGAACCTCCATACTGTTTTCCAGAGTGGCTGCACCAGCTTGCATTCCCAACAATGCAACAGAGATCCTCTTTCTCCGCATCCTCGCCAACATCTGTTGTTGCCTGAGTTGTTAATGTTAGCCATTCTGACAGGTGTGAGGTTTTGATCTCATTGTAGTTTTGATTTGTATTTCCTTGATGATGAGTGATGTGGAGCATTTTTTCATGTGTCGGTTGGCCATCTGGAGGTCTTCTTTGGAGAAGTGTCTATTCATGTCTTTTGCCCATTTCTTCACTGGGCATTTGTTTTTTGGGTGTTGAGTTTGATAAGTTCTTTCTAGATTTTGGATACTAACCCTTTATCTGATACGTCATTTGCAAATATCTTCTCCCATTCTGTCAGTTGCCTTTTAGTTTTGCTGATTGTCTCCTTCGCTGTGCAGAAGCTTTTTATTTTGATGAGGTCCCAGTAGTTCATTTTTGCTTGTTTCCCATGTGTCTAGAGTTTAAATAGAGGCCTGAACCAGAGATAAAAAGATTTACAAAGTGGACCATTTCCTTACACCATATGCAAAAACAAACTCAAAATGGGTTAAAGAACTAAATGTGGGATCCCAAATCAGATCTCATCCTAAAAGAGAACATGAGCATTAATTTCTTTGTTATCAGCCATAGCTTAGATGCCTCCTAAGGCAAGGGAAACAGAAGCAAAAATAAACTGTTGGGATTATATCAAAATAAAAAACTTTTGCACGACAGAGGGAACCATCAACAGAACAAAAAAGGAACCAACTGAATGGGAGAAGATATTTTTATATGATATATCTGATAAGGGGTTAATGTCCAAAATATATAAATATATAACTCAACACTAAAATAAACAACAATAACAACAGCAACAATCTGATTAAAAAAATTTTCCAAGAAGACATTTTTCCAAAGAAGACGTGCAGATGGGCAACACACACATGAAAAGCTGTTCACCATCACTCATCATCTGGGAAATGCAAATCAAAAGCCCAGTGAGATATCACCTCACACCTATCAGAATGGCCAGAATCAAAAACACAAGTGACAACAAGTCTTGTCAAGAATGTGGAGAAAAAAGAATCCTTGCATGCCATTAGCAGAAATGCAAATTGGGACACTCATGGGGGAAACAATGTGGAGGTTTCTCAAAAAGTTAAAAGTAGGACTATCATATGATTCAGTAATTCCACTACTGGGCATTTAGCCAAAAAAACCAAACACACTAATTTGAAAAGCTATATGCACCCTTACGCTTATAGCAGCATTATTTACAATAGTGTCCATCAGTAGAAAACAGCCCAAGTGTCCATCAGTAGAAAAATGGATAAGGAAGATGTAGCATATGTATATGATGGAATATAATTCAGCCACAAAGAAAGATGAGTCTTGCCGTTTACAACAATATGGATGGACCTAGAGGGTATTATGGTAAGTGAAATAAATCAGACTGAGAAAGACATATATCATATGTTTTTACTCATATGTGGAATCTAAAACAGAACAAAACAAATGAATTTTTTTGAAAATTAAAAAATAAAATACAAAACAAAACAAATGAATAAAGAAATGAAAAGGAGAATCAGACCTATAAATACAGAGAACAAACTGATGGTTACCAGTGGGGAGGGAGATATGGAGATGGGCAAAATGGGTGAAGGAGAGGGGGAGGTATGGAATGAATAAGTCACATAAATAAAAGGCACAGCATAGGGAATATAGTCAATGATATTATAATAGTATTGTATGGTGACAAACGGTAGCTACATTTGTGGTAAGCATAGCATAACATAGAGGTGTTGAATCACTATGTTATATGCCTGAACTAATATAATATTATGAGTCAACTATACTCAAATAAAATATATAAAGCAAAGCTAGATAATGAAAAAAAAATTTGGGAAAATTTCAGAATATGCATGAAAACTAAACTTATATAAGAAATGAGAGAGTGGTCAACAATGTTAAATAATACTAAATGATTAAATAAGATGGAAACTTATTTGTTTCAACTAGATGTTTTTCCAAATCGGCAGACACTGATTGTAGAAGCTGGGGACAAGTTAGATCCTCAGTAATAAAGACAAGATAGTTGAACCCACAAGAAAATAAGGAATTGGCAGAAGAACAAATTTACTAGAGATAATAATGTTGAAAGAAGATACAAAGATGAATAAAGAGAGGAAGACATTAGAAACAAACTTTACATAGTTCACAAATTAACCAAGATGGAGCCTAATGACCATAACAATATCCAAAATCTAACACGTTGCTTTTTTTTTCTTCAGTAAGAATTATGTCTCATTTACTTCTTCAATTTTCTATTTGCAAAAGAAGATTATATAGTCATAAGGAAAACTTATCAATGAAATCTTGTTTACCGATATGTTATGAACTACATTATTTTCCCCCAAAATGCATGGAAAAGCTCCAACCCCCAATGTGACCGTATTTGGAGATGGGGCCTTTAAAGAGATGGGCCCTTAATTAAGGTTAAATGAAGTCATATGGGGGAGCCCTAATCCAATAGGACTGATGTCCCTCTAAAAAAAGGGGAAGAGGAATCAGAAATGCACATGAAAGGCCATGTGCACGGAGGACATAGCAAGAAGATGGCCGCTGGCAAGCCAAAGAGAAAAGCCTTAGGAGAGATCAACCCTGCCACTCTTTGATCTTAGACGTCCAGTCTCCAGAACTGTAAGAAAATAAATCTCTGTTGTTTCAGATGCCCAGCAAGAGAGACGGTGGGAAGGAAGGAGTGTGAGAGGAAGCGAAGGAAGGAGGGAAATTAATGCTGCTAAATTTCCATTCATAGATCACAGTAATGGTCAAACTTCACTAGCTCTTTCCCCTTAAGTTAGACTTTAATATTTAATTAAAACTTGAGTTTCAAATGTTCTGCTATGAGTTTCATTTAAATCGCTTTTATTAATATTTTAAAACCTGGTGTTTAAGCCAAGGAAATTCTAACTAGAATTATTTTAATAAGAAAACCCAAAAATATTCACCTTATTACTTCAAATACTTAGCTTAGATATTGCTAGACATGACTTTTGGCAGAAAAATAGGATTCCTTTTCAAAATATCAAAAAGCGATATATTTTATAATTTCATTGATATAAACTATTCTTACCCTGACATTCCTAAAACTGTCATGGAGCTCACTGGACAACTAACGAGTCATGAATTTTAAGGTTTGATTTTTACTGACTCAGCACCTCTGGTTGGTGTAGCCTATTAACCAGTTTCTGCCCTCCTATCCAAGTTTCAAGTCAATAAATACCTACAACATGTACACAACAAGTTGCAAAAGTTGACTTGGAATCATTAAGAATTTGACACTACATTTAGAGGCATTTATTTTGTATATGACACACTTATAATGCTTATGCTATAAGCACATCAGTTTTAAATGCATGTATTGCTGACCCATTCAGTTGCACAGAATTCTCCATGAAGGGGTATTTCACGTACAGCATAAATATGAGGCATTTACATTTGGATATCTCTCAAATCTGAAATTTATGCCATCTTCACTCCAAATTTCCATATAATGTATTTACATAATGGAATTCTATTTTTGACTGTTTGCCTAAGTGTTGATACTAATCCTTGTCTTAAGAACAGGAACCATTTTGGAAAGAAATCTGTGAATATAAAGTAGACAGTGTTTTTGTTGTGTACCAACATACCTACAGAAAAAAAAGTAAAGCCTTTCCTCCCCTACACTGCACTGTTGAAAAGTTTCACAAAAAATGTTAATTTTACAGGCTCTGCAGCCTGAACACTCATTTCTGTCTTAATATGTGAGAATCACCAGAATACACTGAAAGAGGATGCTACCACTCCTTCAGGATAGATTCTGTACTTCTTTTTTTTTAGGGGTTTGGGAATAACTCAAGGAGTTCCTGGGTAATAGAAAGCTTGAGATAACACATTCACTGGATCAAATCCTAGTAGGTCAAGAATTCGAGAAGGGTGTCATAAGATTAGAAACCGTAGCTTCTCTGGAGAATAGATAGGGTATAGTCTTTAAGTCATGCTCACCATAGGGGCATTCACTTTCCACTGTCCCCTTTCTGTAAAGAGAGCTTTCATACTGTTCTTCCTTTCTGGTCTTATACTCTACTAAACTTTTGCCCACTGCTCAAAAAAAAAAAAAAAAAGTCGTGCTCACCACAAATAATCCTAAGCTGGTGGAAAGGTCAGTTGAAGAGAGAACTGTGGTAAATCGTTCTTGCATCAATCTCACCCTCCGTAGATGGTTTTCACTTTGATGTGGGCACTATTTATCTCCAGAAAACTAAAGAAGCATGAAAACCAAAGAAGCAAATGGAGGATGAATATATTCCCAAAACAATAAGGAACCCAGTCTGGTTCTTCATAGAGTTGTATGAAAGAAGGTGGTGCTTTGGCCTGGCAAAGGCTTGCCCAGGGGGTTTGGCTGGAAAGTGATTTGGGGGCACATCCATAGAGGTCAAGGTGAGTAAAACAAGGAAGAATGTGTCTACAAGTTAGCTACAACTACTGGAGACTCATGGTCAATCCTAAGAAATCTGAGAAACTTTATGAAGTACATGTAATGAGGGAAGTGAAAGGGAAAAGCATGTATCCATCAGTTTCCACGCCCCCCAATTGGTCGAGAGTGGCCTCAGGGGCATCGATTCCCCTGCTCTTCTGGTTTATGCATGCATGAGTGCCGGGTAAGTTTGCTATGGGCATTCTAACAGTGGCATCAAAGGAGTCCCCAGGAGGTATCATGTACTTGCATGTACCTAGGTGATTACTGATCTTCACAAGAGTGTTTGATAAAAGAAAAGTGCTAAGAGGATTTGATGTGTGGCACAAGAGTGGGCCACATTCATGTCATGGATCCACTTGTATCTGCTACTGAGTCAAACTCTTTTGGTGGTGGCCAGCCATAATACCTGAAAATATTAGAGATTGTTGAAGACAGACCCCCTTGCCTAGCTGGTCCCAAATCCATAACTGATATTCGTGACCTTCCTTCTCCATGAAAAGCTCTATATTCCCCTCACTCCTGGCCAATTCAGCTGGTGTAGGGATTCTTGACTGTTACATTGATCCAGACCTCCATCTCCTAGTGGCTTTTATATGCGATGGTTAGTTTTGTGTGTCAACTTGACTAGGCCGTGGGGCACCTAGATATTTGACTGAACATTATTCTGGGTATTTCTGTGAGGGTGTCTTTAGATGAGTTTAATGTTTAAATCAGTAGACTGAGGGGTGCCTGCATAGCTCAGTTGGTTAACCATCCAACTTTGGCTTAGGTCATGATCTTATAGTTTGTGGGTTTGAGCCCTACATCGGGCTCTGTGCTGACAGCTCAGAGCCTGGAGCCTGCTTCAGATTCTGTGTCTCCCTCTCTTTCTTCCCGTCCCCTGTTCATGTTCTGTGTGTGTGTGTGTCTCTCTCTCTCGAAAACAAATAAACATTAAAAAAATAATAAATCAGTAGACTAAGGCAGATTGCCCTCTGTTTGTGGGCCTCATCCAATCAGTTGAAGGCCTCAATAGAACAAAGATCTGGTGCTCCCCTAAATAAGAGAAAATTCCTCCTGCCTTTCAAGCTGGGACATTGACTTTTCTTCCTGCTTTGGACTTAAACTGAAACATCAGCTCTGAGTCTTGAGCCTGCCAGTCTTTGGGCTGAACTACATCTTTGGCTCTCCTAGGTCTCCAGCTTGCTAACTACCGATCTTAGGATTTGTTCTCTGGAGAATCCTGACTATGGCGATATTCTTGCCTTGCCCTTGTCAGTTATGGTAGCTGAATTTCCCATTTACAGTGAACTCCAGACACAGGGCATGCCTTCTAGTGAGATGCTTGTTGTAAGATAACCTGACCTCTCTCCCAAAAGTGATATTTGAAATAGCCTGTTTCCAGTATTCCAAAATCTGTTTTTCTGTAACTTTTACCTACTACTACTTTGATCTATCTGGGGCAACATAGAGTAAGTTCACTTCTTCACCATCCTAACGACTCTAGAAAACCTGAGAATAGAAAGCATGCCTTTCCTTCAAGCTCAAGTTACCTCACATTGCCTCATATAATCTTACGGCTCCCAGTTTTCTCATGTCCCCGTTTGCTTTCCTTTTACGGAGGTCAGTGTGTCTGTGGCCCTTTTAAACAGTGTTGCCCTGAGGTGGGCATAGGACTCAGCTGTAGTCGGATTGATGCAAAACGAAAAGGAACCATACTTGTGTCTGAGAATTCTGTACCACTTTGATTATCTCCATGTGGGACTCACCTATTTATATATTTACCTTCTGGTAATTCCACTCCCTGTATATAGGCATCCTCAATTTTCACTGTACATCCTACACAGATATAAATATGCCTAGGAGTACTTCAGGTCACATCAAACTCTGGCCTCCTGGCTGGGGCATCTTTTCCTAAACTCCTAGCAGTAGTTTGAGGAGTTAGAACATCAACTGATAAGAAGTTGAAAATTTTTAGTGTAAGTCAGCTATCCACCACATAGGTAGACAAACTCCACCTGTACGTAAGGAAAACTGGCTTTGATCCCACTAGCTGAATATTTTTATTCAGAGGCTTTAGAGTCTGTAAGAATAGTTACTTGCACCCAATATTGTTGAGCCAATGAAAACACACTAAAATGACGCTATTTATTCCAACCCTAATATCACAGGCAAGCCCTGTAGGTCAATCAGTCCCCTCTCAGAGTGGGTATGACTTACCACAAATGCCATGCTATCAACCCCTTAGGACTGCCCATTGCGTCATAATGGAATTTCAATTGGATTTCACCGCAACCAATCAAATAAGTTATAAATAAGATCAGAGCACCTCCCTGCTTATAAAGATAGATTCAATTATGGGCAATGGTCTGCGTGTACTAGCTCCAAAGTGAGAAGTATTAATTTGTTCCGATACTTGGGAGGAAAAAAAGAGAGAGAGAGCATACAATGATTTGTTTTATTTTATGTAACTTTTATTTTGGAACAGTTTTAGATTCACAGAAAAATTGCGAAGATAATATAGAGGGTTCACATAAACTGCACAGCCAGACTCCCCTCCCCATTAAAACATCAACATTAGTATGGCACATTTGCCACAATCGGTAAACCCCATTAATATGTTATTAACAATTGAGCCCTTACTTTATTCAGATTGCATTAGTGTTTTCCCAATCCTTTCTCTGTTCCAGGATCTCATTCAGGACATCACGTTCTAGGTAGTTATCATCTCTTCTTAGGCCCCTCTGGGCTGTGATGGTTTGTCAGATTTTTCATGTTTTTTATGACCTTGATGGTTTTGAGTGGTACTAATATGGTGTTTTATAGAGTATCCCTCAGTTGGGATTTATCTGATGTTTTTTCTTATAATTAAATTGGGCTTATGAGTTTGGGAAGGAAGAATACAGGGATGAGTGCCATTCTCATCACATCAAGTGTGCGTGCTATCCAATGACATATCATTATTGAAAAAGACCTTGATCTCTTTTAACCAGACTGAGGGATCAAATTCATCGCTGTTATAAAAGAACCAAGGTTAGGACCGCCTCTGTTTTAAACAATGTGTTAGAACATTTGTAGGTAGCACTTAAGGCATGGGAAGTTAGGCTTCTCCTCACTGAGAGTGGGATATCTGCATAATTTGTAATCCTTCTCTACGTGATACTTCTCTATTCACCCCGTTTGTTCGTATAATTATTAATCTGTATCAGCATGGATCATGACTATTTAGTTTATAAGCAGGATTATAAGCCAATACTACCAATACCATTTTATTGATTTGTTATTTCAGTTTTGGCCTTTGGGAACTATTTCATTTGGCTCCTGTGGCCCTTTGAACTACCCACCTTAATATGTGTGTGCATTTGCTTACGTTCGTTGCTCCAGACTGATCTTGTCTACTTCTTGTTATGGTCCTATGATCAGCAGTTTCTCCAAGGAGCCCTGGTTCCTTTTATTGCAGAATAGTAACAGAGGCCAAGATCATTGTGTTAGGTATGTTCATTGCTACTGGGGTACTATTGCTTCTAGGCTCTCTCAAGAGCAAGAAAATATGTGTATACAGTAGACTCATGTCTATATAAATATCTATTAACATTTATTTACCTAACCATCTTTGTAGACACAGATGCTGTTTAAGTAATAAGGTTTTTAATTAATGAAATATAACTTATTTCATCAAATTATATGAAATTGCAATTTTGTATATCAAAAATGATCATTATCAGCAAGTTCATTTACATAGCTCAATCTAATACATACAGAAAAGAGTATAAAACAAAAAATTTAGTTTCTCAAATATCCATATAACCCCCTCAGCTAAAAGGAAAAAAGAACATTACCAACACATATGTCCCTACCATGGACCCCTTCTCCCTGGAAGTATCTATTCTCCTCATGTTTGTAATGGTTATTTTTTATTCACTTTATCCATAGAGTAAGCTTTAACACCTGAGTATGCATTTCATAAATATATAGTTTTTCCTGTTCTTCCTTTTATGTGAATGAAATCATAGTACATATAACATTTTGTGTCTTGTGAGATACATCATGGGTTACATGGATCTTTAGTTCATTCATTTTCATTGTGTATAATAATTTATGGTATAAATGTACTATAATTTATCCATTTTCCTGTTGGTTGATACTTGGTAATATTGTTCTGAACACAGAGCCAAAGAGCAGCACAATTACACTTTGACTGATCATCAGGTTTCTTGTTATCATAAAACTTCAAATTCATTGCCACTTTAAAAGAAAGAAAATTAGGACTACCTCTGATTTAAACAATCTCTTAAAACACATAATCACTCCAAAAACTTCTGATTATAATTTGGCCTCTCCAGTAATTCTGTCTACAGAGAGAAAATTATATGATCCATTACAAGTATTCCAGTTTCCGTGACACTTGGACTTCTCGTTGTGAATGAAATAAATTGGCAGTATGTTTTTATACACCTGTCTCAGGAGTTTGGTAAATGAGTCCATCTCAGAGAGATGATCTCCTTTTGGTACGTTGATAAAATCAGATATTAAATTGCAGTGGGACCACTTGAGAGGCAAGCAGGGAGCCTTCCACGGACAGATATATACTATCCTTCAATTGTGAACATGAGCAAGCAAGAGCCTAAAACCTATTTGAACTTGTAAAATAGCTAACTCCCATGGTCCCAACTGTGGGAAATCTGTGTAAGACGATTCAACAAAATTCCTGCCAGAAATGTATTAGTGTTTCTTATTTATAAAGATTTTTATAATATTCTATCTTTTAAGAAATTTATTTCTATAATATACTCATTCTCTTTTACCTGTCCTAATTATATGCAATTGTCTGTGACCAAGTTTGTTTAAGAGCACAAAATTCAAAAATAGCATTTTAAGAAAACTGCATTCAAGATTTTAAAGAAAAAAAAACAGATAACTGTATTTCTAAAGTACTGTGTGTGTTCAAAATACCTTCAGGGGGTTGCATTTAATTCAGAGAAAAGTAGGTCAATCCTTCCAAGATCAATTTATAATCAAATAGCTACTCTGTACTCTTATAATATTTATTTTATAGCTCTTTCATTAATGTCATTCTATATTTCTCTACCAAACGAAACTACATGACTTTTATGTTAACCACTGTTAACATTTTTCATTTCTTGTATGGATTTGTGTTGTTAGAACAAAAGCAAAAACAATTTACCTTTGAAATAAATTGTACAGGAGGCTTTAATTTTAATCCTGCCTAAATGTGCTTTGATTATTTTTACAACAAATTCCGGGAAATAAAAGAGTAGAAATCTATTTCTTTAGTCCCCTTTTCTCACATTAGTCTCTTCCAATGCATGGATCTTACAGATGTGAAAAAAAAAAAAAAAAAAAAAGCTTTATGAACCCTACCAGATACGCTTAATATACTTCAAATGTTTAGTCAGTTTCTGGGGTAATTGTATTCTCCTGTTAGAAGACATCCAAATAGGAATGAAGGCTGAGAAATGGGGTAGCATGGCTCCAGCGTCGCTGGCATTCACCATATATCGCCATCTTCTGGGAAGATTAGGTACTGCAATGGTGTACAGGCCCGCAAGCAAATAGCTTAGTGCCGACGGAAGGATGTGGGAAAAACAGCAAGGATTAAATTTGAAAATATCAAATTTAATCAATGAATTCCATAATTATAACAATTTATGTAAAATTCTAAATACCGTCTTTTAAAAATTATATGCAATGGTCATTTAAAAGCAAAAACATTTTATTGTACTTTACATGAAAATCATTCTATGCCTATTTTTCAGTCACCAGGTAGTGCCCAGTATAGTTTCCATTAAATAGTAAGTATTCAAAAATTATTTGTAAAGTGATTGAATGAATGAATGAATGGTAGCCCCTATATCCAAGAAGTCATTTATTAGTGTATTTCTTATGGCACAAAATTATTTTTGTAAAGTGCAATTTGAATGAAAAGCATTAGCTAATTTTTTTTTTTAATTTTTTTTTTTCAACGTTTATTTATTTTTGGGACAGAGGGAGACAGAGCATGAACGGGGGAGGAGCAGAGAGAGAGGGAGACACAGAATCGGAAACAGGCTCCAGGCTCTGAGCCATCAGCCCAGAGCCCGACGCAGGGCTCGAACTCACGGACCGCGAGATCGTGACCTGGCTGAAGTCGGACGCTTAACCGACTGCGCCACCCAGGCGCCCCAAGCATTAGCTAATTGAAACCACTCTGAATTTCTTCTATGGTACTCTGTAGACTAGTTTTGAAGCATATCCATATAAAATTAATATTACCAGAAATGCAATGGAATTTCATTAATATTTTAACATTATGAAACACTTTGAAATGATTAAAAGATTTCCATGAAGTAAAAATGATGCAGATTCGTGAAACTGTGTCATTGATTGAAGTGTTGATTTGAATTATGTCCGTGCACAAGGACCTTTATACAAACTCAGAAAATATTAATGATTCACTTATAAGTTTATAACTTTGACACTATTATAGACTAGAATATAGAGAATAAACTATCTGACATATATGACGTTAGATTTTTAAAATTTTTTTTTTTTTTCAACGTTTATTTATTTTTGGGACAGAGAGAGACAGAGCATGAACGGGGGAGGGGCAGAGAGAGAGGGAGACACAGAATCGGAAACAGGCTCCAGGCTCTGAGCCATCAGCCCAGAGCCTGACGCGGGGCTCGAACTCACGGACCGCGAGATCGTGACCTGGCTGAAGTCGGACGCTTAACCGACTGCGCCACCCAGGCGCCCCGACGTTAGATTTTTTTTAAATTTATAATGCTAGTGTTTTCAATTAAAACAAGTTCCATAATTCTTCTCCAAGTGCCACAGTCTTTGTAACCCAGGCTCCTAATATAGGGGCTAGCATGGAGTACACCCTCCATTAGTTATTGAGTTTATTTGAATTTAATTTAGTAAATTAAATGTTCAATGCAAGTAATATGTGGACTATTTATATACCCTTTCGATCAATAAATTATACAAGCTTACCAAAAACAAAAAATATGCATTCATTTGATATATCCAGCAGTCTGCTTAATGCTGCTAAGCAGGAAACATTTAATAAATGCTTATAATTCACAGTCAATGAAGGGAGATTATAAAACATTTTATGAAGTAAATACAGACTGTCATTAAGATAGGGCTAGGTGAGGGGCACCTGGGTGGCTCAGGGCAACTCAGGTCATGATCTCTTCATTGAGTGTGGAGCCTGTTTGGGATTTTCTCTCTTTCCCTTTCTCTCTGCCTCTCCCCTGCTCCTGTGCATGCCCACATGCACACATGCACTCTCTCTCTCTCTCTTAAAATAAATAAATTAAAATTTTTTTTAATTTAAAATAAATTAATTAATTTAAGAAAAAGATGGAACTAGTTGAAATAATGAGCTCACCTTGGAGTAGAGAATACTGTTAATTTTCTAGAAATTTCTCATTTCTCATCTTAGTGTGATACAATGAAGACTAAAACTTAGTTTGATCAAGGTCATGCAACCAGGAAGGTTTAAGATGCAGACCCAAGTCTACCTGATGTCCCCTCCCCTCCCATTCCACCGCCATACAATTCCCACCCCCATCTACTGTATCCCAAGGCCCCACCTTGTCCCACCACACTGCTACCCAATGGTTTTACAATGCTTTAAATTCCTCAAGTTCTACTTCTCAGTCAATGCCTCTTTTTATCTTTATAGTTCCTTCCCTTAGAAAGTAAGTACATGCTAGACATAGGTAATAGATGCTAGGATAGGTGTGGTGTCGGCAAGTCTTTTTTATTTATTTTTATTATTTATTTTTTTACAATTTTTTTAATGTTTACTTTTGAGAGAGAGAAGAGCACAAGTGGGGGAGGAGCAGAGAGAGGGAGACACAGACTCTGAAGCAGGCTCCAGACTCCAAGCTGTCAGCACAGAGTCCCATGCAGGGCTCAAACTCATGAGCCTCGAGATCATGACGCTTAACCGACTGAGCCACCCAGGCACCCCAAGTCTTTTTTTATGTTTTAAAGTTTGTTTATTTATTTTTAGAGAAAGAAAGGGAGCACGCGCACACACATGCATGTGAGTGAGGGTGGGGCAGAGAGAGAGGGAGAGAGAGAATCCCAAGCAGACTCTGTGTGATCATGACCTGAGCTGAGATCAAGAGGCTGACGCTTAACTGACTGAGCCACCAAGGTGTCCCTGTATAGGCAGACCTTACAGTAATAAGGCACCACAAACTTCCTCTTATTCTAGAGATGAAGAACCAGTCTCTTTTTTTGCAAAACATTTGTGGGCTGCTAGAGAAAGAGTCATGCCGTCAAAGGCATCTTTCATTCACCTTCTCACTTCAGCATGGCTATAGCAACCCATCACAATGTACAGTGTTACAAAATAATATTTAAAACTGCCCAGGAGAGTTGATTGATTTACTGGCCAATTCAAACACCCACTACCGTGCACTGAATTGCACCAGCCCTCCTAAATGCATACGTTGAGTCCCTAACTGCTAGTACCTCCGAATGTGACTGTATTTGAAGATAGGGCCTTTAAAGAGGTAATTAAGGTGCAAGGAGTCATAGGGGTGGGCCCTAATCTGACTGGTGTCTTTATAAGAAGAGACATCAGAGACGTGCTCATTCAGGGGGAGCTTAGGTGAGAACACAGAGAGACACCAACCTGGCAACACCTTGAACTTGGGCTCCCAGCCTTCCGAACTATGAGAAAATAAATTTGAATTGTTTAAGCCCCCTGGCCCATGGTG
This sequence comes from Leopardus geoffroyi, assembly GCF_018350155.1. Lineage (NCBI taxonomy): Eukaryota > Metazoa > Chordata > Mammalia > Carnivora > Felidae > Leopardus > Leopardus geoffroyi. Next base: position 22,929,140 of record NC_059327.1, on the reverse strand, counting down.
CTTTGTTACTGCAGCCCTAGAAAACTAATACAACCAGGGACGTTCTACTTTCACCCAAATCTGCCACCTTTTGTTAGAAAGATGATGTAAAATGTACACGTACGTGTAGAAGAGTAGGGTGGTGTTGGTGGGTTTTATTTCTACTGAATCTCTAGAAAGATGCTGATAATGATTAGTATTCATGTTCCATGATCTTCATGTCCTTTATTTATTAAATAGCTAAGAATAACTTACATTAATTTTGTCATAACTTGCTACAAATGAAAGCCTTAAAGACACAGGCATGGTTTTACAAAACTGTCATCCACTGTGAGACATATGATAGACTTATAAAATGTGCCTGCTAGTGATTTGTCTTTCCGTTTCTTGGCAACTGAATGGCTTTTGGAGTGTCAAATGATTAGGTGGAAGGAAATAAGGCTTTGTGAAAGTACAATGAAAGCCAAAGCCATATTGTGGGACGCGGGAAAGACGCATTGATAATTTTGCAGTTATTTAGACGATGCAGATCAAATTCTGCCAAACTAGGCCATGCTCCCGAAATTAATTTCTCCCTTTCCCACACAGCTTTTGAAATGCTCTGATTAAAGTTATGTGTTTTGTTAGTCATTTTCCCTACTTCTCCTTTCATATCAGTATGCTTGGAGTGAGCTCCAAATCTCCAGACAGAGGTGGGGATTGTCTTCTTCCAACCCAGCAGCTCCCGGACCCACACACGCATAAGCGTGTGCGTCCTGAAGACACTCGGTACATGTTAGAGGAAATAACATGATGAAGGTGTTTTGGAATTGTCTCGGTTACCTAGACAAGTCCTATGAGTGTAGATAAAGTGAACTGAGAAAATCAAGCAACTTTGAAATAAAATGATAACATGTGATAAGGACCAGCGGGTAATGAGGAAGTCAAGTTTCTTAGGAAAAGGAGAGAGTCGTGGAGCAATAATTACCTAACCTGAACTGAAGGAATGCCCCCCTAATCCCAATGCTTAATACAAAGCTGAAAACTGTGAACATTTACATCAGATTGGTGGGTTTGTTTCTTGTATCCTGGCAGAAATTTGTTTATTCCTGTATCACTAATGGTGTGAAGTGCTGAATTCTACATATCGTCACTGGTGGGAGAAGAATACAATGAATATGACTCACAAGCAGTGTCATAACGTTAACCGAAGGGGGTGGGAACTTGTGTTTAGTTTGAATCCCAAGGAGAAACCTATCTTATTCTTCAAAAGGAGAGAAATAAAATCTCCTCTTTTGAGATTAAAAAATAAAAAAGAGGGGCGCCTGGGTGGCTCAGTTGGTTGAGTGGCCGACTTCGGCTCAGGTCATGATCTCACAGACTGTGAGTTCGAGCCCCGCGTCGGGCTCTGTGCTGACAGCTCAGAGCCTGGAGCCTGTTTCAGATTCTGTGTCTCCCTCTTTCCGACCCTCCCTCGTTCATGCTCTGTCTCTCTCTGTCTCAAAAATAAATAAACGTTAAAAAATTAAAAATAAATAAATAAATAAAAATAAAAAAGATAAACAGCGAATTATCAGAGTGTAGCTGACACAGGATAGAAACAGGACTGAGTACTCAGATTAGAAAAAGTGCTCTACAGCCGAATAAAAACAAAGCCCTTTTTAGGGGCAACAAATAGAGCAGGAAGCAAGCATTTTGCGGTGCATGACTGGAGGGAAACTAGCCAATTAGAACCCAGAACCTAACAGTGGTTGGAATTTAACAGTGGTGGTTATATTCTCGGAATCTAACAGTGGTGGTTATATTTTTTGCTTGGAATCTAACAGTGGTGGTTATATTCTCAGGATAAACCACACCAAAAATAAATAAATAAATAAATAAATAAATAAATAAATAAATAAATACATACATACATACATACATACATACATACATACACACACACATACTAAGGAAGAAAGAAAATCGCATTTAAATAGTGTTACTCTGGCAAAATGCTGCACAAACTTGAGGCACATCTCCTGTTGTGATGTTATTTTTATCTGTGTCTTTTTAAGTTGGGTCTTCTCAGATGAAGGATTTCCTGCACTGACTTCGCTGACTTGTCTGAGAACACTCTCACACACACCGGTTGATAGCTGGCTTTTTAATAATATCCCATGGAGAGTTCTATGCTACTGTTGCCTTTATACTAACCACCCCACTAAGAAATAGTTACAAGCTCAGAAATGCCCTTGGTCGAGTTCTGCATCCACATTTCATCATAGCCGGGGTTTTTTTTGCCCCCTGGGACAGACTACGTTGTCACACTTCTGAAGCAAACCTCAGTGATGTGTTTTGTCCTCTTGAAGTAGTCCTCTGTCTGAGGTCTCTCAGATCTACGTCTCTGTGGCCAGAGTCCATTTCACTTCTGATCTGCTGCCATTGGCAAGAGCCGTTGCTGCTCTGTCTTCAAACTGCCCTTTATTATAGCAGAGATCTATGGTGAGTTCATTCGTTCGACTAGTATTTGACAGCTTACTGTCTGCTAAGTACCACACTGAGACATTGCACAACGATTACATAAGACCATGTTTCACATATGATGAATTCAGAATTTCAAATTTAAAACTCAGAATGCACAGCCACATAAACACATGTAAGGCCAAGTGGTTCATTCTGCCTGAGGGAGCCAGGTAATGCTTTATGGAGTGCTTAGTCCTTATTCTAGGTCTTAAAGGATGGAAGAGTCTTTTTAAAAAGCTAATTCTGGCATTTAAATGAATGTGGAGGATAAAGTAAGGTGAGGGAGAAAATGGTGTGAAGGAGAGCAGTAGGATCATGGTATATCAACTTGAATTAGACTGAGCTGTGAGTAACAGGCATCGCCAATCAGTAGCTGAGACAAATATATGGAAGTAAGTGGTCCAGGTCATCCAGTATTGGGATTCGGTCCCTCAGAGGCCTCAGGGGCTTACGCTCTTTCTGTCTGGCTGCTTTGCTTTACATGGATGCCATTACCAAGATCACGTCAAGGTCCCACCAAGATGGATGTTTCAGACCCAACAGTATGTTCTCATTCCAGCCAGACCAACGGATAAGTTCAATATTAGCCTCTCGCTTTCTTGAACTCTCTTTTGGTGTTCACTTCTCCCATTCTTCCACAGACAGCCACTCACATTCTGACCGTCACGTTCAAGGTTCTTGTACTGCATCCCATAACCTCCTTTGCATTGCACTCACTGGCCTCCACTGCCCAACTTTGCCATGCACTTCCTCTAAGGCATCACTGGCTCATCCAATTTCTGTAGTCTTAACTATTACTATTCATCCCCTAGAGACCCCAGTAACCTCCTTATTCAGTACAAAAACTCACTGTCAAAAGTTGTAATCATCCCTTGCATACAGCCCCAACTCACTTCCTCTCTGTCAATTTGCCATGCTTCCTTAGCAAAGCCACCACGTTGGGTAAATTCATCTTTCTGCCTTCTCCATTACTGCATCAACACAGCTAAATATAGGTGGGGAGAAAGAGTTACATCAATTCTTCCCGCTTACGATAAATAACAAACTGTAGGCAGGTCCTTGCAAAGCATATATCTACTGTAGTCCTCTAACTCATTTATTCTCCCAGTGTCCTAGGTCCTATTTTATACCTTGTTCTGTGTCCTCAAATCACCATTTCCCCCTGCATCTTCTCTCTCGGCTGATGACCTGACTTCCACCACATTCTCCTACCCATCTGTGCCCGTATCTTCTGTATTCCTGACTGTTCATCTCCTGTCGAAGGCTGCTTCTTCCCTTATTGATTAGACCTCAACCACTCTCTTCCTGGTGAGCAACTCTGCCTTTTCTCGCCTGTGTGATCAGTGTTTCCTTCTACACTGGTTCATTCCCCCAAAGTATTTTCTTGATACTAATTTCCTCATGAGCTACTGACCCAGTCTCTTGGTCACTCTTTCTATAGAGAACCCTTGCCTCTCTACTGCTCCTCGGTTATAGTAGACATGATTGTATACTGACATTGGCTTTTGCTTTGTCTGGAATTCCCTTCCTCCAGGTATACATTAAAAATACTAATTAATTGTGGTTATGTTTTATTGGCTATCTCCCCCAAGTAAAATGTAGGATTGAAAAAGACAGTGATTTTTTTTAAAAACATCCCATGTGCCTGGAATAGTGCCTAGAACATATTTGAAACTCCGTATTTGTTAAACACATTGAATTTAGTTTCAATTTCCCAAGCCCTGGTGTTTTGATGGAATAATCTGCTTATATCAGATGAAACTCTTGATTTTGAATGACAGAGCCTAACTGCAACCAACACAAGCAGCGACGGTTCATTTGTTTGTCTTGTTGTTTTTCTTTGTTTTTCTTTGTTTTGGTCTGGTTTGGTTCATGTAACAAGATGGCCCAGGATTCATAATTCTTACAGAGGCTCATCTGAATCCAGGTCCTCAAAGAAAGACAACAGGGTTTCACCTCTTTTTTTTGGGGGGGGGGGTAGAGTATGAGTAGGGTATGGGCAGAAGGAGAGAGGGACTCTTAAGCAGGCTTCATACTCAGCATGGAACCTGACGTGGAACTTGATCCCACGACCCTGAGCCAAAATCAAGAGTTGGATGCTCAATCGACTGAGCCACCCAGGCCCCCCTCACCTCTGTCTTTTAACGGTATTCTCCTGTCTTTTTGCTTCATTGTCCAAGAGGATCTTTCCCTTGGAGGAGAAATCGGCCCAAGCAGCTTTAGGTTTACATGATCTTTGTGTCCCAGAGATCACAGTGGCATCTCAAAACACGCAGGTGGGCCACTGCTGGGTCAGAGCCAGTCACATTCTGGCAATAATCTGTTAGGCCAGGTCTGGCTCACACGCCCCTCCTGAAGAGCCTGGGAAGGGCTGAGATAGAATCAGAACAAACACGTCAGAGTCATGTGGAAGGCACTGGCTCTCTCTAGAAAGTGGAAGAGATAGGTCATTTCCCTAAAATACAATGCTGAAAGATTTTTAATCTACTCTGGAACTAGAGAAGCCCTGGAAAACATGTATATTTTGTTTCTTTGTTATTTTTTTTAACATGAAATTCAGACCCTGGAAAATCTAACATTAAAAAATTCCCTATCATTATTTGAGCAATACCATTTCAAATTGGCAATGTGCCCATCTGAAATTTCTCCAAAAGTTTTTAAACCAAAAAATGAACATTTTTAAATTTATTTTTTTGTATTTTCAGAAAAATGAGAAGCATAGAAATCTATTTAGCAAAAGATGTAGCTTTTTTCCTTAGTAAAAAAAAAATAAAATAAAATATTTTCCAAAATTTTGTTAAAATTTTATTATAAAAAGTAATTAGGTTACACATGACTTAGTTTAATATCAAGTCCTATATACTCTTGAGGTAGTTTATATATATATATATATATATATATATATATATATATATATACACACACACACATATATATACATATAGGTTAGGTTAGGTTACACATGACTTAGTTTAATATCAAGTCCTATATACTCTTGAGGTAGTGTATATATATATATATATATATATATATATATATACACATATATATATATACACACACACACATATATATACATATATATATATATATATATATCTTTGCCTACATGTAGTACATGAGACTTACATTATCATATTAATAAATAAGATAAAGTTTTAGAAAGCTCAAAGAATAATAATTAGGCTTAAAACTGGGGCGCCTGGGTGGCTCAGTCGGTTAAGCGTCCGACTTCAGGTCAGGTCATGATCTCGCAGTCTGTGGGTTCGAGCCCCAGTTGGGCTCTGTGCTGACAGCTCAGAGCCTGGAGCCTGTTTCAGATTCTGTGTCTCCCTCTTTCTCTGACCCTCCCCTGTTCATGCTCTCTCTCTCTCTCTGTCTCAAAAATAAATAAACGTTAAAAAAAATTTTTTTAATTACTTTAAAGAAATGTGTGTGAATTTTAACAAGTTTTAGAAAATATTTATTCTTTGTACTTAACCATTATATGAGGAAGAGAATAGCATTATTTGTTAAAATAGCATATAATCTAGCTTATTTTCTTATTAGGGATCGTATATATGTATAAAAGAATTGTTTAAAATTAGTGTCACATTATTACCATTCTCTGATTAGCAAAAATATGATTGCATTAGAAGACATTAATTTACCTCTCTATACACAAATATTTTATCTCTAATTAATCAAAGTATTTATCTTAAAATACTTATTAAATGAGTTCTTCCTTAAAATATATAATGATTATAATATAGTAAAGATCATAATTTAGACTCTATAGGGTTATCCTGTTAATTAAAATTCTATCTATGGCACAACATAATTATAACTTTAAAATAGTTTAAGTAACTTTCCCTGCCCTCCAGGTTAAGTGTAAATTATAACTGAATATATGTAAAATAATTATGGGAGAAAATCTAATATGTCACACTGCAAGCAAAAAATACTTTCTTGGAAAGTTGTGTGTAAATTGAACTATATTTAAAAAGATATATAAGGAAAACTTACAATGGGTATCTCTATAAAATTAATTTTTAAGTTTACACTGTCTGTAAAATGAAGGAGTCTTAATTTCTTCTTTTCAATTTCTGAATTTTTAAAAATAAGATATGTGTGAAATAGTGTTGTCTCTCAATCACTGAGCACAGGGCTGATGCTGGACCCACCAAGCTCAGAGAGAAAAGACGTGGTCTAAGCCTGCCTCAGTGATGGCACTTGTAAGCATGAAAACAAGTAGCAAGTGATATTTCCTGATTCTAAAAAATATTCCCAAGCCACCATTTTCCTGGGTTCTTCAGGCCACTTGCCTACCTGTCCTGAATATGTGAAGGCTTGGAGAACTGCCCTTAACATATAGATTTTCTGGAAAAAAAATCAACCATGAAGATAAGGAATAAAATGCCAGGTAGTATCCACATAATTTTTACTATAATTAGCTTTCAGCAAAACATGTCCTTATCCTTTTCTGTCACAGACATAACATTATCTTAGGTACAATGGAAAAACATCAAAATTATTATGTTGAAAACTCTAAAACTTTTTCATTCAGAGTTTGATATACCTTACTCAGAGTACAGATGTAAGTTTGTTTTGTTAAAACTAATTTGTATGCACAAGAAAAAAACAGTAATCTGTATGCATGTAACCATATGCCCTTTCTTAATATTTCTCCCATTTAAATGTAAAGTGTTTTTTAGAGATTTTATTTGGGATTGAACATGTATGTTTGACATTTGTGAGCTTTTAAAATCATAATGTAAATGGTAATGGGCTCCCAATTTTAAAAATTTATTTCAAATAATTACTTGTGAAATGTAGGGTTTACTATTAACACCCTCTTACTTCAAAAAGCCTATTGCTCACGCATTTTTTCTAGCTTTGTTGAAATATAATTAACATAAAATTTTGTGAAAGTTTAAGGTGAACAGCGTGTTGATTTGATACACTTATATATTGTAATATGATTACCACCATAGTATTTGTTACCCTTGTCAGCACTTCTATGTAAGCAATTTTTAAATCAGTGCTGAGGAACATGACCACTGTAGAATGTAAATAGCTGTTGCAGAAAATGAGGTTCTAGTGATCAATCAAGATAGAAAACACAGGACAAAGACATTTCTTTAGAATCGTTCACATGCTAATACATAATAGGAAACTCCAAAAGGGAGGTAAAGAGAATTTTCCCACTTTATCTGCTAAGAATTCCTTTTTTTTTTTTTTTTTTTTTTTTTTTTAAGAAGCATTTGTTTGCGGACCTTGTGTTTCTCCGAAAAGACTTTGGGACTTGTAGGCAGTCAGTAAAAATGCTTTATAACAGCAGGAAGGACAAGGCAGGAATCCTGAGAATACTATCACTGCCACTAGCCACATCTAGAATGTTTTCTGGTAATGCTTGATTTTGATGCAAGGACTATTTAACTATTTAACTTATAATTTGGAACTCTTAGTCCTGATCCACTTTGGATTTTTTTTTCTTTACCTTGGTATCTTTTGATATAATAGTGGTTGCCACATGGTATGTGACGGAGATATTTGCTTAACAAATAACCAGAGTTTGAGCTGAACTCAACCACTTTGTATCCATGTGTTTCTGCACACTTTGTCTGATCTCTTTAAACCTCAGATTATACATTTGTAAAATGGAAATAATAATAATACTGTGTTAGTCTCTGAGGATTGCCATAACAAAATAACACCAACCAAGTGGCTTAAACAATACAAATTTATTTTCTCACAATTCTGGAAGCTATAAATCCAAGATGAAGGTGCACGAGGGTTGGCTTAATTCTGATGCCTCTTTCCTTGGCTTGCAATTGGCAATCTTCTCCCTTTGGCTTCACATGATCGTCTGTGTCCTATGCAGAGAGAAACACCAGTAATATTGGATTAGAGCTTACCTTCTGACTTGATTTTACCTTAATTACCTCTTTAGAAGCCCTATCTCCAAACACAGTCATATGATTTGGAGAGACATATAATTCAACCAGTAACAAGTATTTGCCTCACTGGGTTGCCATATAGGTTTGGTAGCATTTATACAAAATTTAACACAAAGTCTGGAATGTAGCTAGAACATATTAGAAGTTAATTATTTATTTATTTCTATTGGCCTGGACCATCTCCATTTGAAAATGTAGTGTTTTAAGATTTTCGAAGGAATCTTAAGTATTTTTGAAAATAACAAACTGACAATAAATTTCATATATTGAGAAAAAATAAATAAAAAGAAAAAAGAAAATAAAAAAAAGAAAATAAACTGTAGGCAAAAGATATGATAAATGATATAGTTTTGACCATAAAATAGTAGATTTTGAGGAAAAAATTTCCATAAGCTTTGGCAATCCTGAACTCATGCTGAAAATCATCTATAATTTAATTGCAGCATCTTCTTAAAAGTTATTTATAGGGGCGCCTGGGTGGCTCAGTTGGTTGAGCGGCCGACTTCGGCTCAGGTCATGATCTCGCGGTCCGTGAGTTCGAGCCCCGCGTCGGGCTCTGTGCTGACAGCACAGAGCCTGGAGCCTGCTTCAGATTCTGTGTCTCCCTCTCTCTTTGACCCTCCCCCGTTCATGCTCTGTCTCTCTCTGTCTCAAAAATAAATAAACATTAAAAAAAAAAGTTATTTATAAAAGTGCAGTTCCTAGAAAGAGTAGATAGTGTAATCTGCATATGTAAGTCATTCTTTTGCATAATCATTTCAAGTCACATGCTTATATTGGGCCAGATTCATCCAGTTACCAATCACCTATCATAATCAATGGACACATCAAAGAAGAAAATACATTCAATTAACTGGAAATCTGAATCTTTGCAAAGCAGGCACTGGGTTTATTCTCTGAAAGTTATATATGTATGAAATCACCTTAAATAGCAAAGTATAAATACCTGCTAATGAAGAAATTTTTTTTTAAGAATGAAAAGAAAGTTAAAGTAGATCCAGTACCAAGAGGTGAACAGTAGATGAGCATTAACTGAAGATATCTAACTTTTAGCCTAAAAACATATATAATCTGGTGTGCAACGTATGACTGAGCTACATCACATTTTAAGTTTTCCAATTTGAAACATTTTTATGTTTGGAGAGCCTGGGTGGCTCAGTCAGTTGGGCGTCTGACTTCAGCTCAGGTCATGATCTTGTGGTTCACGAGTTCGAGCCCTGCGTCCGGCTTTGTGCTGACAGCTCAGAGCCTGGAGTTTGCTTCAGATTCCATGTCTCTTTCTCTCTCTGCCCCTCCCCAGCTCACGCTCTGTTTCTCTCCCTCTCTCTCTGTCTCTCTCTCTCTCAAAAATAAATAAACATTAAAAAAATTAAAACATTTTTATGTTTTCATGGCTTCTAATTTCCTAATAACTGGTGACTGATTTGACAAACTTGGACATTTAACCACAAAGGAAGATGGGACGCCTGGGTGGCTCAGTCGGTTAAGCTTCCGACTTCAGCTCAGGTCATGATCTCACACTCTGCGAGTTCGAGCCCCGCGTCAGGCTCTGTGCTGACAGCTGAGAGCCTGGATCTTGCTTCAGATTCTGTGTCTCCCTCTCTCTCTGCCCCTCCCCTGCTCATGCTCTGTCTCTCTCTGTCTCAAAAATAAACAAAAACATTTAAAAAATTTTACCCACAAAGGAAGAAATGTTTATTACCAAGTAGAACAGCAAGTCAACCAAGAGCAATGAGCAGCCCTGTAGTCACAAACAGGTTTATTAATGTCAACGATAGATGCTAACCGGACTAATTATTAAATATGTTTAAAGAATTATCACACTTGGGGCATTGTTAAGTATCTGACACACTCAGTCATTAAGTGGCCGACTTCGGCTCGGGTCATGATCTCGCAGCTTGTGGGTTCAAGCCCCATGTTGGGCTCTGTGCTTACAGCTTGGAACCTGGAACCTGCTTCAGATTCTGTCTCCCTTTCTCTCTGCCCTTCCCACACCTGCGTTCTGTCTGTCTGTCTCTCTCTCAAAAATAAATAAATATTAAAATTTTTTTAAATAAAAAAAAGAACCATCACACTTATGCTTGGATGAATAACAATAGAATCTAAACTTTAGAATCGGGCAATTACATATTGTGTTAAATAAACTTATAGACTAAACATTGGGGTCCACTGCCTGACATACAAGGTGCTAATCAGGACTATTACCCAGAGGTTCTAACTAAAGATTTACTTTCTAGCCATTCAAGTCAGAAGTCCACTCTTTTGCTACTAATTGCTTTCTGTTTTCTGACCACATTGCCTTGGTCCTCTTGGATATTGTCTTGCCCTGGGGGATTTCCAAACTGCCATCTCAGTGTTTTCTCTTTTTTTCTATCTACAGCTGCATAATTTTCCCAGTCAGGATCACATGATCTTGTAGAACCAGTGTTGGGCTAGTGAAAGTTTACTGGCTGATTCTTGGGGAGGGGTCCTGATTTGTAGATTTGCTGATTTCTGTGGTGCAATCTGGCAGATTTCCAGCTACCAACATGATGTCAACTGGCTTGCTAAATTCCTGGAAATCGAACAACCGCCTCTCACCAGGCAGTGCAAACTGACTCAGCCATTCTGTACCCAACAAAGGGCAAAATTAGACTTTCGCCCTATTTCTCCAGCAGAAATGATTCAGCTGCTGAAGAATTCCAGAAACAAACTTAGAACCAGAAGGGTCTTTGAAGGTCGCCACTCTGCCTTTCTTATTTTACGGGTGAAGAAATCACCATCCAAAGAGGTTAATCGTTAATGTTCCTTGTACTGTATCTTTATGACTACTGTCTTTATGCCAGGGTGGCTTAGCAGACCGGAGTGTGCTCAAATGTTCTTCCTTCGTGCTACTGGATTAAAGACCAGTCTTTGATTTACAGTTACTTTCACTATTTGCTGAGTTTTGCTGTTTATCACTCAAAATAATAAACTTGTGAAATCTCTATGTTTGCTGTGACTCCACAGGTTATTCTTCTACAGTGCGGTCCCTTTTGTACCCTGTCAGACATATGGTTATCCACCTCTTATTTAAAGTACTCTACCTTTTTCATTAGTGGTCAGCCCTAACCGTGAGAACGTTCTTGTGAAATAAGGGACGGGTAGCAATAACCCAAATGTACAAATGAGAAAGCAGAGGAGAATCCAGTAAGCCCAAGTTCACATGAAAGCCAGCAATATAACTAGAATTAGAACCCTGAATATAAATCTAAGCCAGTAATCTCTCTCCGGTACCATGTAATACCTCACTTGTTCCTGCATATGATTTGGAGAGGATAAGGCAGAGACTGTGCTATGTAGATCGATTCGACAAAATTGACAACTTTTCACAAGTACAAGGCAGTTTTCTATCCACACATATTTGTGTGTTTAACAATAGGCCAAAAACTTAGCTAGGTGCCATACAGTTTGCAAAGATAAAAAAGGCTCTTCCTTTAAAAAAAGAAACTTACAAGCCAGCTGGAGAAAGGACAACTGTATATGAAAAGATAACTGGTAGCAGAAGACTATAAATAATAAATGTCTGTGAATAATACAGGTACAAAGTGTTACTAGGGGTCAAAGGAGAAAATGATCTTAACTTTGGCAGATACAAAATGCCCAGAAGATTTGGAATGAGACTCTTTACGACCTGATCTCAACCTAATTTTCTGGAATTATTATTTCTTTCTTTCCTATACGAAGAGCACAAAACAAACTTGTCATGTTGAAGCGCCTGGCATTTTTCTTCCTCTGGATGTGTACTTGCTCTGTTTCTGACTCTACGAATACATTTGCCACTATTCTTCTATTGTCCCTATTGTAGCAGTTTTCAAAGTTCAGATCCAATGGTGTCTCCTGGCATACTCCGTCCTTATTTAGCCAGCAGAAGTCATTTCCAAACATCTGAAATGCTGTGAAACTTCATAACTTTTTTAGGATAATTTTCTTTTCAACAAAACATCACATTTGCATATACAAATGAATACTTTTCGGGGTACTCGGGTGGCTCAGTCGGTTAAGCATCCGACTTCGGCTCAGGTCATGGTCTCATGGCTTATGAGTTCAAGCCCCACACTGGGCTCTGGGCTGATGGTTCGGAGCCTGGATCCTGCTTCTGATTCTGTGTCTCCCTCTCTCTTTGCCCCTCCCCTGCTCATGTTCAGTCTCTCTTTCTGTCTCTCAAAAATAAGTAAACATTAAAAAAATTAAAAATAAACAACTATCTTTAAAAAACAAAACGAATACTTTTCTACAAAGTAAAATCTACAGAGTCTCTACATATGTATTACAATAAGGTTACCATTGCTTAAAACTTTTTTCCTTTAATTTTTTTTAATGTTTATTCATTTTTTGAGAGGGGGGAAGGGGCAGAGGGAGAGGGAGACACAGAATCCAAAGCAGGCCTCAGGCTCCAAGCTGTCAGCACTGAGCCGGACGCAGGGCTGGAACTCACAAACCGTGAGATCGTGACCTGAGCCGAAGTTGGACGCTTAACCCACTGAGACACCCAGGTGCCTCAAAACTTCTTTCCTTTTAAATTCGACCTTGGAATAGCCATCAGAGCCAATTCTAAAACCAAATAAATTTACTATTCTACTGACTGTTGTCATTTGGTTGTCGTTTCTTTCTTAATCAGTCATTATTTATAGTCGTATCATTACTGTAGAACAATAGTAGACCATATTCTTCCTGGATTTAACTTTATAATTTCAAATGTTATGAATGACACGTAGAAGTTATGACTCATATGAGATGTAGTTTTTTTTAATGTTTGTTTATTTTTGAGAGAGAGAAAGAGTGTGAGTGTCAGTGCAGAGCCCGCGATGCTGGGGCTCAGACTCACAAACAGTGAGATCGTGACCTGAGCCGAAGTGGGACACTTAACTAACAGAGCCACCCAGGTGCCCCAAGATATAATTTTTCTAAGGTAAACACTTGAGAAGCACATGACGTAAGATTACTATGTAGAAGTGAATAACTAAGCTAACAAGCAAACTTACCTGACTGCCCAGCCTCCGTATCTCAATGCAGGGTTGTTTTGTTCTCTACCAACACTCTATATTCATAAATTCCTATGAAGTGATCCTCTTAAAATGATTCTGAAAATAAAGCCTATTCTCTGTGTTAGTTTAAACAGAGTAGAGATCTTTGGATTTTTTTTAAAAAATGGAATATTGAGACGGACAGTGAATCACATCAACGACGTGAATGAGTCTACCAGGTACTTTGTAGGGAAACAGATCAAAGAGATTTGTGAAACTCTTATAGTGAATGCCGCAGCCAGACCAATAAGTACACAACAATTGATAGATAAAGCTTGGAAGGAAGTTGAGTCTGTGAGTTATCTTACTTTGACAGAAGTATTATTCAACAGAATTTTTTTGGTATTTGGTATTTAAATCACTTGATATTTATATATTTATTAACAGTACAAAGGAGTAATTTCCTGGATTTTATGAAGGAAATTACAAATCTAGTTCAGTAGCTCTCAGCCCCTCTACTCCTTTGAGATTACAAGTACGCATCTGAAACAAATATTTGTATAAAAAAAATTTTATACACAATTTTAGGGATTTTACAGATCCCTGAGGATCACCATGGACCCCAAGATATAATTAATCACTAAGCTGTCGCCAAATTTATCACTAAAAATTTATCACTAATTTTTAAGGTTATGTAAGACACAGAATAAATACCTCCAAAATACCAAAGGGCTTGCTCTCTTTTATATTTCCCATCATGCTTCATACATTGCTTGGTAATCATCTGCAGTAAGGAATATTGTAACAACTTTCTATGCCAACATCTTCTGTGTCTAATCGAGATATCTACATGTAATTTCCAGTAAGCTTTATTACTCATATTTAGGTAATATACGTACAAAGTCTGATCCTATCAAATTTGATCATGGCCTATATAGTTACAAGTGGGTAACCCATTATTTTCTTCTCTTTCAAATCCTGAAAACCTCTGATATGAATTCATGACTATAAGATTAAGTGAGACAGAGGCCAGAAGACATGATTAGCAGCATGCTATTTTATCTTAAGTGGTCTTCACCATTTTTTAATCTACTTGACATGCAGTGACAACATATCAAAGTTATTAAGATCAATGGCCTGGTGATTAATGCCAGAGTGCACGTTTGCAATCAGTCTGTGAGGAAGATTGTAGTGAAGCAGGTAGGAAACATCTGGAACATAAATTCGCTAGTGTAGCATTTGTACCATTGAGTATCTAGCATCCGGTTAATGTATGAAAGAGATCATGAATGCAAAAGTGGTTTACACCGCAGTGTGAACTCTGAAAGAATGAATTTTTATCATCATTGCTTTCTCACCAAGTTAGCAGTTTATACTCACATGCATAAGTTGAAACATAGAAATTTGAAAAGGTTTAAATAAACTCTTTAAATGCAAAATGGTGCAGATTCATTTATGGGCTAATCTCATCACTGCAACTCTTACACACAAGAAAAGAATACGACCTGGTTACAATCCCATGAATATAGGCAGTAAAGCCTACGTCTTTGTCAGTAAATAGCTTTCCCATTGCAGTTGTTGGATAAAGATGTCAACACAGAACAGAACATGTAACACTTGCCCAGCTGGTAAATGTTTTTAGAAAGTCTTCTCATGGCTTATTTAGAGGGATTCTTCAGACACAAAAACAATTATGTTTTAAAATCCACAGTGATTTGTTTTAATCGACTGATCAAAGTGCTAGCGATCATGCCCCTTGGTTGTCTGAAATAGTTAAAGTTATAGCACCGGCACATCCAGGTCAAAAAGCCCCGATTTGGACTGAAGTAAATTGGTAGAAACCACTTTTGAAACATGGAGACCCTGAAACAGATTTACATTTCTTTCAAAATAGCCTGGAAAAGAATAATTGGAATTCAGTAAAGAAGATTTTATCACTAGCAAACCCAAAGTACAAATGTGTTTTTGCACTGTAAATATTTCACTGGCTTGAGAATGGAGTAAGCTTCCTTCTTGGGGGAAAAACAAAAAACAAAAAACAAAAAACAGAAGGCAACAATGAAATATTCTTTCCTACAGCTGTTTGTCCTAAGTCTCATAATTAGTAGTGAGATCCTGGCAACATTTTTAAAAATAATTTTCAATCTATATAGATGTTTTAACTTGACATTTGGGTAAATAAAATTTAAAAAAAAAAGAAATTAGAAGTGAGTAAAACTGTATTTATATTCTTATGTAAGTCCACTCTAAAGACTTGTGCCTAGATAAACCTCTCAACCCTTTCTTTTATTTGAAATAGGAAATCATTTGGGGTTTATCCCTGTAGGTTTGAGGATAACTTTTGCCTTGAAGAAATCATCTAAATTCACAGATCTTTTTGAAGACAGTTACTCACTTACTGCTGCTGATAGAATACAAAAGAAAAACAAGAACCTTGAGTTAAAGATTTTCTATAAAAAGAAGATTCACCTCCAAAATTATTACACACATATTCTTGATTAATATTCTACACTATTCTTATTGCAGCAACTGGGAGCAGATCAAAAGAAAGCAAATTTTCCAATGTTGTAAATAGCAGCATCCTCTGATAAACCCATGACCTCACTGGCCACCATATGGTCACTGATGGTAATTTTGCTTTCTTATCCGGAAGCAGTCTCACAATTAAGGACTGAGACAGTTCAACCTGTCCATAAACCTTTCATCTGAGATCCAGTACAGTAGCATCCAGTGCCCACTGGTTCTTCATCCCCTTAAATATCCCACTATCATCCCTTCATTTTTTTCCAAAAGTGAACTCAGCTATTCACCCGCCCCCAAACCCACTCTCCTTACCAATTACTCTAGTTCATCATCACCTCCAACTTCTTCTTCTTCTTCTTCTTTTTAAAGTTTATCCATCCATTTTAAGAGGGGTTGGGGAGGGCAGAGAGAGGGAGAGAGAGAATCCCAAGCAGGCTCCACACTGTCAGCACAGAGCTGGAACACGGGGCTCGAATTCACAAACCACAAGATCATGACCTGAACAAAAATCAGGAATTGGACGCTTAACCCACTGAGCCACCCAGGGACCCCCATAACCTCCAACTTCTTAATATTAATCCTGAAATATTAATTTTATCTTTCATTTCACTAACTTCTCTCTTAATAGCCAAATAACTGTTCGCCCTATGGTCTCTCCTTTCTACAATCCTACAAATAAAATGGCTTCAACCGTCTTACTATTCAAATGGAATTATAGCCCTATGTAGCCACGAATTCTGCTCCGTACAAATCATACACACATCTTAATTTTGAATATCAAATTTGTTTCCTCCAAGCACATACTTATGAAGCTGTATGTGTAAGCAGAGATGTTCTCTCCTTCCAGAACCACTCTGTGGTTCCAGAATCACTCAGAACCAAGTTTACACTATTTAGGAGTAATCTTAATTACTCCTCTATCTGCTCACCTTAAGTCAATACCTAACCCTCTCCCCTAATGTCCCTTAAATTAACCTCTCCTTTCTAAACTCCCTCAACTATGTTAAGTCACCTTCCCTCTTTTCTTTTTGAATAATTGAAATAGACTTCCATCTTCTCTTCCAACTTTTGCTTTATCTCCAGCCTCCTCCAATCCACTCCCCACATTACTGTCAGACTTACTGTTCTACAATATAAATTTGACTGTGTTGTTCTCTTATTGAAGTTCTTCAATAGCTCCTCACTGCCTACATCTGTTTCTAAAAGCATAGGCAAAGATCTGCATCTGAAGAATCTGGAATTCTTGTTAAGAATATAGATATGTAGATCCTACTTCAGACTACTAGTTGTAAATTTCTGAACATTGTTTCTGAAAAAATAATTCTAACAAGAATCCCATTGGCCTTTGGGTTAACGTCTAACTCATATGCTACCATGATCTTATTCCTACTTTCTGACTTCATATCCTCCTGCACCTTCAACCTATACCTTTATTGCAACCTTTAAGAATTGCTTGTATCCAGGGACACCTGGGTGGCTCAGTCTGTTAAGCGTCCAACTTCGGCTTAGGTCATGATCTCACGGTTTGTGAGTTCAAGCCCCGTGTCGCTCTCTGTGCTGACAGCTCAGAGCCTGGAGCCTGCTTCAGAGTCTGTGTCTCCCTCTCTCTCTGCCCCTCCCCTGCTCACGCTCTATCTCTCCCTGTCTTCCAATAATAAATAAATGTTAAAAAAAAAAAAAAAGAAGAAGAATTGCTTGTATCCAGAGGTGCCTGAGTGGCTCAGTCGGTTGAGCGTCTGACTCTTGGTTTCATTTCAGGTCAGGGTCCTAGGGTCATAGGAGTGAGCCACGCATCAGGCTTTATGCTGAGCGTGGAGTCTGTTTAAGATTCTCTCTCTTCCTCTGCCCCTCTCCCCACTCTTCAAAATTAAATTAAATTAAATTAAGAGTGGGAACTCCCACTCTTCAAAATTAAATTAAAATATTTTTTTTTTAAAAGAAAAGAATTGCTTGTGTCCCCTTCAAATGTTACACTCTTTCATACATCTGGATTTTCATACATCTGGATTTTCTCTTGCCTTGGTTAGCCTCTGCCATCTGTTGATATAATAAATATCATCCTTCAAGATCCAGTGAAAGCAACATCTTACCTAAGAACCTTTTACTAACCTCAACCCCCTAGTTCAGTTTGGTAACTTACCTAGTGTCCCTAAAACACTACTTTGCCATTCTCTACTCATAAGTTTGTTTCTTGTAGGGTACCATAAACTTCTTAAGAACTGCTAATATATCTTACTTAGGTTTATATTTTTAGTACTTACCTCAATAAACTGTTAAGTGGATGAATTCAGTAAATAAATGAGGGAGGAAGGGAGGAAGTAGAGAGTGAGTGCATGAGTGACCTAAAAGTATTTGGTAAAAGTGTCCTATCAGAATATCCACGGCACATTCTATTTTATGGGATTTAAATTAAACAGTAAATATCCATTTAATTCAGGACTATTAAACTCATAATTCTTTTTTGATTCTCTCCCCAATTTCTTTTCTCCCATCTGCCAGTCTGGCATAATTACAATTCCTACCTCAGGTTAGTGAAAATTAATTGGCTTGTAAATAATGATAAATTAGTCAATGTTCATAAAATCCTCTCAGGATGAAAAGCACTCTAACCATTACCTCTAAGCATTTTTATTTATTAGAAAATAAATTGATGCATTATCAATATCTAGACCATACCTATGATTTATGCCCTAAATACCATTAAGCTTTTTCTCCATCTAATTCTAAAATTGTCTTTCTTTCATTCTGTTATGTAGAGTCTTACATCACTGTCACTGTGGAAAGACATGATGAAATTAGTAACCATCTACAGAATTTAAACAATGATTTGGATCTTAGAATTTAGAATAGTCAGCATACTCAGACTACCATTCTGACTGTGACCTTCTGGTTTAAATTTTACTCCCAACCTTGGAAGGCCTGAGCCTGGTTAGGATCAAGTAGAAGTATGTTAGAAGTATGGGAAGTATGTTATTTCAAATTCAGGATATCTCATGAGATACACAAATCATAGGTCTTGGCAAACTCAAAACACGATGTTAAGATGCAAACATGGAGTTTAGAGATCTTCTCTCTGAAAAGGACCAGAACATGTTCCAAATAATACCACATCCCAGAATATATGTAACTACACATGACTGTGGAAAGATAGAAACATAAACATATGGCAGAAAGAGAACTGTATAAAGTTGCCAGTTCTATAGTCTATGTGTTTGGTGTTAAAATGTAATTTCACTCATAAAATGGAGGCAGTAGTAAATGGTATTATCTGACTAAGCTTTGTTTCTCTCTCCTCTCCCACCTGTTTGTGTTTAAATTTTAATGACTAACTAAGGTATTAGGAAACAACACATCACTTTAATGTTCACAACTATTATGTCCATTTTACAGATGAGGAAACTGAGCCTTTGAGGGATTTAACTTGTCTAAACACATTAGTGAGTCAGTAGAATGGGTCTCAAACTCAAAAATAGGTTAAATCAATGTTTTTCCTCCCAGCTGCTATACTATGCTTACTTTATGATAAGTTGATAAAAGGCCAGACATACTAATTAGGTCGTATGCCATTAGGGCAACATTAATGGGGAACGGGAATTCTCAATACAACTTGTAAAAATCCTTCAGAGTGTTCCTACCCCAGTTTTCTTGAACAAATTTTTGACTTCTAGAATGAGGGCCAGAGATAGTGCATGAGTGGGGGAGGGGCAGAGAGAGAGAGAGAGAGAGACAGAATGTGAAGTGGGCTCCAGGTTCCGAGCTGTCAGCACACAGTCCAATGCGGGACTCAAACTCAAAGACCATGAGACCATGACCTGAGCTGAAGTCAGACGTTTAACCCACTGAGCCACCCAGGCACCCCTGGAGCCACTTTTAATTAGCATCAGCAGAGGTACTATTGTCTTTGGAGGGCACATTTGATGGTAGCACAAGCATTGCTTCAAAGTTTCCATTCTGGGCTCTATGATGAGATAGGAGGAGAGAAGAAAATGTCTGATGCTGTGGCAAAGCCAGAGAAGTTTTTTCACAAAACACATGTGAGCTATTTCTGGAAAGACCCCAAAATTATCTGGGAAGAATTTATTTTGGAGACAGATGTTCTCATAAAAATGAATGATGCCTGAGCTAGAAAAAATATTGTGACGGTTGTATCATGACTATTTTACTAGAACTATTCTAGTTTATTTATTATTTTGAAGCTTCCTTTTACCTCTAGCATTTTATAATTTTTAGATAGAATATCTCATATTATTAGTGCCTTCTTACTCAAAGCAATCATATTGTTAGGATCACCAAGTCAAACAAAACAAAACAAAACAAGAACAAAAACAACAAAAAAATGGCAGACATCAGGACAATGCTGGACTGCAAACATTCAAAGGATAAACGAACTATTACATTGGTTTTTTCTTTAAGTACTAGTGCTAAACAATAAAATGAAAACATGAGCTATCAATGGGGTGGTTTTTTTCCTACTCTAAGAGACTGGGAAACGTTAAAATGATCAGTTATTCCTTGTGTATAAGAAGTTGTGGAATAAGTGATGTAATTTCACGTCAATGTTTCTACGTGAAATCTGTGAAAATCAAGAATAGGTATTAAGACCATTTGCTGACTCAGTCAGCCCATGATTTTATAATTTCCTCTGAAGAAGGGTGATGTATGGAACATCTCTGTGTGGCCTCTTAGGGCAAGCCAATCCCCAAAAGAGTATTATTCATTCCCTTCAGAGAAAAGAGCTCTTCAGAGCAACACATACAAAGGAGAGAAAGAAGCAGGATTTGACAGAAGGAAAGGTTGAATAGCAATGCAATTGCAAAGAGTTCTTAGTAGATTCTGTGGGGAGAGCTGAAATTCAAATGACCCACCAGAGTTGTCCTGCATCAAAGAAAGGGGTCCGGGACTTTGTACCATGCTTGACTAGTCACTGGTTGCAGACTAACCCTTTCAAGGGGGTGCCACCATGACTGCAACAACATCCTTTCAAAATGACAATTCCAGGAGATGGATTTAGCAGCCAATACTCCTGAAGCTGGGAAATGAGTGAGCTGACCCTGAAGGGCCATCTGAACAGCGCACCACAACATCCGAGGAAACCTAGCTCTTGACCTTCTTGCCTTTGTATCCAGTGTTCCTGCCTGCTCCTTCACCTTGAGCTCCTTGTTTTGACCTTATATACTCTCTAAGGGACTGCTTTGGTCCCATCCTCTGCTTCTTCCTTTTTTGTTGCTATTCTAGATTGCAAGATGTACTTGCCACCTCCAAAAATGAGCTAGAACAATATGACTAGAATTAAAACAAAAAGCATTTATGCAGATTTGTTCGTCCTACCACAAAGTAATTCTTCCACATTCCACTTCATGAAGGATTACACATAATTAAGTTGAGGGCCTGTGACTTTTCTCTCTCTGAATACCCTCTTTCTGTATGCCCTTCGACTTCCCTTTCCTATCCCTCTGCGGCAACAAGACCAGGATTTTGGCTTCTAGGTCTTTGCCAGAGTTTTTACTTCCATGATGACATCCTTATACTATACGTATATCTAAGTTCAATGCCAGGCTTGAGTTGCACCTCTGCCTCTATCTTTCTCCAACTTTCTTGCCTCCTTCAGATTTTTAGCAAACATCATCTCTGTCACTCATTGGGAATTTGATAATATATCTTTGTTTGTGCCTTTTCATACCAACTGTTGTTCATGTTAATAGCCATGAATTTCTTACCCTTTTCTTCATGTACTCAATGCTTGTTATAGTATCTTGACTATGGCAGGGTTTTTTGGAGGAATGATAGATAGATGGATGGATAGATATAGATATAGATATAGATATAGATATAGATATAGATAATTATATTCCCTTGGTCCCATCAGGACCCATCATATTTGTTGTTTTCTGTAAAAGAAATTGATGACTTTTGAGCTTTAAATAATTTTTTCCAAATCTATTAAGACATAATGAGATGTAACATATGTAAGTTTAAGGTGTATAACATGATGGTTTGATACACACATATATTGTGTATTGATTACCACAATAAGTTTCATTAATACCTGCATCACATCAGATTGCCATTTGTGTGTGTGGTGATAACACATAAGGTCTACTGTCTTAGCATCTTTCAAGTATTGTTAACTATAGTAACATGCTGTACCTTAGATACCATGAACTTATTTATTTGATAACTAGAAATCACTGTCACCAACATCTCTCCATTTTCCTCATTCCCAAGCCCCTGGCAACCACCATTCTACTCTCTCTATTTCTATGAGTTCTGCTTTTTAAGATTTTGCATATAAGGAAGAACATGAAGGAAAAGTGGGTGGAGGGATGGGCAAAACAGGTGAAGGGGATTAAGAGGTACAAACTTCCAATATTAAAATAAGTAAGTCATGGAGATGAAAAATGCATCATAGGGCGTATTCTAAAATTTTTTATTTAAATTCTAGTTAGTTATCCCACAGTGAAGTATTGGTTTCAGGAGTAGAAATCAGTGAGTCATCACATACATAAACACCCAGGGCTCATCTCAACAAGTGCCCTCTTTTTTTAAATTTTTAATTTATTTTTGAAAGAGAGACAGAGACAGAGCACAAGCAAGGGAGGGGCAGAGAGAGACACACACATACAGAATCTGAAGCAGGCTCCAGGCTCTTCACTGTCAGCACAGAGACCGGCACGAGACTTGAAGCCATGAATGGTGAGATCATGACCTGAGCCGAAGTCGGACGCTTAATCAACTGAGCCACTCAGGCACCCCAACAATTGCCCTCCTAATACCCATCATCTATCTAGCCCATCCCCTACCCAACTCCCTACATCAACCCTCAGTTTTTTCTCTTCTCTTTAAGAGTCTCTTGTGGTTTATTATCTTCTCTTTTTTCTTCCCCCCGCTCCCATATGTTCATCTGTTTTGTTTTCTAAATTCCATGTATGAGTGAAATCATATAGCATTTATCTCTCTCTGATTGACTTATTTTGCTTAACATAATACACTATAGTTCTATCCATATTGTTGCAAATGGCAAGACTTCATTTTATTTGATGGCTGAGTAATATTCCATTGTATACATATGCCACATCTTCTTTATCCATTTATCATTTGATGGACATTTGGGCTCTTTCCATAGCTTGGCTATTGTTGATAGTGCTACTATAAACATTGGGAGTGTAAATACCCCTTTGAATCTGTATTTTTGTATCCTTTGGGTAAATACCTAGTAGTGCAATCCTGGATTGTAGGGTAGTTCTATTTTTAACTTGTTTGAGGAACCTCCATAACCTCCATACTGTTTTCCAGAGTGGCTGCACCAGCTTGCATTGCCACCAACAATGCAAAAGAGATCCTCTTTCTCCACATCCTCGCCAACATCTGTTGTTGCCTGAGTTGTTAATTTTAGCCATTCTGATAGGTGTGAGGTGGTATCTCATCATTGTTTTGATTTGTGTTACCTTGATGATGCATGATGTTGAACATCTTTTCATGTGTCTGTTAGCCATCTGGATGTCTTCTTTAGAAAGGTGTCTGTTGATGTCTATTGCCCATTTCCTAACTGGATTATTTGGGGGGGGGGGGTGTTGAGTTTGATAAGTTCTTTATAGATTTGGGGTACTAACCCTTTATCCAATATGTCATTTGCAAATATCTTCTCCCATTCCATCAGTTGCCTTGTAGTTTTGTTGATTGTTTCCTTTGCTGTGCAGAAGCTTTTTATCTTGATGAAATCCTAATAGTTCATTTTGCTTTTCCTTTCCTTTGCCTCCAGAGATGTGTCTAGTAAGAAGTTGCTCCAGCTGAGGTCAAAC
This sequence comes from Leopardus geoffroyi, assembly GCF_018350155.1. Lineage (NCBI taxonomy): Eukaryota > Metazoa > Chordata > Mammalia > Carnivora > Felidae > Leopardus > Leopardus geoffroyi. Next base: position 22,905,431 of record NC_059327.1, on the reverse strand, counting down.
AGGTTGCTTCCTGTGTTCTCCTCTAGGATTTTGACAGTTTCCTATCTCACATTATGTCTTTTATCCATTTTGAGTTTATTTTCATGTATGGTATAAGAAAATGGTCTAGTTTTATTTTTTCTGTGTGTTGTTGTCAAGTTTTCCCAACACCATTTGTTGAAGAGACTGTATTTTATCCATTGGATATTCTTTCCTGCTTTGTCAAAGATAAGCTGACCATATAGTTGTAGGTCTATTTCTGGGTTTTCTATTCTGTTCTATTGATCTATATGTCTATTTTTGTGCCAGTATCACACTGTCATGATGCCTGCAGCTTTGTAATATAGCTTGAAGTCTAGAATTGTGATACCTCCAGCTTTGCTTTTCTTTTGCAGGATTACTTTGGCTATCTGGGGTCTTTTGTGGTTTCTTAGAAATTTTAGGATTGGTTATTTTATTTTATTTTTTAATATGAAATTTATTGTCAAATTGGTTTCCACACAACACCCAGTGCTCATCCCAATAGGTGCCCTCCTCAATGCACATCACCCACTTTCCCCTCCCTCCCACCCCCCATCAATCCCCAGTTTATTCTCAGTCTTTAAGAGTCTCTTATGGTTTGCCTCCCTCCCTCTCTAACTTTTTTTTCCCCCTTTCCCTCCCGCATGGTCTTCTGTCAAGTTTCTCAGATCCACATAAGAGTGAAAACATATGGTATCTGTCTTTCTCTGTATGACTTATTTCACATAGCATTACACTCTAGGATGGGTTATTTTAGCTCTGTGAAAAGTATTGGTGGTATTTTATAGAGATTGCATTAAATGTGTAGATTGCTTTGGGTAATATACACATCTTAACAATGTTTGTCTTTCCAATCCATGAGCTTGGAATGTTCTTCTATTTCTTTGTGCCTTCTTCAATTCCTTTCATAAGCATTCTATAGTTTTCAGTGTGCCTTTTACCTCTTTGGTTAGGTTTATTCCTAGGAATCTTGTGGTTTTCGGTGTAGTTCTAAATGGGATCAATTCCTTGATTTCTCTCCCTGCTGTTTCATTATTGGTGTATAGAAATGTAACAGATTTCTGTGTGCTGATTTTATATCCTGCGACTTCGCTGATTTCACGTATTAGTTCTAGCAAAATTTTGGTGGAGTCTTCCAGATTTCTACATAGAGTATCCGTGTCATCTGCAAATAGTGAAAGTTTGACTTCTTCCTTGTTGAATTGGATGCCTTTTATTTCTTTTTGTTTTCTGATTTCTGAGGCTACGACTTCCAGTACTATGTTAAGTAGTAATGGTGAGAGTGGACATCCCTGTCTTGTTCCTGACCACAGAGGAAAATCTCTCATCAGTGTTTACCCCTTGTGGGTGATATCACCTGTAGGTCTTTCATATATGGCCTTTATGATTTTGAGGTATGCTCCATCTATCCCTACTTTGTTAAGCATTTTTACCAAAAATGGATGCTGTATTTTGTCAAATGCTTTTTCTGCATCTATTGAATCATATGGTTCTTATAATTTCTTTTATTAATGTGGTGTATCACGATGATTAACTTGTGGATTTTGAACCATCCCTGCAGCCCAGGAATACACACCACTTGATCATGGTGAAAAATTCTTTTAATATACTGTTGGATTCAATTTGCTAGCATCTCATTGATAATTTTTGCATCCATGTTCACTAGGGGTATTGGCCAGTAATTCTCCTTTAGAGGGAGAATCTCCTTTAGAGGGAGATCTCCTTTAGAGGGAGATCTCCTTAGAGGGGTCTTTTTTCTGGTTTTTGAATCAAGGTAGTTCTTACCTCATAAAAGAACTCTGGAAGTTTTCCTTCCATTTCTAGTTTTTGGAACAGTTTGAGAAAAATAGATATTAACTCTTTAACATTTTTTTAATGATTATTTATTTTTGAGAGACCAAGAAACAGACAGGGCATGAGCAGGGAAGGGGCAGAGAGAGAGAGAGGGAGACACAGAATCTGAAGCAGACTCCAGGCTCTCTGAGCTGTCAGCACAGAACCTGATCCCAGGCTTGAACTCACGAACTGTGAGATCATGACCTGAGCCAAAGTCAGATGCTTAACCAACTGAGCCACCCAGGTGCCCTGATATTAACTCTTTAAATGTCTGGTAGAATTCCTTTTGAAAGACATCTGGCTCTGAGCTTTTGTTTCTTGGGACATTTTTTATTACTCGTTCAATTTCTTTGCTGGTTATGGGTCTGTTCAAATTTTCTATTTCTTCCTGTTTTAGTTTTGGTAGTTTATGAGTTTCTAGGAATTTGTCCATTTCTTCAAGACTGCCTACTTTGTTCACATGTAATTTTCCTAGTATTCTCTTAAAATTGTTTTGTTTCTGTGGTGTTGATTGTGATCTCCTCTTTCATTCATGATTTTATTTATTTGGGTCTTTTCTCTTTTCTTTTTGATAAGTCTGGCTGGAGGGTTATGAATTTTATTAATTCTTTCAAAGAATGAGATCTTAGTTTTGTTGACCTGTTTTACTGTTTTATATGAGTGTGTGTACATGTTGTTCTATATCATTTATTTATGCTCTAATATTTATTATTTCCCTTCTTCTGCTGTCTTTAGGCTTTATCTGCGGTTCCTTTTCTAGCTCCTTTAGGTGTAAGGTTAGTTTATGTATTTGAGGCTTTTCTTGCTTCTTGAGGTAGGCCTATATTGCAAAATACTTCCGACTTAGGACTGCCTCTGCTGCATCCCAAGTGTTTTGTATTGTCGTGTTTTTAATATTCATTTGCTTCCATGTACTTTTTCATTTCCCCTTTAATTTCCTGGTTAACCCATTCATTCTTTACTAGGATGTTCTTTAACCTCCAAGTATTTGAGGGCCTTCCAAATTTTTTTTTCACATGGTTGACTTCAGGTTTCATAGCATTGTACTCTGAAAATATGTATGGTATGATCTCAGTCTTTTTGTACTTGTTGAGGGCTGATTTGTGACCCAGTATGTGATCTATTCTGGAGAATGTGGAGATTCTTAAAAGGCAGTGAGAGAACATGGAGTGTTTGTCTTTGTCCAACTTTTTTCACTTAGCATAACGCCCTCAAGGTCCATCCAAGTTGTAGCGAATGATAAGATTTCCTTCTTATGGCTGAATACTGGTCGTGTGTGTGTGTGTGTGTGTGTGTGTGTGCGCACGCCATGTTCATTGCAGGATTATTCACAATATACAAGACATGGAACAGCAAACCAAGTGTCCATTAGAGGATGAATGGATAAAGAATATGTGATATAAACATGTCTTGTTTATTGTGAATAATGCAGCAATGAACATGGGATTATAGATATCTCTTTGAAATAATTATTTGATTATTTGGAATTAAGTGAAATTGCTGGATTATATGGTAGTTCTATTTTTAGTTTGGTGGAACCTCCATATTGTTTTTTATATTGGCTGTACCAATTTATATTCCCAGCAACAGAGCCCAAATGTTGTCTTTTTCCCACATCCTCACCAACAATTATTCCTTGTCTTTTTGATGAGAGCTATTTTAACAGACATCAAGTGGGACACCAGGATGGCTCAGTCAGTTAAGTGTCCGACTTCGGCTCAGGTCATGATCTCACAGTTTGTGAGTTTGAACGCTGTGTGGGGGTCTGTGCTGACAGCTCAGAGCCTGGAGCCGCTTCGGATTCCGTGTCTCCCTCTCTCTCTGATGCTCCCCCACTTGTGCTCTGTCTCTGTCTCTCAAAAATAAATAAATGTGAAAAAAAATTTTAAGACATGAAGTGATTTCTCACCACAGTGTTGATTTGCATTTTCCTGATAATTAGTGATGTTGAGCATCTTCTCATATATCTGTTGACCATTTGTGTATCTTCTTTAGAAAAAAAAGTCTATTCAAGTCGTTGCCTATTTTTTAGTCAGATTATTTTTTTCTACTATTGACTTGTATAAGTTCCTTATATATTTTGGATATTAACCCCTCATCAGACAGATGGCTTATAAATATTTTCTCCTATTCTTTAGTTGCCTTTTCATTTTGTTAATTCTTTTGCTATGCAGTAACTTTTTAGTTTGACATAGTTCTGCTTATTGATTTTTATTTTTGTTGCTTGCAATTTTGGTGTCATCCAAAAAATTGTTACCAAGACCAATGTCAAGGTGCTTTACCACTGTATATTCTTTTAGGAGCCTTATGATTCCAGGTCTTACATTTAAGTCTTTAATCCATTTTGAGTTATTTTTTGTGAGTGGTGAAAGATAGGGGCCCCGTTTCCAAAAAGTTGGAATATCCAATTTTTCCAACACCATTTACTGAAGAAACTATATTTTTCCCATTGAATATTCTTGGCTGCCTTGACAGATATTAGTTGACTGTACATGCATGGGTTTCTTTCTGGGCTCTTGATCCTGTTTCATCAGTGTGTGTTTCTGTTTTTATGCCAGTACCATGCTGCTTTGATTACTGTAGGTTTTTGATACAGTTTGAAATCAAAAAGTGTGATACCTTTGTTCTTTCTCAGGATTTCTTTGGCTATTTGGAGTCTTTTATAGTTTCACACACATTTTAGGATTGTTTTTTCTATTTCTGTGAAAAAATGTCATAATTTTGATAGGGATTGCATGGAATCTGTAGGTAGCTTTGCCTGTCATGTGCATTTTAATATTAATTATTTTGATATATGAACAGGGCACGTTTATTTGTGCCTTCTTCAATTTCTTTCATCAAAGTCTTATAATTTTTAATGTACATGTCTTTAATCTCCTTAGTTAAACTTATTCCTAGGTATTTTATTGCTTTCAATGCTATTTTCAATGAAATTTTCTTTATTTCTTTTTCAGATTGATTATTGTTAGTGTATAGGAATGCAATTGATTTTTATATGTTAATTTTGTATCCTGCAACTTTACTGAATTTGTTTGTTAGTTCTCATAGTTTTTTGGTGGAGTGTTTAGAATTTTCTATAAATAAGATCACGTCATCTGCAAACAGAAGCAACTTTACTTCTTCCTTTCTCATTTGGATACTTTTTTTTTTCTCCTTTTACTTGCTAAATTGCTCTGACTAGAAGTTCTAGAACTATGTCTAATAGAAGTGGTGAGACTGGGCACCTTTTTCTTTTTCGTGATCTTAAAGGGAAAAATTTCAACCTTTCACCATTGAGGATGATGTTAGCTATGGGTTTGTCATATATGGCTTTTGTTATGTTGAGGTGCATTCCTTTATACCCAATATTTTGAGAGTTTTTATAATGAAAGGATATTGAATTTTGTCAAAAGCTTTTTATGCATAACTGAGATAATCCTGGATACTGTTCCATGTATACTGGAGAAGAATATGTATTCTGGTGCTGTTGGATGGACTGTTCTCTTTATGTCTGTTAGGTCCATTTGGTCTAAGATATTATTGAAAGTGGGGTTTTGAAGTTCCCTGCTATTATTGAATTGTTGCCTATTTCTCCCTTCATATCTGTTAGTATTTAATATATTTAGGTGCTCTGATGTTGGGTGTATATGTATTTATAATTGTTATATCTTTCTAATAAATTGACTTTTTCTTTGTCTCTTGTTAGTTTTTTACTTAAAGTCCATATTGTCTGATAAAAGTATGGCTAGGCTTGCTCAAATTTTGGTTTTCATTTGCATGGAATATCTTTTTCCGTCCCTTCACTTTGAGCTTATGTGTGTCCTTAAAGCTGAAGTGAGTCTCTTATGAGCAGCATATACATGGGTCTTATTTTTAATCTAGTCACCCACTCAGAGCCATTTGATTAGAGAATTTAATCCTTTTACACTTAAAGTAATTATTGGTCAGTAAAGACTTATAGATGCCATCTCATTAATTGTTTCCTAGCTGTTTTGTAGTTTCCTTCTTCCTTTCTTCTTCTTTTTCTGTCTTTCTTCATGAATTAATGATTTTCCATAATGGTATACTTGCCTACTGCAGGTTTAGTGGGGCTGTTCATCTCCCACTTCATCTAGTTTACTTGTCCCTTATTTTAGATTTTGCTCCAATGTCATCTTTCGTAAAGAGACACTCCCTGACCCCATCCAAAGTAACTTTGAACTCACTCAACTATTACATCATAACTCTCCATCTCTTTGCCATGAGGCTTTCTTCTTCGTAGCCCTTTGTCTCCTCATTGTAGTACTCCCAATGTCAATTAGTGTTCATAGTGTATAATAACTACAATAAGTATGTATTGAATGAATGAAATCACTCATTAACTCATATTTTTCAACCATCCTATAGGTGGTGCAATGTTATTTCTAGGTATATACTAAGGAGGACAGTAGTTATAGTCCTTGACTTCATGTAGTTTCAAATCAGGTAACGGAAACAAATGTTAACCAAAAAGCCAAACAAATAAATATGTAAAGCTTATATTTTATTTCTGATATTGCAGCTAGCATCTAGATGATGCTGTAGTGCACCTGTGAATAACTCAGGTTCTTGCCAGTAAACAGAATGCAATTCCAATTATTCAAAGATTTTAAATAAAGGAATATTTACAGAGGTATGGACAGCGCTAAGGCAATGGACAAAGAAACTGAGATGCTCAAAAGTCACCAAGATCGAAAGCCATTGTTACCCTTAGGGATCAAAGATTAAAGAGACAAATATTATTATTGGGACCCAGTAAGTGCTGAAGATATGGAAATGGGCCACACAACAGGTGTGGTAATGAAAAAAAGATGGCAGCCACTTCCAGAGACATAGCCAAATGTGAGTCAAGATCGAGAAGAAATAACCCATTGCCTTTCTTTTCCTCTTCTCTGATCCTCTGCTCATGCATCCTGCTGGCCAAATCCAACTGGAATCCAGGTAGCAAGAGAGCATGGATGATGAAGTTTCCAGGCGTCAACCTTTTGGGGCACAGAGCAAGGCAGGGAGAGGTGAACACTAGATTTTGAGTGTGTGTGTTGAGGGATGGAGGGTTGAAAGGATTTGAGAACAGAAAATAGTCCAGAAGACTTAATAGAACTGAGCAGTATTATGGTAGATATTGATTTGCTTCCCTCCCTATTCTATCACACGGGGGTATAGTGTTAGCATCATGACAAATACCCAATAAAGGGAAAAATTAAGTCAGTTAAGCTTTCACAGTTTTAGTATTATTTTATATTTTTATTCTCATAATTTAAGCATTTGTTGATAATCCTGAGGCATTTTTCTAATTTCCTTTTTCAGACAAAAAGGAAAAAAAATATTTTCTTTTAAACATCAGAAGTTTCTCCTCCCCATAGTATTTCAACGTGATATAATTTACTGATGATTCTGTGGACCATTAGTAAATTCCATGGAAAAAGTAAAAACTTGTCCCCAGATAATCATTATATGGAATGGTTTATTTGTAAATCAGCTAATAAAAAAAGTCATTTTTAAATCCTAAATTATCACTTAAGTAAGGACTACTGTGTTACCTATGTTTTGCCAAATATATGTGTATTCTTGGCAGTTTATTGTAGCAGGAAATCTCATTCTTTCTTTTACTCTTAGACTATCATGAAGCTATTGTCTCTCAGCTCTAAACCTCCCCACCTACACTCTAATTTGTGGTGCTAGAACTGGGATACTTCCAAGTACATTTATTCTTTTTCAGTTGGTAAGTTCTGCCACTGAGAGGAAGACCAGCAGGTGGGAGGAGGGACAGAGAACTCACAATGCTTCCTATTTGTACTAGCATTGCCTTAGTGGCAGCAGGTTGTTCCAATAACAGTCAGTTCCAGGTTCCCACCTCCTCCTCACTCTCAGAACTGGTTTCTCTGTGGCCCTGTGGATACCAGCAGCAGCTGGGCAGCATCTCTCCCGAGATCTAACTTCTAGCCCAGAGTGCTTCCTCCAAGCTTCTCGTTCTAATGATCCCACCTTCTTCTCTTTGAGGCTAACCCCGGGAATGGTTGTTACTATGTATGTTTACTGTCTCTCATGCCACTTTAGTGCCCCCTTTTCACTTTACTAGCTCTCTTATACCTCTTTAACCAACACCCTGTATTAAATTCTTTGTTAAAATAACTGGTGTGACTATGTTTTATGGACCCAGACAGATACACTCCTTCTCACTGTGCCATTATTTCCATTCCTCTTCCGTACCCTACTCTACCCTACCCTACCCTAACCAATCCATTGTTTAAGAGTATAGTACCCATTCCATAGCCATGAAAGCATTGCTTTGTATAGCTACAGATAGAATCTCAGTGAATCCAGAAATGAATCAAATTTATTTGTGTATCTTCGATGTTAGGTGTTGTTTTAAGCATGGTAGGAAATATTTCCAAGTGTCATTGTAAACCTACAGTCTGGTGGGGAAGACATATTTCACAGATGTGGGAGAAAAAACTACCATAAAATGAAAGGCCACGTATATTCATGATGTGTGACATTTGGAGAAGAAAAGGGATTTTGTGAGGATTTAGTAGCTAAAAATTACTTCATGCAGGAGTTGGAACTTGACATCCTTCCAATTATGGGAAGAAGGGAATAAAAAGATTGACAAACCAGAGGGCATAATAAGCAGAAAGGCATTTGAGACAAAAGATGGATACAGTATCTGTGGAGTTTATTTTCATTCATTCATTCACTCCATTTATTCACCTTTTCGTTTAATCCACACAACTTTTTCATATGCCTTCACTATAGCCAGACCCTCTGAGATCAATGAGAGACCCTGATATACTGGTAGAACAAAACAAATATACCCCCGCCCCTTGAGGCTCATTTTTTTTTTTTCAACGTTTATTTATTTTTGGGACAGAGAGAGACAGAGCATGAACGGGGGAGGGGCAGAGAGAGAGGGAGACACAGAATCGGAAACAGGCTCCAGGCTCTGAGCCATCAGCCCAGAGCCCGACGCGGGGCTCGAACTCACGGACCGCGAGATCGTGACCTGGCTGAAGTCGGGCGCTCAACCGACTGCGCCACCCAGGCGTCCCTTGAGGCTCATATTTTAATAGAAGAGAGGAGTTGGTCAAATAATCACATCGCAAACGTATGATTGTCACTGTGCTGTGTCCTGTAAAAGAGGCTAATGAGTCTATGGGAAGATAATAAAGGTAACTAGACCAACTGGGGAAAGAAAAGTCTTCAGTTGAAGCAATTGGCATGTGCAAAAATTTATATGGAGAAGGAACAACGCGGGTACAAGGGACTAGAAGAAGATCTATGTGCCTGGAGGGAGGAGGGAGCGTGGAAACATGGGTTTCGATGGAACGCCATCTATTGCCATCTTACAGGCTCATAATTAGAAGCATTGAAAATCAATAGATACAGCAAGCCAATAAGAAACAGTAAGGAAACTTCCAGAGCCACCACCTCCTGTTTCTGTAAACCAAACAGACCTTGGTCAGAGTTTCAGCCCCAGGAAATAACATTCTAGGCCATAAGCTGAGAGAATATAAGAGACAAGTCCTTACCCCAGTGTGCTATAGAGGAATTTTGCTCACTAATGATTCCACAGGGGAGGAAAAAACAGGAGCTGCATCTGATGTGGAAACAAAGGACTAGCTCTCTGGAGCTGAGCATTTTAATTTCACATACACAGGGTACAGCATGCTAGAATCCTCTCCTAGCATATCCTTTTGGTCTCCAAACTGCATGAATTTATTAAGAGTGCAGATGACTTGGTTATATAAAACAGTTTCAGCATTTGGCATAATTAATGTAAATATTGCATGCAATATAAAAATAAGCTAACACCTTCTTTATTTAAAGCAGGTTTAATTAATGTCAAGTGCTGTAACAAGTGGTAATCTCCCCCTGCCTGCCTCTCTCCTCACCCTGCGCGCAAATGCTCCCTGCTGCCTTGTTTACCTGCAGACTTTAGTGTCTAAACGCACAGGAGGGAGTTTACGCTTTATTTTTAAAGCCTTCTCTCTTCTTTCCTTCAGAAAGAGCTTCTTTCTTTCAGTAAGAGAATCTATTCCCAAAGCCTCTTGAAAATTATTTTCTTGTACACAAGTTCTCTGTCTTGCATTCCTTGCACCGACCTACACAGACCCACTCCAAGTTTATAGGCCTAACCACTGGGAGCTGGAATGTAGGTCATCCATACTGGCCACCGTCTAACAACTGGACTCCTTCTCCTCTCATTCTGCCTTCAGAGTGACTCCACGGGGATCCTAAACAAGACAAGAAACCGGTTGGGGTGTCAAAAGCAAATGTCAAGAAAACAGAAAGAGTTGTATTAGCCTTACAAAATAGCCAAGAGGGATTCTTCCACTGAACTGCCTTCCTCAGGAGTGAGACCGCATGTCTGCGTAACATCAGCAGTTTAACATTTGTAAAGGGGCTGAAGCCGCCAAGTAATGTCTCTCTATTAAGCATTTAATTTCACATACACAGAGCATGCTAAAATCCTCTCCTAGCATGTCCTTTTGGTCTCCACAATGCATGAATTTGTTAAGGGTGCAGATGACTTGGGGGCACCTGGGCAGCTCAGTTGGTTAAGTCTCCAACTTTGGCTCAGGTCATGATCTCGTGGTTTGTGAGTTTGAGCCTCACCTCTGACTCTGTGCTGACAGCTTAGAGCCTGCAGCCTGCTTGGATTCTGTTTCCCTCTCTCTGTGCCCTCCCCCATTCACACTCTGTCTCTCTCTCTCTCTCTCTCTCTTCCTCAAAAATAAATAAATATTAAAAAAAAATTTTTTTAAAGAGTGCAGATGACTTGGTCATAGAAAACAGTTTCAGCATTTGGAATAATTATTGTAAATATTTCATGCAATTGAAAACTAATCTAACACCTCCTTTGTTTAAAGCAGGTTTAATTACTGCCCATTAATTATGTCATATTTTATCATAACTGAAGCTTGCTTTTTCTAAGTATAATTGACATATGATATCCTATTAATTTTGGGTGTATGTCATAGAGATTCAATGTTTTTATACAGTGCAAAATGATCCCCATGATAACCTTAGTTGCCATCTGTCATCATACAAACTTAGCACAATATTGTTGACTACACTCCCTACGCTGTACATTACATTTCCATGACTTATTTATTTTATAACTGGAACTTTGTAACTCTTAATTCTCTTCACCTTTTCTGTCCTTTTCTATCCCCGCTTTCCCCTCTGGTAATCAACAGTTTGTTTCTCTCTATTAAACACTTATGAACCCTGAGGTTCACAAATTGACATATGTATTGATATATGTATTGTAAGTGGACAGTTGCTTAAATTTGATCGCATTCTAAAAGCACAACATTTTTCTCCCGCTCCCCCATTTTATGTTTTTGACATCTTTTTATTTTGTGTGTCTCTTAAGTACTTATGTGTAGTTATGATTGATTTTACTATTTTGTCTTTTTTTAAAGTTTATTTATTTATTTTGAGAGGGGGAGGGGCAAAGAGAGGGAGAGAGAGAACCCCAAGCAGATACTACACTGTCAGTGCCCAGCCCCACATGAGGCTCAGTCTCACAAACCTGAGGTCATGACCTGAGCCTAAATTGAGAGTTGGATGCTTAACTGACGGAGTCACCTAGGGGCCCTACTATTTTCTCTTTTAACCTTCATACTAAGTGATTGATCAACTGCTTTTACTACATATTTGCCTTTACCACTGAGATCTTTTTTTTCATGTATTTTCTTATTTCTTTTCTTTTCTTTTTTACAGAGAGAGAGAGAGAGAGAGAGAGAGAGAGAGAGAGAGAGAATGAGTTGGAGAGAGGGGCAAAGGGAGAGTGACAGAAAAATCTTAAGTGGGCTCCATGCTCAGTGCAAAGTTCGATGCAGGACTTGATCCCACAACCCTGGGATCATGACCTGAGCCACAATCAAGAGTTGGATGCTCAACCAACTGAGCCACCCAGGCACCTGTGTGTATTTTCTTATTTCTAGTATGGCCTTTTCTTTTCTCCTTAAAGAAGACCCTTTAACATTTCATGTTAGGATGGTTTAATGGTAATGACCTCCTTTAGTTTTTGCTTCTCTAGGAAACTATTTATCTCTCCTTCAATTCTGAATAATGAATGACCTTGCTGAACAGAGTATTCTTGGTTACAAGTTTTCTCCTTTTGGCACTGTTCCCCCCTTTTATTTTCTTTTAATTCCAGTCAAGTTAACATACAGTGCTATATTAGTTTCAGGTGTATAATACAGTGATCCAACAATTGTGTGTATTACTCAGTGCTCATCCTTCCTTTCAGCACTTTAAATATATCCTACCATTCCCTTTAGACCTGCAAAGTTTCTGCTGAAAACTCAGCTGACAGTCTTATGAGGTTTCCTTTGTATATGACTGTTTTTCTCTTGCTGCCTTTAAGACTGTCTCTTTATTCTTAACTTTTTGCATTTTAATTACAATATAACTTGATGTGGATCTCTGTGGGTTACTCTAATTTGGGGCTTTCTGTATTTCCTGGACCTGGAAGTCTGTTTCCTTCCCCAGGTTAGGAAAGTTTTCAACCATTATTTCTTCAAATAAGTTTTCTACTCTTTTCTCTTTCTCTTCTGCTGGGACCCCTATGATGTGAATGTTAGTATACTTTATATTGTCTTAAAGTTCCCTAAACTATCTCATATTTTCAAATTCTTTTTATTTTTGCTATTCTGATTTCTACTCTTCTGTCTTCCATACCCCTGAGCCATTCTTCCGTATCATCTATTTGGCTGTTGATTCCCTCCATTGTAGTTTTCACTTGATTGTATTATTCATCTTTGATTGATTATTTCTTGCATTTTCCAACTCACTGTTAATGCTCTCACTGTGTTCTTACATCTCTCTCCCAATTTGGGTCAGCATATTTATGACCATTACTTTGAACTCTTTATCAAATAGATTGCTTATCTCCATTTCCTTAGGGCTTTATTTTCTATGTTTTTATCTTATTTTGTTTAGAACATACTTTTCTGTCTCTTCATTTGTTTGACTTCATTTTCTATGAATAGGTGGCGTGTCTACCTCTCCCAGTCTTAAAGGAGTGATTTTGTGTAGGAGTGTACCCTCTGTAGACTGAATAGGCCTGGCTTCCTTGGTGGAACACATAGAGCTGGAGTGAACAAGCGTTGGGAAATCTCAGCGTGCACGAGGCCAGGGCCACGTAGGTGGGACAGGTGGAGCTAGAGCAGGCACAGGTATTGTGGCTGTCTTGAGATGCAGCTAGGCTGCGACAGGTGCAGGCCGGGGCCATCCTGGCAGGATGGTTGGAGATGGAGCAGGCACAGACAATGAGGATCTCGGAGCACACTTCACCTTGGCAGGACAGCTGTGCCCCATACAGGCCAGGAGAGTCCAAGAGCACACAGCACTGGGGTCACCCTGATGAAACAGCTGCAGCTAGGATAGGTACTGGGATGCAATGCACCAGGGTCCCCTTGTGGGGAAAGCAGAAGCTGATGTGAGCCAGGACCCTGGAGCAGCTGGGGTGACCCTAGAAGCCTGGCTAGAGCAACTGTAACCTGCTCACACCACACTATCAAGGTGGCGGGGCAGTGTAGAATGGTGTTCACCAGAACTTCCAATCCTAGAGAGAATTCCAGCAGTTCTCCACCCATTTGGCCAACACTCTAGGGTTAGTAAGTAGATACTTTTCACTTATAGTCTAGTTGCTCCCTAAACTTCTATTTTTCCACTGTGCCCCAGTGTGGGCGAGTCTGCATGTGGGACCCACAGTGATACCCTTTCCTGCTGTAGATTGCAGTGTTGTAGGTAGTGTTCCCATTGTTACCATGTCTGTCTCTCCCTTTTGTATATGATGCTTCTTGTGAAGAAGCTGTTTGTTCAGCCTCTGGTTCTTTTGCAGGAGGCATTTCTCTATATGTAGGTGTAGATTCAGTGTGTCCAAGGGAAGACGTGAGTTCAGGGTCTTCCTATGCTGCTATATTGGACCCTATTCTCTAAGAGGTTTTAAACGTAGGTCTTCAAATAAAATGTCTGTTTTCCTTTGGTTGATAGTTGAATACTACTAAAGAAGAAATGTTCAATGTTATTTTTTAGTTTCTTGTGGTATCTAGGAAAACAGTTAAGATGCTTACTAGGTAACAGGACATCAATAGAATAAAATGATTGACTGTCAAAGAGCTTGTGTTACTCACCATAGCTATTCCAAGAATTTAAAGTAGTTTTATCTGTCTGGGCTTTACAAATTACTGATTCTCAATCATGCTTGAATAATTTTGTTTCTAACCACAGTTTCCATAAAACAGAGACTTGGGCAAAAACTAAAATCCCTTTAGGTCAGAAGCCTTCAATTCCAGAGTCCTTAACCTCATGAGATTATTTCTGAGAATCCAAACCTGAAATGATGAGATATTTTCTTTGTCAAGCAGACTTAGTACTTCGAGGGTTACCTGCTGTTTCAAAGATCTAATTTTCCTTCATATTTAAACCTGAAGAAAAACATTGGCCCAAAAAGTACTTTTCTTATAGAAAGCTTCAAGTTGGTATAAAAATACTTTGATTTGCTTAAAGGCATTTAATAATTCTAAATCAAAATATATTCATAATGTATAGGGCTGGATTTTTTTTAACTTAAAAATGAAGCTAATTCTGATTTATCCTAAATATGGTTTGATGACATTTAGACTTTAAAATGTATACTTGTGTTTGTGAAATTTGCCTGCTATTTTTATAGAGGGCTCACATGTCTGATTTAAAACCTAAGTATTGCAAAGGAATGAATCAAAGCTGAAGATGTTTTTAATTGCCTCTGTGAAAAGCTCTCTAGGCTCTTAAAAAAAATTAAGATGTATTCACAGTATATTTTCTGTCATGTAAAAGCTTTCATAAATGGAATCGAGACATACATGCCCCCCCTGTCAGAACTACTGGGAACTACAATGGGGGAAGAAAATTATCCTCATAATGAGCACCCCAATTCTCTCACTATGGATCAGCCTTAAGAAATTGGCAAAATTGTTTCCCCCACATTTTATTCTATTTTTTTCTTACTTTTGATATCTTACTGCTGATTAAACTCTTTTCTTTCCTGAGGCCCCAAAACTACTCCCTGTCATTCAAAAGAAGTTTCTGGAGCAAGGGGAGATATTTTTTACCAGACTACTACTTCCCCATAACTGAAACCTCTCTCCCCAATTTTAGTCCCTCTAGACTCTATGAAACAAAGAGTTAATATTTGTACATAGCATGTCTCCTGTTCCAGCTTCTCAGTGTGTTAGATCTTCCATTTAAAAGTTAAAATTTAGTATCTCTCAAAAATAATTGAAAAGTAACTTTAATGGTAATCATTTCAGGCCCTTTGGTTGACAGCTAGGGAGGGATAGTACTGGGAGCATAGAGACAGCTGATTCACCCATCCTGTGTCATGCCTTCACTCCCTTTTATTCAACTTCCCCCTGTCACCACCACCAATAAACCTCCAGAGAATTTTCCCCATAGATTTATGACAACTACTGTTCCAATGAAAAGGTCAAGAATCAGTTAATCAGCAAGCTAACAGCACCAATATGTTCCTTACAATGTGCTAGGCACCTTGGGAATATAAAAAGAGGTCAAAGCATAGAATGGTTGTTAGACAAGTATCCTAATCCCCAATAATAACTAGAGAACAAGATAAGCCAACAGGCTCTCCTGGGGGTACTTTTAATAAAGGCTGAAGGAGTTAGAGAAGAGAAGCATTCTACAGAGGCTATAGTGCTTGAGGAAATGTAGGAGGCCATGGGACTTACTCAAATCCTCAAAAGGTAAAGTTATTTGGATGAATAGTTAGCAAGTGGCCCTACTAGAGTGCTCAAAGATTAAATGTTTGAGTTTTAAAGCCAGAGTAATAACCAAAAATATCACAGTAAAAATAGGATTAGCCAATCATCCTGAAATCACTGAGGTTAGCATTCTCTTAGAGACACAGGGACACAGCTTGTAGCTCCAACAGTTCTGGGAAAATGATCTAAATAAGATGTGAAATTTGAGAATTTTAAAAAGCCATTCCATACCTAGAAAGTTGGTCACAGAGGAGGAAGAGCAAATGGTAGTTCTAGATCTGAAGACCTTCAGAGACTTGGTAACATGCCCAGAAGAGCTCTCCTGGGGCTAGTCCTACTCATTGCCCCATTCCAAAGTCACTTACAAAAAATAGATGGTTTCAAACAACAGAAATGTATTCTTTCACAGTTCTGGAGGCCACAAATCTGAAATCAGTGTGTCAGGAGGGTTGTTTCCTTCTGACAGCTCTGAAGGAGAATCTGTTCCAGACTTCTCTCCTAGCTTCTGGCAGTTTTTGGCAATTTTTGACTTGTAGAATCATCACTCCTATTTCTGCCCCAACATCTCATGTATTCCTATGTTTCTCCGTGTCTTCATATGGCATTCTTCTTTCTGTGTTTCTCTCCCCTCTTCTTATAAGAACACCAGTCATGTTGAATTAAGTGTTAACCCTATTCCATCATGACCTCACCTTAACTAACTGCATCTGCAAGGACCCTATTTCCAAAATAAGGCCGCATTCTGAAGTACTGAGTGTGAGATCTTCAACACATCTTTTTGGAAAATACAATTCAACCTACAACAAGGTATAATTTGAAAAATGCCAATAACTCAGATCTCCTAGGCATAATAGCCCCTCAACTAAGTGTGACCATGGGAAATCACCTTTCTGAAGAGAATCACATAAAGATAGCAGCTGGAGCAGAGAAATACCATTATTGCTATAGTGTAGACATGAACTCTGTGGGTAGGCTTGTGGTACAGTTAGCTTCTTCATATTCCTATAGCCTCCACCTTTGCCTAGAAAGATTCACTTGTTGCAAGGATGCTTATATGCAATTAGTGATCCTGTGGTCATGTCCATCAAATCATCTTCTTTTCAATAAGAGTCAGTCTAACCTCCCCCTAACTCCTGCATTTGAAATGGCAAAGGATTAAAAAAAATTATAACGTAAAGGTCCTGGGCACTTTGGCTTTAAATCTACGTCTCAATGATTAGCCAATCTAGTGTGGCAAATTGATTACATCAGTGTCAAGTTGTTGATGTCTTTCGGTATCTATGCCCTTTAATGTTTGCTCTGACTTTAAGCTTGTCCAAGTCACTTGCTTTGGCTAATGGAACAGTATTTAATTTGGTTTAAGTAAAGATTTGAAAGGAATTCTTGCACATTTATCCTCTTTCTCTCTCCATTTTGCTCCTCTGCCTTTGCCTTGATAACATGCCAACATGCCCAGACTAGATTGCTAGAAGATGAGACACATTAAGCTAAGCCTCATCAGTTGTCTTAGATGGGAACCTAGACAAGTGAGAGAGACCGTCAATATCAGAAAAGTCACCTGTCCAACACACAGTTAAGCAAAGATACAGGAGTAAGTTTTGCTAAGCTTTGTTTCAGCAGAAACAACATATCTATAAATTTGAAAGAAATATAAATGCTTGTTGATTTAATCTACTACATTTTGTGGGTGTTTGTTATATAGTATTATTGTGGCAACAGATAACTAATACATGCAACAATCAATGCTACTCTAACAACCCCGACTTCTGTAGCTACAGAATATAGTCAACATCCATGCCTCAAACAAATCTCATGCCATTTTGGTGCATGAGTTCATATTAAGAAGGTTGTATTTTGGGAGAGGATAGACTATTTTGTATTTCTTAAAGAGAGCAAATCTTCTTCCTGTAACCCTATGCCTTTGCTCAGTCCCTAAAACAAATCAGATTCTCAGTAAATAGTTTTGGATTAATGAATAAATGATTTTTCCATGGAGCATACATATCATAAGGAAATGAAAACTGCCAAAGGACAACTATGATGTCTTATACATCTTATGCTTCCCAGTTTTATAATTACAGTGATGACTGTGTGGTAAGAACTCAATAAATAGTACTTGCTGATTTGTTAATTGATTGATGATACTCAGCCACTATCAATTACCCTTGAGGAATGAACCAAGAAACAGAATTAAACTTCATTAAGAGATGTTTCATTTGGCCTATGAGAAGACTTCTGTGACTTTCAAGGTTCCTAACCACTAGGAAAGGATATTGTATTGCTTCTCTGGAGAACGGATGCCTCTGTGACTTGCAGAGACGACTCTTCTGTATGGGATATAATATAATCCATAGTCATTGAATAGGCTAGTTATTGTTCATCATCCTTTCTCTTTTTTTAATTCTATATTTACATGTCAGCTTCAAGTTCTTAGGACAAAAAAGGTATCCCAAAGTATATTCTATTTTATTTAATAAAATATTTTAAGAAAAATGTCCCAGATATGAGAGTTGTAGTTTATAAAATAATGCAGAAACAGAAATATTGACAAGAGCCCAGGATCCATCTATTTATTAACACTGAGGAGCCTTCACAACACACAGCTGCTATACTTGGAGATGGACAGAGTATAAGCTCTAATTTCTACACTTGCAGAGGGGGAAAAAGGCAAATAACTAATTACATGACAACATGATGCTATAAGGGGCATGTATTTGGTGACAGAAAAAGGGAGTGACTAATTCTTCATGGAAAAAAAGGAAATGCTTCAGAGGAGTGTCAACTTTGGAGCTGCAAACAAGCAAAATTTTACCAAACCGAAAAGGAGAGGAAAATCATCTAGGCAAAGAGAACAGACTGCAGTCACAGTGAGTAGCTCAGTCTGTTGCTACCATGGACCACGTGAGGTTAAGTGTCAGCAGGTGACACTAGAATGTAAACTTGGGTCCTTACCTGCGAAATCATATATGTTCAGCTCAGAAGCCATGTGATGGCAAGCCACTGCGGGACTTCTATGTAATTAGGGCCTAAAATGCTTACAACAGGTAATAATGTAATAAATGCATTAGAGTAAATTTGCACTAGAAAGGAAACAGTGCTACTCATTCACATGTGAAAATGAGAAGCAGCAGTCATCTGAAAGCTATGCTGCTGACTTTGGAGGGGTTGCATGCCCAATAGGTGAGATACCTGTGAGGTAGCCCACTGTCATATTTTACAGTTAATGTTCCTTATTCGTGGTGGCTTATGGTTAAGTTGTCATGCTGCTAAATACGACTGGTCTTTCTCTTTCACTCTCAGTATGGAGTTATCTTAATTAAGCCAAGAAAAGGGAAGAAGATATAGAAACCTGCCCATATTAATAAGCCATGTGAAGGTTTTTAACAGCATTGCAGAAGCAATTATTAAAACTCTTGAAGCCTGGGAAGCTGTGACATTTTATAACCCTTGAAAACAAAATCTTTCCAGGTATCTATTCCATTAGATAGACAAGTATGAGAAATTCATATTTAATTTAAAAAGGAAGAAAGCAATGTATATTTCATGTTGAAGAAAAAGAAATCAACAGTCAGTAACAGATAAGCACAATAAGTCAACTAGTCAACATCAGTCATTGAGAACATACTGTGAAATTCATCATTAACTGTATTGGGATCTCCTGTAGTTTGGTCAGCTCCTGTGCTACTCTCTTATCAACATGCACTTAGTTTGTCTCTCCTGTTATAAAGATAGATAGTATTCATATCTGAACAGACTGAGGAAGATCAACAAAAAGTACTTTTAAATAAACATTTTCCAACTCAGATTATACAGGGTTCCGAACGAAAACACTCTCATCTGCCAAAAGTCCTAAAAGTTTTAGGTCTTTACAAGTATTTACTTAAAGCAATATGTCTCAAACTACTGCTGCGTGTGAAACTTGTATTTTACAAAGCTGTCATTAATCACCCAAGGCTGTCAAGAAACACTATTAATAGACAGCAAAAGAGAAGAATTAGTAGTCAGATTTTATGTCAGAAAATAAAAAATTAATAAAATTGCTACCAAAAGGCAATGATGAGAAAGAATGTAAACTAGCAGGAAAGAAATGGGAATATTGATAGTAGAGTAAATAAGGTTAAGACGGAAACTCAGTACTGTTTTTGTCAATATCGAAGAGTTAAAATTAAGAACTGAATTTTAAAAATGTCTTGCAGCTAAATTTCATCTGGGCATCATAAGACAAAATGATTATACATTTCTCCCTTTCCAAATATTCCCTTTGAAGTCTGTGTAAAGAAGTCTATTCTGTCTCATCCCAGTGAACAAAGAGACTGAAGGTAACTGGGAGAAAGGAGAAAAGGGTTTCTGTCCCATGATAAAAGATACGGCACAAAAATGCTAAAAATATTTCCAGCAATTGTCAAGTGTCACAGTGTTTTCATTATAATAGAGACTGAGCTGTCGCGTTACCCTCCCTGTTTGCATAACTTTGGATACGCTAAATGCCTAAAAGGACGGTTTAAGTTTTGCAGATCTTATAACTGAAGTCAGTTATCTTCTCAATGTTAGTCTTTGCTTTAATGAGGAGATATCAATCATAATATTTTCAACTGTTTATTCACAAATTGAGGAGAAATTGTTACTCGCATGTGGTGCCAAATTTGGTGCAGCGAACGTCTGAGAAAAAAAATAGCAGTGCAATTCCTCCTCTCAATTCCTCCAGTCTAGGGATATATGTGCGGGAAAGAATGCAAAGCAATGAATGCAATGAACTAATGTGAACATAAAGGCCAAAGGTGTTTGTTCTATATTTTTAGGAGATAGAGTATTAGAAAGAACATTGGAATATCTATACAATCTTATACAATTTGACTTTTGTATATGTTAAGTATCAGTTGCTTCATCTGTAAAATGAGGGTATGTATTTAATACCACTGTATGTTCTCAGTCCATTTTGTGGAGAGTAAAATCGAGGAAAAGATTATTTAGCACAATGTATCATTGAAAGCCTCGAAATCATTTATACTTTAGAGAATATTTGTACTGTCTTTTATAAACCCACCTATTTGGATGTCTCATCATGTTCCACATATTCGATTACAATCACCAAGTAAAGGTCAATATATTTCAAAGGATTCATCCAAAACGTACATTTTAAGTATTCATTGTTTAACAAATAATTAAATATGGCTGTGTGTAGCATGTAATCAGTATCTTAATTTAAAAAAAATTTTTTTAATGTTTATTTATTTTTGAGAGAGAGAGACAGAGCGTGAGCATGAGAGGGACAGAGAGAGGGATACAAGGAATGTGAAGAGGCTCCAGGCTCTGAGCTGTCAGCACAGAGTCTGACATGGGGCTCAAACTCACGAACTGTGAGATCATGACCTGAGCCGAAGTCGGAAACTTAACCGACTGAGCCACACAGGTGCCCCAGTATTTAATTTTTTAATGTAATGTTGCCAAAGATA
Organism: Leopardus geoffroyi; assembly: GCF_018350155.1. Taxonomy (NCBI): domain Eukaryota; kingdom Metazoa; phylum Chordata; class Mammalia; order Carnivora; family Felidae; genus Leopardus; species Leopardus geoffroyi. The sequence goes on along the minus strand of NC_059327.1, from coordinate 22,884,370 downwards.
TAATTTTAAACAAATTTATATACTCTGAATGGAATATTGTGCTGGCCTTTGAAGATTCACTTTTAGAAAGTTATATTTTAGTAATAAGTAGTTGACTTTTATAAAGATCATGTTAAGTAAAAGTCATACAGAATCTGCTTCCGTTTCAGGGGCCTCTGGGTGGCTCAGTCGGTTAAGAGTCTGACTTCAGCTCAGGTCATGATCTCGCAATTCCTGAGTTTAAGCCCCAGGTCGGGCTCCGTGCTGACAGCTCGGAGCCTGGAGCCTGCTTTGGATTCTGTGTCTCCCTCTCTCTCTGCCTCTCTCCCACTCGCACTCTCTTTTTCTCCTCGAAAAATAAATAAATATTTAAAAAATTATGAAAAATAATCTGTTAATGTATCAGACACAACCTCCTCTGACCTTATTTTCCCCACCTGTTACCACCCATTTGCCTGCTCCTCCTTCCTACAAGATTCCTCAAAAGATTATAGCTTCTCTCTTTACCTCATTTCTTTCTGTTCTCTCTCAAACCATGTCCAATCAAGCTTTTCTTCCCTAGTTCCAAGCAGTGCCTCCCTCAATGTTACCAGTGATCTTATTTATTAGCAGATTTAAAAAATGGCATTCACTCTGTCTTCACTAATACTTTCTTCAAGTGGACTTACGCTACTCAGCTTTGTCTTACAAGTCACTGGTTCTTGGTCTTTCATGCAGATGCCCACTCTTCTCCCTGGCACCCTAACTTTGGAGTGGCCTGGGACTCAGTCTTCTCTTCTTTTGCACACAATCTCTTGGTAATTTCATCTTGCCTCTTTGGTTTAATGCCCTTTGCATGCAAATGACTTTAATTTTTATTAATCTCCTGCCAAGACTCCTGTACGAAACTCTTAACTTGTATATCCAACCACCTACTCAGCATCTCTGCTAGAATGTGGCATAGCTATATCCAAATTATCTCCAAAACCCAACTGCTGTTTCTGGCTCCCTTCCCCAAATTATTCCATTTATAATCTTCCCTATCATATTTGATGGAAACTCTATCCTTCTAGTTGGTCAAGCTAAAATACTTAGAGTCATCTTGATTTTTCATAGATTTACTACCTGATCATTCATAAAATCTTTATGGCATCCATAACATGTGGAAAAAATAACTCTTGGCACTATCTCCATTGTTCCCTTTATGGTTGGAGCCACCGCCATCATTTAGCTGGGTTGCCCCCCCCCCAATAACCTTCGAAGTAGTCTCACTGCTTATAACACGGACTCTTCCACTGCCTATCCTCCCTCCACTGCAGCCAGAGTGATCCTTTTAAGACACAAGTTAGATCTTGTCACTCCTCTGCCTCTCCAGTGTCCTCCCATCTCATTCAGAGTAAAAGCCAAGGTCCTCATGGTGGCTCACAAGGACCTACCACATCTGATTCTTCTTTACCTTCCTAAATTGAGTTTCTACTTTTTTCTATTTATTCTCTGACAAAGACACAAGGCATAGGCCATCTTAAGGCCATTATCCTAGCTATTCTCTCTGGCTACAACACTCTTTCAGATATCCTAACTCCTCCTCCACTTTCTTCAGGTCTTTGCTCAAATATCAGATGCTCAAAGAAGCATCCCCAACCGTCTTGTGTAAAAGAGCAAACTGTACCCCCCCCAGTGTCATTCTATTTTTATACCACTTATTGTCATCTAACACACTATAAAATTTATTTATTACATTATTTGTTATCGTCTCTAATTCCCAACTAGAATAAAAGGTCCACACAAAAGGGGAATTTTGTCAGTTGCATGCATTCATGTGACAGTGAACAAAGAACATAACATGTACCAAAGAGTGTAGGTACCTACTCATTGCATGCATGCATGAATGAAATAGAGCTGAAAGACAGGAAAGACAATAAGATCTGCATCTCTTCTGAGACCCTGAATCATGGGCATGTGATAGGGTAACATGCTCAGAGTTATATCATCCAAAAATTTCCAATTTCATACAACTAGTTTGATTTGATTTTTTCTTATAATAAAACATACAATAATTGTTTGTTGAATGCATCTTGACTTCAATTTTTCTTTTCCTTTTGTTTTTAATTTTATTTTTTTATTTTTTTTAATTTACATACAAATTAGTTAGCATTAGTGAAACAATGATTTCAGGAGTAGATTCCTTAATGCCCCTTACCCATTTAATCCATCCCCCCTCCCACAACCCCTCCAGTAACCCTCAGTTTGTTCTCCATATTTATGAGTCTCTTCTCTTTTGTCCCCTCCCTGTTTTTATATTATTTTTGTTTCCCTTTCCTTACGTTCATCTGTTTTGTCTCTTAAAGCCCTCATATGAGTGAAGTCATATGATTTTTGTCTTTCTCTAATTTCACTTAGCATAATACCCTCCAGTTCCATCCATGTAGTTGCAAACAGCAAGATTTCATTCTGTTTGATTGCCGAGTAATACTCCATCATGTATATATACCACATCTTTTTTATCCATTCATCCATCAATGGACATTTGGCTCTTTCCATACTTTAGCTATTGTCGATAGTGCTGCTATAAACATGGGGGTGCATGTGTCCCTTCGAAACAGTACACCTGTATCCCCTGGATAAATGCCTAATAGTGCAATTGCTGGGTCGTAGGGTAGTTCTATTTTTGTTTTTTGAGGAACCTCCCTACTGTTTACCAGAGTGGCTGCACCAGCTTGCATTCCCACCAACAATGAAAAAGAGATCCTCTTTCTCCACATCCTCGCCAACTTCTGTTGTTGCCTGAGTTGTTAATATTAGGCATTCTGACAGGTGTAAGGTGGTATCTCACTGTGGTTTTGATTTCTATTTCCCTGATGATGAGTGATATTGAGCACTTTTTCATGAGTTGGTTGGCCATCTGGATGTCTTCCTTGGAGAAGTATCTCTTCATGTCTTTTGCCCATTTCTTCACTGGTTGATTTGTTTTTTGGGTGTTGAGTTTGAGAAGTTCTTTACAGATTTTGGATACTAACCTTTTTATCTGATATGTCTTTTGCAAATATCTTCTCTCATTCTGTTGGTTGCCTTTTAGTTTTGCTGATTGTTTCCTTCGCTGTGCAGAAGCTTTTTATTTTGATGAGGTGCCGGTAGTTCATTTTTGCTTTTGTTTCCCTTGCCTCTGGAGATGTGTTGACTAAGAAATTGCTGCGGCCAAGATCAAAGAGGTTTTTGCCTGCTTTCTCCTCGAGGCTTTTGATGGCTTCCTGTCTTACATTGAGGTCTTTCATCCATTTTGAGTTTATTTTTGTGTATGGTATAAGAAAGTGGTCCAGGTTCATTCTTCTGCATGTCGCTGTCCAGTTTTCCCAGCACCACTTGCTGAAGACTGTCATTATTCCTTTGGATATTCTTTCCTGCTTTGTCAAAGATTAGTTGGCCATATGTTTGTGAGTCCAATTCTGGAGTCTCTATTCTATTCCATTGGTCTGTGTGTCTGTTTTTGTGCCAATACCATGCTGTCTTGATGATTACAGCTTTGAAGTGTAGCTTGAAGTCTGGGATTGTGATGTCTCCTGCTTTGGTTTTCTTTTTCAAGATTGCTTTGGCTATTCGGGGTCTTTTCTGGTTCCATACAAATTTAGGATTATTTGTTCTAGCTCTGTGAAGAATGCTGGTGTTATTTTGATAGGGACTGCATTGAATATGTAGATTGCTTTGGGTAGTATGCACATTTTAACAATATTTGTTTTTCCTATCCAGGAGCATGGAATCTTTTCCCATTTTTTGGTGTCTTCTTCAATTTCTTTCATAAGCTTTCTATAGTTTTCAGCTTATAGATTTTTCACCTCTTTGGTTAGATTTATTCCTATGTATTTTATGGCTTTTTGTGCAACTGTAAATGGGATCGATTCCTTGATTTCTCTTTCTGTCACTTCATTGTTGGTGTATAAGAATGCAACCAATTTCTGTGCATTGATTTTATATCCTGCTACTTTGCTGAATTCATGAATCAATTCTAGCAGTTTTTTGGTGGAATCTTTTGGATTTTCCATATAGAGTATCATGTTGTCTGTGAAGAGTGAAAGTTTGGCTTCCTCCTGGCCGATTTCTTTGTGTGGTCTGATTGCAGAGGCTAAGACTTCCAATACTATTTTGAATAACAGTGGCGAGAGTGGACATCCCTGTCTTGTTCCTGACCTTAGGAGGAAAGCTCTCAGTTTTTCCCCATTGAGGATGTTCTTAGCATTGGGTCATTCATATATGGCTTTTATGATTTCAAGGTATGCTCCTTCTATCCCTACTTTCTTGAGGGTTTTTATCAAGAAAGGATGCTATATTTTGTCAAATGCTTTCTCTGCATCTATTGAGAGGATTATATGCTTCTTGTCCTTTCTTTTATTGATGTGATGAATCACATTAATTGTTTTGTGGATATTGAACCAGCCCTGCATCCCAGGAAAAAAATCCCACTCAGTCGTGGTGAATAATTTTTTTAATGTATTGTTGGATCTGGTTGACTATTATCTTGTTGAGACTTTTTGCATCCATGTTCATCAGGGAAATTGGTCTATAGTTCTCCTTTTTAGTGGGGTCTCTGTCTGGTTTTGGAATCAAGGTAATGCTGGCTTCATAGAATGAGTTTGGAAGTTTTCCTTCCATTTCTATTTTTTGGAACAGCTTCAAAAGAATAGGTGTTAACTCTTCCTTCAATGTTTGATAGAATTCCCCTGGAAAGCCAACTGGCCCTGGACTCTTGTTTTTTGGCAGATTTTTGATTACTAATTCAAATTCCCTATTGGTTATGCGTCTGTTCAAATTTTCTACTTCTTCCTGTTTCAGTTTTGGTAGTGTATATGTTTCTAGGAATGTGTCCATTTCTTCCAGATTGCCCATTTTATTGGCATAAAATTGCTCATAATATTCTCTTATTATTGTTTTTATTTCTGCTGATGTGGTTGTGATCTCTCCTCCTTCATTCTTGATTTTATTTATTTGGGCCTTTTCCTTTTTCTTTTTGATCCAACTGGCTAGTGGTTTATCAGTTTTGTTAATTCTTTCAAAGAACCAGCTTCTGGTTTCATCGATCTGTTCTACTATTTTGTTTTTGTTTTGTTTTGTTTTTGGTTTCAATAGCATTAATTTCTGCTCTAATCTTTATTATTTCCTGTCTTCTGCTGGTTTGGGGTATTATTTGCTGTTCTTTGTCCAGCTCTTTAAGGCGTAAGATTAGGTTGTGTATCTGAGATCTTTCTTCCTTTTTTAGGAAGGCCTGGATTGCTGTATACTTTCCTCTTATGACCACCTTTGCTGCATTCCAGAGGTTTTGGGTAGTGGTCTTATCATTTTCATTGACTTCTATATACTTTAATTTCCTCTTTAACTGCTTAGTTAGCACATTCATTCTTTAGTAGGATGTTCTTCAGTCTCCAAGTATTTTTTACCTTTCCAATTTTTTTCTTGTGGTTGATTTCGAGTTTCATAGTGTTGTGGTCTGAAAATATGCACGGTATGATCTTCATCTTTTTGTACTTGCTTAGGGCTGATTTGTGTCCCAGTATACGGTCTATTCTGGAGAACGTTCCATGTGCACTGGAGAAGAATGTACATTCTGCTGCTTTAGGATGAAATGTTCTGAATATATCTGTGAAGTCCATCTGGTCCAGTGTGTCATTCAAAGCCATTGTTTCCTTGTTGATTTTTTGATTAGATGATCTGTCCATTGTTGTGAATGGGGCGTTGAAGTTCCTACTATTATGGTATTACGACCAATGAGTTTATATTTGTGATTAATTGATTTATATATTTGGGTGCTCTCACATTTGGTGCATAAATGTTTACAATTGTTAGGTCTTCTTGGTGGATAGACCCTTGATTATGATACAATGCGCTTCTGCATGTCTTGATACAGTCTTTATTTTAAAGTCTAGATTGTCTGAGGTAAGTATGAGAAAGCTACTCCGGCTTTCCTTTGTTGACCATTAGCATGATACATGGTTCTCCATCCCCTTATTTTCAATCTGAAGGTGTCTTAGGTCTAAAGTGGGTCTCTTGCAAACAGCATGTAGATAGATCTTGTTTTCTTATCCATTCTGTTACCCTATGTCTTTTGATTGGAGCATTGAGTCCATTGATGTTTTGAGTGAGTACTGAAAGATATGAATTTATTGCCATTATGATGCTTGTAGAGTTGGAGTTTCTGGTGGTGTTCTCTGGTCCTTTCTAATGTCTTGTTGCTTTTGGTATATATATATATATATATATATATATATATATATATATATATATTTTTTTTTTTTTTTTCATCTTTTCTCCCCTCAGAGAGTCCCCCTTAAAATTTCTTGCAGGGCTGGTTTAGTGGTCACAAACTCCTTTAATTTTTGTTTGTCTGGGAAACTTTTCATCTCTCCTTCTGTTTTGAATGACAGGCTTGCTGGATAAAGAATTCTTGGCTGCATATTTTTCAGATTCAGCACACTGAAAATATCCCGCCACTCCTTTCTGGCCTGCCAAGTTTCTGTGGATAGGTCTGCTGCAAACCTGATCTGTCTTCCTTTGTATGTTAGGGACTTTTTTTCCCTTGCTGCTTTCATGATTCCTTGCCTGAGTATTTTGTGAATTTGACTATGACATGCCTTGTTGATGGTCGGTTTTTGTTGAATCCAATGGGGGTCCTCTGTGCTTCCTGGATTTTGATGTCTGTGTCTTTCCCAGGTTAGAAAAGTTTTCTGCTATGATTTGCTCACAGAACCCTTCTACCCCTATTTCTCTCTCTTCCTCTTCTGGGACTCCTATGATTCTGATATTGTTCCTTTTTAATGAGTCACTGATTTCTCTAATTCTTAAATCATGCTCTTTTGCCTTAATCTCCCTCTTTTTTTCTGCTTCGTTATTCTCTATAAGTTTGTCCTCTATATCACTGATTCTCTGTTTTGCCTCATCCATCCTAGCTGCCATGGCATCCGTCCGTGATTGCAGCTCAGTTATAGCATTTTTAATTTCATTCTGGCTATTTTTTACTTCTTTTATCTCTGCAGAAAGGGATTCTAATCTATTTTCAACTCCAGCCATTATTCTTATTATCGTGATTCTAAATCAGACATCTTGCTTGTATCTGTGTTGGTTAAATCCCTGGCTGTCGTTTCTTCGTGCTCTTTCTTTTGGTGTGTATTCCTTCATTTTGTCATTTTGAAGAGAGAAAAGGAATTAATGAGGTAGAAAAATTGAAATTAAAAAAATTAAAATAATAAAATATTAAATTTAAAAATTAAAAAACACACACACACAAAAAAATCGAATAGATGATGGTAGATCCTAGATGTGTTTTGGTCTGGGTGTTGAAAGTGGTTTGACAGATTTGAGAAAAAAAAGGGGGGAGGAAAGAAAAAAAAGAAATCATTTGAAAATTTGAAAAAACGAATACACTGAAGTAGACTAAAATGAGATGATGGGGGTAAAATAGAATTTGAAAAAATATACACAAAAGTAAAGAATATAGTAGAAAAAATTAAAGACAAATATTTTTAATAAAAATTAAAAATAACTATGGGTTTTTTTCTTTTTCTGTATTTAAGAAAAAAGAAAAGAAACAAAAAAGAGAAAAAAGATAAAAAAAAAGAAATCATTGGAAAATTCGAAAAGGTGAATACATTGAAGTAGACTAAAATAAAATGATGTAAGTAAAGTAGAATTTGAAAAAATTTACATAAAAGTAAAAAATAGAGTAATAAAAATTAAAGAAAAATATTTTTAATAGAAATTGAAAATAAAAATGAATTTTTTTTCTTTCTGTATTCAAGAAAAAGAAAAGAATTGTAAGGGAGGAAAAGAAAAAAGAAAAAAAAAGAAAATTGAATAGATGAACCTGCTAACAGATTGAAGTAGGACTGAAATTGCTTTGTTTTCCCCTATAAGTCAGTCTATGTAGCTCTTTATAGTCCATAAATTAAGCCAGCAGTGAGACGGTGTTCTTGAAGAGCAAAGTTGGCCCAGTTGGGTGGGGCTCAGTGTGACATCTCCACTCTCCACTAGATGGCGCTGCTAGCCTACTGGGGTGGATTGATGCAGCGCTCATAGGTGCACATTTGTAAGCGCAGGAGCAGTGAAAATGGCGCCCCCCAGCTACCCAGTCTGTTCTCCCTGATCATCATTTGCGCACCCATCTTCTCTCTTCGGCTTTCCTCCACTCCCCACTTTTTCACTCTCTGTGACCAGGCCCCAGGCAGTACCTCTCTCCTGAGTTTTGTCTCAGATGCGGCTGTTTTCCCCAGCCCCTTACTTCCTAAGGACTGCGGCTTTGACCCGTTCTGCAGGAGGGTCTCACTGAGCAACCGCCAAATGAGCAATGGCTGAATATCGGTTGCACCCAGGAACGCTTGCTGGACCCTGCTTCTGCCGGTGCCCCGAGACTACGGCCAGGTGCCAGCCCGCCCCAGAAAAAGTTCAGGAGACAGTGTAGCTGCAGCGTTTCAGGGATGATGGAAAATCACAACACACACCTGGCACCAGGCTTCACCCTTAAAGACCTTGTTCCAGCACCAGCGAATGTGGCTGTTTTCTGGGGTCTGCTGGGACCAGGTGGGTTCAACAGTCCTTCCAGCAGTGGAACCGCTTTTCCCCGTGTGGCCCGAGAACCTTCCAGACCCCACTCTGCTCCTGGGGATTCGCCTTTCCCACCAGGGCACCGCCACGTATGGAGCTGTGGAGTTGCAGCCTTTGCACTCCCCTTGTTTACAGTCATAATGGAATTTAAACCCTCTCCTTTCTCCTTTCTCCCTTTTTAATTTAGTCCCTGCAGCTGTTTCCAATTTTCCACTCTCTCTCCAGCTGCTTTTGGGGAGGGATGCTTTCCCATATTCTCCCTCCTCCCCAGTCTTCATCCTCTCTCTGCCCGCAAAAGCGGTTCCCTACCTTTTGCTGCTTCTCGCTCCCCAAGTTCACCTCTCTGTGCCGTGTACTTGCTCTTGTTTTTCTTTTCCTTTTTAAAGATCACTTTCTCCTTTTACCTTGGAACATCCTAATCTACTAACTATACTTATTACTTATTTCGTGTCCTGTGTTGCAAATGACATTGTACTTTAACTGTCCCTGGATTCTTTTATTTTCTCTTTCTAATGCTCCTTTTTTCTTTACTCCTCCTCTGTCAAAATACCTGTTAATCTAAATTTTGCTAAGTGAATTCAAACTATAACCAATTAAGTATTTAGACATAATATTTTTTAATGTGCTAACTACATTAGTCTCATGTCACTGTTATTTTCATATAAATTTATAATATTGAGTAGTAAATAGACAATATCCTCAACAAGCCTTTCGTTCTATTCTATTCTGTTTGGTTCTATTCTATTGTTTTGTTTTTCTCCCTTTGACTCAATACCACCCTGCCTCAATTTCTATCGTTTTATAAAGGTCTTATCCACTAGAAAGATTAATACTTTCTTGGTCTTTAAGAGTGTCTTTTCTAATGTTGACCTTTTGTATTTACATCTTAAAATCAGCATGTCAACTAACACATACACAAATACACAGACATGTATGTACATGCCAACACCTGTAATACATACACACTCACGTGCATATATATATACATATACATTTGTATATATGTATGCATATAGATACTGTATATAGAGATATGTGTATATACACGGATTTGGTTTGCTAATATTTTTACATCTATAATTAGGAGAGAGATTGGTCTGTAATTATCCTTAAAGTGTTCTTGCAGAATTTTTTTAAGATTATGTTTGCTGAATTTAAGATGAATTGGATTATGTACCCTCCTTTTCTATTTCAAGGTCTGCCTTAGTTCTAGTGTGCTGTGTACTAGGCTTGCCCCTACATGGTGGGTCCCACAAGTCTGTCATAAATTCAGCCTCTTTGAGAATCAGCAAATGTGCCTGAGGGAACAGTATATTTAAATTCTAAATTTCCTTCTCTCAATTTCCATCTTCTGGACCTTGGTCCAATAATTTTTAAATTCCTTATTAGCTCCCAGTGTTTGTTAAACTTTACTCAGTTATTCTAGTTGTTTCTAACAGGAGAGTAGTTCTGAAATAGTTACTCACTATTGCTGGAAGTCTAAGTCCTTCCAAGGGTCCACTCTTGACCCTCCTATAGGAGTAGGGCAGGCTCACTCCAAGTGGAAAGACAAGTCGGAAGTTTACCTTTACCCTCTTTTTAAATAGTATGCCTGAGGATATTTTTATGAGCTTCATGGCCCTTCATGCCCTCTCAAGTCCTTGTATTGTAACAGGGGCAGGACTACAAGTCCCCATTAATAGGGATCAGTAGTGATCTCTGTTGGGAGAGGATGAGATTACTCCTGTTGTCCAGGGCTTTTTATTGACTCCTAGATCTTTCTGGGAATATGTTCATTTTTCTCTTTTGATTCACTCTTTATATATAATCAAAGAAGGCAGTCACTGTTGTAGCAGTAGGATTAAATCATCCCACCTTATCAACTCTAGCAAATGGCAGGATTTTTCTCCTCTCCCCAGTATTTATTTATCAACCTCAAAATAGAACATAACAAACCAAATCTTGACTATGTCTAAGGAGAGGGAGAGAAAAATTATTTTCTACCCATAAAACCAATAGGAAATCAAATAAATGTGGTTTCTCCAATGAAAATTTGGGCAAACAAAAGGGCCATCTGCCCATTATAGCTGTCTATGTACCCAGAACTACAATGTTCAGCCTTAGGGATTCAAGCTGAATAAAATTCAGTAGCACCCTCCTCCATTACTAGCTTTAGGGATTGAGTAGACACATACAAAATAGTTATTGCAGTGATGGGATAGTACTATCACAAAGGTGTTAAAAACACGCTCTTTCCTTAGGGATAGAAGTGCTCAATTCAGTTAGACTTGTGGAGGTCAAAGAATTATCTTGGAGGAGCGCCTGGGTGGCTCAGTCAGTTAAGCAACCAGCTTTGGCTCAGGCCATGATCTTATGGTTTGTGCGTTAGGGTCCCGCATCAGGCTCTGTGCTGACAGCTCAGAGCCTGGAGCCTGCTTCGGATTCTGTGTCTCCCTTTCTCTCTCTGCCCCTCCCCAATTCCAGCTCTGTCTCTCTCTCACTCAAAAATAAATAAAGATTAAAAAAAAAAAAGGAGGGGAATGCCTGGGTGGCTTAGTCTGTTAAGCGTCTGATTCTTGGTTTCAGCTCAGGTCATGATCTCACGGTTCATGAGTTTGAGCCCTGAATCAGGCTCTGCACTGACGTCGTGGAGCCAGCTTGGGGTTCTCTGTCTCTCCCCTGCTCACTATCTCTCTTTCTCTCAAAAGAAATAAATACACATTAAAACAAAGTTTTCTGGGAGAAAGAGGTATAAACATAAGATCTTATTAGCAGTAATTAACCTTTGTTAAGGTAGGCAAAGGAATAGTATGGTTAAAATAAAAGATCATTTGCTAGTGAGGGAATCGGGGATTAAGTGGAATAGTAAGGTTTTTAATTTGCAATAAAGAATCTTAGAAAAAAAGAAGTGAAAAAATTACTAAGCAGTATTCAGGGCCCAGTTGAGGTTGAGAACTAAATATTTCATGGTACACAAATTTGTCATTTGTCATATCACAGAACCTTCATAGTTGTGTGATTTTTTTCCCCTTGAGAATGAGTTAGCAGCCTCCATTTAGGATTGGTCATGACAAATGGATATACAGTAAGGTAAAATTTTCTCACAAAACAGGTACCATAATCCTAGGACAAAATTAAGGGAACTTAATTCTGGACTGAGAGAAAAGGAGATTTCGTTAATTGGGTGGGAATTAGAAGATTCAGAAGGCAAGAGAGATGATTTTTCAAGTAGGGTCTGCATGTTGCTTGGAAAACCCATCCTTCAAGCACAATGTTCAGAAGATCTTGGGAAAACAGCTGTGTTTCATGTAAGTTCAAAGTGGTGCTGAGTCTGAGCTATGGGAGAATTAATTTCATGGGTCTGCATGCTGAAGACCCATGGACCAGAACCAAATACTATATTATTCTCTAACTTTTATTCAGACAACTTTCTAACGGCCTTGTTCTTATGGCAAGAAATTTGTGCTCTAGTCAACACTGTCTGTAAAGAGACAGGGTTTCTGCCAGACTGCCTGATGACCAGCACCTTCCCGCAGATGTCAACAATTTATCCTGCATCACAACTCACAATTAAAATATGCAAATATATGTATTTAAATACTTAAATTAAATTATCCTCTCCTACCTATTCCAGCCATGCAGAAATTATCAACCTCACCTGCCCCAGAATGTTCTCTCCTGTGATAACTCTGCTTCTCTCAAGGATGCATACCCCAACCAAGTGGCCAGTTCTGGTTATTATGTGTTCAGAGTGAAAAAAAATGGAAATTTTTGTTTTGTTGTTCTTTAGAAATGTTCTGCTAACATTGACATACAGAGTAAGGATAAATGGAGATAGTCCAATCACACTGCCATCATCCTTATCACAGTAGTAAACTTCACTGAAATTTTTAGATTAAGCATGGTTTCTCTTTTTAATTAATAATTTTTACAGCACTTTCATGTCTACAGCAAAATAGAGCAGAAAGTACAGAGAATTCCCATATACCCCTGTCCCTCCTCCCCTGCCAACAACCTTCCTTCTATCAACATCTCCCAACAGAGTGGTGCATTTGTTATAATTGACTATATGTTGACAGATCATTATCACCCAGAGTCAATAGTTTACGTTGGAATTCACTCTTGGTGTTTTCAATTCTATGAGTTTGGACAAATTCTACAGTCATATGTGTCACCATTGTGGTATAATACAGAATAGTGTCACTTCCCTAAAAATTCCTTTGTTTTTTGCCTATTCATCCCTCACTCTCCCCTAGTTCCTGAAAACCACTGATCTTTTTCTCTCTTCATATTTGCCTTTTCTAAAATGTCATAGTTGGAATCATATGGTCTGTAGCCTTTTTAGGTTGGCTTCTTTCACTTAGTAACATGCATTTAAGTTTCCTCCATAACTTCTCATAACATGATAGCTTATCTGTTTTTAACGATAACTAGTATTCCATTGTCTGGGTATGCCACAGTTTATTTATCCATTCATCTACTGAAGGACATCTTGGTTGCTTACAAGTTTTGGCATTTATGAATGAAGCTTCTATAAACATCCTTGTGCATGTTTTTAAGTTTTCAAGTCTTTTGGATAATTACCAAGGAACTATCATATGGTAACAATATGTCTAGTTTTATTTAAAAAAAAAAACTGTCAAACTTTGCATTGCAAAGTAGCCGTACCAGCTTTCATTCCCTCCAACAATGAATATTGTTTCTTCACATTCTCACCAGTATTTGGTGTCAATAGTATTTTTTATTTTGGCCATTCCAATAAATGTACAGTCATATGCCATTATTGTCTTAATTTACAGCTCCTAGTAACATGATGTCAAAGATTTTTTCATAAACTTACTTGCTATCAGTGTTATCTTCTTTGGAGAAGGTATCTGTTCATATCTTTTGCCCATTTTTCAGTCGGGTTGCTCATTTTCTTATTGTTGGATTTCAAGAGTACTTTACATCTTTTGGATAACAGTCCTTTATCAGATGTGTCTTCTGCAAATATATTCTCCCAATCTGTGGCTTATCTTGTTCTATTAACATTATTTTTTGCAGAGAAGAAATTTTTAATTTTAATGAAATCCAACTTATCAATTTTTTTCATGGGTCATGTCTTTGTGGTTCTAATTGCTTTATTATCTGTTAAGAAGCTTATGATCTCTAAAGTGAGATGCCTATTTTATTATTATCTTCTGGTCTTTATTCTCATTTTTCCCCTCTGTGTTCTCAAAGAGTTTGTGTGGCTTTTCTTTTCATTAATTCATTTTTTTCTAGGCCAAATCCTCTATTTATCTGCCTTCTTCTATCCAACTGTACCTGGGTTTTCACTGTGAAGTTTCACGGAAAGTAATTTTTTAAATAATCTTGAAAACAAGTTTAAAGTATTTTTGTGAATATATCCTAAATAATATATTAAAAGGGGTAAATGTCTTGAATCTCTAGAAGGGGGTCCTCCTACTATGTGAAGGAGATTTTCATACCCACTGTCACTTCTCTTTGTCTCTTCATCCTTCTTTAGAAGCTACCATGCTGGTCCCGGGTTGTCTTATAGTCTGACAAGACTTTAATTACTTAAACCAAGATGTAAATTGCATTATTCAAAATCCAAATTTTTCTTAACACACAACAGGTCTTAATTTAAGGAAAAAATGAAAGCAAAAGTCTGGCAGTACATAATTTAAAAGATTGGAAAGAAAAAGGAAACTCTAATCATTGGCAGAGCCGTGGTCATGAGTAACATCTCTGCATAAATATGTAGAGTCCCCTCAGGGAAGGGTCCATTGTTATGACTGTCTATCTTCTTTAGAAGTAGTTCAGTCTTAATGTACCTGCTACAGTGTCCTTTTCACAAAGGCATGGGGCAGTGAAATGGAAGTCTCTGACTAGCTCCTGAGGCTCCTGTGGGCTTCCATGTCTTAGGAAAACACAATTTTTACTTTTTGGACAAAAGAATTGTCTGTGGGATTCTGCCAGAGTATCTGTCTTCTTTCCAGGGCAGGGAATGAAGGGAGAACATTTTGTTTCTCTCAGGAAGATAATTATATAGTAGTTCTCAGTTTTGCTTTTCCACATGGTCTCATCAACAATACATTTAGCAGAAAGACTTCAGATTTCTAATAGCCACATGATACTCATTCTCTTTTTAATTTCCAATCTATATTTTACCTCTTTATAAATATATTTTCTCTATTTTGTAATATATTCCTATGCTGACACCACCATCTTGCCATCCAGATTTTATTTTTTTAACTTGTATAAAGTTACAAATTTCTTCCATGGGAAAGAGAGTGAGTTATACTTCTGGATTCTGACTTAAAAAAATGTGGAAAGATATTTGTGAATAAGTCCTAAGTGATAAGCAGATGTGTGGAAAATAAAATACTGTGTTCCAGAAATAAATGGCAGAGAGATAAAAAAGAAAAACTGAGAAAAAAAGATAATTTAAGATGATTGACTATATTTTGATAACCTTAGAGGTCAAAGACTTTAGGCAGGGTTAAAGCAAAGCCAGCGACTGCTGGTTTTAGTGGAGAAATTTACTGTACTGGAAGTTTCCATTAGAAGCCTAATTGACATGTGTTCTTAAGATCCAAGCAAGAAATGGCTTTTCTCTTTAAGTACCAATTCTAGTAACTTCCAATGAAACTGGAAGGTGAAAGCAAGATAAAATAGTGCAAAGAACAGAAACCACAAGATTTAGGAATTAGAAAAGTGTGCTGGCCTGAAACAGAGGTACCCCATAAGTCTTCATTTGTAATTTACTGCAGTTGATTCTGATTAGGATGGGTTCACTTGAATTTCTTCACATCGTGACTTCAACTCAAGTTGTTCGCTTTGTGAGCACAAGACACAGGAAGGTGATAGATAGTGAAAGAAGAAAAACAATAGAGAAAAGCTTGGAATCACATTTTTTTTTTTGACTAGAGAATTTTCCTACTTAATCCCTTTGGATGATATAGGAATGAGCTTCAAATAGAATGTCATTCTAGTTCACATTAAATATTCTTGACTACTCTTAAGAAAACCTATCAGTGTTGCTTTCTAATCATTCCTCGTGGATTTTATTTTGTTACTTTTTCATTAAATGTATGGCTCTTTTCTGAATCCTTTCCAAATTCTCCAAGCTCTTAAATTGTGTAACCAAAAATGTACACAATACCCTGGCCTCTCCTTGCTGTATGTATACACTGGGAAGATCACCTCTTAAATGTCAGTGGAGTGAGTATCCAAATGAGAGTGAAGCCACAAATTTAAATATCAGAATTTAATTTAACTGAAGAGGAAGTGTCTGTTGAGTGGAATGATCATTGGTCATTGATCATTGGTCCTCTCAGTGACAAATTAAAAGTGAAGTGATTGAGAATGGAACAATTTTCCATTCCCCTGAAGGAAAACAAGAAAAATAATGAATTTTTAAATACCTCATTTTTTAAAGTTTATTTATTTATTTTGAGAGAGGGAAGGAGGGGCAGAGAGAGAGAGAGAGAGAGGAGAAAGAGAATCCCAAGCAGGCTCCACGCTGTCAGAGCAGAGCTCACCGCAGAGCTCAATGCTTGATCTCGTGAACTGTGAGATCATGACCTGAGCAGACATCAAGAGGTGGATGCTCAATTGCTGAGCCACCCAGGTGCGCCCCCCCAAAAAGAAAACCTCATTTTAAAGCAAAACAACAACAAAAACAGGGAAAAAAGCTCATAGGACACTTGTTTTCATCTCCTGTTCGGACAAATGCAAAAAGAAATGCCCTATTTAAGTGAGATGGCTGGTATGTGAGTTGAGAAAACATTGGAAGTCTCTTAAATCAAATGTTAAGAATAAAACCTGCCTTACAATTATTAATGGCTTAACTTTGTATATACTATTGAATTTTACTTAAGATATAACCTAAGAATGATTTTTAAAGTTTTATTATTCGTTTTCTTAAAGTTTATTTGTTTACTTTTGAGAGAGACAGAGAGAGTGTGAGCAGAGGAGGGCAGAGAGAAAGGCAGAATCTTAAGCAGGCTCCACGCTGTCAGCACAGAGCCTGATGTGGGGCTTGAACTCATGAAACCAATGAGATCATGACCTGAGCCGAAACAAGAGTCAGAGGCTAACTGACTGAGCCACCCAAGCTCCCCTGGGTTTTTAAATTTTATATAACCATTTTTCTTATATTTAAAGTACTTCTTGGACAATAACTTTACATTTTTATAATTTTGAAATTTTTTGTAACTTGTATAAAGTTCTAAAGTATACAAATCATACAATTACTCTTGAATATTTAGATTCTATGCAATATAAAAAGCTATTTCAGTTCCAAAGAAATTCCCTAGAGAATGGTAACTTTTAATGATTACTGCTTTTTGTTAAATTAAAGTATGTTGACACTGTATTATATTACGTTCACGTGCACAGCATAATGATTTGATATTTATATACCTTATAAAATGATCACCATAAGTCTAGTTTCAGTGTGGCAAAATACATGGTTTTTACGATACTATTGACCATACTCCCTAGATTGTGCATTAAATCCCTATTTCTCATTTATTTTATAACTTGAAAATTATACATTTAAATTCCCTTCACCTATTGCATCAATCTACCCACCACACTCCCCTCTGGCAAACAAGTATTTGTTTTCTGTATCTATTAGTCTGTTTGTGTTTTTGTTTTTTGTTTTTTGGTTGTTGTTTTTTTTTAGATTCCACTCATACATACAGCCATATGGTATTTATCTTTTTCTGTCTGACTTATTTCATTTAGCATAATAGTTTATAGGTGTATCTATGTTGCTACAAACGGCAACATTTCATTCTTTTTTATGACTAACTAATGTTCCATTGTATCACATCTTTTTTTTTTTTTTTCCTAATTATTTACTGATGGACATTTACGTTGCTTCCATATCTTGGCTATTATGAATAATGTTATATACAAAGGAATGAATATGTCTTTTCAAATTAATGTTTTCATTTTCTTCTGATAAACACCCTGGAGTGAATTGCCGGATCATATGGCAGTTGATTTTTAATTAAAAAAATTTTTTAATGTTTATTTAGTTTTGAGAAAGAGAGTGAGACAGAGTGCAAGTGGGGGAGGGGCAGAGAGAGAGGGAGACACAGAATCCAAAGCAGGCTCCAGGCTCTGAGCTGTCAGCACAGAACCCGATGCAGAGCTCAAACTCACGAACCACGAGATCATGACCTGAGCCAAGGTTGGATGCTTAACCGACTGAGGCACCCAGCCGCCCCTGTATTTTTAATCTTTTAAGGAAACTTCATAGTGTTTTCCAGAGTAACCACACAGATTTTCATTTTCACCTACAACACATGAGGGTTCGCATTTCTCCACTTTCTCAACAACATTTGAAAATTCTTGTCTTTTTGATACTAGCCATTCTAACAGGTATGAGGTGATATCTCATCATGTTTTTTTTTAATTTAAATTCAAGTTAGTTAACATACAGTATAGTATTGGTTTTTATTTGCATTTCCCTGATGATAAGTGTTGTTGAGCATCTTTTCATGTGTCTGTTGGCCATTTGAATGCCTGTGGAAAAATGTCTATTCAAGTCCTCTGCCCATTTTCTAATCAGATTATTTGTTCTTTTTGATATTGAGTTGTATGAGTTCTTCATATATTTTAGCCAATAAGCCCTTGTCAGATATATAATTTGCAAATATCATCTGCCATTCAGTAGGTTGCCTTTTCATTTTGTTGATGGTTTTCTTCTCTGTACAAAGCTTTTTAAAATTTTCCATTCCAGTTAGTTAAAATATATGTAATATTAGTTTCAGGTGTACAACACAGGGATTCAACACTTTCACAAAACACCCGGTACTCATCACAACAAGTGCACTCCTTAATCCCCATCACCCACATAATTCATCCCCCCTCCCACCTCCCTTCTGGCAACCATCAGTTTGGTCTCTACACTTAAGAGTCTGTTTCTTAGTTTGCATCTCTCTCTTTTTTTCCCCTTTGCTCATTTGTTTTGTTTCTTAAATTCCATGAAATCATATTGTACTTATCTTTCTCTGACTAACTTATTCTGCTTAGCATGATACTCTCTAGCTCTATCCATGTCATCGCAAATGGCAAGACTTCTTTTTTTAATGGCTGAGTAATATTCCATTGCATATATATATATATATATATATATATATATATATGTATATATATATATTAGCCATTCGTCAGTTGGTGGGCATTTGGGCTATGCCCATATTTTGGCTATTGTAGATAATGTTGCTATAAACATCAGGGTGCATGTATTCCTTTGAATTTGAATTTTTGTGTTCTTTGAGTAAATACCTAGTAGTGCAATTGCTGGATCATAGAGTAGTTCTGTTTTTAACATTTTTTTTTGAGACAGAGACAGAGAGTGGGGGAGGGGAAGAGGGAGAGTGAGAGAGAGAATCTTAAGCAGACTCCACGCCCAGCACAGAGCTCGACACAGGGCCAGTCTCACAACGATGAGATCATGACATGAGCCTATGTCCAGAGTTGGACGCTTAACCAATAGAACCACTCAGGCACCCCTATTTTTAACAATTTGAGGAACCTCCATAATGTTTTCCAGAGTGGCTGCACCAGTTTGCTTTCCCATCAATAGTGAATGAGTGTTCCCTTTTTTCCACATCCTCACCAGCACCTGTTGTTTCTGGTGTTGTTGATTTTAACCATTCTGACAAGTGTGAGGTGATATTTCTTGTAGTTTTTATTTGTATTTCCCTGGTCAATGATGTTGAGGAACTTTTCATGTGTCTGCTGGCCATCTGTGTATCTTCTTTGGAAAAATGTCTGTTCCCGTCCTCTGCTTTTAAGTTGGATACAGTCCCCTTTGTTTATTTTTACTTTGTTGCTCTTATCTAATGAGACAGATTGTTTAAAAATATTGCTGAGATTGATGCTACAGAGCTTATTGCCTATGTTTTTTTTTCAAAAAGTTTTATGGATTGGGGTGTTACATTTAAGTCTTTAATCCATGTTGAGCTTATTTTTCTATATGATATGAGAAAGTGATCCAGTTTTATTCTTTTGCATGTAGCTGTCTAGTCTTCCCTGTACCATTTACTGACAATACTCTCTTTTCTCCAGTATATATTCTTGTTTCCTTTGTTGTGCATTAATTGAAATATAAACCTGTGTTTAATTTTGAGCTCTCTGTTCTCTTCCATTGATCTATGCGTCTGTATTTGTGGCAGTACCACACTGTTTTGACTACTACAGACTTGTAGTATATCTTGAAATCCACAAGTTTGAGAACTCCAGATTTGTTCTTTTTGCTCATGGTTGCTTTGGCTATTTGTGGTTCTTTTGTGATCCCATACAAATTTTAAAATTATTTGTTCTAGTTCTATGAAAAATGCCATTAGTATTTTCATGGGGATTGAATTGAAGCTATAGATTTCTTTGGGTAGTATGGGCATTTTAACAACATTAATTTCTCCAACCCATGAGCACAGTATATCTTTCCATTTATTTGTGTCACCTTCAAATTCTTTCATCAATGTCTTAATTTTCAGAGTACAGGTTTTCCAACAACTTAGCTAAATTTATTCTCAGGTATTTTATTCCTTTTCCTTCCATTGTAAATGAGACTGTTTTTTCAATTTCTCTTTCTGTAGCTCATTATTAGTGTATAGAAATGCAATATATTTCTGCATATTAATATTTTGTATGCTCAAATTTATTGAACTCATTTATTAGTTCTAATAGTTTTTTGGTGAGCTCCTTAGGGTTTACTGTATCATGTCATCTGCAAATAGTGAACGTTTTGCTTCTTCCTTTCCCATTTTGATGCCTTCTATTTCTTTTCTTGCCTAATTGCTGTGGCTACAATTTACAAGACTATGTTGAGTAAAAGTGGTGAAGGTGGGCATCCATGTCTTCATCATGATCTTAGAAGAAAAACTTTCAGCTTTTCACCCTTGAGAATGATGTCATCTTTGTATTTGCCATTTATGGCCTTTATTATGTTGAGGTATGTTCCCTCTGTACCCACTTTGTTGAGAGTTTTTAATTATGAACAGATGTTGAATTTTGTCTAATGTGTTTACTTCATCCATTAAGATGATCATATGGTTTTTATCCTTTGTTTTGTTAATGTGGTGTATCACTTTGAGTGATTTGAAATGTTGAACCATCCTGGCATTCCTAGAATACATCCCACTGGATCATGGCACAACTGATTCCTTTAAAGTATTGTTGAATTTAACTTGCTAACATTTTGTTGAGGATTTTCCCATCTATATTCATCAATGACACTGGCTGTAATTTCCTTTTGTGTGTAGGGTTTTCCTGTGGTTTTAGTATCAGAGTAATGCATTCCATCCTCTTCAATGTTTGGGATTAATTTGAGAAAAAAGGTATTTCAGTTACTGTATTATATAGCTCTTCTTTAAGTGTTTAATAGAATTCACCTGTGACAGTGTTTTGTTTGGGACTTTTGTTTATTGGCAGTGTTTTAATTACTGCCTCAATTTCATTAGTAGCAATCAATTATACTCAGATTTCCTATTTCTTCATGATTTTGTGTTGGAAGGTCATATGTTTCTAGGAAGTCTCCCTTTTCTCCTAGGCTGTCCAATTTCTTGACATACTGTTGTCCATAATAGTCCATTATAATCTTTTCTAGTTATGTGGTATAAGTTGTAGCTGTTCTGATTGTATTTATTCAGACCATCTCTCTCTTTTATTTATGAGTTTGGCTAAAGGTTTTTCAATTTTATCTTTTCATAGAACTAGCTCTTAGTTTTAATATCTTTTTTTTTAGTCTTTAGTTCATTTATTTCCACTCTGATCTTTGTTATTTTCTTCCTCCTATTAACTTTGGGGTTTGCTTGTTCTTCTTTTTCTAGTTCCTTTAGCTATAAAAATAAATTGTTTATTTGAGATTTTTCTTTTATCCTGAGGTAAGACCCTCTGACTATGAACTTTCCTCTTAGAACTGCTTTTGCTGAGTTCCATAGATTTTGAAATGTGTTTCTTTTTTCATTTGTCACAAGATATTTTCGATTGCCTTTTTTATTTCTTTATTGACACATTAGTGGTTTAGTAGAATATTTTTTAGTCTCCATTTATTTGTGTTTTTTCACCTTTTTTCCTATAAGTGATTTCTAGTTTTATACTGTTATGACTGGAAAAGATGCTTGATGTGATTTCAATCTTAAATCTATAGAAACTTGTTTTGTAGTCTAATAATGGATGGTCCTGAAGAATGTTCCATGTGCACTTGAAAAGAATGTGTATTCTACTGTTCGGGGATGGCATGTCTGGGATAGAATGTCTGTATATATCTATTAAATCCATCTAGTCTGTTGTGTTAAGGCCAATATTTTATTGATTTTCTGTCTGGGTGATCTATACATTGATGTACGTGGGTGTTAAAGTTCTCTACTATTGTATTCTCATTATTTTCTCCCTTTATCTCTGTTAATAATTGCTTTATATATTAGGTGCTTCTATGTTGGGTGCATAGATATTTAGTTATATCTTCCTGTTGGAATGATCCCTTTATCATTATGTAATACCCATCTTTGTCTCTTGCTCACATTTGTTTTAAAGCCTATTTTGTCTGTTATAAATATTGCTACGCTTTTTTTATTTCTATTTGCATGGAATATCTTTTTCCATCCGTTCACCCTCAGTGTGTGTCCATCTTTAGATCTGAAGCAAGTCTCTGATAGGCAGCATATAGGTGGTTCTTGTTTGTACTTATTGCCATTTTGTCTGTTTTTCTCTGGTTGTTTTTGTAGTTCTCTCTTCCTTTTTTCTTGCTCTTCTCACTTTTGTTCCGATGACTTTCTTTAGTGTAATATTTGGATTCTTGTCACTTTATTTTTGTGTATCAGTTATAAGTTTTTCTTATATTCATATGATATTCATATATACATATATTTCCCAGTCAATTTTAAGTTGATGATTGCTTAAAATTGAATGCATTCTAAACTGTGTTTTTATTCCCCCCTCCACACACACGTTTTATGTTTCTGATGTCATATTTTACATCTTTTTATTTTATGTATCTCTTCACGACTTACTGTAGTTTCAGTTTATTTTATTACTTTTTTTTATTTTTCAATATATGAAATTTATTGTCAAATTGGTTTCCATACAACACCCAGTGCTAATCCCAAAAGGTGCCCTCCTCAATACACATCACCCACCCTCCCCTCCCTCCCACCCCCCCATCAACCCTCAGTTTGTTCTCAGTTTTTAAGAGTCTCTTATGCTTTGGCTCTCTCCCACTCTAACCTCTTTTTTTTTTCCTTCCCCTCCTCCATGGGTTTCTGTTAAGTTTCTCAGGATCCACATAAGAGTGAAACCATATGGTATCTGTCTTTCTCTGTATGGCTTATTTCACTTAGCATCACACTCTCCAGTTCCATCCACGTTGCTACAAAGGGCCATATTTCATTCTTTCTCATTGCCATGTAGTATTCCATTGTGTATATAAACCACAATTTCTTTATCCATTCATCAGTTGATGGACATTTAGGCTCTTTCCACAATTTGGCTATTGTTGAGAGTGCTGCTATGAACATTGGGGTACAAGTGCCCCTATGCATCAGTACTCCTGTATCCCTTGGATAAATTCCTAGCAGTGCTATTGCTGGGTCATAGGGTAGGTCTATTTTTAATTTTCTGAGGAACCTCCACACTGCTTTCCAGAGCGGCTGCACCAATTTGCATTCCCACCAACAGTGTAAGAGGGTTCCCGTTTCTCCACATCCTCTCCAGCATCTATAGTCTCCTGATTTGTTTATTTTGGCCACTCTGACTGGCGTGAGGTGATACCTGAGTGTGGTTTTGATTTGTATTTCCCTCATAAGGAGCGACGCTGAACATCTTTTCATGTGCCTGTTGGCCATCCGGATGTCTTCTTTAGAGAAGTGTCTATTCATGTTTTCTGCCCATTTCTTCACTGGGTTATTTGTTTTTCAGGTGTGGAGTTTGGTGAGCTCTTTATAGATTTTGGATAGTAGCCCTTTGTCCGATATGTCATTTGCAAATATCTTTTCCCATTCCGTTGGTTGCCTTTTAGTTTTGTTGGTTGTTTCCTTTGCTGTGCAGAAGCTTTTTATCTTCATAAGGTCCCAGTAATTCACTTTTGCTTTTAATTCCCTTGCCTTTGGGGATGTGTCGAGTAAGAGATTGCTACGGCTGAGGTCAGAGAGGTCTTTTCCTGCTTTCTCCTCTAGGGTTTTGATGGTTTCCTGTCTCACATTCAGGTCCTTTATCCATTTTGAGTTTATTTTTGTGAATGGTGTGAGAAAGTGGTCTAGTTTCAACCTTCTGCATGTTGCTGTCCAGTTCTCCCAGCACCATTTGTTAAAGAGGCTGTCTTTTTTCCATTGGATGTTCTTTCCTGCTTTGTCAAAGATGAGTTGGCCATATGTTTGTGGGTCTAGTTCTGGGGTTTCTATTCTATTCCATTGGTCTATGTGTCTGTTTTTGTGTCACATTTTATTACTTTTGCCTTTTTAACCTTCATACTAGCTTTATAAGTTTTTGGTCCACTACCTTTATTGTATTATTGCCCTTTCCAGTGAGATTTTTTCTTTTATATGTTTTATTTCTAGTTTAGGCTTTTCTACTTAACAAAGTCCAAGTCCCTTTAACCTTTTTTTTAAGGTTGGTTTAGTGTTTATGAACTTCTTTAATTTTTGCTTATTTGGGAAACTTTGTTGTTGTTGTTTTTAGTTTAGTTATTATTTTTGGAGAGAGAGAGAGAGAAGGCAAGTAGGGAGGGATAGAGAAAGAGAGGGAGAGAGAGAGAATCCCAAACTGGCTCTGCACTGTCAGTGTGGAACCCAGTGTGGGGCTCGAACTCACAAACCATGAGACCATGACCTGAGCCAAAGTCAGAAACTTAACCAAATGAGCCACCCAGGAGCCTGTGGAAAACTCTTTATCTCTCCTTTGATTGTGAATTATAACCTTGCCAGGTACAGTATGAGTTATAAGATATTGCATTTCAGCTCTTTGAATATATCATGCCATCCCTTCTGGCTTACAAAGTGTCTGCTGAAAAATCAGTTTATAACCTCATGGGGGTTTCTTTGTATGTGTCTAGTTTTTCTTCTCTTCTTTGTATGTATCTATTTTTCTCTTGCTGCTATTAACGTTCTCTATCTTTATCTTTTGACATTTTGATCTTAATCTTAATCTTTTGCCATGTGTCTTCAATCTCTTTGGGTTCATCTTGTTTGAGACTCCCTAGACCTAAGCCTGGATGTCTGTTTCCTTACCTAGGTTAGGCAAATTTTTAGTCATTATTCCTTCAAATGTGTTTTTTCCCCTTTTTCTCTCTTTTCTCCTTCTAGAAGCCCTAAATGCAAATGTTAGCAGGCTTGATATTGTACCAGAGGTCCCTTAAAATATCTTTATGTTTTTTTTTTTCTTTTGCTGTTCTGATCAGATGATTCCTACTACCTTGTCTTCCAGATCACTAATCCAATCTTTTGTATCACTTAAACTGCTGTTGATTCCCTCTAGTGTATTTTTCATTTCAGTTACTGTATTGTTTAGCTTTTATTGGTATTATCTTATGTTTTTCTATCACTTTGTTTAAGTTTTCACTGTATTCATTCATATTCTCTAGAGTGTGGTGAGTATCATTGTGGCCATTACCTTGAACTCTTTTATTAGCTAGATTACTTACCTCTGTTCCATTACGATCTTTTTCTGAGGTTTTCTCTCTCTCTCTCCTTCTCTCTCTCTTTTTAGAATGTCTTCCTCTCTCTTCTCATTTTGACTCTCAGTGTTTATTTCTGTGTGTTTGGCAAATCAAGTCCCTCTCCCAGTCTTAAAGGAATGGCTTCATATATGAGATGTCCCACAGAGCTCAGAAGCATAACCCCCATTTCTCACCAAATCCGGATTTTCATTGAGCATTTCCTGTGTCAACTGTGTGGTAGGGCATTGGCTGGGGCCTGATGGGTGTGTGGGGCTCTCCCCTCAACCTGACTGGTTGAGGCTCTCACAGTCTGGAGGGACTCTCCCTTGGCCTGGCTGGTTGGTATAACATGCTGTCTCTGAGGTCATATGTGCTGTTCTCACCTACCCAGCTGGGTGGGGTACAATAGTCACTTCAGCTATAATGGTGGACAGAGCTCTCTCTCTGGCCCAGCTCGCTGGTTGCCCTGGCTGCTGCCACAGGTGCAGTGGTGGGTGGGGTTCTACCCCCAGATCAGCTGGCTGAAGCACAGTAGTGGCTGCCATGGCTGTGGCTGTGGTCAGGGCTATCAGTGGGGCACCCCACCAAAATTAGCATGTTAAAGTGAGAGTTTCAAGATGGCATCTGCTAGCACGGGCACTAGCAAGGTAGATTCTGCTGCAAAAATGGCACCTGACTGTTTCTCTGTCCACGGGGAGGATCTCAGCAGTTTCTTGCCTCTCTGGGAGACACCCCCACAATAGTAAGTGAGTCTTCTTCACCTATATTCTGGATGCTTTTCCATTTGGTGTATTATCACTGAGTCTCATGGCAAGTGAGACTATGCATGAGCCCTTTAAGAGTAGATCCTGGGGCGCCTGGGTGGCGCAGTCGTTAAGCATCCGACTTCAGCTCAGGTCACGATCTCGTGGTCCGCGAGTTTGAGCCCCGCGTCGGGCTCTGGGCTGATGGCTCAGAGCTTGGAGCCTGTTTCCGATTCTGTGTCTCCCTCTCTCTCTGCCCCTCCCCCGTTCATGCTCTGTCTCTCTCTGTCCCAAAAATAAATCAACGTTGGAAAAAAAAAAAAAGAGTAGATCCTCCTTTTCCTGTAGCTCTATGGTTTTTCTGTTGGTTTTCAAAGCCCAGATATTGGGGGCTCATCTCTCTTGTGATCTAAGGGGTTGGAGTACATGCTGTGGCGATCCAATCCCTTGCTCTTCAGGGGGAAGTTCTGTGTTTTTGAAATCCCTACCCAGTTGTCCATTGTTGTACCTGGAGTGGAGTTTTTCTTCTTTTGGCAAGACCTTATTTCCACCACTTCTATCCATCTCAGTGCTGTCCTTTGTCCCTCATTGTGGAAGCTCTGTTCATCTAGTTTTCAGGGCCTTTCCTGAGAAAATTACTCCATATGTAGTTGCATATTTGTCATGTCGATAGAAGAAGGTAAGCTCAGAATCTTCTTATGCCACCATCTTGAATCCTCCACCCTTAAGTGATTCCTTTTTGATGTAAACAGTTCTTTAGATGTTTTGAAAGTATTCCAGAGCAATGTGTCTCCTGCAGGTAGGCTCTGGCAGAAAAGATATTATCTTTAAGAGAAAAACAACTTCAAAAATGCATCTTTCAAAATAATAGTGATTTCATTGTAGTTTCTTTCAGTAAAACTAATATAACCCTATTTAACTATTATTATGTTAGATATTATTCATAGAAAATAAAAGAAGCATATACTACATTTTATAAACTCAGTATTTCCTGAGTATTCGCTGAATTAGGGATCAGTAGGTAGATTGTGACAGAAAATGGAAAAATGCTAGCCAACTTTGAGGGCACCTAGAATGCAAGCAAGACCAAGAGGAAACGAACCAATTCACCATGTATATTACTTATATGAACAAATGAGCAGGTATGCATTGCAGAAAAGTAATTTATAAAGTGCCTTTATATTTGATCTTTAGTTACAAAATTGTATGTTATTTTAAGCATGTCTTGATAAAAGTTGTTTGCAGATGAAAGTTTTATATAAACTTGACTTCCTGATCTCAAAAATAAGTCTTTTATAATGCAGCATTGGAAACATTGTATGTAGTTTTGTGCAGCATAACTATGATCATGTTTTATTAAATATAAGGTGCATTTTTTAAACATTTTAGTATGTTTTAAATCAATTTGTATTTTATAATCAATAATGTCTTTCAATCATTGTTGGTATAGGCTGAGATCATTTTTTTTAAATGTTTTTTAACATTTATTTATTTTTGAGACAGAGAGAGACAGAGCATGAACAGGGGAGGGGCAGAGAGAGAGGAAGACACAAAATCTGAAACAGGCTCCAGACTCTGAGCTGTAAGCACAGAGCCGACGCGGGGCTCGAGCTCACGGACCATGAGGTCATGACCTGAGCCAAAGTCGGACGCTTAACCGACCAAGCCACCCAGGCGCCCCAGTTGAGATCATTTTAAATTACAATTTCTTTATGGGTTTTTGGACCACATTGGTGGTGTAAATTCAAAACATAAACTTAGTTGTAGTTCAAATTCTCAGAGGAAACTCACTTTTTTCCTTCTAATATCCAGTGTTAAGATTAAGACTTGCCAGTTTCCTTACTCTCTCAATTTGGTGGTTTCATTTATTTTTACCTTTACACTACTGAGTGTAGCCCTTTGATATCTCACCTTGACTATTTTTGCTTTCTTAATGCCATGCAAAATAACAATGCATCTGACAATGGAGGATTTTTCACATTCAATGTAAAACATAAATTTGTCTTAGAAGTTTTTGAGGATTTCTAGAAGATATCAATTATGGCCACGTTTTGAACAGAAAATTCAGCCATCATATGCCTCATGAAGGTATAATTTCCAAGAGATAACAAACCAGATATACATAAAAAGGGTTTTAAACCCATTTGCTTTACAGACAATAAAAGTTTAGAATTCCATTATACATTTGCTCTGAAAATTTAAAAGGTAAAATTTATTGATAAACTGAAGCAAATTAAAGTCAATTTGTTGAAAAAATATATTAACAAATATGCAATAATTTACTTGTATATTTAGTAAGTTTAAAACGTATTTTGTTTCATGCTTCACATAGAACACTAGAGAGAAAGAAGCATGAAAACAAATGTTCTTTTTCTGTTTACTGCTATTATATCTAGATTTAGAATATTGTGTAGCATATAATAAGCATTTATGAAATATTAGTTTAGCTAATTAATTAATGGGTCAAGTTACATCCAGTGATACATAGTTATTTTTATATGTAACATACAGTCCCTCCTGATTTATTGAGTTGTTGAAGCATGGATCTGTGCTTTTTTCATGCTTGAGTCAATTTAATGAGACTTCAACCCAGTAAGCAGAGCCATCAACCTGGCTGACATTCGTCACTCCGTATCTGCTCTGAGATACACTGAAGTTCAACAGAATCCAGTTTTATCTCAAAAATTCAATAACCTTGGTAATCAGTAAACTATATTGGCCAATTTGCTCTGCTCCAGTTGACAATAATGCTTATGGATTGATTAACTCTTTGACACTTGAGTAACGTTTGGTACACTCTTACTAAATGGCATCTTACAGGAACTTCAGGTATCTTTTTCATAAACACAACAGTTCCTTCATCCGTAAGACTGTAGTCAAGAAACACTACGTTAGAAATGCACAAGTCCACTAATTATCAAAAAGGTAAGTGGACCTTAATGGGAAGAAAATAACAGAACTTGATATGTACAGTTTTGAAAAGATGTGACGTCATAGCAAACTCTGGGGCACTCGTAAACGAGTATAAATCACTTCATTGTAGCAGCATAATCATCATGGTTTTAGAGAGACTCTAAATGGAACTAACCACCTCTGACATGAAAAAGTAAGCCAAGCTCTGTGAGTTTTTCCCTTCATTATTCTCTTTAATGCAGGTGAAGGGAAAAAAATTAACTTAATGGTGCTTTGCAGCACTAATTATTTGGCAATAATCAAAAGGTTTCATGATCTGAAAAAGTTGTTTCAGTACAGCCCATTAAACAATATGAAGAGCTATTATTCCTTCCTACTACCTTTCTTTCACTCAGGTGTTCATTTGCCAGATGCTTTCTAATTAAGAGCATATAAAAGGAGAATAACACGAATCACACACTCAGGTAAATTTATCTAGTCCAATTTTGGTGCCAATAATAAATATTATATTTTATAACAATTTTATCAAAACAATTATTTTCTCAATGTTTATATTGACACTATTCTAAGCCTCAAAAAAATTCTCTGAGGCTAGTTAATTGTGTGAATCATAGAGATGAATGGCCTCTCTAAATTTAGGCCAGCTAAACTAACAGCATATATTTTTGTCTTACCAAAATGCTTTCAGTTACTGAAAATTCATGCTAAGTAATTTGTAATAAACCAGTCTCCTGATGAAAATTTTTGTTGCATATATTCCATAACTCCCATAGTTTGCTAAATATCTGTAACCAGAGAGGGGAGCAAGGATAAGAATGGAAAGGAAAGATTAAGGATAGAAAAGAAGAGAAAAGAATCGAAGTCATTACCCAAAGATATTCATTTTATTGTCTCCTTTTACTATCCCTTTACAGTTGAGAAACTGATTTTAGACTTGTTTCACATTTGCTAGAAAAATAAAAATACCTCTTTTCCATGGCTTCTTTGATCCAGGGAGTTGGTAACTCAGCATTGTTGTTAAAATAACAGCATCCATTCTGCCCATTGTTGGATTTTATTTTTGAAGCCAAAGGTTTAACAGATTTGTACAGGTGCAAAGGTAAATTGCTAGGCAGGAAGTAGATATCAGTACCACCACAAGCCAGTAAAATACACTGAATTTTAGGAATTAAATGCCTCTCCACCAACTTTTGACATCTCTTTAAAAAACAACAAATATTTTGGTTTAAACATAGCATTGGCTTGTAGTTAAAATACTGCAGGTTTTTAAGATAGTGATACTTAAATTCTTCTGGAGAAATGTCATTCTAAAGTCTGAAAATGGATTTAATACCATAGGGAGATAACTTCAAGATTCAATCATCATGTATAGATTATGATGTTTGCATAGATTCATATCATGACTCTGTCCCCCTAAACAATCTCTTCAGTCACCATGTGCCTCAATTTCCTCCTCTATAAAATGAAAATAGCAGTACATTCTTTTAAGAAATGTCTACACAGATCTTTTGTCCAATTTTCAGAGTTGTCTTTATTATTGAGCTGTAATAGTTATTTATGTTTTAGATACAAGTCACTTTTCAGATACATAATTTGGAAATTTTTTCTGCCTCATAGAATTGCTGTATTAAATGATTTAAGACATATAAACTGCTTTACAATTTAGCCTGACACATGGTATGCACTACTTAAATTATTATGAAGGTTGGACCAAGTTCTCTTAGTAACCTAACATTTACTAAATGTTTCCCTCCTGACCCTTAAACACTTTTCATCTATTAAATGCCCATTGAGGGGAGACTGGGTGGGTCAGTCAGTTAAGTTTTGGACTCTTGATTTTGCCTCAGGTCATGATCTCATGGTTCATGAGTTCAAGCCCTGCATCAGGTTCTCCATTGTCAGTGCAGAGTCTGCTTGGGATTCTCTCTCTCTCTCCCTCTCTGCTCCTCCTCTGCTCATTATCTCTCTCTCTCTCTCTCTCTCTCAAAATAAATAAATCAACATTAAAAAATTTTTAAAGATCCATAGATATTTCATTGAATTCAAAAATCTTATAATACAACTTGTTCAGAAGAAGGAAGGAAAGAAGGAAGGACAGAGAAAGAAATAAAAGGAAGGAAGAAAGAGAAAGAAAGAAATGGAAGAAGGAAGGAAGGAAGGAAGGAAGGAAGGAAGGAAGGAAGGAAGGAAGGAAGAAAATGAAAATACAGACCTTCCTTGACTTACAGTGGAGTTACATCCTGACATACCCATAGTAAGTTGAAAATATCATTAAGTTGAAATGCATTTAATACACCTAACCTACTGAACATGATAGCTTAGCTCAGTACACCTTAAACATATTTAGAATATATACATTAACCTACAGCTGGACAAAATCATTTAACTCAAAACTGTTGAATATCTCTGTAATTTATTGAATACTATCCTGAAAGTGAAAAATGGAATGGTTGTGTGGGGTATGGAATGGTTGTAAATGTATTGGTTTTTCACCCTTGTGAAAGTGTGGTTGACTGGGAACAGTGGCTCACCAATGCTGCCCCGCATTGCAAGAGAATCATACCTCGTCTTGCTAGCCCAGGAAAAGATCAAAACTCAAAATTCAAAGTACAGTTTCCACATAATGCATGTCATTTTTGCACCATTTTAAAGTCAAAAATCATTAAGCTGAATCATTGTAAATTGGGTGCCACGTGTTTGTCCAAAGTTTTGACACCTGTTCCATCATCTGAAACAATGTCAGCCACACTTCAGCCATCCATTCACTTTTCACCTTCATGATTTTGCTGTAATTTCCAAAGAACCCTACTATATTTTCATAAAATGTTTCTTTGTACTGAGCCAAGTAAATTTATCTTAGAATGAAATCTTATATACTTTTAATCTTTTAATTTGAACACACATACAAATCTATTTTTGCAACTTTTAATTTGACATACATACAAATGTCTACATTAATTAATAATTGCTTATTAAGAAAAGAGTTTCTTCAACTCCCAGTTAATCAAGAATATGGACACTCATTAACACCAACTAAATACATATTTGAAACAATTTCCATTATCACTTTAAAAATGAAGAATTTTCAGAACTAGAAAGTAAACACTATTACTGGATGCAAACTAATAATTCAGCTAGGACTTGTTTTTTTTATTTTTTTTGTTTTTGTTTTTGCTTTTGTGAGGGAGAGAGAGCACAGGAAGCAGAGAGGGGCAGAGAGAGAGAGAGAGAGAGAGAGAGAGAGAGAGAGACTCTCAAGGAGGCTCCATTCCCAGCATGAAGCTAGATGCAGGGCTTGATATCACAGTCATGAGATCATGACCTGACCCCAAATCAAGAGGTGGATGCTTAACCAACTGAGCCACCCAGGTTCCCCCAGCTAGAACATTTTGATAGCTTAAGCTAAGCATGATAAACGTTGTACTGATGAAACTTTTGCCAAGTCAAGGATATATATATATATATATATATATATATTTAGATATATATTTTAATATATTTACAATATATATATTTACAATATATTTTTTAAATATAAAATATATTTAACCAGATTTATTATAAACATATATGTAAATACAGTATATAAATATATTATAAAATATATATTTATTCCCTTTATAACATATACAGTACATATAATTATATGGTATAAATATAATTTATATAAAATATATTAAAATATATCAATTATATTTTATATATGGTATATACAATTACATACATTAATTATAAAAGGATTCATCAGATGAAAAATATTTCCAATATTAACCAGAGGAATGTGGTTAATTTACACAAAAAAGTCAATACTAAAGGAGTATACTGAGAACATACAGGGTAACCTCATGTCCTCTGTCAAGTTCTCAATAATTCTAGTTTCTTGATCAGATGGTACTTTATGTAATAGTTTAAATTAAAAGACATAAGAAATTATGACAACAAGAGGTCCATGTCCTGCTTGGTCATATCAGACTCCTTTATTTCATATAATATTTGAAATAGCTTTGTTGGGGCACCTGGGTGGCTCAGTTGGTTGAGAGACCGACTTTGGCTCAGGTCATGATCTCATGGTTTCTGAGTTTGAGCCCTGCGTTGGGCTCTGTGCTGACAGCTCAGAGCCTGGAGCCTGCTTCTGGTTCTGTGTCTCCCTCTCTCTCTGCCCCTCCCTCACTCATGCTCTGTCTCTCTCTGTCTCAGAAATAAATAAACATTAAAAAAAATTTTAAAAAAGCTTTGTTAATCAAGGAATATTCAGGAACACTGAAAGAGACGTAGACACCTAATTTGCAATATGTTATTAAGTAAATATGCATTGAGAAACTGCTATGGGTTCCTATTATTTTAAGTATTTGGCATAGAGCATGAGCAAAATAGAATAAAAACAAACCTTGCTTTCATGGACCTTAAATCTAAGTTAGGAATACAGATAATAAATAAGAGACAGAGTGTTTATTTGCTGGCAGGTGCTAAGGATAACTTCAAATCAGGAAGGAGGGATGGGCAGTTTTGGTGAAAATACTTGAAAATTTAGGGGCGCCTGGGTGGCGCAGTCGGTTAAGTGTCCAACTTCAGCCAGGTCACGATCTCGCGGTCCGTGAGTTCGAGCCCCGCGTCGGGCTCTGGGCTGATGGCTCAGAGCCTGGAGCCTGCTTCTGATTCTGTGTCTCCCTCTCTCTCTGCCCCTCCCCCGTTCATGCTCTGTCTCTCTCTGTCCCAAAAAAAATAAATAAACGTTGAAAAAAAAAAAAAAAAAAGAAAATTTAAATTGTTCAGGGAAGTCCCCACTCCCCAAGGTGACTTCATCAAAGACTACTGGGATGTGAGAGGGAAAGCCATTCAGCTATTAAGACTATGTTTAATGACTCTAAACCCATGTATTTCAATAATAACACTGAATGTAAATGGACTAAATATTCCAATCAAAAGGCATAGGGTATCAGAATGGATAAAAAAAAAAAAACAAGACCCACCTATTTTTTGTCTACAAAAGACTCATTTTAGACCTGAGGACACCTTCAGATTCAAAGTGAGGGGATGGAGAACTATCTATCATGCTACTGGAAGTCAAAAGAAAGCTGGAGTAGCCATACTTATATCAGACAAACTAGACTTTAAATTAAAGGCTCTAACAAGAGATGAAGAAAGGCATTATATCATAATTACGGGGTCTATCCATCAAGAAGAACTAACAATGATAAATGTTTATGCACCGAATTCAGAAGAACCCAAATATATAAAACAATTTAACACAAAAATTATCAATCTTATTGGTAAGAATGTGGTAATTGCAGGGGACTTGATTACTCCACTTATAGCAATGGACAGATCATCTAAACAGGAAATCAATAAAGAAACAATGGCCCTGAATGATACACTGGACCAGATGGACTTCACAGATGTATTTAGAACTTTTCATCCTAAAGCAGCAGAATACACATTCTTCTCGATTGCATGTACTGGGTCAAGATAGATCACATACTGGGTTACAAAACAGCCCTCAATAAATATAAAAGAATTGAGATAATACCATGCACAC
Organism: Leopardus geoffroyi; assembly: GCF_018350155.1. Classification (NCBI taxonomy): domain Eukaryota; kingdom Metazoa; phylum Chordata; class Mammalia; order Carnivora; family Felidae; genus Leopardus; species Leopardus geoffroyi. Next base: position 22,850,001 of record NC_059327.1, on the reverse strand, counting down.
TTTCAGATCACAAAGCTATGAAGCTTGAAATCAACCACATGAAAACGTTTGGAAAACCTCCAAATGCATGGAGGTTAAAGAACATCCCACTAAAGAACAAATGTCTCAACTAGGCAATTAAAGAGGAAATTTAAAAATATATGGAAACAAATGAAAATGAAAACACAACAATCCAAACCCTTTGAGGTGTAGCAAAGGCAGTCCCGAGAGGAAAATACATTGCAATCCAGGCCTATCTCAAGAAACAAGAAAAGTCCCAAATACATACTCTAACAGCACACCTAAAGGAACTAGAAGCAGAACAACAAGGAAACTCCAAACCCAGAAGAAGAAGAGAAATAATAAATATCAGAGCAGAAATAAACAATATAGAATCCAACAAAACAAAACAGTAGAACAGATCAATGAAACAAAGAGTTGGTCTTTTGAAAACATAAACAAAATTGATAAACCCCTAGCCAGACTTATCAAAAAGAAAAGAAAGAGGACTCAAGTAGATAAAATCATAAATCAAAATGGATTTATCACAACAATCCCTCAGAAATACAAGCAATTATCAGAGAATACTATGAAAAATTATAGGCCAACGAACTGGACAACCTGGAAGAAATGGGCAAATTCCTAAACACCCACACACTACCAAAATTCAAACGGTAAGAAATAGAAAATTTGAACAGACCCATAACTAGTGAAGAAATTGAATCAGTTATCAAAAATCTCCCAACAAATAAGAGTCTGGGGCCAGATGGCTTGCCTGGGGAATTCTACCAGACATTTAAAGCAGAGTTAATACCTATCCTTCTCAAGCTGTTCCAAAAAATAGAAATGGAAGAAAAACTTCTGGACACATTCTATGAAGCCAGAATTACCTTGATTCTCAAACCATACAGAGACCCTGCAGAAGAGGAGAATTACAGGCCAATATCCCTGAAGAACACGGATGCAAAAATTCTCAACAAGATACTAGCAAATCAAATTCAACAGCATATAAAAAGAATTATTCACCATGATCAAGTGGGATTCATTCCTGGGCTGTGGACTGGTTTAATATTCATAAATCAATCAATGTGATATATCACATTAATAAAAGAAAGGATAAGAACCATATTATCCTGTCAATAGATGCAGAAAAAGCATTTGACAAATATAGTATCCTTTCTTAATACAAACCGTCAATAAATTTGGGATAGAAGGAACATACTTAAACATCATAAAAGCCATATATGGCCATAAAAGCCATATATACAGCTAATCTCATCCTCAATGGGAAAAAACTGAGAGCTTTCCCCCTGAGATCAGGAACACAACAGAGATGTCTGCTCTCACCACTGTTGTTTAAGATACTGTTGGAAGTCCTAGCATCAGCAATCAGACAACAAAATGAAATTAAAAGGACCAAAATTGGCAAAGATGAAGTCAAACTTTCACTTTTTGCAGACGACATGATACTCTACATAGAAAACATGAAAGACTCCACCAAAAGACTGCTAGAACTGATACATGAGTTCAGCAAAGTTGCAGGGTTCAAAATCAATGTACAGAAATCAGTTGCATTTTAATACACCAATAATGAAGCAACAAAAAGAGAAAAAAAGAAACCGATCCCATTTACAACTGTAACAAGAACCATAAAATACCTAGGAATAAACCTAACCAAAGATGTAAAAGATCTGTATGCTGAAAACTATAGAAAACTTATGAAGGAAATTGAAGAAGACACAAAGAAACGGTAAAACATTTAATGCTCATGGATTGGAAGAATAAATATTGTTAAGATGTCAATCCTACCCAATGCAATCTACACATTCAATACAATTGCACCTACATTCTTCTCAAAGGTAGAACAAATAATCCTAAAATTTGTATGGAACCATAAAAGACCCCAAATAGCCCAGGTAATATTGAAGAAGGAAACCAAAGCAGGAGGCATCACAATCCCATACTTTAGCCTCTACTACAAAGCTGTAATCATCAAGACAGTATGGTATTGGCACAAAACAGACACAAAGACCAAAGGAATAGAATAGAGAACACAGCATTGGACCCCCAAATGTATGACCAACTAATCTCTGACAAAGCAGGAAAGAATATCCAATGGAAAAGAGACAGTTTCTTTAGCAAATGGTGCTGGGAGAACTGGACAGCAACATGCAGCAGAATGAAACTGGACCACTTTCTTACACCATACACAAAAATAAACTCAAAATGGATGAAAGACCTAAAAGTGAGACAGAAAACCATTCAAACCCTAGAGGAGAAAGCAGGCTAAAACCTCTTTGACCTCAGCTGCAACAATTTCTTGCTGCACACATTTCCATAGGCAAGAGAATTAAAAGCAAAAGTGAACTATTGGGATGTCATCAAGATAAAAACCTTCTGCACTGCAAAGAAAACAATCGACAAAACTAAGAGGCAACCGAAAGAATGGGAAATGACATTTGCAAATGACATATCAGATAAAGGGTTAGTATCCAAAATCTATAAAGAACTAACCAAACTCAACACCCAAAAAACAAATAATCCAGTGAAGAAATGGGAAAAAGACATGAATAGACATTTTCCAAAGAAGACATCCAGATGGCCAACAGACACACGAAAAGATGCTCAACATCACTCATCATCAGGGAAATACAAATCAAACCACACTGAGGTACCACCTCACACTGATCACAGTGGCTAAAATAAACAACACAGGAAACAACAGATGTTGGCAAGGATGTGGAGAAAGGGGAACACTTTACACACACTTTACACACTGTATGTTAGCCAATTTGACAATAAATAAACATTAAAAAAATTTTGTAATAAAAAAATAAAAGAAATACAACAAATTTTCTTCTGACAGTTTTAAAGATGTTGAGTTGCCTACAACTCTTCCTTTTTTTTCTTTTTCATCATTTTAATTTGTTTTTTTCTAATCCCGTCTATGAGATAGGAATCCCATTTTGTCTTTATACACATGGACAACTATTTTCTTCCAGTTTTATTTATTGAGGAGTTTCTCTTTTCCCTGCCTCTGTCTATATCAAAATTCCATAGATGAATGGCTATATTTCTAGACTTTACATTCTCCTCTGTGGACAACTGTGTTTTCTACACAGATAACACTCTTTCTTGATTAAGTTTATCATAGGCCCTGGTAGTTATTTAGGCAACTCTTCCTCTCAGCTTTTATTCCTCTGTAGTATCTTTGCTATTATTATTCCTTTACTTTTCATATATATTTTAGGATGGGCTTTTATACTTTCTATTCAATTTGCTTTTTTTCTTCCTTGTAGTCAAGGGGGTCAGCAAACTAGGGGCCACATTGGCCTGAATCCTGTTTCTGTATGGCCAGAGACTTATTGGTGTTTACATTTTTAAATAGTTCTTTTAAGTTATTTAAATGACAGACACCATGTGTGGCTCACAAGTCCTAAAATCTACTATCTGACCCTAATCAGAAGTTTCCCAACTCCTATTCTGGAAGATTTACTCAATCCAGACTTTCAATGAATTAATTCATTATTCAATTTTATATTTTCAATGTTTAGTTCACATATATTATTCATTCGTTCAAAAAAGTTTTGCCTAATATTTATCTTGATTTTTCTCATGTTTTCTTATTCATAGTCATACTGCTAATCTCCTCCCAATAATTTTTTAGAACATTTATTTGGATTAGTTTTATATGATTGGTCCATCTTTTTAATATGCCTGCTCCCAATGGAAATCTGTAGTCCAATATGGGCTTTTCCCCTTTTCAATGTTTAGGCTCCTCAAAAAGCTTATCATTTTGACCAGAGGCCCCAGGATGAAGAAACCTAAGCATTAGAAAGCCAGTCACCAGCTCCTCAGTCTATAAAACACATCTACAGATTAGGATTTTACTCTTCACTCCCCAAAGAGAAGTCACGTGAGGCATTCCTTAGATTATGATTTGCCAGCCCTGAGACTTTGGAAAGGCAAATGCTAGAGATGAGTTACTATGAACTTATTTTTCTGAGATCTTCATTTACAGGTATATTTGCAAGGCAATAATGGGGATAAGCAGGAGTAGAACTCCAAGAAATGTGTCCGTTACTACTTCTGCCATAGTCCATTGAGGCTACCTACTGCCCCAGGTCAAAGTCATCACTTTACCCAATTATCTCATTCCCTCTCACAATTTTCTTGGTCTTTTTTTTTTTTTTTTTAAATCTTTAGGTGCTCTAGGATTCATCTTGGAAGAAGTCAGTAATAGTTGCTAAGAGAATTTATACAGAAAAAGTTGATATTTGGCATGAAAAATATACACAAGCCAATAGACACGCTTATTTAAATCACTGATTGAATCATATCCTGACAAAGTTTAGGATAGAATTCTGCAAACCAACTTTGCCTACTTAGCTGTAAGAATTGAGCGGGCAAGTTCGATACTTCCTCCAAATTATTTGTGGTTATATAATACACACACAATAAGGGCTCCATTTGAATTACAGCAATATTTGATTAAATTTACAGAGTAAAAGGAACCCTAAGAGAAGAAAATGAACAGCTAGCCAGAGAAAGCTGTGTTCTTGATAGAGAACAGAATTGAAACAAATAGCTGGCTGGAAGGCTAGTTGGAACATCAATACCTGACAGAAAATCTGGCAAGACAAAATAGATTCCTTTAGCTAAATATAATCTATACATAACCTAGAGGGTCCACATTGGGAATAGTTACCCTATTCCTGAGAAGTAGTCCTCTATGTAATTTTATAAAGTCCCGAGTGATTGCTACTAGTAGAATGTTCTATGAATATATTTAAATCCTGTTTGCCTATGTCTTGCTCTTTAGGAAATGCATGCATTTATACATGTGTTGAAAATGTGGCCTTCATAGCTAATGAAACTGTAACTGAATGAAAAAAGAAAGCTATTTGTTAAACCCTTCATAGCAGTGGCATCAGTCAGTGTGCCTAAGTTGACAAGTCAAAAGTCTGATCGAAAATCACTTTTTTTGAGAAATGCTGGCAGAAAAGGAACTACTTGCTATTTTGGTGGTGCCATAGAAGTAAACAGGCAGTATCATTGGGACTGAAATGAACATTTAATAAATATATATTCTGCCTCAACTTATTTTTTAGTGATTAAGGAATAAGAGCCTATTGTTTTCATGGGACATTATTAAACTTTGAAATAATTATGATAACCCTACAAAGTTGCTTAGACAGACATTCTTCGAAACCATTGTCCCAATTGGCCGCTTTTGAGCAATCACATGTATTAGTCGTGTGTTGACATTTACAGAAAGTGAAAAGGACCTGGTCACCCATGTATAAATATTAAAGTCACCAGTCTATCTGTATGTTAAATTACATTCTAGCCACTGACTCTAGTTATATATTCTGTTTATTCTACAGTATCTTTAATTGAAAATGAGTAGCGCTAATATGTTTTGCCTTCTCTTAAAGTTTGGGATTATTGTAGAATTGAAGAAGATATCTACAACTGGTGAACTGTTAATCCTCAGGAGGGGAGGGTAATTTCCCCATGCACTTAATTAAAATGATTAATTGCCCTGTGCAATTAATCAGTTGCCATTTGCCTTCATTAATGGATCTTCTGACATTTAATTTACAAGTTCATCTATTTTTTTTTTTTTACTTGAGGAATGCAGTATTTAAACCAAGAACTCAAAACATTTTTAAACAAGTTTGGAAAGGAAAGGAAATGGGGAGTAAAGAAAATGTTCCATTGTTGACAAATGTTTTCTTTCCCAGGCAGGGGTGGGGGGAATATCTAACATTTTACATGCATATCATAGTGCTATGTCTGAAATAAACTAAAACAAAAAATTCCCACGTTCAGTAAGATAGACCAGCTACACTGATGGCAAAAATGATAATTTCCCCCCCATTTCTTCTTTATTACTGGCGTAGAAAGATTTGCTAATAAATCTGGTCGAGAATAAATACATGTATATTTCCCACCATCAGCAGCACCACAAAAAAGTTATTTTAAGATATATGGGAGGCAGTTCAGCCTCAGAATTCAGAGTATGAGCATTGGAACCAGATTTCCTGGATTAAAAATGTTATATTGCTCATTTACTCTGTGAACCTGGTCAATTTTCATAACATCTCTGTAGCTAAATTTATGCGGACACTAGTAATAACTACTTGACATGTTTGTAGAAATTAAATGTGATCTTACATTTAAAACATTTTTTAAAAAGTGCAAACCATCAATGATTTCATTGTTCAATTAAACAAAATACTGTTACCATTAATTCATGATTACTGCAGGCACAGAAGGAGTTGGAAGAGAAAGAAAATGGTGATGGTGCTGAGCACTTTCATATTCTATTCTAATTACTCGTGTGAGACGTCATCGCTCTTCTGGGGCTGCTCATGATCTAGAAACACCCTACAGTATAAAAGCTGAAATGCTCGCTCCTTTGAACCTTCCTTTGCAGATAGGGCATAGCCTCATGACCCAACATCAGCATGGGGATTTTCAGTCAGGAGCTAGTGATGTCCAGGAAAGGGGCATCGTTCTTGTCCCTCTGTGGTGTATCTTCTCTGGCCACTGCAGTTCTCAGACAGCAGTAGCAATGGTGCTAGTTGTGGTGTCTGTTTCACTGCCCATGTGGTCAGCCTAGCCAGCCGCCCATCCAGAACTCAGCAATATCCTCTCGATGGCTGATTCCAGGCATTTCTTCTAGTTGCAGAGGCTCTAAGCCTGCCCCCCGCCCAGTCCCCTAGAGGTTCTAGGAGCTACCCAATATCCTTTTAATATCCTTCTTTTCTGCTGAAAACAGTCAGCATCAAATTCTGTTTAGGTTTAAGTAAGATCTGTGACTGAGAATTTGAGTGTTATAAATAATGTATTAGTAATGTGCTTTAAACAAAGTATTCCTTGGGGCACCTGTGTGGCTCAGTCAGTTGAGCATCTGAGTTTGGCTCAGGTGATGATCTCATGGTTCAGGAGTTTGAGTCCCACATTTGGGCTCACTGCTGTCAGCCCAGAGCCTGCTTGGGATCCTCTGTCCCCTGTCTCTCTGTCCCTCCCCCACTCATGCTTGCTCTCTCCCTCAAGAATAAAATATATAAAACATTAAAAAATTAGAAAAATATAAATAAAGAATTTCCTAGTTGGGAAAAGAGTCAACCTTAAATACATAGTTCACCAAATAAAGTATGTATCAAATATATATAGACCAGTAGTTTTCTATGTCATCCTTTAAGAGTACTTTATAAACTTGCTACACAAGCAAAAACTGATCCTTGTTTTAAAAAAAGAGAATAGTGAAAACAGATAAACACACACTTTAAAATCCCATTACCCAGAAATAAATCATACTAAGAGTAAATCCCCTCAAACTTTTTTTAAGTGCGTTTATAAATATATATGTATATATATATATATATATATATATATATATATATATGTAATATTATGTCACGTATATCTTTTAGACTACTCTGGTTCATTATAATTATTATGCAATGTTACATTAGTTTCGGGTGTACAACATAGTGATTCAACAATTCTGTACATTATGAAACATTCACCACAGTTGGTATAATTACAATCTGTCACTGTAAAAGATTATTATAATATTATTATCTTCCCCGTGCTGTACTTTTTATCTCCGTGACTTGTTTATTTTATACTTAGAAGTCTGAAGCTCTTAATCCCCTTCACTTATCTTGCTCATTCCTATTTCCCCTCTAGTAACCACCAGTTGGTTCTCTTTATAAGTCTGTGTCTGTTTTTTGTTGTTTTCTCTCGGTTTTTAGATTCTACATATAAGTGAAATCACATGGCATTTTTCTTTGCCTAACTTATTTCACTTAGCATAATACTCTCTAGCCCCACCCATGTTGTCACAAATGTCAAGATCTCATTCTTTTTTTATGGCTGCATAATATTCCTCTGTGTGTGTGTGTGTGTGTGTGTGTGTGTGTGTGTGTGTGTACCATTTACCATTTCTTTATCCATTCATCTATTGATAGACACTTAGGTTGTTTTCATATCTTGGCTATTGTAAATAGTGCTTTTTTATATTAGTGTTTTTGTTTTCTTTGGGTAATTACCCAGTGGTGGAATTACTGGGTTGTATTGTATTCCATTTTAATTTTGTTGAAAAATCTCTATACTGCTTTTCACAGTGGCTGCACCAATTCACATTCCCATCAACAGTGCACAGGTGTTCCCTTTTCTCCACAACCTCACCAACGGTTGTTATATTTTGTCTTTTTAGTAAAGACAGGTCATCTGACAGGTATGAGGTCATATCTCATTGTGGTTTTGATTTGCATTTCCATGATGATTAGTGATGTTGAACATTTTTCATGTTTCTGTTACCTGCCTGTATGTCTTCTGTGGAAAAATGTCTATTCAAGTCTATGTCTCTTCTGCTCATTTTTAATCAGATTATTTGGGTTTTGGTGTTAAATTGTGTAAGTTCTTTATATTTTGGATATAAACGCCTTTTTGGATAAAGCATTTACAAATATCTTCTCCCATTCATTATGTTGCCTTTTTGTTTCCTTCACTGTGCAAAAGCTTTTTCTTTTGATGTAGTCCCAATAGTTTATTTCTGCTTTTGTTTCTCTTGCCTGAGGGTACATCTGTATAAAAATGTTGCTAAGGCCAATGTCAAAGACATTACTGCCTATGTTTTTCTTTAGGAGTTTTTATGGTTTAGGTATCATACTTAGGTTTGTTTTTTTTTTTTTTTTTACACTCTGAGTTTATTTTTTGTGTATGATGTAAGAAGGTAGCCTAGTTTCACTGTTTTGCATGTAGCTATCTGGTTTTCTCAACACCACTTATTAAAGAGTCTTTTGGTCACTATGTATTCTTGCCACTTTTGTCATAGATTAATTGACCATATATGGATGGGTTTATTTCTGGGCTCTCTCTCTCATTCCATTGATCTATGTGTCTTTTTTTTATGCCAGTACTATGCTGCTTTGATTACTATAGCTTTATAGTATATCTTTTTTTAAGTTTATTTATTTATTTAGAGAGAAAGAGAGCATGAGTGGAGGAGGGGCAGAGAGAGAGAGAGAGAGAGAGAGGGAAAATCCCAAGCAGGCTCCACACTGTCAGCACAGAGCCTGATATGGGGCTTGAACTCGTGAACTGTGAGATCAAGACATGACCTGAAATCAAGAGTCAGAGGCTTAACCAACTGAGCCACCCAGGTGCCCCTTTAGTACGTCTTAAAATCTAGGATTCTGATGCCTCCAGCTTTGTCCTCTTTCTCAAGATTGCTGTGGGTATTTAGATCCTTTGTGTTTCAAAGAAATTTTAGGATTATTTGGTCTAGTTTTGTGGAAGCTACTATTATTATTTTTATAGGAATTGAATTGACTGTATATTTCTTTGGGTAGTGTGGACATTTTAGCAGTATTAACTTTTCCAATCTATGAGCATGGAATAACTTTCCATTTGTTTGTGTCATCTTCAATTTCTGTCCTCAATGTCTTGTAATATTCAAAGTATAGATGTTTCACCACCTTTGTTAAATTTATTCCTAAGTGTTTTATTCTTTTGGTGCAATTATAAATAGGATTATTTTCTTTTTGGTTTGTTTATTTGTTTCAAGTTTTTATTTAAATTCTAGTTACTTAAAATGTCTGTCTGTGGTCTTTTCATATCAGATATTTAAAAATAACCCTCTTGGGGTGCATGGGTGGCTCACTCGGTTGAGCGTCCAACTCTTGATTTCACCTCAGGTCATGATCCCAGGGTTGTGGGATTGAGCCTGAGTTGGGCTCTGTGCTGAGTGTGGAGCCCACTTGAGATTCTTTCTCTCTTTCCCTCTGCCTTTTTCTCATGTGCACACTCGTTCTCTCTCTAGAACAAACAAAACACAAAAACAACAACAACAAAAGGCCCATAACCCTCCTTAAACTGCTTCATAGTTATAGTAGGTAGATATGTTCTGTTTTGTTTTTTTAAACTCTGCTAGGCATTTAATCTACTTACAAGTTTTCCTATTACATACAATGGTGTAATAAACAACCTTAAACATGCTTCCTTATTTACATGTGCAAGTGTTTCTCCAGAATGATCACCAAAAGTTTAAATTTCCGGATCATAAAATTTTTAACTTTAATTTTAAAATAACTCTAGATTACACTACATTTTAAAATTGTACTCTATAATATTATGGAATTTTATTCCCACCTGTAGCACATAAGAAAGTCCCTTTACCTGTAGACTTGCTAACAATTAGGTTAAATCAAATTTTAATATCTTTTGCAGTGTGATGGGCGAAGAAAGGTATTTCATAAAAGTTTGTGTTTTGGCATTCCCTTGATACATGGTACAGTTGAGCATCTTTCTATGTTTACTGATAATTTGTATTACCTCTTCTATGAATTGCCTGTTCATATTGTTTGTCATATTGTTTGTAAAATTTGAGGTATTGATCTATTGATTAGATAGGTTACAAATATTTCTCCCATCTACTTGTTGTCTCTTATTTGCAATGATGTTTGTTAAACAGAAGTTTAAATTTTTTATAAGATTAAATGTATCCATCATTTTTAAGAAAGAAAGAAAGAAAGAAAGAAAGAAAGAAAGAAAGAGAAAAAGAAAAAAGAAAGGAGAAAAGAAAAGAAAAGAAAAGAAAAGAAAAGAAAAGAAAAGAAAAGAAAAGAAAAAAGAAAGAAGGAAGGAAAGAAAGAAGGAAGGAAGGAAAGAAAAAGAATTTCTAGTTAGTTAACACATAGTATTGGTAGGATTGTTTTCTTAATTTCTCTCTGTGCTATTTTGTTATTAGTGTATGGAAATGCAACAGATTTCTATGTATTAATTATGTATCCTACAACTTCACTGAATATATTTATTGGTTCTAATAGTTTTTTGATGGAATCTTTAGGGTTTGCTCCATGCAAAGTATCACATAATCTGCAAATAGTAAGTCTTACTTTTTCCTACCAATTTGGATGACTTTTATTTCTTCTTCCCCTCCTCCTCCTCCTCTTCTTCTTCCTCCTTCCCCTTCTTTCCTTTTTTCTTTCTTTCTTTCTTTCTTTCTTTCTTTCTTTCTTTCTTTCTTTCTTTCGGTTTGGGTATGATTTCTGTATCTAGGTCTTCCAGTAATATGTTGAATAAAAGTGGCAAGAATAGACACCCTTGTCTTGTTCCTAATCTTAGAAAAAAAAGCTATGTTTTTTACCATAATTATGATGTTAGCTTTGGGTTTTTCATATATGACCTCTATTAGATCAAGGTATGTTCCCTCTAAACACACTTTATTGACAGTTTTTATCATTAATGGTTGCTGAATTTTGTCGAATTGTTTTTCTGAATCTATCAAGATGATCATATGGTTTTTATCCTTCATTTTGTTATTGTGGTGTACTATATTGATTGATCTGTAGATACTGAACCATCCTTGTGTCTCTGGAATAAGCCTCACTTGATTGTGGTGAATGATTCTCTTAATATATTTTTTGGTGAATCCAAGCTTATTTTTATTTATTTATAATTGAAGCATAGTTGACACAATGTTACATTAATTTCAAGTGTACAACATAGTGATTAGACAAGTCTATCCATGATGCAGTTACTTTTTGTTATCATTTCTTTTAACTGTGCTAATTATTTTTAGTTACAGGTTTGCTTTGTTTGTTAACATATAAAGTTCTCTTTTTTTAAATTTAATTCAAATTAGTTAACATACAGTGTAGTATTGGTTTCAGGAGTAGAACCCAGTGATTCATCACATACATGTAACACACAGTACTCATCCCAATAAGTGCCCTCCTTAATGCCCATCACCCATTTCCCCCACCCCCATCAACTCTCAGTGTGTTCTCTGTATTTAAGAGTCTCTTATGGTTTGCCTCCCTCTCTGTTCTTATCTTGTTTTTCCTACCCTTGTCCTATGACCATCTGCTAAGTTTCTCAAATTCCACATATGAGTGAAATCATGTGATATCTGTCTTTCTCAGACTGATTTATTTCGCTTAGCATAATAACCTCCAGTTCCATCCGCATTGTTGCAAATGGCAAGATTTCATTCTTTTTCATCACTGATTAGTATTCCATTGTATATTTATACCACATCTTAATCCATTCATCAGTTGATGGACATTTGGGCTCTTTCCATAATTTGGCTATTGTTGACAGTGCTGCTATAAACATCAGGGTACATGTGCCCCTTCAAATCAGCACCCCTTTATCCTTGGGATAAATTCCTAGTAGTGTAATTGCTAGGTTGTAGGGTATTTCTATTTTTAGTTTTTTGACAAACCTCCACACTGTTTTCCAGAGTGGCTGCACAACAGTGCAAGAGGAGTCAACCACAGCCAGTTTTGTGTATAAACTGGGATGATGTCTCCATTTCAAATAAAAATAAGTTCATAACTTGAGTTTTAAAATTTCTGACATGTCCAATTTAGAGGAAACTATTCATTAAGAATTACTTTAGTCACAAAAAAAAAGAATTTAGGCATACGTCAATGGAGACTTTAAGAACCTTATACGTTATGATCGAAAAGCATAAAATCTTGCCGTTTGCAACAATGTGGATGGAACTGGAGGGTATTATGCTAAGTGAAATAAATCAGAGAAAGATATCACATGATTTCACTCTTGTGGAATTTGAGAAACTTAACAGATGATCATAGGGGAAGGGTAGGAAAAACAAGATAAAAACAGAGAAGGAGGCAAACCATAAGAGACTCCTAAATGCAGAGAACAAACTGAGGGTTGATGGGGGTGGAGGAAATGGGTGATGGGCATTAAGGATGGCACTTGGGATGAGCACTGGGTGTTATATGTACATAATGAATCACTGGGTTCTACTCCTGAAGCCAAGACTACACTATATGTTCACTAACTTGAGAATAAATAAAACCTCTTAATGTATTTTTAAATTCAATTTGCTGTATTTTGTTGAGGATTTTTGCATCTACATTCACTGGGGATATTGGCCTGGAGTTTTCCTTTTTTGTAATGTCTCTTTGGTTTTGGTATCAGGGTAATGCTGGCCTTAAAGAATGAAATTGAGTTTTCCTTCTAGGTTTTGGACTACATTGAAAAGAATAAGTATTAACTCTTCTTACACATTTAGTATAATTCATCTGTGAAACCATCTGTCTGTTTGTTTGGGAGCTTTTGATTACTCATTCAATTTCATTACTAGTAATTGGTCTATTCTGATTTTCTATTTCTTCCTGATTCAGTTTTGGATCATTGTATGTTTCTAGGAATTCATTCATTTTTTTCAAGATTGTCCAATATATTGGCATGTAATTTTTCATAGTAGTCTCTTATAATCCTTTGTATTTCTGGGGTCTTGGTTGTTATTTCTCCTTCATTTATGATTTTATTTATTTAATCCCTCTCTCTTTTTATCATCATGAGTCTGGCTAAAGGTTTGTCAATTTTGTTTATGTTTTCAAGGAACCAGCTTTTGGTTTTAATGATCTTTTCTGCTGTTGTTTTAGTCTTTATTTCATTTATTCATGACCTGATCTTTATTATTTCCTTCCTTTTACTCGTTTTGGGCTTGGTTTGTTCTTCTATTCTAGCTCCTTTAGGTGTAAGTAGGTGTAAGTTTGGATCATTTATTTGATATTTTTCTTTGTTTCTTGGTGTTTTTTTTTTTTTTTTTTTTTTTTCATTTACTTTTCGGCATACGCCTGTATGGGTATAAACTTCCTTCTTTGAACTGCTTCACCGCATCTCAAAGATTTTGATCTGTTGTGTTTCCATTTGCATTTGTCTCCAGGTATGTTTATTTTCTCTTTTGCTTCTTTATTAACCTGTTTATTGTTTAGTAGTAAATGTTGTTTAGCGTCCACATGTTTGTGTTTTTTCCAGTTTTCTTCTGATTGATATCATTTCAATCTTCTTAACTTTATTGACATTTTTTGTGACCTAAAGTGTTCTCTATCCTGGAGAATGTTCCATATACACTTGAAAAAAAATGTGTACTTTGCTGTTTCTGAAAGGAATGTTCTATATATATCTGTCAAGTCCATCTTGTCTAATAATGTCATTCAAAGCCACTGTTTCCTTATTGATTTCTGTCTGGATGATCTATCTATTAATATGATTGAGGTGTTAAAGTTCTTTACTATTATTTTATTACTGTAAATTTCTCTCTCTATGACTGCTACTATTTGTTCTATGTATTTAGGTACTTCTATGCTGGGTGCATAGATATTTACCATTGTTATTGATCCTTTGTTGGGATTGACCCCTTTATCCTTTATCATTATGTAATGCCCTTTTTTACCTCTTGTTAGAGTCTTTGTTTTAAAGTCTAATATATTATATACAGTATACATTATATATATATAAAGAGCATGTAACATATTAAGACTATATATGAAATATCTTTTTCCATCCCTTCACTTTCAGTCTCCACGTGTCTTTAGGTCTAACGTGAGTCTCTTATGGGCAGCATATAGATGGGTCTTGGTCTGTAGTCTACCTTATGGCTTTTGATTGGAGCATTTAGTTCATTTATATTTAAAGCAATTATTGATAAATATGTACTTATTGCCACTTTGTCAATCATTTTCTGGATTTGTGGTTGTTGTTTTCTGGATTTTTTGGTGGAGTGCTTCTTTTAGCACAATTCTTTTTTATTTTTTACAACGCGTCAAAAATTTGTTTTCGCTTCAATTAATTTCAATGCTTACCTAACAGTGCTAGGTACCTACTTATTTCCCCAACACTCTAGTGTTATTGTATAAAAAATTATCTCTAATATTTCTATATTGGAAATAATACTACAATGAACACTCATCTGCATATACTTTTTTTCACATTTGACCTACTATTTTCTTCAAATAGTACAACATTTAAAACACTGAGTAGGTCCCTCTGTGAAATAGGAAAAAGCTCCAAAGATGACTCTGATATGTACATTTCCCTTTTATCTATATTAATTTTCTCTTTAGAACAACACTGTGCAATAGAATTTTCTGTCATGCTGGAAATATTCTATATCTAAGTTGTACAATACAGTAGCCACTCACTACACATGGTTATTTGATCACTTGAAATGTTGCAAATGTGATTGAGGAACAGCACTTTTAATTTAATTAATTTAAATTTAATTTAGGGGTGCCTGGGTGGCTCAGTAGGTTAAGCATCCAAGTTAAACATCTCACGGTTCATGAGTTCAAACCCCACATTTCTTGATATTTTGCTAAGAACTTCTGTATCACTGGGGAGCCTGGGTGGTTCAGTCGGTTTAAGCTGCCAACTTCGGCTCAGCTCATGATGTCCTGGTTTGTGAGTTCAAGCCCCACGTCAGGGTCTGTGCTGACAGCTCAGAGCCTGGACCCAGGTTTGGTATCTGTGTCTCCTTCTCTCTCTGCCCCTTCCCCACTCATGCTCTGTTTCTCTCTCTCTCAAAAATAAATAAACATTAAAAAATATAATAAAAAATAAATTATTTTAAATTTAAATACCCATAGGTACACAGGGGCTACCATGTTGAACAATGTGGCTCTGCATGGTTTATGACTTTTTTTTCATAATCATACATTATCTTACATAAACATTTTGAGGCTTTCTCTGATTTTGAATGTTCTTGCATGGTACCCTTTACCACTTTTTTTGTTTGTAATATTTTTTTGATATTTTCCATCATATACACTTGATTTCCTGCAGGAAGGTGGATATAATCTATCCTAAATAAAAAAAAATAAAAAATAACTGATCAGATGATATAATTACTTTTTGTTTTCATAGGTAATCATTAGCCTGTATTTCTGAAGTTTGTTAATATCAAGAGTGTCAAAAGTGACAGGGAAGCTTTGTGTTAAATCTATTTTAAACAAGGCATTTGTTATATTTTTATTGCTTCTTTTGTTGTTCCTTAGTCACCAACTTTCCAGTCTTTGAGCATTTCAATCAAGAAATATTTTACTACATTTAAAATTGCATCCTAAAAAACTTTTTAATATTGTAAGTTTTAGTTTCATTATGAAGTATCTAATAGTAATTTTATTTGTATCTTTAATCTCCATTAGTATCATATCTTCCTCATTTGTGTGCTTTTATTTATTTCTAATGTTTGCCTTTGTTTTTCTGACAGCTGAGGTACTAACACATATAAATTAATTGAGTTACAATATTTTCCCATCAAAACTTCTTAGATCTTGCTCCACTGTTTTCTGAATTTTAAGGTTACATCCTTGAACTATAATATTAGTTGCTCTGGGTTTTTTTTTTTTTTTTTAAATTGTTTGGTTTTTTTGTTGTGTTTTTTTCCTGAGCGGATGTTTTTATGGACTGAACTGTGTTTCCTTCAAATTTTATATACTGACGCCCTAATCCCCATGTGACTATTTGAACATAAGGCCTTTGTAGAGATAAGTTAGTTAAATGAGGTCGAAGTGTGGGGCCCTAATGCAGTAGGATGGACTTCTCAGAACAGGAAGATAGTCCAGGGATTTGTTCTCCGTGTACGCAGAGAACAGAAGCCAGGCAAGGACCCAGCAAGAAGGCAGCTTTGTGCAAGCCAGGAGGAGATGTCTCACCAGAAACCAACCCTGGCTGTCCCAGCATACTAACACAGATGTTCTTGAGATTTCTTTTTACACTTTGTCTCGAACTAAATTTAGGAACATCCGTTATGTGTATGAACACTCTACATTCTCTGTCATCTAATTAATTTTATGTTTCTTCATCTGCATTTAGGAAACAGTATTCAAGTTGCTCTCCACCTTACCATTTGATTTTTCTTCAGAAGCATTTCCATTTGGGGCACCTGGGTGGCTCAGCCAGTTAAGCTCAGGTCATGATTTCAGCTCAGGTCATGATCTCAAAGTTCATGAGTTCGAGCCTCACAGCAGGCTCTGTGCTGGCAGTGCGGAGCCTGATTGGGATTCTGCCTTTCCCTCTGTCTCTGCCCCTCCCCCCCCGCCACGTCTCTCAAAATAAAAGCATGAACTTAAAAAAAAGAAGCATTTCCACTTGTTACTGCCAGTATGAATTTCTCTTTGAATATTGTGTTTTTATTTGGAATCCTTATTTTACTTTATTGACCTCCTTTTTTTGTTCTATTCTTTACCTACCTACACTTCCATGTTCTTCACTTTTTATCTCAGTTTGTTTCCTGTGTATTACCTGCTACTCTTTTCCAAAGAGGCCATATGTCCAGAGTCCCAGGAGAGAGTTCTTTCTCCTTATTCTACAATGATTTTAATGGTCTACACTTAGTTTCTCTTCTTTCCCACTAATCCCTATTTATCCCTAAAACATGAGATTATTTAATTTTCTCATTCTCTGTTCCTGATCTCTATCCTCTGCATTTGGAAGGCTGTTGATGTTAATGTCTCATGTCAAATTTCTTGTTTCTAATAAGAATCTCCTGGTTTATCTGCTTCTTTCCTCCCTTGCCCAGTCCTCTGGTACCTAAACTGATACACTGCAGGAAAATATAAGTTTCCCATCCTGTCCTTCTCCTGAGTCTGACATTCGCAGAATGTTCTCTACCAGCAGTCCGCTCCTATTTCCTTTCCAGTACTTTGCTGGGATTTTTGCATTTCTCTCAAGATGAAGAAAATCAACAAATGGAGAGATGAGGGACAGGAGAAATAGTATGTACCTGCCTCACTGAATACGATTTTAAGAATGGAGGAAAACATTACCTTTCCCTCCACATATAATAAATTTTAGATTTCTGAATTAGAGAACAAATATTGGGGAGGTATTGACAAAGATCCTCTCTGTCACCAAACTCTGGTGAGGCTCCTCTGAACTCTCTTCTTGAGTAGGACCTGATTTGGATCTTCCCTGTTTGTTTGATATACTGTCCAATTATAGAGGGAATCCTGCTAAGTCAGGTTAGCCAGATTTCCCCACCCTCAATATTTAACCATGCTCAATATCTGATCAGTTTCCTCATTCTCCACCACCCCCTCTGTGATACCTAATCACCCTGGCTTGCATACAACAAAAATTCTATTACATCATTTTATCCAGAATATGCCCCCTTATCCTTGGTGTTTCCTCTTAGTAATTTTCCATCCACTGACCACACACACACCCTGGCTCCTTGGCTATACATTTCCATTTTTCCTTGTTATCTTTGCAGCTGAGCCCAATCTCTCTTCCCTAATGTAAAACCCCATGCAGTAGTCCCTAAATCTATTGCAATGGTCCTTCTATACATAAAGCCTGCCTCACTGTTCTTTAAAAACTTTCATGAATAATTACATTCTTTAACAATATGGAACCTCTTCTAAATTTTCAGGTGGTCTATTTCATGAAGCAAAGATGCATTGTGTCATATACTTTAGCCTCAATAAGCTGTGAGTCTGTGTATGTGTGTGTGTGTGTGTGTGTGTGTGTGTGTGTGTGTTAATGGCATCAATTAATTGCTTACTAATATAAAGTTTTGCGCTAGACACTTTTTAAAAATGACAAGACAGATTTCATTCAAACTGTTGAGGTAAAGGAAGGAGACTTGAATTCGGATGAATTCAGTTGAGAACTGAGCTCAACTCTGAATATAGCAAAGACAGCTTGGGATTTCCAGCCTACACACAGAGTGAAGCGGTCAGTGGATGAAAAAAATACTAAGAGGAGGGGCCCCTGGGTGGTTCAGTGACTTAAGCATTGGCTCTTGATTTCGGTTCAAGTCATGAACTCACACTTGGTGAGATTGAGACCCAAGTGGGGCACTGATAGCATGGAGCCTGTTTGGGATTCTCTCTCTCCCTCTCTCTCTGCCCCTCCTCTCTCTCTCAAAATAAATAAATAAGCAAACATTTTTTTAAAAAAGAAAAATTCTAAGAGGAAACATCAAAGGCAGGATTCTTGCTAAAGGCAGATCAGTGACTTAGGTATCAATGATGGGGAGATAAGACTCTTACTCACATATCAAAGATCATGAGATACTCACTAAAGTTGGGTTCAGCAAGCAATGGACACAGAAGACCAAGGTGGAGTCCTAGTCATAAATAGGGCTCACAGGAGCCTAAAATTTGATCAAGGAGGGAATTTTAGGGCACCTGGGTGGCTCAGTCAAGCACCCCACTCTTGATTTCTGTTCAAGTCATGATCTCACTGTCATGAGATCGAGCCCCATATTGGTCTCCACACTGATCATGGAGTCTGCTTAAGATTCTCTCTCTCTCTCTCTCTCTCTCTCTCTCACCCTCTGTGCCTCTTCCAAACTCTCTCTCTCTTTCTCTCTCAAATTAAAAAAAAATGAAAATTGAAAATTTTCCTTCTTTTTCTAGTTTCTGGAATAGTTTGAGAAGAATAAGTATTAACTGTTCTTAAAAGTTTGATAGAATTCAACTGCGAAACCATATGGGTCTGTACTTTTGTTTGTTGGGAGTTTTTTGATTACCATTTCACTTTCATGACCAGTAATTGTTCAGATTTTCTGTTTCTTCCTAATTTGGTTGTGGAAGATTGTATATTTTAGGAATGTATCTATTTCTTCTAGATTGTCCAATTTGTTGGCATGTAATTTTTGTCATAGTCTCTTCTATTCCTCTGTACTTCTGTGGTATTGGCTGTAACTTCTGCTCTTTCATTTTCTATTTTATTTGTGTGAGTCCTCTTTCTTCTTATCATGAGTCTGAGTAAAGTTTTATAGAATTTGTTTATTCTTTCAAAGAACTAGTTCTTGGTTTTACTGATCTTTTCTATTGCATTTTTAGTGTCTGTTACATTTATTTTTGCTCTGATCTTTATCATTTCATTTTTTCTACTAACTTGGGGGCTTTATTTGTTCTTTTCTATTTTCTTTAGGTGAAGCTAGATTATTTATTTGAGATTTTTCTTATTTCTTGAGGCAGGCATATATTTCTATAAATTTCCCTTTTAGAGCCACTTTTATTGGGACACCTAGATGGCTCAGTCATTTAAGCATGTAACTCGTGATTTCAGCTCAGGTTGTGATCTCACAGTTGTGAGATCAAGCCCTGAACTGGGCTCCACACTGAGCTTCCTTAAGATTCTCTCTCTCCTTCTCTCTGTTTTTTTTCCTCTCTGTCTCTGTGTCCCCCAAAAACGCCAGCTCCTTTTATTGAGTCCCATTGATTGTTTTTCTAATTTTTTTTTAAATTCCAGTTAGTTAACACAGTGTTATAGTAATATCAGGTGTACAATATAGTGATTCTGTGCTTCCATACAGCACGTAGTGCTCATCATAGCAAGTGCACTCCTTAATCCCCAATACTTATTTAACCTGTTGATGAACATATTTTGGTGGTTACCCCACCTCCCCCTGGTCCTTTTGTCCTCCATAGTTAAGAGTCTGCTTCTTGGTTTGCTGCTCTCTTTTTTCCCCCTTTGTTCATTTGTTTGATTTCTTAAATTCCACATATGAGTGAAATCATATGGTATTGGTCTTTTTCTGACTGACTTATTTCACTTAGCATAATACTCTCTAGTTCTATCCATGTCATTGCAAATGGCAAGATTTCATACTTTTCATGGCTGACTAATATTCTGGGGTGTGTGTGTGTGTGTGTGTGTGTGTGTGTGTGTGTGTACCACTTCTTCATCCATTCATCAGTTGATGAACACTTGGGCTGTCTTCATATTTTGGCTATTGTAGATAATGCTGCTATAAATATCAGGGTATATATCCCTTTGAATTCATATTTTTGTATTCTACTTGGGCAATTGTTGGATCATAGGGTAGTTCTATATTTAACTTTGTGAGGAACTTCCATACTGTTTTCCAGCATGGCTGCACCACTTGGCATTCCCACCAACAGTGCAAGAATGCTCCCCTTTCTCTGCATCCTCACCAACACCTGGTGTTTCTAGTGTTGTTGATTTTAGCATTCTGACAGGTGTGAGGTGATATCTCATTGTAGTTTTGATTTGTATTTCCCTACTGACCAGTGATGATGAGCATATTTTCATGAGTCTTTTAGCCATCTGTATGTCTTCCTTGGAAAAAAGTGTCTATTCATGTCTTCTTTAACTGTATTATTCATTTCTTGGGTGTTAAGTTTCATAAGTTCTTCATAGATTTTGAATATGAACTTTTATCACATATGTCATTTGCCAATATCTTTTCCCATTCCATAGATTGCCTTATATACCATAGATTTTGAATTGTTATATTTCTCTTTTCACTGTCTCCATGTATTTTTTTATTTCTTCTTCAATTTCTTTTTTTTTTTTTTTTAATTTTTTTTTTCAACGTTTATTTATTTTTGGGACAGAGAGAGACAGAGCATGAATGGGGGAGGGGCAGAAAAAGAGGGAGACACAGAATTGGAAACAGGCTCCAGGCTCTGAGCCATCAGCCCAGAGCCCGACGCGGGGCTCGAACTCACGGACCGCGAGATCGTGACCTGGCTGAAGTCGGACGCTTAACCGACTGCGCCACCCAGGCGCCCCTTCTTCAATTTCTTCAATTACTGATTGTTTGCTTAGTAGAATTTGTCTGGCATCCATGTCTCTTTTTATCAAATTGATTTCTAGTTTCATAAAATTGTGGTTGGAAAAGATGCTTGATATGAATGATTTCAGTATTCTTAAATTTACTGACACACGTTTTGTAGCCGAACATGTGGTCTATCCCAGAAAATGTTCTAGTTGCAATTGAAAAGAATGTATATTCTGCAGTTTTTCAATGAAATGTTATTTATAAATTTGTGAAACTCATCTGATCTAATGTGTCATTTAGAACTGCTCCTTCCTTATTAATTTTCCTTCTGGAAAGTCTATCCATTGATGTAACTGGAACATTAGAGTCCCATAATATTATTGTTTTATTATCAATTTCTCCTTTTATGTCCTGTTAATGTTTGCTTTCTATATTTAAGTGCTTCTGTGTTGAGTACATAGATATTTACAATTGTTATATCCTTTTTTCTTTGTATTGATCCCCTTACCATTATGTGGTGTCCTGCTTTTCTCTTCTTACGGTCTTTTTTAAAAATCTTTTTTGTCTGATATAAGCACTGTTTCTCTAATGTTTTTTCTCTTCATTTTCAGTCTCTATGTGTCTTTAGGTCTGAAGTGAGTCTCTTGCAAGCAACATATAGATGGATTCTTTTTTAATCCATTCAGTCACTCTATGTATTTTGATTAGAGCATTTAGTCCATTTAAATTTAAATTAATCATTGATAAGTATGTACTCATTGCCATTTTGTTCATTGTTTCCTGGATGTTTTTATAGTTCTTTTCTGTTCCATTCTTTTTCTCTTGTTCTCTTTCCTTATGATTTGATGACTTGCTTTAGTGTTATCCTTTGATTTGCTTCTCTTTATTTTGTTTGTATCTATTATAGGCTTTGATTTGCAGTTACCTCAAGGTATATAACATCCTATGTATTGTAACAGTATATATTAAGTTGATGATTACTTACTTAAGTTCAAAGACATTCTGAAGCACATTTTTACTATTCTATCCACTATATATAATATTTTACATATTTTATTTTATGTCTCCCTTTACTAATTTTTGTTGATATAACTGACTTTACTACTTTTTGTCTTTTAACTTTCATAGCAGCTTTATGAATGATTGCTCTACTGCCTTTACTGTGTGTCTTTTCTTTTACCAAAGAAGTTTCTTCCTTTCATAATTTTCTTACTTTTTGTTATAGTCTTTCCTTTTCACTTAGAGAAGTCCCTTTAAAATTTCTTGTAAGACTTGTTTAGTGGTGATGAATTTTAATTTTTGTTTTTATGGGAAACCTTATTTCTCCTTCAATTCTGAATGATAACCTTGTTGGGTACAGTATTTTTGGCTGTACATTTTTTCCTTCCACCACTTGAATATATGTCACTCCCTTCTGGCCTGCAAAGTTTCTGTTGAAAAATTAGCTGATAACCTAATGAGATTTCCCTTGTACATAACTGTTTGCTTTTCCCTTTCTGTGTTTAAATTTTTATGCTTAATTTAATGCTATTTTAATTATTATGTGTCTTGGTGTGTACTTCCTTGGGTTCATCTTGTTTGAGGCTCTCTTGATATTTGTTTCCTTCCACACGTTAATGAGGTTTTCTGCTCTTATTGCTTCAAATAATTTTTATGCCACTTACTCTCTCTATTCTCTTTTTTGGGCCCTATAATGTGATGTTAGTGTGCTCAATGATGTCCCCAGAGTTCCATTAACCTGTGTTCATTTTCAAATTCATTTTTCTTCTTGCTATTCAGCTTTGGTGCTGTCCACCACCCTGAATTCCAGATCACTGATTCATTCTTCTGCATCCTCTAATCTGTTGTTGATTCCCTGTAGTGTATTTTTTTTTTCAGTTATTGGATTATTCATCTCTGACTGGTTGTTTTTTAAATTTTCTCTTGGTTGAAGTTCTCACTGAGTTAATCCACTCTTCTCTCAAATCCAGTGAACATCTTTATGACCATACATTTTAACTCTTTATCATGTATTTTGCTTATCTCCAAAACTTTAGCTCTTTTTCTGAGGTTTTCCATTGTTCTTTCTTTTTTATTTATTTTTATTTTTTTTAGTGTTTTATTTCTGAGGCACAGAGAGACAGAGCATGAGTGGGGGAGGGGCAGAGAGAGAGGGAGACACAGAATCTGAAGCAGGCCCCAGGCTCTGAGCAGTCAGCACAGAGCCTGATGCGGGGCTTGAACTCACAAACTGTGAGATCATGACCTGAGCCGAAGTCAGTTGCTCAACTGACTGAGCTACCCAGGCGTCCCTCCATTGTTCTTTCATTGGGATAATATTCCTCTGTCTCCTCATTTGATTTGACACTTTGTGTTTGTTAATATACGTTAGGTTATTAGACAGGTCATTTATATTTCCTGGTCTTGAAAATAGTGGCCTTATGTAGAAGGTGTTTTGTGGTGCCCTCCTATTGTGGCTTAGCCACGACTGCTGCAGGTGCACTGGTGAGCGGGGCCAGCTCTCAGCTCAGCTGCCCAAAATATGGGCCCTGGTTGCTATGGGTGCGTTGGTAGGTAGGTTTGCTCCCAGTGCAGCTGCTAACCCTACAGATGCACTGGTGGGTGGGGCTGGCCCTCTGTCCAGCTGTCTGCAATGATTGGCAAGAGTTTTTTTTTCTAATATTGTTAAAAGAACCTGTTCATAGTTGTCTTTTTGCTGATTTCCAGCATAGCCTACTATATATTGTAATGATTCTGTATGTCTATGAGCATCATTTCTTTCCATTCAAATGTCTGTGCTCCAAGAATATAACTAATATTGGTTAGATGTAAATAATTCCTCCAAATTTAGTAAATATTAATTCTATAGGACCACCGTAACATGAATTTTCACATGAATTTTTCATTTCATTTTATTTATTCATTCATCCATTGTTTTACTTTTGGTTGCAAGTGAGAAACCCAACTCAAATTGGCTTCAGCAACAATGGGGAATATAATCAAACATGTAATTCCAGATGGAGCTCTCCCCCCAAGCATCTCTAGCTCCATGAATTCAAATTATTAAAAAATTATTCCATCACCATAACTTGGCACTGCTTTCTTCTTTGTTGGATCTATCTCCAAGAAAGTTCTCCACTTACAGTGGCAGTGCCACCACCTCTAGCTTAAAGTGATAGTTATTAACATTCCCATCAAAAATTGTCTCCCTCTCTTTCCAATAGTCCTGCAAAATCTCCAGAGTTGGGAAACAGTCCTCTGCTTAGCCAGGCCTATTTCACATGGGTACTCAAGAGCTAAGGTGAATTCATTTCCTGCCAACTCACCCAGGTTTACACCGAGGAAGACTTAGTTTCCTAAAGAAAATTAAGGTGTCTGTTCTAGAGAAGCTCACACTCATGTGCACAAATCTGTAAGCACAGGAAGATATGTTCTTTGTAGCATAGTTTAATATAGGGGGGAAAGGCAAGCATTCAGTAAAAGGAAAGGTTAAATAAACCATGGCATTCCATTTCATAAGACACTGTGTCTCAATGTCTTCAACAACCTTCTAACTGGTCTCTTTGAGTCCCCTCTGGCCCCTTTCAACTTTTCCTCCCACTCTGCAATGTCACTAAGTCTTATTAAAATGAAAACTTAGTCATGTAATTCCCTGCTTTAAATCCTTTAATTGCTCTATTGCTCCTGGGAAAAACACCAAAATCTAATACAGATCCTAGGGCACTTTCCAGTCTTCCTTTTGCCTCCTTTCACCCACCTTCCTCTCTCCCTTTCCCTTTCTCTGTTCCCCTTCCGTATAAGCTTTATTTTATTAGATATGCCATACTCCCTAAAGCCACAGGCACCTTTCTTGGTGTTCTCACCATCTAATAAATTCCCCTTCCTATCCCCTTTTTCAATTTGTTTATTCCTGCTCACCTTTCAGGTGTCATGTGATGCCTTGCTTCCTCAGGGAAGCTGTCCTTAAAACCTAAGGTCAAAAGCATGTAAGTGTCTCTCTTTTTTAGAGCACTTATCTCAGCATGCAGTTATGCACATATTAATGCAGTCATTGGATGAATTTTATTTTTTTTTAATTTTTTTAACGTTTATTTATTTTTGAGACAGAACATGAGTGGGGGAGGGTCAGAGAGAGAGAGGGAGACACAAAATCTGAAACAGGCTCCAAGCTCTGCACTGTCAGCACCTAGCCCGACGTGGGGCTCGAACTCATGGACCGTGATCATGACCTGAGCCGAAGTCAGATGCTTAACCAACTGAGCCACCCAGTCGCCCCTGGATGAATTTATTTTACAACACCACGAAAGCAGGGACCATGTTTGCTTTTACTAATTTCTTGACCTGGTAAATAGTAGCTCCTCACTATATAGCTGTCAAATGAATGAACGATTGAGTGAATGAACAATGAATGAATTAATAAATGATTGAATTCAACTAGTATTGCGTTATTTCTAATGAACAAACCGATATAATGATTAAAAAGAAAGCTTCCTACAATTAATGAACTGACAGACTTGTAGGATGTATTGGGAGTAGATAGGTTTGTACAGCAATAGAGTAAACCAAAGCAAAAACTGATAAAGATTGTATATAGAAGGAGCAAAATAGGAGGGAGATATTTATTGAGATAAAGGGAGATAACATGGTATATTAAGAAAGAGAAAAGAAAAGAAAAGAAAAGAAGAGAAAAGAAAAGTCTACAATTCAAAGCACCTGAGGTCTGGTCCTCATTCCCAAATTTGTATAATCTTAGCCTGACCCTCTTAAAATGCCGCGTTCTAGAAAACTTCCATTTGCCCTTTCAGATTCATTGATGCTTCACCACTCTGCTCTGTAACTCAATGGGAAGACTATTATGGACTGCATTAGTGGGCTTTCTTGACCCTTGGTTTTCAATTGGGTTTGATTTATGAGAGCAACACCAATAGATCAAAGGGAGATAGAAGACGATCAGATATTTATCTCCAGGCTTATCCTATTGAATCCCTATGTACTGGTTGCATTCCTGAACCAGATCACAGTCTAAGCAGGCAGCCCTTTCTCTCTAGTTTCAGATAACCTCTTCCCATCACGCTTTGACCCTTCAGGCCAGAAGGGCCCAATGGCTTCTGATGTTACTAGCTCTGAATTATATGACTATCCTTTGTGGTTTCCTCATATACTGACCACATAAATGTAAGGAGAGTATTTATTAAATTCTCCTTGTGTTACTCAAATTGAATGAGCTTGTATTTCCTGCCAGGAGTCTGACTGCCATATTCAATTTTATCAAATTGAAATTGAGATAATAATATCTGCTCTGCTTAACTTCTGGGATTATTGGGGGGCAATGCTTAACTTCTGGGATTGTTGGTGGGCAAAGCACATAATATAATGCTTTTTAATGTAATTTGAGAACATTGAAACCCTATACTAAAGTCAAGGATTGTTTTATGAAGAAGATCATGCCTGGCACACAGAACATATTCAATTCGCTAAAGGCATTACTGATATAAAGCACTCTTATCGGGGTACCTGGATGGCTCAGTCAGTTAAGCACTCTTATTAAATCAAGATGGTATTATGAATAGTATATAATTGTTTTTTAAGCCCAAAAATGTCTCACCACTGGCTTACTTCAAATTCCTTAGATATTCAACAGAAATAATAGCCTGCAATTATCAAGTCTCTAAGACTGTGCCAGATACTGCTGGCACTTCCTGGGCAGTGTCTCCAATCCACACAACAACCCCATTTCATAGATGAGAAAACCGATATTTGGAAGAATTGAACAACTTGCTAGTAATGGGTAGAAAGAGTTTAAAGCAAAAATCTAGTTGATTGCAAAGCCATTATTCTGTCTACTTCTCATACTACCATTTTAGCATTACCTATTCAAATTAGAATTATCATGTTATCCAAATAGAGTGCATTCATTTTGTGTATCAACAGACATGAATTATATAGATTAGTATTCAGAAGGGGTACTCACTCCTGAGTTCTTGAAGATAATAATATAGAAGAGGGGCCGCCTGGGTGGCTCAGTCAGTTAAGTGTCCGACTTCAGCTCAGGTCATGATCTTGAGGTTCGTGAGTTAAAGCCCCATGTTGGGCTCTGTGCTGACAGCTCAAAGTTTGGAGCCTGGTTTGGATTCTGTGTCTCCCTTTCTTTCTGCTCACCCCCCCCTCAAAAATAAATAAACATTTAAAAAAAAGAATATAGGAGGGGCGCCTGGGTGGTGCAGTCGGTTGAGCGTCCAACTTCAGCCAGGTCACGATCTTGCGGTCCGTGAGTTCGAGCCCCGCGTCGGGCTCTGGGCTGATGGCTCAGAGCCTGGAGCCTGTTTCCGATTCTGTGTCTCCCTCTCTCTCTGCCCCTCCCCCCGTTCATGATCTGTCTCTCTCTGTCCCAAAAATAAATAAACGTTGAAAAAAAAAAAAGAATATAGGAGAAAATATGAAACTAGAAATATGGATACTGGTTTCCACGAAGAAATAGGTGTCTGGGGGCACCTGGGCGGCTCAATCAGTTAAGCTTCTGACTTGATTTTGGCTCAGGTCATGATGTCGCAGTTCTCAGGATGGAGCCCCAGCTAGGGCTCTGTGCTGACAGCATGGAACCTACTGGGGATTCTCTCTCTCCCGCTCTGTCTCAAAAATAAATAAATAAACTTTAAAAAGTAGAAGAAATCAGGTGCATGGTATCTGGGACTGCCCAAAGAATGTGGCTGGAAGGATCCAGAGGTAAGGTTTGCCTCTGTGGTCTCAAAGCCACACCCGCTTCTAGCTATACACATACTTTTTGAAATCTAGGTAAAGCTTTAGATCTTAATATAAGATGATTGTCCTAATGTATCTCATCTTCAGTACATTTTCTTAATGCTTTCAGAATTCTCAAACAGGGCAATGAAAAGGTAAAAATCCTTATCATTGCTACACCTTTCCAACTCAAACTAAAGAATTGAGCACTTACAATAGCCATGGAATAAAATCACGAATCTCTTTCAGGATGTCATTAGCGATAAAAAATTAAGAAACTTGCCAAATACATTCAGAAAAATAAAAGCCACTTAGAGATATAGTGAACAGAAGCATGTGCTGTCTAGACCAATGGCCTCAAGCTTTCATCCTCTTTTGCTTTTATCTGATGAAATAACTGGAAGACGTCAACAGCTGGAAAGTTGTGCCCCTTGAGCTTTGCATTGACCTACTATTCTTTGTTCATATAATATAATTAATACAATGACAATGGTACCAATAACTAGAAAAGTGTTTTAAAGCAAACAGAACATCTGGAATTCTGTAATTTTAGAGATTGTTTTAATATTTCACCTCAAAAGGCTAATTTAATTTTCTTCAAATTTTTAAAAATTTTTTTTCAACGTTTATTTATTTTTGGGACAGAGAGAGACAGAGCATGAACGGGGGAGGGGCAGAGAGAGAGGGAGACACAGAATCGGAAACAGGCTCCAGGCTCTGAGCCATCAGCCCAGAGCCCGACGCGGGGCTCGAACTCACGGACCGCGAGATCGTGACCTGGCTGAAGTCGGACGCTTAACCGACTGCGCCACCCAGGCGCCCCAATTTTCTTCAAATTTTTAAATAATGGCAGAGAAATAATTTCTTAAAACTTGCCCATTTTCTGCATTCCTTCATCCATTTCAAGTGGCAAATTGTCTCAAAGTATCAAAATTGCGATGTTTCAATGCGCTTAAGCACAATTGATCTAAATTAACAAGATGGAAAATAATAATAAGCAGAGTCCTAAAAGTCCAAAGACCTTGGTTATACTCTGACGGTGCTAGACATGGAAACATCACTTAACCTCACTCAGTTTCCCCATCTGTAAAACAGTTTACAATTGTGAATAAGGTTAATGAGACGTGCAAACTATGAAACACAATATTTGATTCATTTTATTATTACAAAATATGTACTTTTCTAAAAGTTCAGGGTGGGGGGGGGTGCAGCTAAGTACTGATACTGCTTTCAATCACATAGTGAATAAGTAATGGAACCAGAATTTGAACTCATGTTCACCTAAATCATCATGCTCTATCCCCCATACTGCTTCTGTGCAGAGCTCAAAAAACTAATTTATTTTAGCCTCAGTTTTTTTCTGCGTAAAAATGAAAAAAAAAAAAATCACATCTATCTCACAAGGTTATTTTGAAGTTCCAATTAGTCCAAACAAAAGAGCAAAGCAGTGGATGTTCACCGTTGGTTCAATCTGAAATTCAGAATGGTAGCCGATGGGTTTTAACATGTTCTCGTTACAATCTGACATTGGCGTAATTCCATCCGGCAGTGATCCATGCTCCTTCCTTTTCGTAATTGTCTCAACCAACCATACGCAGCAGAAGTGACTCGTGTGACTTCCGACACTAGATCACAAGAACCAGGTTTGTACCTGGTTTACTCTCTCAGACCTCGTGCTCTCGGGGAAGGCAGCTTCCTTGCTATGAAGACATGCAAGCAATCCTGGGGGAAGAACAGAGACCCCCAGTTGATGGCTGATATCAAATTACCAACGATGTGAGTGAGCCATCTGTGAAGTGAGTGCTTCAGCCTCAGTCACGCCTTCGGGTGTCTGCAGCCCAAGCCAGCATGTGCCTTGTGACTGCATAAGAGACCCTGGTTGAGAAACAACTGCCAGTCAAACCCTCCCTAAAATCCTAACCAGCAGAAACCATGTGAAAAATAAATGATTATTGTCTTAAGCCACTATGCTTTGGGGTGATCTGTTGTAATAGGTAGCAAATAGATAACAAATACAAAAAACGTTGTTTAATTTGTTGATTAACCTGTACATGGAAATTGTGAAGTTATGCCTGTCCAAATTCCAAGAGCAAATAAGCCAGTTTAAATTTCTTAAAATCCTTAGTTCTTACTTTAGATGCCCAAATAGGTGAAGCTTTATATCTCTATGTTAGCCCTCTAAAAAGAGGGAAGCTTTTTATAAGTTCTTATAATATCTATTGTATTTTTTAGGTACTATATGGCTTTAAAAAGTTTCAATAACATTGTTTCATGACATGGGAAAGTAGAGAAGGTCCAATATTTCTGTATTAGTTTCCTATTTCTGTGTCTTTCGACTATGTGCGCAATATATACCCTGTTCAATCAAGTTATAGTCATGGTAAACAAATTTTTAAATATTCAATAATACATGTGAAATATATAGAATAATTCTTAGCTTTGAGAAAATTTCTTTGGTGTATCTCTAGTGGGAATATCTGGAAGGAATTTTCCAAATCGGAGTTAGCCTATTTCACATACCATGTGGAAAAAGCAAAATAAAAATTTCTCCTACTTATGCCTAAAACATGATTTGTCTTTGTATGGTTAAGTCCCAAAATGTCTGGTGATTTCTGTAATTTAAAGTCTAAGAAATGGTAAAAGATTCTCAGACTAAGGATAATTGGTCACAAAAATGAACGTAAAAAGGATTTATAAAACATTGTCATCCAAGAGGTTGAACTAAAGGTTCTATATCATACTTAGATAAAGTTATGGTATTGCTATGAATAACTCATTTTTTGCAGAGACTCTTGAAGGTCTAAATCTTGTATCTGACTGGCTATTCTTTCTATTTATGGACAAAAGTATGTTCAAAGTAGAGAAAACCTCTTTCACGTCTCAATCTCTTAAGTATTTGTCAAGTCCAAACTTTCTGTTCAGAATGGAACATCAAAGTGAATCATATTTTTTTTCTTCTGAAATAAAGCTCACTTCAGTGATGTCCAGAATGGCATACAGACCCACACAAGAAAGTAGGTTGCCTAGGACTCCAGTTGTAAAGTGGAAACAATATTAATTTTAAATTTTTTAATTTATGTGTTATCAGTCTAAAAGTCAAGGTCAAATTTATTATGCTATTAGAATCTGTTCAAATATTTTTATGCAATGGAATGGTAAGTGCATTACAGATATAGGTGGGCAGAATGCAGATGTTTAGGATGGAATATATTCACTAAACAGACATAAACATTAGTTTACAGTTATGCTATATGAGATTGTATCTGAAATCATACATGAACTCCATATCTATGTCTAATGCAAAATCTAAAATAGTTTACTGAATTTTCACCTTGTTATTTACCTAAACTGCATGACACAGGACAGTCACTATTTCATTCCCTCTGCATGAATGATAAAGTGATAGAAACAATACTGACTTTGCAATCAGGCAGATCTGGATTTTAACTTCAGCTGTGACCCTCACCAAGGATATGAACTTGAATATATTGCATCGTTTGAGTCTCAAGTTGTGAAAAATAATGTTTTCATTCTATAAATGCTTCAAATACAGAAACATATTTCTAGAGACAAAGATATTATTGAGACTTCCTGGCCATGGCATCAATAAACAGCTTCCCAGACTTACTAAGAACTAATCTGTATAGTTTGTTTTCAGAAATATTTGCCTGAACATGTCTATCAGTCAGGGATGAGAAAAACCAATCCCATATAGTTTAAACTTGCAAAGAAAGAAACCAAAAAGTTATATTCTCTTAATAAGCAGATTTTTAAGAAGTCTTTTGGAAAAGACAGAGGTGTAAAGCTGAAAAAATACTGATTTCTCAGTGACCTTTGAGAAAAAATAAGATCATTTGAAGTTTTTGTTCCTTCTATATCAATAAAAACCCGCTCTCATATACTTTGCTCCTAATATGTCATAAGTGGTATTCAGTGGATTAAAATATTACCCTTGTCAGGAATATTTACGTTTATATAGAACATAAATAGTGGTATTTTAAGTTTGAGCCAATGTATTGGGTCACATGGGCCTTCCCTGTGTATCTAAAATATCGCTATAACTGGCCCCAAGATCAGCTGGTGTTAGAGAAAGCACCAATGTTGAAGTTCTGCCACACCATTTTTTTTAAAAGGTTTGCGTGATGTTTTATAGCATCCTATGTGGTTTGAAATAGGAATTTGATTTATTTTTCTTTTTTTCATGTAGTACCTGTTATTACAGGATAGCTTTCTAGTCTTAGTGATTTACAGCATCCACTCCATGATATATAAAATTTCTTTACATGTATGTGCCTATTTTGAAGAGCTCTATTCTGTTATACTGATCAATATGACTAAGGTCTCATTGCTCCCAATTAGTATAGCTTTATATTATGCCTTGGTATCTTTCAGGGAAACTCCTCGGGCTTTCTTCTTGTTCTTCAAGAGTGTTGTGCTTACCATACCTCTGCTCTACCGTATAGCCTTTACAATAATATTGGAAATTGGAAAAATTCTGTTGGAATTTGGAAAGGAATTATACGGACTCCTTGCATCAATCTGGAGAATAGATATTTTCAACTCGTAGTATAATTTTATAATTAATATTATCTCTAAAACTAGTCAAACTTTCCCCTGGTGGGTATATCAAGTGTTGTGATGTGCAGATGAGGATCCATAAAACTAGCAGTAGGCCTCCTTAGGTTCTAATGGGTTGCTCAACCTATTAGTTAATCAGGAAAATGCAGATTTAGACCATAGTGAAATACCATTCTTCAATGGCTAAAATTTTTAAATTTGATAATATCAAGTTTAATTGAGAATATGGTCTGGCAAGAACTTTTATACAACCCTAGTGGCAATGTAAATTATTATGACCATTTTGGAAAATAATTTGGCACTATCTTAAAAGGTGAACATTTGAAACCCCTACAACCTAGCAATTCTGATCCTAGCCACACACCCTAGAGACTTTTACATTCGTGGACCTAGATGAAATATACAAAGACATTTAGAGCAGCATTGTTTTTAAGAGTCCATCAGTAGGAGAGGAGAGAAGTAAAGTGGAAGTATATTTACTCACTGGAATGTATTTGTGAAAATGAATAAAGAATAATTACAGGCTACCATAAGGCTGAACACTGGAAAAATATTGAATTTTAAAAGCGGGTCACAGGGGCGCCTGGGTGGCGCAGTCGGTTAAGCGTCCGACTTCAGCCAGGTCACGATCTCGCGGTCCGGGAGTTCGAGCCCCGCGTCAGGCTCTGGGCTGATGGCTCAGAGCCTGGAGCCTGTTTCCGGTTCTGTGTCTCCCCCTCTCTCTGCTCCTCCCCTGCTCACGCTCTGTCTCTCTTTCTCGCAAAAATAAATAAACATTAAAAAAAAATTAAAAAAAAAAAAAGCGGGTCACAGAAACTACCTATACTATGAGACCATTTTATAGGACCTAAAAATAAGCAATGCCAATTAATGTAATATGCAGACATATGTAAACAACAATACCACTTTTTATAAGTAGGACTGATAAACACAGAAAAATAAGCACACAGTTTACTTCTGGGAGGAAACTAGTCATCCAGAAGGGGGTTGCTATGCAGAGAAGTTGAGGGAGGCGATCCTGAGGCCAGTGATAGTGAACTACAGTACTGACTTTGGAAAACCAGTCACGAAAGAGCCTCTCATAAAGGGGATGAGAAGAAAAATCCGACACTAATAAGTGGCTCTTATGTACAGGCCTCATACATGTGACACTTAAAAATTGTCTCCACATCCCAACATGGAGAGTTGATATGGTGTCATCTTACAGAGAGGTAAATAGAGTTTAGGTGAGGTTAGAAACCTTACCTAATGTTATCTAACAAGCAAATGGCAGAAGTAGGATTCAAACCCATGATTCTTTGGGGACAAGGCCAAACCCAAGGGCTTTGCAGTATATACTGCCTTTGTGAAGCTGGATGGAAAAAGTCTCAAGTCGAGCCTATTTTTCTCATTCTGTTTATTTTCCCTCATTTAAGGTCTCACCTCTGAGTTAACATCCATTTTCAACATGGTGAATTGCTATCATTTGGAAGATGTGGCATTTACGTGTAACTTGTAACTACTTGATCAAAACATCTGATGGTGATTATGAAGGGTACACCCTGGACTGCTTACGACACTTACAAAAATAATTTCTGCTCAGTTTACCCAAAAGGAAATATTTTAGCCCTTACTTTGTCCTTGCTAGTCGAATAAATGTCTCTTTCACATGAAACCATTAAAGAAAAAAATCTGGCTTCATCTGAATTTGCTCTTCAAGTTCAAGTCCTATTGGCAGTCAATCAAAGCACTGGTTTGGAGCTCTGGGTTCATAGAGCAAGTTAAAAAACTTAGTTTTACTCAGCAAAGAGACCTAATTTAATTGGCACAATAATTGAATTTCACTAGAGTAACAAATGGAACAGGTATAGAAATGCTGCATGCACCCTGGAATTTAACATCATTTCTGGGAAGTTGAAGATAATGCATAATTTCACAGCTTGCAGGGTGGGGGTGATATTTTTTTTTAATAATCAAATATGTGCATTTACTTTGTCATAGTAGAAAAAGTTAAAATTGAATGTTCAAAGAAGTAAGAGAGTACAGTAAAAAAATTAAGTAAGTCACTAGGAAATGTTGACAGTTCAGAACTTGGGATTTAGGGGTGCCTGGGTGGCTCAGTCTGTTGAGCGTGGAGCCTTGATTTCAGATCAGGTCATGATCTCAAGGTCATGAGATCCAGCCCCGCTCAGTGTGGACCTTGCTTGGGATTCTATCTCTCTCCCTCTCCCTCCCCTTCTGCCCCTCTCCCTGCTCACACATACTCTATCTCTCTCTCAAAAAAAAAAAAAAAAAAAAAAAAGAGAGAGAGAACTTCAGATTTATTTCATAATCTCACTTCTCACATTCTTCCTTCATATTCACCCACACACATCCCAGTTTCATTCTACCACAATCCTGAGCCAGCCTTTCCACAACCATCGTTATTTAAGCCATCCCTCTTTTCTGTGACACATGCTGATAAAGATTCACTTTCTTTATTTTGCTATTATCTACTAAATGTTTTGATAATTGTCAACTGCTGTGATGCAACTACTGCATTTATAACGGTCCCTTTTATGTATGATTTGCTGCTACATTATAATAATAGCTAATTTTACTGAGCAATTATTACATTGTTAGGCACTGTGCTAACCCCTGAAGGCTTAAATTATCCTATTTAGTCTTGACAACAACTCTAAGAGGTTTGTATGATTACTAGATCTGTTTTATAGATGAGTCTAGAGATGTTAAGAAACTTGCCTAAAGTTATGAAAATGGTAAAGGGCAGAGCTAAGACCAGAATTGAAATCAGCGTGTCCCAAGATAGAACTACTACTGTACACTGTTCCCCACACCTTTGTATGGTGCGTACACAGATAAGGCAGAATTTGAGATAATTTTTAGGTAGTATCATCTTTGGATTCAGTTAATTAGTCCAATATTATTCTTCCCATCTGTCAGTTTTCTGTTTATCTCTCAGCCTCTTAGCCAAATCCCAAAAGCGATTTTTAAATTCCCCTAGATAAACTTTGAGATCAGAAACTGTTTAACCCTGTACAGATACTTTCATTTTCAGAGAACTGAAAGAAAAAATACAAATAGAAAAACAGGAAAATTGAAGCTTTGGAGTATTTGGGGATGCATACGATTACAATAGGTACTTTTTAAAATAAACTAATCATTTTAGTTTTATATGAAGATTATTGGCTTAAGTATGTTTTTGCCTTAGTTTAAATTGTGCACATTAACATAAATACACAGAGCAAAGGGAAGTAAGTAATTTGCATTTTATAAATGTAATTAGCATTAATAGGACGTATGCACTCTGAAAGTCTAGATGATATAGTTGCATTAATTCTCCTCCCCTGATAGATTTAAGTGATTCCA
Source organism: Leopardus geoffroyi (assembly GCF_018350155.1). Classification (NCBI taxonomy): domain Eukaryota; kingdom Metazoa; phylum Chordata; class Mammalia; order Carnivora; family Felidae; genus Leopardus; species Leopardus geoffroyi. Next base: position 22,814,054 of record NC_059327.1, on the reverse strand, counting down.
GAATATATTCGTTTCTAATTAGATTGTTCTAACAAGGATAATTCAGTTTGATGAACATTTAGAACTCAAAAGAATAGAACTTTTAGAACTTTAACAACATAATGAGATATTTTTTGGCTTTCTGTAAATCAAACTTTCGACGATATCTTTAAAATTATTGCTACAATTCTTGTTTGCTCTTACTTAGAAATTTCATTCTGAATAAAGTGAATTTTTTTAACACACCAAAGTGCAGCTTGTACCCAAAGAATGACTAAGTAATTGTGTGATTTTTCAAATAGGTTTTATACTCTTATGTAAGAAAAAAAATCTATTTAAAGGAAAAAGAAATCCAGTTAGTAATATCTAATTCAATATGAACACTGAGCAGAGCATAATATAAAAAATATTTATACAGTAATTTCTAGAAATGACATTTAATCACCCAAAATGTGTATCTCGCTTTGGAATGTATTTTATTCTTTTGTGTTCTATTTCACCCTTTATTTTGTATAGTTCAGAGGTTTACAGGGTGTTTTGACTTAACACATGATAGTCTTTTTATTTCTTAATTAAAGTGATTTTCCTCCCTAAGGAGCACAGTAGCTATATCACCAAGGCTAATAAATCTCAGATATTAAGACTTCAGACATGGCTCACTTATATTTTTAAGATGTCATTTACCAGGGAATTCATTCTATAGTGTGCCCCCAAATTGGAATTTCTGAATTCCATTCACCAGAGGGTAAATGTGCCTCCCTCTAATGGTCTACGTGGCTATATCTACCCTCCCCCACTTTATTGCTTTCTAAGTTTTCTAGGATAGAGACTTATGAAACTTTGCCTACAACCTAACACTATCATTGTAAAGATAGTGTAATTCTGCAAATAATGACTTGCAACCAATTAACTAACTTGAAAAATTGACCTCACTTTTCACATTGGATAACTTAGAAGAAATAAATTTAGTGAGAAATATATTTGTATATATACACATATGGTATTTTCAAATAAATTGTCAAAGAATTCTGGATCATAAATAAGGTGATACTGCTTTCCTGCTTTACTTTTTTCTTGTTTTCCTCTTTCTTATCTTTTATCCATAAAGTTTCATAATGCTACACAAACCAGTAAAATTCCATGGAAACTTTTATGAAAAGTTGCTGTAGTTGATTTGTGTTAGCCTTCTAGGGCTGCCCTCACAGATTGAGTGGCTTAACCAACAAAAATTTATTTTCTCACAGAAGTCCAAGATCTAGTCCAAGACTTTGGCTGGATTGGTTCATTCAGAAACCTCTCCTTGAATTACAAATGACCATTCTCTCACTCCCTCTTCACATGGTTGTCCCTCTGTGTACTGCACCCATGGTATCGATAAGTGTTCTAATCTCACATCCTAAAGACAGTTGTCCAGGTGGATTAGGGCCCACCCATTTGATCCATTTAATCTTAATTACCTCTTTAAAGGCCTGTTTTCAAATTCAGTCACATTCTAAGGTCTAAGAATTTAGAATTCTAAGGTCTATGAATTTCAGACAAGGGAAGGTGTCGAAAAGGAGAAAAAATCCAGTCCATAGCATGACTAATTTTTTCTGCCAAAGAAACCACTTTCCCTCACTCCAGTCCCCGTCCTGATGGGAAGATGATTATTATACATTCCTGTTTTTCTGGTCCTTAATATGGTCAATGAAATATAATGAAAATTTTTGAAAGCCACTTTGTGGCTCACAGGATCTCTCTTCCTTAGGTAGTGTCTGTGGATAAAGGCTACTGTATCATTCTGGATCCCAGAGGAAAGATGACATAAAGCCAATCAGCAACCTACCTTCAGTGGATATCTATGGTGAGCAAGAAATATATCTTTGTTGAAATAAGCCACTAATATTTGGGGGGATGATGGTTTCTGCAGCACATAGCTTATTCTGATTAATACATAAGTACATATGCATCACTGACGTTCTATTAAGTTCTTTGTGGTTCTTTATACCCTATGAGTAAAAATGGAGTCCCTCATTTTGTTTAGACTCGCTTTGAAAACAGGAAATTAAATTATTTAATTGATTAATGCAATAGGTGTGTGAAGTTTTATGAATTAGATGTTTCAGCTTAAATCTTCAATTCCTGTGCATTCAGCTTCATTCTCTAAGACCTCGTTTTTTCAAGGCAGATAAAGAAAATAAGTGATGGATGCTACTGGTGATTTCATGGTTAAAAATTAATATAATTAAGGAAGAAGTTGAGTATCAGCATACTAATCACTGTTCTTTTAATGATATGTTTGCACCACTACTGAACTTTCAAGGCTATTTCTAGAATTGCCCTTTCAACTGTATGATATATACCTAATTTAAATTATGATATATATACTTAGCAAAACATACAATTGTTAAAAGGATGATTATAAAGAGTTTATAATGACTGGCGGAATTAGTGCTGTGGTAAAGCATGACATACACAAAAAAAATTTCTTTATATAGAAATTCTTAGGAATAGGAAAAAAAATTGGGAAAATCCAGGGAACACAATTTTAATTGCAGTGTCTTTGAATGATAGAATAAGTGACTTTTTTCTCCTTTTTCAACTTTGTAATATGTTCTGAAATGTGTACATTGAATAAATAAAATAATACCTGTACAAAACAGAAATTCAAACTGTATAAAAATTTCAAGGAAAACTATTATTTAAAGCTACAAACACATTAAAAACCACCTTAAACATTTACAAAACATACAAAAATATTTCTGTGTTCATATGTCTTAGCAGGAATAAAAGGGAGAGGTAACAAAAAGAATGTGTTAATATTCTTTAAATGTGTTAAAGAATGTGTTAAAAGAATGCTTGGGGTACCTGGGCGGCTCAGTTGGTTGGGTGTCTGACTTCGACTCAGGTCATGATCCCACGGTTTGTGAGTTGGAACCCCGCTTCACGCTCTGTGCTGAGAGCTCAGAGCCTGGAGCCTGCTTTGGATTCTGTGTCTCCCTCTCTCTCTGCCCCTCCTCCACTCGCACTCTTTCTCTCCCTCAAAATTAAATAAACATAAATTTTATGTTTATGAATAAACATAATTTGAATAAAAATGAATAAAAATAAACATATGAATAAATAAACATATGAATATGTTTATAAATATAAATAAATAAATAAATTTAATAATATATAATTTATAATATATAATAAATTTAATAATATAAATAAATATGTTTATAAATATAAATATAAATAAACATATAAATAAAAATAAACATAAACATATGTTTATGAATAAACGTAAGTTTTATGTTTATGTTTATGAAAAATTAATCTATACTCTTTTTAAGTTAAATCGATTAAATTTTATTATTAATTGTATTTCATAAAAGAAAAAGAAACTGCAAGAAAACTAAAAATATTTCTAAATTTCAGACAAATTTTCTTAAGTGACATATTAGTTCCTTAAAAAAAACACCTCTGAGGGGCCCCTGGGTGGCTCAGTGGGTTGGGCATCCAACTTCGGCTCAGGTCATGATCTCTGGTTCATGAGTTTGAGCCCCACGTCGGGCTCTGTGCTGACAGCTCAGAGCCTGGAGCCTGCTTCGGATTCTGTGTCTCCCTCTCTCTGTCTCTCTGCCCCTACTCTGCTCACACTCTGTCTCTCTCTCTCTCTCAAAAATAAATAAACATAAAAAAAAAATTAAAAAAACACCTCTGAGATTAAGAATAAAAGAAACCATTGTGATTTTTAGCTGTGTTATTTCTCTAATATTAACGATGAAGCGATCAGCAGTAATGCATGCCCTCCCTTTCTTGCCCACCATCTTCTCATGTTTATTACATTACGTCTACTTCAATGAGATTTTTAACATCTACATTTGGTTATACAACCAAGAAATTTCAAATTGTTTAAATTTGCTTTTGATTTAAGTGGACTCAGTGTTCTCCACCGACACTGTGCCACACACTTTCCATTCCTAAATTCACTTGTTTTTTTACCAAGTAGGTTTTTTGTTTGTTTCTTTAAAGAGAGACTTGTACATAATCTATTGCCTGGATTTTTCCCGTGTGAAGAAATGTGCCTGTTGCCCTTACACTTGTTCTTGGGTCAGACTTTCTTTCCTTTTTTTCTTAGCAGATTTACTTCATTCCTTTCTTGCAGTGCATGTTGCTGTGAAAAAGTCTAAGGCCAATCTGATTTTCACTGCTTGGAGGTTTCAATTTCCCAGAATCTTGAGGAGGTCTTTTATTATCAGAGATGTTCAATTACATAGTAAGATATTTATCAATGACAATAAGTTTTCTTGGCATAAGTGGTGTCCTTTAGAACTATAGAATCCGTTTTTCCTCATTTCAGGAAAATTATGCCATGTTGTATCTGATTACTTTTGTGCTCCATTTTTTGGAGCCAGTATATCAGGAACCCCATTTTTTTTTTGTTTTCTTATTTTCATCTATGTCTTATCTGCTTTATGTCATAAGCTTTTATTTTGTTGAATCCTTATTCTTAAAAGACTTTCTACTGCTTGAAGCAATGGAGGATATGACTGTATTCCTTGATCTGTCTTTTATAACCTGGTCTTTTTTATTCTTTTTTTTAAATTTTCTCGTTGTGTCTGTAATATGTTTTACATAGTTACCACATTCTTTTATACATCTTAATCATCGTTAAATAAGGTAGCTCTATGCGGATCTCTCTTTTGCTTTTAACTTATTAGATTGACACTCTTCCTGTTAATTAGAAATTATTTCACTACCTATGAGCTATCATTTGAATATTACGCTTATTCCAGCCAGTTTTCCAGAAAACAGTTCTTTCTCTGGTGCCTCTGCTCATGTTCTATTAACAATTATCTTACCTCTTATCTGCAACCCCATTTAATGAAGTGCACCAAGGCAATGTGCCACTTTCAGATCTTGGACTAAATAAACAGGAATTTATAAACCAATGCCTTTCTTGAAGGAAATAGATATTTCCTGATGGCGTATAACTGTAAATCCGGTTCAAAAACACGATTCTCAGAGTTCATGCTATTCTCCAAATTCCTAAATGTTTGTGTTCACTTTGGCAGCATATATACCAAAAGTGGAACAAAGTCCTGTTTTTCTAGATGTTTGAATTCAGTATTTGCCTTGCGTAAGTCTTGATAAATGGTAGATTCGCTCTCCTTTTTTTGATGTATTTCTGGTTCATCCCTTGTTCTGGCCTAGGCACTAACCTACAGCGTATTTGGCTCCTTTTTTTGCATGTTCTGGCAAACTCCTTTTCTACTCTGGGCCTTAGTGTTATCAAGCACATGGGTGAAGACAATAGCCACTGATGATCTGGCACTGATATGATGCATCTCCTTCCTAGAATATAATCCTCTCTACTTTTCCAAATGCTTCTCATAATTCAATCCTAAATCCCCGCTCCTCCCTAAACCCAATCCCCCAGGAAGCGTCGCATCACATTAATCTCTTCTTATCAGAAAGGAATATAATTCACTACCTAATTGTCCTCTAGTTGATTCATTTTTGCTCATTTAGATTATGATTGTTTCATAGAGCTACAGAGGGAAAAGGTTCTTTTGTTTTCTCTGCATTTTGTAGCACAATAGAGGCCACACAGGAAATACTTAGTGACCCAGTAAGTGTTATTTATGGGAGACGCACCTTAGTATTTAGTAAAATAAGATTTAAAATATTTATCCCTTTCTCGTTCCATAGTAGGATATAGATGAAAAGTTATATTACTCTTGAGTACCTTTACTCTTTATAAAAATAATTTGGCAACATCTTATATTATTCTCGATACATAAAAGCCAGTTGCTTAACGTAGGCAGTTCTTGTTTTGCACAGTAAAATGACTGTGCGAGTGGAGCCATGCAGAGCAGCCTTAATAACAAAAGGGCAAGGTTATGATAGTTCAATGTCCTTTACCATTTTTGTCTAAATATTAAAAGCTCTTACTATTGCTTGTAAATATATAGAAAAATAAAGATAGTAAAGACATATATACTTTGTAAATTATGATTTAAAACATTAGAAAATTGAGAAGTAAAGGTTTTTTTTGTTTCATTTTGTTTTTGCAAAACAATTTATCAAGACTAATTTGAACATGGCTTACTTTTCTTCTCACAGCATAGTTTGCATGTGTGGTGAGCATCTTTTCTATGCCTTGGAGAATCGATACGCCATTGCAATGTCAGGAAATATCTCCCAGAGTTTTTGCAAGTGAGGTTTCCTGCCACCATCACTTCCTCTAAGACCCTTGTATCGCTGCTGTCACCACCACATTCTTCATTTGTATAGAAGTTCACCTCCACAAAGTTCTCTTAGCTCCATGCCTAGTTTGTCAAGCAGCAGCAATGTCAACATTCTCATTACAGCTATTTCTTCTATAACCGCACTTCTGTTCATGAATCTCACTTCCGATAGTCATCATTTTTTACTTCTTTGCTGCACTTTCATCTTTATTGGCTAAGCCCCTCTTTCAATGAGCATCTTTGTAAAATGCCACGTGGGTTTATCACTGGGAGACAAAGCAGCAACATAACTACACACTTCGCTGTCTGTGCAGGAACTGAAAAACAAGTGTAGTGAGGAATTACCTGCAGATTTTGAAAGAAGTGAGGGGATTGGTCACTGATCATGATGTAAATCTCTGATTGGCGTAGTGATGTGTGAACTGGAGAGCTAACAGCTAAGTTTTTCCTCCCTGCAATCTCACAGTTAGTATATGGTGGTAGCTGAAACTTGAGACAAGTGAAGCTGGTGTTGTTGGGGACTGGTATTTCTTAACTAAAATATGGTAACTGAAATGTGTGCATATCCAGACTATACAAAGCAAGACTGCTAGTACTAGGTTTTAATATTTTTTTTAGATTTTTAACTGTGTAATTTCCAAGAATAATCTTCTCCTCTTCTTCTACAATTTCTGACATAATCAATTTGTCACCTTTTTAAAAATGTAAATATATACTATTTCCCAGTAGATTTACTTCTGTTTACTGCGATGCTAAACATTTTTAAAAATATTAATACATAATGGTAGCCTTGGTGGCTCAGTTGGTTCAGCATCCAACTCTTGATTTTGGCTCAGGTCATGATCTCACAGTCGTGAGATTGAGCTTTGCATCAGGCTGTATGCTCCACGTGAAAATCACTTAAGGTTCTCTCTCACCCTCTCCCTTTCTCGACCTCCAAAAAATAAAAATAAAAAATAAATATTAATACACAAGTAAGCACCAGCTCTCTTTTTAGTTTCTCAATCTTTATTTAACTCAGCATTTAAATTAGATGCCATACCATATAATCTGTTACTCCAATATCAGCACAACTTTCTTCATAAGCTAAAGCACCTATTTTCCTAAGCAAGTTCTATCACCTTACATTTTTATACGAGAAAATATACAAGTGTATGGCCAACTAATCATGGACAAAGGAAAGAATATCCAATGGAAAAAAGACAGTCTCTTCAGCAAATGGTGTTGGGAAAACTGGAAAGTAACATGCAGAAGAATGAACCTGGACCACTTTCTTACACCATACACAAAAATAAACTCAAAATGAATGAAATACCTAAACATAAGAAAGGAAACCATCAAAATCCTTGAGGAGAAAACAGGCAACAACCTCTGTGACCCTGGCCGCAGGAAATTCTTAGTTGACATTTCTCCGAGGCAAAGGAAACAAAATCAAAAATGAACTATTGGGAACTCATCAAGATAAAAAGCTTCTGAACAGTGAAAGAAACACTCAGCAAAACTAAAAGGCAACCAACAGAATGGGAGAAGATATTTGCAAATGACATATCAGATAAAGGGTTAGTATCCAAAATCTATAAAGAACATCAAACTCAACACCCCAAAAAACAAATAATCCGAAGAAAAGGGAAAAAGACATGAATGGACACTTTTCCAAATAAGACATCCAGATGGCTAACCAACACATAAAAAGTGCTCAACATCACTCATCATCAGGGAAATACAAATCAAAACCATGGCGAGATACCAAATCAAACCTGTCAGATTGGCTAAAATTAACAACTGAGGAAAAAACAGATGTTGGCGAGGAGGTGGAGAAGGATGAACCCTTTTGCACTATTAGTGGGAGTGCAAACTGGTGCAGCCACTCTGGAAAACAGTACGGAGGTTCCTCAAAAAATTAAAAATAGAACTACCCTAGACCCAGCAATTGCACTTGGTATTTATCCAAAGGATAAAGCAGTGCTGATTCAAAGGGGTGCATGCATCCCAGTGCTTATAGCAGCACTATTGACAGTAGCCAAAGTATGGAAACAGCCCAAATGTCTATTGATAGATGAATGGATAAAGAAGATGTGGTATACATATACAATGGAATATTACTCAACAATCAAAAAAGAATGAAATCTTGCCATTTGCAACAACATGGATGGAACTAGAGTGTATTATGCTGAGCGAAATAAGTCAGCCAGAGAAAGACAACTATCATATGATTTCACTCATCTGTGGACTTTAAGATACAAAACATATGAACATAAGCGAAGGGTAGCAAAACTAATATAAAAATGGAGAGGGAGACAAACCATAAGAGACTCTTAAATACAGAGAACAAACTGAGGGTTGCTGGACAGGTGTTGGGTGGGGGATGGGCTAAATGGGCAGGGTGCATTAAGGAGGATACTTGTAGGGAGGAGCGCTGGGTGTTATAAGTAAGTATGAATCACTAGATTCTATTCCTGAAATCATTATTACACCATATTTTAACTAATTTGGATTTAAATTAAGTACACACACGCACACACAAGATATGGAACTAAAAAGACCCAAATAACCAAAGTAATGTTGAAAAAGTAAACCAAATCTGGAGGCATCACAATTCCAGACTTCAAGCTGTATTACAAGGCTATAATCATCAGGAAGGTATGGTACCGGTGCAAAAATGGACACATAGATCAACAGAACAGAATAGAGAAACCATAAATGGACCCATAAATATATGCCCAACTAATCTTCAACAAAGAATATCCAATGGGAAAAAGGCACTCTGTTCAGCAAATGGTATTGGGAAAACTGGACAGAGACATGCGGAAGAATGAAACTGGGCTACTTTCTTACACCATACACAAAAATAATTTCAAAATGGATGAAAGACCTAAATACAAGATAGGAAACAATCAAAATCATAGAGGAGAAAACAGGCAGCAACCTCTCCTACCTCAGCTGCAACAACTTCTTTCTAGACATGTCTCCAGAGGCAAGGGAGACAAAAGCAAACATGAACTATTGGGACCTCACCAAGATAAAAAGCTTCTGCAAGCAAAAAAATGTCAGCAAAAGAAAAGGCAACCAACAGAATGACAGAAGATGTTGCAAATGACATATCTCTGCTACTAAATTATAACTGAAGTATAAACTTTTTAATTCAAGTATAATTAACATAAAGTGTTATATTAATTTCAAGTATAAAATATAATGATTCAACAATTCTATACATTAATGCTCATCACAACAGGACTCTTAATTCCTTTCACCTATTTCATTCATCCCCCCCACCCACCTCCCCTCTGGCAACGACCAGTTTGTTTTCTGCATTTGAGAGTCTGTTTCTTTGTTTCTGTTTTAATGTGCTTGTGTTTTTGTTTCTTAGATTTCACATATAAGTGAAATCATATGGTATTTGTCTTTCTATAACTGACTTATTTCATTTGGCTTTACACCCTCTACATCAATCCATATTGTTCCAAATGGCAAGCTTTCATTATTTTTTTGTGTCTGAGTAATATTCTGTTGTGTGGAATATATACCACATCTTCTTTATCCATTCATCTATGGACAAACACTGGACATTTGGGTCTGGGTCATTTCCTTATCTCGGTTATTGTAAATAGTGCTTTCTCAAACTGTTTTTGTTTTCCTTAGTAATTACCCAGTAGTGGAATTAGTAGGTCGTATGTTATTTCTATTTTTACTTTTTGAAAAGTCTTTATACTGATTTTCACAGTGGTTGCACCAACCACTTGGTTAATATTTTTTGGTCATTTTGATGATAGCCAATATTATAGATAAACGCCAATATTATAGATATGAAGAGATAATTCATTGTAGTTCTGATTTGCATTTCCCTGATGACTAGCGATGTTGAGCATTTTTTCATGTGTCTGTTGGCTGTCTGTATGCATCTTTGGAGAAACATCTATTCAGGTTCTCTGTACATTTTTAAATGGAATTTCTTTTAGTGTAGAGTTGTATAAATTCTTTATATATTTTGAATATTAACCCCTTATCAGATACACCATTTGCAAATACTTCTACCATTCAGTTGGTTACCTTTTTGTTTTGTTGATGGTTTTCTTTGCTGTGAAAAAGCTTTTAATTTGGTATACTCCCAATAGTTTAATTTCGCATTTCTTTCCCTTGCCAAATGAGACATATCTAGAAAAATGTTGCAATGGCTGATGTTGAAGAAATTAGTGCCTATGTTTTCTTCTTGGAATTTTATGGTTTCAGGTCTCACAACTAGGTCTTTAATCCATTTTAAGGTTTTTTTGTGAGTGTGTATTGTGTAAGAAAGTGGCCCAATTTCATTCTTTTGCAAGTAGCTGTTCAGTTTTCCCAACACCGTTTGTTGAAGAAACTGTCTTTTTAACATTGTATGTTCTTACTTCCTTTGCTGTAGATGAATTGATCATAAAAGCATGAATTTATTTCTTCACTCGCTATTCTGTACCATTCATCTATGTGTCTGTTTTTGTACCAGTACCATATAGTTGTTATTAATACAAATTTGTAGAATATCTTGGAATCTGGCTTTGTGTTCTTTCACAAGAGTGCTATGGCTATTTGGGGGTAGTTTCTGGTTCCTCACAAAATTTAAGATTATTTGTTCTAGTTCTGCAAAAAATTTTGTTGGTATTTTAATGGAGATCGCATTAAATTTATAGATTTGTTTGGGCAGTATGGACATTTTAACAATATTTGTTCCTCCAATCCATGAGAATGGAATATCTTTTCATTTGTTTGTATCGTCTTCAATTTCTTTCATTAATGTTTTATAATTTTTGTAGTAGAGGTCTTTTACGTCCTTGGTTAAGGTTATTCTTCAGTATTTTATTATTTTTGGTGCAATTGTAAATGGGACTGTTTTCTTAATTTCTCTTTCTGCTACTTCATTATTAGTGTGTAGAAATGCAATGGATTTCTTTCTATATATTAATTTTGCATCTTGCAACTTCACTGAATTTATTTATTAGTTCTAGTAGTTTTTTGGTGGAACCTTTAGAATTTTCTCTATATAGGATCCTGTCCTCTGCAAATAGTGACAGTTGTATTTTTCTCTTTTTAATTTGGATGGCATTTCTATTTCTTGTCTGATTGCTGTGAATAGCACTTTCAGTACTGTGTTAAATAAAAGTGAGAGTGAACATCCTTGTCTTATTACTGATCTTAGAGGAAAAGCTCTCACTTCTTCACCATTGAGTATGATGTTTACTGTAGGTTTTTCATATATGGCCTTTATTATGTTGAGATATGTTCCCTGTAAACCTACTTTGTTAATAGTTTTTATTACAAATAAATGTACTTTGTCTAATGTTTTTTCACATCTATTGAAATGTTCTTTTGGTTTCTAGCCTTTCTTTTGTTATTGAGATGTATCACAGTGACTGATTTCTGAATATTGAACTACCCTTGCATCCCTGGAATAAATTCCACTTCATCATGGTGAATTACTTTTTTAATGTATTGTTCAATTCAGCTTGCTAATTTTTGTTGAGGATTTTTGCATCTATGTTCATCAGAGATACTGGCCAGTAGTTGCTTGGTTTTGTTGTTTTTTGGGTTTGTTTTTGTTTTTTTAGTGTCTGTATCTGGTTTTTAGGGTGATACTGTCCTCATAGAATACATTTAAAATCTTTCCTTCTTCTATTTTTGGAAAATTTTGAGAAGAAAAATTAACTCTTCTTTAAATGTTTGGTAGAATTTACCTATGAAGCCATCCGGTTCTGGACTTTTGTTTGTTGGGAGTTTTTAAATTAGTGATTCAGTTTCATTGCTAGTAATTAGTATGTTCAAATTTTCTATTTCTTCCTGATTTGGCTTTGGGAGGTTATATGTTTCTAGGAACTTTTCCATTTTTTTCTAGATTGTCCAATTTGTCGGCATATAATTTTGTATGATATTCTCTTAAAATCCTTTGTGTATCTGTTGTATTGGTTGTTATTTCTCTCTTATTTCTGATTTTGTTTATTTGAGTCCTCTCTCTTCTTTTTTTAATGAGCCTGAGGAAAGGTTTATCAATTTTGTTGATCTTTTCTTTTTTTTTTTTTTTTAATTTTTTTTTTCAACGTTTATTTATTTTTGGGACAGAGAGAGACAGAGCATGAACGGGGGAGGGGCAGAGAGAGAGGGAGACACAGAACTGGAAACAGGCTCCAGGCTCTGAGCCATCAGCCCAGAGCCCGACGCGGGGCTCGAACTCATGGACCGCGAGATCGTGACCTGGCTGAAGTCAGACGCTTAACCGACTGCGCCACCCAGGCGCCCCTTTGTTGATCTTTTCAAAGAACCAGCTCCTGGTTTCATTAATCTGTTCTATTGTGTTTGTTTTGTTTTCTTTTGTTTCAGTCTCTATTTCATTTATTTCTTCTCTAGTCTTTATTATTCTTTTCTTCTACTGGCTTTGGACTTTGTTTGTACTTCTTTTTCAAGCTCCTTATAGGTGTAAAGTTAGGTTCTTTATTTGAAATTGTTTCTTGCTTCTTGACGTAGACTTGTGTTGCTTTAAAATTCACTTTTAGAGGATCTCTTTTGCACTGCTGGTGGGAATGCAAACTAGTGCAGCCACTCTGGAAAACAGTATGGAAGTTTCTCAAAAATTAAAAATAGAACTACCCTATGACCCAGCAATTGCACTACTAGATATTTATGCAAGGGATACAAGTGTGCTGTTTCAAAGGGGCACATGCTCCCCAATGGTCCAAAGTATGGAAAGAACCCAAATGTCCACTGATGGATGAGTGGATAAAGAAGCGGTATATATATACACACACACACACACACACACACACACACACACACACACACACACAATGGAGTATTACTTGGCAATCAAAAAGAATGAAATCTTGGCTCACTCAGTTGAGCGTCTGACTTCGGCTCAGGTCATGATCTCACAGCTCGTGGGTTCGAGCCCCACGTCGGGCTCTGGGCTGACAGCCCAGAGCCTGGAGACTGCTTCAGATTCTGTGTCTCCCTCTGTCTCTGCCCCTAACCCACTCACATTCTGTCTCTATCTCTCTCAAAAATAAATAATAAAAAACATTAAAAAATTTAAAGAAAAAAAAAGAATGAAATCTTGCCATTTGCAGCTATGTGGAAGAAACTAGACTAAAGTGAATTTAGTCAGAGAAAGATAAATATCATATGTCTTCACTCATATGAGGAATTTAAGATACAAAACAGATTAACATAAGGGAAGGGAAGCAAAAATATAAAATATTTTTATAAAAATATAAAAACAGGGAGGGGGACAAAACATAAAAGACTCTTATATAGAGAGAAGAAACAGAGGGTTGCTGGAGGGATTGTGGGAGGGGGGATGGGCTAAATGGGTAAGAGGCATTAAGGAATCTACTCCTGAAATCATTGTTGCACTATATGCTAACTAACTTCGATGTAAATTTTAAAATTAATTAATTAATTACCCAAAATACAAAAATAAAATGAAAAACAAACTCCCTCTTAGAACAGATTTTGCTACATCTCAAAGATTTTTGGACCATTGTGTTCTCATTTTCTTTTGTCTTCATGTATTTTTAAATTTCTACTCTGATTTCTTTCTTGACCCACTCATTGTCAGCATGTTATTTAATCTCCCTGTATTTGTGTTCTTTCCAGACTTCTTCTTGTGATTGATTTATTTCATACTGTTGTGATGAAGAAAATTCACGATAATATTTCCATATTTTAAAATGTGTGGCCTAACGTTATCTATTCTGGAGAATGTTCCATGTGCACTTGAAAAGAATCTGTATTGTTGTTTTAAGCTGGAACATTCTGAATATATCTGTAATATCTACATGGTACAGTGTGGGTAATCTATTGATATGAGTGAGGTGTTAAAGTAAAGTAATACTATTGTGTTGTTGATGATTTCTTCCTTCATCTGTTAGTAGTTGCTTTATGTATTTGGGTGTTTCATGGTGCATAAATATTTATAGTTGTATTCTCTTGTTGGAATGTTCCCTTTATCATTATATAGTGCCCTTCTTTGATTCTTGTTATGGTCTTTGTTTTGAAGTCTATTTTGTCCTATATAAGTACTCAGTTTTCTTTCTGCTTCCATTTGCATAATTAATGTTTTTCTATCCCTTCACTTTCAATTTGCATGTATATTTAGGTCTGAAGTGAGTCTCTTGTAGGTAGCATATAGATGAGTCTTGCTTTTTTATCCATTCAGTCACCCTGTATCTTTTGATTGGAGCATTTAGTACATTTACTTTCATAATAATTATTGATAGGTATGTACTTATTGCCATTATGTTACTTGTTTTATAGCTCTCTTCTCTTGGGATTTGATGGCTTTGTTTAGTAATACATTTGTATTCCTGTCTCTTTATTTTTTGCGTATCTATTTTAGTTTTTGATTTGTGGTTACCACAGACTTTATATATAATATCTAATGCATATAGCAGACTATATTTAGTTGATGGTCACTTAAGTTTGAACTCATTCTAAAATCACCAAATATATTCCCCCCACATCTGTTTTAGATTTATGGTGTCATACTTGACATCTTTTTATTTTGTGATTCCTTTGATTTTTATACATATAGATATTTTACTGCTTTTACGCTTAAACCTCCACACTGGTTTTGCATGGTTCATCTACTTTTATTATGTTTATATGTACCTGTGAAAATGTTTCCTTTCATAATTTTCTTATTTCTGATTATGACCTTTCCTTTCCACTCAAACAATCCCCTTTAACATTTCTTTCAAGACTGGTTTACTGATGATGAATTCCTTTAAATTTTGTTTGTCTGGGAAACTCTTTTTCTTTCCTTCTTTTCAGAATGATAGCATTGCTGGATAGAGTGTTCTTGGTGGTAGTTTTGTTTTGTTTTGTTTTGTTTTGTTTTGTTTTGTTTTTTTCCTTTCATCATTTTGAATATATCACTCTCTCCCTGCTGGCCTACAAAGTTTCTGCTGAAAATCAACTGCAGGGTTATGGAGTTTCCCTTGTATGTAACTATTTTCTCTTGTTTCTGTTAAAATTATCTATTTTTTAATGTTTATTTCTTTTGGAGGGGTGGGGGAAGAGAGAGAGGGAGAGAAAGAATCCCAAGCAGGCTCCACTCTCAGCACAGAGCCCTACACTGGGCTCCATCTCATGACCATGAGATTGTGACCGGAGCAGAAATCAAGATCCAGACGCTTAACCTATTGAGCCATGACGGTGCCCCTAAAATTCTCTTTTCCACTACATTTTGCCATTTTAATTATGACGTATCTTGGTGTGGACCTCCTTGGGCTGATTCTGTTGGGAGCTTTCTGTGCCTCTTGAATCTGGATGTCTGTTTCCTTCTCCAGATCAGTGAAGTTTTCAGCAATTATTTCTTCAAATAAATTTTCTTTCCCCTTTTCTCTCTATTCTTCTTCTGGGATCCCTGTAATGGAAAATTATTATGCTTGAGGATGTTGCTGAGTTCCCTTTAGCTATTTTCATTTATTTTTAAAATCATGTTTATAATGTTTATCATTCTTTTTTATCAATAGATATTTAAATATATCTATTACAGGGGTGCCTGGGTGGTCAGTTGGTTAAGTGTTTGACTTCAGCTCAGGTCAGTGAGTTTGAGCCCCACATCAGGCTCTGTGCTGACAACTCAGAGCCTGGTGTCTGATTCAGATTCTGTGTCTCCCTCTCTCTGCCCCTCCCCTGCTCATGCTCTCTCTGTCTCTCTCTCTCTCTCTCAAAAAGACATAAACATTAAAAAAATTAAAGATATGTGTTACAGATTAGCTTTTCTGGGAAACAGACTCTGAGATGGAGTTTAGCAAACAGAATATTTATTAAAGGTTGTCTATGGGGGTGGCTGGGTGGCTCAGTCGGTTAGGTATCTGACTTTGGCTCAGGTCATGATCTCAAGGTTCATGGTTTCGAGCCCTGAATCGGGCTCTGTGATGACAGCTCAGAGCCTGGAACCTTCTTTGGATTCTGTCTTCCTCTCCCTCTGTCCCTCCTCCGCTTGTGCTCTCTCTCTCTCTCTCTCTCTCTCTCTCTCTCTCAAATACAAATAAATATTAAAAAATTAAAAAATAAATAAAGGTTGTCTATGGAAGGGAGAAGAATCAAGAATGAACAGAGAGAGGAGTATAGCTCTGATGCAAGACAGATGACAACGTCAGATAGCCCCATGGGAGACTCTGGTGGAGAAGGTCCCTTCAGAATACTCACAAGTCAGCCTGAGATCAGCCATTGCATGTAGTCTAATCAGGAAAGGTTGTGACCTTGGGCAAGGAGGCTTTCAGGAGCCAAGGCAATTCCTGAAGAGGATTCAATGACAAAGCTTTCCCAACAACTTTTTTGGCAGCTAGAATAACAAATAGTTCACTGAATGGGGATCTAGACAACACATCACAGTGTCCACTATAACCATTTCCTTAAGCCACTTGGAGCACAACTCATACATAATCTGTGAATCCAGTGGAATACTTTTCTATGGGGAAATTTATAAGAGAAACATCATTGGAAAGACTACAGCCTCCAGCACTGTAGCAGGTCTCAAAACTAAAACTAAAATTGACTAATTTCCTCCTCCATCCCTGCCCTCATGGCCATTTCATTCATGTGTCATTGTAACAGCATGGGAATGACTGATTGCAGAAGCTTTCTGACATAAATTGATCAAATATTTTTGTCAAGTTGTTGTCTCTTGCCCAGTGGAGGCTCACTAGGTGGAATTAGCATGTGATACAAACATTAACACTTTTTATTATGTCCATTTTATTATGTACAACTTCATACGTTTATCCCAAATCTACTTTTCCAATCCTCTACACTTTTTCTTTCTTGGACTCTGATGAAGGAGACCAGGCTGTATATCATGTACCTGACTGGCCAAACAATTCACTACTGTCCATGAGTACCAATACATGATATATATGAGCCACTTCTCTTTTCATGCAAAGTAAATGAACAACCACATTAATCTTGGTACCATCTTCCAAGGTCCACCCATTAATAGGGTGGTGTTACAGTTGCCCTCCATTTTCAACTTGTATCCATTGAGCTAACCCATTTGTGAACGAAATTCAGGCTTAGTTAATAGATTCTCCATATGTCTGTAAGTATAAGCTATGGCAAGTGATGTGAGTTTCTTGGATACCTCCTCCTGTGCCCTCTAGTCCTGCTGATGCTTCTACCCAAATATGCCACTCCCACAGAACAGTGGATTGTTGTTGAGACTGCCTAACCTGATGACTTGATTGTTCTGACAGAAACCAATTCACAATGAGTAGTTATGGCTACCAGGTCACTTAGTATCTGTATTCACTTCCTATGGCTACTATCACCAATTATCACAAATGTGGGGCTTAAAGAACACATATGTATTCTCTCATAGCCAGAAGTACAAAATTGGTAACTTTGGGTCAAAATCAAGGTGCTGGCAAGACTACACTCTCTCAAAAGGACCTACAGAAGAATTTATTTCTTAACTTTCATTTCCTGGTGGTGGTCATCATTCTTTGCTGTGTGGGTGCATCACTCTATTCTTTGCCTTCATGGGTGCATTGCCTCCTCCTCCTCCATTAATGTCAAATAGTCTTCTGTCTTCCTTTTATAAGCATACCTGTTACTCAATTTATGACCTGCCCATATAATCCAAAATAATGTCTCCACTTCAAAATTCTTAAGTAAATGCATCTGCAAAGACTTTGCCATGTAAGAACATTCACAGGTTCCAGGAATTTGAATGTGGATGTCTTTAAGGGTACCATTTTTCAGCCTATCACAGAACTCCATGGTCAGGCACCTTGTCTTTAGCAGCACCCAGTAGTAGGCCTGGAAGCAGTTTTTTTCAAAACTATATAATTATCTGCTAAAGATGCCATGACTTTGCTCTAGTAACCTAGCAATATAAATGGTGAGCTTCTCATTTGGACAGCATCTTTTCCTATCACTGATATGACCAGTCTCATAGGGTTGCAGGGTCATATGGCCCAACTGGCAGGAAAGCTTGTAGCACAGTCTAGACCTGCTGCAGAGCCCTTTTCTTGCGTTGAGAGGCTCTCAAATCTGGCAGTATTTAGAATCATCCAGATAATGGATCGGAACATTATTCCTCGGTATGGAATGTGCTGCCTCAAGAACCAAAGAATCCCACATGGTATTGTGCTTCCTTTGCCGTAATACTAAAAGTGGGAGAAGGGATAATTTGTCCTTTGCCTTTAATGAGATATTGAAGCATGCCCCTACTCACTGGACCCCTAAACTTTTTACTGGTGAGGTAGGCTTCTAAATCTTGATAGAGCTTATCTTTTCCATTCTTACCACAGCTTTTAGCACTCTAGCCAGCTTTTGCACATCCTATCTGATCGCTATTATGTCACAGTCAATGTGATGTCATGTAGAATGTCCACGCAGAACAAATATCCTGGGGCTATATTATGGCAAAGGATAAGAGAAATAATGTAGTCCTACAAAAAACTTTAAATATATACTGTTGTCCTTTCTGTGTAAATGCAAACTGGTTTTGATCCTCTTTTGTACTACGAATGGAAAATAACTCATTTGTCATATGGGTGGCTGCATACCGTGTAGCTGAGGTCATATTAATCTCTTCTAGCAAAAATAGAGCATATGTGGCATAGCAGATGCAGTTGAGGATTTCTTTTGATTGAATTGATGGTAGTGATCTTCTAGGATCCTTCTGGTTATTGCATGGGCACCAAACTGGTAGGTTAAATGGAGGTATGATAGAAACCACCAGTCCTAAATCCTTCAGATGTTTTAGAATGGCACTAATCGTTGCGATCCCTTTGGAGCAAAATATTTGTTTTTATTTCCTCCTTGGCTAGACTGGGGAAGAAAGGAGAGCAGTTTCAAAGACTTCCACTTGGCCTTCCCAAATGTGATAGATTTTACTTCAAAAATAACCTAATGGTAGTGTTTTGCCAAATAGTAGTTATTTCTATTCTGAATATTACCATAAAAAATTATAGAAGTGATCTTTAGGTGGATTCACAGAACCAGTGACCTACTTTGCTTGGAAGTTTGCAGAACTTCACTTTTTACCTGTCTTATAAATGCCTCATCTCTAGCAGGAGCCTGTGATGAGGTTTTCAGTCGTCTCAAGGTGTTAGTAACAACTCAGATTTTGTGCGTTGTAGCCCTTGATGTGTTTGTGCACTCCTCTTGGGTGTAATTCCACCCAAGAAAATGGCTATATGTTCCTTTGGGGAAAGATGGAAACCTTTACCAAGTATATACTTGCCATAATCTTTCAGTGTCATTATTCAGGGGAAGCGTCCCCTTCTTTAGAGAGTCTCCTAATGTCAAGATCCAAAAACTAGCTCAGGCATAGAAATTGTAGCCTTATATTGGATAATTTTCTCTCAGATTTATAATCACTCACTTTAAGTTTCTTTTGATGTTACAAAGAAAGTGTATCCTTGTTGACTACTCACTTATTTTGTCTCTAGGGTTATCATGTTATATTAAATTTGTAGAGCTCTGACTTCTACTTTGCCATTAAATGTGAAAATTGCATCTACCTGACTTCTAACAGTTAACTCTACCAAATAGTCTCTATTTTTCCAGAATCCTATCATCCTTATTGCTATCAGTGATCCTAATTCTCTAATACTCTCTAATATTGTCAGCCTTGTCCTACAGAGGACTCAGCTAATTTTAGTGGTGCTAGTTTTAAAATCCCTCTCTCAACAGCACATTCTTTATAGCCTTAATAAATGGTCTATCCTCTGAGTCTTTCCATTGCATATAATCATCTGGTATAGCTCTTTGCTTTATACAGCACGCCCACTGCCTTGAGACTTTAAACACATTTTTTGCTGTCTGCCAAAGTGATATCTGGCACTTGAACCTCACTTAGCATAGGCCATTGATTATTCCATGCTTCTAGGAGACATCCTAAAAGTAAATTTACACTATCTCCTAGTGTCATTACCCAGGTATTAAATCTAGTATTCTGGGAGAGTGATCTCAAATTAATAAACTTTCCCTTATCCAACCTTATGCACTGCCCTCTTGATCAAAAGCCCTCAAAATTCAGTCCAACACATATTTTCTTGACTTTTGCTGGCATACTGCTGGCAAGGTCTTGAGAGTCCTTTCAGAGAGAGTCATTTTCCTCCTCGATCAGATTCAGCCCATTCCCAACTGGGCTATTCTGCAATTTAGCTGAGATATAGACCCAGTGACTTGATAGAGAATAGAAACAGATCCTGAGGAAAGGACATGTCTCACAGGGAATAAGCCTCTATATTATCTCCAAGCAAAAAGGAGTTGGTCATTTTAACAAGGAGGGCTGAGCCATGTTAGCATCCCACTATCTTTCAATTTACCATTTCCTCCATATTTCTTAGACTCATGATACATCACAACAGCTAATTCAGTCCCTGCACTGACATACCATACCAAATCTCTACTGATAAAAGTTTTAACAATCAGTGCTGGGGGCTATCTCTGTTCTATCTTCCACCAGTTTGGGGGTCCTTGTTGCCAGCAGCCAGTGAGTGATGCAGTTCCTAACCCCATCTTAGCACCTGCTTTCTCAAAACATTCCTGGTATCAAGTATCGCAAGTCAGTTCGGGTTCTCTGTGAAGCAAATTCCTAAATGGAGGTTAGCAGGCAGGATGTTTACTAGTGTCCTTGGGATCAACACCTGTGTGACAGAGGTTGATCTTCTCAATTTCTGTTAAAAGTAGGAATTTCTATTGCATTAGATCGTGACGATGTGGGTTATTCAATTGTTATCAAATGTGTAAAATTTAACTAGAGAAAAATAAAAACACTAGAAAATTTACTTGACAAGTCCTTTTCAATGTTTATAGCTTCCATTAAACCTTAAATTTTACTTTGCTGTGAATGAATTTTCAAAACCTTGCCTGGTTTCCATAGAGAATTTTTATAGCCGAATTAAAAGAAACTAGTGGTAGAAATCTAGGAAGAATAAAAGATGAACTTACTTATTCTTTTAACACGTAGTTATTGAACAGCTACTATGTGCCAGATCCTGTTTTAGACACTAGGAAAACATTGGTGAATGGAACAGAAAGAGATCTCTGTCCCCAAGAAGATGAGGAAATCCAACAAAGAACAGTAAACATACTAAATAAGTAAATGATATAACGTGGGAAATGTGATAAGCGCTGAGAGAGAAATGAGCAAAAAAGAGTTGATGATAATAGTTTCAAATGAGTGGGGTATTCATTGTAAGCATCTCTGAGTTTAAGTTTGAGCAAAGACTTGATGGACAGATGAACCATGGTATAGAGTGTCAGCTTTTGTCTTCAAGCCCCAGTTCTCACAGGATGATATAGAGGGCCAGGTAATGAGTACACAGACAGTGAGTTGCATTAGAGAAAAAAGCCTAAGCTTAGGGTATCCGAATCTTTTATAATGAGCAGTATTTTTCTTGACTTTTATCTCAAGGGGAGACACTGTTTCTATCTTTCAAGGTTGGTTGCTACACCAACATCCTTAAAAGATATTCTAGAACAAAGGGAGTCATTGTGTCTTCTCACAAAACTTGCAGAGATGCTGTAGGCCCTAAAGGAATGGTCTCTTTGTAAATGAGACCTTAAAAAGAGCAATTCGTTGGAGGAATGGGATTTAAAACCTAATTGGAATTAAAGAATAGAAAGAATAGAAGGAGAGGATTTAGAGACAATAATTACATACAGACATTTCTTTTTGAAGAGCTTTGCTGCAAAGGAAGGCAGGTAAGTGGGATAATAGCTGGGAGAGAAATGTTATCAAGACAAGTTTCCTCTATGGGGTTTTTAAGATGGAACAGACAGAAGTGTTTGTTGTATGTTGATGAACATGACCTATTAAAGAAGGAAAAAATGATTATTTGGGAAAGGGGATACAAAGTTACTGAAATAGTGCCTTTGAGTAGAGAAACAGGGGGAGATTTATTTTAAAATGGAGGTTTCAACCTCAAGATAACAGTGTAAGAGGGAAGAGATCATAAGAACACAGGTTGAATGAGTGAATGGATGTGGTGGTGAATTTGTGGAAGCTTTCTATTGATCGCTTCAATTTTCTCAGTGAAGTAGGAACCAAAAGCAAAAGTGTTGGAGATTTGAGTAGAGATGAGTAAGTATATAAAAGAGTATTCTAGAAGGGTGGGAGAACACATGGACCAGAAAACTACAGTATGGTTGCCAAGAAACCCACCTAAGTCTCCTAACCATGAATTTAAGTTAAATCATTCAGTATGATTTTGTTTTCTTCTAGTCTTGATTAATGGATCAGGTGGACAGTGTTTCAGATTTCCCATCTTTCTGCTCCTTCCCATCAACTACACTGTCAAGGTGTCAAGACAGTGAAAGTTATAATAGGTTCTGGTTTATCCTTATGCGTTCCAATTTTACTTCTTTTCTCCCCTTCAAGCTTTTCCTCCCAATTTTTGGCCCTGCTGAGCCACAGCGACATTTAGCCACCCCCAGATGCAGAGACTAGAGCCTTCCATAGACTCCTTCACCACTTCCTGCAAATGTGTAAACTCTGATCCATATAATAAATTCCTTCATTTCATCTCACTCAGTGTTTCTGCTTACTGAATTGAACTTCAACTGACAGTGGTGGCTTTTTATATT
This sequence comes from Leopardus geoffroyi, assembly GCF_018350155.1. Taxonomy (NCBI): domain Eukaryota; kingdom Metazoa; phylum Chordata; class Mammalia; order Carnivora; family Felidae; genus Leopardus; species Leopardus geoffroyi. The sequence continues at coordinate 22,791,288 of NC_059327.1, read as the reverse complement.
CTCCTACAGACCTTCTGAAACGGGGTCTGGAGGTCAGCTAGGTGTTTTCTTTGTTTCTCATTGGTTAGAATTATTTTTCTTGTTCTTGCCTAACCTTTGCCTCCCCTCTCATGTCATCATGTTATATCACCCACTACTTTCCACTGTTGCTTTTGTCTTGATACTTTTCATTCCTGGTTCACTGTCACTCCCTCCAATGCCAAGCCAGCCTCCTTTTCTCCTATTCTCCCCACCCTCTCTCTCTCTTTCATGTCTAAAATTCTTTAAACATTTTTGGTTTTTTTTAATATATTTTCCTTATTGAGGTATACTCTATACAGTGCAAAGATCAAAGTATGCAGTTAAGTTAGTTTTGTCAGATTATACATCTATGTTATCATCACCAAATCAGATAGAGAGCTTTTATATTATTCCAGGAAATCCACCTGTGCCCATTCTCAGTCAGCATCCACCTCCCACCCCCCTGCCACACATATACACGGGGCAATAAGTGTTCAGGTTTCTATCATATTAGATCAACTTTGCCTATTCTTTGTAGTTCATATAAATGGAATCATAGTACGCATTCTTTTGCATTTGAGAATGCACTTAACCATAGTTTACAATCTGATATTCACTCTTGGTAACTTCAATTTCCATATAGATAATAGTTCTCATGCCCTGTGTTTTGAACACCTTTCCTTCAATGATTTTTCTTTTCTCACTCATCTTATCCACTCATTGCCACTGTTAACCATAGCCTGGCTGTTACCAACAATTGAATCTTCACACCTTCAAATCTTAATTCTGTGCATCCCACTCTCTAATCACCACCACACAACTCTCTGGCCAACACATTTTTATATCCTCACTGCAACAAGTCTTCAATGTTATCAGAGCAAATAATTTATTAATACTATTACCATTTATTTACCTTTCCTCATCTCCAGAAGATCCTCTTCCTCCTCCTTGTCTACATTAAGTTATCTGGCCATCATTATAACCACCCTCTTGCACACACACCCAATTCCCTTGACACCCTCTCATTGCCTCCAAGATTGATAAAGCAGGTGATCGGCAGAAGATAAAGCCTTTCTCCACGGAGTTACACACATACCTGGCACAGAAGTTGGAGAAACTCAAGGAAGTGATTAGAAAGGTTTTCAAGGAGCTGAGGGCTCAACCTGCTGCCCCTTGAAAATAAGATGAGTCCAGAGGGCAGTGAAACTATGGCACTGGCACACTTGACTGACCTTCAGAGCATAATGGCTACAGCTTCACTTTTGTTTTTCAAATTCCATGCAAATCTCGCTTGTAGCCAACTTTCACCGAGAGCCTTAAGAGGAAGAGAATTCTGAGTATCGAAGTTGACCCAGTACAATGCAACCACGTGATCTCTTGGGAGATCTGTAGGGGAAACAAGGTTCTTAAGGGAGAGCCAAGTTTCTTTTAGAGCAAGAGGATAAAAGGAACATTTAGAGAAATTATGACAAAGCACAAATTCCACTGGGATTAGCAGAAGTGTTTCTGTAGATAGAGAGGCATTGGTGATTAGGACAAAATAGGGAGTGCAGCCAGTTAATTGGAAATTAGAAGGCAGGTGTGGAGGGTAAGGTGGGATATTTGTGTTTATTGAAGCCACATGTATAAGGATAATGGGGTTAGTGAGATTAGTTTTGTTGAACATGTGGTCAGAGCTCTGATGGTTGAGGACAAATTGGATGTCTGAGAGCTATCTCTCAGAGACAAAGAGGCCTGGGCTGGTGGTTTTACTCCAAACTTGAAAAGATCTCTATTAATGGAAGTGAACAAATCAAGGGAAGTCAGGCTTTCTCTTATTCTATACTTAATTTCCACAAGAGCCACTATTTTATAAGTTACTTGTTTTCAACTTAATTTTTCACCAAAGTTCCCATAGGCTCTTTTTCCTCTATGGTGTTCACATTTTGAAAGTATTTTTTAAATCAGAGACATTGAGAATTTTAGCCAATCAAAGATTTTACTGCCAATCAAAAGTTTGGACTTTCATGAACTAGTCACTGTTATCACAAAGCAGAGAAAAATCAATGTTCTAGTCGGTCTGAGAAAGTTCATAAAGGAGATAATTTTCTTTTTAATTTGCTCAGATTCCGAAAATATTGAAAATAGAGTAGGATTCAGTTGAACTTGATAGACTGAAAACAAAGAAGCTCTCCTAAATAACACTAAAATAGATTAAAAACAATTTTTTTATCTTCATTTATTCTTGACAAAGGGATAGGGTGTGAGCAGGGGAGGAGCATAGACAGAGGGAGACACAGAATCCAAAGCAGGCTCCAGACTCTGAGTTAGCACAGAGCCCGATGTGGGTCTCGAACCCAGGAACATGAGATCACGATCTGAGCCGAAGTCAGACTCTCAACCTACTGAGCCACCCAGGTGCCCCACTAAATAGATTTTTTAAGTTATTAATCTGCAAAGACATAGAAAATAGGACATGAAACATCAGTAGATAAATTATTTTAATAAAATTTTACAACCTGAAAATTCCATGATTCATTCTCAATTCGTGCACATTAAGTCTTCAGCAATGGCCAAAATGAAAGAACCCCAGTTCTCTTTCTTTCAACTGGTCACTTGGCCGGCCTGGTTAATATTTCTTCCAAAGCAACAACAACAACAAAAACGTTAAATTTTAAAATTTAAGTCTTCCAGTATAGCTAAAATGCCAAGTAACAGTTTTCCTATCTATTCTCTCTGTTTTCCTCGGTCCAGTCAAGTTTAAGACTGAGACAGTTTAAGGGGCACCCGAGTGGCTCAGTCGGTTAGGCATCCACCTTCGGCTGAGGTCATGATTTCATGGCTTGTGAGTTCAAGCCTAATGTCAGACTTTGTGCTGACAGCTGAGAGCCTGGAGCCTGCTTCGGATTCTGTGTCTCCCTCTCTCTCTCTGGCCCTCTCCCACTTGAGCTTTCTGTCTCTGTCTCTGTCTCTCTCAAAAATAAATAAACATTTAAAAAATTAAAAAAACAACGAGACAGTTTATGAAAACAGATCACTCAAAAAATTTGCCCCCTGTTTGTCTACCTTCATCTACGCTCCTTTACCCTGAACTTCAGTCACAAAAACTGTGCTTTTCTCACAATTTGTTTTCCCTTTTGAGGCTCTGCTTAACCCATTTTCTCCTCCTGGACTTACTTTCTTTCCATTTCTTGATTAAATCTATGAACACACTCTCAAGGCTTAAGTAAAATACATACCACCTCCTCCATGAATCCTTCTATGAACCCAAAATCTAGACCAATGGCTCTATATTAATGTACACATGGTACTTTGCTTGTACTTCTCTTTGGCGATTAACAAAACGCGACAGATGTTTATTACGCCCTGTAGGCCTTATGTTGCTGGAAAACAGAAAATGTCAGATTACTCATCTTTGAATCACTAGTGCCTTGAAAACAGTAGCTGCTTAGTAAATGTATATTGAATTTGGAATGGTGGTAGGTTTGTTTTTTCATCTTTTGAGTTAGTTGGTCACAGTATTTTGAGAGCAGGGAGGAAGAAGCCAGGTTGATTTTTAGTACTAGTCCTCAATCTGACAAAAGATTTCCACAGGCACCCAAGAATACTGATGATGAGAGTCAGCAACTCACTCTTCTATCTTCCCTCTCCAGCCAAGGGTTAAATAAGAATTATAATACTTATTTAGTGCTTACTGTATACCTAACAGGATGCTGATTGCTTTACTTATTTGTTTCGAGTGCTGTTTTAGAAAGTGTTTATTTCTGTCAAAGTCATACTGGTACAAAGTTAAAATTCAAATTATATTTGAAAAAATTTGCTAATAGTAGTCTCTTATTTTACCTATCTCTACCTTCCTCCTGTCTTGATCCCTAGAAGCAACCACTGATAACTTTTAATCTATTCCCTCTGATATCTGTCTCCGTATTTCCAAACAATAGACTCATAATGTTTTTTCCTGATTTTTCAATTTTAGGTACTATCTATTGACTTCCTGTTTTTATGATGATTTAATTCCTTTATACTACCATTTCTTGTGTTTTACCAACATCTGTCCAACAGAATATTTTGACATTTAAGCCAAATAGTAAACTATGATTGTGTCTTCCTTTGCACATGTTTTTTGCTGGAATCTGTAAATTCCTTATCTCTTCACTTGCTTGGTTTTATATATACATTTGAATTTCTTCCCCAAATGCTCCACCATGATATGCCTTGACATGGGTCTTTTAAATTTACTGTGCTAGGTCCTGAAAGTGAGTGTTAAATCTAAGGACTCATATGCTCTACCAAATGTGACTGAATGCATCCGATTTACCAGTTATGAGCGATTTTGTAAAAGACTTAAGAATTGTCAAGTGCATGCTTCTCACTGTAAAAGTTCCACAAGTAAAAGCATGTAGGACAGATGAAGGAACTAAAATGTGTTTTTTTACCCAATTGACTATCCAAACACAGGCTGGCCTCTTATTTTCATTTTTATTTGGCATTTGTACAAACATGCTACGTCACACAGTTTCCATTTTCTCTTCTAACTTGAGATTTTTAGAAAACTCTGAAGACCCTAAGCTGCTTTTCTTCCACACTCATTCCTTCTGGGCCTCAGTTTCTCCATTAGAAAAAAATGAGTCTTTTTCTTCCGTAAAATTCTGTGGAATAAATAAAATATATGCACAAGCTTTAGGATGTATTAATCCAGTTGCAGTAGGTTGAATAAAAATCCCCAGTTTAGGGTGTCTATACCCTAAACTCCAGAACCCAAGTGAATGTTTTACCTTACACGGCAAAAGGACTTTGCAGGTGAGATTGAGTTAAGTGCCTCCAGATGGGGAGATTATTCTGAATGATCCAGATGGGCTCAATATAATCATAACAGTCCTTGTAAGAGGAGACAGAAGGACCAGAATGGGAGGCGGGGATATGATGAGGGAATCAGAGGTCAGAGAGAGAGAGAGAGAGAGAGAGAGAGACAGATTTGAATATGGTATGTGGCTGACTCAGAAAATGGAGGAAAGGATCACGAGCCAAAGAATGCAGGCTGGCTCCAGGAGCTAGAAAAGGACACGTATTCCCCTAGAGCCTCCGGAAGGAACCAGACCTGCTCACAACTTGATTTTAGACCTCCAAAACTATCAAATAATACATTTGTAGTATTTCAAGCCACCCAAATGGTGGTAACTTGTTACAGCAGCAATAGGAAATAATACATCAGCTGATAGCATATCACTTTTGGAACTCATGATAATCTGGTCTTGGCATATTATTATCATGTAGTACTTATTTATGAATTTGTAACAATCTCTTTTTAGGGCTATATATTGAACTTACACTATATGGGCTGTAGGACCCAAAGGTACAGATCTAAAAAGAATTTCTATGGAAAAGAACACAGTTTATTTCTCCCTGTCCACAGTTCACCTAGTCCAGACGGGCACACAGTGCTTCCAGCAAAGGCAAGCCTTTACCACTACAGAGTAATGGGTAATAGCAGAGGCCTCAGAGCCACACTTGCCTGGGTTCAAGTGCTGACTCTGCCACTTGCCAGCTAACTCTGTAAGCCCGTTTGCTGAATTGTAGAATAAAAATCAACTAGAATTCCTACCCTGTAAAGGTTTTGTGAGATTTAAACAATTGGTCCATATAAACTACAATGCCTGGCACAAAGTAGGTGTAAGCACTCAGCAAGGGTAAGTTATTATTAGTATTGGTTATCACCATTACTATTAAAATCACTTGTTAAATTACTCAAAAGAAATGGATTCCTATTACAGCCATAATGTCGCTGCTCTTTAGATGTGCGTCCCCAGTTCCCTCAACAAATTCTTCTATTAATGGCAGCATTTGAGCTATATTTTTGAAATTTCTTACCTTCCTTTTTGTAATTCATAGGTTTTCCATTTCAAAGGGGGTAGAGACTTTCTAAGCAATACTATTTCAACATCCATTAAACATTAAACAAAATAATAGAAATTTTATTGCCAAATGGCAAGAGTCTGGAAATATTGCCTCCCACATTGTGAAAATATGACAGATTGCCTGCCATCCACCACAAAATATCCATCAGTTGAAATAAATCATCCCTCTTAGCAATATGAGAATTGGCTTTACTTCATGACTATTTTCTTATATGGCTCAGACCCTTTGCCACAGCTACTTTTTTGTGATAAAATATTTTTGGAATACTTTTTTCAAACAAAGCAAATATGTCAGTAAGTTAAACTGCACTGTCAATTCTAAAAATAAAAATAAAAATAAAAAAGGAAGAAAAAAAGAAAGACATAAAGGAAGAAAGAAAGAAAGAAAGAAAGAAAGAAAGAAAGAAAGAAAGAAAGAAGAAAAAAGGAAAAACAATGAAAAGAAGAAGGAAGGACCAGAATGTTGTTCTGATGGCCAAGCTTTTAATCTGTTCTTAAGGCATTGTGCCAAGTCTAGTTGTTTTCTGACATATTTTTAGGTTTGTACTTAATGTACCGTGTCTATTTCTTTATCAGTCAATTCGAGTGTTCATTGCTGGTGCAGAATCTTAGCAACATTATCATTCCTGTTGCTAAAATCTCCAGCATTGAACAACAATACATTTCCCAAATGCATGTTCCAGCTACCCTAGCTGTAGCTTCTCATTCTCTGGCTTTTGTAATTTACCACAGTATTTCTCAAACTTGTGTGTCCTAACAACCCTCAACTACAAATAGAAATACTCAGGACTCTCCCATGGAGAATCTGATTTAGCAGGTCTGATGGGAGGCCAGAGAAACTATAATTTTAACTGATGAATCCCATGATTAGACAAATTAGAAGCACCGTTTTTGTGAAGTTATGTCTGGTTGTTTTATTTGTTTGTTTGTTTGAAGTCCCTCAGAGGGAGTAAGGGTTGATAGTAAACACATGAAAGGATTTGATAAGCTTCGCTGGTTGAGTGAGAACATTCCTTTCCCATATCTGAATACAGATCTCTGTAAAATCTTAGGGAACATCTTCTTTCCTAGTCTGGCCACACATACAATAGGACCCAGTGAAGAGGCTAGAACTAATGTTTAAAAATCTATTTTACCGACTCTTGATCCTCGTCTACAACCATCTGGTGTACTAGAGCTTCCGATGGCTTCTAGATGAGAAATTCTGTATCAATAACTGTAAAAATGCCTTGAATAGAAATTAAAACGTTCACTTCACACCGGAACACAGAGTATATTATCCAAACTATAGAAGGACTCTGGATCTACATTCATTAAGTTGACCGAAGGAAAGTTAAAGCAAATTTTATTGTTTCAAAACATAATTCTCTTCTAGTGTATATTAATTCCTTGGCCTCAGGGTCCTTTTAAATTGAGAGGAGAAACATTTGTTGTTTATTCAGATATTTCTGATATGTATGTGTATAAATATACATTTCTGATAGGTATGTGTATATACACATACATACACATGCACTGTATACATATATATGTATACATATATATGTGTATATATATGTATATAAGTATATATATATGTATATATGTATATATATATATATATATATATATATGTATATAGTGCCTTACCAAAATTCTCTTCATAGAAATCTGCACAGTCAAAAATGGAATTTTTGTTGAAAATCAGACAGGTGATTCAGCAAAAAGAAAAAAAAAAACGAAAACACCCATTTCCTTTGTATCTTTTAGATTCCAGCTACTTTTTATACTTAAAGAAAATTAGGAGTCTGTGCACTTTCTGAGTTTTAGCAACTTTTTTAAACTTAAATAAGACTCTTTTCAAGTTAAAGGAGACTCTAAGAATAAAGACGAGACAAAGAAAAAAGATGCAAATCAGGGCAATTTCTATAACTTCCCGTAGTCTAATTCAAGAATTATTTCATGAGCGCTAAGTACTGAGAACTTGATATTTGCTGTGATTTAAAGAATAAAAGTTTTTGCACTCTTGTAGCTAACAGTCTACTAAGGAAAAAAGAGAGAAAAGAATTCTAGTTACGTGAGAAACATGCAAAGGGAACAAAAAGAAGAAATTGCTGAACCAAAAAGTAGGGCCAGACAGAAAGAAGCAGAGGTGACCAAATGTTGATAGAGAGGCAACACGAACCAGAGTGATAAGAGAGAAGTCAAAACTTGCTCTGGGCATACCGTGAGGAATAAAAAATTCTTTCTTACTGAGACAGACTTGCGGATATTTTATTAACTAAAATGAAGGACCCTGTGAAGAGCAAGAGGGATGGACGATTGACAAGATCTCAATGAGGGGGGCAGGGCATGGGATGTAACAGTGCAAGTTCAGATTAGCTGTAACTAGAGATGGAGTCTTTTCTTACCAAATGGACAAGATGGTTAAATGGGATTAAGTGAGATGACAGATAGATGGATAGGACCAAAGACACAACACTGAGGTAGTTTAGGAATCTAAGGCTTCCTTTCAAAGTGAATTTTTTCCCCATTATCTTTACAATGCTTTATGGAAACCTGTACATCAAGGTGACACTGATTCAGTGGTTAGAACCCATAACAAAAAAAGGTTATCCCAGACTCAGATTTAACAAATAAAGACGACAAAAGCCAGTATTGACATTAGTATGCCACTCACTGTGTTAAGAGCTTTAAATGCATTGCCTTAAGAGACTGCTGGGTGTTTAACCTTTAATAGGACTCTGTGCTGACAGCATGGAGCCTGCTTGGGATTCACTCTCTGCTCCTCCCCTGCTTGTCCTCCCTCTCTCTCAAAATAAATAAATAAATAAATGCATTACCTGAATTTCTCTCAACAGAATTGGTACCGTCTCCATTGTACCAAATAGGAATTTAAAAAATTAAGAAATGATCTAACTGCCCCAGGTTACAGAAGTCTTGACTGGTGGGACTGTACTTCCAAATAAGAACATCAGCTCAGAACGAGAGGGATAGTTAGGGCAAGCTTTGAGTGGTGTGGATAAACTGGGAACGGGAGAAGCAGTTAATGGGGAAAGAGGAAAAGAATAGCTGAGGAATATTTGGGACCAGGGTAAGCATGAAGTCCTTTGCCTTGATAAAAGCCAACTGTATTTTCCAAATAGAAAAGAAAAAATGGATATTGGAGAATAGGAGTGACAGGGTTTTTTGAGTTTTTTTTTTCTTTTTTAATGGTCTTGTCAATAACACCTCATGTCAGTTTCCTTTTTTTTTTTTAGTCAAATGCTCTGTAAAATTTGAAATCATGATACAATAGTGCAAAAACATCAGATTAAGTATTACCAGAATAAATTTATAGTCCCAATTTTGGCGTTGCATTTTAAAGAAGTAGATGATTTTGAAGCTCACATTTCATCCTTATAAATGAACTGACGTAATAAAAGTAAGATGAATGTGAATACATAAACGGACTGTTTTCTTGTGTATGAGTTGAGCAAAATATACCTATGCATATACTTTTTACGTTAATAAGCTATTTCTCATTGTGTAATGCTGAATAGGAGATTCTAGAATGCTTTGACAATTCAAACATGGCAAATGGTAATAAAATTAATCTTTGCATTGTATGTGTGCTTTAGATTACAAGATTTAATTCATCTTCTATCTTTTTAAATATCTAATTTCTAGCTGAATTCAGCAGTCCGATTTAAATTAAACATTAAGACAAAAGGAAGCCCAATGTTTGAAAGTTACTAAAGACAGAGTCATGAAGTCCTATTTAGTAAAGTTTCAATGAAGATGAGCGTCTTTGGGAAACTTGTAGAGTAAATTTCTCCTTGGCTAAAATTATGTACTAGAACATTATAACTCAAATTCTGCCTTGCTTTGCTCTGGGAAACAACTAAACTCATTTAGTTTATAAATAAGAGTAGCTTTGGGGCGCCTGGGTGGCGCAGTCGGTTGGGCGTCCGACTTCAGCCAGGTCACGATCTCGCGGTCCGTGAGTTCGAGCCCCGCGTCAGGCTCTGGGCTGATGGCTCAGGGCCTGGAGCCTGTTTCCGATTCTGTGTCTCCCTCTCTCTCTGCCCCTCCCCCGTTCATGCTCTGTCTCTCTCTGTCCCCAAAATAAATAAACGTTGAAAAAAAAAAAAAAGAGTAGCTTGAAACATGATACACATACTTTTTCAAGTGTACATGGAACATTTACAAGATAGATCATATTCTAAGCTATCAATAGATTTCAGAGGATTGCAGTCATATCACGCATGTTCTCTATGAAAACAGAATTGAATTAAAAATAACAAAAATATATCTGGAAAATCCCCAAATATTTGGAAACTAAATAATACATAAGTCAAAAAAGATATTACAGTGTAAATTAGATAGTATTTTGAATTAGGGCATCTGGGTGGCTCAGTTGAGCGTCCCACTCTTGATTTCAGTTCCGGTCATGATCCCAAGGTCATGATCCCTACATTGGGCTCCTGTTGGGCTCCACACTGAGCATGGAGCCTGCTTAAGATTCTCTCTCTCTCCCTAAAAAAAAATAAAAAATGTTAAAAAATGTTAAAAGAAAGTATTTTCAGCTGAATGAAAATGAAAACACATCATATCAAAATTGTAGGATGCTGCTAAAGCAGTACTTACGGAGAAATTTTTCTCACTAAATGCCTATAATAGAAAAAAGAAAAAAAGGCCTCAATTCAAGGCTTTGGCTTCAAACCTTAAGAATCTAGAATATTAATCAAATTAAACCCAAAGTAAGCAGAAAGAAGGATATATTACAGATCAAAGTAGAAACTAAAGCAATAGAAAACAGAAAAAAAAAAAAGAAGAGAGTAAAATTAAAGAAAGCAAAAGCTGGTTCTTTGTGAAGATCTATAAAATTGATAGACTTTTAAAAAGACTATTAAGAAAAAGAAAACGTGCAAATTAACAGTATCAGAAATGAGAGGGGTGACATGACCACAGAAAATTATAGATATTACAGTGACAACAGGGGATGTTATATACAAATGCACACCAATAATCTCAGCAACTCATACAAAAATGACAGTTTACTTGAAAGATAACTACCAACAGTCGCTTAAGAAGATGGATGGTAACTAGTCTTATTGTGGGAATCAGTTAATAATGTGTAAAAATATTGAATCACTATGATATACACCTAAAACGAATAAGATATTGTGCATCAATTATACTTTGATAAAAAAAAACATTTTAAGTAGATAATCCTGTATCTATTTTTTAAATGATTCTGTATTTTAAAACCTCCCTACTGAGAAAACCAAACCCAGATGGTTCTACTGGTGAGTTTTATCAAACATTTGAAGAAGTGATGATGCCACTTTTACACTAACTCTTCCAGAAAATTGAAGAGGAGGGAATACTTTCCAACTTTTCCCATGAAATCAGCATTACCCTGATCATAAAACCAAAGATATTATAAGAACATAAAACCAGAGACCAATATCCCTCATGACTGTGAATGCAAAGATTCTAAATAAAACTTTCAAAAATTTAATTTGATAAAGTCTATAAAGGATAATGCATCATTATGAAACTGAGGGCATCCATTCCTGGAATGCAAAGTGGGCTTAAAATTTGAAAACTCAATCAATGTAAATCACCTTATTAGCTAAAAAAGAAAACCATTGGGGTTTCTCATACAAATGGTGACTTGGGAAGACCCTGAACTCACCTCCTCAACAGAACAGGCCACATTACACACGTTAATAGAGCTCGGGCAGAAGAACTGAGAGCTGACTAAATACCTTCTGCACCATGAAAGACAGAACAGTAAAAGAAAACATCAAGAAAGATGGAGACAGAGTAACCAATGAAACTCCCATCCCCAGTGTTGTGAATTGCAGGGGGAGGGATAGTCCTGAGGGACTGAGCTCAGATTTGTCTGTCCTTGATCACAGAGAAAAAAGCTATGGTTTAAGTTCATAAAAGACCCAGCCCTAGAATTCTGCCAAGCAATGGAAGAGCTGCTGGAATTCTTGTTGGGCCAGAGGAACTGGAGAACAACATGATTTATGCTCCCCTTTCACCATGAAACAGGCACCAGTATATGGTACAGGTGTCCTAACTGGCCTGCCACCTCAGTGCACCTTGGGGCCCTAGCCAACACCAGCCCCAGCCATCCCACCCAGGTGGCCACAGGATGGTACACACCAGGACAACCCTGATCAGCACTCACTACAGCTCCAGCCTCCACACCAAGGTGACACAAGCACAGAGCACCCAGGAACACTCCAGGCCTGCACCACTTGATTTCAGACAGCTTTCTAGGGCACCCGGGTGCTTAGCACTCTAGTACCTTCCAGCTGATGTCTATTTCGGATCCAGCCCCCCCACTGGGGTGACCGTTGCATGGAGCACTCTATAACACCCCCACCCATGTCAACCTCAGCCCCATTCACCCAGCCAGGATACCCCCTGTACAGAGCACTCCAAGACCCCCAGCCTGTAGCCAACCTTGGCTCCAGCTGCCCTCCAGCGCACGCTCTGTGCAGAGTTATGAAACAGTACGGTTTATACCCACTTTAACTTCAGCTAGCCTGCAAATGTGCTCTGTGTATGTAGGGCCTTGGGACACTCCAGCTTGTTCCCACTTCAGCTGTAGATGTCCTGCCAGGATGCCCACTGTGTGAAGAGCCCTGGGACACTCAGCCCACACCAGCAACAGCTACGACCAGCCAAAAAAGTCATCAAGCACACACAGTCTATCTAGGGAATGATCATACACAAGACCATTCCCTCAAGTTTAGGAGAAGCAGCTGCTCTGCCTAATCCATAGAAACATACACAGAAAGTCACATGGTAATGGAAAGCACCCAAGCTGAAGCATGAAAAGAGAAAAGAATTTTAAAAATGAGGATAGGTTAAGGGATCTCTTGGATAATAACAAATGAACGATCATTATCATTATATTGGTCCCAGAAGAAGAGAGAGGAAAGGGCAGAAAACTTATTTGAAGAAATAATGGCTGAAAATTTCCATAACGTAGGGAAGGAAATAGACATCCAGTTTCAAGAAGCACAAAGTTCCAAAACACATGAACCCAAGAAGTTCCACACCATGACACATAATAATTAAAATCTCAAAGGTTAAAAATAAAGAGAAAAATTTTAAAGCGGCAAAAGAGAAGCAAAAGGATACATACAAGGGAAATTCTGCAGGCCAGAAACAAGTGGAATGATATATTCAAAATCCTGAAAATAAAAGACTACAACCAAGAACACTCTACCCAGCAAGATTATCAGTGAAAATTGAGGAAGAAATTAAGAGTTTCACATACAAACAAAATTAAAGGAGTCTACCACCACTAAACCAGTCACCTATATCTATATCTATATTTATATCTATATCTATCTATATATCTATCTATATCTATATCTATATCTATATCTATATCTATATCTATCTATATCTATATCTATCAGTATAGATATAGATAGATAGTTATATTGCTCTAAAAAGAGTAGTATACATTCTTTTCAAGTGCACATGGAGCATTCTCTAGAATACATCACCTGTTAGGCCAGAAAACAAGTCTCAATTAATTTAAGAAGATTGACATCATAGCATGGATCTTTTCTGATCAGAGAAGTATGAAACTAGAAATCAATCACAAGAAAGAAACTGGAAAAAATGCAAACACATGGAGGCTAGAGAAGAACATACTAAACAACCAATGGGTCAGTGAAAAAAATCAAAGAAGATATCAAAATATACATGGATGTAAATGAAAATGAAAACACAACAGCCCAAAATTTGGGGGGCTCCCCAAGAGCAATTCTAAGAGGGAAATATATAGTGATACAGGCATGTCTCAAGAAACAAGAAAAAGTTCAAATAGACAAACTAACCTTACACATCAAGGAACTGGAAAAGGAAGAACAAATAAAGACCAAGAGGAAAAAAATAAAGATCAGAGCAGAAATAAATGACATAGAGACTAAAAAGCAATAGAAAAAGAACAATAAACCAAAAATTGGTTCTTTGAAAAAATAAAATTGATAATCACTTAGTTGAACTCATCAGGAAAAAAAGAAACCCAAATAAATAAATAACTAAAATCAGAAACGAAAGAGAGCTTACAACTGACACCATAGAAATACAAAGGATTATGAGAAAATATTATGAACAATTATATGCTGACAAATTGGGAAATATCAAAAATTGGATAAATACCTACAAACAATCAGCAAGAAATAAAATATCAAACAGACCAATTACTGGTAACAAAATTGAATCAATAATCAAAAACTACCAAAAAATAAAGGTCCACAACAAAATAGATTCATAGGTAAATTGTACCAAACATTTAAAAAGTTAATACCTATTCTCTGCTAACTATTCCAAAACATAAAATAGGAAAGAAGGCTTCCAAGTTCATTCTGGGACAACAGCATAACCAGACAAAGAGAGTACAAAAGAAGAAAAATACAGGCCACCATCCCCGATGAACATAGATGCAAAATTCCTCAGCAAAATATTAGCACACCACATTGAACAGTATATTAAAAGGATCATTTCCCATGATCAAGTAGGATTTATTCCAGGATGCAAGAATGGTTCAATATTCACAAATCAATGAACATGGTACACCACGTGAAAAAAAATAAAGGATAAAAATATGAAGAAAAAGCATTTGATAAAATTTAACATCTGTTCATGATAAAAATTGTCAATAAACTGTTACTATTTGCGGATGACATGATACTTTACATAGAAAGCCCTAAAGACTCCATGAAAAAACTAAAATGAATTCAGTAAAGTTGCAGGATACAAAATTAATACCCCAAATTGGTAGCTTTTCTATACACTAATAACAAACTAGCAGAAGGAAAAATTAAAGAAATAATCCAATTTACAACTGTACCAAAAAGAATAAAATGCTGAAGAATAAATTTAATGGAGAGAAAAGCCCTCTATTCTAAAAACTACAAAACATTGATGAAAAATTTGAAGATGACACAAATAAATGAGAAGTTATTCCATCCTCATAGATTGGAAGAATTAATATTGTTAAATGCCATACTACCCAAAGCAATCTTCAGATTCAATGCAATCCCTGTCAGAATACCAGTAGCATATTTTACAGAACTAGAACAAATAATCCTAAATTCGTGTGGAGCCACAAACAACCCTAAATAACCAAAGCAATCTTGATAAAGAAGAACAAAGCTGGAGCTATCCCTATCCCATTTCAAGATATACTACAAAGCTATAGTAATCAAAGCAAGATGGCACTGGTACAAAAATAGACACATAGATCAATGGGAAAGAATAGAAAGCTTGGAAATAAAACCATGATTATATGATCAATTAATCTATGATAAAGAATGCAATAATACACATGAGGAAAGACAGTCTCTTTAATAAATGGTGCTGAGAAAATGAGAGAGTTACATGCAAAAGAAGGAAATTGGACCATTTTCTAACACCATACCAAAAAAAAAAAAAACAACTCAAATGGATTAAAAACCTACATGTGAGAACTAAAAAAATTAAAATCCTAGAAGAGAACATAGGCAGTAGTTCCTCTGACACCAGTCATAGCAACATATTTTTAGACATGTCTCTTCCAGCAAGGGAAACTAAAGCAAAATTAAACTATTAGGACTACACCAAAATAAAAAAGCTTTTGAATAGCAAAGTAAACCATCAAAAAAATAAAAAGGAAACCTACATGGGAGAAGATATTTGCAATGATATATACATTAATAGGTTCCTATCTAAACATATAAAGAACTTATACAACACAACACCAAAAAAAAAAAAAAATTGAAAAATGAGCAAAAGAACTGAACAGTTTTCCAAAGAAGACATACAGATGTCCAACAGACACAGGCAAAGATATTCAATACCACTAGTCACCAGGGAAATGCAAATCACACCTATCATATTAGCTATTATCAAAAAGACAAAAAATAACAGCTGTTCATGAGGATGTGGAGAAAAGGGAACTCTTGTGTACCGTTGGTGTGAATTCCAGCTGGTGCAACCACTGTGCAAAACAATATGGAGGTTCCAAAAAATAAAAATAGAATAACCATATGATTAGCAATTCCACTGCTGAGTATTTATGGCCCAAAATAAAAACACTAATTTGAAAAGATATATACATTCTCATGTTCATTGCAGCATTATTTACAATAGCTAAGAAATGGAAGCAACCTAAGTGTCCATCAATAGAGGAATAGATAAGAAAAATATGGCATATATGTATAACAGAATATTAACACAACCATACCAAAGGATGAGATCTTGCCATTTGCAACAACATGGATGGATCTAGAGGGAATTCTGCCAAGTGACATACCTCGGACCATGATTTCACTTATATGTGGAATCTAAAACACAAAACAAAGGAATAAAAAAACAAAAAGCAGAATCAGATCTATAAATACGGAGAGAATAAACTTATTACTGCCAGACAAGTGGGAGGATGCACAAAACAGGTGAAGGGAAGTGGGAGATACAGGCTTCCAGTTATGAACTGATAAGTCACATGAATAAAAAACACAGTATAGGGAATATAGTCCATGATACTGTAATAGTGTTGTATGATGACAATGATAGTTACACTTGTGGTGAGCTTAGTATAACATATAGAGAAGGTGAGTTACTCTACACCTGAAACTAATGGGCCATTTTATATTAACCATACCCAATAGAAAATTCTTAAAGAGAATTATTTAATAATTTTGATAATCTCCATAGATGCAGAAAAAAAAATTAAAAATATACAACATCGATTTCTGAAAAAGTATTCAGTAATCTGAGACTAAAAGGGAACTTCCTCTACTTGATAGAGAGCATCCAAAAAATCTTACAACTAATATGAAACTTAATAGTAAAATCCCGAATGCTTTCCCCTAAGTTTAGAGAGAAAACAAGAATGTCCACTCTTACCACTTCTATTAACCATAGTACTGAAATATCTGCCCAGTGTAATAAAGCAAGAACAAAAAGGCATAAAGCCATCCAAATTGAAAAGGGAGAAGTAGGGGCACCTGGGTGGCTCAGTCAGTTAAGCATCCGACTTCAGCTCAGGTCACGATCTCGTGGTTGGTAGGTTCCAGCCCCATGCTGGGCTCTGTGCTGATAGCTCAGAGCCTGGAGCCTGCTTCAAATTCTGTGTCTCCCTCTCTCTCTGCCCTTCCCCGACTTCACTCTGTCTCTCTCCCTCAAAAATAAATAAACATTTAAACAAAAAAAATTTTTTAAGGAAAAGGGAGAAGTAAAATGCTCATTATTTGTAGATGATATGATCATCTATGTAGAAAATATGACGATATATACAAAATAGCTATTAAAACGAATAAGTGAGTTTACCATAGTTGCAGGAATGAAAATCAGTATACATTATGTAGTAATGAAGAATTAGAAAAAGTTAATTTTAAATGTTTATATAAATTTAAAAGACAATATCACCAGTTACAATAGCATCAAAATGTGAAAATGTATAAATACGACAAAAGATGTGCAAGACTTGTACTCTTTAAGCTACCACACAAAACTGAGAAACACTAAAACCTAAATGGATGGGGATATACACTCTTCTTAAATTTGAAGACTCAATATTGTTAAGATGTCATGTGTTCCTAAACTTTTGTGTAGATTTAATGCAATCCCCATCAGAACCCTAGAGGTCATTCTGTAGAAGTTGAGAAGCTGAGTCTAAAGTTAATATGGAAATGCAAAGAACCTAGAAGATCCAAAACAATTTTGAAAGTGGGAAGATTTTTCACTATGTGATTTAAAGACTTATTATAAAGCTGCAATAATTGAGACTGTGAGATATTTGTGAAAATATATAGAAATAGATCAATGAAACAGGAAAGGATTCCAGAAAGAGACTCACAAATGTATAGTCAATTGATTTTTGGCAAAAGTGAAGAAGGCAATTTAATTAAAAAAGGAAATTCTATTCAACAAATGGTGATGCAAACATTGGACCTCACACAAAAAAATTAACTTCAATTCATACTTTATTCCATATATAAAAATTAACTCAAAATAGAACATACTTCTAAATGCAAAAACTATGAAACTTCTAGGAGAGAACAATAGAGAAAATCTTTTGGACCTTGTGTAGAGCAACACTTTTTAGATAGAACACCAAAAGTAGGACCCATAAAAAATGAGTAAATTGGATTTTATCAAAGCTAAGAAATTTTTAAGCTTTTTTACTTTTATTTATTTTGAGAGAGACAGAGAGCATGAACAGGGGAGGATCAGAGAAAGGAGGAGAGAGAGAGAGAGAGACAGAGAGAGAGAGAGACAGAGAGACAGAGAGAATCCCAAGCAGGCTCCACACTGTCAGTGGGGAACCGGATTCAGGGCTCAAACTCAGGAACCATGAGATCATGACCTGAGCCAAAATCAAGAGTCAGATGCTTAACCGACTCAGGCACCCAGGCTCCCCAAGAATTGTTTAACTTTAAAAGACACTATTAAGAGAATGAAAAAATAAACCACAGACTGGGATATGGCCAAAGCATTGTTTCCAAAATATTTAAATAATTCCCAAAACTTTAGAAGAAAACAAAAGCCCAGTAAAAAATGGTCAAAGATTTTAACAGATTCTCATCAAAGATGGAAATATATTGCAAGTAAGTGCAAAAAAAAGATATTCAACATCATTAATCATTAGTGAAATTAAAATCACAAAGAGATATTATGATAAAAAGAATAGAACAGGAAAAAGAGATTATAAAGGGGCATGAATAATCTTTTGAGAGTGATGAATATGTTTATTATCTTGATTATGGTGATGGTTTCATGAGTGTGTACATATCTAAAACCTGTCAGATTCTATTCTTTGAATATACTTACTTTATTTATATCAATTATACTTTAAGAAAACTGTTTTTAAAATCCCCCAAAGAAATAGCTGAAAGAATTGAATATTGTTGCCTCTAAGAGGCAAATATCATGTGAGAAGGATTAGGTGCAATCAATTGCATTATTATTTTTTTTTTTTTTTTTTAGTGTTTATTTTTGAGAGAGAGAGACAGAGTGTGAGCAGGGGAGGGGCAGAGAGAGAGAGAGGAAGACACAGAATCCAAAGCAGGCCCTAGGCTCCAACCTGTTAGAACAGAGCCCAACATGGGGTTCGAACTCATGAACTGCTGGATCATGACCTGAGCGAAGTCAGATGCTTGACCGACTGAGTCACCCAGGTGCCCCCGTAATTGCATTATTTTAGCAAAGTGGTTTTGATACTACGTAATATTTTAAGTAAGTGTGTATATTAGTTTGTTGAAAAGAAAATGGAAATCATTTTTTTCTATACAAAGCAAACGATATAAGAAAATTTTATTTTGTTTTTTTGAGAGACAGCACAAGCAAGCGTGAGCAGGGGAGGGGCAGTGAGAAAGAATCTTAAGCAGGCTCCACACTCAGCACAGATTCCATACCCGGGGATATGACCTGAGCTGAAATCAAGAGTCAGATGCTCAGCAAACTGAGCCATTCAGGCACCCCGAGATTGTTAACTTGTATATCATATTCCAAAGTTTCAAGTCTCAAAGTTTTCAAAATTATTTCTCCACCTACCATCTCTTATACTCAAATTTATTTGAATATCTGCTTATAGTTAAATCTTTCTAATGTAGCTCTTGAACCTGGCCTGAAATCATTAATGGCTCTCTACTGCTTACCAAAGTATGTTCGCATTAGAGTTTGCTGCATGGTAGGTGGGTTATTGATTTAGGAAAAGACAACATGTACACTCCTGCTATAAATTCTGGATTAATGAGGCTTGAAGCACAGATTACAACAGAACAAAGTGGTTACATAGAGCAGGGAATGATGAGGCTCTCTTTAGAATATTTCTTTCCTTGGTAGATGTTATGATCATCTATGCAGATAGTCTTTGGTCCCTAGAGGGATACATACCTGTCTGTAACTTTTCAGAGTTGAGAAAAACACCGACATCTCACTACTCAACGGCTCTTTTATAACAAGGCTTAGATCCTTTCTGAAACACAGGACAGAGCTTATAGTCATCAGAACTCCTGGATCTTGAGCCAGATTCATCATCAGGAAGATCCCATCCTCCAGGGATTAAGTGACAGTTATGTGATTTTTAGTATTTAAATGTACCAAAACAAACATAAAAAAGAAGAAAAGATGGAGGGGAGGGTCACAGATAATTAAGGCCCTAAAATGTGAAACAAATTGAACAATGAGGTCAAGATTTTTGGAAGGCAGTTCTTCATATGTAAGTCTCTTTTTTTTTTTTTTTTTTTTAATTTTTTTTTTTTAACGTTTATTTATTTTTGAGACAGAGAGAGACAGAGCATGAACGAGGCGAGGGGCAGAGAGAGAGGGAGACACAGAACCGGAAACAGGCTCCAGGCCATCAGCCCAGAGCCCGACGCGGGGCTCGAACTCGCGGACGGTGAGATCGTGACCTGAGCTGAAGTCGGACGCTTAATCGACTGAGCCACCCAGGCGCCCCGTAAGTCTCTTTTTTGAGCAAAAATTGACAGGTTGGCTCCAGACTCCTTTCAAAAATGCTTGTATAGCAAACAGCTTTGGAAGAGAGAGATGGTGTCTCTCATTAGGGTCAAGGGAAGATTCACGTCTTGACCAGAATAATGAAGGTAATTTATCTTTCTAGGGCAAAGGATAGTAGGTTTGCTAGCAGCTGAGCATTAGATTGATGGTTTTTTAACCTCCAATTTCCTCAACTGTGTGCACAGTATCCACCTGAGGTATTCTGTGTTGTTACCCTTTTGGGATATCAGGGAAAGGAGGACTTATGCAAACATTAAGATCATACTTCCCACTGTGCCACGAGGAATAAAGTCCTTGTCTCTGATCCAGGAGTGTTGTGTCTTTCGCTAACATCAATGAAAACTGTGGTAGGCTGATTTGTTAGCTTACAAGTACAGTAAAACCTTAGACCCTTCCCAGTTCTTGACAAAGATACACTGTACATTTCTATTGACCTTGCAGAAGACAGCAACCCAGAGGCCCTACAAAGAATTCTTGCTTAAAAAGAAAGTGTTCTGCAATATGAGTAGGCCTTGAGAGAAGCAATAAATATCCTACTAGAGGCCCATTTCAACCTGAAGATCAGTGGAGAGATTAGGTAGAAGAAGAAACCATTGTCATTTTTTATGTTTTTCAACCAGTTCTCTTAAGTGAGACACAATGGAGAAGAAAATGATGATAATAAACAGCTAAACTGAATGCTCATGTCATCCAGATACTCTACTGAGGTCTTCGAATTTATTGTTTAATTTGCTTCTCACAACACCACTTTGAAGGAATTTTTAAAATGTGACTTCATAGACAAGGAAACTAAAACATGCATAGATTAGAAAATCATCCCCAGACCATATAACAACAACAACAACAACAACAACAAATAATGCATGCGTAAATGTTGAGGAATACTAAAGAAAAACTACTGAGATTCTTCTTCACAGATCTAGATACAAGTTGTCTATTCAAAAATGAGTGAGAATTATGGCTTTCACATAGGATGTAGAAAGCTGGAAAGAACATTGCTCCTACTTTTACTACCATGACAGCAATAAAAATCTAGAAACAGGAAAGTCACACGTTTTTTTGAACCCATCACAAGACTGAGATTACAGGGCAACCACACAACTTGAACTATAAGGGAAGATAAGCAATCTAAGGAGAGACAGAAAGCAAGAACTTACTTCCCTGGGACAGAGGCTGCTTTTCATCAGTAAAACTTTGGTTAAAACTCCTAATGAATTGCTAAAAGTCCAATGTGGAATAATGAGGGAATGCAGAACTCAGGAGAATTCCAGACATGGGGTACGTGCCTCTGCTCACAGGCTCATCTTGACAGATGTCACCAAGTGCTCACAAAGACAAACAAACAAAAAATGGTTACAAGATTAGAGGCTGAGAAAGGCCACTCAGGTGGCAGTACTAAGGAGCGCAACACCAGCTCTCAGAGAAAAAGGAGATAAGTGTGATGGTCTTCCTGAGTCTCCATTGCCTTATACCGCGGAGGAAGGGTTTGTTCACACTTCCTGTCTTTCTTAAAGCACTGTTGAATACCCACTGCAGATGGGAGAAAGGAACAGAGAAAAACTCTCTATTCCTGGGAAAAGATAGGAACATATCCTGGACTCAGATCTACAAATCAGATCAGGGCTGGATCACAGAGAAGGCCCACTGAGTGTTAGGTACACGGTGCCTACCTAAGACTGAGGCTTACTCAAAATAACAGAGAAGACTTCTTCCTATTTCCCCTCACTAGGCTAAAAAGTGTTGGCTCATAATAATAATCTATTGCTGGGAAAGGAATAACATCATAAAGAGAAATTCTCTCTCAAGTATAGTACAAAACTAAAGATGTATGAAACATCAAAAATTTTTTCTTTTTTTTTTAAGTTTTTCTTTATTTTTTAGACAGAGAGAGAGAGACAAAGTATGAGTGGGGGAGGATCAGAGAGAGAGGGTGACACAGAATCTGAAACAGGCTCCAGGCTCCCAGCTGTCAGCACAGAGCCCGATGCAGGGCCTGAAATCACGAACCGTGAGATCATGACCTAAGCTGAAGTCTTAGGTCTAACTGACTGAGACACCCAGGAGCCCCAAAAAAATTTTCTATAAAAAGAAAAACAAATAGTCATGTCAACAAAAATGGTGGAATAAAGATTTCCAGAAATTCTCCTCTCCATAAAACTAACAATAAAGTTGGAAAAAATTGTCAGAACTAATTTCTTCAAAATTATGGGGGTTAACCAAAGGCTTGCAGCATGCTAGGGATATTAAATTTAAAAAATATAGTTGAATCTTGGTAGGAACAGAAATCTTCATGGTATTGTAAATAGCCATCTCCTGCTCTATAAATCAGTGGTAACCTAGAAAAATAACATTCAGTTCTGAAGCTCTTTCAAAAATCCATTCTCAAACAGTTATTATATAACAAATTACAAAGAAAATAAAGTGATTCACTGGAGAATATCTATTTAACACAAAAGAAGGCAGTAATAGGGAATTGAAGAGTGAAAAAATGTATAGAAAAAATATCAAAAAGCCAGACATATCTCCTACCTTACCAGTAATTACACTAAATGTAACTGTATTAAACTCCCAAATTAAAAGTCGGAAGTTGGCAGAATGGAGTTTTAAAACTTGCTCAACTAGAGAATCTCTTCAGATTCAAAGACACCAATGGTAAAAATAAAAAGATAAGAAAATATATACCGTGCAAACAGTAACCAAAAGGATGCTGGAGTATCTATTCTAATATCAGATAAAATAGAACCTAAGACAAATTTTATTACTAGGGGAAAAAAAGAGGATACTTTAGACTGGAATGGTCTATACAGCAAAGAATATATAATAATTATAAGAATATATACACGTAACAACCTAGCCCCCAAATGACATGAAACAAACTGATAGAACTGAAGGGAGAAATACACAATTCAACTTAGTTGGAGACTTCAATACTTCGATTTCAATAATTAAAAAAAAAAAACTAGACAGAATGTTAGCAAGAAAGGCAAAGGAAGATTAATATGGACCCCATACCTCATATCACATATAAAAGTTAACTCAAAATTAATCAAAGACCTAAACCAAAAATAGAACGCTGAGAATAAACAAAATTTAAATTGCAACAATGTTCAATTAAGCAATGATTTCTTAGATATGACACCACAAGCACAAGTTACCAATTGAACTCCATCAAAATTCAAAGGTTTTCATTATTGTTATTTCAAAAGATGCTGTCAAGAAAGCAAAAAGGCAACTACACAATGGAAGGAAACATGTGCAAATCGTATATCTGATAAGAATCCAGTATTCAGAACGCAAAAATAAGTCTTACATCTCCACAATGAAAAGAAAAAGAACCTAATTTTAAGAACTTGACAAAGTTCTTGACAAAGAGCTTAAATAGACATTTCCCCAAAGATGTGAAAATGACTAATAACACAAAAAGTTGCTTAACATCACTAGTCATTAGAGAAACATAAATCAAAACTATAATGAGATACCAACTGACACCTAGTAGAATGGCAAAAATAGTAATAATGATAATAATTAATAAAACAAAAAATGAAAATAACATATTTTTTGCAAGAATGTAGACTAATTAGAATGCTCATAATTTGCTGGTGGGATTGTGAAACAGTATAGCTGCTATTGAAAGCGTTTTTCATTTCTTCAAAAAGTTAAATGTAGGGTTACTGTATAAGCCAACATTTCTACTCTTAGGTATATAATGAAGATAGTCGCAAATATATGCTAACACAAAACTCACACATGTTACACTTACTGTGGTGAACATAGCATAATGTGTAGAATGGTTAAATTACTATGTTGTAGACCTGAAGCTCATACAGTATTATATGTCAACTACACTTTATTCTTTTTTAGGAGATAATAAATGTTTATTAAACATGTGCTACATGCCCAACACTGAACTACATGCTTTCAGCAAAGTTTTTTTTTTAATTCCATAATAGTTAACGTACAGTGTTACATCAGTGTCAGGTGTACAATATAATGATTCAACAATTCTATACATTACTCAGTGCTAATCATGATAAGTGTACTATTCATCCCCTTCACCTATTTCACCCACCCCCCCATACGACCCCCCTGGTTGTTGCCTATAGTTAAGAGTCTGTCTTTTGGTCTGTCTTTTTTCTTTGTTTGTTTTGTCTCTTAAATTCCACATATGAGTGAAATCATATGGTATTTGTATCTCTCAGTCTGACTTATTTCACTTAGCAGTTATGTTCTCTATATCCATCCGTGTTGTTGCAAATGGCAAGATTTCATTCTGTCTTTCATTCCATTGTATATATATACCATGTCTTCTTTATCTATTCATCTATCCATGGACACTTCAGCTGCTTCTATAATTTGGCTACTGCAAATAATGCAGCAATTATACTTAAAGTTTTAACGAATTACAAGTGAAAAAAATACTTATACATGAATATTCAAGACAGTATAACTTATACTAGTTAAAAAGTGGAAATAACCCAAATATCCATCAACTGATATACAAAATGTTGTATATCCATACTCTGGAATATTTTTCAGCCATAAAAGGAATAAAATTCTGATATATGCTATAACCTGAATGAACCTTAAAAACACAAAAAGCCACATATCATACATATGATTCCATTTATATGAAAGATCCAGAATAGGCAAATCTATGGAGACAGAAAGTAGATTGGTTGTTGCCAGGGGCTGGGGGGAAGAAAGAATGGAGAATGACTGCGAATGGGTACCATGTTTGTTTGGGGGATGATGAAGTTATGCTGTAAGTAGCAGCGATGGTTGTAAAACCTCTTGAGTAAACTGAAAACCACTGAATTCTACTCATTGGCAGTGTGAATTTTATGGTATGAGAATTTTATCTCAATAAAAAAGAAGTGATGGTGAGGCACTTGGCAACTAATGATATCAGGAAGCTGTTACCTATTAGAGCAAAGAGAGGGAAGTGTTCATGGAACCTAGATAGTGTTGTAGCCAAAAGAGACAGACCATGTATCATGAACAGTGGAACTAAGTAGAAGATTACAGCCACTGCCTAACTTCTTCCCACCAAGGAGGGGGAAAGAGGGATAAATATGTCTCTCCCCTTGCACCTTCTGATTTTCTGCCATTGCTTTTGATTTGCTGAACTCAACTGGAAGGCAGAAAGCAGAAGAGGATCTGCTTATACAGACTTTGGAGGCCAGGCTCAGGCCACGGATCAGGGAGAGGGGGATGGGAGAGTGGCTCTGGGGAGACACAAAAGTATTATTCAGCACATCAGTTGCTCTCTACCTCATCTTATCTTCCATGTTTCACCTCTCCTTTAGCCTAGGTTTCGCTAAGATTGCTATTACTTACGTTCTATTCTAGGTGACTTCCAGGGAAAGATGGCAGAGTAGGAGGATCCTAAGCTCACCTTGTCCCATGGATACACCTAGATAACACCCTTTTCAATGTATGTAAGCCAGAAAATGACCCAAGGCCTGGCAGAACAGACTCTCCATAGCTAAGTGTAGAGATGAAGCCACATTGAAGAGGGAAGCAAGAACAGAGATGCAGTCAGGAGCTAAGTGGACCCACAGGACTGTTGCCAGGAGGGAGGGATGCTACAAGCAAAGAGAGAGAAAAGAAATAAACTCTCACACCAGGCACCCCAGACAGGTGGAACCCACACGGGGAAGATGAATTCCCGTAACATTTGACTTTGAAAACCAGAGGGGCTGAATTCCATAAGTTTTTGTAATCAGCAGGGCTTAACACCTGGAACCTTAAAAATAAGCTGGCTCAGCTCTGAGAGAGCAGGAGGGTGAGAGCACAAGAAACAACCCTGAAATATAGCATAAAGGCAGCAGTTTGAAAAATGCCTGGGGTGTACGGGAAGGAGATTTTTTTTTTTTTTACTGATCTCAGAGCATGCACTGCAGGGGCAGGGATCATTGGGGGGCTTCTCTAGGAACAACGGAGCTGACAGGCAGGCACCATTTCCCTCCCCTCATCTCCCAGCCTACATACACAGGACACTGCAGGAACTAGTGTGGCCGCTAACACTCACTACCTGACTTGCTAACAACATGCTCGTACCCTCGTTCTTCTGCAGCAACACCTCCTCCAGGTAGGCCTTGGTTCCAAGTCTCCTTCCACAAAAGGCTTGAGCAAACTTTGCTGACTCCACACACCCCACCATCACTCACTTCTGCAAATCTACCCCCTTCAACTTGGCATGCCTTGGTCCTGCCAGCTACAGGTCCCCTTCCATGGCACATCCAGCGGACCTTACTGTCTTGGTGCCCCCTCCCCCATGTTCTCCTGAGGATCTGTCCCCTCCAATAGGCCCATGGCCAGAGGCCCCCCCCCCAACATAGTGCCAAAATCCTGGCAATGTGCAAGTAGCCCTGAGAGGGGCCAGCACCACTCCAAAGTGACTCTTGCCCTGGGAGAGGGGAAAATAACCACACACACCAGTCCAGCTGGTCCCAGCAAGAGGCTGGGGCAGACATCTAGTCTGACTGCAGGCCCTAAAACCAACAAAAGCTTCTCAGGGGACAACCCATGGAAGGTGCCTATGGTTTCATGAGACTGCATTTCTAGCAAATGCCTGGTCTGACCCAACTCAAGCCCGAGGTGACCCCAGAATGGCCCGCTAACAACACAGGGACCAAATCCTGCCCACAACAGGCAACAAGAGTCACCACAGATGACTGGACTAAAGGCAAAACTGGTTTAGCCACAATAGCAGGATACACACAACACACATAGGAGACACCTCTGAAGCAACAGGTTCTGGTGAACAGAGGACATTGTACTGCAGGATACAACAGGACCACTTCTTCAAGGCCACTACTTTTTTTTAAATGTTTATTTATTTTCGAAAGAGAGAGAGACAGAGTGCAACACAGATTCCTAAGCAGGCTCCAGGCTCTGAGCTGTCAGCACAGAGCCCAACACGGGGCTTGAACTCACGAACCGTGACATCATGACCCGAGCCCAAGTCGGACGCTTAACCGACTGAGCCACCCAGGCGCCCCCAGAAAACTTATTTTAAATGGTCAATTGTCTGAAAATACTAAAACTATTTAGATATACTAACAACTAAGAGCTGTGCTCTTGTAATTATACAGGTATTTAGATACATTTTGTTCCTGTGTATTGTAAATAATAAGTTATTAGATGTAAGCTGACAAAATAGATGTTTTCTTTCACAATAACAATTTATATTTGTCGTGGTAATTTATTTTCATATTTAAAATTTTTTAATGTTTATTTTTCAGACAGAGAGACAGGCTGTGAGTGGGGGAGGGAGGGAGACACAGAATCCAAAGCAGGCTCCAGGCTCCGAGGTATCTGCACAGAGCCCAATGGGTGGCTCGAACCCACCAACCGGGAGATCATGACCGGAGCCAAAGTAGGTCGCCAAAATGACTGAGCCACCCAGGTGCTCCTATTTTTATATTTTAGATATTTTTTTCATAACAGTGTGCCAAAAGTGAGTTGGGCAAGAAAATTAATCTAACAGGCATACTAAAAAATTGTTCATCATTACAAAGCATGCAAAATAAAATATATTCCTTTGGATGCTATAATCCTCTTAAATATTTTAACTGTAAAAGGCAAGGTAGAAGATCGTGAAATCTGAAGTTAAGATTCACATTAAAATCGCGCCAAAGGCAGAGCTCCATGTATCTTGCACATTCCAGGTACACAATCACTGCATTTTATTTTGATTTTGGTATGTATTTGCCTACCGTATTCATTTATTAAACTATTTTTAAAATTTAATTATGTTTATTTGGGGTCAATAACATTCTTCAATATCCACCTTATCTTATTTATTTTATAAAGGTATGTCCGAGCAGTTACACAGGGTGGTATTCATGATTCCTTTGGAATCAGGCTCCAAGATCAGGGGAACCTGCACTCAGAATTATAACTCAGCCATTTACTAGAGGGTTGGCTAAACCTCTCTCCGACTCAAATTCCTTACCTATATTACGGGTAGAATAAAAGCTGCCCTGAATGGCTGGGGTTAGGAAAGGAAGAAAATAATCTAAATATTGTAGCTCAATGCCTGACATATAAATGACACTCCATGAATGATAATATTTTTACTTAATTTTGGTTGGAAAATCAATGGAGTACAGATGTTGGAATCCAATTTTTTCCCATTGATAATTTCTATGTCAATCTACTGGCCAAGACCACACTGTCTTGATTATTGTATCTTTGTGGAAAGTTTTAGACTCAGAAAGTTCTTGTTCAAGGTTCTTTTAGGTATTTAGGGGCCTTCGTATTTCTATGTGAATTTTAGGATGAGTTTTTCAGTTTCTACTTTAATATTTTTTAAAGGACTTTTTTAAAATTCCAGTTCTGTCAGCTGCCAATCCTCAGTGAGATATAAATACTGCCAAAGTCGAACTTACATTTCTTTCTAACTTGCTCTACTGAGGTAAAGATAAGACCTTGGGATGATGGACTAATTCACCGAAGATTGACTGATAATCTAGTTGTGTATTTTACTTAAATTCTACTCTGTCATTTCTAGTATGAAAGGTCATGCAACATCTTCCTGACTCTAGCCAATGTTACATTTTCCTTAGTTCTTTATTAGATGTAGATTTTGAAATCAAATTTGGAGACTGTCCAAACATCAACCTAGAAAAAGCTACCATGGAGTTTTTATTAATTGTTTTCAGATACAAAAATGTATACAGTACAGTTGTATAAGAAATTTATTATTTCCTATATAAAATTTTCCCAAATCCTTAGTACTTTCCCATAATTTTATATTTTTTGAAATGATCCCACAAAGTTGTAGGGGACTTTGGAGGAATGTATAAAGAAGTCAGGCTAGTATAGATTTTTACAGTTACTCATTGTTAATGACTTTCATGCTTGAGTTAACTGAATTTGACTCACCCTCATCTACCATATCAGAAATGCTTCACTGGTCTTAGAATTGACATGTATTTCCTACATTATTATGTCCTTGATATATTTAGCATATAGTGGACATTAAAACAATTACAGAGGAATGCACTGCCAACCAATATACAGAATTCATGATCTATTTCAACTTTTTAAAGCAAGTTATTAAAATGTTTCTAATGTCCTCACCTGACCTTGATTGCTGACAATTTCATTTTGTTTACTAGCTTCCTTTGTTGCAGACTGCTTTTCACTTTGATTACTCGAGGGCATCAGTCATTTCCAATACATCACACTTGGACTGAATGTCTCTTGGTACATACATAGCTTCTTGATACTATGGCAGGTGATTTTTTCCCCCAAAAATGGTTTGTATTTCCATTACCATGAAGATTACTTTTCTTAATTAAAGTGGGTAGGTTTATAAATTGGAGCTGAAAGCATTTGGCTCCTCCATGAAATTCTGTTCTGCCATTCATTAATTGAAGTGTTTTCCCTCACATTCACACTACCATTAACCAGAGGGCAAAAATGCTTCTGATTTAGACAGGCAATGTAGACAATTAATTCTATGAAATATAATGGGTTATTCACTATTTCCTCAATGTTTGTTGAATAATAAAAATTACGAGTAATAGACAAAATATAAAAATGGGGGTTATCCATTACAAAGAATATATTTCCCAGTGATCCTATGGTTTTAATGGTAGGATGTAATGTGAAAATGTTCATTTTATTTAAGTTTAATTTTTTTTTAATTTTTTTTCAACGTTTATTTATTTTTGAGACAGAGAGAGACAGAGCATGAACGGGGGAGGGGCAGAGAGAGGGAGACACAGAATCAGAAACAGGCTCCAGGCTCTGAGCCATCAGCCCAGAGCCCGACGCGGTGCTCGAACTCACGGACCGCGAGATCGTGACCTGGCTGAAGTCGGACGCTTAACCGACTGCGCCACCCAGGCGCCCCTATTTAAGTTTAATTTTAAGGAGTGAGCTGACTAATTTTATACTCTGTTTAATACAATTAGTTGAAATTGTATGCTAACTGGGGAAAATTTCAATAAAATGTGATAGAATTTTAGAAATATGAAGGTTTTTTAAATGTTATTTACTTCATGGTAACAAAGCCTAGATTAATTTCTTCTCTTATACTCGTGACTGGAGTTACTAATCAATACCTGTACTTTTCTTGGGAACCTGAACTTCCTTCTGAACAAAAGACTCTAGGGAGCTTTTATCAGTGGTTCAGAGTTGTCACTTCAGATCACAAATATTTGCCACACTTTGTTTTAATCCAGCCTGTTTTTATGAATGAAGAAACGGAGGAAAAAAGAAGTAAATTGAGAGGTGCCTGGGTGGCTCAGTTGGTTAAGTGTCTGACTCTTGATTTTGGCTTAGGTCATGATCTCATGGTCATGAGATGAAGCCCCCCATCGGGCTCTGTGCTGGCCATGAAGCCTGCTTAAGAATCTTTCTCCCTCTCCCTTTGACCCTCCCTTGCTTGTGCACATGCACGTGCTCTCTCTCTCTCTCTCTCTCAAAAAAAAAAAAAAAATGCTATTAGACCTTTCTAAATCTTTGTTTTCTTTAATGGAAGATATACATATATATATTATATTATATGTCAATATGTACAAAATATGTATATATATTATATGTCAATATGTATAAAAGAATATAGTAACACATAGCTATAATATGTACCTAATAATAGAATATATATGTACATATGTATTATATAGAAGAATTTTCTTTTTAACTAATTGAATTAAGGCTATCATTATATTAATGCTAACTAAGTTAGGCTATATATTTATAGCTATATATTTATAGCTAGTCATGGTAGTATATCTGAACTTTGAAAGAAAAACATAGGGTTAAAGCAGCACATGACATTAAAAGGTTTATTCAGGGATACTTTAAGGACATACTTAAGTAAGTATTTCAATGCTAATAATCCCTCATCTTTTCATAAAACTAAACATAAGTTTTATGCCCAAATTTGCATGTAAACATGAAGAAATAATTTCATTTTAAAAAAACAGAATCAATCTAAATTTTATTGTTCTCTCTATTCGAAAATGTTTATTGAACTATGCCCATGACACTACAAGACTATCCTAAAATTGAATCAATAAATGAAATTTTGTATGCAAATAAGTCACAAAATAGCATTTGCTTATACAACAAAAACATTATTACCATAGTGCTGTGCAGTTCCGTATTTTGGCTCATTGATTTGGCTCCCTGCTCACTCTCATATACACATCTGCTGACATAAGATTTATCACCTATCTTTTAATTAAATTGTTGAAGCATGATGGAGGAGTCATGATTGTAAGAATAATTATTGCATTTTATTCTCTTATTTGGCTAATTTTAGGAGAGTTTTAAAACTTTTTTGGAGATTAAATCCTAATTGAAACTTATTAAAGATTGTGAAGACATTCATATCTTTTGGTAATAATCCCCAAAGTATATTTTACATAATCAGCATTTTTCATAGATCTTCTCTGTGTTATAGCCATGTAGGCTTTCAACTAATTTAGTACTCCTAAATCACAGATGCTTGAAGCTATAGTAAACTCAATGGTCGTAGAGTGGTAGTAAGGTCTGTATCTACCATCAAAGGGAACGGGATACTTGTTCTACTTTTAAGTGTTTTTATTCAGGAAAATTCTCTAATTTGTTCACTAAGTAGTCCATTCACTAGGAAGCAATAGTCTTGGCTTGTGGTTATAGACACTATGACTTTTAACATATCTAGATGGAGACACTGGAGGTACATATGGATGAAAAATTGGGAGACTCTTCACTGGTGGTTCTTCAAAACTGCCACATCACTGATGATGCTCCTGCAGCCCCCTCCCCTACACTGTGCCTAATTGGATTTAGACAGATTCCGAAATGGTATCCTTCCAATTTACCTCTTCATCCTACTTATCCTTCCATCACCTCATTTTTTGCAAGTTGCAAGTTATCTTTTACAATTACATTGAAATGAATTCATATTTAACCAACACTCCCTTTTTGAAAGGCACTGTGGAAACACTGAGAGAGAGAGAGAGAGAGAGAGAGAGAGAGAGAGAGACAGAAGGCATGGTCCCTGCCAATAAGGATTCTTGATTTTGTAAGTAGATAGACATGTTTAAATACCTTTACCCCTTATGATGACTGAGATTAATGCTAAGTTGGATTTTACTTCCCGCTGTAACATTTAACAACATTATGACCTTGACTAAAATATTAAACTTCGGAAAGCCTTAATTTCCTCATTTGTAAAGGAGATAATTTATGCAAACCACTTGGTCCACTGTCTGTCATGATTATAAAAAAATTTTGGCATTCTGTAGGTACTTGTTATTTAAACATCAGTCTGCATTTCTACAAAAGCAAAAGAGCCAAATAGGATGTCACGAAACATCCCCTCCTCTGTATTGTATCCAACCTCTGCATTATATGGTAGCAAACAACGTTTTTCTTGTATGTATTAGAAATATAGAGACACACAAATGGTAGAGGAGATTCATGGGTTTATCCCTCCATAATTTTTCTCATGCATTAATATTTCTCTTTACCTATCCAGTTCCAGCCTGCAACCTGTTATTGACTCTACCCATAGAAAATTTCTCACAAATGCTACCATTTATCCATCAAAAACACACTAAGGTTTTACTATGTGCTAGGCTTAGGAGATGCAGAAATAAGCAAGTCAAAATTCCTGTCCATATAGTCTTGTTGGGAGAGAGAAAAAAAAAAAAAAGTAAACCAATGTTTACAATAACATAATGAAAGTGATTGCCAAAGCAGAATCTGAAACAAGGGCTATGTGCGTGTAGTTTATTTAGGAATTGATCACAGAGGAATAAAAGGCAGTGGGAACAAAACAGGGAAGAAAGAAAGTCTTTACAAAGATGTTATCTAAAAACATTTTTAAAATTATATTTATCTTGAGAGAGAGAGAGAGACAGAGTGAACAGGGGAGGGGCAGAGAGAGGGAGACAGAATCTGAAACAGGCTTCAGCCTCTGAGCTATCAGCACAGAGCCCAATGCAGGGCTCAAACTCATGAGTGTGAAATCATGACCTGAGCCAAAGTTGGACACTCAACCGACTGAGCCACCCAGGTGCCCCCAAAGATGTGTTATCTAGTTGGCCCCAACTGTTGGAGGCTGGCACATGGTCCCATTGGAACTTCCAAGGCACTTTATGAAATGTGTCTTAGTCTCAGAATTGATGTCCCCACTTGGCCACTCATTCCTTTTTCTCACCGGTCCCCTCCTCATTGATCAAGGCTAATCCAGGCCTTTAATTCCCTTGCACTTTCAGGTTATGCATTTTTGAGTGGCTAGCAGGTGTTGCAGGTAAACCACATCATGGGGGCTGGAAATATGAGAAATATGTTCTAATGTTCCAACCTATCTAGCCTCTGATTCCTTCCTTTAAAGCCACAAGGAGGATTATTTGTGCTTGAATAATTGTGACCTTATGGGACTTCCCTGATTCTTTTAATTTTTCTCAAGTAGATAGAGATGTAGATAGATCTAATGAAGGACTCACTTTTAGATACCCAAACCTATGGTTTAACCTATGGTAAAACTCGAGGCACCTGGGTGGCTCAGTTAGTTGAGCATCTGACTCTTGATTTAGGCTCAGGTCATGATCTCACAATTTGTGGGATTGAGCCCCATGTGGGGCTCTGTGCTGACAGCATGGAGCCTACCTGGGATTCTGTCTCTCCCTCTCTCTCTGCCCCTCCCCTACTTGTGCTCTCTCTTTCAAAAAAAAAATCTATGGTAAAACTCTTCACTATTATTCTCTCATGAGTGTACAATGGAGTTTTCCAAAATTTATATGATATGTGATATCACAAAACTAAATGTAGAGACAGTAGGAGGACCCAACTATCTCACATTAAGAAGATTGACAAAAATGTAAAACAATGTCACTCTTTCCACTAATGCTTTAAAAAATAACAATGCTGGGGCGCCTGGGTGGCTCAGTCAGTTAAGCGGCCGACTTCGGCTCAGGTCATGATTTCACGGTCCGTGAGTTCAAGCCCCGCATTGGACTCTGTGCTGACAGCTCAGAGCCTGGAGCCTGTTTCAGATTCTGTGTCTCCCTCTCTCTGCCCCTCCCCCGTTCGTGCTCTGTCTCTCTCTGTCTCAAAAATAAATAAACGTTAAAAAATTTAAAAAAAAATAACAATGTTATTTTATTTATGTTAACAAGCACTGGAGTTACTATTATTTTTAAATAATTCATTTAAATTTTTGTTCTCAATTTTAATTTGTAATATGACAAATATTGATATATAAAGCCCACACGAACAAAAGCTCTTGAGGTCCTCAATAATTTTCAAGAGAGTAAAAGGGTCCCCAGTTCAAAAAGTTTGAAAATTGCTACAATATATTAATAAATGTCCAATGGCAGAACTAGGCAAAGAACTCAGAGAGTTCATGGTGGACTGGAAGATTCTGTGAGGACTTCTAGGAGAAACACAAACTTGCACTGAGTCTTAAATGATACAGAAGGATTTGAGCTTTGTAGAATGGAAAGGAGCCAAAAGTAGGGAGCCAGAAAGATCAAAGACGCAGGTGCCAATCAGAGTGGTCAGGGGTACAGAAATTGGATCAGTTCGGCTGTAAGGAGAAAGCAAGTAGTGGCAAAGTACTTAGAAAAGAAAGGGAAGAAAGACAAAGGCTGGAACACAGCACTAGGGAAGTCTCAATTTAGGGAGTTAAGCTTTAGGGAGCCAGTGAAGGCTTTTAAGCAGGGGGGTGACATAAATCCACCTCTGCTTGAGGGAAATTTGTCTTGGGAGTGGATTAGATTCCATATAGAGGGAAATTAGTAGAAATGGTATCATAAGACTCCATGTATAAAATGATAAGGACCAGTGCTAGAGTTTCAGGGCTTGAAGCCTGAGTGCTGGGAGAGAAGGGGGTAGCATTAAGGGAAATAGAGCACTCAGTAGGAAGGAGAAAGATAAAATATTGATTAAGACAATAAGTAGCCATTTGATGTTCAAGAGGCTTCTGGGTCATAACTACTAATTGATATTTGGTATAATTTAAATACTATTTCTTTTTTGTCACATTAGAATTTTTAATTGTGTGAATTCATAAGCAAAACATATGAAAGTTCAGAACTTAATCTGAGTAACTCATGAATTCCCCATTTTATTTTTTTATTTAAGTTTTCATTCCAGTGTAGTTAATGTACAACTTTATATTAGTTTCAGATGTGCAGTATTGTGATTCAACCCTTCCATACATCACCCAGGGCTCATCACAAGTGCACTCCTTAAACTCAACACCTATTTCATCCATCCCCAGACCCATAAGGTCTCCGTTTTCAATCAAGCCAGATCACTAAAAGTTTACTATAATTTGCACATTGATGTACACTGTTGGTCTGTTTCACTTAATGAGAAAGAAAATATAGTCCTTGTTGATTTAAAATTATTGATTCGTCCGTTATTAACCCCTTTCTATCTGAAGCGTGAATGTTCCGGAAGCTTGCTTTATTCTCAGTGGGAAAGGTCCTATATGCAATTAGTAAGCATTGCTCCTGAGAGCAACAGTTACAATATCATTGGACAAAACATGTCCCAGATTTGGAATGCTTTTTCTCTCATTCTTTAAATGTTCCATATATATTCTCTTCTTCGTACCCTGTATTCATTGATATACAATTTTAAAGAGAAAGATGATTTTTTAGTAATAGAATCAATTTAGACTAAACATTATTAACTAATAAATTGGGGTACTAAACTTAGAGCTTCCAGGTTTAAGCCTAGCCAAGAGAAATATCCCTTGACATATTTCTTTCTTCTTTCTTCTTTCTTTTTTTTTTTGAGAGAGAGAGAGGGAGAGCAAGAGCACGACTGAGGGAGGGACAGGGGGAAAGGGAGAGAGAGAATCTTAAGCGGGCTGCACACCCAGTGTCCAGCCCAATGCAGGGCTCGCTCTCACAATTGTGAAATCATGACCTGAGCCGAAATCAAGAGTCAGATGCTTCACCGACTGAGCCATCCAGGGACCATGACATATTTCTTAATATCTAATTTAGCCTCTGGAATAAATGATGAACTCTTGCAGGAAACCAATGGAATTTATCATAATTCTACCAATATAACTTAATTACTGATTATAATTCCAGTTAAAAACTTAATATGAAAAAAAATTCACGCTTAGCTCAGCATTTGTGATTTTTTAAATAAAACTAGCCATCATTTCTTTCCTTAAAAATGCCAAAGTTAAAAATGAACATTTATTCAGTGAAATACAATTACTGGCACAGGCATACAATCAAATAGATTACTTTATTTGTCGAGTTTAGGAAATATATTAGGAAGAAAGTGATCCACTTGGAGATTCAGTGCATAGTTTACTCATTAATTTTAAAAGTTCAGTTCAACCTTTTATATATTCAAAAGAATGGAAAATTGAAAGGAAGTAAAACATAAGTTAAATTGGTCATTGTATTTAACAAATCACAGCGTTTTCAAACCAGGAGAACCACAAATAAAAGGACACTGTTAAGAATTCTGCAGCAAACACATCTGTCCAAGTTCAAACAATGTTTGGCCTAATAAGGATAGTGAAACTATCTCTTAAGCTCACCTGGCTTCATAGTTTCCTTTCTAATATTTTCCTGGCTCTGTAGAACACTTCTTCAATTATTTCAGAATCTCAGAGACACTCTCTATGCACTTCTGTGACCCTCTTGGATTCTTTTCTTTTTTAAAAAATTGCTACAGATTGCTTGAATTAAATACCTTCAATCATTTGTCCACTTCCCTACCTTGCTTCTATATCATTTCATTAAGATAAATTGAATTTTCTTAGTGAGTCTAGAAAACTCTGGAAGCATCCTGCCAAAAGGCAGCCAAACTTTGGACTTTGACATCAGAGCATCTGATATATAAGAATTTAAGAGAATAATGCCTTCTGCCTTGCTCCCCACTGTGAGCCCCCACTTACTAACCTATGTACAAGTCCTTTGAAATAGTATTTTGTGGTGCTAACATATGCTCCACTAGCCTTTTCAGATACAGGGAACCTGCTGAACAAATAAGTGAAAGGCTAGAGGCACCTGGGTGGCTCAGTCCGGTAAATGTCCGACTTTGGCTCAGGTTATGGTCTCACGGTTTATGGGTTCGAGCCCAGAGTCAGGCTCTGTGTTCAGAGCCTGGAACATGCTTCGGATTCTGTGTGTCTCTTTCTCTCTGTCCCTCACCCACTCGCGCTGTCTCTCAAAATAAATAAATGTTTTAAAAAAATTAGTGCAAGGCCTTCTGAGTTAACCATATGTTCAACATAATGAAAACACGTGCTGGGGGATGCTTCTGAAAACATCCCAAGCACAAACATAGGTTCCAAATGTAATTGTGTGGGTGCGTGCTCCTTAGTGCTGTAATTGATTTGGCGAATCTTTACTAGACTTTTCCTTAATTCCGTGTTTCAAATATAAATTTATATTGATTTTGAAATTCTAAGACAGGAGTCAAACAATAATGAAAAAATCATATGCAATGAATTTTTGTAAACACTACTAAATTGTATGAATAAAAGAAAATGTTTTTTTTTTTTAATCTTTATTTATTTTTGAGAGAGACAGAGTGAGAGCAGGGGAGGAACAGAGAGAGAGGGAGACACAGAATCCGAGGCAGGCTCCAGGCTCTGAGCTGTCAGCACAGAGCCCAACGCGGGGCTCCAACTCACAAACAGAGAGATCATGACCTGAGCTGAAGTCAGATGCTTAACCACCAGACGCTTAACTGAGCCACCCAGGCGCCCCCAGAAAATGTTTTAATTAATGCCATGGGAAGTGGCATTAGGTTGAAGTGTAACAATATTTACAAAAATAATCTGATTTCTGATGATTACACAGACATAGTACTTCAAGGCTTCAGTTATTTGTTAAGATATAGCCTAAAAGTAATTGAATATAATTTGGCATAATATACAAAATCACTTTTATTCTAGAATATTTCTAGGAGACACACTCATTACATAAAACTTATTTTTTAAATTTTTTTTAACATTTATTTATTTTTGAGAGAGAGAAAGAGACAGAGTATGAGTAGGGGAGAGGTAGAGAGAGAAGGAGAGACAGAGTTCGAAGCAGGCTTCAGGCTCTGACCAAGCTGTTAGCACAGAGCCTGAGGCAGGGCTCGAACCCAGGAACTGTGAGATCATGACCTTAGCTGAAGTCGGACACTTAACTGTCTGAGCCACCCAGGCACCCCTATGATTTTTTTGATTAGGAAATTAAGATACTTTTACCCAAGATGCGAAAGAATAAATCAGCCCCTGACTCTAGTCAGCCTGGAGCTGATCTAACTCAAACAGACCTTGGTATTTCTTTGCTGAATATAAAAAATTCCACCCGAGACCGA
This sequence comes from Leopardus geoffroyi, assembly GCF_018350155.1. NCBI lineage: Eukaryota > Metazoa > Chordata > Mammalia > Carnivora > Felidae > Leopardus > Leopardus geoffroyi. Next base: position 22,752,583 of record NC_059327.1, on the reverse strand, counting down.
CATCAGACAAGGCCACTCTGTGACTGTGACAGAGCAAGATGAAAACGAGTCCCTTGCCATAATCTTGTCAAAAACGAGAGCTCTGTATAAACCACAATGACCAAACACCTGCCTCTCTCAACTGATAGAAGTGACTGTTCCTTTCTTGATCAATTTTATATTTAGTTTTATTTTGTTCCTTTCACCTTCCAGGCAGAAATTATAAAGATGCCTTACCACAGAATTTTTCCTGCTTCTGAGAGCCCTGAATCCAGAATAGAACCATACTTCCTTGAATTCTCCCTAAAAGATTAAAAACAAGCGTTAATGCTTTAACAAGCCCCTTCTAACATTCTCTTACTTAGATTACCCACAATGCCTCATGGAATGAGGAAGGAGTGTTTGCAATGAGCCAATAAACCCAACTCGATTTGGCTTCAATTGTGTTTAGATGGAGAACAGTAACAGAAAAAGAAATTCCACAAGGGCGAGCTGAGACCCTCACCCTTGGACCAGGACTTGAGACTCAGTAATAACGTACACATTGGAGGCCCTAGAAACAAAGGGTTCGAAATGTCACCCCGGCCACGGATGAGAGGTAAGTTTTACTCTGTACTGAGTTCTGATTAATATTTCATTGTGATTCTTCTGCACCAGATTTATTTTCCTTTCTCAGGAATAAGTTCTTTTGCGACTTTTTGGTTATATGATCAGGTTTATATTGTATTCTTGGTGAATTGTCTTTCTGCCCTGTGGCATGTACTTTCATGGTCTGCTGGTGCAGTCTGTTCCAGAACAGTCTTTGAGGAGGGTCTGGACAGAGACCTGATAAGTCTGTAAGTCCACCCTCGGGCCAGTGGTGAGGAACAGGGAGATCAGAAGTTGCCCTCAGCCTGGCATTCTTTGGGTAAAAGTTGCTTTAGGCCAGCATTTCCAGACGTTGTAAGGGGTTCTCCCTCAGGCTTGTGAGAAACGATTTCTTTAGTTTCATGTGCCCAGAGTCAGTTTTGTCCGGCCCCTGATCAGTGAAGTTCCTCAAGCACCGACCCCACTCACCGCGAGAGTTCTCACGGGGACTTCTCAGTCCGAAACTACACATCTTTCAGGCCAAACTCCTGTTTCCTTTATGTTTTCTAAATGTATCCTTATCCTCTGACTGGTAGTATTTTGCAGAGGTAAACTGGAACTGCAGTGACTGTTGGGGGGAACTTCTGATTTAGCAAGATGTTTACTTGGTAGCTCCTTTCCAACAAAAGGAGAACAAACACTCATGAGGAGGTTGTCTTGTGTAGAAAAGCGAGATCATTTTATTTCATGTCGAAGACTACTTTTATGTTTCATTTCTATACTTCGGGGTTCCACAATCTCTGGATGTTAAATTCTATGGCTTGATAAAATTGCCAAGGCCTTTCTCTTTTCTGTGTGTATGTGTCAGATGGGTTTTCCTGCATCTAAACTTTGTCTCCTCTCTGGCAGAGAGGACACTATTAGCTCTTCACGGTGACAATTCAATATTTGTCTACAATTGGTTTCTTTGCACTTTTGGTTTATTTATTTATTTCTGAGAGAGAGAAAGAGAGAGACAGAGAGAGAGCGAGTATGCACATGTGCTTGTGAGTAGGGGAGGTGCAGAGAGAGAGAAAGAGAAAGAATTCCAAGCAGGCTCAGTTCAGAGCCCTATGCAGGCACAACCTCATGAGCCGTGAGATCATGACCTGAGCTGAAATCAAGAGTTAGTCATTAACCAACTGAACCACACAGGTGCCCCATGCACTTATTTTTCTGTGTCTGTTCCTCTCTGTCCCTTTTTCTCCAGCTGGGAAATTTAAGAGTAACAGATTAGAAAAATCATTCTGTCACTATGTGTACATTCCGGGAATATCTAGTGTAGAGAAACAGTACCATTTTGTTTTTTAAGAAATAAATATGCTATTGTTACATTTATTCTAAAAATTGTGGTGGCTGAAAAATGCATTGACTGAATAGCCTTCCTTACTATAATTATGAAGTTTAAAAAAAGACCTCAGTTGCAATACGAGAAAAGACTTTTTGGCATTATTTAAAGCGTTTGCAGGGGTGCCTGGGTGGCTCAGTTGGTTGAGTGTCCAGTTCTTGACTTTGGCTCAGGTCATGATCTCAAGGTTCGTGGGATGGAGTCCCACACTGGGCTCCATATTGAGTGTGGAGCCTGCTAGGGTTTCACTCTCCCTCCCTTTCTTGCCCTTCCCCCACCCCCATCTCTCTCTCTCTCTCTCTCTCTCTCAATCAATAAATAAACTTAAAAAAAAATAAAGAATCTGTAAAATTCAGTTTACCAAAAAAAATAACATTGGCACAATATTTAGATTTATATAAGACCAGAGTTAAATGTTACATAGTTTAAATTCACTAAATTGATTTCATGAGTTAAGTACATTATAACTGTTTTCATGACTTTTTAAAGAATTGGATAATATAAAAACATATATTTACATAAATGAAATGATAATAATGGATGTCTGTCTTAAAGTTTATTTTTATTTATTTTGATAGAGAGACAGAGACACAGAGAGAGAGAGCGTGTGCATGAGCAAGTGGGGGAGGGGCAGAGAGAGAGGGAGACAGAACCCCAAGCAGGCTCCACTGCCCCAAGTCAGTGCAGAGCATGATGTGGGGCTCGAACTCACGAACCCTTTTTAGCGGGGTCTTTGTCCAGTTTTGGAATCAAGGTAATGCTGGCCTCGTAGAATGAGTCTGGAAGTTTTCTTTCCATTTCTATATTTTGGAACAGCTTCAAAAGAATAGGTATTGACTCTTCTTTAAATATTTGTTAGAATTTCCCCAGAAAGTGCCTGGATAATTTTTAAGTAAGTAACAGGAAAATACATGGATCACTGAAAGAATTCTGCACCACATTCCAGTGTGGCAGGGGTTTTTCCACAGCACCAAATATTTCTCAGACACTAGCTGGGTGTCCTAGAATTTAACTCTGTGTGGATATTCTCTATCAGGAGATAGTTGATGTGGGAAACAAAGACAGAAGGAAATGGCAGATAAAATTAAATTTCCTTATAATCTGCAGATCAATGACAAATACTTGAGGCAGGCAGAATATAATATTTCTCCAGGAACTCCCTACCCTCTTAAGGTTAATGTTTTGCTAGAGGGAGAAACAACCTTAGCCTGACAACAGCTAGGCCTCTGGGATCCTGCGTCTTCTTTATCATATGAAAATCCTTTGGAGGTTCCCCAAATCCACTGTACGTAGTCTCTCTTCCCAACCCCCGGGGCAGCTCTTCCTACCTATGGGTCCTGTCCCTGTGCTTTATTAAAACTACCTTCTTACATGAACAAGTCTCAAGAATTCCTTCTTGGCTGTGGGCCCCAAACCCCCACCACCACTCCAAAACCACATCAATAGTGTCAGATCCCTTGGGTTAAGGGCTCAGTCCTACAAGACTGCTTCTCTTCCCCTATCACCCCACCAACTCCAGTCACAAGGCCAAGTTAACAACATCTGTGCTTCTGCCCAACTGGTTGGAGGTTTCAAGGACCCCCTCCTTCGGGTCGAATGATTTGCTAGAGTGACTCACAAGACTCACAGAGACATTTTACTTCCTAGATGACCAGTTTCTTATAAAAGGATATAATTCAAGAACAGCTGGATGGAAGAGATGGATAGGGTGTTGTATAAGGAAAGGGGGGTGGAACTTCCATTCCCTTTCAAACTATACCATTTCCCTAGAATCTCCACGTGTTCACCAACCCAGAGCTCTTTGAACCCAGTCCTTTTGGGTTTTTATGGAGGTTTCATAGCACAGGCATGATTGATTCAACCTCTAGCTCCTCTCCCTTCCCTCTAATCATGTGGTTAGTTCCCCTGGCAACCAGCCCCATCCTTGGGTGGAGTCCAAAAGTCACCTAATTAACATAATAAAAACATCTTTCTCACCCTTGTCACTTAGGAAATTTCAAGGGTTTTAAGGAGCTCTGTGCCAGAAATGGGGATGAAGACCAGATATACATTTTATATTATAAATCACAATGTCACAATTGCTAAACATAATTTAAAAATTTGGAGAACAGCTATAGATGAGCAAAATATACACTATTTACCTTAGTAAATATATGTAAAATAAGACATTAGCACTCATGAAATAAAGATAGCTAAACAGTTCTTGCTTTTCTGTCTTCTATTTTTCTCTTGTGTCTGGAGAAAAACATAGTTACTTTGATTAAATATGGTAATTAATACAAGTGTTTGAGTATTCCAGGCACTCCAATTACAAAGATGTATAAACATACAAAATAATGCATGTGATTGTCTGCTTATTAACAGTTATTATAGTTTATCAATATGGTATATTTATTATGACATATACAGTGTTTTATTTAATATACTAATATTTTAAAGCTACAGCTTTAAGTTTCACAGATTTATTAATTTTTTAATCTGTGAATGCCTAAATACATATATAGTAATATAATAGGAAAAGATAAGACTCAGTAGACAGAAAGAAAAAGGTTTGGACCTGATGTTCTTGGGTGGGGAAAAACACATATTCTGGAACAATGCTGGGAGCCTCTTACCACCGCAAACTCCCTCAGGCATATGGGTCCTCTTAAGAATGTAACAGACACCCATCTACTCCCCCTCAGCTTCTTCTCAGGAATTTGACCATCAGAATACCTAATTAAAAGAAGTAAAATAAGTAATAAGTTATATGGTGGATAGTATGACCATAGCCTGACTCCTCCCACAATGAATTCCAGCCAATCAAGAATGACAACCCAGCAGCTACAGTGATCAAGCCAATAGGGTAGGACCTGAGGAGGAACAAGGGCAAAGGGAAGGGGCCCCCCCAAATCCTATGAAACAAAGTCCCTTGCCTATAGTTGGGGGCATCTACATTTGAATGCCCCCTCTCTGTAAAGAGAGCTTTCCTACTATTCTCACTTTCTCATCTTATATCTAATAAACTATTGCCTGCTGCCCATTTTATTTTGTGTCCACCTCTTCATTCTTCAAAGGGTGAGACGACGAACGTGGGCATTGACGTAAAAAAATCTTGCAACAGTAAGGTGTGTTAATAAATCCTTTACTACATATTGTTTCAAGAATAATGCACAGAAAGCCTAAAATTATTACTTTAATCTCTATCTATAAAATCACCATGTTATTTAATGCCTAGATTAGCACTTAAGTTTTGTCACAAAAAATGCTTTTATATTCTCTCAAATAATTTTTGGAAAGATTACTTATATTTGAAAGAAAAGTTAAGTTCTTAGTAATCATTACTGTTTGTTGCAGTGTTTTGACACAATTACCTGTAAATATTTTTTGTCTTTAGATACTTATGACTTGTGTGACTTTAAATAAGCAACTTGTGAACAAAATATATGGAAGCAAAGAGAAAACAGTGACCACTGTTGACTAGGAGTTGGGAATCATAATGGAGATGATATTTAAGTTGTGCACTAAAGAATGAGCAAAATTGTGAAGTACAGGGAGGATAGACAAGTTCATTCCAGAAAGATTCAACAGTGACAAAGGCAGGAACACACAGAATGTGATCTTCAATAACATCCTTCTAAAGGAATTTAGAAGACTAGATATCCCTTGGTGCATTTTAAAGTAAACATCTAAAAGTTTTCATTACAAGCTTAAAATACAAAGATGAAAATTTCCATCAAGTTACAAATATTGACATTCAAAAAATAAAACTGTCATGACATTCTTTTAAATATTTCTGAAGGAATGGAAATGATAGCTATCCATTAAAAAACAAATCCACAAACAAGAAGGAGCTCTTCTTTTTAACAATTGCTTATTTCATATTATCTTTTTATCCTCCCGAGTTTGCATTTCCATTATGTTGCTTCCAAGGGATTTGAAAAATTATAATTTTTTTATGGAACTTATTATTAAAAAGTAAATTTTATATTGAAATATAGCATATATACATAAATCACAAAGTTATGGCTCAAGAAATTTTTACAAAGAATACACACGTGTGTAATAACCAGCACTCAGAACAGGAGGAAATTGATCATAGACTATTTCCAGTACTCTAGCGCCCTGTTGAGCCCTCTTCTACTATCCTGACTTCCAACCTGAGATATTTAATATATTAGCCAACAATGGCCAGATCATATATAAAAATAGAACTCTGACCTACAACCTGTAGCAATATGTCCAGGAAACCAACCCCTTATATGTAATGAACATCCCAGGAAGCCAGCCTCAACCTATAGGAGGTCAGACTGCTATCTCTAGTCAATCCAGAAATCCCAACAATAACTTCTTTAACAGTTAGCCCCGAATAGCCAAGACTTGATAAAAAACTGACAGCTACCTAGTTTTTGTCCCTGTTTCCAACTTAGACCAACTACAGGGAGCCAAATATGCTGCCCTAGCCAATCACATAGATGCCCTCCTTCTATTTAGTCTAACTACAGTTTACTCCAAGCCAATAGCTTCCAATTGGGGGGTACCTAAGATCTTCCCTTTTTTCTACATTAAGGTTTTCTACTCCCTCTGCCTGTATTTAAGTCTGTCAAAACTCAAGTGAGGGTGGCTTACTCCCTTGTTGTAGCAAGCTCGGAAAAAAATAGCTTCTTCCTGTTCTCATTTGGTTGATGTTATCTATCTCCACAAATCCAAATACATTAGCTTTGTGTCTGGATCCTTAGATTGTAAAATTCATTCACATTATGTATAGATGTCATTAGTTCATTTTTATTGATCTATAGTACGACTGTATCACAAGTTATATATCTGATTAACTGTTGTTAGATGTTTGGTCTCTTTCCGGCTTTGGGCTTTTATGAACAAAGCTGCTATACGAATTTATACATGTCATATGGTGAATTTATGTCTATTTGGAACTGCTGGTGCAGTTAGCTTTAGTAGATACTGCCACTTTTACAAACTGGTTAAACCAGTTTACCCTCCCACTGGCAGTGTAATCAGATAGACTTTTACCCTAATTTTTGTTTTGCTTGAAAGTCTTCTCTGCAAAAAAGAGTTGTGTGAATTGAAATTTGATTTAAATACACTTCTGACCACAAGGCTGTATTAAAATTTATGTTTTGCACTGAGTTATCATTAGTTATGAGTTGTACCCAATTGATCAAAATAACAACATATGTTATGAAGTTGAGAAAATAGTAGTAAACATGAAAAAATGAAAAGCAAAAGTGTACTGGGAAAACATTACTTATAGAAATGGTTAAGGTTTCTAAAAAGTACTTTACATGTCTATGGATGAATATTAATTATTGCTGGAATGAGATAATATTCAGCATTATTTTATTCTTATTTTTAAAAAATAATGTTTATTTTGAGAGACGGAGAGAGAGCACAAGTAGGGGAGAGGCAGAGAGAGAGGGAAAGAGAGAGTTCCAAGCAGGCTCTGAGTCAGAATCAAGAGTTGGATGCTTAACCAACTGAGCCACCCAGTGGGCTCTTACTCTTACTTTTAATTTTTGTTTGTATTAGGTGTTAAAGAACTATGATCACAATGAGGAGACAAGAATAGGAGTGTGCTATCACAATATCACTCAATTTTTGAACTCCTTTTGAGTAATGGGCCAAAACTTATGTAGCGTTCTATTTCCAAAACAAGTTTTAAATGATCTATACCTGACAAGTGGATGGTGCCCTCTTTCAATATTATTGAAAGCAAAAAACCAGAAACCTCTGATTAACAAAAGGATTTTTGTCTAAGACATTAAAATCACTCACTTTTCAACACGTATACAAATACTTAGGATGGTCCTTTGGCTGCCCTGGAGGTCTTTTTGTTTTTTTGTTTTTTGCATGTTTCTTTACTTGTTTTGAGAGAGAGAGGGGGAGCACAAACGCTTGAGTGCCTGCTTCCCTCCGAGCAGGGGAGGGGCAGAGAGAGAGAATCCCAAGCAGGCTTTGCGCTGTCGGTGCAGAGCCCAATGCGGGACTCAAACTCCCCAACCGGGAAATAATTACCTGAGCTGAAATCAAGAGTTGGGTACTTAAGCAACTGAGTCACCCAGGAGACCCTGTTTTGTTCTGTTTTCTCTTTTTAGTCCCTTGTGGGGGGCAACCCACCTAGACATACTAGTCAGGATGGGAGGGAGAGATCTCTTTCTTTAGCTAAGATAGAAGGCCCTTGTCCTAACAAAGCTGGGCAAGAAGAAGAAGAGTTAGCCTGCACTTCAGCATTTTTTCCAAGTCCATTAGTTTCAGGGAAGAACACAGGATTTTTGAGATTTTGGGAATGGCTTCTCTTAATAAAACCATCTGTCTATGTAGTCCTTGGTGTAAACTCCAGTTTGAAGGCTGCTATATTAAAGCAGGGATAAAGGGTTTGACTTGGCTCTAAGCCATTATCCAGAGTTTGGACCTCCTTTGAAACCGAGGGATGAGTTACTGAAAGTATGTGGACTAAAGACAGTGACATGCTTAGTGTTGTACTTCAGGGAATAAACAGAGAATGGCTGAAATCATTCATTCATTCATTCAACAAATGCACTATTTGGTGTAGTGTGTACTCACAAAGAAAACAGAGTCTCTGCCTGCCTGGAGCTTACATTACAATAGGGAAAGGAATATAAAAGCATAATGCCAGTTAGTGATAGATAACTATAAAAAATGTAAAACAGGGATTATTCTAGACAGTGCAGATAAAAAGCCCTGTCTTATGGAGCTTACATCCTAATAGGGGAGACTAGAAATAAATGAATCCATAGCATAATTTCAGGTAATGATGAGTGCTATATGAAAAAGTTAAGGGTGTATGCGTGTGAAGAGTAAGGAGTTTGGTTTTTAGAAAGCGTTGTCTGAGAAATGAGGTTAATGCAGGCAGGCTGGGTCCTGCAGGATGAGCCCGGAGGGTCCTTGGCTAAGTGCGGCAGGGTAGAAATCAAATGTGAGCCAGTAGGAAGTGAGAGCAGGGTTTATTGGAGATATATAGGGAGTGCAGGAACAGACAGAGTGTCCAGGAGACTCAGAAGCAAAGGAGAGAGTCTCTTCTTTGCTTGGGGTCTGGGGTTTTTACTGATGATTGTGGTCTGGTGCACATGTCCTCTCTGGCATCCAGGAACTGGTCTGAACAAGGACAGGGGCCATGTGTGCATCATAAGTCACAGATTCCTTGGAGCCAGAGGGTTTTGGCACTGAGATGTCTAGCGCCAGTGGTCCAGAATACACACATGATGGTCTTGCCGGGTCATTCTCACCCAATCATTCCTGACATGTCATCTATTGGGCTGGAAGTCTCCAAAGGAATCATTAACTCCTTATCCCTTATGAGGACATATATTAAGGCGTGTGTGTGTGTGTGTGTGTGTGTGTGTGCAGATCCTAGCAAGAATAGAAATAGGTAAAGGAGCTAAAAAAACAGTTTTTTCCCCCCTCATGGGGTCCCTTTAGTTTCCCTATCTCCAGATGATAGTTTAGGAAATCTGAGCCTTGACCTGAATAAAGTGATAAAGTTTGCCATGTGGACATCTATCTGTGTGAAAAGGGTGAAGGAACAACAGTGGGAAGGACAGAGGAAGAGTATGCTTGACATATTTAAGGAAAAAAAGAAAACCAGCCTGGCTGGAGCATAGTCAGAAAGCAGAAGTAGAAATGAGTTTGGAAAGGCAGCCAGGAAGAAAGTAACATAGGGGCCCGAGGGCATGGAAAAGACTGCTTTTTATGCTGAAGACAGAGAAAGTACTTTGCACTGGTTTGTGTATAAAAAGGATCACTCTGGCTAATGTACCAAGAATAGAATGCAGGAAGGCAGGATTAAAAAGTTTTGGATTAGGTTGGTAGAGGAGGAAGGTAAATTTATAAACAAGGGGAGAATGGACTAATAATGGTGTCCTGATGCCTTTCTAATGAATGCAAGAGTTACAAAATGAAAAGGAGAAAACAAATTCTTAAGACACTTTGGAGGCTGAGTAACTTGGAAACCAAGTATGGATGGCAGTATGGTTGGAGAGAATGAGGAAAATGGAAGGCCACTCTGAGGCTCTGAAAATTGGTAATTAGGAGGATTGTGGTATCATCAACTAGATCCCAAGACCTGACCTTTACTGCTCGCCCGCTCCTACTCGCCGACCTTTGTCCTACATTTTTCCTTAAGCGTTTTTTCCTGCTTTATCTCTTAATTCAGGCAAAAGGAAGGCAAAACCACCCCTCAAGCAGTTCTGACGGGACCTCCAGCTAGCCCAGACCACTCCCACCGCTTTGAGCTTAACTCCCTGACTCACCTGCTCAAGTGGGCAGTGCAGTGACCTCTAGAATAACCAATTATTACCTTTACCTCATTATAATATTAAAACCTCTGCCCAAGGAGGAGCACAAACCTCATTTACTTTACAATGCATGTATAATGCATGTTTCCTTAAGGTGCATGCACGACCTCATGCCCACCTCTACATGCACTGACAAGGATCCCCTTTTAAACTATTCTCCCTAACCCTTGGGTGAGTGGGTGGCTCAGTCGGGTAAGTGTCGGACCTCCGCTCGGGTCATATCTCACGCACGGTTTGTTGGTTCAAGCTTCGCGTCTGACAGCTTGAAGCCTGCTGCAGATTCTGTGACCCCCTTTCTTTCTGCCCTTCCCCTGCTCGTGCTCGCTCTCAAAAATAAATAAACACTAAAAAAATTTTTTGAAAGGAACCCATACACCCTTGCTCAGAGTTGCAGCTTTGTTAGTTATTTCCTATGATTTCCTTATTTGTTGCAAATAAAATTTCCTTTGTGCAAAAATTCACCTCGTGTAGTTTCTCTCTGTGACTCAGCAAGGAGAGAACTCACATTGGTTTGGTTACAGTGGTAGCATTTAGTTACAGTAATAGAAATTAAGACGAGATTGGGAGAGAACAGGGCAGATGGTGGATTTTGATTATGAGTGTATCTTGATATAGATGTTCAGCTGATATAGACCATAAATTTACTCCTGTCTCCAAATAGATAAAAGTGGAGGCCATTTTCACACATTTCAAGGAAAAAGCAAGGAACTATTCTTTTGCGAGTAATTACTATGGGCAAAAATGCTCACATAATAGTGGGAAATCAAAAGTCTGGGAGACAGAGAAGAGAGATTTATTCGTAAAGACCTTTAAAAAAGGCAGCATAGAATTGTGTATAATAATGGCTATCGAGCTTGATTGCCCAAGTTCAAATTCCTGGTATACCTTTTTCAAATTGTATGACTTTGAGTTGGATCTTCTGGTCTTAGTTTCCTTATGTGAAATTGTTACAATAAGACTTATCTGATAAGGTTGTTGTGGAGCAATTCTTAATCTGGAGTCCATGAAATTTGGGGAAACTTGAAGCGGAAAAAAATTAACCTTATTGGTACTAACCTCTCATGAAAAATCTTGTTTTCTTCAATTATAAAGCAGAAAGCAAACCATGGTGGTATTAACAGTACATACGGCTTTGTTTCCTGCAGAAATTACAAACTACAAATAACTTCGTATCACAGTGTTGCAGGATTTTTTTTACCTCCTACCGGGGTTCTTTGTCTCCCCGCCTGGAAGAATGAAGCCGTGGACACAAAATGAGCAGCAGGCAAAAGTTTATTAGAGTGTAAGAAAGTAAGAGTAGTACGAAAGCTCTCTTTACAGAGAGGGGGCATTCGACAATAAATGCCCGCTACAATAGGCAAGTGTCCTTTTATAAGGTTCTGGTCAGCCCTCTCTTCTTTCCTGCCTCGTTCCTTCCCACGGCCTACCCTTATTGGCTTGAAACCTCTAGGTCCTGGGTCGTCCACTCCTGATTGGCTCGATTCCATCGTATGAGGGGTGGTCTATGGCTGTATCATTCCTTGTGGGTCAAACATTTTCTAGTCTACTTATTTTTAGTTAGGTCTTTTGTCAAATTCCTGAGGAAACCTTGAGGGGGAGTAGGTAGTGTCTTTTACCTTCTTAAGAGGAACCTTACGCCTGAGGGGGTTTGCTGCAGTCAGACTACGCCCGGCCTTGTTCCAAAATACTAGTTTCTCCCCATCCAGGGATCTCAGGTCCTTTCCCTCTCTGCCTACTGAATCCTATCTTTTCCTATGATAACAGTACCGTAGTAGATTTTATTTTTAAGTAATCTCTACACCCAGCCTGGGACTGGAACGCACAACCTGGAGGTCAAGAGTCACAGGCTGTACCAACTGAGTCAGCCAGGTGCCCCCGTAGCAGATATTTTCAAATACTGTTTATCATCCTCGCTATTTCAGTATTACCATATTTACTAGAATTGGTGTTAGATACAGTTAGATTTGATACTATTGCAGGGTTTATTTACAGCCCTCATGCTACTTAGCTGGCCAAGTATCCTACAATTCTGTCTCTTGGTCAGTTACAATCACCCTGTGATGTCCGAATGTTTATACGGTGGTTCTTACATCTTCCATTGCTTTCCAGTATTTCCCCAAATACAAATGTTGTTGACCACTGGGTCAAAAGAGGTGAATTGTTTTCATTTGGATAATGGTATTTCACTATACTTGATTCCTTTGTAATCTATGAATTTAATTTATGCAGTTAGAAATACTGTTTTAAGACTGGGCCCAGTAGGCTTCATCAGACTATCCGAGGTGTTCATGATCCAAGAGAAGAAACCTTGCCATGGAATAAAAGGTACACCGGAACAGTACTTGGTGCATATCAGATATTCAGTAAACAGCCTGCTGCTTTGTTCTTAAAATGTTCAGAGAGCAGGAAGTGAATGAAGGGCTCCTCGGGCCCCTCAATTGGGGCTGCAGAAACAGCTGTGAAGTTGCAGGCAGCCACTATGCATCCAGGGGATTATATTCCGTGGATTATGTTAGAGGCTTGAGAGGGCTCAGTATGTGAGCCACAGCTGTCTCAAAAAACGTCCCATGGAAACGGAGATGCCCCATGAGAGGGGAGCCAGGCAGGTACTAATTCCTTAAATTGCTCCTCTATCGTCCAAAAGGCAATTAGGCCTGTCTGTGGCTACAGGTAAACAGGAATTTAGTCCCGTTGGATTGACCCGGGCCCTCGCATATTCCTGGAGACTCGCACCGGCTTCAGTAACATGAGAGCATTCGGTCACCCGGCTGGAGAACGGAGCTCCAGCGCGGCGCGGGTCACACGGAGAGCTCCAGCGCCCAGGGCTCAGCAAGGCTCGCACGAGGCCCCGGCTCCCTCGCCACGCCCACTTCCTGCCCCATCCCGGGCCTTTCCAGGTTCCCTCTCCGGTGAACCGGATGCTCTGTCAGTTTCCTCCTCCGCGTCCTCGGCGGCCCTCGCTTCCCTGGCGAAGCCGCAGGCGCCCACGAGGGCACAGGCCGGGGGCACCCGGCGGCTGGCCTGGCAGGAGTAGGACGCCGGGAGGAGCTGGGCGCGCACGGTTACCGAGCGTGGAGGAGACACTGCCCTGCGGCGATGGGTGCCAGGGGCGCTCCTTCACGCCGGAGGCTGGCGGGGCGGCGGCTGCGATACCTGCCCACCGGGAGCTTTCCCTTTCTCCTCCTCCTGCTGCTGCTCTGCATCCAGCTCGGGGGAGGACAGAAGAAAAAAGAGGTAGAATGAATCCCTTGACCTTCCGGGTGGGCCCAGGCTGGCTGGGGCGGCCCGGGGCGGCGGCGTTGCCAGGCAGCTTCTCCGCGTTGCTAGGCAGCCGGGCCGCTGGCGTGGGCGAAGGCGGCCTTGGGGCGCCCGCGGAGCGGTTGGGGGGCCTTGGGGCGAGTCCTTTTTGCCGCGCAGTCACGGATGTAGGGTTATCGTGGTGTTTGCTCAAAAACAGTACAGCATCGTCTTCCACTCTGCGCTGTAGCACCGAACTGTTTCAGACTCACGGCGCTTTGATCCTCGGAGGCCGAGGTTTGGGCCCTTGAGTCCCTGAAAGGGGGTGTGTTGGGTGTGAAAATACTCTTCAGGAATATTTGTAAACCTGTGAGAACTGTTTGTCCTTGAGGTTCAGTACCCAAACTCGTTACTCGATTAAAGCGACAGCGGAGCGTATTGGGAATGTGTTTTAAGTTTGTATTCGTAATTACACATTTTTAAAGCTGTAGGTTTATTTGCTTATGTTGAACTCCTTTGAGAATAAACTCACATTTTTTAAGTTATGTAAATTTGTTTGTGAAGTGAAGATCACCTGATTTCAACCTTGGTCCTCTAATGACTTCGATGAGAGGGTCGAAGTCACTATATTTAAAATAGTAGAGTTATTGGTGAATTTCAGTTATCCATCCTTCCCTTAGATACTCAATCTAGAAGGATCAGAAAAAAAATTCTTTTGTAAATGTGAGTAGTGTTTCGTACATTATTTTAGTAAGAGTATTCGCTGTAGTTGAAGATAGTTTTTACTGGTGAAGTATTACACACACGTGCCTCAAAATCTAATTCGGGTTTAAAATATTACCACACGTTTCTTGATAGCTGAGTAGAGAGTAATGAAACAGCCTCATGCGCAAAATAATTGTGATTCTCTTTACCTTTACCTGAAACAACTCTGAACTCAATATGAACTTCTTCCCTTTAGCTTTTTAATTTTAACATGAAAGCATGGCATACAGAATTCTTGTTGGAGTTCCGGTAACAGGTTTAGAGAAGAACTGTTAAAATTAAAACTGTATTTACAAGTATAAGTTAAAGGTACATTTTCTAGCATTTGGTATTTATAGACCACATTCCAAAAGTTTTAGGTGTCATAGTTTTTCTTGAGCAAGGGGATTAAAAGGTGGTTTTTTTTTTTTTTTTTGTTGTTTTTGTTTTTTTTTTTGCCGATTATCACAGCAGAGGGCAGTAAAAAATGATGAAGGATTTCATGGAAATTCTGATGACCACAGTAACTTTCAATTGGAAGAAAAAAAAATCTGAACGGACTGAAAAGTGTGCATCTTCAAAGCGTCTTAGTATTTCCATTTGTGTGACAACTTTAACAGATGACAACACTGGTTACCTTAGTACAGTGACAATAAACTAACATCTGTTCCATTACCATTTATTATAAAAGACATTTTAAATGAAAAATTAGGGAGAAAATTGTTGAGGATTAGAAAAGGATGTCTTCCAAAACCACTTTTGTTTTTCTTACACAGGAGAGTCTAATACTACTACATCGTGGTATTGCAGAATGCACATATTTAAGGAAAAGAAGAGGGAAATAACAAATAATTGACGTTTTAATACTTTGCTCAATGAGTATACGTATCTGGAATGTAATCTAGTTGGGTATCTGGTACTCAGTTCTCTGAGAATACACTCACATTATTTAAGTTACACAAATTTATTTGTGAAGTTCAGAGCACCTGATTCAATCTTAGTCCTTAATAACTTGGAGGCTGTGATCTCTTTAAATACTGGAAGAAAAATATACTTTACTGGAAATAGTGAGTGGAAAGTGGTTGGTCTCTCGTGGTTACAGGGTTGTTTTGAACATGTCACTTCATTCTTTGCTGAGTTTAGAACCTGATGCCCTTATAACGTTTGACACCGTTGAACCAGCAAGTATAGCAGTTGGAACTTAGTTTACTACAAAAAATGTTACTGACATAAATACTTGAGGAGTTCACTTGACATTAATAGTGTATTCCTTCATTCTGGGGGCAGGAAGGGGCTAAGTTGAAGTCTAAAGTTGAACCTGGAACCAAGAATGGACACTAGTTGCTTTTATGGAAGTAATAGTTACGACAGTAATAGCTATCACTGTAAGTTTTTGAGTCAGACAGGTGGTCCAGTTACAACTGAGTCACTAATTGTATGACATCAGGCAAACAACCTAACTTCCTTGAACTTTAATTTCTTTGTTTTAAAACACATATATAGGGGCGCGTGGGTGGCTCAGTCGGTCGAGCGTCCGACTTCAGCTCAGGTCATGATCTCACGGTTCCAGGAGTTCGAGCCTCGCGTCGGGCTCTGTGCTGAGAGCTCGGAGCCTGGGGGCCTGCTTTGGCTTCTGTGCCTCCCTCTCTCTCTGCCCCTCCCCCGCTCATGCTCTGTCTCTCTCTCTCTCAAAAATAAACATTCAAATAAAAAAATTTTAAACACAGAATACCTACATCTCAGGTTTGTCAATGGGATTAAATAAGACTGTATATAAATTACTTAGTGCAGTGCCTAGAGCATAACAGATGGTCAGTACTAGTGGCTATTGTTATGTGTTCTTCATTTAAATGAGAACATTAGACATGATGAGATCCTAAAATGTGATAAAATATTTTTCAATTTTCTTTTTGCTAAATAAAGTGATTTCATCATTATTATGAAATTTATAGTTACTGAAATAAGTTTTTTATTTTATTTATTTATTTATTTATTTATTTTTTCAACGTTTATTTATTTTTGGGACAGAGAGAGACAGAGCATGAACGGGGGAGGGGCAGAGAGAGTGGGAGACACAGAATCGGAAACAGGCTCCAGGCTCTGAGCCATCAGCCCAGAGCCCGTCGCGGGGCTCGAACTCACGGACCGCGAGATCGTGACCTGGCTGAAGTCGGACGCTTAACCGACTGCGCCACCCAGGCGCCCCAAGTTTTTTATTTTATCATGACACATGGAGAATTCCACACTCTTACTTTGTTGGAGAACTTCCCAGATGGGAGATTTTGCAGCATGGAAGAATTGGTCGTATTCATGGATGTGTGTATATGTGTGTCTACATATATATTTTTATATATATTTCTTCATGAAGACATTTAATTCAGTAGAAAATAATTTTGTTATATTCTCTAAGAATGTAGTGAAGAGAAATAGTTGGGTGAATTGGCAAAAAAGATTAGAGACTTTATAGTTACTTTCCTTAATTACATTCAATATAGTCATTAAATAATTTTTTTTTTTTTCAACGTTTATTTATTTTTGGGACACAGAGAGACAGAGCATGAACGGGGGAGGGGCAGAGAGAGAGGGAGACACAGAATCAGAAACAGGCTCCAGGCTCTGAGCCATCAGCCCAGAGCCCGACGCGGGGCTCGAACTCATGGACCGCGAGATCGTGACTTGGCTGAAGTCGGACACTTAACCGACTGCGCCACCCAGGCGCCCCAGTCATTAAATAATTTTTGAATCCTCTTGTTAAGTGATAGAAACTTGTGGAAGACTGTACCTTCTTAGTAGTAGATCATTTGCTTATGTAGTACATCATATTTTTTTTTAATTTTGACTCTTTCTCTATTTCTTATATTGTTAACACTTATCAGTTAATCAGTTTCATTTAGAATTGTTTTAATTTATAATAACATGTTTTGATAATATAAAAGGAGCTAAAATTCTGTAATTATTTTAAATAGATTTATTGACTTTGACATCATGAAAAGCGGCTATTATAGTAACTTATCCTTTATGTTAGCTAATAGGCTTTGACATGTAGGTAGCAATAAATATGCAATATGAAAAATTGAACAGCTCATAAATATTTTTGCCAAGCAATATGATTATGTAAATGAAATATCTCAGTTGCCTCTGACATAACTTCTGTGTGTCGTTAATGTTTTGAAGCACATTTTATACTGAGATGTATATATCCAGTTGTTTTTTAGCGGCAGAGCCATGAAGTAGATGCTTCACTATCTTAGCAAATTAAGAAAAGGGAGTGGATGGAAGTAAGCAATGGATTTTACCTTTAAGCAAAGAACTTAAGTGGAAAAAAGGTGTGTAAATATACGAGCACAACTTTAAGAAATGCCTAGTAATTATACGTGGGTACGTATACATGTAGACACAGATTCTGCCACTGCAGGTAGTTTCAGCTAGGTTAGATTTTGTGTACAATGACTCCTTGCTGAGTAATTGGAACTGACAGGTCTTACTCAGAATGGCCCAAACTCCTTGCCAAGTCTGTGAGAGCTTAGCCTGCCGCATTTCCACAGATGATGGCAGAAGGCATGGGATTCCTGGATCACAGGTGGACGGTTTATTACACCAGCGGATTTGCCAGAGGGTCAGCACTTTATGCTGATGATGCAGATTAGATGACTGCTACAAGTGCAGGAAGTTGTGTAGCGGGAGAGAAACCTTGAGCTTAGGGAGCTCAGGTCTTTAATAATGGACACTAAGCTTGTTTGACCTTTGACCCAGGGGAGACATTATCTTTATTAAACTGGAAAATAAATAGATCTGCTCTTTGTCTAGAGAGGACCTGTCTTCCAAGGCTTGGGTGCTAAATGCCCCCGAAAAGATGTCAAGAACAAAGTCATTTAGTCCTTGTGCTTGCATGTTATGTCGAAATCCATGAAGAATTATTTCCTTAAGTGAGAGTAACTTAAGCAAAAGAGAATGCTGGGATATTTTCCTCCATGTGCATACACCACCAGTATGTTCAGTCCCATATGTGTAGTCTGTTCCACATGAAAGACGCAGGGGAAGAGCAGAAACATGTAACGTGAGCCACAGATTGATCAGCTGTCAATCTTTTGCCACATTTACTTTTGCATTTTCTCAATATTCAGTGAGTTTGGATAGGAGTGGCATTTGGATGCTAGTGACTGACATTGGTTATTTTGGTAGTTTCCAGGGTTTATTCGTCGAGTTAATCTTATGATTACTTCTTTCCATAAGAGTACCTCCTCGAGTATTGTAAACTCATTCCACCAAGATAGAAAATTTACCTTTGCTTAAGTATAGGAATGGCTGTTGTTCCCCTGCTAGAGAACAGGTAAATCATGAACAATGTATGTGTTATATAACATTGAGTGTGTACATGTGTATGAGCGTGCATGCAGCATGCAGTGTGGGGACCAACTAGTAGTGTTTATGTCAGTCTCCAGTTTTTTTTTTTTTTTTTTTTGAGAGAGAGAGAAAGAGCACGTGCATGTGTGGGCAGAGAGGGGGGCAGAGGATCCGAAGCAGGCTCTGTGCTGACAGCAGTGAACCCGATGCGGGGCTTGAACTCATGAACCGTGAGATCATGACCTAAGACAAAGTCGGACGCTCAACTGACTGAGCCACTCAAGCGCCCCAATCTCTACCCAGTTTTTATCTACTGAGCAAGATTTCTACAGCTTCTCAAATTGAGCATATCTAAAGGGGAACTCTTAATCTTTCTTTCTGCCCATCTGGCCCATCTGTTTTCTTTTTTTAATTTTCTTTTAACGTTTATTTATTATTGAGAGACACAGAGTGTGAGCAGGGGAGGGGTAGAGAGAGGGGGAGACACAGAATCTGAAGTAGGCTCTAGGCTCCAAGCTGTCAGCACAGGGCCTGATGCAGGGCTCGAACTCCCAAACCTGAGCCGAAGTCAGGTGCTTAACCGACTGAGCCACCCAGGTGCTCCTGGCCCATCTGTTTTCTAAGTGCTATTAACAGTGCTGTTTTATGGGGAACAACTTTTACCATCCCTAGAACCTCATTTTTTAAGTAATCACTTGCCAGTATAATATATATTTGGAGCTCTTACCCTGTATTTTGCACGTTGTATACAGAAAGGCTGGCTTTACATAATTTCCTGGGGAGTTGTACGTAGATTAAAGGAGAACATCTTGGAAAAATAGGATTTCTCTCAATACATAGCTATGGAAAACTTATCAGTTGGAATATTAAAATTTCAAAAGTGTTATTCAAAACAATGGGTAATATGTTTTTTCCTAATAATTGGTATCTGCCTATGCCAGAAGAAAAAAGATCAACAGTGAGGTTATGGAGTCCTTCAAAATCTATGATAAAAGTCTTAACATGGAAGAGTAGCACTGTGCAGCTATTAATGAACTGAAGAGTAAGAATAAAAGAAAGTCTTCACTAGTATATTTATTGTTATTAAAGTTTTGGTTGATCATATAAAGATACGTAATTAGTTTGACATTTGGAGGTAAAGAAATTTTTCTCCACTGCATGTTACCATGACCCGACTACCTATAGAACTCTAGGACCTTTAATGAAAAGGGGTACTTGAGTATAGGTTGAATAAATTGTGATGCTGATTTTATTAATGGAACTTTCTGTTTATCTTAGGAGTGTATTTTTAGAGATGGCTTAACATTATCGGTATGATTTGACTCAACTTTTGGAAGTACTTTATTTCAGAGTCTTCAGTGCTTGGAAACAAAACAAACCATTGGGAAATTAGTTTATATGAGTATTGTGGTAAAACTTAGAGTACAGAATTCATTGTAAATCATGGAATCTGTTTACTATTCATACCAAGTATTAAATTGAGATATCTTAGGATAACTCCTTGAATTTAACAAACTTGGAAGGAAGTCTAAATTATATTAGAAAATGACAAAAAAATAACAGTAGAACAGATAGGAGATAGAATGTTAGGCATTTCATGTACTTAGATACAATCTTTATAATATCTTTGCTTGATGGTTTGGCAGACAGCTTTGTTTGCCTTTATCTTTGCCGACAATACCTTGTTTTCATTTAGAGAAACTGGAACTATCTTAAGCGCAAAACATTTTTCTTAGTCAAAGATTATATCATGATTATCTACTACCTTGCAGATTATTGGTTTAGTAGTGAGCACATAAATTATATGGGACTTGTGATAAATTTCCACTTCTTTTATAAAGGACACAAGGAAAAGAAATTCTCTCTTCATGTCTTCAGTATATGAATATGAGAATGTGATGCTTGAGTTGCTGAACCCATCTTATAAACATGAAAGTATAAGCCTGAGGGCAAAAACCAGTGGGTTCCTGATGTCAGGGTAGAAAAATGGAAAGAACATGGGTGTTTGATGACATGACTTAACTAGCCTTGTAATTTCTCTAACTCTGGAATCCTTGTTATATGTTAGTAAGATTTATATTGTTCATTTTGAAATGAATTTCTGATTTTTTGTATTTGAAAGCATTCTACCAAGGAAAGTCATCTTATTTTAAGGGTTTTACCCATAATTGTGATTTACCCAACTTGTAACTTTACAGTTTTACTCAAAGACTTCTTTTTTTTTTTTTTTTAATGTTTTTTATGTTTGTTTAGTTTTTGAGAGAGACAGAGGGAGAGACAGTGCATGCCCGTGTGCATGGGAGCAAGTGAGCAGGGGAGGGGCAGAGAGAGCGGGGGAGGGGCTGAGCTGTCAGCACAGATCTTGAGGGGGGGCTTGCACCCCACAGACTGCAAGATCATGGCCTGAAGCAAAGTTGGTCACTCAGCCGACTAAGCCACCCAGGCACCCCTATTTACCTCTATGTTGTGTTAGGAGCTTAACAATTACCTAGCTATAAGACCCTCTTTGTAAATTATATGTTAAATGTTAAAGGACTTTTTACATACATATAGCTCTCCCTTATCTTTGAATGTTAACAGTCATTATTAGGAGTCTGTATATGCTTTGGAAATGTGTTTGGAAGTGAATTTTCCATGTGTTCCTTTTATTAACGTAACTGTTTTTATTGTATGAATTGAAGTTCTCTAAGTATTATATATCCAAAAGATTGTAGGAAGGAAATTTGGGAATAAATTTATTATATGCCTTAAAAGCTTTTAGCCCAAGAAAGGAGAGAAATAATTAGTTATGCCTCAGATAGATATATTTGCTGTATGAGGTTTTCTATGTGAATGCTTTAAAAAAATACTTCTTGGGGCGCCTGGGTGGCGCAGTTGGTTAAGCGTCCGACTTCAGCCAGGTCATGATCTCGCGGTCCGTGAGTTCGAGCCCCACGTAGGGCTCTGGGCTGATGGCTCAGAGCCTGGAGCCTGCTTCAGATTCTGTGTCTCCCTCTCTCTCTGCCCCTCCCCCGTTCATGCTCTGTCTCTCTCTGTCCCAAAAATAAATAAACGTTGAAAAAAAAAATTAAAAAAAAAATACTTCTTTTGCTTTTGTGTATGTAATAGATTGGTACCTAGTTTCATTTTAAAGACTGCCGGATAAAATAGAGGAAGACACCTTTATTTTAAAAATGATCATATTTTAATAGTCCTTTGGTTTACATTTGAGTTTAAGCAAAAGAAAAGTTGAGACCTCCACCCCCCATTGAGGATATTGAGGATATTGTGCAATGCAGATTGTTCCATGTTTTTTATTTGTTTGTTTTTTTTAGCATTGGAGCTTTCAGAATGAATAAAGGATTTTTCTCCTGCTCAGGGAGGTGAAATGGTGTGCTCTATCTTGCTTTGTTTCCTGTACATTCTCCTCCTGGAAAGTTCATGGGGAGAAAGAGTGGCTGAATCAAGATGTAATACTGTCCTGATGGTACTTTGTTTTAATTTAGCTTCCTGTTGACAGGTACATGAGTCACATGCTTTGATGTTGGACTGTATTCCAAATCGTAATGAGAATAGTAACCATAGATGTTTTCAAAAAAATACTGCATTATGGAATGTTAGAGCAGGAAAGTCAATTTTCAGGCTAAATAACAAAGTTGGGACTAGAAGTTAGGTTTCCTGACACCAGAAGTTATGTTTCCATATTCTCATGTTCATTTAGGCTGTAAAGTTCTTCCTTCCTGCTCTCCCTTCACTACTTTCGTTATACTATTTTTTCCTGTGTCGTTTCATAGCTGGTATTTTAACTCTGTAACTTCCTCTTCATGGGTACTTGTTTTTCAAAGTCTGAAATGACTAAAAATTTGGCAGATGTAAAACCCTATTAATACTGCTTGGATTTGACTCCTTTGAAAACATGGTTTATAAAATTAAGCCATCTGTTTCTTTATGAAGCTTTAAATAAATGAATTTAGGTTAAGGTAAACCTAAATCACAATAGTCAGAACTCTAAAACAGCGCAGGACCCAAACCAGTGCCTCCTACATACAGTCCCTAATACCAAGTAAAGCATGTTCACGTGTCTGTTTGCCAAAGCCAGAAATCTGGGCACATTTCACTTAGTCTCAAATCTTTACTTACACGTGACTTTTTCCACACTCCTTTCCCCACCCCAGCTAAAGATACCCTGAGACTTCTCTTGACCATGGCTGTCTTTGAGGAGCACTGTTTACCTGCTGTTTCTTTGCATGCTGGTAGTGCTTTTCCTGAGTGAGCCTTTGTCTACCTTTCCTGTTTTCTGTCTCCAGTGTTTCCATGCTTCTCTCCAGTGTTAACTTAAGTCAGTTATCCCCACTTCCCCATTTCAGATGAGGGACTTCTCTGTGCTCACACAAATGGAACTTTGTGCTTATTTCTTTATAACACTTCTGTGAATTGTCTCTTGTCTATCATTCTTATTATACAAGCCCTTTGAAGAGAGTTTTTTTCTTTTTTTTCTTCATATCTGTACCTGCATATTCAGGCATAGTGCCTTGCAGTTGGTAAATGCGTAGTAAAGTTTGGTCAAGTTACTTAATCTCTCTAAGCCTCTTTTCCTTATCTGTAAAATGTAGAGAGTATGTTAGTCCTTGCTGTAGAGCTGTGAGCTTTACATGACTTAATCCAGCGAAGTACTTCACAGCATGGTGCAAGGAACTTAGTAAATGCTTAATGTTCGCTTTGGTGCTGATCCTGGTGAATGAATTGTAGGATGTATTATGGTTTGTTTTAAATGGATAGTACAAATTGATTTGGCGCCACAAGAGAAAAGTTAAAAATCATAATTTTTCATAAATATTTTGTTTTCCTGTTTGACAAGTTTTTGTTTTCCTGTTTGACAAGTTCTGCTACTGAATTGGCTCTAGAGAATGTCATTGCTTTCTTCACTGCAAGACATGAGTTCTTTTACTGTTTGACTTACATAGCATTTTACATTGTTGGCTATTGCTCCCTCACCCTCCCCACCCCCAGCTTTATTGACATATGATTGACACATAAACTTTTGAATATTTAAGGTGAGCAACATGCCGACTTGATACACTTATATATCGGAAAATGATTATCACCATAGACTTCAGTAACACTCCCATCACATCACATAATTACCATTCCCTTTTTCTGGTGAGAACATTTAAGATTTATAACTTATTCCAGTGTGTAATACATTACTGTTAAGTATAATCACAATACTGAGCATTAGATTATGAGAACTTACCTTTTATCTGGAAGTTTGTATCCTTTGACCAATATCTTCCATTTCCCTCACCCTCACTCACTTCCTGTGACCACCACTCTACTCGGTTTCTACAAATTTTTCTTTGATTCCACATATAGGTGAAATCATACAGTATTTGTCTTCTCTCTATCTTATTTATTTCACTTAGCATAATGCCTTCAGTATCAATCCATGTTGTTGCAAATGGCAGGATTTCTTAGTTTTTCTGTGAATGAATAATATTCCGTTTTGTGTGTGTGTGTGTATGATATGGTTTATATATGATGTATATGCATTTTATATATATGCCATAGTTTCTTAATTGTCCTGTTTCAGTGAACACCTACATTGTTTTCATGAGTTGGCTATTGTAAATAATGCTGTTATGAACATGGGGTGCAGATATCTTTTTGAGTTAGTGCTTTCATTTTGTTTGGATATGTTCTCAGAAGTGGAATTGTTGGATTACATGGTAGTTCTATTTTTAATTTTTTGAGGATCTTCTATTCTGTTTTCCATGGTGACTATACCAGTTTATAGTTCCACCAGTAGTGTATGAGGATTCCCTTTTCTCCACATCCTCACCAGCATTTGTTATCACTTGTCTTTATTTTTTCTAGTTGTATTCAGAAATCATTGACATACATCATTACAGAAGTTTAAGATGTACAGCATGATTATTTGATTTACATATATTGTGAAGTGATTACCACAATAGGTTTAGCTAACCTCCATCTTCTCATATAGATACAGTAAAAAGAAAAGAAAGAAGAAAAGAAAAATATCTCTTTTTGGTGAGAATTCTTAGGACTTTTAACAGTTTTCTTATACATCATACAGTAGCGTTAGCTGTAGTCATTATGTTGTACATTATATCTCTAGTACTTATATATGGGAGCTCGTACCTTTTGACCATAGTCCTCCAATTTTATTTTTTTATTTATTTATAGAGAGACAGAGAGAGGGGGAGAGAGAGAGAGAGGGAGGGAGGGATGGAAGGAGGGAGGGAGAGGGAGAGTGGGGCAGGGAGAGATAGAGAGAATCCCAAGCAGGCTCCATACCATCAGCCCAGAACCCAATGTGGGGCTGGAAACTATGAACCATGAGATCATGACCTGAGCTGAAACCAAGAGTTGGACACTCAACCGACTGAACCACCTAAGTGCCCCCATATTCCTCCAATTATTCTGCTCCCCACTCTGCCTCTGGTAATCACAAGTCAAGTATGATCTCTTTTTCTATTTATGTATTATTTTTCTTAGATTATACATGTAAGTGAAGTCATAACAGTATTTCTCTTTCTCTGCCTTATTTTACTTAGCATTATGCTAAACATAATTTTACTTAGCATAATGCCTTTAAGGTCCATCCATGTTGTTGCAAATGGTAGTATTTCCCAATTTTTTTTTTTTATGGGTAATGTTCTATTCTGTGTGTATGTATATACATATGTGTGTGTGTGTGTGTGTGTGTGTGTGTGTCTGCCACAACTTCTTTAGTCATTTATTGATGGACACTTAGGTTGTTTCCATGTCTTGGTATTGTAAATGATGCTGTTATGAACATGGCGATGCAGATATCTTTTTGAGTTAGTGTTTTGGTGGATCATATGGTAGTTCTAATTTTATGCTTTTAAGGATCCTCCATTCTGTTTTCCATAGTGACTGTACCAGTTTACAGACCCACCAAGAGCATATCTATGGGTTCTTTTTTCCATGTGTTTGATAGGCATTCTAACAGGTATTGGTTTTTTTTTTTTGTTTGTTGTTGTTGTTGTTGTTTTTGATCATGGCCATCCTAACAGGCATGAAGTGATAACCCATTGTGGTTTTGATTTGCATTTGTCTGATGACTCATAATGTTTATCTTTGCATGTACCTGTGCCCTTTTGTGTATCTTCTTTGGAAAAAATGTTTGTTCAGGTTTTTTGCCCAGTTTTTTTAATAGGATTTTTTTTTTCTATTGAGTTGTATTGATTGTATACTTTGGAGATTAACCCCTTATCAGATACATAGTTGCAAATATGTTTTTCTGTTCTGTGGATTATCTTTTTACTTTTTTTGTGGTTTCTTTTTGCTGTGCAGAAACTTTTTAGTTTGACATGGGCCCACTTATTTTTTATTTCGTTGCTTGTACTTGAGGTGTCATAGCCAATCATTGCTAAGACGCATGTCAAGGGCTTTTTGTTCCTATATTTTCTTCTAGGGGTTTTGTGGTTTCAGGTCTTACGTTTAAGTGTTAATCCATATCAGTTTTATTTTTGTGTGGTGTAAGATGGAAACCTAGTTTCATTCTTCTACATGTGAATATTCATTTCACCAGCACCATTTATTGAAGAGATTGTGTTTTCTCCACGAAGTGTTCTTGACTCTCTTAGTTGACTGCAGATGCTTGGGTTTATTTGTGAGCTCTTGAGTCTGTTACATTGATATATATTTGTCTGTTTATATGCCAGTACCATACTGTTTTGATTACTGTAGCATTGTAACATCCCTGGAATTAGGAAGTGTATTGTCTCCTACTTTGTTCTTTCTCAGGGTTGCTTTGGTTATTTGAGGTCTTTTGTGGTTTCATATTTTAGGGTAGTTCGTCTACTTCTGTAAAAATGCCATTGGAATATTGATAGGGATTGCATTGAATCTATACATAGCTTTTGGTAGTATGAACATTTAATAATATTCTTCCAATCTGTGATCATGGGATACCTTTCCATTTATTTGTGTATTCTTCAGTTTCTTTCAGTCTTGTAGTTTTCAGAGTACAAGTCTTTCAACTCCTTGGTGAAGTTTATTCCTAGTATTTTATTAAAATTATTGTAAATGGAATTGTGTTTTTTTATTTTTTTATTTTTTTAGATTATTTAATGTTAGTGTATATAAATGCTTCTGATTTTTGCTTGTTAAGTTTGTGTCCTGTAACTTTACTGAATTCACTGATTTAGATCTAACAATTTTTTGGTGGAGTCTTTAGGACTTACTATGTATAAAATCGTGTCATCTGCAAATAGAGACAATTTTACTTCTTCCTTTTGATTTTGACACCTTGTATTTCTTTTTCTTGCCTGATTGTTCTGGCAAGGGCTTTCAGGCCTATTTTGAGTAAGAGTGATGGGAGTGGGCACCTTATTTTGTTCCTGATCTTAGAGGAAAAGCTTTCAACCTTTCATCATTGAGTATGATACTAATTTTGGGCTTATTATCTAACACCTTTATTATGTTGAGGTATATTTATTCTATACCTAATTTTGTAAGAGTTTTTATCATGAATGGATGTTGAATTTTGGCAAATTTCTTTTCTGTGTCTTTTGAGATAATTATGGTATTTTTCATTCTATTAATGTGATGTATCACAATGATTGATTTGTATATGTTGAATGATATTTGCACCTAAGGTATAAATTTCACTTGATGATGATGAATGATCCTTTGAATGTGCTATTGAACTCAGTTTTCTAGAATTTATTGAGAATTTTTTCATCTGTATTCATCCGGGATATTGGTCTGTCATCTTCTGGTAGTGTCCTTTCCTGGCCGGTATCAGGGTGATGCAAGTCTTCTGAAATGAATTTTAGATTGTTCTTTCTTTGAGTTTTTGGAAGACTTTAAGAAGCATGCATTAATTCTTTAAATGTTTGGTAAAATTCACCAGTGAAGCCATTTGGTCCTGGGCTTTTCTTTGTTGGAGATTTTTGATTACTGATTTAATCTCCTTACTAGTAATTGGTGTATTGATAATATTTTTTCCTGATTCAGTATTGGCAGTTTGTATATTTTTAAGAATTTTTCCATTTCTTCTAGGTTGTCCAGTGTGTTGGCATGTAATTGCTGTTAATAACCTCTTATGATTCTTTGTATTTTTGTGGTGGCTGTTGTAATATTTTCTTTTTTATTTGTGATTTTGTTGATTAGGGTCTTCTGTCTGTTTCATTGGTTAATAAACCTAAAATTCTGTCAATTTTATTTTTTCAAAGAACCAACTCTTAGTTTGGTTAATCTTTTCTATTGTTTTCCTGTTCTCGATTTCATTTATGTCTGCTCTAACCTTTATTATTCATTCCTTCTGCTAGCTTTGCATTCAGTTTGTTCTTCTTTTTCTAGTTCTGTAAGGCATAGAATTAGGTTATTTGTTATCTTGCTTCTTTATATTGATGTTCATTGCTATGAATTTCCCTTTAGAGCTGCTTTTGCTGCATCCCATAATTTTGGTTTGTTGTGTTTCCATTTACATTTGTTTGAAGATACTTCTTTTGCTTTTGGTTTATTTTTTGATACATTGGTTGTTCAGAGTGTTAAGTTGCAAATATTTGTGAATTTTCAGTTCTTGTTACAGATTTCTAGGTTGCTGTGATTGTGATCAGAGAAGATACTTGGTATGATTTCAGTCTTCTTGAATTTGTGAGACTTTTTGGCAGCCTAACATAAAGGTGTATGTATCCTAGCAAATGTTCCATGTGTGCTTGAGAAGACTGTGTAGTCTGTTGGCAGAGTGTTGCACATCTGTATATGGTTGTTAGTTAGTATCAGTTGGTTTACAGTGTTTTTCAAATCCACTGTTTGCTTATTGATTCTCTGTCTGCATGATCTATCCATTGTTTAGTGTGGGGTATTAACGTCCCTAACTATTATTGTACTTATGTTTATTTTTAGCTCAGTTAGTTTTTTCTTTATTTAGATGCTCCAATGTTAGGCATATATTTACAATTGTTGTATATTTTTGACTTATTGACCACTTTATCATTATATGCCTTCCTTATCATTGTATACCATTTTTAGTTTAAAGTCCACTTTCTAATAAAGTATAGCTAACCCTCCTTTCCCCTCCCCCCCCATTTGCTTGTATATCTTTTTCCATTCCTTCTTTCTTAATCTCTATGTGTCTTTAAATCTAAAGTGAGTCTTTTGTAGGCAGCATGTTGTTGGATCTTGTTTTTTATCCATCAGCCATCCTGTGTATTTTTTTTTTTTTTTTAAGTTTATTTGTTTATTTTGAGAGTGAGAATGTGTGAGTGGGGGAGGAGCAGAGAAAGGAAGAGAGATCCCAAGTATCCTTGTGCTGTCATTGCAGAGCCTGATGTGGGGTTGATCTCATGAACTGTGAGATCATGACCTCAGCTGAAATCAAGACAAACCTTGTGTCTTTTGATTAGAAAATTTGTTTACATTTAAAGTAATTATTGATAAACAAGGGCTTATTATTGCCATTTTTGTCTTTTTATGTGTTTTATTGTCTTGTGGTGTCAGTATGCTCTGAGTTATTTATCATGTTCTTTTGTGTAATTGCTATAGATTTTTCCCTTTTGTTACTTTGAGGCTTACATACAATATTTTAGAATTTTGTCACTCTATTTTAAACTAGAGACAACCCAATTTCAATCAAATTCTTAAGCTTTACACTTTTACTTCTCCTCCCTCTCATATTTTAGGTTATCAGTGTTAAAATTTACCTGGTTTTTTTATACCATGTAACTGATAACAGATTATTTTAATTATGATTATTTTTATGTTTCCAATGTTGATTATATTTTTGCCATTACGAGTGAGTTTTTTACAGCCTTCTCATATTTTTATGATGTTGATTAGCATCTTTTAATTTCTACCCTGAGAACTTCCTTTAACATTTCTTCTAAGGTAGTTCTACTGGTAATGAATTTCCTAATAAGCTTTTGTTTTCTAGGAGAGTCTTTATCCCTTCTTCATTTCAGAAGGACAGCTTTGGTGTGTATGGTGTTATTGGATGAGGTTTTCTTTTCTTTGATACTTGGAATTTGTTATCCTATTGTATTCTGGTTTGAAAAGTTTCTGTTAGGAAATCTGCTTATAGTCTTATGGGGGTTCTCATGTATGTAACTTCGCTATTGTTGATTTTAAAATTCCTTGTCTTTGACTTCTGACAATCTAATTAAAATGTGTCTTAGCTGTATTTGAGTTTAACCTATTTGGGGTCCTTTGGGTCTCTCATATCCAGATGTCTATTTCTCTCCCTGAGTTTGGGAAGTTTTCAGCTGTTACTTTAAATACACTTTCTGTCCCTTTCTCTTTCTCTTGTCCTTATGGAATTTTTATAGTGCAAATTATTCTTTTCATTGTGTCTCATTCCTGCAGGTTTCTTTTTAAAAATTCTTTTTGGGGTGCCTGTGTAGCTCAGTTGGTTAAGCGTCTGACTTTGGCTCAGGTCATGATCTCACAGTTTGTGAGTTCGAGCCTTGTGTCAGGCTCTGTGCTGACAGCTCAGAGCCTGGAGCCTGCTTCGGATTCTGTGTCTTCCTCTCTCTTTGCCCCTCCTCTGCTCGTTTTCTCTCTCTCTCTCAAAAATAAATAAACATTAAAAAAAATTAAAAAAATTATTTTTGCTCCTTTGAATGGATAATTTCAATTGTCCTGTCTTCCAGATCACTGATTTGTTTTTTTCTGTGTGGTGATGTCTGTTTTTTGAAGCTGTTAAATTGTTCAGTTTAGTTTTTGTGTTCTTGAGATCTATGATTTTTGTTGTTCTTACTCTATTTCTGTCAGAGTTCTTGTTTTGTTTGTGCATTGTTTCCCTATTCTATTATCTGTCCTTGTAGTTAGTTAACTATAAGAGGTTTATTTGGTATTTTTTTGGCTGTTAATGACATCCATTTCTTTGGGATCAGTTACCAGAGCTTTATTATTTCCTTTGGTAGTGTCATATTTACTTGATTTTATTTGTTATCCTAGTTTTCCTTATGCCTGTATTTGCACATTTGAATAAGTAATTTCCTCTTCCAGACTTTGCAGATGTGCTTTGACTTAGACAGTTCTTGACCAGTCAGCTTAGTTCAGGTTTCTGGATCTGTCTGCTGGTAATGTCCTTGGGCCTCCTATTTGGGCATAAGTTTTGGGCGAGGCAACTGTTGATCTCTGAGGTCGGGGGCGGATGGGTGTTCCACTGGCTGAGAATAGCTAGATAGGACTGTTGGCTTTGTTCCCTGCCCAAGTGAGGCTGTAGGATGGGCTTTGTGGTTTCCTGGATTCTCTGGTCAGGCTTATTAGCCATTCAGGCATGGGGACTATACTTAGCAGTAGGTGGGGATATGGATTAGCTCTCTGTCTTCTTAGGGCAGCAGGACCAGACCCTGGGCCTGCATAGCCTGTTATTTTGGGTACCCAAATCAGGCAACAGTATGTACTGAATATCCTGGTCAGTTGAGACCACCAGTTTTGTTTTACGGACAGGGAAAGCCATGAGTTGTGCTCTCTGTGTTAAAGTGCCACTGTAAACAGGGTTTTTGGATGGGTTGGCTGCATAGCTGCCTGCGTGCTGTGGTGAAATTCCCTGTTTGGCAGGCTGAAGGTTGTATTCAGCAATAAGTAGGGCTCTGAGTTAGTTTGGTGGCTTGGGTGCAGCAGCAGAACAGCTCCAAGGCCACGAATGCTCTTTTTTGTGGTCTTGACCCAGGCTGACCTGTGTCCCAGGTTCTCTGGCAGAACACAGTCACTGGCCTTGCTCCGGGGGTAATCAGCTCTCCTCTGCATCTCCGTTTAAGAGTAGCTGGGTTATGCTGCTTCCAGGTGTCCTTACCAGCATTTCCTGTTCGATGGGATTGGGTTCCATGCTCTGCAGCAGATGGGACTGTGTCTCTGACTCCGGCCTGAGCAGTACGGGGAGTGCCTACTTGAGGCAACTCTCAAATGTTGTTAAACAGGCTTTCTAGTTAAGGGAGACATGATCCACAGTGGTTGGGTAGGAGTCAACTCTTCTGCTTGGGCATTCGCAGACCAGATTCTAGAGATGGGAGAATTTCTCCTTTGGGGCCTGAATTAGGTAGAAACTGTACCTTGCTAATTCCTCAAACTATGCCACTGACCTTGCTCTGCAAATGAACAAGGCTGCTGGTTGGTACTACTGGTTGGGCTCTGCAGGTGGGAACTTGGTCACCTAACACCCTGTTGTTGCTCATTGGAAGTCTCTACTCCCTTCTCCATCTCAATCAGTGGTTGAGTCCCACAGATTCTCCTGTGATCCCTGTGGTGGAAAACCATAGTGAGGGCTCCCACAAATAGACCCACGATGCTGGGGGACTGGATGTCACCCTTGGGCTCTGGAAGGAGGAACTGTAGGCTCAACTGTTGTGCTGTCTTGGGGGTGTGGACAGCATGTAGATGTTCCTTTCATGCTTCAGATGTTGTCTGTCTTGTCTTGTGATGCAGGGAGGGACCTAACCTCGCTCTTGAGCACTAGGATTCTCTGAGTGAGGTCCTGTCTGTGAATAGTTGTTAGTTCTTCTTGTGAGGGGAAGTGAAGTCAGGAATGATCTATGTCACCATCTTGGGGACATCAGTGCACCTAGTTTTCTTTTAGTGTCCTAATCTGCTTTGGTATCAGGGTAATGCTGGCCTTGTAAAATGAGTTTGGAAGGGCTCCCCACTCCTCTCCTGTTTTTTTGGAAGAGTTTGAGAAGGATTGGTATTCTTTAAATGACTGGTAGCATTCACCACTGAAACTGTTACTGGGCTTTTCCTTGTTGGAATCTTTTTTGATTGCTGATTCAGTCTCTTTATCCGTTATTGATCTGTTCATGATTTCTACTTCTCAGTAATTCAGTTTTGGTAACGTGTGTTTCTAGGAATTTAGACTTTTTTCTCTAGGTTATCCCATTTGTTGGCATGTAAATGTTTAATATGCAATGACCCTCTGTATTTTCTGTGGTGTCACAATGTCTCTTTTTCATTTCTGATTTCATTTATTTGAGCCTTCTCTCTTTTTCCTTAGTCTAGGTAAGAATTTGTCAATTATATTTATCTTTTCAGGGAACCAGCTCTTAGTTTCATTGACCTTTTCTATTGTTTTACTGATCTCTGTCATTTATTTAGCTCTGATCTTTATTTTCTTCCTTTTGCTAACTCTGACCTGTTTTTCTTTCTTTCTTTCTTTCTTTTTTGGTTTTCTTTTTTTCTGTTTTTTTTTTTCCCTTGAGGTGTAATGTTACATTGTTTATTTGAAATCTTTATGTTTTCCTTTTTTATTTTTTAGTTTATTTTGAGAGATAGAGCAAGAGAGGGAGCTGGGGAAAGGCAGAGAGAGAGGGAGAAAGAGAAAATTTCAGCTAGGCTCTGCACTGTCAGCATGGAGCCTGATGTGGGACTTTACTCATGCACCATGAAATCGTGACCTGAGACAAAATCAGGAGTCAGATGCTAAACCAACTGAGCCACCCAGACACCCCTTTATGTTTTCTTTTTTCTTTCTTTCTTTCTTTTTTTATTTTCTTTTTTTTTTTTTAATTTTTTTTTCAACGTTTATTTATTTTTGGGACAGAGAGAGACAGAGCATGAACGGGGAGGGGCAGAGAGAGAGGGAGACACAGAATCGGAAACAGGCTCCAGGCTCTGAGCCATCAGCCCAGAGCCCGACGCGGGGCTCGAACTCACGGACCGCGAGATCGTGACCTGACTGAAGTCGGACGCTTAACCGACTGCGCCACCCAGGCGCCCCTATTTAATTTGTTTTAGAGGGAGAGAGCACACGTGCAAGTGGGGGCACGGGCAGAGAAGAAGATGGAAGATCTGAAGCTGGCTCTGTGCTGGTAGCAGAGAGCAGAGAGCCTGATACAGGGCTTGAACTCATGAACTGTGAGATTGTAACTTGAGCTGAAGTCAGACACTTAACTGACTGAGCCCCCCTCAGGTGCCCCTGCATTGTATATTTTAATATGTTTTTATGTTATTAATTACTATCTTTTCATTTCAGCTTGAAAAACTACTTTTAGCATTTTTTATAAGAGTAGTATAGTGGTGATACATTCACTCAGCTTTTGTGTTTCTGGGAAGATCTTTGTTTCTTCTGCATTTCTGAAGAATAATTTTGCTAGATGAAGTATTCTTGGTTGGCAGTTTTTTTTCTTTCTGCACTTTGAATATATCATCCTCCTCTCTGTGGCCTGTAAGTGTGAGTGGAAAAATCTGTTCATACCCTGATGGGGGTTCTTTGGCAGGTTACAATCTTGTCTTGCTGCTTTTAGGATTCTCATTGTTTTTGATTTTTGATAGTTTTATTACAGTGAGTCTTAGAGAAGATCATTTTAGATTCAAATTATGGTGTGGCCTAGTTGCTTCATGTACTGAGATGCCCCAGTCTCTTCCCAGGTTTGGAAAGTTTTAAGACATTATTTCTTTTTTTTTTTTTTTTTTTTAACGTTTATTTATTTTTGAGACAGAGAGAGACAGAGCATGAACGGGGGAGGGGCAGAGAGAGAGGGAGACACAGAATCGGAAACAGGCTCCAGGCTCTGAGCCATCAGCCCAGAGCCTGACGCGGGGCTCAAACTCACGGACCGCGAGATCGTGACCTGAGCTGAAGTCGGACGCTTAACAGACTGCACCACCCAGGCGCCCCTAAGACATTATTTCTTAAAAAATAAACTGCCTCTTTTCCTTTCTCTTCTTTTTATGGAACTTCAATAATTTGTACACTGGTTCTTTTAATGGTGTTCCACGGATTGCATAGATTTTTTTCACATTCTTGTTCTTCATTTCTGTCTACCTCTAACTGGCTTCCTATCTTCTGACCTGTATATTTTTTTGTCTATTTTCTCTATCATGCCGTTAATGCTGTCTATTGCATCTTTCATTTCATTCATTGAATTCTTTAACTCTTGAGTTTCTTTTTGGTTCTTTTTTATCATTTGTGTGTGTGTGTGTGTGTGTGTGTGTGTGTGTGTGTGTGTGTGTATTATAGTGTTATAACGCTTATTTTTGAGAGAAAGAGAGGCAGAGCACGAGCGGGGGAGGGGCTAAGAGGGGGAGAATCTGAAGCAGGCTCCAGGCTCTGAGCTATCAGTACAGAGCCCAATATGGGGCTTGAACTCACAGACTACAAGATCATGACCTGAGCTGAAGTTAGATGCTTAACCAACTGAGCCACCCAGGCTCCCCATATCGTTTATATCTTCTTGTTAAGTTCCTCATTTTGTTTATTTTTCTGGTTTTGTTGAGTTTTTGTTTTTTTTTTTAATTGTAACTCATTGAATGTCCTTAAGATAGTTATTTTGAATTCATTATTGGGTAAATCATAGATCACCATGTCTTCTGGTTTGGTTACAGGAAGATTATTTTGCTACTTTGGTGATGTCACATTTCCTCTTAATTTTTCATGTTCCTTAGAGTTTTGTGTTTTTGTATTTACAGTAGTCCTCTATTCTAATATTTACTCACTGCTTTCAGGGGGAGAAATTCTTCATTTCTGCTGTAAATTCTGAGGCTTTCTCAGACCTTGTGTGGATATACCTCCATGTTTCTTGCTCCATCTTCTTGCAGAATTCTTTTTTTTTTTTTAATGTCTATTTATTTTTGAGAGAGAGAAAGATAGAACGTAAGCACGGGAGGGGCTGAGAGAGGGAGACACAGAATCTGAAGCAGGCTCTAGGCTCTGAGCTGTCAGTACAGAGCCCAACATGGGGCTTGAACTCAGACCACAAGATCATGACCTGAGCCAAAGTTGGATGCTTAACTGACTGAGCCACCCAGGCGCCCCTTCTTGCAGAATTCTTAAATTTGTATGTTTTTTGATCCTGTAATGTACGAGGCTGGCTGCTGACAGTCTCTGTTTTATTCTGTTGAAGGTGGCCCTACTGCTTAAGTTTGTGGCTTCTTCCTGGCCCACTGTCCTCGGCCTCCTTTTTTGCCCATGCTTCCTAGCTGTCAAAACTTACTCTCACCACTGCCCTCAGCAACATGAACAGGGAGTTGGCTGCAGACTGGAGGTGTGTGTAGCTGAGGCATATGGGGCACCTGATGTGCTTGTGGGCCAGTTGGGGGGAATCTTTAGGTGCTGCTTTTCCAGGGGCTTTGGGCAGGTTTCCTGATGGAATCTGCTACATAGTCAGCAGGGATTGTTTCTGTTGAATGCCTTATTATAATTTTATCCGCTGCTCTCCTGATTTCCCCCCTTCTCCCAGTCATGGAGCTGCTGATTTAGTACTTTGGATGCTGTGAGAGAAAAATGAGTTTGTTTGGCAGTGGCTTGTACCGTTAACCTACTTTCCTCTCAGAGAAATCATGGGCTGAGAAGGTCCTGTGTAACCCTAAGCTGAGCCACCTTGGGAGAGGGGTCCAAGTTCATATTTCATTTTTTTGCTGTGACAGAATGTTTGAACTTCTGCTCTGGAAACTTGGACTTTCTCATATGTGGGTAACCGTCCAAGTCATTTTTTCCCGGGACTATGGCTGAAGGGGCTGTACTAGTTGACAGGCTATTGCAGGTTTCATTGCCAGTATTGAGGTCTGTCTGACATACAGGTGGATGAGACTCCTCCTGGGTCTCTTGGTATATGGTGCTGGATCCCATACCTTCCACAGAGGTGCTTTTGATTTTGGATGGATGCTGAACTTTTGTTGTTGAGGGGAGGGAGGGATTCTTAGGCCTACATGATGCTGCTGTCACTTCTCTGTTTCTTCTTTTCCACACCTCACCATCCTTGGCTTTTGTGACAACCCTTACATGGTTTTCTACTGGAATGATGGATAGCATAGATTTTTGGAATACTGTCTCCTCCACTATATGTGTGTATATATATATGTGTGTGTGTGTGTGTGTGTGTGTGTATATATATATATATGTATATATATATATATATATAATTTTCATTTTTTTAGATTTTATTTCTTTAATATCTATACCAAATGTGGGGCTCAAGCCCCCATCCCCAAGATCAAGAGTTGCATGCTCTACCATCTGAGGCAGCCAGACAATCTTGCTATTCATTTAATTATCATTTTTCTTTGACCTCTAGTTGAAACTTGTGATACTTGGTTTGGTCTTTTCTTCCATTCTCTGTCATTTGTTTTCTCATTCACCTTTTCTTATTTTATTGTTTGGTAGTGTTATAAAATGGAATTCGAATCAGAAAAGCAGGTAATGTGAATTCTAGCCCTTTTATCTTGGCAAATTATCTATTTAGACCACAATTTGCTTCTTTGTATACTAGGGATGATTCCTTGCATAGGTAGTTTTGAAGATGGAATGAGATAAAATGGTAACTTTACAAAATGTTAAGGGTTTTGAGAAGTTCTAAAAAATAAAATATAAACTGTTTGCTCTTGGGCAAGTCACTTAGCCTTTTGAAGCACCAGTTCACATGTAAAATGAGAACATTGAACAAGATTAGGATTTCTGAATCTGGAGAAAATTAGAAGTTTCCCATTGGCTCTCTGAAATTATGTATATTTTTCATTTATGGCATAAATGGTTTTTTTTTTTTTCTGGCATGAGCATCTGTAATGTTTGTTAGATTTAAAAAAGGTTGAAAATTACTTGATTAAATATTTGCTTAGATCCTTTCTAGATGTTAAGATTATATGAAATATAGTAGAATGATTTATGATAGTTTTTTTTATATATCAAAGGTAATTTCATGACTTAGAGGTTGAATCTTTAAAAAAAATTTTTTTTAATGTTTTATTTATTTTTAAGACAGAGAGAGACAGAGCATGAGTGGGGATGGGCAGAGAGAGAGGGAGACACAGAATCCGAAGCAGGCTCTAGGCTCTGAGCTGTCAGCACAGAGCCCGACACGGGGCTCGAACTCATGAACCGTGAGATCATGACCTGAGCCAAAGTTGGATGCTCAACCGACTGAGCCACCCAGGCTCACCTAGAGGTTGAATCTTCATAGAAGCTTTAATAATAGTTCTGCTTTGATTTGATTATAAGAGTCTTGTAAAGAAGCTTAAATATTCCTAACAACTGAGTTATAAGATCCATAGGGAATAACAAAAACTAATTGTGGCCGAACTATTTAGTAATTTTTTTTTATTTGACCATTAAATAGCAATTCCACTTATGCTTATTTTATTTTTGTCTCTTTCAAATATGTAATCTACAAAACCAGAAATTAAAATAATCTACTTTTTTTTTGCAGTGCTGTAGTTTTCAAAGTACTGAGTGGGTACTATATCTGTAGTAAATCATGATAGGAATATTTCGGGTAGTAGTAATTTGTCCGACTACAATCATTAGCACTGGCCGTTAGTGTTCAAGATACATCTAAGTAGAATAGAAAGAACATATTTCATAACTTAAAAAGGAATGGTGAGGGAAATGTATTGTTTTTCTTTTCTCCACATCCCCTTTCCTTGTAAAGTTACTTAGGTAAAGTTAAGTGAGCCTTGTGTCATTTCTCTACATCGATTGCAGTCTTTTTGTCTTTTCATTTTCACAGGATCCCGTCATGTCATGGTAAGTAGGTGACTGCCAGGGACCTTTCTATATTGTGTTTTACTTATTTGTTACTAAAATCTAACCTTTTTTAGCGTGTAACTTTTCAATTTTTTATATTTGTGGTATCATAATCATTGCAGAAGGCCTAAGTAGAAAAGTCTTTTATAGCTGTGAGTGTAAGTGTGGCTGTTAATTTCTTAAGTATGTTGTAAATGTTTTTCATGTCATGTCCTTTTGGATTATTTTAAATGGAAATAATACTGATGGAAGCAATAGAAAATAAAAATGTTTGGGTGTCATCGCACCAAGATGTGGCACATGTTAGTGAACAAAGGCTATTTTACAATGTTTCTGTAAAATGTGATCTATTGTATTACCCCTCCTTTTCAACAAACATTTGTTGATGAGTACTACATGTCAGACACCATGCTGGACTTTGGAGCAGAGTGGTGAATAAGACAGTCAGTATCCCTGATACATCCTTTAGCTCTTAGCCCAGTGTGAGGACTGCATAAACTGGGAACTCTTGGGTGCTATGGTTTAGGTTAACTCATTAGGGTAAGATGAAAACTGTAGAGATACACACAGGAAATAACCTATGAAGGGGAGAGTATTGTAGGCCTAGGAAATAACACTTTTTAAAAAAGGCCCAGAAGTACGAAAAAGCACAACAAATTCAGGGAAATCATAGGAGTACAATATGGGTAGGCTTAGAGTGCACTAGTTGGGAGAATGACAGGAGTTGAGGCTGGAATGGAAGCCAAGGTCAAATCCTAAAGGACTCTGTAAGCCATGTGAAAGAATCTAGACTTGGTCCTGAAATAAGTGGGCAGAATTGAAGAGTTTTATCTTGGAGAAGAGGATATAAGGATTATATTTAGAGAGATTAGAGTTTAGGTAGGGATGTAAGATTGGAGGAAGGGCAACAATGTACTCGGGAGGCCACTGCAGAAATCAACATGAGAGGTAATCATAACTTGACATGGTTTGTAGCAGTTGAGAAGGAAGAACAATAATTGGATTCTTGAGCTATTTAGGAGCCAGATGAGACAGTTATTGGTAATTCATTATGTATGCGATGAGGGAAGAAAAGACAAGAATGAGGACTACATATCTTGGTAAAAGGGATGTTATATTTACTGAAATGGGAATTGGAAGGAAGAGAACACGTTAACTTCTGAGTGTGACATGCTCGTGTGAAATCTAAACTGAGATGTTTGAAAGACAGTAGAGAATGGATGACTATAGACCTTTGATCTGGGCTGAAGACAAAATGGATTTAGAAATCATTAGCATAAATGAGAATTAAATTTGCGTTGGTGCCTAAAAACCACTCAGCCACAACAGGTACAGTGAAAACAGAAGAACTAATGCAAACCCTCAGTGTTACCAATATTGTAGTGTCCTAAAGAAGGCAAGCTTACAAAAGAGACCATGACTGCACTGCCAGAGAGAAAGAAATCCAGCAGATTTTGGATGTCACAGGAGAAGAATGTTTCAAAAAGGGAGACAACAATGACAAATGGTGATTACCAAGAAGCTAAATAAAAAGTGTGGCGTCCTTTGGATTTAGTGAGAGCAGTTTAACTGCAGTGTTAGGGGGGAAATGAGAATATAGTAGCTTAGTGAATGAGTGGGTAATGAGGAAGTGGAAACAGCCAACGCTTCTTATCAACCGGTTTGCTGTGAATGAGTGGAGAGTTACGTGGGTGATGGCTGGTGAAGAGGTTGAAATGAAAAGAGAAAATAACTTCTAAAGAGCCAGGTGGCTGAGAAGGTAGGAGGAAGGAATAGGAATCAGAGAACATCAGGTGGAGTTAGTTTTGCATAGAAATGTGATACTTAGGGCTGTTCATCTATTAGGCTTTCTTCCACTCACGTGATAGGATTGCACTTTCCTACTCTCGTGAACTCAGACATGGCCTCAGGAGTTACTCTGGCCAGTGAAATGTGAGCAGATATGTTTTGTGTCAGTTTTAGGCAGGAGCTTCAAGTGTCCTCGCATGCTTTGCCATTCTCTTTTCCTCTGGAACGGTAACTGGAATGTTTGACATGGTGCATGCTCTCACAGCCTCTTGACTAGGGTGAGCAGAGTCTCTTTGCTAACCCATAACATGGGGAAATGCGCCTTTATTATTTTTTTAAATACTGAGATTTGGAGCTGTTAGTGTGTTGTAATATAAGCTATTTGGATGGTTACATGGAGTATTGACCTCTTACATTTTGATAGGAATGGACAAAAGAAGGGGTGCAGATACAGATAAATTTGTTCATTTGTTGGCAGAGGTCTCTGTGAAATGGGGTGTAGGACTAAGATGGTAGGGTTGGGAGGTTTAGGACAGGAATACAATTTCAAATAGCTAGAATAGGTCATTTTACTTAGAAAACAAAAAAGCATTGTTAAATCACAGGCAGCATCATTTAAATTTGTAAATCACGTGTTGAATACAATTCTTACTTGATTTTTCTTGTTTTCCTCTAGCTGAGCTCAGAAGGTGGGCTGTAGCGACAAGACATGTGGGTAGTTGGGTTGATTCAGGGTTGGAGGCTTCCAGGTGGGTGGGCCAGAAGGAATGGAAAGGAAAGTTGAAGACAGGCTGTTGAGTGTGTGATGTGGGACATAGACTGTGCGGTGCTGACAGGGGAAAGAACAAAGGTCCCAGTGGGAGCGAAACAATAGGTTTGTTGTGGTGGGAGCAAGATGGAAGAACAGGCTTTTGTCATTAGTGGCTTCTTTCAACTCGTTTCAGAGATGAAGTAGTACCACATGGGAGCCCGCTAGTGGGTGGCTGAGGTCAACTGGAGGTTAGCTATTAGAAATGATGAGGGTAGGAGCTGAAAGCTAGGGTGTAAGATGTTCACGTGGACTTGTTCCATCCTCAGCATAAAGGGAGGATGAAGGGGAGTGGCCTAGGGTTCTTCAGATGACAATGACTAAGGAAGGCAGAGAGACTGTTCCGATTTGAAGGTGTGATTGATTTATAAAGGAGCAGGAGTTTTTATGTGCTGTAAAGAACTAGAAGGGTGCTGACTCTGTTCTTGCCCCTGGGTGAAAGTTAAAGAGAATGAATGGTTTCCATCTTAGTGGCCCAGGGGTTCTAGCAAAGACATTATGGGCACATTCATCACAGGTACTGAAGATGTAAGGAATTGGTTATGATTGTGAAAATTTTACATAGGTCTTTTCCTTTGATTAGGTGACAGGACTGCAGTCTTAAAATGAGAAATTGTTAGGCAGTTAATGGTAACCTTCATTTCTCTCGTAACTTGCTTCCAAGGTCTCAGACCAATTTCCTGATGTTAGGACATTTTTATGAATAAGATAAACTTTTTCATGTTTGCAGTATTTCAAAGATGTATGGAATATTGCTTCTGTTTAAATGATCTTGTAGAAATTTGGCAACATTTGATCTTCTGCAAATGGCAGCCTTTTGTTTAACAATACCCACTTCAGCTAAATCCCTTAACAGACAGTTTCAGCTGTGGATCATTGTGTGAGCTGTAAGCCAATATGAACTCATACTGATTCATAGTTCTCTGATTAAAAATATATCCATACTGTATGATTTCTGGGTATAAATGCTCAAGACCATTAACAAGTAGAAGTCAGAATCAATTTTTAAGTAAACTTTCATACCTCAGAAAGAAATAGAAAAACAGTAGCAATAACAACGAGGCAGGAGCCTGTGGCTTCGGAGATTTGGGAGATTAAAAACTCTTCTCAGCATTTTCTTATAACTGGGAGTGTCATTTCAGAATAATGGCAGTGACTTAACACTTGTCTCGTGGTTTTCTTCTCACATGTTATCATTTGTAGTTTGTGTACTAAATGTCCTTTTTTAGAATCATTTTATCTCTTAGAAAATGTGATGTAGCTATTAACAGAAGTGTGTTGCAATTTATCTTTCCATCAGTCTTATCTCTTTCTTGTAAGATGAATAATCCACTGTGAGCATTATGAAATAGGTTATAAATACAACAGTGATTTGTGAGTATATTAGTTTTCTATCAATGCATAACAAATTAGTGCCAATTTAGTGACTTAAAATAACACTCATTTTTTTAAATCTCGTCGTTTATATAGTTCGAAAATCTGGACATGGCATAGCAGGATTTTCTATTAAGGGTGTCACAAAGCTGAAGTTAAAGGTGTAACGGGGCTACATAATCATTTGCATCTCTAGCTCCTCTTTCCAGCTCATTCAGTTGTTGCCAGAATTCGGTTCCTAGCAGTTGTAGGACCGAGTTCTGGTTTTCTTGCTGGCTATGTTCTGTTGCCTTTTTGAGGCCACTCTCATGTCCTAGTCATGTGGCCCCCTCCATGGACAGTTCAACACGACTGCTTTCTTCTAGGCCTGTAGGATCACCTCTCTGATACTTCATTTTCTTCTAAAATCCTCACCCAGTTAGCACAGGCCCACCCAGTATAATCTCCCTTTGGAGTAACTCCAGGTTAACCA
The DNA here is from genome assembly GCF_018350155.1 of Leopardus geoffroyi. Lineage (NCBI taxonomy): Eukaryota > Metazoa > Chordata > Mammalia > Carnivora > Felidae > Leopardus > Leopardus geoffroyi. Next base: position 22,710,145 of record NC_059327.1, on the reverse strand, counting down.
ATGAGGGGAACTTCATACATCTGCAGATCTCTGCCATCTAAATAACATAATTATGGGAGTGCTATTCTATCACGTTCACAGGTCTTGTCCATACTCAGGGGAGGAAGTTATATAAGGGTATGGGTCACTAGGATTTATTTTATTTTATTTTATTATTTATTTAATATTTTTTAAATTTAGTTTTTAAATTTACATCCAAGTTAGCAAATAGTGCAACAGTGATTTCAGGAGTAGACTCCTTAATGCCCCTTACCCATTTAGCCCATCCCCCCTCCCACAACCCCTCCAGTAACCCTCAGTTTGTTCTCCATATTTAAGAGTCTCATAATGTTTTGTCCCCCTCCCTTTTTTATACCATTTTTGCTTCCCTTCCTTTGTGTTCATCTTTTCTCTGTCTTTAAGTCCTCATAGGAGTGAAGTCATATGATGTTTGTCTTTCTCTGACAGACTAATTCCGCTTAGCATAATACCCTCTAGTTCCATCCATGTAGTTGCAAATGGCAAGATTTCATTCTTTTTGACCTCTGAGTAATACTCTATTGTGTGTGTGTGTGTGTGTGTGTGTGTGTGTGTGTGTGTGTGTATGTGTATATATATATACGTATATATATATATATATATATATAGACACATATATGTATATATATATACACACACACACATACCGCATCTTCTTTATCCATTCATCCATCGATGGGGTGCATGTGCCCCTTTGAAACAGCATACCTGTATCCGTTGGATAAATACCTAGTAGTGTAATTGCTGGGTCGTAGGGTAGTTCTATTTTTAATTTTTTGAGGAAACTCCACACTGTTTTCCAGAGTGGCTGCACCAGTTTGCATTCCCACCAGCAGTGCAAAAGGGTTCTTATTTCCACCTCCTCGCCAACATCTGTTGTTGTCTGAGTTGTTAAATGTTAGCCATTCTGACAGGTTTGAGGTTGTATCTCATTGTGGTTTTGATTTGTATTTCCCTGATGATGAGTGATGTTGAGCACTTTTTCATGTGTCAGTTGGTCATCTGGATGTCTTCTTTGGAGAAGTGTCTATTCATGTCTTTTGCCCATTTCTTCACTGGACGATTTGTTGGTGGGTGTTGAGTTTGATAAGTTCTTGATAGATTTTGGATACTAACCCTTTATCTGATATGTCTTTTGCAAATATCTTCTCCCATCCCATCGGTTGCCTTTTAGTTTTGCTGATTGTTTCCTTCGCTGTGCAGAAGTGTTTATTTTGATGAGATCCCAATAGTTCTTTTTTCCTTTTGTTTTCCTTGCCTCTGGAGACGTGTTGAGTAAGAAGTTGCAGTAGCCCTGGTCAAAGAGATTTTTGCCTGCTTTCTCCTCGAGGATTTTGATGGCTTCCTGTCTTACATTTAGGTCTTTTATCCATTTTGAGTTTATTTTTGTGTATGGGGTAAGAAAGTGGTCCAGTTTCATTTTTCTGCATGTCGCTGTCCAGTTTTCCCAGCACCACTTGCTGAAGAGACTATCTTTATTCCTTTGGATATTCTTTCCTGCTTTGTTGAAAATTAGTTGGCCACACATTTGTGGGTCTATTTCTGGGTTCTCTATTCTGTTCCATTGATCTGAGTGTCTGTTTTTGTGCCAGTACCATGTTGTCTTGATGATTACAGCTTTGTAATACAGATTGAAGTCCAGGATTGTGATGCCTCCTGCTTTGGTTTTCTTTTTCAAGATTGCTTTGGCTATTTGGGGTCTTTTCTGGTTCCATAGAAACTTTAGGATTGTTTGTTCTAGCTCTGTGAAGAATGCTGGTGTTATTTTGGTAGGTATTGCATTGAATATGTAGATTGCTTTCAGTAGTATTGACATTTTAACAATATCTGTTCTTCCTATCCAGGAGCATGGAATGTTTTTCCATTTTTTTGTATCTTCTTCATTTTCTTTCATAAGCTGTCTCTTGTTTTCAATGTACAGATTTTTAACCTCTTTGGTTAGATTTATTCCTAGGTATTTTATGGTTTTTGGTGCAATTGTAAATGGGATCGATTCCTTGATTTCTCTTTCTGTTGCTTCATTGTTGGGTGTATAGGAATGCAACCGATTTCTGCGCGTTCATTTTATATCCTGCAACTTTGCTGAATTCATGAATCAGTTCTAGCAGTTTTGGTGGAATCTTTAGGGTTTTCCATATAGAATATCATGCCATCTGCAAAGAGTGAAAGTGTGACCTCCTCCCAGCCGATTTTGAAGCCTTTATTCCTTTGTGTTGTCTGATTGCAGAGGCTAAGACTTCCAATACTTTGTTGAATAACGGTGGCGAGAGTGGACATCCCTGTCTTGTTCCTGACCTCAGGGGGAAAGCTCTCAGTTTTTCCCCATGGAGGATGATATTAGCGTTGGGTCATTCATATATGGCTTTTATGATCTTGAGTTATCCTCCTTTTATCCCTACTTTCTTGAGGGTTTTTATCAAGAAAGGATGCTGTATTTTGTCAAATGATTTCTCTGCATCTATTGAGAGGATCATGTGTTTCTTGTCCTTTCTTTTATTGATGTGACGAATCATGTTAAATGTTTTGTGGATATTGAACCAGCCCTGCATCCCAGGTAAATCCCATTTGGTCGTGGTGAATAATTTTTTTAATGTATTGTTGGATCCGGTTGGCTAGTATCTTGTTGAAGCTTTTTGCATCCATGTTTATCAGGGAAATTGGTCTATAGTTCTCCTTTTTAGTAGGGTTTCTGTCTGGTTTTGGAATCAAGGTGATGTTGGCTTTATAGAAAAAGTTTGGAAGTTTTCCTTCCATTTCCACTTTTTGGAGGAGTTTCAAGAGAATAGGTGTTAACTCCTCCTTCAGTGTTTGGTAGAATTCCCCTGGAAAGCCATCTGGCTGTGGACTCTTGTTTTTTTGGCAGATTTTTGATTACTAATTTGATTTCCTTACTGGTTATGAATCCGTTCAAATTTTCTCTTTCATCCTGTTTCAGTTTTGGTAGTGTATATGTTTCTGGGGATTTATCCATTTCTTCCAGATAGACCATTTTATTGGCATATAGTTACTCATAACATTCTCTTATTATTGTTTGTATTTCTCCTGTTGTGGTTGTGATCTCTCCTCTTTCATTCTTGATTTTATTTATTTGGGTCCTTTCCTTTTTCTTTTTGATCAAACTAGCTAGTGGTTTATCAATTTTGTTAATTCTTTCAGAGAACCCGCTTTGGTTTCATTGATCTGTTCTACTGTTTTTTGTTTTTTGTTTTTTTGGTTTCAGTAGCATTGATTTCTGCTCTAATCTTTATTATTTCCTGTCTTCTGCTGGCTTTGGGTTTTATTTGCTGTTCTTTTTCAAGGTCTTTAAGGTGTAAGGTTAGGTTGCGTAACTGAGACCTTTCTTCTTTGGGAAGGTCTGGATTGTTAATACTTCCCTCTTGTCACCGCCTTTGCTGCATCCCAGAGGTGTTGGGCTGTGGTGTTATTTTCATTGGCTTCCATGTACTTTTTAATTTCCTCTTTAACTTCTTGGTTAGCCTATTAATTCTTTAGTAGGATGGTCTTTAGTCTCCAAGTATTTGTTACCTTTCCAAATTTTTTCTTGTGGTTGATTATGAGTTTCATAGTGTTGTGGTCTGAAAATATGCACGGTATGATCTCAATCTTTTTGTACTTACTTAGGGCTGATTTGTGTCCCAGTATGTGGTCTATTCTGGAGAACATTCCATGTGTACTGGAGAATAATGTATATTCTGCTGCTTTAGGATGAAATATTTTGAATATAACTGTTAAGTCCATCCGGTCCACTGTGTCATTCAAAGCCATTGTTGCCTTACTGATTTTCTGTTTAGATGATCTATCCATTGTTGTAAGTGGGGTGTTGAAGTCCCCTACTATTATGGTATTATTATCAATGAATTTCTTTGTTTGTGATTAATTGATTTATATATTTGGGTGCTCTCACATTTGGAGCATAAATGTTTACCATTGTTAGGTCTTCTTGCCCTTAATTATGATACCATGCCCTTCTTCACTCTTGTTACAGTCTTTATCTTAAAGTCTAGATCGTCTGATAGAAGTATGGCTACTCCAGCTTTCATTTGGCGATCATTAGCATGATAGATGGTTTTCCATCCCCTTACTTTCAATCTGAAGTTGTCTTTAGGTCTAAAGTGTATCTCTTGTACACAGCGTATACATGGATCTTGTTTTCTCATCCATTGTGGTACCCTATGTCTTTTGATTGGAGCATTTAGTCCATTGCTGTTTGGGGTGAGTACTGAAAGATAGGAATTTATTGCCATTATATTTCTTGTGGAGTTGGAATTTCTGGTGGTGTTCTCTGGTTCTTTCTAGTCTTTGTTGCTTTTGGTCTTTTTTTTTTTTTTTTCTTTTCTCCCCTCAGAGAGTCCCCCTTAAAATTTCTTGCAGGACTGTTTTATTGGTCATGAACTTCTTTGGTTTTTGTTTGTGTGGGAAACTTTTTATCTCTCCTTCTATTTGGAATGACAAGCTTGCTGGATAAAGAATTCCTGACTGCATATTTTTCTCATTCAGCACGTTGAATATATCCTGCCACTCCTTTCTGGCCTGACAAGTTTCTGTGGATAGGTCTGCTGCAAACCTGATCTGTCTTTCCTCGTAGGTTAAGGACTTTTTCCTCCCTTTCTGCTTTCATGATTCTTTCTTTGCCTGAGTTTTTGTGAATTTGACTATGATATGCCTTATTGATGGTCAATTTTTGTTGAATCTAATGGGAGTCTTCTGTGCTTCCTGGATTTTGATGTCTCTGTCTTTCCCCAGGTTAGGAAAGTTTTCCACTATGATTTGCTCATGTAACCCTTCTACCCCCTCTTTTCTGCCTTCATCTTCTGGGACCCCTAATGATTCTGATGTTGTTCCTTTTTAGAGTCACTGATTTCTCTAAGTCCTAAATTGTGCTCTTTTGCCTTAGTCTCCCTCTTTTTTTCTGTTTCATTATTCTCTGTAAGTTTGTCCTCTGTGTTGCTGATTCTCTGTTCTGCCTCATCCTTCCTTGCCGACGTGGCATCTATTTGAGATTGCAGCTCAGTTCTAGCATTTTTTTGTTTCATCCTGACTAGCTTTTACTTCTTTTGTCTCCGCAGAAAGGGATTCTAATCTGTTTTCAACCCCAGCTAGTATTCTTATTATCATGATTCTAAATTCTGGGTCAGACATCTTTCTTGTATCTGTGTTGGCTAATTCTCTGGCTGTCTTTTCTTCCTGCTCTTTCTTTTTGGGTGAATTCCTTCGTTTAATCATTTTGAAGGAAGAAAAGGAATTAATAAGGTTAAAAAAATTAAAATAAAAAATTAAACACACAAAAACACACACACATACAAATCAAATAAATGGTGCTAGAACCTAGGTGTGTTTGGTCTGGGTGTTGAAAGGAGCTTGATTAGAGAAAAAAAATGGAAGAAGAAAAAAAAAGGAAAACTTTTGAAAATTTGAAAAAATGAATACAATGAAATAGAATGAATGATGGAAGTAAACAATTTGAAAAATTTACAGAAAAGTAAATATAGTAGAAAAGAATTAAAAATATTTTTAATAAAAATTGAAAATAAAAATAAATTTTTTCTCTTTCTGTATTCAAGAAAAATAAAAGAAACAAAAAAGAAAAAAAGGCAAATTGAATAGATGGACCAGCAAACAGACTGAAATACAATTGAAATTTATGATTTTCCTCTGGAAGTCAAACTATGAAGCACTTTATAGTCTGTAAACTAATCAGGTGGAGGGACTTGTGGTGTTCCTGAAGATCGAGGTTGGCCCAGGCCAAGATTGAGGGGGCTTAGTGTAATGGCTCCGTTCTCCACTAGATGGTGCTGCTTAGCTTACTGGGGTGGATTGTTGTGGCACTTGTTGGTTTGTGTGTGCATGCACGGGAGGAGTGAAAATGGTTTCACCCAGCTGCCCAGTCTCTAGTATCGGACCTCTGTTTTCCCTGATCAGCAAGCATGCACCTGTCCTTTGTCTCTGGCTTCCATCCACTCCCCGGTTTTACACAGTCCATGACCAAGCTGTCAGGTTGCCAGGCGGCACCTCACTCCTGAGTTTTATCTCAGATGTGGCTGTGTTTCCTGACCCCTCACTTCTGAGGGACTGCGGCTTTGACCTATTCTGACCCTCTGCGGGAGGGTCTCACTGAGCGCTGGCCAGGTGCCTGCATACCCAGGAATGTTTGTGGGACCGTGCTTCTGCTGATGCCCAGAGATTGGGGTTGGGTGCCAGCCTGCCCCAGAAAAAGTTCACGTGATCATGTAGCAGCAGAGTTTCAGGGGTTATAGAAAATCACAGCACACATCTGGCACCAGGTTTCACCCTTAACGACCTTGTTCCAGCACCAGTGAATGTGGTTGATCTCTGGGGTCTCCTGGGAACTTTGCCTGTGGGTTGGCCATACAGCCTCCTCCAAACATCCTTCCAGCAGGAGGATGCCTCTCCCCGTGTGACCTGAGGACCCCCCCAGACTTCACTCTGTTCCTGGGGATTTGCCCTTCCCACTAGACCACCACCAGGTATCAAGCTGCGGAGTTTCAGAGTCTTAATGGAATCAAAACTGTCTCCTTTCTCCTTTTTCCCATTTTAGTTCAGACCCTGCAGGTGTTTCCACTTTGTCTCCAGCTGCTTTTGGGGGGTGGGTGCTTTTCCCATACTGTCTTCCCATCTCTGCCCTCTGTTCGCAAGCAAAAACAGCTCTCTGCCCTCTGTGGCTTCTCTGTCCCCCAGTTCACCTCTCTGCACTGTGTACCTTCTAAGTTCTGTGGTTCAGGTTGTGCAGATTGTTGTGTTAATCCTCAAATCAGTTTTCTAGGCATGCAGGATTGTTTAGTGTTGATCTGGCTGTATTTCATGGATGCAAGACGCAAAAAAACCTTCAATGCTTAGGGTTTATTTTAGATTTCTGTCTACTGTATTGAGCTAACTTGCACTTTTAAATTTTTATATACTTTTAAATGGTGGCCTAAAGAAATCAACAAAAGAAATATGATACTGCATAGGATAACTTGTAACATAAGACCGTTAGCAATGTCAGTAAAATTAAAGTGGTAGCGTTGTGTATCAGTCAGGATTTAGTCAGAGAAGTAGGACCATAGGAAGATGAACGTATGTACACGTACATACAGATGTATGTATGCATGCAGGGATTTGACCTTATGCAATTGTGGGAGATGATTATGTTGTCTCTGCAAGGATATTATTTGCATGTTTGATGCTGGCGCTTGTGGTCCAAGGGCAGCTGAGAAGAGAAGATGGTTGTAAGGTGGGGAAGAAGAACAAGCCTATGAGGATAGAGAGAAAGCATCCTTGGAGTGATTTTAAAGCTCGTAGTTAGAAATTACACTGCAGTGTGCAATTCTGAATTGCACATTATAGTAGTTACTTACAAAAACAAATAGTTGGAAATCAGATTTATTTAAACAGCTCACCTATCTTGCAGTCTCAGAATACCTATTAAATGGGTAACTAAGTTTGGAAGAATAATAGACATTTTCTTCTTCACTGGGGAAACTGACAAAGTTAAGAATTAAAAAGAAATTTTAATTCTGCCTAAAACTTGTTATGTAAAATTGGAATATATGTCAAAAATAAATAAACATGAAAAAATAAATAAAATTGGAACATATTTTAAATATATATTTTCTTACATAAGAGCTTTATAAAACTATAGGACAAACCACTGTTTTATTTACTTGTAATTCAAAACGAAAAAAAGAGTTTATTTTGAATATTCAAATGTTTTTTTCATTTTTATGCAAAATATTTTGTCTTAGTAAGCCTCTTACAAGTGGTTTGGTTCCAAGCTATGTCTGTCCTTTTACCAGTTTTGATGTGGCTTCCTCTCTGATTAATTGTGGAAAATCTATTCTGCCAGTCTTCAGGTCATTTTCAGAGTTAGTTGAATATATGTAGCTTTTATCATAACATGTTTGTGAGATGAGGTGAGCTCAGGATCCTCTTACTCTGCCATGTTCCCTGAACTCTCCAAAGGTCTGATCTGAAAGGGACAGGTTTGGGGCACCTGGGTGGTTCATTTGGTTGAGTGCCCCATACTTGACTTCGGCTCAGGTCATGATCTCGCGGTTTGTGAGATTGAGCCTTGAATCAGGCTCTGCGCTGATAGCATGCAGCCTGCTTGGGGTTCTCTCTAACCCTTTCTCTGCCCCTCCTTCATTTATGTGCATGCATGCATGTCTCTCTTTCTCAAAATAAATAAACTTTAAAAAAATCTGGAAAGGGACAGGTTTTACTAGGTCCAGGGGAGTAGAAAATGGGGAATGTTTCAGAGGAAAAGGGAATTTCAGTGAGAGAGTTAAAATGAGGAAGCAGAGGTTATAGTGGAGCTAGAGACAGTATGGAAGGGAAAGAGGATGTTGGTGCAGGGGCCAGGGGGCCGGGTAAAGGCTTGACACAAGATGGGTGTTGGACGCTTGGAGACAAGACAGGAGAAAGAGGTCTCAGAAGCTTTTTTATTTTCTTTCAGTTGTTTGTTCACTTACATTAATTTGGACATGTTATTTTGTAAAGAGGTGAGATTACAGTGTTGGGAATGTTTGGAAGCCTCTATGTACCAATTAAAATAGCCATCCCCTGTGTGTTTAATTTCCGAGGCATGACTTTCTAATTTCATTCTCAGAAAAATGTATTTAGAGAGGTTGATAGTTCCCCATAATAGCCATTGGAGTTCTAAATTATTTTTGGTTAAATTGGTCCATTTTGTTAAAAATGTTCATGTGGAGGGAACATAAATTTCAAACACAGAACTATCCAGGGTTCCAGAAGGAGGACTCTCCTGAGGGAATTTAGAGGATTGGCATTTTATGATCTTAGCTTAAAACCTAGAAAATAAATGAGTAGTACCAAAAGCATTTTGCCGTCACAAAACCCAAAAACAGATCCTGAATAAAGTTGGAGAGTTCTGTCAAAGGGAGGAAGTTTGAATCCAAGAGAAGATTTAACCAAACCAAATGGAAAGACAGCTCATGGAAGGTGAGAGTGTGAAAGAGATCAAGTGGGTACATGATGCTACTTCCTTAAGGGTTTAATCTGCTTTCAATCCTATTTCTGACACCATGTAATATCAACCTTGAAAATAAAATTACCAGTTACTTTACTTACCAGCACAATGAATTTATTTGAGATTAGCAGAGAAATTGCAATTCAGGACATGCCAGCTACAGTGAACAATAGACAAATCTGGAGAACAAAGGAGAGGGGATTCCTCCTGTAGAGGAAAGAAGGAAGTTGGGAGGAGCTGTTTTGGAACAAAAGTCCATTGGAGGAGAGTGAGAGTTCAGGGTTGTGGTGACTTCACATTCTCAGAGTTACTGTGGTTCTCATTGGTTGATTGTTGCTGGGCCACAAGAAAATCTTTGTTACTACTCTTTGGCGGGGTAAGGTAAGCTGCCTTAGATAAGTAAGGAATGCTGCAATAAGCTCTTTGTGTGTGAGAGCTTCCCCTTCAGGATTTCTTGACTCCATTTTGAGTGAGGGGTTTTTTTTGTTTGTTTATTTTCACACTGTGTTCTTTTGAAATTGAGTCTGAGGTGAGATTCAGATGGAATTGCCCCATATGAATATGTGATAACAGATTATAATAATAATGAAAATACATTATAAAGATAGATGACATTTGTTTAATCTGTTTTGGAATATCTCTATAATACCTCTGACATCTGGGCCAGCTGAAGGATAATAGCTTATGGCCAGAAGGAGCTGGGGAATAGAAGTAGGGTGACCAAATAATTTATTGTCCAAACTAGGACACTTGGAAGTGAAAAAAGGTGCAGTTAATAATTTTAGTGAGGTAACAGGGACTGTGTTTGGGCTGGCTAGGACATATGGTCATCTTAGAAGTAGTATAGAAGAGTTTTAAAATGGATATACAGTAAGTTTAATATGTTTTTGTTGATTGATTAAAATGATTTTATAGCAATCTTGATTGAAAAATTTTGTTTGTGTTACTCTGTAGTTAGGCACTGTTTTATCTTTATGTATGGTGTTTTTCATTCATTCCTGCACGAGGATTTTATATGGTGCTCTGGTTCCTTTGGTGCTGGTCTCTAATTTTTATTTTTTATTTTTATTTTCAGAAATTTTCATTAAGATTTTTTATTCAAGTATAATTGTGCTATACTGGTTTCAGGTGAATAATACAGTGCAACAATTCCATGCATTTCTCAGTGCCCATCATGAGATAATTGTGCTCTTAATCCTCTTTATTTCACTCATTGCCCTACTCACTTCATCCTTGTCAACCACCCACCTCACCTCTGTCCATTATCTGTTTGTTCTCTGTATTTATGAGTCAGGTTTTTTCGTTTGTCTCTCTTTCTGTCTCTTTTTGTCTCTCTGTTTTTGTTTGTTTGTTTTTTGGCTTGCTCATTTGTTTCTTAAATTCCACACATGAATGTAATCATACTCTATTGGTCTTTTTTTTTTAATGTTTATTTTTGAGAGAAAGAGAGAGTGCCCACACGCACTCGCAAGCAGGGGAGTGGCAGAGGGAGGGGGAGACAGAATCTGAAGCAGGCTCCAGGCTCTGAGCTGTCAGCACAGAGCCAGACGTGGGCCTCAAATCCAAGAACTGTGAGATCATGACCTGAGCCGAAGTCGGATGCCTAACTGACTGAACCACCCAGGTGCCCCCAAATCATGCTCTATTGGTCTTACACTGTCTGACTTATTGCACTTATTAGCCTTATACGTTCTAGGTCCATCCATACTGTTGCAAATGGCAAGATCTCATTTTTTATGACTAATATTCTAGTGTGTGTGTGTGTGTGTGTGTGTGTGTGTGTGTGCACCTTATTGTCTTCAATCATCTATAGATGGTTTCTTGGGTTGCTTCCATATCTTGGCTATTGTAAGTAATGCTGCAGTAAATATAGGGATGCATATATCTTTTCAAATCAGTGTTTTTAGTTTCTTTGGGTAAATACCAGTAGTGAAATGAGTGGATCATATGGTATTTCTATTTTTAATTTTTTGAGGATGTAGCATACTGTTTTGCCCAATAGCTGCATCAACTTGAATTTCCACCAGCAGGGTGTGAGGGTTCCTTTTCTCCATATCCTTCCCGACAGTTGTTATTCCTTGTCTTTTTGATTCTAGCCATTCTGACAGGTTTAAGCTGATACCTCATTGTGCATTTTTAATTTGCATTTTCTTGATGATTTGTGATGTTGATCATCTTTTCATGTGTCTGTTGCCCATCTCTGTCTTTTTTGAGAAAAAAAATACCTATTCAGATCCTCTGCCCTTTTTAAAATACATTTATTTACATTTTTGGTGTTGTGTAAATTCTTTATGTATTTTGGATATTAACCCCTTATCCAATATATCATTTGCAAATATGTTTTCCCATTCATTAGGTTGCCCTTTTTTGATATTATTTGTTGTTTCCTTTGCTATGCAAAACCTTTTTTATTTTAATGTAGTTCTAAGAGTTTAATTTTGCTTTTGTTTCCCTTGACTTAGGAGACATATCTAGAAAAATGTTTATATGGCTGATATCAGAGGAATTAATGCCTGTGTTTTCTATAAGTTTTATGGTTTCTGGTTTCACATTTAGGTCTTTAAGTTTATTTTTGTGTATGGTATAAGAAAGTGGTCCAGTTTTGGGGTGTGTGGGTGGCTCAGTCATTTAAGTGTCTAACTCTTGATTTTGGCCTGGGTCATGGTCTCATGGTTGGTGAATTTGAGCCCCATGTCAGGCTCTGTGCTGATAGGACAGAGCCTGCTTGGGATTCTCTCTCTCTCTCTCTCTCTCTCTCTCTCTCTCCCTCTCCCTCTCTCTCTCTGTCTCTCTCTTTGTCTCCGTCTCTGCCCCTTCCCTGCTTGTGCTTACATGTTCTCTCAAAAATAATTAACATTAAAAAAAAAAGTGGTCCAGTTTCATTCTTTTGTATGTAGGTGTTCAATTTTTCCTGCACTCTTTGTTGAAGAGACTATCTTTTCCCCCATTTTGTATTTTTGCCTTTTTTGTCATACTTTAATTGATCATGTAAGAGTGGTTTATTTGTGGGCTGTTTTGTTCCATTGATCTTTGCATCAGTTTTTGTTTTGATTACTGTTTTGATTACTATAGCTTTGTAGTATGTCTTGAGACCTGAGATTGTAATACCACCAGCTTTGTTCTTTCTCAAGATAGCTCTGGCTATTTGGGATCTTTTGTAATTCCATACAAATTTTAGGATTATTTATTCTAGTTCTGTTTAAAATGTTGGTAAGGATTGCATTCAGTCTGTAGATTGCTTTGGGTAGGTAGTATGAACATTTTAATAATAATGGTTTTTCCAAACCATCAACATGGAATGTCTTTCTCTTTATGTCATTTTAAATCTCTGTTATCATTGTTTTATAGTTTTGAATTAGAAGTCTTTCATGTTCTGGATTAAGTTTATTCCTAGGTATTTTATTCTTTTTGGTTCAGTTGTAAGTGGGGTTCATAATTACTTTTCCTGCTCTTATTAGTGTAAAGAAATGCAATGTTTCTGTATGTTAATTTTGTATCCTGTGACATTACTGAATTCATTTATCAGTTTTAGTAGTTTTTTTGTGGAATCTTTAGGGTTTTCTATTTATAGGATCCTGTCGGATTTGCCAGACGTGACACTTTTTCTTCTTCCTTTCTAATTTGGATGCCTTTTATTTCTTTTTCTTGTTTGATTGTTGCAGCTAGAACCACAAATACCATGTTGAATAGAAATGGTGAGAGTAGACATTCTTGTCATTTTCCTGATCTTACAGAGAAACTGCTGTTTTTTACCATTGAGTATGAAGCTAGCTGAGTATGAGTATAATGGGTTTTTCATATCTGGCCTTTATTATGTTGAGATTTAGTTCCCTCGAAACCTAGTTTGTTGAGAGTTTTTATCATCAGTAGATATTGTATTTTGTCAAATGCTTTTTCTGCGTCTATTGAGGTGACCATGTGTTTTTCATCTTCCCTTTTGTTAATGTGATGTATCACATTGATTGATTTGGGAATGTTGAAGCACTCTTGCATCTGTGGAATGAACCCCACTTGATTATGGTGAATGATTATTTTAATGTGTTACTGGATTTGGTTTGCTAACATTTTGTTGAGAATTTTTGCATCTGTCTTCTTCAGAGGTTGGTTTGTAGTGTCTTTGTCTGGTTTTGGTATCAAAGTAATGCTGGCACCATAGAATCAATTTGGAAGTTCGTCTTCTATTTTGAAATAATTTGAGAAGAGTAGGTATTAACTCTTTAAATGTTTGGTAAAATCCACCTGTGAAGCCATCCAGTCCTGGACTTTTGTTTGTTGGGATTTTTTTTTTTTTTTGATTATTGATTCAATTTCACACAACATTTTATACCTTAACACTCCATTTACAACAGTGGATAGATCATTCAAGAGAAAATCAACAAGGAAACAGTGGCTTTGAATGGCTTCTTAGAGCAAATGGACTTAACAGATATATTCAGAACATTCCATCCCCAAAACAGTACAAATTCTTTTCAATTTTTTTTAATGTTTATTTATTTCCGAGACAAGACAGAGCATGAGTGGGGAGGGGCAGAGAGAGAGGGAGACACAGAATCAGAAGCAGGCTCCAGGCTCTGAGCTGTCAGCACAGAGCCCGACGCGGGGCTCGAACTCGCAAACCGTGAGATCATGACTTGAGCCGAAGTCGGTCGCTCAACCGACTGAGCCACCCAGGCGCCCCTACAAATTCTTTTCAAGTGCCTATGGAACATTCTCCAGAACAGATCACTTGGTAGGCCACAAAACAAGTCTCAAATAAATTAAAAACATTGAAATCACATCATGCAGTTCTTTTGACCACAGTGCTATGAAACTAGAAATCAAGCACAAGAAAGAATCTGGAAAGAACACAAATACTTCAAGTTTTAATAACATGCTATTAGACAATGAATGGGTTGACCATGAAATCAAAGAGCAAATCAAACATACATGGAGTCAAATGAAAATTAAATCCTAACAGTCTAAAATATTTGAGATGTGGGAAAAGCTGTTCTAAGAGGGAATTTTATAGTAATATCACCCTACCTCAAAAAACAAAAAATCTTCAACATCTTCATCTCATAACCTGAGGAGCTACAAAAAGAAGAGCAGACAAAGCCCACAGGTAGTAGAAGAAAGGAAATAATAAAAAATAGAGTGAAATAAATGAAATATTCTAAAAAAGCAGTAGGAAATATCCATGAAACCAGGAGCTGCTTCTTTGAAGAGATCAACCAAATTGATATTCCTTTATACAAGCTCATCAATAAAAGAGAGGGGACTCTAATAAATAAAATCAGAAATAACAACTGACACCATAGGCATACAAAGATTTATGAAGGAATGTTATCAGAAATTATATTCCAAAAATTGGACAGTCTAGAAGAAATGGATAAATGCCTATATGGCCTTCCAAAATTAAATCAGGAAGAAATACAAAATTTGAACAGACCAGTTACTAACAATGAAATTGAATCCGTAATCAGAAAACTCCCAACATATAATATTTCTCTAATTTTTAAACTCTGCTTTTAAAATTATATCATTTCTTTTCATCACTTTCATTTAAAATATAAGCTTTTTGCATACATATATATGTTAATAATGGATTTTGGTTTATATATTGGTTTATATGGTGTGTATATATATATACATGTGTATACATGTGTGTGTATATATATATATATATATATATATATATATATATATATATATAATGTTGGTATTTCAAAAGAGCTCATAGACTTAAAAAGGGTACCCAGGTTATTGTTACTCATTATTTATAACTTGTCCATAACACTGTAAGTTCTTTGTAACCTTTTCTGTGTAGTGAAGCTGATTTTGCACATCCTATATCTTGACTGTAATTTATTTCATTTATTTCATAAACCACTATTGCACATATTTTTATTTTGGAGTGTTTAAACAGTATTTTGTGCACAGACACATATACATATGAGTGATGAACCACTTCTGTTGAATGTTAACTGATCTTTCTCATGACACTTGTTGGAAATTGGTTAAAAGATCGTATTCGTTGATTTGAGATATGTCAGAAGTATATAGCATATGAAAGTACATAAACTCAAATACAGACTTAAGTTTGTACCCCGTCCTTTGTTAATCTAAGGAAAACTTAACATTTTCTTAAAAAAAATTTTTTTTAATGTTTGTTTACTTTTGAGAGAGAGAGAGAGAGAGAGAGTGCGAGCATGAGTGGGAGAGGGCAGAGAGAGAGGGAGACAGAATCTGAAGCAGGTTCCAGGCTCTGAGCTGTCAGCACAGAGCCCGAAGCAGGACTTGAGCTCACGAACTGTGAGACCATGACCCGAGCTGAAGTTGGAAGCCTAACTGACTGAACCACCCAGGCACCCAAACATAACATTTTCATGAGCAGGAATACTAGTTTTGTGCTTGGAAGAAGAAATTTGGAAATTATTTAAAAAAACATGTCAGTATTGGGACGCCTGGGGTGGCTCAGTCAGTTAAGCGTCTGACTTTGGGTCAGGTCATGATCTCACGGTTTGTGGGTTCAAATCCCGCATCGGGCCCTGTGCTGACAGCTCAGAGCCTGGAGCCTGCTTCAGATTCTGTGTTTCCCTCTCTCTCTGCCCCTCCCTTGCTTGCACTCTGTCTCTCTTTCTCAAAAATAAACATAAAAAATATAAAAATAAGCATGTAATTGTTCAGATTTAGTTAAAACAGCCACTAATATTTATGTTTCATTGGCATGTTTCACTGTGGTGTATAATGACAGTAGCTAGCATTTATTAAATGCCTGCAATGTGCCATGCTCTGAGCATTTTATATGTGTTATTTCTTTTAAGCACAGCTTAATGTGATTTTATTGTGTAGACGAGGTTCAGTTAATTGAACTAATTTGCTCCAAATCATGCAGCTAACAATTGTGCCAGTATTCAAATACACAGTTGACTTCTAAGTTGTACGGTGTAACTAATGACTAGTTTCCTGTGTTTCTCATACTGAGGACAGAAGAGTAAATGCATACCTAGGGGGATCTGGAGGTGTAGCAAGATGCTGCCTGATTGTTCAAAATGTCCATGTGGTATTAGACTTTATATTAAAACATTCTGGAATTTTTCCTTCTATTCCATTATCGGTTAGGTTTTTCCTTTAATTTTTAAAATGTAATTGCCTATTGCCTATTTTTTTGTACTTTCAGTTGTTGAAAATAACTATTGCTTCAGGATGGTATACCATGATTCTTGGCATAATATCAAGTCATCCTAAGAGTGCCTAGGATTATTCTGTTTGTGAAACGAGATAGTGACAGGTATAATGCCTTCCGATAGAATCTTTATTCAGAATTCTTACTAGCTTCAGCCCTACAGAGCTTGTGTATGGCAAGCAGTTAAACAGCTCATAGACAGTGTGGTGGAACCTGCAAAGTTGGCTTGCCATACTTCCATAGAATTTGCTGGTAAGGAGGCAGGGAGCCCAAATGGATTTAGGTAGTTTCATTACTCTGGACACAGAAGGCATTATGACCTTCAGGTTCTAATGGGCTCTCCTGTCTCCACCCAGGTGAGTGATAGAGGGGAGGGCCCTGGTAGATGCTGTGCGCTCAGTGAGGCTGTGTCATGGCCGAGGACCATGAGTTTAGGAAACTGTTTTAAAGGAGGCCTGGCTAACCTGTTCAGTCTTTGCCCTGCAGAAGATAAATCTTTATTACTCTGGTCAGGAAACAGATGTGTCCTTGACCCAGAAGGAAACCTGTCTCTAGCTTCTGAGGCTTGTTTTGCAAACATTACTGCAAAGATATTCTGGAAGAAAAGCTATCCTAGGGCATGCAGATATTGGAGATTTGTTTCCCAAGCACACGCCATCTTGTAACTTCCCTGGCAATTCCAAATATAAGGAGAAAACATAAGGGGGAGAATGATCGGCCAGTCCTTTTCTTGGGTGATTTTAACGATTTCCATTGTCATTTTTGGGTGGTATTTTGCTCATGGCAGTTTTTCCAGTCTTTTTCTAATTCTTCTTCCTGAATCCATTATCTGGGTTAGGTGCACTTAGTAAGGGAAATTCAGCATTATTCCATTAAAGGAACCTCACTGGCATTGAAATGTTAACCTAGTTCATGGTCACCTGTTACTTTTTTATGCACTCTCTCCCTCTGTCCCTCCCTCTCCTGCTTTCTGTACACTCCAACCCTACCATTAAGAGCTATAGATGTTTAACCTGCTGCAGTCCTCATTGTGGCTCCCCAAAGCATACATTTATGATTTTAAATATAAATATGAGGATGGGAAAATTGCACAGGTTATAAAAACGTCAAAAGCATTATTTTTTAAGCACTCAATTTCTTCTATGTTTTATTGTCATCCTGCTCTTATTTCTTCCTCTGTGTGGTTAGACTTCATCAGATTGTCTTTCTTGCTCAGGCTCTTTCTTAAAACCAGAGCTTCTTTTCTGCTTTTAGCAGTTAGGTTATGGTGGGCCCCGACAGTAGATGTGGTTTAGTAAAGCATTCAGCTGCCTCTCAGCCTGATGAGAGTAATTTATTTACCGATAATTCTGGTAGCTCTGCCTCACAAAGCCTACTTCAGAGTTCTTACTCACAGGTGTTTCCCTAAGAGTTAGACTAGCACCTTCTCATTCTTCTTCAGAATTTGGGAGGACTTATACGCTGGCTTAGTTCGGGCAGCTGTGACAGAATGCAATAGATTGGGTGGACCTCAAACAACAGAAATTTATTTTTCGCTATTCTGGAGTCTGGAAGTTCCACTAGGGTGCCAGTATCATTAGGTTCTGATGAGAGCTCTCTACTGGGTTGGAGACAGCTAACTTATTGTAGCCTCACATGGTGGAGAGAGGGCAAGAGAGCTCTCTGGGGTCCCTTTTATAAGGCACTAATCCAGTTCATGAGGGCTCCACCCTCAATACCTAATTACCTCCCAGAAGTCCTTCTTCTTTTTTTTTTTTTTTTTTCAACGTTTATTTATTTTTGGGACAGAGAGAGACAGAGCATGAACGGGGGAGGGGCAGAGAGAGAGGGAGACACAGAATCGGAAACAGGCTCCAGGCTCTGAGCCATCAGCCCAGAGCCCAACGCGGGGCTCGAACTCACGGACCGTGAGATCGTGACCTGGCTGAAGTCGGACGCTTAAACAACTGTGCCACCCAGGCGCCCCAAGAAGTCCTTCTTCTTAACACCATCGCATTGGGGGTTAGGATTTCAACATGTGAATTTGGGGGAGGACACAAGTATTCAGTCCGTTGCAACCACCTTAGAGAAATAGATCACGCAAACATTATTGTAAAGCTAGACGTTAACATTTTGTGTCCAAATGGATTTTTATCTAGGTGTGATTGACTTGGAAAACGTTAGAGGGATCAGCCAATTAGGAGCTATTACGTATGCCAAATCTCATACTTCCAGCTGTAGGAATGTCTCCTGCTGTGGAGCTAACTTATCCCAGGGTTAGCAGAGACATACCTAGTTTATGCTTCCTTTTATTGTGCTTCAAAGACACTGCATTTCTTTTTCTTTCTTTCTTTCTTTTTTTGTTAAACAAATTGAAGCTTTATGGCAACTCTGCATCCAGACACCATTTTTTTTCCTTAGTAGTGTTTACTCACTTGTCTCTGTTCCATTTCAGTAATTCTTGAATATTTCAAAGTTTTTCATTATTATATTTGTTACAGTGATCTGTGATCAGCGATTGTAATTCACTGAAAGCCCAGATTATGGTTAGCATTTTTAGCAATAAAATATTTTTAAACAAAGGCATCTATAATATGTTTTAAACATGATGCTATTACATGCTTAACAGACTACAGTATAGTGTAAACATGACTTTTGTATGCAGTGGGAAACCAAAAAATTGATTTGACTTGCTTTATGGTGATACTAGCTTTATTGTGGTAGTCTGAAACTGAACCCACAATGTATCTAAGGAATGCCTTACATATTTTAAAGTTATCTTGAAGGAGAAAAGATAGTTTAACTTTTGGGATTTTTTTTGTTTATTTCTACATAATAATTTTTATTTACATTTTTCTTGCATTTATTGTTTAGAAATGTTCTATAAGCTTATTCATTAAAAGCAGTAAGTGGTTCTTTAAAAATATATACATTGTCATTTGAAATGCACAATGTATTCGGGTGAATAATTATTGCATTGTATTATTTTGCATGCATATATATGTATGTAGTGTGTATATAATAGTTTTTGCATATATATTAACATTGCATGCATATTATATTTGTATATAAACCTATATTCTGTGTTAGGAAATAACAGGAATTTTGTAAAGTTCATTTTCTTTGTGTTTGATTTTTTTTTTAAGTTTGTTTATTTATTTAGAGAGAGAGAGAGGGAGGGAGGGAGAGAGAGTGAGTCTGTGCCATGGGGGAGGGGCAGAGAGAGAATCCCAAGCAGGCTCCGTGCCTGACTCAGGGCTCAATCTCCCGAACTGTGAGAACATGACCTGAGCCAAAATCAAGAGTCGGATGCTTTGCTGACTGAGTCACCCCGGCACTGCCTGTGTTTGATCCTTAACACTGTTTTAAAAAGGACAAAAACTACCTTGTGAAGTAACCAGTAGAGTATAAAAAAAGCTACTGAACTGGAATAATTTGATTTTATTTTGCATTGATTATTCAGAATTGGTTTTCAACTGCAATGGAATCTTTTCATGGCAGCTAATTAGGTTAAATATCTAGTATATGTACATATCTTGGTAAGAAGATAGTATATTTTATTTCAAAAATTCTTTTGTGATATACTTCCTTGAAAAATACATAATTCTTATTTTTGGTGGAAATGATATGTTTTTTAGACTTTTTGAAGTTTTATTTAAATTCTAGTCAGTCAGCATGCAGTGCAGTATTGGTTTCAGGAGTAGAGTTCAGTGATTCATCACTTACATACATGTGTATGTAAATGCACATGTGCTTCCTAAAAGCACTTTTATCCCAAGATTAAAACAAATTTTAAATACAGAAAAGGGTTATAAAAGTCAGTGAGAAATGTGTGATTTATATATTAAAATATGTATTAGTTAGAGGTGGGTATAGTAGCGACTGAATAAGATTACCAATTTCAGATTTTGAGATTGATCTCAGCTTTTTTTTTTTTGTTTTGTTTTCCTGTTGAAATTTAAAAACTATTATTTTACTGTGGTTCTTTATTTGAACCCATATAGTGCAAAGATTCCCATTTTAATTTTTCTAAGTAAAAGTTTTCTATTAAAGCAACAAATCAGTTTTGAATGATGTGTGCAGAACTCTTCTTAGCTGTGAGACTAAACTATAAGTTCATGAGTTGATGGACCAGCTTCCTTTTGCTAGGCAATTAGGATTCTGCTGTTTTTTCTATTGGATGTGAAAATAGAGTAAAATATGTTGTTTCTCTTGAAAAATGAAACTTGAACCAGTTTTTATAAAACCTCTTTTATTGTTGTTCCAATAGTTTCCTTTATTGTTACTTGTGTGTCCAAGTGGGTTTATACATTCATTTGTAATGAAGGGCATTTGACTACTTTGATTATACACAATTCCATATTAAGTTTCTAAAAATTCATGTTAACATTTTAAATGGCAATTAAATACTGAAAGATTAAAGAGAACAAAAGTGAAAGATACTGTAAATAGGGGCTACTGGGTGGCTCAGTCGGTTGGTTAAGTGTCTGACTCAGGTTAATTGTTTCGGCTCAGGTCATGGTCTGACAGTTTTGTGAGTTCGAGCCTCACGTGGGGCTCTGTGCTGGTAGTACGAAGCTTCTTGGGATTCTCTCTCCCTCTCTCTCTGCCCCTGTCCCACTTGTACTGTCTCTGTACT
Organism: Leopardus geoffroyi; assembly: GCF_018350155.1. Taxonomy (NCBI): domain Eukaryota; kingdom Metazoa; phylum Chordata; class Mammalia; order Carnivora; family Felidae; genus Leopardus; species Leopardus geoffroyi. The sequence continues at coordinate 22,689,358 of NC_059327.1, read as the reverse complement.
GTACTCTCAAAGTAAATAAATAAACTATAAATGTATGTATGTGTGTGTGTGTATATACATAAAATAAAGATACTGTAAATAACTTGAAAGATAGATATAGGTTATAGGTGACCGTATAATTGACACGAGAATTGGAATACATTAGGGAATGAAAGGGGATGCTCATAATAATTATCCTGTGGTAATAGGAATAATTTATGATTGCTCATGTATATCTGATACAAGTACCCTGAATGACGTTATTTCTTAAGGACAACATAAGTAGTATATTTTGGGATAGATATTTTTAAAATGTACATTTGCTATTTTGCACAGTGCATCCTAGAGTTAATCAAAATAATTTGATTTTATTATGTTAGGACAGTTCAGCTTAGATTTGTTTGAGATAGAAAACAGTTCAGCTTAGATATGTTTGAGATAGATTTGTTTGAGATATTTTTCATTTGGTCATGCTTTGTCGTTTGTCTATTATTTATTTATTTATTTATTTATTTTTTTATGTGTGTTTATTCTTTTTTGAGAGAGACACAAGCGCGAGCAGGGGAGGGGCAGAGAGAGAGGGAGACACAGAATCTGAAGCAGGCTCCAGGCTCTGAGCTGTCAGCACAGAGCCCGACGTGGGGCTCGAACCCACAAGCTGTGAGATCATGACCTGAGCTAAAGTCGGATGCCCAACCAACTGAGCCACCCAGGCACCTTGTCTCTTTATTTTTAGTCTTTATTTGATGAATTATCGTCATCCTTTAATTTTTCCAACATGTTTTTTTAGTTGTTTGAACATATTTAAATAGCTACATTAAAGTCTTTAAGTCCAATATCTGGACCCACTCAGACAATTTTTCTCTTCCTTTTTTTTTTTTTTTTCCTGTGCAAGGTTTGTGCTTTTGTGTTTCTCCACATGTCTTTTTGTTGTTTCTGTATGTGTTTTTTTTTGTTGAAAAGTGAATATCTTAATCAAATATATTTTAGCAACTCCAGATTCTGACACCTGCCTTTTCACCCAATTTACTCTTGTGCTTTTTACTTTTTTAATTGTTTAGTGGCTTGCCTGGAGTAATTCTGTGGAGTCTTATTTCCCTTGTAGTGTTCAGCTTTGGATTTTAATGCTCCGTTTTTTGCCTCCTTATTTCTGTTTTTAACCTGGCTAAAAATTGCCGATGATTGGTTAGATTTTTTTTTTTTTTGTGATTAAGAGCCCAGACCCAGTAAGCCTTACACCCTTGCAATGTATCTGTGTGTGGTTTGAGGCATGTTTTCAAAATTCAGGGAGTTTTTATGTTTGCCTGGCATTTAACCAGGGATTAGCAGCTGGCAAGTACTTTTTCTAGTTGTTCTGAGTGTAGAGTATAGTGTGTACTTGCAGCTTTCCAGACCACTGGGCGGGGCGGGGGGGCGGGGTTGTTGAATGCGGTCACAGTAGGGTCCTTTTTGGCAGTATCTTTCCTGAATCCCTTTGTTAAATTTATGACTAGTGTACTGTTTTTCTTGCTACTTCTGGTCTCTAATTTTTTCTCTATCTGCTTGCTAGGATAAGCTCTATTGTTTAATATAAGACCTCAGGCAGTGCTATGGCACTGCCAGTTCTCATGTCTTCCTTTCCTGACAGAGCCTCTTTTTTATTGTCTTGGAACTGGGGATCAGGGGGATCGTGGCCCGTTTCTCCCTGAGAAGTAGCTCAGCTCTATGAGTAGGAGTTCAAAGGGGATTCCCATCCTGGTCTTCTCAGCGTGCCCTTGCTACTGTGGAACCTCTACCTTATGCCCTACAGGCAGGGGTTGGCAAGGAAAGAGAGCCCTCTCCTTTTCCTTCTCAGACTCATCTGCCCAGAATAGAACTTCTGCAGCTCATAACTGGGATCAAGAGTAGGAGCAATTTCTGGCTCAAATGCCACACACTTGGTGTTCTTACCAAGATGCTGTAGGTTATCTTGAATAAATGCTTGTCAATTCTTTACATGGCCTTAGGTCAGTTTCCAGAGTTAAAATGCCTGATTTTATGTTTTAATAATCACTTTTGATAATTTTCACCAGTTTCGTTTTGTTTTTCTGAGGTAGAGGGTCTGCCAAACTTCTGTAACAGCTGTTCCAGAAATCCTGATTCTAGAAAGCATCTAACAGATACTTTATGCATCTGAGTGACATTGAAATTAACACATGGGAGGGTAAATGACTTAATGCCAGAAACTAGTTTGTGATGAATCTGACCTTGTTTTTTTTTTTTTTTTATTTTTTTGTTCTGATTTTAGGTTCTACTCATTCCGTAATTACCATAGCTTCTAAACTATTATTAACATAATATCAAAATTCATCTTTGCGATACGGTGGTGCAGGCTGAAACCAGACTGGATAGGATGTGATTCGTAGAGCTGTGAACTCTCTGTCTTCACTGAACCCCAGGGCTGATCTGAAGGTCTAGATTCATGTGCCCTCTTCTCTCACTATTCCCTGTGTGTCCTTAGCTCCAGGGTGACGTTTCTCCTAGATATGGAAGGTTATTTCTTGTGTTAAGAACATATGTATATGGTAGCTATACTGCCCCACTAAAACAGCCCAAGTGAAATTGGTACTACCTATTAAAATTATTTTGGCTATTTCTAATAAATGACATAACAATATTTTTTTTAATGGGATAATAATACCCATAATCTCTACTCTCTTAAATTTACTCCTTTTTGCATATTTTTTTATTAGAGTATAATTGACCTAATGTGTATTAGTTCCACATGTACAACATAATGATTCCACAAATTTATACGTTACGTAGTGCTCATTTCAAGTGCTGCTACCATCTGTCACCATACAATGCTGTCATAAGCTATTACAATACCATTGACTGTATTTGTTATGCTGGGCTTTTGATTCCCTTGACTTACTCATTCTGTAACTGGAAGCCTCTGTCTCTCACTGCACTTAACCCATCTTGCCCATCTCCTAGCCCCCCACCCCTCTGACAACAATCTGTGTGTTCTTTGTATGCCAAGTGAAATAAGTCAAGACTGAGAAGACTAAATACCATATGATTTCACTCGTGTGGAATCTAAAAGCACCACCAACAAATTTTTTTTGAGTTAAATCATATACAGTCGACATGTTGAAGCTAAAGTGTTTACCTGCTGATGAAACTAAATGTAATAATATTTGAAAGGTAATCAAGATTATTCTGTTTTCTTAGGATTGAGTTGGCTATTTGTGGTTTCTGTTGTTCTGTATGAGTTACAGTATTGTTTTTTCTGTTTCTATTTAAAAATGCCATTGGAATTTTTTTACTTAAAAACATTTTTTTAAATGTTTATTTTTGAGAGAGAGCGAGTGAGAGAGAGTGTGCGAGTGAGCGGGGAGGGACAGAAGGAGAGGGAAACACAGAATCTGATCTGAAGCAGGTTCCAGGCTCTGAGCTGTCAGGCTAGAGCCCCATGCGGGGCTCAAACCCAGGAGCCACGAGATCATGACCTGAGCCAAAGTTGGATGCTTAATTGACTGAGCCACCCAGGCACCCCTTTATAAAATTTTTTAATGTTTATTTTTGAGAGCAAGCATGCCTGGGTCAGAGGCAGAGATAAAGGGGGACAGAGGAAGCCGGCTTTGCCCTGATAGCAGCAAGCCCAGTGCTGGGCTCCAACTCACGAACTGTGAGATCATGACCTGTGCCGAAGTCGATGCTCAACTGAGTCACCCAGGTGCCCCCACTGGAATTTTGATAGAGGTTGCTTTGAATCTATAGATCACTTTGGGTAGTATGGACATTTTAACAGTGTTAGGTCTACCAGTCCATGTGAACAAGATGTCTTTCCATTTATTTGTGTGTGCTATCTTCAATTTCTTTCATCAGTGTTTAGTAGTTTTCACTGTACAAGTCTTTTACCTCCTTAGTTTATTCCTAAGTATTTTGCTCTTTTTTGGTGTTACTATAAATGATACTGTTTTCTAATTTTCTTTTTTAGATAGTTTATTGTTAGTGTATAGAAATGCACAGTATTGATGAGAATGCAAAATGGTGTAGATACTATGGAAACTGTATGGAGGTTCCTCAAAAAATTAAGACTATAACTACCACATGATCCAGCAATTCAAGATCTGGGTATTTATCCAAAAGAATTGAAATCAGAATCTTGAAGAGGTATCTGCACTCCCATGTTCATTGGAGCACTGTTCACAATAGCTAAGATGTAGAAAAAACTTAAATACTCAATGACAAATGTATGGATAAAGAAAATATGGTATATACATTCATTCAGCCTTGAAAAAGAGGGAATATGTGACAACATGAATCAGCCTTGAAAATGTTATAGTAAGTTAAATACTAGTCACCAAAAGAGAAATATTCCACTCATGATGAGGCATCTAAAATAGTCAAATTCCATAGAGTCCAAGAATAAAGTGGTCATTGCCAGCTTCCTGGGAGAGGGAGAAGATGGGGAGTACTAATTAACAGGCATAACATTTCAGATAAGCAGCATGAATGGATTCTAGAGATCTGCTACACAATATTGTACCCGTAGTCAACAAGAATGTATTATATACACTTAAATTAAAATTTTTTTTGTTTACTGTTTATTTATTTTTGAAGGAAAGAGAGAGCGTGAGCAGGAGAGGGTCAGAGAGAGATGGAGACACATAATCTGAAGCAGGCTCCAGGCTCTGAGCTGTCAGCACAGAGCCTGATGCAGGGCTCGAACTTACGAACTGTGAGATCGTGACCTGAGCTGAAGTCGGTTGCTTAACTGACTGAGCCACCCAGGTGCCCCATACATTTAAATTTTTAAGTGGATAGATCTCATGTAGTGTTCTTACCGTGATAAAATAATTTTAAAGGTTATCCCTCTCCCCAAAAGATGATTCTAAACACCAACTGGAAATTATTGTGCATGAAGCAAAATCTGACAATGTTGTTGCATTAAGATACAACCTACACTGTATTTCCTTACATCTCTAAATGTGCCTTCTGACTTTGTAGTCAGGAAGGATTAAGTAATGCCAATTGAATAGATTTAACATCAGTGAACATTTCTGGTAGGAGGAGGAGCCATTGCTGATATGGTTTCCCTTTTGCTGTGACCTGCCTTATATTCCTTCCAAACCTAGGAAGTTAAAGAGGAAATTGATTTTTTGAAGATACTTTAGAATTTCTCTATAGCATCTCTTGATTCTCTTGATCTTGTGATCCTAATTTGAGTTACAATTGAAGATTAGGCATAGCGCCCTGAAGTTTTTGGTAGATTTTTAAGCTTCATTGTTTAGGAACTTGACATTTAAGAAGGTGAAAATGTTTTTAAAAATCCAGTAAAAAAAATGAGCACTGAGTAATGCATAAATTGTTGAATCACTATATTGTACAACTGAATCTAATATAACACTGTATGTTAACTATATTGGAGTTAAAAAAAAAATCCAGTAGTGAATAGGGTAACTATTCTTCCATGTGATTATACACACACATTTCAGATAAAGTTCTTTACCACTATGAAGATTATGAACAGTGGATCTGTTCTTTTTATTTGTCAAACACTTAAGTAGACTGCCATGACAGACATTGTTTTTAGGCACTTTATTTATTTTTTTTTTAATTTTTTAATTTTTTTTTTAATTTTTATTTTTTTATTTTTATTTTTTCAACGTGTATTTATTTTTGGGACAGAGAGAGACAGAGCATGACCGGGGGAGGGGCAGAGAGAGAGGGAGACACAGAATCGGAAACAGGCTCCAGGCTCTGAGCCATCAGCCCAGAGCCTGACGCGGGGCTCGAACTCACGGACCGCGAGAGGTCGGACGCTTAACCGACTGCGCCACCCAGGTGCCCCTCGGCACTTTATAAATATAAATTGAGTGCTCTGATAATCTAATTGTAATCCATTAAACACTTAATATTTAATCATAATAATTATAAGACTTGGTAGCATTAGGAATTCTCTTCTAAGTTGTGTTCTTTTTTTGTTTAAGCATTTATAGTCACTTTGTAATAAAATGAAGAGCACCTAAAACTCTCTTTAGATTTGAAAGCTCTAGCCAATGCAGAGAAGATTGACAGAGATGGTAAAGAGTGAAAACCATGTTACATGGGTGAATATTGAAAATAATTTGGGAAGTTTAACTTAGAAAATGAAAGATAACTGCTCATTATTATTCCCTTTAAGTATTTAGAAACGTATGTTCTATGGTTAAGCCTTATTCTTCGTAGCTCCAGAGGGCAAAATTAGGTTCAGTGGCTGGATATAACATGGGTAAATATATACTCTTAATATAAGAAGGAGTTTTAAAGTATTATCACTGTTTTGGAATGAAATCTCCCTGCTGAGATAGCAAGCTAATTTTTATTAAAAGTATTGACCTTCAGGGGTGCCTGGGTGGCTCAGTTGGTTGAGTCCAACTCTTGATTTTTGGCTCAGGTCATGATTGCCTAGGGTCGTGGGATTGAGCCCTGTGTCAGGCTCCTTCGTAAGTGTGTAACCTGCTTGAGATTCTCTCTCCCTCTGCCTGTGTCCCCTGCTTTCACTCTCTGTCTAAGCAAAAAAACTATGGACCTTCTGTGATCAATTGTCAGGATACTATACATGTGTATTGTATGGGAGGTTTAATTAAATTACAACTACTCCAATGCTAATTATATTCTTTTGTGAAGGGAAGTGGTGCTGAATTATTTTTTACAAAAGGGATTTTTTTTTTTTTTGGTGTCTTTCTTGGAGAACTCTGAAAAAGACAAGAGTCATGAGCCTTTTATATAGTTTAAACCAAAAATATGTCTTATTTGAGAAGAGACTTCTCTTAAATGATTAGGATACATTTTTAGGAAGGAAAAATCAGGAATGGGAAGAAGAAAGGGGTAAATCACCTTAGTAAGCAGATGTGCTGAATCAAATCTCATGACAAGCGGTGTAAGTAGATTGCCCTTTCTACTAATGGGGTGGGAGTTTGCAAGAAAATGCTCTTAAAAACAGATACTTACATGAAATGTGATCAAATGCATTGATACACTGTAACATTTCTGTGGGAATTAAAAATATTTAGATGCTTAGTCAATGTTAAACGTTTAATTTTAACATATTCTCAATTGTGAACCTCATAAACATATTATCATTAATTTGAGTGGATAGAGGACAAATGTTTTGATATGCCAGTGAGTAGTTTTGTAGTTTTAAAATTATTAATCATTGGGATGAGCACTGGATGTTGTATGGAAACCAATTTGACAATAAGTTTCATATATTAAATAAAAAATAAATAAATAAAAAAAATAAACTAGAGAAGAAACCCTTTTAGAATAAAAAAAAAAAATAGTAAGATCAGATAATATCTCCATACCAGCATGACACCTAAGCTATATAGGAGTAAGGGAAAAAAAGAAAGAAGGAAAAAAAGAAAAAAGACTAAAGGAGTTACTTGTATTCCTAATAAAGAGTTCATAGAGTTCACTGGCCTAAAAAAAAAAAAAAAAAAAAAAAAAAATTATTAATCAGAACTAAAGACAAACTGATGAAGGAGGATAAGAGTTTTGTTTTGTTTTGTTTTGTTTTTGCATTATAAAAGTGGGAAAAGATTTCACTTACATGTCCTAATTGTCTTATAGTTCTTTTATGTTTTTTTTTAAAGTTTATTTGTTTTTGAGAGACAGCATGTGTGAGAATGAGCGAGGGAGGGGGCAGAAAGACAGGGAGAGAGAAAATTCCAAGCAGGTTCCACGCTGTCAGCACAGAGCCTGACGTGGGGCTCCATCCCATGAACTATGAGGTCATGAACTGAGCCGAAATCAAGGGTTGGATGCTTAACCGACTGAGCCACCCAGGTGCTTTGTCTTTTATGTATTTTGATTAAGTTATTGCTTGCTCATTAAATCTATACTAGCACTATTGAAGGTATTTACAGGTTTACGTAAATCTAAAGGTGAAGAAAGTATGTCCTATTCAGAGATTCTGTTTAGTGAGAGAGACCAATATAAATAGTAATAAGAACAACAATATGATAAGTGCTAGGTTCATTCACTTGATGATCTGATAAGAATAAGTCCATGGCTGTGCATGGTAAGAATTGAGAAAGCTTCAGAGTTAGGAAATTGACTGAATTTAGTTTTGACTAGTGAGGAGTTTGACATGCTGATAAAAGCATTTGTTTGAATCTGGACTGGGTTGGTGGTGGTGGTGGTGGTAGTGGTGGTGATGGTGAAGGGAGGGGAATGGAGAATCTCAGCTGGTGAGAACAGCACTCACAAAGGTACAACAATCTGAGAGTATGAGTTCAGGGAATTCCAAATAGTGAGTTTTGCATTTGCATAAGGGATTTTGCTTTTGCGTTTGGGACTAATGTAAGGTGAGGATGGATAGACATAATGGAAGCCAACTCTTGAAGGGTGTAAAATGCACTACAAAGTGTTTGAAATTTACATTGTAGGAGATGTGAAGATGTTGAAGGATAATACACAGATGTGTGAGGCGCTACATCTATCTGCATTTAGAAAGATAACTCAATAGTATAGAATAGATTTTGGGTTGGAGGTATTTTTTAAATATGACATTCTTAGAATAAAGACCAATCAGAGCTATAAAAGTACTAGTTTTGGAGAGATAATGAAAGGCTACTGATCCTATGGTGAAAGGAATGGAGAGAAAGGGGATAGAGCGAAATATTTTAGGAGATGGAATGGCTGCTAGGGAATAGGAATAGAAGAGACTGGGGACTGGAGAATGGATTTTATGTTTCTGGCTTAGGCAGCTGATTATTCCCTGGCATTAATAGTACAAGTGTGGGAGCTATATTTGGGTACACATGATTTCAACTTTAGACACATGGCATTTGAAGTCCTTAGAAATTTCATTTAAGGTTCAGGAGAGAGGTATAGACTTGGAATCCGTAATTGGTGTTATAAATGTGTAAGTTGATAAAGCCATGAATGTAGATGAGCTCACCCAGGGAATTCATATAGGATGAGGAGACTAGATGGCCAGGAGCAAAACAGAATTCTGGGAGGAAAACAAAAACAAAAAACAGTGAAGAAGGCTGTAAAAATTAGGATGGAGTGAGGAAACTAGGGGACATTGGTGTGTCAGAAACTAGGAAAAACATTTTAAGGAGGAAGTGACTAATGGTGCCAAATACTGTGTTTAGTAAGGTAAAGCCAGAAAAATACCCACCAGATTTGCTAGGTCATTTTTAGTTTGTCAAGAACACTTTAAGTACGGAAGATTCGATGTTCTGGGTTAAGAAGTGAACTCAAGGTAGAAACAATTGGACAGATGACTTTTTAAAGAGCAGGAGGTGGGGAAGAACACAGTTAATTCAAAGTAAATAGGAGTTCAAATGACAAGCATTTTGTTTTTTAGAGCTGGTCTAAAGTCGAAGACTTTGTTTTTTAGAGCTGGTCGAAGTAAATAAGAGTTCAAATGACAAGCGTTTTGTTTTCTAGAGCTGGTCTATAGGACAAACATCAGTAGAAGCCTGTAATCTACCATGAAGATCTGAAGGTGGGTTAGTAGAAGGGTAAATGATTAATCAAGGTCCTAGAATGATTTGATTTCTGGAACACAAGTAAAGGGGCTACCTCTGACCCTGTGGGACACATACCTCTCTGAATCTAGGGTAATTAATGTGGATGTAAATAATTTAGGGAAGAGAAGTTGAAGAGGTTTATGTAACATGGCTTCAGTTTTTGCCATGAAATAGGAGGTAAGTCACCGTAGCAAATATTATAGATTGTCCAGGGCCAAACACCTCTATTGCTGTGAGCCAGGGCTGACATGGAGAGGTAGCTGGGGAGCAGAGTCCATAGATAATTTGCTTGGTAACCAGCATCAATGAAATGTAGTGGTTCTTAGTCTTTGGGCCAGCAGCTTCACCATTACCAGGAGCTTGTTAGAATGAAAATTCTTGGGCCATACTGACCTTTTGACTTTAAATCTCTTAATTTGAAAAACGAAGCCTCCCTAGTAATTCTGAAGCATGCTGAAGTTTGAGAACTACTGCTGTTTGGGGGATTGCGCTTTGAAAAACACTGCTTTTATTACTACCAAGTATTTCCTGACTCTCACAGCCCTTTTTTCTAACGTAGCAACTATTTTTCATCTTGTGCTGAAACAATTATTTAATAGAAACTTTGTGATAAACTATGTTCGGATTTTATTACTTATGTACTGGTTTACTGGTAAATATGGTATAAACTGAAGCTAATGGAAATGTTTATGGACTTTGTTCCTTACACTGTTCTGTCTATATCTGTCCTGATCTTGAGTTTATTTAAAAAAATACGCCTGTATCAGCTTGCCATAAACGTACTTTTCCCATTTATTGTATTGTCATAACATTTGATTTTATTACTATTTGTCTTTTATGTTAAAAGAAAAGGACCTGCCATTCATACTTAAATGATGCCTCCATGGTTTTTGGGTAGCCCTTATTAAACGTACATGCATCTTATTTCACTCTGCTCCCCAGAAACATAATAAAAGGAAGATGTGTCTCAAAGTAGGCTTTTAAGTTCTTGAGTAGAGTAAGGAAAGTTGTAGAGCGGTTTTGCTCATGGCCTTTAAAATAGAATTGATATTTATTTAGATAAGTGAGTCAAATTAACTGTATCGCCAAAGATGTTATAAATTGACAGTGTTTGTGGCATAATTATTTGTAAATGCTCTATGTTTATATCACTATTTAAAAAGTGTTCTAACTCCATTAAGTGTTTGAGTTTATTATAATTGACTTTATTATTTTCAAATCAACATAATTGCTAAGGTTTTGTCTCAGAAACAAAACTTTTTTCCCCCAGTAGCTAGTCTTAGGTTGCTAGTAATTTGACCATTGCTATTCAAAGTGTGCTTCATAGATTAGCAGCATCAGTTTAACTGCAACAGTTTGGACTCACACTAGAGATATTTTCAGAATCTACAATTTAAGTTGGTTATCCATATGCATATTAAAGTTTGAGAAGCATGCCTTTAGAAAATAGAATAGGGTAAGATTAGAATCTGAGTTGGTTTTGGTGAATTGATCAGTTAGAAACTGAAAATTAATAAAGGGCCAACCTCACTAAAATAGAGTTGCTAGGCCATCATGGGGAGCAACGGTTGGGGGGCGGGTCCTACCATTCAACTGTCAATTATAGGAAGAATTGTTAATAACAGACTCCAGCAGTCCTGTCAATTACCTACCCCAATGAAAGAATCCTCAGCAGGAAAGAATCAATTATAGTCCTCAATAGGGAGGGAGCTACTTTGTATCATCTGTAAGAAATTGGCTACCCCTGCAACTCACTGAGTGAGAAATCATCATCAACCTGAACTCTTGCTTTTTTCCAATGGAGTTTCCTTCAAAACAACCTCTCTCAACTTCCTCCTCCTATTCCTCTCCTTTGCCTATGATTTTGCCTTAGCTTGCTTGTCCCGAGTTGCACTTTTCTGCTATTTCCAAATCCACTGTTGCTGGTAAAATATTTTGGTAGTTTTATTGTTAAGGGTAACAAAACATAAGGGTGAAGGTTAGGAAAGAAAAGTGTAGCGTGGAGCAGAGTTAATTTAACATAAGGTCATTAGTGGGTAATTAAAAATTAAATTTTAAATTAACATTAAATTTACTGAGATAGAAAATAAGCCCGCTGCCACATTGGGATTCATAAGTGTAGTGTGCTGGACCACTAAGCTCATGTTCTTACATCCTGTATTTATTAGGTCGTATTAAAATTCTATGTATAATTCCAGGCTTTGCAGCTTTAGATGACTTGGACATTATGTGTAAATTTGAATTGAAAGTTTCGAAACTGATAATGAAATTGGAAAGGAACAGTAAAAAAAAAAAATTAAAACACCTTTATAAATGCTTAAAAAGAGATGAAAAAATGCAGGTTTGAGTATTTTCTTCTTGGTGGCTCACTTACTACTACCGTCATCATCTTACAAGTAAACAGTCTTAGGTAATGTAAGCAATATAGTCAGTGTCCCACCTTGGATTCATGATGGAGATAAGACATGATTTGAATTCTTCTGACTTTTATAAAAGTTGGGAAAAAAAATTATTTCCATGTATGAGCACAAGAGTATAAAAATCTCATTATTTCAAACAAGGATAGATGAGGAAAGAACTTAAAAACTTAAGTTTTATTTAAGGTAAACTTGTTCGTGTTGGTTGGATAAATTTCACTTCATAATGTATCTCTAATTTCTGGTAACTACTTAAGTTTTGAATTAGATTCAACTCCCGTTATATGTTTTGGATGTTAACTCTATCGGAATGGCATTTCCAAATATCTTCTCCCATTTAGTAGGTTGCCTTCTTTGTTCTTTTGATGGCTGCTTTTGCTGTGCCAAAGCTTTTTGTGTTGGTATAGTTTTGATTGTTTATTTTTGCTTTTGTATTCCTTGCCTTAGGAGACCTATCTAGAAAAATGTTTCTATGGCTTAAGTGGGGAAGGTTATTGCTTGTGTTTTCTTCTAGGTGTTTTATGGTTTCAGTTCTCACATTAAGGTCTTAAGTCCATTTTGTGTTTATTTTTGTATGTGTAAGAAAGTGGTCTGGTTTCATTCTTTTGCATATAGCTGTCCAGTTTCCCAGCTTTTTTATTTTTTTATTTTTTTAAACTTGTTTTATTTTTCATTTTTTAAAAATTTACATCCAAATTAGTTAGCATATAGTGCAACAATGATTTCAGGAGTAGATTCCTTAGTGCCCCTTACCCATTTAGCCCATCCCCCCTACCACAACCTCTCCAGCCACCCTCTTTGTTCTCCATATTTGAGTCTCTTCCGTTTGGTCTCCCTCCCTGTTTTTATATTATTTTTGTTTCCCTTCCTTTATGTTCATCTGTTTTGTCTCTTAAAGTCCTCAGATGAGTGAAGTCATATGATTGTTGTCTTTCTCTGACTAATTGTACCTAGCATAATACCCTCCACTTCCACTTACGGTGAAAGATTTACACCATCTGAAGAGAAACCAGAGTATCCTCAGCACCATTTCTTGAAGAGAATTTCTTTTCCCAGTTGTATGTTTTTGTCTCCTTTGTTGTACATTAATTGGCCATGTATGTGTGGGTTTATTTGTGGGCTCTCTCTTCTGTTACATTGATCTGTGTGTCTGTTTTTCTGCCAGTATCATTCTGTTTTTTGATTGTTACAGAATTGTAATATATCTTGAAATCTGGGATTGTGGTGTATCTCCAGCCTTGTTCTTTTTTGTCAAAATTGCTTTGGCTATTTGGGGTCTTTTGTGGTTCCATATAAATTTTAGGATTATTTGTTCTAGTTCTATGAAAAATGGTTTTTTGGTATTTTCTTTGGGATTGTTTTGAATCTGTAGATTGCTTTGGGCAGTGTAGACATTTTAATGATACTCTTTCAGTCTGTGAGTGTTGTATATCTTTTCATTTGTGTCATCTTCTGTTTGTTTCATCAGTGTTTTATAATTTTCAGTACACGTCTTTCATCAGTGTTTTATAGTTTTCAGAGTACGTATCTTTCACCTTCTTGGTTAAGTATATTCTTAGGAATTTAATCTTTTTGGTCTAAGTGTAAGTGGGATTGTTCTCTTAATTTCTCTTTCTACTACTTTATTATTAGTGTGTAGACATGTAACACATTTCTTTATATTTTGTATCCTGTGACTTTACTGAATTCATTGATCAGTTTTTTTGGTGGAGTCTTTAGGATTTTCTATATATAGTGTCCTTTCATCTGCACGTGGTGACAGTTTTACTTCTTTTCCAATTTGGATGCCTTTTATTTCCTGTCTGATCATAAAAGTAGTGAGTATGGACATTCTTGTTTTGTTCCTGATCTTAGGGGAAAAGCGTTCAGTTTTGCGTCAGAGTATGATGTTAGCAATAGTTTTTCATATATGGCCTTTATAATGTTGAAATGTAGTTCCCTCTCAACTGACCTATGTTGAGAGTTTTTATCATGAATGGATGTTGTATTTTGATAAATGCTTTTTCTGCGTCTATTGAGATGATGATGATCATGCGGTTTTCATCCTTTTTCTTGTTAATGTGATGTATCACATTGATTGATCTATGGATATTGAACCACCCTTGCATCCCGGAAGTGAACCCCACTTGATCATGATGAATGATTTTTTTTTTAATGTATTGTTGGATTTGGTTTGCTGATATTTTGTTGAGGGTTTTTGCATCTGTCTTCATCAGAGATATTGGTTTGCAGTGTCTTTGTCTGGTTTTGGTATCAAGGAATTGCTGGCTTGTAAAATAATTAAAAGCTTTCCTTCTATATTTTGGAATAGTTTGAAAAGAGTAAGTATTAACTTTTTTAAAACATATTTGATAGAATTTACCAGTGAAGCCATCTGATCATGGGCTTTTGTTTGTTGGGAGTTAATTACTGATTCAATTTCATTGCTGGTAATCATTCTGTTCAAATTTTCTACTTCTTCTTGATTCAGTTTAGGAATATCATATGTTTCTGAGTTTATCTCTTTTTTTCTAAGGTTTCCAATTTGTCGGCATACACTTTTTATAGTATTCTCTTATAATTCTTTGTATATCTGTGATGTTGTTATTTCTCTTTCTGATTTTGAGACCTCTCCCTTTTTTTCTTTTTTTTTTTCAACGTTTATTTATTTTTTTTGGGACAGAGAGAGACAGAGCATGAACGGGGGAGGGGCAGAGAGAGAGGGAGACACAGAATCGGAAACAGGCCCCAGGCTCTGAGCCACCAGCCCAGAGCCCGACGCGGGGCTCGAACTCACGGACCGCGAGATCGTGACCTGGCTGAAGTCGGACGCTTAACCGACTGCGCCACCCAGGCGCCCCTCTCCCTTTTTTTCTTAGAGTCTGGCTAAAGGTTTATCAGTCTTACTTATTGAAAGACCATATCCTCATTGCATTGATCTCTTGTTTTATTTATTTAGTTTTTTTAGTCTTTATTTCATATATTTCTGGTTAAATATTTATTATTTACTTCCTTATACTGGCTTTGGGCTTTACTTGTTCTTTTTCTGGCTCCCTTAGGTTATGGTTAGGTTGTTTATTTGAGATTTTTCCTGTTTTTTGAGGTGGGCCTGTATTGCTATAAAGTTTGCTCTCAAAACTGCTTTTAGCTGCATCCCAAAGATTTGGACCATTGTGTGTTCATTTCGTTTCTGTCTGTATATTTTTAATTACCTCATTGATTTCTTGGTTGATCCATTCACTGTTTAGTAGTAGTCTTTGCAGATTTTTTCTTTTGGTTTCTAGTTTCATTTTGTTGGGGTCAGAAAAGATGCGTTATGTGATTTCATTACACTTGAATTTATTGAGACTGGTTTTGTCGTCTAATATGTGATCTCTTCTGGAGAGTGTTCCATGTGCACTTGAAAAGAATGTGTATTATGCTGTTTTGGATAGAATGTTCTGTATATATTTTTTAGGAACATCTCCTCTAATGGGCCATTCAGAGCCACTGTTTCCCTATTATTATCACTATTATTTTTGGCTGGATGTATCTATTGATTTAAGTGCAATGTTAAACTTTGCAATACGGTTTTATTGTATTATGTCAGTTTCTCCTTTTAAGTCTGTTAATAATTTGTTTTATGTTTTTAGGTGATTCCCTGTGGGTGTATAGATATTTATAATTATTATATCCTCTTACTGGATTTTTATGTTTATTATACATAGTGTCGTTATTTGTCTTTTGGTACAATTGTGTTTTAAAGTATTTTTTGTCTGATGTAACTATTGCTATCATAGCTTTCTTTTTGCTTTCATTTGCATGATAAATGTTTTTCCATCCCCTGACTTTCAGCATATGTGGTGAGGTCTGAAGTGAATGTCTTGTAGGTAGCATATAGATGAATCTTGTTTTTTTATCCATTCAGTCACTGTATATATTTTGAGTGGAGCATTTAGCCCATTTAGTATACTTACTATATACTTAATTAATAATACACCTAAGTAAATAGTTATAGGTATGTACTCATTGCCATCTTGTTGCTTATATTTCAGTTGTTTGTGGAGTTCTCTGTTTCTTCTTCTGCTCTCTTCTCTTTTGGTTTTATGGCTTTCTTTATTGTTATGCTGGGATTCCTTTCTGTTTGTGTGTGTGTGTGTGTGTGTGTGTGTGTGTGTGTGTGTTTATCTGTTACAGATTTTTGATTTGTGTTTACTCTTAGGTTCATATGTAACATCTTATGTGTATAGCAGTCTGTATTTAAAGGTGATGGGTGCTTAAATTTGAACTCATTCTAAAAGCACTGTATTTTAACCCCCCCTCCCCTTGCTTTATGTATATGATGTCATATTTTACTTGTTTCTATTTTGTGAATCCTTTGATTGAGTTTCATAGATATAATTGATTTTAATGCTTTTGTGTTTTTGCTTTAGAATTCCCTTCATTTATTTTTATTAAAAATATGTAATATATATTTTTTTATTTAAAAATATATTTTTATTAAAAAATATATATTAATGTTTATTTATTTATTTATTTATTTTTTTAATTTTTTTTTTTTTAACGTTTATTTATTTTTGGGACAGAGAGAGACAGAGCATGAACGGGGGAGGGGCAGAGAGAGAGGGAGACACAGAATCGGAAACAGGCTCCAGGCTCCGAGCCATCAGCCCAGAGCCTGACGCGGGGCTCGAACTCACGGACCGCGAGATCGTGACCTGGCTGAAGTCGGACGCTTAACCGACTGCGCCACCCAGGCGCCCCATTGAGAGATAGAGTGTGAGCAAGAGAGGGGAAGAGAGAAAGGGAGACACAGAATCTGAAGCAGGATCCAGGCTCTGAGCTGTCAGCACAGAGCCTGATGCAGGGCTCGAACCCACGAACTGTGAGATCATGACCGGAGCTAAAGTCGGACACTTAACTGCCTGAGCCACCCAGGTGCCCTTTAATGTGTCATGTAAGGCTGGTTTAATGGTGATAAACTCCTTTAACTTTTGTTTGTCTAGGATATGCTTTATCCTATCCTGAATGATAAACTTGCTGGGTAGAATATTCTTAGTTGCAGATGTTTCTTTTCTGCACTTTGAATATATCGTCCCACTCCCTCCTGGCCTGCAAAATTTCTGCTAAAGAATTGGCTATTAGCCTCATCAGGTTTCCTGTCCATGTAACTGTTTTTTTTTTTTTTTTTTCCTTTTAAAATTCTCTGTTTATCACTACTTCTTGCCATTTTAATTACTATGTGTCTTGGTGTGGTCCTTCTTGAGTTAATCTTGTTTGAGGCTCTTCGTGATTCCCACATCTGGATGTCTCTTTTCATTCTCAGGGAAGTTTCCAGCTATTATTTCTTCAGATATGTTTTCTGCTCTACCCCCTTCTTTTTCTGGGATCCCTATAATGTAAATGTTACTATGCTCGATGATGTCACTGAGTTCTCTTAACCTAGTCTCATTATTATTATTATTATTATTATTATTATTATTATTATTATTATTGCTCTTCAACTTTGTTGCTTTTCATTACCCTGTCTTCCAGGTCACTGATCAATTTTTCTGCAACCTCTAATATCCTATTGATTCCTTCTAGTGTATTTTTAAAAAAAATTTTTTTTAACGTTTATTTATTTTTGAGACAGAGATAGAGCATGAACGGGGGAGGGTCAGAGAGAGGGAGACACAGAATCTGAAACAGGCTCCAGGCTCTGAGCTGTCAGCACAGAGCCTGATGCGGGGCTCGAACTCACGGACCGTGAGATCATGACCTGAGCCGAAGTCGGCCGCTTAACCAACTGAGCCACCCAGGCGCCCCTGTTTTTTTTTTTTAACATTTATTTATTTCTGAGACAGAGACAGAGCATGAGTGGGGGAGGGTCAGAGGGGGGGGGAGGGGGACACAGAATCTGAAGCAGGCTCCAGGCTCTGAGCTGTCAGCACAGAGCCCGACACGGGGCTCGAACTCACGAACTGTGAGATTATGACCTGAGCCGAAGCCGGACTCTCAACTGACTGAGCCACCCAGGCGCCCCTCTTCTAGTGTATTTTTATTTTAATTAGTGAATTGTTCATCTCTGACTGGTTTCTTTTTTATATTTTGTATTTCTTTGCTGAGGGTCTCACTGAAATCCTCCACTCTTTTTTCAAGTCTAGTGAGTATCTTTATGGCCATTACTTTGAATTGTTTATCAGGCATAGTGCTTAACTTCATTTCATTTACCTCCTTTGCTGTAGTTTTGTGCTTTTCTTTCATTTGGGATGTATTTCTTTGGCTCCTCATCTTGTCTCTCTATGTTTGTTTCTATATATTAGGAAGGTCAGTGATGTCTCCTGATCTTGAAAGTAGCGGCTTTATGAGTAAGAGGTTGTGTGGTGCTCTGTGGCATAATGTTCCCTGGTCACTAGAACCAGGCGCTTCAGGGTGTTTCCTGTGCGGGCTGTGTGCCCCCTACTCTTGTGGCTGAGCCACATTTTTCTTCACTCCTGTGGGCCGTATTGGCCAGTTTGCCTGCCATAGATGCACAGGGCAGGATATGGTCCCTATGCTGTTGAGGGGCCTGAGACCATACCACCGTGGACTTGTCGTTGGGGGGTTGTCTGTTACAGATCCTTGTCCCTCCAGCTCATGTTCTGAGATTCCTTGTCATGCTTTTCTCTGCAGGCAATTACATATTATAATAGTAATATTTTTTGTGGCAGTGTAAATTATAGAATATTTGGAAAATACCTGGTATGATGATTTATTCAAGAACAGTTGAAAAGAAAATATATACCTACTTTTGATGCATGAAATTACCATACCTACTTGTTCTTTTGGGGAAGGTTGGACTAATGCTTAAGCTCCTTTCTACAGAGATGCTGACTTAATTATTCTGAGAGGGACCTTCATATTTTTGTGTTTTAAAATTTCTTAGGTAATTGCCATGTAAAGCTAGCTAAGGCTTTATTTTAGGGCTTCTGATTGGATTTCTGAATCTTTTGCCCTCAGGCTTTATCTCTCAACTTCTATCTTGATGACTTACAAAACTCAGTCTCTGGGTCAACAGGTACAGTGAAATGTTTACTGGGTGGACATTAGCTCCCAGGTTTTCTTTCTCCCCTGTATTCTGATTTTCTTTTCCTGTAACTGTGGAATGACTTACTTTACTTTCTTGACAACTTGGTCATGCATTAAAATTTAATTTTTGTTTTACAATTTTTAGATGTTTTGAATGTGAGGAATTTCTTTGAACACTAACTAGTCAGAGGCGACCTGCACGTAGAAGAAACAGGGTAAAGCATTTATAATTTGTTTCTGGGAGACTTGACATAATCGCCTAGGGGAAATGTACCTGGGAGGAGCATTGAGTTGTAGTGCATAGTGAGTGAGTGAGCGAAGGAGAGAATGGTCTTAGTGAGAGGCAGAGGGCAGAACAAGGTAGTGCCCAATGTAAGAAGAGAGAGAATTTTTATTTTGGGTTGCAACTGTAGATGGTGAGGAATATTAAGCAAGGAGGCGATATGATCTCGTATACGTTTTAAAATGATCATTCTCTGAATAACACAGAGAAAGATTTTGAGGAAAAAACGAGTGGACATGTTTGCGAATTCTTTTAGCAAGCAGCTGCAGTGTCCAGGTTAAGAACTGTTGATGTTTCGACTAGGCAGTTGAGAATGGAAATGGGAAGAAGAGAAGGAAAGATTGAATCCCCTGTACTGGTGATAAGAGATATGAGGTAGAAGGTAATTTGAAATATTTCCTAGATTTTTGATTTGAATAGCTGTAAACATTTAACTAAAGTCAGAAAAAGTAAAAGAGGAGTAGATTTTGCAAAGGTCAAAATTCATTTTGGATATGATCATTTTTCTGTGCTTTAACATACTCTAGCTTTTAAGGTGGGTAGTCTTATATTCTAATAGTAGCCAAAAGAGTATGGAGTATGATAGTATTAATAACTAGTGCTTATTGAGTCTCTGCTATGTGAATGCCACTGTCGTAAGTGCTTTGACATACTTTCACTCTTAAGCCTCACAGCGACATCACGGCGTTGGTACTACCATTAATCTTCAGAAACTGAGGATGCAAGATGAATTATTTCACCTGGGTCAGGTCACCCAGCCAGTAAGTGGTGTCGTTAGGATTCAAACTCCGACTTTGGCTCTAGGGCCCATGCATTGAATCATTAATGTGTGTAGTGCTTATGAATTTGGAGTTTGAGGAAGTGTCAGGTTTGGAGATCTGGACATTTTGAGGTTTCATTGGCCTGTAGATAATACCAACATAAACCATTCATTTTGTAATAATGTGCTTTTTTTTTTTTAATTTTTTTTTTTTAACGTTTATTTATTTTTGAGACAGAGAGAGACAAAGCATGAATGGGGGAGGGTCCGAGAGAGAGGGAGACACAGAATTGGAAACAGGCTCTAGGCTCCGAGCTGTCAGACCAGAGCCCGACGCGGGGCTCAAACTCACAGACCGTGAGATCATGACCTGGGCCGAAGTCGGCCGCTTAACCGACTGAGCCACCCAGGCGCCCCTGTAATAATGTGCTTTTAAGCAATGTTAAATGGTATAAAGTACATTTTCCCATGCCAGTAATATGGTCAGAGCACTGTTACACAGTGATATTTTTAATAGTTGTGTGTATATATTATCATCTACTTAGTTTCATTGTTTTTTTTTTTTTTTTTTTTTTTTTTTTAATTTTGTTTAAAATGAGAACTGTTGGAGTTAGGATTTGGCCCCTGTCATTCCGAAAGATTAGTTTAGTGATACAGTTACAATTCAAATGTCCAGATTTTTGTTCCCCATATCTCTGCTATCCATACCTTCTTAACTTCCTTTAGTCTTTTTTTTTTTTTCCCACCATTATATTGAAATTATTCTGGTACTTTTTGCTGATTTTCTCCTTTCTATATCCAGGATTCTTTTAATGCTTTTATTCTTCATTCCCTTTGCACCATAGGTTATCATTACTTAGGCCCAACTTTCTTTTTGTCTTCCTTGCCTTTTAATTACTGGTGTCTCTCTTACTTTCTTCTCCATCATTCAAAATGTTACCGATTGTGAAGAACTAGTGAAAACATTAACCTACTCTATTAAGTTGTCTCTAGTCATCATAACCAATGTTAAGCATCTTTTCATTATTCAGTATTCCTAAGTTTGGCGTGTACTAATAATACTAAGTTATAAGGCGTTTTATACATGTATGTCTTTTCTCCCCTTACTTGTGTGAATACTGAGGGCAGGAATTGTATCTAAGTTTCTTTTACTTTCAGAATTTGGCAAATGTTGTATCCGTTGAAGGCACTCACTGAAGAACTTTTGATTGTTGAATTTGCTTATGAAAATAAAATGATCATTGATTATATGTACATGTTTTTAACTATTTAAAAATATTTTTAATTTTTATTTTTGAGAGAGAGAGAGAGAGAGAGAGAGACAGAGTGTGAGTGGGGGAAGGGGAGAGAGAGAGAGGGAGACACAGAATCCGAAGCAGGCTCCAGACTCTTGAGCTGTCAGCACAGAGCCCACTGCCGGGCTTGAACTCACTAGCCATGAGATCATGACCTGAGCTGAAGTCAGACACTTAACCGATTGAGCCACCCAGGCGCCCCGGTGTTTTTTATTTTAAATTTATGTTCTGAATCCAGTTATTCTTATTTGAGAGAGCCCTTTTTAAATTCGAGAAAATCAAAGCATTTGTTTTATTTTCAGTCCTTTCATGCACCGTGGTAAGAGCCAACCGAGAATCAAATGTTGGTATCCAAGGTCACACTTTGGTCACACTTTGTGTGATAGGCTATTCCTGAATGGTGTGAGTATTAACATGTGCTTATTTGTGTTACTTTATTTACTTGAGGATCAGAATTGGTGTGTGTTTGATTCACATGTTAAAAATAAGTTTGAGGATAAATGGAAATAAACCTGAAATTTTTTTTAATAGTGAGATTCAGTTTAGAACCATAAAATTTCCTGATTTGGAATAGGTATAAAGATTTCAGGGTTTAATACAACATCTGTATATAAGTTAAACATATAATCTGGGGTGATGACATATAATGTGTCCGTACTTTATGTTACTGTGCTCTCTTCTTCCTGGCATTATATCATAACAGTTAAGATTTTCTTTCTAATACTGGTTTTGAGAAATTTGATTATGCTGGGCTTTGGTCCAATTTTCATCATGTTTCTTATATTTGGAATTTGTTGCATTTCTTCGATCTCTGGGTACATAATTTCACCAAATTTGGAAAAATTTCAGCTATTTTATTTCTTCAAATATATTTTTTCTTTTTCTGTCATTACACATTTATTGGACCCACTTAAAGTCCCACAGCTCATTGATTTTCACCACAAATTTTTATTTTTCTTTGTTTCATTTTAGATAGCTTTTCTTGGTATGTCTTTAAATTTACTAATCTTTTCTATTATATGCCTAATCTTCCGTTGATTCCAACCATTGTGTTTTTCATCTCAGGTATTGTAGTTTTCACTTCTGGAAGCTCAGTTTGGGTCTTCTTAAAAATATTTTCCACATCTAACATTTTATACATATTGAATGCAGTGAAGTGTACTTCTCTGCTAATTTTAATGTCTCTGTCAGCTCTGGGTCAGTTTTGATTAATTTTTCTTCTCATTACAGAATGTATTTTTCTGCTTTTTTGAATACCTGGTGACATATGATTGGATTCAAGAATTGAAAATTTTACCTTGTTGGAGGCTGGATATTTTTGTGTTTCTGTCAACGTCACTGAGTTTAATTCTGGCATGCATGCGCTTTTGATCCTTTTGGGCCTCGATTGTACGATTTATTAGGCAGTACCAAAGCAGCATTCAATGTAAGGATAATGTTTCTCCACTAATGAGGCAAGACCCTGTGAGTATGGCACCCAGTGCCTCGTGAATTAAGTTTACAGTCTGGCTGTCAAAACAGGCTCTATTCTGATCCCTTTGTGAGTGCCGGATACCGTTTTCATTATGCTTATGGGTGGAGTTTCTTCCTGGCCTCAGGTAAATTCCCTTACATGCTAGTTTTGATTATCACTCAGCTGAATACTTAAGGGGACCATCTGTAAACCTCTGGGTTTCTCTCTGTGCAACTATTTCCCCTCAGCTTCTCTGTCCTGTGATTCTAGCTCCTTTGGTTACCTTGACTTTGAGCTGCTTCTTAACTCAGGAAGTCAACTGAGCTCTACCTATATTCCTCATCTCTGCGCCTCAGCCTTGACTCCGTCTCAGGGCAGGAAGGCAGGACAGTCATGGGGTTCGCCTGGTTTGTTTCCTGTCTCTTCAGCATCACCGTCTTCTATTTCCTGATGTCCAGTGTCGTAAGAACTGTTTAATATATTTTATTTGCTTTTGTTTGTTTCAGGTAGGTGGGTAAATACAGTCCCTGTTGCTTACGCTGGCTAGAGATGGAAATGTTGTATTTGTTGTTGTTTTTTGAAAACATTAGGAGATCAGTGAGAGAAGTTTTTAGAGTTAGTCATTTTTAGGCCTAGTGTAGCCCAAGGTAGCACTCATTTTAGCTTTGTATTACTCTGTAGTTGTCTCAAAAATTCAGTAAGTCTTTCTTGGTATGTGTATGGAAATCGAAATAGACTTAAAAACAAACTTTTTAAACATACAAATTGTACTTCAGCTATCTTTGC
The DNA here is from genome assembly GCF_018350155.1 of Leopardus geoffroyi. Classification (NCBI taxonomy): domain Eukaryota; kingdom Metazoa; phylum Chordata; class Mammalia; order Carnivora; family Felidae; genus Leopardus; species Leopardus geoffroyi. Next base: position 22,665,883 of record NC_059327.1, on the reverse strand, counting down.
TGTAAGAATTAAAATGACAGTCTTAGTAAGTTAAAAGTATGCTACAGGGAGGTAGTGATTTTAGGGAATGACTGTAATCCAACCAACTGAATAATAAAGGTTCCAATGGTATATATTTAACATATTTTCCAGGTCTTTACAATTAAGGTTTTGTGTAAAATAGTAGACTTAGTTTGACAGTTTTCTAATCTCTCACCTGAAGTCATAGAACATTTATTTTCTCAGAATGTGTTTATAGGAGGTATTTAAAGATGTCAGTGTTCCTTCCCGTTTTATAGTCACATGTTCTTATTGGGAGCATATAATCTATCTGTAGTCATGAGATGAATGATCTGAAATGGATTGTTTTTAAATTCGATTTTATGTGCTGGCAGAAAAAAAAATACTTTTTTAGTGTTTTGGTAAAAATTATTTGGAAGTTCAGTTAGTATGCCTTATAATACTAGTGATTGTAGGCTGATTATGAGGTACACTGTTCATGAGTTGTAACCTTAATTTTTAAACAGTTATTATGCTAATATCCTCCTATCAATTATTGTTACATTTTCCCTATAAAATCCTAGACTTCATTGATTTCTGAAGAGGCTTCAAAGCCTCTTGGCTTTGAAGTGGGATATATGGTATGGGCATTGGGGGAATTTACATTACTTGAAATGAGTGGATATAGTTTTCTGGTTGGGCATGAGTGTAGTTGTATTATTCATAACTCTTTTTCTCCATTCCTTCAATATTTCTTTAAGTATCTTCTAACTATAGTCAAGTATCACTTCAACTAATAGAAGATATTTTTTTTAATTTAACCTAGTAAACTGGTCATCACATATTGTGATGGAAGGTGTGCAGTAGGTGACAGAGTTGACAGTGTGATTTAAAGCTTGGGCAGAGAGCAGCCGTTTAAAGTAACTAAGTGGTAGTGGAGGGCTAGGAGAAAATGAGTCCGTTGAATAAAAGTAAGATTTGTTGCCCGAGAATATCAACAAGATGTCAGAAATAAAACGAAAGGTGAAATATAGGGATGAAGTAGCACCTTGCTCAAGGTCAGAAATAGGATAGGTGTGAAGGAGGAGCTTAATTATAGAGACTCGTTGCAGATTTTGATGATGGTAATTTAAGTCTCTCTCAGTCCAACCCAGGAATTGTATATATTGATTGAAAAGGCCCGATAGCCCTATGAGCCTGGGAGATCTGAACCAAATTTCGTTCAGTTTATCTGAGTATAATCTGGGAAAGTATTTATTTGAAGAGAATTTTGTACTATTCTTGGGCCAGTTAGATGCTGGGTTCCTGAAATATTAGTTGCTAATTTCAATTTGTCAGTATGCTTGGTAATTTACTGAGTAAATTCATGTGTTTTTCTTCTTTCTTTTTTTTTTAAATTATTAATAACTGAGAATAAACTGAGGGTTGATGGGGGGTGGGTAGGAGGGAGGGGAAAGTGGGTGATGGGCATTGAGGAGGGCACCTGTTGGGGTGAGCATTCGGTGTTGTATGGAAACCGATTTGACAATAAATTTCATATAAAAAAATTAATTGTTCTCTTGAACTCAGTGTAAGTTTGAATTATTTAAAACTCTGCAAATCGTTTTTTTTAAATGATCAGGCCTATAAAATACTGACAACCTAACATCTAAAGTATTAGTTTCACAAACCTAGAACTTTGGGTATATAATAGCAAAATATGCCTTGAGATGAGACTGACACTAGTTAGAACAACCTTCATAAATGTGTTGTTGCAAAATGGTGACTAGATATCTGTCATTGGAATTAAGGACATCTATTGAAAGCATATGCCTAAATCTAAGCTTGTTGCCCTGTAACTATTCCACATTTTATCATTTTTCAGAAATAAGCATCACCGAATTTTAAAAAAAAATTTTTAAAATTTGTTTTTAGTTTTTAAGAGAGAGCACGAGTGCGGGAGAAGGGCAGGGGAGAGAGAGAGAATCTTAAGCAAGCTCCATGCTCAGCACAGAGCCCCATGTGGGGCTCGATCCCACAACCCAGGGATCATGACTTGAGGTGAAATCAAGAGTCGGACAGTCACACAACCCTGAGATCAGGACCTGAGCTGAAATCAAGAATCAGATGCTCAACCAGTTTTTGACAACCCAGGCGCCCTGGTATCACATAAATTTTTAAAGCAATTGGAATTATAATTTGTTAAGAAGGGGAAAACCCTTTAGTTGATACTGTGTGTTGTTTTTAGATTGTAGTATGTAGTAATGTGCACTGATTAGCATTTATATATGATACATATGTACACATACACTTATTCTGTGGGCCATCATTGATAGTTTTGAAGTGCTTTATACATAAGGATGTTTTTTCTAGGTTCACAATAAACGATTGCTGTAAGCATCTAGATATTTCCAAAGTTAAAAGAGTTTCTGGTTGAAGAAATCTGGTTCAAGGAGGTATTTGGAGAACATAGTATAAATTGAGATTTTTTTTTTTTATTATATGAAATTTATTGTCAAATTGGTTTCCATACAACACCCAGTGCTCATCCCAAAAGGTGCCCTCCTCAATACCCATCACCCACCCTCTCCTCCCTCCCACCCCCCATCAACCCTCAGTTTGTTCTCAGTTTTTAACAGTCTCTTATGCTTTGGCTCTCTCCCACTCTAACCTCTTTTTTTTTTTTTTTCTCTCTTTTTTTTTTTTCTTTTTTCCTCCCCCTCCCTAAATTGAGATTTTATATGATTTCTGTCATTATAATCTAGACCCTCATCCCCCCCCAACACTCCATTCAGATGTTTATTAATTAATACATTAATAGTTTTTCTCGGGTACATGGGTGGCTCTGTCAGTTGAGCATCTGACTCTTGATGTCAGCTCAAGTCACTATCTCCCTGTTTGCGAGTTCAAGCCCTGTGTTGGGGTCTGCACTGTCGGTGCAGAGCCTGCTTGGGATTCTGTCTCCCCCTCTATCTGTCCCTCCCTTGCTTGCTCTCTCTCTCAAAATAAATAAAAAATAAAAATTTTTTAAAAAAGTTTTTCTTCTGGGGTGCCTGGGTGGCTCAGTCAGTTAAGTGTGCGACCCTTGATTTTGGCTTAGGTCATGAACTCAGGGTCATGAGATTGGCCCTGCATCGGGCTCCAGGCTGAGTGTGAAGCCTGCTTAAGATTCTCTCTCACTGTTCCTCCCCGACTTGTGCACATGTGTGTGCACGCTCTACCTCTCAAAGACAAAAAAGTAAGTTTTTCTTGTTCATACATACTTTAGTTTCACGGTAAAATCCCCTTTTACTAAAATTTTGATTTGAGTTAGATGACCTTTAGGTTTATTCCCACCTAGAGGTGTGATATTTATCTGTTGTCCCCTACCTTAAATGTAATCAAAACTGACTTGTTACATTTTGTTCCATTGCATGCTAGATCATAACTAGAATTCTTGAAGTAGATTTTCCATTCTCTTTTATTTCTGTACTTTAAGATAGGTTTGTAGCAACTTTTTCAAAGTCAGTTAATTTCAAGTAAAATATTCTTCATTTACCCAGTATATATAATTCAGAATTTTGCTATTGATTTGATATTTAATCTATGCTGTATGACTTGGGACATCTTTTTGTGTTGATGAAGTAATGAGTATTTCCCATTTTTATATCATGACTTTCCTCTTAAAGATGTACAATTTTAGTATGGTAAGACACGATTTCATATAATTATATAGGCTATGTATACACTGCATGCACTTCTGTTGTAAAGTTATTTCATAAGCGTTTGACCTGTGAAATTTGAATTTGTTGTCTAAATACATTTTCTATTAAAAAACTATAGTTAGTCCATGGAAGAACATTTAAGTGGCAGTGTGGGGAATGTTTCATTGACATTTACAATTAAAGTAAAAGAAAATTATACTGCTGTAGTAGTAGTATTAAGAAAAACGTTGAAAGTTAAGTTAGATTAAAATGTCAGAAATGCTTGTATTTAAGGACAAGCAGGTTTGATTAGGATTTAGGTAGGTTAGAGAATGCAGTGAGAACTTTAACATTAAAGAGAATGAGAGATGAGTGGTGATTCTTACAGTTTATTTTGTGTATAAATTTCCCTGGATCAAATTTTAGCATTATTGTGATTCTTAAGTTTGTGAGGCATATGGATAGCCTTGTTTTATCTTTGCTTTGTCTTAATGGGTTGTACATTACAATGAATTGCCTGGGCAGTGGGAGAGAGGGATAAACGTACGTGAACATTTCAGGGGGTGATTCAGTGCTGGTCATGAGATATGTATGAAGTGTGAGACACTATTTTGCCATGCAAGTTAAGAAGTAGAAATCACATGAATAGTTGAGCTACTTGCTATGGATTGTGAACTTCTTTGTGTTTATTAGCATTGTTGATCTTGCTAATGAAGGATTTTGTTCCTAGTAGATTAGGTAAATAGAATCTCAGTGGGAAATTGCTTTATAACAACAGAAATGGCTAATCCAAATAGCTTAATAATGGGAATTATACATATTAAGAGCTTATGTGTTCAGGTACTGTGTTAAATATGTGTTTAGTGGAAATATCTTTTTCTCATTGCAGTAGGAAAAACACATGTTTATTGAAATCAAAATAATTAAAACAGGCCTACAACACTAAAGAACTTTAAAATATGAGTTAACTTGGTAAAAGGTCATCATTGGATTCATTTTCACAGTATCCTTGGGTAGCAGCCTAAACTGGATTTATTTAACCAAAAGATTCTTAGGAAGATGAGGTCTTAACCATTTTCAGAGACCGTTGTTTTAAGAAGCGGCATTTGTATTTATTTCTTAATTACAGTGACTGTCTCTGTTTGTATTTGGTAGTATATGAAATGCATTATCCCCACTGCCCATCCCTCCCCCAGGGCCCTCACCCACACATTTCTCCAGACTGTTCTGTGACTGGTATGCACTCATAGTAGCTGTGGGAGGAAGGTCTAAGTGCTTGAAGCAAGAGGTTTGTAGATTGAAAGGATCTGACAAGAGATGCTAGTCCACTGAGAAAGAAAGACTGCAGTGGTGACATGCTTACTTGGTGGCACAGCCTGGTAACCTACAACATTAAAGCAAAGCTCAAGTCCCTTTCTGTGGGGTTTTTTCTTTATTCTTCTTTAGAAAAATAAGCCACAGGCCAAACAACTGATCAGAGCTAGAATTTGGGTTACTTTTGTATAATAACGTTTAGATTTAATCATTTCCACTTAAATTTCTCATCCACTTATAAAATCTGTGCTTCTATAGCAGTGAAGACATTGCTCTGATATTAGGTTCATGCAAAATCTGAGGAGACTTTATGAAGGAAGTAGAGATGTATAGAGGTATTTTGAAGATAATGGTGATCACTAACATCATCCTCAATGGGGAAAAACTGAGAACTTTCTCTCTAACGTCAGGAGCACGACAAGGATGTCCACTTTCACCACTGTCATTCAACACAGTGGTGGAGGTCCTAGCCTCAGCAATCAGACAACACAGAAAAATAAAAGGCATCCAAATCAGCAAGGAGGAAATCAAACTTTCACTCTTTGCAGAGGACATGACACTCTATGTGGAAAACTGAAAAGACTCCACCAAAAAACTGTTAGAACTGATCCATGAATTCAGGAAAGTTGCAGGATATAAAATCAATGTACAGAATGTACAGAAATGAGTTGGATTTCTATACACCAGTAATGAAGCAGCAGAAAGAGAAAAACAAGGAATCGATCCCATATACAATTACACCAAAAATCATAACATACCTAGGAGCAAACCTAACCAAAGAGGTGTAAAATCTATACACTGAAAACGATAGAAAGCTTATGAAAGAATTTGAAGAAGACACACAAAAAAATGGAAAAAACATTCCATGCTCATGGATTGGAAAAACAAATATTGTTAAAATGTCAATACTACCCAAAGCAATCTATGTGTTCAGTGCAATCCCTATCATAGTAACACCAGCATTCTTCCAAGAGCTAGAACAAACAATCCTAAAATTTGTATGGAACCAGAAAAGACCCCAAATAGCCAAAGCAATCCTGAAAAAGAACCAAAGCTGGAGGCATCACAATCCCAGACTTCAAGATCTATTACAAAGTTGTAATCATGAAGACACTATATACTGGCACAAAAACAGACCCTCAGGTCAATGGAACAGAATAGAGAACCCAGAAATGAACTCACAGACATATGGCCAACTAATCTTTTACAAAACAGGAAAAAATATCCAATGGAATAAGGACAGACTTTTGAGCAAATGGGGAAAATTGGACAGGGCATGTAGAAGAATGAACCTGGACCACTTTCTTACACTTTTCAAAAACTCACAATGGATGAAGTACCTAAATGTAAGACAGACAGGAAGCCATCAAAATCCTTGAGGAGAAAGCAGGCAAAAACCTCTTTGACCTTGGCCGCAGCAACTTCTTACTTGACATGTCTCTTGAGGTAAGGGAAACAAAAGCCAAAATGAACTACTGGGACCTCATCAAGACAAAAAGCTTCTGCATAGCAAAGGAAACATTCAGCAAAACTAAAAGGCAGCCGACAGGATGGGAGAAGATATTTGCAATTGACATATCAAATAAAGGGTTAGCATCCAAAATCTACAAAGAATTTATCAAACTCCACACCCAAAAAGCATATAATCCAGTGGAGAATTGGGCAAAAGGCATAAATAATACACTTCTAAAGAAGACATTCAGATGGCTAACAGACACAAAAAAATGCTCAACATCACTCTCCATCAGGGAAATACAAGTCACAACCGCAATGAGATACCACTTCACACCAGTCTGAATAGCTAACATTAACAACTCAGGCAACAACAGATGTTGGCGAGGATGCAGAGAAAGAGGAACCCTTTTGCACTGCGCTGCTGGTGGGAATGCAAACTGGTGCAGCCACTGTGGAAAACAGTATGGAGGTTCCTCAAAAAATTAAAAACAGTACTACCCTATGACCCAGCAATTGCACTACTTGGTATTTATCCAGAGGATACAGGAGTGCTCATTTGAAGGGGCACATGCACCCCAATGTTTATAGTAGCACTATCGACAATAGCCAAAGTATGGAAAGAGCCCAAATGTCCATTCCAAGATGAATGCATAAAGAAGATGTGATACACACACGCACACATGCACACACACACTGGAATATCACTCGGCAATCAAAAAGAATGAAATCTTGCCTTTTGCAACAATGTGGATGGAACTAGAATGTATTGTGCTAAGCAAAATTAGAGAAAGACAAATGTAGGACTTCACTCACATATGGAATTATACAAAACAGATGAACATAAGGAAAGGGAAGCAAAAATAATATAAAAACATAGAGGGAGACAAACCATAAGAGATTCTTAAATACAGAGAACAAGCTGAGGGTTGCTGGAGGGGTGTTGGGTGGGGGGATGGGCTGAGTGGCAAGCGGCATTAAGAAGGACACTTGGGATGAACACTGGGTGTTAACAGGTAGGGGAAGAATCAGTGGATTCTACTCCTGAAATCATTGCACTATATGCTAACTAACTTCGATGTCATTAAAAAAAAAAAATAAATGCATTGAAAAAAATGAAGTTAAGGGTGATGATTCTAATGCAGTGAGTGAATGCTGCTGAGTAAGAGGTCACTTGAGATTCTGAAGGAATGAGGGATTTAGAGACCTTGGGATTGATGATTTTTCTAGATTTGAGGATAACAACATGCTAAATGTTTTATATTTCTGCTACTATAGTATGTTATACCAGTCATTAAGGTATGAATTTCTATTAGAATTGATTTATATTTTATCACTTGATGATATACATTATACTAACCTAAACATTTGGTTTTACTATATGTATGAGCATAATGTTAGAATTCCTTCAATTTATTACATTGCTGTAAGCTTCAGGCCAGTTTTTCCTTTTGAAATATTTGTTTTTCTATATGTACTGTGATTTGAACCTTATAGGAATGGGTACACATTTACTGCATTTTGTGGCTTGCTTTGTACTAGTTTTTATGAATCTGTTTGGTTTGTCTGCATATACTATTTAAGAATTTATTCAGATGAATCTTTGGTTATTTTTATTCTGTTTTATTTTTTAGTTTTCAGAATTAACTGAAATGTGGGACCATTTATTACTTTTACATTACAGCAATTTGTATTACACGGGACTTCATTTGCTAGTAAATTTATTGTTTTAGTGCCTGCTTTTCCCACAGAACTGTTTATTTCCTGTGGACTTTGTATAGAATACAGTGGATCCTTGAACAATGCTGGGGTTATGGTTGTTGAGCCCTGTGCAGTCGAAAGTCTGCCTATGACTTTCGACATATGCAAATTTAGTTTCTCATATCCTGCCATTAAACAGGAGGCTTATCGATAACAGAAACTGTCTTTAATACATATTTTGTATATTATATATATGTATTATATACTGTATTCCTGCAATAAAGAAAACTAGAAAAAAGAAAAGGTTAAGAAAACCATAGGAAAGGGAAAATACATTTATAGTATTATACTATATTTGTTGAAAAAATTTGCATATAGGCAGGCCAAGATGGGGCAGCGCTGGTGGGCCTGGCCCCAGGATGACAGTGTTGTGAAGCCTGGTGGCCTTGGCTCAGCAGCGGCAGCGCTGCTGGGACTGTGGGCTGCGACAGAAGCCTGGAGCTGCAGTACAGCTGTCCCATCTGTATGAAGGTAAGCCACCAGCCCTGCCCACTGACAGCTGTGGCCTGGCTGGCAGAAGTGTGCTGGCCTCTGTGGTTCCGCAGCAGTGCGGGGGGTGGGGGGGGGTGGGGGTGGGGGTCTGTGCAGGGCCTGTGAGGGCCGAAGGCCCATGTCCTCCCACTATAGCTCTGAAGCCTGGAGCACAGAGGACTAGGGCAGGGAGTGGGCAGCACGAGGGCCATGGGTCTCCATATGTGGTACCGTTCCTGCCCTCTGGGAACTTTCCTCCCCTTGCCTGCCAGCCCCAGGCCCTTTACCTAATTACCCCTTGGCACACAGGGGAACCCGCAGGCCTGCCTGGTCCTGGCCCCCTGGGGGCTGCTGATGCCCTCAGTGGGCCTTTCTGGGTCCTCAGAGGGCAGCATTCATGACCTCTGCACCAGTAATTCTCCAGTAGGTCCTGACAGACTGGGGTGAGTAGTTGTAAATAAATGTCTTACGGCTTTTGCTGTCAACTCTTAGAAAAAAAATCCGCACATAAGTGGATGGCGCTATTCAAACCTATGTGGTTCATGGGTCGACTGTGTATGATAAAATTTTATTTCTCTGGGGGAAAAACCTCCATTAAATTAATTTTAATACAAATAGGAAATACGTTTACTAGCCTGTATTTCCACACAGTTTGTCAAATGGATACTGTCATTTCTATCTTGACATTTTACATTCACTTGTTATAAGTGCTGTTGCATTTATTCAGTCAGTTTCTCATCCTGGAATGAGAAGATAATGCAGTATAAATGAGGTGAGTAGCACAGAGTTTGCACGTCTTGTGCAAATTGCTTAATCTTTGTTAACAATCTGCACACACCCCCACACAACATCTGTCAGCATAGTGCCTAGAAAATAGTATGAGTTCAGTTTATGTTAGCTGTTATTGCTACAAAAGGCACTAAGAGTGATCTATATAGAAAAATAAAAATAGATGATTACCTCATGTTACCATAAATAAAAATTAAAAAAAATAAAAACCTAAACGTTAAATAAAACTTTAATGCTATTATATTAGGAGAATATTTTATTATATCAGAGTAGAGAAGGTTTGTTTGTTTAGTTATTTTAGCGTTTGTTTATTTTTGAGAGAGGGACTGAATGCAAGCAGGAGAGGGGCAGGTAGAGAGGGAAACACAGAATCCGAAGCAGGCTTCAGGCTCTGAGCTGTCAGCACAGAACCCAATGTGGGACTTGAACTCACAAACTGTGAGATCATGACTTTAGCTGCAGTCGGATGCTTAACTGACTGAGCCACCCAGGTGCCCTGAGAAAGTCGGTTTTTTTTTTTTAATTTTTTTTTAAACGTTTATTTATTTATTTATTTATTTATTTATTTATTTTTAAATTTTTTTTTTTCAACGTTTATTTATTTTTGGGACAGAGAGAGGCAGAGCATGAACGGGGGAGGGGCAGAGAGAGAGGGAGACACAGAATCGGAAACAGGCTCCAGGCTCTGAGCCATCAGCCCAGAGCCTGACGCGGGGCTCGAACTCATGGACCGCGAGATCGTGACCTGGCTGAAGTCGGACGCTTAACCGACTGCGCCACCCAGGCGCCCCTACATTTATTTATTTTTGAGACAGAGAGAGACAGAGCATGAATGGGGGAGGGTCAGAGAGAGAGGGAGACACAGAATCTGAAACAGGCTCCAGGCTCTGAGCTGTCAGCACAGAGCCCGACGCGGGGCTTGAACTCACGGACCGTGAGATCATGACCTGAGCCGAAGTCGGACGCTTAACCGACCAAGCCACCCAGGCGCCCCGAGAAGGTCGTTTTAAGTAAGGTAGAAAGAAGTATAGATTATGAAGGAACAGATTGAGTTTGACCAATTTAAAAACAAAATTCTGTATGACAGAAGACAATGTAAATAAAATTATATGTGCAGTCTTAGATGATAGAAGATAGTTGCCACTCATGTAAATGAAGGATATTAATTACTAATACATTACTAATTAATTACCAGTTAAAAACCATGAATTCATTAGAAAAGACACCTCAGTTGAAAAATAGGTAAATGATCTGAACGGTTTGTAGAGGATATCCAAGTGGCCAATAAACATTAAAATGTGTGTAACATCATTGCCCATCAAGGATGTGAAAACTACAAGAAGATTGAGATGCCATTTGTTACTCATCAGCCTAGAAAAAAATGTAAAAGTCTGAAAGTCGTGTTGTTGATAAGGGTGTGGAAAAATGAGAACTCTTGGAATGCTGATGGGTAGATTAGTAGAATTAGTTTGGATGAGCAATTTGGCATTGTCTTATGTTCAGTTACTAGCTTTTTTGTGTGTTGTGAGCAAATTTGGCAGTCTGATCCTTTGTACTTGGCAGAATAATTTTTAAATGAATAAAATGTACAGAAATACAAAAGATAACCATATTGAAATAGAGTTATCAAAAGATTAAACAGTGTGATACAGTAATATGCTTCTTTAAAAAATATATATTTTTAATGTTTATTTATTTTGAGAGAGAGACAGAGACAGAGAGTGATCAAGGTAGAGGCAGAGAGAGAGGGAGACACAGAATCTGAAGCGGGCTCCAGGCTCTGAGCTCTCAGCACAGAGCCTGACGTGGGGCTTGAACTCATGAGCTGTGAGATCATGACGTGAGCTGAAGTCAGACACTCAACTCAACCGACCGAATCACCCAGGTGCCCCAGTAATATGCTTCTTTATGAAGTCATTTATATAATAGTCTAATGAGTAGGCTGATAACAGCTACAGTTTCAAAGTAGTGATGAGTATAAACGATATCTAAGAGTTATATCAGTAACAAATGGAGTAGAATAGTAAAATATCTGTAATTTCTTTTGATGACCAAGTCACAAATGCTGTTCATTCTAATGTGTTGTTCTCTCCATTTATAATTGAAATGTTAAATTTCCTTTAGACTTGTGTGAAAATGAAGACCTGTTCTTCCCCCTTCCCAAGTTCATGGTCTCTTTCTGAATTCTAACCATGGAAGCTATGGGGACCCAGTTTAAGAACTTCTGTAGAGATTCTCTAAACCATGAACAATGTTCATGATTGTAGCATTGCTTATAAGCGTTAAAATAATAAATGGGAAAAATTGAAATGACTATTACTGAAAAGGCTAGAAAACATTAATAATATATATTTATATGATGGGATGCAAATGAATAATACCTGTATACTTCAACATGCATAGGTTACTAAAATGAAATGTTGACTTAAAAGTTCCAGTATGATAGTAGAAGACATTATGCAAATTAAAAAAGCATATAAAACTGTATTTTATATTATTTATTGTTTTAAGTGCTTGTGTGTGTTTGTATAGGTGTAAATAAAGATAGATTTGAAAAAAAAAAATACTTTTACCTGGATGGGAGAGAGAATAAGATGAGATAGAGTTCAGATACACCTGCAGTGTTTTCGTTGTGTTATAAAAAAAAGCAACAAAATAAAACAAAAAAAAAACCCCAAACCCACAAACCTTAATGATCATTGTCATTTGTAGATAGTTGATACATAGGTGTTTACTTTGCTTCTCTTCGTACTTTTCTTACTTAAAACAGTTCTCAATTCTTAAAATAGTGGTTATGATAAAAATATTATAGGGGCGCCTGGGTGGCTCAGTCGGTTAAGCGTCCGACTTCGGCTCAGGTCATGATCTCACAGCTGGTGAGTTCAAGCCCCACATCGGGCTCTGTGCTGACAGCTCGGAACCTGGAGCCTGCTTCTGATTCTGTGTCTCCCTCTCTCTCTGACCCTCCCTTGTTCATGCTCTGTCTCTCTCTGTCTCAAAGATAAATGAACATTAAAAAAAAAATTAAAAAAAATATTATAGTTATGAAGAAACATTGCAGTAAAGAAGCGGTGCAGGGATAGGTTAGTTGAAAAGGAGATTAACTTCCGTCATTTGCTCCAGGTATATATGGCATAATGATACAATTGGTACATGGGGATTAATGCAAGATTTTGTTTGCCCTTTGCTTTTCTGTGTATTTGGTACAAGTAAGCCATTGAATAGTGGCTGATGTTGATCGTAGCAGAATGGAAGCTCTATTAATGTGGTTAGGACTATATTGTCCAATAACTGAACAGCCCTCAATTTGTCCATTTCTGATGTTTATCACCAGAAAAGCTCAAACCTGTATCTTACTAAACCTAGGAAAATGGTTTAATTTTTTTGACTTCCTGTTGGTTTCTTGTATCTCTTTTCTCTAACGGTTTACTGAATTGTATTTGAAATGTCTGGGATTGCTTTCTTAAGTTTCATGGTAAAGAGATAAATAAAATCTGGTAATTGAAGAAGAATTTTTGATCCATGCTCCAGGTCATGAAATAAGGTGCTCGTTAATAAAGATGAATGTAGTAGTCATTGTGCAGGTTAGAATATCGTAGTCCCCTTCTCGACGGCTTTGCTTTCCATGGTTTCAGTCAATCACCGTCTGGAAGTGGATAATCCTCCTGCTGACAAACAGTCAGAAGGTCAATAATAACCTAACGCTGTGTCGCAATGCCTATGTCATTCATCTCACTTCATGTCATCATGTAGGCATTTTATCGTCTTACACTGTCATCATAAGAAAGGTGAATACAATATTAGAAAATATTTTTAGAGAGACCACATTCATGTAATTTCTACTACAGTATATTTTTCTGTCTATATTAGTCATTGTTAATCTCTTACTGTGTCTAATTTATAAATTAAACTTTATCATAGGTACGTATGCATCAGGAAAAACATAGTATATGTAAAGATTGGTACTGTCTGCAGTTTCAGATGAATTGGGGTTGTGCAGTTTATCCCCTACAGATAAGGGGAGACTGCTCTATAATGAAACATCATCATTTTCTCAAATACCCAGTCTGACAAACAGTAAGGATTAGACTGAAGTGAAGTGAGTGTAGCTTTCATGAGAATGGGATCAATTAATAAATGGAGAGATTAGTAGAGGAACACAAAGAGGCAAACATAATGATGTGGCACCTGACTGTATTAAACATTTCTTCTTAGAGGAATCAGAATTTCTTATCTTTCAGCTGCTCTATTTGGCATATCTTTTTTACTGTCTCTTTCCTTTGGGCGATAACTGTTCTGTATAAAGTAATACAGGCAAAAATGTCAAACAACATGGAAATATATAAAGTAGTAATAAATATGCCTGTATAATCTCCTCTAGAAATAAACCATTATCATTTTGCTATGTATTTTATCAGATATTCAGCATATATGTAAAAATAAGTTAATAGGCATACACATGTATTTTAAAAATTTTAAATAGTACTTAATACAGTGTTCTGATAAGTAATCCTTTTGGATTCCTTAAAGGCAAGTTGTGAATATCCTTTTTGGTAAGTCTGTATCATCTTGTTAATGACTGTAATAGTGCTTTATTTTATACTGTATTATCATCCAACCAGCCTCCTTTTTATAGGCACAGAAATTATTTTCAAATCCTTGTGGTTATAAACAGTGTTGCAGTGAGTAGCCTTTTGTCTAAACATGTGTGCCTTGTCTACTTCTTGAGGATAGATTCCTACAAATGATATTGCTGTACTAAAGGGTATATAAATTAAAATTTTATGTGTACTAGTAGTGTGATCTTGAATGATTATACTGATGTATATCCATATTGTGTCCCTTAACACTTTCAGCGGCATTTTTTATTCTAACAGATTTATATGTTAAATGATGCAAAATGTTTTATAATACTTTTGCCAGGTGACTATTAGCACTAAACGTGGGACCTGTGGATACTACTTCCAGGTTTTAATGATCAATTTTTGCCCTGGGCTGCTGTCTCTGATCATAATCGTGAATGTTTTAAAAGGAGTCATTTTCGGGGCACCTGGGTGGCTCAGTCGATTAAGCGTCTGACTTCAGCTCAGGTTATGATCTCACAGTTTGTGAGTTTGAACCCCGCATCTGGCTCTGTGCTCACAGCTCGGAGCCTGCAGCCTGCTTCAGATCCTCTCTCTCTCTCTCTCTCTCCCCCTCCCCTGCTGATGCTCTCTCTCTGTCTCTCTGTCTCTCTCTCTCTCTCTCAAAAAAAAAAAAAGATAAACATTTAAAAAAATTAAATGGAGTCATTTTCCTTCTAAAAGTAGATGGGGAAGGATATCTGGACCAAGGACCATGTTATTCGTAAGGGGGCTGTTTTATTTCTGTTTGTGCATTTCCAATCAATTGTTCCTTGACTTAATTAGCTATACGGGTATTTATTTAAGTGTCAAGCATGTGTCTGGTCACTGGAGATACAATGATGAACAGTTCTGGGCTTTTCAGTTCTGGGTTTTATTTTAATAATTTAGTGGTTGAAACTGATATGTAGCTGATGATAGGCAACTCTTCCTAAAACTAGCATCCTAGTTATGAAATGATACATGTTTATAAACTGATACATTATAAGAAAAGAAAAATAGAAATGTACAAAGATGAGAGCAAAAAAAAAATTAAAGAAACTTTCATCATCCTGAAGCATCTTACTTAATGTAAGGTGAATTTCGTTTTCCTCCAACATTTTGTGAATGTTTTCAAACACACAGAAAAGTTAAAGGAATTTTTTTTTTTTTAAATTTTTTAATGTTTATTTATTTTTGAGAGAAAGAGAGAGACTGTGAGCAGGGGAGAGACAGAGAGAGAGGAAGACACAGAATCCGAAGCAGAATCCAGACCCTGAGCTGTCAGCACAGAGCATGACAGGGGCGTGAACTCATGTCCACAAGATCATGACCTGAGCCGAAGTTGGACACTTAACCTACTGAGCCACCTAGATGCCCTTGGAAATCAGGTTTTTTTTTTTAAACTTCCATTTGATTATAGCAGCTCCAAAAATATAAAATATTAAAGTATACATATGGCAATCTATGTGCAGTATTGTTATACTAAAACTAAAAGGAAACTAATGGAAGAAATCTAAGAAAATCAAAATGATGAAGAGATATGGAATATTCACGGAATGGATGACTCAATACTGTAAAGATGTCAATTTTCCCAAAACTAATCTGTTGATAAAACTCCAATCAAAACTTTTAGCCAATTTTTTTATCAAAATCAATATACTGATTCTACAACTTATATAAAAAGGTAAAATCTGGAAGATCCACAATATTGTAAAAATAAGAACAAAATTGGAACACTCACACTACCCCATTTACTCACTATAAAGCTAGAGTGATATTGGAGAAAGGACAGACATATAGATCAATGAAACAGAACAGAGTCCAGAGATAGATCAACATATATATGGCCAATTGATTTTTTTATAAAGGTACAAAGGCAATTTAATGAGGAATTGATAGCCTTTTTATTTTATTTTTTTATTTTATTTTTTTTTTTTTATAAATTTTTTTTTTTTTTTTCAATGTTTATTTATTTTTGGGACAGAGAGAGACAGAACATGAACGGGGAGGGTCAGAGAGAGAGGGAGACACAGAATCGGAAACAGGCTCCAGGCTCCGAGCCATCAGCCCAGAGCCCGACGCGGGGCTCGAACTCACGGACCGCGAGATCGTGACCTGGCTGAAGTCGGACGCTTAACCGACTGCGCCACCCAGGCGCCCCGATAGCCTTTTTAATAAATGGTCCTGGAAAAATTAGATACCCCTATGCCAAAAAATGAACCATGTAAAATTACTCATACATTTTATACAAAATAATCCAAAATGGATTACAGATCTAATTATAAAATGTAAAACTATAAAATGTTTAAAACAGAGAAGAAAATCTTTGTGACCTTGGGTTGAGAAAAGATTTCTTAGATATAATACCAAAAGCACAATCCATTTCAAAAAAAAATCAATTGGTCTTCATCAAAATTAAGGGCTGCTCTATGAAAGATACTGTGAAATAACTGAAAAGATAAACCATGGACTCAGATGAAATATTTACAAATTATATATCTGATAAAGGACTTATGTCCAGAATACATATAAAGATCTCTCAATATTCAATAGTAAGGAAACAACCCCATTTTTTTATTTTTATTTTATTTTATTTTTTTTTGAATCTTGTATTTTTTTTTTATTTTTTATAATATATGAAATTTATTGTCCAAATTGGTTTCCATAAAACACCCAGTGCTCATCCCAAAAGGTGCCCTCCTCAATACCCATCACCCACCCTCTCCTCCCTCCCACCCCCCATCAACCCTCAGTTTGTTCTCAGTTTTTAACAGTCTCTTATGCTTTGGCTCTCTCCCACTCTAACCTCTTTTTTTTTTTTTTTTCCTTTTTTCCTCCCCCTCCCCCACGGGTTCCTGTTACGTTTCTCAGGGTCCACATAAGAGTGAAACCATATGGTATCTGTCTTTCTCTGTATGGCTTATTTCACTTAGCATCACACTCTCCAGTTCCATCCACGTTGCTACAAAAGGCCATATTTCATTTTTTCTCATTGCCACGTAGTATTCCATTGTGTATATAAACCACAATTTCTTTATCCATTCATCAGTTGATGGACATTTAGGCTCTTTCCATAATTTGGCTATTGTTGAGAGTGCTGCTATGAACATTGGGGTACAAGTGCCCCTATGCATCAGTACTCCTGTATCCCTTGGATAAATTCCCAGCAGTGCTATTGCTGGGTCATAGGGTAGGTCTATTTTTAATTTTCTGAGGAACCTCCACACTGTTTTCCAGAGCGGCTGCACCAATTTGCATTCCCACCAACAGTGCAAGAGGGTTCCCGTTTCTCCACATCCTCGCCAGCATCTATAGTCTCCTGATTTGTTCATTTTGGCCACTCTGACTGGCGTGAGGTGATACCTGAGTGTGGTTTTGATTTGTATTTCCCTGATAAGGAGCGACGCTGAACATCTTTTCATGTGCCTGTTGGCCATCCGGATGTCTTCTTTAGAGACGTGTCTATTCATGTTTTCTGCCCATTTCTTCACTGGGTTATTTGTTTTTCGGGTGTGGAGTTTGGTGAGCTCTTTATAGATTCTGGATACTAGCCCTTTGTCCGATATGTCATTTGCAAATATCTTTTCCCATTCCGTTGGTTGCCTTTTAGTTTTGTTGGTTGTTTCCTTTGCTGTGCAGAAGCTTTTTATCTTCATAAGGTCCCAGTAATTCACTTTTGCTTTTAATTCCCTTGCCTTTGGGGATGTGTCGAGTAAGAGATTGCTACGGCTGAGGTCAGAGAGGTCTTTTCCTGCTTTCTCCTCTAAGGTTTTGATGGTTTCCTGTCTCACATTCAGGTCCTTTATCCATTTTGAGTTTATTTTTGTGAATGGTGTGAGAAAGTGGTCTAGTTTCAACCTTCTGCATGTTGCTGTCCAGTTCTCCCAGCACCATTTGTTAAAGAGGCTGTCTTTTTTCCATTGGATGTTCTTTCCTGCTTTGTCAAAGATGAGTTGACCATACGTTTGTGGGTCTAGTTCTGGGGTTTCTATTCTATTCCATTGGTCTATGTGTCTGTTTTTGTGCCAAGGAATTTTTATACTGAATACTCAAATACCTACCATCCATATGATACAATTAACATTTTACTTTGCTTGCTTTATCACATGTCCATCTTATTTATCATCCATCATTCCATATTTTAAAAATGGAATTTAAAGAAAGTTGCAGGGGCGCCTGGGCGGCTCATTTGGTTAAGTGTCCAACTCTTGATTTCGTCTCAAGACGAAATGATCTCATGATCCTGATCAAGCCCCACATAGGGCTCTGTGCTGGGCATGGAGCCTGCTTGAGATTGTCTCCCTCTCCCCCTCCCCCTCCCTGTCCCCAGCTCGCACTCACTCGTGCACTATCTCTAAAAAATAAATAAATAAAAAATAAAAAAATAGTGCCTTTATTAAAAAAAATAAAGTTGCAGACATAATTATATTTCCTTTCTTCAAATGCATGCTGTTAATTATTTTAAATAACATGTTATAATTAAAGCCTGTATTGGTTGGCTAAATGCTGTAGAAGATGTGGAAATTTATATTCTTACATCCCTCCCAGGCTTCCTTCCCCATCTCTAAATAGTAATAACTTTGTTTAATTATGAAACATAATGTAAGTGTTGTAAATCTTGAACGACCATATAGCTTATCCAGACTGGGATATTTTTGAGAGAGAAAATCGGTGCTAATTGATGAATATGTAGTGACAGCAAGTATAATTTGGGACCTCCTAGGCAAATCAGAGTGGTCTGTCTATAACAGTAATTTCTGGAGTTGTTGACTCTTGGTTTTATAGTTAAATGTGTTTGTATTTAATACATTAAACACTGCAGTCACCATTCAGTCTTTTACCATAGCTCTTTATTTCCTGAGTTCTTTATTCAGATTCACCTCTTCTTAGCTGGATTTTATCTGTAGTTTGCCTTTCCATAAGTTACTTATTTTGATTTATCACTTGGTTGGATTTTATCCTCAAGTACCCCCTCCTCTGCCCCAAGAAGGTCTAATTTGTATTGAATTTGTTACTTTTTGCTTGCTTTGTCAGCTTATGTTCTTTTTGTACTTGTAATAAACAATAGATTTCATGTAATACTGTCCTTTGTATTGTAGGGATAAATGGAACAATAGTAGGGGCATCTCATTCTGTCTTTTCTGGGTTGGGGGGTGATATGAAGTTAGAATATTATCTCCAATATTACTCAGTGTTTTCTACATAAAGCCCCACATAAGAAGTTTGTTTGGAGATTTTCTGCCAAGAATACAGATTTAAGTTAGTAGGTAGCTGTGATAACTTTTAAGTAGCATACTTTTTATACAGAATAACCAAAACAAATCTTTTTTCTCCCTCCAAAACTTAATTTGCTCCTGGCATTTGGAAATAATATGGTAGACCAAATCCAGTTTAGGCCAGTAAAAAAGGAATTGGAAAACATTTTAAGGACATGTAAAGCTTTGTTCTTGGCTTGTTTTCTGTTGGATTCTATTTAATTTTTCTTGGTTTTGATAATTTAACCACAGATTTTACTGGTTAGTTTGGGTGACTCAAGAATAAACCCACTAAAAAAAGTCACTTCTCAGTTTTGCAATTTATGAATATTTCATAGTTTTTGTTTTTTAATACTCCTAGAGTAAAAATTTTCTTCAGCTCTAGTACACAGTATGATGCTATTCATAGTGCAGTTACATGCGAGGACTTCTAAACAGTGCAGATTATTTTGTGATGCACTATAGTATTATAATAGGGTATCTGCTGTACTCATTGAAGCTGCCGATGGCTGGATCCATGCTTGCTCTCGAGGGAGTAAGACCAGATGGCTGTGTACAGCTCCAACGAGATTTTCTCCTCTGCTGTTTAGAGAGAAAGGCCTACACCTTCTTTTATTTTTTTAAACATTGATTCATTTCTTGAGAGAGGGAGAGAGAGAGAGAGAGAGCACGAGTGGTAGAGGGACAGAGAGAAAAGGGAGACACAGAGTCCGAAGCAGGCTCTAGGCTCTGATTTCACACTGAGCCTGACGCAGGGCTCGAACCCACAAACCGTGGGACCATGACTTGAGCCAAAGTCGGACACTTAACTGACTGAGCCACCAGGCGCTCCTCTTCTCTGCTCTATAACTGCTCTGGACTCTTTGCATCTGGTACCCGTTTACAATGGGATATTTATTTATACAAGAATGAATATCCAAGAGAAGGGATATGAAGGAGTTCAAAACAGATGATGACAGAAACTAATGCAGTGGTGGTATGAAAATGAGATGCTCATTTAACCCACATTTTGCCTGCCCCTTATTAAAATGACTATATTTTGATCTTGCAGTGAAATATCATGGTCCCCATTAAAATTTTTTTTGTAATTTTTTTAGTTTTTATTTTATTTTGGATGAGAGACGGGAGTGTGAGCAGGGAAGGGGCAGAGAGAGAGAGAGGGAGACAGAGAATCCGAAGCAGGCTCCGGGCTCTGAGCTGTGAGCACAGAGCCTGACATGGGGCTCGAACTCAACGGAGTGTGAGACCATGACCTGAGCCGAAGCCAGATGCCCAACTGACTGAGCCACCCAGGTGTCCCTCATGGTCCCCATTTTAATGATGTTTTGTCTTGACAGGAAAGCAGGATACTTAAGTAATGTTGTGGTGAAAAACAGTCATAAAGACAGCCCATGTGAATTTAAGAAAACCTCTGAAAACCACACACACACAAAACCCGTTTTCACTTTATAGTAAAAATTAAAACGGAATAACTTTCAATCCTGAAAAAAAAACATTTTGACTATTTGCATGACTTTCTGATATATCTTTAGATATAATTTTGTATAGTTAGTATAAACATACTGTCTTCTATCTTTTTACTTAATGTTAGGATAGAAAATTTTCACTAGTTACAAATTACACATGGGTCATTCTAGTTCCTAATATTTCATTTTTTTAATATGCTTTTTATTTTGGGCTATTTTTATTTTTATTACTGTTAATCACATAATTGTTGCGAGTTTTTTCTTTTGAATTATTATTTAAATTTTTTAATGTTTATTCATTTTTGAGAGACAGACACAGAGCATGAGTGGGGAGGGGCAGAGAGAGAGGGGGACACAGAATCTGAAACAGGCTCCAGACTCTGAGCTGTCAGCCCAGAGCCCGACAAGGTGCTTGAACTCACAAACAGCAAGATCATGACCTGAGCTGAAGTCAGATGCTTAACCGACTGAGCCACCCAGGCACCCCTCTCTTGAATTATTTTTTAAGGTATATTTAAAAATGTATGATTAATAAATAAACTATTAGAATCAGTTTGTATTTTATATCAGTGTTTTTACATGGGGCCTGCATTTGGGGAATTAGATGTAATTCCTGTATGCCTGAATTTATATAATTCTATACATGGACTAATCTTGTTTTTTTTTTTTTTTTTTTTTAAATTACTACTAATATCACATACAAACTATTTCTGAAAACTGTATGTTTCTGATGTATTTTCTCTAACAAAACTAAGTATAATAGCATTTAATGTTCGGCTTCTTAAAATTTTTAACTTCCATGGGATATTTAAGTTTTTTTATGGAGCAAAAATTCTGATATTTTTCAATGTAGAATTTATATTGATGTGTTTATATGTAAAGGTACTGCTCCTTTTATTTTTGGGAATCAGGAAATCTTAGAGAACAATAAAAATTGATATTAAATTCATGAATTGCTAATTTTAAATTTGACCACAGCATCGTTCTTTGGCTATTAAATTCTTTTGTTAACTATATTCACTATAAATATTTAAGTTTAGGAAATAACTTTTTTTATAATATTCTTTCTACTTTTGAACCAGTGAATAGAGCAGAGTCTATGACAGACTGAAGTTATAAACCCTTTAAAAATAATCCATTTATTATTTTTTTCCATCAAAGTAAGTGTATTCATTAATCCCCATGACCTATTTTGCCACAATCCATCCCCCCAACCTCCCCTCTGATAACCATTAGTTTATCTCTGTAGAGTCTGTTTCTTGGTTTCTCTGTCTCTCTTCCTTTGCTCATTTGTTTCGTTTCTTAAATTCGACATATGAGTCAGATCCTATGGTATTTGTCTTGCTCTGACTTATCTCCTGCAGCATAATACTGGAGTAATATTCCATTGTGTGTATGTGTGTATCACATCTTCTTTATCCATTCATCTATCAGTGGACACTTGGGCTGCTTTCATAGTTTGGCTCTTGTAATAGTGCCTCAGGACACGTAGGAGGTCATGTATCCTTTGAATTCGTGTTTATATATATATTTCTTTGGTAAATAGTAGTGTGATCATTGGATTGTAGGGTAGTTTTTAATTTTTTGAGGAACCTCCATATTGTTTTCCATAGTGACTGCACCAGTTTGAATTCCCACCAACAGTGCAAAAGGGTTTCTTTGTCTCCACATCCTCACCAACACTTGTTGTTTCTTGTAGTTTTGATTTTAGCCATTCTGATAATTGTCAGGTGATACTAATATTTAATTTATTCAAATTAAATTAAATAATCCATTCAAATAGGGAAATAAATGATCAATTCCTAGAGTATAGCTTAGAAATCTTACAAATTATCCATTCATTGAGTAGATACATGTAGGGGAGTTTATATATACGCATAGGGGAGTTTCAAGGTCTATCAAGAACGAGCCATGTTCAGATGCATTGAGGGATACAAAATAGCAAAAATGTGGATCTTTCCTCAGGAAATTTTCTGAGCAGAGTTCAGGTTGATAGAGCCACCAATTAAGAGTGTTTTTGGAGGGGCGCCTGCGTGGCTCAGTGGGTTAGGGTTCTCTTGATTTTGGCTCAGATCATGATCGCAGGGTCGTGAGATTGAGCCCCATGTTGGGCTTTGCACTCCGGCTGAGCGTGAAGTGTGCTTAAGATTCTCTCTTTCCCTTTCTCTCTGCCTCTGCCTTCTCTCTCTTTAAGAAAAAAAAAAAAAAAAAAGTTACTGGAAATACTACTGAGTTTCTCGAAGAAGTTTGCATAATTGAGTATTGTAGTAATATATATTGGGACTGGCACATAGATTATGGCAATTTGTTTATTATAGTAAATTGCCTTAAAATTTAGTTTTCATAAGAACATTAAGATAAAAATATAATTCAGAAAGCTGGGCACCTGTAGTTATTATGACTATCTTCATTAACTTGCGGGACCTGGTAGCCCTTGCTGTTTACAAGGTAACAGGTAAGGACAGGGTTTCCCCCTTGAAGAATCTCATTCTTAGATTTCATTTTCCTTTACTGATACATGGTCAGTTTATGGTACCTATGTCCTTGTTTGCCAGCTTGTCCCAGAGCAGACAAAACCCAGTCCTTAGTGATAGGACCAATTTAGGTTTCATAATTTTCCTCTGTCCTGAATTTAAATTAGCCACTATGAAGCAGGTAGTATTCATAGAAATAAGATCTTATAGGCCATACTTTCCTTAATTAGCATCAAGCTATTTACTTAACAAAGTCACAACTGTTACACATCAATATAAATAATATGTATATTCTAATAATAGAGCTTATTTGCTGTAAGGCATTAAGAGTAGGATTTAGTTGTACTCATTTTTCATTTTCCATAAATTTAAGACAATGCTTGTCATGTAATTAGTAATTCCTAATGTTTGTTAATAAATTTAGCATAATGCTTGTCATGTGATAAATACTCAGAAAACACTTGGCAACTCTGAGGTAGAAGGTATCATTAATGAGATTTTTTAAATCCCCACTGGAGATGTTTAAAAAAGTCCTTGTTGCTAATAGAAATTGACCTGAGGCAGGGAGAAAAATTGGAGTACCTATCCTTTTGCAAGATTCCATGCTAGAAGTTTTCCATACATTAACTCACTTAATCTTGACAACATCTTTATGAGGTATTATTTCAATGATACAGATGAAGAAACTGAGATGTACAGAAGTAATATGGGCCATCACATTGCATGTAAATACAGAATCATCATTTGAACTTGAGCCAATGAATCCTTTTCTGTTTTTAAAATGGACGCATGGCACTTTCTCAGCTTTATGAAGTTATATTATATTCCATGTTAGGGATGTTTCTGTGCTTTGTTAACTATGCAGAGTTCCCTTAGGAGTGAGTATTTTTTTATTCTCTAGTGGGAACAGGGAGTTAAGATTCATGAACACCACTATTTTCAAGAGACCAGAAGGGACACCCAAACAGAGAAGTGAAATCTTGAAAGTAGTAAGTGAAACTGTGGCAGGAAGAAAAAAACTCCTAACCAAGAGGAGTATAGATGGCCCTGGAAAGGGAAACACTTGGACATATTTCTGTCACAGAACAATATAGCAGTAGAATAATCCCTATTTATGGACATAGGTCAATGTGTGAGTCTTTCTTAGTAGATTTTAAAATTGTGTTTTACAATTGTATTCAAATTAATACAGTTTTTTCCTTACTGAATATTTTTGTTCTGTCTTGTAACGTTTTTTTTTTTTGAGAATTAGCTCTACCTTCTTTTTTTTTTAATATGAAATTTATTGTCAAATTGGTTTCCATACAACACCCAGTGCTTATGAAGGAAATTGAAGAAGATACAAAGAAATGAAAAAACATTCCATCCTCATGGATTCGAAGAATAAATGTTGGTAAAATGTCAATACTACCCAAAGCAATCTACACATTCAATGCAATCCCAATCAAAATTGCACCAGCATTCTTCTCGAAGCTAGAACAAGCAATCCTAAAATTTGTATGGAACCACAAAAGACCCCAAATAGCCAAGGTAATATTGAAGAAGAAAACCAAAGTGGGAGGCATCACAATCCCATACTTTAGCCTCTACTACAAAGCCGTAATCATCAAGACAGTATGGTATTAGCACAAAACAGACACAAAGACCAATGGAATAGAGTAGACACTCCAGAATTGGACCCACAAAAGTATGGCCAACTAATCTTTGACAAAGCAGGAAAAAATAGCCAGTGGAAAAAAGACAGTCTCTTTAACAAATGGTGCTGGGAGAACTGGACAGCAACATGCAGAAGAATGAAACTAGACCACTTTCTTACACCATTCACAAAAATAAACTCAAAATGGATGAAGGACCTGAATGTGAGACAGGAAACCATCAAAACCCTAGAGGGGAAAGCAGGAAAAAACCTCTGTGACCTCAGCCGCAGCAATTTCTTACTTGACACATCTCCAAAGGCAAGGGAATTAAAAGCAAAAATGAACTATTGGGACCTCATGAAGATAAAAAGCTTCTGCACTGCAAAGAAAACAATCAACAAAACTAAAAGGCAACCAACGGAATGGGAAAAGATATTTGCAAATGACATATCAGACAAAGGGCTAGTATCCAAAATCTATAAAGAGCTCACCAAACTCCACACCTGAAAAACAAATAATCCAGTGAAGAAATGGGCAGAAAACATGAATAGACACTTCTCTAAAGAAGACATCCAGTTGGCCAACAGACACATGAAAAGATGCTCAACGTCGCACCTCATCAGGGAAATACAAATCAAAACCATACTCAGATACCACCTCACACCAGTCAGAGTGGCTAAAATGAACAAATCAGGAGACTATAGATGCTGGAGAGGATGTGGAGAAATGAGAACCCTCTTGCACTGTTGGTGGGAATGCAAACTGGTGCATCCACTCTGGAAAACAGTGTGGAGGTTCCTCAAAAAATTACAAATAGATCTATCCTATGACCCAGCAATAGCACAGCTCTACCTTCTTTACAACAGATGCTCTTAAAAGTTTGAGTTAACCAGGATTCCCTAAAAAGCTCCCTTCCTGGAGCATTTTTTATTCGGTGAGGTGCTGTGAGGTTTCTGTTATGCAACATGTGCATTTGAATATTATGTTATTGATTGCAAGAATTTTTTTTATAACCTCCGAAACGAGTAAGATTCTGCAGTATAATGTAGAGGTTTAGTGTATATACTTAGGAATAAGACTGTCTGAGAATCATGACTCTGCTGTTTGCCAGCGGTGTAATCTTGGACAGTTTACTTAGCCTCTCAGTGCCACAGTTTCTTTCCTCTAAACTTGAGATATCAATGATCACCCCACTCACGTGCTTGTTATGAGGACTCATGAATTCCCTGATACAAGGAAAGTGTTTTGTACAGCACCTAGCATATAGTGAGCACCCAATATTGGCATTAGCTATTATTATTACTACAGATCTATAAGGTTCGTTACTGTTATGCTTATAATACCTTTTCTTTTTCATACATTTTTTTAGACTTAATCATTTAAAACTCTAAAAAATGTTTATTTATTTTGAGATAGAGTTTGCAAGTGGGGGAGGGGCCTAGAGAGAGGGAGAGAATCCCAAGCAGACCTCCTGCCACTGGTACAGAGCCTGACACGGGGCTCAATCTCACAAACCGTAAGATCATGACCTGAGTTGAAATCTGACTCTGAACTGACTGAGCCACCTAGGTGCCCCTAGACTTAATAATTTGTTAATATCGTTCAGTGTCTTCAGAAGTTGTTGCTATTTATTTATTGCTTTTCACATGGACAGACATTACTTACTAAGCATGTGTATTGTTTTCTCTACATACTGAAATTTTTGACTTATTTTTTTAAAAATTGGAATGTTTCTTTCCAAAAACATGTAATAGGGGCACCTGGTTAAACATCTGACTTTTGATTTCGGCTCAGGTCATGATCTCATGGTTTGTGAGTTTGAGCCTCGTGTCAGGCTCTCCACTCTCATGCAGAGCCGGATTTGGATCCTCTCTCTCCTTCCACCCCCTACTTGCCCCCTCAAAAATAAAATAAGCAATTAAAAATTTTTTTAAAAAGCATGTAATAAAACTAATCCTCTATCACTCATCATTTTATCTCAGACAATAGTTCAGCAGTACCTTTTACAGTAATAATGGGGTTTTGTGGCTTGTCAAATGAATGAAAGTGATAGAACTCACTAGAGATGTCAGTTGTTGGATGAAGATAACTCTTGTGTACTTCTGAGAGTCCATTTCAAGTAAGCCATTCAGTGTAGGGCAATGGTGAGAGCTAAAGTTCTTTAGACTTGGGTTTCCTCATCTGTAAAAGAAGTATATCAGCTGCTTGCTGCTGATGGTTATGGAAGTTCACTAAGACATCATATGTGATGTCCACTGCAGAGTGTTTAGCATATACAAAGCACTTAATATTTTTAGATGGTAACTAGAGAAAGATACACTTTTATTTGAGATATATCTCATTATTTTTTGCCATCTAGTATTTAACCTGAATATAAAGGTCTCAGGTTCTCTGGTAATAGCCAGAATTAAAACTAATTCTCACAGAAGTGTTGTTTTAATGTATTTTTAGAATATGTGGGGAATTTGACAATAAAGGAATTGTAGGATTATAGTTGTAAGATCATCATCCTTGGGTATTTAACAACAACAAACACAGTACTACTAATAACACTGCATTCTATTCGTATAGTAGTTTATCACTTACAAAGATTTTTATCTGTCACCCATTGTGTGGTTATCAATAAATCTGTGTATTGATTAGATTGGTTAGATGTTAGTAGATGAGTCCATAGATTCTAAGAGGTGAAGTGACTTGTCTAAGCTTTCCTGTTTAGTGACCAGAACTTAGTTCTTTTTCCTTGTTCTACGTTATTTGTAGACTTGCTTGGTACCGTTGGGTGTAACTCTGGGTATTGTCTCATCAATGAAGATTTGCTTGAGTTTTGAAGCTAGAAGTGTGCATATAGAAATTCAGGAAGTTATGTATTCCTTAGATTTCTTAGACATTATTTTTCTTGATTTTTACAATTTAAGTACAGAATTTTAATTGAGAACATAAAGGTTTTTCTTGCTCAGGTACTTTTTCCATAATTTTGTTCCTATCATTTAGGAATACATAATGGTCCGTGCTTATAGGGTGTGTGGCATGCTCAACAGTTTACATGGGGTACTTTTTAAAATCAGAAAAGTATGTAAGTTATGACTATATAGTTTGGTGATTTTTTTTTTTTTTTTTTTGAAACTGACATTACCAGAATCTCAGAAGTCAGCCATCAGCCCCCTTTGGTTATTACTCATTCCCACTCCCAAAGTTAATGACAATCTTGACTTTTCTTTTTATAGATTACCTTTAGTTATTTTTGAATAGTTGACTCATCACTCATTATATTTGTGAAATTCATCCAAATTTTTCAAGTAGTTGTAGTTTATTCATCCTCATTGATGTATAGTGTGTACTATATGAACATACCACAATTTATTAATCCATTCTACTGTTGATGAGCTTTTGAGATGTATCCAAACTGGAGCTTTTAAGAATAATGCTGCAGTGAACATGAATGTACATGCCTTTTGGAGAGCATTTATATATGCATTTCTGTTAGGTAGTGATCTAGGAATTGAATTGTTGGTTTATAAAACATACAGTTAAGTGCTTTTCAAATCCATTGTACCATTTTACACTCCCTTCAACAGTGTAGGACATTCAGGGATTGTCTTTTTCTCCCCTTGTAGTCTTTCTGGTGGGTGCTTAGTATTATCACATTATGGTTTTTGTTTGCTTTTATTTGATGAATGATCATATCGAGCACCTTTTCTGATGTTAGTGGATATTTTCTCTTGGGAAGTATCTATTCAGATCTTTTTGTGCTCTTTAAAAAGTCAGATAGTCTTTTTCTTACTGAGTTGTGAGGAGTCCTTTGTATATTCCTCTTCTAAAGTCTTTGTCACTTATATGTAAGGCCAATATCTTTTCCCATCTGTGATTTGCCTTTTCCCTCTTTATGGTATCTTCCATAAATTAATAAAGATCAGTTTACCAATGTTTTTCTTTTATGATTGATAATTCCTCCTCCTCCTCTTCCTCCTCCTATTTACTTCTAAAGATTTTGTTTTTACTTTCATATTTGTGTCTAAAATCCTATTTGGAATTAACTTTAATGTATGTTGTGAGGTGTGGGTCTAGATTCAAACTCAGATTACAATAATCTGCAAGTATTGTACATTTTCCTTTCTCTAAATGGCATTTATGTAATTGTACTGGCTTAGGGTTTTGATGAACTTGATTTTAGGGTAAAATGTGGTGACCAGGAAGCCTTTTAATTAGACTCACATATGAATGTTGGGAGTAAAGAATGGGGGATAATTGATGCACCAGTTGCCTCTTGTGATAGCTTTTTGGCAGTAACAATTTTAGGTACTGCTCTTGTTTTGGTTTGGATAATGGAAAAAAAAAAAAAAAAGAAAGGAAAACCTGTAACCTGTGAAAATGTTGGCCAGAATCAGAATTTTTATTATAGATTTAAAATTCCTTTTTTTTTTTAATTTAAGTATGTTCAGTGTTATTTTACATTTTGAGAGAGTAATTTCGGTGTATCTTTTATATAACTGATTTATACAAGTCATATCCATGATTTCAGTATTTTCTGTGGAAAGCCCATAATTAAACAAGCTTTATAATGGTTCTGTTAGTCATATCTTATTTTCAGTCCTTGAGACCATCTCACTGAATAGACTAAGACTAATAGCTATCCTTTTCTTGTCAGATGAAGAAATAAAAGTTAGAAGGGTTAAATTTTCTTTCATACTGATTAGAATTTGGAATTCCAAGGCTAGAAGCTGCAAATCTTAATTTTAAGTTTTCAGGGTGCTGGCTCTTGACTCGTATCTATTATACATACTTGCAGTCATCTTTATTGAGACCTTTGAGAATCCTCAGATATTTAGTACCAAAATGATGTCTTCTAGAGGAACTATACGTTTTATGTGCATTGCTTCACAGTACGTGTTATTTTCATGAAGGTTTTTATGTTTTCTCACCTCATGCAGGTACTGAGTATGTGAAGACAGGTAGAGAACAACTAATCTAGGTTGAGAGATGGGTATTTAGCATTGGGCCAGGCTCACTCACTCAGTAGGTAGAATACTCCCTTATGCCCACTAGCCCTTGACGTTTAATTTTTTTAAAACAGTGTTATTTAGACATATATCACACATCATAAAATTTACCTATTTCAGCTATACAATTTAGTGATTTTCATTAACTTTAGCCGAGTGGTGCAACGTCACCATAAATCAGTTTTAGAACATTTTATTCCTCTAATAGCAGCCTCCTGCCCATTACAGTTAATACCTGTTACTACCCCTCAGCAACAAGTTACTTACTTATTTTCTCTATAAATATGCTTTTTCTAGAAACTTCATATAAATGGAAACATACAGTGTGTGGTCTTTTTTATATCTGGCTTCTTTCAGTGAGTATAATGTTTTTTTTTTTTAATTTTTTTTAACGTTTATTTATTTTTGAGACAGAGAGAGACAGAGCATGAACAGGGGAGGGGCAGAGAGAGAGGGAGACACAGAATCTGAAACGGGCTCCAGGCTCTGAGCTGTCAGCACAAAGCCCAACGCGGGGCTCGAACTCACGGATTGTGAGATCATGACCTGAGCGGAAGTCGGACGCTTAACCGACTGAGCCACCCAGGCGCCCCGAATGTTTTTGAGGTTTATCCATGTTGTCCCGTTTCTAGTACTTTGTTCCTTTTTATTTCCCAGTAGTATCCATTGAATGGGTATACTACATTTCCTTTGTCCATTAACCAGCATTTAGGTTTTGATGACATTTAAATTTAAAATCATGCTTCTATAAAATTGTAAATTTCTTTGGCCATAATGTGGTAATTTGTTAATGATTAGATTCTTCCTTGCCAAGGCATATAGTAGTTTATACTTGCACCAGGTTCCTTGAGTTAGAATTGTAGTTTGAAATTCAATCTTGATATGTTTTAAAATTACATAAGTACAGCTAATCAGATCTCTTCTGCACGTTACTTCCTAAATAGAGAATCTGACACGTTAGTCTCTTTAATCATGTGTTCTAAGTTTTACTTGAAAAAAAATTTTTTTAATGTTTATTTATTTCTGAGACAGAGAGAGACAGAGCATGAATGGGGGAAGGGCAGAGAGAGAGGGGGACACAGAATCTGAAGCAGGCTCTAGGCTCTGAGCTGTCAGCACAGAGCCTGACGCGGAGCTCGAACTCACAGACCGCGAGATCGTGACCTGAGCCGAAGTTGGACGCTCAACCAACTCAGCCACCCAGGCACCCCCCCAAAAAATTAATGTTTATTTTGGAGAGAGAGAGAGAGGGAGGAGGGGCAGGCACAGAGCCTGACGTGGGGCTTGAACTGGTGAGATCATGACCTGAGCTGAAGTTGAACCCTTAACTGACTGAGCCACCCAGGCGCCAGCTAAGTTTACTTTTAATAGTCAGCATTTTTGCTCTTAAGCTCAAGTGTGTTGTTAGTATATTGGCACTTTTAAAATACATTATTCTGTATTAACTAAAAACCTTTAAGCAGTTGGAAACTAGTCAGTAATTGTTTATCTAGGCTTGATTTTGCCATATATCATACGTGCTTACAAAGAATTACTTTCTAAACCTAGTCAGGGAATTAAATTGGAGGAAGTTTTACAATAAACTGTCACTGGGTAGAAATGTCTAATTTTGTTTAAATAGTTCCATTTTAAAAACAAAAAAAAAGAATGTGTATGTGTATACATATATATCATATACAACAATGTATATATCTGTATAACATACATACACACACATCCCATTACATAGAGATAATCGCATAGGCATTAATGATAGAGAAGCCAAGTTTGAATCCCTTTTAACTACTTACTAATTTGATACCAAGTTTAGGTTCACCGAACCCAAACTTTCTTCTGTAGAATGGGTTGTTGGTATGGCACCTGACACATTGTAAAATGAGGCATGCCTAGTATGATGCCTGGCACATTGGAAGTACTTACTAAATATTTGTCCCTTTCCATTGATTTTGAGCCTCATATTATGGTACAGATGATGATGCTACATTTAAAAAATAAATGAATTATTATGATTTCTGTAATGAATGTAGTTAAAAGTCATTGTCTCTGTTGACATTAGTGAGGTGGGAAGGCAAAAATTTTAATTTGGCTTAGCTTTTTTTCCCCTTTGTTTATAAAGGTCATTTATGTTGTTAATGTAGTTATTTGTATGCCTTCTAACATTTCCTTGTGTTTTTCTAGTGTACACAGATGAGAGAATTCAGAAATGAGTCGAAACTATATATTTTAGAGTAATTTCAGGTGCCTTTGACTTCGGGATTGTTGACTTTTAAACAAGGAAAAGATGCTTTCAGTAGGGGATATAAAAACTGATCACTTGCTTCTTATGGATAGAAAATAGAATAAAATTAAATGACCTAACATACAGAAATATTTGCAAATATCTTCTCCCATTCAGTAGGTTGCCTTTTAGTTTCGTTGATTTGTTTCCTTTGCTGTGCAGTAGTATTGGCAAGGATGTGGAGAAAAAAGAACCCTCGCGCACTGTGGGTGGAAATGCAAACTGGTGCAGCCACTCTGGAAAAACAGTATGGAGGATCCTCAGAAAGTTAAAAATAGAACTACCCTATGATCCAATAATTATACTGCTGGGTGTTTACCTAAAAAGTGCAAAAACACTAATTCAAAGGGATACACGCACCTCTATGTTTATTGCAGCATTATTTAGGTAGTCAAATTATGGAAGCGGCCCAAGTGTCCGTCGATTGATAAAAGGATGAAGAAGTAGTGTGTG
Organism: Leopardus geoffroyi; assembly: GCF_018350155.1. Taxonomy (NCBI): domain Eukaryota; kingdom Metazoa; phylum Chordata; class Mammalia; order Carnivora; family Felidae; genus Leopardus; species Leopardus geoffroyi. The sequence continues at coordinate 22,633,291 of NC_059327.1, read as the reverse complement.
TGTATATATATGTATATATACATATATTCATCGTTGAATTGTTGAATCACTATTTTGTACACCTGAAACTACAATAACACTGTTAACCATACTGGAATTAAAATACAAGGTTCATATCCACATCAAAAGAAGTTGCACATCTAAATACCGAAGCCTAAGTTTATGCCTATTCTATTTCTACATATGGGAATAGCATCACAATAAAAATAATTAAGACACTTGGGATAAGGGGCTGCAAGAATTCCTTTTCTTCAAAGAGGGATCAGAGCACTATTGAAGTTTGAGAAACATCACTCTATAAAGTCAATGGTGGAAGGGACTATATCATATTTAGTCTTCTATTCTCAGGTCCTAATTCAGTGCCTGGCACATAGGAGATAGTTAGTAAATATTTTTTGAATTACTGAGTGCTTCTCATGTGTAAATAGATGCACCTTTGGAGTTGTGCTTCAGTTTTTCAGGGCATGCTTCAGGAGGCATCCTGCGTACTAGGCAATGAGTCTATCAAAATCTGTTGACTTAAGGAAGAGTTTTGCCTTTTTTCTCACCTTCACGATCCTGATCCTAATATTTTCAAAAAATAGAAATAATTATTCATTTTAAAAATGTGCCAATATCAAGCAACACTTAAATGTAATTTTTCTCTGAACTTAGAGCACAGAAGCTTCCATTCCAACTTAGACTAACCAATAGGTAAAACTTGTGCATATTAAAAACTTGAGAGACCTAATGTATATTTATATCATATACTTATGCATGTCTTTTTTTTTTAATTTTGACATATGGTTTACCTTTGAACAACATTGGTTTTATCACTGCAGGTCCCCTTATATGTGGATTTTTTATAGTACAGTACTGTAAATATGTTTTCTCTTTTTTATAACTTAATTAACATTTACTTTCTCTAGCTACTTGTTTGTAAGAATACAGTGTATAATACAGATAATGTACAAAATATTTGTTAATAGACTATTTATAGTCTCAGTCAGGCTTCCAGTCAACAGTAGGCCATTAGTAGTTAACTATTGGGGGAGTTAAAAGTTATTGGCGGATTTTCAGCTGCATGGGGGGTCAGGGGCATTAACCCCAGGGTTTTTCAAGGGTCACCTGTAATTTTAAATTTATAGAAATGTTGCAGAAATTGTACACTAGTCCCATACACCTTTCACTCAGTGTCTCCCAGAGTTAACAATACGTACAGTTACCAAAAATGAGACGTTAACTTTGGCTCAGTATTATTAACTAACCTGTAGATATTATTCACATATCACTAGTTATTTCACAAATGTCTCCATCCTGTTCCAGAATCCATTCCAGAGTTTCACATTGTATTTAGTTGTCATTCTCTTTCATCTTCTGCATTCTATGACAGTTCCTCCATGGTTGCTTATTTTCATGAACTTGACACCTTGGAAGAATACTGGTCAGTTATTTTGTAGAATGCTACTAGTGTGGGCTTGTATGATGTTTTTTTTCATGATTAGATTGAGGTCATGTGTTTCTGGCAAGAATAATATGCTCTTCTCAGTATCAAGGAATACATGATGTTCATCCCTTATTGCTGTATTGTTAACATTGACTGCTTGGGTAAGGTATCAGCTAGGTTGCTTCACTATCACGGTACTATTTTTCTATTGATAATTAATAAATATTTTTAGGAAGATACTTTGAGACTATGCAAATATTCTGCTTCTCTTCAAAATTGTACCTCCTAACTAAGCTTAGAACCCATTGGTGTTACTTACTGTGGTATTCCTGTTACCCCTAATACTTCGCCATTTATTATTTGGAATTCTTCTGTGAGGAAGAGTAATCCCTTTCTCCTATTTGTATTTGTTTGTTGTTTTAAACATTTTTTTAAGTTTACTTACTTATTTTGAAAAAGAGACAGTGCGAGTGAGGGAGAGAGAGAGAGAATCCCAAGCAGGCTCTGCACTGTGAGTGCAGAGCCTGACATGGGGCTTGAACTCTGGAAACTGTGAGATCGTGTCCTGAGCTGAAACCTAGAGTGGGATGCTTAACCTACTCAGCCACCCAGGTGCCCCTCTCCTATTTGTTTTCTCATTCAGTATTTTACATGTAAGTATGGACTCATAGACTTTTTTTTTTTCCTCTTAGTATTTGGTTTAAAATTCAGTACTATGGTCATTTTTATTGTTGCTTAAACTTTACAGCTTTGGTTATTGGGAGCTTTTTCTAGTTGGTTCCTATGCCCTTTAACATGCCTTTCTTGAGCACTTGTTTACTTTCTGGTACCACAAGATACTCTAGTCTCATGTTGTTTTTCTCTGTCTCAGCCTTTTAATCAATTGCTGCTCTAAGAAACCTTGGTTCTTTTTAATAGAGAATGTTGTTTAGAAACTAAGATCTCAGTGCTATGTGTGCTGTTGGGATGTTCTTGTTCCTCAGCCTTCTCATTGAAAATAGTTAGGAAATATATTTATAGTAATCCATACATATGTGTGTGTCTGTATACTTGTACATATGTGTATGTATGTGTTTATCTGTTTTAAAAGCCATACTTAATATGGATGCCTCTAACTCCTGTTTAATACCATAGCATTGTTCCTTGTTTTCCCTTTTCCTTACTTGTAAGTTCTTTTGTTTTGAAAATAATAAATCTGATAATCATATATATTTAATTTTTTCTTCAACTCTAGTATACTCATAAAGTAACACAATTGCTAGTCTTGTGAGAAATAAAACAACAGAGTATGGGATTTATATACAGTTCTTTTCTCTTTAGCTTTAAGAGTATCCAGTCAAATACTGTTTTCCAAAGTAGGTGTATATGATTGATTTGTAATACAGTGAGTTTGTTTTTTAAAGTTTATATTTCATTTCAGAACCCCCCACCCCATCCTGGTTGATTTTTAAAAAATACTTAAAATTCATTTTTGGGTTGTATATTTCTATGGGTTTTGGCAAAAGCCTAGTTTTGTTTCCATCACCACATTCATGAGAGAGAACACTTCAGTCACCCTTATGCTTATATTTTAGAAGAAAACATTAAAAGTTGTTTGGTACTTGAAATGCATAAGAAAATTTTACCAGTGGATTTGACTCTGTTTGGGTTGAATCATCACAGTAAGAGAGAAACTTGTTTGAGTAATCAAACGGTTAGGATATTAAAAGAGAAGAGGAGGGAGACTTCTTAATGGCACCATCATTTGTTATTCGTTGTGGCGCCAGAACATGGATTTGTTTTTTCAGATTTTAAAGGACTGAGGTTTTTCACAGTGTAAATTGAAACTTTTTAAAGAGAAATAATTCACAAAGTATAATCAAATACTTTAATTAATTATTTGAGAGAGACAGAGCACATGTGAGTGAGGGGCAGAGAGAGAAGCGGGGCTCACCTGATGCGGGGCTCATCATCACCCAGTGTGGGCATGAGATCACCCGATGTGGGACTTGAATGCACGAACCGTGAAATCATGACCTGAGCCACCCAAGTGCCCTCAAATACATACTTTTAAAATATTACTTTGCTAGTGCTCACCCTGTAAGCAAAATGAACCTAATTTAGAAGTGATAAAATCTTATCCGAGTGCTGTTTTAATTTGAATTAGTATGCAAAGGGGTTTATTACATATATTTTCATGTCTTCTATAAAACTGTGTTTGTGAATAGATGACAGATAAAGGTCATGAGGTAACTAGGAACATGGAACAGGTATGCAAAATTGTAGAAAATTGTTCAGTTTTGCCAGCAAATCACAGTGCAAATTAGAACAATGAGATACCGTTTTTACTTATTAAGTTAGTAGAGAGAATATGAATGAAAATGAGTACCCTAATCTGGTAAAGGTGTGGTGACACTCACTCAAGTACATGAATACATTGCAGGCAGCATTAGCAGTCCACACTGATACCCTGCTTTTAAGCACAGTAGGAACAAAAATACCAATGTAGTTGACCCTTAAAGAATGCAGGAGTTAGGGGTGGTGACTCCCATGCAGATGAAAATCCAAGTATCACTTTTGAGTCCCCAGAACTTAACTACTAATAGCCTTCCTTTGCCCTAAAGCCTTACAATGACATCAGCAATTAACACATATTTTGTATGTTGTATTAAATACTGTTTTTTCACAATAATGTTAACTTTTTTTCTTTTTCAGTATTTCTAAGTTACACAGGTTTTTCAAATTGTCTCAAACAAATCTCCAAAAAATTTCCTATATACTTATTTGTTTATATTTATATATTTATATTTTTTATATTTATATTTCTCTTTGAGAGATAAATATATCTCCTTTGAGATATAAACCCCGTTGAGAGTGGGGTTGCAAGTGAATGAGGGGCAGAGAGGGAATCCCACAAGGGGCAGAGAGAGAGAGAAGCAGGGCTTCCCCTGAAGTGGGGCTCATGGGTTTTGTTTTGTTTTGTTTTGTTTTGTTTTGTTTTGTTTTTTAACTGGAAGTAGGGCTTGTGCTCACCCAGAGCAGGGCTCAGAGTTCATCTGATGTGGGACTTGAACTCACTAACAGTGAAATCATAACCTGAGCCGAAGATAAATGCTTAATGCCTGAGCCACCCAGGCACCTGTCCTGCATGTTTATGGAAAAAAGTTCATATCTCATTGGACCCACACACTTGAAAACGTGTGTTGTAGAGGGCCAACTGTAGTTAGTCTATCAGGCTGATGTACCCTGATGGCACTGATGGGTATTTTCTTCTAAAAAAGTATTTTCCTGATTATTTGCAGTAGGAAAACTACATAAAATTGGAATTTTACTTTTTTCCAGGCATGACTGTGTAAAAGTTATATGTTGACATTGGTGTTGAATGTGACTGTGTACCTTAAAATCTGTAGCACAGTGACTGTCAAGTTATAGAATCTGAATAGTCAGAAAAAGGAAAGATTTATATTTGCTTAATTCTGAAAGAGTAACTACCCAGTAACTAAAAGTGTACTTTAAAAAAGGAATTTGGGGCACCTGGGTGGCTTAGTTGGTTAGGTGTCTGACTCACAGTTCATGAGTTTGAGCCCCATGTGGGGCTCTGTGCTGACAGCGTGGGGCCTGGAGCCTACTTTGGATTCTGCGTGTGTCTCTCTCTCTGCCCCTCCCCTACTCACGCTGTCTCAAAAATAAGTAAACATTAAATAATAAAAAAGAATCCACTTTAGCCAAGTTATTATACATTTTTTGTATAATTTTTAAACGGTGGATGTAACTTATTTAGTCTCTGTCAGTAAGAAGCTTCATATTACCTGAAAGATGGAAGCCCTGGGAAATATGATAACAGGCTTGTTTACCTGCTTCTTTTCTTTAACATGTGTTTTGATGGAATGAAAGTGTATGTGGAATATCTGTTAATGTAGGTGGATGTTTGTGGAAAGTGAGTGCCATATTTAACCTTTGAAGTCTTGAAGGCTTAAAAAAATTTTTGTAACTATATACATCCTGACAAAAGATATTTTAGAATATATGGATACATTTTTCTTAGCTGATTATGATGATGTGACAGAATCCAGTTGTGAAACTATGAGGGACAGCTACCCATATCCACCATTCAGAGAGTAGTTATTCTTGACAAGTTGAGTTATATTTCCATACTCTGTTTTAGGCATATTTAGCAGAACTAGATTTGTAACTCCTAAAAGGTCAATAAACAACCTGTATTTAGTATTTGACTTGATCTTTTTCTTTTTCTTTTTTTTTTTTTTTTTTTGGCAGGTTGAGCGCGGGGAATTATGTTTTCAAATTATGTGATTTAAAGAATGCATTGATTGATATTTTGGGGAGGCAAATCTCCATGGATCTCTCATATTTCTGCACGTCTGAACCCAGGCATTAGCTGGACTGTCTTTTCAAGGATATTGTACAAACAGCCTTGAAAGATAATAAATTGATTTTAATTTAGATTTCTTTTTTTTTTTAATGTTTATTTATTTTTGACACAGAGAGAGACAGAGAATGAATGGGGGAGGGTCAGAGAGAAGGAGACACAGAATCTGAAATAGGCTCGAGGCTCTGAGCTGTCAGCACAGAGCCCGATGTGGGGCTCGAACTCATGGACCGCGAGATCATGACCTGAGCTGCAGTCCGATGCTCAACTGACTGAGCCACCCAGGTGCCCCTAATTTAGATTTCTTTAGAAATCTAGACTTAGGAAAGTTTCAGGACAGATGTATTTCCTGTTCAGGATAATAAAGATCATTTTTACCTCTAGAGCAGAGGTTGGGCATGTTTGCCAGCAGTACCTTTAAAAGATTGGGTTTTCTTAACCTTAGAGTTCTTCAGCTCTCTCATAAACCCGCTAAATGATCATCTATCCGGGCTGTTCCACACCAGCCCCATGAGACTTGGGTGACACCATGGAGCTCATGGTGCCTTTTGTACCATGAGAATGGATTAACAAGTATGATGTATGTGTGTTTATAAAATGGAGTCACTTATATGTTGAATTAAAAATATATATATATTTGAAATCATAGAAACAGTAGGGACAGAAAAGTCGTTGTCAGGAGCAGGCCCATAAAAGGGTGGTGGTGGAGGGGGACAAGGAAACTTGATAAAAGGTTACAAACTTTTAGATATAAGGTGAATAAGGTCTGAGGATCTAATGTATAACATGGTGACTATAGAACTTAAGTGTTCTCGCCCACCACCCCCCCCATAAATAAAGGAAAGAAAAAAAGGTATTCTGGGTGAGGTGATGAGTATGTCAGTTAACTAGATGGAAGGAATCTTTTCACAGTGTATATGTATATCCATTCATCATGTTGTATACTTTAAATATCTTACAGTTTTGTCACTTATACTTCAGTAAAGCTGGAAAACAAATAAACCTTGCCAGAGAAAAAAAGTATATTTCTGACTCAGGATACTTGTTTTTGCCAGCACGCTTGAAACTGACTTGCTTCTTTGATAACTGAAAAAGTGGAAGTAGAACAAAATCTTCTACTTTTCAAATTTATTTAATGTCATGATAGATAACGTATTGGTGTAAAGATGTGATTGTTTTTAACAACAAAAAATAGAGTAACATTATTATAGACTTATTGTAGAATAGAAGTAGATTATTATAGAATCTAATTGTTATAGAATTATTATTAGAGAATTTAAAAGGAACGTGTGTGTGTGGGAGTGTCTCGGTAGCCCAGTCGGTTAAGCGTCTGGACTCTTGGTTTTGGCTCAGGTCACTCTCTCACTGATGACATCAAGCCCCGCGTCAGGATCTGCACTGACAGCGCGCAGCCTGCCTGGGATTCTCTCCCTCTCTGCCCCTTCCCTCTTGGGTTGTGCGTTCTCTCTTTCTCTTCCTCTCAAGATAAATAAATAAAAAATAATAATAAGAGGAAAGAGTGTGTGTGTGTGTGTGTGTGTGTGTGTGTGTGTGTGTGTGTATTTGTTGAGAAAAGTATATTAAAACACCCTAGGAACCTGCAGACAAACTGCTGTTTTTTAGACCAGCTCTTTTTGCCCTCATTAGTGTATTAAGACTTTGCTTGATTTGCTAGTTGGAGGGTCTGTCTTTACATAGAGGGTCACAGTCCCTATAAATAAAATGCTCTATTTTAAAATTATTTCAGAAGAATTTATAGATGCTAAATTGACTCACTGAGTGTTAGGGTAAACAATTGAAGAGTTTAAATCATATTAAATATATCACAATTTTTATAAGACAAACACTAGGAAATTATGCTTAACATGGAAACAGCCTCACTTTATTCCTCAGAATTCAAAGTAAGAAAAGTTAGTGTAAGTCCTTCTGCTCAGTTTTTAGGTGTTTTGTGTGTATTGATGAAGCACAGCAGTGTCTTCTAAAATTTTATTTAACTTTCAGTTTAGCAAGAGTATTATTTTTATGGAAATATATTCATGTTCTATCTGCACGTGAAATTACAGGCCTACAGACAAATATAATCAAATCCAAATAATTAGCCTGTTTTGAGATTAGGATGAATTTCAGCTGGTACTTTTTTGGTAAGGTAAAATTTTGTTGTCTTTTTTTTTTTTAAGTAACATTATCCCAATAATTACTTATAATATTTCTTTTTTGTTACTGTCACCCTGCCATCGTGCATTTACCTGAATGTTGTGCCCAACTACTAACTAAGCATGATGCTCTTTGAGCAGGTTACTGCCCCTGCTTCCCTTTTCTCTTCCATTTCTTTCATCTTTTTTCTCCCTCAGGTAGGTGCAGAGCAGTTCAGCAAGTCTTTTACCCTAACTCAGGGTAAGATGCCTGCCTCTCCTCTCTCTTTCTCCTCCTTTCTTAAAAGTTTTATTGGGTTATCATTGATATACAAAACACTGAACACCCTTAATATATATATTGATGGCTTCAACATATGTACACATCTGTGATTCCGTTACCACAATCAAAATACCAAACACATGCATCACCTTCAAAAATTGCCTTGTGTTCTTTGCGTGTGTGCATGCGTGTGTGTATGTGGTGGTGTGAACACTTAACATGAGATCTGTCCTCCTTAGCATATTTTAAAGGTCACAATACTCAGTTGTTAACTATAGATACTATGCGGTCCAGTAGATCTCAGGAACTTACTCATCTTGCTTAACTGAAACTTAATACCCATTGAGCAACAATTGTCCATTTCTTCCTCCCCTAACCCCTGGCAACCACTGTTTTTTCTCTGCTTCTAGGAGTTTGACTATTTTGGGAACCTCATACAAGTGGAATCATGCCATATTTATTCTTACATGACTGGCTTATTTCACTTGGCGTAATACCCTGTATTTTTATCCATGTTGTTGCAAATAGCAGGATTTCCTTCTTTTTTTAACATTGGACATCCTTTTTCAGAGCCTTCCTATATTTGCTTTTTATGTAATGGACAGCATGTTTTTCTGTATTTAGTGGTAGATTAGGGAAAAGCATGTGTGTTTTATCTTTGTGGAAGTGGTAGTCTGTTTTACTTTTTATGTCTGTTTTATAAACCTTTGCAATCTTTAGGGAAAATAAAATGAAATATTTTATGCATATACAGTCAATTAATAATAGATATATTCACGCAAAGAAAAACTTTTAACAGAAATTAATTTGGGGTAAGGTAGAATCTCATGCAATTCAGTATATATGAAATACATAGTGGAGGACTTTAACCCTGTGTAAATTTAAATTCCTGTGTTTAATTGCAGAATCTTTTAGCTGAAAAAGTAGAACAGCTGATGGAATGGAGTTCCAGGCGCTCAATCTTCCGAATGAATGGCGATAAATTCCGAAAATTTATAAAGGCACCACCTCGAAACTATTCTATGATCGTTATGTTCACTGCTCTTCAGCCTCAACGACAATGTTCTGTGTGCAGGTAATTTATGTGTTCTAAAAAATTTTTAAACTACTATCCCATGCTTGTATATTTATTACACTTAAGTAAATCTATGTAATAGAATTCAACAGCTGTTCAAGGTTATAGTCTGCTCTAAATGTGCACTTCAAGGTAAGCTCAATATCGGTATATTTTAGAAAATAATTTTGGCTAATATTCTTTTACTGTGTGTAATACTTATTAACCAATGCAAGAGTAATCATAAAACATATTTTCTTCTTTATGTCCTGTATAAAGGTAAATGTGTGATAAGATTTGTTTCGAATATTGTCTGTAAGTTACCTAATTACATTTTATGGGCAATCAAGTAACCTCCTTAAACATATTCTATTTTAACAGTTTAATCGAGAGTCATATTTTTACCTACAGAAATCCATTTACTTTTAATTACTTCCAGTGATTAGAAGGTTCTTCTATAAAACAGAAGTAAATCATTCATTTATAAATTTATTTATTTAAAAATTTTTTTTAATGTTTATTTATTTTTGAGACAGAGAAAGACAGAGCATAAATGGGGGCGGGTCAGAGAGAGGGAGACACAGAATCTGAAGCAGGCTCCAGGCTCTTAGCTGTCAGCACAGAGCCCAACGGGGGGCTTGAACTCATGGACCGTAAGATCATGACTTGAGCCTAGGTCGGATGCTCAACTGACCAAGCCACCCAGGCGCCCCAGAAGTAAATCATTTAAATGATTGAAATATCTTTTAGTGGGAACATAGTAAGGAAAATTTTGGACAAGTACAAATACGTATGCAACATCCTTTAAAAAAATTTTTTTTAATGTTGAGATAGTGTAGGTTCACATGCAATTGTAAGAAATAATGCAGAGAGATCCTACATACCTTTTGCTCAGTGTCCCCCAATGGTAACATCTTGTAAAACTGTAGTACAATGTCAAAAGTAGAGTATTGGTATTGATATAGAAGGTATACAACATATGATATAGAAGGTATTGTATAGAAGGTATACAACAGTTCCATTACCATACGAATCCCTCCTCCTGCCCTTTATAGCCACACCCATGCACCCATTCCCATTCCACTCCCACATCCTGCATTTGTACTCCATTTTGTTGTTTTAATAATGTGATGTGGGTGGAATCCTACTCTTGATGATTTTTTGGGTTTGGTGTTTTATAATTTGCCCTAATCCCCTCAACATCCATCCAAGTTGTTGCATTTATGAATAGTCATCATTCTTTTTATTACTGAGTAAACTTTCATGGGATGAATGTCCTGCAGTTTGTTAACCATCCATCCAGGATATCTGGATTGTTTCTGGTTTATGGCTATTAAAAAGTACAACTTTTGTGAACATTTTGGTGTGGATTTTTCTATGAACCTAAGGTTTCATTTCTCTGGGATATGGCTAGGTTGTTTGGTAGTTGCATGTTTTGCTTTATGAGAAACTGCCAAAATGTTTTCCAGAGTGGCTGTATCATTTTACATTTCCTCTAGCAGTGTATGCCTGATGTAGTTTTCCATGTCTTCACCAGCATTTATCACTGTTTTAGCCATTTGACAAGTATGTAGTGATACCTCATTGTGGTTTTATTTTGCATTTTCCTTATGGCATTGGGTTGAACATCTTTTCATCTGCTTATTTGTTGTCTGTATATCATGTCTTTGATGAACTATCTGTTCATGCCTTTTGCCCACGTTTTAATTGGATTTTTTACTGAGTTTTGAGAGTTCCTTATGTATTGTAGATACTAGTCCTTTGTCAGACATGTAGCTTCCAAATATTTTCTCCTAGTCTATGGCTTATCTTTTCATGTTCATAACATATCTTTTGCAGATATTTATTTAATGAGTCCATTTTACCAGTTTCTTGGTTTATAATTTACTTTTGTTATCCAGGTGAACTCTTTGCCTAGCACTGTATCCCTAAATTTTTCTTTTATGTTGTTTTCTAAAAGTTTTATAGTTTCATGTTTTACATTTTAATCTGATCTTTGGAAGAAATTGTGTAGTCTCTCATTATTAATGATGATACTAGCTGTACATTTTTTTTAATGTTTATTTATTTATTTTGAGAGACAGAGTGCAAGTGGGGGAGGGGCAGAGAGTGAGGGAGACAGAATCTGAAGCAGGCTCCAGGCTCTGAGCCTTTAGCACAGAGCCAGATGCGGGGCTCAGACCCAGGAACTCTGAGATAATGGCTTGAGCTGAAGTTGAGTGCTTAACCCACTGAGGCATCCAGGTGCCCCACTAGCTGTAAGATTTTTAAAGATGTTCTTTATCAACTTAAGCAAGTTCTCTTATGAGTTTGCTGAGAGTTCTGATCATGAATGGGTGTTGAATTTTATCAAATTTTTTTTTTGGCATGAATGATAGGATATTTCATCTTTAGGTGCTTAATATGGTACCTTATGGTAATTGATTTTTGTATGTTGAACCAACCTTCCATTTTGGAATAAATCCTACTGGATTATGGTGTATTCTTTTTATGTATTGCTGGATTCTATTTGCTAATAAAAATCCATTACAAATATGCATCCAAGTTTATGATAGATATTGATCTATACTTCTTTATTTTTTATACTCTTTTTAGTCTAGTTTGGTATCAGGCTAATACTGGCCTCATAAAATGATTTGGAAAATGTTCCCTCCTCATTTACTTTCTGGAAGAGATTGTGTAAAATTACACAGTTTTAGTAGGTAGTGTTAGCTAGTGTTAATTCTTCTTTAAATATTTGATAGAATCCTTCAGTAAAACCATCTTGGCCTTGTGATTTTAAATTGCATTATTTCATTTCCTCAGTGGTTAAGGACAATTCAGATTATCTATTTCTTCTTGGCTGAACACTTGTTCTTCTCAAGAACAAACACTTTTTTATGCGGTGTCTCCACATCTTCACTCTTCACGTTGTATATTTATGTGTAGACTTTTAGATTTTAAATAATTGTGAATTCGATTGCAAACTGAAGTTGTTAGTAACGTGGGTCAATGGAAAAAAGTTTAATTCTTTCAGACTAGTTTGCAGAAAGGGAATTTCGGTGTCTCAGAATTCTCTAGAAGGATCGGGTCACCTGGGTGGCTCAGTTGGTTAAGTGTCTAATTCTTGATTCTGGCTCCGGTCATGATCTCAGTTTGTGGGATTGAGTCCCATGTCTCGAGACATGGGCTGCGCTGAGAGCATGGACCCTGCTTGGGATTCTCCTCTCCCTCTCTCTGCCCCTCACCTGCTTTCTCCCTCTCCCTCCCTCTGTCTCCCTTCCTCTGTCTCCCTCCCTCTGTCTCCCTCCCTCTGTCTCTCTTCCCCCCCCCCCCCTCTCTCTCTCTCTCTCTCTCGGCTTTCAAAATAAAAAAAAATTTCTAGAAGGATCTTATTATGACCCTATGACCCGATAAAGACTGTATGTTGGGGGCATGTCTGAAAGTGGGTAGAGAAGAAGGTGAGCAAAGTAATTTGAAAAACAGCATTGCAGATGATTCTGGGTTCTCCTCCTATCGTATATGAGGACCAGTATTGAAGTTGCCATTAACAGTGTTGTCACAATTGGGCTAGCACATTTGGATAAAGGTTTCTGTACCTTCAAGGATGCTATAAGATCCCACTCAGACAAAAACACCACCTTAAATGGCATTTTGGTGTAATATTTAATTTTCCACTAAAAATACGTGTCTTCTGGCATCCTACAATACTGTATATTTCAGGGAAATAATTCGCTCTTAAAAAGTAAATATATTGATTTCCTATATTTGTCACTATTAAGAAGAAATATATTTAATTGATCATTATGTTTTTTTGTAACTGTGACCTAGAAAGACTTTGTTATCCAAGTATTTTACTTCATAGTTCTATAAAATTGCATGTATTCTGATGACATAAACTATAACATACTGTTAAATGCTATATCCTTTAGGTATTATTTTACTTACTGCATTATGTTTTTAAATGAATTATAGAATATGGAACCTTCATTTTTTAATGACACATAGGCCAAAATAACCTGTGTATTACAGCCTATTTTGTAATAAATTTTAACATTTTAGAAAAGTTTTAGATCATATAAGAGAAAAATATTGAAGTTATTAGAAAAGTTAAGACAATTTGTGGATCAAGGAAGGGGTGGGATTTTTAGAGAATTAAAAATAGTTGAAGGTTTAGAGGCAAATAGAAAGTAAACAGCAGACATGGTTCCCATATCCAGAATTCTTTTTTCTTCCCCTAGAATTCTGATGTAATTGTTTTGGGATGGGACTGAGGCATTGCCACTTTAAAAAACACGATCTCTGGGTGATTCTAGTGTGCAGCCAGTATAGAGAAAGGGAAGGTAAGAAGCAGGTACATGATTCATACCTTTTGTTTATTTACTTTCATTGAGGAGCATCAAGAATATGGAGGTTAACTAACTGAATGACCATGTAGCATTTGAGAATCCTTTTGAAACTATAATATCCACATTCTTAGTGAAGAATCTGTAGAAATTAATGACTTTTTTCCCCTAATCAATACTCAGCAATCAAGGAAGAAGGGGCACCTGGGTGGCGCAGTCGGTTGAGCGTCCGACTTCAGCCAGGTCACGATCTCGCTGTCCGTGAGTTCGAGCCCCGCGTCAGGCTCTGGGCTGATGGCTCGGAGCCTGGAGCCTGTTTCCGATTCTGTGTCTCCCTCTCTCTCTGACCCTCCCCCGTTCATGCTCTGTCTCTCTCTGTCCCAAAAATAAATAAACGTTGAAAAAAAAAAATTTAAAAAAAAAAAAAAAAAAAAAAAAGGAAGAAGAACACCCTTCTTATAAGTTGACATGTTTGGTTTATGGTGTGAACTGGATTAGGCAGATGATTTCCGAGTGCTAGGAAGAGTGTATTTGAAACATAAAACTCTGGGTTCAGAGTTGGGTGATGGGTCAGAGGAAACTGGAGATCCCTGATAAACTTAGCTAAATTTCACAAGAGTGGAAAGTTTTGTGTAAAAGTGGGATGGGATTGAAAGTTAGGAAGTAGTTATAGAAGGTTTTATTTAATAAGTAAACTGGTGAAATATAATGTAGATTATTATTGATCCTGTAGAGACATTTGAGGAGCTATAAGGCTATGGTAATATCTATGTTATAAGCATGTATTTGAAATTACTCAGGGTGATCATGGAACTGGAGAGGAAAAAAATTAAGTGAGCTGGTAGAGGAATACTTTGGACTTTGGTGGATGAGGATAACAAATTTATACTACAGGATAGTATAAACCTCAAAGAAAGATCCGTTAAGTAATTGTGGTTTAGCAGTGGTCTGTGATTTCTATTGAGCCAAGAGAGTACTAACTGTAACCCATATAATAATGGGCAGCGTGGGCCAAGGAGATTCCAGGGTGACAACTATGATGAAATACAGTTTCAAATAAAATTTTCAAGAAAAATTATTCAAATTATGTTTATTATAAATTAAGCCACAAAAAATATGTAGATTCATTGAGAAAGGCAGCCTATCATCAGTAGCCATTTTTTTTTTTTAACATGAATTAAATTTTCCTGGATCCTTCTGTGTCATTGTAATTTTGGACTGTTTTAATAATACTGCTATAATTTTTATAATTCTATCAAATCATTGAAAAGTTTATAGCTACAATTTTTTTCATAGCTACAATTTAAAACTCTTAGTGCTGTCTTCTGTGAGATGTTTTTGCCGTTTTTATTTTCTTTAAGAAAAAGTGAAATTTTCTTCCAGAGTTAACTCAGATTTTCCAGTTGCTTTTCTACGGAAAGGCTGGTAAATGAGCTATGGGCTTCCTTGTAAACTCTCTTACCAAATCATTCTGCTTTTCTTTTATAGTTAGTTTACTCACAAATTTCAGAATTCAATTCTCACCTTCCTCAGTTCTAAAATCAAACTCCTTGGGCAAATGAAGTTGTTAATTAAGACTGCTCAGTACAATTCTCACCTCCTCTAAGTGTTTACTCCAAACTTCCTTTATCATATTGTACTCTAGGGAGCATTTCCCATAATTGCTAAGTCTTTTGGGTGTATTCTACCACAACGTTACTCATCTCTTCCAGAATTCACTAAAAATTCTAAGAACAAAATATCCTTTTCTAAGATTATTATGGATCAATAGATGTAGGAAAAAAATCAAGTAAAGGAAAATTAAAAAGTCATGTAGAATCAAGCAGGGTGCATGTGTAATCAAAGTTTTGGAGATGTGTTAGAGATTAGTATGTTACTGGATTTCTATAAATGAAAAAGATTAGTAATTATACAGGTATTTTAAAGAGGAATGTGAATAAATTATGATATTGACACATGAATATTACCTGGATAACATCCTTCCTCCTCTAGGTATAATAATTAATTATGTATAAACTATTGGGGTCCCATGTGAAGTCATTTATATAGTATCTCATGTCATTCTCACTACTCAGGAAGGTACTCCTGAAGAAATAACCATTGTATAGATGAGAACATCAAAACTAAGAGGTTATGTAATTTATCCAAAGTCATGCAGCTTATACCTGTCAGGAATGAGGTTTGGAACTCCAAAGCTGTTAGAGTTTAATGTTTTCCTTAGTGTACATGTTCACCATTGCCTTTACCCTGTGATCTGTACTTTGTATTTTGCTTTTGCGTTGCCTTCTAAGATTATTAATCTTTTAGGGCAGGGATCCATAAGCCAGCATTTCTTAAATTCATTAGATCATGAAAAGCTCTGATTCAGAGTAGCCATCTCCTAGCAAGGACTGGCAGTTTCGAGATGGCTGGTGAAAACTGTGAAAGCTGGTGAAAAGGAGCTCATCAGCCTTTGGTTTTACTACAGCGAGCTTACATTTCTTAGATTAGATTCTAAAAGTGAGCACAGAAGGTGAAAATTGCATAAAAATAAAATTACCCTTGTACATAGCTTAATGCACATATAAGTTCTTTATGAATGGTTTGGAGACTACAACCTTCTCATTTCCTCTCTGCTTTAGATAATATTTCTCTATGACTTAATTTTTAATACTTAAGAAATCTTAATACTTAAGAATTCAGTATTCCTCATGTGCTTGATTCCTGAACAGAGTATTTCACTTCTTTGTCAAAGACTGGCAAACTCTCATGCCATTCACACACACATTCTTTGCCTGGCTTGAGTGTTACCTGAGAACTGTTTCAGGCTTGATTGAATCCATGACCAGTGTAGTACAAATAATGATCTCACTTCTTGATGAGCTCCATCTAGTTTAATTTTTTTTTTTTTAAGTGAAGGCATATATATAACTTACTCATTGTATGAAATTTCTTGCTAGGTGTCTCTTCCTCAGATTGGGTAATTTCAACTATTTTAGTATTTTCAATGAACTCAGTGTGACATTGTAACATTCGTGGAGCGCTTTGTATTTTCCATATTATTTCCGTGTTCCATTTCGTTGTTTTTAAGTCTGGTTTTAGTCCCTCCCATATTTTAAATTTCAAACCTACCAGTAATTGAAACAGTAGTACAAGGACACCAGTCTACTTTTTACCAAGATTCACTAATTATTAACATTTTGCCACATTTCCTTTTACACGTTTTTAAATACAGATAAAAAATAACACCAAATATATCTATAATTTTTAGACATTATGAAAAATCACCACTGAATACTTTAGTATGCAACTTTTCAGAAAAGGACTGCCTTACATAATTAGAATACCATTATCACTTTTAAGTGAATTAACATTAATTCAATGATATATTCTTATACTGTTCGTATTGAAATTTTGCATTTGTCTCCAGAATGTGTTTTGGTTCTTATTTTTTTTTTTCAACTTCATCAAAAATTTGAAATGGAAGTATCCTTAACATACAATATTATATTAGTCTCAGATATATAACAGTGATTGGACATTTATATACATTGTATTCATTATACAATGTTCACCATGATAAATGTAGTTGCCATCTGTCACTCTACAATGTTATGACGTTTTGACTGTATTCCCTGTACTTCTTATTCTTGTGGCTTCTTTATTTTGTAACCGGAAGTTTGCATGTCTTACTCCTTTTTACCTATTTCACCACCCCTTTCAACCCTCTCCCCTCTGGCAAACACCAGTTTGTTCTCTGTTTTTATGAGTCTGTTTCTGTTGTTTGTTTGCTTGCTGGTTTGTTTTGCTTTTTTAGATTCCACATAGAAGTGAAATGATACGGTAATTGTCTTTCTTTGTCTATTTCATTTAACATAATATCCTCTAGGTCTACCCTGTTGTCATAAATGGCAAGATTTTTTTTTTCTTTTTTTAAGGCTGAGTAATAATATTCCATTGTGTATATACCACATTTTCTTTTTCCAGTTAGCTATCAGTGGATGTCAGGGTTGCTTTCATATCTTGGCTACTGGAAATAATGCTACAGTGAACATAGGGGTGTGTATAACTTTTCAAATTTGTGTTTTCTGTTTTTTTTTTTTTGGCTGAATATCCTGAAGAGAAATTACTAGGTCATATGGTATTTCTATTTTTAATATTTTGAGGAACCTTAGTACTATTTTCTTCAGTGGTTGCACCAATTTATATTCCCACCAGTAGTCTATGAGTTTCCTTTTCTCTACGTTTTCAGCAACATTTGTTATTTGTTGTCTTCTTAGTTCTAGCCATTCTGACTGGTGTGAGGTGATATCTTATTGTGATCTGGATTTGCATTTTACTGATGATGAGCATTTTTTCCTGTGTCTGTCGGCCATGTTACGTCTTCTTTGGAGAAATGACTGTTTACATCCTCTGCCCATTTTTAATTAGATTATTTTGTTTTCTTGATGTTGAGTTGTAAGAGTTCTTTATATATTTTGGATATTAACCCCTTATCAGATACATGTTTCATAAATACCTTGTCCTTTTCACTTTGTTACATTTTTTTGTTGATGATTTTCTTCACTGTGTAAAAGCTTTTTATTTTGATGCAGTGCAAATTGTTTCTTTTTGCTTTTGTTTCCCCTGCCTCAGGAGACAGATGCAAAGAAACACTGCTAAGACCAATTACTGCCTACGTAATCTTAAGGGATTTTATGGTTTCAGGTTTTACATTAAGCCTTTAGTCCATTTTGAGCTTATTGTTGTATAGGTGTAAGAAAGTGGTCCAGCTTCTTCTTCAGAACGTAGAGATGGTTTCTTCCCCTTTGTAGATTCTTGTCTCCTTTGTTGTAGATGAACTTACCCTATACACGCGAGTTTATTTCTGGGTTGTCTCTTCTTTTCCATGGATCTGTATTCCTATTTCTATGCTAGTACAATATTATTTTGATTACTATAGCTTTTTTTTTGACATTTTATTTTTTGAGAGACAGAGCATGAGCAGGGGAGGGACAGAGAGAGAGGGAGATACAGAATCCAAAACAGGCTCCAGGCTCTGAGCTGTCAGCAGAGAGTCCAACACGGGGCTACAACCCTTGAATGCGAGATTATGACCTGAGCCGAAGTCAGATGCTCAACTTACTGAGCCACCCAGGCATCTCTGATTACTCTAGCTTTGTAGTAGATGTTGAATTCTCAGTTATGATACCTCCAAGTTTTGTTCTTCTTTCTCTGCTTTGGCTACTTGGGGTCTTTAGTGGTTCCATACAGATTTTAGGATTATTTGTTCTAGTTCTGTGAAAAATATTATTGAATTTTGATTGGGATTGCATTGAATCCATAGAGTGCTTTGGGTAGTATGGAGGTCTTAACGGTGTTAATTCTTCTAGTCCACGAGCATGGTACATCTTGCCATCTGTTTGTGTCACTTTCATTTTCTTTCATCAGTGTTTTATAAATTTCAGAATACAGGTCTTTTACCTCCTTAGTTTATTCCTAGATATTTTATTTGTTTGGGTGCAGTTTGTAAATGTAATTGTCTTATTAATTTCTCTTTCTGCTACTTTATTAATAGTGTATAGAAGTGCAACTGATTTTTGTTTATTAATTTTGTATGCTGGGACTTCACGTATTTGTTTATGGAGTCTTTATTTAGGGTTTACTATGAATAGCATCATGTCATCTGCAAAGAGTGACAATTTTACTCTTTCCTTACTAATTTGGATGCCTTTTCTTTTTCTTATTGTTGGAGCTGAAGCTTTATGCTTTCTTAAACACTAAGCACTGGATAGTCTCTTATCCATCCTTAGGTACAGTTTACCATGGTACTGATGACAAGATAGTATTAGACTTTCACATGAGGAACACGGGAGTGCATATTGTGCCCCTAAGAAATGTTGTTTATAATTATTGAGGTTCCCCAGTAGGACCTACATGATTTAAGGGGCACTGGTTGACAGTGCCTCCGATGTCCTCTTTTGACTGGTTGGTAGACTTCAGATCCCCAACTCGGTTTGCATGATTAAATTGTGTGCATGATACTAGACAGCACCTGAGGATAGTCTCACTTGTCTTATTTGCCCATGCCATTAACATGATATCCCTTGTCTACTCCCAGGAAGCAATAGCCGTGGGAATGGGCTGAGAAAAATATCTAGAAAGGTTGATTGATGTTTTGTATGGAAGCCAAGTAGCCATTTATGTTTCCCATAAATTCCTTAAGCTTCAGAAGAATGGCAAGGTTAGTTCAGAGCCCACTGGTAGAAGATGGCAGGTCCAGCAATTGGGTAATTTAAGGGTGCTTGAATGGTTTTTGGAGAGCTGCACTTGGGTGTGTTTTTTTTATTTCGAGGAAGTCTCCAGGTGTGGTTCTTAAAGGCAAAAGATCATGTCTCTCCTTTTCCCGTACCTCCCAGGGTCTGAGGTGTTCTCTTTTCATGTGCTGAAATTGCTGCTTGCCTTCTACCACCATAAAATCAGTGTCTCTCCTCCTATCTTTTTAGTCCAACTTTGATATCCTGCCTTTTTCACTTTTATGTTGTTTTTGTTCTCTTACCTGTTTTAAATTCTTTTCAGTGGTGTCCTTTATTACATTTTCAGTCAACTCTATTCTTTGAGCACCTTGCAATACAGTGCTCAGTTCTTCAAGGATTCTGCTTTGTTTTGTTTAGTCTTGTTTATTCCTTCTGTTGATTTTTTGGTCGGCTCTCACCTAGCATCTTCCTGTTTCTATTTACTTTCTCTTTTGAGTTTTTGAATTTCTAATGTAAGTGTTTGTTTTTTTAATATCCTCAAATGCTTATTTAACGATGCTTGCTACAGTTGGAATACTGTGTTGTATTTTTCTCTTCATGGTTGTTTTTTTAGGTAAATTTTTCATCAGTTGAAGGATCATGCACTTTTGGTTTTCTTTTTTGTGTGTTTGTTTTGTTTTTATAGTAGCATCGCATGGATACTGCTTGCTATTTGCTGCTTTAATTTTTTTTCTTTTCTACACTAGAAATAATAGTGTATATGTGGGAGTGATAGTTATCCTAATAGTTTTTTAATTTAATTTAATTTTATTTTACTTTTAAGTAATCTCTACACCCCAGTGCGGGGCTCGAACCTACAATCCGAGATCAAGAGTCTCATGATCTACTGACTGAGCCAGCCAGGCACACCTAGCCTACTAGTTTTTAATTTTTTTTTTTTTTTAACTCAGGTACCCTTTTCTCTTTATAAAGTGGAATAGGTTGAACATAGCAGTTTTCTCCTTCCTTCCTTCGTTCCTTCCTTCTCATGACTTGCTTCTCCCTTCACTATATCGACAAGCCCCTAAGTACTGTCTAGCTCTCCTGTGTCGCCTGTCATTTCCCAGAGTAGTGCATCCTCAAGACTGCTATGTTGGTTCCTGTATACTTTTAAGCCTCTTCTTTTATACTGGCCAGCAGCCACTTGTCTTATCCACCAAGTCTTAGACCTGTTGTCAATATTTCCTAATTCAGGTGAGATCTTTTCTTTCTTGGCGTGATTTTTCTGTTTTGCATTTCACCACTGCTAGGATTTCTCTTCCCCTCCTTTTCCATGGTCTCCACCCTTACTTCCCGTTCTTGGATGGGTAGGAGGTTGCAGATGTTGATTTTCCCACTTGTGTATATTTTACAGTCTGTAGTCTACTTTTTATCCTAGTTATGCTACAAGGATGAATAGTTTTGTTTCCTCTTCTGATCGATCTGCACAGTTTTTAGAAGTTGTTAGTTGGTGGTTATTATCTGACAAGAAAAGTGAACTCTTCAAGCAGAGTTAATCTTAGTAGGAAAATTTGGGGTCTGCGCACAAGTGAAAAAGTTCTTTGAAGGAAAAACTATTCTACAAATACGATGATGATTTGTCAATGCTAGATCACCTGCAATTAAGGGCGTTGCATTTTCTGTGTACTAAGTAGGATTTGATTGAATGAAATTATGATTAATATTACATAATTGGAAAAAACACATTGAAAAGTTTCTTATTACAGTTATGGAAGCAAGTAGGCATAAAATAGTATTTTATTCCTTTAGAAAGCTTTATTTATGAAGATTATAGCTAAAATGATACACTTACAGTCTTGATAGCTACTCTCAAGCATTCAAAATAAAGTTAATTTTATCTGTAATGCCAGAAATACTATTCATATATATAAATTCATACTCACAAATTATAAAATGTTATATTTAAGCATTTGTCCTTGATTTCCATGATTTTAGGATGTGTTAGTCATTAATATATTAAGTATAGCTTACTATTTATTGGGTTCCCAACCTTAGTCCCTAATTAATTTCTCTTAGATACATAGGAGGCTTGGTCCCTTGTGACTACTTTGTACAATCAGTGCTTTGTCAATTATAACAACTTCAGATTTATTCTTTGTGGTAGATCATTGTCTTTGTGAGTAAAATCCAGTGAACAACATGACTTGGTTGTTATTTGTTTTGCATAGGTGATGAACCTGTGCAGAAACCAGTTAACATATAGCAGACCCAAGATTACTAACCTTAGAAAGGATTGGTGTATGGGAACTTGGATTTTAGGAGTGTTCCCACAATTCCATAACTGATAAGAGTGACTCACTGTGCCTAAACTCTTTATCCAAACAGTGTGGTTCATGCGGAACACCTGTCTTTCTTCTGAGAGTCTGGAGTTTTGGTTATGTGTTAGACAGAGGGTAGCTACATGATTGGCCCTCCGTACACACCCTGGACACTAAATCTTTAGTCAGCTTTTTTGGGTGTTGTCTCAGCTCACTGTTGAAGGAATTGAGTGGATCTTGTGTGACTCCACTGGGAGTCACTCTTTGACCTTTGCATCTAGTTTCCTCAACCTGATTGCAGATCCCTTTTCTCTTTGTTGATTTTATTTTGTATTCTTCCACTATAATAAATCTTAACCTTTCACTGCAGTGAATATGACTATATGCTAATTCCTGTGAGTCCTTTTTTTGTGAATATCTGAGCTTGGGGTTGATACCGAGGACCCCTACCATGAAACCTTTTAATAATTATGAAGTATTTATTAACACTCTAGGCAAGGAAGTAATATATTCATTATTCATTTAAGTTTTTTAATTCAAATTCTCATTTTTCAGGTCTGCAGAGTAGGGTTTATTATTTTGTTTTTCCCTTAATCTAAACAGAACTGGCAATAAAAAGAATCTTTATTTTGTGAAGTTGTGGTTTTCCGCCATGGAATTGGATACTACTGTGATGATACAATGTTATATTGATCCTGACATTTAATTTATTTTTTGAACCAATATTTATTGAACAGTCACTATGTATAGATATTGTTCTGGATGCTAGGGAGAGAATGTGAACAAACTGACCTGGTTGCAGCTCTCATTGATCTCAGAATTTAGTTGAAGAGCCCAATAGTATCACATTACATAGTTAACCTTCTAATTACCTGTCTCGCAAATACGATGAAGGAAAAGCACAGAGATCTTTGAGAGGACCCTGCTCTTCTCTGTTAATACTCGTGTCTAAAAAAGGCTTATTTTGCAAAATAATAATTGAGGTAATAAGATCTATGTGATGACTAGGCATTTACAAGGCATGTATATCTGTTCCTATCTCTGGACAAGTTTGTGTGATGTGTGTGCGAAGTGTGTCTGTGCTCTGTGTCTAGACAAAGTAGGGTTGAAGAGAGGAAGGAAGAGCACGTAAAAACAATTCAACTTCATGAGTAAGCCTAGTTTATTGAAGGAAGTAAAAGAAAATTTGGGGCCCTGGTGTAGAGTAAGAGGGAATAGATGATGATATTTGAAAATGCAGTCAGGAGATTTTAAGGTAGACGAGGAACACTTTGAGATTTGCATAACCCTTTGCCTTTTAGTAAGACTGTTACGTCTCAGGCTTTTAACTTCATGACAGTCACTGAGAGAGGAGTTATCATTGTCCTGCTACGAAGGGAAAGATACACAAAGTATATGTGACTTTTCTAAGTATAAACTTGGAATTATTATGAAGCACAATGCCAGTACACAAGTCCAGATTTTCAGAACTCAGATGCCATGTATATATATGGCGCGCATTATATATATATATGCGCGCCATATATATATATATTTTCCTGCTTGGCCAGAAAGGTAATAATAAGATTAGTATTACATAATTTAGAGGTCATGTTGAGAATGTTATATAGCTATTATACCAAATTATTATACTTTTATATAGTGTTTTTCTTTCTGTACATAGATTAATATGTTTAACTTTTGGGGGGAAATGTAGTACAGGATCAGATGAAAATACTTCATCTAAGAGGCCGTTCCATTGATTTGTTTTTGTTTTTGTTTTTGTGGTTTATTTATTTTTTTTTATTGTTCATTTATACCAGCTGTTCTCATACTTCTGTGTGCATAAAATATAGTTGGAAAGCTAGTTACAATATATATAGTTCTGGAATACATTCTTAATGGATTCTAACTAATTTAACAGGATATGTGGTCAAGGATTTGTATTGAAACAAATAATCCACTTTTGGTTTCCAATTTTGCATATAACAAGCTGGCTTAGAAGTTACAACTCCATCCTGTCAACAAGTAAAATGTTGAACAGACTGAAAAATCTGCTCTTCCTAGATCTAGAAGAGATCCAAAATTGGAAGGGAAAGAGAATACAGTGAGTGTCCTAGCTTACCACAGCAGAGACCAACCAGCAGAAACCAGTGTGGGAACAAATGCTGAGGTAGAAAACCTAAACTGTAATTGATGAATTGCCGGAGGCTCAGTGCAGACAACTCTAAGGGTTAAAAAACCAAGGGGGACCCAGTCATGGGGAGCCCCTTTAGTATTTGAGATTTACCTCCAGGAGCTTGACCAGATTCCTGTAGTTAATATCAGTGAAAAGTCCTCTGGGTTTTTTATAGGTGGAGGGGAATGGAAACATTTTGAAATATACCAGATCACTTTGTTCTTCTTAATAAAGCCTGTTCTCAGGGGAAACTTGTTAACTAGACTCTAACCTGCTGGAGTATTATCAGAGACTAAGTGACCTGGGGAAGGAGAATACCCAACTAGTATTTCATGTGAATGAAAGAAATTCCCAACTCCATCCCACTCTAGCCTTTCTATCCCATTTTCTCCCAGAGGAGAAAAAAAACCTGAAAAGCAGTTGTGACATTTACAGTCAAGGGGCATAGGCTTACTAAAAGACTGAGACCTAATTATAGGACTATAGATCAAATCTCCTATTCTCACATCTCACCACTGCGTTTTTTAAACTTTTTTTTTTAATGATTTTTTTTTTTTTTTTTTTTTTTGAGACAGAGATGAAGCATGAGAAGGCAGGGGAGGGGCAGGGAAAAAGGGAGATAGAATCCGAAGCAGGCTACAGGCTCAGAGCTGTCAGCACAGAGCCTGACACGGGGCTTGAACCCATGAACTGTGAGATCATGACCTGAGCCGAAGTCGGTCGCTTAACCAACTAAGCCACCCACGCATCCCTTGCCACTACATTTTTAAAGGCCTATTTGTAGCAGTGCCTTTCCTCCTGACACATCATCTCTGGTTATCATGAAAAATATACAAGACATATCAAAAGGCAAAAAAACACAATTTGAAGAGAAAAAGCAAGCATCAGAATCAGACATGGCAGGGAGATTGGAATTATCAGAGCAGGAATTTGAAATATCTGATTAATATGCCAAGAGCTATAATGGATAAAGTAGATTGCATGCAAGGACAGATGGGCAATGTAAGCAGAGAGATGGGAATCCTAAAAGAGAACCAAAAAGAAAGACTAGAGGTAAAAGATTTCACTCATATAAGGACTCTGTGATACAAAATGGATGAACATAAGGGAAGGGAAGCAAAGAGAATATAAAAACAGGGTGCAGGACAAAACAGAAGAGACTCATAAATATGGAGAGGAACAGAGGGTTACTGGAGGGGTTGTGGGAGGGGTGATGGACTAAATGGGTAAGGGGCATCAAGGAGTCTACTCCTAGAATCATTGTTGCACTGTATAACTAACTTGAATGTAAATTAAAACATAAATTAAAAAAAATCACTAACAGAAATGAAGGCTGCCTTTGCTGGACTTACTAGTAGACTGGACGTGGCTGAGGAAAGAATCACTGGGCTAGAGGATATATCAGAATCTTTGAAAACTGAAAAGCAGAGAGAACAAAGCCTGAGAAAAAGAGACTATCCAAGGACTGTGGGACAACTGTAAAAATTTCAATACGTGTCTAAAGGGAATACCAAAAGGAGAAGAAACAGAGGAACAGAAGAAATATTTGCAACGGTAATGATTGAGATTTCTCCAGATTAATGTCAGATGCTAAAGTACAGATTGAGAAAGCCAGGGAAGACCAAGCAGGATAAATGCCAAATAAACTACACCTTGCCACATTGTCTTCAAAGAATCAAACACAAATTCCTGAAAGAAGCCAGAGCAGGGGGTAAAAAACCTTACCTATGGAGGAACAAAAACAAGAATTGCATCTGACTTTTCAGATACCATGCAAACAGTAAGAGAATGGAATGAACTACTCAAATGTTGAGAGAAAGGGGAAAAAAAAAAACCACCTAGAATTCTGTACCCTGCAAAATTATTTTTCACAAGTGAAGGGTAGTTTGTCAGACAAACAGAAATTGAGATTTGTTGCTGACCTTATAAGAAATTTGTTGACCTGCCTTATAAGAAATGTTTTAAAAGAAGTTCTTTAGAGAGAAAGAAAATCTATAGGTTAAAAACTTGGATCTATGTAAAAAGAAAGGAAGAACATCAAAGAAGGAATAAATGAAGGTCAGATAAAAACTTAGAAAAGGAAATAAAATATGTACAGTTGGGGGAAAAAAGATATAAAACTGTTTCTGTTTACAGACGATATGATTATCTTTGTAGAAAATCCGGAAGAATCAACAAAAAAAGACGTTTGGAACTAAAGAGGAATTATTTCAGGGTTGCATGATACAAGGCTAAGATACAGAAGCCAGTTACTTTCCTATATACCACAACAATACATGAAATTAAAAACAATGCCGTTTACATTAACACCCCCAAAATGAAAAAAGTACTAAGGGATAACTAACAAAATATGTAAAAGATCTATAGAAGAAAAATTACAAAAACAATGAATAAAATCAAAGAGATAATAGAGATATTTTATGTTCATGGATAAGAAGACTATTTTCAAGATGTCAGTTCTTCCCAATTTGATCTATACATTTAGTGCAATCCCAATAAAAAAAAAAAAAGAAAGAAAAAAAAAAAAAACCTCCAGCATGTCACTTTGTAGATCATGATAAACTGATTCTAAAGTTTATATGGAGAGGCAAATGTTCCAGGATAATCAACACCGTATTAAGGAGAAGAGTGAAATTGGAGAGCTGATACTACCCGATTTTAAGATTTATTCTAAAGCTACAGTAATCAGGAGAGTGTAATATTGATGAAAAAATAGATGAATACATCAGTGGAACAGAATAGAGAACCCAGAAATAGACCTCCATAAATAGCAGATTTTTGATGAAAGAGGCAAAAAGCAACACGGCGATGCAAAGACAATCACTCTGACAAATGGTGCTAGAACAGCTAGACATCCACATGCAAAAAAAAAAAAAAGAATCTAGATACAGACCTTATACCCATCACAAAAATTAACTCAAAATCTGTAGACCTAATTGTAAATGCAAAACTATAAAACTAGAAGATAACATGAGAAAACCTGTATGACCTTGGGCACGGTGACACCATTTTTAGGTAGAGTATCCAAAGATACAATTCATGAAAGAAATAATAAATGATAAACTAGACTTCATTAAAAAATGAAAAATTTCTGCTCTGTGAGAGGACAATTTCAAGAGAATTAGTAGACAAGCCACAGACTGGGAGAAAATGTTTGCAGAAGACTCCTAAAGGACTATTATCCAAAATATAAAAATACTCTTAAAAGAATAAAAACACAAGCCAACTAAAAAATGGGCCAAAGACCTTGAAAGACACCTCACCAAAGAAGATATACAGATGGCTGATCAGAATATGAAAAGATGCTTCACATGATATGTCATCAGGGAAATGAAAATTACGATGGTAATGAAATACCACTACACAACTCTTAGAATGAAACAAAACAAAACAAAACTGAGAACACTAAATACTGACAAGGACATGAAGTAATAGGAACTCTCAGACATTGCTGGTAGGAATACAAAATTGTACATAGATGCTTAGGAAGAAAGTTTCTTCACAAAACTAAACAGATTCTTGTCATATGATAGCAATCACTCGTTGTAGTATTTATCCAAAGAAGTTGAAAACAATATCCCCGCAAAAACCTGCACAAAGATGTTAATAGCAGCTTTACTCATAGCTGCCAAAAACTTGGAAACAACCGTGATGTTTTTCAGTGGGTAAATGGATAAATTGGTACATCCAAACAATGGAATGTCATTCATTCAGCTCTCAAGACATGAAATCAGCTCTCAAGACATGAAAAGACATGGAAGAACCTTAAATGCATGTCACTAAGTGAAAGAAGCCAATTTGAGAAGGCTGTATACTGTTTAATTCCAACTGTATGACATTCTGGAAAAGTCAGAAATCTGGACACAATAAAGATCATTGGTTGCCGGGAGTGAGTGGTGAGAGATGAATAGGGAGAGCACAGGACTTGTAGGGCAGTGACCATACTCTGTAGATATTATAATGATAGGTGTGTGTCATTATACTGTAGTGCAGACCCACAGAATGTACAATATTATTAAGAGTGAACCCCGAGGTAAATTGTGGAATTGGATGATATGTTCATTCATAGTAAAAAAATAACCAAAAAACAAAACATACCATGCTGGTTAATGATGTTGATAATGGGAGGGTCTGTGTATGTGTGAGGGCAAGGAGTGTATGGGAAATCTCTATTTCTCCCTCCAATTTTGTCATAAACCTAAAACCTAAAACTGCTGAGAAAACAAACAAACAAACAAACAAACAAAACCCCAAAGTCCTGGGGAAAAAAATCCCAGGTGATTTTTTATTCAAGTGCTCGGGTAACAATACTCTGAGAACTGAATTTGCATCTCTGTGTTTATATGTAGCCTGGCTGTAGTTGTAACCTGTCTCTTACTATCTGAATTCATACTCTTCTGGCTCTGATAATTACTGGGCGTAGAACAGAGGTAAGATGATTAAATTCTGTTCTTCAGATTCATCAAATGAAACAGATAAAACTAGTACCTGTATTACAAGGCTTTGTGGAGGCCAAATGATCTGGGTGTAGACGTGTAAAAGGGTTCTGGCACATGGTATAATGCCAGATATAATGCCTCGATAAATGTCACGTCACTGATGATGGTGATGCTTTTCATGAAGTAGAAAACACCTAATGTGCATCTCATGGAATACATTTTTTTTAATCTTAGGTCTGCCTTTTTGATTGATTCCAACAAAGTTCTCTCAAGGTTGTATGTATTAGGCAGACATGAAATCAAAGCATAGCAT
This sequence comes from Leopardus geoffroyi, assembly GCF_018350155.1. Taxonomy (NCBI): domain Eukaryota; kingdom Metazoa; phylum Chordata; class Mammalia; order Carnivora; family Felidae; genus Leopardus; species Leopardus geoffroyi. The sequence continues at coordinate 22,604,283 of NC_059327.1, read as the reverse complement.
TTTTAAAGAATCCTGTAGGATTCGAGGTGTGAATTAATGCTTCCCTGATTTCAACTTGTTAGTTTTTATGACAGATGTATTCGTTTATTCAGTAGACAATTTGGATATTTTAATGATTCCTGGGCAAGTTATTATGAACAAGATTTACATAGTTTTGAACTTGATCACTTGTTTGTATTCATCATTTAACATTGTAAACATTTCCCTAATGGATGGACGTATCTTGAGACGTGCCTTAAGCCTTTCTGCTCATTTTTGCCCTTTCCAAACACTGTATTGCTTCATCCATTTTTTCATTCATCTGTTAATTCTTTATTGTTAGTTCTACAAATATTGATCAAATATATATTATAGTTTTCATATCTATACTGTGTGTGTATAAACTTAAGAGAACAATGGGTGAATCAGTTTATTACTGCATTGTGTGCCAGTCTTCTTCTGATATATACAATATTGAAGCATTTATATCTTGTTACCATTTTATTATTTATTTATGTAATATTTATTTTGAGAGGGAAAGTAAGCATGAGTCAGGGAGGGAAGAGAGAGAGAGAGAGAGAGAGAGAGAGACACACACACACACACACACGAAGAGAGAGAATCCCAGGAGCCCAGTGCAGGGCTTGATCCCACATACCATGAGATCCTGACTTGAGCCAAAATCAAGAGTCAATGGTCAACTGAGGCACCCAGGAGCCCCTGTTGTTACCAGTTTTAAAAGAGAGCAAAAAGTTTACTGAGTTGTAAACTGGTAACTATGCATATATATATACAATTTAATATCTCGTATATCCATATACATTTTTGCCTTGAGATATGTGTCTGAATCACATGTTTCATGTTAGAGTTATTTTCTAAGGAAAGGTAATCTACGTAGGACTGAGAAGGAAAAAAAAAATGCATAGGAAACATGGAACATGTTCACCAAGTAGTGAATTATGCAAAGTCAATTACAGTGTAGTAGTGAACTGTTGGTACCTCAACTCTTCAGAAGCTTTGGGTCTATTTAGTACATTTTAGTATATTTAGTAGAATCCTAGGCGTGTATAGCACAGCCAGAGAAAAATCACCCTGTTAAAATGTTTGTACAGGGCGCTGTTTACCAGTTTGTTTGTTTTTCTCTTCAGGCTATCGGAACCATACGTAATAGGCAGTTCTACTCAACCAGATCTCTCTTTATATATCATTATCTATAAAAATTGATTAATTAGGGGTTTTATGAAGAAATACTTTGGAATAACATTGCAATATATATTTATATACAGACATAAGTTGTCATAAATATATCACTCTAAAAGGCATACATTGAGATTTTGATAAGAATCTGTTACTTTCTAGAAAGTTTGGTTAATATTAAAAAGAGAAACCATGTTTCTTCAAAAAATCCCTTCAAGGACATTAAAGATAAAAATTACTTTCATCATGGGAAATATGTTAAACATCTACAGCTACAGATTAATAATCCCTTTTAGTTTTACATAACCTTTTAAAAGGGGTTATAATACTAAAAAGTTACGGTCTTTGGATTAAGTGGTGTTTTTTTCTTGTTCCTGTAATAAAAAATTGAGAAGACTTAATATAATGGAGTTAACAGAAGCATGCCCTGCGGCTATTGCCTAAACCTTCCTGGATGCTTTGATGCAACTTGAGTGCCCTCTTCAGGCTGCATTTGAGTATATTAGAACAATTTAGAATGTCCTTTGAATTGGTAAAATTGGGCCTCTTCCATTCCTGTGAACTACCAAAACAAAAAAAATATTTTTTTAGGTAACAGTTAAGTGCTTGTAGCTTTTGTGCTTGTCAACTTTGAATTTCAGATGGCAGTGAGGTCTGAAGTGTGCTGAGCACTGGTGAGGTCTTAATTTGGTTGTTAGTCTAAGCTGACATAGACATATGCAAGAATCCAGTGAATTTCTTTGCCATTATTAGTTTGGATTTCTCTGTTTACCTATTAAGCATTAAGGAGTTGGAATATGGGGCTGAGGGATAACGGAGTCAAGTTTATAGAAGTCAGTTTATGTTATTGGTGCACATTCCCTCTAAGGAGTCCTTTTCACTTTGATTAGATATCATTAATGTTGAAATATGTATTTCTCAGGCTCACTGAATTATTTTTAATGACAGACAGATCTGTTCACTGATGCTGTTGCTACTGAATTGCACCCAACAGAAAAAAAGCCCCATCTACCCTGTCAGTATTAAATTTTCTCAAAGTACTGCATTTGTGTTGAGAAAGTATAATTTGCTTGGCTTCTCTGCAATTCTGTATTACAGCTAGATATATCCTTAAGTAGAAGCAACCTGTCTAGAAAATTTTTTGATTACTTTGGTGCTCTAGGTTCCAAAGGAGAATGTGTAAGAAATACGTCATCATTTCATTTATGTACTATTTTAATGACCTCATATATTTTCCCAATTAGACCAGTATAGTAACATTCTAAGTGCCTTCCATTTATTTTCTTCCCCTCCAATATGCTGTACACACTGTTGCCAGATCCTGATTTTTAAATTAGTATTTTGCATAATCCACTTTTTTCAAAACACTCATAGTTGTTCACTGTTTATAGAATAAAATCAAGGTCCTATTTATCTTTCTACTGAAAGAAAGCTTCCAATCTCTGCTTAGTTTCGCACATGAAGCTTATATTCTGTTATTTGAAATGCATAATATACATTTCAGACTGGGTAGTCCTTGTTTATAGTGCATTTTCTACCTTAATGTTCTCTTCCTGTCCTTTTGATTATAATTTTAGTCCTTCCATTCTCTTTGAATTTTTCACATTCACACTTTATACAACTGCTCTAATCTACTGTGATCTCATTCTCCTCTACATATATATATGGCACTTACAATCTGCATTCTTTTCTTAATATATAGTTGATCTTTGAACAACACATGAGTTAGGGGACTGACCCCCACACAGTTGAATATCTGTGCATAACTTTTGACTCCCCTAAAACTTGACTAATAGCATACTGTTGACAGGAAGCTTCACCCATAACATAAAGAGTCGACTTACAAATATTTTATATGTAACATGTATTATATATGGTATTCTTACAATAAAGCTAGAGAAAAGAGGTTGTTATTGAGAAAATACATTTCCAATACTGTATTATATCCAAAAATTTGCATATAAGTGGATCTTTGCAGTTCAAATCCATGTCGTTCAAGGGTCAGCTGAATGTATTTACTTATGTGTTAGCGTGTTTCTGTTCATTTCTCTAAGAAGCTTCTTAAAGGTGGAGATTGTGAGTTATACTTCTTTATTATTGCAGCATATATTAAAATGCTGAATAAACATCGTTGATGATTTAGATCTAGATTCCATATTTGCATATGAAATTAACATGAATTATGTTAGATGATGTTAGATGTTAGATGATGACTTAGTCATTATATTAGATGATGTTCGATGATGATTTAGTCATTATAACCTTTCAAATTATGACTACCATTCCTTTGGGAAATACCATGTATTTGTGATGGTAACTTAGAATTTAAAGTATTTCTTCTTTTTCTTCCCAAGACCACCGATAGAGTGAAGTAAATTGGTCTTAAAAGAGACATTAACCTGTAATGTAAATCTCACAAAGTGGGCTTTTAGTCCCTTTAGAAGTCAGAAACTTAAATGTAGTGATATTTAGTTTTAGAGCATATATATATACATATATATATGTATATATATATGTATATATATATTTAGGAAAGTATGTTATTATCACCATCATCAAACCTTTGTTAAATGACTGTTCTGTACTAGGTCCTAGACATTGAACAATCAGTGCATAAATACAATATGCATAAACAGAACAGATATATGCATTAAATAGTGCTATGCATTAGCTGAGAATTTCCATTTCAGGCACTTGCCTTAACAAGCATTGTAGGTGTAGAGATTTGAAGTGACTTCTGAAGGAGAAGCAGTTTTTAAGCAAGCTTTGAAAGAAAGAAGGACAGTCTAAGCAAGAGATTTAAGCTCAAAGAATGAACATGGATGTCATAAAACGGAGAGTCTTTAAGTGTAGACAGTTCATATAGACGTAGGCCATAGATACAAGTTGTGGCCAGGAGGATCTTGTCTTCATTCTGCCCATTGTCTTCATTAGATAGGCAATGGGAAACTCCTTAGGATTTGAGAACATGGGATAGAATCTACAATTGCTACTTGGGAAATTTAATTGAAAAAGTGGATTGATACAGATACAGAGTTAAAAGGCAAAATTAACTCATCCTCCTTGACTCCTCAGTACTCTGTCACATAATCTTGCTTTATTTTCTTCAGAGTATATTTGATGATCTGAACTGTTGTGTATACTTGCATGAGGCCTCTCTTTCCCCTTGGATTGTGTTCTCCTTAAGATCAGAGCCCTTGCTCTTATATTAATTTTTGGTGGCACTAAAGTATATTTGTGTAATGAATTAATGAGTGAATGAATGTATGTACATTCTAGTAGGTCTGGGCTTAGGTTACAACATTATGAGGGAAAGAAATTCAACATTATCCCTGTCTCACATCATCATTCTATAAGATACTGTACACAGATGTTGAATAGTAAAATTTGATTGTTTTCTTCCTGCATTATTTTTCGGAATGAAGCATTTTCATTTCTTAGAATAGCATCGTCCCAAGAATGCAAGTTTTTGCTGAGATGCTGTTTTTCTGAGTTTCATTTTTCTGAAGTTAAAATGTTCTTCTGTGTAAAAATACACTTTTTTTTTTTAATTGCAGTGTTACCTGTTTGATTTTTTTTTTTAAGGTCGCATTGTCCTCTTGAGTTTTATTTGCATGCAAAGATGTTCAGACATACTTAATTGTTGCTGCCAATTCACTGTGTCAAGTGCTTCTTTAAAAATCAATGGTGAATACTTTCCAGTAATATTATATTCCATATGACAAAAATCAAATCAGATTTTAGGACTTATGCTGGTTTTTACTGTTTTTATTGTAGCAGTGAGGCACTACTTTAAGTAGATGAGGGAGGGCACAGGCTGTGTATTCCTCTCATAAACAGAGCGCATGTCCTCATTTATGCCACAGCTCCTTTTTGCCTTTTGGTTCTTTCCCTTGTTAGGCCTTTGTGCTTGCTCTTCCTGCCGCCTGAAGTCTTTATTCTCCAGCTTGTTTCGATAATGTGTTCTTCTCATCCTTGGGACCTGAGCTTCAGAGTCACTTTATCTGAGAAACCTTTTAGGACATGCCATCTCCGTAGAGCCTCCACTGTTTGCTGCAATGCCAGTTCCATGTGCTATGTTCTCAGTGTATATGGAAAGTTTAATTTGTCACTTGGTTGTTTATTATGTCTCCCCACTAAAGTATCAACTTCCTGACAGCAGAGACTTTGGAGTTTAGCTCATTCACTGTCATTAAGTCCTCAGTAAGTAGTTTTGCAGTGAATTATACTAAAGTAAATCTTATTTAACCACCAGAGCTTTAAAAGATTATGACCATTTTCATTGAACATATTTCTGCCTACTGAGCCCAGTGCAGCCTTAGGCCGATCCTTGCAGTCGTCTGTGTTTGTACTATGGTCCAGTAAAAAGATGTCCTGAAGGTCTTTATGCTGACCTCAGATTATAGAGCCCTGTTCATATTTAGCCCTTTTAAATACGTATTTTAGTAACAGCAATATTATGTGCTCCTTGTTAATAATAAAAGAAAGAAAAAGCCTAAAATGAACAACTACACACCCTAGTCTTTGCACTCATGTATTTGTATACTTGGCTATGGGCAATCACTATAATTTCTTTGGGTTTTCTTCCTCTCGTGGTTTTTTTTTTCCTTCATATATCTAAATGTTATAACAATATTTCATACAGCATACTTGTCTTGACATTTCTTGCTATGACAGGTAAGGATTTAACTCATTTCTCCCCTTCTTCTTTTATTATTGTAACAATAAATAGCATCCTTTTATTTCTTGTCCACTAACTAGAGATGACATCTCTTGGTTCCCTCATTTGTCATATGAAGATTAGCAAACACACCCTTTCTTGTTCCTTCTTTTCCTTCCCTTTTACCTACCAAATCTTGTTAATTGTACTTTCATGTTTTCAGAGTTGATACCATTTACATTCTATACTATTGAAAATAATTAACCTTTCTCATTTCCAACTAATCAAAATTATGATACATTTTAATTTGCATTTTATTTAGACCTTTTATATTCATTTTCTTATAGTTTTTCCTGGAGCAAATATGTCTTCCATACTATGGTCTTAGTATCTTCCAACTTGTACTGATTCTGATGACTGCTTAGAATCTTTTCATTTTAAAGTCCAATTAAATTTCAGTTCTAATTTGTACTTCATAGTTTCTTAGTTGGATCACAGCTTTCTTAGACATCTTCTACCCTTCCTACCTTAACCATAATTCTGGTTGCCCTTTTCCATTTCTTATAGTATTCCTATCATACTCTTAAGTTTTCTTATTTTTTCATTCATATTCCCTTTCTACCATTTACACCCTAAGTCAATTTCATGTTTCTTACATCTCTGAGAACATGTTTATTTCAAACTTAAAATTGGTTTGATATAGAATTATACATTGAAAATAACATGCTCTCAACACTGAAGGAATTGTTCCATTATCTGCCAATATCTAGTGCTGCTAAATACTAGTCCAAGCCCAGTCAATCTCATTGTTTGTCATTGTTGCATTTTTTTTTTTTTTTGGTCAGACATTCTTTTTATCTATAATGATCTAAAATACCACAGTATGTCTGCGTGTCTGTCTTTTCCCAATCCTCTTATGCAGAACCTAGGAAGTAATTTTAAGTGTGGAGACTTAGTCTCCTTTAATTGTATTGTGTCTACAGAAGTATTTCCTCCATGCTCGCTTCTTTTTCTAGGTCTCCTCTGAAAGTTGAAATTTGGGAGTTATATCTCTGGGTCCCTTCCTCTTTTCTTTTTCCAAATGTAGTCCACCTGTGAATTTTTTGTTTTTTGAATTTTATTTAACTCTATCTTCTTATGTTGGTATTTAATTTGAACAGTCATATGTTAAATTTTAAATGCTGTCCTTTATTTTCTTTGTTCCTTTTCTGTGATACCATTCTGTGTGTGTGTGTGTGTGTGTGTGTGTGTGTGTGTGTGTGTGTGTGTGTGTTTGTTGAATACTATTGGAAGAAGCAGTCTGTCAGGGGCCCTGAGGATCCCTGCATGTTTTTACCGGTTATGCCAAGAAGGCATAGGCTTGGCTGCTCTTTTCCTGGACATGTACAGTGAGAAGCCTTAAGGAAGGAAATAACGTCTTCCACTGAACAAAGCACATTTATTTCATTTGTTATAAAAACAGTAAGTGCCTCAAACTTGTTCCTCTCCTGTAACACAGTTAACTGTGTGCTGGCATTCATGAGGGACCCTTTGTGTCACTGGTAAGATTTGGGGGCAAGAGGAACTGATGCTAACAGACATGAAGTAATAAAGTCCTTTGTCTCTGACCCCGCCGTCTCATCTTTTCTGCCAGCATCCATGAAACGGTAACAGGGTAGCTTGTTAGCTTGTACATAAGACAGTTTCTTCTGGAATCTGTTTTGTTTTTTAAATCATGTCAGGTTTTCCTCAAATATAAGGTGATTTTTTTTTTTTTTTTTTCATTTCGCCGTAGAAAGACTGACATTGGGACTGGTTGGGAGTGGGGCAGAAGTTTGGGTCTTCTGTTCTCTATAAAGAAATTTAATTATCTCTATTTTGAGTTCCATTTCTTACTTCCAGACTCTGCTGCTTCTTAACCTAGCACTTTTCCTAACTCTTTCCTGCACTGCAGTCTCACTTTGTGACTGTACCCTTCTCCATCAAAACTTCGCCACTAGCTTTCTGTTTTCCAGGTACTTCATGAAATCTCTTATCTGCTGCTGACTGTCCTCCAAGTCTTTTATGTTATGTTGAGATTGTGCATTTTTATCTCTTCCATTTTGGGGAGAAGAAGAAGATAAACTCCTTTCTTAATTATATGGAGGGAACACACTTTTTTAAAAAAAATGCTTTAATGATCCCATGTTGCTTTTTGTTTCTAGACTGTGGCTACGTCCTTCTAGTAATAATCCAACTGTACACTTAGATATAAAGCTTTGATATGCGGAAAATCAGCAAAATGTCCAACAGAAATTCAAAATAGGAATGACTATATATTCATAGAGGAGGGCTTATTTGTGGCATTTGGTTCGGCCACCAGACAAGTTTTTGCTGACTTACAGTAATTTTGAGTGTAATTGCATTTTTAGATAAATGGAATATATAAAGATGCAGTATAACTGCATTTACAATTTAAAACATGCCTATGTTTTTGTCTCTGTTAAACTGAATTGCTAATATTCTTAAAATCTGCTTTATGTTTTTTACTAAAAGTCATTCGAAGATTTAAATTATATATATATATATATAGGGGATGCCATAAACTCTAGAATAAGAGTTGTCGCTTATTTAAAGGGCCATGCCAGGCTTTCAGTCCACACAGTTTCCATTACAACTACTCAACTGTGTCCTTACACAGCACAGTAGCCGTCATAGCAATATGTAAATGAGTCATTGTGGCTGTGGTGCAGAAAACCTTTATGGACAACACAGTATGAATCTTACATAGTTTTCAAATATCCTGGACTATTCTATTTTTTTTTTACAACCATGTAAAAATATAAAAATAATGCTTGCAGTATGTGTAGAAATTAGCCAACCCATGTGTTAGAATTACCTGTTTTACTAACAGCTTTGTTAGTGCTTGAGTGCTGACGTGTTTTTACTCTGCCCCATTATCTTTATCAGGCAAGCTAATGAAGAATATCAAATACTGGCTAACTCCTGGCGCTATTCGTCTGCTTTCTGTAACAAACTCTTCTTCAGTATGGTGGACTATGATGAGGGGACAGATGTTTTTCAACAGGTAAAAGAGTTGTTTCTTATTTTGCTACTATATATGATAGAGTTGGTTATGGTCGGTACATTTTTGTTTGCCAAGTAAAAATACAATTCGTTGAATAAGTCAATAAATACAATGAGTAGTTGTAATAAATCGTGTGATAGGATTAAAGTAATTTTAGCCAGTAGTATCTTTGTCAGTGCACAGTTTTTTCTATTAGTGTGTGTGGTAAACACATGCTAACTTTTTCATTATGGAAGAAATATGTCTTTTCATGTATATAGTGGTAGTTTACATCCATTACCCTTATTTTGGTATTTAACTGTATTGGGTTTAGGTGATATTTTGCACCAATTTTTGAAATTTTGTATAAATTCAATGTAATTTTTACTTAACCCTCGCTGCTTCTAGTGTGAAAGATACCGAGAACTTTACATGTAAAGTATTAAATATGTATTTTAAAGTGTTTTCTGTGGTGGACTGAATTGTGTCCCTCCCATAACCCCAAAGTGACTGTATTTGGAGATAGGGCCTTTAAGGAGATAATTAAGGTTAAATGAGATGATAGAATGGGACACTAATTCAATAGGACTGGTGTCCTTATAAGAAAAGACATTAGGAGAATACGTGCACAGAGGAAAGGCCACATAAGGACACTCCAAGAAGATGACTGTCTGCAAAAAAGCAAGAGAGGTCTTTTTAGGAAACAGTTCTACTGCTGTCTTAATCTTGGTCTTCTAGCCTCCAGAGCTGTAAGAAAACAGATTTCTGTTTTTTAAGCCGCTCAGTCCATGGTATTCCGTTACGGCAACCCAGGCAGAAGAATACATTCTCATTTACATAGTCTTCTCTGTAGAGCAAGGTAATGAATTGTGGCGTAAGGATGCTAGTGGTCATGACTTTTGTCATGGTTGTGTCATCATCTTTCCTAAACTCATCTTCCAAGCACTCTTTGAAATGCTTAATATGTATTCTTTCATTTAGGTTCACAATGATCCAATGAGAAAAATATTGTGATCTCCATTTCACAAATAAGGAAGTTAAGGTATGGGGAGGTTGCTTAGCTAAGTTTACAAATTTAGTATTATTTAGGGCTAGAATTTGAGCTCAGCAGTCTGGCTCCCAGGGCTCTAGTTCTTAATTATGCTGTTATCCTGCGCTTATTAATATATTTATATTTATACCGCATGATCAGTGCCTTTCAAATGTAAAACTTATGTTAGTACCTGGCATTGACTAGTTTGGTCTATTTTATTTTTCTCATATGTGACATTCTTTGGCTTAATACTTTACCAGGTCATAGAAAAGCACTTAGTTTTGTAAAGAATCTAGATAACTAATTATAAATGGGCCATTAGTAAGTAGTTTTGCTTGTTTGCTTCCAGATTGATTATTCATTCCTCTTTGTCAGTTTCCAGTTGAATGAGAGAAATTCTCTCTTTACCTTCAAAAGCCTTTATTCTTGGTCATTCCTGTTAGGTTTCCTTACTTATTTTTCCCCTATAAATTTATTTTGCTTTTGGGATGTTTCTTTTTGTTCACCTGTTCAGCAAATATTATTGACTGTCTACAGAGCAATGGATGCGAGAGAAACACACACATAGCTCTTACCCATAAAGAGATTATGGATCAGAGAGCTGATAGTAATAATATAATAATAAAAACATAGTGGCACCTGGGTGACTCAGCTGGTTAAGCATCTAACTCTTGATTTCAGCTCAGGTCATGATCTCACTGTTTGTGAGTTCGAGTCCCATGTCGGGCTCCGCTCTGACAGTATGGAGCTTGCTTGGGATTCTCTCTCCCTCTGCCCCTCCTCTGCTCGCTCGCTCTCTCTCTCTCTCTCTCTCTCTCAAAATAAATAAATAAACGTTAAAAAATGCATATGTACAGATCTTCTTCAACTTATGATGGTTTATGATGTCCCAATAAACCCATTATAAGTTGAAAATATTACAAGTAAAAAATGCATTTAATACACTTAACTACTGAACCTTATAGTTTAGCCTTACCTTAAATGTGATCAGAGCACTTACATTAGTCTACAGTTGGACAAAATCAGTTAATACAGTCTGTTTCCTATTAAAGTGTTGAATATCTTTGTAATTTATTGAATATGGTAGTGAAAGTGAAAATCAGAATGGTTATATGGATACAGAATGGTTGTCACTGTATCAGTTGTTTACCCTCATGACTGCATGGCTGACTGAGGGCTGTGACTCACTGCCCTTGTCCAGCATCAGGAGCTAGTATTGTATTGCATATTACTAGCCCACAAAAAGATCCAAGTTCAAAATTCGAAGTACAGTTTCTAATGAGTGTGTATTACTTTGGTACCATTGTAAGGTCCAAAAATTATAAAGTTGAACCATCGTTAGTCAGGGACCGTCTGTAATTTCAAATAACATTAATGTTATTTACAGGTCTCCGTAGAATCTCAGGAGAATTTACCTTAGAGATAATCAGTTGAAGTGCTGTTCATTATTAGGAAATAGTTGTCCAGGTCTGATCTGATGGCTAGAGCAGAGGCTTCAAGCCCAAACATCTACTCTGGCCAAGTTTGTAAATTAAATGAAGAAATCAGATTGGATTAGCTTAATTTCATTGTGGTATGTTTATTTACATATATTCTTGATATATTGAACACATTCGTTCTTGAATTGCTTAATTACTTATGTTTTCTCCTATTAAAACAAAGTCTTGGTCTTTTTTTTTTTTTTTAATCTTTGATGGAAATACTATTTCATTTTTCTCCTAACTACTGTAAGAAATAAAGCCAGTAAAACACAGTGGAACTAACCATTGGTCTCATTGTTGAGGAAACAATATGGTGTGGATGAGGACTACAGCCAAGTGGAGAGGATAAACTTGACCTCAGTGAGAGAGATAGAGCTCATTTGAGCTCTGTTGAGCAAATGCAGGCCACATGTAGCTGGAGCTGTTTTTCCAAGAAGGAATCCAAATAGGAATTTTTATAAAGTTTGGCATAGATAGGAAAATTGACATAAAGATTGTGTTTAATTGAAAAATTTCCTCAGGTTAATTTTTTTTCAGCTGAATTCTGACTATAGAACTGCTTTGTCTTTTCTAAACCTAGCCCCTTGCTTAGCAGTAAGAGTTATTTTAAAACGCATAAAAGTTGTGACAGTTAACGATTTTTATGGGAAACTTTAATCTAAAAAATACGGAAGTGCACATTTTGCTTTACTGAGAACTACTAAAAGATTTTCAGTGCCATGTTTCTTTTCTTACTGTTGAACCACATTTTGTTGAAGTGCTCTTTCTAAAGTGACATTTTAAAACACTGTGCTGTCTGAAGATAATATTATCATGAGTGCTAAAACTTGGCAATTCCTGGCCTACTGGGGACTTGTTGGGAAAGTAACGTCAGCTCTATGTGATTTCTGTGTAATGCTTGTGGGTACGAGACTGATGACAGACCAGCCAGTTAACGATGACGATGTGTTACAAGCCCCTGTGGACCAGCAATAAGATTTGTGTTGTACTCTGCTTTGTAGCCTTGGGAAATTTGTACATTTTAATGAAGGTGAAAGCTTTGAATTATATGCTCTTTTTAAACTCTAAAGTGTTTAGATATTCAACTTTATTAGGAATTTTCTGATTGTTCCAAGTACAGAGACTTTTTACTTGGAATCTGTTATTTACATGTTGGCTGTCGCTCTCTCTTGTGCACCCATCACAGAAACGCACATAAACACGTCTGGAGTGGGAAAAATCACAGAGAAGAAAGCAACTGGTGACTGTTTTGTGCTTCTTAACCAGTGTTACTAATATCCATAACATGCAGGCCCACCGCTGGTACTGCTGATTCGTTACTTTGATGTCAGCTGCCATGACAGTTTTTGCTTTTTCATTCTCAGTATGGGGAAATGCTGAGCTATATGGCCAAAGAAGGCCAAAAGCCTCTTGGCCTTCTATTTGAGACATTTTTCATAATTCCTGAGCAGTGAGAATTTAATTTACATAATTGTTATAGCTTGTTACTCAATGCCAGTTAACCTGCATTTGTTTTAGATACCATATTCTTAATAAGCACCATTTATATTAAGGTCGTGTTCTGTTCAGTACAGTTTTCGAACGGAATTACCTGTAGAAAACAATTGGGAGATATAACCATTTTAAGACAGTTGAATTAACAGAGAAGTTGAATAGAAGAAGACTCATTGTGGATTTCTCCTGTCGTCTGGTAAATTTAAGCTGTTTGGAACAAAAATCTTAGTTTTTTATACCATCATTTTTAAAAAGTCTTTAAATTTTTAATAATTTAATAATTTGACATTAATTCTATTATGCATTTATATTTTTCATCAAATGCCAGTATTTTTCTTTAATAAACTGGGTAAGTGAAATAGTACGATAAGTGTGCAGGTTCAGAGAACCTAGCCGAATTCACAAGTTCTTTTTCAGTCAGTAGCACATTACAGTGAGTAAACACAGTAATTAAACTCTGGAAAGCCACTTGGATCTTCAGAATAAATGCTCTTTCCAAAACTCATGCAGAAAAAATAACCCATAAAATGTTCGATTAATGATATGTAAAGATTGTTGGGATATTATATTTAGTATTTCTTATCTGATGTTTTTCAGCTCAACATGAACTCTGCTCCCACGTTCATGCATTTTCCTCCAAAAGGGAGACCCAAGAGAGCTGATACTTTTGACCTTCAAAGAATTGGATTTGCAGCTGAACAACTAGCAAAGTGGATTGCTGACAGAACGGATGTTCATGTATGTTTTTATTCCCTGCAGTTTTAATAAGAGGCTAATTAGTTTGCTTTGTTAGAGCACTGTAATAAGGCCACAGGATTTTTAAAATTACGCTGTACAACATTTTTTCTTGCTTAGAGAAAACTGTCTGATAGGTGTAACCTGAACTTTGACTGAATTAGGTGAATTTAAATGGCCGTTTAGAATAATGGTATACGGATACTTTAAGAAACATTAAAAAGTACATGAGTTAGTCACAAAGTAATTTCAGAGGCTAAAATATATATGGAATATTGTTCAAAGGTATTAAGAAATTCTAATTAAAAAGATGTGTAATTTTTATTTAGCTTTTGGGCAAATAAAAATGATACAATACTCACTTTTCATGAGCCACGTGAAAAAATACTCATATATGCTGTTCTTGGGACTGGAATAACTATTTTAAGAGTGTGTGTAATGTCTTCCTTTTAAGTAATGTAACTTTAACAATTCCACGTCTTAACCTAAGGACATAATTAGGGATGATTCAAATACTTAGCCATAGAGACTTTATTTTATTTTATTTTATTTTATTTATTTATTTATTTATTTATTTGTGTATTTTTTAGAAATATATATATTTTTTAATATATGAAATTTATTGTCAAATTGGTTTCCATACAACACCCAGTGCTCATCCCAAAAGGTGCCCTCCTCAATACCCATCACCCACCCTCCCCACCCTCCCACCCCCCATCAACCCTCAGTTCTCAGTTTTTAACAGTCTCTTATGCTTTGGCTCTCTCCCACTCTAACCTCTTTTTTTTTTTTTTTTTTTTTCCTTCCCCTCCCCCATGGGTTTCTGTTAAGTTTCTCAGGATCCACATAAGAGTGAAACCATATGGTATCTGTCTTTCTCTGTATGGCTTATTTCACTTAGCATCACACTCTCCAGTTCCATCCACGTTACTACAAAGGGCCATATTTCATTCTTTCTCATTGCCACGTAGTATTTCATTGTGTATATAAACCACAATTTCTTTATCCATTCATCAGTTGATGGACATTTAGGCTCTTTCCATAATTTGGCTATTGTTGAGAGTGCTGCTATAAACATTGGGGTACAAGTGCCCCTATGCATCAGTATTTTAAAAATAACATTCATTGTAGTAGGAAAAAACTGGAAATAAGTTACATACTTAAAGATAGAGTAGTTGAATGTACTGTAGCATGGACAGCAATGATCTGCAAGTACATATGACATCAAAAGAAGCTCAAAGTGGGGGCGCCTGGGTGGCGCAGTCGGTTGAGCGTCCGACTTCGGCCAGGTCGCGATCTCGCGGTCCGTGAGTTCGAGCCCCGCGTCAGGCTCTGGGCTGATGGCTCGGAGCCTGGAGCCTGTTTCCGATTCTGTGTCTCCATCTCTCTCTGCCCCTCCCCCGTTCATGCTCTGTCTCTCTCTGTCCCAAAAATAAATAAATGTTGAAAAAAAAAAATTAAAAAAAAAGAAAAAAAAAGAAGCTCAAAGTGTAGGTTAGAAAAACAGTATTTATAGTATGATCTATAATTTTGTTTTAAACCATAAATAGGAGTGTGGATATGTAGACTGTTTATTCAGGGAGTAAACAAACCAAAATCTTGATGGTAGTTAATGTCTATGTGGAGGGCTCAAGGCTGCTTTATTCCCAGTTCTCACCAGAATTTGCTAGAGTGAACAATTACAACCAGTACCTTTCTTCTAAAATATGTAACTTTATCATAAGGTGTAAACACATTTATTCTTAGTCAAGATGGGTGTCTCTCATCACTGTTAAATTATTTACATCATGGGTTTTAATGATATTTTGGCAACTAAACCCATTTTCTTAACTCTTGACATATTTTTTTAAATGTTTTGGCAAAAATTCAGTTCTGCAACAGTATCATGTAGTTCGTACAAGATACTGAGGGTAATATTGCAAAAGTACTATTAATTCTTTATAAGAGTTGCTGAATTTTAATCAGAAGTGATCCTAACTTGTTGATCATACCTATATGTTAAGTTACTTGATAAATATACTTTTGTTAAAAAATCTATTTGAGGGGCACCTGGGTGACTTGGTTAAACGTCCGACTCTTGGTTTTGTCTCAGGCTCCTGGTCGTGGGACTGAGTGCCACTTCAGGCTCCGTGCTAAGTGTGGAGCCTGCTTAAGATTCTCTTTCCCTCTCTCTATGCTCCTCCCCTGCTTGCGTACATTCGCTCTCTTCTCTCTCTCTCTCTCTCTCAAAAAAATATATATATATAGATACACACAATTTTTTGCTGAAGGTGAACTGCATTTCCTGAGAAATAGGTAAGAACAGTACAGATAACACCTTCAAAGATTTACATTGATGTAATATTTTTATTTGAGCTGCTATCCATATTCTGGTCAGTTGACCTAATAATAGCCTACGGTAACATTTTCATGCCTTCAATACAAAAATCCAGTCTAGAGTTAGGTATTGCATTTAGTTGTCAGGATTTTTTAGCCTCTTTTAATCCAGAATATTTCCAATGCCTATCTTTGTCTTTTAAATACATTGACATTTTGAATCCTTTTCCATTTTTTAAATAGAATGATCCTCATTTGATATGCCTGATATTTATTTTTTCTGATATTTGTTTATGATTGGATTCTATTTATGCATTCTCAAACACAATACTACATAGGTCATTTTTTGTTCTAATGACATCTTTATGCACATGATAACTGTCTGACCCTCAATGTTTAATTCTGGTCAAGGTGTTTTCCATTTCTCCCCTGTATAATTACTGTTTTCCCCCTTCTCCTTTGTTGTTAGTAAGTTGCCTGTGTGGAGACACCTTAGATTAAAGAAATATCCTGCTCCTCATCAAAATTTTCTGCTGGATCTAGCATCCACTGGTCATATTACTGATTCAGATTTTACTGTGATGGTTGCAAAGTGATGATCCAATTCTGCCTGTCCCTCCATATTTCTACTTGGCCTTCAGCATTCTACTGTGAGCAAGAGACCTCCCCTCCTATCAATCAGTCAGTCATTGGTAGGGGCTCATAAGTTGAATTTTTCTACAGTGGTTTATAAGTTATTACTATGCTTAAATGTTTTGGTGCTAAAATTGTTCTAGATTTGACCATTGGGATCTTCTTATTCTGGCTCTTATGTCTGTATGACATCTTTCCATCATTTTCTTTTAAGCATTTTCTTACTTTCCTGACGTAACCGTATATTTCAGGCTTATCTGCCTAATCTGCCCTATATGGCACTCAATTAGCCATCTCTCCTCAGAGTGTTCATTTTTTTTAGTGAGAAATGTTATTAGAAGCAAGATCTTTATGTAATTTGAAATCATGATTTCATAGAAATGCATTCTACTTTTTAAAAATAGTTTTTATGCTTGTGGTGCCTTGGTGGCTCAGTTGGTTGGCGTCCAACTTCGGCTCAGGTCATGCTCTCACGGTTTGTGAGTTTGGGCCCCGCATTGGACTCTGTGTTGACAGCTCGGAGCCTGGAGCCTGCCTCAGATTCTGTGGTCTCCTTCTCTCTCTAACCCTCCCCAACTCTCCTTCTCCCTCCCTCCCTCCCTCTCTTTCTCTTTCTCTGTCTCTCTCTCTCTCAAAACTAAATAATAAACATTAATTTTTTTTAAACAGCTTTTATGCTTTAGTGGGCACCATCAAGAAAATGAAAAGACAGGCCACAGAAGGGAAGAAAATATTTGCAAATCATTTTTTGATAAAGGACTTATATAGTATGTATATAGGAATCTTATAACCCAGTAATAAAAAGTCAACCCAATTACAAATGAACAAAGAATCTGAATAGACATTTCTGTGAGGAAAATATGCAAATGGTTAATAAGTACATGAAAAGATGCTCAGCATCTTTAGTCATGAGAAACCTGCAAATCAAACCTACAGTGAGACAGTGTCTCATACCCACTAGGTTGGCTGGGATCAGTAGTGAGAAAATATATTGGTAAGGAAGTGGAGAAATCCGAATTCTCATTTACCCCTAGTGGGAATGTAAAATGGTGCAGCCACTCTGGAAAACAGTCTGTCAGCTCTTCAAATCAAGAAACATAGCGTTACCATATCACCCAGCAATTGTACTCTTAAGTATGTACCTGAGATAAACGAGAATATGTGCCCACACAAGGTCTTGTCCAAGAATGTTTATGGCAGCATTATTCACAAGAGCCATAAAGCAGAAACAACCCAAATGCCTATCAACTGATAATGGATACCAAGTTTTGTTGTATCTATACAATGGAGTGTTCAGCCCTAAAAAAGAATAAAGTACTAAAACATGTTACAAGAAGAACCTTGAAAACATCATGCTAAGTGGAAGAAGCCAGTTGCAGAAGAACACATTTTATATGAAAAATCCAGTATAAGGGAAATCTGTACATGCAGAAAGTAGATTCTTTTGTTGCTTAGGTTTAGAGGGTAAGGGGAATAAGACGGTTTTGCTAAAGGGTGTCCATTTGACCTAATCAGAATATTCTTATACTGACTTTGGTGATGGTTATGTAATCCCTTGAATATACTAAAAACCATTGAATTGTACACTGGGTGAATTGTATGGTATGTGTATTATATCTTGGTAAAGATGTTAAAAAAAAAAACCCTTAAAATGTTGAAGATGTTAAAATGCCCCAATTTGGAATAATACATGTATTACACCCGTCTCATCCCTACCCTGTACTAGATGATCCCATCTTCCATAGGTGAAACACAGCAATTCTGGGTTGAATATAAGTCATGTTTGCATGTGTGAACTATATGCATCTAAAGCAAGTGTTTTTACATAGCCGCGATGTTGGAAACCGTTTTTGATTTGTAAAGAGTAAAGGGAGTATTAGTTCCACGTGTGAAGAGTAGAGTTTCATCTTCCTAAAGTTTGGTGTTGAAAATTGGAAGGACTAGAATATGGTCAAGATAAAAACACTTTTACTGAAGTACTTTTTTCAGCTCATAAAACTTTTGTCGCGTGTTTGCAGATTCGAGTCTTTCGACCACCCAACTACTCCGGCACCATTGCTTTGGCCCTGTTAGTGTCACTTGTTGGCGGTTTGCTCTATTTAAGAAGAAACAACTTGGAATTCATCTATAACAAGACTGGTTGGGCCATGGTGTCTCTGGTATGTTGTTACACTATGCTTTTTCCCTTTATTTCTTTGTATAATATTGTAAGTTGTATGGTTGTTGGTATTCAACAAAGGTGTTAAAGTAATTCAGTAAGGAAGAAACCATCTTTTCTTACTGGAAAATTATGCTGGAACAGTGAAATATCCTCATGTGAATAATGAACCACAAGTTTTAGCTCACACCACATATAAATTTACTCAAAATGGATTATTGTTCACCATATGTAAAAGCTAAAATGATAGATCTTCCAGAAGAACACAAACTCTTTATGACACAAAAAGCACGGACCATGAAGAAAAAATAGTAAATAGCACTTAATGATGATGTAAAAGTTTGCTCTTCAAAAGATACTGGTAACAGAATGAAAAGACAGTCCATAGAATCAGAGAACACATTTGGAAAATATATGTGTGTGGGACATGTATCTGGAATATGTAAAGAATTATTGCTACCCAGAAGACAGAATCATGGTTTTAAAAAGTAAGACAATCTATTTATAGGTAAGATGGCATATATACATGCTAACCTTTCTCTCCCACTGAAGAACTATAAACCTGGAGAGAATGCAAAGCTCATCAGGTATTTGGTGTTTCTAAAAAGTAAATGTTAGCAAGTAGATCAGGTAAGAATGCCAGTGTTCAAGATGACAATTAGTAAATAAAAAATTATCAATCTTCCTTTTGTTTTTTTTTTTTTTTTCCTTGAGTTGAATTGGGGCAGTTTGGAACAGACATATATGTAGGAGGTAATTCTAGTAGATTCTTGTTTTTTGTTGTTGTTTATTTTATTATTTTTCTATTGCTCCCCAATTGTCAGGCAATCCTGTGGCAGGACAGTAGGGGCAATGAAAGCAGTTGGCAGTGGGAAACTATAGCAGCCAAACTCTTAATGAGAGGAAACTTTCTCAGTCTATCAAAATTTACAGAACTGTACACCAAAGAATAAAAAGTCAGGTTTATTGTTTAATAATTCAGAAAATAAATAGGCAAAAGATTTGAAGTGATGCTTGACTAAAGAGACGAGAAAAAGGGCAGAGAAGCACATCAGTTCAACATGCCGATTAAATGGTAGTGAACCTGTATCTTCTGGCTCGGATGTTCTTGTGGTCCAATAAAAGTTTGAATTTTGTATACTGATATATATCCCGTAAGCCACCTAAAGCAAAGTGATAGGACCCTGTTAAAGAAAATATTGAACTTTGAAGCCTCTAAGTTAGGGTTATTTATTTATTGATTAATTAATTGTTTGGTTGATGTACTTGTAGGCAAAATTCCCATGTTCTGCACTGTGGGGATAAATAAATTGAGAAAGAGGTTATAGTGTTCCATTGCTGACTGCTGACTAGCCATCCTAATCTCTCCTCAGTTTGAGACATTATGAAGAGATTAAAAGCTTGAAGGTTATGAAAGGCCCTTGTGGGGTCCTCTGTGGAGACCAAGATGTCAATGTTGTAAAATAAGGGTGTGCAATTGGAAAAAAAGGGGAAGGTGGCTTGGTTAAACATGTAGCACAAATATACCCTTTCAGAAAATTGCTGTATTGAGACCCCACGCTGCTGAGTAAAACACTGTATAAATCTAGAAACAAAGTAGACTTTTTGTTTGTTTCTTTGCCACCTACAAGGACAGTACTTCCCTTCCCCACCCCCAGCTTTACTGAGGTATAATTGACATATAACATTGTGTGAAAGCTGAGGGTATACGACTCGATTTGATACCTGTATATATTGCAAAATGATTACCATAATAAGGTTAATACTTCTATCACCTCGGATAATTTACCTTTTTGTGTGTGTGTGGTGAGGACATTTAAGATTTTACTCTCTTAGAAATTAACTATAGTCACAGTGCTATAAATGATAATCCTGGAACTTACACATTTTATAACTGGAAATTTGTACCCTTTGACGAACGTCTCCCTGTTTTCCCCACCCTACAGTCCTTGGAAATCACCATTTACTCTCCCTTTCTTAAGATTCCACATACAAGGGAGATCATACAGTATTAGCCTTTCTTTGTCTGTGTTATTTCACTTGGCATTGCGTTCTCCAAGGCCATCTCTGTGTTGCAAATGGCATGATTTTTTTTTTAATGGCTGAAATGTGGGGTGTGTGTGTGTGCGTGCATGTGTATACACACACATACACATTTGTATATATAATGTGATTAATCATTAATCTAACAATGAACACTTAAGTTGTTTCTGTGTCTTGACTGTTGTGTATAATGATGCAGTGAAAATGGGGATGCAGATCTCTCTTCAAGATAAAAATGCGGTTGCCTTCAGAAATACACCAAGAAGTGAGGTTGCTAGATCACATGGTAGTTGTATTTTTAAGTTTTTTAAGTTTAACCTCCATACTGTTTTCCATAGTGGCTGTATTTTTTACATTCCCACCAACAGTATATAAGAATTCCTTTTTCTTCATCCCTGCCAACACTTGTTACCTCTTATCTTTTTGATAATTAATAGGTATTAGATGTTACTTCATTGTGGTTGTGATTTTCCTTTCTAGGATGATTAGTGACTTTTGAGCCTCTTTTTACGTACCTGTTGGCCATTTTTAGGTCTTCTTTGGAAAATACCTATGCAGGTTTTGTGCCTGCTTTTTAACTGGATTTTTGTTTTAGTTGTGTGAGTTTCTTATGCGTTTTGAACTTAACTCCTTATCCAATATATAATTTGCAAATATTTTCTCCTATTCTGTAAGTTGCCTTTTCATTTTGTTGATTGCTACCATTGCTTTGCGAAAGCTTTTTAGTGTAATGTATTCCCATTTGTTTATTTTTGCTATTGGTGTCATATTCAAAATATCATCAAGACCAATGTTAAGGAGGTTTTTTCATATATTTTTTTCTAGGAGTTTTATAGTTTTGTGTCTTAGGTTTATGTCTTTAACCCATTTGAGTTAAGTTTTGTGAGTGGCATAAGACAGGAATCCATTTTCATTCGCTTAAGTGTGAATATCCACTTTTCCCAGGACTTTTTGTTGAAGACACTATGCTTTCTCCATTGAGTTTTCTTTACTCCTTTGTTAAATACTGATTGCCAATGTTTGTCTGAGTTTATTTCTGGGCTTGCAATTCTATTGCAGTGGTCTGTATGTGTTTATGACAGTACCATTCAGTTTTATTATTTTTTTAATTTAAATCTTAGTTAACATACAGTGCAATATTGGTTTCAGGAATAGAATACAGTGATTCACCACTTATATACAACACCCAGTGCTCATCACAAGTACCCTCCTTAATACCCCTCACCCATCTAGCCTATCTCCCACCCAACTTCTCCCTCCATCAACTCTGTTTGTTCTCTGTCTTTAAGAGTGTCTTGTGGTTTATTTCCCTCTCTTCTCTTCCACTCACTTTCCCATATGTTCATCTGCTTTGTTTCTTAAATTCTACATATGAGTGAAATCATATGGTATTTGTCTTTCTCTGATTTATTTCACTTAGCATAGTACATTCTGCCTCCATCCATGTCATTGCAAATGGCAATATTTCCATTCTTTTTGATGGCTCAGTATTATTCCTGTGTGTGTGTGTGTGTGTGTGTGTGTGTGTGTGTGTGTGTATGTGTACACTATATATATACTATTTGGTATATACCAAGTATGTGTGTGTGTGTGTGTGTGTATGTGTATGTATGTATGTGTATATATACATGTATGTATGTATGTATGTATGTATGTATGTATATACACATGTATGTATGTGTGTGTATATATGTGTGTATACATATATATATATATATATATATATATATATATATATATATATACATATATATATATATACACACATCTCCAAACTATACAGAGAGCCCAAATGTCCATTGACTGATGGATATAGTATACATACTACCATCAGTATACCATGGATATATATACACATTACCATCAGTATACCATGTATATACTGTGTGTGTTTGTGTGTGTGTATGTATGTGTATATATATGTATGTATATATACATACACACACACCTACAGGCCTGCCATCAATCAGTGGACATTTGGGCTCTCTCTGTAGTTTGGCTGTTGTTGATTATGCTGCTGTAAACATTGAGGTGCATGTACACGATTCTGTATTTTTGTATCCTTTGGGTAAATAATAGTGCATTTGCTGGATCGTAGGGTAGTTCCATTTTTAGTTTTTTGAGGAGCCTCCATACTGTTCTCCAGAGTGTCTGCACCAGTTCCTACCAACAGTGCAAGAGAGTTCCCCATTCTCCACATGTTCTCTTGGTTTCCATTTGTGTGAAATATCTTTTTCCATCCCTTCTCTTTGAAATTATTTGTCTCCTTGATGCTGAAGTGAGTGTCTAGGGGGCAGCATTTAGTTGAGTCTTCTTTTTTTATACCTTTACCCACTCTATACCTTTTGAACTACATTTAAAGTAATTATTGATAGGTAAGGACTTATTAATGGCATCCTAATGGTTTTCTGGCTAGTTTTGTAGTTCCTTCCTGTATAAATTAATGTTTTTATACAGTCGTTGCTTTGATTCCCTTTTCTTTGTATGTTTTGTAGAATTTTGTTTTGTGGTTACCATGAGGCTCACATAAAACATCTTAAAAATATAATAGTCTATTTTACATTGATAATTTAACTTCAATTGTATACTAAAACTACCTTTTACTTTTCCCCCCACACATATCTTCATTTTTGAGGTCACAGTTTACCTCGTTTTATATTGTTTGTCATAGGTTTTCATAAGTTATTTATTAAATATTTAATTTATTAACATTTAAGTTATTAACATGCTACCCTAATATAGTATTAGAAAATTATGAATTTGAGTATATATTTACCTATGCCAGTGCTTGTTTCATCTTGTGTGTTGCTAATAAGTCTGTTAATTTTGGCATTTCTTATAAGGCAGGTCTAGTGGTGATGAACTCCACTCCTTGTTTGGAATTTTTTTATCACTGATTCATTTCTGGAGGACAACCTTACTAAGTAAGATATTCTTGGTTGATAGTTTTTTCCTTTTAGTATTTTTAATATATCATTCTACTCTCTTGTCTTACAAGGTTTCTGATAGCTTAAGGGTGGGTTCACTTGCATGTGATATTTTTTTGTTTCTCTTTAAAAAATTCACCATATTTAATTTTAGACAGCTTTATATAATGTAATTTGGAGAAGATCATTTAGGGTTGAAATTTTATGAAAACCTATGAGCTTCAAGAACTTGTATTTTCAAACATCTCCCCACATTTGAGGCATTCTCACCCATTATTTCTTTAATCTTTCTGCCCCTTTTTCCCTCTCTTCTCATTTTGAGACTCTAGTAAGACAGGTTTTTTTCAGTCTTTGTCATTTTTTTTTGTCATTGTTCTCTCCTGTCTAGACAATTTCAAGTGATCTGTCTTCTACTTTGTGAATTATTTCTGATTGATCCAGTCTACTATTGATATTCTCTATTGCATTTTTCATTTTACATATCCTATTCTGTTTAGTTCTTTCTTATGATTCCTATCTCTGGTAAACTTCTCACTTTGTTCATGTATTGCTTTTCTTACTTTGTTGAATTATCTTTAATGTGTTACTTTGTAGTTCACTGAGTTTTCTTAAAACACATAGTTTGAATTCTTTATTGTGGAAATCATAGATCTTCATTTCTTTGTTGGTCAGTTACTGGAAAAATTACAGTTTTCCTTCGGTGGTATCATGTTTCCTTGATTTTTCGTGTCCTTGAAGTTGAGGTCTTCATACTTGAATATTCATCTCTTCTAATCTTTACTGACTGGCTTTGGGGAAGAAATTCCTCCTTTCAGTTATGTTAGGGAATTCTGAGGCTTTCTCCTATCTTTCTTGTGAACACGCCTGCTCTATACTTCTTGGTCCCTCTGAGGTGGGGGGATTCGGGTTTGTATATCTTCCTCTTGATCCTGCAAAACTAGAATGCTCTAGTTTGTGTCCTTTCTCCTCATGCCGCAGAGTTGGGCTGGCTCTCTGCGTTTGTCCAATTGTTATCTGAAAGGCTTACTTTCACTGCCAGCAGAGTGTGCTCAGGGGGACAGCCACAGGACAGGGGGTGTGCAGGGGCTGCACGTGGAGCATGAAGGGTGCCTCTGGGCCTGCTGGGGGGAATCCACAGGTGAAGTGTCTTCAGCAACTCACTGGCGGGCTTCCTGATGGATTCCACGAAGTGGTTATTAGGATCTGCGTCCTTTTGATGTGTTCCGTTCCGAGGCCTGGTTGCTGTTCTCCCATCGGTCCACTGCCCCCAACTTGTGCAGTATATGACTCAGTATTCTGGATGGTATAAGATTTGTGTCTCTTCTCAGTGTCCTACATAGCTGGGGAAGCTGGGTGCTCACTAACACACTCTCGCTTTCCCCCCTGGGAGAAATCACAGAGAAGTTCTCTCAGGACACTGAGCTGTGCCCCCTGGGCGGAGTGAGCTACGAAATTGAAACCGTTTGTCTTACCCTCTTCAGTGCATCCAGTATTTCATTTTTAGTGTTTTTCCAGTAGTGCTGGCATTTGCCAGTTGGACTCAGCTTCCACAAAGGCCCTCTTGTTCATAGGCAGTTGTCAAAATCCATGTTTTTTTGGAGAGAGAAGGGTAGAATGCTCTTATTCTGCCATGATGAGGATATCACTTACACATAATCAAAAGTTCTTAAAAAGCCAGTACTGTCAATTTTATTATACAAAAAACAAGTTTCTTGGAAAATATCAACTGAAATTATGTCAGGAAGAAATATAAATTCATAGTATACCAGTAAGCATTACATAAGGTGAAGTATTTGCAAATCATCCTTGAAAAATGAAAAAGTCCAGTAGCTTCTAAGTCATTTTTTGGCAAGGATACGTGAAGTATTTATGCCAGTTAGTCAACTTTTTCAGAAGAGAGTAAAAGGGAAAACTACCCACCTTCTTTAATGAGGTTCTTGTTTGTATTCTTCATATGAAAGTGTTTCTTTGGAGCATGATTGCAGGTCAGAAAATTTCCACTTACCTCTTGGAAACGAAGCACATGACAGAGAACTAAAAACCTATGTCAAGTTAAATTCCAAGTGACTGGAAGACAGAAAAATCTGATACATTCCAATCTGTCTGCAAATTTTTTCAACAGCTACTGAAACCACAACCACTATGAGATGCTCTTTTTCATAAGGGTCCTTTGTTATTGAGAAGAGCAGAACGTGCTAAGGGGCATAGTGTTAGTGGCAGATGTCAAAAATTGGCAAGAACTATTTTCCCCCAGAAAATGAGGACCCTGTCCTGAGAAGGAATAGTTGTGATTGGGACCTTACTTCGCTACAGAAGGCTTGCATGGGGCAGGGGGTAAAAGACAGCTGAGTCAGTGAGTGCTGAGGAACAAAAGGTGGCAGAATTCAAAGTACAGGCAAAGAGCCACCCAGTAAAATGAGCGGCTTACCTTGAGATACTGATTGTATTTCTTGGTGGCAGTGACTCATGAAGAAATCAAGGGGAGTAGAGATTTAATGGAAGAAGTCCACCTGAGAGATAAAGGAGGTATGGCTACACAGAGGTGTCATATTTTAAAGAAATGGCCAGTTTTCATAACAACAAAAAATTGAACCACTGAGCTATGTAGTCTCTTGCTTATGGCCACTTCACTAGTTCAGGAAAAATGGGTGCTGTTCAAATATGAGCAAAATCAGAGCAATATCAACAAAGAATTTAACACATTGTCTGTACATATCTAGTGCAAGAAAATAATTTGCAAATGAGAGCAACTGTTCCTACAGAAAAGTTTTTCCTAGGGAAAAGCTACCGGAAAAATTTTCCCGGAAAGTTTAGCAAAATTATAAAAATCACTCTTGTAGGGATAATGAAATACTTGCAGGAAAGACCATAAGGCTAAGTATGAGAATTTAGAGATGGCCAGCAAATAGGAAAGGTGGCATGGCATATGTCAAATCTTGCTTAGGAACATGGAAGTGAGATTTTTTTTTCTCTTTAATTTTTTTCCAAATTCAGCTGTATATAAAATAGCAAAAGTCAGGTTGTAGGAATGGGTGGTTAAGCCATAGGGGAAGTAGAAATTAATGGAAAACCATCACAGCAAGGGTGTAAAGTAGAAACGCCATAGACACTAACGCCATAGACATTACTTAATATTCATCCTTTATGATTTTAGAAAGTTAAACTGTAGGGGCACCTGGGTGGCTCAGTCGGTTAAACGTCCGGCTTCAGCTCAGGTCATGATCTGACAGTCTGTGAGTTCGAGCCCCACTTTGGGCTCTGTGCTGACAGCTCAGAGCCTGGAGCCTGCTTCGGATTCTGTGTCTCCCTCTCTCTCTGCCCCTCCCCTGCTCATGCTTTGTCTCTCTCTGTCTCAAAAATAAATAAAAACATTAAAAAAAAAAGTTAAACTATAAATACAAGTGAACTTTCTTAACTAGGTAAAGGATATCTTAAAATCTCTAGCAAATATCTTATGTAGTGATACTTTAAAATAAAGCCTATAATTACCTACTATTCATCATTTTATTAGTGGTCTTAGTCAAAGCTTAAGAACAGAAAAAAGAAATGCAGGGAGTAAATAAATCTAAATGACTTGTCATATTTACTTATGACTTTCCACATGGAAAATTCATCACCATTTATGGGGAACCAATAATAAAATTATTACTAGAGTTGGAAGAGTTAATGTCCAATAATCATTAGGAATTTTATACAGGAAGCAATTTGATATATAATTGAAAATAAAATCTTTAACAATAGGAAGAAGAAATGTGTGGTACTTAAATCTAACAAAAGATGTATAAAATGTATAAATAGAATATCAAAATTGAAACTGTATACATGTATATATTTATAGCTAATTGTTGGTTTCTGCCTTTTGTCTTCATGTAGTATTCCCTCATCCTTCTATTTTTATTTCCAACAAATTAGTGGTCTTTATGACTGAGTTGGATGCGATAGGACAGATTAAGAAGACCAGGCACATCGCCTTATAGCAAACGTCTTCTGCAATAATATCTAGAGTCTAGAAATTCAAACAGAACCCCTGTAACCTTCTAGAACATACTTAAAAATACCTCTATAATAAATGGAGAGAATATAAATGTGGGTTTTTTAAAGTTTAATATTTGGTCACTTTTGATAATTGAATCATAATGGATGAATTATATACTCTAATATAATTGGATACTAGAGATGATCTCAATCACCTTATTAAGTTTAAAAGCGTTGTGGGTTTTTTGCTCAGGCTAGTTTTCAAGTTACTTCATTCAGTAAAGCTACCCAGGTTTTTTGATGAAAGTATAGTATGTACTTTTTTCACTGTTATGGTAAAGTTAAAACTTCTTTAGTATTTAGTGTCATACCAAATCTTGTCACTGTTTCAGTCTGTCAAAACACTGACGGTCTCTCTGAATTATAGTCAGTTGACAATAGCATGCCTTCACTTTTCTCTCCAGAATTACTGTTAGAAGCTAGTAATAATCATCATAACTATTGATTGAATTTTTCCTTCTTTGGGATATGTTTTATGTACTTATTCCTTACAATAACGATGAAAAGGAATTTACATTCTCCTCCTTGTACAAACAGGGAAACTAAGATTCAATAAACTCATTTTGCTAGCTCACATAGCTAGAAAATGATTAACTAGGACCTGATCCCACTTGTCTGACTTCAAGTTCTGTATTCTTACCGCGTTGCGGGGCGTCTCATAATGTGGGCACATAACTCATGTTGGTTGTTTAAACCAGTGGATGTAGTGAGCCATTATGACTGCAGATAAATGCCTGAGAATATTTATATGGTGCATAAATGTTAAATACTCGAACAGTCAGTTTTCTTGCATCCCCTGCTACATCATGCAGATTTTGCATTTCTGCTTTGAATCCTTGGAAGCTAATTACCTTGGCATAGCAGAAAATAGTCTAACATTCACAAACACATACTTGAGAAGGAATTCTTGGCAAGCATGCATGCTCACCAATGGAAGCCTTGTAGAAGTCAGTAACAGGCTGCAGAGAACAGACATGTTTTCAAACAGTGTGTTTTAAAACTACTCTGATGATACAATGTTGAATTCAAAAAGCTCCTCTTGAAACTCCCCTTTTTCATTACTATAGAAATATACAAACTTGTGATCTTTTCTTTAGCTACTGATGGCTTCTGGGAACTAATTTGAATCTTCTTTACCATTTTCTGCCTGATAGCCAGCACTTCCACTGCC
Source organism: Leopardus geoffroyi (assembly GCF_018350155.1). Classification (NCBI taxonomy): domain Eukaryota; kingdom Metazoa; phylum Chordata; class Mammalia; order Carnivora; family Felidae; genus Leopardus; species Leopardus geoffroyi. Next base: position 22,575,396 of record NC_059327.1, on the reverse strand, counting down.
AAACTTGACTCTTTTTTTTTTAAAAAAGGGCTATTTTGAAGGATTTGTTCATTTGTTCATTTCCAATCTTATCCAATTCTTAAGATACCCTTGCAAAGTTAAGAGTCTACCCAAAATGGCTAATCATGTATTCAGATTCTCAAACATTTGTCTATGCAAAATAACCACTATCCTGCTTTCCTTTGGGGAAGAGAATATGTATTTTGGTAATCTTTGGCAAAATATTGTCATCTGATGTATAGAAACTCTGATGAAACTCTGGATTACACAGGAAAGGAAAGCTCCTAAAATAAAAATAATGAATTAGATTAGAGCAGACCCCTTGTGTAATACCAAAGGTGCAGAATGTGAATAGAGAGAAAAAAGTTTGTTAAAGAAGCTCTCTGTCCATATAGCCACTTCTTAGTACAGAACAAGTCTGTGTATAGTGAGCACTTATGTATTGAACCTCTGCAGAAGTACCTCCCAAGGGATTACTTAGTGTTACATATCTTTAGCTTGATGGACAATGTTCTATGTTCTATGGCTTGTGCTGTTTTTGTTGTTGTTGTTGTTGTCTTTTTCATTATTATATTTGCCTTATTGTATATGACTCACAGGTAGGCTAAGAATGAAGTTTTTGCAGGGGAAAAGAAGCTGTTCATGGTGTTTTAGAGGGTATGAGAGACAAAATTTGCAATTTCCTTATATATAGAGCGAGATGCAAATATTTAAAAAGTAAATATTAGAGCTTCCTGATTCCGAATTGAAAAAAGTAGGGAAAGGAGTATTCATAAGTTCTTCCTGATCTTGAAAGAAAGTGCTGTGAACTCCTGTTTGTACGTGATGACGATTGTTTATAGAGCAGAGTAAGTTCTGGTTCTGGTTTTACTCCGTTTTCCCTTCCTCCACCCCGCAAAGGAAAAGCAATGATAGACAATAAGCGTATACATTACCTGTTTTATGATAAGTTTAAAGTGGAATGGTTGAGTAAAATATCGAACTACACTGGTACATAACTTTAAGGAGTATAATATAGATCTATAGTTTATGGTTTTCAGAAATAAATGTTGACTTGGAATATCAAAATGAGTTAAAATGTTATGTTTTATAGCTCATAGCACAGCCTAAAGCTTGGCAACCTAAAGCTCTTTATAGATGGCTGTCATTTCAAAGCAGAAATAGAAGTGTGATGAGTAGTTATATTGATTGCATATACAAAGAAAAATATCCTAAGAATTTGCAATTAAAAACATGAAAGATAAACATCATTTAAAAAAATCTAATAACCAGACTTTATTATCACAGTAAATCTTGGTAGGACAGAAGCTGTTTTGTGCCTTTTAACACTGATGCTCTGTATTATAAGATGATTCACATACCTTAATGTGTCTTCTGTCTCAAAGAAATTATATCAGTTTAATTATGTAAGTTTTGTGAAAAACTTAAGCTTGAAATTAATATAAATTATTACACAGTTTTCACGTTCTTGAAGAGTTGTTTGGTGTCTGCACATTGTATTGTATCAGTAGAAACGTATTTCTTATGTGCATTCAAAACTGCAAAGCAGCTCTGACCTCAGAATGAGCGCCTTTACAAATTTATTTGAATAAAATTATATAACTTCTAATATTATGCAGATACTGTCTCTGCAGTTTATTACTTTGTTCTCCTTACAAGTGAGAAGCAAATAAGTGCTGCTAATATTTTTTTTTTCCAGTGAAGCATCTGTTGTTTGAAGATGATTCTAAACATAAATAGTTTGAGTCATTTGAAGATGGGTATGTCTGTTTGCAAATAGATAGTTTCTATATATGGTCCCATGTATACTTTTGTATTGGAGTTTTGGTAACAATATAATGAAAAGAATTAATATATTTTTAGTGTATATTTTTCCTAATTTTCTATAATGAAGACCGACAATGCCTTCCATAACTCAAAAGAGTATGTTAAAACTACTCAGACATGGATGGACCTCCTTTTTCTTTCTTTCTTTTTCTTATTTTCTTCCTCCTCTTCCTCCTCCTTTTTTTTTTTTTTTTTTTTTTGATGTTGTGTGGTTGCCTGAGTCTTTTGCTTATTATAAAGTCATAATTAAATAAGCTTCACTATGAAGATCCAATACTTGGAATGACTGCCTAGTTTCTGTATTCCATTCCATGCTAATGGTATTCCACTCAGTAGTGGCTATAAGTAATATTTATTGAGACAGTGATCCTCAATGTAGGATTCCTTTCCATGAAATAAAATATTTAGTCTTAAGAAAAATTACACAGATGCTCTTTTCACAGAAATTTATGGCATTTCTAGGCCATGGCTAGGACCACTGCATTTTCTTTTCTTTCTTTTTTTTGGGAAACTTAACTAATTTACATTTCATTCAGTTTTAGAATAAATATTTATGTTTCAGTATATTCACCTCTTCTCTGTTAATTCATGTTTAGCCATTTATTGACCATTCAACAAGAGTTTGAAAGCCTACTATGTATTAAGAACTGTGAAGAACTAAGTGGATATAAAATGATAGGACAAGGGGCACCTGGGTGGCACAGTCAGTTGAGCATCCAACTTCTGCTCAGGTTGTGATCTCATAGCTTGTGAGTTTGAGCCCCACATCGGGCTCTTTGCTGTCAACGCAGAGCCCAGTTCAGATCAGGTGTCCCCCTCTCTCTCTGCCCCTTCCCTGCTCATAGTCGTCCCCCACCCCTGCAAAATAAATAAATAAATAAAAGGACAAGATAAAAAAGATTAGGATATAGTTCTTGCCCCTAGAGACCTTACTTGTCTAATGATGGAGGAGAATCAACAGGATATAAATGCTCTGACTAAAATGTGTCCAAAACCTTGGTTTTCTAAGATGGTACTATTTTTTTTTTTTTTTTTTTTTTGGCTCTCCAGGAAAACGTGGCATCCAAAATGCTTTCCAAATGGATTACCAAGTTTTTTTTGATTATTGAACTGCAGCAAATATCTGAGTAGCTTTTTTTACTGTTTCAGAACATTACCCTTTTTTAAAATTTTTATTTGAGAGAGAGAGAGAGAGAGAGAGTGCACACAGATGCTAGTGGGGGAAGGGCAAATATAGAGGGAGAGAGAGAATCCCAAGCAGGTCCACACTGTCAATGCAGAGCCTGACACAGGGGTCGAACCCATGAACTGTGAGATCATGACCTGAGCTGAAATCAAGAGTGGCTACTTAACTGGCTGAGCCACCCAGGCGCCCCTCAGAGCATTACTCTTTAGTCTCACGTTTGGCTTGAAGTCAGCCAATGCACCCCCCCCCCAAAAAAAAAAAAAAGCTTCTGATATTATATGAAAGTTTGGACACCTGAATGTACTGTTGATTATACTTTATTTTACTGTATTATACTTGCATTCAGTTTTTTCCTTCCATTTCAGTGTCTGATCACTCCACTTTGTTACTGTGTTTCATGGCTATTTTGATGTTAAAGAATTACAGAAGACGAAAACTTTTGATACTAACAGATAGTCTGGCTTGTTACATGAAGCGCCAACCAAAATATGGGTCTGTAGGCTATTCATCTATTGCTGAATATGAAATTAGATGGCTTTCAATTTAGTAAGTTGGTCAAATCTGCCTTCTCAGGTAACTGTTTATATTTCCATGAGGTATTAAGTATTCTTACGTATTACAAAAGGATCCTCTCTGACAGTTGTGAGTATTGTGGGTGAGTGTGTGTGAGTATTATAAACCAAAGGAAAACAAACCTTTTGTATTGGAGTTTTGGTAACAATATAATGAAAAGAATTAATATATTTTTAGTGTATATTGTTCCTAATTTTCTATAATGAAGACTGACAATGCGGAGAGATGCAGGAGAGAAGCATCAAAGGAAAAGACTTCAAAAGGGAAGGGCTGGAGAAGGTGCAAGGCCTTAGGACATGTTTACACAGCTGAACGAGGCTGAGGCTTGTAACGAACATCTAGAGCCATTAACATTTGTCCGGGGCTGGGTCCTCCTTCGCACCTGACCCTTCCTAGTGTTATAGAAACCATTAACCATTAGACTGATTAACACACTTGCTTAGCTGACTTTATGCACGTAGTCTTTAGCCATTATCCTAATAAAAAGAAGCTGCATTCTGGAGTCAGGGCCTCATTCTGACTTGAGCATGAGGATCTTCACTTAACTTTTTTTGCGGACTCATCTTTTGCGAGTCTGGCCATACTTCCAGCAACACCACAGGATATTTATATGCCAAGTAAATCAAAATTTGACTTTTGCTTTTGGGTGACAAAAGTAGCTTAATGCAGGCCAGTGCTTCTATTTAAAATAATTTATAAAGCTAACTAAAATAAACGAATCATCTCTTTGATTCATGGAGAGCTACTTAGGTAATGAGAACTAAAGGGTCTCAGACTGTGATAGGGAAGGAACCTTGGACCAGTCATTCTGCCAGGGCAGCCCTGGCACCAAGCACCCTATGGACTTCACCTGGCACATGCCCATTCCAGCTCAGGCTGTCCCTCCAGGGGGGCTTCAGTGCAGATGGCAGCCCAAGAGTCTCCGTCTGCACCTGTTTCTGCTGGCCAGTCAAAGCCATCAGGCAGGTGCAGTCTACAAAGTTCCTACAGGAGACCCTCCTTCAAAATTCAGAGAGATAGCTGTGCATAATTCATAAAAATAGATACAAAGTCAAGCAAAGTGAGAGGAGTATGTTTCAAACAAAAGAACAAGGTAAAACCTCAGAAAAAGAACTAAAACAAAATGGAGATGTACAATCCATCTGATAAAGAGTTTAAAGTCATACTCGTAAAGATGCGCATCAAAGAAGAGGGAGTGAACTTAGAACTTCAACAAAGAGAAATATAAAAAAGAACTGGTCAGAACTGAAGAAAACAGTAGCTGAAGTGAAAAATACACTAGAGGGAATAAAAAGCAGATTAGAGGCCAGAAGGGGGAGTGGCAGGATATATTTAAAGTGCTGAAAGGGAAAAACTTACTCTACCCAGCATGGTTGTCATTCAGAATTGAAAGAGATAAAGCACTTCCTAGGGTCATGGTCTCAGGGTTTGTGAGTTCAAGCCCCGCGTCGGGCTCTGTGCTGACAGCTCAGAGCCTGGAGCCTGATTCGGATTCTGTGTCTCCCTCTCTCTGCCCCTCCCCTTCTCATGCTCTCTCTCTCTCAAAAATAAATATTAAAAAAAAAAATTAAAAAAAGAGCTTCCTAGATAAGCAAAGGCTAAAGGAGCTCATCACCACTAAACAAGCCATGTGAAAAATGTTGAAGGGTTTCTTTAAGTGGAAAAGAAAAGGCCATAGCCAGAAATAAGAGCATATTATGAAAGAAAAATGTCACTTCTACAGGCAAATATACAGTCAAGACAATAAATGAACCACTTAAAAAGTTAGTTGAAGGTTAAAAGACAAAAATAGTAAAATCTATTACAACTACAACAACTAGTTAAGGGACACACAAAATAAAAATGTCAAGATGACAAAAACAAAACATGGAGAAGAGGGGAGTAAAGAAATTATCAGCTTAAAATACACTGGTGTGTATATATGTATATATAATCTCAATGTATATGAAACTCATGGTAACCAAAAACCTACAACAGATACACTAAAATAAAAAGAACCAACGCATAACACTGAAGGAAACTATCAGTTGATAAAGGAAGTGACCAAGAGAAGAAACAGAGAAGAACTACAGAAACAACCACAACACTATTAACAAAATGGCAGTAAGAACACACCTATCAATAATTACTTTAAATGTAAATAGACTACTATAATCAAAAGACATAGGATAACAGAATGGATAAAAACAAACAAACAAGCAAACAAAAAACCAAGACCCATTTATATGCTGCCTACAGGAGACTCACTTCAGATCTAAAGACACAGAATGAAAATGAAGGATTAGAAAAAGATATGCCAATACTCATATCAGACAAAATATACTTTAAAACAAAGACTGTAAAAAAGACTGTAAAAAAAGACAAAGAAGGGCATTACATAATGATAAGGGGTTCACTTCAAGAAGAGGATATAACAACTGTAAATATATATTCAACATAGAGTCACTGAAATGTATAATGCAAATATTATCAGACATAATAGAAATTGACAGTAATATGATACTAAGGGACTTTAATGCCCCACCTATATCAATGGATAGGTCATCTCGATAGAAAATCAATAAGGAAACTTTGGCCTTGATTGACAGACCAGAAGGGCTTAATAGACACGTACAGAATATTTCATCTAAAAACTACAGAATACATTTTGTTTTCAAGTACACACAGAACAGTCTGCAGATCACATTAGGCCACAAAAGAAGTATAAAATTCAAAAATGAAATCATCAGGTATTATTTTTGACCACAATGGGATATCTAGAAGTTAGTTACAAGAAGAAAACTGAAAAAAACACAACACATGGACACTAAATGATGAAGAAATCAAAGAGGAAATAAAATCACACTATGAGACAAATGGAAACAAAGCTTTTCAAAACCTACTGGAAGCACCAAAAGCCACTGTAAGAGGGAAATTCATGCCACCACAGGCCTATTTAAGAAATAAGAAAAATCTGAAACATTTTTAACTTTAAACCTAAAAGAACCGAAAAAGACGAGCAAACAAAGCACAATGTTAGTGGAAGGAAGGAAATGATCAGAGTGGATTAAATGAAATAAAGATTTAAAGACTACAAAAAAGATCAATGACACTAAAAAGTAAATAAAACTAGGGGCAACTGTGTGGTTCATGATCTCATGGTTTCATGAGTTTGAACCCCATGTTTGACTCCACTGACAGTGTGGAACCTGCTTGGGGTTGTCTCCATCTCTCTCTCCTGCCCCTCCCCGGCTTGCTCTCCTTCTCTCAAAATAAATAAAACATAAAAATAAAATAAAAAAAAAAACTGAAAGTGTCTTTGAGAAGATCAACAAAATTGATAAACATTTATTTAGACTCAAAGAAAAAGAGATTGACCAAATAAATCAGAAATAAAAAAGAGAAGTTGTAACTGACACCACAGAAGTACAAATGATCATAAGAGATTACTACACACAATCATATGCTAATAAACTGAACAATTTATAAGAAATGGATAAATTCCTAGGAATTCCATCAGTCTTTGAAGACTGAATCTTGAAGAAATAGAAAATCTGAATAGATGGATTACAAGTAATGAAATTGAAGTAGTAATTTTAAAACTCTCAAAAAACAAAACTCGAGGACCAGATGGCTTCACAGGTGAATTCTACCCAAATATTTAAAGAAGAGTTAGGACCTGTGCTTCTCAAATTATTCCAAAAAATTGAAGAGCAAGGAAAGCCTCCAAATTCATTCTGTGAGGGCAGCATTACCATGATACCGAAACCAGACAAAGACACTACAAAAAAAAGGAAACTATAGGTCGTCTCTCATGAATATAGATGCAAAAATCCTCAATGAAAATTAGCAAACCAAGTTCAACAATACATTTAAAAGTGTTATACATCACAGTTGGAAGTGTGAGTTATGCAGGGAAGCAAGGATGGTCAACATATGCAAAACAGTTAATGTGATATTTATAACACATTCGCAAGAGAAAGGGTGAAGCCCATGTGGTCATCTCAGTAGATGCAGAAAAAGCACTTTAAAGGGCAACATTTCTTTCATGATAAAAACTCAGCAAAGTTGGTTTAAAGGGAACATATTTCAACATAATAATGTCTATATATGACAAACCCACAGCTAACATCATACTTAGTAGTAAAAACATGAAAGATTTTTCCTCGAAGATGACAAAGAAGACAGAGATGCCACTCTTGCCACTTTCATTCAATGAAGTATTGGAAATGCTAGCCACAGCAGTTAGCCAAGATAAATAAAAGTAAAGAAGAAATAAAACTATCATTTGAGTTGATACAATACTGTATGCAGAAAATCTTAAAGCATCCACCAAAAAACTATTAGAACTAATGAATGAATTCAATAAAGTCCTAGGATAAAGTTAGTGTACAGAAATTGTCATATTTCCATACACTAATAATGAGCTACAGAAATAGAAATTAAGAAAAAAATCCCATTTATAATTGCATTAGAGAGAATAAAATACCTAGGATAAAAATTAACCAACATGGTAATTCTGAGGACTATTTAAGACGTTGATGAAGGAACTGTGGAAGACACAAATAAATGTAAAGATATTCTGTGCTTATTGAATAGAAGAATTAATTTTTCTAAGATGCCCATACTTACCCAAAGCAGTCTACACAGTGCAATTCCTATGAAAATACCAATGGCATTTTTCACAAAACTAGAACAAAGCATCCTAAAATTTCTATTGAATCACAAAAGACCATGAATAACCAAGATATTGGCATAAAAACAGGTGCATAAACCAGTGGAATAGAACACAGAGCCCAGTAAATAATCCACACATAAATGGTCAATTAATCTATGTATGAAGGAGGCAAGAATGTACAGTGGGGAAAAGACAGTCTCTTCAGCAAGTGGTCTGGGAAAACTGGGCAGCTACACACAAAAGAATGAAACTGGAAGACGTTCTTACACCATACACAAAAATAAACTCAAAATGGATTGAAAACTTCAATGTAAGATCTGAAACCATAAAACTCATAGAAGAAATCATAGGCAGTAAGGTGTTGGACATCAGTCTGAGCAATTTTTTTGGATCTGTCTTTTCAAGCAAGGGAAGCAAAATAAACAATTAAAATTAAATTAAAATAAACAAATGGGATTTCAGCCTTTTTTCTGCACAGCAAAGGAAACTAGTAGCAAAATAAGGCAACTTACTGAATGGGAGAAGTTCTTTGCTAATCATTTACCTGATAAGGGCTTAATATCCTAAATATATGATGATCTCACACAAGTTAGTATCAAGAAAACAATCCAATTAAAAAATGGGTGGAGGACTTGAATAGACATTTTTACAAACAAGATACATTGTGAACTACAATAAATTAAAAGATACAGATTGTCAACAGCACATTCATCAATGTTCAACATCACTAATCGAAGAAATGCAAATCAGAACCATAATGAGCTATCAGCTCACACCTGTCAGATTGGCTATTATCAAAAAGACAAAAAGTAACAAGTGTCGATGAGGACACGAAGAAAAGGAAACCCTCATATAGTGCTGGTGGGAATGCAAATTGGTATGGTCTCTATGGAAAACAGTATGGATGTTCCTCCAAGACTTAAATATAGAAATACCAGATGATTCAGCAATCACACTTCTGAGTATTTATCCAGTGAGAAAGAAAACACTAACTTGCAAAGATCTATATACACTTGTATGTGCATTGTGGCATTATTTACTATAGCCAAGATATTTAAGCAGCCTAAACAGATGAATGGATGAGGAAGATGTGTGTGTGTGTGTATATACTGGAATGTATAATATGTGTATATATATATAATATTTATATATAATATGCATGTATACATTATATGTGTATGTAAACATATATGTAATGGAATGTATATATAAATAGTGGAGTATTACTCAGCATATGCATCCGTTTGTTATCACAACGTTCTTTAAAATAGCAAAGATATGGAAGTAACCTAAATGCCCATTAATAGATACGTGGATAAAAAAGAAGTGGTGTATATATTCAAGGGAATATTACTTAGTCATAAAAAGAATGAAATCTCACCATTTATGACAAAATGGATGGGCCTAGAGGCTATTATGCTGAATAAGAGAGAAAAGTACCATATGATTTTGCTTATGTGTGGAATCTAAAAACCAAAACAAATGAACAGGCAAAACAGATACAGACTGGCAGATACAGGAAACAAACCGGTTCCTAGAGGGAGATGCCGGGTGACATGCATACTAAGGGGGATTAAGAGGTCAAAACATCCAGTTATTGAGTTAGTCATGAGGATGTAGTGGACAGCATGGGGAATACAGTAAGCAAAATTGTAATGACTTTGTATCTTGACCGATGGTAACTAGATATTGTTAGGATCACTTCGTAATGTATACAAGTATTGTATTACTCTGGTGTACACTTGAAATTAATAGGAATTGTATGTCAATTATACCTAAAAATGAGGCCTAGTAGAATTCATTTGGCTTCTGCAGCCGCTTTTATACTGGAGCCAATTGCTGATTTGGGCAAGAATTGAAAATCCAGTCCAGGTCCCAGCAAAGGGGTACTGTAGAGAAACGGAAAAATAAGCACATCTTTTGGTACAAATTTCATTATTCTCAAGCACACTCCGGTTGTTTGCTGATGGAGAGTGGCTGAAAGCCCTAAGCATCAAGTCTCAAAAGCAGAGTTTTCAGTCTTGGGTTTAAAACGGATGTGGGAGCCACCTGTCTTTGAAAATCCTGTCTGAGTTCAGTCAAGAGAGATGGCGCTTTATCAGGGCCATTACCCGTGACTCAGTCATTACATTCCCTGATTGGATTAAGGCGATTACACTTTACTAATAAATTTGACAGTATTAAAACAGAAATTAGACCATTTCATCCATTCATCAGCTGATGGGCACTTGGGCTGTTTCCATTAATTGACTATTGTAGATAATGCTACTATAAACATTTGGGTGCATATATCCCTTTGAATTAGTATTTTTGCATTCTTTGGGTGAATACCTAGTAGTGCAATTGCTGGATTGTAGGATAGTTCTCTTTTAAATTGGAGGAACCTCTATACTGCCATTCTGTTTTCCAGAGTGGCTGCACCGGTTTACATTCCCAGCAACAAGTGCACAATGTTCCCCTTTCTCCACATTTTCGCTGATACCTATTGTTTCTGATGATGTTGATTTTAGCCGTTCTGACAGGTGTGAGTTGATACTCGTTGTAGTTTTGATTTGTATTCCCCTGATGATCAGTGATGCTGGACATCTTTTCTTATGTCTGTTGGCCATCTGTATGACTTCTTGAGAAAAATGTCTATTCAGGTCCTCTGCCCATGTTTTAATTATTCATTTGGGGGGTGTTGCATTTGATAAGTTCTTTATATATTTTGGATACCAACCCTTTATCACATGTGTCATTTGCAAATATCTTCTCCAGTTCCATAGTTGCCTTTAGGTTTGTTGATTATTTCCTTTGCTGTGCAAAAGCTTTGTATTTTGATGAAGTCCCAATAGTTTATTTTTGCTTTTGTTTCCCTTACCTCAGAAGTATCTAGCCAGAAGTTACTGCGGCCACTGTCAAAGAGGTTGCTGCCTATGTTCGCCACTTGAATTTTGATGGTTTCCTGTCTCACATTTAGGTCTTTAATCCATTTTGAATTTATTTTTGTGTATGTTGTAAGAAAGTGGTCCACTTTGAATCTTTGGTATGTTGCTGTCCAGCTTTTCCAACATCATTTGTTGAATATTTTTTCCTGCTTTGTTAAAGATTAATTGATCATACAGTTGTGGGTTCATTTCTGGGTTTTCTATTTTGTTCTGTTGATCTGTGCACCAGTACCATACTGTTTTGATCACTACAGCTTCGCACTATAAATTGAAGTCTGGAATTGTGGTGCCCCCAGCTTTACTTTTCTTTTTCAAGTTGCTTTGGCTATCTGGGGTATTTTGTGATTCCATACACATTTAGGATTGTTTGTTTTAGCTCTGTGAAAAGTGCTGGTGGTATTTTGATAGGGATTGCGTTAAATGTGTAGATTGCTGTGGATAATAGAGATAATATAGACACTTTAACGATATTTGCTCTTCCAATCCAATCCATGAGCATGAAATGTCTATTTCTTTGTTTCATCTTTGGTGTCTTTCAAGAGTGTTCATAGTTTTCAGAGGCTCCAGGTCTTTCACCTCTTTGATTAGATTTATTCCTAGTTATCTTCTATCTTATTTGGTGCAGTTGTAAATGTCTTTCTGCTGCTTCATTATTGGTGTATAGAAATGTGCCAGGTTTCTGTACGTTGATTTTGTATTCTGGAAATTTGTGTATCAGTTCTAGCGATTTTTTTTGGTTGAATCTTTTGGGTTTTCTATGTACAGTATCATGTCATCTGCAAATAATGAATGTTTGACCTCTTCTTTGCCAGTTTGGGTGCCTTTTATTTCTTTTTGTTGTCTAATTGTTGTAGGTAGGAATTCCAGTACTATGTTAAATAACAGTGGTGAGAGTGGACATCCCTGTTGTGTTCCTGACCTTAGGGGAAAAGCTCTCAGTTTCTCCCCATTGAAAATTAATATTAGCTGCAGGTTTTTCACATATGGACTCTATTATGTTGAGGTATGTTCTTGCTAAACCTACTTTGTTGAGAGTTTTTATTATGAATCTATTTGTACTTTGTCAAATGCTTTTTGTGTATCTAAATGATCATATGGTTCTTATTTCTTTTGTTAATGTAGTGTATCATGTTGATTGATTTGAGAATAAATGAGCTTTTAAGTATTGCTGGATTCTCTTGGCTATCATTTATTAAAAATTGATGTGTTTGTGTTCATCAGTTACTGGTCTGTAGTTCCCTTTTTTACTGTAGTCTTCATCTGCTTTTGGTATCAGGGTAATGTTAGGCTCATAGAATGACTTTGAAAGGTATCCTTTCTTTTCTATTTTTTTGGAATAGTTTGAGAAGAATGGATATTAATTCTTCTTTAAATGTATGGTGGAATTCACCTGAGAAGCCATCTGGTCCCGGTGTTTAGTTTGTTGGGAATTTATTGATTACTGATTCAGTTTCTTTGCAAGTTACTGATCTGTTCCAATTTTCTCTTTATTCCTGTTTGTTTTGGTCATTTATGTTTCTAGGAACTTATCCATTTCTTCCATGTTGTCCAATTTGTTGGCACATAGTTTTTCATAATACTCTCTTATGTGGTGTTGCTTGTTATTTCTCCTCTCTCATTTATGATTTTATTTATTTGGTTCCTTTCTCTCTTTGGTAAGTCTGGCTGGAGGTTTACCAGTTTTATTTTATTTTTTTTCAAAGAACCAACTCCTAGTTTCATTGATCTGTTCTATTGTTTTTTTGTTTTGTTTTGTTTAGTTTCTAGATAATTATTTCTGCTCTGATCTTTATTATTTCCTTCCTTTTGCTGGCTTTAGGCTTGTTTTATTATATTTTTTTCCTAACTCCTGTAGGTATAAGGTTAGGTTCTTTGAGATTTTTCTTGCTTCTTAAGGTAGGCCTGTATTACTATATATTTCCCTCTTAGGGCCACTTTGTTACATCTCAAAGGTTTTGGACTCTTGTGGGTCCCCCCCCACACACACACCTTTCATTTGTTTCCTTGTATTTTTTAAAAATTTCTTCTCTGATTTCCTAGTTGACCATTCATTGTTTAGTAGCCTGTTTTTTAACTTCTATATATTTGTGGTCTTTCCAGATATTTTCTTTTGGTTAACTTCTGATTTCATAGCGTTGTGGTCAGAAAAGTAGCATGGTATGATTTCAGGTTTTTGTATTTATGGAAGCCTGATTTGTGACCTAATCTGTGACCTACTCTGGTGAATGTCCCATTTGCACTTGAAAAGAATGTGTATTCTGCTGTTTTAGGATGGAATGTTATGAATATATCTGTTATGTCCATCTAGTCCAGTGTGTCATTCAAAGCCATTGGTTCCTTGTGTATTTTCTGTTTAGATGATGTATTAATTTAAATGGGGTGTTAAACTCCCCTACTTTTATTGCCTTACTATCGATTACTTCCTTTTATGTTTGTTACTGTTTTATATATTTGGGTGCTCCCATGCTGAACACATAACTATTTACAATTATTATAGCTTCTTGTTGGATTGTCCCCTTTATTGTGTATAGTGCCCTTTGTCTCTTGGTACAGTCTTTGTTTTAAAGTATAGTTTATCTGATAAAAGTATTGCTACTCTAGCTTTATTTTGACCTCCATTTGTGTGATAAATGTTTCTCCATACCCTCACTTTCAGTCTGTAGGTGTCTTTAGGTCTAAAATGAGTCTCTTGTAGGTAACATATAGATGGATCTATATGTGTATCTATAGTGTTTTTTTAACCCATCGTGACACCTTATATTTTTTTATTGGAGTGTTTAGTCCATTTACATTCAAAGTAATGATAAGTGTTTATTGCCATCTTAATACTTGTTTTGTTGTTTCTGAAGATTTCTGTGACCCTCTCTTGTTTCTGTCACTTTTGGTCTTTCCTTTCCACTCTGAGTCCCCTTTAATATTACTTGCAGGGCTGATTTAGTGATCATGGACTCCTTTAGTTTTTGTCTGTGAAACTATCTCTCCTAAACTGAATGACAGCCTTGCTGAATAGAGTATACTTGGCCGTAGATTTTTCCCACTCAGCACTTTGAGTATATATACCATGCCACTTCCTTCTGGCATGCCAAATTTCTGTTGAGAAATCTTCAGCAGTCTTACCTTGTAAGTTAAGGACTTCTTTTGTCTTGTTTGTTTTAAGACTTTTTCTTTACCAGTATATTTTGCAAATTTAATTACAATATGTCTTGGTATTGGCCTCCATTTATTGAGTTTGATTGGAGTTCTCTGTGCCTCCTGAATCTGGATGTCTGTTTCATTCTCCAGATTAGGGAAGTTTTCTGCTATTATTTCTTGAAATAAATTTTCTGGCCCCCTTTCTCTCTCTTCTTCTGGGACTCCTATAATATGAATGTTATTACATTTGATGGAGTCACTGAGTTCCCTAAGTCTGTTCTCATGTTCCATAATTCTTCTTCTCTCTCTCTTTTGTTCACCCTTATTTTCCATCATTTTATCTTCTAGTTCACTAATTTGTTCCTCTACTTCTTCCAGCCTGCTGTTCATTGCATCAAACCTGTTTCCAATGTTGGTCATCACATTTTTCATCTCTCAGGGATTCTTTTTTTTAACTCTTTTATCTCTATGGTAAGGGTCTCCCTGATGCCTTTTATTCTTTTCTTAAGCCCAGTGAGTTGCTTTAAATTCTCCATCAGGCACATTGCTTATATCTGTTTTGCTCAGCTCTCTGGCTGTCGCCTTATCTTGTCCTTTCCTTTGGAATACATTCCTCTGTCTTGGCACTTTGGTCTAAGTCTCTGCCTTCATCTGTGTATTAGAAAAGCCCGTTAATGTTTTCTGCTGTTCAGCATAATGGTCTTATGAAGAGGAGATCATGTAGCACTTTAAGGAGTGTCTCTGGTGTGTGGTGTGTGCACTCTGCTGTTGTATTGTGGCTGTTCTAGCCTTCAGGCTGGTCGTCTGCAGGGGCTCTCCTCGCCTGCTGTGGGCAGTGGTTGGTCCTTGGCCTAGATGCGGCAAGTTTTAACTCTGGTGAAATGAGGCCGGATGCCACCCTACCAGAACTGAAGCCCTGCAGAACTCTGTTTGGGGGACGTGGCATGAGCAGGGATTTGTGCTGGTCTGAGGGAGGGGGCCCGCTCCGTTGGAACTGAGGCAAGCTTGACCGAGAAAGGCATTCCCACCAGACGCAGGGGTGTGGGGCTTGGTGTAAGCAAGGTAAGCAGTCAGTATCAGAGTTGCGCTGCTTCCAGCAGGTGGTGTGTGTTTATGCTGAGTGGTGATGGAGGAAAATGGCTCCAGCCAGGTTGTTTGCCTGCCTTCTCTCCAGGAACAGGAGAGCTCTATCTCAGCCAAGTCCTCTGACCTTTACAGCTCTAGGCTTTAGGTCTCACGGTTGCAAGAACTCAGGAAATTCAGTCCCTCTTGTTTTCTAAGCTAATGACTTTGGAAAACCATTCTCCTTGTTTTTTCCCCCTTTTCACGCTTGCTTACCCTCCCTCCCTCCCTTTCTTCCTCCTTCCCCTCCTCTCTCTCTCTCTCACTCTTTCCTTCAGTATGACCTCTTCTCTCCCTTTAGTTGTGGAGTTCTGTCAGTCTTCAGGTCAATTTTTAGGGTATTCAGGATGCTCTGATAGTTAATCTAGTCATGTTCATGGGACAAGAAGAGCCTAGAGTCATCCTCCTCCACTGCCTTCTTCTCTGAGTTGAGGTCTGTATATTTAAATGGATTAAAAACATTCTTCATCTTCACTATTTTATAATATATATAATTGCCTTCAACTATGAATCTAGGTGGTTAATAACCTTTGCTTTGAACTGTCTTTGGTTAGGACATATCAGATTGCCACTATGCCAGATGCTTTATATATGTTATTGAATTTAATTATTAACATTTTTAGCATGATTTTTATGCCTATTTTACAGATAAATATGAGAAACCAGAAAATAAATAACTTACCCAAAGTCCCACAGTTAGTAAGAGAAAATCATGCCAATGGGTGAACTGATACATGATTTTTTAAATTTAGTTTCATGACCATTATAGTTTTAAAATTCAGTATTCTGATATTCTTTAACTCACATATACACTGTTTTTCAGTGTATAGTCTTTGCTATGACTTCTGGCCAGATGTGGAATCATATCCGTGGACCTCCATATGCTCATAAGAACCCACACAATGGACAAGTGGTAAGTGTGTGTTCTAAGCATCCACATTTTGCACTTTAATCTTGTTTATACAGGAATCAGAAATTATGTTTACTATTTAGTGAGAAAGGATTTTATTTGTAAATTATAAGTTTGTTCTTTCTCTTCTAATACTACCTCTGCTATATACATATACATATATACAATATATTGTTTTTGGGATGAGGACTGCTTTGCTGTTAAAGAAAATTAATGTACTGGGCCACTTGGGTGGTTCAGTTAGTTAAGCATCCGACTCAGTTTCAGCTCAGGTCATGACCTAACGGTTTTGTGAGTTCAAGCCCCACATCAGGCTCTGTGCTGATGGTGCAAAGCCTGCTTGGGATTCTCTCTGCCCCTCTCCTACTCATGCTGTGGCTCTCTCTCTCAAAGTGAATAAATAAACTTAAAAAAGAAAAAAAAATTAATGTTCCTACCATATCGAATAGACATTCATAACCTACTTTTTCAACTTTACGTATTGCTCCTGTCATAATATGTAATGCCAGCAGAGGAAATAGGAACAGTTTGTAGTCACTGTCCTATCAGTGGTAAATTTAATTTAGTTCAGAAGAGAGTAATTAAAACATCATTATGAACTCTGGTAGTCCTTGTATTAGAATGCTAACAGTTGTTTGCTACAAAATTAAAAGTGACATTAATGAAATCAGTAGCAAAGTTAACATTAGTAACTACTACTGAATTTACTTATTTTGTTGCTTTCCTTTTTTAGGGTATTGTTTTCAGGAGGATTATTTTGTTTTTTGTTTTTTGTTTTTTTTTGGTGAATGGGATATATTGTAATAGATCAACTATCTTTGGGGCTTAGTATTTATTAGGTTGGTGATGATTAACTGTTTAAAAATGTAATTTTTTCTGTAACTTTTTCATTTGGAAAACATACAGATTCTGAGAAAATAATGTCATGACAACCCTCATATACCCATGGCCAAACAATTACTAGCTCATAACCAATGCTTGTTTCATCTAGTCCCCCCCTCCATTCTCTTTACCTGCTGTTGGATTCTTTTGAAAGAAGTGCTCAATGTCAGTTCATTTCATACAGAAATACTATAGTAAGCATCCCTAAAAGATACGGCCTTTGAAAATCATAACCATGTTACTGCAATCACCTAGGATAATAAATTCTTAGTTTCTAAAATTGTGGTTCTGAATAAAATTTTCATATGGCAATATAGTTATAAATTCTCTATAAGTATAGATTATAACATAACCTTATGAGATCTATTCTTAACTGCTCACAATACTTGAAATATGTTTAATATTAAAGCCAACAAGTTATTTATTTCTTCTTCCTACATTGTCACTTTCTTTAAATTTCTTTGTGTAACTCTATAATACAAGGATATAATACACTTTATTCAATTGCCTGTTCCTTGACTGCTCAGTCAGGTTTTAAGGACTAGTTGCTAATTGCCAGATTAGATACTACATAATAATCAATTTGGCCTCATATTTTTGTGAACGTACTTAGATTTCTCCTAAAGATGGCAATGATACGGAGTCAGAGTTAAGTTTCTTTGGATGCTCAGCTGCCATCGTCATTTAGACATGGGTTTTGCTACGTGTATGTTTTTGAAATCTGTCACTACTTAGAAGAATTGAATGTTTTTAATATTCAAATTGAATTATTTTAAAGAAAAATAATTGGAAATATTTTTCAAGCAAGTCTTTCTGACCATCCTGTTGGAAAGTGTAGTCCTTTCCTCTCTTTCTCCCCAGTGCCCACACTATCTCCCTTTTCTGTTTTATTTTTTCTTCATAGCACTTTATCATCTTCTAACATACTGTGTTATCTACTTATTTTGTATTATTTTTGTGCGTGTCTGACTTTTGTCATGATACCAGTAAGATATAAGCACCTGACAGCATGACTTTCTATCAGTTTTTGTCACTGATATTTTCGTATTACATAAAGAATGTCCTGACACAAAATTTGCTCACTGTTATGTTCATGATACCTAAACCTGTAAATTTAGGAAATCTTCTAAGTTTATCATTACTGTCTTTTAACATTCTTTTAAAAGAATATTCCAGGTTGAAAGCATTAAGCATTGCTTTTTATATTGTTCGAATTGTTCAAGTATATGGAAAATTAATCAACATTCCTATGAAATATGGTAACTTCTCTACTCTTCAGAGGTTTTAGCTAGGATCCCTATAATAAAATACAGAATTATAAGAGAAAATCACATTTATTAACATGTATACTGCCTGCATACATAGGAGGTACTTGGAAAAATTTGTAAACACACAGAGATAACTTAATGTACATGCTCAAATACCATCGTTAGTTAAAGAGAGACAGAAATGTGTGGAGGGGAGGCCACTTTTGTGCAGGTGACCAGGAAAAGTAAGATGTATTACGCAGATTTAAGTCACAGGTGCCTTCCTTCCATTCATAAGGGTCTAAAGTTGTCTCCAGAAATTTACCTTTGTCCTTCCTGGTAAGGGGGGAGGAGGGACACCTTTGTAGATGTATATGCTGCTTTTAGCCAGATTGGGGAGGGCAGAATGCTTTTGTTGTATCTGCTTGTTGGTTGCCTTCAGCTCAAAATAATCCTTATGATGGGGGAGTATGGGGCAAGCTGAGGGCAAAATATGGGCTGACACACTGCCTCATCCCCAGGTGGAATATGTGTGATATTCCTAGGACACCCCTGGCTACCCAAGAACAAAGGAACGGGGTTTAAGTGCTTGGCCATGATAATGCGAGAGACTAAGGCAAATGAAAAACTAAATTCCCTTACTACCTGTAGCCCATTGAGAAGTCCTTGAAACTGGCAGAGTGACTTCCCTCTAGGAGCTAGCTACCTCGATGATGACACTTTGCGAGTGGCAAAAGAGAACCTTAGTTTAACATTGTCCCAACCTGGAGGATCCTGTAAGTCTACTTCATTTTTCTCACTGCCCCAAGATATATGCTGGCAATCAGACTCCAGGCTTATGCTCCGCCTCCATATACATCTGAAGGGTCTCATGACTGAGGTTTTATTAAACAGTGATAAATGGTGTTTCCCTAGCAACAGCTAGCCCCTCAAGGTCCTGGAAACTTGGCGTCCAAAATTTCTTAGAGAATAACTCTATCCCTGACCTCCTCCCAACCAACCTGAGGGTGTATAATTAGTTACCCATCACAACCCTAAGGGTTGTGTACAGCCAGGAAGAGTACAGCTCTTCCTGCCCATGAGTCCTGCCCCCATGCTTTAATAAAATTACCTTTTTGCACCAAAGACATCTTCCAGAATTCTTTCTTGGCCGTCGGCTCTGCACCACCTCACCATGCTCCCAAAACTTCATCATTGACACCAGTGGCATATTTTGAAGTGTCATATTCTGCTACCCTTCATTCTTACTGTAATCTCTATTAATATTTCAACTACTGCTTTTCTAATACATGTAGTTTACTGTAGTTTATATATAGTTAATACAAAACACGTAGTTCATTATTCCATGTAGTTTACTGGAGTAAGCTTCTAAAATGTTTGTGCTAATAGCGGTGATGACGGTGGATATGACCTGTTGCTTACTCGGTGCATGTGAGGCACTACACTTCATAGCTGAATATTTTGGGCTACCAGATGAATATTCCTGAAACATAACTTGCTATAGGTATAATATTAATATGTGTATGGAACTGAGATACCAGTATCTCAAGAGCCTCTCCATTTCCTGACCGTTATAATTCTGCTTTTTTACTTTGATAACTCTGCTTTGCAAAAAAACTCAGTATTAGCATATTTGCATTGTTGCTTGTTTCCTAAATATATGCTTCATTTTGCTGTTTCCTTTCCTGGAGCTTTCTCTGTATCTATCAAATCTTACCTGATTTGTCATCCTGCTGAGATGTGTTAGTTCTTAATTACATTGGAAGTGCTCCCTACTTTCTTTATATATTTATTAACATGTAGTTAGTCCACTTATGTATCTATGCATTTTTAGTATAATAATTTTTTAATGATTCATATATCCTATTTTTTACTTTATTGTTTTATGTTTCAAGTTTTTATTGAAATTCCAGATAATTAACATACAGTGTAATACTAGTTTCAGTACTACAGTGATTCATCACTTACATATAATACCCAGTGTCCATCATAACAAGTACCCTCCTTAATGCCCGTCACCCATCTAGCCCATCCCCCCACCTACCTCCCCTTCAGCAACCCTCAGTTTGTTCTCTGTAGTTGAGAGTCTATTTTGTGGTTTGCCTCCCTCTTCCCCCCACCCCATGTTCAATTGTTTTGTTTCTTAAATTCTACATTTGAGTAAAATTATATGATATTTGTCTTTCTCTGACATATATCCCATTTTAGTCAAGCCCTTAGACATACAGAGTTTCTCCTAAGCTATTTTTTATCTTTACAACTTGCATTTAGCTTGTTCTCAATAAATGTTTTATTAAATGATTATAAGGTTTCATACTGGGAAATTTTTGTTTCTTAAATAGGATTATCTTAATTCTCCTTTTAATTTTTTTTCTCACTAGTCAGAAGAATAATAGGATTAACATGTCACTGTTAATTCAGCATAAACCAGTTACTGACCTTAATGTGACAGGAACATTTAAAGTTCAGATTAGAGACACATTTTCTTTATTTAGAAAATTATTTGTTTTTCAGGTAGAGATTGGTGTGGCTCTTAGGAAAAGGAACTCTGATGGCTCAGAGGAACACATTAAGAGAATTTTCTGTATCTTGAAAGGGAAAAACATTTCCTTCTTATGTACCTCTTTTAACATATTTATCGTAACTTTCAGCAACTTAATAAAAATGATAGAAATGATGAAATTGAAACCATAGCCAAGGTATTTAAAAAATTGAATTCTGTTCCAAACTCTTCACCCCTTTTATTTCACATAAATATAAAGGTCTTAGAAATTCTGGAGTTTCTTACTACAGAAACAATTGCATGAGAGATGTGGCTACAGTTGGAGGTTTATGTGAAATGCTAACTGCTTAGCAGTGTAGAAAGGGCCTATTATAGCATCGAGTAAAGGGGAAGCTGAATGTTGCCCATGAGTATGTAGCTTTTTTCTTGTTTTGCATTTTAACATATTCCAGCAAAATTTCTCTTCCTGCCTTTTTATATGCATAATGTCAACATACAGTGAAACAGGAAATTACGGTTTAAGTTTTGTTTTAATGAATTGATTTACATAATAATGTGTTTTCATAATACTGAAACAAAATAGAAGATTAACTTTGCTTTACAAAATGAAATGGTTACTGGTACAGAACTTTAATGATTGCTCATTAGAATGATAATAGTAAATGTTTTTGTTTATAATAGATGTATTTAAATTTTAAGATATAACTTAAAAATTAGCACTATCCTTCTTTGGTAGTTTCTTCATATTTTAACCTACATTTCTAAAGAGAAAGAGAAATTACCATGTAGCATTTGTGTTATTATAAAGAGGCTATTTACCTCTTTCAGTGGTATGGAATAAAATGACAAAGGGAACCTCCACTCACATTTTAAAGACTTATTTGTAGGTAACTATTATACACAAAGATCAGCTAATTGAGTTGTAATTTTTGTTCAGTTTTGCTAAGTTACAGAAATGTTGTATTTCAACTGTACCTTAGGTGGTCAGAAGAATTTGTGTTAAAATTATTCATGAACGATTATTTCAGTGTTATGTTAAAGTAAAGTAACTTTTTAAATACTGTAGGATTGTGCCGTGAAGATTTCTTTGATTTCCCAAAATAGTGGATTTTTTTTTTCCTGCTTTTCTCTGAAGTTGTAAATTCTAAATGGAATTCTGGGCGATGATGAGATCTTTTGTGCCACATATTAATTACATAATGAGATTGACATTTCTCTGTATAAGTAAGTTTTAATAGAATTTGGCTTTATAACATCTAGTGTTACATTTTTTAAGCATAAAAGCCACATTAGTTATTAAAAGGCTTATTTTTTTTTCTCCTTCAGACTGACAGTTTTTACTTAGGGCACTGATTTATTAGATATACATCAGCATTATCACGTGGTATTTGAAATTTCAAGTTATACTTTAGGAAATCTACAGGAAATTCAAATGCATAAGAACAGTAAGACAGTGTTGAAAGAGAAGTACAAAGCCAACTCTAACTTTAGGTCACCAGATTTCAAAACTTACTTTAAAGCCTCATTAACTAAGATGGATTTTATTCATCGAAGGATAAACAAATAGACCAATTTAACAGAATGAGTTTTCACAAACCTATGAACACATATATGGCTACAGTGACACCATAATACTGTGTGGAAGCATAAACATATGAAAAAGATTTTAACCTTATTATTACTTTATTAAGTATGTGGAAGTTAAAACACAATAAGGTGCTGCACTGCATTTACCATAATGATTAAAATCAATAGCACTGATACCAAGCAGAGTTTCCGTCACTAGAACAGGAATTGGTTCAAGCAATTTAAAAGCTGACAGCATCAGACTCCTACCCATGATCCTGAAATTTCATTTCATAAATGTATATTCAGGAGAAATGCATGGAAATGATTGCCAAATGCAGTGTACAAAAATGTTAATAGCATTATTCTTAATAGTCCCAGAGTGGCAACAACCCAAATGTCTATCAACAGAATGATTAAATAAATCATAGTACAAACAGTGGAATGTATGTAACTACTTTTTACTTAGAACAAAAAGAACTGATTTCAAAAATGAAATGTTAAGTGAAAGAAGAAGCCTGGCACAAAAAAAATGTATTTAACTTCACAACCAGGCAGAACTTATCTGTGTGTTAAATGTTAGAAAAGTAGTCCCTTCGAGCTGTGTGAGTTGTAGCTAGAATGGGACATGAGACAGCTTCTCGACATCTATCTCTTCATTTAGGTGATATATTCACAGGTGCTATCAGTTTGTGAAATTCATCTAATTGTAAACTTGTGAAACAGGAACTTTTCTGTGTGCATGCTATTGTACTTCTATAAACATTCTTCTGTACTCTGCACACTGTAAGTCGTTGACAGAAGAAATTGAAGATAAACACAAACAAATGGAAAGATACACCGTGATCATGAGTAGGAAGAATTAACGCTACGAGGTCTGTACTACCCAAAGCAATCTGTAGCTTTAGTACAAACCCTATCAAAATACGAAGGGCATATTTCTCAGAAGTAGAACAAAGAAATCTAAAATTTGTATGGAACCACAAAAGAAAGCAATCGTAAGAAAGAAAAACAAGGCTGGAGGTGTCAGGCTCCCTGATTTCAAACTGTACTACGGAGCTATGTCATCAAAATACTGTAGTACGAGCACAAAAACGCACAAATCAATGGAGCTGATTAGAAAATCTGAAAATAAGCCCATGTGTATATGGTCAATTCATCTTTGACAAAGGAGGCAAGAACATACAATGGTGAAAAAGATGGTCTCTTCATGGTGTTGGGAAAACTGGACAGCTGCAAAAGGATGAAATGGGACCACTTTCTTACACCATACAAAAAATAAACTCAAAAGGAATTGAAGACTTCAATATAAGTCTGGAAAATAAAATTCTTAAAAGGTAACATAGTATTGGACATTGGTCTGAGCAATATTTTTTTTAGATCTGTTTCTTTAGAGAAGAGCAAAAAAGACAAAAATCAACAAACGGGACTACATCAAGCAAAAAAGCTTTACACAGCAAAGGAAATCATCAACAAATGAAATTGCAACTACTGGATGGGAGAAGATACTTACAAATGATATATTTGATAAGGGATTAATATCCCAAATACATAGAAAACTCACACAGCTCAGTATCAGAAAAAATATACCAGTTAAAAAATGGCATAGGACCTGAACAGACACAGTTCTCCAAAGAAGACATACAGATGACCAACAGGTACATGAAAAGATGCTCAGAGCCACTAATCATGAGGGAAATGCACAGCAAAACCACAAAGAGATATCATCCCAGACACGTGAGAATGGATGGTATCACAAAGACAGAAAGTAACCAGTGTTAGCAGGAGGAAAGGGAACCCTGACGCACAAGTTGATGGGAACACAAAATGGTGACACCAGTGTGGAAAATCATAGGGATGTTTCTCAACTGCAAAATAGGACTGTGTGATCCAGCAATTGCACTTCCGGGTATTTACCCAAAGAAAACGAAGACACTAATTTGAAATGACATATGCACCCCTGTGTTTCTTGCAGGATTATTTACAACAGCCAAGATCTAGACACAGTCTAAGTGTTCCCTGTTAGGTGAATGGATAAAGTTGTGGTATGTACACACATACACAGTGGAATTTTAACTATAAAAAGAATGAATTCTTGTCGTTTGGCAACATGGAGGAACCTTGAGGATATTATGCTAAGTGAAGTACGTCAGAGCAAGACAAAAGGCAAATACCATATAATTCACTTCTATGTGGAATCTAAAAAACAAATGAACAAACAAAGCGGAAACAGAGGGGATGGTTGCCAGAGGGGAGAAGGGAGAGGTTGGGAGATGGGTGGAATAGGGGAAGAGCATTAAAAGGTACCGACTTCTGATTATAAAATTAGGGTAATGCAATGTATCGCATAGGAAATACAGTTAACAGTACTTTAACAATTTTTTATGTGACAGATTGTAGCTAGTTATTATTGTGTTCATTTCATCATGTTAGTAAGTAGGGGATCACTATGTTACACACTGGAAGGTAATATAATATTATCATTCAATGGCACTTAAATAATGAAAAATGTTTTAAATACATGCTTAAAACAATACATGCTTTGAATGCTAATAATTCTGAGTTCAACTCTACCACATATTTTTTGTAGATGAGTTTGTTTAATAGTAAAACTTACCTAATAGGCTGCTCTAGAATCTTTTCCTCATCACATGTTTGGTAAACACTGCATCTGATATTATTCATGTAGAAGTTTATGGTACATATTCATTGATTTAAAAAAACTTACTTAATTTTGTTTAACCTGGTGCCTTTCAACTTAATTTTGCCTCCATCTTAACATGGCTACTAGACACACTCCGGGAAATGCTAGGATATAACATGTCAAGTGCTTTGGTGTGCAGTAGCTAATAGATGTTCAGTAACGATACTATGAGGTCAGAGAGAGCAGGTCTTTTACAAGTGAGGAAAAGTAACATTTCAAGAGAGAGTAATAGAGCCAGAATTAGAATGGTGGGTCTTGTAACATGATAAAGAGTCATTCATGGACTAAATTGATGATAATTAGACTCAATTATTTTTAAATATATATGTCTAAGTTGTTAGTAACAGTGGTTAATGTTTGAATCTTGCCGATAAAATCCATTTTAAAATTTTGCCTGAAATGCTAAGAAATCTGAGTCCCTGAACAATCTGAATCAGGGATGATGCCTTCTATTTTCTGCATAAAGACTGCTTAATTAAATATGGGGTGAAGGTCATGAGACCTCTGTATTCTTGGCAAGCATGATCCTTTTAAATATGACCAGGGCCTAATAAGGCCCTAGAGACTTAAAGATATGTGAGACTAGGTGTAGTCCAAAAAAGTTATCATTTACTTCTATGTTGTTTTTCTTTACTATCTGATTCTTCTAATTATTTTTTGAAATAGGATACTTTGCCTTCTTGAATTTCAGCTTTTGCTTTTAAAATTTACCCATTGATCATAAAATTAATAAGTGCTCATTTTGGAGATTTAGAAAATTACAAAATACATGTATCAGAAAATGGTACCACCTTATAGTTTCTTATCAAGGGGAAAGAATGTATTATGTAGTTAAGTAAAGTGCTATCTATAGGTAGTAGATTAAAGAGAATGTTCTTGTGTTAAACTGTAAAGGCATGACAAATATGAAATGCAGAACATTAAAAACCAGGCTAGCCATTCAAAATATGAGCAGAGAGCTTAAAAAGCCACTGAGAATTGAATGGCTTTTTCTTGCATCAAGTAAATACCTCCTACATACACATAGTTGAACAAAGGGAATGAGTCTGTATCTATTCCCAAGATGAGACTATAAAAAGATGATAGTGAAACAGAAGAGAGAGATTCAGGGTTAAGATGCTACACCTGATGTATCACCTTACATGATGATGTATCATGTATCATGTATCATGTACATGTATCATGATCGCCTGATACACCTTATCCTTCCTTCTGGTTATGACACTGGTAGAGATTCAGCAGAGTGCAAAACTCGAAACAGAATTACAAAGCAAAGCAAAGGATCCCTAATGCCAAAGTTCTGGAGAACTTCCATTAACATCCAGGATCATTTGAAGTGGACATTGGTGCACAGTTTCTTTGTGTTTAAGAACTTCATCAAAGTTCACTGTATGTTTTCATTAATATGCTTTCATGTATTTTACTTATCCCCCAGAAATACGTTTCACTTCACATGCCATATCTCTTTTATCTTACCAGAGTGTTTTGTGTGTTATTTCATCCTATTATGGCTCTGTTGGGCTATTCATGGGGAATACAAGTTGTCGACAGATGCACATGAAGAGCCATGGTTCTTTATGTATAACACTATTCAGTAATGTTTCAGAAGCATAAGCTTCATGCCTAGTATTATTTCTCCCATACTTGATATATTTGGAACCATGTAACACTAGATGAGTGTTGACAGAACTTTTCCTGATTTGTAAACTTTCAAGGTAAGTATAAATGATTTTGGTTCCAATACTACATTAAACTTGACTGCCCTTATATATTCATTCATTCGCTCCTTCCCTTCCTCTTTGTGTCTTTCTGTATTTCAAGTTACTTAACATACAGTGCAATATTGCTTTCAGGAGTAAAAGCATTGATTCACCACTTACATACAAAACCCAGGGCTCTTGACAACAAGTGCCCTCCTTAGTACCCATCACCCATCTCACCCATCTCCCACCCACCTCCCTCCATCAACCCTCAGTTTCTTCTCTACCATTAAGGGCCTCTGGTGGTTTGTTTCCCTCTCTTCTCTTTCCCCCTACCCCTTCCTATATGTTTATCTGCTGTTTCTTAAATTTCACATATGAGTGAAATCATATGGTATTTGTCTTTCACTGATTGATTTATTTCACTTAGCATAATGCGTTCTAGCTCCATCCATGTCATTGCAAATAACAAGATTTCATTTTTTCTGATGGCTGAGCAATATTCCATTGTACACACACACACACACACACACACACACACACACCACCTCTCCTTTATCCATTCATCAGTCGATGGACATTTGGACTCTCTCCATAGTTTGGCTGTTGTTGGCTATATGCTGCTTTAAACATTGAGGTGCATGTACCCCTTCAATTCTGTATTTTTGTGCCTTTTGAGTAAATGCCTAATAGTGCAATTATTGGATCGTAGGATAGTTTTATTTTTAATTTTTTGAAGAACCTCCATACTGGTCTCCAGACCTGTTGCACCAGTGTGCATTCCCACCAACAGTTCAAGAGGGTTCCCCTTTCTCTGCATCCTCCCCAACACCCGTTGCTTCTCGTGGTGTTAATTTTAGCCATTCTGACAGGTGTGAGGTGGTATCTCAGTGTGGTTTTGATTTGTATTTGCCTGATGATGAGTGATGTTGAGCATCTTTTCATGTGTCTGTTAGCCATCTGGCTGTCTTCTTTGGAAAAGTGTCTATTCAAGTCTTCTGCCTATTTCTTAACTGGGTTTTTGGTTTTGGGGGAAGAGTGTTGAGTATGATAAGTTCTTTATAGATTTTGGATAGTACCCCTTTAGCAGGTATGTTGTTTGTGTATTTTAATAAACCCGTTAGTTGTTTAATATATACTGAAGACATCCATGCTTTCAAAACTTAATATATTAACCAATAAGCAAAATGGAGAAAAATAATTTTTTTCTACTTATAAAAACTTAAAATATAAACAGTACAAGAATATCATGAAGGCGTACCACAATCCAAAGTATAAAAAACAATTTGTATGTAAAATGAGGGAAAGGTACAGGGAAAATCTCCTAAATATCAAAATGCACTGTCAGATACTGCAATCACCTGACAAGAGATATTATTTTGAGATACAATAGTTCCAAACAATTTAGGTGCCATAGAGATTACGATAATAATAATTCAGACATTTCTTCTTCATATGTGAGGCTTGAGATACTTTGTGTGAATCGAAAAGCTGTAGGACTCTTTAAGAACAGCAGAAATTGATAGAGAGTACTTAATATGTGTGCAATCTTACACACTTTTTATATTAATTTGTTTTTTAATTTTTTTTCAACGTTTATTTATTTTTGGGACAGAGAGAGACAGAGCATGAACGGGGGAGGGGCAGAGAGAGAGGGAGACACAGAATCGGAAACAGGCTCCAGGCTCTGAGTCATCAGCCCAGAGCCCGACGCAGGGCTCGAACTCACGGACCGCGAGATCGTGACCTGGCTGAAGTCGGACGCTTAACCGACTGCGCCACCCAGGCGCCCCATTAATTTTTTTTTAAAAAGGCTGTCCCATTTTTGGTCCCTTAGAAGTTTGAGTGGATGAGAATAAATTGTGGGTACTAGTTTGCATATTCAATTAACTTGAACCTAAGCAGATCTGTACTTCGGTGAAAGAGTACAGTGGTATGATGCAGTATCGTTTAACTGGAAAGGATTCCTGAAGACTCATTGTTTACATTTTGAACCTGAAACTGTAACTTAAAGATTGAATAAGTAAATAAGTTGCCAAAAAAATTCCAGATATACAGTGAGTGGCAGCTTACTTCACAGTGTTCCCTTTTGTTGTTCGTCGAAAAAAAATGACAATTTTCGAAAAATGCAATTGTCGAAAAAAAATAGTGAAAAGAAACTAATGTTACCTAACTTTCAGGGCTTTTGACAGATTCTTGTGAGATGTGATGTCGGACACAATAATGTTATTCCTTGGCAGAAATAAAATGTTGCTTTTCACAGTAATTGCTTCCTTGGGAGAGAATGAAGGCATTTTTGCATTATTAACACAGCAGCTCTGCTACTACATCTGTTATAAAATTCATTTCAGGAATGAAGCTTAATTTTTTTTTAAAAAAAGTTACACTCATGGATAAAATAAGAGTATACACTATAGTAGAGGCAAACAATAATTTAAAATTGTTTTAAAGCATTTTATGGTATATATTAACTCTCTATTTTATTCCCCAATTTGGGGTAAGTTCAAATTAAATACCCTTGGAACAAGTCCAGAATCTTTCAAGTGGGTTAAATTGTAGTGCATGAAAGGAATAAGCAGCACTTATTGAAGTGCCAGAACTTATTTATAAACTAAAGCATAATATAACAACATGATCAAATGCTACTGTGACCTTTTTTTTTAATATAAAAGTGACACAGTATATTTTAGTTCTTGATTTTGGTAAGTATTTATGACATATGTGACTGGTGGTACTTAAGACTTTACAAAAAAAATAAATAGATAAAGCTTCCTTAATATAAAAACATTAAAACATATTTTACTGAAGCTAATACTTAAATTTTATGAGTTTTTCCATAGCTCTTAATCCTTTTACCTAAAGGCAATATAATATACTAAAATCACTTTTGAATGTAAATTTCATCCAGGTTTCTGAAAAGTTAATTGTATTTAAATCACTGATGAGCTTTTTAGAGAATCAAAATATAATGATGTTTAAAAATCATGCATTACACAGGAATTACTCTGTTATTGACCTTTACATGGTCTTATTTTTAATATGAAATTTATTGTCAAATTGGTTTCCATACAACACCCAGTGCTCATCCCAACAGGTGCCCTCCTCAATACCCGTCACCCTCCCACCCCCCATCAACCCTCAGTTTATTTTCAGTTTTTAAGAGTCTCTCATGGTCTTATTTTGAAGCTGTAAAGATAAAACTTTAAAATGCTTTTTTAAAACTAGAATGTGTATGTCCATTATGAATTATGTTTAATATAACAGACTCAATTTTATTGGTAGGATGAGAATAATTTCCTTGGGTTTTAAAAACCACATTACTCTTTTCAATGCACTAAATAATTTTCTCAAATTGGAAAAATTTAAATACTATGAACCAGTTAGAAAGTAGTATATCCTTTTCTCTGTGGAAGGGATCGTCTTCTGTTTTCTTTGTTTGTTTCTGATACTGCATTTATTCTGGATTCTCAGAATATTTAACTATTGTTAGATTAATAAGTATAAGTGTGACATAAGAAAACACATTTTCTAGTTCTTTTATCTTCTGTGTGTGTGCTTTCAATGTTTTAATTACAAAGTGCAAACAAACCTTAGAAGGAAAACCATTGTTTTAAAGAAATATTTTTGAGAGGGTGAATATACAGTTTGAGTTCCTTTTGGTAGAGAAAGATTTATTCCTCTTTTCAACTATTCATTTAATATCTATCATATGTGAAATGCTTTGATGAGAAGTAAGGATACAAATCCCAGGTTCCTACACAACTGCTAGGATTGTAAGCAGCAACAGTTTAAAGTAGGTGTAGGGATAGTTTGGGCTAGTTCCAGAAGTTGGTAATCAAGGTCAGTCAGAGTTTAGGATTAAGAGTGTGTATCGTAATGATATGTGATGATGAATCAAGGTCAGTCAGAGTTTAGGATTAAGAGTGCAGATGTGATGCTGGAGGCATAGAACAGCAGCAACAGATGGTAGAGAGAAAGGCATTAAGTTTTACCCAAGTCCAACTGGACACAAACAATAAGAAGATTTAAGGCAAAGCTTGCAAGATGCAAGATGCAGGATCACACCAACAAAGTGACCGTGGTACTGAGGCAAAATTATAAAACAATGCTAGGTTCTGTTACCATGCAGGGCAATAATAGGTAAGGCTTTACTGAGACTTTAGGCAAACCTGTATATTACGTTTCTCCACTTGTCTATGAGCTCCATGATATATTGGCACTACTAAGGCAAATAAAGTACCTAGCATTTAATGGGTTCCCTAGAAACATTTACTGGATGGAAAAATAAAAACATGAATAAGTGAAAGGGCAGAATCCCAATTCCAAACTCTATTGTAAGGTTTCTGTGTACCTTCAATATGTTGATTATGATTAAGTGTTTGGTTAAAAACTTTAATGGTATGTTGACATTGTCTCTGGTGGAGGTAGGAAGGTTACCGTGAAACTACCCAACACCCTTGTAAATATTTTCATTCAAGATAATTGTGTTTAGTTTAAATAAGTTTTAGACAATTTCTAACTTAGGACTAAAATGGGTCCTTCAAAAAGCTAACATATGCAAGATCCCTGAGGCATAAAAGTGTATAGGAATTGGGGAAAATGTAAGACAACATGGCTGCCTGAGACACAGAAAAAGTACTTCCATTTTTTGGAAAAAAAAACTTTTTGTTAATTTGTATATATATTTTTGAGAGAGAGAGAGAGAGTGAGCAGAGGAAGGGCAGAGAGGGAGGGACACAGAATCTGCAGCAGGCTCTAGGCTCTGAGCTGTCAGCTAAAAGCCCAATGTAGGGCTCCAACCCACGAATGGTGAGATCATGACCTGAGCTGAAGGTGGACCCTTAACTGACTGAGCCACCCAGGGGCCCCCAAAAAGTGCTTCATTGAGGATAAATTTTAGATGAAGCGGCATGCCATTTTTGCAATACCGTGCTTTTGCATGTACACAGAGGGCACAGCTCTTCGTTTCATTCACAACCGAACTAACTTCAATGCAGCAAAATATTTTGGGTTTCATATGGTAAACCCATAGCAGTCCTCAGGCAGCAGCTAAAAGTGAGATCTTGGGAAATTAAAAAAAAACAAACAAACAACACTTCGTTAATATATGTTGGGAGTTATAATAAGTACTTATTTCACTGAATGCATTTTATTGAAGATGATTTTTTTTTAACAGGGAATATCTTTCTGTCCCACGTAACCATACCGTTGTATAGTTTCCCTCTAGCTACACAGTAATAACTGCTTTTGTGATGGCTTTCATGCTGTTAAGTGAACCATTAGTACTTGGCTTGTGCTATTACATAGCATCTTAATAGTGACAAACAAACAAACTTGCAAATCAGCACAGCATCATACTGAGTGCACTATCAATTTTCTTTACACTCTGTATACGTTTAAATTTAAGTTCAATACAGTGAAACTCATTCTAATAACATTTTTAGGTCTTGCAGATATGTTTTATTCTGTAATTAATATATGAAAATATGAACACTAACAAACATTACAAATGTTTAATTTTTAAATTTTGTTTATGTTTATTTATTTTGAGAGAGAGCAAGAACGAGCATGAGCGAGGGAGGGGCAAAGAGAGAAAGGGAGAGAGAATCCCAAGCAGGGTCCGTGCAGTCAGCACAGAGCCCAGTGCAGGGCTTGATCTCAGGATCCGTGAGATCATGACATGAGCCAAGATCAAGAGTTGGAGGCTTAACCAACTGAGCCACCCAAGCACTTGCAAATGTTTAATTTCAATAAATAAAAAAAAAGCTAATAGCTAAATGAAGACCCAACAACATACCCCACCGTCTTTAATTAAGCTGTCTCATCCAGTTAGCTCAATCTAGTTCGAATATTGGACTATTAAAGCTAGAATCAGAAGTTCAGAGTGGACAAAGAGACCCATTATATACAGATTCTACTGATGACCACAAACTACATGCCATTGTCACCAGTGTTTCCCTCAGTATATACTGTTGATTTTAAGGTGAAAAAGCAGTAGGGCTGCATAGCTCAGAGGACGGCATGCATACTACTGGAATAGAGAGCAGAGCAGTGGTGACCAGCATTGGGGATGGGAAACAGGGAATTACTGGGCAAAGGATGTGGACTTCCAGTTATAAGATGTATAAGATGCTGGGGATATAATTTAAAGCAGGATGAATATAGTTAAAAATACCGTATCATATAAAGTTGCTAAGATCTTAAATGTGCTCACCACAAAAAAAGAAATGGTGGTTACGTGACAGGATGGAAGTTTTAGCTAATGCTGTAGTGTTAATCACCTTGCAGTATATAAGCGTATCAAATTCATGGGTTGCACACAGTGTTACAAGTCTTTATCTCAATAAAGTGGGAAAAAATACTGCACAGAATACACTTTAAAAAAAAAAGTAATACTTGCTTTAGAAAGAAGTTTAAATGCAGGATGAAACTTCATTATTTATTATAGTTGGGTTTTCTAATGAATTCTAGATTCTGATTGCATGGGATCCCCCCCCCCCCCCCACTTCTTACGAGTTTAGGTGAGAATGACAAGCCACTGGAATGCTTTGTGCCTTCTAAGACTTCATTTAGTGTCATAAAGAACAGAGACTTTCTATTAGGCCATAACTAAAGGCATGGGAAAAATCTACTTCAATGTTAATACAAAGCACTTAAAGGTAAAATAGAACTTCTAAAGTTTTTTTTTTGTTTGTTTTTTCTCACCCACCAAGTGGTTGTCCTTGCAACAAACGCCACTGAAGAATGACATAAACAACAAAACCCCATATAAATTGTCTTGCTAGCTCATAAGCAGGATTTGGGTCCAGGTAGAGTATTGTAATGCTGCAATCTACTTGTAGAAAACACTTGTACAGAATTCATTATTAATTGTAGATTGAATACTTTGTCTTTTGCACGTTTCTTAGATGCAAAAAAAAGAACAAGATTACAGTGACTGCAGTAAGCCTAGATGATGATATAATAAGTATCCGAGGCCATTGAAATCCAAATACTCTCCTAATCTTCCTAATCCAAATTAGGAAACTAATGGCAGTGACTCGGGAAAAATGAATTTCACCATGCTATGCCACCAGAAATATTTACCTTTGAAATCATTTGAGTTCAGTTCCGTGAATAACTGCTGTGTGCCTTTCACTCTGTGTTGTTCCGGTGTCCTCACAATATTCTGCGCTTAATTCTCACGTTCGTAAATTTCACAGTTTAGTCAAGGATGCAGGTTAAGTAAATTATAGTTCGTTTCTGATACAGTGTGACAAGAGCTATAATGGTGATAAAAGCAAAATGATACAGGAGCACAGAGTAAGGAGTTATGAAAGACCTTTTCCCTAACGCTTAATATTGTAGGAAAAGTAAAATTTCGTCAAAGGAGAAATGGGAAGTATATTCAAAATAGGACAGAATGAGCAAAGGCCACATGCCTTGTCCAGAGAAGAAAGTAATTTTGTGGATTAGTGCCTGTAAGTGTTGATTGAGCAAGGAGGCTATCAAAGATAACTTTGTGCTAGATTATGAAGCATCTTGAAAGCGTTGTGGTAATTTGCTGTTAATATTGTGAGGAGTAGAAAGTCATGGGATAATGTGAGGTAAGAGTTGGGTGGAGTGACCTGAGAGAATGTTTATTTAAAAGTCATATTGCTAGGCTGCACCTTTCCTGGTCCTTTGGCTGTAAACATCAGGCTTTTATTGGAGCTTTGGAGCTTTTTTTTTTTTTTTTTTTTTTTTTTTGTGCTGATTGGGTGGGGGTGTGGGTGGTATCTGAGCCCACAGACATTTTCTGGCTTGCTGGCTTCTCCAATATCATCCATTCCCAAATACATCAAGTACAAAGAAAAAAACAGTGAATTCACTTTGTGTTAAACCTGGGTCCCTGAGATCCCTAGACTGTATGCTTCTTTCTTTCTACCTTTCTAAGTCTTTTTATGTTTGTTTTATGTATAACATCCAGGATTTAGGGCAGTATTTACAGGAAGAACAGGGAGAAAATATACTTAACCATCTTATCCAGAACCATAAGTCTTTTTCTTTTAATGTGTTTTTATTTCTTTTGTGACAAACAGAGTGCATGTGAGCAGGGGGAAGGAATAGAGCGAGGGAGAAAGAGAATCCCAAGCA
This sequence comes from Leopardus geoffroyi, assembly GCF_018350155.1. Lineage (NCBI taxonomy): Eukaryota > Metazoa > Chordata > Mammalia > Carnivora > Felidae > Leopardus > Leopardus geoffroyi. Next base: position 22,540,345 of record NC_059327.1, on the reverse strand, counting down.
GGCTCCATCCCACAAATGGAGAGATCATGACCTGAGCTGAAATCATGAGTCGGACCCCTACTAATTGGGCTCCTCAGAGGGCCTCAGAACCAGTAATCTTAATTTGACTTTTAGGGGCCCCTGCGTGGCTCAGTCAGTTAAGTGTCCGATCTCAGCGTTCATGGGATCAAGCACCACATGGGGCTCTGTGCTGACAGTGCAGAGCCTGCTTGGGATTCTCTCTCTCCCTCCCCTTACTCCTCTCCTTGCTCACATGCACTCTCTTTCTCACAAAAGAATTAAGCTTTTAAAAATTGTTATAAAATATACAGTGTAATAGATTTTAAATGCATAACTTGACAGGCTCTGATAAATACATGTATCTTTCAACAGTCAAGATATAGATCATTTGTATTCTCCTACAGGTTGTTTTTAGGTCCTCTTCCATTAATACCCTCCCCCTCATGGGAAGTCACTGATTTTCATCACCATAATTAATTTGCCTGCACATGAATTTGAAACAAAACAAAACAAAAAATATTGTATGTGTCTGGACATTTTTGCTTTACACAGTGTTTTTGAGATATTTGAAGTGATTTATAAAACGTCTTGTGTATGTGTATATATTTTACTATTAACATTTTTAAACCATAGGACAGTATATTAAAAGTAATGTTTTAGGAAGGAATTTTATAGTAGATATAGCGGTTGTTCTGGGTGTGCAGAGGTGGTTGGTGGGTCATGGTCAAAGTAGGTGCACAGAGATGTTGATTTCCCCATAGTGTCCTTGTTAGCAGTTGTTAAAGCTAAATGTAATAGAACTTCTTGGCATAAGAAAGTCATTTCAGTGTCACATAAGTAGGAATGGGAGAATATAAGATCTTGGGATCTATCAGATGGTTTAAGATAGGCTTTTTAACACAGGATCTGATTTGGATCAGGCAGAGTTCTGTACAGAACCGTTTAGGTTTGTTGGACGCTGTGAGGCGAGAATGGTAAAGTACGTGCTTTGGCCAGGTGTTCAGACTCTTGTCTCTGATCAATTGATCTGTAAGAATTTCCTGAAGCAAACAGTGAGGTTATTTTTTGGGTGGATAGTCTTATCTTTGCCAGGCAAAGAATTCTTTGGACAAACTACTAAGTCATGTTGACACAGATACTCTCGGTTCTCACAGATAAGTTAAGAGGCTGTTGATGAATTTCAGGTTATTAAGGCTGCAATCCAGGTAGTAACAATGTGATAAGAATGGAAGAACCATTATATAAGGAACGAGTAGGGTGTGTGTGGAGTAAAACTAAAGGATTCGGTTTTCAGGGGCTAATGGGGTTTTATTAATTTTTTTTATTATTTTTTTTAATGTTGATTTATTTTTGAGACAGAGAGAGAGCAGGAACGGGGGAGGGTCAGAGAGAGAGGGAGACACAGAATCTGAAGCAGGCTCCAGGCTCTGAGCTGTCAGCACAGAGCCTGACACGGGGCTCAAACTCACAGACCTTGAGATCATGACCTGAGCCGAAGTTGGAAGGTCGACCGACTGAGCCACCCAGGTGCCCTCCCCCCCCCTTTTTTTTTTTTTTAATGTTTATTTATTTTTGAGACAGAGAGCATGAACGGGGGAGGGTCAGAGAGAGAGGGAGAAGGGTTTTTATTTTTATAGACACTTTGCCTTGTCATTTATTCTTTGAAGACTTTTCATAATTCTTATGGATGGAAGGGAGTCTAGAAGTTATTCAAGCCAGAGTCCTCTGAGTGAGAAACCCCTTTATGACATCCGTATTGAATAATAGTTACTGAGCTTCTTAAACAATTTGGATGGTAGGGCACTTGCTTTCTCACAAGGTAGCCAATTTTAGCTTTATTTGTTGGAAAGATGTTTCTTCTGTGGAGCTGAGAGCTATTCTTCTTTGTGATGTCTAACTCTAGTATTAGTCCTTTCCTCCCCGCACTCTGGAATCTCAAATCTGGACTTTCCTAGGCCGCCGATTTCCAGTTCCTTCATGTCGTAACTCCTCGCCATCCTGGTTACGGCGGTGTCTTTCTTGCTTTCTAGTCTGTCAGTGCCACGCTGAGAAACTGCGCCGTCCAAGTTTGGATACCACTCTCCACATGTCTTCCCAACAGGGGAGAAGTCCAAGCATTTCATTTCCGGGTACCAAACCTACATTACCTAAAAGAAATTCACAACAATTAACAAAAACAAAGCTAGCTTTTCTGTTAGCTTTTCTGATAGCTACATCGGACTCAGGTTAAAGTCCGGATTCATTTGGTTTCAGCATTACCTGGCACGGTTGAAGACTACCAGGAGTGGAGTTGCAGAGAGTGGAGCTGAAGGTGCCCGTTCATGTGCGTGATCCGTGCAAGTGTATCACCCCTGTTTCTTAATTCAGAAAAGACCATTCTGCCCTTGGCTTCATATCGGTGCCCCGCTAAAAATGAACGGTGTAACAGAGTGTTTGTAATGAGGTTGTGTGAGTCAGGAAGTCAACACTCCTGCAAGTTAAGAGAGAAAATGTAGCTGTGTTTCTGAAGTAATCGGCCTCACTCACTTTAATGGTTTCAAAAAGGAGATTTGAAAATATTGTCAGCAGAAGTCCAAAAGAACAGACAGCTTTTGGATTTCTCGTTTTCTTAACTAAGCCTCTGTCCTTTGGCAATGAACTCTTAGGGAGAGATACAACATACTTGAGTCTACTAGTTCTTTTTTTGAAGCCGCAAACAGTTGTACAAAGGAGGCAGCCTTGAAGCTATCTTGTTACTCTTTAATTTAGATCCCGGACGAGGCAGAACTGCCAAGATGCTTGCCGTTGACTCCCCACACGGTGACAACAGTCCCATTCGAGCTGCACGGCTTGCTGCGCTTAGGAAAGGAAGTGTCTTTCTGATGTCTGCGAATTCAAGGACTTTGTAGAAGAAATAGCGGGGGACACTAGTGCAGCTGTAAACTTTAAAGAGACGTGTGACGTGAGCCTAATTAATTACAGAGTATAATATCCTGCTAATAGAGGTAAAACAAATACTACGTTCCGACTACCCTACACTATTCATTTCGTTCTCTGAGTTATTTTAAGTGAGAATTTCCCCTTCAAATTTAGCATACTTTAGGCTGCAAATGAGTGAGAGAAGCTGAAGTTTCAGTCTTGTTTTTAACACGTATGTATTTTATATTTGTCAGTGATGCTCAAAGTGACAGTTTTGGGCAGCCTCGTCTTCATTCAGCAGAAGTTTAAAGACGGTCTGCTGTGTGCCAGATACTGTCCTTGTCTGGCTGCTAAGTGAGCTTGGCGAGGCACTGCAAATTAAGCAGTGAACAAAACAGATTAATCTCCTAACCTCTGAAAGCTTTCATCTTAGTTGGGGGAAACAGACAAATGAAAAAGCAAGTATGTCAGGTGGCACTAAGTGCTTCGAGAGAAATAAAGAGAGCGCTTGGGGGTTGGGGACAATGCTTTTTTCCATAGTGGCATGAGAAGGCCTGTCCCAAAAGAGGTCATTTGAGCACAGACCTGAAGAAGATGAGAGAGTGAACGAGCAGCAGCAGCACATTGAAAGAACTTGAGGTGCGAACATGGTTCATGTTCTGTAGGAATAGCAAGGAAGCAGCGTGGCCTTGGCAGTGAGTGAAGGAGAGAGTGATACAGGAGATTAGCCCGATTGCCGGCCTCCAGGGGCACGGGCAGCCGTGCGAGTGCGGGTCGGTGTGCGGAGGTCGCACGGCCCCATAAGCTGTGGGAGAGACTTTGGATTTTGATCTGAGTGGGAGGCTGTCTTGACGGGAGGATATTAAGCAGAGGAGTGAGATGAACTGACATTTTTAAAGAATCACTTTTACAAAAAGACAGCCACAGAGCTTAGCTTTCATTAAGCTTTCATGGCAACTAATAAAGCTGTTCTTTGCTTACATACTGGTTCTCCATAGCACATATACTGCCCCTCCTCACCCATTTGGAAGTCCAGGGAAATATTTTTGCTTTTATCGTGACTGACATTTAGACACCAAGGATCAGAGAAGCAAAATGTTCTGCAATGTGTGGGATACTCACAATGAAAATCATCCCACACCAAATGTGCTCCCATTCAGAAGAACACGGCCCAGGAGTAGTACCAAGGTAAACATGAATGACAGTTGGAGGAAGTTTTCTTTCCTTTCTGTTCCCTTCCCTCCTTCCTCTTCCCCATCTCTATTCCTGTCACCCTCCATCTTTTCCTTTTTCTTCTGCAACAGATTTGGGATGTTTGGGAATAGAGAGAATAAGCAATCTTTGTTTCTGTGTGACTCAGCTTTATCATCGTAGATTTTTAGTTTTTCATCATCATAGACTTTGCAATGGGAAGGATCCTTAATCATGTACATTTTTAGGTAAAGAAACCAGAAATCGAACAGGTTACATGATTTGCCCAAAGCCACATAGCAAGTTGGCATTCCATATTTTGTGGCTTTATTTGATCACTATGTTATTTACATTTTTGTGTTTTTATGATTCAGTTGTTCAAAGATCGTTTAAAATGTCCTGGAAGCATGATTTTTTTTTCCTGACCTTTTTAAAGACAGGAGTTAGAGCCACAATCCACCAGGATAATTATTCCAAAGGAGAGCAGACACAGTATTTTGGTGATGAAAAGCAGTTTTGCTGGAATATTTTCCTAGCTTTTTATGGTGAGTGGAACTTTATGGTGGTGTAGATTTTTTTTTACATATATATTTTGAACAAAAATAAACTAAATTTTGAAGTATTCTAAACATAAATATTTAAGCAGTAAGACTTCTTAAATTATTGTTTTCTAAATTCAATACAGGGACACTTAGGTGGCTTAGTCAGTTAAGCTTCCACCTCTTGATTTTGATTCAGGTCATGATCAGGCAGTTTGTGAGATCGACCCCCACATCAGGCTCTGTGCTGACCGTGTAGAGCCTGCTTGGGATTCTGTCTCTCCCTCTGCCCCTTCCCCTCTTGTGCTCGTGCTCTCTCTCAAAATAAATAAATAAATATTTAAATAAAAAAAAAAAAAAAGAAAAAATGTCCAATTCAGAAACTATTCCTTTTTGTGAAAACGTTTTTAGAAACCAAGATGAATATAATATGTGTTAAATCAGATTGTACCATATATGTGTTTATTAATTTACATAAATTTAGAAGAGTCTTTATGTAACCAGTTTTTTGTAACGTGATAGAGCTACCGAACTGCCTTTAAAATAACTCTTGCCCGAGAAAACTTTCTCAGAAGATTGTATCCTAACCCCCTTGAGCATTACTCTGTGATAGATTGGAAGAAAAAAGGTCTTCGTGCATCTCGTCTTTGTAGTACTGCTTTACTCCCATGGTGATGGCAGGTTGGGTTTTTCCTAGATATCTTAGAAATAGCTTCTCTTTCTGCTGCCGTTCCCTCTTTATGCTCTAAGTCTTATTTATAATCAGATAAAACTCCATATTCCCTTTTTCACTCATAAAGCCTGAATCCCTGTGATAGGACTCAACAGAGATCAAATTCAAGGCATCCATTTTCTTCTCTTTTCTTGTATGTTGCTAATTTGTGGCTTAGATGCCAATTAAATGTACTCTTTTAGGGTGATCCTACTGTACATGGTTGAGTCTCTCCCCAGTTCCCATAATGAGTCTAACAGAAACAGTGATCTTTTGTACCTGATTGAACTAGATTGTGCTGTAGAGACAGCAGCAATATCTGCTACTTTCTCAGGACTCCTGATATAGCAAAGTAGTACATATCGCTCCCTGAATTTTCAGTAAATAATGACTGTGAAAGGTATATATTTGTGGTATGTCTTGATGTATGTTTATATATCTGCTGCTAGAGCCTGGAATATTATTCTTTGTATTTATTTTATCAGTAGGTCAGTTAAGGGAGCAAAGGGAAAGAGGAAAACGTTATTTCTCATGAACAGCATTCTATTTTGAGGTAATTTTCCCAGGAAATGGAACAAAGGTTTTTCGTAATATATAATCTAACAAAGACATTCTATTAGGTATTAAAATATTTACTCTTAAGTAGGCTAATTAAGAAAGTTAACTTTCAGACTTTCTTCACAACTTTGAAGTCAGAGTACAAGCTTCCATTCTGAAATTATGTTTGCAGGAGTGGAGAAAAGATAATACTATAATGTTTTTATACGTAGTATAGCCAATTTCATGCTGCTTGTATTAAAATGTACTCTATAGTAAAAGAAAGATCATAATACAGTGGTGATGAATATTTCAGAACTTGAAAACAAAATCACAATTATGCCTGTGTACAGATGAAGTGTGAACCATATTGAACTCTTGATTATGCAAAAATGTGGTCATGAACATATTCTGAACATCATTCTACAGCAGTTTCAACGTTTTAGGAAGCTAAAGCTCTTCTAGAGAAGTGTATATTAAGCTGTCAACTTTATTCTGCTCTTTATTCCACTATTTTGTCCTTTTGGAAGTAAACTCATGAAATGGATTCGGGCTTCCAGAGCAACATTAAAAACAATGATCACTAGAAGAATGCTAATTTTGGTCATTCAGTCGTAGGAATTCTATAAATCACCATTTGCTAACTGTAAAAGAAGTAGATTTAAGGAGTTTTAGAATCCCATTTTTTTTCTGAATACTGATTTTTTTTCCTTTTGCATCATTAAGTCTCTCCAAGTTTTACCACACTGTTTAGTATCATATTTAAAAAAGTCTGTAAATATATAGAACTGGTGGTTGTAGTTGGGAGAGTCGTGGTGGGTAGACGAAATAGGTGAAGGGGATAAGAGATACAGACTTCTAGTTATAAAATAAATCACGGGGATGAAAGGTACAGCATAGAAGATACAAAAATACTGTAAAAACTTTGTGTAATAACAGATGGTAACTATACTTACTGTGGTGAGCATTTGGTAATGTATGTAATTGTTGAATCACTGTTTTACACCTGAAAATAATATATTAAATGTCAGCTACACTTACATTTCTCCAAAGTCTTTTGAACTAATCTAATTTTATATAAGATGGTATTAATCACTTTGGGATTCAGCTTCTGCTTTCATAGTGCCTATAAAGACTAAGTGAACTAGGTAATAGGTTAATGGAAATGCAGATACAACTGGAAAATGCTGTTGCCAAGTTACTCTCAAAAGCTTTAAGTTTAGGGTTTAAGAAAATCTGAAATTAGGTTAAAGTTGTTGGGCTTCTGCTTCCTATCTGAACTTCGGTGACAAGCACTGTAATGACAGTGTTGAATATAATACAAAAATGTGTAAGATGAATGGCTTCTGTTATCTTTTTAAAACCTATACTTTTAGCAAGTAATTCTTGACCATCTATTGTATCAAGCACCCTTAGCCACTGTAAATCAAAGAAAAATGGGTCCGTTTTCTCTCTTCGTATGCTCTCAGATGTACAGGGAAAACGACAATGACCATACAACTCAGTGGCAGACAGATGTAAGGCTGGACATGTTTTCATGGGAGCAAAGAGGTGGCAGCAGCTTACTGCCCGGATGCATCTTCAGGAGGAGAAGAAGGAGAAGTGGAAGGACCCAGACCTTTAAGTTGAACTAGGATTTTGACAAGCAGATAATTGTCTTCGTTTCCTAAAGCTCCTATAACAAAGTGTACCACAAGCTAGGTAGATTAAAACAACAGAAATCTGTTCTCTCATAGTTGGGAGTCCAAAGTATGAAATGAAGATGTTGGCAGCCTTGGTTTCTTTTGGAGGTTCCGAGAGAGAACCCCCCCGCCCCCACCCCTCCGCCACACACACACCTCTCTTCCAGCTTCTGGGGATTTGTGGCAGTCCTTGGCGTTCCATGACATAACTGTTTCACTCCAATCTCTGCCTCCACCTTCACAAGCACCTTCTCTGTGTTTCTGTCTCTTGCAGTGATACTCTCCTTGGATTTAGGACCCACCCTAATTCAGTATGATTTCAATCATAACTAATTACATGTGCAATGACCCTATTTTCAAATGATGTCACACTGAATTTCTAGGTGGGCATGAATTTTGGGACTCACTGTTCAACCCCCACTACACTGGGCAAAGTAGCATCAAGTAAAGAAAATGCCTAAAGGCATAGAGGCATGAAAAGTTACTGGAAGGTTCAGGGTAATAAATTTAGAGGAAAGAGAGTAATTGAGTACCATTCAAGCGATGCTGACACAGTTAATTGGCACAGGGCTCCCAGGAGCCTATCAGCCTTTGGGCTGCACGGGCAGATACGTGTTTTAGGAAAGTGACGTATGAAATCGTTGAAAGACTAGTTTGGAGATTGAGGCAACAGTTGAAGAAAAGTGTGGTAGTGACTATAGACTGATTATTACAGAACTTCATTTGTAGTAAAATGAGCAGAGTTAAAAAGAGGATTGCGATGATTTTCAGATTTGCTTGGGAGACAAGTTGATCATGTATGCCATAACTAGGATTTTGGGTGGGGATGGAAAGAACACTGATATTTTAGATATAGCATGTGGTTGAACAATCAATTAGGAGTTATTTAGCAACGCTTTCTGTCTAGCATTATGCTGTGTACTTTGGAGATTAATATGCATAATCATGATCCTATTTCAAGAACTTTACAAACCATTTGTAGTCATGAGACTAATAAAAGTGAGGTGGAAAACAATTCAAATCAGAGCATGACCAAATGTAAACTTAGTGGTTCTGATTTATAAATACTTGAGAGTTTCAGATTAGGAAAACATCTGTGTGGAGTGGAGTGCTATGAAAAGCTTCACTGAGAAAATGGTACTTAATTTAGATTTGATAAGTCATATTTAAGTTGGTTCAAAGAGGATTAGAAAACACTCAAAATGATAGGTGATCATATGTTAAGATGGGAAGGCAGAAATGAAAGTAGTTTGTGCTATATATATAGGAAAGATAGCCTCAGGGAGGCCAAACGTTAGATTGTATTAAGTTTGGAAAGGTACATTGCAGCCAACGTAATCTATCTTGGAAGGTCAAGGTAGGCAGATCCGTTACCTGTTTAGCTGACTGGTTAGTTACCATTGAAAAGAGGGAGGTGTTTGTTTGTTTGTTTGTTTGTTTTGGTTTGATTTTGGGGTTTTTTTTTGGTGATGCTAACTTGACAGCTGGGTACAGTTCGGGTATTTTACTAGAGGGAGGAAAGCCAATCTGGAGCTTTTGCCCAAATCGAAGTATGAGATGATGAGAACAAGCATTACTAGAGAAGTTGGATTCTGTATATTTTGGCTACTCCCTGTATTTCCCAGTTCTCCTTTGGCATATTGAACTGGGTAGTCTGTCATCTTGGTGTTTTATGCCTTCATTTTCTTTTTCCTTCTGACTTATCCTTTATTCCCCTCATCAGAATCTAGTTCAAGGCAACTCACGTGAGCCATCTAAATACACCATACCTAAGAGCACCGGAAAAGCGATGAGCCATGTGAACAAATGGGTGATGATGACAATGATGCTGACGAATTGCCTCTAATGTGTTAGGAGCTTACTGCGTTACCTCCTTCAGTCTGTGCAGTACTCTTACATGAAGTAGTCGCTATTATCTCCTAGTCGAAAGCGAGGAAACTGTGACTCAGAAAGACTAAGCAGCTCGGTCAAAGAGTTGCAGTGGAACCTAGATCTGGCCACCTGTGTAGCCTACGTTCACAGTCACTATGATACTAGCACGGTGACTCACCTTTGTCTTGGTCCTGCTGCAGTCCGTTAAATTGATGGCTTCCAGATTCAGCTTCCCAAGTTACATCTCTTTTCTGGTCAAAGTCCCCTGTGACTTCTTCATGCCTCTGAAATTAAAGTAAGGTATAGTTATCTCTGCCTTTTAGCCAAGGCCCCTCCAAATGTAGTGACAACCCACATTTCTAGCTTCATCTCTACTTCCTTCCTGGTAGCCCTGTATAAGACTATTATTTCTCACCTTAGTGCTCCCCCGACCTGCCCTTTCTGGAAATGTTTCATTCTTCTGTCTTCTGTTGAAATTTTACTTCAGGTTTTATCTAGCTTTTGTGATACCTTCCAAGAAACATGTTGTTTGTCCATTCTTCCTCTTTTTATAGTGCTTTGTTTGCTACTACTTACCATTTAATTTTTGTTTGTTTTATATTTTAGGTAATATATACTAACTCAAACTGGATTATAAACTTCTTGAATGCAAAAACTCAGTTTTTCTTATTTTTGTGTTATCTAGCACAGGACCTGGTAGTTTTTGTTTTTTTGTTTTTTTAATTTTTTTTTTAACGTTTATTTATTTTTGAGACAGAGAGAGACACAGCATGAACGGGGGAGGGATAGAGACAGAGGGAGACACAGAGTCGGAAGCAGGCTCCAGGCTCTGAGCCATCAGCCCAGAGCCCGACGCAGGGCTCGAACTCGCGGACCATGAGATCGTGACCTGAGCCGAAGTCAGACGCTTAACCCACTGAGCCACCCAGGCGCCCCTGGACCTGGTAGTTTTTAAAACCTAGATATGATAAAAGAGTAAGGATGGAAGTGAGTTCTGACCTAAAATGAGCCCTCATTCTATAGTCAGTGATCAGTTTGCTTTCTGGACAACTGGAGTAAAAGGATTTAAAATCAGCAGATTCATTGAATTACCCAGAAATGCCTATGGCAGAGCAAAAGCATTGCTGAGCTGATAAAGAAATTACTTTCGAAACTCTGAACTGTTGTTTTTCCAGTTACGTTCTGGTTATTGGCTGCATAGACTCCCCAGGGTATTTGATAAAATGAAGATTGCAGAAAATAGGATGCAGAAGCAGACCTTTGTAGCATGATTCCCAGGTTATACTGGTTTTGTTTATCTGAGTGGAAGTGGAATTTCTACAGAAGCATCTCATATATTTAGAAAAATATACAAATCCTAAGTCGGCAGATTAGTTAATTTTCATGAAAAGAACACACCCGTATAACTACCACCAGATCAAGAATCGGAATGCAACCTGCATTCCAGAAGCCACTCCATACCCTTCTGTAATCACTAAGTTATCTACCACTTCAAGCTGCCCACCCGCCTGCCCAAGGCTTTCCTGGGTTTTCTGTACATTAAATTGAAGAACTTCTGCCCAAAGTCCAGCCTTGCTTCTGGTAGTGTAGACATAATAAACATTATTCCCCAAACTACTACCAACTTTTTCTTCTTCCCCACTTTGTTGTCTTGTTGTCTCCCCTCCCTACCAGTTGCCCTCCTTTGTAACAAGAGGCTATGAAAAATTTCTTCTGAAGAATTCATCTAAGATTTTCCTCTGTGTTTAACTTCTTAAGCTCTCAGGTTATATTTCTCCCCCTTCTCTTGTAGTATTCCATTGTTAGTCCAATAGGCACAGAATATTCTGCCCTTTTTCTCAGACATTATTTGGACGATTGAGAGAATAAGCATAATTTCATAGTACATGTGCCATTAATAATTTATTTTACTTTTTCTAAACCAAAAGCATAGCTTAGGAAAGATGTTACTAGGTTTTAGACCCCACCCCCCCAAAAAAAAGGTACATAGCTGTATTTTTAACTTGCTTTCAGCATTAATCAAAGACTGTTAATTTAGGAATTTATGATAGTTTAATATCCTCTTGAGAAAAATTTACCGTTGTTGATTTGTGCCTAGTGTACAGGCCTGTTTTACTAAGCCAACTGAGACTGCAGAGTTTTATCTGAGTTCTATTTACTTTACTCAACAAATATCTTTTAGCGAATGATAGAACCTTGATTATTTATATCCATAAGGATGTTACTAATTGCCAATATATTTTGTTTACTGAAGTAAGTTTTCCACTTAAAAATTTTTACTTGACAATTGGAGTTATTCTACTCTTTAAGAATCTGTCTTAAAATGTATACCTTTCTTCTCCCCCCAGTTTGATATAGTCAGATTTTCACTATATTTTTGGGAACTGAAAGGAAATCATAAACAGGAAACTAACTCTATGAATACATAATGTTATGATTTATTAAATAGAACATTGCAGTAGCTGCCATATGATATATTCCAGTTAAGAAGGATAAATTATAATTGCTCAGCTTTCAAGAGAAAAACCCTCCAAGTTGATTTGCACAGTTTCTGTAAATGATGTCACATTTTTATTTCTTAGAATCTTTGTGTCATTTATACTCCTTTTTGGAAGTGTCACCTATTTTTTTTTTTTTTACAATACTGAAGACAATCACATAGTAACTTTTTTGAAAAGTAAGATTAGAAGGTCTTAAAGGACTTTTAAAGGTTATCTAATTCATTCTTCTGTCTTCAGATATGATTAAAAAAAGTTTTTAAAGTCCCTTTGTTGAGAACACCCATGCTGTCAATTCTTTGAGCACAGTGCCTTCATATTATCATTTTTCTTTTTAAATTCCATAGCCTACCCTTCCATTCCAATTAAACTGCTCATTTGGGAACTAGTACTTGACGTCTCATCAAGACTTGTAACAATTCCAAAACCAAGATCTCAAACTTGAAATTATTCATTGAATTCAATTTCTTCTACTCTCTTATTTTTGCTTATTCTGATCTTTATTCCTTATCCATTTTGTTGGATCTCTCCTGTATTTTCCTATTCCATGAGCCTCTTTAAAGGACTTAACTGTTCTCCTAAGGACACTAAAAGCGATCTTTCTTTAGAATCTCCAGGCTCTTTTTCTTCAACCGTATCCTCCTTACCAGTCTTCATTCCTGTTAAGCTCTAGCTCTATTTGGCTGCTACCCATAAAATACTGTGTCCAATTATAAAGTTTTGTTTTCATTTAATGTATTCTACACTTGTTTGCTCCTAAAGTTTCTTATTACTACACCTGTATCCTAGTCTTCACACTCATTAGGCGATCTTCTTTCCTGTGTGAGATACCAAAAGAGTTGCCTGTGCCCCGGAAGTTACTTCCCTAGTTCACTTCAGCCTGGCACCTGTACCCACGAAAATCACACTCACCAAGCTCACCAGGTATTTCCATGTTGTTGAATTAGGTGGACGTTTTTCAGCCATTTTTAAAATTTAATTTATCCTACAGCATTTGCAGGCAATTCTTATTTTTCTAGAATATTCTAAAACTACTCAATGGCAGGAAGTAATATTTTTGCCTTTCTTTAAAAGACCATGCTGCTCTTCACAGAATACAAAAATACTTTTTTGTAAACAATGTAAAAGACTCCAATAATACAGAACTGTAGGGGTGCCTGGGTGGCTCAGTGGGTTAAGCATCCGAATGTGGCTCAGGTCATGGTCTCACAGTTTGCGGGATCGAGCCCCACATCGGACTCTGTGCTGACAGCTTACAGCCTGCTTTGGATCCTCTGTCTCTCTCTTTGCCTCCCCTGCTCGTGCTCTCTTTCTTTCAAAAATAAATAAACATTAAAAAAAAATACAGAACTATATAAAAAAATACAAGCCTCCTTTTCATTACTCTCCTATCAACTTGTAAAATTTGTTCTACAGGTAACTGGTTTACAGTTTTATATGGATCTTCCCAATTGCTTTTCTGTATATCTCCACTTGTAGAAAATATATACATATGTGTAATAGGTATAATTTGTGTTTATAAGCATTTAAAGTTAATAAAATAGGAGAAGACATTTGCAAACAATATATCTGATAAGGAGTTGATATCCAAAATTTATAAATAAATCCTACAACTCAGTAACAACAAAAATAATTAGAAAATAGGAAGAGGACCTAAATAGACTTTTTGCAAAGAAGACATACAGATGGCCGAGAAACACATGAAAAGATGCTCAGCATCACTAATCATCAGGGATATTTAAATCAGAACCACAATGACATACTGCCTCATACTTGTGAGAATGGCTGTTATCAAGACGACAAGAAATGACAAGTGTTGGTGAGGATGTAGAGAAAATGGAATCCTCCATACCCTGCCAGTGGGAATGTAAATTGAGAAATTGTGAAAACCAGTGTGTAGGTTCTTTAAAAAGTTAAAACTAGAAATGCCTTGGAATCCAGATATTCTCCTTGCGCACATGTACCCAAAGAAAACAAAAACACTAATTCAAAAAGATATGCACCCTATGTTCACTGTAGGATTATTTCCAATAGCCAAGATAACGGAAGCAACCTAGGTGATCGTCAGTAGCAGAATAGAGGAAGATGTGTATATACATAGTGGAATATCATTCAGCCATAAAAAAGAATGAAACCTTGCCTTTGTGACAACATCTGTGGACCTGTAGGGTATTATGCAAAGTGAAGAAAGTCAGAGAAATATGGATACCATATGATTTCACCTATATGTGGAATCTAAAAACCAGAAACAGACTTACAGAGACAGAGAACAAACTAGTTGTTGCCAAAGGGGAAGGGGGGAGAGGAATAGGGTGAAACAGATGAAGGGGATTAAGAAATACAAACTTTTAATTATAAAATTAGTCTCACAGAGGGGCGCCTGGGTGGCGCAGTCGGTTAAGCGTCCGACTTCAGCCAGGTCACGATCTCGCGGTCCGTGAGTTCGAGCCCCGCGTCAGGCTCTGGGCTGATGGCTCAGAGCCTGGAGCCTGTTTCCGATTCTGTGTCTCCCTCTCTCTCTGCCCCTCCCCTGTTCATGCTCTGTCTCTCTCTGTCCCAAAAATAAATAAACGTTGAAAAAAAAAATTAAAAAAAAAAAAAAGCGTCCGACTTCAGCCAGGTCACGATCTCGCAGTCCGTGAGTTCGAGCCCCGCGTCGGGCTCTGGGCTAATGGCTCAGAGCCTGGAGCCTGTTTCCGATTCTGTGTCTCCCTCTCTCTCTGCCCCTCCCCCGTTCATGCTCTGTCTCTCTCTGTCCCAAAAATAAATAAACGTTGAAAAAAAAATTTTTTTAATTAGTCTCACAGAGATACAGAGCACAGCATAGGGAATATGGTCAATAATACTGTAGTATTGTATGGTGACAGATGTTAAGTAGACCTATTGTGATCATTTCATAATGTATGTATAAAAAATATCAAACACTATGTTGTACACCTAAAACTAATATAATGTGTGCCAATTATAATTCAGTAAAAATAAACCATAAACAGAATACAGTTGTTGCTCATGCCCTAAACAACAAAAAAGTATTAAGAGTAAAATCCAAACATTAAAAAAAAAATGTTGCTATTATTTTTCAAAAGGAAGCTGACCATGAGAATTTCAACCATCAGAATCAACGATTCAAAGATGTTAAGAAAACTAGCAATTAATTTTTGTCATTTGGAACATGTATTATTTTGCCAGGAGTTCCATAACAAAGTACCCTAGATTAAAATTTTGTGGTTTAAGCTACCCATTTTCTCAAAGTTCTAGAGGCTAGAAGTCTGAGATAAGGTCTCAGTGGGGAGTTTTTGGAGCCCTTTCCCTGTAGCTTATAAATGGCTTTCTTTTCTTCCCTTCCCTTTGTCTTTAGGTGGTCCTCCCTCTCTGTTCATGTCTGTATCTTAATCTCCTCCGCTTAAAAGGGCATCAATCATACTGGATGAGGGCTCACCCTAATGACCTTATGTTAACTTAACCTCTTTAAAGACCTTGTCTCCCAATACAGTCACGTTCTGAGGCTCTTGAGTTTAGCACTTCAACATAGGGACCTGGGGTCTAGTGACACAATTCAGCCCATAAGAGAGCATTACCATCATAAAAACATTTGTTAAAAAGTTTTCTCATAAAAACTTGTAGTCACTTATTCAAGCACTTGGTCTCATTTGGAAAGTGCTTAATGGACTACAAATTTCATGTTAATGTCTTGCAGATTAAAGGCACTTCCAGCGAAAGTGCGCCTTAAAGGAAAGTGGCTCTTCATTGAAGCTTTTAGCAGGTGTTCACGGTTAAGAGTAACTTTCAGTACTTCGACTTCGCTTGCTGAGTGCGGGATAGATATCCTCACTGGGGACATAAGGCATTTTGAGAAAGTACCTCAAGTGCACAGCGCATCGTACAGAGTTCATATTCTGGGTGTTACCATTACTAACTATGTTCCATTGTTGGGAGTGTGACAACACAATTGTTGTTGTAGCCCTTTACCTCAAACACATTTATAAAGGTTTTGGAATAATCAACCTGTCAATTTATGTAAATAAAAAGTATTGCAAATACAGAATTCTTTTGTTTTGAAATTTTCATTTTTGAAACCCAAGTTTGTTGGAAGGAAGTTATGCTGTCACCAAAGATAGAGGAATGAAACACATAGCCACCTTAGGTTCTTCAACCATAAAACTATTTCATTACTTCAAATGTATACATTATAATACAGATACTATATGTTTAGTCATGCCTGGTAAATTATAACTGCTGGAAATGCCTATCAGAAGCTTTAGAGTTGATAACAAACTGATTCTTAAGTAACCATACTAATGAAAAGTTGTGAGGTATCTTAAAGCATCTGGTATGAATCCAGAGCAGATATTTCAGTACTGAATAAATAAAAGCCTAGGTTATATTTCTTTCTTTTAAAAAAAAAATTTAATGTTTGTTTCTGTGAGTGGGGGAGGGGCAGAGAGAGAGGGAGACACAGAATCTGAAACAGGTGCCAGACTTGGAGCTGTCAGCCCAGAGCCCCATGAGGGTTGGACCCTCAACAGACTGAGCCACCCAGGTGCCCCAGGTTATATTTCTTTCTTAGCATGAACGGTAAACAGATAGTTTTTTGTTCTCTACCTGCTAACTATTCTTTCAGTATAATCACAGTTTTATTAATAATTTACGATAGTATGATGGACTCACTTTTTCTGCCTATTTTTTCCAAATAATATTTTTTAAATAATACCTCCATTTTGTATTGATTTATATTTTGCGTACAGAAAAGCGCCAAAGTTATAAATGTGTAATTTAAAACAAGTTTTGACTGTGCTTTCCCAATGGAGAATTTGTGAATGCCCTGTTCCTCCTCCTGTGTATTTCTGATAAAGGACAAATCTGAGGGCTCTCTTACGAATTAGCCAGTTAAAAAAGAAAAGAAAAAGCATACAATTAGAAGAGAAGTACTCTTAGTGTTTACAGTAGGTATACTTAACAGGATCACACTCAGTAAGTGAAAGTAAATTTTGATATTTGCAAGCTAATATAAGTGTTTTAAATCTACGAAGAAAGTGTCAGTGTTTTAAAAATAGAAGTCTATACAACAAAACTGATTTATGCATAAAAATGGATTAAGTGGGGACGCCTGGGTCTGACTTTGGCTCAGGTCATGACATCGCGGTCTGTGAGTTCGAGCCCCGCATTGGGCTCTGTGCTGAGGCTCGGAGCCTGCAGCCTGTTTCAGATTCTGTATCTCCCTCTTTTTCTCTCCTCCCCTGCTCATGCTCTGTCTCTCTCTTCTCAAAAATACATAAACGTTAAAAAAAATTTTTTTAATGGGTTAAGTGCATACAAGTAATGCATTAATTACTAATGATGGAATGCACTTTTGAAATCGCTGATGAAAACTACTTTTTAGGTTTTATGGTTATAGTGCATACTGATAACCACCAAATATTTATTAAAAATCTAATTAGCTTTTTAAAAAATGCTTACTTTGAGATTATTATTTAATGAACTCACTATAAATCTAAAAACAGTAAACCCTAGTTTAATTAATTTTAAATGACATTCACTGTAGTTGTTTAAATCATCACTCTTTTTCTCTGAGATTTCTATAGATCAGAGTTTAACTGTTCTTCTTGCCAGTTTGAGGAATTTAACTTCAGTGTTAGAGACATTAAAAAAACATTTAAAAAACAAAACAGGAAATTGTCAATAGATGTTCTAGGTTTTTATTTTAAATTCCTGAATACACTAAATATACAGATTCTTATAATCATTTTACTCTAAGGTTTTAATGTATTTTATATTTAAACTGTTTTAAAATATGTCAAAGTATTTGAACACTGTTCTTTTTTTTTAAAGTAATGTTTTCTGTTTGTATCCTATAAATAATATATCCTTTTTCCTGAAACAGATAGGATTCTGGACTTAAAATTCACGTGAACAACACTAAAATTATAGGTAATAAATATTATAGTTTAAGAGCAATAAATATTACCCCAAGCAATATTCTTGGGGAAAATTTTATTAAAAGATAGGGAATTTGAGTTTGCCTTAAAATCAAGGTGACTTTTGGTTAACCAGTAAATAATAATAAATAAATGAATAAAGCTCATTCCTTGGTGCTTTAGGAATCTGTAGAGAGGTGGAAATGAGCATAGTATTTTTAGGGGCTGGGATCAGATTTTGTTTACTAAAGCATGATTTTATATATGGAGGAGGTAGAAGGGAAGGCGGCGGCGGGGGGGCAGGGGGAGGTGAGAGAGAGAGAACAAGAGAGAAATAATGTGAGAAAAATTGTGTGTGATCTGCCTATCTCCAGACCCCTTCCCAGTAAGATCAGATAAACGATTTTGTTTCCCATCCTCTGTTGATCTCCTTATTACATTCCACCAGTTCAAAATTAGCTTCCAAAAAATGAAATATGGCCCTTTGTAGCAACGTGGATGGAACTGGAGAGTGTGATGCTAAGTGAAATAAGCCATACAGAGAAAGACGGATACCATATGTTTTCACTCTTATGTGGATCCTGAGAAACTTAACAGGAACCCATGGGGGAGGGGGAGGAAAAAAGAAAAAAAAAAAAAAAAAAGAGGTTAGAGTGGGAGAGAGCCAAAGCTTAAGAGACTGTTAAAAACTGAGAGCAAACTGAGGGTTGATGGGGGGTGGGAGGGAGGAGAGGGTGGGTGATGGGTATTGAGGAGGGCACCTTTTGGGATGAGCACTGGGTGTTGTATGGAAACCAATTGGACAATAAATTTCATATAATAAAAAAAAAATAAAAAAAAATTATCTTCCAATATCTGTAACTCATCTTAACGTAAAATACACTGAACTAGGGATCCTGTTTGCAGTTAGCCATTTTCGGGGTTTTTCTCTTCCAGTTTATATACAGTAATTTCGCCTTTTATATTTCACTGAAAGGCACTGTACACATAGCTAAATTGATAACCAAAACTATAGAGTCCTTATTAAATGCCATGCAACTTAGTAGCTACTTTTACTGATTTATGATGTTCAATCCTGTGGCATTTCTCAATAAGAAAGATACATTATTCCCATTTACAAAGGAGGTAACTCCAGCACAGATTTCAAATCTTGGTCTAGTAAATCTTCAGTGCTAAGCACCGTGCTCTCGCTCTCTTTGGCCTGTGTGATTACATATCTCTTTGTGCACATACACTCTTTCCTTTTGAGCCAAAGTACTTTCTTTTGTATTTACTTGTTTTTCTCATTTTATGAGGTATAGTATCTTTTACTCTTAAGTACTGAATAGGCATTTGTTGTATTGACGGACTGATTGACTCAAAGGTATCTGGCTCATTTGCCCAGGCCTCTCAGCAGTTTTAAATTTTCAAAGGTCTGTGAGCAATACACTGATCAAAGTGGTGATTTTGGAAGATTTATCTAGAAGTGAGAGATTAGAGAGGAAAGATTAGAAAGCCCATAATCCAAGCATGATATGATAAGCATTCAGACAGAATTAGTTGTGTCAAAGTAATAGATACATGGCAGATATAGAATAGGAAGTATTCACTGGCTTTGTGATTCATGTAGGCACAGATGTTGAAGTTGAAATGGAGATCAGAAGAGTGGTTGTATTACTCATAGAAGCTTGGAAGTCTGGCAAAGATAAATTAGTTTGTGTGGAGAATATTGACATTTATTTGACTATATTTTAAAGTGTTAGGGAATTCAAGTGGGATTACTCAAATAAATATATACAGCTCATAGTTAATAAAAGGTGAAAATATAGATGTGACTGGAAAGAGGTCTCATACAGAACTGTTGGGTTTAAAAGTATGAATCATTTAAGAGAAAAAAGGAGAATAGAATAGTGTAACATATCTCTTTTGTAATTAAAGTAGGTTTACCATTTTAGTGACCTCTTTATTTTAATAAACTCATATAACTGAATCCGTAGACTTTGTTTTAAATTCCTGTTTCCACAAATGAATGTAAATGTCCTATGCATGTATCATTGTAAATACTAGAATGTATATATTTACCATGAATTTTGAACTACATTTTACTACCCGTTCATTCTATCATTTATAGTTGCAGATTCCTCTTACATAAAAACACAAAGGAAATAAGAAATACTCTTCTTTCTTCAAAATATATCCAGGTTCAGATCACTTCTTAAACACCTGCCATCAACCTTCTTTAAATTATCAACGCTTTATGTCTGGATTACTCTAGTAACCTCTCTCTGGTCTCTGTGCTTCTATTATAGTCTGTTGTTAGCATAGATCATGTTACTCTTCTGCTCAAAACCTTCCTATTACGGCTTCCCACAGAACTCACAGTGGAATCTAAGTCCTTGCCAACCCACGGACCTTCCTTGAACACATTTCTACCTTAAGGCTTTTGCTCTGACCATTTGTCCTTTGCCTGATTGGTATGGCTAACTGCTGTCCTTAGTGTACAATTTATTTTATATTATTTATACATTGTTTCTTGTCTATCTCCCTCCAGTTTCCTGTTTCCTGTTTCCAGTTTCCTACCCCCCGCCCCCCCATGACTGTAAGCCCTTGAGGCCAGGGATATTTGCTCCGTTAACTGTTTTACCTCAAGTGCCTAGAAATGTACCTATCACATGTTAGATATTCAGTAAATATTGGCAGAATACAAGAACAGTAATAGCTAACACTTCAGGCTTACTGTTATACCTTTTAAAAAGCTTTAAATTTTTACAACAACCTAGTTTTATAGGTGAAGAAACTGACCCCATAGGTTGATTAAATAACATGCCCAATCCCTCAAACTCGAATTCAAACCTAGCAGCCTGGTTTGGAACCATTGCTGCCAACAATTAGAGTGTGGTACTTCTATTGAAGATTATTGTGGTTGGTGCTGTAAGGTTTTTATAGTAGAACATGAAGTTGTATAGCAGCTTGTTTTATGCAAAATACTTCTTACATAACTGAATTCACATGATAGTACACTGAGTAAAGACGAATGTTGATCATTTGTAGCCTTCAAATAGTAAGTTGAAGGAAATGGAAAATTAAACCAAGAATTTAATGTCTCATTTGGCAGATTAGCACGTTCAGCCAGTAACATCCATCATCAGTTAAACCCATTCTCAAGGCCTGCAAAGCCATGTTACTGTCAAATGTGTTATATGGGCCTAATGCCTGAATCCTTATCAGTCTCATTTTCATTTCTTGGACAGGTCTCATTTATCATACCTTTGTACTATATTTCATATCAAATGTCAAGATAGAGTCTCTGATGTCAAAGATTTAGAGGCAGTGATTTCCCAGTTTCACTCATCAAAATGCAGTGGTCCTAGACATATGGAGAAAATGGATGACACTGGACTTTTAAAGCAATTGGGAAACTTCAGAGAAAGTGTCATTATTAAGACAATTTAAGTTCCAAGGATATAAACCAAAGCTTTCTGAAGAACGAGACTAGAAGAACTGTCATAGCAGGTAGTCCAGCGTGATGTAATGGGACTCAGACTCAGCAATATTTTGCTCAGACTGCAATCAGTGAGGCAGCAACATGAATAAATACAAAGTACAAATAATGATCCGAGGATGATTTAACAGAGATGTGCTAAAAGATTCATTATTAAGGAATAATTGTCTGGCCACCCAAAGCATTTGTCATCCACGTCAATGTGCTTACATGTATAGAATTATCAAAGAATGATCTTGGGAGTACTAAGAATGGAGATGTGGACATCCATTTTCATAGACACATGAAAAAAAGCAGGGAAGTCTAAGAAACTTTGCTTCAAAAGAGTGATTATTGTTTATTTTTTGTTTAAATGCCTTTTATAGACTTTGCTTGATAATAACCCCTTTTTTATCACATAATATAGCTTCGTAAGTAACAAAAAATGATCCGTGCTAGAAAAATAAACTACAGAGAAGTTAAATTGCTTTCCTAGGGGAAAGCATTCACTTTCTTGGCAAAACTGGAACAGGGCACAGAGAAGCTCTGTTCCTAATACATGTCTTAGACCAGTCACAGGGCCAAAATATTTGGTGATAAAAATGAGTGATTTTATTTTTAACACAGAGTAAGATGTAAAATGTAAGCTACGTTAGTTTTTTTTTTTATTGTCGTTGTTGTTCTTGCATTTTGGATTACTTTTATAAGAATGACTTGGGAGTATTAGTCTTCTTTATCGGTTGCTTATTTTTGAGGATAAAAAGACAAAAAAAAACATACATTTTGATCGTACTTAGCATATATACCTGATTTGATGGAACTACCAAAGCTTTTACATTGTAGATTTACGTATTCATTGTATCTCACATTAAAAGCTATCCAGTTGGATTTTAAAATGTTGAAGATTCTAACAGATAACTTCTTTTGAACATTTTATTTAGTTACAAAAGAAAATTCTTTGAGAATAATTACACTAAGCGTTTCAAGTTTTCTTTTGTTACTGAATGAAATGAAAACTGTAGTAAGCTGAGAAATGTGTCGTCAACAAAATATTAATTCCTAAAATTACTTAGAAGTGACAGGATCTTTAAAATTTGTGCCATATGCTTCGAAGAAACAGTCTTACTATATTTTTATTCTCTCAACATTTTGAAAGTACAAATGAGAGGTTTATCTCATTGGTCATATCATCAGTTCTGTTCAAAAAGTAAAAGGTGCCTTTCCCAACATCAGTTGCTCTCACTAGTGTCTGGGGCTTAGGGTTGTTTTATGTTTACCCTAGAAGTTTTCCAGCCCCGCATTCTATGTTCTCATTGGTCGACGTTCTAAGAAGGGGCAATTATAATGAACTATTGCAGCATATTCTCCTTAGGATTTCCTTAGTATTGGGTTGACTGCTTTTTTTTAATTCTGTTTTGTTGTTACTTTCTGCCCCGCCCCCACCCTGCTACCTTACAGTATATGAACTACCATCTCATTGACTCTGTAAATTCAGGTCAAGTTCATAATGGGAGAGATTTGTCTACTCTGCTATCAGAGCCCACAACTCTGTGGAGAAGGGTTTGAGTAGGACCAAGCACACCCTTTGTAGCCTTAGGCCACAGTTATTCTAAAAATGTCAACTTTTCTTAAGACCCCAGTTAGGAGGTGCTAGCCCACCGTTTGGTTTTAACAGGCTCACTTTCTGACTCCCTGTAACTTTTACCCTGTGTTGTTTAGTGTTCTAGAAAATATCCCATAATACCAGACGATTGAAATCTGAGTTTACACTTGTGCTGTGGTAACACCTGTTGGTCACCTACCTGACAAGCATCAGGTAGTTTTCCTGCACCCTTGTTACAGGCTCACATCCCTAGAGCTAAATGACTACGTTTGAAACAGCAATTCCTTATTGTTTGCAGAAACAAAACCCCTTCCTACTCGAAAGATGTTTTCTGTGGATATGCAGCAACTCTTTTATTACCTGAAACCAAACTTCTCACTAGTAAGATTTTTTTTTTCTCCATACCTAGCCTTTTTGACAACTTTTAAAGAATTACGCATTCCCTTCTTCCTATACAGCCTCTTACAAAATGTAGATGTATAGTAATGGCCTTCAGCTCATGAACGGTGCAAACTTCTGGTACTACCAGAGGCCTATTTATTGTATTACAATCTCCACATAGGAAGTCTGAGAATCTCTTTTTTTTTTTTTTTCTTATTAATACAGTATCTATTTGTCTTCCCTCTGTCAAACCCTGAGCCAACCACTTTCCCCAGGCTGCCTGGGGAGGTATAGGAAAAGGAACATACAGGGCAGACGTGACACGGGAAAAAGACCTATGGGAGGTGGAGATGGCTCCTTCACATGGCGAAGAGGATGAGAAAGGCCACCATCAGGCAAAATAGCCCCATGGCCTCCGAGAGGGCAAAGCCCAGAATGGCGTAGGAGAAGAGCTGCTGCTTCAGAGAGGGGTTCCTGGCATAACCAATGATGAGGCTCCCAAACACAGTCCCAATTCCAGCCCCAGAACCAGCCACCCCAACTGTGGCAGCCCCAGCCCCAATGAACTTGGCTGCTGTGTCGATGTCCCTTGAAGCAGCGCTGGTTTGGAAACCGCGGCTAGGAATAAGTGAGGTCAGGGGACGTGGGGCTGCCCAGCTGCTGAGGCTCTCATCTGTCAGTGTCTCTGGTGGTTTTAGTGCCACTGCAGACAGTGATCGGCTCAACAGCTAAGAGGTGCTCCTGACCAAGAAGGGGGAGGAGACGAACTTTGCACAGGTATACATCTTCAGGGGATGAGGGGCTGTGGCAGGAGAGCTGCTCCCAGTGCACAGAAGACAGAGAGGGCGAGAATCTGTTTTTTTAAACAGATATCCCAGGTGAGTGTCATGCACACGCCTTTTGAGAATCGCTGACCTACATTAAAGAGGTCAGGCTTTTTGATATGCAAATAAACAAAAACTGATATGGCTGGGGCAGGTATGGGTTTCACACTCCACGACTGGTCACGCAGTAAGTTCGACTGGAACAGGGCTGAAAGATGCCCTAAAATTTCAGTTAATGAGAGAGTGGGAGCTTCTTGCTAACAGCTGTCAGATTCAGTACTTTGAGAGGCAAACAGATTCATCACTGTTTACATGAACTGTTTTATGTCTGTTGTAATTATTTTTTAGTTTAGGCCAAATATTTAATGAAGTTCTTAGGAATTTCAAGCATGAGGTAAGTGTAGCCTCTGGAGAAATCAAACACAGTGGCATTCTTTACCACCTAGATGTAGATAATACCTATTTATATCTCTTCTTTCAGGCAAATCCAGAAGGACTCAGCTTAGCTATTCTATGATCTGTATCCCATCTGTCATTTGGTGGAGCAGCCTAGCAAAAACTAGTGCTACCTTAGAAAAGTTGATGTAAGCTGATGACGAAAAAGACAATCCCTAAGGAAAAGTTTAGAAATGTGTAACTATCAAAAAATTCGGCAGTCTTGTATTCCAATGTCAGAGTGATAAGTACCTTGGGATTTCAGTTTGTTTTGTACGGTAACAGTGGTGACCCAGGATACTTCCTTTTGCCGTTAGCTAAACAGAGCTCTGTCTGCCTTCCTACCTGCCTTCCTTATCTCACGCTTTGTTTTTACTAGAAACTCAATTAATTGCTTCCATCTCAAGCAGGATTATAGTATATCATGCAGGGAAGGTCATAGGATGCCTTTAAGTATTTTTGTTAAGGTACAGTATCTTATTTAGTGTTAAAATTAATGGTTCAAAAGATTCCTTTCCTGGGATTTAATATTCCCTTAAAGAAACTGAAAAAGAAATACCAAAGATCATTCCATTATCATATTCTGTGTACCTTAGCACACAAAGGAGACTCAGGATGAGGATATCATTACTGCAGTCCAACTAACATACACATTTGGAAATACCATCTCATTTACTTAGAACGACATACTAAAAAAATGGTTGATTCTATCATACACAAAAAAATGGGCCCCTCATTCTACATAGGATTTGATCAGGAAAGTATTGTTTCTTCTACTGCAAACTCTTAAATAGCCAAGATTAATTTCATAGACAAAAATTTTAAATTAGTG
Organism: Leopardus geoffroyi; assembly: GCF_018350155.1. NCBI lineage: Eukaryota > Metazoa > Chordata > Mammalia > Carnivora > Felidae > Leopardus > Leopardus geoffroyi. Next base: position 22,514,966 of record NC_059327.1, on the reverse strand, counting down.
AGGCAGTTCTTTTGACTTCTTGATAGTGCTGTCAAAGAAAATGCAATATTTTCATCCTATTTTATGTTGATAATAAATTGGGCTTCCTTTTTTTTTTTTTTTTTTTTTGCTAACGCAATTCTTCTTTTGCAAAGAGTAAGAATCATATACTAGGCAATTGAGAGTCTATTACTTAAAAGATTTTCTTAAATTTTAAGTGTCTATTGTGCTGGTACTAGGAAGTACTACATAAGGGACTAAAAAGGGCTATAAGGATTCACAAAGGTAATTTTTCACAATATGTGCAAGAAGTGGGGAAAAAAGTGGACGGAAAGGAAATTTACATGCCATTTGAGTCAAACTGCTTGAAAATACTGGGCAGAAAAAATTCACATAAGATGCTAAAAGATAATCCCTGCACTGTTTCTTCTAGAAGTTGACAAGTTCTGGGTTCATGATGCAATCACGTATTTTAATTTTTTTTTAATGTTTATTTTTGAGAGAGAAAGAGAGAGAGAGAGACCGGGGGAGACACGGAATCCAAAGCAGGCTCCAGGCTCTGAGCTGTCAGCACAGAGCTTGATGTGGGGCTCGAGCTCAAGTGGCAAGATCATGACCTAGGCTGGAGTCAGGCCCTTAACTGCCTGAGCCACCCAGGTGCCCCTGCAATCATGTATTTTAAAGTGAAAGGACCAATAGCACTTTTGGGATTTGACCTTGAACTGAGACACCTTGCCATTTGGATAACACTCAACAATATCAAATCTTCACTTCATGCATTTGCCATTTTCTTGGTGTCTTAATGATTCTTTTACAATAAATTACATTTTTAAAAATGATCAGAGTTTAAAACCACTTATATCTCTCTAGGATTGGTTTAAGTACACTTTCGGTTTTTTCCCCAACAAGGAACTTACAGGCCAAAGCAGATAGATAATCCATGAATAAGGGAGAAATAACAACTAATTTGATTCCTATGTATTATTGTATTTGAAAGAGTTATTTCCTGGCTTAGATATGTTAGTGAAGAACTTTTTGTTTTCTGCTTATGTTAATATTTGGTTTTGCTCCAAAGCCCATTTAACTGAAACAGTCTTTGTTCAGGTTCATCAAACAGGTTGGTTGTTTAGAGCTTGCTTTTGCTCCAAGGCAAATAATTTTAATATCAGCTTGGAAGTTTAAGAAAAATAATTAGTCACTGACAGAACTTAACCCAGACATAATCTGCTAATTGACTACCGATAGGCATAACTCAATGGCCACTGTGTTCATTTGTGAGTCATAACTGAGAGTGGAATTTTCAAATTTTGAAATAATTAATGGTAATAGTAATGATAATATTTATTGAGTGCTTACTGGGTTTTAGGCCTGATACTATTTCACGTGTATTACCTAATTCACCTCTCACATTTTGTTTTTTCAACTCAAATAGTTGTTTCCAGTTGAACAGTTTGAGGCTTAGAGTAATTTTGTTCAAGGTCACACCTGTGGCAGATCCAGGATAGAGATTCCACTCAGGCATTTTGATTGAAATGTGTCTTTCAGTGTCTTTGTTTTATAGATTAGGAAACTGAGACCCAAATGATTGAATTGACCAAGATTAACAACTCGCTTGTTAATATCTATTCTGTTCATCAGCACTAGAAACCTAGACCCTTGACTCTAAGTTCAGTGTACTTTTCATCACACTAGCTTCCTTCTCCGGCAACAAACTGTTGGTCCATACTAGCCAGTTACTGTCAAAATATTTCAGTGTATAACAGGACCCTGTAATGATTATTCAAAACCAACACAGTTTTGAGATATTGAAAGAGCAGAATGACTGATATCATTTTCCCAAGAATTTTGGAAAAAGTTAAGTGAAATGAGATTCCTTTAATCTACTGACCTATACTATATTTAGCTTAATTTCCATTTTCTTTTCTGAAACGGTTAGATAAGAGGTATTAGAACCATTGTATTAAAACATACTAATTTTTCTTTTTTTTTTTAATTTTTTTAATGTTTTTATTATTGACAGAGAGAGACACAACAGCGTGAGCAGGGGAGGGGTAGAGAGAGGGGGAGACACAGAATCTGAAGCAGGCTCCAGGCTCGGAGCTGTCAGCACAGAGCCCGATGCAGGGCTCGAACTCACCAATCATGAGATCATGACCTGAGCCGAAGTCAGTCGCTTAACCTACTGAGCCACTCAGGCACCCCTTAATTTTTATTTTCAAGTATGTTGCTTGGAATTAAGATGAGTCCTATTCATATATATTATTTATTTATATTATGCTATGCAAAATTCAAATCATCTAATTTTTCTTCTGAATAAAGTGGCCTTTAAGTAAGTGATATCAAGGTAATGAACTTTCTGATACAGTAATTTTTATGAACCAGTCTTTAATTTTGGTTTATATAAAGTGTTCAATGGACTGGACAAGTGAAGAATATTTATATTCATGGTTTGCTAAAACATTTGATCTCTGTAGAAAAACTCTACAGAGTAGAGTAGATCTCTGTAGATATGTATCCAGTATCTGAGACCATGCTGATTTTCTTCTTGAGTAGCATTCTGTAAATGCATTGTGCTTATATGTTTAATATATATTCAGGATGAAATTACCATTAGTTACTAATATTTCCCTTATCAGAATTAGTAAAAAATCAGAAAAGGAAGTGATGTAAATTAATACCATGCTAAAGCTGCAAAGAAACATTACTTGATGTTTCTTCTTTGAGAGGATCTTGAAAGTATGTGCATTAAATACAATATTTTAAGACCAGTTTAAAAATCATGCACCTTAGCTCATTTTTAGTTGGATTAAGTCATTACTTTGGGTGGCACCATAAATGAAACGTAACTATTTTCTTGGAGGGAGGAAGGGAGAGAAGGAGTGGGTGAGGGAAAGAGAATCCCAAACAGGCTCCTTGCCCAGTGTGGGGAAGGGGGTGTTGCTCATTCCCACACCCATGAGATCACTACTTGAGCTGAAGTCAAGGGTCTGAGGCTCAACCAACTGAGTCACCCAGGCACCCCATGAAAGATAACTATTTCTAAGGTCAGTGCATAAGACCTTTGGAATGTTGATTTGTGCTTTTATTTTTGTGTTTGCTTTTATGGCTTTTAGTGTGTGCTAATAATCTCTGTTTTACTTTGGTAGACAAATTGTGTTCTCACAATTAAATGTGTAAGTCATGAAAATATAGTTTTTTGGACTTTTGGTTTTCTGTTTTATTATGCTGGGTCTTCATTGCCTGCGTTGATACCTGGTATGTAATAATTGCTCAGTAAAAATTTATCAAATGAATTCTCCTTTATTGAATCCTGAAGTCTTTTGTAGTATCTGGGTTTGAAGTGATTTTAATGACTAAAGAGATGGATAAAAGTCATATGTTAGTACAGGTTCCTGAATATCATCTTTTTAAATTATCAGTTCAACATCCTGAATTTTCCTATAAAAATAAAATGATTTCTGAATGGTATTTAGGCATGTTTGTCTAATGTTTAAAAGATTCAATTACTTTGTAATAAAGACCTTAAAATGCTTTGTCCTTGATTATATTTGACTATGTACTGTAAAGAAAGCCAGATGCTATGCAGGTTACTTACCTTGACATTATCTTATTTAATTTTTAGGCCTATATTTTGGGAAATGTCTTCCTATTCCTATTAAAGATGTGAAGTTCAGTAATTTTTTCAGGATAACATAGCTAGCAAGTAGCAGATTCAGGACTATTCCCTAAGCCTTTACTCTGTCCTGCCTCATGTATACAAGAAGTAAGCCTGCAAGTATCATAGGTCTGATATAGTGAAGTAAGTCTCTAAGGACCAACAGTAGATTTTCTAAATCTAGCTGTATTTTTTAATTAGGTAGAAGTATGTAGATTGTTTGGAATTGTGATTAGAAGTGGAAAATAGATTACATGATATATTTTTCTCACACATTTAAGAAAGAATTGAACGGTTCTGAATAGGATAATGATATAGATTCTTGTTAGTTTTAGCAGGATTAATCTGGCTGGCAAATAGATTATAGGGTAGAGGCAGGGAGAAGAAAGAAACTGTTGCAATAATCTAGATGAGAGATAGTGACTGCTTAGACCAGACAATAAGTCCTGGACTTAATCTTTGGGCGCTTTTGCCAATGCTTCTTGGAAGTAGTTAACAAGTGGTTGAATTTGGAATGGATTTTGAAAGTAAAGTCAATGGTATTTTCTGAGTGATTGAAGATAGAGGAAGAGAGGGAGGAGAAAAGAACAAACTAAGATGATTCCAAGTTTTGGCCGAAACAACTGGGAAAATCATGTTGCTGATTCTGGGATAGATAGGGAAGCACATCAATTTTTGTTTGGACCATTTTAAGTTTTAGGCTTCCAAGTGGAATATATTAGTGAAAACCATCAGACTACCAAGTGAAGATGGCTATGTACAAGAGCAATGTAAAAGTCTGACGTACTGAGCCGGAGATATAAATGTGGGCATCATCAGTATAAAAATGGTAATTATTAAGGCATTGGGTTGAATAAGAACACCAGGGAAGGTTGAGTATAGAGAACAGACCACAGTCTATGGAGCTCTGAGATTCTCCCAAGTTTAGTTCAGATAATGAGATGGAAGAACCAAGGAGCATGAGGAAGTGGAGCCAGTGAACTAGAAAAATCAAAAGTGGCATCCTAGATGCAAAAGTTTTCAACAAAATATTAGCAAACTAAATTCAACCATACATTAAAAGGATCATTTACCACAATCAAGTGGGATTTATCCCAGGATGCAAGGTGCAGCTCAGTGTTCAAAAATCAATCCATGTGAAACACCAGATTTCCAATAGGAAGAATGAGAAGTACATAATTATCTCAATTGATGGAAGAAAGCATTTGACAAAGTAGACATCTGTTCATGATAAAAACTCTCAACCAAGTGGGTTTAGAGGGAACATATGTCAGTGAGTGCCATATATGGAAAAACCACAGCTGACATCATACTTGGTGAAAAACTGAAAGCTTTTCCTCTAAATACAGGAACAAGAGAGAGATGTACAATGTCACCATTTTTATTCAAAGTAGTAGTGGGAATCCTAGCCACAGTAGACAAGAAAAAGAAATAAAAGGCAACCAAATTGGTAAGGAAAAAGAAAATTGTCACTATTTGCAAATAACATGATAGTATGTATAAAATATCATAAAGACTTTGCCAAAAAAATCCAAAAAAAACAAAAACAAAACTACTGGAACTGATAAGTGAAATCAGTACAGTTGCAAGATACAAAATCAGTATGCAGAACTCTGCTGATTTTCTATACACTAGTAACAAACTAGTAGGAAGAGAAATTAGGAAGCAGTCCCATTTACAGTTGCACCAAAAAAGAATAAAATACTAGGGCACCTGGGTGGCTCAGTCGGTTAAGCGTCCGACTTTGGCTCAGGTCATGATCTCACAATCTGTGAGTTCGAGCCCCATGTCGGGCTCTGTGCTGAGGGCTCAGAGCCTGGAGCCTGCTTCGGATTCTGTGTCTCCCTCTCTCTGACCCTCCCCCGTTCATGCTCTCTCTCTCTCTCTCTGTGAAAAATAAATAAACTTAAAAAAAAGAATAAAATACCTGGGAATAAACTTAACTAAGGAGGCAAAAGACTAGCACTGCAAAAATTATAAAACACTAATGAAAGAAATTGAAGATGACACAAACAAATGGAAAAATATACCATATCCATGGATTGGAAGAATCAATATAATTACAATGTCTGTACTACCCAAAGCAATGTACACATTTAATGCAATCCTTATCAAAATACCAACAGTACTTTTCACAGAAATAGAAAAATAATGCTAACAAAAATCCCTGAATAGTCGAAAGCAAAGTTGATAAAGAGCAAAGCTGGATCACAAGCCCACATTCCAAAATATACTATAAACCTATAGCAATGAAAACAGTATGGTACTGGCACAAAAATAGATATGTTGATCAATGGAACACAATAGAGAGCCCATAAATAAACCCACAATTTCATGGTCAATTAATCTATGACAAAGGAGGCAAGAATCTCCAATGGGAAAAAAGACAGTCTCTTTGACATGATGTTGGGAAAATTGGACAGATACATGCAAAAGAATGAAAGTGGACCACTTTTGTACTGTGTACCAAAAAAAAAAAAAAAAAATGGATTAAGGACCTAAATGTGAGATCTGATACCGTAAAAATCCTAGCGGAAAGCAGAGGCAGTAATTTCTCTGACTTCAGCCATAGCATCATTCTTCTAGATATGTCTCCTGGGGCAAGGGAAACAAAAGCAAAAATAAACTATTGGGACTTAATCAAAATGAAAAACTTCTGTAAGGAAAGGAAACAACAAAACTAAAACACAGCCTACAGAATGGGAGAAGATATTTGCATATGATATATTCATTAAAGGGTGTGTATCCAAAGTATATAAAATAACTTACACAACTCAATACCCAATAAACAGAGAATCCAGTTAAAAAAATGGGCAGAAGACATGAACGGACCTTTTTCCAAAGACGACATCCAGACGGCCAGACACATGAAAAGGTGCTCAGTATCACTCATCACTATTTGAAATGCAAATCAAAAGTACAATGACATTTCACCTGTACCTGTCAGAATGGCTAAAATCAACAACACTGGAAACAAGTGTTGGCAAGAACGTAGAGAAAAAGAATCCCTCTTACACTGTTGTTGGGAATGCAAAGTGGTGCAGCCACTGTGGAAAAAACAGTATGGATGTTTCTCAAAAAATACAAAAATAGAATTACCATATGATACAGTAATTCCTCTACTGAGTATTTACCCGAACAATACAAAAACACTAAGGGGCACCTGGGTGACTTAGTTAAGTGTCTGACTCTTGATTTCGGCTCAGGTTATGATCTCACAGTTGGGAGATAGAGCCCCATGTCAGGCTCTGCTCTGAGCACGTAGCCTGTTTGGGATTCTCTCACTCTCTCGCTCTCTCTTTCTCTGCCCTTCCCTTGCTCACATACTCTCTCTCAAAATAAATCAACTTAAAAAAATACAAAAACACTAATTTGAAAAGATGTTTGCTCCCCTGGGTTTATTGCATCATTATTTACAATAGCCACATTATGGAAGCAGCCCAAGTGCCCGTCAAAAGATGAAATTATAAAGAAGAGGTGGTATAGATACGCAGTGGAATATTACTCAGCTATAAAATGAATGAAATCTTGCCATTTGCAACAACATGGATGGATCTAGAGAGTATGACGCTGGGCAAATAAGCCTGCCAGAAAAATACAAGTACCCTATGATTTCACTCAAAACAAGCAAACAAAGGAAAAAAGAGACAAGCCAAAAGACTCTTAAATACAGAGAACAAACCAATGATTATCACATGGGAGATGGATGGGAAGATGTGTGATATTGCTAAAGGTGATTAAGAATACCCATCATGAGGAAGGGAAAAAAAGGTTAAGGTGGTAAATTTTATGTTGTATGTTTTTTACCACAATAAAAACAGTTGGAATAAAAATGTATTTCTGTTGATGGAAAAAAGAAAACAAAGTAGACGTGGTGTACGTATGTATACACACAGAGACATGCCCATATACACAATAGTTGATTAGTACCCAACCATAAAAAATCATGAGATTTTGCCATGTGCAACTACATGGATGGACCTATAAAGTATTACGCTAATTGTAATATGTCAGGGAAGACATATACCTCAAGATTTCACCTATGTGGAATCGGAAACGAAAACAGATTCCTAAATCCAGAGAACAAACAGATTGAGGTGGGGAGGGAGGTGGATGAAATAGGTAAGAGAATTAAGGATTACAAACTCTCAGTTACAAAATAAATAAGTCATGGAAATGAAAAGTACAGCATGAGCAGTAGAGTCAACAATATTGTAATAATGTTGTATGGTGACAGATGATGACTACACTTTGGTGAACTTTGAGTAATGTGCAGAATTGTCAAATTGGTGTTGTGCACCAGTGACTAATATAACATATGTCTCAGTTATACTTCAATTTTTAAAAACAGTGGCATCCTAGAGGTCAAGAAAATTTTACAAAAAAACAAAACAAACAAACAAAAAAAAAACAAAAGCAATCATATGTAGCAGATTCTTCAGATAAAGTCAAGTAAGACTGAGTTATGACCATAGGATTTGAAATGTGGAAGGGTATTGATGACATTCACCAGAGAAGATTCTTTCTTTAACACAAATATTTTGAAACCACTCATCCAGAAAATATCTTACGTTCTTGCTTCTCTAAATTTGTTATTCTTACATAGGCAAACTACTTGGAGGTTGTTCTATAAACTTGAGCATATTATTCTTTATTGTTATATTCAGATATTTCAGTCAGTTATATAAATGTTCATTTTATTTATTGTAATGGTCAAGAGTTAATTATGTGACTGCCAGATAAAGCTTTTATAAAATGTTTCCCTTGATTTTCTTTTAATCAGTTATTGTATACCAGAAAAGACATGGACCTTGGAGGTCATTAGACCCAGGTTTAGGTCTATATTCCACCAATTAATAGTTGTACGATCCTAAGCCAATTAATTTCTGTAAATCTCAGTTTTCTCCTTTGGAAGATGACAGGATAATAATCATTTTATGTGGCTGCTAATAAGATACAATGTGATAACATACAAAACATGTCTAACAAATGTCCAACAAGAATACATGCGCCGGATATGAAATCAAAGAGACCTAACATCAAATCCCAGAGTTTACACCTAGTAGATGTGAAAACTTGGGCACATTTCTCACTTCTCGTAAGCCTTAGTTACCTTGTCTGTAAAATGGCTGTACTAAAAATACCTCTTATGTAGGATTATTAGAATTAAATAAGCTGTTGTATTTAAAAGTTTTAAGTGTCTTATACAAAGTAAGTGTTTGATAGATGGTAGCTATTGTTATTAGTACTCGGTGGGGTTGTATTTATGCTCCTCGCAGTTACAATTAGAATAATAAAGTCTCTGTTTCTCAGTTTTGAGGGTCTCAGTTTCTAATCACACTTTAAGTGATGCCAAACATAGCTTATGGTGTTTGTTTTGCTACCTGGTTTTTTTTTTTTCATAATTTCACTGTTGTCACTCACTAGTAATGTTAAAACCCTTTAATAATTAGCTGGCAGCTAAGTTAATGATTTTCACAGCTATGCTTGTCTCCATATAAGTACATTTAAAGAATAGAGTCAGCAAAGAACATTTATGTAATAGGATCTGTGAATGAAACAGAAACGGTTCTCTTTTAGTCAGTATGCTTGATGCTGTGCTTAAAGAACACACCTAAACATACCTTCAGATAAGACAGCTGTCCTATGAAGTACTGAGATTAGACACGGGAACAAAGACAGTTTAGATCAGAGTAGAAAGAACAGCCTTTAATGAAAATACCAGGGCACAATTTATGACAAAACACAGAAGACTTTATACACTTCAAAAAGATCACAAATTATCTAATTCAGTTCCTGAGTTTACAGATGAAGGATTATTCAATTTCTGAGAAATCTGGTGACATGACTCATATGAAGTCCAAGGAGGAATAATTTTCTGTTACTCTTTATAAGAGCATACTCATATATGCTTTCAACTGTATTTATCAAAAATAAAAACAACAGATTTTGAGAGGGCCAACGTGGTCCTCTGAAATGATAGTTCTGCTTCAAATGTGTTGTGAAATTGAGGACATTAAGTTAGATTATACGTGTTATTTTTTTCTTCAATTATTTTTTGATAATCAGAAAACCTAGAAAAGGATTTATATTTAAAGCAAATGCAGTTAATTTTCATGAGATTAACAGCAAAAATAATGGAAGTCAGTGTTTTCAGCAGTAAAATATCCTAGATGGAGATTGGTGTCATATTTTCTGTAATTGACTGATATCAACTGATAATCATTCTTACTAGGTATAGAAAACTGTACATTTCTCAGTGTGGCAAAAATTTTAATAATTTCATTTTGAAAAAAAGCCAGTTTGAATGCTCTAATGGACTGAATGCTAATATAAAGCTATTTTCTTATTTTAAAACTCGGATAATGTGGAAAAGAGTGATTTAATGTTTGATAAGTCATTTTTTTTTGCTTAAAAATAAACTTAATTGCTTTGATTTGTATCTTACAGCTTAACAGTAACTCTGGAATAACCATTACATTGTAATCATGTGTTTGTGGTAAACCGTTTAACAAGTTCTATTAAATTTACTTTTGATAATTAAGTTGCTTTCTACAAATAACAGTAATAACTGTAAACAAATGAATATGTTGGGTGATAACTATTTTATTCAAAAGAATTATATATAGAAGATTAATTCGATTTTTTCATTATTTCCCTTCCTGGTATAAAACTACAAATTACAAAAAAAAAAAAATGTACAAAAGAACTGCTTGTCTCTAGGTTGTAATTTTTGCTTCTTTGTCTTCTTTTATAGAGCTACATTCATGGAAGCAGCCAGGCTCAGTTCGTGGCAGAGTCACACATTATTCTGGTACTAAGTATCCTTTAAAATACTGATGGATTGAAAAGGGCAAAACAAAGGCTGCATGCTATCAAAGTGACTTTTTTTTTTCCCCTGACATTAATCAAGATTTTTGAAAGACATTAAATTTTAAACTTTGTTATTTTCCAGTTCCTAGGTTAATTATTTCCAGTTACATAATTTTGTTTTTATTCTCAGTCATTAACAGATTTATAATTGTCTTTTTTTTACTATTGAAATCACAGAGTATAGCTTTTGCTCTGTATTGGTTATCTCTGGTTAAAGTCTTGTGGAGTTTTGTGTGGTTTTACCTTAGAGGATCCTAAGGGGGAAAAAAAGTATCCTACAATATAAAAAGCAGACTTTGAAAACATTATCTTAGTACTGGTTCCCTTAAACATTATGGTAAGTCAGAGGAGGGAGATTTAAGATGGTTGGATGTCTTTTTTCGGACATACCAGACTAAATGTTATGAATCAGATAAGAGAGAGCAATTTATGGTTTGGGGGGGTAAAGGGTCGGAAGAGAGAATAGGAAAGAGATAAGGTAAAAGTGTCCAAATAAAAACAAACTCTGAATACTCTTAGAATGGAATAAAGTCACTCTTTAGGTAAACAACTATTTCTTGGGGAACACTGATGTTTGTGTGTCTTGTGAAATATTTGAAGCTTAATTTTATGGTGTTTTTTTTTAAGTATTTATTTAGAGAGAGAGTGAGAGCATGAGCTAGGGAGGGCAGCAAGGGAGAATCCCAAGCAGGCTCCACACTGTCAGTGCAGAGCCTGATAAGGGGCTCGATCACATGAACCGTGAGACCATGACCTGAACCAAAATCAAGAGTCAGACCCTTAACTGACTTAAGCACCCACGTGCCCCTTAAATTTATAATGTTGAAAATAGTCATTATCAGGATTTAAAGGGTGACTGTAGTATTGTTTATACATTTGATTACTTTCCTGGTTACTGAGATTCATACTCAACTGCAGTAGTCTAGACCAAATTTTCAGTATTTTATATAATCAGAGCTATTTAAGCTTCTAAGGAATCTTCGAACTTATCTAGGCCCAAACCTCATTTTAAAAGTAGGAAAACTAATACCCATAAAGTTTACTTGGCTTGCTTTAGATTAGAGGAAAACTAGGATTAGAAATCACTTTTCTTTTTAATCATCTGTTGGTTAAGTTTTATATATGTTATTATGGTCTGTGGCATAGGATTTCATAAGTAAATCTCAGTCATGCCATCTTGAAGTTTTTGTTTTTAATCTGGAAGGAAATGACTAATATCATTAATGTTTGTGTATGTTGCTACCTTATTATACCAGTACACTTTTTAATTCACCAGCAAATATAGATTTACTACCTTCAGTTTATTTAAGCAATCTATTTTATTTGCATAATATGTGCTGGACAGTGTATCAGGTATTGGTATATACTGAGTCTTGTATTGATTAAAGTGAAGGAAAGGGGTAGGAAGTGCTTATGGCACATCCGATTCTCAAGAAGCTCTCAAAATCCTCATTTATAGAATCAGGATTATTGAAGTAACCACATGGCATTTCTGTGTGAAGTCAAGGAGATAGCACACAAAAAGCATCTGGTCCTCCCTAAAGGCTATTGTGTTTATTTTCCCATCAGTTCTACATTTTTACCTTTCCCCCTTTCACATACTTGTGTGGATATGTGGAATTGTGCAGATCTAGAGCCCATTTCTTGCTTGCATTTATTTAGCCGTGTGCTTTTTTTAAAAAGCTACTATTACGAACATGTTTTTTGCTGTAGTTTGTCTCATAGACTAGAATCCGAAATACCTAGATTTGAGGTCACATTCTCAAGTTCCGTGATCTGGATCATTAAGTGCCAGCTTCTCTTTTCTGACTTTATTATGGGAAGAGATTCATACTTTCCGCACATCAGAGGGGCCTTGGGTGAGAAAATGAAGTATTTCCAAATCTGTTTGTTGGAAAATAAGGGAAAGCCATCTTTAGTCTTTACTTCTCTATTATATACATGTATTTATGAAGCAAAATAGATTTGTGTTAAAGCACATTGATAGGAAACAAATTGTTTACTGCAGGTGACATTTTAGCTTTTATTTATTGTAGGCTTTTTTTCCTAACCTGTTTCCATCCTTGATGTAGCATTTTAGTAGTGTACTTCCTTCAAAGCAGCTAGTCTATTGAACACATCAGGAGTACATAGCAAAGAGCTGTGTTGAGACCATCTCTGTGTGGCAGGAATCTCCCAGGTTTCATTTCATGGCTCATTGACATCAAGCATGCAAAGAACTTTCACAAGCAGTATGAAGTCTTCCATAGAGATTTTTTAACAGCAATACATAAAAGAGTTAAGAGTACTTATTCTCTTTATGCTACCAAAAATTACTTGTTTTATTTCCCCTGATTTTTTGTTTGCTTTACAGATACCTGTGAAAGAGAAAAGTTGTTTTAAAATAGTGGGCTCATTAAAATTATTGGTGAAAGTTAAGAAGTAGCCAAAGTAATAATTTCTGATTTTATTTTCACTTGGCAGAGTCTACTGATATTTTTTCCAATTTATCATGTATTTTTTTCCTTTATATGAAAAAAAATGTAAATTCCAGATGGTCACTTTTTGTTTATCTGCAGAGAATATGCCTGTTTTTTGGTTTTTCTCCTTCTCATTTAGTAAGCCAGATTACTAGCTGCAATTGCTATATGCAAAATTTGTTGAAAAAACCCTAAGAACAGATGGAGTCATTTGACTTCATAGGTTATAGATTCATATTTACTAAGAATAAGATTTTTCTCCCTATTAGTAGTGTTTTATTTTTTCAGTACCTGTTTGGGGGCGGGGGAAGAACAACAGTTCTAAGTTCATAAGAGAGAACTATATAAAAAAGGAGTAAGAAATATTTGACATTTTTTTAATTAAAAAAATTGTTTTTAATGTTTTTAATTTTGATTGAGAGAGACAGAATACGAGTGGGGCAGGGGAAGAGAAAGAGGGAGACACAGAATCCAAAGCAGGCTCCAGGCTCTGAGCTGTGAGCACAGAACCCAAGGTGGGGCTCGAACCCACGGACCATGAGATCATGACCTGAACCGAAGTTGGATACTTAACCGACTGAGCCACCCAGGTGCCTTGGCATTTTAATACAGAATATGGGAACTAGGAATAATTTATATAATCCTTACATTTTTCCCAGTAAAAATTCATTTTTATTTATTTTTTTATTCGGTTATATTTCAACACCTAATGCAAATGTAAGATATTCACTGCTTACAAGAAGGTAGACTGATAGAAAATTAATTGCAGCAAAAGAAGAAGGAGCCACTCAATGCCTAAAAAACTTGAACTGACTTTTCAGTTGGTTTTGATACAATAGAAAAAGGAGTTTGACAGACCGAGAATGAGTGAGAATATTCCAGTGGAAGGTCCAGCAGGCACAAAAACATAAAATGTGAGAGAATATTCACAAATGCTGAAGACAAGATCGATGAAAGGTTACTTAGGATGGATAATGAAAATCTTTCCAGCCCTTGCTAAGAAATTGGAATCTTGCCTGAGTCCACCAGGCTGTGGTCTATGTGTGCTTTTGGCTACAGAAAGCCTGACTTCTAGAGTTGGCTTTTACTTTATTTCAACTCTGATCTGTCCCTTAGCTCTCCACATCCTTCAAGTTCTACAGTGTTGTTAAGATGATGACATGAGATAAATATCAGTTGGAAGAAAAGGGCTAATATCAAAGGCAAAGGGCACAGTAGAAAAATTTTAACATAAAAATACATATATTCTAAAGAAGATCACATTTGCTTTTCTGATGAGAAATACATTTGTTTTCTATTTATTATGATTATTATTTGACTTTGCATTTGTTTTCGATCTGTGATAGCAAATGTTTTAGAATGTCATTTCCAAGGAAAAACATACTACATAAAAAAATTAATGATGGATGAAAATTGAAGATAATTTCAGATTTAGATCTCTCTGAGTCTTCTATAACTTGCTAACATTTTTTTCAACATCTGTTCTCATTTATCTTTAAACTGACAATCCTTATTCTCTTCCAAGGAGCAACAGTAAACTTAACATCATGTATAACTGAGAATGGATTATAAGATAGTGCAAATGTATTTGTTACTCATTCAGTAGCATAACTCAGTGCCTCTGGGTGCTGTACATAATTTATACAAACAGCTTCTGTTTTATGTGGGATTATGTCAATATTTTGATTTCTTAAGCAGTAAGAAGGTGATTGACAGATTCAGCAGAGAAACTCAAGTGTGCACAGTAGTTTAAGTATGTATTGCTGTGACATTACTCAATACAAATGTGCAAAGTAATACATGAGGTAGACTAGGTGTGTGTGTGTGTGTGTGTGTGTAGGCAGACATTAGGAATCTCAGAACAATAGAAAAAGTTTCAGAAACATGGTTTATCTACTATATAGTTCCATCTCTTACTGTAACATTGGGACTCTTCAATAAGATACAGCCAAAATGGCTACACCCACAGTTTAATGGCAGAAAATCAGCTATTATTTCAGAGTTAGACAGAGAGCCATAGAAGCTATCAGATTTGAAGGGGCTTTCATTTGTCATTCAGCCTTCTACTCAAGGAAGGAAGCCCTACACATCACGTCTCACCGATAATCGTCAAACCTTTTCCTCTTTCTAAAAATTAATACTCTACCTAAAAATTACGTCACAAGTGTGACTTTTTTCCAAAGGGTAAGTATTATGTAGGTTCTTTTTTTACCCAAACTGTTTTTTAAACTGATATATTAGAATGGAAGTTAAATAATTCTCAACACTCAGAGGCCTCAAAAAGGTTTGGTTAAAAAAAGAGAGGGAAAGTTGGCTAGTGTAAAGCCATTTCAGTTGAAGTCATACTTCATTACAACTATCAAACGTAAAGTAGGTTCGCAGCTTATTTTTTGGTAAAGCCTAGAAAACTTAAGTTTGCAGGAAATGTTCTGACCCTGCTGCTTTGTAACAGAATATTTTACCTCACAGTTAAAGACAACCATATATTTAGTCCCTCCTTTGCTTTAAAATCCTACTTTGGGGTTATATCCAAGTATATACTAAGTTATTGCATTTATTTTCAAGTATGAATAAAACTAACTTCCTCTCAGATATTACAGTTTGCAGTATTTTTGGTAGCAGCAGTTGACAAACTAGGACCAATGAGGGTCAAATCCAGTCTATCTACTATTTTTGTAAATAAAGTTTTATTGGAACACAGACACACCTATTCACTTATGTATTGTCTATGATTACTTTGCACTACAGCAGCAGAGTTGAGTAGTAGCCATAACGTGATACAGCTCGCACAGACCAAAGTATCTACAGTTGAACCTTGGACAATATGAGTGTGAGGGGTGCCGACCCCCCACACAGTTGAAAATCCACACACTACTTTTTACTCCTCAAAAATTTAACTATTAATAGCTTTCTGTTGATTAGAAGCCTTACTGATAACATAAACAATCAACACATATTTTGTTATATTACATACTCTAATCTTACAAATAAAGTAAGCCAGAGTAAAGAAAATATTAAGAAAATCATGAAGAGAAAGTACATTTACAGTACTGTACTGTAGTAACAAAAAAAATTATATAAGTGGACCCTAACAATGCAAATCTATGTTTTTCAAGGGTCAACTGTACTTTCTGGGCCTTTTCAGAAAACCTTTGTAAACTGCTCTATAGGATGTGTTAATTAAAAAAGAAAAAAACCGACAACCTTATTACCTCAAGAGAGTTGCTACTGACTTTATTATCTTCCCCTGCATTTCTAGCTGTTTTGTTCCTTTTCTCTTGTTGTTTTCATCTAACCCTGTGATCTCATCCTACCCAATTTCTTTTTTGCTTTTTTGACTTGTGCTGTCACTTACTAGTTTTTTGGCTTTGCGTAAGTTATCCAGACCTTGCTCAAGCATCGTTTTCCTCATTGGTAAACTGAAGAGGGTATCTGTGTCTTAGAGTTGTTTGACAATGGGTGAGAGAGATAATGAACAAAAATTTACTGCCTTTTGGGAGCTAACATTGTAGTGGCAGGAGAAAAACAGTTATTAAAAAAAAAAGAATGCAAAATTTCTTTCAAAAACAGCGTTACAGAAGAAAAGCAGAAAAAAGCAAGCAGAGAGGTTGGAGGAGGCTTTTCTAATAATTTGTCATTTGAGCAGAAACTCAAAGCAATGTGACTTAATGGGCCTAATTGGGAGAAGAGCATTAAGCAGGGGAATAGGAAGTACAAAGATGCAAAGGCAGAGAGTTTCCAGTCTTGTTGGAAAAACAGCGAGTGGGACAAGAATAAGAGCAAACAAAGGCAGACAAGTCAAACCTAAGTCAAACCGATTTCAGCTGATCGGGGTACAAATCATGTATGGCCTAGAGGCCATTTTGAAACCTACCGTTTATTTTATTCAGAGTGACATGGAAAACTATTAAATTGTTCTGAACAGAAGAGTGGCATTACTGATTTAAAGCTATCAAGAAAGAGAACATTTTTAAGAACTTAGGGGCAGGAATTTCATGAGGCAGACACAACAACCAAAATTCACAGGAAAAGATGAAAAATTTTGCCACATTAAAATGACAACCCTCTGCCTAACAAAGCAACTTGACATCAGCATCGTGGCACTCTGAGTTGTTCCTTTTGTGTTTTTGATTTACAACTAATTGGAGGTCTATAACCAAACAAAAGTACCTCTGTTCAGTATGCCAGGACGACCGTCACAGATCCAGAGGAGTCTGTGAACCTGCCCCAGACCCATTTGTAGCCATCGGAAAAGATAATCTGGAGAGTGCAAAACTGGTACACTGACCAGAGATTGAGTATTTTGGGTCCAACCAGCTTGATGGGAGAAACTGGCAAGCCATCAAAACAGAGCAGAGACGAGTTTGGCAGCAGAGAAAAAAGGAAAACACACCATGGTGCCCTTCCTGAGGGCAACACTGCCACCTGCTGGGCTTTGCAGGGGGTGGGGGGCAGAGCATGCAGCAGCTACCTCTCTGGGCAGAGGAGGTGGGAAAGGAAAGTGGTGAGGGACAGATGGCCTGGTAGCAGTTGGAGGAACCCATTTCTCCAGCAATACCCACCTCTCTGAGACGGGACCCCCCCCATGACTCGGGGGAGGAAGAAGAAAGGGAGAGAGGGAGACAAGAACATCAGAGGGCCCTGAAGGAAAGTGTTTTTTGCTATAGGCTCCAGGATTTCAGCGCAAGGTCTACCCATGGACCTCTGGGATTTCCCCACTAGAGGATCCTCTTACTGGCCCAAGCCCACTCCCAAAGCCCCAGGTGCTAAGACCACCCCTACCCCCACTTTGCCACCAGCTTTTTTTTGAACCCCAGTTTTTTTTATAGGCCTGCTCCCAAGGGCTCCAATAAGAAAACCCAAAACCTCGTGCTATAACACCACCTTCTGGGACACAAGAAAAGTTTCTCATTGCCAGCCTGTTGAACTTTATAACAAAGTAAACAAGAAGGGTGTGTGCCACTTCAAATGGGAGAGCAGAGGCACACTTCATTAGCCACTGGAAAATCACAGTAATGTAGTGTCACACAAAGGATCATTCTCCAGCAGTGGAACTGCAAGGCATGTAATATTGTAGTCCAACTGATTAAAGAATTCAAAATTTCCTCATGAGAAATGAAGACATTTAATTAGCTACAAGAAAACTTAGGCAATTCAATGGACTCTGGAATAGAATTAATGAACAGAAGGAGTTGTATTTTTTTATTTTTAAACCAAAGAGATTTAAATTATAAAAATAGAATGAAACAAATTCTGGAGCTCAAGAACTTAAAAAGATGAGTATGTAGAAAGCATAAAGATTAGGACACATCAGACAGAAGAAAGAATAAGCAAGTTGGGGGATAGGAATTTAGAAATGACTCAGTTGGAAGGCGAGAGAACTAATATTTTTAAGAAGTTAAGAAACCCTACAAGAGTTGTTATTCTGTCAGACAAGCAAATATCAGAATGGTTGGTATATCAGGAGAACAGAGTGGGGAGGGAACAGAGTTTATTTTAAAGTGGTAATAGCACAGAGCTTCCTAAACTTGGGAAAGAAACTAGACGTAAGTCTATTAAGTTAAGGGAACGTCTTACTATCTCAGTGTAGAAAGATCTTTTCCAAGAAACTGTTCAAAATCAGGGAAAAAAAGGAAAGTAACCTAGAAAGGAACTTCCTATTAGAATATCAATGGATTTCTCAGCAGAAACACTACAGACCAGGAGAGAGTAGAATGACATATTCAAAAATTGAAAGGTAAAAATTGCCAGCTAAAAATACTTTATCTGGCACAGTAACCCTTTAGATATGAACAATACATAAAGGCTTTCCCAAACAAAAGTTGAAGGATCTCAACACCACCAGACCTATCTTACAAATAATGGTGAAAGTTGTTTTTCAAGCTGAAATGAAAAAGTGCTATTTGGACACATGCATAAAAAATGAAAGTCTATAAAACTCTGATAAAGGTGGTAGAATTTAAAAACTGTAATTCTATATTAGTATATTAACCCCTTAATTATAATATGAAGGTTAAAGGAAAGAGCACTAAATAATTATAGCTACTGTAACTTGTTAATGAATTCACAGTGTAAACATTTTGTGACATTAGAAATATAAAAGGTGAGGAGTAAAACAGAACTTTTATAGGTCAATGAATATAGTCTTTTTTTTTCCCTGCTGATAGCAATTTATTTGAGATATCTAAGCCTCATGGTAACCACAAGTAAAAAAATCTAAAGACACGAGACAAAATAAAGGGGGTGGGGGTATGAGGGAGACTGAATAAATCACCATGGAAAACCACAAATTCACAAAGATACAAACAATGGAGACAGAACAACCAGAAGACAAAAGATAAGATGGCAGTAGTAAGTCCTTATATATCACTTACCATATTAAATGGAACTGGATTGAAATAACCAATAAAAAGACACAGACTAGCTGAATGAATTTTTTTTGTTGAAAAGCAAGACCCAAATATACGCTGCCTGTAGGAGGCTCATTTCAACTCTAAACACACACAAGGGCTTAATATCAAGAGACAGAGAAGGATATTCTAAGCAAGTATAAACCAAAAGAAAGTGGGATTAGCCATACTTAGATTGGGCAAAATAGACTTCAAGCCAAAATGTTAACAAGAGACAAAGTAGGTCATTATATAATGATAAAAGGGTCAATACATCAAGAAGACATAACGAATGTTATGAATGTTACCCAACATCAGAGTGCCAAAATATATTCAGTAAATACTAACAGATCTGAAGAAAGAAATAGAACAAAATGCAGTAATAGGGAATTTCAGTAACCCACTGTCAGCAATGAATAGATCATCCAAATAGGTAATCAACATGTTGGGATTGAACCACACTTTAGAACAAACGTAACAGACATAGATAGGATATTCCATCCAACAGCCTAATATTCTCTTGAGAGAGAGGCTGTATGCACAAGTGGAAGAGGGGCAGAAAGGGAGGAGGAGAATCCCAAGCAGGCTCCACACTCACCACAGAGCCCTATGTGGGGCTTGATCTCACAACTGTGAGATCATGACCTGAGCCAAAATCAAGAGTTGGACACTTAACCAACTGAGCCATCCAGGCACTCCTGTAGAATTTGTTTTTTTGTACCTAACAGACTTTGTATCCTGAAAGTTTTTTTGTTTGTTTATTTTGAGAGAGAGTGAGCACATATGAGCAGGGGAGAGACAGAGAGCATGAGCCAGAGTTGGGGGGGGGGGCGGGAAGAGAGAGAATCTCAAGCAGGCTCCAAGGTCAGCAAATAGCTCAACACAGGGCTCTATCCCACGACTCTAGGATCACAGCCTGAGCTGAAATCAAGAATCAGACACCCAACTCACTGAGTCACCCAGGTACCCTCCATCCAATAACATAAAACACATTTTCTTATGAAGTGCATGTGGAACATTCTTCAGGATACATCATTTGATAAGGCCCCAAACACATATAGGCAACTCTCTTTTCTGACCACAATGGTATGAAACTACCTATCTACAAGAGGAAATACACAAATATGTGGAAACAACACACCTCTAAACGACCAGTGTGTCAAAAAGAAATCAGAATGGAAATTAAAAATATCTTTAAACACATGACAGTGGAATTACAACATACCAAACTAATGGGATACAGCAAAAACAGTTCTGGGAGGAGGTAAGTTTATAGCAATAAATGCATAAATTATGAATTGACAGTGATCTCAAGTAAACAACTCAGAAATGAAAGTGAAGACATTACAACTGATACTTCAGAAATACATAGTATAACAGACTTCTATTAATAATTGTATGCCAACAAATTACATAACTTAGAAGAAATAGATACATTCTTAGAAACATGACTTGCCAACAGTGTTTCAAGAAGAAATAGAAAAATCTAAACAGATCAAAATTGAGTAAAAATATTCTATCTGTAATCAAAAACCTCCCAACGCAGAAAACCCCAGGACCAAATGGCTTCACTATGGAGAATTGTACCTAACACTTAAGTAAGAATTAACACTGGGGCACCTGGGCGACTCAGTCAGTTAAGCTTCCAGCTTCAGCTCAGGTCATGAACTCACAGTTCGTGAGTTCGAGCCCTACCCTGGGCTCGCTGCTGTCAACACAGAGCCTGTTTTGGATCCTCTGTCTCTTTGCCCTTGTGTGCTCTGTCTCATAAATAATTTTTTTTTTTTAAATAAAAGAATTAACACCAATCCTTCTCAATCTCCAAAAAAAAAAAAAAAAAAATTGAGTAGGGAACACTTCCAAACTCATTCTCTGAGGCCAGCATTACGATGATACAAAACTAGATAAAAGCACCACAAGAAAAGTATACACTAATATCTGATGAGTACAGATACAAAATTTCTCAAACTATGAGCAAACCAAATTCACGAACACTTAAAAAGGATTATACATCACAACCAAGTTGGAATTGAAAGCTTTTCCTCTAAGATCAGGAAGAAGACAAGGATGCCTGCCAGCATTACTGTTATTTAATAAGCTAGAGCAATGAAGACAAAGAAACAGAGGGCATCTAAATTGGAAAGGAAGAAGTAATATTGTTGCTCTTTGTAGACGATATGAACATATGCATGCACACACACACAGACACACACACTTACACTGAGAGAATATCCCAAACTCTCAACTAAAATCTGTTGTAACTAATTAACAATTTCAGTAAAGTTACAGGTTACAAAATCAACATGCAGAAATCAGGTGCATTTTTTACACTAATGATGAAACATCTGAAAAAGAAAATCCAATTTATAATAACATCAGAAACAAAAAAAAATTCTTAGGAATAAATTTAACCAAGGAAATGAAACATCTGTACAACAAAACTCCAAGACTTTGCTGAAAGAAATCAAAACACAAACAAATGGAAATGCATTCTCTGTTCATGGATCTGAATAATACTATTAAAATATCCATACTCCCCAAAATCATCTACAGATTCAGTGCAATCCTCATCAAAATATAAAGGCTTTTTTTTTTTTTTTTTTTACAGAAATGGGAGAAACACTCCTAAAATTTGTACTGAACCACAACAGCCAAAATATCTAAAGCAATCCCAAGGTAAAAGAACAAAACCAGAGGTATCACACAGGTTTCAAACAATACTTCAAAGCTATAGTAATAAAAACAGTATCGTACTGGCACAAAAACAGACACAGAGACCAATGGAACAGAATAGACAGCCCAAAATTAAATTCCTGCATATATGATTTACTGAAATTTGACCGGAGGGCCCAGAACACTCCATGAGGAAAAGAGTCTCTTTAACAAATAGTTTTAAGAAAATGGATAAGCAAATGCAGAAGAATACTAAATCGACACTTTTCCAAAGACAACATGCAAATAGCCAACAGATGCTCAACATCACTCACCATCAGGGAAATGCAGATCAACACCACTATGAGATACCACCTCAATTATGATGGCTGTTGTCAAAAAGGTAAGAAATAGGTGGTGGTGAGGCTGTGGAGAAGAAGAAGGTTTGTTCTGTTGGTGCGATTGTAAATTGGTGCAGCCACTATAGAAAAACAGCATGGAGTTTCCTCAAAAAATTAAAAATAAAACTACCATATGATTCAACAATTACCTTTCTGGGTATGTGTCCAAAAAAACAAACCCACTAATTTAGACAGATGTATGCACCCCTCTGTTTATGGCATCATTATTTGGAATAGCCAGATATGGATATAACCTACACAACCTAAGTGTCTGTTGATAGACGTGTAAAAAACAAAAACAAAACAAACAAAATGATAGGCATACAAACAGTCTTGCTATTTGGAATAACATGGGTGGAATTTGAGCACAGTGTGTTAAGTGAGATCAGTCAAGAAAGACCACTACTGTATGATATCACTTACACGTAGAATTTTAAAAAGCCAAACTTGTCAAAACAGTAAAATGGTGGTTATCAGAGGATGAAATGAAGGGTAGTAAGACAAATGTTAAGGGTACAAATTTAATGAGAGTAGTAGTAAATAAGCCATAGAGAACTAATGCACAGTGAAACGAATATAGACAACAATGTTGTAGTATGATCAAACTTGCTAAGAGTCTCGAACTTGATTATTTCAACCTTTAAAAAAGGATAATTATGTAACATGATAGAGGTGATAATTATTATTACAATGGCAGTCAAATTACAATATGTAGATATATCACATTAACATGTTGTACACCTTAAATTTACACAATGTCTTATGTCAACATACTAAAAAAACATATTAAGGTTTTTTTTTTTTTTTTAATATGTAAAAAAACACATCGCATTGTAGTTAAGAGCAAATAGGCATTGGCTTCGATAGCCTTGGTTTGAATTCTGGCTCCAGTAGTGCCTAACAGTGTCCCGGTTATTAACCCCCGTAAGTTTCATTATCCTAACTTATAAGTAAGAATAAGACAATACCCACTTCACAGCACTGTTAAGGGGCTTAATGAGAGAAATCCATGCATAGTGCTTAGCTCAGTTGCCTGCACATAGTTGGGGTAAATAAATGTTGGCTATTAGTATTAAATAACCTATATACGTATATACAAGACAACACATGAAAGGAAGAGAGTTTATATGCAACACTTTCATGTCCAGAAAAAGGAAGTGTCCTACAAATTAAGAAAAATACACAGATGAGGAAAAAGACGTATGGGAAAATGAGCAAAAAAAAAAAAAAAAAAAAGCAAGAAAAAAAAAGCAATATACAAAAGATTAAAAAGAGAAATGAGCTTATCAAAAGATACTCAAACTATTAATACAGATTCTCCCTCATCAGTTTGATAAAATCAAGAGTTTGGCAATACTATTGGTGAAATATAAGGAAAATACAATATGATTAAACCTTAGTTAATTTGAAAATATGTATATGCACTCTCTAGAAAACTCTATGTGTAGACCTTAGAGAAAAATATTGCACATGTACATGTAAAAAAGATCTTTGTAGGAATATTTGTAATCGCAAATATTTGGAACAATTTTGCCTAAGATAAATACCCAGTAAAATGTGGTTTATACTTATGAAAATCTTATACATAATTTTCCCTTGCAAACTGAATTTGTGTGAAGTTCAAAAATTCCAATGAGAAGCCTGTTGTTTGCTCACATAGTTTTCCCATCATATCTTAAAAATTTGTAGAGGAAAAATGGTAAAAATGGTATGAAGATCTTTGAATAGGGATATGTTATACTTGTGTAACTATAGTTAATATCCAATTTTTTTGCCTAATAAAACATACTTTTCCTTGAGATTATATCTACATATATGTGTATTTATGTCACATCTATATACGTGCACATGGGTGTTTGTGTATAT
The DNA here is from genome assembly GCF_018350155.1 of Leopardus geoffroyi. Lineage (NCBI taxonomy): Eukaryota > Metazoa > Chordata > Mammalia > Carnivora > Felidae > Leopardus > Leopardus geoffroyi. The sequence continues at coordinate 22,490,692 of NC_059327.1, read as the reverse complement.
ATAAAATTTTACCCTGAGAAAATTTTTATATATAACTATACTCTTAATCAAAAATTTTAAGCATTTAATTTTGTAAACCTTATTTTCCTCAGATATAGATTTATGTTATTTTCCCCTTGATTTTATTAATAAAATTTCAGAAGCTATGTAGGAAACGGGGTCCTAAAGTAAGTATTTTATTTATAATATCTACATAAAATCATTTTAAAATGTCATTTCTAATTTGAATATTTGAAAAAAATATTTTGTTACAGTTAAAATAATCTGAATTTTCTATGAATTTTCAGATCAAATGTGTCTATTTAAATGTGTAGATTAAAATTTGTACCTGAATAAAGTAAGGGGTGTTAAAGCGAAATATAAAATAGAAACCACACTTGAGAATTCCCCGGCAGAAAAAAATCATTCAAGCCACATAAACACTTTAAGACTAAATGTAGCCCTTTACATGAGTATAAGCAAACCTTAACTTGGGGTATTTCTTGTAAATACCTCTGATAATCATAAAAAAAACCTTATGTCATCATCTTAAAACTGGTATGAGGTAATCACTTGTAACCAATCACCTGCCACCTGGAAACCCCCATTGTAATAAGCAACCACTATTAAAGTCAACAACTTCTTCATTTTACTTTAGAAGCCATTCTGTAACTTCATGTCCCTGAGTTTTATAGTAGTAAGTCCTTGGGGTGCCTGGGTGGCTCAGTCAGTTGAGCATCTGACTTCGGCTCAGGTCATGATCTCACAGCTCATAGGTTGGAGCACTGCATTGGGCTCTGTGCTGACAGGTCGGAGCCTGGAGCCTGCTTCAGAGTCTGTGTCTTCCTCTCTCTCTGCCCCTAACCCACTTGCATTCTGTCTCTGTCTCTCTCAAAAATAAATAAACATTAAAAAATTTAAAAAAACATTTATATTAGTAAGTCCTTGAATTTGAGGATTCCCAGTTTGAAAACTGTTCTTATATTCCCAATAAACTTAATTAAGTATTATTTATTGATGTGGTGGTTTAAATTTGGTTATTTCTGGATTTTTGGCAAATGGAACCAGAAAAAGATGAAAGGGAGACCTACTTTAACTCCTTAGGATCTATACAGTCACAGTAGTTTGCTCCAGGGAGCTAAGTCAAGCAGTAGAAATCCTTACATATGAACAGTTTGGTACAAGCTTTTAATATTTTCCCATCACTTTATTATTAGCATTGTCCTATGACTCTAGACTTGAGTTTTTTTCCAGTGGATTATCCAAAACATTTTAAGAATATATCCTTAAGGTGCACAGACTGATAATACTGAAATATATTTCAATATGCTGGTAATAATGAAATATTGATTCTCTTATGTTACCCTTTTCAGGCCCTCATGACATGACTGAATCTCCAGGAACTCTAATAATTAACCAAATTTCAGTGTTTTCAAACTATGTATCATGGATCCCCCCAAATTTAGTGGTAGTATATGGTGTATACATGTGTTCGGCTTGGTTTGAGAGGGGAGAAGGGAGAGGGGAGTGCTGATACTGCATAGTGCTGATAGTGGCTTTTTCTCTTGTATGCAGTAGGCTTCCAGGCAAGTTTGTTTGGGTTATTGGTTGGTTTTCTCCAGAAAGGGTTTCATAAAGGATTGCTAAATAGAATAAATTGAAAACTATTTGTTGACATATTAGACGAAGGGTTAGTATCCAAAATCTACAAAGAACTTATCAAACTCAGCACCCAAAAGACAAATAATCCAATGAAGAAATGAGCAAAAGGCATGAACAGACACTTTTCGGAAGAAGACATTGAGAGGGCTAACAGACACATGAAAAGATGCTCAACATCTCATCTTCAGGGAAATAGAAATCAAAACCACAATGAGGTACCACATAACATCTGTCAGAATGGGTAAAAAGAACAGCTCAGGAAACAACAGATGTTGGCAAGGATGCGGAGAAAGGGGAACAGTTTTGCATGGCTGGTGGGAATGCAAACTGGTGCAGCCACTCTGGAAAACAGTATGGAGTTCCTCAAAAAATTAAAAATACAACTACTCTATGACCCAGCAATTGCATTACCAGCTATTAACCCAAAGGATACACAAACGCTGATTTGAAGGGGCACATGCACCCTATCAACAGCAGCACTATCAACAAAAGCCAAATTATGGAAAGAGTCCAGATGTCCATCAACTGATGAATGGATAAAGAAGATATACATAGAATGAATATTACTGAGTAATAGAATATTACTCAGAAATTAGAAAGAATGAAATCTTGCCATTTACAACATTGATGGAACTAGAGTTTATTATACTAAGCAAAATAAGTCAGAGAAAGATAAATATGATTTCACTCGTGGAACTTAAGAAACAAAACAGGTGAACATACGGGAAGGAAAGGAAAAGTAAGATAAAAAGAGAGAGGCAGGCAAACCACAAGAGACTCTTAAGTATAACAAACTGAGGATTGCTGGAGGAGTGTTGGGTCAGCGAATGGGCCAAATGGGTGATGGGCATCAAGGAGGGCACTTGTTGGGATGAGCCCTGGGCATTATAGCTAAGTGATGAATCACTAAATTCTATTCCTGAAATCATCACTACACTATATGTTAACTAACTTGGATTTTAATAAAATTTAAAAATCAAAAAAAAAAAAAAAAAAAGAAAAAAGAAAACACTTTGTATAGAGAAGTTATTGTAAGCATAAATGCCTAACTGGAGAAGTCAGGCATCTTTTGTTTACCAGAAATTGGATAATAAGGTCATGAAAGACTCAAATATTTTACAGTTATTAATCAGTATTTTGATCTAATGGTTCTGAAAATAGAGTGGAAATATTTACTCTGCAGAATTTTCCTTGACTTCCTCCACTCAATTGCATACACATAGGCAGATAATATTCTTTGAGCTTTCACAGTTTGGAGTAAAAGACATTAGAGACCCTGTACAAGATACTAATGCTGGGTTGTACATTTGTAGCAGTAGAAATGAATACAAGGAAACCTTAGTAAAGTTGAACAAATTGGGGAATTTCTGAGCTAAAATTATTTGCCTCTTCATTTTTTTAATCCATTAGTCATTTGGGCAGAATACATAATAAATATATATCCAGAATTGATGAGTTCTTAAATCTTAACATTAGTCCATGTCAAAAATGTTTTTTTTAACACGGTTAAGAATTTTCTTATAAAGGTGGAAAGCTCCCCTCATTTTCTTAATCTTTGGCTTCTTTCAGTATGGTATGAAAATATTCATCCTGCTGCAAGCAGACATTAGGTACAGAATTTTGTGTTCATTCTTAAAATGTAAACTTCACTAAATTAAGATGCTGCTGAATTTGTTAGTTTTATTATAATGTGCATGTTTTCTTTTGTAAAATTTGTAATTGAATAACAAAAAATTTCCGAGTGACACAATACCTGATCTTAATAAATGTTTCTTTAAACAAGGTAATCTATGAAACAGCACATTAGTTAGAAGTCAGGCAGAAAAAAACTATGCACACAAGCACTCGTTGTGAACTGGGGGGGAAATCATGGTAAATACAGTCGAATTTTCCGTGATTGCCGATGAAGTTTGTCCCTGTGACTAGAACTAGTACATCTCTTCATGTATAACATGAAATGGCATAACTGATTATGAGAGCCATGTAAATCATATGTGCTAAGAAATTAAAGTCCTGGAACTTAAGAACATTTCGAGTTGAACCTTCAAAATCTCGCCATTTCAGGCAAATACCAAAGAACGGTAATTTTGTGTTGGATAATAAGAATAAGTCCTATCTACCTCTGTGTACAGTTGCAACTTAATGATTCTGGAACAGAACACATCGTGTTCAGATCCAGAAAAATTAATAGATTTTATCCGCATGTATTTCTGCTGTTTCCTTGACAACTACTATAGATGCTGCTATCACCATGGGGATGGTTCTTCTAAATGAAGCAGCAACATCCAAGGGAGATGTTGGAAAAAGACGGAGTAAGTCTGTGTTGCTATTTTTGTAGTTTTGCTTTAGTCTTAAGGTTCATTTAAATAAAATGGGAAATGTATAAAAGTCCTTAGAAAACAAATTTCTAAAGAAATGTTCTGATTTAAGTGTTTTTGGAGGGCTTTTCTGTTTTGTTTTTGTTTGTTTTTTGGGTTTTGTTTTGTTGTTGTTTTACTTTTTTTTTTTTTTTTTTGGACGTGTGTGTACAAATACTTAAAAATATATTTCTTCCAAAATGGGTGTGGGCAATTTTCTGTGGAATTGCGTATAAAGGAAAGCTGTTACCCTTGTCAGGGCTGCTCTGACCCATGTCTACTGAAGCTGAGTCTCCGTAGTAATGTCCACACTACAGAGTGACATAAAATTCTCTGTTCAGAGTCTTCAGAGACTTTATTGATTAAGGCTGTGTTCCTTTTACCCCAATCATCAGGCATACATTCAAGGACTCTGTTTTCACATGGGTTTTGTACACTGAAATATAATACCTTTCCACTACCTCCAAACCTCTTTTGATCAACATTTGAAAAAGGGGTGATCTGTTGACAGTGTCTCTTCCAGGGTCTTTGCCTTTCCCGTTGGTATTCCAAGATTTACAACTGTACGGATTTCCAGTATTCTGTTTCTAAGCAAGTTAACTAGGTTTTATCCTTTCTTCCTTCCTTCCTTCCTTCCTTCCTTCCTTCCTTCCTTCTTTCATTTATTTTTTTTATCCTTTGATAGAACTATTCCTTTCAGGGGGTTGGAGAAAAAAAATACATTTTTATGAAGTAATAGATTTTGGCTAGACAAAGGAAGAACATATGAAAAAAATCTACCCTCAGGAGCATAGGTTAGGAACGAAGAGAGGGCCTTAAATTTCCTGCCACAAACCTTTTTACAGTATTATCAGATCCCTATATAATTTTTGATTAAACCCATAATTAAATTTTTCCCAATACTCTGCATTTCTGGAAACCTTTTACACCCTGAATTTATTTATAGGTATCCAAGAGACACATAATTTATCTTAGTTTAAAATAAAAATCTAGACTTATTTTCTCTTGTAAGTATCACCTATGGTGACATGTATATAAATAAATCATTGTGATTTCTAAATAGTTGTCTTAAGTGTTAAAATATTTTGGATGTAATTTACAGTTTAGTCTGTCCTTTGTTGTCCCATGATTTACTATTGTAAAGAAACTACTCAAGACTCTAATGCATAAGTAATGTTCAGAATATCATTTTATGATATACCTATCAAACAATATGATGCTCTTGGAAATGACAGATAATGTTTATGTTATTTATTATATGTCCTGTCTTATTAAAGTAGGTAATGGTAAGAAATACATAAATTTTTAATCTTACAACATCTGTGAAGTTTATAAAATCAGTACTTCCAACTTTCCTCTTGGTAGAAATTTCTCTGCATATCACTCCAGCCCCAGCACTGTCAAACTATTTATTCATGTGTAGTTTGAGAGGAAGAGACATGGGAAATATATTTTACAATTATTCCTTTTTGATATATAATAATACAATGGCTGAGATTGTAATTGTTCAGGTCAGAATGATTGTGTCATAGCATTTTCTCACAAGTCTGTTAACTTGTCTGGGCTGCAGTGGTTCATTCAGTTAATTACTACCTCCTCACTAGTACTCACTCAGTTCCGCTCCCTTCCCTATATACGAGGACTTGACTAATACTGTTTTGTTCCACTGCGCAGAATCAAGTAAATATATTGTTTTACTTGATCATGTACTTTGAGCTTCATTGATCATGGAGCACCAAAGTGGCAAAGGGAATAAAAGGGTTTTACTTAGCTTCTAAAAATTAGAAAAAAAAAAAAAAAAAGAAAGAAAGAAAAGAAAGGAAGGATGAAGTGTTTGATAAAAATACCAAATGTGGTGAGGTATGAAATAAAGCATCAGGTAATTAATTATGGGTTTAGTAACATTGTTATAAGCAGGGATGTTTTAACATTGTTACATCTAGTGCCTGGTGTCTGTCATAGTTGGATAGTCCACACATTTTTAAAAAGGTGTTTTTTTCATTTTGAGGTATTCAACCAGATTTTTACTTTATCGTCTGCCAATATTCATTTGAAGTTCAACTGCATGAACTTTGTCTGAAATGAAATGTCACAGAGGCTGCAATTGAATGCTTTTAAGCGCTTATGACTTTCAACAATTTGTACTCAAAACTGATTGATATTCCTGTAGAATTGAATGAAAACTGACAGATTTCTAGACCATTTTTTGACAGTATCATACCTTACCTGCTGCTTGATTTCCAGGAGTGTAATTAAACCCGGTCTCAGACCTGCTAGAAGAATACTTTTAAATGTATTTTATCATTATGGAAGTGTATAGAACTGCTAACTTTTCCTTGTTCTCCTGTGCCTTAGTATTTCATTTCTTTATTCCTCTTTCTTTTACAATTATTTCAGATTTTTTTCAATATTTTCTAAGAATTACCTGAAACTAATGAAAGTATACAAGTATTGTGCAAATGTTTGATTCTTAAGACATGCTTAAATTTTTCTTATTAAGAGCTAACTCCAGTTTCTACTTATTTATGGCATAGATTTAAGTCAGTTTCAATTTTTTAAAATGTATTTAAGTTTTTCATAATTCTAAACATGTCTGCATTTAATTGGCTCAGATTTTTAACAAGTGTTTTAATTTTATGAACATATATTTTACCAATAGAAATAAATTTTGTTTAAATACCCAATATATTTTCATATGTACTCCCATTGCATATGTTACAGATATTATTACTCTTTTAGAGTAAAATCTTCCTAACCATAACAGAAAGAAAAGAAAACAAAAAAGTATTTTCCCTATTGTCAACTTGCCTGGTTTAAAGTGGTAGGGGAAACCTAGACCACAGCACCTCTTACTGTAATACTGGCCTTCCCTACCTTCGTGAAAACAAACAACTCTTTGACACAGTGACCTACAATGTGGGGGGATGTCCCCATTTTGGCTTTCCAGAATCCACATGACTTTGCTCCTGAAGCCTTTATTCTTAACTTTTTGTCCACCAGGATGACTATTTCTAAGTAATAGGCTTTTACCGAAGCAGTAGTCAATAATCTAAAATAACATTTCCTTGTAAATATTGCATGGCACCTGAAAAAAGTAAAATTATAGTTACTTTTCTGATAATGCAAATGTCTATGCTAATATAGCCAATGCTTTATAATGCAGGGGCTGATAATCATGTTTGTGGTTTTCACATATTTTGTCTTGTTTTGATCCCTCTGGGGCATTTTAGTACTCGTAGGAACTCTCTACGAGAAGAAAACCACCAGAAGACTTAGATCAGTCACTTTTGTTGTTTTCATACCCCAAATAGTCCATTTTCATTGAGAAGAATGTGGAAAATAATGAATACATTGTATTTTGGATTATCTGGTTTGTTGTGCCTGTATGTGCCATGAACTATTAAAATGTAAGTATACTGTTATTAATTGAATGCATTTCAAAAACACGCATTTGGGTTGCATGTGTCTAGACCCTAATAGCATTGTCTGTCTCTTTCTAGTAATTTGCCTAGTGGGATTAGGCCTGGTGGTCTTCTTCTTCAGTTTTCTACTTTCAATATTTCGTTCCAAATACCATGGCTATCCTTACAGGTAATATCATTATATTAATGTGTGTGTTTGTGTTTTTAACTAATAAACAGAATTTCCGTGGGTAATACATATTTAAAGGCTAACATAAAGTAGCTAACTCATTTGCCAAGTGACTTTAAACTCAGTTAAGCAAGTTTTTGAGCACCTACCATGTGTTCGGCTTAGACTTTGCAGAGGAGTTATTAGGCACGGGCCCTGTTCCCAGGCAGGGTATAGTTTCATTTTAGAGATACGTATTACATATGTATTATATATGTACATATAATAAAATGGGTGTAGCTTTGTGGAATTCATCAGAATTTCTCTCTCTTGTTTTGTCTGTCCATCTGATCATTCACATGCAGATTCTCTGGCTTCCTCAGGTTCATATAGGATACATGTTTCCTTCATTTTATTTCTAGCATCTCTCAGAGCTAACAAAATACAGTGTAGGAAAGCAGTATGAACCCGAAAAGATACCAATTTTACATTTGACAGCTGTTATTCCTTTATTAGTCTAGCACATGGATTTATGCTACAGTTACCTTAGTTGTGGTAGATCCTGCTTTGGGTTTTGTTTTTATTGCACTGCATCATTTTCCTTTTGAATAAGCTTTTATTTTTTTCTCAGAAATTTTAATCAGCTCTCTTGTGAATGATCATGGTAATAAGCAGATGATACACATCACAAGAGCAAGTTTTGCTAAAAGGACTGCAGAGATTACATGCCAAAGATTTGGACAAATCCTGAGCTAAATCCTAAAAACCTGACAGTCCAGGGGAATAATATCTATTTGTACAACTAGTTCACTGGAGGAAAAAATAAAGGTGATAGCAGAAGCAAGAGTGACAGAGGTAATAAATGAATGAAAGAGAGAAATAATCCTAAGAAGAGTAGAAATGTAAGATGTTGATAAGGAAGTAAAAGAAATTTCCTCCCACTGAACTGTTGTGTGTGAGAAGCTTGGTCAGTTATGAACATAACGTAGCACCACATTCTCAAACGGCTTCCATTCCCAGAAGGGTGTATCTGTGGCACAAGCATTGTAGTACTTGATTTAAAAGAAAAAAAAAATCAACTTGCTCTTCTCAACAAAAGCAGTTTGTAAGGAACGAGAGAATGAGGTATAGGACACCATCATCAGAGGAAAAGGAAAACATGCGCAAGATTCCCGAAGGCATGTGCTGGTCTGAGAACTTACGGACGGAAAGACATTTGTGGCTATCCGTCTTCACAGAGAGTGAGGCCCTGCGTTTAACCTTAAGGACCAAGGGCTAACTTAATGTACTCATTTGTGGCAGACATACACTGAAGTGGGCTTGCAAAAGAAAAGAAGAATGAGTTCTCATCCAAGACCAGATCCTTGACTTTGAGATGAACTGCAAGGACAAGTACACTTTTTTCCTTTAAAACGAATGAAAAAACTGCCCACTGCTTGCCTACCGTGGATAATATCTGTCCTGTGGATAAAACTGTTAAGCTCTCCCTTCGTGAAAATGCACATTTGAACATAACAGCATACACTAATTTAAAAATCACCTTTAGCCAGGGACGTCAGTTCTAGTTCTCCCTTTTAATAACAATGTCTGAGAATTACAACTTTTGTATCAAAAAAATACCACTTATAGTTTAGAGGTAATTCTGAACACAGTTCTGAATTTTTATTAGTTCCTCATAATTTTGAATTCTGTTTAATCTACAGTCTTTCATTTCTTCTGTATGTAGTCATCTTTACGTGTTTTATTTCTGTTTTGACTTCAGTCTTAAACGTCACAAAATCTTAAACCCTTACACCCTTCATGTTATTTTCTCAGTACTTCGCGCTGTTATTTTTGTTGATCTTTCTAACTTTTGAAGGGGATAGGATCTGCATGAAATATTTATCCTGTTTCCTTCAATCTGTCCCACATTTTAGTCTTAGGGGTTTTTTTGTTGTTGTTTTTCTACAGTATCAGTAGGTTTCACACCATCACTAACTCTCCTAGGTTCTCTGTTAGGTTTCAGTAAGCAAACTTCCTGGATTTAAATTCCTGATCTGTTACTGGATGTGTGACCTTGGACAAGTTACTGGACTCTTCTGAACACTGGTTTTCTCATTTGTAAATGGAAAAAAAAAATTTACATGCTTCATAAGACTCTTGTCAGGATTACATGAGAGAATGCATGTAGATTACTTAACACAATACCGGATACACGGTAAATGCCACATAGTATTAATTACTCAACAACTGTAAGTTGCTAATTATCAGTATTATTCAATAACTAAGTTGCTAATTATCATCATTAATTCAGATGTAAATATTTCAAACTCATTTGTATTTAATCTCCTTTCCTAAGCAGGATTTTCTTTACACTGAAGATTAAGTAACTGTTTTATATTTGCATGATTCAGTTGAGTGAAGAACAGATTTTCCCTGAACCTTTTGATGAACTTAATTGGACTCCTGAGTCCCTTGAAACTACCGGTGAAATATCAAGATTATTAAGAATTTGGTCTAATTACCATCTGAGCCATGGTTCAGAAAGGAAATTTTATTCCAGTTGTAGCAATGAATTCCTTTTGTATATTAAATAAAGATTAACTTTAGGCTTGTCCCATCTTCAAAGAAAAGCAAAGAGCTAGTAGTGATACACGATAGTCTTCAGTAATAGGTAATTTCCCATTATTTTTCAGGGACACACTTTGACCTACAAAAAATCAAAAAATTTCCATAAAAGTACTTATGACCCATGTCTCTCGTTTGGTAAAAAACTAAAATGAACCATTCTCTGTTAATTACCACTTCGCTTCCTGTTTATAAAACTCTTTAGAGAGAGAGAGAGTGGCAGAATGGACAGATAATATTTACAGTCAGAAGAGTGGAGTTCAAGTTTAATGTATATTATAGTGATTGAGATCTCTAACTCTGCAGTCACACAGATCGGGAGTTTGAATCTTAGACCCTCTCTTCACTAACTTTGAGACTTGGACTTAGTCACTTAAGTTCCTGGTCTTATTTTTCTTCATTTCTAAAATAGTGTTTTAGTTTCTTTATGGGGTTTGGAGACAGGCTCAGTTGTTAGGTTTGTGTCACGTTAACATTAATGCTGTATCGTTTGCCAAGATACTTAACTCTGCTGAGCTTCTTTCTTCATTGGTAAACTTGGTAGAACACCTGTCTCAGAATGTTGTGGGGAAAAATTATATAATTCGTAGAGCCTGAAATGTAGGCTTCTCGATTAATATTGCTTCGCCTACGTCTTACCTTTACAATAACTTCAGCATTTTACCTCATTACATTTGTGTTCAGCATTTTACTTCATTACATTTTTCACTAAGTATTCATACAGAACTGTTTCATGTATTCAAGTCATTTTCATTCTGTAATACTGTATGGTATTATAGAGAGAAGTCCTTGAAAATACCTTTTTTGTATCTCCAAAGTGCTGTGCACATAGTAGGTGCTCTTCATATTAGTTGAACGTTGAACTCAAAAACATTTTTTATTTATTCCTCATCTAAATGCAATAGGAACCGTTAAGATAGAAAAGTAGTGGGGAAAAAAGAGTACTGGTTTGCCACATTGCACAACTCCAGAAGATGGAATTCACATCAAATGACACCCCATGGAGTTGTCAGGGTATTCCACACACCTAAAGGGATGTGTGGTGTGTTGGAAGATAATTATTTCAGAAACCAGAGCTATAAAGATACTTATTGCAAACTCAGATTGATTCTTAGCTGGCTGACATCAAATATTAAAAATCTATTATTAATTAAAATTGCGTATAATGGACATAGACACTATCTTCTATTGTTTTTTTAAAAAAATACTTGTAGTTCCTGATGTCCTTGGCTATTTTGGGAGATAATGAGTAACAAAAAATGGATTTACCTTCAGTGATGGAAAATACACAGATAGCTGGAAATGAGAGCTATTTGTATGAATTTTGATAAAAGTATGATACTGAATAAGTACAGCAGGGCCAAAAAATCCCAGGGTACAGTATTAGAGCAGTATCACATTAATTTCTATATCTTACATGTGGATCTTTCATCTGTAGAGACCATATTAAATATAGCCTTGAGCCGTACAGATATAAAAGTAGTATCAAAATGGTGTGGTGATCAGCCCATAATACATGTAACTGCTAAGAATTTCACTGGGATTGTCTTTCTCCTGCTGGGTTCCAGCTTTGAAGAATGACCTAAGTGACCCAAGATGTAGAGAGGATTCGGGGAAGAGCTGGAATGCTCTAAAAGCACCATTGTCTGGCCCTTCTCTTGTGTAGATAAGGAATACAGTGCTAAATCTTGTAGTAATACTGTGCAAATGGAAATTGAATCTTAAGGACTATTTTTTCCATATTGTTGTATTTCATTGTGGTGTATTGGAAAGTGATCTGGACTGAGTGAGAAGATATGATTTGGACCATGGCACTTTAAAACTGTAACCTCAGGCAAGTCTTTTCATCTTCTCTGAGCCTCAGTTTTCCTCATCTTTCAAATAAAGGCCATAATATTTATCTCATGAGTAAGACAAGTTGTAGCAAACTATCGTTTTACAGACGTAAGATAACTTTTAACTGTGAGACCCCACATTCCCGTCGTGGGCTACTGTGCTTAGCGGCTTTACAGACAAGCCCTCAGATACAAATCTCAAGCAATAGACTCTGACCCATGGAATTAACCATCTGACAAGCAGTATATTTTTAAAATACTCCTATATGTGCATACGCACTCCACTCCAAACAAAATGTAATTTCATTTAGTTACCTGTGTTTTATTACTTTAAGGAGGAAAGCAGAACCAAAACAAATGACAGAAATATACTGAACTCTGCCTAGGACAGATGTAGTCTCAGCCCTTTTTCAACTAACGAAAATGTCAAGATAATAAAATAAAATACAAGTCTCTGAAATATGTACTAAGATTTTTTAATTTTTTAATGTTTATTTATTTTCGAGAGAGAGTGTGTGTGTGAGCAGGGAAGGGTCAGAGAGAGAGGGACACACAGAATCCAAAACAGGCTCCAGGCTCTGAGCTCTCAGCACAGAACCCAACACGGGACTCAAACTCACAAATCGTAAGATCATGACCTGAGCTGAAGTTGGATGCTCAACCGACTGAGCCACCCAGGCGCCCCTCTGTACTAAGATTTTTAATCAACATTTGGTAATTTCAGCAGTAAATACTAGGAACCTCTACATAAGGCCAAAATAATTTTTGTAGAAATTTGTTTTGTTCCTTGACGTTTTGTACTGCACATTCCAAGCCCTTCAACCTCAGAACACATAGTCTGAGCAGACACACACACACACAGATAGCTCTCGAGGGTCAGTTCCGTCTTGAAAGTGCAACTTTCTCCACCATCCAGCAACCCACTGAAAACAGGAAAAGCATAGGGAGCTCCCATGGCCTAGAAGACTTTTTGCTTCTTCACCTTTCCCCCAGCCTTAGTCCACACACTAGCTTTATGTTTTTTCCCCAGAAATAGTATCCACATTCCTGATCATGTCTAATCATTAATAATCATGTTAGACAAACTGTTACTAAGTTTCTCTGTGTTCAGGCCATGTAGAGAAGTGGCCTTGGCAGTAGATTTGACCCCTGGTGCCCTGTGCGACCTTAGATACAGAAAGGTTTCCATACTCAAAGATCTCTTCCCTTCTCCTAATAAAGTCCTGAATTTCCTTGGGCCTTGTTTTAGATCGTTTCCTTCAGACTTGAAACTTTTTCTGGGTTCAGTAATTTATTATTACAAAGCAAAGAAGCAGGTTAAAGAGGCCTAGCTAACAGCCATAATGTACTTCTCCCTTGCAGTCCCTTAGAACATTTAATAGAGAGTTAAGGTTAAAAAAAATCTCAAGAATAGGAATCATTGAGTTCCACCAACTACAAGGCCAAACAGGAGTGAAAAATCAAGTAGTGGGCCATCCACACTGTCTGGAAAGAAGCAAGGCTTTTCCTGTCTTCTATACTTTTTTTTTTTTTTTTTTTTCAAAACCAAAATGAAGTGTGAGCAACTGCTGATTGAACACATGAATGATTTCTGTAAGACAGAGTGTCTTGTAATCAGGTCTCCCTGACCTAGTTTGAGAATAGGCAGTAAGTATAGTACAGAAGAAAATTGTGTCCACCCGAAGAGCTCAGAGAACTTAACAAGCTCCCAGTTGGACAGAATTCATTCATTTAAGAGCATTGTGTACATGCTGGTATTTTTTAAACACCAACAAAAGACAGTTTAAGGTAAGTAAAAACAAACTGCACGCCACTGTTTCATCCCTATTTAAATATTTCACAGGAAGAAAAAAGGAATAAACATGCTGTGCATATAATCAGTGTCTCCAGTGACCAAAACCGGAGGTCTCTTCTCGTTCTACAACTCACATAATCATTCTAGCACTTTAGTTGACCAGCTCCTCTTTGAAACGTTTTACCTTGGATTTTGTAACACGATACTTTTACACCTTCCTTTTTCCTTCCCAATTATTTCCCACTTCCATATGCAAGTCAGATCCTGACCACCTTTCTCCTGAGATCTAGAACCAGACCTGAATACCACATTACCACCTCACCCCCCACATGGCTAAAGGGCAGCCTCCTCTGTGCTCCAAACCTATTTTCTGCTCTTCTCCCCATTTTCCCTAAGACGATGTTCTTCTCACAGTCCTAGAGGAGTCACTCGTCTGGGCCTCCATCACTTTCTGTTCCCACTGCTGCCCTCTTGATACACGTGGGCCTTTTTCAGACTATCCCCTAAGCTTATCTCCCAATGTATAGTCATTATCTTCCATAAGCAATCACTTATTGTAGAGTAATACAGAATTAATTTAAGGTATGCACAGATTATGTTGCTTTATCAAAATCCATTAATGGATAATAACAAGAAAGAGGGAAAAAGCTAATACATATTCCTTTACATGATCTAGATAAGCAAAAAGGAAAAAAATATGAAATTTTTCATAATCAACACCTAAGTTATCGATGTCAATTCTTTGGCTTGTTTATCTTTTGAACCTAAGAAGGGATTATACCATACATATTTTATAAGCTACTTTATCCCTCTCATATACATCGTGAATAGATTTTAGTGCCATTAAGTATTCTACAATATGATTTTACTAGCGACATAAAATCCATTGTATCCATCACCTTAAATTCTTTCAAGTTTGATTCCGTCTGTGTCCTCTATTTCTTCTTATAACACACACAGCCTTCATCATACCCTATGACGTAGTAGTACACGAGTCAGCACCTATTGCCTGTGGACCACATCTGGCCGCCTGGCCATTTTTGTGTGCCACGTAAACTAGGAAGTGTGTTTACAGTTTTAAGTTAAGGGGGGGGGGGGATATCTTGTGACGTGTGAAAATTATTTAAAATTCAAATTTCAGTATCCATCAAGAGTTTTATCAGTACACAGCCAGATTCATTTGTTTCTATATCGTCTATGGGCTGTATTTGCACTACAACAGCTTCGTTGAGTGGTTTCAACAGAGACTTCTAGCCCACAGTGTGTATTCACTTTCTGGGCCTTTTACAAAAAGTGTACGGACTCCTCATTTAGACATACTGAATACAACACAGTGTTATTGTCATTCTTTGGCACATTTCTGCACTCAGCCCCTTTAGCCTAAGCCACTATCGCTTCATTTAACTTATTCTCAAAGTCAGAGTTTTGCCTTATATGCTTGTTTTTCAATTCCTCTAACACTTTGACTTGCCGTCATATCAAGTATATCACTGTGCTATACTTAATTTTGTCTGGGTCTTACTTTCCTCTGGAAGAGAAATATAATGGCCATGACCTTTAGTCATTACATGTGTTACAACCACCCTTCTATACATGATATTCTCGTATACGATAGGTGGTCAATAAGTCTTTGCAGAATACTGATTGAGATGGACAATGTTTGGCCCAAATTTGAGAAAATAACTACCATTTTAAACAATGTTTCTCTAGAAAAACTTATTTTGAATTTCAGATAATAACCTTGCTACCAACTTTTAGAACCTTGTTTCTCAGCAAGTCAAGGACTACATTTTTATGTAAATAAAATGTGTCCTAGTGTGAGAGAGTAATTGGGAAAGAGCCGGACCTGGAAGGTGTTTTGAGATTTCCATCCCACCCCTTCTTTGTATACACAGTCTCCTCTGCATCAGTGATGTGCTCTAAACAATAATCAAGTTACACAGACTAGAAGGGAATAGTTGCACCCATTTAACCTAGAAAAAGGGAGAGTTTCTGGGACCTAACTGTGCTGGTTCTACCCGGCTCTCTAATCCTCCTGTGTAGAACTCACCAGCCTGGCCTCCAACTTCTACTAGTACTTGAGTTCGTTGACCATACATACAGTCACTTCAAAGCCAGTCACAGTAGTCCGTGTCTGTCACACACATGCCGACTACCATGAACTGTGAGGAAAACCATTCATGACAGGGTGGAGGAGAGTCTAGACAGAAGTTGCTGGTGGCACCCAAGGCAGCTGCTCCCTCTCTGAGGAAAGCAGCCACAGCCCTGAAAAATACATTTCAAATAAGAGGAGGCTACTCTGGTTTGCTATTCAACAGTTTTCGTATTACACAAGTATTTAATACCTTTTTACAGTAAGCATTATTGGAAAGATAATATCCAAGCATTATTAGAAACATAAATATATGAGAACTGTTATGCCCTAAAATTACTAGACAGGTAAATGAAAAGAAAAAAAAAATCGTGTCAGAATTTGATGTGTAAGACTGAGGGACAAGTCCCGAGTGGTGAAATCCATATGAAACATTCATACTGGAATATACATTGGCTATTTAATATTAATATTCATGTTAATATTGAATGATTACCTAGAGAATAACAGTGTATCCTTCTCTAAGAAGCATTTTAAGCAAACAGTTTTGACAGGCTTCAAGCTGTCCAATGTCTTCAAACACTTGTAAACTTGTAACGCTTTTTATGAAAAAGATTTTAACCATAAAAGAACAGGAAGTACTCTGTTAAACTTATCCTTCATTGTAGAACAACAGTATCAGTTCAAGATAAAATATATATTTGTCATTGCACAAAAGAATAAAAACAAAGGATTGTTTTAATAGCTTTTTAGAAGAAATAAGTATTTTAGTTTGGGAAAAATCCCTAGCATGAACCAATAATGTGGTAACTAAGGATTCTTAGTTTATTTTAATATTAAGAAGATACAGAGATCCTTTTATTTTGTAAATTTAACATCTAAAAATGATAGAATCTTTTTTTGCTTTTCCAGCTCCCAAAAGTTAGGAAGTATAAGATGATCACAGGGGTCATATTACTGTTTTTGCTCTTACGGTAAAGTATTTTTAGCGGTGATAAAAGGTGATCTTTAGTGCACCACACCTTGAAATGTTCAGACCATGTTTAGAAAACAAAAACCAACACCCTACCAATCCTCAGTTTTGTTAAAGTTATAATTTTTTCAACTTTACATTTTAAATTGTTTATGGTCAAGTTTTCTTTTTATCATTAACCCTCCTTCTTCAGTTAGCTTTAATCTTTAGGGGAAGCTTAAAATGCATGACGGAAAATGCCAGAGTTCCTCTCCAAAGGCCACAACCACGTGCATTGCCATCAGTGTTAAGGATTGTGTGGCCTGAACGGCAGCTGCTGCTGAATGCGCCGGGGACGTTTCCTGCGGACATTCTTGTTCTCAGAGGGGGTTAGCCTTGCGGTTCCTCAGCCAGAACTTGCTAGTTTGAAAACAGAAGCAAGGTCTTGTTGCATCTAGGTATCAGCACATGATTTCCACCCTTTACTAATTCCTCAGAGACAGATACACAGAGTAATTGTTTTAGTTTGCATAGCATGTTTACTTTATAATTACATTATATAACATTTTAAGTATTTACTGCAGATTTTATGTAAGGTTTTATTTTTTTTAGTAGTGTTTACTTTGAGCACATAGTGTCACTAGGTTTGTAAAGTACAAGCTCTAGAAAGAACTCTGGAGATCATCCAAACAAACGTTCTTCTCACTAATGAGGAAACCGAGGTTCAGAAAGACCAAGAAATATATGACGAGGATTAAACTTACTAAGCTTAGTTTTCCAGCTACATGACTTTTCAGCTATAGCAACCATTAAGTTCATTTTTGTTTTAATGTTCAGTTAAAACGTGGTTTGTCTCTGGTTGTCCTCCAAAGTTGTGTTGTCAAGACAAAAAAACCACCACGTGTTAGAAAAAGGTACAAATCTCAAACAAAGTCAGTCAATGTTGTTTAAACTGACTTACCATTCTACAAGTTCTATTTCTGTTCATAGATTAAAACTTTGCTTAGGGAAGTTAAAAACAGCGATCTTCTGCTTTCATTTCTGTATGGACAAGCATCCATTTGTGTTTCCTCAGAATCTGATGACACCATTTACATGTACGTTCTTTTTGGTTCAATATAATTCAGTTATATATTTCATTTAAAAGAGATCAAGTGTTCAGTTATTTTGTGTAAGTGAATGAATTGCGGATTCAAGAGAGAAAAGAATTTTGTTTTAATCCATCCACAGTTTTTATTCTTTTACTTACATTGCCAGTTTAAATGCTGATTTAACTATGCTCTAACCAGCAATGAGAGCAGTTCATAGAAATAGGGTATTTTACCCAAACTTAAACACCACTAGTTCAAGTTCTTATCAGCATCTCTCCCACCCCTGCCTCTTCTCCCCACAAGCGTGACCCCATTTCAGGAACTAGTTCAGAGAAAATGCCCCGATAAGAAAGGAAAATGAGGTGAATTAATTATAATTATGACATTTTATATTACATTTACATGTAGTAATTTAGAATGAATAAAAAGCATATTGTGTTTCCTTATTTTCAGCATATAATTTTCTTTCTTTTTCAGCTTTTTAATTAAATGAAGCCAAGTGGGATTTGCATAAAGTGAATGTTTACC
Source organism: Leopardus geoffroyi (assembly GCF_018350155.1). Lineage (NCBI taxonomy): Eukaryota > Metazoa > Chordata > Mammalia > Carnivora > Felidae > Leopardus > Leopardus geoffroyi. Next base: position 22,472,224 of record NC_059327.1, on the reverse strand, counting down.
ATGAAGATAAAGTGTTCCTGAGATATATTTTGAATTCTTGAGTTCATTTCCACATTGTGATAATCTAGCTTATTCTTGTGTAATTTTTTTTAAATGTGAGTTTTCCTGGTAAATTTAAGTTATGGAAGTAGATGGCTCAATTTCATATTAGCACTGGAAAGAACAAAGGAGACATTGAAATGTTTTTGAGCATATTATAGTCAGCGTATGCCTTAGGACTGAAATAAATGACAATGTAATTATCAATTCATGTGTTAGAACTGTTCACTCATTAGTAAGGAAAACCACAATGTTAGTAAGAGGAAACTATGAAATATATGTTAAAGAATCCTTAAGGTTGTACAGAGATAAGGTGTATGCATGAAAATGTCACAGTGAAACTCTACTCTTTGTCACTTCAGTATAAAGGATACGTGTATGATTACAAATAATGTTTTGTTCTTATTAATCATAATTAGATAAAGAGGGAGCTGGATGAATAGTGCCTATAACTGGAAGCCTAACCTGGGAAGTGGAGGTTTTTTCCTAGGATACAAATTTTAAAGCAAACAGGACCAAATCAACAAGCTTGAAGGCATCAGATGAGGGAAGCCTCCCGCCCAAACTAGACATTAATTCCTCTCTGACTTTAGAGGTGTCAGACGTCAGAGCAGTCCTTCTCTCATTTCACTTCCGGGACGAGTTCTCAGAGCTGACTGGTTGCTGAAATGCAACCAGTTTTAAAATTTAGATGTTAAGTTGAAACCCTCTTTAGTTTTAAATACATCTTCAGCTAGAGCACTGTGATAGACTCACTGAGAATTCCTTCTGTAGGGGTGGGGCACAACGGGCTTCCCTAGCCTTCTCTTCTTTTCCCAAGACATGGAAACTTCCCAGCAGTGTGGATGAACCTGGAGTCAGAGAAGTCTGGTTATGTACCTGCTGGGCCCCAGAGTTTGGGGGAATTAGTCATACTTTTTCTGTCTTCCCTCTTTGGAAAGTGTAAAATGAAACCAAAATTAGACTATAAAAAAAGAAAAAATCCAGGAATCCAGACTTAGAACTACAAAACTAACCCAATGTGGCCATTTTCCCCATGTTCCATGGCAAAAGTTTGCAATTAAAACTTGGTTCCCTGAATCCAGATAGCTAGAGAGTAGTCATCCTGTACATGGGTGACTCAGTGAAGCTTTCTATTATGTTTGTATGTCGTCTTTTAATTTATAAAGCGCTTTGGTAGATTTTTTTTTCTTTACAACAACCCTGTAGACAGGAATATAAATTTTGTCTGACTTACAAAAGCACTAGAAGCTGAAAGCTGCAAAGAATAGAAAAACAGAGCCTGTAACTGGGCTTTCAAACTCTCTAACCTGAATTTTTATTTTCTGTGGTGCTAAACAGTTGAGAAACACAATCAGCTCAATCAACTTTTTTCTTTTTCTTTCTTTCTTTTTTTTTTTTTTTTTTTTTTTTTTTTAAGATTTTGTCATCTAATTTTCATTAAGATCCAAATAATAGACCATGGAGAACTTTGTTGGTTAGGAGTTTCAGGCACACAGGTTCAAACAGGGACCAGGTGTACATCCACTGAATTTACTTATTTTGTACCTTTATGAAATTAATAAAGAATGGGAAATATCAAAGCCTATAGGGGCATATGAAGCTAAATTCCAGCGCAGTATGTATGCTAGCAAGAAGTTGTCTTGTCAAAACATGATACTCAGTGAAAATTGCAAACTAATTCAGAACTATATTCACCTTACTACATATTCCCAAATCTGTTATTAAAAAGCACATTAGGTCCCCTAGTTCCTGTTCAAAGATTGATAGGTTTAGTACTGAAATGTCACTTATGGAAAAGCATTAAATGATCATGATCATTTATTTAATGCCTATCCCTACGTAGCACTTGACATGTACATGTAACTCCATTGAGTATTTTTACAGTTTCTAAGATTCTTTGAGAAAAGACATGCAATTGAAGTTTGAGACCAGATTTTACATGTAAACATATCTTTATTATAATTACGTTGGTCTGTCCCCTTAAGGCTGAGAGTTCTTATTAAACAATATACATCTAGTCTCTATAAAGCTTAACATAGTGTTCAGTCGTGACCAAAGTCAGACAATGGCCCAGGTAAGGAGAACTTCCCTATCCCAGATTAGTAAAAGTTTTCTAGCCTATATTATGTAATTTCCTCTCAACATTAATTTTATGCCAACTATAAAGACAGGTTTTTTTTGTTTGTTTGTTTGTTTTAGCATTTTATAGCTTACAAAGCTGTTGCTTTTCTAGACTGTTGTTGCATTAGGGAAGTGATTCTAGAAGGAAATAAATTGCCTCAAGACAAGTTGTTATTGGAAAGTGCTACAGGCAAAAACTACAAAGAGTGGTTCAAATGGAGTTTGCTTTCAGAAGTTTGCATGTGGAAAACCACACATGTGATATAGGCTACCTTTACCTTTGCCAAACAATTCACATTGCAAAATTAATTTGTATCTACTATGCTATATCCTCCAGCGTCACTTTTCAACCCTATTTACTGTTTTGAAGACTCCCTTAAAAACTGATATGTTTCACCATCTCCAGTTAGAATAAAAACAATGGCTTTCCTACTTAGAATAAAAAAATCTTAACATAAAGTTCCATCTAAAGGAGTTTAATTTCTAACATCTGATGAATAAAATGTTGCATTTTGCTCAGCTGACTGTTCCTTTCATCAGATATTTCACATGAGTAAGCCTAGGAGTGTTGTGTGTATACTGTAATTTTCTTTTGTGTATACAGTAATATCCCTTGTCAATTAGCAATCCAACAAGCATGGTGATTTAGGGAGATTAGATCTTGTAACCATAGAGCTTGACAAGTACTCCCTTTCTTGCTATTAGGAGAACCTCCCTAAAGGTACGTGAACAGAGTAGTTATTTCTAAACAAGGCATATTATTTTGAAATCAAACACAGTAAACACTGCATTTTAAAAGTACTGGTAACAAAGGCAAACACATTAACTAGAGCATCAAGGAACAGAACAGTTGAGTGAACTTTAGGAGACAGTGTTCCTCAGAGCTCATTAACCATTCGGTTTAAAATATTAAAACGAGGTTTTTCATATTCTAGCAAGAAGCTGTACTGGGTCAAACCAATAATTTACCTAATAGAATTTTTCTAAGAGTGGGAAAAGGGGGACCATAGTAGTCACACTAAAATGGTACAAGTATGTTGATGTTAGCCTCTGAATTCCTTTATTTAATTCATGACCGTATGTCATTTATGAATCTTTCCATACTCCTTTTGTTATCTACTTATGTCTGAGATATATATATGCTGTGTTTTTATCATATAACAGTCTTAAGTATATACAAAGTTTTAATAAAGTATCACACATTCGGACTATAATAGGAAAATCAGGTCACTTGTTGGTACATGTAATTCCATTAAAAATGATGCATACATATAGGCAATGAAAATGGCAAGATGAAAAACTCTAAGGACTCATGCACTCCACAGAACACTAGGAAGACTGGCAGTGTCCCTCAATATTGCTTGAAGTCTGAAAGACAGTGAAAGGTTGACAGCAACCCTATGAATGCTTAAACAAAATATGACTGAAACTCAAATGGATAGTTTAATGGCATTTTAATCTTAGTCTCCCCAGTCAGCAGTGGTCTTAAAAATGGCAGCCTGTGTACCTGACTGTAGAGGAGGCAGAATGCTCCTGTTCCTAAGGAATAGTGTTTTGACCTGAGGATTACTGGGAGAATTCAGGCAAGGGGTTTGTCTTTGTTTCACCTAACTCGAATTCCTCAGGGTAGAAAAGTGACTACTAGGGTGTTTCTCTGAAATAACGAAATGAATTTTTGCCTCAGGCAGGAGCATGGTAACAGTTGTGACAGATATAGACACAGGGCTGAATGCCTGAATGAAAGGAAGAGCTGGAGAGTGAATTACTTTGGGGAATAAAGGCTTTGAGAAGCTGCCATGTGCCAAAACCCAGATCAGGATGCATCCTCAGAAAAGATCTGAGAAAACGCTAAGCTTTTACCTCTTGCTGATGTTTACACCCAGCCCAAGCAAGACATGAAGGCTAGAGCACAGGTGTAAAGTCCCTGGAGAAGTGCTCAAGGGTGCCCCAACAGAGTCAGTCTGCAAAAGCCCAGGGGACTAGTTTCTTTTGTTTCTTTTTCTCTCTTTTGTCTGCAGGCACTTAAGGACACCTCTGTCAAACCACTAGCTGACCACTAAACCAATGAAATACAAACTTCGCAGACCACAAATGACAACATTTTACAAAAACAGTTTTGAAAATTCACTAAATAACTACAAAACTCACAGCAAACCACAAAAACTAGTTGTGGAGAAGGAGCAGAATCCAATTTCTAGAGTTGCTTCATTACAGTATGTAGAATGACCAGTGTAGAAAACATACAAAGTATAAATTATACCCATACACAGGAAAGAACTTAACAGACACTGTCCTTAAAGCAGCAATTCAACTTCCTAAAGACTTTAGTGGTCAGTAATGTACTCAAAGAGCTAAAGGAAACCAGATGAACAAGGTATCACCAAGTAGAGAATATAAATGAAGAAATAAAAATTATAAATGGAGTCAAATACAAATTCTAAAAGTGGAAAAACCGTAAGTGAATTGAAGAAGTCCCTAGAGCAACTCAACAGAACATGCAAATCAGACACAGGGCATGAGATATAATTTGGCAATAACCTCATAAAAACAAATGGATAGAACTGTACATGAGCAGTTCTTATACGCTATCAAATGTAAGCTGCTATTAATTCCAACTAGATTTTTATAAATTTAATATAAACCACAAAGTAGTAAAGGAAGAATTGAGTAACTATATATATAACACATGTCGAAAACAAGTTGTAGAATGATAGAATTCCTTATGAGTAATTTCTTTAAATATAAATGCATTTAGCATTCCACCTAAAGGAAAGATTTGTCAAAAGGATTTTTTTTTTTAAATTTTTTTTTTCCAATGTTTATTTATTTTTGGGACAGAGAGAGACAGAGCATGAACAGGGGAGGGTCAGAGAGAGAGGGAGACACAGAATCGGAAACAGGCTTCAGGCTCTGAGCCATCAACCCAGAGCCTGACGCGGGGCTCGAACTCCTGGACCGGGAGATCGTGACCTGGCTGAAGTCGGACGCTTAACCGACTGCGCCACCCAGGCGCCCCTGTCAAAAGGATTTTTAAAGTATGATATAACTATATAAAATTACATACCAAAGGAAATCTCAAATCAATACCCTTACTTTACACCTTAAGGAACTAGAAAAAGAAAAGCAATCTAAACCCAAAGGTAGCAGAATGAAGGCAATGATAAAGATTAGAGGAGACCTAAACAAGCTAGAGATACAATAGAGAAACAATAGAAAAAGTCAATCAAGAAACACCTGGGTGGTTCAGTCAGTTAAGCGACCGACTTCAGCTCAGATTATGATCTCGCGGTTCATGGGTTCAAGCCCTGCATTGGGCTGTGTGCTGACAGCTCAGAGCCTGGAACCTGCTTTGGATTCTGTGTCACCCTCTCTCCAATCCTCCCCTACTCACACTCCCTCTCACTCTCTCAAAAAAATATATAAACATTAAAAAAATTTTTTTAAGAAAAAAAAAAGTCAATTAAACCAAAACTTGGTTTCTTGAAAAGAACAAAATTGACAAACCTTTAGCTAGACTAAGAAAAACAAAAATAGTTTTCAAGCTTCTAAAATTAGAAAGTAAGAACATTAACACCTATCCTACAGAAGTAAAAAGGAGGATCAAAAAGTTCTGTAGAAAAATCTTGGAAAAATGGTATTCTAGGAAGATTCTGAGCTCACCTCTTCTTACAGACAAATTAAGGCTTCATCTACATATAATGCAATTCACTCAGAGTGACATAGTGAAATTAACAAAAAACACACGCACAAAACAGACACAGTGGGAACCCACAAGCAGGAGGGATAGTATAGGTATGGAGGTCCTCCATGAGAAACAAAGGGATTAAGTCCCATATGGGGCACTCCTAGCTCTGGGGACCTGCACTGGGAACCTGAGCCCCCATAACAGCAGAGCTTAACTCTAGGACCTCTGCAAATCAGTGGGGGCTTAACCACCTAGATGCTGTCAGGACTGGCATTCTCTTGAAAGCAGCTACCAACCCAACACACCTGGCAGGCAGCCCCAGTGAGGATCAGGAAGATGCCTACTGAGCCCTACAGGATGCCTTCCACCTAAGGCCACTACCTTCAAGACCAGGAAATGCAGTTGACCTCCAAAAAGCATAGAAACAGAGAGAGACAGACAAAATGAGAAGACAGAAGATTATGTCCAAACTAACAAGACAAAAATCTGAGAAATACCTAAATGAAACAAAAATAATCTAATTAAGAGTTCCAAGTAATTGTCATAAAGATACTCACTAGACTTGAGAATGGATGACCTCAGTGAGAACTTCAGCAAAGAAAACATAAAAGCCAACCAGAGCCAAAGAATACAATAATGAAAATAGATACACTAGAGGGAATCAACAGCAGATTTGAGGATACAGAAAAACAGATCAGTGATCTGGAACACAAGGTAATGGAAAGAACCCAACCTGAATAGCAAGAATAAAGTATTTTAAAAATGAGGATATTTTGAGGGATCTTTGCAACAACATCAAGTGTACTAATATTTGCATTATGGGACCCCATAATGCAAAGGAGGAGAGAGAGAGAAAGGGGCAAAAAACTTACTTGAAGAAATAATACCTGAAAATTTCTGTAGCTTGGGGAAGGGATCAGACATCCAGGTCCATGAAAAACAGCTTCAAACAATATGAACACTTTGTATGCAGGTCCATACAGACAATGATAAAGTCAAAAACTAATAAAGAGTATCTTAAAAGCAAAAAGAGAAAAGCAACTAGGTACATACAATGGAAACTCTACAAGGCTATCAAGAGATTTTTCAGCAGAAACTTTGCAGTCCAGAAAAGAGTGGTATGATATATTCAAAGTCCTGAAAATAAAAAGCATACAACCAAGAATAGTCTAACCCAGCAAGGTTATCATTCAGATTTGGAGGGGAGAAAGAATTTCCAAGAAAAAAGTTAAAGGGGTTCATCACCACTACATTGGCCTTATAAGAAATGTTAAAAGGACTTCTTTAAGTGGAAAAGAAAAGGTCATAAGTAGGAGAAAATTATGAGAGAGGAAAATTTCACTGATAAATCAAACATACTGTAAAGGTCATATATCAAATACTTACAAAGCTAGTATAAAGGTTAAAAGATAGAAGTATTAAAATCAATTTTATCTACAAATATTAAGAGATACACAAAATAGATGTAAAATACAATGTCTTATTTTAAAAAAAATGTCAGGGTGCAAAGAGTAAACATATAGTCTTTTAGAAGATATTCAAAGCCAACTGACCTAATTTAATATAGACCCCTATATACATAGGAAGTTATTTATGAACCTTACATTAACCACAAACCAAAAACCTGTAAGAGACACACAAAAAATGAAAGAATCAAGCATATCATTAAAGAAAGCCATCAAATCACAAGAGCTGAAGAAAGAAGAGTTGACAACAAAACCAGAAAACAATTATCAAAATGGCAGTAGGTACATAGCTATCAATAATTACTTGGAAGCATTAAGTCCATTTACATTTAATCAGAAGACATGGGGCATGAAACGATTAAAAAAAAAAACCCACCTATATGCTGCTTTAAAAAAAACTTACTTTAGTACTAAAGAAACAGAGAAAGTGGAGGGATGGAAAAAATAGTCCATACAAATGGAAACAAAACATAAAAAAAAAAACTGAGATAGCAGTACAAATCTATCAGACAAATAGACTTTAAAACATAGACTGTAACAAGAGACAAACGGGCATTACATAATGCTAAAGGGACCAATTCAATAAGAGGATATAACAACTGTAAATACCTATGCACCCACTGTAGGATCACCTAAATGTATAAAGCAAACATTAACAGACATAAAGAGAGAAATTCCCAGTAATACACTTACAAGTAGAGAACTTTAGCTACCCATTTGGACCAATGGATAGATCATCCAAACAGAAAGATCAGTAAGGAAACTGGTGTTCAATGACACATTAGACCAGGTGGACTTAATAGATATGTACAGAACTTTGATTCAAATAACAGAATACACATTCTTTTCAAGCGCACGTGAAGCTTTCTTCAAGACAGACACGTGTTAGGCCACAAAACAAGTTTCAATATATTCAAGAGATTGAAATCATATTAAGTATCTATTCTGACCACAACACTGTGAAACTAGAATTACAAGAAAGATACTGGGGTAAAAACAAAAACAATAGCAACAACAATAACAACAAACCCATGTGAGACTAAACATTCTACTGAACAACCAGTGGGTCAAAGAAAGCAAAAAGAGAATTAAAAATTAATTGAATACAAATGAAAATGGAAACAATTGTTCAAAATCTTTGGGAGGCAGCAAAAGCAATTTTCAGAGAATTTATAATGATACAGGCATACCTCAAGAAACAAGAAAAATCTGAATGAACAGTCTACCCTAGCCCCTTAAGGAATAAGAAAAAGAACAGCCCAATGTTAGTAGAAAGAAGAAAAAATTAGAGTGGAAATAAATGAAATAGAGACTGCAAAAGAAGAGAAAACATAATCAAGGAAACTAAAAGCTAGTTACTTAAAAAGATAAAATTAACAAACCTTTAGCCAGAATCATTAAGAAAAAAAAAGGAGAGGGCTCAAAATCAGAAATGAAAGAGAAGTTATAATCTACACTACAGAAATATAAAGGATTATAAGCAACTCCTGTGAAAAACTATGTGCGAACATATTGGAAAACCTAGAAGAAATGAGTCAATTCCTAGAAACATAATCTTTCAACAATGAATCAAGAAGAAATAGAAAATGTTAACAGACTTACTAATGAAATTGAATCAATAATCAAAAAATTCTCCATAAATAAAAGTTTAAGATCATATGGCCTCACAGGTAAATTCTATAAAATATTTAAAGAAGAGTTAATACCTATCCTTGTCAAACTATTACAGAAAAAAAAAAAAATAGAAGAATTGCTTTCACCTTCATTTTATGAGGCCAGCATTGCCCTCATACTAAAGCCAGACAAGGACACTACCAAACAAAAACCAACAAACAAAAACAAGTTATGGGCCAATATCCCTAATGAATATAGGTGCTAAAATTCAATAAAATATTGGTAAACCAAATTTAACAATACATGAAAATTATTGTTCACCATAATCAACAGGATTTAATCTAGGGATGCAAGCATGGTTCAACCTCCCAAATCAATCAGCATGATACATGAAATAAAGGATTCATGAAATACATGAAATAAAGGATTAAAAAAATCATGTGATTATCTCAACAGATGCAGAAAAATCATTTAACAAAATTCAGCATCAATGCATGAAAAAAACTCAACCAAGTAGGTATAGAGGGAACATACCTCAACATAATAAGAGTCATATATGACAATCCACAGCTAAAAACATTCAGTGATGAAAAGCTGAAAGCTTTTGCTCTGAGATCAGGAAGAAGATAAGGATATGTTCATTAGGAACATATAATCTTTCAAGACTAAATCAGGAATAAATAGAAAATGTGAACATATTTTCATTATCTAGGTAAGTCCACTCTCACCACTTTGTCCAACATAGAATTGAAAGTCTTAGCCATAGCAATTAGAAAAAAACTCACTGAAATTAGTAAGGAAGAGGAAAAAGTGTCACTATTTGCAGATGACAGGATCCTATTCATAAAAAAAAAACAAAAAAAAAAAAAAAAAAACCTTAAAGTCTCCACCAAAAACTATAGAACTAAGAAATCAATTTGGTAAAATTGCAGGACAGAAAATTAATACACAGAAATCTGTTGCATTTCTATACACTAATAATGAACTAAGAGAAAGAAATTTAAAAAACAACCCCATGTACAATTGTATGAAATTAAGGCATGAATTAAATGCCTAGAGATAAATTTAACTCAAGATGTGAAAGACCTATACTCCAAAAACTATGAGACAATGATGAAAATATTTAAAGACCACACACACACACACACACACACACACACACACACGGAAAAATAGACCATGCTCATGGATTGGAATAATACTGTTAAAACGACTATAATACCCAAAGCAATATACAGATTCAATGTAATCCCTATCAAAATACCAGTAGCATTTTTCAACAGAATGCAAATACATAATTGTAAAATTTATATGGAATCACAAAAGACCTGAAATAGCCAAAGCATTGTTGAGGGGGAAAAAATAAAAACAAAACAAGACAAAGGTATCACAATCTCGCACTTTATACTACAAAGCTATAGTTATCAACAGAGTCTGTTACTGGCCTAGTAAACACATAGATTAATGGAAGAGAATATAGCACTCAAAAGTAAACTCACACTTATATGGACAATTAATCTTCAACAAAGGAGGAAAGAACTTACAGTGGAGAAAAAGACCATCTCTTCAATAAATGATGTTGGAAAAACTGGACGGCTACATGCAAAAGAACGAAACTGGACCCTTTTCTTTTCCTATTTTGAAAAATAGAACTCAAAATGGATTAAGGACCTAAATATGAGACCTGAAACCATAAAACTTCTAGAAGAACACATAAGCAGCAAACTCCTAATCATCATCAGCCTCAGCAATATTTTTCTGGATCTGTCTCCCCAGACAAGGAAAACAAAAAACAAAAAATAATAATTGAGACTACATCTAACTAAAAAGCCTTTGAACAGTGAAGGAAACCAGCACAACAAAAAGGCAACTCAGTGAATGGGAACAGATATTTGTAAGTGATATATCTACTAAGAAGTTAACATTCTTTTTTTTTTTTTAATTTTTTAAAATGTTTATTTTTGAGAGAGAGAAAGAGACAGAGTGCAAGAGGGGAGGGGCAGAAAGAGAGGGAGACACAGAATCCGAAGCAGGCTCCAGGCTCTGAGCTGTCAGCTTAGGCCAATGCGGGGCTCGAACTCACAAACCGTGAGATCATGACCTGAGCCAAAGTCGGACATTCAACCGACTGAGCCAACCAGGAGCCCTGGCGTTAATATTCTAAATATGTAAAGAACTTACGCAACTCAACACCAAAAGAAAAAAATGATTAAAAATGGACAGAGGACCTGAATAGACATTTTACCAAAGACATACAGTTGATTGACACATAAAAAGATTCTCAATATCAGGGAAATTAAAACCACAATGAGATACTGCCTTACACCTGTCAGAATGGCTATTATCAAAAATCCAGAAAATAACAAGTGTTGGCGAGGATGTAGAGAAAAAGGAACTCTTGTGCACTGTTAGTGGGAATGTAAATTGGTGCAGTCACTATGGAAAAACAGTATGGAAATTTCCCCCCAAATTAAAAATAGATATACCATACAGTACAGTAATTTCATTCCTGGGTATTTACCCAAAGAAAATGAAAACACTAATTTGAACAGATTTATGCACACCTCTGTTTATTGCAGCATTGTTTACAATAGCCAAGATATGGAAACAACTCAAATGTCTTTCAATAGATGAATGGATAAAGAGGTGGTATACTCAATGCAGCATTTTTATTTAGACTAAAAAAGAATGAAATCGGATCTGGGAAATATGGTGAAGTAAGGGATCATAAGCTCACTTTGTCTCATGAATACACCTATGCAACATCCACATTAGTGTAAATAACCCAGAAAATGATGTGAAGACTGGCAGAACAGTACTTTTAGCAGACATAATAGACTTTAAAGCAAAGACTGTAATAAGAAACAAAGGACATTATATAATCAGAAGGGGAACAATCCAACAAGACAGTACAACACTTGTAAATATTTATGCACCCAACATGGAAACACCCAAATACATAAAGCAGGTAATAACAAACATAAAGGAAGAAATCAATAGTAATAGGTAATAATAAGGGACTTTTAACACCCCACTTAGGTCAATGGATACATCACTCGAACACAAAATTAACAAGGTAAAAGTGGCCTTGAATGACCTATTGGACCAGATGGATCTAAAATACATTCAGAGCACTCTATCCCCAAACGGCAAAATACATATTCAGGTGCACATGAAACATTTTCCAGAATAGATTCCATGTTAGGCCACAAAACAAGATTCAACAAATTCAAAAAGATCAAAGTCATACCATCCATCATTTCTGGCCACAACACTATGAAACTAGCAAATGACCACAAGAAAAAAATCTGGAAAGACCATAACTACATGGAAGTTAAATAACATGCTACTAAACCATGAATGGGTCAACCAGGAAACCAAAGAAGAAATTCAAAACCACATGGAAACAAATGAAAAAGAAAACAACAGTCCAAAATCTTTGGGATGCAGCAAAAACTTTCCTAAGGGGGAAGTTTATTCTAATACAGGCCTAACTCAAGAAGCAAGAAGAATCTCAAACAATTTAACTTTACACTTAAAAGAGCTACAAAAAGAAGAACAAATAAAACCCCAAACTGGCAGAAGAAAGAATACAAGATTAGACCAGAGATAAAAAATATAGAAACAAACCAACAAGCAAAAGACAAAGACAAAAACAAAAAACAGATCAATGAAACCAGGAGCTGATTCTTTGCAGGAAAAAAAAAAAATCATCAAATTGATAAACCTGTAGCCAGACTCAGAGAAAGGATTCAAATAAACAAATCTTTCATTTGAAAGAGGGGAAATAACCAACACCACAGAAATCCAAACAGTTGTAAGAGGATACTATGAAAAATTGTATGCCAACAAATTGGACAACCTAGAAGAAATGGATAAATTCCTAGAAACATATAAACTACCAAAACTGAAGCAGGAAGAAATAGAAAATTTGAACAGACCAATTACTAACAAGGATGTTGAATAAAAAACCAACAAAAAATACCTCCCAACAAACAAGTCCAGGACCAGTTTCATAGTTAACTTCTAACAAATATTTAAAGGAGAGTTGGTATTTATTCTCACAGTATTTCAAAAAATACAACAGGAAAGAAAACTTCCAAATTCATTCTGAGGCCTGAATTACCCACATATCAAAACCAGATAAAGACACCAAGAAAAGAACTACCGACCATTACTTCTGCTGAACACAGATGCATAAATCTTCAACAAAATACTAGCAAACCAAATCCAACAATACATTAAAAAAAAGAAAAAATCATTCATCATAATCAGGTAGGATTTCTTCCTGGGATACAGTGGTGGTTCAGTCTTCACAAATCAATGAACATGATACATCACACCTATAATAGGAAGGATAAAAATCATATAATCATTTCAATAGATGCAGAAAAAGCATTTGACAAATTACAACATCCATGATAAAAACCCTTAGCAAAGTAGGTTTAGAGTGAATATATATCAACATAATAAAGGCCATATATGAAAAAAGGTACAGCTGACATCACACTCAGTGTTGAAAACCTGAGAACTTTTCTCCCAAGGTCAGGAACAAGACAAGGATGTCCACGCATACCCACCAAATTGGTAAGGAAGTGAAACTGTCACTATTTGCGTATGACATGATACTCTATATAGAAAACCTTAAAGACTCCACCAAAAAACTACTGGAACTGATAAATGAATTCAATAAGATTGCAGGATGCAAAATCAATATACAAAACTTGTTGCATTTCTATACACTAATAATGAAGCAGAGGAAATAGAAATTAACCATCCCATTTATAATTTGCAACACAACTGATAAAATATCTAGGAATAAACTTAACCAAGGTGTTAAAAGAACTGTACTCTGAAAATTATAGAACATTGATGAGGGAAGTTGAAGATGACATAAACAAATGGAAAGATATTCCATGCTCATGGATTAGAAGAATATCGTTAAAATGTCCACACTACCCAAGGCAATCTACAAAATTAATGCCACCCCTATCAAAATACAACAGTATTTTTTCACAGAAGTAGAACAAATAGTCCTAAAATTTGTATAGAAACACCAAAGACCCCAAATAACCAACGCAAACTTGAAAACTAAAACCAAAACTGGAAGCGTCACCATACCAGATTTGAAGACACTACAAAGCTATAGTAAAACAGTATAGTAGTGGCATAAAAATAGACATATAGATGAATGGAACAGAATAGAAATTCCAGAAATAAACCAACAATAATATGGTCAATTAACCTAAGACCAAGGAAGCTAGAATATTCAATGGGAAAAAGATAATCTCTTTAACAAATTATGTTGAGGAAACTGGACAGCTATATGCAAAAGTATGAAACTGGACTAGTTCTTTACACCACACACAAAAATAATCTCAGAATCAACTAAGATGTGAAACCTGAAACTGTAAAAATCTAGAAGAAAGCATAGGCAGTAATTACTGACATTGGTCATAGAGACATTCTTCTAGATATGCCTCCTAAGGCAAGGAACACAAAAGCAAAAATAAACTACTAGAACAACACCAAAGGAAAAAAAAAAAAAAAAACTTTTGCAAAGCAAAGGAAACAATCCACAAAACAAAAAAGCAACCTACTAAATGGGAGAACATATTTGCAAGTGATATATCTGATAAGGGGTTAATATTCAAAGTATATACAGCGCTTATACAACTCAACACCAAAGCAAAACAAACCTCACATCCAATTAAAAACTGAGAAACATGAACATTTTTCCCAAGAAGGTATACAGAGGGCCAATAGACACATGAAGATGCTCAACATCATTCATCATCAGAGAAATGCAAATCAAAACCACAATGAGTTACCACCACACACATGGAAAAATGGCTAAAGTCAACAACATAAGGAAGAAGTGTTGGCAAGGGTGTGGAGAAAAAGGAACTGCACTGCATTGTTGGTGGGAATGCAAGCTGGGGCAGCCACTGTGGAAAACAGTATGAAGGTTCTCAAAAAATTAAAAACAGAACTACCATATGATCCAGTGATTCCACTACTGGGTATTTACCCAAAGAACACAAAAACACTAATTTGAAAAGATATATGCACCTCTATGTTTATTGCAGTATTTACAACAGCCAAGATATGGAAGCAACCCAAGTGTCTGTTGATAGATGAATGGATAAAAATGATGTGGTGTACATATACAATGGAATATTATTCAGCCACAAAAAGAATGAAATCTTGCCATTTTCAACAACATGGATGGATTTAGAAGGTATAATGCTAAGTGAATTCAGTCAGAGAAAGCAAATACCATATGATTTCACACATATGTGGAATTTAAGAAACAAAACAAGTAAAGATAAAAAGAGACAAAAAAACATAGAGAACAAACTGACAGTTGCCAAGGAGAGAGGTGGGTGGAGGGAGGGGTGAAATAGACAAAGAGGATCAGTAGTACACTTTTGTAATGAACACTGTGTAATGTATAGAATTTGAAGCACTATACTGTACACCAGAAACTAATAAAACACTGTATGTTAATTACACTAGAATTAAAAAAGAACAACTGAATGAAAAAGAAAAACTAATAAGAATACAATATTAACATCTCCAACAATATGGATCAACCTAGAGGATATTATGCTAAGTGAAGTAAGTCAGTCATGGATAAATACCATATGATTTCACTTATATATGGAATCTGAAAAAGACGAATAAATAAATGAATAAATAACTAAAAAATAAAAAGAAGTTGAACAGAAAGTAATCTGATGGTTGCCAGAGCAGTGAGGAGCTGGGGTTTAGGCAAAATAGATGAAGGGGATTAAGAGATACAAACTTACAGTTATAAAAATATGCCATGGGGGTGAAAACTACAGCATATGAAATACAGTCGATGATATAATTTTATATGGTAACTACACTTATCAGCATTTTGTAACATGCAATTGTCAAATCACTATGTTGTATACCTAAAATATATTTTATGTCCACTTCAATTAAAAATAGAAATTCAACCCAAAACAGTATTATAAATAATTCTACAACAAAAAATGGCATAACCTAGAGGACAGAGACAAATGCCAGGAATATAGAACTACCAAAACTGAACCAAGTGCAGAAAGTCAGAACAGACCTGTAACACAAAATGAAATCTGTTTTCAGAAACCTCCCAATAAATAAAAACCCAATAGATGATAACTTAATCAGTAAATTCTACCAAAGTTTTAAAGATTGGTCATCAATCTTTCTTAAACTTTTCCAAAAAAAAAAAATATATATATATATATATGTATATATATACCTATATATATTATATATTCTCATATATATATATATACCTATATATATTATATATTCTCATATATATATATATATACCTATATATATTATATATTCTCATATATATATATACCTATATATATTATATATTCTCATATATATATATACCTATATATATTATATATTCTCATATATATATATATATACATATAATATGTATATATATATATATGAGAAGCGAGCACTTCCTAACTAGTTCTATATGACCAGTATCACCCTGAGACCGATAACAAAGACAATAGAAGAAAAAAGACTTACAGGGCAGTAACCTTTAGGACTATACATACTTAAGAAAAAAAAAAAAATTCTACCAAATCTAATCTAGTTGAATATTAAAAGTTTTGTACAGCATGACCAAGTATGATTTATTCCAGGAGTGTCAGAGTTATTAAACATTAAAAAAAAAAAAATCAGGGCCACCTGGGTTGCTCAGTTGGTTAAGCATTCAACTTCAGCTTACGTCATGATCTTGTGGTTCATAGTTTCAAGCCCTGCATTGGGCTCTGTGCTGACAGCTCTGGAGCCTGAAGCCTGTTTCAGATTCTGTGTCTCTCTCCCTCTCTCTGTCCCTACCCTGCCAGTATTCTCTCTCTCTCAAAAATAAGTAAATGTTAAATTAATAATAACCAAAGCAACAACAATAAAAAGTAATCAGTATAATACACCCAATTGACAGAATGAAGAGGGAAGAGCTAATCTTATTTGTTCATGAAGAAAAATAGGCAAAATCCAATACCCATTTATTAAAAAAGATTCAACAAACTGGAAGTTAGAAGATAACCTCCTCAACTTGATATAGGACACTTTTGAGAAATGCCAGCTATGATCATACCCAATGTTGAAAGACATATTTCCCCCTAAGGAATATGAAAAGATAACATCTTTCCCTACTTCTATTCAACATTGTAGATGTTCTAGCCAGAATATTCATCAAGAAAAATAAAAGACAAGAGAATTTGAAATGAAGACATGAAACTGTCACTATTAAAAATCCTAGAGAATTTAAAATAAACTGTCAGGATAAATGAGTTCCCCACAGTTGCAGGATCCATGATCAACATGTGGGGTTTTTATACACTAACAGTGAACAATCTGAAAGGAAATTAATAAAACAATTCCATTTATAATAGGGTAAAAAAGAATAAGATACCTTAGAATAAATTTTACCAAAAACACCCCCACAAAACTAAACGAAACAAACACCTAAAATATAAAACATTGCTGAAAGAAGGTAAGGAAGACCTAAATAAATGGGAAAGCACCCCGTGCTTTTAAAATGGCATTTTTACCATTATTTTTGGTAAAGGGTATTATTACCAGTATTTTTAATATGGTATAATACTCCCCAAAGCAATCTGCAGATTCAATGCGATGCCTATTAAAATTTATAGTTCTTTTTGGAAAAATAGCAAGTTGATTGTAAAACTCAGATAGAATTGCAAGAGGTCCTAAACAGCCCAAACAATATTGAAAGAGAGGAGCAAACGTGGAAGATTCTCCTGTCCCAATTTTGAAACTTTCTATAATGCCACAGCAATGGAAACATTGGTATTGACAACTACAAGTTTCCAACCATTAGGCACTGGCAGAATGATAAACATATAGATTGTGGGGAATAAGTTTAGGAATTCCCTGAGCTTGCACCAATGGGTCAACAAGGCTTAGGATGAAAGTGTCCAGAACAGGTAAACAGGGTGATAGACTGCCAAAGCAGGGTTAAACTGCCCAGAGCTAATTACCAAAAGAAAGGTGCCTTGTTGACCTTGAGGTAGCATGCTCTATTGGTCTTATCCCCTAGGCAAGTTAAGATAAACAGATGGTTCTGGTGCCTGCCTTACACAGCCATCTGCTCAGTGCCAGGATTTTGTTTTATATTGACCCAAACCCCTAACACCGCATATCTTTGAAACCCCCTTTTTCTCATACACTTGACTTAATGATCATTGTTTCATTATCTCTTTCTGCACACCTAATCACATTTGTAAGCCTTGTGATCCTAATAAATACGGAGCAAGGACCCTTGCTTGTGGCTTGTCTCCTCCCGAACATTAGCCTCTCTCGTATTTAATTCTGTGTCTGCTCTCTTGCTGGACAAGAAAGAACTCCAGACCCAAAGTCTGCAACAAGAGATTAATGCAAAAGAATTGAGAGCTCAAAAATATACCTGTATTCCTTGTTCTTTTAATTTTTGACAAAGGTGCCAGGACTATTCAATAAGAGTGGTCTCTTCAGCAAATGATATTGAGACAACTGGATTCCCACATACGGAAGAATAAGAACTCTTACAAGTAAAACTTAAATCTCTTATAAGTAAACATAGGTGTAAATCTTCATGACTTTGGATTTAGCAATGGTTTCTTAGATAAGAAACCAAAAACACAAGTGAACCAAGAAAATAAACTGGACTTCATCAAAATTAAAAATCTTTGTGCAAATGACATTATCCAGAAAATGAAAAGACAATCCACAGAAATGGAGAAAATAGTTGTGAATCAAATCTAATCAAGATCTAATATCTAAAGTGTATAAATAACTTTTATAAATCAACAACAAAAAGACAGTCCCAAGTTAAAAAAAAAAAAAATGTTACAGGTTGAATTGTGTCCTTCCAAAAAAAGGTATGTTGAAATCCTAACACCAGTACCTCAGAATGTCTTAATTGGAAATAGAGTTGTAGATGTAATTAGTTAAAGTGAAGTCATACTGGAATAGGGTAGTCATTCATTCTAATATCACTGGTGTCCTTTTGCAAAGGCTGCCACATGAGGACAAAGGGAGAACCCCGTGATGAAGGAGGAGGATTGGAAGGATGCATCTCTATGCTGTGAATGTCAAAGATCACTATCCAATGACCAGAATTTAGGAAGGGACAAGGCAAGATTCCCCTGAAGATTTCAGAGGGAAATGGCCCTGCCTACATCTTGATTTTGGACTTCTAACCCTTGGAGCATGAGACCATGAACTTCTAATTTATGTTACCTAATTTGTGGTGTTTTATTACATGAACCCTAGAAAATTGATACAGTGGGCAAAGGACCTGAGTAAACATTAGGGCTAAGATATACGAATGGCCAACACACACAGGAAAAGATGCTTTTATTGCCTGTAGTTCCTAGGAGAGACCACTCAAAATCACAGTGAAACACCACTTCACATCCACCAGATGGCCATCATCTAAAAATAAAAAATACATGTCCTCAAGGATGGGGAAAAATGGGAACCCTAATACATTGCTGATGAGAATGTCTACTAAATAAACTACTTTGGGAAAAGTTTAATTTAAACACAATTGTCACACAACCCAGCAATTTCACTCCTGGGTATATAACCCCCTCCCCGCCAAAACTGAAAACAAAAGTTCAAACAAAAATGTGTACATGAATGTATATAGCAGCACTATTTATCACTGTCAACATATGGGACAACTCAAATAGTCATAGAGTGATAAATGGATAAGCAAAATGGGTATATCCATACAATGAAACATTGCCTAGCCATAAAAATAATGAATTGATACATGTTACATGTATGAACCTCGAAACATGCTAAGTGACAGAATCCAGACACAAAATGTCACATATTATAATGTAGCAGGATTCTCTCACAGAGAGATGGGACATCAAGACCCTTCTTTCCAGGAAGCAGCTTTATTTGTGCCGGCACAGGCTCACTGGGCTAAGACCCCAAAAAGGCTGAGCCCCAAGCACAGCGGGGTGTAGACTTTTGTGCAATTTCTACTTCTTTGTCTCCCATACATGGTGACACATATAGTCTGATCGGATACAGTCCAAGTTACGGAGTAATGTCAGAGCTATGCATACGTGTATGGGAGTTGATTGGGGCACGTTGCCTTTCTTTGTTCTGTGGAGTCTTCCACCATATCACTTAGGGAGGGGCTCTACCACAGTAAGATTACATTTATATGAAATCCCCATTATAGGAGAATCTAGAGATAGAAAGAAGATTAGTGGCTGCCAGGGGCCAGAGGAAGGAGGAAGATGCGGGGTGACTATGTCATGGGTTCAGGGTTTCCTTCTGAGGTGACAAAAGTTCTATATGTATATAAATGACTATACATGCACACACACAAACACGCACACATAAATAAACACAACACCCATACTGGTGAAAGGCAACATTTAATCCTTTTAAAGAAGGGAGTCATTACCTCTGAATGTGTCTCTCCCCATTGTATTGTGCCTCTGTGTAGGAGAAAAGAGGTTGACTGGTAAGGAAAGCAAGACAAAATGAGCAAAAACCAAGATAAACCAATGCAGAAAAAAGAAATCCAATTAAATGACGGGCTGGGGGTGGGGGGGGGGATGAAATTAATCAATGGTTTTTCAATCCTTAAGTTTTACTGAATGAGTTTTAGGTACAGAAAAGATGTGCTTATCTAATTCAGTGCTTTTCAAATGCATAGCACTTTCCATGTGGTAAAGCACTTTTAGCTTATCACTATGCAAAGGACAGTAGCCTTGAAGAATATCTTAACTGGTGATTGCTTTTCTATCAGCAGCTTTTCAGTCAATTATGAAACAAGATTCACCCTAATTTTTTTTTTTTTTTTAATTTCTGGTGCTTCATTTTCACCTAGGATCACTTTTTTTTTTTTTCTGTGACCCTCAGGAAAGAAGACATATCTATGTTTAGTCTGTATTTTCAGATTTATTTATTAAAGGAGAAATATTCTTAACATGTAAACACATGACCTACCATTCCTTTGGTAGCATTATACCTAAGGAACACTCGTTTTTGAAACATTTTCAATACTTGACATGTCAATATGGTGTTTTTCAAGTCTAGTCCTATTATATCTCAAAATTAAGGTCTTTGATTCATTTATCATGTACAGTTATTCCTATTTGTAAGTTTCAACACAGCTTTTCAGACTTCTCGGTATTACCATGCTTTAGTGTTTAAGAAATATTAAAGTTTAGAATTATGGTGTTAGATCAATTCTTAGATCTCATAAATGTTTAACATGTGGACATTTTTGCCTTATCCTTATTACCTATAATTGGCAGTGAGCTATATTATCTTTTAATTATTACTTCGCAAATGGTTTTACATTCTACCATTGCAAAATACTGAAGATTTTAAAGCCTTTTTTTGATATTGTATATTTGGCCCTTGAACAACAGGAGCATTGGAATGCCAACTCTAACACAGTTGAAAATCTGCATATAACTTTGGCTCCTCCCCCCCCCCCCCCCAATTAACCACTTATCGCCTACTGTTGACCTGAAGCCTTACTGATATCCATTAACATATATTGAGTATTTGTATTAAGTACTGTGTTCTTACAATAAAGCTGGCGGGGGGGGGGGGGGGGGGGGGGGGGGAGGGGTTAAAATCCTAAGAGAAAATACATTTTAGGACTGTATTTATTGAAAAAATTTCACACATTAGTGGACCTGTGTAAGCCCATGTTTCAAGGATCAATTGTAATCATTTTAACTGACGTGTTCCAAAGAGTCTATAAATCTCTGTAGGACAATACCTTTTACTATTATGTGAAAAAGGCAGAGGAACAAGGTGAAAAAAACATGAGGCTGAAGTGTAACACTGAAGTTGTATTTTTATGGTCATTAAAAAAATCTAACTTCTGAGCTTTGCCATGTCTACCTTTAAAATAAAGTAGTGACACTACACCTACTGCAGGCAGGTTGTGAAATCTAGAAAATGTGTTTTATTCATTTCTTTGTTTAGGTTTCAAAGTTTTTCTAGTTAGAGACATTGAAGAGTAGAAGGCACAAAACGAGAATTTTTCCTGCCCTTACAAACTGGAATTGGAAGAGTCAACTGCTGTTTAACATCTCTAACTTCCAGTTGTATAAAAAAAATTAACAGTTCAGAGAACGTATACAGACACCCCAGCAAATTCAAGGAATCTTGATTACCTTCACCCCCTTTTGGGGGTCAGTGGTGTTATAAAGCTGTTCCCAAAGATGAAGAAAAGAGGTGTAACTTGCCTTTGAGAGTTTTCCTCTAGTTTACAATTCCTTTACCTCAGTCATAAGTGCCCGTAAAGGGAGATTTAATTTTATCAGATCTTGGTGCCAGTGCACAAAAGTTCGGGGGTAGAAGACAGACATCTTTATGTATTCTGCTTTAAATATAAACTTGAAAATATAATTCAATTTTGCACTCTGTTACATGTTATGGGATCAAAGAGGAAAGACATAGTCGCAGATCTCCAACAAATATAATGTATATAAAATAGTACATTTTTTTTAAAGTTTATTCATTTTTGAGAGAGGGAGACAGAGAGTGAGGGGGGGAGGGGCAGAGAGAGAGAGGGAGATACAGAATCCAAAGCAGGTTCCAGGCTCTGAGCTGTCAGCACAGAGGCCGACGTGGGGATCGAACTCACAAACCGTGAGATCATGACCTGAGCCGAGGTCGGACTCTCAAAGGACTGAACCACCAGGCACCCCTAAAATAGTACATTTTTATATGGCATCTTTACTTATTCAAAGTTTTGCACATTAATTAGCTCATTTGATCCTTACAGTTTCACATAGTTAATAAGCCAAGTGTAACTTTATTTTATAGATGTCTAAGGCACAGAGAAAAAACGCTCAAAAATTGATGAACTGTGATGCCTATTCACTATTCCTGATTCATCCTCTTTTCTTCTCCTTGAAATTCCCTTTTAAAATACCACATACATATACATAAACACATGAAACGTATAAATTCCTAAGAGTTTTTAATAATCAAGGCTATTCATATACAGTTGTGTCAGTTTCTTGGAGGAATTAGCATAAATTGAGGGTAGGTGGATCAGATACAAAATGATCAAAGAATCTATGCCTAGATCTTTGAGATGAAAAGAGAATTGGAGAACATCTTCATTTCCCTCTTCTTGCCTCCACCAACCTCAATGTGCCCCTCACATCACAGATTCTGAGCCCCTATTGTCAGGCAGAAAAACTGGCTAACCCCACCTCAGCTGTCAACTAATGAGTTGCTTTTCAAGGACCAAACCTGCTTCTTCCACCTGACTTTCCTAAGGACTGGATTTACTACATTCATTCTGGAAACTATAATCAGTATGAAGGTAACAATATAAAGTGAGAAGGAGAAAGTGTTAAAAGTAACAGATACCATTTTTCCAATAATTATGTGTTTGTAGGGTCCTGGAAACAACAGACAAAAAGACAAGCAAACATCTTTGGGCTTTGGTATTAGGTGTTTTCTGCTAATCGGCATCCACTATGCCAGGGGACTAAAATTCAAGCTTGACTCAAAAAAAGGAAACTATTAACAAACATTTTTATAAATTCTAGCATCTTGCTTCTTTTTAACTTTTTAAAAAAATGTTTATTTTTGAGAGAGAGACAGACAGACAGAGACAGAGCCTAAGCGAGGGAGGAGCAGAGAGAGGGAGACAGAATCTGAAGCAGGCTCCAGGCTCTGAGCTGACAGCACGGGGCCCTATGTGGGGCTCAAACGCACAATCTATGAGATCATGACCTGAGCCAAAGTCGGATGCTCAACCAACTGAGCCACCCAGGCACCCCAGGCATCTTTCTTCTTTTATCCTGCTGCCAACATTTATCATCACTTGCTGAGTACAATATAAAAGGTGCCTTATGCCATTAATTTAAAATCATTATTTACCTAGATTTTATACCAAAAAAGGGAAGTGTATATCTCCGAATATACTTCTCCCAAAATGGATTTTTTCCTCATAGAAAGACAATAACTGGCCACACACACACACACACGGGTGGTGTTCACATAATCAGATTATCTGGGAGTGTGAAGGTTCCAGCAATAAACTCTTTATGCAATACATTTTGCCTTGAATTATTAGGTATACAACAATGAATACAGAATGAAGCATTTAGAAGTTTTCTGCCTCTGAATTTACATTAATTCTATTTGAATATTAAACCCCAGATGTTCTTTAGTTCACTTTAATATCATTTTGTTATGAGCTTAACTTTAGTAATACTTCATTAGGGCTGGAGTTGGGATATTCTGTTTCACTTATGTTCATATACATCCTGGACAAGTGCTAGGAATAGTCTGTCCTTAGCATTATCTTTTTTCACATTACTTTCAGCCACAGAGTAATGGTACAAGGTTTTAGATTATCCAGAAACAAGTATTGTTATCAGTGGGATCAAGGGAAAAGCCCATGTATCTCCAACATGAGGCACCAGGACCTTGGGTAAAGGCTTTGTGGTTGGGGCATGATGACAATAGAGACAAACTGGGTAGCAATCCTAAAGAAACTTTGGAATTAGAAGATGTACTGTCAACAAAGACTCTGATTTCTATAACTTAATGGGTAATTTATTAGTTTTTACTAATAAAGAGAAGAAATATCATGGAGCCTATGAATACCTTGTGTCACACACATAAAAGTATCATACCAAATTTACAAAGAAAAACCAGATATTAAATAGCATATTTTTAATAAAGTGAGAAAACAATGGGAACTTTGGGAGTAGTTTGCCTAAGGTGTTATTATTGACCTTTAGATAGGCAATAACAAACACATACAACTATCACCTATTTTTAAGATATTTAGAGACTCACCTTTACATTTAAAAGATGTAACAAAAGCCACACATATAAAAGCATGTTGTAATATATAAACAAAATATTTCATTCTCTAAGCCATTTTTTTACCCTTGTTCTCAAAAGCAAAGAATAAATCATTTCTTTCTAATTTTAAATTCCCTTCTAATCTTTTCTTCTCCACGTGAAATAATTTGTTTTCTTTTATCAAGTTTGCTTTTCAGCTTTTTAAAAAAATTAGAATGCTCTTTCTGTTGTCTACTCTCCCTATTTATATCTGATCTGAATCCAAGTGTTTATTGAGCACCAACATTGCTTTGAAACTCATGATCTTTATGGTCTAAGAGTTTATCTGAGGTGTTGAGAGGGTACCTTTCTGGCTAGGTTTCAAAAGAAAAAAGTACCTTTAGTTTCCATGTCTTTCTGTCAGTCTTGGACTTTTGTCACTCTTCCAATGCCAACAGGCATAAGGCACTCAGTCTGGAATCTCAGCATCCACCTGGAAGGATTTTGAGACAGAGAGATCAGAGTTATCAAGAATAGAAGAGGTGGTGCGGATTCTTTAACAGGGAACCCATTCTTTCAGTGACATATTGGTGGATCTTCTAGACTATAAGAGTGCTAATTAAAGTCCTCACAATGTTTTTGGAGATTATTCTATGACACTGGTGAGACCCATGACATACTCAAGAAATTTGTTCACAGGTGTGAACAATTGCCCCAAATTTCAATTGATTGATCACTGATTTATTTCATTGAATTGTGACGCTACACCACCCAATAGGCTCATTAGTTAAGTGAAAAGCAAAAATGAGAAAATTAAAGCTGCTTTGTGTTTTCAGTAAATGGAGACATCAAAATAAACCATGCCTAGAACAATGTAAAAGAAGATGAAAAGGGACATGATCAAGATAGGAGAAAAGATTAAAAAGAGATGGGAGTGCTGAGACAGAACAGAAAAAAAATCAAAGCAAAATGGAATTATTAATTGAATCAAAAAGATCAATGAATAGAAGCAATCTGTAGGGAATGAAATCAGTGTGGTAGAGAGAAACTTGAGAATATCTAAGAAATCCCAGCAGGGATGAAGATATTAGAACACTGAGAAAAGACATAAAAGATGCAAATTTTTAGTAAAAAAATAATGGACATCCTTCAAGGGAAACAAAATAAAAAATAAACTACTGGGAATACACCAAAATAAAAAGCTTCTGCACAGCAAAGGAAACAATCAAGAAAACTAAAAGGCAGCCTATGGAATGGGAGAAGATATTTGCAAATGACATTATCTAGTAAAGGGTTAATATCCAAAATATATAAAGAACTTATAAAACCCAAAAAACAAACAACCCAATTAAAAAATGGGCAGAAGCCATGAACATGTATTTTTCCAAAGATGGCATACATATAGCTATCAGACATATGAAAACATGCTCAACATCACTCATCATCAGGCAAATGCAAATCAAAACTACAATGATATATCACCTCACACCTGTCGGAATGGCTAAAATTAACAACTCAGGAAACAACAGATGTTGATGAGGATGCAGAGAAAGGGAAACCCTTTTGCACTGTTGGGGAGAATGCGAACTGGTGCAGCTGCCCTGGAAAACAGTATGGAGATTCCTCGAACAGTTAAACATACAACTACTTAATGATCCAGCAATTGCACTACTAGGTATTTACCCAAATAATACAAAAATGCTAATGCAAAGGGATATATGCACCTTGATTTTTTTAATAATTTTTTTAAACATTTATTACTGAGAGACAGAGAGACACAGAACGTGAGCAGGGGTGGGGTAGAGAGAGAGGGAGACACAGAATCTGAAGCAGGCTCCAGCCTCTGAGCTGTCAACACAGAGCCCAACACAGGGTTCTAACTCACAAACTACGAGATCATGACCCTAGCCGAAGTCGGTCACCCAACCAACTGAGCCACCCAGGCGCCCCGCATCTTCATGTTTATGGCAACATTATCAACAGTAGCCAAATTATGGAAAGATCCCGAATGTCCAGGGACATGCAGTGATGAATGGATAAAGTAGTATTATAGATACAGGTGATACAGATGATATAGATGATATACATATAGATATATAATGGATTATATGGATACATGGTATAAAAAATAAACCTCATTTTTAAATTCAATTTTTTACAAAAGGTAACTCAACTATTTTTGAAAAAAACATCTAAGTCATCCATTTGTTTGCACACCTGTAAATTTAAAAGTCGACAGAGAAAAATTGCATCCGTTTCTGATTAAAAACTGTCCAAGGATGCAGAAGAGAACTTCCTCAAATTGATAAAGAGCATCTATGGAAACCCTAAGCCAATGCCATCTTTAATGAAAGTGATCTTTCCCCCCGTTGATATTCAATCTACTAGAGAGAAATCTTACCCAGTACAGTTACTGGGTAATACTTAAGTGTCACCCAGATTAGAAAAGATTAACTACAACCATCTCAACTCACAGACGACATAATTGTCTAGGTAGAAAATCTTATTGTAACTGCCAAAAAAATGTTATTAGAAGTAAAGAGCTTAGCAAGTCTGTAGGGTACAAAACCAATATACCAAAATCAATTGTGCTTCTACATATAAGCACTGGGGAAAAAATTAGAAAGTGAGGCAAAAAGGCCTTTTACCAAACATTTCAAAAATTTTGAAATATTTAATAAATCTGATGAAAGAAATCTAAGATTTGTACAGTGCAGTCTAGAAGACATTGCAGAGATAAATTCAATAAAATCTAAATGCCAAGAGATACGTTATGTTCACGGATGGAAAAGTCACTATCATTAAGAATTTACTTCTCCTAGACATATCTATATGTTCATGAAATCTAAATCTAAATCCCAGGAGGCCAGGTGGTTTTTCTTGGTTTCGTTTTGTTGTTATTGTTTTGCGGTATAAACTGACAAGCTGATTTTCAAGGTGATAGAGAAATGCAAAGGATCAGGGCCTCTGGATGGCTCAGTCAGTTAAGCCTGTGACGCTTGATTTCGCCTGACGTCATGACCTCACAGTTTGGGAGCTTGAGTCCCACTGTCAGGTTCCAGTGTGGAACCTGCTTGGGATTCTCTCTCTCCCTTTCTGCTCTTCCTCCCCCGCCCCCCAAAAAATAAACAAACATAAAAAAAAAAAAAGAAATGCAAAGGGCCTAAAATAGCCAAAATATCTTTAATAAAAAAGGAAGGGATTATATTAATTCCAAAACTTAATACAAAATAACAGTAATCAAAACACATTTGGACTGCATCAACAGAACAGAATAGAGCCCATACTTAGGGCCAAAGATATGGATAACTGATTTTTGACCGAAGTCAAAAGCAACAAAAGTGCCAAAACAGTGCAACAGAGAAACGACAGTTTCAGCAGGTGTTGCTAGAACAATTGGACATCCATATGCATAAAAATATATTTTTATCTGTCAGACTCAAAGTTAAGTCAAAATGGATCACAGGCTTATATTTAAAACTTAAAATACATGGAGAAAAATGTTTGTAATCATAAGTATCATGAGTTTGTATCTCATGTTTGTTTGTATCTCATCTAAACAACTTTGTAGATGTTATACTAGACGTGGTTTTTTTTCTTTTCATATTTATTTATTATGAGAGAGAGAGAGAGCATCAGTAGGGGAGGGGCAGAGAGAGAGAGAGAGAGAGAGAAGCAGAGACAGAGAATCCCAAGCAGGCTCCACGCACTAGCACAGAGCCAGATGTGGGGTTCAAGTTCACCAACCATGAGATCATGACCTTAGCCACAACGCAGAGTCGGATGCTTAACCAAGTGAGCCACCCAGGCACCCCTACATGTGTGGTTTCTAAGAATCCTAAGTGATAAATTAGACTTCATTTAAAATAAAAAACTATCTGTTCTTCAAAGGATATTGTTAAGAGAAAAGACAAGCCATAGACCAGGAGAAAATCTTTACAAATCATCTGGTAAAGTATCTAGAGTACCTAAAGAACTCATAATTACAACCTAATTAAAAATGTTAAAGACGTGAAGAGACACTTCACAAAAGAAGATTTATTATTAACAAATAAGCACATGAGAAAATGCTTGGCATCATTAGTCATTAGGAAATACAAATTAAACCACAGTGAGATAGGACCACGTATCCATTATAATGGCTAAAATTAGTAAGACTAAGTATACAACACACTGGTAAAAGGTGAAAAATGCATAGTATCGAGAACTCCATTTCTTTAATAGGATAGTGGGTTGACTACTTAATTATGTAAAGGTTAAAGGAAGAGAATATTAAAAAAAGCTACAGCCACTATGATTTTTTATTTTTTTTTAGAGAGTGCAAGCAGGGGAGAGGGGTAGAGGGAGAGAGAGAATCTTAGGCAGGCTCCACACTCAGTGCAGAGCACAAAGCAGGGCTGATCCCACAGTCCTAGGATCATGATTTGAACCAAAATCAAGAGTCGGATGCTTAACTGACTGAGCCATCCAGGTACCCCTATAGCTACTATAATTTTTTTAAGTTTATTTATTTGAGAGTGAGAGAAAGAGAGAGAGAGAGAGAGAGAGCGCACATGCATGCATGTGAGCAGGGGAGGGGCAGAGGGAGAGAGAATCCCAATCAGGTTCCACAACTCCATCAGTGTGGAGCCTGACACAGGGCTCGAACTCATGAACGGTGTGATCATAACCTGAGCTGAAATCAAGAGTTCAACCTTAACTTACTGAGCCACCCAGGTGTCCCAGTTGGGACATCAAAAATGTCAAAGGTAAGTGTAAAACAGAGGAGCATTTACAGATGAAAGAAGGTAAGTTACTATCAGCCTATTTTTTCTACAAGATGTTTAGGTAAGCCTCAAGCAAAAGTATACAATCACGAAACCCAGAAGGAGAAATAGAGCATACCACTATGGAAAACCACCAGTTTACAGAAGGTATGCAGAAATAAAAGGAGAAACAATAGAAATACAAAACAACCCGAAATCAGTAAGATTGCAGAAGTCCTTACATATCAATACTTATTCTAAATGTAAATGGATTCAAATCACGAATCAAAAAGCCCAAGTGGCTGGATGAATTAAAAAAGACAAGACCCAAGTTTACGCCACCCATAAGAAATTTATTTCAGTTCTACAGACATACAGGACAAAAGTGAAATGATATAACATTCAAGTGGAAACCAAAACAAAGTGGATGTAGCCATACTTAGATCAGAAAAAATAGACTTCAAGTCAAAAATTATAACAAGGGGCAATTTTTGATGTCCCAATTGGGACACTATATAATGATAAAGGGGTCAATACATCAAGAAGATAAATATATATGCACCCAATATTGGAGCACCTAAATATATTAAGCAAATACTAAAAAATCTGAAGTGAGAAATAGGCAATAATACAGTAATAGGGGACTTTAGTAACCCACTTTGAACAATCGATAGAAAATCACCAAGGAAACATTGGACTTGACCATCCTTTACACCAAATCGAGCTAACAGACATAGATAGATCATTCATCTAACAGCAGCACAATACACATTCTTCTTAAGTACACATGGAACATTCCCCACAATAGATCACATAGTAAAACACAAACAAGTCTTAGCAAATTTTAGATTGAAATAATACCATCTTATCTGACCACAATGGTATGAAAGTAGAAAACAAGAAAGGTGGAAAATCTACAAATATGTGGAAACTCAATAACACACCTGTAAACAACCAATGGGTCAAAGTAGAAATCAAAAGGGAAATTAAAAAAAAAAATCACAAACAGATAAAAATGGAAACACAGCATACCAAGTCCTCTGGGACACTGCAAAAACAGTTCTGGAAGTTTATAGTGATAAATGAATATATTAAGAAATTAGAAAGCTCTTAAATAAACAACCTAACTTTACACTTCAAGGAATTAGAAAAAGAACAAAGTGAGCTGGAATAAACAGAAGGAAGAAAATCATGAAGATCAGAGCAGAAATAAATGAAATAAGGCCAGAAAAATAACAGAAAGCATCAATGCAACTAAGAGCCGTTTTTTAAAAAATATGTAACATTGGCGACCCTTTAGCCAGACTAACCCAGAAAAAAGTTCAAATAAAATTAAAAAAGAAAGAGACATGGTAACTGATACTACAGCATACATAGGATCATAACCGACTTCTTTGAACATTTATGTATCAACAAATTAGATAACTTGGAAGAAAGGGTAAATTCCTAGAAACACAAAATTTACCAATACCGAGCAAGGAAGAAATGGAAAAGGTGAGAAGGCCGACAACAACCAAAGAAAGTGAATCAATTCTCAAAAAACTCCCAACACAGAAAATCCTTGGAGCAGAGGGTTTCACTGGTGATTTCTATCTAACACCTCCTGCAGAATCAATGCCGGTCTTGGCAACCCTATCCCACAATAGCATCAACAAAGAAAATAATGGAAAGGAGGGAACACTGCTGAACTTATTTTACCGGGCCAGCATTACCCTGATACCAGGGTAAGACAGAGGACACTGAAAGCACTAAAGCCAGCTAAGGACACAAAAAGCAAACTGTAGACCACTATCCCTAATGAATACAGATGCAAGTATACTCAAAAGATTAGCAAACCCAATTCAAGAACACATTAAAAGGATTATATACCATGATCAGTGGGATTTATCTCTGAGATATAAGGTTGGTTCATCACATGAAAATCAATAAATGTGATACATCACATTAACAGAAGGAAAAAGTCACAGGATCACCCCAGTAAATGCAGAAAAACCATTTTGACAAAATACAATATTCTTTCATTAGTAAACACCTTTTACAGATTGGGTATACAAAGAACATACCTCAGCATATAAAAGCCATTTGCAACAAACCAAGAGCCCAAATTATAGCTAGTGTTGAAACATTAAAAAAATTCCTCTAAGATCAGGAACAAGCCAAGAATACACATTCTCACCATTCATATTCAACATGTCCTGGAAGTCCTAGACAGAGCAATCAGGTGCACACGTGTGCACACATACACATAGGCATTCACATCAAAAAGCAACAAGTCAAATTGACTTTGTTTGTGGATATGATCTTGCATATAGGAAATCCCAAAGACTCAACTAAAAAGCTTTGTAACTAATTAACAATTCGGTATTATTGCAGGATATAAAAATCAACATACAAAAATCAGTTGCATTTTTATATAATAATAAAACATTTGAAAATAAAGAAAACTATCCCATTCACAATAGTATCTACAAAATAAAATACCTAGGAATAAACTTATTAAAGAAGTGAAAGATCCATGCAACAAAAAGTATAAAACTTTGTTGAAAGAAATCAATGAGGACATTAACAAATGGAATGACATCCTGTCTTCATAAATTGGAAAATATTGTTAGAATTTTCATACTACCTAGGGGCGTCTGGGTGGCTCAGCTGGTTAAGTTTTGGACTCTAGATTTTGATATCGGGTCATGATATCAAGGGTTCACGAGAGCCTGCTTCAAGAAATCAGCATGAAGCCTGCTTGGGATTCTGTCTCTCCCTCTCTCTGCCCCTCCACACCCCTATCAAAATAAATAAATAAACAAAAAAAGTTAAAAAAAAATGTTCATACTACCCAAAGCCATTTAGAGATGTGATCCAATCTCTAACCAAAATCCATTGGTATTCTTCATATAAATAGAAAAACAATTCTAAAATTTGAACTCATGAAAGACTATAAATAATCAAAGCAATCCTGAGAAAGAAGAATAAAGCTGGAGGCATGACATCATCATCATATATATAATATGTATGATTATATCATATAAAATATTATTTGAGCAGGGAACCAAAAACATTCAATAAGGAACAAATAGTTGCTTCAACAAATGATGCTGGGAAAACTGGATACACATACACAGAAAAATAAAACCAGACCCCTATCTTATACCACACACAAATTTATCTCAAAATAGAACAAAGACTTAAACATAAGACCAAATCTCCTTAAAGAAAACATAGGGAAGAAGTTCTTCAACATCAGTTTTGGCAATTATTTTTTGGATAAGACACCGAGAACATAAAAGAAAGCAAAAATTAGTGAAGTAGACTATTTTAAAGTTAAATGCTTTCGCACACACACACACACAAAACCAAAAAAAAAAAAAAATGAAAAAGCAACCTGAAGAATGGGAGAAAATATTTGCAAACCATATACTGTGTAAGGGGTTAATATCCAAAATACATAAATAAAAATTCCTACAAACCAACGACAACAAAAACAAAATGTACAATCTGATTAAAAGTGAAGAGGAACTAAGTGAACATTTTTCCAAAGACAACATCCAATGATCAAGAGGTCCACGGAAAGATGCTCAACGTCACCGATTATCAGGGAAACCCAATTCAAAACCAGTATGAAATACCATTTCACACCTGTTAGAATGGCCTTCATCAAGAAGATAACAAATTCTGGCAAGGAAGTGGAGTAAAGGGAAACCTTGTTGTATACTTTTAGTAGGAATTAAGTTGATTTCACCTTTAAGGAAAACGATATGGATGTTCTTCAAAAAAATAAAAAATAGAACTACCCTATGATACAGCAATTCCACTTCTGGGTATATACACAAGGAAATCAAATCAAGATCTGCAAGAGATATACTCACTCCTATGTTCATTGCAGCTTTATTCACAACAGCTGAGATATCCATGTACAGATAAATTGATAAAAACATGGTGTATATACACAGTGAAATATTATTCAGCCATAAAAATGAAGGAAGTCCTGCACATTCACAACAACGTGGATGGATCCTGAGGACATTATGCTAAGTGAGATCAGACAGACAGAGGAAGACACGTACTACATGATATCACTTATATGTGGAATCTAAAAAAGCCAAATTCCTAAAAAGAGAGTAAACTGTTTGTTAACAGGGGATGGGTGTGGGGGGTGAGGGAATGTGAGAGCTGTTGTTCAAGGGTGCAAATCTGCAAATAAGTCCTGGAGATCTAATGCATAATGTAGTAAATATAGACAATATTGTATTACAATGATCAAACTTGTTAGGAAACTAGCTCTCCATTCCAGCCACCAGAAAAACAAACAAACAAACAAACAAAAACATAATTACGTGACATGATAGAGATGCTACCTATTGCTACAATAGCAGTCCTATTATAACATATAAATACGATCAAATCAGCATTGTATACCTTAAATTGTACAGTGTTGTATGTCAAATATATTTCAATTAAAAATGCAAAAAAGATTATGAAAGATAAATTACAATTATAGATCTGTTTCAGAATTCCAAAGTTTTTGGAATTACATACTGAAAAGTTTAAGAATCTAAAATTATTATAATCAGTGAAAAAACACTCTTTAAGCATGTCCATCTATAGCAAACTATGAAATCAAGTAATTAATTCAAGTGAAATTGAAGATATCAATAAGGAGGAATAAAAGTAAGCATAAATTAGAGAATTATAATAAATGAACAAATAAATTAAAGATACTCTTTTGGTGATAAAACAAGAAAAGCAAAAAAAAAAAAAAAAGCAGTAAGCACTGACAAGATCAGATTGTAGGGGGAGGTTATCAAAGCTTTACATAGTAATACAGTTATTTTAATAGATATGAATGCAAATTTTGAAGTGTTCAAATGCAAAATAGAGTTCATCTTCAGGGTGGCTTATTATTAGTGCATGCACGACATAGTGACATGTTACTTTCTTTAAGTAAATGATTTTATTTTTTGTAGAAAAGGCCTTTGATAGGGCAGCACCCATTCTCGATTTTTACAAATTGCTTTCATAATTATTTCTCCTGAAAATTCATACCACTGATAATTATTTGAAAGTGGGAGTTTGTGCAGAGAATACAAGACAGGATTAAACATCCTAGAACCTAAAAAGAACTGAAAAGTTTCAAACAATTTGAGAACTTTATATGTTGTCCAGCTGCATTACATTTGCAAAAGTCTTTATATATATGTATGTATGTGTTTTTAAAGTTTATTTTTATTTTATTTATTTTGAGAGACAGCAAGTAGGGGAGGGGAAGGGAAGGAGAGAATCCCAAGCAGGCTCCACATTGGAAGCCCAGAGCCTGACCTGGGGCTTGATCCTATGAGCCTTGAGATCATGACCTGAGCAGAAATCAAGAGTCGAAGTCAGTTGTTTAATCAGCTGAGCTACCTAGGCACCCCAAAGTGTGTTTGTTAACATAAAAAACTCTTTGTTATTTAACAACAACCACAGAAATATAAGGTATCTCATTTGCAAAACAAAGAACACTTAGAATTAATCCTAAGCAGAATTCTGTGAGTTTTTTGTAAAAAGAAATTATAGATAAATAAATGGTGATACCTCACTTGAGGACAGGAAAATTGGGCAATTTACAGAAGTCAGTTATTCCTAATTCTAAAAAAATTATAATTTTATGATATTTAAATGTCACCACACACATTCATTTCTATGAATAGTTAAAATTTCACTAAAACAATTTAGCCATCGAGTTGTGCATACAGGAGGTATATACAAATGGAAGGGACCAGAAGACGATGAATGAAAACGTTAAATGATTGTCATGGAGTAGTGGAATTAGGGTGATTTTTGTTTTTTCTCATGTTAATTATTTTTTAAGATGCTTATTTTTTTTTTTTCAGGATTTTTTTCACCATGATACTTCATGATAAAAATAATTCCCTGAATTGTACCACCAAATACCAAATTTTATAAAGTTGATTTTTGGGCCACAGTCTCCCCAAATCAGCCTTTGGATAATTTTGGCTCAGATGTATTTGGCACGGAAAGAGCAAACTGTCAAAGGCAATAGACAGGTGGAGCTGAGGGAAGCCACTCCCTGCTGGATTTCAGTGGGTGCGGAAGTGAGCAGAGGACATTGTGGTCTCCTGCTGAACACACACACAGACCCCAGTTCCGATGTGAGCGAAACGCTGCACGCCCCAGAGTGTTGTAGCCATACCTTACCCCAGGACCTTTAGGATCCCCAGTTTGTTGTAGCAACTGAATAAAGCATTTGTGTTACAGAAACTGAATGTAGTTCGCTTATAATGTGTTGATCTACAGACCACTAATTCTCCTGTTTCAAGGCACTTCAGTAGACTTACTAGATGCTGTTTCAAAAAGGTACCTAAAGACAGACTTCAAAATTTGTATATGGCAAGTATTCAATGCATAATAAAAATCTCCTGGGTCGCCTGGGTGGCTCAGTCAGTTAAGCAACTGACTTCAGCTCAGGTCCTGATCTTGCAGTTCATGGGTTTGAGCTCCGCATCCAGCTGTGTGCTGACAGCTCAGAGCTGGGAGCCTGCTTTGGATTCTGTGTCTCCCTCTCTCTCTGCCCCTCCCCTGCTCTCTCTCTCTCTCTCAAAAAATAAATTAAGAAAATTTTTTTCAAATCTTGAATTAACAGGAAAAATATGTTCTGACACAGTTTAGAATGCTAATCCTCTAATTAAAAAGATAGATGTTAATTTATTACTTATC
The DNA here is from genome assembly GCF_018350155.1 of Leopardus geoffroyi. Classification (NCBI taxonomy): domain Eukaryota; kingdom Metazoa; phylum Chordata; class Mammalia; order Carnivora; family Felidae; genus Leopardus; species Leopardus geoffroyi. The sequence continues at coordinate 22,435,985 of NC_059327.1, read as the reverse complement.
TTTCTATATCCACTTATCTATATACGTTGAAATATTTAAAACTACATCTATCCATCTGTGAACACCTGTGATTGTATCGCTCTAAATATGACCCTTTTACCAGGTAGATAAGCAGATGGGTCAGCCACATCCAGCTGGTCACCCCGTTCCTGACAGATGGCTTTCTAATCTATATGTCCCTGTCCATTCCTTCTAGTCTCTCTATAAAAATGTTTTTACTTATCATGATAGCATATGCCAGTAGAGTTCACTCTGCCTGGCATATAGTCAGCATGTAAATATTTAATGACTAAATTCGTTAAAACTCCTAGAACTCAGGCTGTTCAATGTCATCGTCTGTCATCTGTTTTGGCATTCTAACATTGTATTTAAAAACCAGGTGAAAAGGTACTACTAAAATAGGACCACCTCAATTCCTATAAGGAGTGTCTATTTGATTCAGATAGAAAATTTTTCATACGACTTACCTAATAATTTTGGCTGCCATTTTTTACTGGAAACTTTAACTACTCCTCTACCCCAAGTATTGCAAAAGCAGAAGAGTTTAATTAAAATTATCATCTTTATAGAATTTGCCTCTAATTATATTCACTTTTATCCCCTTACCAAAAAAGAAAAACAAAAAAAAACATATAAAATCACCCTGCATTCTTAAGTGGTGTGACCAAGATGAAAGAAAATATTAACCAATAAACTTATCTGGTATCTTTTCCATAGAAAACGTAAAGTGTTATTTACAATTTTAAATATTTTGTGATTAACATTGCATAACATCTACCGTCTAAGGAGAGAATATGGAACATCTAGGAAACATTTTTTTTGAGGGTAAATAGGGATTTTCTTAAAAAAAAACAACTAAACATTCCTTGAATTTTCTTCCTCTTCTGATCGCACAAATTAGCAATATTTTATATCATTCCAAAAAAAGGTAATGTGTTCATCTAGCAAATTATGAACTTCCAACATCAGTAGTTAAAATATTTAAATTATGATGTGAATTGCCATATAATGCCACTAATAAACTGAATTTTAGTTTAAAAATCTCAATGTGTGAAGACTTAATTTTATGTATTAATTTATTGTTTATGTAGTTACACTGGCCACTAGTGCTAATATGGTTTGTGTACAATAAAATTATTATTTTAAAAATATTCGGGGCGCCTGGGTGGCGCAGTCGGTTAAGCATCCGACTTCAGCCAGGTCACGATCTCGCGGTCCGTGAGTTCGAGCCCCGCGTCGGACTCTGGGCTGATGGCTCAGAGCCTGGAGCCTGCTTCTGATTCTGTGTCTCCCTCTCTCTCTGCCCCTCCCCCGTTCATGCTCTGTCTCTCTCTGTCCCCAAAAAAATAAATAAACGTTGGAAAAAAAAAATTAAAAAAAAAAATATTGTAGGGGCGTCTGGGTGGCTCTGTCGGTTGAGTGACCAACTTCGGCTCAGGTCATGATCTCAAGGTTTGTGAGTTCAAGCTCCGCATTGGGCTCTGTGCCGACAGCTCAGAGACTGGAGCCTGCTTCAGATTCTGTGTCTCCCTCTCTCTCTGCCCCTCAACCACTCATGCTCTGTCTCTGTCTCAGAAATAAATAAACATTAAAAAAATTTTTTAAATATTGTATTTAATATGGTACACTAAGCACATGTGGCTTTTACACCTCTTAGACACCAGTGAAACTTCATTACATGCAAAAAAAAAAAAATGTAAACAGGCTTGGTAACCATAGGTATGCAATCAACAGCTGCAACTTTTTTTTTTTTTTAAGTGATTTCAATAGACCCAAAGTTGTTGGGATCTTATCAGATTAATAACAGAAGAGACAGTTGGGAGGAGGGGGCAGTTATGTTACCTGTGGGAGAGTATGCATTGTGAGAATGGAGGTCTCAGTTCCTGGATTCCCCACAAGGGATTTATGGGAGGATCCGTGTTCCAATAAAGACAGAACGAAAGTACCAAGCACAAAGCAGGTTATTAAGGACACTACATTGGAGAAGGGAGAGTGGGCAGGCCCAGAGGGGGCAACAGCCCTGAGGCTACAGAAGTCTTTTCCTTTTACATGAGTGGGGTCTTGGGTCACAGACCGGGTGGTCTCTAATGGAGATTGCTTCCAGTCATTTGAAGGACTCCATCTACAGGGTGGGAGGCAAAGTTTTCGACCCTACAAGGTTTGTACCAGAACCATCATGGCTGCCTTCCCCCACTGAGGGGTCTAAAACTGCAATGCAAATGCATTATACTAAGTCTTCGGGTTATGCTGGGGCAGAGGTGGAAGGGAAGAACACTTATTTTGCATCTGTGGCTCTTCATCTGTTAGGCTCTGGGTCTTGGAAAGCACAAGGCCAGGATGTTGAGAGGTCTTAGACGCCACAAAATCAGGATGCCGTGCCCACGGGACTTCTAATGTAAAACCTATTTCTCACAGGCCTGGCCTCCAGCTCATGTCAACTGTCTAGTCTATTAGTCACTCTGTTGATAGCACCTCAACTTGACCAAACAAGACATGGAAAATAAAAAACTCCTTTAGAAACATGGTCATTAAAGAAATGATCCAATAAGCTCTGATGAAAGTATCTGCCTATGGGATAGACACTTGAGACACAGGGTGAAGGTTTACTGGTAAGGGAGAGTATGAGAGACTCTACATTTTTATACCATTATAGTTTTAATAGGTTTTTGCCAAGTTCTTCAATTACTCTAAAGTAATAACTGAAATATTATACCTAAATATATTTTTCAAAGGTCTGGGAAGGTGAGTGCCTACCTGGTCATTAATATTGGTAAGTTGGGTCCATTTTTGAGTTGGCTGAAATTAATACAAGGAAAAGAATTTCTATTTTCCTGCGTAGTTTTCTTTTTTTTTTTTAAAATTTTTTTTTTTTCAACGTTTATTTATTTTTGGGACAGAGAGAGACACAGCATGAACGGGGGAGGGGCAGAGAGAGAGGGAGACACAGAATCGGAAACAGGCTCCAGGCTCTGAGCCATCAGCCCAGAGCCCGACGCGGGGCTCGAACTCACGGACCGCGAGATCGTGACCTGGCTGAAGTCGGACGCTTAACCGACTGCGCCACCCAGGCGCCCCCCTGCGTAGTTTTCTATCTGCAAAGGTATTACATTCTTTCTAATGGGGAGTCCAGTCAATGCAGAGGAGCTTCGAGTGGAGCCCAAGTCCTTTCCCACTGAGAGCTCCCCTGCGCTAGACAGCCTTGGTGGGTAATTGGCTAAGTAGCCTGATTTTCTTCAATGCACATTTCTATTACTTTCATAATGCCTATAAAACATTAAAATCTTTTTTAATGTTTATTTATCTTTGAGAGAGAGAAAGACAGAGTGCGAGTGGAGAGGGGCAGAGAGAGAAGGAGACACAGAATCGGAAGCAGGCTCCACTCTCTGAGCTGTCAGTACAAAGCCTGATGTGGGGCTCGAGCTTATAGACTGCGAGATCATGGCCTGAGCCGAAGGTGGACGCTCAACCGACTGAGCCACCCAGGTGCCCCTAAAACATTTTTATGAAAAAAGAAAACTTCAGGGGTTCCTGCATGGTTCAGTCAGTTGAGCATCTGACTCTATTTCAACTCAGGTCATGATCCCAGGGTTGTGGGATCGAGGTCTGTGTCAGACTTAGTGCTGAGCATAGAGCCTCCTTGAGATTCTCTCTCTCCCTCTGCCCTCCCCATCCCCACTCATGCTTTCTAAAATAGAAATTAAAAAAATAAAGAAAAGTTTATAATGATATAAAGATGTGAAATATGCTCATCAAAATCTGTTAGGTGAAAAATGACTAAAATAAAAAATGGTATGTGGTTATTATTACAGCCAAGTAAAGAGAGTAACAGATTGTCTATGCAAAAAACAAAACAAAACAAAAACATGCTGTGTCTTTTACTGGACAAGTAGCTTTAAAATGATACTAACCAGAAAACAACCATTACCAGTTCAGCCCTAGGTCAGCAGTTTTAAAACTTTCATCATCTTTATACCACAGACACACATCACCTTAGGAGGAAAAAAAGGCGATTTGTGAAGCTATCATTCTAATCTATAAAATGAAAGATTTCATCAAATGATAGCTAAGGTCCTTCTAACTCTAAAGTGGTTTTTTCCACAGGATTCAAAATAATAAAACTTGCAAGAAATTCTAATGCATTAGTGAATGGGATGAGAAGACAATGTACAGGCCATGTTGGATTTCTGAAACTATTTTGGAAACGTGGTTATTTTTTTATTTTAAAACTTCTCACTGGTATTTCCATAGTACAAATCTAGTTTCCTGGTTATTTTCACAATATTTCTAACATCTCATTTATATCCTGAATTGAAAAATAAGTGTATCTTCATACTATGTCAAATATTTTTTCATGCATATCATGTGTTTTTGAGACTGGCTTTAGCAAGGTCCAAGCTAGGCCTGGATAAGAGTTAACTACCTTTGGAAACAAAGTTTATCAGACCTTATGACACAATTTTAATGAGGTAAAGGTTACTAAATGTTACCTTTAAAAATGTCTATGAATTGAAAACATTTATCTTAAAGGCACAATATGTCCCTGTCAAACTTTTACAGCAAAATATTTTAATGTGTCTTTCAAAAAAAAAAAGATAAAAGAGTGTGGAAGTTAAATAGAAAGTACTGAAAATGACAGAGAGCAAGCTAATGGTTCTTGTTTTGACGTGAATTTGCAACAGTAATTTTCTTTCCTTTTGAAAAACCTAGAACTAATCAGGGAGGTCTAACAGAAGGGGGAAAAAAGCATGATACATTGCTAATTCCCTTAGTCTTCACAAACACACATGCATGTACACAAAAGTAGATAGACTTAAAACATATAAAACCATTTAGAAATGAGACTATGGTAGAATTAGATGATACGGGGTTCAGGGATGGTAAAAAGGGAGTCACGAAGCTTAATGGCTTTTCATCTATATTGTTACTTGTTATATATTTTTTTCTTGTCTTATTCATTCACCCCATTACCCTGCACCTCAAAATTTAGAACTGCAGCACTCTCCAGATATTTCAGATGTCCTTCTAGAATTTAGAATTTTGCGGTGGCTAAAATTAGGATATCTCTTATGTCTTTTTAAAAAAAAAATTTCTTTTATACATGTAGTGTTAAATTTGGAGATATTTTTCAACATGGCTTCAAAAGTAAGGTAAGCAAGTTGCTTTTACTATCAGCATCATATACACTACAGAAAGAAACATCAATGTGCTGGTTAACAGTGGATTGGAACCAATCTTCGATAATGAAACTAGGCAAGAAATAGGAAAGGCAATGGACAAAGTAGATGATGATTTGATCTGTGTGAAATCCTGCCAACAGATTATATGTTTATTATTGATTATATTTCTTGGAGTGTTTGGGTCAAAGTCTTGTAAAACTTTCAAGAAAATTATATTTGAAAGGATTTTATATTGCCAATGAAAGCTTTTTTTAGAATATCAGGCCAATATTAGTGACTGCTGTCTATTTCCTCACGACAACCAATCACTTCTTCCTCTTCTAATATATATTCCACAGGATTAAAATTTGATGTTTCACCTCTGAAGAGCCATCTCCTGCACTGAATCTTCATTCACAGCAAAGCCAATCAGATCACCACATGTCTGTTGTTACACTGCTTATTCACCTTTATCCTAGACTGAAAGTCTTTGAAAATAGAACCTACTTCCCAGGGTTAATACTAAAAACACAGTTCAAGTAATTCCCTTTCATTTTTTTTTTCTCTAGAGAGAGAATGAGTCTAAGCAGTGGAGAGGGGGGAGTGAAGGTGGAGGGGGGAGAGTGAGGGGGGAGAAGGGGGGAGGAAGAGGGAGAGAGGGGAGGGGGGAGGAGGGAGAGAGGGGAGGAGGGAGAGAAGGGAGGGGGGAGGGGGAGAGAAGGGGGAAGAGAGGGGGAGAGAAGGGGGAAGAGAGGGGAAGAGAGGGGAAGAGCGGAGGGGGGGGAGGGGGGAGGAGGGAGAGAAGGGGGAAGAGAGGGGGAGAGAAGGGGGAAGAGAGGGGAAGAGCGGAGGGGGGGGAGAGGGGGGAGGGGGAGAGAGGGCGAGGGGGAGAGAGGGGGAGGGGGAGAGAAAGAAGGGGGAGAAGATAGAGAAGGGGGAAGAGGGGGAGAGAGGGGGAGTGGGGGAGAGAAGGGGGAGAAGGGGGGAGGGGGGGGAGAAGGGGGAGGGGGGAGGGGGGAGAGGGGAGGGGGGAGGGGGGAGAGGTGGGGAGAGAGGGGGGGAATATCTTAAGTAGGCTCCATGCTCAGTGCAGAATCCTCCACAGGGCTTGATCATAGGACCCTGGGATCATGACCCCGAGCTGAAATCAAAAGTCAGACACTTAACCGACTGAGCCACCCAGGCACCCCTGTTTCTCATTCTTTGAAGAATTTATGCTTGCGGGGTGGCTGGGTGGCTCAGTTGGTTGAGCATCTGACTCTGGCCCAGGTCATGATCTCACAGTTCGTGAGTCTGAGCCCCACGTCGGGCTCTCTGCTGTCAGCACAGAGCCTGCTTTGGACCCTTTGTCCCCCTCTCTCTGCCCCTCCCCTGCTTGCTCTCTCCCTCCCTCTCTCTCTCTCTCTCTCTCTCTCTCAAAAATAAACAAACTTTTGGGGCGCCTGGGTGGCGCAGTCGGTTAAGCGTCCGACTTCAGCCAGGTCACGATCTTGCGGTCCATGAGTTCAAGCCCTGCGTCAGGCTCTGGGCTGATGGCTCGGAGCCTGGAGCCTGTTTCCGATTCTGTGTCACCCTCTCTCTCTGCCCCTCCCCCATTCATGCTCTGTCTCTCTCTGTCCCAAAAATAAATAAACGTTGAAAAAAAAAAGTTTAAAAAAAAACAAACAAACTTTTAAAATTAAATAAATAAAACAGCAACAGCTGTTAATGCTTAAAAAAAAAAAGAATTTATGCTTGCATAAATTTTAGTCAGGAGCCCTAGTGTTAAGGAAAGTCACCATTTTCCATTTGGAGAGGTGAATGGAGTTATGTAGTCACAAAAGATCAATTCTTCTTCCTCAGAGGGTTCCTCTATTTGCTCTTTCATAAAGAATAACTCAGGATGGGTATGCAAATCTCAGGGGAATGTTTCCAAACCCCCCTGAACTGCCTGGCCTCACCCCCTCCCCCCTCAGTAGTTAGTTTTCACCTTTACAGGGTGATGAGGGTTTTAAGAGACCATGGCTGTGAAGAAAACAGCTGAGAATAATTGGGGGAAATTCTCTGCTTCCAATAACTTGGCCTAAAATAACTAAATGTAAATAAAATAGACATTAACAAAACTAAATCGTGGTAACTGTTACATTAGAATACAGGCATTCTTCCCTCCCTGTGGGGGAGGGAAGGGCTTACCTAAGAGTGAAATTTTAAAGCTGGTTAAAAGAAAACCGAGCCTTCATCCAAGCAGCCTATCTGGAAACTGATGGAAACATTAACAAAGAATACAATCAGGTGAAAGGTTAATTTCCCTCCGACGCCTCTTCCTTAATCCCTCTCTTATTTCACAGTGCACCAAGAATGCTCTAGGCACTCGGGAAACCAGACTTCACGTCAGCCAGGGTATCGTTGAGAGTTACCAGCATCCTCAAACTTTTAGAGCCAAAGGGTAAGTTGGAAGCCACTCTCCTACTAATGACAGCGAGGGCCCTGAAAGAAGTTATTGTTGACGTTTCTACAATGCTCAGCCATTTTGGGATCCGAGACGAGTCTCACTGGCAGGTGTTCGATTATTAGGAAAATGAAACAGATGGCATTGGCAGACTGTGGCTCCCCTTTTCCTCAGCTGCCAGGAATTCCTACCCTCAGGCTTAGCACCACATATGTTTGTTTAATAAAGTTCCTGCCATTTCCAGGAAACAGAATCAGTGTCATCATTCAAGCATGCCCAGAGCTGTGAACTAATAACATCATCCACGTTTTCTCAGAGTGGGAGGCGACAAACCGCTTCGTGTTTTCTGTGGCCCTCATACCTGCCTCTGCGGAGTCCACTGAGGCACCCCCTGTCGCTGGCTCGGAGGAGGAAGGTGTGTGTGTATCTCAGTGGTTGTGTGCAGTGTTCAACAGGCTGTAACATGGATCGGATGCCCTACGTTAAGCACGTGAACAAGAGCCAAGCCTCCAGTCTCCGCACAATCAAGTAACAGAAATTACCATCTCCAAGAAGAGCGTTTCTTATTGTCTAAATCCAGTCCACTTTGGTAACATTATGTTTACCTTTTCATTGTAGGCTCATTTGATTGACCAGCCAGTTAATCACAAGCTCTTAAGAAAGAGCTCACAAGTTTATTGACAGAGGATCTCCTGGAGATGCCTAATTAAGGCCATTAACATAATGAAACCATGAAATTTTAGGAACAAAAACCATTCTGAAAATTCAAATCATCCAAACAAAAATAAAACAAACATCACTTGTGATTGTGCGTGTCAATTATGTATGCAGATTTTTCAATAAAATACAATCAGTTCCATATACATTATAATGAGCCAAAAATTATTCATTCAACAAAGACGTACTGCGCATTTACCCTTAGCCTCGCACTATGACATACACGGGGGCTACAAGAAGGAACAAGACAAATACAGCCCCGGCTTTGGATGAGTTTATGAACGACAAGGAAAAAGAAAAGCAGACAGCAATGAGAAAAGAAAATGATAGGGCTATATGACACGAAGGAAAGACACCCCACCTTCAGAAGGGCAAGAGTGACAGAGAAATGCCTTGTGATATCAGGAGGGGGTCAGGCAACACACACCAATGAGAACTCCTGGAAGAAATTGGAACTTGAGGAGAACCAAGGTTTATCTGGGAGCATGAGGTTAGTTCAATATGGCTGAGAGGTCATGAATGAAAAGAGGGGGTGGGCAGAAATGTACTTAGAGGCATCTGTGGGGTTCCCAACATGATCCCATTATGGAGTTGGTGCTAAGTCTGTCAGAAAGCCCCTGGCAATTTTTAAGTAAGGGAGAGGCACAGATTTGCTTTTTTTGAAACAGCCTTTTGACTACCATGTGGAGATAGATTAGATTGGGGCAGCTATGGAGGAACTCGGAATACTCGAGATAAAATTAATGAACTTCAACCTGGCTGATGGAAGTGGGGTTGAAAGAGAAAGAAAAAAAGAGAGATTTTTATCTTAGAAGAGAAAAAAAGTTAACAACCTTACCCCAACTAAATCTTTTATGAGAATCACCACCAGAATTACCTTTACCGAATCTGTCTTTCCTTCAGGTTGTCCATTTGCCAGGACAGATACTAATGTAATGATAAAAACAGGCTAACTGGAGACAACCCCTTCTTAGTCCAGGGTATTGGTTATACAGGTGCACACAGATGCACAGCCGACCCCCCCACCCCTGCCTTGTTTGCCTTTAAATAGGAATGTGTGTTATGGTAAATACTGGTAATCCTAGCATTCAGGTACCAAAATAGAACATACCCTTTGACTTGTTTTTTATATTTATATACCCAGATATCCCAACGTGATTGCATGGCACAGATTTAATTTTAAACCTATACTAGAGATCACTTAATCTGGTTCCTGCTTGGATAACAGAACTGGGGGGTCTACTCGAGAAATTCTGTCCCATTATTGGCCAGCTTTATGTTTTTTTTCCCTTTACGTTAGACCTAAACTTCTCCCAATAAATTTCACACCATTGCTAGTGCTGAAATAGAAAAAAAAAAAATCCTTTATCTTACACAATAAAAACAATTGAAGGTAAGAATTCAGAGAGTTCAGCCATTCACAGTTTTAGAAATACACTAGTTTGACCTCTTGATAAAACCATGAGTCTTCTGTTGGCTATGTATTTTTTTCTCATCTTCATGGTGAGATATGTACATGCTATTCCACTCTAGTTTATAAACTGCTTCAAGTAACAAATCTCATTCTATGCCATCATCTGTGTGGCCAACTTTTATCACTTCCTCTCCCACCCTCCCCCCGTATGAAATCTCACCTATTGAGGGAAAAAATTAAATACTGAACAGTCTCCAAGACTTTCCATTCTTTTTTTTTTTTTTTTTAATTTTTTTTTTTTCAACGTTTATTTATTTTTGGGACAGAGAGAGACAGAGCATGAACGGGGGAGGGGCAGAGAGAGAGGGAGACACAGAATCGGAAACAGGCTCCAGGCTCTGAGCCATCAGCCCAGAGCCTGACGCGGGGCTCGAACTCCCGGACCGCGAGATCGTGACCTGGCTGAAGTCGGACACTTAACCGACTGCGCCACCCAGGCGCCCCGACTTTCCATTCTTGAATATAAAAAGGCTATAGACGTTTCCATTAGGGCTATCAATCTTATTTGGATGAAGAGAGTGTTGTGCTTTATGGGTTAGAGGTTTGCCTTCCAGTCTGGATTTATGATTTAGAAAGTAAGTCAATCTGCTATTAACCGACTTCCAACACACATACACTGGAAGGGGAGCGTCCATTTATTCATCATTTATCACACAACTAATATATACCAAGCAATGTTTCAGAACTTAGCAGGGAATGAGGTGGAAAACACATTCACATTTCCCTATGAGAAATGGATAGCCTCCAAACAACCAAATAAACAAGAAAACTGGTGACACACGCTATGCAGAGAATTAAAATAGGTGGAGGTCAGGGTGGCTGCCGTGGGGTCAAGGAGAGAGAGGTCTCTGAGGATACAACATTTAAGCTGAGATGTGAACAAAGACTAGGTTGTTTCACAGCTGTACCTACAGCTGAATTTAGCCTGGAGAGAAACACATGACCATGCTGATGGAGTCTCACATGAAATTCACAATCACAGATTTCTACGGGGCCCTTGATGCTGTCCGCGATCATAGTAACATGTTTCTAGTCCATTTCATACCTACTTGTTTTCCAAAGCCCCAATACCTCCTTTCCTCGCTCTCTGCTGAGGCCCCAGCCTTTCATTTTACTGGGAAGACAGAAGCAGTCCTAAGAGAGGTTCTCCAGGGGCCACCGTGCCATCTACCCGCTTAAGCTGCCTTTTCCCCAGTTGCCCTGGACGAGCCTCCTGGGCTCCTGCACAAGGCTTTTCTGCTCCCTGGCTTTCCGTGAGATGGCTTCAGCTCTGCTCCCCTGTCTCTCCTCCATCTTCCTATTTCTTTCTCTCCCTGATCGATTCAGTCGTCACTCCAGCCTGCCTGCAAATGGAAACAGCGTCTCACCATGCACGGTGGCAGCCCAAGTCCTTACAATGACCGCAAGCTCACCGATACCTGGCTGTGGGGCTTGAGGATTTTAGCTTCTCCTCTGCCGTGTTTCTCTCACTTTGCTCCAGCCACATTGGCCTCTTCATTATTCCTTGAACAGGGCATAGCACACTTCCCCCTGTGGGCCTTTGCATCTCGGATTTTTTTCTTCCTTGAGCTGTCTTCCTCCAGATTTCTATGACTCAAACCCTCCTCTTGTGTTCTTTGTTCAAATGTTACTTCTGAGTTATTCCCTACACCCTATCTAAAACCTGCACTCTTACCCTGCCATTTTCTTTCTTGCTAGTTTTATTTTTCTCCTTTTATCATTAACTGACACACAGTAGGTCTCATTTATTTATATTCTGTGTTCTCTGCCCTCCCACACTCCACTGGAATATAAGTTTTATGAGAACAGGATTTTTTTTTTTAGTTTTATTTAAAATTTTTTTTTTAAGTTTATTTTTGAGAGAGAGAGAGAGAGAGAGAGAGAGAATATGAGCAGAGAGAGAGAGAGGGAGACACAGAATGCAAAGCAGCTTGCAGGCTCTGAGCTGTCAGCACAGAGCCTAAGGGGGCCTGGAACTCGCATACCGGACCGCAAGATCATGACCTGAGCCGAAGGCGGCTGCTTAACCGATTGAGCCACCCAGGTGCCCGGAGAGCAGGATTTTTAGAAGCATTTTTGTGGTTTAGTTTTATTATGGATTTATCTTCACATTATAGAAAAACTCTGGCATGCCTAGGGTCCCACTAAATATTTGTTGAATGAATTGAATGCGTTCAAGGAGCTAGTTTTGCAAGGTTCATGGGAAGGAATACTCCGGGCAGAAGGAATAGCTCAAAGGCCCGATGAAGGGATAAAGGTTGATGTGTTTGAGGAAAACAGAGGTCAGTGTGGCTAGAACAGAGGAGGAGAGGGTAGGGTGGTCCAAGATCTTCCCTCCTGAAGAAGGGGAAGGGTCAAAAAACACAAAGGTCTTTGGAGACGCTGAGTGCTGCCTGTCATTCCTGATGCTTTTCCCCCTCCGCTAGCCAGGGCCCTCAGTCTGTCGTTAGATAGTGAATGAACTGTGCACTTCAGTTGTGGCACTTTGGGAACACCTTACCTTCTGCTATATAATGGCCCTCACATAGTCTGCTGCAGGACTACAACACTATCTTGGCCCTTGAGAGTCGTGCCCTGCCGGGCTTGGCGTTTTTCTCCTTGCCCATCGCCTTTTTCTGAAAACGCAGCCATTTCTGTGAATGAACTTTTTCCTACAGTGACACAGCCAGTAGAAAAGCTCTTATTTTTCTAACCAACTCTATCTAGGGAGGTGGCCACTGGGCCTTCCATCTTTCCCCTTCACTGGAAAATGAGATTACATTTTTAGTGTAAAAGTGATGATTCCTCCCCAACAGCGGAATAGCTCTAGCATATTTGAATTCATTGGGATTTATCATCGAGAACTGTCAAGAATTTGCCATTTTATCCCACTTGCAAGCTCACAAGTTTGCCTGACATATTTTTTTTTTAATTTTTTTTTTCAACGTTTATTTATTTTTGGGACAGAGAGAGACAGAGCATGAACGGGGGAGGAGCAGAGAGAGGGAGACACAGAATCGGAAGCAGGCTCCAGGCTCTGAGCCATCAGCCCAGAGCCCGACGCGGGGCCCGAACTCACGGACCGCGAGATTGTGACCTGGCTGAAGTCGGACGCTTAACCGACTGCGCCACCCAGGCGCCCCTAGTTTGCCTGACATATTTTCACAGATGCAGGTAGAAGGCATCAGATTCCTCACCATCAAGGACAGTTTGTTACTCAAAGTAGTAGCTGTAGCCAGAACAACTCTACTTTTTCTGCCTGTTTTCCAAGCTCCACCTCCAAGAAAGCAACAGAAAGAGGGCCAGAGGATTCCTCCACAGACAATGGGTTGAATAACAGGACAGGACCCCTAACCTTTCAGAACCCCTACTTTTTAGAGTGGGCAGTGAACACATTAGCTCTTTGCTCCCAAGGGAAACATTACCTTTATTATACTGGTGACTATGTCTGCCCTTTGCTCCAGAAAGACAAACTATCTCTGTCTTCCATGGCTGTTGTCTGTACAAATATCCTTTAGAAGCCCATCCAGAACAAAGGGAAATCAGTGCCTTACACGATATACAGGAATGTGAGAGGCTCATGAAGATTTATTTCCTAACAATATCTGCCCCTCGTTGCTATCCCATCCTGGTTTCTGATCAACTTTCCACATGCCACTCTGGCAGCCGCTCTGCTGATAGAGACTGGGACAAATCCTTCACCTTATGTAGCATTTTATTGAGACCATTAGCCACAGGACTCCAAGCAGCAGTAGTGATCTTAATCATGGCCTCTGGAATCCCAGATGCAATCATTCAAACAAATCCCATAGGCCATCAGAGTTTACTGTAGAAGGCCAGATAGCTTTCTCTCTCAATCTCTGTACTGACCTTTCTATCTGGCTGAAACACTGATCCATGCACAGCAGGATGTACTAGCATTTGCACACCCTCTGCTTCGGCCCACAAGCAGAAGGTATTGGGCAATTCTGTCGTCATCACAACCCTGGCCAGTGAGCAGAAACTGACCTGATGGTCTTCCGAGGCCAGGTCGACATCACTGATCACTTGAGCTACAGCCAGGGACAAATTTTAACATTTCTAATTGGACAATTCCCCGTGTACAGGTCACTGCCTGCAGGTTGCATGTAAATAATGTGTCATTTACTCCTCCAGGAAAGCCTCTTCATTAAGCAAGGTGGCCTCGTTTGGGAGAGATCTGTCATCTGAGAGCTCTCAGGTCTACCTATAAGGGATGAGTCACCACGTTTTCAGGAAGGAGGTAAGAAACGCTTGTCTTCTTATAAGCAGCATGGAGCTGGGGAGACATGGTGCTTTAGAAGGAAAATGTTGTGGACATTAGAGTGCCTCCAAGTAGTAACTATACCAGTTTTTGTGCAAAGGTTGCAGGGCCTTTAATGTGGCTTCCCAGCTGACTGGTGAATGCTAGGGTTTGCCGTTCAATTTGGATAATGTAATCAATTTTTCTTTGGGAGGGACTGCTTGAGGTCAGTGGTCCCAACCTGTCCTTTGGGTTTATACCACCAGCTGAGTGCCATCTGTTTACCCCAAAGAATGCCCCAAAGTCAGATTAACAGACTGGAACAGCAACAATGCAAACTGAAAATACATCAACAATGCTGAAGAACCATCAACAGTCCTGAGAGAGGGTCAAAGTTCAATAAAGTCAGTCTTCCAAGAGTAGAGGGGACCAACACTCCCAACAGTGTGACCCTCCCCGATCTGGAGACAAGCTTTCAGCACGAGTCGCAAGCCTGACTTGCATCAGTTGCATCTGCATCAGAAACAAAGAGTCCCTTCCTTGGTACCCAGCGTATACTGGAGGATGTGTTACCACGCCCAGTATGGCGATAGCTCCAGGAAGCAGAAGTGACAATCTAGTGCTTAATTCCAGTTCAGTCTCCTTAGTGTGTGTCTACATGAGTGGCCCAGACTGACAAGCAGTTATGAATATTTCCCCGGTTTTGGACCTGAGAAAGGGGTATTTTTAGTCTGCTAGTCTGGAGTTTTCCAAATGTCACACCAAACAGTCCCGCCATTGGGAACAGTCTCCAAGTCAGTACGAGTATAACAGAGTTCACCAAGGATTATAGCAGCCAGACCTACACGAATGGCTTTGAGTAATGTCCACTGACGGGAGTGAACCACATACTTTTTCTGCAGAGCCACTACTGAGATTAAATAGCCCCAGCAGCCTAGTTATGCTAGTGGGTTTCAGCTCAGCCAAACCATCAGTGGGCCAGGCCTACATGTTTAAGAAGCAAGACATACCAGGAGCTACCGGTCTGTGTAAGGGATTCGACTTCTCTTAAAATGTCTGCATCGGCTGAGGCTGTGGGAGCAACAATTCAATTCCACCGGTGACCATTGGCTGCAAACCTCTAGCTCCTGTGAAATTTTCCTGCTGATGGTGCAAGGCTGTTGTTGTATTCAGCTGTTGCAGCTCTTAGTTTGCTTCCTTACTTTTAAGTCCTTCATCAAGACTGTGATTTTCCTGTCCTGTTCTGAGCTGCTGTCCTCTTTCTGTGACACCAGCCAGGGGAAGACGGGGATGCAAAGTGGGGAGCAACTTCCAGGTTCCACTAGAGGTTTTCTACAAGTGGCTCTTTCCAATCATGGCGCCCCTGGCACCATGGGACAATGATCCCACATCAATTTCTACTGTACAAAGGGATGTGGAAACAGAACAACGACACAACACAGAAGAGGCACACAAGGTTCCATGAGCTCCCTTTCCCCGCTGTCAAGTCTTTCCAAACCTGGTCAGCTGCATCTAGTCACCTCTCTTTCCATTGGTCTGTTTACAATTATGCCTGAGGTAACTATATCCAAAAGCCATGAAAGTTTAAGTTCTTCCCTATTCAAAATTCCTAACCATACTCAGGTGGGTGGATACAGTCTTTGATTTCCCCCTTGGGGAAGGGAACCTCAACTTACCTCTAATAGGCTTCCTCAGTGGAGCTGAGGTCCGCACAGAACACTGGAGGACCGGGGGAGCACCAAGAAAGAGGATCCGTGCCGTTCACCGAGGCTTCCGTTTACCTTCAGTTTTGAGCAGTGTAGCAGCAGCAATGGTTCAACCAAATGAACTTCGAGTGTTTTCACCCCACCCAGGACTCTCTCCCCCGGGGGTGAGATCCTCTCTGTAGTGGGGAGCCCCTCCACTCAGGAGCCCCATTGATGGGATATGAAGTGGCATCCAAGAGCGAATGGCCAAGAACAAACTCTTGAGATGTTTTCGGTGCAAAAAGGCGTCTTTACTATAGCGCAGGGACAGGACTCGTGGGCAGAAAGATCCGCACTGGGATTGTGAGAAGTGACTGATTATATACATGTAAGTTTGTGGAGGGAGAGGAGGATAGAGATAAGCCAAGTCTCTAAAGGGATTTCTGCATGTTAAAGAAGAACTGTAGGATCCTGGGGGCTTGGCTATCGTTGTCAAGATAAGGTTGTTTTTAGTCTCTGGCAAACGTTAGCATTAAGACAGCCATGAGTTCCTTGGGGAGTCTTAGCTCCTGGGTTGGGAGGGCGCGGCGGTGCGTGGTGTTAGCTCCTGCTTTGCCCTCAGCTTGCCTTGCGCTCCCTCATCACCTTCTTGCGTCTTCGCAGCAGCAGCACCACTAAACTTGCGCGCAGCCTGACTCACGCTGGCCTCCCATGCAGCCACTTTTTAACGGTGTCTACTTTCATGTGGGACACCTGGGACTCTACTCCCACGCTAACATCTCTTAAGCTCTCACCTCATCTCCACATAAGGGCTAGGGAAGTTTTCCATTGTGGTGGGGCTGGCCACAGAAATTCACTTAAATTCCAGTGGGTCAGTTTCTCATTCTCCACTGGGTCTCCACAATCAGCGTTGTAAATCCAATCCAGGTGCGCAAATCCAGGATCCTGGTCAATGTCGCTTCCATGGTCGCCCCAGGACTTTGTGTCAGAGAGATCTGCCGGAAAGGGCTAACGCTTTCTAAGTGCGGCCAGGATCCACTACAAAAAAGCAAAAACATAAATGCCCCACCCCAACAAGCCAACCTCTGAGGCCTACACTGTTGTCCTCAAATAGGTCTACAGCTGGCATCACAGACCGCAGGGGAGATTGGGCTATAGGATGGCCCAGCTGCTTCCACTCTTCCTTTACAAGCCCCTCACCCTCACATCCCAAGGGAATCAGCCAAGATTCTAAGAATTAGCTTAGTTTCTCCTCATAGGAGCCTCACATCTCCCTCTTCTCATACTCCGTGTAGACACGCAACTCTGTAAGTGTTGCCTGAAAAGGGTAGGAAACTTCCGCCTGCGTGGGGTGAATCTTACCCCTTACAATGCAGTGGGTGCGGGCTGGCCACGATGCTCTCAAGGAAGTTCTCTGCCTGGAGGAATGTCAACTACAATGACATACCGCTTAGGCAATTGTTTTTGGCCTGCTTCCTACTACTCTCAGCCTGTGACCACTTCCCCAGTTTCCCCTCATTAGTGGTCAATGGTGAAGGACCATTTATAGTCCAACTGATCACTCAGTGTGTCAACAGGTTCACTACCAGTTCCCATAGACTCCCCCCACACGGCGTTCATCAGCCCGTGAGGTCCTCATTCTTCATCTCCTAGCAAGGCGTGTCCTCGTCAGCATCTTACCCTCACTGCCAAAACTGTCGAGGACTATGAGTGGTCTGAAATATCACCCTACTTGTGAGCTACTAAGTTAGCCTGCCAGAACTTCATAGATCTTGGTAGATGACATGAAACTTCAGGTCAGAGATGAAAGATAAATTATTACCTAAAGCAACAGCAGCGGGAGCGTTTGCATTTTTGCGCCGGTTTCCCGAGCTTCGGTTCCCACAGGGCCACACCAAGAAGACCAGAGGGCACCAGCCAACGGAGTGGGATGTACTACAGAAGAGGACCCACAAAACCCAAGTGTTTTCATAACGGGCAGTAGGCGTGTTTGACCTCTGTTCCAAGGAAACACACCCCTCTATCTTCCAGGACTGTCAATAAATTTCTTGTTTGCTGCACAGAGACACTACTATCTCCAAGGCTGTTCCCTGAATAGACAGTTCACAACAGCCAGTGCCTTGGTTTTAAGACTTAGAGGAAAACAAGAGAGTCGTGCCAAACAAGCTCTTTGTAGCTCTTCCCCGACAGCACCACTTGGAAACTGCACAGACAGTGCTTTCTTCTGAGGCGAACCTACTTTAAAGCGATGCGGATGATGTGACCACTTATCCTCAGCCTCTGGTATATGCCAGCTTGCCAACCTGCTCTGTAGAATGTAGAAAGTCACCAGGTCCCTTCCCAAGAATTCATACACCTTGACATTCATGGCACGGCTGTAGGGACACCACTCTTATCTTTATCCTTATGACTTATTCATTCCATAACTTTGAGACCGTACCTCCCACTCCCCTTTACCCATTTTACCCACCCCCCCCCTAGCAACTACGAGTTTCTTCTCTGTATTTCTGGGTCCGTTTCCACTTTCAGTTTGTTCATTTGTTTAGTTTTTTGGATTCCACGTATGAGCGAAATCATACGGTAGTTGTCTTTCTCAGCCTGACTCATTTCACTTAGCATAATACACCCTAGCTCCATCCATGTTGGCACTAATGACAAGATTTCATTTTTTTTTATAGCTAAGTAATATTTCATTCTATGCATCTGTGTACACATTACGTTTACACATACATACAATGAAATATTATGTATATATATTTATATATATCACATCTTCTTTATCCATTCGTCTATCAATGGACACTTGGTTTACTTTTATATCTTGACTATTGTAAATAATGCTGCAGTAAACATAGGGGTGCATCTATCTTTTTGAATCAGTGTTTTGGTTTTCTTTGGGTAAATACCCAGTAGCAGAACCACTCTTTTTACTACAAGAAACATGCACAATTTTATTCTTAATTTGACACATTTTTGTCTGACTTCTAATGATCTTCCATACCCTAGGATTCTCACATGCTTGGTCTAAAAACTCCAAACAAGTTAGGGACTTGCAGTTAGGGACTACACTAGTCATTCAAGCTTCCATACAATATTTATTGAGCTCCTGTTATGTGCCTAGCACTGTTCTAGCCACTGAAGATAAAACTATGAAAATCAGCAAGATTCTTACTCTTGTGAGCACACGCTCTATGGGAGTAAATACCAAAGTAAATAAGTGTAGGGCCAGTGTAATGGAGAAAAATAGAACCACATAAGGAAAACAGGTGGTGCTGAATTAGAATGATAGGGCTATCTTATAAGATGGTCAAAGAAGTCACCTACGGTAAGGTGATATTTGAGTGCAGACCTAAGGTGACCCTAAGTAAGCCCTGTCACCCACCCACCATCTTAGGCGAAGGGAGGAGCAAATGAAAAGCCTTGGGATCTGGGCTTGCTTGGTGTTTTTGAGTCTGTTGTGTAGGACATGCTGTCCAGGAGGGGGGCAGGGGGTGCTTGTGGAGGTGCTTGTAAGCCATTGCCACAGCCTTTGGATTTTACTGAGTGAAAAGTCGACAGGGGGTTTTGGGCATGACATGATCAGGCTTATATTTTAAAAGGGTTACTGGCTGTTGTAAGGAGAGAGACTAAGCGGGTGAAGAGGGAAATAAAAGGGAAAAAGGGGAGGCAGAGAATCCAACAAGGAGGCATTTCATTAAATGAAGTGAGAGATGGTGGAGGCTGGAACAGGAGGAGGAGAGTAGAGATAGCCAGAGTTCCTGGCCCTGTAAAGATAGAGAGTGTGCTGCATATGAGAGAATAGCAGAGTTTTTGTGATTGTTAGTTTGTTTTTCCTAAGCGACTGCATGAAAAGAGCTTTAATATAATGACCTGGGGACAACTGCCAGAATTGGGATGGGGCAGGGGAGGGGGAGCAGGAATCAGGAGCCTGGACTTAGGTATGCTAATGTTGAGATCCCACATCCAGCAGACAGTGAGTATGTAAATCTGGAGATCAGAAGAGAAGTTGCAGGGGTGAAAACATTTCTCCTTCCTCCCTCCTATGCTCTTTGGCTGGTGTAATAATAAAGTTGACATGAGGCAGGTTAATAAAAGAAAAAAATTAATTTTATAATATATGAAACACAAAGAAGTGACCAAAGCAGGCAGCTTTTAAAACTTTTAGAGAAAGAAACAGTAACTTTGTGAAAACTTGACAAGACAAAGGGGTTTGGGCCTGGGGTAGTAAACTGATAAAGAAGTAACAAGGTTTGTTTATACAGTCTTCTTGGCCCTAAAATTCCTCTCTCTGGTGATCAAGATGCCTTCTACCCAGTACTTTCACATGGGAGATTTATCTCCTGCTTTCAGGGAGGCAAAGGAAGCTCAGAATGTCCTTCTCGTACCAGCTGTTACCCAAGTAGCTTTTATTCAAAATAATCAATATGCCAAAATGGCATGTTCTGGTCCCCTTCAATTTCCAGACAGGGGATACATGCTTGGGAACTGTCAGTTGTACATAATTGAAAGCCAGTGAGAATGGATGAGATCACCAAGGGAAGTTGTGTATATATAGATACTTGCAGACAGAGTCCCAAAGGCATTGAACCCTGAGCCCTCAGGAGATGAGGAACCACCAGCTATGTGGATTGAGGGTCGGGATAGGCACTAAAAGTGGAGAACCATGCAGCTGCACCCCAGTAGACTCTAGGACTAGGGTGGGTGACGGTCCAGTGAGGCCACAAAAAAGACCTGGAGAAAGTGACCAGACATAGGTTTATTGGAGGGACTTACATACAAGGAGTCCGGAAGCTACTGCCTGGACTAAGCTTCCACTGCTGGAGACCACGTGCAGCAAGCTTTGATGTCCCAGCAGCTTCCCCTCGCTACTATCGGTGGCCCTCCCTCTCCTTGCATGGCCAGGGTTTCTAAGGAGCTTAAGGCATGACACTTGAACACGCTTTGTCACAAGAGAGATGCTCCAGGTTGGCCACCCCCATAGCCCTTGACCTTGAACACTGAACAACATATCCTGCTGCAAATTCTAAGTGACAGGAATATAGAGGGAGGACTGGGTTACTACATTCTCAAGCAGTGATTAACAAGGACATTCAGGGTATGCTTGTACAAACTAGCTACCCATCATGTACCATCTAAGAACCAAAATGATGGTGTTCTGGAAGCCAAGTGAAAGAGAAGTTTGGAAAAGGGGGAGTCCTAAGCTGACTCAAATACTGCTGATAGGTCAAGAAGGCAAATACTGCTGATAGGTCAAGAAGGCAAGGATTAAATGCTGCTCCTTGGGTTTGCCAATGTGAGGTTCTTGGTCACCTTGACAAAATCAAGTTCGGCAAGTTCAAGGGCTAATGCCAGAGTAAGTGGAAGCAGTGAAATTAGACAACTGTTTTCAATTTTTTTTCTGTTAAAAGATACAAGGCAACAGGTAGTACCTGTAGGATGGGTGGAGGCCAGAGGCAAGGGGAATGGGAAGAATTCAACCAAGGCAGAACGAAAGGGCTAGAAGTTTATTGAATATGCTGCAAGGGGCAGCGGGCAGGACAGCAAAGGAGAGACAGTCTGCCAGGAGGCCGTGGTGGGGGCCGTAGTTAAGGGGGAAGGTGAGGAGGAATGGGAGCATATGGAATTTTCCTTTTTTGGTACGTGTGTCCAGGTAAAAGTAACCCATTGGTGAGCTAGGGCTTATGGATATTTTGAGGTGGGTTGCCTAATGGGCCAAGGGGGCCCTTCTACCTTTCTCAGGTTTCCATGGCTCAAGTTGGTTGCCTAAAAGCAGCCTGTACAGTACCTGAAAGATTACAGGAGGTCAAGGGAGAACTTTTTTAAAAAATGTGCTATAGCACCATATTTTTGAAGCTAAAAATGATATAAGAGAGACATCATGCAATAATGCAGGAGGAGAGGTACTCTTGCTGGAAAAATGGCCTGAGTAGGTGAGAGAAGCCTGGATCCAGAGCTCAAGCCGAGTGGCCAGCCTGGCACAGGAGCAGAGAGGGACGGTCCGCCCATGAAGAAAAGGCACTGAAAAGAGGACAGTGTTGTTAGCGGTGGGAGCTCGTTGAACTGCTCTGATTAATATGATTTTCCCTCTGAAACAGGAAGCAAGATTATTAGGATGAAAAGGAGAGAGACCGGGCGTGGCAGCTCTGAGGAACAAAGAGAAGATGTGAAATCATCATATAAGGGAGTGGAAGAAAAATGGGATTAGGAAAACGTGGGGGGGATTGTGAGGAGGCCCTGAGGGCTCACTTGAGTGTGCAGGGCAAGAATTGAAACTGGTGACAGTCAGGATGACACTATGTGTGTTTCCTCAGCCAACTTCAGCTGCCAGGGTACAGACAGAGTAGGCAGAGAAGTCCTCATTTGGGATTCTGACCTGGTATATTGAAGGGTGTATTTTTAAAGGGCCATGCAATCTAGGGTGTTGGCGGATAAAGGGCCAGAGGGAGCCAGCCCTCTAGGGCTTTGGGCTAAGATTAGGAGAAAACAAGATGTATACTGCAGGCTTCAATTTATTAAATCCCTTTCGTGCCGGGGAATAAACAGTTCCTGCTCTATTACCCCCACTGTAATGCTAATGACCTTTTCAGCCGAGATTCAACCTCCCCTGAAGCGGGAGCTTACCCTGCAGCTGCTGCTGGGTCAGTGAGCATTTTCCACAGCGTGAGCCTGCGCTAAGCCCTCTTCACATTTCCTCAACTTCACTTCTCACAGAAGCCTTATGAAATAGATATGCTTATCACCACTTCCCCTTAACAGATCAACAACAGCCAAGATGAGACAGAGAAAGGTGACATAGCTCACCCAACGTCCTATGTGGGGTTACACTTAGATTTGAACCCAGATGCCTCTGATTCAAAATCTGTGGACGTGACTGCTACATTTTGTTAAAAACCCCAATTCAGCTGAGTAGATTTTAAAGCTCTTATGGCCTTTATTCAATGATTCGTGAAGTGGGCAGCATCTAATCTAGAAGGTAGAGAGAGGCTCCAAAGAGGTATGCAAGGCATGAGATTTTATAGGCAGAGGAAGCAGGAATGAGGACGTCGTACTTGGCAAGAAGTGGATTGGTTATTGCAGGGTTACTTTCGTTGTAGGGGATCAGAGTGGCCCATCAGGCAGATTACCTAACTAATGCTGACCAGGTGACCAGCATAGAACAGTCCCGAAACTATTTCAAGATTTTATTTCTGGGTGAGCTGAAATTGTAATTCGGCCTCAGTTTGGTGACATGAGGCTTAGCATAAGTGACTCCATTATGAGCCTGTTTTGTTTATTTTTAACAATTCCCAGTTCTTCCAAAATACTAATGTTAATACAAGTTCGATTTAATACAAGTTAATGCTGATGCTAATACAAGCTAATACAACATGGCTTGTTTTCAGGGGTAGCTAATGCTAATATTTCTTACTCTTCTAATACACAGCTAGTTTGATTTCAATACAACTTCACAGTCAGGTTGTCCTGATAATAAAGACGGGGTTGCATTTAACATGTTGTTGAGAAGAGATAGTTTGATTCTATCCTGCCTGGAAACACCTCTCCCCGCCACAAAATGTACTTCCATTCCCACATGAGGCTTGAATGTCTTTAAAAAACCCCAGTGCTTGAGAGATGCTTAAGACTTCAGACACGCCATTCATATGTTCAGAATCTAACCTGAAGTCCCTCAGAATGCAGGATGAAAACTCACAGGTGAGAAAGAACAAAACAAGGGAAGTTAAGGGCCCCGAAAACACAATTTTATAAATTTGAAAAGCCCGGTGTTACAAAGCTTTAATTTGAGTGAGAATATTTCTGTTTTCCCACGTTTCATTCCCTGTGTGAGGGGAATAAAACACTTTGTTTTTATTTATTTTTTAAATGTATTTATTTATTTTGAGAGAGGCACAGACAGCACGAGTCAGGGAGGAGCAGAGAGAGAGGGAGACTGAGAATCCCAAGAAGGCTCTGCATTGTCAGCATGAAGTCCGATGCGGGGCTCAAACCCAGGACACCATGAGATCATTACCTGGGCCGAAACCAAGAATCAGACGCTTAACCGGCCAAGCCACCCAGGTACCCTGGGAATAAAACACTTTAAATAAATGCAAATATTTGCATTGAAGAGCACGACTAAAAGAGACCTGTTAAGTCTAGCTGGTGAGGTCTTGAAAACACAAAGGGTGTGTCAAGAATTTCCTGTAAATAATGCCTAGCCGACCAGTGTGCGTTCCTTACTGCACAATGGCAAGGGTGTGCTCTGAGCTCATTTCCCAAATTAAGATGCAGAAAACTCCGCAGCAAAGTTGCCTGAAAATCAAGATGGGAGGAAATATAACTATATCCCCCAGCTACTAATAAAATTGTAACCACAATTATTCCTGATGGTTTGCAAAACAGTCACAGACTCCCGTGTTCCTGCAAAGAGAGGCATTTAGTGAGGATATCAAATCAATCTCTGTGTCCATTAAACCCTTCAGTGAGTTCGATGCCTGTTGTGTTTCTCAACTTTTCAGGGATAAATTTTCCTATTTTGCTTCGTGCTCTAAATCCTGAGAACATTCCAGGAGACTGGTGGTGTGGAGTTCGGGGGGAGTGAGAAGGACAGTTTCAAGAATTTAACAATGCATGCAGTTGCTAGAGCACGCTTGCTGAAGAAATCATATTTGTGTGCTGAAACAGCTTCGCAGATTTTACCGTAGGGATAATCGAGCTCTGCTATTGTTTCTTGTTAAAGCCTTTTAACTAGCACTCATGAGGAGATAAAACAAAATGACCCGTCCATTTCCCTGTCTTGTGGGTTTTAGAAAACATGACAACAGTTCTCCTTAGAGAAGAATCTTGGATAATGCCTGCGTGAAAGAGGGTATTAGAGCCTGAAAACTTCAGGGCTGTTCGACGCCAGCCTTGGCCGTACACAGGAGCAGAATGAGAATGCCTGAGTCCCTAGTTAAAGCACGACATTCATTAAACATATTTTAATCCACAGTAGAGAGCGGGCAGGTGTTTGGGGAGACACTGGGTGAAATCCCACATTGCAGGTATGAAGAACCCCAGAAATCACTAGGTAATTAACACTTTCTTTCTTGTCGCAAGACACGGCATTAATAAACTATGTTGGTGGTTCATGGTTCTCAAGTAAATTCCACTAAGTTGCAAGTGCCCCGTCTTAAATCTTAATTACGCAGACTGTAATAGGGGAAGAAATAATAATTGCAAAATTCCTGTGAAAGATTTTTCTTTGTATAGACATTAAGCTTGTGTATTTAAAGATATCATATCTCTTAGGTTATAGAGAGGAACTGATCCCTCAAGCTTCAGAAGAAGTTAAAAAAAAATGCTTGAGACTGGACATCTTCACTGAACTTGGAATTTGCTGATAGAATTGTGCTTGGATGTAGTCTCGGTCAGCTTGGAGTGCCATCACTAAATGCCACCAATTGGGGTGGGGGGTGGTGTAGGGCTAAACAACAGACATTTCTTTCCTCACTCGCAGTTCCGGAGACTAGAAGATCAACACCAAAATGCCCGCCTGGTTGGGTTCTGGTGAAAGCTCTCTTCCTCAATGGTAGACGGCCCCCTCTTGCTGTGTCCTCACATGGCCTCTCCTTGGTGTTGCTTGGAATGCTTGAATGAATGGTGAGATCTTAGAGACCAGAAGCCTTAGGCTGGTGAATGGGACCTCCAGAGATGCTGAAAAGGTGGAGAAAATATAATGATGCTGTGACAGGAACCACGCTGGTTTTCCTTTAGTCGTGTCGACTAAAGTCTGTGTGGTGCCCTGGATGAGAAGAGACATAGGACATCTCTAAATGGTGTCCCCTTTGTTTGTAGATTTACATGGGAAGTCATGTGACATGACTATAATGGCATCTATTTTTCTAACATGTGGCATGGCTATAATGGCATCTATTGACTAAACACAGGGTTAATCACTTTTTTTGTGTGTGATCCAGAAATATCTCTCTGTCATAGAATCCACAGTGTGGTCAGTCTGAGAACCATTAATCAGACAGCAGGCAGAATTCTTAGGTAACTCAAATGAAGCATATCTTCTCAAAAGAAAAGCTATTTGTGGAGCCTCATACCCAGAATTTGGCTAAATGTAGCAGAAAATTGCTAATTGTAGTCATGCTCAGTGGTCATCCCAGCATTAAAACTGTTTAAAGATTAATAAGCAGAAGCAATTATTATGTATGTACTATGTCACCTACAAATAATGGCTGGATAAAAACAGTATTCACTTTAGGCAAATGTGTGATCCTTACAAACAACTCACGGCAATAATGGCCAGGAGAAGAGGGAAAGAAGTTAAAGAACAGGGTCGATGTCGATGTTCACTCCTTTCTTCTGAAAGTTTATACTCTTTACAGTGTCATAATCATGGCAGCGAGTAAACAATGAGGGCAAGTTATTTTCAAATTGTTCAAAAAGGATTTCATTTAAAAAAATAGGATTTCTCTTTTAGGCAATGTACTTTCATGCCTATTTTTGATGATTCTTTTACTAGGAAAGAGAAGTAAAGCCTATTAAGAAATATTACATCGAACTGCTTATATGTCTTACTAAATTTAGTATTATCATCCTAATTAAACACATAGAAGGCAGTTTAAACCACTATGAAGTCTGTTATTGTTATTAGGCTATAAAATAACTTTATAAGCCTACATATGACTGTAAAAACCTAACTCCTTTCAACATTATAATTTCTGAAATCGAATAAAACATTTCTAATTAAAGATAAGAAAGGTCACGTTTAGAAAATGAGACCTGGAGAATTTAATATAACAACAAAACATATTCCCTTATACCAGGTTGAAATAAAAATTGGCAGGAAATTTCAATAGCAGATAAGGCTACATATCTATGTTTCAAAATGTTTACACTAGTATAATATTTTTGGAGGATAGTTGACGCACAATGTTACATTTGTTTCAGGTGTAGAACATAGGGGTTGGACAACTCTACAGTGTCATGCTCACTACCGTCTGTCATCAAATAATGCTAATACAGTACCACTGACTCTGTGAGGAGCTGTACTTTTCATCTCCATGACTTATTCATTCCGTAACTGGAAGCCTGTAACTCCCACTCCCCTTCACCCATTTTGTCCACACCCCACTGCCTTCCCTCTGGCAACTATCAGTTTGTTCTCTGTATTTAGGACACTGTTTCTCTTTGTTTTATTTTGTTTCTTAGATTCCACATATAAATGAAACCATACGGTATTTGTCTTTCTCTAACTTATTTCACTTAGCGTTATACACTCTAGGTTCATCCATGTTGTCAAAACTGCCAAGATCTCATCCTTTTTATGGCTGTGTAATATTCCTGTGTGTGTGTGTGTGTGTGTGTGTGTGTGTGTGTGTGTGTGTGTATGCCGCATCTTTTTTATCCATTTCTATCTATGGACATTTGGGTTGCTTCCCTATTTTAGCTATCATAAATAATGTCGCAGTAAATGTAGGGTGCATGTATCTTTTTGAGTTAGTATTTTTGTTTTCTTTGGGTAAACACCCAGTTACACTTTATATACACAGTATATACACTTTATATACACAGTATATACACAGTATATACACAGTATATACAGTATATACACTTTATATACACAGTATATACACTTTATATACACAGTATCTTTATAAAGCCTCCTACATATGCTGGCTTATCAGCATATTATGAATGTCTTACCCCATATCATTTTATTGTAGAGATTAGTGATGCTTTATTTTGTCACTTGTATTAGAAAAGATTTGATTAACAATTACCCACCATCTTCAGTGCATACTTCCTTTACTTGGTAATAAATGTTCCCTAAGAAACAACAGCACTGCCTGGACTTTTTGTTAAACAAATTTTGTTAAAAAATTTTTGTAAAAAAAAAATTGTTAAAAAAATTTGAAAAAATCCTATGTCATAAACAGCGGGGGATAAAATGGATACATTTACTTACCTACTTAAGCCTTCCTTGATATTCCTTTGCATTTTATTACTACACATGAATGTTTCTGATGTTCAACAAAGCACAATTGAGGAGATAGGAAATTTCTTTGTATATATACCTTTCATAGGCTATTTCTGCTTTCAGCCTGAGCTCTGATTGTTCAGATTACTCTTTAACCCATGACCTTTAGACCTGCCCTTTACTTCTCCCATGAAACTAAGAACATGGAAAACAGAAGCAGTTCGTGTAAAAGTCTTTCATACTTCCCATGAGTTAGAAGCTAGAGACAGTGGATGGAAATTTGCCATTAAAATAACTCCTCACTGTAAATAATTTCTAGGCTCAGGTGTGTGATGTTCACGTGGGCTTGCTACTGACCCCAGACACTGCTTTCTTTCTGGTTGTCCTGCCACCAGGCTTGTGGCTGTGCATTCATTGAACCAGAAATTCCTCAACCCAACAAACTGTCTTTTTAAAGGATGTTTTTGTAGACTACAAACATATCTAATTATATGTAATTTAAAGGTTCCCACCAGTTGGCTGCCTTTACACCTGGCAATGCTGGCCTTTGTCCAGCCTCGGGGACAATATCTGACCCTATATCCCTCCTCTGCTTTGGAACCTTAATGTTTTGCAAACTCTAATATGCACAAGAATCATCTGGAGAATGCACCTTGTTAAATCACCTTTAAAATGCAAATCCTAATTAACTAGAACAGAGGAAAAGGCTGAGCTTCTGAATTTTTACCGTGCTCCCAGGCGATGCCTGTGCAGCTGGCCCATGGATCACACTTGGAGTAGCAGGCCGCCTCAGAACAGTGTTCTCAAGGTGTGGTGCTTGGACCACCAGCAGGAGCAGCAGCGGCACCCGAGAACTTGCTAGAACTCCAAACTGTCAGGTTCCATCCAGATTTACTGGATCAGAAACTCTGGGCATGGGGCCCACCAATGCATGTTTTAATAAAAGGTCCTCCTGGTGATTCTGATGCACTCTAGAGTTTGAGACTTTCTGGCTTAGAGTATTATATATTAAAATATTTCTTCCACACCAAGTCATTAGATACAAGATGTTGAAATTCACGGCCAAACTCATGTTGCACAGTATGAACCTAAAACATGCCTCATATTCCAACAGTGGACTACAATGTGGAGTAGATAAAAATAATCCACAATCTTCCTTTTCTTTTTTAAAATTACAAAGACAATTAAATTTTATTGTACTTTGCGATGCTGTGCATTACATCCCCATGACTAATGTTGGTATATTTTTGTATGACTGCCTTCAACGTCTCCTTCTGGTGCGGGCGTAGGATTATTTCATAACTGGAAATTTGTACCTTTGATCTTTATTTTCCTTTTGGAGAGTGGATATGTAGATGTTAACTTTGCTCCCGTGTTATGAAAATAGTGCAAGGTATTCGAGAATCACTCAACACCAACAGGTTTTAAGGCACCTAAGTAAAGGAACAGAATACACCACCCCAAAATATGACATTTTGACATACGTATTATTTTGAGTGGAAGACAATAGAGGCCGAACAGACTCAGAAAGCCCTGTTTACCTTCCCTTAACTGTCTAAAAGAATTTAAATAGAGGGCCTTTACCAGGAGAAAGCTAATACCAAAGATAACTTGTTATCAGAAAGATTTATCTGCCTGACATGGCAAACATTTGTTTACCAAACATTTGGTCAAGGCATCATCCTGTGACTTATTTTCTTCCCCTTTGAAGCCCAAGACTCATATCCTCTTCTCCTTAGCTCAGCATGGCCTATAAGCCTCAAATGCTCACTATCTTTGGGTCTCGTGTCTTTAGGGCTCCCATACACATCATTTTTTTTCCTCCTTTTAATGTCTTGTTTCTTTTTTTTTAATTTTTTAATTTTTAAAAAAATTAAAAAAAAATTTTATATTTGAGAGAGAGAGACAGAGCGTGAGTGGGGGGAGAGGCAGAGAGAGAAGGAGACACAGAATCTGAAGGAGGCTCCAGGCTCTGAGCTGTCAGCACAGAGCCTGACGCAGGGCTCGGACTCACTTGAGATCATGACCTGAGCTGAAGTCAGACACTTAAGTGACTGAGCTACCCAGGAGCCCCACATTATAAATATAATTATATTAGAAGACAGTAATGGCAGAAAAAATCAAGACAGGACAAAGTAGAATAAAGAATAATATTTTAAATGTAGGAGTAAGGGAGGGGAAGTTAGGGAAGACCTCACTGAGAAAGTCACTTTGAGCAAAGACTTGAAGGAAGTAATGAGGGAACCATGTAGATATGAGGTGTGCAGAGAAAATCATTCAAAGCTGAAACAATATCCAGTGAAAAGACTTAAGGCAGGGGCATGTCAAGCATGTTCAAGGAACAGCATGGAGAACAGCATGGGTGGTGAGGAGAGAACAAAAACAGAGGTGCTGGAGATGATGTGAGAGTGGTAATCCAACATGTGATCAATGGCAGTCTGGAAGGCCATACAAATTTTGGGGTCTTAAACAAAGAGCACACTAAGGAGAGCAAGCAAAGGTGATCTATTCAGATCTTGCTATAGCAAGGGGACCAGTCACCATCACTCTTATTTAGCAGAGATCCAAAGGTAGTCACAGGAGTAGGAAAACTTTACAGTAAAAAAAAAAGAGAAAATTTCAAATATGATTCGATCAGAGGATGTTGGTTGGAGGGGGGCTTATGAGGAGTGGGGCATCTCATGTAATTACATTTAGCTTTTCTTGCTTGGCCCTGAGTTGGAATCAGGGGTAGGGAGGAGTGATTAACATATATATATATATATATATATATATATATATATATATATATATGGAAATTTTTAGTCCTTGACCACAACCTGACTATTCTGAATCAATTGCTGCAGGGGTTGTATGTCAAAGTTCTGCTGCCATATACAATCTAGCCATTGTCCTTTGATATATGCAATCTCTCAACTTTGAGAGAAATGGAGAAACATTGTAGGGTTATGAACAAAGAGAGTAGTAATTTGATTTATACACTAAAATGATCATTCTGGCTCTTATTTGGAGAACAGATGGTAGGGAGGCAAGGATAGAAGCAGAGAAACCTGTGTTGTGGTCTTCCAAGAAATCCAGGCAGGATGTGATTCTGACTGGGATCCTAAGGAGTTATTGGTGGAGGTGTGAGAAGAAGTTCACTTCAGAGCATCAACAAGATTTACTGACACACCGAACATGAGGTATGAGCCGAAGAGAGGAGTCAAAGGTGCCTACAAAGAATTTGGCTTGCACAAGTGGGAAAGATGGAAGTGCCATCAACTGAGAAGATGGGGTGGAGGAGGTTAGCGGTGGGGAAGATCTGAAGTTCAGTTTTTGACACATTGAATTTACAATGTTTACACAGTATTCAAATAAACATATCATATAGGGAGTCAGACAAGAAGAGTTCAGGGTAGAAACGTGGACGGCGTGCAAACTCAGGACGTGTCAATACAGAGATTGAACTTAAAACTGTGGCTGGATTGGACTTCCAAAGGAGTGTAGGTATAGAAGGGGAGCAAGGACTGAGCCCCTGAGTGATCCGGATTAAGAGACCAAGGGGATGAGTCAGAAGTAGTGAGGAAGACAGCGGAGTAGGGAGAAAACCAGGAGACTGGAAGCCTAAAGGAAGAGCCAACTAACTACACCAGACGCTGCCCCTTTTCCGGCTAACGTTAAAGACTTGACTACACGTCAGCAATGTGGCTGGCAGAGGGTAGAGCAGCTTCAGTGGATAAAGGAGAAAAATATTGACAGGGAAAGTTTTGACAAAATCTGCAAAAAAAAAAAAAAGGAAAATAAAATTCACAAATACAGGTACCTGTTTTTAGGAACTGTTCTGTCAATCTGAATATAAATGGAATTTAAGAAACTCCAATCTGCTGCTCTGTGACTTTTAACTGGAAATCAGTCAGTCATATCTACTATACTTCTTGATTTTAAGACATGTTTCTGTCTTCTTAATTTGTGTTTGATATTATTTAGAGAAATAAGAGCATGTTGGTTGGTTGATGAGAAAAATTCAATAGAGAGACATTTGCTTTTCGAGAGAGATGGGAAACTCCACGAAGCCATGTGCTTGAGCAGCTGAGACATATGGGGGCCAGTGCCCACTGCGGGGCCATCTTAGACATGAGCTCTGGTGAGAGCGGGGGGAGAGGGGTGTTGAACCAGATTTGAGGAAAGCAGAAAATGTGTGAAAGAATCATTTAGGAGAATAAACATGTGAACAGGCTTGGGAAATGCAGTCTGGTTTTCTTGAGGTATTAAAGACTCACTGTTTTTGGTATTTGTATCAGTAAGGGTAAGCAGATGACTGTAACAAACAGCTCCCAGGTCTCAGAGGCTACTTAAAAGCTTTTTATTTCCCTCTTCTTTGTTACATTCCAAGGAGGTTTCAGGGGGGAAAGAGGTACCCTGTTCCACACAGTCTTTTCATCAAGCATTTCCAGCCACACCCCTCCCAACCCACTCCCTAACTTCAAAATCTTCCACTAAAATTTCTTCATGGATTTGATGAGAGAGAGAGAGAGAGAGAAAGAGAAAAAGAGAGAAAGAGAAAGAGAAGGGAAGGCAAAGAAAGGAAAAGAAAAGAAAAAGAAGGAAGGAAGGAAGGAAGGAAGGAAGGAAGGAAGGAAGGAAGGAAGGAAGGAAGGAAAGCAATTTTTCCCAGGGTTTTTAGGAGTCCTACCCAGAAACTATATATCACTTGTGCCCGCATTCCACTAGCAGACATAAGTCCCAGGGCTTCTGCCAGCTGCAAAGGAGATTGGGAGATGTGGCCAAGTTATGTGCCCAGGAGAAGAAGGAAACAGGATCTGGTTGAAGACACAGAAGTGTAGGCTACAGACATGAATTTAGAGCGAAGCCAGATAGCATGATTTCATTTTTTCCCAGACATATTCAGCTGCATGGATCGTGTGAAGCATATATGCAGAGTTGGATTTGACCAACATTTGGGGTTTTCAGGGCAAGCACAAAGAGCAAGTGAGAGTCAAAGAAGTAGAGGGTGTGGAAAACAAGATGACTATCGCAATTGCCCTCTGAATTTAAGTTGAAAAAGAAGGAGGACAGGAGGAAGTAAATAGGTGGCAGGGTCAATGGACTTTAAAAAAAAAGTGTATAGCCTTTTGATGATGCAGTTAAGGTTAAAAGAACTATCTGGTGTCAATTATGTTTTCGAGTTTCACTGAGGGCTGTCACATTTATCTGAACAGCAAAAGCCTGCATAAAATAGCAGAGCCATTCTCCAGTTACCGATTTCAGCAAGATTAAAAATAGATGAAAAAAAAAAAAACGGTAATAGGTATTTGAAGAACAGAGGGTTTTATGTTCTCTTTGATGATGATCCATTAAAATATTTTGCCCATGGTTTTTTATTGACTTAATTTGCATTCCTTTTATTCTCCAAAGAAATAGGACGCAGGACGCAAGCCTACTTTTATTGGTTTTCTTGTCAAGGTTTTGGGGACATCCAACTTAGATGAGAAGTTTTAATTGTATTGTCAGCAGGCATTAAAGTGCATCTTAAGTTTAAATGTATTTGCTGCCATGAATATAAAGCTTATAAACAAATAAGTACTTGATGTAAAATTATCTGAGTTTTTTCATCCAGAGGATTATAGATGAAAAGTTTCAAAAGAATCACAAACAGTAAACATTTAGAGGGTGTTGCAGAAAGTATAAAATTCTGAAGACCTTTTTGTAGGTTTTAACTGGCTTCTATAGGAATCAAAATCTGAAGGAAATGATAGTGTGCACATAGATAACAACTAGTAGCACAATTTCGAAAAATTGTATTTGATTCTATACATATGGATATATATATATATATATATATATATTTGATTCTATATATATGGATATATATTCTAATATATCCATTTGCTTGTTAGAGAAACAGTCTCAGAGATAACGACAGGTAGATTTGTGACTGCTCTAAAAATATGGCCAGGTTATTGTTAGGTCATGGGCTTCATCTATATCAATTAAGTTCTTACTAAGAAAATACATGTATTCATGGCTGTCCACACCTCAACCGTGGCCACTGGTCCCAAGAAGGGAGGCTTATTGGGCATGGGGAAACAGTGGGTGTTCAAATCACTCCCAATTATAGAAGATCAATTGATAACTACTGCTAGAAGTATATGAATGGTGGTGTTTCAAATATGTTTTGCCCTATTCCATTGATTCCAATAGCCCACAGAAAGTAAGATTAATTTAAGTATTGCCACGAGAGGAAAAAAATGCTGCCATTAATGCAGGTCACAATTCTTTCAATCACAGCATTTGCATTTTATACCTGCAGGAAGAGTTCATTTAGATTTAGACATTGAACAATCAACCAAAAGAAAATGTAATGGAACTAGACTGGTGAAAATGTTCCTAGGAGTTCTTCCAATTTGGATTCTGATTCATCTGGAATAAGTTTCAACTCAAAGTAGCTGAGTCCCTCTGCATCATTAAGAATATCAGTGATGCAGCATTTATTAAAGAAAAAAACCCTCAAAAAACAAAATATGTCACTCCTATCAGCGGTTTTCCTCTGAGCCTCTGTACCATCCTGCAAATTCTGACGTTAATTCTTTAGCTTACCAGACCACATCAGATAATAACAACCACCTTACAACTATTTTCTTGCTGGCAATAAATTGGAAAATGGTATAAATTTTAGGACACATTTTAATGTTTACATTACAAAGGATGTAAAACATAAAAATGTAAATGATTTAAATGTAAAAATTATGTTTCTTAGAATTTATGAAATATGATATGTGGGAAAATGGAATCCTTTTAACATGACCACCTTATACTGAGTACCTACTATCTACATGTTCCTGGAATAGGTAAAGATAGGTAAAGGTAAAGATAGCTTATTCCCAGAGAAGAGAGAGTTTACCTTTTAGTCATTCAATATTTTTCTTTAGTCATTCAACATCAATGCTATCAAGGCAGTATGTTAAAGCAGTATAATAAAGTGTGAATAGTAGAATTTCTCTGGAGCTATCTGAGCTGGGTCTGAACTCTGGCCCTGCCCTTATTTGCTTTGTGACTTGGAACAAGTTACTTAACCTCTCTGTGTTTCATGTTCCCCATGATAATAATATCTACCTCAATGGCTGTTATGAGGACAAAAATGAGATAGTAACCATAAAGTAATTAGAACAGTGCATGGACATAGAAGGTTTTTGTATAATTTTAGTACTATGTTAGAAAACTATATATATGTTATCTGGAAATTTGTGACTTTTTTTTTTTTTGAAAGAGAGAGAGCAGGGGAAGGATAGAGGGAGAGAGAAAGAGAGAGAGAGAGAGAGAGAGAGAGAGAGAGAGAGAGAGAGAATGAGAATCTTAAGCAGGCTCTATGATCAGCACAGAGCCCAATGTGGGGCTCGATCTCACAACTGTGGTGTTATAATCTGAATTGAAATCAAGAGTCGGATGCTTAACCAACTGAACCATCCAGAAGCCCCCAAATTTGGGACGTTTAAAAAGAATTTACTTATCACTGGCATTCAGTCTGCTATAGCCTCAGCAGATACCTCCTGCCAGAATTAAGGGATTGAGAGCTCCATTTAATTTTTGACTGACTTGTAGTTATGTTTAGTCTTTCTGTGATAGGGTACCTGTGTGGTATTCCTACCAAGTTCCGTGATAAAAAAAAATCTTTCTTTTAAAAGGATGCAGACACAAGCTGACCAAAATAAATTGGTTTTTGTTTTGTATTTTCAACGCTTTGAAAGAATATATTCCCATTTTAATATGAGTAGAACATTGGAGAAGTGAGAAAGATATAGTTCTCCATCTACTAAGATATAAATATAATTACCTCATTTTCAACCACCTCCATGCAATGCAGTGCTAGGAAATATGCATTTGATTCAAAAGTTAATTGATTTTTTAGGACATTCTGGTTACTAGTAGACTCTAAGTGATTGAATTTCTTCAGTCCATAAATATCCATTTGTCCAGAAGTTGAATGAAAAAATCTTCATTTATGTTAGCACGCAAATACATCCAATGTCATTGTTTATTTCAATTATCTAAAAGAATTGCCTTTAAGCGAAATTTTCCCCTTGAGCAAACTAAAGATTTCAGATGGCCTCTGGACTTAGAGATTCACCAATGTTAAGTAATAACAAATAACTGTACAAAAACATTTGTGAATACCTAGAGGTGTGCTGAAAACCCAGTGGCCCAGAATTCAAGGATACGTAGAATGCCAACTATGTACTTAATGAGAACAATAAATTTAGTTCTGTGCCAAGCGTTACTAAGCATGAAAAAAGGTAAGATGTATCAGTTACTAAGTATGAGAAAATATATGTTGGTTATCCACAGATTATCGTTTGGTTAGGGGTTAAGAAAATACATCAAGAAACAAATAAGATGCACACAAACACACAAGTTAAATGTTGTAATCGTGGAAAGACAATGAATATAGATAATGAGACGAGGTTGTGGTATATAAGAAAGATATTAATTAAATAATAAACTGTCACTAAATGATTTGCACATAAAAACCTCAGGAAAAATGATTTGCACAAAAAAACCTTCAAGGAAGGTATCAAGGAGGTGGATCTAGAAGATGGAAAGAATATTAATAAATAGATGATGGAAGGGAATTCTAATAGGGGGAAGGGCAGGAGCAAATCCACGGATGTAATCATGGAAGGTTCTTGAGAGTTGGGTAGGGAGAGATAGTAAGGAGGTCAGCATGTTGAATCAGATGGAGTTTCTGGGGAAAATAATAATAAATAATATTTAGTACAGTTGATCCTTGAACGACATGGGTGAACTGTGCAGGGCCTCTTATATACGAATTTTTAAACAGTACAGTACTGTAAATGTATTCTCTTCCTTATGATTTTCTTCTTCATTTTTTAATTTTTTTTTTTTAACGTTTATTTATTTTTGAGACAGAGAGAGACAGAGCATGAACGGGGGAGGGGCAGAGAGAGAGGGAGACACAGAATCGGAAACAGGCTCCAGGCTCTGAGCCATCAGCCCAGAGCCCGATGCGGGGCTCGAACTCACGGACCGCGAGATCGTGACCTGAGCTGAAGTCGGACGCTTAACCGACTGCGCCACCCAGGCGCCCCTCTTCTTCATTTTTTAAAAACTATCACCCCATCCACTTCCCCTCTGGGAACCGCCAGTTTGTTCCTTCTAGTTAAGTCTGGTTCATCATTTGTTTCTTAAATTCCACGTATGAGTGAAATCGTAGGCTGTCTTTCTCTCACTTACTTCATTTAGCATAATACTCTCTGTTCCATCCATGTTGTTGCAAATGGAAAGATTTCACTGTTTTTATGGATGAAAAAACTTTATGATTTAAAAAAAAAATTTTAATGTTTATTTACTTTTGAGAGAGAGTGAGAGAGCGCAGAGCATGAGCAGGGGAGGGACAGAGAGAGAGGGAGACACAAAATCGGAAGCAGGGGCTCGAACTCATGAGCCGCGAGATCATGAACTGAGGTGAAGTTGGACACTTAACCGACTGAGCCACCCAGGTGTACCAAACCTTATGTTTTCTTAATAATATTTTCCTTTTTCTAGCTTTACTTTTTTGTGGGAATATGTACCAAATACAAAATATGTGTTAATTGACTGTTTATGATTACCAGTAAGGCTACTGGTCAACAGTAAGCTATTAGTAGCCAAGTTTTTAGGGAGTCAAAATTTACATGTGCATTTTCAGCTGCACAGGGCTGGCATCCCTAACAGCTGTGTTGTTCAAGGGTCAACCGAATTAGAGACTGAGTCAGAATTCAGAGATCCTCAAAAGAGGTAGCTGTGTTTTCACTGCATACAGTAGACTGTTAGGAACTATTATAATTTTTGAATGGGGCAGTCACATGGAAAAGTTCTATTTGAAGCTCGAACCAATAGCAATGTTTTGGAAAAACTGGAGCACACGAAGAGCAACTGGAACTGAGAACAGAAGAATCTGTCAGCAGTCTCTGCAAGATAATCGATACCTATTCCAGGGCAAATGTTAGCCAAAGTCATGCCTCTCTCTGGTTCAACAAATTCCACTTCCTCTGACACCTTGCCTGTCTTTTTCTCATCTTTTGAGCAATGAGTTCAAATCTCTTGATTCAGGTAAATTATATCTCAGGCCCTTATTAAAGAACTTGTAGACAGTATCACTAAATGTTTTCTAAAAATGAGTGCTACAAGTTACCAAATAGCAAATTTAGCATTGTTTCTGGGGGAAAGTCCAGAAAGTCCATGTTTTACATGCTACCACGGGCCCATAAATAGCAAGTCATGAGACACAATCATTGACTCTTCCGGTAACATTTTCAGAAGGAGCAGGAAGAGAGGCTAGGTATATCGAATCTAAATTGCAATGAGGTGGTTTAGCCAGTGTATCTGGTGAACTTTCAACATGAATGGCAGTTAGGATGAATGGCTGCATTTCCCCAATTGGCAGCCGTGTTCGGACAAATATCACCTGGAGGGAGATCTCTAGGAGCTTCTACTCAATTTTTCAAGTTTTGGCTGTGCCCCAGCTTATGAGTCAGATTCCTAAATTATCTCAACAGATTTGGCTAATGGATAGAAATGAAGATGAGTTTTAAGAGAGACAGCAGAAGGTCTCATGCTTTGATTTGGGCCACGCATTTTGTGAACGCACGCTGGGAATACTTGAATACTGAGGCTGTAATGGAGCAAATAGCAATACCTGCCTTTTAACTGTTCTCCTGAGAACCAAGGCCCAATTTATGTCATCTGATACACTAATCATTCTCATAGTGAAAATTCAGGTAATAAAATGCGAAGGGAGATATTACGAGACAAGATAGATCTTCGAAGCACCTTGGCATTGGTACCCATCAACAAGGCGTCCTGGAGGGCTGCCTGGGCCATCCTAAAGGATTGTGCAGCTTCCTGGTACCACCTACCGGGAAACTTAATTCATATGGTGATTCCTTCCAAACAGGAGTTCCTTCAGTACAACTCTTAGGTCAAAGCTTTCATGCGCAGTTTAACCTCTAGTGCCTTATTCACCAACTCACAGTCGAGAGCTTTCCCCATACTAAAAGCCCTCACAGAGTAGCTATGCGTTTTGACAGTCAGCATGTAATTCAGCACCATTCAAATGATATATAAGTAAGTTACAATCATAGTTTAGACTGAGTTTGTGCTTACAGCAGAATTGGAGATTTACAGAGCCTGGCAACACTAGCTCTCCAAAGTCACACACGAAAGGGAAAAAGTAATTTTTCTTATTTTTATTTTTGTGGCTCCAAAACATCTTTCTCTTTTATTTCGTTGGAGAATAAAATCTAAGATGCGAAGGCCAGAAACTGAAATGACCAGTTCGTATTTTAGAACTTGCTGTTATAAGAAACGTATTAAATCCAGCAGGAATTCCCATATAATGTCATCATTAGCTGTAAGGGACCACCAGTCCCTGCCGACTGCCGTGTTAATAAAGGGACCTGCGGAGTTGCTCTCTTAAAAACTCGGTCACGTTTTGTTTTTGTTTTTTCTATTTGAAATGCAGAAGCATGAAGTAGTGGAATAAGTACAGCTGTGAAAACATTCATCGGGACTTAGGCCGTTCACGGTGAGGGCAACTGTCCCGTCTATTCTCTTCACCAAGTTAGCACTTTGCTTCTGCACAACCAGAGAACAAAGAAATCAAGCCTCGAAATGTACATGCTCCAAGGATAGCAATATGACAGAGTCGGCAAACACATAAAATGAACTGAAAGAAAATACGAACAGAAAATATACTCATTTTATGTTCCAAATGGCTTGCAGCTAATTAGTCCACACTCACTGGGCCCTATTACATGGAAAACAATATATTAGGCATGACTAAATACCAATGCGTACAAAATACAACTCTGAACTGAAACATGAAAAACAAACATCACAAACTACTGTGTGTCTGTGTTCATACTATCAAGTGAGGTCCTCTATTTTTTTTAGCTTATTATATTAATATATTGGGATAAATAATTCTCATCTGTTTCCTTGAATGCGGTATCATATTTTTTGAAATCCTGGTAAGATGCATTATGTCATTCACTTATTCATTAAACATTTACTAAGCATCTTCTACAGGTACTGTTTAATAGGAAGAAGAAGAATAGCAGTCATTTCTCAGATACTTTTTATAGGCCAGACACTGGCTAAGTACATTCCCCCACGTATTCCTTACAAGACTGCCTATGAAGGAAATATTGTTATGTGCGTTTTATCGATGAGGAAATGGAAGCTAAGAGAGGTGAAGTAACTTGCTTAGCATTTCACAGCCAGCGAGCTATAGTGCTGGACTTTAGATTCAGATCCCTCAAAGACCAAAGTCCTGGCTCCTATCCCATACACTTTGCTTTGTTCTATTGATTACACTAATATGTGTATGTATTTAAGCAGCACAAATGTTCTGAAATCTTAGTTAAGTGCATGTAAAATAAATATATATTACACCCCCAAGGAAAACTATTGCTATTTTAAATAATGAACAGATGCCAAATAAAAAATACTTGTTTTCTTTTTTTTTAAAAAAAAATTTTTTTCAACGTTTATTTATTTTTGGGACAGAGAGAGACAGAGCATGAACGGGGGAGGGGCAGAGAGAGAGGGAGACACAGAATCGGAAACAGGCTCCAGGCTCCGAGCTATCAGCCCAGAGCCCGACGCGGGGCTCGAACTCACGCACCGCGAGATCGTGACCTGGCTGAAGTCGGACGCTTAACCGACTGCGCCACCCAGGCGCCCCTAAAAAATACTTGTTTTCTTTCAACATGTTATATATCATACGTATAAAGCTGAAAAATCATCTTCACAAAAAATCACTATTTAAAGTGTTGTAATAAGAAAACATTCTTTCGTTTATCTGAAAATGTTCACTACAAAAAATGTATTAGTCCCTTTCATCAAAGCACATAACATATAAGCAAACAAGAATAGGAAAATTTTAACTGTTTGTGGGCAGATAGGCTGCAAAGAGAGGATCCTAAAATTAATATAGACTTTTAATACAGGAGAGCAGTGTTCTTTCTTGAAATGTGTTCTGCTTCTGGCATTTTCGTTTTGGCATTTTCCCCAAATCTCTTTATGATACCCTTCAATGATAAAGAATTTGGTTCTGTATCTGGATTTCTCATTTCTTAGATCGCTGGTTCTTAAAGCGTGGTCCCAGGAGTAGCAGCCGCAGTATCATCTGTGAACCTGTTAAACTTGTGAATTCTCAGCCCCCACGCCCAAGCCCCTGAATCAGAACCTCTCGGGTGTGCCTGGCAACCTGTGCTTTATAAGTGATTCCAAATGCATGTTCATGTTTGAGAACCACTGTCTTAGACGAAGAACAAAGGCTGGAATAAGGAACCTACCAAACAGGAAATTTTAAACTACGCTAATTGCCAGCAACACAAACCAAAGACTTTATATCATGTTCATACCTATAAATTTATTGTCACAGAATGAATAACATGAAGTTTATTCCCTCATATCATGATTAAAAGTACAGGATAAATAGTGACATATAACTTACTGTACAAAAAATCTCATGAATATCTTAGGATGTACTGAAAACCCAATGGCTTATGGCTCAAGTATTTGAGTGACTACTGCATATTCAATGTTAATGATAAAGTTATGTGTGTACTAAGTACTTCTTAGCATAAGAGAAATATGAGATGTTTGGCCTTCCCATAAAGTGCTTAGAAGCTAGTTGATGGTAAGATGAATATGCGAAGATCGTATTTTATATATACAACTACATGAAATGCTGCTATAACTAGAGGACTACTGACGACATAGAGATTTGCTAATATAATATAGAGAAATATATTAATCATATGACGGAATGTTAGCAACGCTTAATAAAAAAAATGCTCATCAGAGCAGAGATATGGGGGCACCTGAGTGGCTCAGTCTGTTAAACTTCCGACTTTGGCTCAGGTCATGATCTCATGGTTCATGGGTTTGAGCCCTGCATGGAGCTCTGTGCTGACAGCTCAGAGCCTGGAGCCTCCTTTCAGATTCTGTGTCTCCCTCTCTCTCTCTCAAAAATAAACAAACATTTAAAAATAAAAGAACAGGGGAACCTGGGTGGCTCAGTCGGTTGGGCGTCCTGCTTTAGCTCAGGTCATGATCTCACGGCTTGTGAGTTCGAGCCCCACGTCGGGCTCTGTGATGACACCTCAGAGCCTGCTTCAGATTCTGTGTCTCCCTCTGTCTCTGCCCTTCCTCTGCTCATGCTCTGTCTCTCTCTCTCTCTCTCAAGAATAAACATTTAAAAAAATTTAAAAAAATAAAAATAAACAGAGATTATGTAGGCTGAGCCATCAGGGAAAGTATAACACAGGAGGAAGCGCTGGCTCTATGTCTTTGCGCTTGGAAGGAAAGTGAAAAATAGATAAAAGATGGAAGGGAATTCTAACAGGGTAAAGAGCAGAATGAATTCTTAGACAAGGTCACAGAGGATTTATGGGGGTGGGTTGGGGAGAGTGTGTAAAAAAGCAAGGCATTGAATTAGATGGATTTTAGGAGGAAAATCACACACACAAAAATTCAATATGGAATGGTTAAAACAAAGCCAGATTTTAGAGACCTTTAAAATAGTACAGATATTTTTGCTGGATGCAAGAGGCTAATAGGACCTAGTGTGAATTCTTGAGTAGGGCATTACTATGGTGAATATTTTGTTTTTGAAGTTCAAACCAACAGCAGTGTGTAGGAGAGATTCAAGTTGGAAAAAATGTCACATAAAACAAGGAGGCAACCTGTAGGATCCTTGGGTTACAGTCAGGTCTGAAATTATCCTGATTTGTATGCTTCTAGGCAGGGCAAAGTTTGAAGGACAGAACCAAGAAGCCAGAGAAATTGTGTTAAACACAGATAAAAAGAGCTATTGGCAAGCAAGAATGTGAGTCTAGTTATAATGATCTAAGACCGAGAAAACAATCTAAATCATTTCAATGGAATATGACAGTCAGGATGTGATAATGGGGAACTGAGAAGGAAGCAGAATCTGGAATCCAGGATGACAAGTCCATTCTTGTAGAAGACTTGACTAATATAGCTCTAAGAACGTAGGCAATTTCTTATTATCAAATAAATAGAATTTAAAAAGACAAGTTCAGATAAAAATGACTAAAGAACACAATATTCATAAGCAGTTTCACAAGAGATGGACTTTACAGAGTGGTTAACCTAAAAACATATCTGTGAGCATCATTTTGCAGTCTAGAAAAATAACTGATATTTTAAATAGTGGTACATGGCAACTAACCACCAGCTTAGAGAGCAAATCAAGACAGAAGTAGGAAAGTAGTGCAGAACAAAGACCTTCTTGAGCTTGACTTTAGATAAGAGCATGTTGGAATTTTATGAAGCAATTCATGTTTCACGTTCTGTTTTCCTTTCTGTTTTCTCGATTAGTTTATACCTATTAATACATTTTTAGAAGGTTTCTGCTTTACTGGCATTTCAGCAGTTCCTCTGTTATCATTTCTTAGTCTTCAATTTATGGTTTCATCATAGAAGTTGTTTGAATTAACAATATTTATCCACTGTCACTGTTCTAGTAAAAGGTTAAGAGGCTTGAGACTTTATATCAGCAGGAAAGGTGAAATATACATTTTTATTTTATTTTATTTTATTTTATTTTATTTTAGAGAGAGAGGGGAGGAGCAGAGAGAGAGAGAGGATAAAGAGAATCCCATGCAGGGTTCACACTGTCAACACAGAACCCAATGCAGGGCTTGATCTCATGAGCCATGAGATCATGACCTGAGCTGAAATCAAGATCAGATGCTTAACTCATTGAGCCACCCATGTACCCCAAAATATACACCAAAACAAAGAAGTGAACAATTAAGAAGAAAAAAGTAGTTAATTTCTCAGGGTTTCAAGTAAATGAAATCTTATATACTTGGTTTATTAGTTTATTTTATGCAAGTTCATTAAACATTAGGCTTTCTTATTTTTAAGTGGAAATACAAAAAATTTTCAGGTATACATTTACTTTTAAAATTATCATCTTCTCTGGGGCGCTTGGGTGGCTCAGTCAGTTAAGCATTTTACTTCAGCTCAGGTCATGATCTGCGGTCCGTGAGTTTGAGCCCCACATGGGGCTGTGTGCTGATGGCTCTGACCCGGAGCCTGTGTCAGATTCTGTGTCTTTCCACTGCTATGAGTTATTAAGATTATTCACTGAGGTTGATGTTAAAGAAATTACCACCTATGTTTTCTTCTAGGAATTTTAGGGTTTCAAGTCTCACATTTAGGTCTTTAATCCATTTTCACTTTACGTTTGTGTAAGAAAGTGCTCCGCTTTCATTCTTTTGCATGTAATTGTCCGGTTTTCCAGTGCCATTTATTAGAGAGACAGTCTTTTCTCCACTGTATGTTCTTGCTTCCTTTGTCATAGACGAATTAGCCATCTAAGTGTGGGTTTATTTCTGGGGGCTCTGTATTCTGTTCCATTGATCTACATGTCCATTTTTGTGCCAGTACCATACTTTTTTGATTACTACAGCTTTGTAATATATCTTGGAATTGGAGTTGTGATAGCACCGTCTTTGTTCTTCTCAAGACTGCTTTGGCTATTTGAGGTCTTTTATTGGTCTATGTAAGTTTTAGGATGACTAGTTTTCGTTCTGTGAAAAATGCTGTTAGTATTTTCATAAGGATTACATTGAATCTCTGGATTGCTTTGGGTATTATGGACATTCTAACAATATTAATTCTTCCAGTCCATGACCATAAAATATCTTTATATTTGTGTTCTATTCAATTTCTTTTATTAAGGTTTTATAATTTTCAGAGTACAGGCCTTTCACCTCCTTGGTTAAGTTCATTCCTCGGTATTTTATTCTTTTTGGTATAATTCTAAATGGGATTGTTTTCTTAATTTTTCTTTCTGCCAGTTTCTCATTACTGTACAGAATTGCATGTATCACCTCAGGCAAGGGAAACAAAAGCAAAAATAAACTATTGAGATTATACCAAATGAAAAAGCTTATTCATAGGGAAGAAAACCATTAACAAAATGAAAAGGCAACCTATGAAGTGGGAGAAGATACTTGCAGATGATATAATGGATAAGGGGTTAATATCCAAAATACATAAAGAATTTATTCAACTCAACACTGAAAAAATTTCAAATAATCTTATTAAAAATCAGCAGAGGATCTGAATGGACATTTTTCCAAAGAAGACATACAGATGGCCAAGAAACACATAAAAAGATGCTCAACATCAGGGGAAT
This sequence comes from Leopardus geoffroyi, assembly GCF_018350155.1. Classification (NCBI taxonomy): domain Eukaryota; kingdom Metazoa; phylum Chordata; class Mammalia; order Carnivora; family Felidae; genus Leopardus; species Leopardus geoffroyi. Next base: position 22,391,120 of record NC_059327.1, on the reverse strand, counting down.
GCAATGCAAATTAAAACCACAATGAAATTTCACCTCATACCTCATAGTCAGAATGGCTATTATCAAAAAGACAATAAATAGAAAATATTGGTGAGGATGTGGAGAAAAAGGAACCCTCTTGCACCATTGCTGGCAATGTAAATTGGTGCTGTCACTGTGGAAATCACAGTATGAAGCTTCCTCAAAAAATTAAAAACAGAAATACCATACAATCCATTAATTCCATTTCTGGGTATTTACCTAAAGAAAACAAAAGCTCTAATTTGAAAAGGTATATACACTCCTATGTTTACTGCAGAATTGTTTACAGTAGCCAAGATATGGAAATAAGCTAAGTGTCCCTTGATAGATTAATAAAGATATTACACACACACACACACACACACACACACACACACACACACACATAATATTACTGATCCATAAAAATGAATGAAACTGAGATCTTCCATTTGCAACAACATAGATAGACCTAGTGGGTACTATGCTAAGTGAAATAAGTCAGGCTGACAAAGACAAATGCCATATGATTTCACTTATATGTGGAATTTAAAACAAAACAAAACAAACAAAGAAACAAACAAAAAGCAGAAACACACCATAAATACAGAGAACAAACTGATGGTTGCCAGAGGAGAGGAAGTTAGGGGGATGACCAGAATGGATAAAAGGGATCGGAAGAGACAGGCTCCAGTTATAGAATGAGTAAGTCACAGGAATAAAATGTACAGCATAGGGAATACAGTAAATGGTATTATAATAGCATTGTATGATGACAAATAATAGTTATACTTGTGTTGAGCATAGCATAATATATAGACTTTCAAATAACTATGTTGTATACCTGAAACTAATGTAACATTGTGTGTCAACTCTACCTCAATAAAAAAATTACTGAGAAAACTATGCTGCCATAGACAGAAAAATCAATTTTAGAGATAAAAATAATGAATTACCTTTGTAACAGGTGTTAGTTAACCAAATGGTCAGGTACAGATGTTCAATAGGCAGTAGAAAGTATGGAATGACACTTACAATAATTTATTCTACAGATTGCCATGCAAGAACAATCTCGAAAAAGGCAAATGTTGGTAGTTTTAGCTTGAATGTTATTGATCATCATCATTGCTATCATAAGTATTTTCATAATCATTTTTCATGTTATTGATACTCTTTTTTGTGCTTAGTGTATGGTGTATACTTCATATAGTATTTTTTGTGCTTAGTATATGACAGATACTTCATACAGTATTTTTAGAATTTAATTCAAATGTTAGACTAAATTTACAAACAATAAAGCTAAAAATTTAGAATTTCTGAATTCAGAAAATTGGAGCCACTTCCCCAAGGCTGCCCCCCTGTAGGAACAAGGATTACATCTTAGTATCATCTGACTCCAATCTGAAGGTTCTCTCACTCTACCATGCTTCCACATGACAGAAAGTATATAGTGAAAGAAATGAGCTGAAGAAAAATAAAAACTTTGGTGAGCCAGAGGAAAAGGAGTAAAAAAATGGTAAAAGGAGTGATACTGGAAATTTGGCTAAATATGTCCCTGCTGGTATCCTCCACCAACAATAATTTGACATCCATTCATGTCCAAAAGTGCCTTTGTGGAGCCGTGGATTCCAGGATCAGCCAACAAGGGGTCAGGGAGGAATCTCCCTGAATCAGGTCATCGGAGTCAAGACCCTGGCTGTAGACCCTGAAGTGGCCCATGAACTGACTCCAGTCCCCCTTAACCATGGTCCAGGAACACCCAGAGAATACAGACTCAGACAATCACTCATGGATGAGAAAGACTTTGTGGAAGTCCAGGATTCTACAGAGAAGTTTTATCACACTGTTGGAGAAAAAAGGTAAAACAAATAATATTGGGTGCTTTGGAGAGGCTAAGAGGCTCAGTTCGACTTTACTATATCATCGTTCCCTCAGGTGGCATAGTTCAGTGCAAAGAGATCCTTCTCATCCCAAACTTTCCCCCACAAAACAAAGTGAGAGTGTATGAGTGACCAGCTTCTCCAGTTATATGGGAGGCTGCAAAGGGGCCCATTTCTCTCTCACCCCAACTAGATCATTGAGTTTTGAGGCTCACAACTGGTGAATGGTGAACAACTAGGAGAACAGTAGTCAGAGCTCAGACATATGAAAGGGAAACACCCTACTAACTGTGAGCCTGATGCATTGGGAACATTCCATGTGAAGCACTGGGATACCTCACCTATGAATCTCCCAACTGGCCCACAGCACCCACTATGCGCTGCCCCTTACTCACATACCCTCCTATGCTGCGGTCAGCTTGCTGTGCATGTTTCCAACAGTGATAAGCAGAAAGCTAGCCCAAATCTGTGGGTCAGAGACAGACCATAAATTTGAGCATTTAGTATCACCCCTGGGAAAATGAAAAGGAGGCCGTCAACACTTAAGTTTGATGAGTTGTAGGACTGAGAAGAAGAATAAAGCTTGAGAATTATGCCATAGAGGGCGCAAGTAGAACCAGCATATTCAAGGAAGATCAACGTTTATTTATTTTTGGGACAGAGAGAGACAGAGCATGAACGGGGGAGGGGCAGAGAGAGAGGGAAACACAGAATCAGAAACAGGCTCCAGGCTCTGAGCCATCAACCCAGAGCCTGACGCGGGGCTCGAACTCACGGACCGCGAGATCGTGACCTGGCTGAAGTCGGACGCTTAACCAACTGCGCCACCCAGGCGCCCCAAGGAAGATCTGAAAAAGTCTCAGAATCCCTTGCAGGGCTGATGGAAGGCATTTCTCTTGGAAAATGAGTCACTAAAGATTGAAGGAGGTGACTGTTATTCCAAATACAAAAACAGCAATGCAAGGCTTTGAGGAACATGAATAATCAAGGAAACATAACATCACAAAGATCAAAATAATTTTCTAGTAACCGACCCCAAGATGTGGAGAGCTGCAATTTACCCAATAAAGAATTCAAGATAGCTGTTTTAAAGAAGCTCAATGGGCTATAAGAAAACACAGCAAGATAACACAACAAAAGCAGGAAAACAACACATGAAAATGAGTAAGTGTAACAGAGATATAGAAATCATTAAAAAAAAAACACAAAAATTCTGGAACTGAATACAATGTATGAAATGAAAATTTCAAGGTAACATCAATATCAGAAAGGTCAAGCAGAAGAAGTAATTCATGAATCAGAGGACAGACCCTTCAGAATTGTTCAGTTGGAGAACAAAGAAAAAAACGCAGAAGAGTAAAGAAAGCCTAAATTATGTGTAAGATACCATCAAAAGAAATAATCTGTGAATTATGGGAGTCCCAGAAGGAGAAGAGAGGAAGAAGGGGGCAGAAAACTTACACACACAGGAAAATAGCTGAAAACATCTCAAAAGTGGGTATTTAGACAATCAAGTTTATGAAGCTAGCAAGTCTCCCCAAAAAATTAACCAAAAGAAATCTCTCCAAAACATAATACAACTGTCAAAAAGAAAAGAAAAAGAGAGAATCTTAAAGTGGAAAGAGAAAAGAAACTTTTAAGGGGACCCCCAGATGGCTATCAAATGGATTTCTTAGCAGAAGTCTACAGGCCAGGGGAGAATAGGATGATATATTCAAAGTTGGAAAGAAAAATACCTGCCAACTATGAATATTATAACCAGCAAAGCTGTCCTTCAGAAATGAAGGAGAAATAAAGATGTTCCTGGACAAACAAAAGCTGAGGGAGTTCATTATCACTAGAACTGCCTTATAAGAAATGCTGGAAGGAGTTCTTGAAGCTGAAATGCAAGGATGCTAATCAGTGACAAAAAAAACTCATGAACATACAAAACATACTGGTAAAGGTAAGTACTGAGTCAAGTTCAGAATATTTGAATATGATGGCATGTTAGTGTGTTAACAACTCAACTCTCATAAAAAGATTGAAAGACAAAAATATGAAGAATAATCATAGCTACAAAAATTTATAAATATATAATATAAAAAGATAAATTATGAAATCAAAAACATAAAAGGAGAGAACAAAAGAGTAGGATTTTTAAAAAAAATTTTTTTTAACGTTTATTTATTTTTGAGACAGAGCATGAATGGGGGAGGGTCAGAGAGAGGGAGACACAGAATCTGAAACAGGCTCCGGGCTCCGAGCTGTCAGCATAGAGCCCTATGAGGGGCTCGAACTCATGGACCGTGAGATCGTGACCTGAGCCGAAGTCGGCCACTTGACCGAATGAGCCACCCAGGCGCCCCAAAAGGGTAGTTTTTAATGCAATTCAAGTTAAGTTGTTGGTGCTTAGCTAAAGTAAACTAAATGGACTGTTGTAAGATTTTTATGTAAGCCTTGTGATAACAACAAAGAAAAAAATTACAGTAGATATACAAAAGATAAAAAGAGGGAATCAAAGCATTCTACTAGAAAATCATCAATTCTCAAATGAAGATAGCAAGCAAGAAAGGAGCAAGCCAACTATAAAATAGCCAGAAAGCATAAGATGGCATTAGCAACTTCTTAGCAACCAGTAATTATTGCCAAGATAAATGGATTGGATTATCCAATTAAATGACCTAGAGTAGCTGAATGAAAAACAAACAAAAAGAACACACCAAACTATATGGTGCCTACAAGAGAGTCACTTCAGCTTTAAGGAACACCTAGGCTCAAAGTGAACAGATGGTAAAAGGTATTTCATGCAAGTGGAAAACAAAAGAGAAAAAGGGCAACTATAGACAAAATAGACTTTAAGCCAGACACTGTAACAAGAGACAAATAAGGTCGTTACATAATGATAAAAGGGTCAACTCATCAAAAGGTTATAACAAATGGAAATGTGAACGTGCCCAACAATGGAGCCCTAAATATATGAAGCCAATGCCAACCAATTTGAAGGGGGAAGTAGACAAAAACACGATAATAGTAGAGGACTTCAAAAGCACACGTTGACAGCAGATACATTATCCAAACAGGTAACCATCAGGAAACATTGCACTTGAACTACATTTTGGACTAAATAGATATTAACCGACATATACAAAACATCCCATCCAATAGCAGCAGAGTATATGGATTTCTCTTAAGAACACAAGAAACATTACCCAAGACAGGTAATATGTTAGGTCACATAACAAGTCTTAGCACATTTAAGAAGGCGGAAGTAATACCAAATATCTTTTCTGATCATGATGGTATGAAACTAGAAATCAACACAGGAGTAAAACTGGAAAATTCACAAATACATGGAAAATACACAACACACTCCTGAACAAAAGGTCAAAGAAGATATCAAAGGGAAATAAATAACTTGAAACAAATGAAAACGGAAACATAACAGAACTTATGGGATATAGTAAAAGCAGTTCTAAGAAGGAAGCTTATGCTGATAAGTGTATACATTAAGAAAAAAAAAAAGAGATCTCAAATAAACAACCTAACTTTATCCCTCAAGGAACTAGACGAAGAGCAAACTAAGCCCAGGGTTATCAGAAAAGAATGCAGATCAGAATAGAAACAAATGAAGTAGAAACCAGGAAAACAATAGAAAAGATCAATGAACCTATGAGCTGCTTCTCAGAATAGATAAAATTGACAAGCCTTGAGCTAGAATAAGAAAAAATGAGAGAAGACTCAAAGAAAATCAGAAGTAAAAGGGGAGATATTAAAGCTGATACTACAGAAACATGAAGGACCCTAAGACACTGCTATGAGCAATTATTTATTACCGAATTGGACAATTAGAAGAAATGGGCATATTCCATTCCTACAAACATACAACCTTCTAAGAATGAGTCATGAAGAAACAGAAAATCTGAACTATATCAATTACTAATAAGGAGATTGAATCAGTAAGCAAAAATGTCCCAACAAAGAAATGCCAGGACCACATGGCTTCATTGGCAAATTTTACCAAACATTTAAAGAAGAATTAACACTAATCCCTCTTGGACTTTTCCCAAAAAATTGAAGAGAAAGGAACAAATTCATTTTACCAGGCCAGCATTATCCTGATACCAAAGTGAGGTAAGGACTCTACAAGAAAAGACAACTATAGAAAAGTATCTTTTATGAACACAGACATTCTCAATAGAATATTTCAAACAAAATTCAGCAGTCCATTATAAAGATTTACACCCTTACCCAAGGAGATATAAACCTCAGATGCAAGGATGGTTGAACATATACAAATTAATTAATGTGATACACCATATTAATAGAATGAAAGATAAAAATCACACGATCATCTCAATAGATGCAGACAGAGCATTTCACAAAATTCAACTTCTCTTCATGATAAAAACTCTCAACAACTTAGGTACAGAAAGAATGTACCTCAACATATTGCCCTACAGGACAAGCCCACAGCTAACATCACATTCAATGACTAAATTTGAGAGCTCTTCCTCTAAGGTCAGGAATAAGACAAGCATGCCCACTATCACCACTCCTACTCAACAAAGTCCTGGAAATCTTACTCTGAGCAATTAGGCAAGAAGAAGAAATAAAAGGCATCAGGATCAGAAAAAGAAGTATAATTGTCTCAGATAATATGATTTCATATCTAGAAAATCCTAAATTCTACTCCAAAAAAACTGTTGGAACTAATAAACAAATTCAGTATTACTGCAGAATAAAACAATCAACATACAGTTTTTAAGAGTCTCTTATGTTTTGATTCACTCCCTCTCTAACCTTTTTTTTTCCTTCCTCTCCCCCATGGTCTTCTGTTAAGTTTCCTAGGATCCACGTCAGAGTGAAAACATATGGTATTGTCTTTCCCTGTATGACTTATTTCACTTAGTATCACACTCTCCAGTTCCATCCACGTTGCTACAAAAAGCCATATTTCATTCTTTCTCATTGCCACGTAGTACTCCATTGTGTATATAAACTACAATTTCTTTATCCATTCATCAGTTGATGGACATTTAGGCTTTTCCATAATTTGGCTATTGTTGAAAGTGCTGCCATAAACATTGGGGTACAAGTGCCCCTATGCATCAGCACTCCTGTATCCCTTGGGTAAATTCCTAGCAGTGCTATTGTTGGCTCATAGGGCAGATCTATTTTTAATTTTTTGAGGAACCTCCACACTGTTTTCTAGAGTGGCTGCACCAGTTTGCATTCCCACCAACAGTGCAAGAGGGTTCCTGTTTCTCCACATCCTCTCCAGCATCTATTGTCTCCTGATTTGTTCATTTTAGCCACTCTGACTGGTGTGAGGTGGTATCTGAGTGTGGTTTTGATTTGTAAAAAAAAAAAAAAAAGGTGTGCTTGTGGGGTTGAACCGATCTTTTGCAAATCTGTTATACTGATGAAAAAGTAAATATGTATGCCTCCGGGAGCTGTACCTCTTTCAATCTGGGACCAAAAAAAGTTCATCCCGAGAATATCAGGATGAAATTTACAGCTAAATGTGCAGCTAGAGACAAAGTCACTCAAGCAAACACAGCTTGTGTCAGCTAACATCTTAGTCGACCTACAGTTATCACAACTAGAATAAATTGTTGCTTTAAAAAAGAAATCAACAAACAAAAATCATTTTGTTTCTTATATACCACCCACCAAATATATGAAAAAGTATTCAAGAAAACAATCCCATTTATAATAGCATTGAGAAAATAAAACACTTAGGAATAAATTTAACCAGGGAAATTAAAGAGCTATATGCTGAAAACTCAGATTTTGTTTAAAGAAATTAAAGACACAAATAAGTAAAAAGATACCTTGTGTTCATGGATCAGAAGAATTAATATTGTTAAAATGTCCATACCACCCAAAGCCATCCATAGCTTCAATGCAATCATTAACAAAGTTCCAATGACATTTTTCAAAGAACTAGAACAAACAATCCTAAAACGGTATAGAACCACAGAAGACCCCAAAGAGCCAAGGCAATCCTGAGACAGTAAAACAAAGCTGCAGGCATCACATTTTCCGAGTTGAAACTATACTACAAAGTTATAGTAGTTACAGTATGGTACTGGCATAAAAAGACAAAGAGACAAATGGAAGAGAATTGAGAGCCTAGAAATAGACCCTCACACACACACAATAAATATTTGACAAGGCAGCCATATATGCTCAATGAAGAAAGGATAGTTTCTTTAATAAATGGTGTTTGGAAAACTGGTTAATCACACGAAAGAGAATGAAATTGAACCCTGTCTTACACTATTCACAAAAATTAACTTGAAATGAAATACAGACTTAAACCTAAAACCATAGAGTTCCTAGAAGAAAACATAGGAGAAAATCTCTTTGACATTGGACTTGCAAATAATTTTTTGGATCTGACACAAAAAATAAGCAACAAAAGCAAAAATAAATCAGTGGGACTACGCCAAACTAAGAAGCTTTTGTATTGCAAAAGAAAATCAACAAAACGAAAATGCATCCTGCAAAATTAAAAAAAAATTATTGTAATGTTTATTTATTCTGAGAGAGAGCAAGCATGAGTGGGGGAGGGGCAGAGAGAGAGGGAGAGAGAATCTCAAGCAGGCTCCATGCTGTCAGTGCAGAGCCCGATCGGCGGGGGGTGGAGGGGTGGGTGGTGGCTCAATCTCAAACCTGTGAGATCATGACCTAAGCCAAAATCAAGAGTTGGTCACTTAACCGAGTCACCCAGGCACCCCCAGAAAAAATATTTTAAGCCATATATGTGAAAAGGAGTTACTTCTCAAATATATGAAGAACTCATACATTTTAAAAGCAAAAACAAATCTAATTAAAAATGCCTAGAATAGACATTTTTCCAAAGACATACAAATGGCCAACAGGCATATGGAAGGATGCTCAACATTACTAACTATCAGGGAAATGCAATTCAAAATCATAATGAGATATCATGTCTCAGCTGTTAGAATGGCTATCATATAAAAGAAAAGAGATAACAAGTGTTGGTGAGGATGTGGAGAAAAGGGAACCCTTATGTGCTGTGAGTGAGAATGTAAATTGATACAGTCACTATGGAAAACAGTAGAAGGACTGTATGATGCAGCAATTTGCACTTTTGGGTATACAGCCAAAGGAAATGAAGTCGAGATCTTGAAGAAGTATTTTTAATCCCATCTTCATTTCAGCATTATTCACAATAGCCAAGATACAGAAACAAGCTAATTGTACATGAATATATGAATAGACAAAGATGTGGTATATATATATACAATGGAATATTATTCATGCATGAGAAAGAAGGAAATCCTGACATCTGAGACAACATAGATGCACCTTGAGGGCATTATGCTAAGTGAAATAAGTCAGAGAAAGATAAATACTGTATAATCTCACTGATAGGTAGAATGTAAAAAAAAATTATACTCATAGAAACAAAATAGAATGGTAGGTGTCATGGGGTTATGGGAAGTGTGGAGATGTTGGTCAAAGGGTATAAACTTTTAGTTATAAGATCAATAAGTGCTGGGGATCTAATATACAGCAGGGTGACTGTAGTTAATAATACCATTTTATTTAATTGAACATTGCTGAACATTCTCACCACACACACACACACACACACACACACACACACACACACACAAAGGATAATTATGTGAGGTGATGGGAGTGTTAAGTAACCCGAATGTAATCATTTCACAACGTGTAAGTGTATCAATCATTATGTTGTACACCTTAAATTTATGCAATGTTACATATCAATTATAGCTCAAAAGGCTGAAAAAAAAGATACGGGAGAAGAATTCACTGAAGTTATAGGAAAACTAGCAAAATGCAATATCATGAAAGGGGAGAGATTATAATACCTTGAGAAAGAGAAGCTAGTCCCCAATATTTAATGTGTTAAGATGGCTGAGGATATGGGCATTGATTTAAGTCCTATTGCATATCAACAATATTCAAAGAAATCTGCATTCCTGTTCTCATCAAAAACCTCATAACAACTCAAATAAGTGTGTGTAATCATTTTTTGGACATGTGAATTGGAGGAGGCTTGAAGCAATTAAACAATGCACCCAGAGCAAATTACTTAGTAACTAGAAGGTTTGGGGACTCATATTCTTGTTTTTCTGCCTCCGAAATCCATGTTATTGAAACGGCTGCATTTCTTAAATATATTTTTTAGGAAACAAATATAGCCAACAGGTCAGGCATGAATGTTGCCCAGCTGTAGAAATGATACTCTTCAGACAGCCTTCAACCATCAACCTTTTCAAGGTCTGGTCAGTACAAAGAGCTACCTCCCTGAGATCATGTCTTTTCACTGATCTGGATGGCAGGGATTGTGAAATAAAATCCCAGTGCGGAAACTCTCGGAGCCAACACTCTGGAAAGGTCTGTGTCACTGGGAGAGACTTAGGCCTCTCCCATCATTTGCCTTCTTCCTCTCCACTTTGGCTTTGTCCATCTTTCTTTCACAGGTATTAATCCCTAATAAAGATCTTGTCCCCAAACTCTGTCTCAGGCTCTTCCTCCACAGAATCTGATCCGTGAAAGCAAATAGGGGAAAGATGAGGGGCAGAGAAATCCAGCAGGCTACACTAGGGCTAGAATTGAGTCAGAAGCCCTGACTCACACGGAGACCCAAGGAACAAAATAAGGAGGCAGCTGAAGAGAATGCCATGAAAGTGGAAAAAGAGTAACAGGGATGGGGGTTACAATGAACATACAACTTCAGCTTTAAATTCTGGAAGCTTCATGATCTCTCATGGTTTATGAGTTTGAGCCCCGCGTCAGGCTCGCTGCTCTCAGTGCAGAGCCTACTTCAGATCCTCTGTCTCCCTGTCTGTCCCTCCCCTGCTTGTACTCTCTCAAAAATAAATAAAAACATTAAAAAATAGAAAATAAATTCTAGAACCTTGGAGAAGAGCAGAGATCACATGTGGTATATTCAGTAGCAAAAGAACTTAGATTATCAGGAGATTCAGTCACAGGATGATGTCAAGACAAACTTTTAAAAACTTTTCTTTCCTCAGTTGATATGTTAAGAAAAATTGACACACGCTGTTCATTATTCTTTTCAGTGACTGAGGGAACGTGTATTCAGAGCAAACATCAAGTAAAGATTTCACATATTATCGTACAACTTCAATAGAAATCCTTTCAAACAGCGTTTCAGGACTTCCTTTACAGCTGTCTTCCTGTTTAAATTATTATTGTACTTTCAATTTGCCTCTTTAAAATAGCTTCACATATACTCTATTTTTAATTTTCATGAAATTGGCAAAATTGAATGTTCTTAGATCGTTGATTCTATAGCATGAATCTAATCATTCCCTCATTCTTACCCCACAGCCTTTGCATTTGACAGGTCATTAAAAACGAGCTTTTAAAGAGCATAGAAATCTTTAATTTCCAAAATTCTCTGTGACTGACACCAAAGACCAGAAGAGGAAATTTAAGCAGAATGGTACAAATGAGACTATTTTACCTTTTAGGTTAATAGATATGAAGGGCAACCACAATTAGGTCTTACAACTGAAAGATAGGTTCCAAACTGCCTATTCTGTTAAGAACTAAATATCAATAAAGTCATCTACTTGCCATTGTGGCTCTTGTGTCATTGTTAACTTAATGGTGAAGACTTTATTTAAATACATAAGACGTTCACCTTGTCTTTCTTAATAAGACAAGTCAATCAATATGGACAAAATTCATTTCTTTTACCTGGCAAAAATTCAGGGCATTCTTTTTTTTTTTTAATGTATATTTATTTTGAGAGAGTAACAGAGTGCGAGTAGGGGAGGGGCAGAGAGAGAGGGAGACACAGAATCCGAAGCCGGCTCCAGGCTCTGAACTGTCAGCACAGTCTGATGCGGGCTTGAACTCACAAACCATGAGATCACGACCTGAGCCTAAGTCAGATGCTTAACCGACTGAGCCACCCAGGTGCCCCCAGGGCATTCTTAATTACAGACCTTATTTTACCCTCCATCATAAAAAATCATTGATGGTTCTTCTGGAAGTTTATGTCTAAGTTAGCATTCTCCCAGATGTAATGTTAGCAGACCGAACACCAAGCATCATCTTTAAAATTTTTTTTTTCAACGTTTATTTATTTTTGGGACAGAGAGAGACAGAGCATGAACGGGGGAGGGGCAGAGAGAGAGAGGGAGACACAGAATCGGAAACAGGCTCCAGGCTCTGAGCCATCAGCCATCAGCCCAGAGCCTGACGCAGGGCTCGAACTCACGGACCGTGAGATCGTGACCTGGCTGAAGTCGGACGCTTAACCGACTGCGCCACCCAGGCGCCCCCCAAGCATCATCTTTTCATTGCTAACCCCATCCTCATTCTGCACCATTTGTCATATTTGCTATTTTTTTCTTCTTGTGCTTTAATTTCATAACATTAAAACACAACTGTTCACTGTTCCACTCTGCCTCCTTGTCCAATTTTCTGAGTTTTATTGAGTCCTCTAGAACTAATTTCTCTCCATCATCCATGGTATAACTAATTTGTCTCATCCTTCTCCACATTACCTCTAGGCAGATCATTCCTCATTTATATTTGCATCTTGAAATTTTTCCGATTGCTAGTCCTCATTTTTAACTGTCACAGCATATCTACTTGACTGTTGCATCAGCTTCTCCTGGTAATGAAGACTCCATCAACTCCTTTATTTCCATTCTAGCTAATAGTCCCTTTGAGGATGGCAATTAGGTGCTTCTCATATTTGTATGTCTTTCAATACTTTGCACAGTTGGTGTGTAGAATCAAAAGCTAATACAATTCGACTGAATTTAGTAATGTTGCCTTTAGCAGTACTCTGAATGAATGTCTATTGCATCAGGATGATGCCAAAGGGTTAGAGGAGCTGTTGGAATGCTCTTTCAATTCAAAAGTCACAACGCGGGCATTTTAGAGTGGTTGAGATTTTCCAGAATCTGGGCTTATTTATGATAACAGGGATCTGCCCTTCCTGCCCTATTATCTTCATTTATTCCCTTTTCCAAGCATCCTTGTTAGTCAACTGGTCTGGATTGAAGGCAGTGGTCAGAATTCCTTTTATTTATATCCAGCTTACTTTAGCCCCCCTCTCCCCCCCCCCAAATGATGCCTGTTCACGAGACCTTTATATTTTCTCTGCTTTCTTCTAGTAGGGTTAGATACTTGGCGGGAAGAAAAGAATCATCACTGCAGGGCATTTCAGCTTTAGATCTGACTTGTTCCACTATTCCACATATAACACTTTTTTCTCAAGGTGCTCATTAACAAACTGAGTGCGACTCTGCTTTGACCACACTTGATTCCTGGGATGAGAATTCATCAGAAGTGGTTTTCTTTTGTTTTTGTTCTCGTTTTTGTTTTTGCCAAAAGTGGTTAAGCAGTCATCTGAAAAATAGTCACAAACCTACCATAATTTGCTGGATAAATTATGGTTTATGTCAACTGAGATACATGGGAAAGGAGATTGAAGATACTCTTAGGATCCATAAGGCGCACTGGCTCAGTGATCAGATAGCTGTGTGACCTTAGGGGCTTTATATACCCTCTCTGGGCCTTTAGTCCTGTAGAAGGATCTGGTAATAACCTTCAATGCACCTCCTCTTCCATGATCTTAGAAATAAGATTACTTTTTGAAATTTAAATGGGTAAGAATAACATTTACTCCATATGATTTTATGTAAGTAGAAATCCAAAAGGGTCACTAATTAGTCGAGGACAATCACTATGTGTTGGACAATGAACAAGTTATTTAGCCTCCCTATCCCTCAGTTTGCTCATCTGTGATGTGATTGGAACACCAGCACTGATAGGGTTGTTAGGAGGATTAAAAAAGAAAATACATAGGGGCTCCTGGGTGGCTCAGTCGGTTGAGCGACCGACTTCCACTCAGGTCATGATCTCACGGAACTTTGACCTGGAACTTTCTTTGAGGAAGGTTTTAGATTAAAAGTTCAATTTTTAGGGGCACCTGGGTGACTAAGTCAGTTAAGCATCTGACTCTTGATTTTAGCTCAGGTCACGATCTCAAAGTTAAGTGGGATCAAGCCCTGAGTCAGGCCCTGAACGAACAGTGCAGGGCCTGCTTGGGATTCTCTCTCTCTCGCTCTGTGCCTCTCCCTTGCTCATGTGCTCACGCTCGCTCTCTCTCTCACAAAATAAACTTTTTTAAAAAGTTCAATTTGTAAATTAGATATAGATCTAAACCGATTTCTTGTTACTTCTTGTATCAATTTTGCAAGTGGTATTTTTTCAAAAATTTATCCATTTCACCAAAATTAGTGAATTTGTTAGCTTAAAGTTTTTAATGGCCTACTCTTATTTTCCTTTTAGTGTTTATAGTAACTGCTCTCATAATCCTTTCCTCATTCATGATATTGATGATTTTTTTTCTCTTCTTTTTCTTAATTAATCTAAATAAGGATTTATTAATTTTGCTTATCTTTTCATAGAGCCAAATTTTAGCTTCGTTTATTTTTTCTATTACTGTTTTTCTTTTTTTTCAATTAATAATTTATTTCTTTAATCTATACATCTCTTTGCCAGAAGGAGTCTCTTTTAGTGCTGCACTGTGCTGGCCTGGGGAGAGGTGATGCAGGGAAAGTGAAACTGTTCTTAGGCCTTTCAATGAGTTGTTTCTCATTTCTGTGCTCTACTAAGGTGTTGAAACCTCTAACCTGAATTCCACGGCTCTCATGAGGCTGCTTTATTCTGTGGGTTGCTGTGAAACAAGGGTTTCTGGTGTGGGGTAAAGTCTGGAACCTTCCATTGTTCCATTTACAGTGTTGGCTTAAACTGTATTTTGTCTGGCGTAAGTACAACTACTCCTGCTCTCCTTTGGTTTCCACTTGCATGGGATATCTTTTTCCATTTTTTTTTTTTTTTTTTTTTTTTTTTTCACTTTGAGCTGTTGTTTGTCCTTAGAGCTGAAGTGAGTCTCTTGCTAGGCAGGATATGGTCTGGTCTTTTTTTTTTTTTTTTTATCTATCCAACCACTCTATGCCTTTTGATTGGATGATTCAATCCATTTACATTTAAAGTAATTATTGATTGATAAGCCTCTCTCATCCAGGGGTGATTGTCTAAGTCCGTGTTCTCCAAGGATCCTCAGACTCTTGAGGTTGAGAGGGGCTGGAGACATTTCACACGCCATTGCAGGGTCCATAGCTTGATCCAAAGACTTTCTGCCTATTACCCAGTGAATGGGTGGGCAAGATTTCTCGTGGGTCCCTTGGCATGTGGCAGTGAATTCCACAACTCCCTCAAGGGCACTTTAACTGTGGATGGAGGCCGGATTTTTGTTGCTGATGAAGGAAAAAAGAGATATCTTATGCCACTATGATACTGACATCCTTCATCCATTTACTTTCAGAGTCTTTGTGGTTTTATATTTAACCTTGTTGGTAGCAGATAGTGGTGCCTTCCTGTGTATATATTCTGTCAACATTTGCCTTTTAATTCAAGTATTTTGACCCTAAAATTTAATGTAATTAATGAGATGTTTGGATTTACATCTATCAATTTATTTGTATTCTGTTTATCTTCATTTTTTTTTTATTTCTCTATGCCCCCATTTCTTGCTATATTTTGTATTATAAAATTTTTTCCCTTTATTTCAGTTTAATTTACATCTTGGCCCTTATTTTTAACCTGTATCTTTTTTTTTTTTTTTTTTTTTAATTTTTTTTTTCAACGTTTATTTATTTTTGGGACAGAGAGAGACAGAGCATGAATGGGGGAGGGGCAGAGAGAGAGGGAGACACAGAATCGGAAACAGGCTCCAGGCTCTGAGCCATCAGCCCAGAGCCTGACGCGGGGCTCGAACTCACGTACCGCGAGATCGTGACCTGGCTGAAGTCGGACGCTTAACCGACTGCGCCACCCAGGCGCCCCTAACCTGTATCTTTTAATATGCATAATTTTAGCTGTGACTTGGAATTTCAATTAACATACCAACTTTTCAAAATCTACTTAGAGTTAATATTGTACCTTAAGTAAAATCTAGAAACTTGCAACATCCTCACAGTGACCTTTATGTTGTAATTTTCTTATTTATTTTATCTATGTAAAATTTTTTTTACATCTATGTAAATTTTAACCTGACAGGCTATTTACCATTTTTGTTACAAGAGTTGATTTTGTTACAAGCATTTCTGAACATCCAGATTTCTCTCTTACGTTATTTCCCTTCAACTTGAAGAATTTCTTTCCCTTTTTTTTTCTTTTTTGGAGAAATCTGGATGTTCAGAAATGCTGTTGATTATCTCTTCGTTTTCCTTCATCTGAAAATACCTTTATTTTATCTTCATCTCTGAAAAATACTTACAATGAAAATATAATTCTGGGTTGGTAGTTCTTTTCTTTTTGCGATTTGAACGTATTGCTTCACTGTTTTCTAAACTCCATAATTTTTGATGAGAAATTTCAGTTATTCAAATAATTGTTCCCTTGTTTGTAATATGTCTCTTTTTGCTGGAAGCATTTGCAATTTTCTTTAGAAGTTTGGTTACAATATTATTAGGAAAGTTTTCTTTCAGTTGTGGTTTGCCAAGCTGTAAATATATGTCTTCTACCCAGTTTGGAAATTTTCTACTGTTATTTAGTCAAGATTTCTTTTTCTCCCCAATCTGTTTTTTCTCCTTCTGAGACTCCACTTACATGTATATTAGACCTTTTGATATTGTCACACAAGTCCTCCAATCTTTGTTCTTTTTCAAGTTTTTTCTCTCTGTTCTTCAGGTGGGAAACTTTGTATTGATCTACATCTGTCGGTTCATTGACTTTTCCCGCTCTCATTTTCATTTTTACATTGAGCTCATCCAGCATGATTTTTTTTCTGATATTGTGTCTTTCACCTCTAAACTTTTAATTTTATTCCTTTTGATTTGTTTCTCTCCTGAGACAGTCCCGTTTTTTAAATTCATTTCAAGAGAATTTTCATTTACATTATGGAGACAGCTAAAATAGTACCTTAAATCTCTGTCTGGGTTTCAAGATCTGTGTAATCTCTGGGATGGCATTTATTAATAGACTTTTCTTCTGAAAACGATCACATTTTACTGTATTATTTATTTATCCATCTATCTACTTATTTCTGCATTCATATATTTTTCAGATTAGTAATTTAAATTGCATTCTCTTGCATGTTATTACATGAATACTCTGGGTCTTGTTATAATTCTTTATAAAACATTTATTTTGTTGTTTTAACTGTCAATTGACTGAGCGAGGTTCAAGTATGAATTGTGCATTGCCTTCTGTGGACTGTATGTTCAAATTTTACATCACTTCTCAAAGCCTTTGTCATACTGTTTCAGGTATATCTCATGCGTCAGCAGCTCTGAGACCAGTCTTGGCTGTGTTCAGGTTCATACACAGAATTAGGTTAGCCCTAACTTTTGTTTTTTCCTCCAAAAAGATTATGTCCTTACTACTCGAGAAAGATGAGGTTTGGGGAAAGATGAGGTTTGTGACTAAACATTGCCACATAATTGAAGCAAAACCATATAAGAAACAAAAGCAAATACCCCTAGCCAGGTTACTTCTCTAAGTCTTGACTTCCTTCCACAATCTGCTCTCTTTTATTTGCTTTTGAGAGTCTACACATTCCTCTGTTTTCTTTTTCTTTATCTTTGTATTCTGTTTAGAGATTTTTGTTGTAATGAGGAGGACTGGATGTAATGGGCTCATACTGTGCCATTAAACTGGAACCAAATTTTCCAAATCCGATTTTAAAAGCATCATTCTGGGGCGCCTGGGTGGCGCAGTCGGTTAAGCGTCCGACTTCAGCCTGGTCACGATCTCGCGGTCCGTGAGTTCGAGCCCCGCGTCGGGCTCTGGGCTGATGGCTCAGAGCCTGGAGCCTGTTTCCGATTCTGTGTCTCCCTCTCTCTCTGCCCCTCCCCCGTTCATGCTCTGTCTCTCTCTGTCCCAAAAATAAAAATAAAAACGTGGAAAAAAAATTAAAAAAAATAAAATAAAATAAAAGCATCATTCTAGTTGCTCTGTTGAAAACAGATTGCAGAAGGGTAAGAAGGGGGCATGCTATTGCACACACCCAGATGAAAGACGGTGCTGACTGGACCCGGCAGGTAGCAGTGGAGATAAGGAGATGTTGTCTCCTTTCAGTAGGTAGTTTGAAAGTGGGGCCAACACAATTTTCTGATAAATTAGATACAGAACATGACAGAGAGTGAGATGTCAGTGATAACTTCAAGAGTTTTAAGGGTGCCTGCGTGGCTCAGTCGGTTAAGCGTCGGACTTTGGCTCAGGTCACGGTCTCATGGTTTGCGAGTTGGAGCCCCGCATTGGGCTCTGTGCTGACAGCTCACAGTCTGGAGCCTGCTTCAGACTCTGTATCTCCCTCTCTCTCGCTGCCCCTCCCCTGTGCTCGCTCGCATGCTCTCTCTCTCTCTCTCTCTCTCTCTCAAAAATAAAATAAAACATTCAAAAAATAAAAAATAAAGAATTTTGTCTTGTGCAACTGTAAGGAAGTTTTGGCCATTAACTGAAATGGGGGATACTGCAACTGGAAAAAAATTGTATTGTCAGAAACTTGGCTTTGACATGTAATAGTTTTTTTTTTTAATTTTTAAAAATGTTTTTTATTTATTTTCGAATGAAAGAGAGAGAGAGTGTAAGTGGGGGAGGGACAGAGAGAGGGAGACACAGAATCCAAAGCAGGTTCCAGGCTCTGAGCTATTGGCACAGAGCCCGACACGGGGCTCAAACTCTTGAACCACAAGATCATGACCTGAGCCAAAGTCAGACACTCACTCAACTGACTGAGCCACCCAGTTGCCCCAACATGTAATTGTTAAAGTGCCCATAACACATACAAGTGGGGAAATCACATTAGCAATGGATATATAAATCTGGACTTCAGAGGGAGGAGACTAGGCCACACACATCAAAACAATCAGAATCCACAATTTGCAGATGGTATTAGTAGGTTAAAAAATCTATACGATCCCCTAAGGATATGTTTTTCAAACTTTAGCATTCAGGAGAATCACCTGAAGTGCTTATTAAAATGAAATTGCTGGGCCCCAATCCCAGAGTTTCTGATTAATTAAGTCTTTGGAGGGACTTGAAAATTTGCATTTCTAACACGTTTTCAGGTCATGCTGATGATGCTAGTCTGAGGACCAAACTCTGGAAACCACAGCTGTATGGTGTAAATGTAGATACAAAAGAAAAGAGGTTCAATGACAGCCCTGGGGGAACTTGTGCCACGAAATCGGGAAAAAGATGAGGAAACAACATAGAAGATAAAAAGCAGCCTGTGAGGCAGGAAGACCAGGAAAATAGTGTGCTGGTAATGACTATTTCAAGGCAGAGAAACGAACAGCTCTCATTTGCTGCAGAGAAGACAAGTAAAACAGAAACTAAGAGTTAACTACTGTATTTACCAATGTGAAAATTATTAGTAACCTTTACAGTATCAGTTTTGTTGGAGAATTAGGGCACAAGCCTGTCTGTAGTGGGTTTAAGTCATATCCTTGTTGGGTAAACAGATTAACTGTCCCTACAGCTAAATGACACCAGCCACTGAAAATTCTTTGCTCTCGTGTTATTCTCGACACGTACCGTTCATTGTAGATATTTTTAAAGGAAGAAAATAAGCAGATCAACCAATGTAAATTTTCTACGTGCTGTATAGCGAAAAATCTTTAGTTCAATGGGGCACCTGGGTGGCTCATTCAATTAAGCGCTCAACTCTTGATTTTGGCTTAGGTCATGATCTCATGGTTTATGAGAAGGAGCCCCGGGATGGGTTCTGTAATGATAGTGTGGAGCCTGCTTGGGATTCTGTCCTTCCCTCCCCCTACCCTCTCAATAAATAAATACATACATACATACATACATAAATACATAAAAATCAACTTCAAAAAAATCTTTAGTTCAAATTAGTGTATTGGATTTTGGCTTATGGCAAACTTAAAACTTAAAAGTTAGGCCAGCCTGAACCGGTTTTCTCTGATCCTGATAAATCCTGGGCCTCTGTCAACACAACAGGGTATCTAGAATTCCACTTGAACAACAGACTGAATAGTTGAGGCTCCATCAAGGTGTCATTCTTCCTTTGAAGTCCAATTTTATCTTTTTCGTTTTTTTTTTTTAAGCAGTCATAATCTCAGTCTTATCTTATGAAAAGTAAGAATTTTGGACTTTGTAATTTCAAAAGTTACTTTCATCTTTAAAGTTCTATGATTCTATGCCTTTACATTAAGATAATATTCATAAAGAAGTCAGGCAACATTTCTTTCTCTAAGTTTCCATACTTTCATATGATTTTCAGAGTTTAGGCAAAGTCTTACTTATTCATTATTGTAGGTGTTTCCAAATACAAGATATCATTGTGTATTTGATTTGTAAAAATTTACAGAATTTTTAGGCAAATATGCCAAATATTTTTTCTTAATTTTTTTTTAACGTTTATTTATTTTTGAGACAGAGAGAGAGACAGAGCATGAACAGGGCAGGAGCAGAGAGAGAGGGAGACACAGAATCTGAAACAGGCTCCAGGCTCTGAGCTGTCAACACAGAGCCTGACGCGGGGCTCGAACTCACAGACCGTGAGATCATGACCTGAGCCGAAGTTGGACACTCAACCGACCAAGGCACCCAGGCGCCCCTAAATATGCCAAATATTTTTTAAAAAATCTTTACTACACTAAGATCTCTTCAGGTGAAGTTTTTTTTTTTGTATTTAATTGTAAAGCTGATGTCAACATTTCTATTATTTAGAGAATATTAATTATTCAATCTAAAATAACAGTGTAGAAATCAGGTTTCTAATCATATAGTCAAATCAAACTGAGACTGGAAAGTTCAGCTCTTTAAAAAATAACCACCCCAAGTTATTTATTGGTACACAAGCAGTAAATAACAATAACCTTTCTATTACAAACCTTTGCTGTACAGTGTTATTTACTATTTGGTTTCCATTGAGGGACAATATAATCTAGAACTAAATGGGATGCCCGTCCTATATTGGCTCAGTATTAAGAAAATCAGATATAAGAAATAATGTTTTATATTATATTAAAGCTTTGGTTCTCAAAGAA
Organism: Leopardus geoffroyi; assembly: GCF_018350155.1. Lineage (NCBI taxonomy): Eukaryota > Metazoa > Chordata > Mammalia > Carnivora > Felidae > Leopardus > Leopardus geoffroyi. The sequence goes on along the minus strand of NC_059327.1, from coordinate 22,370,176 downwards.
TTTAAAACTTTAGAGCAAGGAAATGTTCTGAAATATCAACTAGTGTTACTCTGTCTTTTAGAGGGAGGAGAAAGATGAGGTACAAAAAAGTGCATGGTGGTCCTAACTCATGGCAGCACTGGATTGAGAATCACTCTGTTGTCTCATGGAAATAATAATCACAGAAATGGAGGATATCTTGTTATTATTAGTGTCCAGTGATTATCTGATGCATGAATCACCCCCATGGTCTCCTCCATAAGATGCCTTCAAACCGCTGTCCAAATATAGAGTGCAAGCAAACATACTTAGTATCCAGTAACATTTTCCTAAAGAAGTTATATTTTTCAGCGAAATGTATCAACTAATAGCCTTAATATATACAGTCTTTGTCTCGGGGCTCTTTAAAATCTAAGGACCTGTTCACTGTCCTGTATCTTTCCTATGTGATCCTCACAGAATTTCCATCACAAATTCAAGCCAATCTCTTAATTCTTCCGAAGTATAGGATTTCCTGCCTCTGTTGAATTGGAATGAAAAGCTTTTAGTACCTGTTGGTGAAATTTGCTTTAGAAAACCTTCCTGCCTTGCTCAACTGTATGTTTGACTCTCCATAGGAGCTAGAAATTTGAGAGAAAAGTCAACCTTTTTGTAGTTTATTCACTTAAAGTTTCAAGGCTGATATTTACCGGATTGGTAACTCAGCTTTTACCAAATCCTATGGCCATGCTATTTTGTTTCCTCAGACTCTCATGGTACCTACTGCCTGAAATTACAGTCAGTGCCAAGGGTGGGAAGTAAAGATAATGACAATTTCATTCATTCATTTTATTTATTCATTCCATATTTATTAAGTACCTACTGTGCTTTTAGTCTGACAACAAGGTGCTGAGATACTCAAGCACTAATAAGACACTGTCTTTATTCTTAAGGAAATTAAGATCCATTAAAGGCAGGCAGGCATATATACAAATATATGCCTTGAAGTATTACAAATACTGTGGGAGATACACACATTTATGATAAAGGGAAGAGAAAACTTCCTTTGTATCTTTTACCCAAATATGTTGTTGGTAAGGCCATGGCTATTTTACCTTAAGTTCATTCTCTTTAATGCATGATGATTCTGATACAATGATTCATAAAATCAACTGAAGAACCATTTAACAGTTTTTTAAAAATTCTTCAAAAACTTTCAACACACTTAAAGACTCTCTTTTTGGGAAAATTCACAGACAAACTTAAAACACATTAAAATGAAAATTTGCTGATGTGATTCAGTTTTCAGTTCTGGGTAAGATGCCATCAGCATGACATTTTCCACCTCATATTGTATTTCTATATACAGGTATATTGACTTCTGAACTGAGCTCAGAGTCTGTAGTGCATAAACATGATACACGACTGATTAGTTTAAAATTTGTTAAATGTTTATTTTGAGGGGGCAGGGATAGAGGATTTAAAGCAGGCTGTGTGCTGACAGCAGAGAGCTCGATTTGGTGCTCAATCTCATGACCCATGAGATCACTACCTGAACTGAAGTTGGACGCTTAACTGACTGAGCCACCTAGGCGCCCCTAAATTTTTTTTAATGTCTATTTATTTTGAAAGAGAGAGTGTGAAAGCGCGTAGGGGCAGACAGAGAGGAGAGAGAATCCTAAGCAGGTCCCAGGTTATTAGCATGGAGCCAGACTGGGGACTCAATCCCACAAACCATGAGATCATGACCTGAGTGGAAACCAAGAGTCAGACCCTTAACCAACCGAGCCACCGAGGTGCCCCGTTACCTGACTGATTAGTTTAAACAGAATTAATGCATCTTTTAAAAAGATTAGAGAGATCACTTAAGAATGTAATTCTGGGGGTGCCTGGGTGGTTCAGTCAGTTCAGCATCTGACTTCAGTTCAGGTCATGATCTCGCAGTTCGTGAGTTCGAGCCCCGCGTCCGGCTCTGTGCTGACAGCTCGGAGCCTGGAGCCTGCTTTGGATTCTGTGTTTCCCTCTCTCTCTGCCCCTCCCCCGCTTGTGTTTTGTCTCTGTCTCTCAAAAATAAAAAAATGAATGTAAAATAAAAAAAAAAAGAATGTAATTCTGAAGGATGGCAATTTTAGCTACAGTGGGCATTTTGAAATTTACGGAGTTATTCTGGATCATTTAGATTACTTTGAGCACTCATAAAATTTGCCTTGCCACACGTCAACCATAATCATTTTTCATCTTCCAAACACCAAATACGTGACAAGTGAATACCAATTAGCTCTGTCTATGCTCCTAAAAGGATTCTAATTTCTTTTTCAGCATATTCTTTCCTGAAAATACAGATAAAAAAAGTAAGGATCTTCTAGTTTCATAAGGGTGCTCTTTAGTGAAAACTGCTCCCTCATGTAGGGCAGGCAGCTGTGTCCGGCCGCACTTAAGAGTAAATGGTCCCAGGGGCGCCTGGGTGGCGCAGTCGGTTAAGCGTCCGACTTCAGCCAGGTCACGATCTCGCGGTCCGTGAGTTTGAGCCCCGCGTCGGGCTCTGGGCTGATGGCTCAGAGCCTGGAGCCTGTTTCCAATTCTGTGTCTCCCTCTCTCTCTGTCCCTCCCCCGTTCATGCTCTGTCTCTCTCTGTCCCCAAAATAAATAAAAAAAAAACGTTAAAAAAAAAAAAATTAAAAAAAAAAAAAAAAAAAAAGAGTAAATGGTCCCAGGTCTGGATTTTCATCTGAGCCATTTTCTCCTGCTTTTAAGGTGAAATGTTCTGTGGGAATAAATGAAGACCACCCAAATGAGAACAAACAGAGTCTAGTTATTCAGAGACTGATCCAGGACAGAAGTCAGCTGGCATCACTTGCATTTGGCAGAGATTCAAAGGCAGGCAAAGAAGGAAGAAAGCTCTTTAATGACATAAGGGAAGGATTTGGAGATACTCTGATTAAAAATTGTTAGCATTAAAAACTGAGGCTGGAGATGGGCTAACTAGAAAGGATAAACCTTGCGTGACTGGTTAGGAAAGCGTATTGGGCTTTCTCTGGTTTGCCCCAAGTTAGAAGTAGGGGTAAAGAACAGGAAAGCCCAAGGCCTTGACCAGGTCCTGACCATTCTAGGCTGATTGCTGCAGACGAAGTGGTCAGAGTCCTGTCATATATCGTCTGCCCATTGCCCACTTGAATTCCTCCCCACGTTTCTAGCATTAGATTGCTACCATCTGTTGTCGCAACCTGATGTGAAGGCAAATTAGGGACCCTGAATACACCCCTCTCTATGATTCTCCGTAACTGATGGAAAACCACTGGGCTTTCATTCTAAGCGGCATGCACATCAGTAAGATAAGCATGAGATCTGCATAACACAAAATTCTAACTCATGTAAAACTGAATAAAAAACCATTTATAGAGGAATAATGTCTTACTTAAGATACATTAGAAAAGATATTTATCAAGTTACATTTCACCAAACTCTAGTGTGATATATGATATTCGTGGATATTCTATTTAGAAAAAGGAGGGGGAAATTTCCTCTATAAACAGGCTTGAAAACAACTGGGTGTCAGTTTGGAACAGCTTGGACTGGGGGAGTACTGAGAGGGGTTCAATAAATAGTGCTGAGTTTAAAGTAGGTTTGCTGTATGATACTAAGGTATATGTTTCTTATGATTATACAGATAAAATCTTGTTTCTAGGTTAATATAAGTAAAATGCTTCAGACAGCCAGAAAATGGTAAGCATTCATGTCTAGAGCTTAGAAATTGTTATGTTTTCACCACTGCAGCACTTAAATATTTTATCCTCAGATTTTGCTAATTTGTACCTTTGGTTTTTGGACTTAGTTCTTCCAGAAGCCAGAATGCTCCTCCTAAGTTTTATCAGTAAATGTAATCACTTGGCTCAGAGTGAACCTTACCCTAGTTCTCACCCATGGTTAATTGGGATAGTTGAGATGATGAGATCTGGGGCTTTGAGTTGATTTTGTTGGTAATGTTTAAATGAGACTTGATGCTAGCACGTGGAGGGCTTTCCACGATGTTGGGATGGTAAATATATTCTGTATGTGGGAAGGACATCAATTTTGGGGAGCCAGAGGGAGACTATTATGGGCTGCATTATGTCCCCCAAAACATATGTGGACCCTAATCTCATGTTATCATTATTTTCCTTTTAAAAAGGGGGACATTTGGACACAAAGGCAGACATGCACTGAGAGAAGATGATGTGAAGACACAGAGAGAAGACGGCCATCTGTTAGTCAAGGGGCATGTGAGGCTACTACAAACTAAGCAAGAGACCTGGAGCTGATCCTTCCCTAATGCCACCGAGGGAAGGTGGCCCTGCTGTCATCCTGACCTGAGATTTCTGGCCTCCAGAACTGGGAGACTAGTTCTTTGTTCCAAGACACATAGTTTGTGGTACCTTGTTACGGCGGCCCTAGGAAACTAATACAGATTTAGAAGCCATTTTTGAACATACGATTTGTGCCACTGGGTTTTATGTTAACATCTGTAGGTACCTATATTCTCTTAGACCTTTCAGCTAATGTCCTAGTTACCCTTCTCATTTAACAGAGTGCTATTTGGTTCTGAGATGCTGACTGGACTCTTAATTTTCCACAAGCTACTCTTAAAATTATTCTAATGGCTGACATGTGCTACCAAGATTTAATTTTATCAAATAGTGAAGAAATGAGAATTGTGATTTGTTTTTTCATCTTTATTAGAGAAGCTGAATTACAAAGGGCATGCATTTACTATTGCTTTTGGATCAAAAAAGAATGTGGTGTTAGCAAACAGGAAATGTTTTCTTTAGAAAAATATAGAAAAACTTCGTCTAAAGTAATATCTAATATTTGACTTTTTGCTAAACTATGATACCAGAGACAGAGGTGAAACGATTGTTGCCAGTTATTATATCTTGTGGCAGCCATGCCAGATGTTGGCTGCTTAACAAACTCATTAAGGCTGGAAACCGTTTCTTTTATTTTTCTTTCTTTGTGTATTAAATCTTTTTGTGCCATTTGTTTTGTCACTGAGGGAGGAAGGGAAGCCAAACAAACAAAAGGTTGGAGGGAAAGAAAATATATGAATTTACTAAATATTTAAATGGTTGTCTCCCATGTTCACAAAAAAGCGTGATGTTTCCAACTCTAACAGAATTCATGACAACCTTCCAACTTATGCTATCATGTTCCCCAAATTTTCATTTTTTATTGCTCTTTGCAAGTATTGCTTTCTAAAAACAAAACAAAACAAAACAAAACAAAACAAAACAAAACATATTAAAGGTTTGTGGCAACCCTGCGTTGAACAAGTCTATCGGCACCATTTTTCCAACAGCATTTGCTCACTTCCTGCCTCTGTGTCACTGTTGGTAATTCTCACCATATTTCAAACTTTTTCATTATTATTGCATTTTTTATGGTGATCTGGATCAGTGATCTTGGATGTTACTGTTGTAATTGTTTAGGGGCGCCATGAACCGCGCCCACGTGAGATGGCGAACTCAATAAATGTTGTGTGTGTTCTGACTGCCCCACCAACTGGCCGTTCCCCCATCTCTCTCCCCCTCCTCAGACCTCCTTCTTCCCTGGGGCACAACAGTATTGAAATTAGGACAATTAATAACCCCTACAATGGCCTCTCACTGTTTAGTGAAAGGAAGAGTTGGATGTCTCTCATCTTAAATTAAAAGCTAGAAATGATTAATATTAGTGAAGAAGGCATATTGAAAGACAGGATAGTCTGGAAGGTAGGTCTCTTGCACCAATTAGCCAAGTTATTAATGAAAAGGAGACATTATTAAAGAAAATTAAAAGTGCTCCTCCAGTGAACACATGAATGAGACGAAAGTAAAACAGCCTTATTGCTGACAGGGAGAAAGTTCTAGGGGTGTGGATAAAAGATCAAACCAGCCACAACATTTTCATAAGCCAAAGCCTAACCCAGAGCAAGACTCTAACTTTCCTCAATCCTGTGAAGGCTGAGAGAGGTGAGGAAGCTGCAAATGACAAGTTGGAACCTTCAGAAGTTGGTTGATGAGGTTTAAGGAAAGAAATCATCTCCATAACATACACGTGCAAGGTGAAGCAGAAACTGGTGCTATAGAAGCTGCAGCAAATTTTCCAGAAGACCTAGCTAGGAGAGTTAATGGAGGTGGCTACACTAAACAATAGATTTTCAATGTAGACAAAATAACCTTCTATTGGAAGAGGATGCCATTTAGGACTTTTGTAGCTAGAGAGGAGAAGTCAATGCCTGGCTTCAAAACTTCAAAGCACACAAAAACTGTCATGTCAGGGGTTAATGCAGCTGGTAACTTTAAGCTGAAGCCAAGGCTCATTTACTATTTCAGAAATCCTATGGCCCTTAGGAATTATGCTAAATCTACTCTGCCTGTGCTCTATAAGTGGAACAACAAAGCCTGGATGACAGCACATCTGTTTACAACATGGTTTACAGAATATTTTAAGCTCACCGTTGAGACCTAAGACTCAGATAAAAAAAAATGTTCCTTTCAAATATCAACACTCAAGGACAATGCGCCTGATTATCCAAACACCCTGATGGAGATGTACAAGGAGACTAATGTTTACATGGTTGCTAACACAACATCTATTCTGTAGCCTATGGATCAATGACTTTCAACTTTCAAGTCTTATTACTTAAGAAATACCCTTCATAAGGCTGTAATAGGTAGTGATTCCTCTGATGGACCTGGGACAAATAAATCAAAAGCCTTCTGGAAAGGATTTACCATTTTAGATGTCGTTATGATGAGGGAGCATAAGGCAAGCTAAGAGGCTGCAAACACCCCACCCCACACCCATCTCCAGGTGGGATATGTGTTATATTCCTTGGGCACTTGTGGCTGCCCAAGAACAAAGGAAAGGGGGGAAAACAAAGGGTTAACTTATAGAGAGTAGTCCCTCAAGACCTGAGTCCTATCTATTGACAAATATCTTTGTAACTCACAAGTAAAAGGCAATCTTATCAGTAGTCTCATCTCCAGAAATCTATAGACTCTGTTTCCTGGAACCCCAACATCACCCCTCCATAGTGAAGTGGGAAACAAAGGCAGAAGGAGATGGCAGATAGAACTCAATTTCCTTTTAACCTTCAACCCATTAACAATACTTGAGGCAGGCAGAGTAAAATGTTTCTACAGGAACTCCCTACTGTCTTAATGCTAATGCTTTGCTAGAAGGAAAACAACCTTAGCTTGACAACAGCTAGGCCTCCACTCTTCTGGGAGTTTTCTTTAGCATATGAAAATCTCACTGGAAATTTCCCCTGGACTTTTCCTCCCCCTACTCCATAATATATAACCAGTCTCTCCTCATGGTCCCCAGGGCAGCTCTTCCTGCCCCTGGGTCCTGTCTCTGTGCTTTAATAAAATCACCTTTTTGCACCAAAGACACCTTCAAGAATTCTTTCTTGGTCATCAGTTCCGGACCCCGCAGACCCCCCTGTCACTCCAAAAACCTCATCAATTAGATGTGATAGAAATAACAAGAGAACTAGCATGAGGAGAAGTGGAGCCTGAAGATGTAACTGACTTCAATCTCATAATGAAACTTGAATGGATGAGTTGCTGCTTCTATGGAGGAACAAAGACGGTGGTTTCTTGAGATGGAAACTACTCCTGGTAAAGATGCTATAAAGACTGTTGAAATGACAACAAAGAATTTAGAATATTCCATAAACTTAGTTGACAAAGGGATGGAACGGTTTGAGAGGATCGACTCCAAATTTGAAACGAGTTCTACCATATGCACACCAAAAAGACTACTTTATGGTATAAACATAACTTTTTTATGCACTGGGATGCCAAAAAATTCATTTGACTGGCTTTCTTGTGATATTTGCTTTGTCACTGTGGTCTGGAACCAAACCCAGAATTTCTCCGAGGTATGCCTATATATACATTGGGATTCATTTGCCCATCTTCCAAATCTTTTTCTCTTATCCTTTTAAATTCTGTATTAGATTCTGCTTGATTTTGCCAATTTTCTCCTTCTTTCCTCCATGTCCCTTACTATGCAGCGATACCAATTTTCCTTTGCTTCTAATTTATCTTTTAGTTCAAGGATTGTTTTTCCTCTTCTACTTACTTTCTCAGACCTGCCAGCTTGGCTCATATTTAATATTTTTCTGGGGCCTTATTATTGCTTTTCTGAATTTCTTTGTCTTTGCTTAATGCTCTTACTTCAGGGTTAATTTTTTTAATTCATGGAAAACACTTTATTCTAACTTTTATTTGACGTTTATTCTAAGTGTTCTTTTCCTGCTGTTTGTTTGTACTTTCTTAGCCCTCCTCTTTTTCCATAGTATGTTGGCTGATATCTTATTTTGGGTTCTATTTATTATTCATTTTCAAATAAAACCAGTTTTTCTTTAAGCAAATATTTACCAGAAGTTTGCATCAGAGTGTAGGGATGTGTTCTGGATGGCAGGAATTTTAATGACGACCTACGATTTCTTTTAAGTGTTACTTCTTCAGTGCATAGAGATTGTTGACTCTAGAGTAGTTCATAGTGCAAAGCCTTTGTCTCTGCCTCTTACATCATCAACAGACCATCTCCTGCCAATTTGACTTGCCTAAAAGACCCATTGTTTGGGTTCTGGAAATAGTTTCCCAGCCTTGGCATCCTTTTCTATCATTGCAAACAAAGAACTTTGGCTTAACACCTCAGAGCGTGTTGCTTGCCTTTGGGGCTTATACTTTCGTGCATTTTTCAGGACAAACCACCAACGTGCCCCCAGTCCAGTTCATTATGCACCCCCATTAGATTATCAGATGTCATTTCAGTTTGGGATAATTTCTATTTTAATCAAATCCACAATTGTGCTGGCTTCGGCAGCGCATTTACTAAAAGCCACAATTATAATGTTAAGAGGCTCAGTTTCCAGACTCGGCCATATATCGTGACTATGAACAGCCTTCCCCCATCAGCCCTCTTTCCAGATTTTTGAGTGATGAAGTCTCTTCCATATTCAGACCCAAAGTTTGATCCATTTTCAGCTCGGGGAGATTGACATATGATTCAGTGGGAAACTTCACTCAAAAACAGAATTCAGTAGAGCGGAAGCAAAGGATGAAAAATCTTATAAGATTTGGTAAGAGCTAAAGGAATTTCTAGGAATAAAGAGCTTAAGACTTCTGTGTGTAAAAATACAAATACAGTGAAAGCAGAAAATGGTAGCAAGAGATAGAAGGTGGTAGTAAGACAAGAAAGAAAAGAAGGGTGAAATTGGTTTCTACTGTTTGAAGTCCCTAAAGGTTAATTTCTTTTTTCATTTTAAAATTTATTTACCTATTTTGAGACAGCATGCAGGAAAGAGAGAGAGAGAAAGGGAGAGAGATTGAGAGAGAGAGAGAGAGAGAGAGAGAGAGAGAGAGAGAGAGATTGACAGAGAGAATCCCAAGCAGGCTCCACATTGCCAGCACAGAGCCCAATGAGGGGCTGTAACTCATAAACCCTGAGATCATGACCTGAGCTGAAACGCAGAGTCAGTCGCTTAACCGACTGAGCCACCCAGGCACCCCAAGGTTAATTTCTAGTTAACACTCAGTAGCTTTTTACGATGGGGGATAAAAAGAAGAGCTCGAAAAAAATCAGAACAAATGCCATAATTTTTGCTTGTTTATCCAGAGAAAATCCTATCATGCCTGTGATTTTCTCTATGTGATACAATCACGTCTCTGTCTTTCTAAATTAATCGTACATCCGACAGGATGCTAATTGTAAAGTGATAATTAAAAATGTATGTAGGTCCCTGAGCTTAGTTAATGATATAATAAACAAGAAGTAAAGTCACTAATTTAATGGCAAATGCAATGTGATATGGATTAGGTTGAAGCAGAACGTTCTTTTTGGTCCACTGTTTTATTGAAAGTGGTTGCTGGAGGACATTTTTTGTGTTTCATAATCCATTATTAACATCACTAGGAGTCCCTTTGGTCCAATTAAAACCTCTGTTTATATTTTCCATTAACTAAGGTTATTCCCTAGTTTGGCATTAATTATCATAGCCATGTAGCCAGTATCCAAATTTATTGCTCATCTGCTCTCGGGCTTCAGTAAATCTTAAAATTGCATACAGCTATCTTATTATTCAAATAAAATTTAAAATCAGTTTGTTTCAGTTTCTTTATGTCCAAAGATATAGGTCCAAACTCACTTTTCTATAGGTTAACTAGCCCAGGGATTGGATTACACATTTTATCCTAATTCATTGTAGTAATCAGTGGATTACATGGAAATATGTAGTAAATAAATTTAGTAACCAAGGTCAAAATCCTCCCTTCATTTTATTTGAATGTAAATTTGGCTCATGTAAGTTGCATTCTAATATAATCAGCCAAATTGAACTAAATTTGATTACTTTCTTAGGAAACTGTTATAACAAACATTACACGAAGAATAAATCTTTATTAGGAGACAGCACTGTTCTTTTGTTTGGTATGCAACACAAATGCTTTTCATGTACTCCACTGTAGTGAATTCAGTTTACGCACAAGCCCAAATCTGAGTATTTTCTACTGCTGGCTTATTTTAATGTCCTGAATATTTTTTAATCTATTCTTTAAAACCTGTAAAAAAAAAAAAAAAAGCCCTAATTAAATGAAATCATTACCCCGTAAGTGGGCTCTATCAGTGACCTGCCACGTGTGATTTAACTGAAAGGAATGTTCCCCACATTCTGAGCTCCTGACAGCAGTAGGGCAATTATTCAGCAAATGCTTACTAAGGACCTACTGAGTGTCAAGCACTTCTCTAGGTGTTAGGGATACACTGATGATCAAAATAAAATCCCGGGGTCTCAAGATGCTACATCCTGGCAGAGAGATTAAGAGTCCGTGTGACACAGAAGTTCGTCCCAACTAAATAAGAGCGGAGTGACCTTACGCTGATTACTTGTTAGTTCAGACCCTCAGTCACCTCATCCTTAGGTCGATTCTAACACCCACCTCGGAGAGTTATTGTGAAGATTAAATATGATATTGTACACAGATCACTTGGCATAGAAACTGGAACATCATCGGGGCGCCTGGGTGGCGCAGTCGGTTAAGCGTCCGACTTCAGCCAGGTCACGATCTCGCGGTCCATGGGTTCGAGCCCCGCGTCGGGCTCTGGGCTGATGGCTCAGAGCCTGGAGCCTGTTTCCGATTCTGTGTCTCCCTCTCTCTCTGCCCCTCCCCCGTTCATGCTCTGTCTCTCTCTGTCCCAAAAATAAATAAACGTTGAAAAAAAAAATTAAAAAAAAAAAAAAAAAAAGAAACTGGAACATCATAAAGGCTTGACGCATTTTAAATATCTCCATTTATTTATTCTATCCTGACAGTAATCAAGTTTTCTGCGCCAGAGGCAAACTGATTATTTACTTATTGATGATTTTAGCATTAGTGTCCTGTGCCCTAATCCCTCCCGGGGTAACATGAGGAGGGAAGATACTGTACAGGCAGGATTGGGGTTTGTACATGCAAGAGAAGCCCTGAAATTATGAATCTCAGAGCTTACATGGGGAGCTAGCCAGCTGCCCCTCTTTGCTGCAAACAGAGGGAGAAAAAACCTTTGTTCTCCAATGTAGAATGTGAACAAATCCTCTCTGGGAAGAAAAGGGCAAAGTCCTTAGGTGCAGACAACCCTTTGGAATGGAAACAAATGTACAGATGGATTTCTCTGGAGCCATCTTTGTAGGGTAGTTAACTGTCTTGAACTTTCAGGGTGTTTGATATTTATTTATTCTTTTAGCCAGGTTGCCAGTAATTTTTGATCAGAAAGCCTTGGCCATGTAGAAATATGGAAATAATCACATTGAGTTTTTGACAATGTTCATAACTACTACTGATTAGCATCGTTAAGATTATTAGCAGTGGGGCGTCTGGGTGGCTCATTCAGTTGAACGTCCGACTTCGGCTCAGGTCATGATCTCACAGTCTGTGAGTTCGAGCCCCACGTTGGACTCTGTGCTGACTGCTCAGAGCCTGGAGCCTGCTTTGGATTCTGCGTCTCCCTCTCTCTGTGACCCTCCCCCGTTCATGCTCTCTCTCTGTCTCAAAAATAAATAAACATTAAAAAAATTAAAAAAAAAGAGTATGAGCAGTAATAACAGAATAAGAACCCAGAAGAAAGGGCTTTGGAGAAGTGATCCATCATTTGCAAAATGATGACAATTAACCTCATGATATTTTTTTCCTCTATTTTAAGTACCTCATCACGGGGGTTCTCTACACACCAGGGCCCCCTACCTGACCTTATCTATAGCGATGAAACCATAATGCATTAGTGTGAATGAGTTCATGGTATCCCTTACCAATGATACTCTGTGCAACACTAGTCCAAAAACAGGTTTCTGGAAAAAAGATTCCAGGTCAAATAAGTTTGGAAAAGGCTGCAGCATATATCTCCTTTCTTGGACAGTCACAAGGCAAAACGATGCTACATATTTTAAAAAGTTTTGCAGAAATGTTTAATAATTTTCAAAAATTCCAAGTGTGAGAAGCGTAACTTAAGGGAATGACTTTATAGAAATGGAATCTCAGATTCTGAATCACAGAAGAGATAAATTTGACAGTAAGGCCTTCTTAGAACACCTCACCTCAAATATCGCTTGGCATATAGGTAAACTCCAATTCAACACAATTTTTATCTAGATAAATAGAAAATATATGTCTTAAAGATATAAAACAGAGTTTTATTTTATTGCGTGCCAGACTTCATATTGAATATTGAGGATACAGAGATGTCTTGTAAGACATGGTTTTGCCCTTGAATATCTGACATATACATAAGATCTGTCCTGAGCTGTTACTCAAATCTCATAAATCGTGCATAAAGTCTCAGGATAATCCTATCTTAAGCACTATGTGAAGCATTTGTGTTTAGTAAATCAATCTCTTTAGTTTATTGGGAGAGAGAAGGGACATCTAATATCTAGCAAACCCATTCGGTATACCTGCTCAAATGTCCTAATCAATTTCAGTGAATCTGTAAGTTTATCATCTTCCCCAATTATTCTCTCTCCCGAGGAGCTATGATTCCTCTTGCCCTTTTCACTGCTTATGTGGCAGAATTCTCCAGGACAGGGAAAGGACAGGGAAAGTGGGATGAGCCCAAGTGCTCTCTGGGAAGAGAGGAGTGAAGTCAGGGGAAGAACTGGGTCACTTCTTTACTGCTCGTTGATATTGCTACATAGTAGAAATAATGGCTATATGTTATACTGGTAATCTTTATTATTTAAGTGACACATAAGTTTATAACCTCTAGTTGTCTACTGGTTCCAAGAAAGTCATTCACAAAATCTCTGTTAAGATAAGCAAGCCCACCTCATCAGAAAACCTAACAATGCCAACTTTAGATTGCCATCCTGTGAATTTCAATAGAAGTGATACTGGCTCAGGTACTTTAAAGCCCATTTATTCCAGAATCTCAGTTTACTTTAACACAATAATCTGGAAGTACAAATGCCTGATACCCTGAGAACTACCCTTGGGATGTCATCAGTGGTCTTCAATTTTTTCTATCTTCCCTTAAAGTGATATATTACCCTGACATGTCAGAGTAACAAGAAAAAAAAATTAAAAGTACAACAGATCAACAAATGCAGTTTATGAAATGGAAACAGTGTCATCTGATAAAATATTTCTTTTAACCTGAATTCATCTAGAAAGTTACCGGTGGTGCCATGAGGACATAATCTTGAATTACAAAAACAAGAAAAAAAACCCCAGAGAGTTAACATTGCCAGGAAATTTTAAGTCCCTCAGGTATTGATTTCCTATAATTTGGGTGGTATCTTTAATCAAATGTGGATTAAGTATTGAGCTAATTGGTTCCTGCCCTGTTTCAACAACAGTTAGCCATGCAATCCTGGGGAAGGCACTTGATCTCTGAAATAAATGAGGCTTTAATTTAATTGAGCGTTCCACTAGCTCAGGAGTTTTCTTTTCTTTCTTTTTTTTTTTTTTTAAGATTATTTATTTATTTTGAGAGAGAGAGAGAGAGAGGGGCAGAGAGAGAGAGAGAGGCAGAGAGAGAGAGAGGCAGAGAGAGAGAGAGAATCCTAAGCAGGCTTCATGCTATCTGAATGTGTAGTCTGATGCAGAGCTGGATCTCACAAACTGTGAAATCGTGACCTGAGCTGAATCAAGAGTCAGATGCTTAACCTACTGAGCCATGCAGGCACGTCGCTGGCTCAGGAGTTCTTACTCTGATAGCAAGGGATAAAGAAATCCCTGTACTCCCTAAAAATTGTATGCAAATTAAATTAATTTGTATATGTTTCTTTTTCTTAGGGAGTGATTCCCCAAATTATATTAGATTCTCTTCTTCCCGCGAAAGGTTAATAACCACTGAACCAGGTCATTTCTAACACTGCCTTTTAGTCTAAAACATTTAAAGATTCTGTGATTTTTACAGTTTAATATCCTAGTCACATTTTCTCAGGGCACAGGAAGTGTTTGGAGTTAAATCGGATCCCTTCAAACCACTGATCCATTTGAAGTCTTGAGTTGTCATTTTTTTAGAGGGGGAGCAGTATTTAGTTCTGCTGTAGGAGTCTGCAAAAGTAAACACAGCAGCCACAAGCCCTTCTTTTGCTTATTTCACCCCAGATATGTGTCTGTGCAAACATTATAGGCCAGTGTTGTTAGGACCCATCTGTAAGAGTCACAAAACTGCTCGCAGGACAATTTTACTTTTTCATGGTAGTTCTTTTAGATACAAAGATTGAGATCCGTGCGTTTACGTATCCAACACTAGTTCACATGCCTCAATTTTTAAAAAGAGTGCTTCACTTACTCAATCATTGTTCACATTAGGAGACAGCCTATAAACTCACAAGTTTAAGCCAGAAGAGAAAAAGATTCCATAATATGTGTGTCCTCCTCTCTAGAGTCCACACACATGCCCAGCTCTCAGGGGAAGTCCCTGCTCTCAGGGACACACATGCCCAGCTCGCAGGGGAAGTCCCTGATCCCTAACAGGAGTCTCAGTATAAGCCCACATCTACGCCAAGCACAGAATGAGACCCATGATTTTTGAAAACTAGGTACTTCGTCATACCACTGTTCTGTCCAGTGGATTTCAAAGAAACTTCTGGAGGAGTTTGCAGGGATTGTCAGGGATTGGAAGTAGGAAGGAGAAGCTGAGAAAGGACTGTAAAGCACAGGGTTCTGACATGTGTATGAGGGTACGTATGGGACAGGGTGTAAGAGGGTGTGTTTTTATATGAATTCTGTAAAGAGGAAACTGTCCTTGGTGTACTCAATTCCTATCTTTTTCATTCCTTTTGCTCTGCTGGGAAGAGTATCCATTCCTCCTTTGGCTGTTTCTAATTTTCCAACAATCTATCTTGGTGCAGATCTCTCACTCAAGGTACTTGGATCTGAATCCATTTCGACAGCTCTCCCTGTGCCCGTGTCTTCAACACAGAGTATACAAAGACTACTGCTTTCTCTGTGCTCTGTGCTCCTATCGCCATTGACTTGTGTTCTTCTCAGTGGCTTTTTCCAACCAAAACTGACTCTAGGTGACCCTATTCTCTCTGCTGCCCTCTCACATGGCAGGCTGTGAACTGTAACGTCAAGAGTGGGAAGTTTTAAGTAGTTTTCAAAAGCTCCGGTTTGGAAGGCTAACTTCCACTTGTAACTTCTCTGAATATGTAGAATTAGAGCTCAGAGGCAGAGTGCATGTACAAACATCGAAGTTCAACCTCTGACACGTCTACTTTCTATTTGAGTAGGGAACAGGAGGCTTCTCTATACCACTGTGTCTAACACAAGACCTTCTACTCAACAGAGTATGAGTGAACATTGCTGGCTGAGTGAACGGCCTCAAAGTCCTTCGTGAAGCTGGGAACAACTATACCTTACAGAATTGTGAGAAGTCAGTGAGATCATCGATCCTTCATTCAGCAAATATGCATTGCTGCGTATGAGGCACCCATCGGTATGGTGTGACACAGTGGACAGATGACACTTGTTCACTTGCCCTTATCTTCCTTTTCTCTTCCCATGACTCACTGTAGGTGGGTTCGGGGAACATTGCTCTTCCTTCCCTGGCCGCTTGCATGGTCATCCTTAGCTTCTCCATAAGCAAAGTTAAGGACATGCCCTGTCTGTAAGTCAACCACAGGAAACCAACTAAGCCTGACACCTCAGTGGTCACGGATGGAAGGCCTGCTTTAAACCCTCCTCCGCTGTTACAGCAGGACAAAAGGGAGGTTGGAGTAAGAGCCCTCAACTTGGAGTTAGGAGACTTTTGGTTTGAGTAGATTGCTGTGTTCCTATGGAGATAACTTCCCTGGGACCAACATTTATATTCTATAAAACAAGGAGGTTGAATGATTTAATCTCCAAGATACTTCCTGTTTTCAATTCTAGAACTTACTTAGCACTTAAGCTCACAGCGTCATATTATTTTCTTTTATTTCAAGTCTTACTTCTTTACCTCCATTGAAAACTCTTCATAGGCAGAGATTATCACAGGTATTTCTATATCCTTTGTATGCCCAGAACACTCTTTAATGATGAGTTAAAATCCTTATTGTTTAATTAGTAACAAGAATACAGAATATTTCAGATTTATATAATAGCCTCCAAGACTTAAAAAGCAAAGATACTCCGATTGGTCAAGGTTTGAACATTTAGTTTGGGGCACTTAAATAACTATAATGTATTATACTTGCATCAAAATATTTGGGTGTGATTATATACATTACTTTACATCTGAAAATCATGCATGAAGAATAACATTCATGCCACGGAGGGGATTCACAAAAGTATAAATGTTATTACCCTGGAATTCATTTTATGAAAGACATATACTTTTATTACAAAGATCCATCTGTTTCTAAGCAGGAAAGTTTCCACACGGTGAACCTAATGATTAAGCACACTTGGTTACGGGAAAGGTATTATGTTAAGACTGGGGGAGATAAAGTATCCTACAATAGAAAACACCAAGCCTAAATCAAAGAAATGGACGAGGAGGTACAATTTCCGCTACAACAAAGCGTGATTTCCACTGGGCATCCTTGCCCCGAGTCCTCTGCATCTTTCAGCCTCCCTCTCAAACCTCTGCTGGGGAGCAGACAGGATAAGGAAAGAGAGGACTTGGATGGAATCAAGCTCTAAAGAGCCCTGCAAAATGCCTATCGTTTGACTCACTCAGCTCTCTGCCCGTCACAAGGAACTCTTCTCCTTCTAAGGCCTTCTCTTGGGTTGCCATCTGTGGAAGGAAAGCAAAAGAGCTTGAAACGCGGACATTGTGTGTCTCACCTCAGCGCTGACCTCAAGAGAGGTGCCAGATGCCGCTGCATCCGTGTCAAAGTGGTGAAGGAAAGCAAGACAAGGGTTTCAAGGAACCTGCGGTAAGAAGCTGGAGTGCTTAAAGCATCCTGTCCAAGTTGTTTTCCATTAAAGGTAGCATTTGGTACCATCCCATGTCTCCTTGGCGCCTCTATTTCTACATCTACTATCTCCGTCCTCTCAGGGCATGGACGGTGATATATCAAACTGTTAGATCTTGTTTATCCTTCTGTGCCACAACTTGTTTTTCAAGTATTACGTCTCTGAAATGTCCAGTTTAATCTGTCTCTCTCGATAAGGTTTATGGTACTCTGAAACTATGAAATTAAATATTGAAGCAGTTATTACTGGGTAGAGTTAGTATCCATACAAAACAGGTTATATTTCACTCAGAAGTGCTGTTGCAGTGTCTACAACCTCAAAGGGAATATTTGTTCTCAGTAAATGTTTCTATTTTGGGTTTGTTCTCCCACAGTTGACTGTATAAATGGCTATTCCAATTGAGTTGTGTTCTTCATTATATAATAAGTTTTGTTTGCTGACAGTTATATAATGATTTCCTACTTATTTAACTCGCTAGTGATATTATTCTATTGACATACTCATTGCTCAAATATTATTTTGATTTGCTCATTTCTCATATATTGTTTTCAGCCTTATCACTGTACGAAGAGGTCCGTGCTTATCAACTCTCTCCCACTGTTTGAATTCAATAGTCATGAATTATTGGCTCTTTAAAGGTTCTGATTTGTCTGCCCTAAATTGTCAACCACCATTAATTAAAAGAATGGAATGAAATAATTTAGTAAGAAATGGGAGTGAATGATAGCCAACTAATTTTAAAAGGGTATTGTAACAAGAATTTTAAATAAGTTTCGAGATAATACTGGGACAATAATAAAGAGAAGAAAGAGTTCTCTGTGTATTGTGAGAAACGGAAAAGGCCAGATAATCTTCAGACACAGGTCAGCTTCATTTCTAGCTTCTCTGAATTGAAACCCTCTTGGAATTCCTGTTCTCTGTGTTCCTATTGTTATCAAATACTACTCCTATACTCCGAGAAAGCTCTTTCTGTTCTGAGTACCAAGGGCTGGCAAGCATATTCCTCCCTACATTCTAGGTCTTTATTTTAGTGACTATGGTAGGTACACTGATGGTTTCTGCTAAACAGGTGTGACATGTATAAGACAGTGGGTGGTGCTGGCTGGAAGGTAATACTTTAATAACACCTCAGAACGAACTATCTAAAACTGTCATCTGACCTCTCTGTGTAGTTTCCTCTTTCTACTTATCTATTTTGACCAAAGTTCTACTATTTTTTTTCAGTTCCCAATGCCGAATCATAATGATGGTTTGTGCAACTTATTATTTATTGACCATCTGCTATGTTTCTGAGACTCTTCTAGGTGCTGGGGATACATCAATGAATAAAACGGACAAAAATCCCTGCTCTTGTAGATTTTCCATTCTAGAGAAAAGAAATAACATACAACAGAAATTCTTTTATGGAAATCATAATGATGTGATGATAAATATTCATTTAGCAATCTATTATGATCAGAGACAATAGTGAATTATTTAAAAGTAATACTTTACCACATGCACACACACAACTGTGAGGTGCATTTTGTTACCCTCATTTTACAGATAAAGAAACTGTGTTTAGAGAGGTTTAAATAATATTCCAAAGGCAAAGGACAAGTGAGCAGCCAGAGTAGGGATTAAACCTTCATCGTTGTGACTCCATATCCTAAGACTACAACTATCTAGTCCTTCACTGTCTCAGCTCAAGGTTAACTGACTTCATTTCTGCATTTCTCTGGCAATTTGGGTAGACCCTCCTTCTCCATCTTTATAGTTAGTATTCCAATATTAGCTTCCTGATCGTTCCCTCATTACACATATTTCTAGCATCTCCTTCTTCTGGTCTAGCCTTTCCATTATATATACTTCAGGCAGTGCATTCATGATTTCTTCAAATTTCAGCAGCTTTCCATTGTGTACGATTGTCTTTTGACACCTTCATCTTGGTGTTCAAGGATCTCTTCAGTGTCACCTCGGTCTATTTTTTTTTATTTTTTAAATTTTTTTTTTAACATTTATTTATTTTTGAGATAGAGAGAGACAGAGCATGAACGGGGGAGGGGAAGAGAGACAGGGAGACACAGAATCCTAAGCAGGCTCCAGGCTCTGAGCCATCAGCCCAGAGCCTGACATGGGGCTTGAACTCATGGACCACGAGATAGTGACCTGAGCTGAAGTCGGATGCTCAACCGACTGAGCCACCCAGGCGCCCCACCTCGGTCTATTTTTACTAACTTATTTTCACTCAGTATTTACCATTGTCAGTCCTCCTAAATACAACATATCCTACCTTTTGAGTCTGGTTCACATATACATAATTTTTATTTTTTTTTCAAGTCTATTTATTTATTTTGAGAGAGGAGAGAAAGAGAGGGCGTGCACACAAGCAGGAGAGAGGCACAGAGAGAGGGAGAGAGAGAATCCCACACAGACTCCACAATGTCAGCACAGAGCCCCATAAGGGCCCCATGCCATGAACCAGGAGACAAAATCAAGAGCCGGATGCTTAACTGACTGAGCCACCCAGACACCCCTAGAATTTTTGTATTAAAACCTATTTTAAACACCTGCCTGGGTGGTGCAGTCGGTTAAGCATCCGACTTCAGCCAGTCATGATCTCGCGGTCCGTGAGTTCGAGCCCCGTGTCAGGCTCTGGGCTGATGGCTCAGAGCCTGGAGCCTGTTTCCAATTCTGCGTCTCCCTCTCTCTCTGCCCCTCCCCCGTTCATGCTCTGTCTCTCTCTGTCCCAAAAATAAATAAAAGTTGAAAAAAAAAGAAAAAATAAATAAAATAAATAAATAAACACCACCATGCTATGGAAAACTCTTTAACCATCTTGGTTCACATTGCCTTTTGCAATCTGTCTTGCCTCCAAGTTTATCACATAACTCATTTTATATTGTGACTTCCTTCACAAGATATTATTTTAGGAATAGGAAGTTCCAACGTTTTATAAACCAGGTGGTTGTGACGCTTATGAACAAAAGGCCAACCAGAATAGCAGAGAGCCATAGGATCATCTTCTTTGCTCATCACTACAACTACTCTTAAAATTCCCTGGGCTCTGGGGGCGCCTGGGTGGCTCAGTTGGTTGGGCGGTCGACTTCAGCTCAGGTCATGATCTCGTGGTCCGTGGGTTCGAGCCCCGCGTCGGGCTCTGTGCTGACAGCTCAGAGCCTGGAGCCTGTTTCGGATTCTGTGTCTCCCTCTCTCTGACCCTCCCCCATTCATGCTCTGTCTCTCTCTATCTCAAAAATAAAGAAACGTTAAAAAAAATTAAAAAAAAAATTCCCTGGGCTCTGAATGGCTGCTCCTTTATACTCACGCCCATACTTCCATTTTCTTTTAAATATATGGCATTTTAGGCCTCCCCTTCACCCCTCACTTACTTTGTCTTGGGACCCACCACCTGGGTTCCTATTTCTCACCTCACCCCAACACTGCTTCAGGGAAGATGTGCTGGTGATTCAGGTGGTGGTGAGGAAAAGGGAAGGGAAAATCAAAGCCCTCATTTGCTTTTTCTTTCCCTGCACCTCTGCCATTGGTTTTCTACTTCTAGTAATGGCCCCAAGCCCCATCCCAACTATCCTTGTTCTCCTGTCCCCAAGGCTCAGCTCAAATCTGGTTTGCTGCATCAAATTTGCCAGTACTCTAGCTCAAGTCTCACTACTTAGAGTACAGTAAAAATTTGTCTTTAAAAATCCATGTATGGGAATGCAGGCTAGTGCAGCCACTCTGGAAAACAGTATGGAGTTTCCTCTAAAAACTAAAAATAGAACTACCCTACGACCTAGCCATTGCACTACTAGGCATTTCTCCAAGGGATACAGGTGTGCTGTTTCGAAGGGGCACATGCACCCCCATGTTTATAGAAGCGCTGTCGACAATAGCCAAAGTATGGGAAGAGCCCAAAAGTCCATCGAGGGACGAATGGATAGAGAAGATGTGGTGTGTGTGTGTATATATATATATATATATATATATATATATATGTATGTGTATATATATATATATATATATATATATATATATATATATGATCAACAATCAAAAAGAATGAAATCTTGCCATTTGCAACTACGTGGATGGAACTGGAGGGTATTATGCTGAGTGAAATTAGTCAGAGAAAGACAAAAATCATCTGACTTCACTCATATGAGGACTTTAAGAGACAAAACAGATGAACATAAGGGAAGGGAAGCAAAAATAATATAAAAAAGGAGGGGGACAAAACATAAGAGACTCTTAAATATGGAGAACAAACAGAGGGTTAAGGAGGGGTTTTGGGAGTGGGGATGGGCTAAATGGGTAAGGGGCACTAAGGAATCTACTCCTGAAAGCATTGTTGCACTAGATGCTAACTAAATTTTAAGAAATAAAAAATAAAATTAACAAAAATCCATGTATGAGTTTGTTTTTATCCACCACATCTTGACCAAAAAACAAGAGAGTTAAACATTTGTTGTTGATATTGAGTTGACAAGGTGGGAAATACTAACAACATGCCAAATAGTGTTCTAAGCATTTTCTAGGTATTGACTCAATCATCACAATAATCCAGTGAAGTCGGTGTTACTATCATTCCTGTTTTACAGATGCACAAAGTGAGGCACAGAGAGGCTAAGAAACTTGCCCCAAATCATACAGATATTAAGCCACAGGATAAAAACTCAGACTATCCAGCCTCTGATCCTGCTATGGCTTTTTCTGCTACAATTGACAGCAGGAAGGGAGGAAGCCAAATCCATCATGGAGCCTTATGAGGAAACGAGTGCTATGACTAGGCAGTTGCCTAGGACAAGCCATGTTCCTAGCTGTTTATACAGCTCCTTACCCTTCGATCCTCTGAGGGTACATCCCTGATTCCCACTGTTCCAGATTCCTTGTCTCGGGCCATTGAAGTCACCAGTAGGCTTAGGGGGTCAGAATTTCACTTCTGGTAAAAAAAAAAAAAAATGCTCCCATGTGTTATCTGTGATAGGTTCAGCTTCTGATACTCCATCTAGACCCTCGACTTCAGGCGATTTATGGACCAAATAGTCTGTCTTTGTTATGCTACAAGAAATCTATAGAAAATGGTCTTTGTGTTACAAATAAGCTTTTGAAAAATGAAATCAGCAATACTTTTGTTTCTTCCATCCCATTACACAACTCCAAACACAGATGACCTTCAGCAAACCTTGCTGGGGGCTTTCAGTTTGATTGAGAGATGCCTCCTTCACAGTTTAGCTGACTTCCCTCTGTCCCTCTAATTTGGCCACCATTTCACAGATGCCATGGGTTAGTAGGGGTCAAGTGAGAGCCTGTCCTCAATGTCACTGAACAAAGATAAACAATAAATATAAGTGTGGGATATTCTGCATTCTCTCTCAAACTGCTCCACTGAAAACACCCCTTCTTGTTAAGGCTTCACTCAGGTCAATTCATGTGGCTCCTTCCGTCATCGCCTACCATGTCGGAGACTGTGTGAGCTGGCCCAAAAAGGGAAGGAGGAACAAGCAAAACACAGTCTCCTAAGCATAGTGATAACAGTTTTTGCTTCTTCATCTTAGGATGTAAAAGTATAAATTCACTTAAAATATCGCCATGGCCTTTTCCTCAAGTAGTTAGCAAGCAGTTGAATAGTCATCTAACAACAGATGTTTTAGTAAGAAAATAAAAGAGATGCACTGAAGGACCTTAAAATAAATAATAGTGCAGCCATCCCTATTTTTCAGAGAGAAAATAATAGTTTTATTCATACACACTCATGGCTGAATAAAATGATTTCTTTTTTGTAAATGTAATAGTGAGAATTAAAAAACCCCATCAAATTACTTGTGTTGGAATTTGCATAAGCAAAAGGAAAGATACATAATGTAGTTCTACTTCTGAACAAAGTGTCCCTCATTAATGGAGTAATAGATCATATTAATGTTACCTTTATAAAGAGCAATGGACATGAGCAAATTTAGTACGAATTTTCCCAGTGAACAGAAAGGACAAAAAATTGTATATGTAGTCATTTTTACCATTTATTCCTGCACATAATCTTCATTTAGAGCAATCACACCATTATAACAGTGAAAGGATTGCAGAAAACCTCACCTTACAACAAGTGAGAGCTTTAAACATTAATATATGAACAGCTCATGTGCTTTCCTACTCCTTTGTTTTGCAGACTTGAATACAAATTTCTGTTGCAATTTTATACAGATCACCAGAAAAAGTTATCTGGGATTTATTAACTCAACCTTGTATTAATTCTCTGCATGATCTCCCTCAATGGGGTGACAGGGTAAATTTGTGATTCAGGAGTCGCTACTTACCCGTCTGCTCTGGTCCACGAGAGAAGATGTCCCTGACCCTCTCATCTTTGGCTTCTGTATCCCACTGAATTGAACCGACTCAAAGGAATTCTCTGAATCAGCTTAAAATTTCAATTATTTGAAAAGAAATAACGTATTGAATCACTTCAATTTACCCAATGCTGTAGGATAACCCAAAGGCAACAACTGTCCAGCAAGGTCCACAGACTGATTTATGTACAAGATTTATTTCCATACTCTGATTTGAAGAGGACTTTCAAACAGGTGGAAATCCAAAGAACAGCCAGGTGCCCAGGAAGCTCATGTTCTTTCACCTGACAGACTACTTCATCAGCAAACATAAACACAGTCGTGACTACTAGATGTCCTTGAATGTGGGTAAGCTGCTTCATGTATCAAAATTCTCCCTTCATCTACCTCTCTGAGTCCCAGATTTGACCTTTTGAATGTGCTCTACAAGACTCTATGGTCCCCATTCAGGCTGGTGATGAACACAAAGCAAAGCACACTTTCCTTTTGTGTGTAAGCTACAAATCATTATTAAAGGAGGAAAATGAAAGGATTATTCAAAACTTGATACAAACCTGTTTGGTGTTAGTTGTATTATTTATGATAGCTAGTTTATGTATTGATTTGTAGTATTTGCTATACTGAATGAGGAAGTGAAATATCCGAGACGGAATACAGACTTTGAAATCTAACATTTTGTGAGTTTAGTCACTTAGTAGCTACGTAATCTTGAACAAGGTGCAAGGTCCAAACCTTGTCTGAATCACTTAAAAGATCTTAGCAACACATTAGTCTTCATTAGGCTACAGAGGTGTATTGGCATCGGACGCTCAAGATGGCATTGATTTTTAGATATTCATGGATAGTCAACTGGATTTACTATGAAAAATGTACGCCACTGGAATAAAATCAATTCAACAGAGCTTTTCTATAGACAAATACATGGAAATGTAGAAGAAGGCTTGGGAATGGCATCGACAGGACAGTTTATCATCAGATTTCACAAATTCATGGCAGAGCTGGTTTCTTCACATGGATTTACTGCCACTTTGGAGGCAAGGCGGTGCCAAGGTCCTGGGAAGAAGCTTTCAGTCAGATTCCCCTGCTTTCCATTCCAGTCTTGCCCCTGCTACTTATTCAATCTATGTCACTTACAAATGATTTTATTGCTTAATTGATGCTTTCCTCTCCGTAGCAGTGATAATAATACGAACTTGGCATGGACATTGGTGGAGTTTAAAACAATGATGCGTGCGCAGTGCCTATTTCTGATTTCTGTTCCCCTTCTCCCTCTTCTTTCCTGTTTTTGTTTGTTTTTCTCTTATGACCCAGAGGAAGCTAGATCATTGATGAAAAGTTAATGCATAAAAATGTCACTCCTGGCTATAGCTACACATTTGGCATGATTCTGGGGAGCACCCTTATCTGACTTTCTGAGCCCTTAGAAATGAGTGGCTTTGTGCAAAGCTACTCTGCTTACTTATGACTAGGATACCTAATAAAATCCACAGGGCTTGAGGACTTGGTCAGTAATAGCATTTGTAAGGATAAGAATTTGGGGGGAGGGGAACTGCATAAATTATCTCAACCTCCTCCTAGAGATTTAAACAATGGCTACAGATTATATTTTATATTACCAAATATAGAATGTCTTTCTAGTAATTTGACTTTCAGAAAGAGCTTAGATGAGGAGAGAGCTGGAATTAGATGCCAACGGCAAAAGAACAAAGCATGATTTTGTGAAGATATACTTTTCTCTAGCTTTCTCATTTTGTCAATATTTATTAGTATTATGCATTATACTGATTTCTTTTCATGCCTGCTACCTGCCAGTAGACTGTAGCCACTGGATGTCAGGGTCTCATTCACTTCTCAGTTCCTAAATCCTAGCATAGAAAACATTTTTATTTATTTATTATTTTTTTAAATTTATTCATTTTTTGAGAGAGACAGAGACAGCACAAGTGGGGGAAGAGGAAGAGAGAGGGAGAGAGAGACAGAATCCCAAGGAGGCTCTGCACACTGTGAGTGCGGAGCCCGACGCAGGGCTAGAACTCACGATACCGTGAGATCATGACCTGAGCCGAAACCAAGAGCTGGAGACTTGACTGACTGAGCCATCCAAGCCCAGGTGCCCTGAAAACATTTTTAAAACAAAATGAAGAGACAGTCAGGAAGCCTCCAAATGTGGGAGGCATTACTTAACTCTATTATTATCATTGAGGACATTGGTAGTCACGTATTAAACGCCAAGAAGAGAGAACAAGTCATGTTCTAGGTACCACTTCTAAGAACAGTTTTCCCATAAAGAGTTTAAGATTATAGACCCGGGTACTTTCTTCTTCAAGGGGCAGTCTGCATTAACTAAAGAGCAATCAGGAATCAGTTTCATTGTCTCTATTGCCTGGCTCTTATCTGCTATCTTCTGCATTTCTTTCTCCTCTCGTAGTCAATGTGAATACCTACCAATAACCAACATCTTTAAGTCTCATGGCAATCACTTTACTCTTTTCTGCAGGTAAATCTCACTCGTTTCCACAAAAGTAGGTTTTGTCCCCTGGGGTTCTTTTGTGTGAATATTAACTCAAGGCATATTAGTTTTCAGGTGCAGTAAACATCCCTCAGAAAAGGAGTGGGGTTTTTTTGTTCACTTGAGACAAACAGCCTAAAGTCAGATTGAATAAATAATATTTCCCCAGTCAGTCGAGTTTGGACACCGCTCTTTAGGAAAAATACCACCACCCTCTGTCTGCCTCGAAAGCCCCACCTTCCTTTACTAAGCGGCAGAACACTTGATTGCCTGCCTGCCTGCCTGCCTGCCCATGATCAGACTGACTGTTAATGGGGGTCCACTTCTGATTTCATTCTTTTGATTCATCTTGTTAGGAAGATAAGTTGCGGTAGGGGGGATGCGGACCAAGTCTCAGTAGCCACAATAGTGCTTGGCTTTTTTAAGCAACCAGCATTTAAGTCTTTCACCCATTACCATCACCCATATATTTAAAAAATGATCCTCATAAACCTTGTTGCTTTTACTTTTGCTCATCATGAAAAATAGTTCTCTTATTAAATTAGAATGCTTTCACTCCTTTCCCACTCAGGGGCTCCATATTCCAGTGATTTCAACTGTTATTTTGTGAAAAAATAGAAAGTACCCATCGAAACTGGACGTATCTCCTTTGTTACTCTCACTCCTGTTGGTTTTATAAGAACACTGATGACACGCTTCTTCAACAGCTATTTCATATTTATGAAAATGAATAATTCATATTAAATCAAGTTGATGTATTATATTAGTATTGTATTTTAAAATGGGGAGTTATCTACACTCAGTAAACATGATCTAGGCATTATTAGAGTGAACTAACAGTTCAAACAAATAACCCCCAAATCTCAGTGGTTCACAACAATAAAGTGTATTTCTAGTTTACATAAAGTCCAATATGATCAAGCAAGATCTAAAAAGGAGAAAAAGTAAATATGTATTCAGACTACAGTATATTTAACCAAGAAAGAAAGCTTGATTGTCTCCTGTTTGACATTTGATTAATAATTATTTACATACTTTTTGCTACAGTAGAAAAAATAACCACACTCAAGCTGAATAAATATAATAAAAACTTATTAATGCTTAATAAATATTCGTATATCAAGATTAAAATCATGGGTATCTTCCCCGAAATTTATCCTATCCTTTACTTTATTCTCAGAAGAGAACTGGCAGCTAGTTCCTCTTACAGATTTTTGTACCATCTAGTTTTCATGTTTCTTCCTTGGGAGGTAACTTGTAACGTCTCGTGTCTGCAAAGCTGATTTGTAGAAACATTTCAACAGTCAAAATAATTTTTTCTTGTACCTAGAGCTGGAGTAGACCCAAATCTTCCATTTCTATCTTCTCAAATTTAAGGCTTAGAATGCGACCTCTCTAAAAAGCTGCATAGCAGAGCCAATGGGATTTTCATGGCAGCATTTCTACCCAAATGGTAAAAACGAGGGGGCAAGATATTGCCCGAAGAAACACACAAATGCAAATGTGCTCAAAGAACAAAATATTGTAAAAACATGGGTGGATAATAAGCGTTAACTGCTTATTACTTATATGCAGAGCAGAACCACTGTATTGATATAAATTTGAAGTGGGTATCAGTTCTGCTTTTTTTTTTTTTTTAATTTTTTTTTTAACGTTTATTTACTTTGAGACAGAGAGAGACAGAGCATGAGCGGGGAAGAGGCAGAGAGACTGAGACACAGAATCTGAAACAGGCTCCAGGCTCTGAGCTGTCAGCCCAGAGCCCGACGCGGGGCTCGAACTCACAGACCCCGGCGAGATCTTGACCTGAGCCAAAGTCGGCCGCTTAACCGACTGAGCCACCCAGGCGCCCCAGTTCTGCTTTTTTTAAGATCCCATTTTTGGGCTTAAGTCTACCATCCTGTTATTTGTTTTCTATTTGTCTCTTCTTTCTTCCTCCTTGTTCTTGCTTTTTTGAGCTCTTTCAGGTTAAACAAATATTTTCTACTAATCAAGTTTTTCTTTAAAAATTTTATTAATGTTTTTATTTATTTTTGACACAGAGACAGAGCATGAGCAGGGGAGAGGCAGAGACACAGAATCTGAAGCAGGCTCCAGGCTCTGAGCTGTCAGCACAGAGCCCGACGCGGGGCTCGAACTCACGGACCGCGAGATCATGACCTGAGCCGAAATCGGACACTCGACTGACTGAGCCACCCAGGCGCCCCACAAGTTTTTCTTGTCTATTGCACTTTTAGTTACTCCTTTTAAAAAATGTATTTTCCATAGTTTCTTTAGGGATTGAGATATGCCTCAATTTATCACAGTCCTCTGTAAAACCTGTACAACAGTATAGTTTCCACTTGTTTTATCATTTACCTACTTAATATTTAATTTCTACATATATATAAAGCTCTGCCATTTATTGCTGCTATTTTTGCTTCAAACATCTAATAGCAGTATTTTAAGGACATTTGATAATTTTTAATATTTACCGAAAATATTTGATATTTATGATAGCCTTCGTTCTTTCCTGAAGATAGGGACTTCCATCTGGAATTATTTCTCTTAAGCCTGAAGAACCTCCTTCAGCATTATGGGCCTTCTGTGAAAAATTCTCTTGGCTTTAGTTTTGCTTTTGGTTTTGAAGAAAATCTTTGCTGAAGATAGAAATCTAAGTCGATAGTTATTTTTCTTCTGCAGCACATTAAAACTATCCTGTTGTGTTCTGATTTCCATTGTATCCTGTTTCCATTCTGATTTCCATCATTGTTTTTGATGAGCAGTAAGAAGTCAGCTATTTTTCTTAATATTGTTCACCTGAATTTAGTAATCTGCCCTCATTTTCTGGCTGCCTGTAGCTTTCCTTCTTTGCTTTTAAGATTTTGTATTTCAATACGTTGATTCTGATATGCTTTGCTGTGGTACTCACTGTATTTGAAATGCTTGAAGTTCACCGGGCTTCTGGGATCTGTGAATGGACAGCTTTACAAATTTTATAAAAAGTCAATCATGGCCTTTTGCATATCTCCACTGTTCTATTCTTTCCCTCTTCTCCTAGGGCTCCAGTGTTACTCTGTTTATATTAGTCCACGGGTCACTGATTCTCTGTTTCATATATTGCTTTGTTTTGCTTGCTTTGGTTTGGATAGTTTCAATTTATTTCAATTGGCTTCAATTCACTGATCCTTTCTTATCTGTCTTAACATCCTCTTACACCTGCCTAATGAATTTTTCATTTAAAAATGGTAATTTTCAGGGCTATGATCACTTGAATCTCCAGAAGTTTCCATTTCTTTGAGCCATGCCACAATTATGGATCCATTTGGTACATCTTCTAAAAAACTTAACATATTTATAATAGTATTTTTAAGTCCTAGTACGCTAATCCAGAAATTCATTTTTTATTGAGATGTAGTTGACATAACATTATAGTAGTTTCAGTCATCCAACATAATGGTTTGATACGTGTATATATTGCAAAATAAGCACAGTAAGTCTAGCTGACATCCATCAGAACACACGGTAGCTCATCTTGTCATCATGCTTCTAACATTATTTTCCTCTTGATTATGGGTTTTGATTTGGCTTTTTCACATGTCCTTCACATGTCTCAAAATGTTTTCTTGTATCCTAGATACTATATACAAAATAGCATTTGACGGTGAAGATGAATAGATACAGATAGCGATCTATTCCCCCCCCCCCCCCTCCAGGTCTTATTGCTTTGTGAGCCATCCATGGTGAGATCTGTGAACCTATTAGAAGTCGTTTGCAACTTTGATTCGTTTTATTTTACATCTGATTTCAAATATTTTGAGACTTTGGTTAGGTTCCTCTCTCCAAAAAAGCTTTGGAGACTGAGCACCAATTTTAAGAAAGCAACGAGCTTCCTGCACTTAAAAGGTGTTAATGTCTTTGATCTTATGAGGAAATTAACTGGACAGAGCCTGGGTTGCGGCTTTAATTAGTTTCATTTTATTGAGGAAACTTTTGTTCTCAGGTTGAGGTCAGATGCCTCCTTCCAGCAAGACTTTGGGTTTAAAGTGCCACTATATCTCCCTCCATGCCCTAGTCCCCTCTCTGCTCATTATTTATTTAACAAAATATACTCTTGTGAGCGGATTGGAACATTGGGATTATTGGTTTTGCATTTGGGGTTCTTTCGTATTTCAGTTCCTCATGACAGCCCGCATGTTCATTAAAAATTCAACTGAATTGTCTTTGTCCTAAAAGAGTCTCCCTGCCTCTGTCAAGACTGGTCCTCTGTCCTCCCCCAAACAGGCTAAAGCAGACTGGGTGGCAGCTTCCAGCTAGGCAAGAAGCTCCTGCTTTCATACTGCTTATTTGAGAAGGCCTCACTCTTCTCCAGAACTCAGCTCATTATTTTGTGTGTGGTAATTTCATTTTCTGACGTCTCTGCATCAATAGCTCTTAGATGGCTTTAAAGTGAAGAATGATGATTTAGTTTACACGGTGTTCTTCTGCTACAGCAAGAGTAACCGTGTTTTACTACTCCTCCTTCCTTAGGGGAAATGGAACACACTCATTCAAGTTTTTAAGATCAGGCTCTATGGCCTGACTCTCCGTTGTTTTCAAGATGAGCTTATGAAAGGCCTATTCATTAACACTGGTTAAGAATTTTCAAAAAGATTTAGAATTACAAATATTCTTTTTCTTAAAATCTAGTCTGCTCTTTTTCAAACTTGGAAGGAAGTAGAGCTTTACTGAGCTTTTCACCGACTCATGAAGGAGCCCTCCATGAGTGCATGAGTCCTGTCATCACATTACATACATCCCACTAGTTTTTCATATTATGATCTCCCAAGAGACTGACAGGCTTCAACCAGCTTCATATATAATAGCACAGCCAAGAAAAACATTTTGTAGTCTTTTTCAAGACCTCTATAGGTAAAGCTATTTTCATTATGTACCCAAGTCAATTAAAATGCTTGGAAGGTAAAAGACTGTCTAGCAGCTAGTGCCCTGAGATATATAGAACTGTCTTTGTTAAGACTCTTTCAAATATGAGGTTCACTTATTGGGAGGTTAAGATATTGTCCTTGTAGGAAGTAGCAAACCATGCAAGGTGGATTTCTTTGTTTTTGTTTTGTCCGTTTGTTTGTTTTGTCACTTGGAAATTGTTCCTGAATGTCAACATTAAAATAGTTAGGGGATTATACCATACTATCAGAGGAACTGTTAGGAAGATTCTTCTGTGGAGATTTTTAAAGATTAGGAAAAAAAACTTGGAATGAATGAAGTGTAATACTGTAAATTATGATGGCCTAGGTTTTACTTGGAATTCCTGTCTTTTTAGTTTTAATATAGTAGCATTAAAAAAAATGTTTATTTGCGTATTTTGAGAGAGAGAGAGCGCACACATGAGCAGGGGAGGGGCTGAGAGAGAGGGAGAGAGAATCCCAAGCAGGCTCCACACTCAGCACTGAGCCCGAGGCAGGGCTATATCCCACAAACCCAGAGATCATGACCTGAGCTGAAATCAAGAGCCAGACGCTTAACCGACTGAGCCACCTAGGTGCCTCACTAGCTTTTTTTTTTTTAAGGAGGCTTCATGCTTAGCATGGCACTTGAACTCACAGCCCCCCAACCAAGATCAAGAGTTGCATTCTCTACTGACTGAGCCAGCCAGACGACCTTTGTGATCTTAATATAAAGTTAGAAAAAAAAATAAAAGCAAGTATCTAACAGAACAGAAAATAGGAATCATTTAGTAAGCAACACAGAGGATGGAACTAATTCACAGCTAATAGCGACACTTCTGTAATGTAATCGGTATGTGGTTTTGTTATTTGGGTTGCCATTATTTTCATGTTATTGAAAACTCAAATTAAAAATGGCTTAAACAATAAAGAGTTATTATTCCACATTATAGAAGTCCTAAAGTAGAGGCTATTGAGGAATAGGTAAAATTGGCAGCTCAAGAATATCATCAAGGACTTACCTTCTTTCTGGGTGGATGAGAGCTGCCCTATACTGTGAATCCCATACTGCCATGAAATGTACACTGAAAGAAGACAGTGGCTTCTTGTGTCCTTCACTTATTCATGGAGGGTATGAATTGAACCCCATACCCCTCAGCGGAACCCCTAAGGTATTTTTTTTTGCCAGAAATGTTATATGCTCATGCGTAAACCAGTCTCTGGCAAGAAGAGAAGCAGATGTGACTGGATTACACAAATTAAGTTTTAGGCTCCTGTGGCTACCCTCCAACTATATAGCCAAGTAGGAGAAAGGATGGTAGAAAATACATACATACGATATATATATGTATACACACACACACACGTGTGTATATATATATATATATATATATATATATATATATATATATAGTTGAATGAGTGGGTACTTGACACAATAGTGATGATGACAGACTGAAATATACCAGAGACACACACAAAGGGACAGCTTCTTTTAATGTACGTAAAGAATGCACCTACCATACACAGATGAGAAAGGAGGCATGGCAGCAAGGCTGGCTGGAGTCACAAGCTTCTTGGCTTTCATGGCCCCAGATGGTGCTAAGCTGTCAGTGATCGTACCTGATCTGGGTGACACTCAGCCCAGCTCCCCTGAAGCACTCCTTTCATCATTCTCACCACGTGCTTAAAAAATGGTTTTCCTATACCTTCTTCCTCTGAAAACTTGGGCTACATTGCTGATGTCCTACTGGGTGACACTCACAGGGGAAAACGCCACCTTTCTCATTGTAAGTATGGATGAATCAAAAACTGATTTTTCAAGTTTACCGCCACCTAGCACGGTGGTTCTTATCCTGAGCTTCATATTAGAAATATCTGAAGATCTTTTGACAATTCTAGCAACCAGACTGCACTCTAGGTCAATTCAGTTAGAGTGTGCAGTGATAGGACCCAAGCATCAGAATTTTTTTTAAAGCTCCCATAGTGAGTCCAACGTTTAGCCAATGTTAAGAATTGCTGCTCTGGTGGTGTAGAATTTAGGCTCTCTGAAAAACCCATTCTTTTGCAAAGGGCTAAAGAAAGTTGAATAGATGAACATTTAGAAAAGTGATGAACACTGAAGATGATTGGGAAGGAATATTGGTTGGTTGATTATCATTTCAACTTCCAAAAGCATTTAAATGTGAATGCTACATATATTAGAATAATATGTATTTGCTATTATGACTTTATATTGATCATGATGATAATGTTGCTGATAATAAAGTTTCTATGAAGGAAAAATTTAAATTTAATTTATGAGAGATCAAAGATTCTGACCATGAGAAATGGATAGTGGGAGGGTTTATTTGCTTGAAAAGTTAATAATTTATTTTCTTCAGATAATAGTCTCTCAATTGTTACTGCTTGGTTTCTTAGCAATTAACATTTTTTCCTCCACATTTTTTAAAAAATTATTTCATCCTTCAAATACTCCATGGGGGAGGAATGGGGAGAGGCAAGGGAACGGTTGAATTTTAAGTAGTGATTCATTTTCAATTGGGCTAATGCTGATGTTTCCTTTGACTATAATATGCAGTATATTTGTAGAAAGTTTTAAAATAAGGTAGATTAAAATAAAAGCTAAAACACATTTTTCAGTATTTTATAAAAACCTGGAAATTCAAACCTTGTAAAAATTCTTATGGATAACATTGTATTTATTTTTTATTACTTGGGAGAAGTAATCGATTATAAAAGAACAAAGAAACTGCCTTCATGAATAAATCATGCATATATTTCTTATTTTTCTTCTATTGCAACTAAATTAACTATTTAGTACACAGACTATAAAATAATAGAGCAGTTGGCAATGGAACTAAGAGAGAGTGTACATCACCTGGAAATCATGAACTCCATTAATCATTATTCATTGACATCTCTTCTGGACACAGTAAATGAATTCCCTTTTATTGAATTTCATTGGGGAGGAAACATATGCATTTGTGTTTGAACACTGGAGAATTGAATCATGACTAATGGGTGCATTTTTGGCATCACATGTGAAGAAAGAAGAGCCTCTCTGTTTTGTACATCCAAGAAGTGGACTGTAGAAGATAATTTTTTAGAGTCGTCTATGCAGTTCTCGACTCTTGGCTAAAAATCATCCTCCACTCCCAAAGGAGTAGGTAGTGACAGTTATGTTTGTGATATCATAATACTAATCTCTTAGCCAATACTGTTTGGAACTGAGGTAGACACAAGATGAGAGGATCAGGTTCTTTCTCAAGAAAGGTTGAATTGAGAGGTATAGAGAGTCAGAAGAAGTCCTGTTAATAGCAGAACAATAAAGTGAAGAGTCACAGGTTTCTGTTCCTGAGGTTCCAGAACTTTCTGATTTTCCCCACTCCTGGGTCCTATTTTTCTACTTTCTCTTTTATTTCATGATATACCACAGTATACTTTGAGATATATTTTTGTTTTGTTAAGCTCATTAGGTATGGTTTTCTGATAAAGATTCTCAGCTTATAAGCAGTTTGAAATCCTCTTAAGTATCCTTTCCACTTTTTAGATTAGTAAACCAAGACATGAAGAGGTTTAATCAATTACACAAAGCACCAAGTTACAAGACTATTTGAAAAAAAATATCTGAGACTTGAAGACTATTGTAATATCCGTAATACTTTTTCAAGCTCATATATTTATATAGTTAAAGAAAAAGCAAGTTTGCTTTACGGCAGGTTATAGGGACATTAATGTTTTAATATCACTGAGAAAAAAAATCTTAAATTAGATATGAATTACATGATATATACATACATACTTTTATTAATCCTAAAAACTGAGACATTAGCCTCTACAAATTAAGAAAGTGAGGAAAACTTCACTAATTTCTTCTAAGTCTTCCTGTTGGTAAATCATGATGGATTTGAGATATGATTCCATTTCTTATTGACCCCAGTGTTTGTGTTCCATTTCTATACTATGAACAGAATTTTAGAAAACCCAGCTTGAAAAAAAGCCAAAGTTTATTTACCCATTAGCTATCTCCAACTTTTATCAATTATTTTGTTTCCATAGATGTAAGTATTATAAATTCCATACAAGTGTGCCTGAAAATTCTCATCGCTATTTGATAGATCTTACTTTTATGTAAATAAAGCAATTCTAATGACAACATGTGACATACCAAATAGCTAAAAGCCATAAGTGGAAAATGAAAAAAGTGAAAATCACTTTTAGGCAGATTTTCAATTAGAAAATTAGACCTTAGACATATTGCAAAATTCTTCCTGCTTTCTAATTCCTAAATGTGGTTTTCTTTCTCATAGAAATGTGATCATCTTTCTTTTTTTCACTCCTGACATTGAAATTTTTTCATTGTACCAGAATCATCCTCATCCAAAATAAATCACTGATATTTTATTCTACTTGTTTAACACATGGCTCCCTGTTACTACCTCAGTGAACACCCAGTATCAAGCCTTGACTGACAAGTCTGGTGAGTACTGCTTTCTGCTTCCCTACACTCAAAAGAATTAAGTGTATTTGCATACTTGTATTTAAAGGAAGTTCTAAGATGACTAATTTCTAAACCAGGTGTTAGGTACACATTAATTACAATCAAAGAAGTTTAAAACTTAGGACAAAAAAGAGACATGTGCATGTAATCCAAGGGGTAGAATACGGGGGCGGGAAAGTGGACAAGGGTTTATAATATGTAGAATGTGTATAGAAGTAGCCAACCTAAAAATTCCATATTGGAAAATTGGTGCTTTGATATGATGATGACATCGTCACGTTTTTATTTTTCTTTTGGTGTTCTTATTTGAGAAGCTTGCTAAATAAGATTAAAGAGCCCTGAAACTGACTAGAAGCAAGGGTAGACTCTATCTCTGCAACTAGGTGATGAAGACCTATAAACACTAGTACCTTAATTTGTTCTTCTTATGATGACAGTACATTTATATTTTGCCTCTTATCTTTACAATAAATTCTGGCATTAAGCCACAGGAAATACAGTGATTTGTTTCTTTAAACTGCTCAGATCTGGTAAATAATTTTGAGTGCTGATAAATGTTATAATTATTCTAAACAGTTTCACATAGTATAGTAGTTTGGAACGCTTATTCTGTAACATGTAGGAAATCCATACAAGAAGAAAGCTCTGTAAAATACTGGCTACTTTGTCTACCAACATTCCACTTGTCTCCCAAATGGCACCACCATTATTAGTACAATACGCCAGGCATTTATATAGATATGTACACGTTTTCACCAAATAATTGAAAAGGGCAATGAAAGAATTGGTTAAGAATAAAGTAACCCTTATCACGGACTTTTACAACAACATATAATTTACCTTAAAAGTGGCTCAAGAATGATTATATAAAACTATAATATGGAAAAATTATTTTAAGAACAGTTCTGCTTGGAACACTTGTGGACTGGAGGAATAAAGGTCTCTGAAAATTTGCTCCTGTATAAAAGTACTAAGAACACTTGCAGCGGTGCCTGGGTGGCTCAGGAGGTTAAACGTCCGACTGGGGCTCAGGTCATGATCTCATAGTTTGTGGGTTTGAGCCCCGTGTCGGGGGTACTCTGTGCTGACAGCTCAGAGCCTGGAGGCTGCTTTAGATTCTGTGTTTCCTTCTCTCTCTCTGCCCCTCCCCTGCTCCCACTGTGTCTCTATCTCTCAAGAATATATAAATGTTAAAAAAGAAAAAAAAAATCAAAAAGAACACTTGCAAAAATTGTGAAAATCAACTCTTTAAAATGTTTACTATTTGAGAGAGAAAGAGAGAGAGGGAGCACGAGTGGGGGAGGGGCAGAGAGAGGGGGAGAGAGAGAGAATCCCAAGCAGGTCTGGGCTGCCAGCACAGAGCCTGTGAAAAGCAACCTTTTAAGAACTATGGAAATTAACCAGAAGTTTGCAACAATTCAAGGACAATTTATTCAAGAAAAAACAGATGAATCTCCCCAAGAACACAGCATTTTGACCTGACCCATTCCCATTCTCCTCTCCCCAGCTCTGCCTCAGCCTTGGAAAGTAACAGTCTTGTAACCATGGTAGCTGGGAAAATTAGCAGCCTAGCAGTCACTGGGTGCAATAGAATAGGTTTGTAGACTTCCAACAAGTCATATCCACAAATTTGTTACATTTTTCCTGTTTGACAGCTCTTTGGAAAAGCTCAAATTCTATTTGACCTAACTCAGAACTCACTCTGTGAGAACAATCTTAGAGCATTTGTTGAAAAATATCACTGGCACTTGTTTATTATCACAGGGGCCCAAGACCATACTATGAGTTGAGATTAACAAAAGATTGACCAAAAAAATTAAAAACTGGGGAATGAAGTGTCTGTAGGAGGCTTTGCAAAGTTTCAACATGTTCCTGGAAGTACTGAAAGTCATACACATATGGAAAGCTATGTACACGCCCAGGAAAGACCTCATAAGGAAGTAAATTTTGAACTTTTGTTGACTATGGGGCTCTGCATAGGCAGAAAGTGAAGGCGAAAACAGAGTTGTGAACTGTCTGCAGGAGGATTGAAGACATGCCCCAATGTGCGTGCGCGCGCACACACACACACACACACACACACACACACAGGCACACAGAGCCCCTTGGCAAAGTCTGGAGACTTATTGGTTCAAAGCATTTAATTAAATCTTTGTTCAATCCTTAGCTAACCACTAATCTAACTGAGCACAGACTGCAAGGGCTGTATATGACAAGGACGGAAGCTTTTACAGAAATAATCTAGGAAATAAGCGGCATTACCAACAACAAAACCTGGTGGAGAAGGGGCTTCCAGAGTTTTCCAAAATTTATTATATTATTTTAAATATCTAGTTCTCAACAAAAAAATTCTTAGGTACACACAGAAGCCAGGGGGGAAAAAGCAACCAATAGAAACTGTCCTTCAGCAATCATTTGCTAGATGAAAACTTTAAATCAGCATAAATAAGTTCAAAGAACTAAACTAAGCCATGTCTGAAGACTTAAATAAATATGAGAATGATGTCTCACCAAGGACAGAGTATTAATAAGGAGATGGAAATTATAAAAAACAAGTAGAAATTCCAGAAGTGAAAGTGCAATAATGAAATGAAAAAAAAAATCATTAGAAGATCTTTTATGGGTTAAATTGTATCCCCCTCTCCCATTTATGTTGTTGTCCCAATGTCCATACTTTAGAATGAGACCTTATTTAAAGATAAGGCCTATATAGAGGTAATCAAAATAAGAGGGTTAGGATGGACCTTAATTTAAAAGAATAGATTTCCTCATATAAAAAGGACATTTGGAGACAAAGAGACACACATATAGAACCCATGTTAACATCAAAACAGAGATGGGGTGCTGTGTCCACAAGCCCAAGAATATCAAAGATTGCTGGCAGACAGCCAATTAAGAGATACATGCAACAAATTCTTCCCAACGACCCTCAGAAGTAACCAACCCTGCAAATGTCTTAATCTCAAACTTCCAGCCTTCAGAATTGTGATACAATACATTTCTGTTGTTTTAAGTCACTCAGGTTATGGTACTTTGTAATGGCAGCCCTAACAAAGTAATATAGAATGCAACAGAATATTTGAGCAGCCTGAAGAAAGAATCCTAAAACTTGAACTTCAAGCAATTGAGATGATCTAGTTTGAGAAATAGAAAGAAAAAAGAATAAAAGAAAATAACCAGAACCTTTGAGAACTGTGGGCCATCATCAATCATACCAACACATGCATAATGGAATCCAGGAAAGAGATAATTTTAAAAAAGGGGGAAAAAGAACATTTAAAGAAATAATGACTAAAACCTCCTCATATTTGATGAAAAACTCCAGTTCATACATCCAAGACCTCTGAATTTCTAAGCAGGATTAACTTAAAGATATCCACAGCTAGGCATATAATGGAATTGTCAAAAGACAGAGACAATCATAAAATTGGGTAGAACAAAAGGACTCATGATGCAAAAGTGATTCTTCATAAGACTGATAACTTACCTCCCATCAGAAGCAGTAGAGCCAGAAGGAAGTGGGATGATATGCTCACGGAGCTGAAAGAAAAAGAGGTCAACTGAAAATTTGATACACAGCAAAACTATCTTTCAAACATGAAAGAGAAATTAAGATTCCCAAACACAGAGAATTTGTCACCCATAGGACTTCTCCACGAGAAAAATAAAGGGAGTTCTTAAGGGTAAAATGAAAGGCTATTAGATAGTAACTCAACTCCACACAAAGAAGTAAAGAGCATAGGCAAAGAAGATTATGTAGGTAAGTATCAAAGTCAATAAAAGTATCTATTTGTTTTTAATTATTTTTTCTCCTACCCCTTTAGGAGATTCATGATTTATGTAATAATTCTGATTCATGTAGTAATAGGCTACCCCATGTATCAGGAATTATAAAAATTATTGATGGGCTTATAATGTATGAGAATATAATTTGTATAACAATAATAACATGCAGGGGAGGGAATGGGGAGGGAATGGACATAGGTCCAGGGGCAAACTTTTCATATGCTATTGAAATTCAATTGTAATCTGAACTAGATTGTCTCAAAATAATGGTAACTGTAATTTCCAGGGCAATAACTAAGAAAGTAACTCAAAACCTATAGTATGAGAAATGAGAGAAATGAGAGAAACAAAATGTAGCAGTTGGAAATTCTACCTTATTTATAACTAATTGTTTTAAGTATCAATGGACTAAACATTCTAATCAAAAAGCAGAGATTAGCACAATTAATAAAAAAATCATGATATGCTGTCTACAAGAGATACACTTTAGATTCCAGCACACAAATAGGTTGAAGGATGCAGACAGTAACCAAAAGAGAACTGAAGGGGCTATATTTGATTTTTAGGTAAAATTTGTTTTTAGAGACCAAAAAACAAAGGGTATAATGATAAAAGTGTTCATCAGAAAGACACAAAAATGATAAACATATATCCCCCTGATAATACAAGCTGACAACACATGAAACAAAACTCACAACATTGAAGAGTTAAATAGACAATTAAAAAAAAAATAATACAAATAAAGAAACTGATCCCATTCACAATTGCACCAAGAAGCATAAAATACCTAGGAATAAATCTAACCAAAGATGTAAAGGATCTGTATGCTGAAAACTATAGAAAGCTTACGAAGGAAATTGAAGAAGATTTAAAGAAATGGAAAGACATTCCCTGCTCATGGATTGGAAAAATAAATATTGTCAAAATGTCAATACTACCCAAAGCGATCTACACATTCAATGCAATCCCAATCAAAATTGCACCAGCATTCTTCTCGAAACTAGAACAAGCAATCCTAAAATTCATATGGAACCACAAAAGGCCCCAAATAGCCAAAGGAATTTTGAAGAAGAAGACCAAAGCAGGAGGCATCACAATCCCAGACTTTAGCCTCTACTACAAAGCTGTCATCATCAAGACAGCATGGTATTGGCACAAAAACAGACACATAGACCAATGGAATAGAATAGAAACCCCAGAACTAGACCCACAAACGTATGGTCAACTCATCTTTGACAAAGCAGGAAAGAACATCCAATGGAAAAAAGACAGCCTCTTTAACAAATGGTGCTGGGAGAGCTGGACAGCAACATGCAGAAGGTGGAAACTAGACCACTTTCTCACACCATTCACAAAAATAAACTCAAAATGGATAAAGGACCTGAATGTGAGACAGGAAACCATCAAAACCTTAGAGGAGAAAGCAGGAAAAGACCTCTCTGACCTCAGCCGTAGCAATCTCTTACTCGACACATCCCCAAAGGCAAGGGAATTAAAAGCAAAATGAATTACTGGGACCTTATGAAGATAAAAAGCTTCTGCACAGCAAAGGAAACAACCAACAAAACTAAAAGGCAACCAACGGAATGGGAAAAGGTATTTGCAAATGACATATCGGACAAAGGGCTAGTATCCAGAATCTATAAAGAGCTCACCAAACTCCACACCCGAAAAACAAATAGCCCAGTGAAGAAATGGGCAGAAAACATGAATAGACACTTCTCTAAAGAAGACATCCGGATGGCCAACAGGCACATGAAAAGATGCTCAATGTCGCTCCTTATCAGGGAAATACAAATCAAAACCACACTCAGATATCACCTCACGCCAGTCAGAGTGGCCAAAATGAACAAATCAGGAGACTATAGATGGTGGCGAGGATGTGGAGAAACGGGAACCCTCTTGCACTGTTGGTGGGAATGCAAATTGGTGCAGCCGCTCTGGAAAGCAGTGTGGAGGTTCCTCAGAAAATTAAAAATAGACCTACCCTATGACCCAGCAATAGCACTGCTAGGAATTTATCCAAGGGATACAGGAGTACTGATGCATAGGGGCACTTGTACCCCAATGTTCATAGCAGCACTCTCAACAATAGCCAAATTATGGAAAGAGCCTAAATGTCCATCAACTGATGAATGGATAAAGAAATTGTGGTTTATATACACAATGGAATACTACGTGGCAATGAGAAAAAATGAAATATGGCCTTTTGTAGCAACGTGGATGAAACTGGAGAGTGTGATGCTAAGTGAAATAAGCCATACAGAGAAAGACAGATACCATATGGTTTCACTCTTATGTGGATCCTGAGAAACGTAACAGGAACCCATGGGGGAGGGGGAGGAAAAAAGAAAAAAAAAAAAAAAAAAAAGAGGTTAGAGTGGGAGAGAGCCAAAGCATAAGAGACTGTTAAAAACCGAGAACAAACTGAGGGTTGATGGGGGGTGGGAGGGAGGAGAGGGTGGGTGATGGGTATTGAGGAGGGCACCTTTTGGGATGAGCACTGGGTGTTTTATGGAAACCAATTTGACAATAAATTTCATATATTATTTAAAAAAAATAAAAATAAATAAATAAATAAATAAAATATATCTTTAATAAATAAATAAAATTAAATTAAAAAAAAATAATAGTTGGTGACTTTAATACC
This sequence comes from Leopardus geoffroyi, assembly GCF_018350155.1. NCBI lineage: Eukaryota > Metazoa > Chordata > Mammalia > Carnivora > Felidae > Leopardus > Leopardus geoffroyi. Next base: position 22,328,116 of record NC_059327.1, on the reverse strand, counting down.
CCACTTTCAATAATAGAACAACTAGGCAGAAATAGCCAGTAAAATAGAGGCTTTCACCAATGCTATAAACCAAGCATACCCAACGATAAAATACTTTACCCAACAACAACAAAATACATAGTTTTTGTTTGTTTGTTTTGTTTTTGTTTTGTCTGATTATGTGGAACATTTTTCAGGACAGAATGTTAGGTCATAAAACAAGTATCACTGAATTTAAAATGACTGAAATCATACAAAGTGTGCTCACTGAACACAATGAATTAAATTAGAAATTAGTAACATAAGAAAAATTGAGAAATTTATGAATATTTGGAAATTAAACAGATGCAATCCTAAATTACCAATGAGACAAAGATTATATAACAAGATAAATTTAGAAAAATCTCTTGAGAAAAAAATACAAACAAAATATACTGAAACTTATAGGATACAGCAAAAGCAGTGTTTAATGGAAAATTTATAGAAATGGCTGCCTATATTAAAAAAGAAAAGAGCTCTCATCAGTTACCTAATCTTTCCCCTTAGGAAGCCACAAAAAGCAAACTAGACCTAGGCAAAAAGAAAGCAAAAATATTAATAATTAGAGGAAAAAAAACTATAAAGACAATCAACAAAATAAAAGTTGGTTCTTTGAAAACATCTCCCAAGTTGACAAAACTTCAGCTGGACTAAGAAGAAAAAGACTCAACTGCTAAAATCAGTAAAGAGGGGACATTACTGACTTTATGGGAATAAAAAGAATTATTACTACACTGTTAACAACTGTACTTCAAAAACTAGGTAACCTGTATGAAATGGATAAATTGCTAGAAAGACTCAAACTACTAAAACTGACTTCAGAAGGAATACCTAGACATAAAACAAGTACAGAAAGTGAATTAGTAATAAAACAAACAACCCTCCTCCAGAGAAAAGCCAAGACCCAAATGGTTTCAGTGGAGAATTTTACTAAAAGCTTTAGGAAGTATTAACATCAATATTTCACAAGCTCTTCCAAAAAATAGATGATGAGGAAGAAACACTTTCTCACTTGTTCCATGAGGCGACTCTTTCCTTAATACCGAATACAGGCAACGAAATCATAAAAAAAACAAAACTACAGACCAACGCATTTCATGAATACAGAGGCAAAATCCTCAATGAAATATTAGCAAGCAAATTCAGTAAGCTATAAAAAGGATTATACTCAACGGCTAAGTGGGATTCATCCCAAGACTGAAAGATTAATTTAACATATACAAATCAACCACTGTAAAATACCTCATTAATATAAAATAGGAAAAAAACCTCATGATCAATTCAATAGACAGAAAAAATCATTTGATAAAAATTTATGACAAAAACACAACAAAGTAGGAATAGAAAGGCAGTACCTATTTTTATTTATTTATTTATTTATTTATTTATTTATTTATTTATTTTTCACATATGATCACACATACACTTTATTTTTTTAATTTTCTTTAAAGTTAACAGTATTGCAGGAGTAGTGATTCAAAACTTACAAACAATACCCAGTGCTCATCCCAAGTGCCCTCCTTAATACCCATTACCCATCTAACCCATCTCCCACCCACCTCCCTCCATCAACCCTCAGTTTGTTCTCTACCATTAAGAGTCTCTTGTGGTTTGTTTCCCTCTCTTCTCTACCCCCTTCCCTTATGTTCATCTGTTTTGTTTCTTAAATTCCACATATGAGTGAAATCATATGGTATCTATCTTTATTTGATTGACTTGTTTCCTTTGCACAATACATTCTAACTCCACCCACGTCACTGCAAAAGGCAAGATTTTATTCTTTTTGAAGACTAAGTGATATTCCATTGTGTGTGTGTGTGTGCGTGTGTGTATACACCACTTCTTCTTTATCCATTCAATAGTCGATGGATATTTGGGCTCTTCATAGTCTGACTACTTTTGATAATGCTGCTGTAAACATTGGGCTGAATGTACCCCTTTGAATCTATTTTTGTATCCTTTGGGTAAATACCTAATAGCGTGATTGCCTGGTCATAGGGTAGTTCCATTTTTAGTTTTTTAAGGAAACTCCATACTGTTCTCCAGAGCAGCTATGGCAGTTTACATTCCCACCAACAGTGTAAGAGAGTTCAGAAGGAAAAATTTTAATCTCAAATAAACATCTATAAAAAACTCATAGCTAATATCATACTGAATAGTGAAAGAATTAATGCTTTCCCCTTAAGTTTGGGAATAAGCAAAGAATGTTCTCTCCTACCACTTATATTCAACATTGTAGTGAAGGCTCTAGGCAGGGAAATTGGGCAAGAAAAATAAATTGAAGTTACTGTGACTAGAATGGAAGAAGTAAAATTATTTCTATTCACAAATGGCATGATCTTGTACGGATAAATCTTAAGTAAATGGGAAAAAAATCAATTGTAATTCTGCACACATGCAATGAACACTATAAAAACAAAACTAAGGAAACAGTTTCCTATACAATATCATCCCAAAAAGAAACTGTGAAGAATAATAAAGGGAGTTCAAAACTTTTTTATTAAAACCTCAAAACATCAATGAAAGAAAGAAGATCTGAACAAATGGAAGACATTTCATATACATAGTTTAGAAGACTTAATATTTTAAAAGGCAGTATTTTCTAAATTGATCTGCAGATTTAAAGCAACCTTTTTCAAAATGCAAGTTGATTTTTCTGCAGGGACAAGCTGATCCCAAAATTTATATGGAATTTCAAGGAGCCCAGAACAGCCAAACAATCTTTAAAAAGAACAAAACAGGTGGGCCCACACATCACAATTTCCAAACTTTATATAAAGCCACTATATTCAGGGGCACCTGGGTGGCTCAGTCAGTTAAGCGTAGGACTTCAGCTCAGGTCATGATCTCACGCTCCATGAGTTTGAGCACCGCATCAGGCTCTGTGCTAACAACTCAGAGCCTGGAGCCTGCTTCAGATTCTGTGACTCCCTCTCTCTCTGCACCTCCCCTGCTCATTCTCTGCCTCTCTCTCTCTCAAAAATAAAAAAAAAATAAAAATAAAAAACATTAAAAAAAATAAAACCACTATATTCAGCAGTGTGGTACTCACATCAGTGGGATACAATCAAGAGTTCAGATATTGAGAATTACATTCAGAGTTGGTTGTTTTTTCAACAAGAGTGCCAACAATTAATGGGAAGAGAATGGTATTTCAACCAACAGTTGTGGGACAACTAAGTATCCACATGCCAGAAATTGAAGCTGGACTTCTACTCATCTGTGTACAAAATTTAACTCAGATGGATCACAGAACTATATGGAAGGGCTTGAAATAAAAAATTCTTTGAAGCATGATAAGGAGTAAATCTCTGTGACCTTGGAATAGGCATTTTTTTATATGATGCCAAAGGCACAAGTAACAAGAGAAAATAAAGATAAATGAATATCATCCAAAAGACTTTTTTTTAAAGTCGTGCTTCAGTGAAAATTATCAAATAAGTGAAAGAATAACTCAGGAAATGGGAGAAGAGAACTGCGAATCATGTATCTGACAAAGGTTTTGCAGCTGGAATAAATAAAGATCTTACAGCTCACCAATAAAAGCACAAATGATTCGATTTCAAAACAGGCAAAGGAATGACACCAAAAACATAAAATGTGTATGTGGGGGTGGGAAAAAAGTGCTTTTGGCATCTGTTTTAACTTTAGCAACCACCAACTTAAAAGAGATTACTATATACATAGCCTGTGTTACATATGAACCCATGGTAACAAACAAACTAAAAACCTATAATAAATACACAAAAAATAAAGAGGAATCCAAACATAATTCTAAAGAAAATCATCAAATTACAGGGGGAGGGAAGTAAGAGAAGAAGAAATCAACAGAGAACTACAAAAACATCCAGAAAACAGTTAACAAAATGGCAACAAGTACATACCTATCAATAATTACTTTAAATATAAATTAACTAAATGCTTCAATCAAAAGATATATAGTAAATAAATGGGTAAAAAGGGCAAGACTCAACCATATGCTACCTACAAGAGACTTTGCTTCAGACCTAATGACACAAACAGACAGCAAGTGAAGGCATGGGAAAAAATATTCCATGCTAATGAAAATGAAGAAAAAGTTGAGGTAGCAATACTTGTATCAGACAAATTAGACTTTAAAACAAAAATAGTAGGAAGAGACAAAGAAAGGCAATACATAGGGATAACAAGAAGATATAAATATACATACACCCACATAGAAGCACCTAAATACATAAAACAAGTATTAACAGACATAAGGGAACTTTAATATCTAACTTATATCATCCAAATGTAAGATTATCCAGACAGAAAATCATCAAGAAAACAGAAGCTTTAAACAACATATTAAACCAGATGGACTAAATACATGAGTACAGAAAATTCAGTCTAAAAACTGCAGAATACACATTCTTTTGAAGTACATATGGAATATTCTCCAGGCTACATCACATGAAGGGCCACAAAACAAGCCTGAATAAATTTTAGAAGACTGAAATCATATCAAGCATCTTTTCTGACCAGGAAGGTATGAAACTAGAAATCAATTACAAGAAAAATGGAAAAACATAAATACATGGAGATTAAACAACATGCTGTTCAACAGCCAATGAGTCAAAGAAAAAAATCAAGGAATAAAAAAATACCTTGAGACAAATGAAAATGGAAACATGACTCATCAAAATTTACGGGACATAACAATAGCAGTTCTAAGAGGGAAATTCATTGTGACACAGGCCTACTTCAAGAAACAGGAAAAACTCCAAATGAACAATCTAAGTTTATACCTAAACTAGAAAAAGAAACTAGAAAATGAAAAACAAACAAAGCCCAAAGCTGTGAGAAAAGTAAATCAGAAAGATCAGAGTGGCAATAAAGAGAGATTTTAAAAAGAGAAAAGATTAATTAAACTAAGAGCTGGTTCTAAAGAACTAAACTGGTTCTGTGAAAAGATAAACAAAATCGATAAACCTTTAGCCAGATTTATCAAGGAAAAAAGAGGGCGCTAATAAATAAAATCAGACATGCAAGAGAAGCACAACAGACTCCACAGAAATATTAAGATTATAAGAGATTATTATGAACAATCATATGCCAGCAAACTGGAAAACCTAGAAGAAATGGATAAATTTCCAGAACCATTCAGTCTTCCAAGTCTGACTCAAGAAGAAATAGAAAATCTGAACTGACTGATTACTAGTAATAAAATGGAATCCATAATCCAAAAACCCCCAACAAACAAAAGTTCAGGACCAAATGGCTTCACAGTTCCCTCTACCTAACACTTAAAGAAGAGTTAATGTTTATCCCCAAACTATTCCAAAAAGCTAAAGAGTGCAGAATGCTGCCCAATTCATTCTATGATGTCAGCATTACAGTGATAACAAAACCAGATAAAGACACTACCATTAATAAATAAATAGTCAGTATTCCTGATGAACATAGAAACAAACATTCTTAACAAAATATTTGCAACCCAAATTCAGCAATATATTAAAAGGATCACACACTATAATCAGGTGGGATTGATTCCAGGGATGCAAGGATGATTTTATACATGCAAATCAAACAATGTCACACACCACATTAACAAAATGAAGGATGAAAACCATACAACCATCTCATTAGATGTAGCAAAGCATTTAACAAAATTCAACTCGCATTTCTAACAAAAATTAGCCAAGTGGATACAGAGGGAATGTACCTTAATATAATAAAGGCTACAAATGAACGACTGTCAGCTAACATCGTGCTCAATGATGAAAAGCTGAAAGCTTTTCCTCTAAGATCTGGAACAAAGTAAGAGTGCCCACTTCTTTGCCACTTTTATTCAAAATAGTGCTGGAATTCATAGCCACAAAAGTCAAACAAGGAAAAAAAATGATTCAGATTAGTAAAGAATAAATAAAACTGTCACTATTTGCAGATGAATACCCTAGAGACTTCACCAAAAGCTACTAAAACCAATAAGTGAATTCAGTAAAGCTGCAGAACACAAAAATAATATACAAAAATCTGTAGCGTTTCTATACACTCATACTGAACTAGCAGAAAGAGAAATTAAGGACACAATCCCACTTACAACTGCATCAAATGGAATAAAATGCCTGGGAATAAATGTAACCAAGGAGGTAAGAGACCTATACTCTGAAAATTATAAGACACCGATAAAAGAAATTCAAGATGACAAATAAATGGAAAAATATACTGTGCTCATGGATTCGAAGAATACTGCTAAAATGTCCATACTATGCAAAGCAATCTACAGATTCAGTGCAATCCCAATCAAAACCAATAGCACTTTTTTTCATAGAATTAGAACAAAAAATATTAAAATTTGTATAGAGGACCACAAAAGACTTTGAATATCCAAAGCAATCTTGAGACAGAAGAGCAAAGCTGGAAACATCATTCTCCCTGTTTTCAAACTATACTACAAGGCTCTAAAATCAAAATAATATGATACAGGCACAAATATAGACACATAGATCAACAGAACAGAATAGAGAGCCCAGAAATAAACTTATGCTTATATGGTCAACTTATCTATAACAAAGGAGACAAGAACATACAATAGGAAAACACAATCTCTCCAATAAATGGTGCTGGGACAACTGGACAGCTACATGCGAAGAATGCAAATGGACCACTTTGTAACAACATACACAAAAAAAATGGATTTTAAAGACTTCTCACAAAACTCTGAAAAGAAAATGTAAGAAGTAAACTCTTGGACATCAGTTTTAGCAATATATATTTTTCTGATCTGTCTTCTCAGAGAAGTGAAACAAAAGCAAAAATTAACAATTTCAAGTCCATCAAGCTAAAAAGCTTTGCAGAGTGAAGGAAACCATCAACAGAATGAAATGGGAGAAGATAGTAGTAAATGATACATACAATAAGGGGATAATATCCAAAATATGTAAAGAACTCATGCAACACACTATCAAGAAAGCTAAACCAAGACAAATAATCTCATTGAAAAATTGGGAGAGGATCTGAATAGACATTTTTCCAAAGAAGACATACAGATGGCCAACAGACACATGAAAAGATCATCATTACAATCACCAGGATAATGCAAATCAAAAGACACTATATTACATCAGTCAGAATGGCTGGTACCGAAAAGACAAAAAATAAAAATAGACAAGTGTTGGCGAGGAGATGGAGGAAAGGGAATCCTTGGGTACTGTTGGTGGAAATGCAAATTGGTATAGTAATTATGGAAATTCCTCAAAAAATTAAAAACAGAAATATCAGACAATCCAGTAATTCCACTTCTGGTTATTTACCCAAAGAAAATGAAAACACTAATTCGAAAAGATGTATTTATCCCTATGTTTACTGCAGCATTATTTACAACAGCCAATATGTGGAAGCCACCTAGGTGTCCATCAACAGCTGAATGGATGAGAAAGATGTGATTACACACACACACACACACACACACACGTTACTCAATGGAATACTAAGCCATAAAAAAGAATGAAATCTTGCTACTTGTGACAACGTGGATACAACTAGAGAGTATTATGCGAAGCGAAATAAGTCAGATAAAAAGGACAAATACCATGTGATTACACTCACATGTAGAATCTAAAAAACAAAACATAGGGTTGCCATATGACCCAGCAATTTCACTTCTAGGTACATACCCAGTTTCCTTTGGAGTTGAAAATAACTTCCATGTGGAAGTTTTCTTCCACATGAGTGTTCATAGCAGCGCTATTTATAAAGGTCAAATTGTAAATGAGTCCAGTGCCCATCAACTGATAAATGGATAAACAAATGTGGTAATTAATACAATGCAATATTATTCAGGAATAAAACAAAAATGAGGGGTTCCTGGGAGGCTCCATTGGTTAAGCATATGACTCTTGATTTTGGCTTAGGTCATTATCTCACAGTTTGTCGGATTCAGTCCCGCATGGGGCTCTGTATTTTTTTGAATTTTTTGTATTTCTTTGAATTTTTTTTCAGGAAGAATACATGGATGGCGTGCTTTTAATTTCTTGAAAAACTAATAATTTCATTTCTTTTCCTAACATCTCTTCCTAACATCTCTTCCTAACATCTCTTCCTAACATTTTGGCTGCTGACAGTATGGATAAAAACTAAAAATTGATTATTGGATACATTGTGTAGAAAATACACACTATGTATCAATTTTGCTTTCTTGTATATAAAGCCTTATACACTTTCAATTTAAGTGTATGCCACAAATATATCGTAACTATCGATCATATTGACTATAATAAAACTTCTCAATACACAACATAAAATGTATGCTACTCAATGTATGCTGGAATAGTGAATTTAATTCCATAAGAAAAAAGCAGTGTTCTTGCTTCATTTATGTAAGAAGAAAAATGTTTATATCTTCTCTTTGAACTTTGGTTTATAATAATATAAATAATATAAACTTATATGAATTAAAAATTTTATTCGCTATGAAAAGTAAGAGAATACTGAAAAATGAAATTGGCCTTTGCTCACACGTTCATTCATTACATGACTATTTATTGAATAATGTCTAGATGCTAAGAGCTATTTTAGGCACTGGAGATATGTCATCATTTTTCCAATTATTGATATTTCTAGGGGGTGCCATTATTTATGCACCTTATCTTTCATAGAAGAACAGTATCATAGTATAGTGATACTGCAAGTTTCCCAAGCTATCCATTTTGGAATCATCTCTTGATGTGCATATTCAAGGACTGACTATATATTCATAATGCTTCTTCACTCATCAGTTAATTTTTATCCAATGTTCAAATTTTAAAAAGAAAATTAGTAACTTCCTTTATTGGTTCCCTTGTATCCAGATTCTCTGTCAACTATTTAAAAGTACCAATCTTGTTACTCCACAGTAAAACCAAGCCGACATGCTGGATTCTATGGCATGTAAGACTGATAAGACCATTTCTGTTTACAGAGAGCTTACAGTCAAGATAGAAAAAAAAAAGTTATGCCCAAAGAAATTATAATTAAAGGTATGATTTTTAATAATTGTAAGAGAAAGGGGGAAAAAGGATGTCATAGTATTGAACAAACAAAAAAGAATTTTGTAATATTGTTCCATTCAAAAACCACGTCTTCCCATAGGAAGAAGTTACCACTGCTTGGCTGACATAAAATTCCTTTCATGGATGTTCCTGATTTACCATTCCAATCATCTCTCTCCAGTCTCCTAGATTAAGATGTACTCTTAGCAAAATCAGTCCTTTACTAAATCTGAAGTTCATTTTGTTCTTTTCTGCCTTCACGCTTCTGCCTTTCTGCTATTTCTCTTAAAGACCCAGAAGAAATCTCAATTTCTCCACTAATTCACTCTTCTTATCTCAGATGAGTCCTAATAAAGCATATTTCTTTTATATTTGGAACACAATAGTTATATATTGGTTTCTATGGTGGTTATATGCTCTCTCTCTCATACACATACGCAGTATCTCACTCTATTAACATTTAGCACAGTGCTTTGCAGAGAACAGGTGCTTGATGAATATTTAATTTCTTTTTCTATTTATTTTTTTGAGAGAGAGAGAGAGAGAGAGAGAGAGAGAGAGAGAGAAAGCACGCACACATGTGCACACAAACAGAGAAGAGGGGTACATGGAGAGAGAAAGATAGAGAGAGAGAGAGAGAAAGAGAGAGAGAGAAAGAGAGACAGAGAATTTTAAGCAGGCTTCATGCCTAACACAGAGCCCGACACAGGGCTTAATCCCACAAGCCTGGGATTACAATTTGAACTGCAATCAAGAGTCAGATGCTCAACCAACTGAGCCTGATCCAGGAACTCCTAATGTCTTCACTGACCTATTTTTCTTGAAAAGATTTTATGGATTTGTCTTATAAACCTCTTTTTAAGATACTATCTTGTTGCTAAATTCTCTGCCAATTTCCTTTTATTGTTACCTACACTGTATGATTCCAACCTGGGTATGAACTAAAGTGTCTTCAGGCATGATTCATCTCATTTAACATTTCCACTTAATTTGAATGTCTTCAATGACTGTTTTATTCCTCTTCCTTTCTTTTTCCCCAATGAAAGCAACTTTTACTTCACATTTTCATGGCAATTTTTATTTGCATTCAGAAAGGATCTTTTTTGACTCACTTGGCACTTAAAGAATTTGCCTTCACTGGGAGAAACCTACATAGAAGCTATTCTCCAAGTTAAAATGCTGTTCCTTTCTTCTGATGCTGGCTTTGATTAATTCCTTTAATACACACACACATTGGCAAAAACTATAGCATTTGCTTTACTCATAGTTGAAGAAGTCTCAATTATAGTCTACTATGGTAAAGAAGATTTGTTTGTTTTCATTGAACTTTCAGCTAATTGATTATACACTTTCCTACAAATGGTTGTATTTTCACTTCATTATTCCCACTCAATTTCCCACTGCTAAATTCTCCATCAAAATATAGAGAGCCATTCAACTATGCAGTTTTTCTATTAATCATTTGTGTGTGTGGGCATACACACAGCTCCCGTACAGAGAAATTCACAAATCAAATACATACATAGCCCAACAGGTTATCGCAAAGCCAACAATTGTTTTACAACCATAGGTCAGGAAAGAGAATACCGTCAGCAAAGAAATTGATGCTTTCATGCCTCCTTCCAATCATAAGTGACCTTCTTTTCTAATACAAGTAACCACAATGCTTATTTTTCTTGTATTTCTTTACAGTTTTATCTCCCAAACATGTATCTCTAAATAGTATAGTTTAAATGGAATCACATGTGATCTTTTGCAGCAGGCTTCTCTTGCTCTTAACATTAGGATTGTTGAGAGCCATTCATTTTGCTGAGTATAATGGTAACTCATTCACATGCAATTTTCTTCTACAATGTTCTATTGATAAACATAACACAGTATTTTAATCTGTTCTACTGCTCAGGGACATTTTGGCTGTTTTGTTTTTAGCTTACAAATAATACCATTAGGAAATTTTTTTATCATTCTCTTTCAGGCATGTGCAATTTTTGGATATATACCTAGGAATAGAATTGCTCGATTATAAACCACACACATATTCAGCTTTTTTGGATATTGCCAAATAATTTTGCAAAACGTTTATACCAGTTTCTATAATCCTACCAACAGTGTATGGAGTTCTATTTGTTCCAGATCCTTGCCAACATTTGTTGTTATTGTTCTTTTCATTTGTATTCATTCTGGGTGTAGGAGTATGTGTGTGTGATGGCATCTCCTTTAGTTTTTAATACGCATATTCTTGGTGACTAATGAAATTGAACATCCATTCATAGGTTTATTGACTGTTTGGATATCCACTATTGTTAAGTGACCAAGACTGTTGCCCATTCTATTTGGTTGTCCATGTACCTGGACCTCGGTCATTTGTCAGTTATGTATGCCTTGCCCTTTAAATTTCTTACTTTGTGTCTTAGTAAATAGAAAGTCTTAATTTTCATGTATCAAATACAACAATCTTTTCCATTCAATTTATTCGTTTTCTCAGTTTTTAAAACTTTTTTTTAATGTTCATTGGTTTTTGAGACAGAGAGGGAGAGAAAGATTGGGAGAGGGGCAGAGAGAGAGAGAGGGAGACTCAAAATCTGAAGCAGACTTCAGGCTCTGAGCTGTCAGCACAGAGCCCAACACAGGGCTTGAACCCACCAACTGTGGAACCGTGAGATCATGACCTGGGCAGAGGTCAGACGTTTATATGACTGAGCCACTGAAGCACCCCTATATGTTTTTTTTAATTCTTTTAACTTTTTTTTTTTTTTTTGTGAGACAGAGAGAGACAGAGTGTGAGCAGGGGAAGAGCAGAGATAGAGGGAGACACAGAGTCCAAAGCAGGCTCTAGGCTCTGAGCTGTCAGCAGAGAGCCTGACACAGGACTCAAACCCACAAACTGTGACATCATGACCTGAGCTGAAGTCAGATGCTTAACCAACTGAGCCACCCAGGTGCCCCTATGTTCGTTTTTTTAAAAGAAGGAACATGCTGATTACATAATGATATTCAGTTTATGATTTGTCTTTCTTATTTAGATCAAGAATCCACCTGGAATTTATTTAGTATTTATTTATTTTTTCCTTTTTTTCTTTTTTAAATTTAAATTATTGTTAATTAACATAGAGTGAAATATTGGTTTTAGAACCTAGTGATTCATCACTTATAACACCCATTGCTCATCAAAACAAGTGCCTCTGCGGTACCCATCACCCATTTAGCCCATCTCCCACCCACCTCCCTCCATCAACCCTCCGTTTGTTCTCTACCATTAAGAGTCTCTTATGGTTTGTTTCCCTCTCTTCTCTTTTTTTCTCCCCCTTCCCATATGTTCATCTGTTTTGTTTCTTAAATTCCACATATGAGTGAAGTCATATGGTATTGATTTTTCTCTGACTGACTTATTTCACTTAGCATAATATAATCTGGCTCCAGCCACATTGTTGCAAATGGAAAGATTTCATTTTTTTTCATAGCTGAGTAATATTCCATTGTGTGTGTGTGTGTGTGTGTGTGTGTGTGTGTGTGTGTATATATATTATATATATATCACATCTTTATCCATTCATCAGTCAATGGACATTTGGGCTCTCTCAATAGTTTGGCTATTGTTCATAATGCTGCTATAAACATTGGGGTGCATGTACACTTTCAAATCTGTATTTTTGTATGTTTTGGGTAAATACCTAATAGTGCAATTGCTGGATCATAGGGTAGTTCTATTTTTAACTTTTTGAGGAACATCCAAATTGTTTTCCAGAGTGACTGCACCAGTTTGCATTCTCACCAACAGTGCCAGGTGTTCCTCTCCTTTTTTGTGGTGTTAATTTTAGTCTCACAGGTGTGAGGTGGTGTCTCATCATAGTTTTGATTTGTATTTCTCTGATGATGAGTGATGTTGCGTATCTTTTCATGTGTCTGTTAGCCATCTGGATGTCTTCTTTGGAAAAGTGTGTATTCATGTCCTCTGCCCATTTAACTGGGTAACTTGTTTGCTTGGTGTTGAGTTTGATAAGCTCTTTATGGATTTTGGACCCTGACCCTTTATCAGCTGTGTCATTTGCAAACATCTCCTCCCATTCTGCAGGCTGCCTTTAGTTTTGCTCATTGTTTCCCTCGCTGTGCATAAGCTTTTTATCTTGTTGAAGTCCCAATAGCCCATGTTTGCTTTTGTTTCCCTTGGCTTCGGTGATGTGTGTAGTAAGAAGTTGCTGTGGACAAGGTCAAAGAGGTTTCTGCCTGTGTTCTCCTCTAGGATTTTGATGGTTTCCTGTGTCACACTTATGTCTTCATCTATTTTTTATTTATTGTTGTGTATGGTGGAAGAAAGTGGTCCAATTTCATTCTTTTCATGTTGCCGTCCAGTTTTCCCGCCATTTGCTGAAGAGACTGTCTTTTTTCCATTGGATGTTCTTTTCTGCTTTGTCAAAGATTAGTTGACCCTGTGGTTGTGGGTCCCCTGAAATTGATTTTAGTTTATGCTATGTGATAAACATCTATTTTCAAAATTTTCCACTTATAAATATCCATTTATTCCAGGATTATTTATTTTAAAATTTTACCGTTACTACTGCTCTGCAGTGCTATCCTTATCATACTTAAATCATATCATATTACAAATAGTTAATACATATGTGGATTTGTTTCTGATTATTAATAAATTGGTCTAACTGTCTGTTCTTCAATCATTAACAATATTGCATAAATTCATGTAACTTTATATTTTGGTATCCAGTAGAACAAATCTTCACACTGTTACTCTTTTTAAAAAGTGTTTTATATTTTCCTACCATGTGCTTTTTTTGACTAATTTTTTATTTTAATTCCAGTATAGTCAACATTCAGTGTATATGTGAGTTTCAGGTATACAATATAGTGATTCAAAAATTCTATTACATTACTCAGCGCTCATATGGTAAGTGTAGGCCATGCACTTTTTCACATGATTTTTAGAATTAGCTTGTCGATTTTCACAAAAATCCTTTTGGGAACTTGGGATTGCAAAAAATATATTTGTAGAAGAAGTAATATCTTGAAGTAAACTTCTAATGCATGCACGTGGACCATACATTTGAGTCTTCTTTAATTTATTTCAATGCTTTACAATTTTTTGCAAATAAGACTGGTATATATTTCTTTAGATTCAGTCATAGTTATTTGATATATTTGATACTATTTTAGAATCTCTTTAACATTTTTTAATTTTAGTTTCTAGTACTTAAAAATGCAACTGATTTTTATATATCAACCTCATATCCAGCAAGTTTATTAGACTCCTCTAATAGTCTCTTTACAAAATAGATTTCCTATAATCATTGTAATATCATGTACAATAAAATTTCATTCCTTTATGTTTTTATTACCTTTTTGCCCCCTTGCCTTACTGATTAGGACCACTAATACATTGTTGAACAAAATTGATTATAATGACCACTTTGTTTCACACCTAATCTAAAAAGGAATATTTTAGAATTTCACCATTAATTACTGTTTATCAACTTGGTCAGATTAAACAATTTTAAAGTAGGTGCTGAATGATTGTACTTTGGCCTGAAGAACTGGAATGTAGGACTTTAAAAAGTTAATGATAGAGTAGAGAAGGTTCAGAATATGAATTAAGGTCACGGTTGCAAGGAAAACCCTGCTTGGGTAGTGGAGAGAGCTTTAAGAAATAGGAATTACCTGCAAACGAGTTTCTCTGAGAGGATTTTGTTCCTGACTTCCTACCAGTGTTGAATTAGAGGGTGCAGGTGGCAAACGTTATGGAGGTAATGTTTGCATACCAGAAAATGAAAAGAATTCTGCCTTCTTCTCTGGGAATTACCATGGTACACTCAATCTGTGGCATCACTTCCCGTGAACAAGAATGGTATTGGGAGAGTTGCTGCAGAGAGAAGCCATGAGACAAATCTTTCTTCCCAAATGGGGGCTCTCTAGGTTCAGGATAAAACGAGATGAAAGAAAGGTGCTGGGCTCTTCGAATGGGGTGAGAATAGTGGCTGAGCATTAAGAGTCAGCATTTTTCTCAGATGATGATAATAGCACGGAGCTAGAGGTCCTAAAACAGAGTCTGAGGAGGAGACCACTGAATGCCAGAAGTTAGACATAGGTTGTTGCTGGGCCACAGGGTCACCAAACCAGCAAGAGATAAAGGGGCTGACCTGCTTGAAAGCAATCTACACAACTGACTAAGATAAGGAGCCACATTAGGAGTGGGAGACAAGATGGAATGAGACATGACCATGGCAGCCACATGGCAGGAGGCCCACACGTCTTCTTTCCTTCCACTTAAACCCAGATGATGTCCTAGGGTGAGGAGGAGAAGGCTGGAAGAGTACCTAAGCCCTTCTAGTTGGGAACTCAGTCTAGGAAACAACAACACAACAACAATATTCAGGGAGGCCAATTTCAAAGACACTTCATGTATTTTCCCAGGTAACCTGGACAAGTAGGGCAAATTTATAAAGCATCTGTTAAATGGTCTTTGCTGACTTATACTTGTGTGTGATGTCATGGAAAGATGCTGTAATGAAAGTTCTAAAAAATTCACCATTGTTTTTGCTGAGAGGAGGTTGTTACAGACTTGTTTTTTTTTTTTGTTACTACTTTCCCCAGTGTTCCCTTTATGAGAACTCTTGGCAAAGCTTTCTATCTGGCCCTAACACAAAGAACAACTTCTGAAACTCTTCCCCCCACCCCCATTTCTATATTGTCATTTTTAATTCTATAATTGACTAGTTTTCTTTTTGTATATGCTGCTGCAAAACTTAGAAATTTTGTGACCCACTGGTAGCAAGGTATTAAAATTTTACTGTATCCATTATAACAAGCTTTTAATTATGGAAGCTATATTCAAACATACACCAAAGTAGAGAGAGTATCATTTGACTATCCATCGACCTAACACCCATGTCAACGATGATACCAACAATGGCCATGCTGGCCTCATCTACATCCCACAGTCCTGCCTCACTAGACTATTTGGGAATAATTGCTGGACCTCACGCCATTTCACTGGCATTTATTTCAATACAAATCTCTAAAGATGAACATTTCAACCAGGGAACTTCCACTTGCACTGAAGATGTAGAAAGTTGTAAGACAGTGTGGTTCTCATTTTAAAATGGAAGAGCCAATTATGTAATCTATAAAGCCGTTAAAATATTATATCCAATGGGGCAAAGGTACCAAACTGAAATTTAGAAAATGAACATTTAGAAAATTTAGAAACATTTATAAACATTTAGAACATTTAGAAAATGTTAAAAGAAATTAAAACCTAAAATGGTCCCTTTAGGAACACAGATACAAGGCTGCTTTCATTTTTGAATGAAAACCCCCCACTGTAGATGGGGTGAAAAGAAATCAGTGGATGACTTAACGAATGTCTTAAAGGCTGAGTAGGATTGGTTTGATAGTTGAGAATCCCTGGGAGTCCCAGCCAAGAAGAGTCAGGCTTACCTGTCCAGTCTTATCCATGGCTCCTCAACAAGTGCTCACCCTGAGGACTGGATGCAGGGCCAGGAAATGAGACAAAGCAGCTGAAGCATGAGTTAGGGTCGCTCACAGCGCAGGGTGGGGGGGAGGGGAGCAGGTGTGCTGAAAGGGTCCCCTTAAACTGCTCTGGGCCCACGGAAGTCTGAGGGCCCAGCGGGAGCTGAGAGAATCCCTTTAGGCAATGACATATGACTGAACTCAGTGCCAGGACAGGGAAAGGACAGCTGAGAGAAAGCCTCCCTCTACACCCTGGCTCTGCTGAGCGCTGTGGGCAGGGCAAAACAACTGAGAACACTCCGTAGCTAATCACATTTCAAATCCTGCCCACCAAACATCTGAAACCAATTGTGAACTAAATCTCCACAGCAATGGAGCCCAGACCCAGTTCAACTACAGGTGAAATTGGTTTAACGACTCCTCTCCACCCACACTGGCTGCATAACAGAAGACAGTTAATGCCTTTCCTTCAGTTTTTACTGATATTTTATACACAATGCCTGGCATACAGTAAAAGATTATGAGACACCATGAAGAAGCAATATGGAGAGCCTCATCATCAAGAGAGGGTCTATAGGACCAGACCTAGGATGTCCCAGGTGTTGAAACCATCAGAGAGGGACTTTCAAAATAATAAATGTGTTAAAAAGAGAATATGGACAATATGTGTGAACAGGTTCCAGCAAAGATAAACACACTAAACGGTAATGCTACAGGTGAAAAATGCAGTGTCAGAAAGAAAATAAAGCATAGCCAAGAAAACCATTATGCTAAAACATTAATAATAATTCCTAAATAGCATCAAATATCCAGTCAACATTCACATATCCCAAAAGTCTTAGCAGGTTGTTTTTTTTTTTTTTTTTTTTTTTACAGGTTGTTCAAATAAGTCTCATACGTTGAAATGGTTTGGTTTTTGGCTTTTAAGGATCTTTAATCGTTTTTTCTCCCCCCACCCCTTTCAATTTATGAAATGAAAACACTGGGTTGGGTGTGTCCCACAATCTGGATTTTGCCACTTCATTTCCAGGCTACCGTATCACACATTCCTCTGCCCTCTGCATTTCCTGTAAACTGGCAGTTAGATCTATAAACTTGGTCAGACTCCATTTGAATTTGGTGAAGATAAGCGTTCATAAGTAGTGTTGTGTCATTCCACTGTGATTCTTCTAATTATCTGTGGGGAGAATATTTTCTTTGTTATTAGCTCTGTTTATATGACCCTGTTAGCTCTGTTTATATGTTTCGGTTTATATTAGCTCTGTTTATATGACCCGAATTGAAAAGTTACCTACTTGAGTCCATCAAGTAGTTAGTTTGTGGGTGTTTAAATTTGTTTTTAAAATTTTTATGCCAGATACTCCGGGCCTTCTTTGGCTTCTGTTTTCATTACCTTAGTCAGTTCGGCTGATTTGCTCCAATACACATGTGGCCTTTTGCTGCCTTGGTTTCTGTTTAAACTTTCTTTTGAGATTAGAGTTATGCTCTTCAAGTTTTCTATTGCATCTTTGCAGAGAAATAAGCTGTAACTCATTCAACTTACAGCAGAAATGAGCTGTAACTCCTGCTGAGGGAACCATCCCTTTGGATTCACAAAGTCTCTACTAAAAAGACATCTGATGAAGTTCAGTAAAGGGGAAATTCTAAGGAGGGTGGGCAGGACGCTACAGGACAAGCCACTCGATGGCCCCTGCTTCTGCCATCAGCCTGGGCCAGAGGCCTCCTCACCTCGGACCAGCCAGAAGCAAGGTGTGGTCTTGCTCCTGCGTGGGAGACCCCTCGATGGCAGTGGTCCCGGGAAGACACAGTCCCCGGATTTTGTCTCGGAGGGAAAAACAAACAAACAAACAAACACACACACACATGATTTCAGTTGTGAAAAATTTTAATTTGTGCATTGGTATCCCCGCTGCATTGAGGAGAAACAAAACAAAACCTTAAATCACAGGTAAACCCGTGATTCTAAATTTTGGCAAATAAAGAGGAGTTTCTTGATTCTTACGTGCATTTGAACATTAGAAACTATGTTTATAATATATATAGCACAGATTGCAAGCCTTTTATAGCAGACTGGCGTTTAGACGACTCCACAAACTTCCAGCCCCTTGTAAGATTAACAGAGGAGACAGTGATTTCTGTTCTTGATAAAGTCTCAGGATAATTTATTTGATCGAGTGGTCTTAAATGTTTTTTAAAAAAATTTTTAAATGTTTTTATTTATTTTTGAAGGAGAGAGAGAGACAGAGCATGAGTGGGGGAGGAGCAGAGAGAGAGGGAGACACAGAAATCGAAGCAGGCTCCAGGCTCTAAGCTGTCAGCCCAGAGCCTGATGTGGGGCTCGAACTCACGAGCTGTGAAATCATGAACTGAGCCGAAGCCAGATGCTCAACCGACTGAGCCACCCAGGCGCCTCCGTCTTAAATCTTGAATAAGTTTACACTTGCTGACCATCCTGTCCATCTGGACTTCACACCAGGTTCCTACCATCAGCACTGATAGGGCTTAGGTGCAAATCCTCCTGTTCTATGAGCCACTACCTTGTAAAATCACTTCTGAAGCCTCAAATGTATCAGAGTGTTTTGGTTGTTGTTTCTACTTATTTACACTAACAGAGTCAGAGCAGGAGAATGTGAATAAAATAAAATAAAAAGGATGTACACAAAGGTAGGAGCTGGAAAGAATGAAGTAGCATCAACATCAAGAAATTCGCATTTTTTGAAGGTTATTTATTTTGAGAGACAGAGAGAGAGACAGAGACAGAGACAGAGAGAGTGGGGAGGGAGCAGAGAGAGAGAGAGAGAGGGAGAGAGAGAGAAAATCCCAAGCATGTTCCACACAGTCAGCACAGAGCCTGAGATGTGGCTTGAACTTGCCAACCACGAGATCATGACCTGAGCTGAAATGAAGAGTCAGAGGTTTCACCTACTGAGCCACCCAGGCGCTCCAAGAAATTTGCATTTTTAATAATGAATGTATTATCAGTTTATCACTAAAAATCTTATACTATACATATTTGTATGCAATAAAGTGTAGGTGACATTAGGGGATCTAATATATTGAATTACACTTAATCACATCTTCAGAGATGTATTTAAAGAACTGCTATGTTTCATGAACAACTTCTTTGATCTGTATCACCTGTAGGTACATTCAAAGGCAGGGAGGCCCCCATGCAAATGTTCAGAGTCAGGGAGGCCCCCAGAGTGCGGTCAGACTTAGGGAGGCAGCATATCAGATGGCTTTCTGTGTAGGTTCATGAGTCAGGTTTTCAAAATCAAAATCTGGATCCACAACATTAATGGGCTCAATTTGGGCAGCTACTAACTCTTGTGTGCGAGCCCCTCTTATCCTAAAAGAAAGAGGGTGATAAATAGACACACCTGATAAGGCTGCAACAATTAAGATTATTTAAATAAATATATTTATTATCATCCATATTTTAGGATAAGAAAACTCACACACATTTAATAGCTGCCCAAGTTCACATTTTATATGCTTAAAATTAATGGCACAATTATGTATGATTCGAATTAACCAAGTATGTAAAATGGAGTAGAAAGTGCCACCAACATGTGGAGTCCCATTGTGCCAGATAAAATGTAATTCATTGGGGTCTATAATTTATGGCTGAATTTGAAACTAAATCCTGAAGTCTGACGGGACCTCAATTTCCTCATTTGTAAAATGAGGAAATTTCCATTATAAAGACTTATTTATTAATTTTTTAAATGTTTATTTATTTTTGTGGGGGAGGGCAGAGAGAGAGGGAGAGAGAATCCCAAGCAGGCTCCAAGCTGTCAGCACAGAGCCGGGGGTTGGGCTCAGACTCAAGAACCGTGAGATCATGACCTGAGCTGAAATCAAGAGTTGGATGCTTCACCTACTGAGCCACCCAGGCGCTCCAATAAAGACTTATTTTAAACATTAAATGTGTTTATAAAGTTCCTGCCATACTGTAGGCACTTTGTAAATATTGCCAACGTCTTTTCCCTCCCCTTTCTTTAAACGCCAGCAATTTGGTAATACAAAAATTATTCTACGATGCAAATTATTCTATTTTATCCTAGAATCCTAGCAATCCTCTCAGGAGCTTCCTTGGTGTAATCTGAAACTGGCTCCCTTCCGTGGAGGCAGGGAGAGACTGAAGAAAGGCACTGGCCACCCTAGGTTGGTAGGTGTCAGTTTTAATAAGCAAAGGAAACTTACCTATGAGGCTCGTCTTGGGTCACAGAAAGTTGTACGGATTCTGCACCTGCCCACCAAATCTTAGAAGTTTATAAATGCACGTTAACTGGGTTTAGTGATGTACACTGTGCACGCGTTCTCAGCATCACATCACTATCTCAAGGCTGTGTCCTCGGAGCAGCCTCTGGGAGCAGGAAAGCCAAGCCAAGGGCAGGGGAGGGCGTGAGGAGCCTCAGAGTGTGGGGTCCCGCTCATAGGTCGACTGGCAGTCATGTCTTCTAAATGATGTTCCCCAACAAATATGCACCCTGAAGTCCTTATTTCAAAACTGGTTCATTTTAAGCTGCCAGCGGGGCTTTGAACATTTTATTCAAGTCTTTATTGTTTCCAAAACACACATCATTCTCACAAATACATATGCATACTTACATGTATATCTAGCAAGAAACATAAGCACGACAAACTATCACTAACCAGATTTGAAAAAGTTTTCTCGAAACATTATTGTGTACTATATAAACCTTATGTAAGAAAACTAGGATGTAAGATAATGTTTATGCCCTCATTTTCATTCTTATTAATGGTTCCATTGTTTTTTTGTTTTGTTTTGTTTTGTTTTGTTTTACCACAGACTTCAATGGCAGCCAACTAATTTGACTGCCTTGATCATAAAATCTCAGACTGAGAAGAGACCTTAAGGGTATCTAGTGTTTGTCAAACCTGCATCATCATCTGGGTCACCTAGGATGCTTTTAAAAATGTAAACTTCCCCACCCCTGAAAATTCTGAAATTATAGGTGAGGGTAAAAATCAAGAATATGTCACTTTTTTCATGTCCTGTGATGATTCCAACGATGAATCCGATTTGACAATTATCCCTTGTAGAATTGAGTCCTTTCTATAAAATCTTTGCCAAATTATTACTTTGTGTGTGATTGAATACTTTGGGTGATCGAGAACTTTCCCTCTCTAAGCAATCACTTTCCTTTTTTGACGTCTCTATTATGATAATTTCCTTTATGTTGGATAAAGTCTACCTCTCTGTTGCTTCTACCTACTGATCTCAGTTGTAATCTGTGGCAAAAAGTCTAATTCTTATCCCACGTGGTACTTCTTTGAATATTTGGAGATGACTTGGACGTCTTCCTGAGTCTCCTCTGGGATAAACAACCCAAATTCAAGGATATTTTTGTCTCCCATAATTTTTTTAACCTTTATTATTTGGTGGTTCTCCTGTGGACACTTTCTCATCTCTTTGCCTGTTTCCAAGTATGTTTCTCCAGGTAGTATGAAGAGAAATATGTTTTAAGCATTATTGTTCTCTAAAGTTTCTGAAGTTATAGTTGGTTAACAATAGCCCTACTAATTCATATAATTCTTATTCATAACTAAAATTACTCAGTTATCACTCACATGTGCTAATGCTAAATCATATTTTATTCATGTAATTAATACGATGATTTGGGGGGACTACAGTGGTTTTTTTTTTGTACTCTTGTGTAAAGTTCATCTTACTGGATTTAACTTATGAGTGTAAATTTTAATGGTGTTTTCAGATCTTGATCTTCTAATGTATTTACTGTCCTTCCTAGCCATACTTCCTAGCCATACTTGAATTGATGAACCTAGTCTATATGCCTTTATCCGATTGTGAGGATATAAGGGTGAGAATGGAGGGCTGAGAGTCTCATCTAGAAATCGCTACACAATGTGATACCCCTCTCAAGATCAAAATCACTTGAATGTAGTTATTTAATGTGCTTTTGCATGGCCCTGGACAAAGCTATATTAATCTGCCTTGTTTCCAAAAAAAGTAATGAGAAACCTTACCAGAACCTTGCTGAAGATACCCCCTTCTTACCAGAGTAATAAAAAAAAAAAATGGGTTGGGTGGGACACAGATTGTTCTTTCATTACTATACTTTCTCTTCCAGATTCCTCCAATCCACCTTTCTTTTCATATTCTCTTCTAGACTTTGAACAGTTGTGATTGGTGAAGTCTTAGGTTTGTGAAATCGACTTTTTCTCCCCAGTGTGTCAAATCGGACTGAAATTTGCTAATAAGCAGCCTCCAAGTGCCTCCCTGATTGGCCAAGATTTCTCAAAAATAACTGGCAGTATTTTCATGATCTCACTTATAAGATCCCTGTGACCCTGGCTACTTCTCCAGATCCCTCGAGGTGGGTTTGAACTTCCTTTGTGGCAGCAAGGACAGGAAGAGAAATGAAGGTAACAAGCTGCCACCCTGGCAAGTAATTCAAGCTTGTTATCCAAAGGTGTCAGGAAAATGAGCTCTCCCACTTCCCGTACCCAAGGTTCCTTCCCATAAGATAATGCACACCAAGGAGGACAGGGAGAGGCAACAGAGACGCGCAAAGATCTAGTTTAGTGATACTGTCATCATGTCTGCAGCAGATATAACAGATTTATAATGATCGAGATGTTTCTGAAGACCGAGGCTCAGTAAACTACCTTTTGTCTAGAATCCATTACAATTGATTCCTGAGCTCATCTTTTTGTCCATTGTACAAACCTCTCCAACTGACTTTCTGATATAATAGAATTAACTAGATCCTGTGTTCCTGAAGCCCACGTTATCATTCCTTTCTTTCCTCCTGTTTGCATGAGTAAGAATCCCATTGCCAAGACAACTTTAAGGAGGATCTAAGAAGCATAGACTCAATCAGATGAACTCAGCCAATTCTCATTCTTGTAAGCACAGTCCAATCTACTCATCCTGTTTCAATAGCATCCCCTAAATTTACATACTTATATTCTATTTCTGTTAACTAAATCTGATTCATTTTCTTGCTGAAATAGAATAGATTGCCTTCTGATGATATCACTCAGTCCTGGGATGGAAGGCTTGACCTCATTTGGAAAAATCAATTCTCTCAGCCCTGTCTGCTTTTACATATTGTCAATGTTTATTCTTCCTGTTCTGGGGCAAACATTAGTCTCCTTTACTGAAAAAGAGAGACAAAATAAGAATTAAGGAGTTGTGTTAACTTTCTCCATCAAAAAGTATCCATCTCTCATTCTTTTTTTTTTTAAATTTTTTAATGTTTATTTATTTTTGAGACAGAGAGAGACAGAGCATGAACGGGGGAGGCGCAGAGAGAGAGGGAGACACAGAATCGGAAGCAGGCTCCAGGCTCTGAGCCATCAGCCCAGAGCGCGACGCGAGGCTCGAACTCGCGGACCGTGAGATTGTGACCTGAGCTGAAGTCGGACGCTTAACCGACTGAGCTACCCAGGCGCCCCTCCATCTCTCATTCTTGTAGATACTTTTCTTTTTTTCTCTTCCTCCCTCCCTCCCTCCCTCCCTCCCTTCCTCCCTTCCTTCCTTCCTTCCTTCCTTCCCTTTCTCTCTTTGTCTCTCTCCTTCCCCCTCTCTTTTTCTCTCTTTCTTTCACCAAATAGTCGTATTGGGTCTTGGCCTTTCTTATATAATTCTCATATGTTAGTGTTACTCTTCTGTGTTTGGCTTTAATTATGATCTCACATTTCTATTTTAAAATAACATTCATTGTTAATTTCCAAGTTGTAAAAGCAATGTAGGTCCCTGTAGAAAATGTTTTAGATAGAAAAGCCCAGAGACTTTTTACAATACACACACATACACACACCATATGGAAATAAGCACCAATAGGTTTTATGTTTTTCTAGTCACTTCATTATTGTTGCTTTTGTCTTTAACCTTTTCCCATATTTATTAAAAATCTGAGGGCATCAGAGAGCATTTTTTGTGATCATATCTTGTTTGAAATGCACCATTTTTTTCCCTCAGGATCATTTTAAATTTCAGCTAAAATTAACTTTTTGAGAGCTTTCAAATTTTACAGAGTTTTTATTTCAGAGATTTTTCCAAGAATGGAAGGTACTTTCTCTTCAATTTTTAAAAGATCAACCTTCCCACGTCTGAGCAGATCTCACACTTTGCTTTCACAAATGGAGAGACAGCATGATTGCTTTTCCTCATGGTTGCCATGGAAGTTCTTCAATGACCAGTTTTTCCCTGTTGGTCACAATCAGGCTCAGAGTTACTACTGGGTTCTCAATTACCTGATTAATTCCCATTGCCCCAGCTTCTTTTCCTGTGATTTTTGTCAATTTTAAACTTTCGCTTGTTTTTGTGCCTTACTCTGAAGTCGTTGATTCTTGCTTGATAAATAAGAAACAAAATAATACAATTTTTGAGTCCTCGGTGAAAACTATATTCCTCTGTGAAGAAACTGCATCTTTTACTGGCTTTCGAAAAAAAGAGAGCTGCCTTTTCATAAGCATTTATCAACAGTCCCAGTTTCTTGACCCTTTATTGCCATGGGAATTGTATTCATTAGTTTTTATCGATATTCTTTCTAGTATATTTATATGCTAGCACTCTAGCATAAAAATATTATTATTTAAAGTCTAGTTTTATATTAAAATATATTTGTCTTTGAAATGAGAAAAACAGAATATGGATTTTTTTTAGGACGATAGGTACACAAGGCACTATGACATAAACTAAGGAAAATTGTTGGTAAATTTTTAATTTCCATAATAACAATGCAAGTTGAAAGAAGAGTTATGAAACTAGAAATTTTTCTTAAAGAACTCTTCAGTTTTATTATAATTGCTTACTATTGAAAATTACTTTGCAGAGTTATATTTAAACTTTGTCAGAATTTTAAAATATATATATCATGAGATATCACAAAGCACTATCACTGGAAATGCTTGAATGTTTTATGTGTGTGTATATATATATATATATATATATATATATATATATCCTCTGTGTGTGTGTGTGTGTGTGTGTGTGTGTGTATTCCTAAGTATTTGGAATCAAATAGCAGTTTGTCAGTGATCAATGGCATTAGTGATCATTGAATAAATGCCTCACAATACCAGACTTTTGAGGCAATGAAATCAATTGGATAATGTATCCACCTCTAGTGAGACAGCTTTGGGTGAAAAATTTTTAACTGAATTAAATTCCATGGCACAGCTTAGTTATATCTGAATATCAGGAATGCTTTCCCAGATTTGTGTCTCTGAGACCATTTTCTACTCCTGATTGAAAGGGAACTACTAAAACTCATTAGTTTTGACCAAGTCTGGTTATAGTTTCTTTTTTTTATTATTATTAACGTTTATTGATTTTTGAGACAGAGAAAGACAGAGCATGAACAGGGGTGGGTCAGAGAGAGAGAGGGAGACACAGAATATGAAACAGGCTCCAGGTTCTGAGCTGTTAGCACAGAGCCCGATGCGGGGCTCGAACCCACCAACTGTGAGATCATGACCTGAGCCGAAGTCGGACGCTTAACCGACTGAGCCACCCAGGCGCCCCTGGTTATAGTTTCTTTAGCAAATCTGTGTCTAGAAGTGGTGAAAGAAGTCAGAGTTTTAGAGGTAGAAGCTGTTAAAATATTCTTGACGCATTCCAATATTTTTTTTTTCCAGTCCATCTTATCAACCTCCTTTTCTCTGCAGTATGAGTCCAATGTTGCTGGCATTAGTAGATAGTTCACAAGTAAATGAGCAAGAAAATGTCACCAGTGTTCAGGATCTTTCACTTGGCCACAGAATCTTTCTTTGGTGAGCAATCCTGCTTTCAGTCGGAGGAAAAGGCAGCTCTGTCTGCCTCTATTAGTAAGGACTAAAGTTTATAGTCCTTACGTCTCTTTGACCTTTGTGTCCAATCCCAGAATCATGTCATTTAAAATAATGAGGATTTTTGCTGCTTGGAAATTAAATAACAACAACGGATTCTGAGTTGTTGCCTCAGTAATACTCATCAGGAGGCAACAATTAAATAAACAACAACAACTTGTATAGCTGTGTTATTTTGATGTAGTTTCATTTTAGTATAAACACACTCGCACTTAGTTTATTCTGAGCTGTGTCTGATATGAAAGCAAATGGAAATATACATTGTTTTCAGGACAAATGCATGAAATCATTTTATTGCTAGAAATATTTTTAAGGCTTATGTCTGAAGAACATTACAAACCTAATAGTCTTGAGTAACAGTAGAGTCTTGTAAAACAGAACAGCTGACAAAAGTACAGCTTTGAGGTTAGTGGCATCCCGATTTCAGAGTAACCTGTGTGTTTTCACAGAACGTGAGAGAAGAATAGTAGTGTAGTGGTCAGGAGCTTAATTCCTGGAGACCAACTACCTGGGTTGGTTTCTCTGCCCCTCATTTTATGAGCTGTTAAACTCAGGCTGTTCTTTATCATCTGTCTGCCTCAATTCTCTCATGTCAAATTAGGCTACAATCTGTGGTGGGGGAAGATTAAATGTACTAATATTTGTAAGGAGTGTGGTATATGAGTTGGACTCTGGTAATACGCTCGCTTTATTACCGAGCACGTTTTTAAGTTTGGGGTCATGAGCCCCCTGGGGGGAGGTTCTGAGGGAGTAAAACAAGCCCAAGTGGGTATGAAGGGTAGAGTGAGTGAGTGTGAAATAAGATGAAATTAGTTCATCGGCACACTGATCGGCCCTACTTGTCCACCATTCTCCTTCCCTCTGTCACTATACCCTTGGCCCATTCATCCTGCTTCCCCCAGACTCAGACATACACCTCACAGTCTGGGTCAGTACTCAGTTTGATTTAAAATCAATGAAGCGATAAAAGGCAAAAGATGTTGCCATTAATCTTTCTGGCATCCTTCACTCAAGTCCACAGATGTTCCAGCTACTGCTATGGCTGTGTAATGTGATTCAGGATGTGGAGGTTTACAGATGAAAAAAAGAAAAATTAAGTTCCCTGGAAGTCAGCAAGTTAGCAATACCATTGGGATACTTTGGTTGCTCTTCTGAAACGTTTCCCCTTACACTTACCTGATCGGTCAAAAAAGTCTGTTGACGAGCAACAAAGTTTGGAGGAGCGGGACTTAATAAGGAATCCAGAGCCCTGGGGGCTGGGGCAAGGGACATTCACAGCTTTGTGCCTCATCCCAGAGGAAATAGGGCAAAGATAGTGGGGAGAGGACGGAAGGTGTTAGAAGGTGGAGGAGTGTCGGTAAAGTATCCTTCAGACTAAGTCACTTTGGGATGGAAAAAAGTACAAGGCACTTTAAACTATTTACACTTTTATTCAGGGTAACTTATTGAAAGGGGCATCCATTGGACATATGATCCAGGCACTCAGTAGCTATTCTTCACAAAATCTGGACCTTAATCCACGGCTTTGATAGAGCGAGGGACACGGTGGTGAGGTCACAGAGTAGTTCTCTAAAGCGTAGTTCTCTAAAGTCTAAACATTCCAGACAGGACGCACATTAACCCGGAACACAGAGCCCTGAGAGAGGTCATTGCCTGGGCGTGCATAAGATGGAAAGCCAAAGATGGAGTCAATGTTGTCCTTATCCTTAAGAGGGCGGAATGAAGGCCAAGGTGTTTCTATTTTACAGTCCAAAGCTGTGTTGTCTTCTGTCTCCTGGGCAATGGGATAGAATTCCTTATAGCTCAAACCTCACTAAATTCCTAACAACAAAAAACCCAAATCATTCAGCTACCACTTACCTGACTTCTCTCTCTCCCACAGACTAGAACCGGGAGGCATTTGTCATATTGGAATAGAGATACCATAGATAGATACCTTCTTTTTCACAAATGTTCTGACTCCTCCAACTACCAAATTACATTGTACTAATTATATACGGCCGTGTAACAACTCGCCAAGATTTATATCAACCACGTCTGTTCCTGGGCTCACACATACTCTTCCCTGGTCAATGACATCCTGTCTGACATATTCCAGTCAAGGCACCTATTCAGAATCTTCAGGCCATGTGAAAAATACTGTCTCTATTTTTATCCACCCTGTTGAGTTTTAAAAGAGTTTTTACAGATGTTGTTGGGTGATAGACTGGTGTTCTTCAGTGCTGAATTTCTTAAGCCTAGATGTTCTTTTGTTCTTATCTTCTAAAAACTCGCTAGAGTTTTTGCTATTTGCTCTTCTCCATTTTCATTGACAGTTATTTTTATATCTGCTATCTTGTTGCTTTATATTTTAACAGTGTAAGCTGTAAGACAATGAACAAACCCATGTAATCATTTTTTTAAAAAATCTCTCAAAATTCCACAATCATTAATGAGAATGCAGTTCCTATGTAATTTTCATCACCTTTATTTTCTTTCTTTTTTTAAATATTTATTTCTGAAGGAGAGAGAGACAGAGTGTGAGTGGGGGAGGGGCAGAGAGAGAAGGAGGCACAGAATCCGAAACAGGCTCCAGGCTCTGAGCTATCAGCACAGAGCCCGACGCGGGGCTCAAACTCACGGACTGTGAGATCATGACCTGAGCCAAAGTCAGATGCTTAACCGACTGAGCCACCCAGGCACCCCTCATCAACTTTGTTTTCTTGAGAATGGGCTAATGGCCTCATCTCTCAGATCTTGTTTCTTGCCTGAGAATTCCTAGTCAACATATTCCTCTGGTTTGAAAAATAAATGTGGCTTTCTTGGGTTTTTGAGGCAGAGCATGAGGAAAAGCGGATTTATTTTTTTGCCTGGACCACCAATAAAACCATCCACTCTCTATGTTGCTTCCAGTTCTGGCAATCTGGACGAGAAGAAATATTTTCACATATTTCTTCTTTCACCCGGCCGGTGACTGGGGTTGCACAGAACGCATTATCCTGCGGCTTCAGAAGTCTTAGAAGTAATTTCAACTGCATTGGGTTTTATGAATTCACAGGAAAGGCAAATGATACTGCCTATATTCATAAAAAGGACGGACTTCAAAATAAAAGCTCAGGTAAAATTTAAAATAATCCACATGCCATATATAACTATATATAACCTCTGAAAGTCATCACCATTAAATACAATTTTTAAATTTCTATTCTGGCCATGCCAGAGGTGATGGTGTATCTCTGCTAAGATATCAGGAAGCAATGAGTGTTTTACCCCATGTTCCCTAAGAGTATATTTATATCTCCCGTATCCCAGGAACTTCCACACAGAAACATGGAAGGTATCCAATGAGACTCATTGAATACACTAGAGACAGATTTAATGAATAAGTATTCTGACTTCTGAATGCAGATTTAATATTCATAGGCTCTGAATATAGATTTTTAATATATAGGCATGAAGGTATTCTTTATCGTGCAGTCCTGTGTGAATTTTGTCAGGTTCGGCTTTCAGGGACAAAACTAGATAGAGTGATGGGCCAGACACTTTTGAAGACATACTGAAAATAAACAATCACACATACTAATGGCCTTTTCCCAGAGTAAGGATTTCAGGAAAATAATCTCAAAAATTAATTGAGTTCACAGATGGAGACTTTTGGGCTCTGAAAATTAGTTACATTGTAGTCTATAATTTAATGTTTCTTGGTTTGTATCAAGCAAGGTATATGTCATCAGAACAGAGAGTATCTAGGAAGCGTTCTAGATCTGGAGCGAGGGCATTAGCTTTGAATTCTGGCTCCACCCAGGATGGAGGTTGTCTCCTACTCCCCTTTATCAACTATAAATGGGGGTAACAATAACTTCCTTTCCTGCTTCCCAGGGCTTTAATTCATGTCAAAACACACATGACAGTGCTTTGGTAAATTCTAATGCCACTATACAAACTTAAGGTCTTACTGGTATTAATACCTTGAAATATACTGTCCTGGAAATATAACACACAAAAGCCATAGTATTAAGACTCATAAGGCAGCAACACCGAACACCCAGAGAAGGCTCACAAATTAATAAGACATGAGAACACTAAATACCTATGTGAGAAATCATGTTTTCCTACTTGCTCAACATTGCAGTAAAGTTAATAATAGTATGTCAGACATTCAGGGAAACCTTCTGTTTGCTCATGCTGCCATCTGTGACCCTGTGCAAGGGGAGGCACGGACGAGCAGCAGGTCAGAGGATGCAGGTATGCTATCGGGAATATCATTCAGATCATAAATGAAAGTATTAAGAAACTTCCTTGGAGAGAGCTGAGTTGTAAGAAACTGAAAATGGGAAATATTTGCCCTAGAGATAAATTCTTCACACAATATTTAGTTTGCCTCAGAGACTATTCCTTTCAATTTTGGAATAATACTGTGAATTTACATAGCTTTTCTTCAGCCAATTGTGGGCTCCATTTGAAAAAAAGAGCAAAAGAAGCAAAAACATTTGTAAAAAGAAAAAAATGCTGCCTGGCTTGAGGTAATTTTCTTGGCTCCTATATTCTAGGCATTAAATATTCTTAATGTGTCACGTACTTATAATTTTTTAATTTTTTTTTAATGTTTATTTATTTTTGAGAGAGAGAGACAGAGTGTGAGTGGGAGAGGAGCAGAGAGAGGGAGACACAGTATCTGAAGCAGGCTTTAGGCTCGGAGCTGTCAGCACAGAGCCTGATGCAGGGCTCGAACCCACAAACTGTGAGATCATAACCTGGGCCGAAATTAGATGCTTAACTGACTGAACCACCCAGGAGCCCCTCCCCCCTTTTTTATACTTTTTAAAATTATTTTTTAACATACTTTCGACACTACTTAAATGTACCAACTTACAGAAAGGGCATCAATCATATTTCTGGAATGCTAGCAGGACACTTTTGTGAACTTCTTTAGAATCGACAAAGAAAGCAAATGTTGACTGTTAGGAATACCTATAGTTTTAAAAGGCAAAACAAAAAGGCTATTTTAGAAGAATTAACCAATCCCATCCACAAAAGCCAGAACAGTTTTAAGCATATATATATATGCACATACATACATACATACATAGGAAAAGCAGAAGCCTTCACTGCCTGGCATAAAGGAACAGAGTCCTCAAGAAATTGACTTTACCTTTCATACAAGCTGCAAACTCACGGCAGGTGGAATTGTAGTCCATAGCCAGAAACAACATGTCTTAGTCATAGAGTCGATGTGATATGTCACCAGGACAATACAAGTGGGAACATACTTTCCCAAAGTTCAGTTAGTGAAAACTTCAAGAGGTAGACAGATCTCTCTCGGGTCTTTATCATATTCCTGATTTGCAGTATTTCCTAAATAAAGGTAATAAATAAATAAACGGAATCCAAATTCATTTTGTTAGGTTCCGTGCCAGGAGATGCCAGTGAGTTAAAAAGAACCGTAAAGAAGTGAAGAAAAGTTAGCACAGCTTAGATGGGGTTGGTGAGTAGAAAGCTTCTTTTCCTCTCATCCCTGTATTTTCACAGATTGCAATATAACAATAGCTGCACTTGGTTTAGCTTGGAAAGACTCTTCCTTTTATGAAGGAGAAAATCCATTAATAGTTGTTTGTAAATTCTGCAATTAATGTTCCAAACACTTACAAACCTAGTAGGTATGTGTTCAAAAGTCACCTCCAAATATATTTTTAAAAAGTAACATGCTGGTTCCAACAAATGAGTTTGTTAGCATTACAAATGAAACAAGCAAGCTCCCTGTGGACTGTTTAAGGCTGAAATCAATAACTCATCCAAAACAGCATGTGTTTGTGGAAATGTATTCGTTAATAGGTTCACTTGACCTGTCCATTTCCAGTAACTGTACTGCTTATATTATTTTCTTGTCCACTG
Organism: Leopardus geoffroyi; assembly: GCF_018350155.1. NCBI lineage: Eukaryota > Metazoa > Chordata > Mammalia > Carnivora > Felidae > Leopardus > Leopardus geoffroyi. The sequence continues at coordinate 22,295,912 of NC_059327.1, read as the reverse complement.
ACTCCACTTGCTTTAAAAAAATGAAATTTATAAAGAATTCATATTTCTTTATTTGGGAGAAAACTTGGAGAATCAAAGGGTTCCAGAAGAAAGCGTCTCCAAGGTGACAGTTCCCATCGTTGAATCTGGTGAGTTTGAGATCAAAGTGCTGATTCTGTATCTTTAAATACATGGGAAGGAGTTTTCAGGGATAGGCAGATGGGCGAAAAAAAAGGGGGAAAAAAAAAGAATTCTACTTGGATCCCTCAAAGGTGTCTGTTTACCAAAAGAAGGCGTCAATTCTCAAATTCACAAGTTAGAACCAACATAATAACTTCTCTCTTAGTGAATAGTCTTCCCTGGCTTTGGTCAGCTGGGAAGATCTATAGAGAGTTAATAATGTGCATGTGTTGGTCATAGTTTCATGGTATCCTGTAATAGTATATTAAAAAATAAGGTCTATGTTCACAGAATACTAAACGTTCAGTAACTTAGTTTACCCAGCTAATTGATTGAGCGATTCTATATTCTTGTGGCTATTCCCATACCTTAGAATCAGCCTCACTTTGGTGAATTACAATTGAAAAGAAGTCTTTGCCCAAGTGCCATTTGTCATTAAGGCTTTCTCTCACCACCCTATTGAAACTGAAGTCTCTCTACTTGAAGTCTGGATCCCCCTTAATCAGTCCTTCTTTCTTCTTTTTATCTATGGCGCTTTTTACCTTCTAACTGTTATGTAATTTACTTTTATTCATTGATTGTTATTTATCTCTCTTGCTAAAATGTATGGATGTAACAGATACTGTGTTTGTAAGTTTAATAAGATGGAAGAGGGTAAAAGAAAGCTTACCCCACCCAAACAAAGCAAAACAAGAAACAAACCAACAAAAGTTCCCAAAACAAGAGAAACATCTTGGGTTTGGCCAATACCTACTGTAGAAGTGATGCCTGGGACTGGAGCCTTAGCATGGGCATTTGCAGGATAAGTGGTTGCCACAAAGCGAGAAGTTGTGAAATGGGGGTCAAGGGTGGTCTGGAGAAGGTAGTGAGGCCTCAACACTCTTGCCAACAGCATGGAGGAGTCTGGGCTCTGGGCTCTACACAGGATCCACGGTTCCTCTCACTGCAGTCTTAGAGCTTAGAAAAAGGAAAAAAAGAGAGAGAGAGAAAAGAATGTGCCCAGATCACCAAGTTATAAAATTTAAGGTAAGTTCATATTGGTTGCCTGTGGACTGAATATAAAAGATTTTTAAGTTTGAAGGATTTTCTATGTATTATGATATCAGTAATTCCCACATGTTGAAAATATCATAGGCTGTTGAGTTACTTTTTGAGGAAGAATATATTCCATATATTTTAGGGTGATTAGTACTGGGACATATTAATATTTCTGGATATTAAGAAACAGTAATATTAAATGAGTGGTATTAAATGTTTTATTTCCTCCCTCCTACTATGGCAGCCTTTAGCAAGGCCCAGATACTGTCTCCAGTAATCCCTACAAAAAGTAGTAACAATTCCTATGTTTATCTTTTGATAGTGAGGGTTATCACTAAATTTTCTTTGTAATTTCTAAAATGTAATGTGCTGCTGAAACTTGAGCGACCATTATCCTCTGAACATATATTGTCTCAAGTATAATATGTGAGTTAAAATGGTCTATGATGATGCCCATGAGGGAAAACCTTACAATAAAAAATAAAAATTCATCCAAAACACAGATAAATTTCTATCTTGAAGAACCATATAATTAACTTAATTTAATATGGAAACTAAGAAGATTTCCCATGTGTGAAAAAAAAAAATCCCAAGGAACAAAATAGACTATATCAATTTAAACTCAACAGAATTTTCTTCATAAGTGAGGGTATTTGGATGCTCATAGCGTGAACATGGGTCGATCTCACTGGCACACACTGGCTGTATATGATGTAGGTTTTCTGATGTAGGTTTTGTTGAGCATACCTCTCCGGTCTAGGGAGAGCCTGGAAAATATCTTGTATAATGACAGGCTGCATACATGCCTACTTCTCCCCTGCATACATGCCTACTTCTCCCCTGATACTCAGTAGCTATCACGTGATTCAAGATGTGCTGAACTCATTTGGGAGAAAACGGTACAACATACCCATTGCTACCTTAGAACATTGTTTTCTGTAGCACACACTTGCTTTCAGACCACCAGATGTGGCACAAAATGGTCAGACCTCATATTTATATAAGTGTGAAACTTGGAATAAAAATGCCCTTAGGAAAATGAGCCTATTTTCCTGGATATATCCTGAGTAGAGACGCTTGGGTGAAGAGAAAAGTTTATAGAAAAGAGAGCGAGCTCATGCGTATCATGAGAAGGCAGAATGTTAAGCAGTCGGGAAAGTTTTATTTAAGAACTTGACTTCAAATACAGACTCCTGCACTCTACAATAAGACGGAGTGATGTTTCAAATGTAAAAGGTAGATCGCTCCTGACATATTTGGGCCAGGTGTGAAATTAGAGTATTTACACTCCCAGCGAATCTTCCCAATTGTTAAAAAGTCACCCAGCCTTCCTGTGTAATAAGGACTTCCTGTTCATTTAATTTGCCTGGTGGAGCTTAAGTAAGCAGTTCCCAGGTTTGTTTTCTAGAATGTAATGAAGATTTATTCATTTTACCTTCCCCCTAATTTGCTCACTTAAGAGCAAAAATAAAAAAAAAAAAGGATCTGGCTTTGGTGGGGAGAGAAAGAACCACCCATGTGACAGGGGCAGCTGCAAATATCTTTTCTGTACTGACAGCTTGAAACTAGTCATTACAGTTTCAGAGGGATGGGAAGATTTAGCAAGGGAGAAATTTCCCCAGTTCTCTAATTAAAAGAAGAGACAATTCAAAAGAGAAGTGCAGTGTATTATTTTCATAAAAGAAGAAAGTCGTTCAGTGTAGAGAAAAACAACGAGAACCTCCTATTTCCTGTTTTTCTGTAGCTGGATTATTAGAGGGGCATCAGCCTGCCCAGCAGTGTCATTTCAGGTCAAGATATTATTTTCTGTGACTTATATTTGGTCACTGTGTCAAAGATGAAGGCTCGTTCTTTGTGACAAACGGGAGACTTCAGGGTTTCCAAGGGCTCATACCCAACTGTGTACCTCCAAAGGACTTCTGTAGGCAGGGAATTCGTTCAAAACTCATCTGTTCTCTCTAGACTGCTCATAAGTGGTGAATAAACTGCTAGAATTCTGGACGTCCTTTTGAATCCATGACTTAAAGAAAATGCTGCTTATGGTTAAACGGCAAGCTGTCACCATGACTGCTGATAGGACACCCCAGGTAAAGATTCACTGTGGGGCACGGCAGGCAGTTGTAACTTAGGTAGGAACCAGATTCTTGGCCCAAAGAGCTAAATATCTAATTCCACAATCAGAGTCCCAAATCCCTTCCAGATGTATTTAGGAACAAAATCACAGTGCATATACTTTCTATAAGGTAATACCTTAGTCTTTTTTAGTGTTTAGTTTTTCTTTTTTTCTTTTTTAAGCATAAAAATGGCCTGGTTCCAGGGGCCGGCTGGTGCTGGCTCCTGGGGGGCAGACTGATCATAAGTGGCTGTCTCTGTGCATTCTTTAATCACTCTCATGCTACATTTACTGTCTACATTTGTTTTAGTGTATGTGAGCTTGTAAACATTATTGCCTAAGATTGTATATAACTGGGGCTTTGTAGCTTTTCTTTATTCGGAAGGCATATGGCATGTTAATGACTTATGATGGTGTCCCACTCTGGGCAGTGGTATAGGATCATGGTGTGTTTGAAAACATACTTCTCCTCAAAATAATCTTTCAATGTGGAAATAATACATATCATAGAAAAAAAGGAGGAAATGGAAAACATACAATCATTATTGAATTTTTTTGAGAAAAGAACTAATCTGAAGAAAGTTACCTATATTCAAGAAGATCAAACTCTGACCCACAATCCCCCTGTCCTACCCTAGGAGAGATCACACTCTTTTTTCTTACCCATGGGAATAAATATGTCCACAGGGATCAAAGGGGGGTTTGGCTGAATAGAAACACACACCAGGTGAATCATTTCCTCAGATGTAGGTTAGGAAGACATATATAAATAAATAAATACTTGTTTTATTCACAAGGAAGAAGTAAACACTTGTATTTTTCATGAGAATTGAAGGTAAGTCTCATTTTTGCTTATCAGAAAGGCTTTTGGTGAAGAGAGGAAGGATGAGCAGACCGATGGTTGAGATTTCCTGTTTGCCTCGCCAAGTCCTGGTCCCATAACAATCCACCCATGAGTTGGACAAAAGTGCTAGAACATTTATCAAAATAATGCTGAAAAGCTTATGAAAAAATGTTTAACACAGTACTTGTGGGCTTTTTTGTAACGCGTTAATGCATAGCGATCACTTAGCATAGTTCCCGATTATTAGAAATGATCATAAACAGTAGTATTTGTTCTCAGCGTTACCCACTATTCCAGATGAAACACACATCAATTCTATCTTATGATGAACCTAAATTCAGTAGAATGACCCACCGGGACCAAAAATGCCTGTGGGAAGGAACTGCATGTTTATTGAAAAATCAGTTCAAAAGAGGCAGGATCCTATACTGGAAAGAAGGCAAGGCATGAATATTTAAGGACCCCTACCATGAGTCAGTCACCATGCTGCGTCTCACATACTTCTTATCCCATTTACCAGAAAAGTGAAAAGGAAAATTTCTCCAACATGTTTTCTAAAACTATATCTGTGCAGCTAGAATATGTAGCTAGAATCCAAGACTCTGGAAGTAGATTTGCCTCAGTCTGCAGTCTGACATCCATTTTTTTAGATGAGTTTTTTTTTCTTTTTGGCTAGTTACCCCCTGTATGCCTCAGTTTGCTCACACATATAATGAGGAAGATAAGCATGCCTATCACATGTGGCTTCTATGGGATTATCTGGGATACTGAATGTAAACACCCAGAGAAGTGTCTAGAACATAAGAAGTGCTCAATGATGGTAGCTGTTATTATTCAGTAATAATAATTTACTTGGATGTTGTAAGTACCAGGTGTCAAAGTACTTCCATCTGTTTTGCTTGAGTTTCTCTTTCTCCCTCTAGTGCACGTATGCCTGCTAGCACATACACGCAAACACACTAATGCCTGTTCACCCACGCATCTCAATGGCTCACGTGGTTATGATCGTCATTTTTTGCTCTGTAAGGCCTAGTTGTGCAAGGCTTACTGAGGTAATGTGTAGACCAGAGTCAGTATTTTGATTATCGGTCCCACCACTATTAAACCCATCACTATTAAACATTCTGCTTTAGGAACAACTTGACTGACAATTTGGATAATAGACAGTAAATATAGATGAGACTGGCCAAATGGGTTAATTAAATAAGAGGCTTGATTGATGGAGAATTGGGTTCAATGTTACCTAAATATGGAAATCTGAACCTCTCTGAGAGATGAAAATGTAATGAGCAAAAATGCTTTGGTAGGTTTATCAAGTGTTTATGACCATGTAACCATGTAATGGTTCAACTTATCAAACCATCGAAGCTTGCACATTTCTAGAATGTGAGATATAACTGAATAATCAGTGGGTTTCCTGTTGCAATTTTCTTATGTGGTTTTAGGTTAAACTATTCAAATTCTGTGTAATGCACACATGAGGTCTTCAAATGGAGACTGTCTGTTATATTCAGCCTAATGATGATCAAGTCATTCTAGAATTATATTATTAAAGCAGTGTGCTACAAAATTTCAGACAAAGACTATTCATTCACTCATCTAAATGAATATTTATTGAGCCATCACTACATAGTAAGTATTCTCTAGGTGTTGAGGATAAATGGGGAATAAGAGAGACATCTTTCCTGCCCTTGTGAATCTCCCCTTTTAGTTATGGAGACAGAAAAAAAAACATATAAGTAATTAAGTGATATAATTTCAGGCTATATTACGCATCATGAAGAAAAAGAAAGTAGAATAAAGGGGTAAGCGTGATGGTTAATGGCGGGAAGAAAATGTAGGTGATTAATGAATGGGTAACTAGGCACAGCACTTTGAGGAGATAACATTGGAGCAGAGGTTTATGAGGGGGTACAGAACTGGGTAAAGAATATTTCAAGCAAAGGAAACAAGGGAAATTTTCCTGTGGCAGAGATATGGCTGGAAGCCAGGATAGCTGGAGCGGATTGAGCTAAAGTTGGAATGATGAAAAAGTGAGGTTGGACAGCTGGCAGGGGGAAGGGCATGCAAGTTCTCATCCATGGTCAAGATTTTAGATTTTATTCTAGTTAGGATAGATAAAAACTTGAGTTTGAAAAAGATTCTCGATTCCACCTGTGAATAGACTGTAAGGGATCGAGTTGGGGAAAAGGGAGATCAGCTTTGAGGTCGGTGGTTGATGGAATCCAGGTGAGAAATGATAGTGACATATTAGGGTTTTCCAGAGACATAGAACAAATGGTACATGCATGCACATATACATATGTGTATACCATACATGTGTACATATACTTACACATATATAAACAGAGAGGGAAAGAGTAAGAGAGGCCAGGAGGGAAGATGGAAGGTAGGGAAAGATTTATTTATTAAGGAATTGACTTACATGGGTGTAGTGGCTGGGAAGCCAAAATCCATAGGTCAAGTTGGCAGGGTGGAAATTCAGATAGGAGTTGATGTTATAGTCTTGTGTCCAAACTTTGCAGGGCAGGCTATCCTAGCTGGAAACTCGGGCAGGGTTTCTATGTTATAGTCTTGAGGCAGAATTGCTATTTTTCTGGGAAACTTCAGTCTTTGCTCTTAAGATCTTCACCTAATTGGATGAAGCCCACACACATTATGGAGGGTAATTTGCTGTACTCAAAGCCAACTGATCTAAATGTTAACCACATGTAAACAATACCTTCACAGCAACGTCTACACTTTTATTTGTCCAGACAACTGGGCACCATACCCTAACCAAGTCGACACATAACATTAACCATCACAGGTGGCTAGGACTGGAGTGATAGCAATGGAAGTGTTGTAATATCATTAGTTTTTAGATAGGTTCTGAAGGTAGAGTCAACAGAACATCTCCTCCAGCCCAAAGGAGCCAGATGAATATACTCCTTTCAGAAGTAGGACTTATGGGGGGTATTTGCTGGAGAAATAGAAACAGACAGACTCAATTCAGGGACAGCAGGCACAAGGGGGAAGCAGGGACAATGGACTGAAAATGGAGGCTTAAATGAAAGAAAACATACTGAATAGAGTCCCTCAGCACTCTCCATTTAATGTTTTCCTAAAGAAGTGAAAGCTAGGTAGCCAATCTTCACATCCTAAAGAGTTTTCTGTAAATAAACTGAACTGTGGTTGTGCTTAGCAACCCATCTGAATGACAGTGATATCCACCATTCATTCCACCAAACTTCCTGTGGACACAGAGCCCCAGTGAGCTCTTTTGAGACTCATTCTTGAGTCCAACTGCAAGACAAAAGATAGGCCCCAAACAAAGAGGCCATGTTAATCATGTTGCAGAAATCAGTTTCAAACTAGTCCTCCATTGTAAAGAGTTATAAAGAGTGAAATATATATAATCAATGTTTCAAGCCCTGAAAAATAGACAATGTAAAATTGTGATCCTTAGGAGAAAGTGTGAACAAATAAGGCAAGCACCACAAATGCACTGACTTGTAACTAACCTAGGCCATTACACACACACACACACACACACACACACACAAAGCAAGGAGCTCCAATCAAGCACTGTGGTCCTGCTGAGTTAAGGAGAGTTCTGTGAGAATTCAAGCTAACCAGAAATGTCACAGACTGACTCTCTTTTTCTGTATAGATGATGAGTCCTTCCCTCCTCATGAGTAAGTTTGTCAATGTCCTAACATTCTTCTCTCCTTTTTCCTCTTCTTTCTCTCACCAAATTCTTCACAATTTTCTCAGGTAGTACCCAATGAATAAATAAAATTATGGCATTTCCAATTCATAATTAATATGATTAGTAGTATAATCAACAAAAAATAAAGAAATGGAAAAAAGACTAAAATTCTAATTGATAAAAACAGAGGAAGCAAATAATCTAGACATTTTCTTTTAAAATTTTTTAACGTTTATTTATTTTTGAGAGAAAGAGACAGAGCATGAGTGGGAGAGGGGCAGAGAGAGAGGGAGCACAGAATTGGAAGCAGGCTCCAGCCTCTGAGCTATCAGCACAGAGCCCAACATGGGGCTCGAACTCATGGAATGTGAGATCATGACCTGAGCCAAAGTTGGACGCTTAACCGACTGAGCAACCCAGGCACCCCAATCTAGACTTTTAAATTGCCAAATATGATATAGAAGATTTAGACTGGGTAGGAGAAAATGGCCACACATGAGAAACATATGACAGCAAAAACTATAATATAAAATTTGATATGGACAAAAATAATATTTTAGATATATGGAATATACATATATTGGAATAGATTTATAAAATTTTTTTGAATATTGGGGCGCCTGGGTGGCGCAGTCGGTTAAGTGTCCGACTTCAGCCAGGTCACGATCTCGCGGTCTGTGAGTTCGAGCCCCGCGTCAGGCTCTGGGCTGGTGGCTCAGAGCCTGGAGCCTGTTTCCGATTCTGTGTCTCCCTCTCTCTCTTCCCCTCCCCCGTTCATGCTCTGTCTCTCTCTGTCCCAAAAATAAATAAACGTTAAAAAAAAAATTTTTTTTTTGAATATTTATTTTTGAGAGAGAGAGAGAGACAGAGCAAGAGTGGGGGAGGGGCAGAGAGAGAGGGAGACACAGAATCCAAAGCAGGCTCCAGTCTCTGAGCTATCAGCACAGAGCCCAACGCGGGGCTCAAACTCAGGAGCCGTGAGATCATGACTTGAGCCAAAGTCGGACGCTCAACCGACTGAGCCACCCTGGCGTCCCTGGAATATATTTATAATGGAATATTTTGCAGCCATAAAAAGGATGAGATCTTGCCACTTGCAACAACATGGATGGACCTAGAGTGTGTTATGCTAAGCAAAATAAGTCAAACTATGAAAGACAAATACCATATGATTTCATTCATGTGTGGAATCTAAAAAACAAAACAAATGAATAAACACACAAACAAAAAAGCAGATTCAGACTTATAAATACAGAGAACTGATGGTTGTCAGAGGGGAGGGGACTGGAGGGATGGGCCAACGGGTGAAGGGGAGTGAGAGGTACAGGCTTCCAGGAATGGGACCAATAAGTCATGTGAATAAAATGCACAGCATAGGGAATAAAGTCAATGGTACTATAATGTCATAGACTCTGGGTCTAAAGTTCTCTCGTCTAGCAAGAGAGCAGGAGGCAGGATGAAAAGCGGGAGATGGCTAATATCTGGGGAAAGACAAAAGCCCTGAATAAGGGTCCTTGCCCATTTTTATTAGGATCAGAAGGCTTACAAACACAGCAATGGATGTGCACAAAGAGGCAATGAATCTGTGAACATTAACTTGTGGATGTGAGGGAAAGGGGATCTTGAAGATATTTGGGGTTAGGGGTTTGGGTGAATACAAAGCAAAATCTGGGTGCCGGGCAGTCAGGCAGAAGGTTGTTTACAGCAGACATGAGGCACCACCTCTGTTTATCTTAGCTAGCCGAGGGGATGAGACAGCTAGGGGAAATAACCTCAGAGTTAACATGGCACATTTCTTTTGTTAAACATCTCCGCTCTGGGCTGCTTCACCTGCAGCACAGAGGTCTATAGCCCAATTTACCTGTTTACCTAACTTGGTTCTTTCTTCCTGTGAAACCAGCTTTCTGCTATAGTACTAAATTGGGGGTGCTTCCACCCTGAATATCTAATCTTATTTATTTCATATGCCTATGTATTGGGCACCTTGGTGTCCCTGTTTTTAGGCCCTTGCCCCTCCCTCTCTATTCTGGGGTGCCTTTGCACCTCCTTATTCCTGGTTGCCCTGTCTTGTTTACCCAAACTCGGGTGTGAGCATCCTATGGCTTTGTAATTCTTTATGCCTTGTTAACCCATTGGTGTAAGCCTGGGGGATTCCTAAGCTTATTTCCCACGCTATAATAGCATTGTGTGGTGATGCTTGTGGCAAGCATAGCATAACATATAGAGTTGCTAAATTACTATGTTGCACACCTGAAGCTAATGTAACAATGGTCAAATAAAAATTAAACAAAAAAAAAAAAATAAATAATTTTAGCAAGATACTAAGACTGTAAGTAGTCTGAGAAATTTGCAACAATTAACAAATTAAATCGGCAAAATGGAGCTTATTTGTAGAAAATGAATTCTGGATGATAAATTTTCAACATTAGTATAATTATCTTTAAACTGTTGTATTAAAACTGGCTTGAGAGTGCAAACAGTGGAGATAGAATGTCTTACCGCACCAAAGACAATGCCTAGCGCAAAGAAGAATTGCAAATACACATTTTCGTTTTTTTCAAGCTTTTTTCATATTGGAAATATATGGTTACTAAAAAACAAACAAATGAACCAAAAGAATTTCATGCATGACCCTGGATGCTGAATGTTATAGGCTGGAGAATAATCAAGTACACACGAAGAATTTCAAAATATAAAGAACTCTGACGTGGTCAGGTCGCAAGAATAACTGAGTGGTTGCGGAGGAGCTAGGTAGAAAGGATCATCAAAAAATGCCTCAGGGCAACATGGTATCAACTCTGGGGAAAGGCATTCATGCTAGGGTTTGGTGTGAACAAAAGGATCTCTGCGGGGGGGCGGGGGAAATGCAGGATGTGTCCGGGGAATGTCTCAAAGCTGAGTTCAGTCCAAGGCTGTGTCTTGACCAGTAGTGGTAAATACAGGTAAAACCACACCAAGGAAGTGTTAGATATCAGTGATGTGGGACTTAGCATTCAATTGGTAGACAATAAGGAGTCCCAGGAAGAGCTGTACTTTGGGGAAGAGTATTTGGGCAGCAGTTTGGGGGACATTAAAGGAGGGAAGAGATGAAAAGAAGGAAGACATGCAGACAACAACAGCTGTGAGTAAGAAATTACAGAAGTCCTGAACCAGAGGAGTGTCAGAGGAAATGACATGGGAGGAAATAATTTAGGCATGGATAGGATGAGGGAGGTTCAAGAATGGGAGGGGGATGAGATGGCCCTGGGCTGAGCCTGTTGGAGATGTTGGTTCCATTTACAGCAACAGAGTGAAACAAGAAGCAGGTTTGGGAAGAAAATTTGTGAATTTATTTATTCTCACATATGCAACTTGAGTCATTCCTGAGAAGGCAAGGGTGGAACTCCAGGAGAGAAATGGGTATTAGGTCTGGAGCTTCAGAACCCAAAGGAAGGGCTGATACCAAGCAAGGAAATAAATATGGATGAACTTTAGTAAAGGGGACAGAAAGCAGAGTAGAACTCAGATCTTTGTACTTAGGGGGATCTGCCTACATTTGTGTTTAGAAGTAAAGGTAGGTCAATACAATAATGCATTTAGAACTTAGGAACAGAAATTGGTTGGGGGGAGCCCAAAACAGACCGTCAGTCAAGAAGAAGGTGGTGTGGTGGAAGTCAACAGGTAATGTAGCTATAGAGTGGATTAAAGGGCGCCCTGGCTGAGTAGTAGTTTTCATGGTAGCATTTTGTAAGTGCCACTAAGGCATTGTTGATGGACCACAACCTCATTGGAAACTGAGACAGGAGAACATGTGTTTGCCAGGGCTTTGGTCGAAGCACTCCACCTAGAGTGGGAAGGAATACTTTGGTAAACCATTTGATTACGGAAGCAAATCGAGTCTGGGGCACCGCTCCCGTAAGAGTAGATGCTTGCTAAAGATTGAGGAGTCAGGTTAATTCTCTTTGTTTTTCTCAGTTGTGTATTCGAGTCTGAGGACAAAATCAGAGTGATTGGGACCCTAGAGAGTCTGACTATGGTTATCCTTACCTAATCTTCCTCCTTCTCCTCCACCCATCCTTCATGAAGCCTGGAATTCTCTTTCACAGAAATGCTGAAGAAATACCTGATAAATGCTGGTTAGAAGGCGTACTGGCTCTGGAGAACAACTGTACTTTTATACCCACTAGATGAAAGCTGGAACCCCAATCATCATTAATTACTATTAATAAATATAACTTTGGAATTTGGGGATGAAGCATTTGGGAATTCTGCAGTGAAAACTTAAGGACAGAGAATGTCATTAACCTCTTGACAGTAATAACCCAAATACTCATGGAGTTAAATGTACTCTCTCTGAAAAGTAAAACTTTAACGGACATAAATTATCTTTATTGAAGTTAAATGCTTACCTTTTCTTTCACATTAACAAATGTAAAGGTGAGCTAATATGTAGTTAAAACAGCTTACAAAACAATAGAAGAAATTTGCATAATTATATTTTTTCTTAGAAGTATATGAAAAATTTGTCAGCTTCTGACAACCCTTTGATCCTAACATAAATAAAACTTTGTTATATAAAAGTTTGAATGACCTCTGAGAAGAAAGTATACATTGCAGTCTAAGTATGGAATGGTCTAGATATGAGAAATCTCTAAAGATCTAGCGAATGTGTCGGGCAAGCCTTTAAATAAGGTTATACAAATATTTTTTAAAGTTTAAAAGTATGAAAGGAAACCATGGTCTTTAAGAACTTAAAAGGTAATTTCTCTAGAGAAAACATACAAGGGCAAGTCTATATATTTTTATTTTAACCCTAGAAAGATTAAAAAGAACCAGGATCACTTTGTCTGAGGCTGCAAATCCACATCTCATTTTTAATGAGTTCTCCAAACAGATAGCCACAGAATTGCGATTTATTCCAATACACAAAGTGATTTTAAAAAGAAATTGAAATTGATTTTCTATATTTTCCCCTGACTAATAAAATGATAGAATCCATAAAGGTATTATTACTATAAACATTTTAATATTATAGAGCTGATCTGTTGACATGGTGTCTTTTTTTTTGTTTTGTTTTGTCTGATTTGTGTCAAATGTGCTGCTAAAGCTGGGTGAAAGATTCATTCACAGGTTGTTATGTGACTCGTGACTTGACAGTTTGACTTCACATAGAAAAAGCGTCTTTGCAAAGTATCTTCTTTAAACCTAGCTTTCGTAATATGTCAGACATTTCTTTCTTTCTTTCCTTTCTTTCTTTCTTTATTTTTTTGTAATCTGTCATGTATTTCTAGTTGCTGTTTTGTAACTGCAGTTATTCCTTCAGAAGTAATGATGTGGCAATTTGGCACCTGAAGTTCTGACTTTAATGTGATATGTACACACTCACACGCATATAAATGCATATGTCGCACTGCACTTTCCTTAGAAGAGCAACTGGTAAAGTGAACAAAAAACATTTTAGAACACTTTTACTTGCTTTAGGTGAGAGTGGCTACCTTTGTAATGTTGCCCAACCAATTTTGCAGCAGAAGTTTCCTTTTTCTTCTGCAAAAGGAAAATCACCTTGCTCTGATTGTGAAGGTAGAATTTTATGATGAAGTAAGGAGCATATGCGCTGATAGGGAGGCAATCTCTTCCATTCCACATTTTCCTTCACGCCAATTTCTATGCTGTATTAAAACCTAAGCTCATAAGTAACGTCATTAATAGTGGCAACTGAGCCATTTGTATGTTTCTGCCCAGGCACTTTGCTAAATGCCGCACTCTCATTAGTTTATTGACCCTCATATTTATCTTACTTTATAGATAACAAAACTGAGATTCAGAAGATTTGTGTAACTTTCTCAAGCTCATGTGCCAGCAAGTGGGAGAGTCTGGACTGGCTCCTTCTGATCTAATTACCCAGTTCCTAGATAATATTATGCTCTCTGGTATCCTCTTTCAGCTTATTCATCATTTCTACTAAACTGTGGTGGGGGGGGGGGGTAGCAAAGTGAGGGGCTTTATAACAGAACAGTCTATTCCATACAGTGTCTATTCTGTCTACACTGTCTCCAACCGTCTATTCTGCGAGGATTTAGGAAAGCTTTATTCAGTTTCCCACTACCTTGACATGGGAAACAAATTAGCAAGCTATGTTTGGTGATGCTATTTATATACGGTAACTTTAAATGACTGAAATTAGGAAGGGAGAGATAAATAATTTATAATGAGTAATTATGTCTCAAAAGGAAGAAAATGAATTGGAGAACATTTGAAACAATGTAATTTACCATTTCATAAATTAATAAAAAAAGTGAAAATTATCAAACATAGATACCAATTCTTCCAATTTAACGATGCTAAGGACATTAAGCCAGAGCACTAATAAGTATTTATTAAGCACCCACGGCGACCTACTTTAGTATTAGGATTATGAAAATATGCTCCTGTATTTAAGGTGTTTTAAAATCTAATTAAGGAAACACAAAATTAACAAAATTGCAAGTATGTAAACATGATTATAAAAGTGAATTGAAGATAAGGTGTGGGTAAGAGAAGCTTACAGGTCTCTAACAGTAGGTGGAAGAAATGAAGGGATGTGGTTTAAGGAAAGTAAAAGGAGTGATGTTTCAGGCAACCTCGTTCCAGTACTCGAGTATCATTTCCCTCATGGCAACATCCTGAAAAGTGAATCGCTAGTTGGTCTTGCTTCTCTCATTGAGGGTCTCCTTCTCGGCACTTTCATAAAAATGAGGATATGTCTCTATTAATTCAGTTGTTTTTTTAAAAATACTTGTTTTACAAGCGTACTCTCCGCTAACATGAGTGTCTTTAGGTCAGAGGCCAAGTCTTGCTCATCTTCGGGACCCTGGCCTTTACCACGACGTCTGGCACACAGTGAGGGCTCAATAATGAATAAATCATGAATGAATCAATATGTCCATAAGAAATGAGAAAGGCAGTGGATTAAGATAATGCTACATTTTTTAGGCTATTTGTTTTCAGGCTTGTTCCCGCGACATCCCCTATGGATTGGTTAGGTTACATCTCAAACTCTAAATGGCCTGTGAAAGATTGCTGAAAAAATAAGTTATCACAAATACACTAGTGGCACTTTTCTTATGTTATTCTTGGATTTCTCCAGAGAAAAGGGAAAAAATGACTCAAGTACAACGTCAGTATCTTTGTTCCTTTCCCATTTTCTACTCAATATGGATAGTTCAATAGATTTGCTGGTTTGAACAAGTCTGCTTTCATTCAGGAAGCATTTATGAGTACTTATCATGTACCTAACATGGTATTTGATACAAACACTGAGTCAAAAAGCAAAGCCTCTGATTTTAAGAAACTCCTAGCCTTTTGGGAGATAGGAAGTGACAATAAAATTTATTGTAAATTTTATGTTAGAAATGTGCACACAGTACTATAAAAGAACATGGGATGTCACCTAATGCTGCTGAAGGAGTCAGTGAAGTGACTTGGAAAAGGCACCAGTGAATCTCTACTTTGACAGATTAAAAATGGTGGAAGGACCAACCAATCACAGGAAACTGCATAAGCAAACTATGTGAACAAAAACCAGCACCATCTCTTTAGGGGCCAGTAAGAAGTTTGGTGCGGTTGACAAGGAATCTTTTGAGAGGTGGAGCGGTATGTTGAAGAAGAAAAATGAGAGAGTGTGGAGAAATGTGAATTCTGAGACGTGTGTGGTCAGACTAGATCACGAATGGCCTTGCACGCTGGCTTTTAGCCTTAACGTGTTCTAGTGCATAGAAAGAATATGCCTTCCTTAGATTTATGCTCTAGAAAAACTGCAATGGCAGAAGAGTGAATAATGGATTCCAAGTAGTGAAACTGGAAGCAAGGAGTGAAGGTAGTCAGATATCGCAGTATTTCTCAAAAATCAAGAGGGTGTGGACAAAGTGAGAGCAAGGAGAATGCAGAGGGATCTTTGAAGAATATGGAGAACCTTGGCAAAGTGGATTTGGTTTCTGAGGTAAGTAAAGGGATCATGAAAGAGAAGCAAAAGCCAAAATTAATTTCAGGTTTTGTTTTCCTTTCTTGCAGTGTCTAAGCCTGTAAAGCTCACTGAAGCAGAAAATTTTAGACAATCTGTTGTGAGGCGACAAGGGATACTAATGAATTCAGTAGTATAGAAGTTGAATTGACGATGGTGAGGGTCATCAAAAAATATATGACTTCAAGAAAGAATATGGATATAGGTTTTAGAGTTCAGGAAAGAGGTGTTGGCTATGGGAACCACAAGCAGGAGGTGACAGGATGAGATCACGCTCAGAGAGAGAATGGACCAGAAGAGGGCCAACAATGGGACACTCGGGGACGACTCTTAAACATCAGTCAGAAGAGAAGCCCGAAAATGGGACAGCGAAACAGCGAGCTGAGATGTGGGAATAAAAATCAAGATATTAGGTTGTTATGGATTCTGAAGGAAGAAAGAATATGGAAAATGTAAGACTGACCAAGAGTGTCAAATACATTAGACAGATTGAGCAGGAAAAGGGCAAGCAACGTACATTGTGGTTGGCCACCAGGAAGTCCATGGTGAAATTAGAAAGCAAACAAGCGTATAAAGTTCCAATAGTGGGTTGGGGAGTAAAATCAGGTGAGGAAATGATGCAAAGAATCTTGTATGCTCCTGCAAGACAGGAAGGAAAGGGGATGCAACTCACGAGCAAGGTAAAAAGAGAGGTTTAAGGAAGGAAGAGACTTTAACAGAGCACATACCTGAGAGAGGCAACCAGTAGAGTGAAAGTTCTGGTATTTCTCAGTCTGTATGAATTTATGAGGTACAGGAATACTGGTGGATCCAAGTGGCAAGAAGCACGAGAGAATGGAATCCAGAGCAGTAGGTGAACAATTAGCTTTCAACTGGAGGAAAGAAAGACATCTCACTCTCTTTGACTGGAGGAGGGAAAAACTAAGGCAGAGATATTCGTGGGATATTTTGGCATATGGGAACTCGGAGAAACTGCGTATTACATATTAAAGACAATGCTCCCCTTTGAAAATACCATGGTAGCAGGTGGTGCAGTAGAAGGGCCATCTAGCCTAACTCTGGGGAGATCAGAAAAGTCTTCCTAAAAGAAATGACATCTGAATGAAACGCTAAATGAAGGCAAATGATTAGGCCAATTTGTGGTAGTTTCTGACAGGCAGAGGAAGTAGCATGTCAGGGGCTTGAAGGCAAAGAAAGAAAGAAAAAGATGGCATATTTGGTAACTGCAGATGGCTTAGCAAATTCCTTACATTCTAGAAAACTTGGATGCTTTTTCCGAAGGCGGCAGAGAATCAGCGAACAGTTCTGAATCTATTTAAATTTTAGAAATAGTAAGATTGACAGGAGACATGGCCAAAGGCCGGGGACCAGTTAGAAAGTTCTTGTACTATAGATGAAAAAAGATTAGGATCTATGCCAAAGAAGGGAAGGATATAATGAAAAGTGGACAAAATCAAGACATTTCTAGAAGATATCGACAGGTTATGGCGATAAATTGCATACAGTGATAGATGGGAAACATCACAGACTACTCTAGGGTTTCTGGCTTGGGCTATTGGGGTGGGATGCTGGTATCTTTCTATAAGAGAGATCCACAGAAGGAACAGCAATTTTGGAAGTGAATGGAAAACTGGCCTCAATTTTGGCAACTGAGCTATCTATATAATGACAAATATTCAGTAAATATTTGAATATATTGATCTGAAATTCAGGAGAAATCTGAGTTGAAGACCTAGAAATAAGAAAGTCAATACCATGTCAATGTTAACTACAAACATAGCAGTGGAATGCATAACTCAGCTAGAATGACAAAGAAGCCTGGATGGCAAGAGGCAGAACTCTAACACGCTCACGTGCACGCGCGCGCGCGCGCGCACACACACACACACACACACACACACTTAAAGCACCTACGGAGGAAGAATCATCAGAAATCAGATTGAAAAGGAATGACCCAGGATATAAGAAGAAAACTATGAAAGTGTAGATTTACAGAAGCAAAATGAAGAATTTTAAGACGAGTTGAGCGATGAAATATTCTAAATAAATAAAAAGGAAAAGTACCAGAGGTTGCTCATAGGATTTGTGGATTTTGCAACAAGACAATCAATACTTTCCTTGTCAAGGAAAATAGGTGGATGCAAAAGAAGGCATGCCTGGGGGGGCAGGGACGTGGAGAAGGGAGGGGGAGAAGAGAGATATACCTGAGGTGTGCATCAGGTCATGCAATTTTTAAGACTAGAGAGGCCTGAAGATATTTGGGAAGGAGGAAATAGACAATGTTTTTAAAACATGGGAGGGGGGCGCCTGGGTGGCTCATTCGGTTGAGCCTCCGGCTCTTAATTTCAGCTCAGGTCATGATCTCGCAGTTCATGAGTTCAAGCTCCACATCAGGCTCTGTGCTGACAAGCACGGAGCCTGCTTGGGATTCTCTCTCTCTCCCTCTCTCTCTGTGCCTACCTGCCTGTGTTCTCTCTCTCTCAAAAATAAATAAACATATACAAAATAAAAACATGGGAGGAAGTATAATGAATTTTCTGAGGAGGTAGGGAAAATACGGGATCCAGAACACAAGAGCAGGAATTAGATGGTTTCTTCCATTATCCTGAGAGAGAAGGAGAGAGAGATTGCTGTGGATCAGAGTAACTTAATGGTAAAGCGGCAGGGAATGGGAAGTGGTGATAAGGGTAGGATGCCTGAAAAGAGGAGACAAGTTTTGAAACAGCCACTTTGGAAAGGCTGTTGAGTAGGGAAAGGTAGGGCTGACAGGTAGCGGGGAGAGCCTAACCGAAGCTTGCCTTGTTGGCTCCAAGGATGCCAAATCTTGTGATTGTACAATTTTCCAGCTGTGCTAAAAGACCAGGTGGAATGCACAGAAGGCAGATTGAATTGATCTTGGGTTGGAGCGTTTCTCTGGGCCAGGTTTGATGAAGACAGCAGAAAACCAGGGAAATGGGCACATTGAGAAGGGTGTAGTGGACATGATGGATGGATCACATGGCTTAGGAAGGAAGCGAAGATAAAAGAGAAATAAGAGGGTGACAATAGAAGGGTCAAGAAATGTAAAGTCTAATTAAAATGGAAGAACAGGTACACCTGGGTGGCTCAGTAAATAAGTGTCTGACTCTTGATTGTGGCTCAGGTCATGATCTCACAGTTGGTGGGACCAAGCTCCATGTCAGGCTCTGCACTAACAGCTCGGAGCCTGCTTGGGATTTTCTCTCTCCTCTCTCTCTGCCCTCTCCCCACTTGCGTGCTCTCTCAAAATAAATAAATAAACATTTAAGAAATAAAATAAAATAACACGGAAGACTAGCCGCAGTGGAAGGAAGTGTGGGGGGGGTGGGGGAAGGGCTGGAAGGACAGAGGCTAGGACACTCATGTCTGCAAGTCCTTTCTGGGTGACAACAAGGCTTAGGATGTGCCCGCCTATTTGGGTTTCTGGGATGGAGTCAAGTACCCTTAGAATTAAGGGAGGAAAGGAGCTATTAATCTATAGGTACATGATTTTCATTACTTTAAAAAAATCTTGTATCTTAGAGAATAATACTATATATATATAATATACATATATCATACACATTATATACATATATTATATACATGTATATATATAATGTACATGTATATATTATATATGTACATGTATATATATTATATACATGTGTGTGTGTATATATATCTATCTATATATATATAAACAATGCTCTGTTTAAAACCTTCATTAATGTCAGAAGGAAACACTCCCTAGAAAGCCTCTCTAAAACTTGCTTAAAAATAACCAATTTCATTGGGTTCATGAAATTAACCAGATCCCCCCCCCACCCCCCCCTTGTCTTCTACTACAAAAATTAACATTAACTGATAGTCTGTAGCAATAGACCCCATTCCACAGTCTTTCCCCTGGTGAGCTTCTGTGAAGACAGAGGTTTTGTACCCTTTAGGATAATACTTTGTGTCAGCTCTCATATGAGAAAGTTCTTTTGATGAAAACTTGCTGGCCAGTGGGATATCCCTGCTGCTTGAGTTTTGGCAAGTAACACGTGTCTCCATGAGGGCGGGAGGCATCTGCGTAAATCTATCTTCGTCTGTACCTTCTTGTGTTTGTTCAATCAAAGCACCTCATTGATTTTATTACCCCATAACCAACTTGAAATTGAACACTTATTGAATATTGTTGATTATTACAAGGCGGTCCTACAGACTGTGATTATGACATTATCTTTATGCACAACTGAAAAAAGAGCGATATACAAACAATAAAGTTTCATGTTGTCTCTGTGGTAAAAAAGATAATGAGTCAATTACTGTAAACTTAGCTTTTAAACTAGGTATTTCATGAAAACAGCTCGGCGTGAGAAAAGGAACAAACATCGTTTGTAAAATGCGTGGAACTAATATTTTTAAGTCAATGAAGATGAAAACATGCATGATCAAAACATACTGAGTTTTAACATGCTATGTATTTCATTAGTCTTTATCTTAAGTGAACCCTTAGCTGCAAAATAATATGCCCACAAGAAAGCAATCATAGTTTAGTGGACATGCTAATTTAAGAAAAAGGAGCTACTTTATGTATATTTGCAACATGGCTCTAATTCCTCGATCCTGATATCTCAATTTTATTCTCTGCCATGTTAACACCTGGGAGTATTTCCTTCACAGTCCCCTGTCCCAAGAAAGGAACGTGGTCCAATGATCACAGCGTATCAGAAGAGCAGGGCCAACATCAAACCCTTGGAACTGTAGACTGAGCAGAAGACGTTGGATATATTTTCACATTAGAATGGAAATGTGCATAAATCCATTGTAGACTTTGACATCATATTTCACGTGTTTTGGGAGACATGCCTCTCTTATTAGCATTACTCTGGGTGGCCCATCTGGAACCTGGGAGAGATAGGTTGCTCTGTCCTCCAAAACTGTAGCTTGTTTTATTGTTGGCATAACGCCTTGTTGGTAACCAGGGGAAAGGCGCATGTATCTCTCCCGTTTAGCTCATAGAGGATGTCATCTCATCAAAGAGAAGGGAAAAAAGAACTTGATGCTTTGTAATATTTTACAATCATCTCTCAGAATCAGTCCCCATCTATCCCGTTAAAACTCATTCCTGGGGCATCTGGCTGGCTCAGTCGGTAGAGTATGAGACTCCGTCTCGGGGCTGTGTGTTCAAGCTGTGCGTTGGGAGTGGAGCCTACTTAACAAAAACAAAATAGCTGATTCCTAAAACTGATAAAGAAACCACATAAAAGGAATACAGACCTATTTCACCTGTGGTTGATACAAAAATCTCAAATAGATTGTTAGCAAACAGAATTCAACAGCACATAAAATATATAACATGAATATGTGGGCTATATTCCAGGAATTTAAAGATGTTTGAAATATAGGAAATCCATTATAGAATTCATCATTTTAATGGATCTTAAAAAGTATTCTGGTCTTCTCCATTGATACTAAAAGGGAATTTCAATAATTCAACAACCACTCATGAAAAATAGTTCTTTCACACTACAACACAGCAGTGTGACTGTAAATCTTAAAATATTTACTATATAGCTGTTTAAGAAAAAGTTTACCCATCCCACGTTTAGGGAGCCATATATATTTCCCACAAATGTTCTAACTTTGATATTGGAAGAAAATGGACCAAAGCTAGTCATCATACAGATGTTGATTTTTTTGAGACATCCTACCTTAGGATAAATGTATCCGTATAATATGTATGTGAGTATATGATATTATATGATAAACATATTGGATCAAATACACCTTAGCAGATTTCCACCTGAGACAGCGCTTTCTTTCTCAGGGGGCTGTGAGAATCATGACATTCAGGTTCTCCACGTTCCCAGCCTTCCTTATAGCTAGGGCTGGCAATAGGACCTAATTCTGGCCAGTAACCATAAGTGAAACTGTTGGAGAAGGTGAGTTCCAGGAAAGCTTTTTCTTTCCTTTAAACTTTCCCAAATTCACTCAGTTTTCTACATATACTCACTTAGAAAGACTGCCCCCCTTCTTTCGGCTCTCAATGCAGAAGTAATGGATGAAGCTTGGCAACCACACCATGACCATGAGGCAACACCAGGTGAACAGCAGAGATAATGGACCCTGACATCTTTGAACTGCTGAGCAAGCAGGATCTTCGGTGGGGGGGGGGGGGGGGGGGGAGGGGAGGGGAGTATTAGGATTGGTTCTCATAAGTACAACTCTGTATCATCTGAGACTGCGCAAGCTTCCTGAAAAAATCATGATCATCCATTCCCCTTCTGAAGCACCTAAGAATTCAGAGGTACAAATCTTTTAGCGTCATAAGTAAATTTATTCACCCAAAGACTGATACTGAAAGAGAAAATCTAGACAAATACTGGCCTTAGAGGTTTGTCTACAATGTTTTCTCACGCCTTCTTTCCCGGCCTGACTTCTGGGTCTTTCATTGCCTCTGTCTGAGCTTTACTATTTACATCTATTTCCTTTTCTCCTTGTGCCTTGCTCAGTTCCTTGCTGTAGGAAGTGCCAATGCTAATTCTCTCTCCTCTGCCCAATAATAGACAGCAGTCTCTCTATGAACCCTAACCAGCCATCCTGTTGGCAGAACGTACCCTGTGGTGGCAGACTGATACAGACAACACCCTTCTACCCTGCCTCCAAGTCTGCGCCAATATCCTTCTGAGCGTCTTTGTTTCATTTCGTAAGAAATGGGTTAAAGATCTTTCTCCCCCCTGGGAAAATGGGTCCAAAATAAAGTGCTTGTTCCTTGGGGATGCAAAAGAACGATTAAGGTAGAAAGACTTATCTTTTGGAAATAGTAGCTCAAACCAGTGACAAATGGATTATTTTCACACCTGAGTGTTTTCCTGTTTAA
This sequence comes from Leopardus geoffroyi, assembly GCF_018350155.1. Taxonomy (NCBI): domain Eukaryota; kingdom Metazoa; phylum Chordata; class Mammalia; order Carnivora; family Felidae; genus Leopardus; species Leopardus geoffroyi. The sequence continues at coordinate 22,273,224 of NC_059327.1, read as the reverse complement.
TATTTTCATCGAATTCTAATTTCTCAGTGGCCTTTGGGTAGATGGGGACACCTATTATTACCTGTACTTCTATTATCCCAATTTAATATTTTCTCTCCTTCCCCAAAGCCAGTCAAGAATGTAGCAAAACAGAACAAAACTGATATGAAAAAGCCACTGAATTTACAAATGGGTAGCTTGTACCCAGAAACTTCTAAGACACAATAATGAGAGGCCCATGCAATCATCACATGAAACCTGAGACTGCAAGAATCAATCATAGTAGCCCAGAGACAGGTGGATCACTGGTCGGTACTCCTGATTATAATATCCTAATTATAGTACCATATCTACACACCCAACATTATTAAAACGATTTCCCAGCTAGTTTTGGTATAGCCCCAGTCTTGTTCAAACAAAAACATTAACAGAAAGCACAAAGATTTTCAGGCACTTCAGTTTTAGTGAAAAAACACTTATTTTTTAGTGGAATAAAACATGTTATATGTATATGCTATACAGGACCAATTGTATTTGCACAACCGTTAAAAAAATAAAACATATAGCCGCATAGATTTAAGAGCACAAAATAATGCAAGGCACTAAGACGCAGTTAATAATATCATGTAAGAATATTTCAAAATTTCCCAGTATGAATATGCCATTTATTTAAAAACCAAGCCAAAACAAAACCTATATAAATTTGTTTGACAAACAATAAGGCAAATGAAAGGCACTCATTCAGAATATTTGAGGAAATGCCATGACTGCCTCTTTGAAATTCTAGTAGGTGTCATCTGGGCTTTTGGCAGACTTGAACTGTCTCATCTTCTTAACGTGTCTCGAGGGGGGAAGAGTCTCCCAGAGACAGTCCTGCAAAATGAAACCAATTCCTGTACAGAGGTAAACTCCCACTGAGAGAGCATTACGTTTTTCTGAGCCTTATGCAAGGGCAGATAAATTAACAGTAAACAAGCTTCTTGGAAGCCAGGCATTCCACTGAAAGTTCTCTTCAGCTGCAGATTTTTTAGCAGATTTTGACATCTTTACCAGGTCCGGTGTCCATGTGGCTCTCCTACAGACCCTAAACGTAAAATGCAGAAGCTATTTTTCAATTCAGAAAGGAAAAACACCAATTAAATGGAAATGGACTTCAAGACAGTAAATTACTCCTTCAGAAAGTAAAAACATATAGTTCCCCCCCCCCTTAAAGCATCTTGGCACTACATTGTATTACTCAGAGTGGTAACTCGAGCTGGTTCTGCAAAATGGAGGGGGGGATGGATATTTAGTGTTGTATCTAACCAGAAACCAGACCCCAGCACAGGTGGGGATAGATCTAGATAGAAGAACCCCTGATCCAAGCATTCAAACAGCATATGGGCTTTCTTGGTGTTTCCCACACCTGCTGCTTCTGCCCGGTTGGCCTCATGGTCACAGACTGGCTTCCCTACAAGACCTCAGAAGGACATGGTCTGAAATCTCTAGGTTCATTCTTATAACTTGAGAAGACACGGATGGAGAATCTTTCTCCCTGAAATGCATCTCTTCCTTGAACCATCTACTATGGCTAAAGTGATTGGAGACTATGACGGGAATCACTTAGGTCCCCTCCCTGAGGCACTGGGGTAAACTACTGATTGGCAATCTTCATCAGAAGCATCTGGTCAGAGTAGGGGTGGAGGAGCTACCTGAAATAAAGTCCAATCCACGTAAAAATATTCATACACGTATATGAAGTCCTTAAAGTTTACACAATTTGTGCTTTTCGCAATAGAACAATATTTTTTAAAGCAGTGTTCCCTAAAGAACTTAATCACTTAAAAATTCTGTGGCCATCGGGGCGCCTGGGTGGCTCAGAGGGGTAAGCGTCCGACTTCAGCTCAGGTCATGATCTCGGGGTCTGTGAGTTCCAGCCCCGTGTCAGGCTCTGTGCTGACAGCTCAGAGCCTGGAGCCTGCTACAGATTCTGTGTCTCCCTCTCTCTCTGACCCTCCCCTGCTCATGCTCTGTCACTCTGTCCTTTAAATATAAATAAATGTTAAAAAAATTAAAAAAAAATTCTTGTGGTCTTGTGTTTCTGAGGCCAATGATAATGGCTAATTTTCAGGCTAAACTGAAACAAGCTGGTTCTTATGGTTGTTTTTCAAGTTATAAAAGGAGAGACATATTTCAAGAAAGAGACTTGAGAAAAATCCTAATATAGGAGCCCCAAGTCTGGTTATACCTCCAGGACATTTTTTTTGTATTCCTAAAAAGTCCTGTCTTGATTCATATGCCAGCCCATAGACTACACTGGCCTTGCTGTGACCTTCCTTATGGCCTGGCATGCCACATTTTCAATATAACTCCAGTGTGTGGTCCCTCCCGAGTAAGCCAAGACTGCCAGAAAGCACCTGGCCTTTTATCTAGGGTACAGAAAGGTGAGTTAATTGAAAAAGCAGGATGACTTTCCACTCTTCCAATATTCCTGCCTTTTTAAACAACTCAGGCAAGAACTAAGTTAATTAAACAGAGAAAGTAGTCCTCGTTCGTCTAATTTTCCTAGAGGTTCAAGAACTCCATAATTAGCAACGGCTATGTGAGAATAATGAGGGTGCTTGCCTCTTCAGCCACTGCCTCTTCCCTGTTGGATTAGGAGACAGTCACTCTCTCCCCTCCGCCAGCTTTCAGTCCTCTCCATCCAGACCCTAACAGATCCTGGCTGTTTGTATTCTTGGCCCAAGATAAAAATCTCCCAGGCCTTCCAACTGACCCTCTATGCTTTAAAGGGCTCCCATGTGGTTGATTGCAAACAAGCGACTGTTTCCCTTCCTTTTATTTAAGCCTGTTGACAGTGTTCCCGCTGCTGTTTGAGCTGTCCTTAGTGATGTGCTTCGGAGATGGAGTATTAGCAAATGCGACACAAAGGGAGGCTTGGAAAGCCTGTACAACGGGGCTTCCCTCTAGTGTCCTGAGCCACCATGGGGCTGAGCCCAAGTTATACAGTACAATCATCTTTGTTACCCCAGCTTATAACCAGACACATTGCAGAAGCAGTGGGGGCCTAGCTGACTGCAGTCACATGTGTGAACCCAGCAGACTGCAGTAGAAAAAACAACCAAACCAGCCTAATTTGCCAACTCACCGAATCATAAACGAAAGACATGGCTATTGCTGCATTTCTAAATATTGGTGTGGTTTTTACATAGCGATAGATAGCTGATAAACCGCTATTATTCCTGATTGGCAATGGGGGCCCTAGAACCATGTGACTCAGGGGACCCTGTGACTTGTAATTTCTCCTTCCCATTATCTTAAGCCTCCCTCAGTGGCCGTGACCCGGTGCACACTACAAATCCATTTCTCTGTTTAGGGGTGCCCTCCAACTCTCTCATAACCCCTACCGCCCCCCACCCCCACTAAGGAAAAAGCTGTAAAAATGAGAGTGAACAAGAATACGCTAATAATGGAAAAGGAACCATAATACAAAAGTGGGAGTGAAAAGCCATATGGAAATTCGGGAAACAAATTTGAAAATTTAAAGGAATATGATGTGCCAAAGGCCCAGTGCACTTTGAAGGAAAAAGTAATTCTAACGTTAAACAGACCACAGACACAGATGGAAATCTCTCTAACTGTAAATATTGGGATAACTTTAACATCAAAATCATATATGATAGGTAAAATAAATACAGACAACCTTTATTTAAAGGCATTATACTTTACGTCTCAATCATTATTAGTAAAGTATTAGCAAGTAGAATCCAGCAGTGAATCAAGTGATGATTGTATTAGTTTCCTATGGTTGCCTCAACAAGGTACCACAACTGTATAACATTGCCTAACAGAAATGGATTCTGGAGGCTAGAAATCAAGGCACTGGTGGGGCTGCACTCTTTCTGGAGACTCCAGGGAACAGCTTCGGTCACAGTCTTTGGCTGTCCTTGACTTGGAGACACAGCGTTCCAATCTAACCTCCACCTTCATGCAGGTCTTCCTGTGTGCACAGGTCTGTCTCTACTCTTCTTTTTTCTAAGGGCATCGGTCAGAGTGGCTTGAGGTCCCGCCTAAGGATCTCATCTTAACTTGACTGCATCTACAAAGACCCTTTTTCACAGGTATTGGAATTGGGACTTTAAAATCTCTTTTCGGGGGGCGCCTGGGTGGCTCAGTCGGTTAAACGTCCGACTTCAGCTCAGGTCACGATCTCACGGTCTGTGAGTTCGAGCCCCGCGTTGGGCTCTGGGCTGATAGCTCAGAGCCCGGAGCCTGCTTCCAATTCTGTGTCTCCCTCTCTCTCTGCCCCTCCCCTGTTCATGCTCTGTCTCAAAAATAAATAAAACGTTAAAAAAAATTAAAATCTCTTTCCGGGGCACAACTCAACCCATATAATGGTATTATAAGCCAGCAGACTTAATTCAGTAATGCAGGAGTGGTTCAATATTATGATATATAACAAAAAGTTCTCACAACAAACTAAAATTACATGATAAGATGAATAAACACTGAAAAAGCAAGTGATATAAAAATAACCATTTCTTATAAAATCTCTAAGAAAAACAGCAGGAGTACACTTTTAAAAGTATGGTAAAAATTACTTCCTATATCAGTCACAGGTATTATTTTGAATACTGCACCACTAGAAGCATGTAACTAAAATCAAGGTGCAGAAAGAGGTGGGCTCGAACTCCATTATAAGACTATTTTGGAGCTATCAATGAATTCAGCACGCCAGAAATTAAAAATCGGAATAAACATTGTAATAGGAAAGAGTTTTGCTTTGCTTTTTTTTACCTAATATTTATTTTTGAGAGACAGAGAGAGAGAGAGACAGAGAGAGACAGAGAGAGACAAAGAGAGACAGAGAGAGAGAGAGAGAGAGAGAGAGAGAGCAGATGCAGAGAGAGAGGGAGACACAGAATCCGAAGCAGGTTCCAGGCTCTGAGCTGTCAGCACAGAGCTTGACACGGGGCCAGAACTCACAAACTGTAATATCATGACCTGAGGTGAAGTCAGACACCTAACTGACTGAGCTTTGCTTTTCTGATGATATGTTTGCATCTCTAGAATACAGCTAGTTTAAAACAAGTAGACAAAAGGACACAACCGAAAGTCTTCCATAATTAGTAAGAGATTTTAGTAAGCCAACATCCTGAAGCAGAACCACCTAGGGCATGCTGTCATTGTCTGATCGTACCTGAGCTCAGCAAGAGAACTGCTCAGCTAAGCCTAGCCTAATTAATAAGCAATATTATAATATACAATTTCCAATATCAATATGTTATCTACACTAAGTATCTGAAAATGGAAATGCAAAAATATAAGAAAATGGACTCACAATAGTTAACAAGACTCATGTAAGAAAAAAGGACTCATAAGAAAAAAAAAACTGTATATAATAATATTGAAGTAAATAAGTTCTGAAGGAACTAGAAAGATAGGTATCTTCTCAGAGCAGAAGATTTAATATTTAGAGAATATTATTTCCCCCCAAATTAATCTAGACATTGAATGCAATTTCAATTAAAATCCCCCAAAATGATTATTTTTGGAATTGGACAAAGCTATTTTAAATTTCATATAAAAGTATAAGTGTTTAACCATAGCAAAGGGAATTATGAAAAGAAAAGTAAAAAGGACTTTTTGTACCAGGTATTTGAAAGAACTATGAATGTACTGTAAGGAAATCAATATCATATTACTCACAGAATAGATACTAGATCAACAGAATAGATCATTCAACCTATCCCCCTCTATGTGAAAGTAACAAAGGAAAACAGTGTTACATTGATCTGGAGAGAACAAAACCAGCTATGTAATAATGGCACTGACACAACTCTATCTTCCTTTGGGGGGGGGAATATATATATATATATACATATATATATATATATATATATATATATATATATATATATATCACAAATACAAAAACAACAAAATAACAAAATAACAAAAGTAACAAAAACAGATCCTACTTACACAATCTTGGGAAAGAGAATCCTTCATAACCAAGTCCAAAATCCAGAAGCTCTAAAAGATAAATAACTAGAAAAAGTTCAAGTGTAAAGGCTGTATAGAGAGTTACAATATTTCTATAAACAAACGGAATTTTCCTACATATAAATGGAATTAAAGTTTGGAGAAAAAATAGCAAAAGCCAACTTGGAAAAATACTTCCTGTAACAAAAATTTTAAAATACAATGTAGCTCATCTAACATGCTTAGCAGTATTCTAACCTCTTTATATGTATTAAATCATTTATTCCTCATAGCAGCTCTTTTAAGAAGGTGCTAATCTTCTTAAGCCCACTCATAGTATCTCATTTCTAATCGTAAAGCTTCAGTGACTGGGGTGGCTCTCCATTACTCCACAATGAAGTCTGAAGTTACTCTGAAATCCAGAATCCTTTCCAGTGATCCAATTTCCCTGGGTGGTATTATCTCCTGCTATTCCCTTGAACTTACTCTGGGTTTCCCTTTCTTTTGTGCCCTGACTTTGGCAATAAATTTTGCTTGGGATACTTCATGTATGACTTGAAATGGGATGGTTTTACAAGTTCTATTTTTTCCATATTATCTTCCCTGATCTCAGATCAGGTATAATCTCACCTCTATTCAACTCCCTTAAGGCTTTTGTTTTGTATGTGCAGTGAATTTCTTAGTGTGGAATAAGTTCTTTGATAACAAAGAACACGTATTACTTATCTCTGAAGTGTTTAGAAAGAATAATTGCTTGAGCTATAGCTATTGAACCCAATAGATTAATGAAGAAAAAGGAAGGCTTTTGCTAGGTTTACCAGTATTTTTTACTCAGAAACTTTCAGTGGCTTCTCAGAGCCTATATTGGAAACTTTCTAGCAGGGAATACGAAATCTGACACAATTTACTATTCTAGTCTTTTATAGCTGTACTTTTTAAACAATTTTTTTAAATGTTTTTTTTTTATTTATTTTTGAGACAGAGAGGACAGAGCATGAGCAGGGGAGGGGCATAGACAGAGAGGGAGACACAGAATCCAAAGAAGGCTCCAGGCTCTGAGCTGTCAGCACAGAGCCCGACGCGGGGCCCGAACTCACGGACCGTGAGATCATGACCTGAGCTGAAGTTGGATGCCCAACCGAGTGAGCCACCCAGACGCCCTATGGCTGTACTTTTTATATGAATTCCTTCCCATTTAATTATTTATATTCCCTTAAATACATGGGCATTTCTCAACTTTCTTCCATTTGTGGTTCTGTCTCTTCTCATATTCCATTAATTTTTGGGGGGCAGAAATTGCGGGATGTATTTCAGTATTTTTAAGACTATACAGTGCAGGGACACGGTGAGTCCTCAAAAATATCTCTTGAATGACTAAGTGCTGTTTCGCCAATCTGTAATGCCTTCCCATCTGCTCTCTTGTTACCGCAATTCAATGAGCTCCTCAAAGTTCAGTTCAAATACTCTGTTGACCTGTGAAGCTTTCTCTGGCCACTCCACCTTGAAGTAATTTCACATACCTCTCAACTATAAAGGCATTACGTGTCACTTTAATTCAAAGACTCTGAACCCAACCTCAGTTGATACCTTGCTTTCCTGTGATTTAGACACATCTTCCACATAGTAGACAAGCATCTTGAGAATCAAGCCATCACCCCTATCTCTTCATTTTCCATGTCTGACCAATGACAACACTTGGCCCAAGGTCAACATCCCTCCTATTCCAATGACTGAACTGAGGCTCCATCATTTCCAGGATCACATGGCACATTTTTTTTTTCTTATGATTTCCTGTGACACCTTAGTTTTTCCTATTTTTTTTTTTTTGTCATTACATACATGCATCATTTTTTCCTATAAAGCCAAAGGTCTAAGACACCAGGAGAGCTTGGAATGAGATGGGCTTTATATTTTTCCTTTAAATTTTTTTTTTTTTTAATTTTGGAGAGAGAGAAAGAAAGAGAGAGCACAAGTCTGTGTGCAAGCAGGGGCAGGGCAGAGTGGGGTGAGAGAAAGAATCTTAAGCAGGCTTCATGCTCAGCATGGAGCCCAAGGAGGGGCTCCATCCCATGACCCTGGGATCATGGCCCAAGTGGAAGTCAGGAGTCAGATGCTCAACTGACTAGGCCATCCAGGGGCCCTAGTCTTTATATTCTTGCAATACCTGATGTAGTGGGTAAGAAGAAAAGCACCACATACTCATTTATTTAGTAAATATGTACCACTTAGTAGACATTTGCTGATAATAGGTAACAATTTATCCTTCTGGTTTGTTACAGTTACTCTTTTTTATTTGAATTCTTTCCAGTTCAATTGCTTATATTCTCTAAAATACATAGTTTTCTAAACTTCCTTCCATTTATGGTTTAAATACTGACCTTACGTAATTTTGTATTTTCCTAATTCTTCTACAAATTTATTATTCTTTTATACATGCCAAAGTGTTAATAACTCCATATGTATATTTTCAGATTCTATTTTAATTCTGTATTAAAAGTTTCCATCATGTTCAAGATCATGACTTTTAGACTCACAGCTTTTTAGTCTTTCAGTCTTAAAGGACATGAGCTTGGCCATATTAGAACTTCCTAAATAGGCATTAAGATAGAATCCCAAGATATACAAATGAGCTTTTTTAATATTTTACCTTGCATAATTTAAAAATATGATGATAATTATATAAGGCAAACATTTAAAAATATATTATCATTATATCTTAAGAGTATTAGGAACCAGGAGACTATTATTCTGTTTTCTAACCTGCTTATGTGGATTTTGTCAAGTCATTAAACTTGTTAGATTTGTTGCTCTTTGTATGGAGATAAAAAAATAGGGACTCTGGGGGCGCCTGGGTGGCTCGGTCGGTTAAGCGTCTGACTTCGGCTCAGGTCATGATCTCACAGTCAGTGAGTGCGAGCCCCACGTTGGGCTCTGTGCTGACAGCTCAGAGCCTGGAGCCTGTTTCCAATTCTGTGTCTCCCTCTCTCTCTGCCCCTCCCCTGTTCATGCTCTGTCTCTGTGTCAAAAATAAATAAACGTTAAAAAAAAAAAAAAAAAAATATATATATATATATATATATATATATATATATATATATATAAAATAAAAAAAAATAGGGACTCTGCCTTTGTTCTGAGACTGGTGTAACACACTATGACTGCTTGTAAACAGAAAATACCAAAATTTTATAATAGACAAGATGAGTTGTTTCTAACAACCTTTTTTCTAACACTTAGTATTTTGCAAGACGCTAACGAGTATTTTTTTTTAATGTTTATTTATTTTGGGGGGGGCGCACGAGTGGGGGAGGAGCATGAGAATGAGTGGGGGAGGGGCAGAGAGAGGGAGGCACAGAATCTGGAGCAGGCTCCAGACCCTGAGCTGTCAGCACAAAGCCTGATAGAGGGCTCGAACTCACGAACCAGGAGATCATGGCCTGAGCTGAAGTTAGATGTTTAACCAACTGAGCCACCTAGGCACTCTGAGTTGTTGTTGTTGTTGTTTTTTTTTTTTTTTTTTGAATAAAAGAAAAATAAATTGGTCATCTATGTTTGAGAAATGCTATATTTTATATTTCATCTCTGGAAGTTCACAATTTATTGGGATCATTAAAGAGTACAAACTTGTTTACTAAAACGACCTGCTTAACTTTTTGAAACATCACCTTTATCCAACTTTTTTGACCAAGAGATGTCTTTTGCTTTTTTGTTTGTTTGTTTGTTTGTTTTTGAGTGACATCTATGGATACTTGGAGGAATTAATGTTTTTCCACACCCAGTTTAAGCAAGTTTGGACTGGACACTAAAAATTTAACATTTCATTAAAAATAAAAAAAAAGTGAAACAAAAAACTAGCAAGCACGTACTCGCTAATAAAACATTCAAAAATGCAAATTAGAATCACTGTCTGTATAAATCACCGTTAGGGGGTTAGTTTTATAAGTTGGGGAAATATTCTAACTCTTTTTGGTCCCAGTGGTGCTCTATTCTATGCTGGAGAAGTAATTTTCTCAATGACACCCTTGTGGCCGGAAGGAATTAATGCTCTGTTCAACATACTTAATTCATTCCCAGGAAGTAATTTACACACTGCAGTCATCTGGATGAGTATGTAGCTTTTTCTGGCTTTTCTTAAATCTATAAAACTTTGAACGATTCACAAAAGGCAAATTATCAACCTGTACAGGCTAACAATTAACAATTTAGTGCAGACAAAAAAAATTTTTTTTGACGGTACACAGTTACATGGCTTTGTAAAACACACATACAAAAATCCTATCTTACATGATTTAAATAAGATTTTGGAATTATTTGAGAAATTTTCTCATTATTTTGATTCCTTGTGTTTGAACTTGGGAGAAAGGAAAATCTTTGGGGGTGACATCTCCATGCTCTGTGCATCTCAGAATTAAATTGGCTTCACTCAAGTCACACATGGGAAGCGCATTAGAAACCTATTTGAGGGGCACCTGGGTGGCTCAGTCAGTTAAGTGTCTGACTTCGGCCCAGGTCATGAGCTCATGGTTTGTGGGTTCAATCCCTGCATTGGGCTCTGTGCTGACAGCTCAGCCTGGAGCCTGCTTCAGATTCTGTGTCTCCCTCTCTCTCTACCCCTCCCCTCCTCATGCTCTGTCTCTGTCTCTCAAAAATAAATAAACATTGAAAAAAAATAAAAAGAAACCTATTTGGATACATGGCAGTGGATAGGTTGAAGGATTACGTCCTATTCTGCACCTAAAGCTATAAGAAAGAGATAAATACGGGAGAAAATTATATTTATGTGGAAAACAAAAAGTCTTTTTGTTTTATTTTATCCCTGCAGTATACCAAAAGATAAACCAAGTATTTGCTTCTTTCAGTTCTTTTGAAAGAATTAATAACTACTTAGGTCACATTCGGGAACGGTCTCTCGAAAGTAGTCGTGCACTTTTTCTCTTCCTCAACTCTGCAAGGCATACTGGAGAATCCTGACAATAAAAGTTATTCCTTAGTGCAGACATAGAGTTGAGCCTTTTTATTGAGGTTTATCAGAGGGAGGAAAACCTATTGAGTTTGAAAAAGCCTCACGGGTAATTCTAATTCGCCTACTGGAAGTGTGGGGCCCTTTTCACACCACTTTCTCCATTTCCACTGTAGAAAATCGGGGCTTTAAAGACGAGTGTCTCTCTGTGAGTATCGCGCTTAGTAGATGTTTATCGAGTGCATACGTGATGATTTGTTCAAAAGCTTATCCTACAACACTGTTTTTTCATCATCGCTCAAAACAAACAAATGATAAGACAAACAACAAAACACATTCAAAGTCTCCTACTTGGTTTTAGGTCAATTTGGGTCTCCTTGGACTATTAGAAAAAGGTTTTCTTAATGTGGGCTTTTGCTATAGGAAGAGGAGTGTGGCACATGAGCAGAATTATCTGAATGTGACCTTGTGAGTTCATGCAGGGTTACTGGACCAAGAAGTGCCTAGGACCTGGGCTGTCCCTTCTCCTATAGGACGGTGGCCACGTCCAAGCAACTCAGTTTCCTACGGGAGCACAAGCTTCCTCCATTAGTACCCTTCAGCCAGCACAGAAGACTGATGATGCCAAGGAACACAAACTCTCCGGAAGCAGAGCAGCTGATGACTCTTGTAAATAGCTTTCCTGATGCCACATAGTGTGCTTATTCCCTCAGTGACATGACCCCCTTCTTTAGAACCCACACTTTGTATCAGAATTTGCTGATCAGAGCCCATACTTTGTCTGTCCCTCAGAAGTTATAATGGTGGCAAACCTAAGAGATGAGGGGGAGACCGAGGGATCATGAATATTTTGGACCTGACTGGGACTTTCTAAATTTTCTTTTTCCTTGATGAAGCCAATTCCTATCTCTATACTGTGACATTGTGAAGAAATCAAAAAGGGACTTTCATCCATGACAAAGCAAAATTGAAACTATACATCAAAATCCACCTGAAATTCCTGCGTAGAATAAAGGCATAATCCAGAGAAAACTCTGAAGCAAAAAACAATATAAGACAAATAAACAAAAATTCAGAACTCAGGGGTGCAACTAGGTTCAGAGTTCTTTTTTTTTTTTTTAATTTTTTTTTTAACATTTATTTACTTTTGAGACAGAGAGAGACAGAGCATGAACGGGGGAGGGTCAGAGAGAGGGAGACACAGAATCTGAAACAGGCTCCAGGCTCTGAGCTGTCAGCACAGAGCCCGACGCGGGGCTCGAACTCACGGACCGTGAGATCATGACCTGAGCCGAAGTCGGCTGCTTAACCGACTGAGCCACGCAGGCGCCCCAAGGTTCAAAGTTCTGTAGACACAATGGAAGAGACTAGCTTCCGTTGAAAAGGAGTAATTATTCTGCCTAAATACTCAGAGACAAAGACAGTACAGGCAGAATTAGCAAAAAGAGGAGGTAAGGGATGTGGGGAGTACAGGCGATAGGGAATACAGTCTCTCCTTGGCTAGAAAGACATGAAATTGAAAATCAGACGTGGCAGTAAAAGTCTTCTTGAGAGAAAACCATGGACACAGTTTTGTCTGCTACTTCCTTAAACTCAATACCAGAATTTTTTTTTTTCTAAACCAACCTAACACAACCATGTGAGCTGACAATGATAGACTCATATGGCAAATGGCTTCTTTTACTTACTTACTTATATATTGATTGATTGATTGATTGATTGATTGGCATGCAATACAGAGAGAATTAGCAGCACCAACAGCCTGTCTTCCCGGTCTAGGAGTGTTATTCTCCATGTTGGATATCAAGGTTTCTCCCCATAGCTTGGATATGCCTATTCATGGACACATTCATTGGTGCTTAACTCCTTTTGAACCAGCATAACTGGGCCCAAAATTTGGGTGCTTTTTTTCATGGGGAAATAGGAAGTCCAGCTGGGTCTGAGAATCCCATGGAGATAAACAGGAAACACATGCCCTGTGACCAGGATCTAATCTCCTTATCATTTCCCTTTTCTTGGTACTATCAAAGACTGCAGTTTGCTTCTCGCTGTCTCATATCTCTCAAGGAGGTTATATTAGAAAAAGCCCCTAACTCTTTATGGGATCAACTGCTTTTGTATTTTTTAATTACAGGAATATTTAGCAACATCCAAAAATAAAACTTACTGTGTAACAAATGCTGATAAACACTACTGTTACTTCTGTTATCTGAAACACTAAAAACAATAATAATAATGGCAACAAGATTGATAATTTCTATACCCGCCCCCCTCCTCTCTCAGGGTAAGGAGGAATTATTTGGAATCAATGGAACCTAGTCGGAGCTGATGTCACCCCAAATGCATGGGAATCGGAGAGCCAATTTTGACTTCTGTGGTGCTTAAAATATAAACAGGGCACAGAAAAGCATCATGTAGCTCTGGGCCCACAGTTCCAGAGCTGCTGCAGCTCAGAGGTCATGGACACTGGAAGGAGGTGGGTTCTACCGGAGGATTGGGGAAAAGTTGCCCCCAACACCTTCACCCCCCTTCTTGGGTCTATATTTAACTCACTTTGGAGGGTTTGACTGTGAAAGATACAAAAAGAATCTGAGGTGTTGGAAATGCTTCTCCATGTAAGTAAGGGACAGTTTTCTAAAGAAAGGAGTAGGAAACATCAGACGAGGAGTTAAAAAAAAAAAAAAAAAAGAATAAAACAAACAAAACACAGAATCAGACCCATAAATACAGAGAACTGGCAGTTATTGGGGGGCAGGGAGGGAGGCAGCTCGGCCAAATTGGTGAAGGGGGATAGGGGTACAGGCTTCTAGTTATGGAAAGAATGAGTCAGGGGAGAAAATGTACAGACAGCATAGGGAATACAATCAATGATACTGTAATAGTGTTGTATGGTGACAGGTAGTAGCTACACTTGTAACATGATGTACAGACTTGTGGAGTCACTGGTTGTGCACCTGAAACTCAAGTAACGTGTGTCAACTAAACTCAAATAAAATAAAAAAAAAAAAATAAAAACAAATACAAAATAACAGAGGTGCCTGAGCGGATAAGACGTGTGGTGGGCAGAAAGGCTGTCCCTCCAACCACCTATTTCCAATGCCTTCTAATATGCTTTCCTGGATTTCAGGGATTAGAAAGCTAATGAAAAAAAATCTATTTTTGAGATGCCCTCATTGTAAGGTCTTGGAAGTCATTTAATCCCTGTCCGTCTCATGAGCTGAGTTATGTGGAGTACAGAAAAGATGGGAGACCTCTATTGAGCTAGAGAGGAACGACAGTCATTGTAGCAACTTGATGCTTTGGCTGACCATTGCCTGCTTTGACTGTTTCGTGATCCTGGCACAGGTGGTTTTGTTCTGGAACTAGTACCCGTGGCGGAAGTTCTATGATCCTGTACCTGGTGGTCAGTCGTGGACATAGTCTCTCTCATGGTGGTCCAGGTCTGTGGTAAGGCACTGTTGGAGGTTCAGCCTACTGTCCATTTTTTTTTTCAGCCTCTATAACAATTCTGTGACAAATTTATACACTTTAATTAATTCTATTGGACTGGTTAGAGTGATTTAATTTGTCTAAAATTAAGAACTTGTTAGAAGATAGTTCTCCAGGGGCTTCTCACACTCCTTCTTGTCTTGTTGCCTTTGTTCCTTTCTATCATTTGAAATATGTCAGCATCATGTACAGCCTTAGGAGACACTAATCATATGGACTCTGGAACAAAGAAGAGGTATGCTTACTCAAAAAAAAAAAAAAAAAAAAAAAAAAAGCTGGCCATGTTGTGAAAGGCCCACATTGTAAGACACGGAGGGTGACCTCCAGTCAACAGCCAGCAGGAAATTAGGTCCTCTAGCCCAAGAACCTACAAAGGATTGTTCTGTCAACCGTAAGTGAGGAAGCCTGAAGTGGTTCCTTCCCAATTGAGCCTTGAGATGAAATCAACCCCGGGCGAAACCCTGATTGTGGCCTTGCAGGAGGCCCTGAGATAGAAGACCCCACTAAGCTGTGCGTTGTTTCCTGACCTGCAGATACTGTAAAGTGATGTTGCTGCTTTAAGCTCCCAAATCAAGGGCTGATTTACTAGACAGCAGTGAAGAACCAACACACCCCCTCTCTGAGCCCCAGGTCCTGGGAGACAGATAGACATAGAAGAATCTTGGATCTCGGAGTCATTTTGTAGAGATAAGCTGTCTGACCAGGAACACCTGTTCCATACTCTTCTATGACTAAGAATTTAATTGCTTAAGTCACTGAAATGTTCGGGTGGAAAAACCGCAGCTGGAATGACTTCTGGAAGAAAACTATCTGCCTTCTCTTCGTTGTTTTGTCATTTGCTCGGTATATCCCTGATCCGAATGCTGTGTCGATTTCCCCCCTACTTTCTCAAAATGATTCATTTGAATCTTTTCAATGTTTTCTCCTCTGCTGATTTGAAATTTACACATTCTACTTCTCTTTTTTCTAAACCTTACCCTTAATCTGTTAATATATGTATGTAATGGGTGATTGAATAAGCAGCAGTCATAAATTGTAAACAGAAGGCAACTTTCTCTAACTCCTGCTACTCATTGATTCTATGAGGCAAGTTCACCCCTGTTCCTAGATAAAAATACAGGAAATCCGGGGCGCCTGAGTGGCTCAGTCGGTTAGGCGTCTGACTTCGGCTCAGGTCATGATCTCATGATTCATGGGTTTGAGCCCTGTGTCAGGCTCCGTGCTGACAGTTCAGAGCCTGAAGCCTGCTTCAGATTCTGTGTCTCCCTCTCTCTCTGCCCCTCCACCACTCATTCTCTCTCTCTGTCTCTCTCTCTCTCTGTCTCTCTCTCTCTCTCTGATGAATAAACATTAAAAAAAAAAAAAACCTTTTGAATGTTGTAGCTCTCATTCATGTTACTGTCTAGTGTTTCAGCTTATCTCTATTTGTAATCTTACCAAATTGGTTGTTGTCATTATCATTTTAGTTGGTCAAGGTTTGTTAAGGTTTACCCACATGCTTCCCAATTGTTTTGTTTTGTATTACTACTTGCATTTATCACACTTTGGAAGGCTTCCTTGGGTCCCTTTCCAACATCACACCCCCAGCCCGCACCGCTTTCCTCCCAAATTCTCATATGAGAGATCACTTTTGCCTATATCTTCCTCACTCTTGAAAGGTATTTTCACTGGCTATAGACTTTTAGATTATCATTATTTTCTCTCCACCTCTTGAAGATATAGTAGACACCGTAATCCGTGCCTAGCGAGTAACCACTTTTGCATTTTTTTTTCTTGCTGAAAGAATACTCCAGCCAAATGGCAGCTAAATATCTCCACCCCCAGACTTCATTGCTGCTAGAAGTGGACACTAGCACACTTCTTGGTAATCAGATGTAAGTGAAACCCTACTTGTCATTTCTGCAGAAGGTTTTATTTTCATGGCGGAAAAAGGCAGCTATTGCTGACAAAATCCTTCATTTATTCTTCCTGCCTTGGATGTGCCTGTGACTTCTATAGCTATAGCAGCCGTCATGTGACTTTAAAATTACAAGCAGGAGGGTCCAATAGGATTTGAGAGGCCAACTCTGCCCATCTGCTTTTATATTAAGAAATCTTACAGGGCACCTGGGTCATGATCTCACAGTTGGTGAGTTCGAGCCCCACGTCGGGCTCTGTGCTGACAGCTCAGAGCCTGGAGCCTGCTTCGGATTCTGTATCTCCCTCTCTCTCTGTCCCTCCCCCACTCACACTCTGCCTCTCTCTCTGTCTCAAAAATAAACTTTAAAAAATGTTTTTAAAAAGTCTTATAGTTGTGTAGGACATTCCACGTATGTTGATTTCTTTGTCCCTTTGCACTGGCTTTTCTCTCTCTGCTCTTCTCCTGCCTAGCAGGTTCGTTGTCATTCTGTCTGTAAGTCAAGTTCCAGTTCAAAATTCCCCCCTTTTGTAAATATTTCCTTGACTCCCTCAGGCTAAACAATTCCTTTTTTTCATCTGTGTCCTATCAACTTGTCCATGTTTGTATTAACATTTACCACACTTTATTGTAACTTACTCTTTGAGTCTGCCACTCAACAGATCGTTCGCTCTTTAAGAATACTGGTCATACTTTATTTATGTTTTAACACAAAATAAGTACCTAATAATTGCTTATTTAATGAATTAATCTATGCCTGACAGGCCAGGCTGCAATGTCCAAATATAAACAGTATTATTCAGATGTTTTACCCCTCTGGCTTTCTTTTGCTGAGTATGTTTTGTTTAATGGCTCTTACTGACAAATGAACATAGAGATTCTACAGTTACTTCACGGTACAAATAATTCCTCCAGAAATCTCCCCAGGGATCACTGGAGAAGTTGTTGAGTATGCTCTTAATGAGCTCTCTGTTCCTGGACTACAACATAGAATGTTATGTTAATAACACTGTGGCTTAATTCTATTCTTTCCTCAAAATGCTGAGAGTGTGGGTATAAAGTTTCCTATAAGAGAAGAAATACTATTTTAACATCTGTTAGGCTCAAAGAATGATCCTCATTATTCAATGCAGAATTGGAGGAAAAAAACCAAGATAACATTGAAGAAGATCATCTAGGAGCAAAGTGATTTTACCATTTCAAAACATTTTACTCTTTTACCATCGAGATTAACCAGGCTGCAGAATATTTTCCTTTTCCTTCTTTTTATGTATTTCAATGAGCTTTCTAAGTAGGATTTATTTCAACATTTGTTGAATTCACTCTCTTTTCTAGGATATTACCTAGGGTTTAAAAACCTCTTCGTGTATATACACGAGTGAGCCAGACTCTGGTGATAAGAGAACGTCTCAGAAAACACAAAGACATCTTACTTGTAAGGGATTCATAACTAAAGGAGGCTGGTAAGACAGATGAAGAAGCAATCTAGTTAGACTAAAATAATTTAAACCCTGGCAGAGTAAAACCGTATTTGGAAAATGATACCTTGATACTATCAGACTGGAGTAAATTAAACCTATCATGACTTCAGACTGGGCATAAAATATTTCAGTCGTCGCTAGAGAAACGTTTGAGAGATTGCTAAACTCTCCTTGAGTTGTCATTCTGACATAGTATATATTCAAACTACAGATCCTTTAACTACACATGACATGTTTGATTTACTAGTTGCTCATATTTATTGCTTTGTATCTTCTACTACTGAAAAATATTTCCATTTTTCTGTACACATATTTTCCCCCAATATCTTATTTCTTCCTTGATCCATTCCAAGTGTTCTTCTTTGTATACTTGCTTTAATTAAGGGGAAAGAAAACAACCTTCTGCTCTTTTTTTGTCTTCGTTAAAGTGGAAAATGCTACTTGAGGTGTTGCAAACTTACATCCCTCCAGGAGGTTTGCTGGTGATATAGATGAGAGAGTGGCCCAACCAAGTAGAACTCTTGAGGAGTGGTTTTGTGGGGACTGGTGAGTCAAAAGAACACATACCTTATCTAAAGTCCGTAATTGCCACTTAGCTCTTGCTATTTTCAGTGGAGTATGTGATTTTTCTCCAAACAGGTTAGGCATTCAGATATTCCTGTGAAATCTCCATTTAAAAAAATGCTGCCATATTTGGACATCGAACATCAATAACTGTTTATATCACAAAGGGAAACAATGGAAGAATATATCATTGCCAATGAAGCAGTCCGGTAAAAAATAAAAAAAATAAAAATAAAAAAAATAAAAAATGAATGAATCGAATGTGAACACAATGTAACTTCTAGATCCAGCTCCCAATTTACAAGGATACAGAGAACAAAGGAACTCGTTAAACTACACCACGGGGATGTAATCAGCACAAGCCAGCCTGTAGAGAACTACCAGACCAACAACATAGTTTCTTCAACAAATAATTGCAAGGAAGAGAGAAAAAAAAAAAAAAAAAAGAAAAGAAAAAAAAAAAAAAGATGGGGTGGGAATTTATAAACCAAAAGAGATTTAAAGGTTAAATTAATCAATCATGATGTGTGAACCTATAGACATCCTGATTTTTAAAAATTCTAACATTTATGAGATACTGACTGGATATTTGATATCTGGGAATTCTCTTTTTTAAACATAAGGTTAATGTGGTTATGTTAAAAAAAATCATCCATATCTTAAGCAATTCATATAAAAATATTTATGAATGAAATTTTAGAAATGTATTTGCATTAAGAAAAACCCAAAATACTGGGCACGCACGCCATGTGTCTATAAGCCATGTCTGGCTTATATACAGCCAGTTTGCAACTCCTGATCTGTAAGAATATATGCAACTAATCTACAGTTCTTGTTTCCCATCACCATCAAAAATTCACACATATTAATTATGCTTAAGAGATATAAAGATATATAGCCACAATTTTTACTTGAAGAATATGAAGTATATAAATTAAACCTTAAAGAATCACACAATATCCTCTCCCTCTCACCCACTGTTTTAGTATAATACTCTATAAATATATATCTAATTGCTGGACTGCTGGATTATTTCCCCAGTTGTATGGCAGTTAAGAGAACGCTTCTAAGTAAAACCAAATTTAAATTAGTAAACAGCTCGGGGGTCAATTCTCTTGCAAAGAGTTATTCTGAGCAAGCCATCCCCAGGCCTGCCAGTCAGAGGACATGACACATTGCCATTACGCAACACACAGCAAAATGAGGCCATTTGAGAAATGATCGTACCCTCCTCCAGGGTCCCTGGGGAAAATACATCATTAATGTGTTCGAATCAATGAATTCTAATTTCCTAACTCCAACTTGAGGGAATGAAACATAAGGGATTCCGGAGATCTCAATGCTACACACTGGCCTGAGCCCCACTCTCTGAAGAGTGGCTGTCCCTACAGCAACTGGAATGTTCAGAGCGCTCAATGAAGACTGATCCCTTTCCCCTCCACCCTGCCCATTGCTTAATGGTGGCCTTCTAACCGATAAGCAAGATTATATGATACAGTGTTTCTCAGGTGCAGAGAATAAGTGTGGGTGTAGAGGGTACATATTGAACTTTTTCTGTAATTATACCCTTAGGTGAATCAGAATTCTGAAAGGTGGGGTAGGTCCATGCAATGATAATGAAAAAAAAAAAATCCTTCCCAAATGATCCTAACATTTCATCTTTCTGGTGATGCCCCTGCTCTTGGCCCCCTGCCACCCTCTCCTCTCCATCCCCTGTGGATAACAATTTTTCTAACAAAATAGATCTCAGAATCTAAGAGAATTTGAAAGGATGCTGTCATTCTGGTCTAACCCATCATCTGCTTGAGGAACTCTGTCATTCGGCAGATTTCTTAAGCAGTTACAATTTAAAACTAAATATTAAAATCACAAGAAGTCTATTCTATTGGTCTCTGTTAACTGATTCTTCTATTTTAAGCCATAAATGTTAAGAGAATCTTCTTTTTTTTCTTTTTTAAGAATTATCTTTAGGTTTCACAAAAGTTTACTGGCACAAGACCCACTGTGCTACATAACTGTCTTGAGAGAGAATGCACCCACATTGGGGTTGAGAAATGATTAGGGCCCAGATGATTTCTTTTTGCCATGGAAATACATTTAAAAAAATTATTATTATTTTTATTTATTTTTGAGACAGAGAGAGACAGAGCATGAGCAGGGGAGGGGCAGAGAGAGAGGAAGACACAGAATCTGAAGCTGGCTCCAGGCTCTGAGCCATCAGCACAGAGCCCGACACGGGGCTCGAACCCACGGACCGTGATATCATGACGTGAGCCGAAGTCGGACGCCCAACCGACCACCCAGGCACCGCATGAAAATACATTTCTTAAATCCTAGCACAGTTTATTTATTGTATGGACTGTTTTACAAAGTGAGACTACTAAGCTAAGGGGGTTACATTTTAAATATTAGTGACTTTTTTTGTGCTCTTTGCTGAAAGAAAAACCTACCTACCAATAAAAATTCCTTTGGAGATCATGGATCTTTCCGCAGTACAAATCTTAGCGGAAACCTCAGATGCTAGAGGGATGCAATGTCTTAATTTTTCTCTAATTCATCTTCATTTCTATTGGGTACCTCCACCCATGGTGTAAGGTGACAGTTTGGGGTCCCCTTCCCTAGAGTTGTAAGGTCTGAGAGACTCCGTCATCCAAGACTTTGGCACTGGAAGGACTTGATCCTAGGTGTCCTCTGTACGTGTGGGCAGCCACTGACATGACAGGCAACACATGTGGCTCCTGTCAGTGCACACTGATTATCACTGTGTCATCTTGCATTCCTGTCAGAGAGGTCCTTGTTGTCCTCAACTCAGCAAGGGTTTTATCTGCTACCTTAGTACCATGCTGAGGTACATAATTGTGCAGCAGTACAAAGGCTTCTTCCAATCCCTCATCACCCTCCATGCAGGGGACAATTATGCTGCCTCCAAGCCATGCTGGGTCGGGTGAACTTCTGTGACTGTCTCAGGTTCATCTGACTAAGTACACTCCACAAACCTTGACCTTGGCAATCTTCCTCTACAGGAACGTGCCAGGGAAGCTGGGCACAACTTACTCCTCTGAGGAAACTACGAAAATAGCTTTCCGCTGTAATAGAGCTTGGCCTGGTATGAGTTTCTCCTCTTTTTTCTTTTCCTTCTTCTCTTGCTCTTCCTTCATCTTTGTTTATTTGTGAAAATCAAATTTATTCATTGTATATAATATATGCACAATAAAATGCACTGTAAGTAGTAGGTGGAATGAGTTTTGACAGATGTTCACACCCATATCATCACCACCATCAAGATAGAGAACCTTCTCATCCCTCCTCATGCTTTTTGTTACCAACGTCTCCAATCCCAGAACCAAGCAACCACACAGATCTACTTTTTGTTTCTATAGATTAATTTATAGTTTGTTTATCCCCCTGGTGATGGACATTTGTGTTGTTTTCAGGTCAGGGTTATTACTGTGGAAGCATTCATGTACCAATACTGTTCGAAACACAAGTTTTGGTGTATCTTGGCTAAATACCTACATGTGCATTTGCTGGGTTGGATGGGAAGAGTGTGATTAACTTTACAGGAAAATGCCAAATTATTTTCTGAACTGGTTGTATCATTTTACATTTCCACCAGCAAGGTCTGAGAATTCCAATTTCTTCACATTCTTGCCAATACTTGTATTATTAGGGTTTGTGTTTTTTTTTCCATTTTAGCTATTCCAATGGATCTGTAATAGTTTATCATTTTACCAATTTTCCTGATGAAAAATGATCATGAACATCCCTGTATATACTTACTAAGCATTTGTATATTTTTCTTTGTAAAGTGTTCAAATCTTTTGCCAATTTTAAAAATGTATTCTTGTCTTCTTATTGAGTGATATGAGATCTTTACATACTATCGATACAAGTATGAAATACACTGTAGATATATATTTATTTCAAGTACGCAGATACATGTGTTTCAAACAGTTCTTCCCATTTATACATTTTCTTTCTGTTTGACTAATGGTGTCTTTCAAAGAGCAAAAGTTTTTAACTTTGATAAGGTTAAATTTATTATTTTTTCTCTTATGGTTTGTGTTCTTTTTAAAGAAATGATTGCCTGATGCAAAGTTGTAAAGATTTCCTTCCAACATTTTTATAATGTTAGTTTTTACAATATGTAATACCTATGTCTATTTTGACTTAATTTTGAGGTATGTTGTGAAAGCTAAGGTCAAGGTTCATACTTTCTCCATAGGGACATCAATTGTGTCAGCATCATGTATTGAAAAGATTATAATTTTACCATTGAATTATCTTGGATCTTTCCATGATACTATAGTTTATTATTGCCCATGAGCACATCTCTTTTTTTTTTTTTTTTTTTTTTTTTTTAATTTATATTAAGCCCTGGGGCACCTGGGTGGTTCAGCCAGTTGAGGATCTGACTTTGGCTCAGGTCATGATCTCGCCGTTTGTGAGTTTGAGCCCTGTGTCGGGCTCTGTGCTGACAGCTCAGACCCTGGAGCTTGCTTCAGATTCTGTGTCTCCCCCTCTCTCTGCCCCTTCCCCACTCACACTCTGTCTCTCTCTCTCTCTCTCAGAAATAAATAATAAACATTAAAAAAAATTATACTAAGCCCTGAAATATTTTTTCTAAGTCATTGCATTTTCAAGTAACTTTTAAAATCCATTTATTAATTTACACATTACAGGTTACTGGGATTTTAACTAATCTATAGATATATTTGGGGAAAACTGACATCTTAACAATACTGAGTCTTCCCATTAAATTTGTGTATTTCTATGTACCTTCTTCAGCACTGTTCAACAGTTTTCTGGGCAGACATCTTGCCCCTATTTTGTTAAATTTATCTCCAAATATTTC
Organism: Leopardus geoffroyi; assembly: GCF_018350155.1. Taxonomy (NCBI): domain Eukaryota; kingdom Metazoa; phylum Chordata; class Mammalia; order Carnivora; family Felidae; genus Leopardus; species Leopardus geoffroyi. Next base: position 22,250,035 of record NC_059327.1, on the reverse strand, counting down.
ATGTTTCATATTGACACAGATTTCCTGCCAATACAGTCTATGGTGTTTTCCATGAAAAACAGTGAAACGTTCCTTGAAAATATGTAAGCTGTAATAGCAACTCCATAACCCAATTTCTTTTTTGGAGATCCACCTTCCACGTTAGTACGTTAAATGCTCTGAGCAGTCTTACAGCAAAGACTTCTCTTTAATTCTGGTTAACTAGGTGTTTCCCAGAGGAATTTGACTACGGTAACTTTCTGCTTGATTCCCATTGATGTTGTACTGAATTAAGGTTCTGAGGCAGACGTTGTTTAGGAAATAATAAAATGCCAAGATGATGGTTAGGTCCACCGTAGCCTGTGTCTGTGGGTTGGAGGGTAGAGATCACGTGGCATGTCCCAGGCTTGGGCGAGGGTGCATGAGAACCCTGGCCTCTCAGTCAGTGGTGGAAAGTGACACTGCAGCCAGTGGAACTTTTTCTGCCAGTTATTTATTCAACGTTTAGTTTTGTCTTGGACCTTGTGTGGCTCTTGCAGTCACTCCATCCTTGAGCGGTGTAGGTCAACTACCTGTCAGTAAAAATAAATTCTAATGATTTCTATAACGGGAACTGCTAATGCCTGAGAACACAGAGTGGAGGGGAGTCTCGTAAGGGCATTAGGAACATCCTGAAGCCTTTCCTCCTGATCTTTTAATGCATAAAGGAAACGGAGCCCAGAAACATGCTTTGAGCTAAACGAAGAATAGATGGAAAGGCTTATCTTGTCAAAGTGAGGTCTTAACATTGAGACATATATTAAATGAAATAAAAACAGTTTTTAAGGATTTGAAAAATATGCTAGAAGTGTCAGCATTTATAAACCCAAGGTGACAGCCAATGATTTAAGTAGAAATCATTTCAACTTCTGCTTCTAAGAAGCTTCTCTGTAGTATGACAAGGCTATTTTTGGCAAAAATCAATACAGGAAGATAAACAGATGAATTATTTCTCCGAAGCACTATATATATTTTTTTTTAAATGAGGGTTAACCTTTAGTATATCCATTGGCAGAATATCATTACTAGTGCCAGGAAGGCACATCATGTAAGGAGATATCATCTGAAAAGGGATCTGGATTCAAGAGACAGAAGAGGAAGACTGAGAAAAGTTAAATATTATACACTGACACGATGTTATTTTGTGCATCAGAAGTTATTAGTACCACATATGGTACATATCAGTTTTGACACACTTAGACCCTTTCATTTGGCCCCTCGTTCATGTGTCGTGACTTCCAAGACTGCGCTCTTTGCCTACTCCACAAACAGAATTAAGTTTGGGGAATAAACTACGTCCTTTTTTAAATAATATTCTGTCAGCCACTCTCAGGTTAGTTCTGTAAGGCTTTATCCCCTTTGTAATTCCCTTAAAACCACACACTGAATAGCGTTGGAAGGAATGGTCAATATCTTCAACTCCAGGCACATCCCCAGAGGGAGACCACACATGATCGCGTTTAAGTCCCATCAACCCGGAAATGGAGTCGTTATGATATCACTTGTATAACTGAGCACATGAAGATTGAGAAAGATTAAAGATTTTGCCAGAGATTACATAGCTTGTTGGTGACGGAAATAGGATTTGAATCTACCTCTGACGGTAAACCTGTGTTCTTGCTATTTTGTTCCCCAAAATGAAAGCGATTTTTTTTTTTTAATGGAGGGAGGCAGCTTTTATGAAAATGGTGGCTGTAACACATATATTTCCTGACCTCATTTTCTTTCTATTTCTGTGTAGCGACCAAAATAAGCATACTGATGGAGACTTAAGGATGGGTCTAAAGACTGCATTTTGTCCAGGAAAAAAGAGTTGTTAGGTAGTTTCTGGTGAGAAGCAGAGGCAAAGAGCCAAAGAGAAGTTAAGACTTTTTAAAAGCCTTGGGCAAAGAACAGATCTTAAACTCCCTAAGGGGGCTAACAGAGCTGTTCCTGTGTATCTAATTTAAAATTGTTAAAAGCCATTCTAAGAAACTTTTGTCCTCAGTGAAGGTGTGGTCTGGATTTACTTCAAGTTCCTTTGTTTATAACTTAAAGGACACTTAATGAGAGAAAAATCTTCCTAGATTTTGTCAATATGTGTATTTTAAAAGGGAAATTTATCTTGATTTTTTTCTCAGTTTTGGAGAAACGTATTTGGTTCTGTAAACAGCAAATGTAAATAAAGGCTCATATCAAATGCATCCAGACCTATGGCTGACGTACATCAAATCCATTCTGACAAAAATTTCTCCTCCATTCAGTTTCTGCACGAGGTGGCTCTTGCAAATTTCCTGTATTGAAAATCTCGCCATATTTCATACACATACCTGCAGTCCCAGCTCCCAAGGAAGCAATGTTAGAATTCTTTTTGAAAATACTCTCCAAGGAAGCTTTTGAAAATGAAAATGAAGAAGTTGTTTTGGTACTATAGCCGGGAGTCAGCAATATATCGATGTATGAGTTCACGTCATTCAAGAACCCCCTCATTGGCACGGTGACAAACTGGTAGATGCCATTATACACCCTGGGAGTGTGTGTGTGACCTGGGGTAGCACCACCTCAGAAAACTCCACGTGTCAGGGAGCATGGTGTAGGCACATGGTAAGTGGTCAGAGATACAGGCACATAGCTGGAATGGAAGTTCAACATAGTCTAAGGGCGGATTTCTTAATTTCCAGACGTGGAACAGAAGCTCAGCCGGATTAAGTTTATTTGACCTTGGATCACACGGTGAGTTAGGGGTCAGATGTTACTTTTACCCCCTTTCACAAGTTAATGACTATCCAGCGTCTTAGAGAATTAAAGAGAAAAACTGATTTCTCTTCACTAGTTGAAAAGCAGCAAAAAGTCTTTACAGATGAATAATCCCGGCACTGAATGAACATGAATTATTTTCATGTCCACATGCACATTTTCTTTTAGACAGATATAACTATGAACCAAGGAGAGAAGAAAAGTCTAATTAAGAAAGTATTCCAGTGACTAATGCTATTATAAAATGACAGACAATATGTAGGAACGTTTGAGACAAAAGTACAACAAAAGTCAACAATACGCTGTGCTTTTCTGTCATTGCCCTAATCAGTCTTTCAGTGTTAGAAACACAGTACCTCAGTTCTTCAAGATTTGTTATTATAAATTACATAAAAGAGTAAGTTAGTTATTTCAAGAGTACAGAATTACCTTTGGGTAAAATGAGACTTGGAGAAAAACTGAGAAGAGAAAACAAAGATGGGTTGCAGGTAGAGATACACGTTTACTTTTATACATCCATCTATAATTCTTGTTTCACTAATTCAATATAATTAGATATAATTCAATATAATTTGATATAATTAGAAATAAACCCACTGTTTGATGATAATAGCAAGAGTATTGCATTAGCTTTTTCTATTCCATCAAACCACAAAGTTTTTCCAAAGCCTCAACAGAAATTTCAAATACAACTAGTATAAGGTTGATACAACCATTGGCTTATCACCCATATTTGCTTTTAACTGTTAATCATAAATGCAAACGTTAGATACAAGCATTTGCTCATTTACCCATTCCAAATTTATTCAGGATATACAAATTATTAATTACTTTGTTGGATACTAGGGGGAAAAAAAGACACATTGATCATGGAAACTTGTGCTCTAAGAGTAAAAGCGGAGAAGCCACCTTGCATTTACAATAAGGTGTGAGTGTTATTGTATACTGTGTTATATAACACAACAGAGAGAGCTATGAGAGCGAGTACATTCACTTGATTTCATGGGGGGTTTCCCAGGAGTTGGCATTTGAGCCTTTAATGATTTTTATGATGGAGAATGCTGTCCTATACCAATCTGGGTATTATAATGTCGTGGTGTATGGGAGAAGGCCAAATTAACCAGCTTCTCATTAATACGGTAAGAAACACTTTTCCCTATCTTTTCCAACTTGTAGGAGTCTGGCTGTGGTCTTCAGAAACCAGAGCATTCTGTAAAGTGTTTCACTTGCCACAGGCATTGCTTTTAGTTACATAGAATATTTCTAGGATTTGCTGGGAACACTGCTTAGATACAAGGATTAAATTAGTCAAATCTATCGAAGTGCACACAGTGAAGAGAATTGGCAGTAGTCATTTGAGGCATACAGTGAGATTAGACTTAATGCCTTACAATGGCATTAGATTATATTAACATCTCAGTCTAAAGTACGTTCAAACCAACAAACAATGCAAGCTCTATTTAAAATCTACAATTGTCAGGGCACCTGGGTGGCTGAGTCACTTAAGCTTCCCACTCTTGATTTCAGCTCAGGTCATGCTCTCACAGTTCTTGGGATTGAGCCCTGGGTTGGGATCTTTGCTGACAGCATGGAACCTGCTTGCGATTTTCTCTCTCCTTCTCTCTGCCCTTCCCTATTTGTGCTCTCTCTCTCTCAAAATAAATAAATAAACTTAAAACAAGTCTACAGTTGTATAGATCTTCTTTGCTGCAATTCTTTCTAAAAATCTTTTAATTATACACAGACTTTAAATCGTCTATGCTGTCTGAATTATTATTTTCCTCATTAGCATTTTCTGATAAACTTCACACCCTTTTTGCTAGAAGGCTGTAACCGTGGTTGGTCATTTTCAAGTGCTAAATTTCTTAGGTCCGATCATCATTAGCCTTCCATTATTTGGGTTTTTATTTTCAATGTACTTTTGTAGCTATTCAGATGATTGCAGTTCTAGGAAAAAGTGGTGAAGGTTAAACTTTTATCAGAAGAGTAAATAAACTTAGGGTACCTGGGTGGCTCAGTCAGTTAAGCGGCCAACTTCGGCTACTGTCACGATCTCGCAGTTCATGAGTTCGAGCCCCACGTCGGGCTCTGTGTTGACAGCTCAGAGCCTGGAGCCTGCTTTGGATTCTGTGTCTCCCTCTCTCTATGTCCCTCCCCAGCTCATGCTCTGTCTGTCTCTATTGCTCTCTCACTCTCAAAAAATAAACATGAAAGGAAGAAAGAAAGAAAGAAAGAAAGAAAGAAAGAAAGAAAGAAAGAAAAGTAAATAAAATTATGAGAGATAGATAAATCAGTTTCTGCTGTGTTTAAATATGCTAACCGGCAGGGAAGGAAACAGGCATATGAATCTGTGTGTCTCCACATTTCCAAACCATTTTTCACTGCAATATTTTCTTACTATACAAGTAAATGAATTAGAGTCTGAAATGCTAATGTAAGAACAAGCTGCATGAATTTGAGACCAAACTGACATAATTAATTTGTCTCTTTTGGATTATTGCCCACTAAAAATGCTACTATATTATCAATTTTCATTATTACTTTTAATTTATTAAGCACCCATTGTGTTAAGAACCTCATTTGACACATAGGAAGAACTCTACCATTAGTACCCAGTTCTCAAAAAGAACAATCTTCCAGCTGCAGCTACCTCTTTTTTTTTTAGGTTTATTTATTTATTGGGGGTGGGGGTGGGGAGAGAAAGAGACAATACCAAGCAGCCCCTATGTGGCACTCCAACTTACGAAACTGTGAGATCATGAACTGAGCTGAAATCAAGAGTCTGATAATTCTTTTTTTAAGTTATTAATGTTCATTTATTTTTGAGAGAGAGAGAGAGAGAGAGAGAGAGCGAGCGAGTGAGCATGAGCAGGAGAGGGGCAGAGAGAGAGGGAGACACAGAATCTGAGGCTCCAGGCTCTGAGCTGTCAGCACAGAGCCTGACATGGGGCTTGAACTCACAAACTGTGAGATCGTGATCTGAGCCAAAGTCAGACGCTTAACTGAGCCACCCAGGTGCCCCAAGAGTCTGATGATTCTTTTAAATTTTTTTTTTCAACGTTTATTTATTTTTGGGACAGAGAGAGACAGAGCATGAACGGGGGAGGGGCAGAGAGAGAGGGAGACACAGAATCGGAAACAGGCTCCAGGCTCTGAGCCATCAGCCCAGAGCCCGACGCGGTGCTCGAACTCACGGACCGCGAGATCATGACCTGGCTGAAGTCAGACGCTTAACCGACTGCGCCACCCAGGCACCCCAAGTCTGATGATTCTTAACCATGTGAGCAACCCAGGTGCCCCCAGCTACAGCGACCTACTAAGTGGATCTTCTGTTCATATCCTTGAAGGCACCTCACAAGGTAACTTCAGAAGAGAATACTCTAGAAAGTGATTGGTTGGGGGTTGCTGTGTTTTGTCAGGATGCTTTCTCAAACATTAGCACACAGCAGAATCACCAGAAGGGCTTGTGAAGGTCTGGACTTTTGAACCCCACCTCCAGAGTTTTAGATTCCAGTGATCTGGGGTAGGGCCCGGGAATGTGCATTTCTATTGAGGTCATCGGAACTGCTGAAGCTGCTGGTCTAGTCCAGACGGTGGCAAGGCTGGTGCTGGATGGGGGTACCCAGGCTTCCTCACTCTCGGACACATTCATTCCTACAGAATTTCCCTCACCTCCACCCCCATCTATCCCCACAGTTATCTGCACAGGATCCACTTCTCAGGGCAACTAAGAAGCTTTCTTCAGAACCGTGTCAGCTTTACCACTCAAAGAGAATTTGCCACTCGGTTTCCAACTTTGTAGGTTTCTATTACTCCTGTACTTCTCCTAAGGAGAAAAAATGATTTCCCGAAGAGATGAATTTTATTGCTCAACCGTAAGTGAGCTGGTTAAAACTAAAGTGACTAATTTCTAGAATGTCAAATTAAAAGACAAAGTAGCACTCGGGTCTGAAAGAGCGGCCAAGGCCCTGGCAGAAGTCAGCGCTCCATCAGTGGAAGTCTAAAGCAGCTGAAGCAGCTTTTTTCACACACTTAACTGCTTGCTTCTTTCATATAACTCATTCATTCCCCTGCATTAGGAGACTCAGAAATGCAGCATTGTCATTCTGTACATATCCGCAAACTGGTTCTTCTGGAGAGATGAAATTAAATTTCAACTTCTAATAACATGCAACCAGCAACCCCTGATAGCTTGCTGTAAAATATATGCCTCCTTCTCTTCTTCAAGACCTGGACAGTGTGGTGACAGGTACTGAAGAGATGGGGGTCCAGTCTTTCTGTGTCCTCTCTGCACACAATCTGATTCTTTTTTTTAATGTTTATTTATTTTTGAGAGAGAGAGAGAGAGAGAGAGAGATAGAGAGTGAGTGAGTAGGGGAGGGGCAGAGAGAGAGGGAGACACAGAATGCGAAGCAGGCTCCAAGCTGTCAGCACAGAGCCAGACTCAGGGCTCGAACTCACAGACCACAAGATCGTGACCTGAGCCAAAGTCGGATGCTCAGCTGACTGAGCCACCCAGGTGGCCCCATAGTCTGATTCTTGAACTGAAGTGGGTTTATAATTTGGGCTCCTCCTAGGCAGGCTCCTTAGTCATTGCTCAGACCTAGCTTCCTAACTAGGGTGACAATGTAATTAAAATGTGTATTAGTTTTCTACTGCTGCCTGTTTGTCGTCTCTCCTCACCCCCTCACCATTTATATGTTGAAGCCCTAAGCCCTAATATGATAGTATTTGGAGATGGGGGCTTCGGGAGGTAATGAGGTTTGGATGAGATCGTGAGGGTGGGGTCCCCATGATGGGATTACTGTTCCTATAAGAAGAGAAAGAAACATCAGAACTTGCTTTCTCTTCCATGTGAGGATGCGGTGAAAGGGTGGCCTTCTACGAGCCAGCAGAGAACTCTCACAAGGAACTGAATCCGCTGGTACCTTGATCTTGGACTCCCCAGCCTCTAAAACTTTGAGAAACACATGTCTGTTGTTTAAGACACCTAATGTATGGTATTTTTTATGCCAGCCCGAGCAATACAGTACCCTGAAAAATTAGTACACTTAAAAAAATCTATTACCTGACAGTTCTATAGATCGGAAATACAGCATAAGTCTCATCAGGCTGAAATCAGATGTGTCATTGGGCTGTGTATTTGGAGGTTTGAGGGGAGGATCCATTTCCTTCTTTATCTGGGTTATTGGCAGGATTCAGCTACTTACGGTTGTTAAGTTTGAAGCTCCCCTTTCTTTGTTGGCTGTGAACAGAAGACTGTTTCTAGTTTCTCAAGGCCACGCATATTCCTTGGCTCTTGTTTCTGTCCTCCAGCTTCAAAGCCTGCAAAGGTAGGTCAAATCCCTCTTGTCCTTAGAATCTTTTCTCTTTTCTTTTCTGCCATAGATCTGACTCACTCAGGAAAGATTGTTTTAAAGGATTCGTTAGTTTGGCCCACCCAGCTAATCCAGGATAATGTCTGCATCTCAAGGTCCATGCTCTTAATCACATTTGCAAAATCCCTTTGCTATGTAAGAAAACATATTCACAAATAGCAGGAATTAGAGCATGGGCATCGTTGGGGGACATTATTTGCTGATCACAATGTTCATACAAGGTCATCCTTGCGAAGAGAGCACTATTAAGAAGTACGCCACGATAACAGGAATAAACCAGGATACATTTTCACCCGATTTATGACGCTGAGAGTTAAGAACAGGGTTTAAAATAAGATGTAAGTGTGTGTGTGTGTGTGGGGGGGGGTGGTGGTTATTTGTATGCTGGAGTAAAACGAGTTGAGCTGTATTATCAAGCTATTGTCTAATCAATGAAGTCAAAATAAATATTTTAATAGTGCCTTCTGTAGGCCAGAGGATGGACAATGAGGTATTAAAGAGATGAGTAAGAACTCAGCTGTGCCTTCAAGAAGCTTCCAGCTGGTTTTCCATAGATGTGTTTATAAATGTCCACCTTGATTCCCAGATGTGCTCTAGGTCCACGTGTGTCGGCAGGGATGGATGAGCATTTGCTTGTACATGAAGGGTAATGAATGCAGATGAAGAATACATTCTCCTTGACCGTGAAGGCACATGGAGTGTAGGGATGAGACTCTACCCTCCAACTCTTAGGCCGGCAAACCAGGGCCATTGGGTATAACTAAAAAGAAGATAAAATGAATGTCCTATTTAGAACAATCCTTTAATTAAGAAGTAGGCTACTGGGGACCCTGCTTTAATTAACCACAGAGTACCACATTAACCTTTTCCTATGTTGTTACAAAGTTGAAGCTCTACTCCCTGAGGTGGAATTTCTTCATATGCATTCTGCTATCCTTGGGCATATGCAGATTGAAAAAGAAATTAAATATGAAGATACTATTCCCATTAAAAGATAATTATAAAGCTCAAATTATGCATGGATTCATATGATTGCATAATGATTGAAAACGAAGTGAGTGCTTTGAGACATTCATTGGTCCTAGTTAGAAATGCTTGCATATTTTATAAAAGTTAATGTTTTATATTTATTTACATTTGAATCATTATGCTGTAAGATGAGACTTTTTGGCTTGATAATCTTAATGTTATTAATTCATCATAATCTTTTTATATGGGAGTGGCTATAATTCTGAGTCACATATGTACTATTTCAGCATTCTTGTAATCATCTGGTATTTTATGCATTATTTGAAATAATACTTTCTTCAGAAGCTGTTGTAAAGTTTACATTAAACTTTGGTGTTGTTCCTAGACAAGTATATTTAGAAATTTTTGTAGTTAAGAGGTGTATATAAAAACGCTAGCAAACATGAATGTACTTCTGCACGCATCACTAAACAGAAAATTGAATTGTGAAGCGCTTTCAGATATCCATAATTTACGAAGTTAAAATAGTACTGACTCTATTTTGAGTTATTAGTCGACAGGACATTTAATTTCCTTAATTGTGGCATATAAATCACATGGAAGTGGCTAAAGCTACACTTTAAAGAGAACAATGAAAGAAAACAATTTCATTGCAGAAAACTTGGATGGTGGGGCACCTGGGGGGGTTCAGTCTGTTAGGCTTCCAACTTTGGCTCACATCATGATCTCACTGTTCATGGGTTCCAGCCCCATGTCAGGCTCTGTGCTGATAGCTCAGAGCCTGGAGCCTGTTTCAGATTCGGTGTCTCCCCCTCTCTCTCTCTGCCCCTCCCCTGCTCATGCTCTGTCCTTTCTCTCTCAAAAATAAATAAACATCTAAAAAAAAGAAGAAATCTTTGATGGTTATAAAACAAAGAAAAGTTGCTCTTTTGAGAAGGTAAAAACAACACTGAACATAAACATCTAGCTCTACCCAGAAAATGATGTGATTGGTATCCATGAACATAAGTTTTTACAATAGGCCCATCATGAAGAGAGGAACACTGTGTCAAACAAGTTTTACTTCATAAAGTTTAGAAAATACAAATGTTGAATTCTATTATCATTTTCTATTGCATGCACATAAGTTAATATGTTTTTCAGGTGGTACATTTTCAATAAATACATTTTACCATGGGCATATTTACCAAAGAATGAGTGTGATGAATGTAATTATAATGAAATTAAAATTTTTTCATCTGGAATTAAGCGCCACAAAGAGTAGATTGTATTTGGATGAATTTGGAAGTGGTATATAATGGGGGATGGGAACTGAATATGTTATAGAAAGCAGCTGAGGGAGATGGAAAGGAGATAAATAACATTAGCTGATAATACTACATTGGAAAAGTCTGGGTCACGTAGAAGATTTTAGAGCAAGGGTCTGCTAGAGTATTCAAAATAGATTTTCAATTAAAAAAATGTTAATGTTGATTTAGTTTTGAAGGAGAGAGAAAGAGCATAAATGGGGAAGGGGCAGAGAGAGAGGGAGACACAGAATCCGAAGCAGGCTCCAGGCTCTGAGCTGTCAGCACAGAACCCGACACAGAGCTCAAATTCATTAGCCATGAGATCATGCCCTGAGCCAAAGTAGGACACCCAACCGACTGAGCCAGGTGCCCTGAAATAGATTTTCAATTTTAAAAATTGGGAAAAAAATAGTCTTTTGGGGTGACTGAACAGGTAAGACATGATCTCCGTCCCTCTAATAAGTCGCTGAGAACATCATAAACATGGTTAAGGTAACTTAGGGTCTAAACTGTAATTAAGGAGCTCATCAAGTGTAGAATAAGGACAGAAATCAGAGGGAAAACTCCTAGTCAGGTACGAAGCCATGGACTCATGTAGAGGCCTGACAAAGATGGTGATGGACAATCAGATGTCCAGCGGGACCCAGGCTTAAAGGGCCTTGACAGACACAGCTTACGCTTTGGACTTCACTCTGTAGTGATGTCAAAGCATCAAGGATGTTTTTGAGGGACATGTGTATTAGCAGGCTCAGGACAGAGTAGACAGGGAAGAGATTTGCTGACAGGGTAACACGTTCCAAGTGTCCTGCAATGGTCCTAAGGAGAGCTGTGGAGGGATCGACAGAAGAGAGATACAGCGGAATAGGAAGAAGAGAAAGGCTGGAGAAAAATGGCAGGGCTCTAATTTGGGGGTTTAACGGTGCTATGGAAATAGGCCATGTGTGAGCCAGTTTAGAGACAAGTTGTACGAAAAATCAGAAGTCCTGAGTTTGATTTTAGACATGCTGCATTTGAATTGCCCTTGGGACGTTCCATTCGATGTATCTTCAGCAGGCAGTTAAATATCTGAGTGTTGTGCTAAGAAGAGAGGTCAGATAAAAGACAGAGATTAGGGCATGTGGAACTTGAAACTATGAGAAGAAGATGTGATTACCCAGCGAGAACAAACACATCAAGAGGTGTCCTCGAATACTTAAAGGGTGAGCCGGCGAAGAGCTCTGAAAGAAGCTCAAAGTAAGTTCCCAGAAAAGTAAGAGGAAGGGCAGGAGAGGGTCATGCATCTTGCGTGTGACAAGTCTTGCGATCTGTGCCCCACATGTAGTCCATTTCACCACCGTAGAGCCGACACAGGGAACCCCAGCATGATGCAGTCTCTCCTTCTTAATTACACACAATTTCTTTAGTTATTGGCTGGGGGTTCACAGCCACAGGACTGGTAGTCCTTTTCCTTTCAAGAAGGGAGTTGTTGATAAGAATCAAAAGAAGCATTAAGATGTGAGTCTCTCATCTATTGTGACATCTCGACTTCAGTATTTCAGGTTGCACTTCCCCAATTTTATAAAGTCATCCCAAATACTATTTCTCAAAATTGCAGTCACAGTCCTCCATGTCTATTGGGTTATTTTGATGTAGCACAGGTAATGAGATGGGTCAGATACTTCACAATTCCTCTGTTTCCAAGCACACGTTTTGTCTGGTCCTTGTCAGCCCTGGCAGAAATGGTTTAAAAGAGACATTTTGAAAAGCCGCAGTGTTAGTTCTCTGCTGTTTATCTTTACTGAGCTTACATTATTTACACCAACACTATGTGTGCTATACTTAAATACCCTCTTTTATGTTCCTGTTTTATTGACACCTGAGGCATCCCACATTTATGCTGTTTGTTGGCTTGGAACACCGTCACCTAGAAACAATAACTTTCAAGAAGTGAAATTTTTATCTAGTGATTTCTTTTGGCTAACCTTTTAATTGCGCCTTCATCTTTCTCTGTCATTTTTCTTAGGTCATTGTCAAATAGGTATATTTTTTGCCTTTAGTACTGCTTTAAAAAAATCTTCAAACTGCTATTAGTTTAGTAGGTAATTTATGTTTACTAAACAAGAACAAAGGGAACAGAAATAAAAGAAGAACAAAAAGGCAGTCACGCCATCAAACACTCTGCCAGCATAGGCTTTAAGAAACTTGGTAGAGTTTGCAACTATTCGCAGAACTCGGCATAAGCAGACATAGACGAATCTACAGATTTGATCTCGTTCACTCACAAACGCAATGTTTTTCATGCTTTACGTAGAAATCTCTACTGAAAAATAAAAGAATATCCGAGATATAGGGAAAAGACATTATGAGATCATACAGTTGCTTGGGTGTGCTTCGTCCTCAAGTTTTGTCAAAGAACATCCTTGGGGAAGTCAGGGAACTATTTGACTCCCCTAGCCAATATGTCTGAAAGCATTGAGGGTGTTTCTGTAGCTCTCTTCGGACCCCTGATACTGAGGCTGATCAAAGCTTAGCTCATGTAACAAAGGTAGAAACAAATTCGAATACTTGGCACAGAAGCCCGAGCAGACTTGCCAGGGTTTGGGGAGGAGGGCGGGAATTACGGTAATGTGAATGAATGAGAAGGAGATGGGTGTTTAGAATTTTTGTCAACCTGAACTTCTGGGTTTCTGTGCAAATGTTCATGATTAGCTTTTCCAGAGGACTCAAGGAGAAAGTGTTTACAGAACCGGCGGAGTCGGATATGAACGCTAAAGGGCAGAGTCACACATTCTGATTTCTGAGAAGCTGACTCCAAGAGAGAGATTAGGGTGCAGGAACTTTATTAGGAGCCACCCTTGGAAGTTTTGATCAACATTTACCCACTAAGCCAATGTTTTCATACTTTAAGTAGGAAATCTCCACTGAAGAATATTGGGGATCGTATGAAAAAGGCGTGGTGAGTACATACACTTGCTCGGGTGGTTTGGAAAGGGAGAGAAGCTGGGGTAGCCCTTGAATCAACCAGTTATTGAATAGAGACTGCCGCAAAAGGGGATGACAACCTGTAGCTGAGGCATTTCCTGAAGAGGGCTGAGAACTGAGGACTTTCCTGCTGGTAACACTCTCAGGGGCCAAGGAAATAAATCTTTCGGTCCTCAAGAGGAATCTGTGCCACATCAGGGTGTCCACACCGCCCATTCCTTTTACCACTCAGACCTACTTCTTTAGGTAAGTCGTGGGAGCAACTCCTCCAAGAATTGGAAGTCTCTTTTTGTGGGAAAGTTAGAAGAGAAAGGAGAATAGGACGAAATACTGCCCCAAAGGCTACCAATAGTCTTGAAGGAGCAACAGATATTCACCATCTCTTTATCACCAACCACTCTAGATTCCTACCTTCACCTACCTCCTTCACCTGTTCCAGTGGCTTGCCTGCGGGCAAGACCTACCCCTTTACCTGTGAGGCGCACAAGCCCCTGGTTTCAAGCCTTTCTCAGGCAATAGCTTCTGCATTTGTCTATTTATTGTCAAAATTACTCAAGGGTGTACTGATAGGCATCCAAGGTAATCAGCTGGATGCTAAATATAATTCTCCCTGCCCCCCTTTATAAGAGCATCCCTATTTCCTTCTGATGATCTGTTAAATTACCTCACCAAAGTGGCAACTATTTTGCCAGCAAATCTCTTAGAATGAAGAATATAAAGTGCCATGAACTATGAGCAACCAGAGAGAACAGTTCAGTGGGCCTCTTGCTATGTCCCCCCAAATCAGGGCCTCCAATACCAAAAAACTGAGGTTTGGGGGAATGAGAAGCACAAATTTCTCAAACGGTTCACCGAGAGCGCTGGTAAGCAAGGCCAAGTCGCTGCTTCCCCTTAGTTTCTAGACGCATGAATTCTACCTAATGTGGACACATCATCACGTGATGGTTATTGATTAAAATGTACACTGCCTTCTGGAGAATGATGATAGCAGATGGCTGCTGTAAGCTGGTCATGTAACTTCTGGACTCATCTCGTTGTCTTGTGCCTCTTCCACGACGATGCTTTTTGGTGGACGTCAACATGTGATATGGAAATTTTTGCGCTCCCATGTGTCCGTCCTCATGCTGTATCACACAATCCTTGTACCTGGTCTTTTAATCCTTCCTTCCCCAGACCCTTGAACAATTGTTTTGCTCTCACAGGATGGGGTCATTAGGAAGCAAATTACAGCCTAGAGATCAGTTTCTCAGAAGTTTATGTGGGAGTGCTCTCAGTCAGTACTCACGGAAAGGAAGGAGAGGAAGCTGGTTTGGGAAGAGGGGGATGTAGGCCTACAATGCAGTCTTGATGAAGACCTTAGCACACCCCAAGGGAAGCTCTGAGCCTGGGATGAACCCCATGTCACCCACACTGGATGGAGGCTGTCACGAGGAGGGGTTGTGCTCTGGGTGGTGTAGTATTGTGAGAGGGCTGCTATGCAAAATACAACATATTAAGAGGACGAAAGAAAAGAAATTTATTCTGTCACAGTTCTGGAGGCTACAAGTCCAAGATCAAGATGTTGGCCATTTGGTTCCTCCTGATGCTTCCTCTTGCCTTGGCTTGCAGATAGCCACCTTCTTGCTGTATCTTCGCATGGCCTTTCCCTGGAGCATGTGCATTCCTGTATCTCTATGGGTGTTCCAATTTCCTCTTGTAAGGACTCCAGTCATGTTGGATTAGGGCCCACCCATACGAACTCACTGAATCTTCATTATTTCTTTAAAGGCTCTATCTTCAAAAAGTCACATTTTGAGGTATTTGGGGTTAGGGCATCAAAGTATGAATTTGTGGAAAATGATTATTTTTGTTGCTGGTGCATTTAAAAAAAAATAAACATCATCTTTCTGTGTAATAAAACTCCCACATTTTATTCTCCTATAACAAATTCACTTTAGTTATCCCATAAAGTATTTTTCTTTGGTTTCTTCCTTTTTAAGTTTCCTTACAAAGTTAAAACCGTACATAAGAGGATTTAAACCACGAACATGGCACGTGCCAATATCATTTGTGACATAACATGCATCTTTAGCTGAAGGCTAACTGTTATAGTACTCCCAGCACCTGGGCAGTAAATTCTTTATTCCTGGAGGGGAATCTGGGCAACACATTACAGCATCCTCTAAAGGCAAGTACTGTTACCTACTGAAAGTTTATGTCTCCCGCAAATTCACACACTGAAATTCTAACCCCCATTTGGATGGTGTTAGGAGGTGAGTCCTTGGGGAGGTAATTAGGTCATAGGGGTAGAGGCCTCATGAATGGAATTAGTGCTCTTACAAGGAGAGACTAGGAAGCTTGCTTCCTTTCTGCTCTCTTTGGCAAGTGAGGAAACAACGAGAAGACGGCCATCTACAAACCAGGAAGAAACCTTACCAGAACCTGACCATGCTGTCACCTTGATCTTGGACTCCAGCCTCCCACAGTGTGAGAAATAAATGTATGCTCTTAATGTAATGTTTGTTCCAGCAGCCCCAGTTGCCTAAGACACCGACTCCTTCAAATTGCTCATATTTATTTTTTCTTGTAGCACTTCGTCATAATCCAAATAACTAACACATTACTCATCTAGTGTTCTCTAATTATAATTCAAATACCAGTTCTCTCCAAGCAACATCAATGTTCCTTTCTTTCCTTGATATACCTTAGTATGATGCACTGAGCTTGCTTATTTTTACCCCTCACTCCTCTCTAGACTGTGAATTCCATTAGCACAGGAGCCTTTTAGCATTTGGTGTTTGCTTTCTTTATATCCTTATTTTAAAAATTCTAGCACTGTCTCTGGCACAGAACTGTGCTTAATAAAATATGTTTGAATTAATACGGTCCGGGCCCATCTTTCGGTATGTGTATGTGATGTTGTGGCATTCCCAAAGTCCAGCAATCCTCTAACCAACTGAAGGTCCAGCTGATAAGAAATCGATTGCAAACAATAATGTAGGCCTTGCTCAGGCATGTTTAGGGTCATGTAACTTGAGACAACAGCAACAAAAAATTTTCTGACCCAGATGGAGTAGCCCTTAGCTCTGGATGAAATCACATCATTGATGATTAATTTCTTTGGATTCAGACTTACATTTTCCAAGAGAAATTAGATGCAAAATGCAAATACCACTGGAAGACAAAAGTGTTGCTAGTCCTTAATATTTTTAGATGATTTTGAAAGATGATTTTTTTCTGATTGCTCTCCAGAAGACAGCTGGCTAAGGAATAATGGCGTTTGGAAAAGAGATGTTTTGGTGTTAGGGAAAAAAGGGAGAATAGGGCATTTTGGAGGTATGTTTATTTGACATAAGTCTCACTGAGCTACACAAAGAGAATATGGGGTGATCGAATCTGGGGCAGAAGAAACCAAAAAATATGAAGGAGGTATTAAAAAGAGGAGGGGGTGGCTGCTAAAAATGAACCTCAGCGGTTTCAGAATATTGCCCCGGGCACTCATCATTATTTCTGAATTTTCAATCCTCATCCAATACCTTCATAAAATATCACCTTTTCCCCATAGAAGACTATGATACAGCATGTCAATTCAGGTCAGAAATGAAATATCAATGCAAGCAAACCGGCATAAAATCAGAGAACACAAGATGGTGAAGGTGGTGTTAGTAATTCTTTTCAATGGCCTCTGAAAAATGTATTGGAGAACATCATCCAATGCCGAGCACTCAAATTCATGGCAGTAAAGTTGGTGACAGTCTCAGAAACAAGCAAGCACACAAAACAAAACAAAGCCACTGTCCCCAGTTCACAGCAAGTGATTTATGTTCTGATTCTTGCAAACAAAAATCTTCCAAAATGATGAATATTTTAGTCTGTGATTGAATATATTTTACTGTCTACATGCTCTATGAGTAAAAAGCAGTAATTTCTGAAGACAGTAATCTGGCCATTTCATGAAAATGTAATGTAACAATAGGAATACATAACCTGTTACTGATTTTCAGAGTTAGTAAAATTGATATCTAAAAATAATAGCTGTGTGTTGTGATAGCATTACGGAGCAACATCCTTTCTTACCCCACAACTAAGTTTTCTATTAGGTCAGCAGAAGCAGCTATTGAAAGAGAATTAAATGTCTTTTTGACTATGCCCCCTCTAAATGATGTGCACATCTTCATTCTTTCACTGTTTTCTATCAACAGCAAAATTAGTGATGATAGATTGAAATTTGGATGCAAAATATATAATCAACGCAAAGTGTGAATGTTAGGTGGAACCGCGAATCATCATTCAGTGATTTCATTTTTTCAATGTTACGAAAAGTAAAATTCTTTTCATAACAAGACAGTCATAGTTACTTCTTTCTCCAAAAACTAAGGGTAGAGAAAGCCTTTGAAAAACAAGGGTGATTCAACAGCGTACATTCGGCAAGGGAAAAAAAAGTCTATTTTATTCTGCCAGCCTTCCCTAGAGAAAATAATAGAAAGAGCTCGTAAGGAACAAGCCTAAGGCGCCTCTACATACATTTCTTTTCCTTGTGTCACAAAATCACAGTGCAGGCTGAATTACCTGGGAGCCACTAGTTTTAGATAAGAAATTTCTACAATGGTTTCAAATAAATAAAATGTAAAAATACTACTTTCCTGACAATCTGTGTGAACGCATACTATTTTGAAATATTCTTAATCTGAGTGATAGTTATTATTACTTAGATTCATAATGTCTTTTGTTTAGACATGAAGAATCGAGAGCCAGAGAACACATTTGAAATGTGCAACCTAATTTTATGATGCATAAAGCAACACTTCCCACAGCTGGGAGTTTTGGAAAAATCTTTTAAGTTTATCAAGACAGAGAGGATATTAAATGAATCAGAAAATCAAGGAATTTTTAGGAAGGAGAAGACTTAGAAATGTTTAAATACAACATTTCAATTTTTTTCATGTAAATAAATATAAATGTTTTAGGTAAGGAATTTAAAATCCAAATATTAACCTACCAAATAATTAGATCCTTGCCTTTATATTTTCTTAAAGCATGCAAGCAAAGAAGACCTATGTCTCCCACATTTTCCTCATTTACTGAATTGAATATCTTGATATACCACATACTATTGTCTGTCATTAGTATTGATTCCATCTTCTCAAAGAATGAACTCAGAGTTGGTATATTGTTAAATTTACTTCTCACTGAGTCTGCTTTTCCTACACTCACACTAGTTCCCAGGAAAACTAAAATCACACTCATTGGTTTGGCTTAATGTGAACACGGTCAATGTGATGCCGTAAGTCAGATGTTACTGCCTGTGCCTGGCTGTTCTGGAAAACAAGAGAAGGAGGAATATAGGATATTAGATGGCGACTAGAAAGTTGTGTGTGTGTGTGCATGTGTGTGTGTGTGTGTGTGTGTGTGTGTGTTTATATGTTTGTTTCACAAAAAGTAAGGTGATAGTATCAGCAATGCTGTTCCAGGGCCTACTTTGGCTGCATTTTGCTTAGTCATGTTTTCACAAAAGCTTCGCCTTTTGTCAAATAGCCATGCAAACCTTAGATCCTTAAGACGGAGCTGATTGTTTAAAAATTAATAAACTTGTTACTTGTGGATACTAGTTCACAAGTGAAGTGAGTCTCTTCGTAGTCTTTGAGAATAAAAATACATCATACACGGGAAAGAAGGGCCTCCCACAAAGACCAGTGAACACCGGCAATGCCTGATGAATGCCTTGTGCTGTCAGTGTGACCTTCCACACTGTTTTGGGGAAAGTTTTCCATTTCTCATTTTTGGGCAGAGATTTCCATCCTTTTCAACGCCATTTTCTTATATTTCTCTCAATGTATTTTCTTACGCTAGCTCTTTTCAAACCATTAGGATACATTCATGTACGGTTGAACCGTGTCAATTTCTAAACCCACAAAGTCAAGGAAAACAAAACATGCCTGACTGTTCCTCCTTTGAAAATAGCATCAGTATAAATGTAAAGGTTCATAAAGCTCAGGGAGCTGATCCTGTCTCATCTTTTTGTTAGTGTGAGCAGTTTTTATGTGGATGAATTTCCTGACAACGTGTTTCATGAACTTACTTTTTGACAGTTTCAGTAGACTGCACAGGCAGTGTTCGCCTGAAATGCACTCATTTCAAAACTCCTTGTGCCCATTACCACCTAAAATAACCCTTTTCCATTCTCCGCAGGATTGCTTTTGCATCTGCTTCACAGTACCCTTATTGTAGTGCATTGGTACCTTTGGATTTAATAAAAATTCCCAACATGGAGACTTAACTTTGGAAACAAAGTGTTGTTTTAGTTTTCAAGACTATTTTTCATGACTTTTTAATATAAATTCAAAATTACAGAAAAATTGCAGGAAAAGTTAAAAAACTCTCTTATATGCTTTACTGAGATTCACCAATTGTTTACATTTTCCCCAACTTACTTTATCATTCTTTTACTGTATCCATCTATTATCTATCATCAATTTTTCTATCATCCATCTCTCTCTCTCTCTCTCTCTCTCCTTCTATCTATCTAATTTATCATCTATCAATCATCTATCTGTAATTTTTTTCTGAATAAACGGAGACTAAATTGGAGATGTTGTACCTATTCACCCTGAAATAACTGTTTGTTTCTTAAAAACAAAGACTTTCTTTCACATAACTGTACTATCATTCTCAAAATAAGAAATCTCAACATTGGTACAACAGTATTATTGAATTCACGGTCATCCGTTGTCTCATAAATGTCTTTCGTAGATATTTATTCCCTAGGAAGAATGCAATCTTACATCACGTATTGTGTATACTTGCCATATTGCTTTAATTTCCCTTAATCTGAATCAGTTTCCTCTTAATCTGGGTCAACCTTCCTTGACCTTGACATTTTTAAAGAGAACAAGCCAGCTACTTTATAAATGTCTTTTAATTTGGGTTTGTCTGGTGTTTCCTCATGATGAGACTCAGGTGTTACATTTTGGGCAAGAATGCCACATAATGTGTCCCTCTCAGCATATCTTATTATTAAAAAATGATACTGGTTTTTTCCAATGAGAGCTTTTTTAAATGATGCTTTTCTACCTTTGCCCCTTGAGCAGGAACTGAATGGCCCAGATAGCCAAAAAATGAAATACAACCCAATGCAATCTAGTTTCTCAGCTTCCCAAGAAAGAGAAAAAACAAAATATAGATCATACAAAACTAAAGGGAATATATGTTTTTTTCCAACTTCAGAAAGGTCTTTTCCTTTTTATTTTATATATATATATATATATATATATATATATATATATATATATATATATTTTTTTTTTTTTTTTTTTTTTTTTTTTTTGCCTATGTATTCTTTTATTTTCTTCAACAAATACTCACTGCCTACATGCTATGTGCTGTATTTTTTTTTTCTGCTGGGCACTAAATTCCTTGCAAACATTTGCTACCCAATGACTTCATTTTGTATCCCAAATAATGCTAATTCCATTCACCATGACAATATCAAAATGCTTTCAAGGAGGTCACAATTTCTTTTTAATCATCAATTCAAATAAATAGGTTTAGAACCCTAAGCCTATTTACCAGACTACAACATTTTATCTTATTTACCACTCCTGTTATAGAACGTCCCCAGAGTCTCCAGCCTCGTTCTCTCTTGAGTCTCCTTGTCCATTTCCGATGACCCCTACTCATTCTCTTTGGTTGCTAAAACACTCCTTGACTTTATTTTTCCTTAAGCTGTCCCTGAAAATTCCCTTCACCTTCTCTCAAATTAGGATCTTCAGTTCTGACTTTTTCCTAGAACTCCCAACCTATCTTTATAGGTGCTTTCTGGAAATTTCCCCTTTGACATCTTACAATTACCTCAAAGTCAGCCCTACCCCTGACCTCTAACCCAGTTTTACTTCCTGTATTTCCCCAGGGTAGTGGCATCCCTTTGCTTCAGTGTAGAAGATTCTGGGAGACTCAGAGGCTCCCAAAAATTGGCTTTGACTCCTATGGTAGCTGCCCCTCACTGCTTCTCTCTCTGCTGAATCTTGCTGCCCTCAGCACTGAAGGGTGTTTCTAAGAGCACCCACCAATAAAAGCCGTACATGGAAATCTCTCAGAATCAGTCTCCAAGGGAACCCGAAGAACGAGACAGCTTCTAATCTGCTGGACTTCGAAGGAATAGATTTTAATGATTTGGCAGAAATTTCTACATAGACCAGTGCTTTAGAGAAAGGGAGGACATTGGTCTCTTAGGGACTGACTGATGATAAACTATTGAGTTGTATCCCTCCCCAAAAGCACGGAACAGAGTGAAGCCCCACATATGCTGTCCTGCCTCACCTCATCAAAGCAAGCAGGACTTTATATCAGTCCCCCAAGCAGGTTTCACCAGGTGGTAACAACACTGGGACCTGAGCACATGAGCTCCTGGGCTGTCTGGCTATTTCTATACCTGCCTTACCTACTTGTGAATGCTCTGTTCCATCAGGTGCTTAGATAATGTGACATTTTATGATTTATTTTGAAACTTTTAGAAATAAAGGAATAATAAAGGAATAAAGCAATCTCCCCATGTATTTTTGAAATCCTGCAATGGTGGGTAATACCTACATTTAAATGCTATAATATAACATTTCACCATAAGCAGACTTATAAGGCCAAGAATAAACAGAGTAAATGACTTCAAGAAATGAAAAAAGAGGTAGATTAATAACACAATTCTTTGAAGTAGTTATGAAGGGGAACAAAATTATTATTATATCTATTGCAGGGCCACATGACATTGTGCACAAATCTATATATATTATACTTTCGCATGATGAATTGTTGGAAAGTTAGCCCTTCGATTTGAGTATGACAAAAAAATATGAATCTAGTAACTATTATCCACCCTGTACCTTGCCTCCACTAAAGCAAGTTGCTTGCTTGCACTGAGATTGAATGAAGACTTTGCCCAGTCTTTACATTTGGTAGGGTCCCTGTCTTCTCAACGTCCAGCACGAATAGTTTTCTACTTCCCTCTTTTCCAAATGTACAGTTTGTATTAATAATATATGTAAAATAGCACACATACTTTGAATACCTTATACATGCCAAGCACTGTGCCAAAAACAAACCATATAGTTGGAATTCAAAGTCAGGTGCATTCGGTTAAGCGTCTGACTTTGGCTTAGGTCATGATCTCATAGTTCATGAGTTTGAGCCCCACGTCACATTCCATGCCGACAGCTCATAACCTGGAGCCTGCTTTGGATTCTGTGTCCCTCTCTATCTCTCTACCCCTACCCCCCTACCCCCTCTCTCTTTCTCTCTCTCTCTCTCTCTCTCTCTCTCTCTCTCTCAAAAATAAAGTTAAAAAAAATTTTATCTAAAAAAAGTCAAGTATTCTGTTTAGTTACCACAAAATCACCTTTCTGTAAATATGTGACCTTATGAATGAAATGTGTATATTCCCTCCAAACTCCTATGTCTGAAGCACCAACCCCTGTATGATGGTATTGGGAGAATAGAGCCTTTGGGAGATAATTAGGTTAGATGAGGTCATGAGGGTGGGGCCCTTATGATGGGATTCATGCCATTACAAGAGGAATCATCACAGGGCTTGCTTCCTCTCTCCACCCCCCACCCCCAACCCACCACCTGATTCATGGACCCAAAAAGCCATGTGAGACAACAGAGAGAAGGTGGCCATCTGCAAGCCAGGAACAAAGAACTTTCCAGGAAACAACATTGGCCTACACCTTGATCTTGTACTTCCCAGCCTCCAGAACTACGAGAACTTCTGTTATTGAAGCACCCAGTCTAGGGTATTTTGGCTTGGACAGCGGCTTGGACTAAGACATATGGATTTAATGGGAATGTCAAATGAATTAAAAATGAGAAAATATTCAGCAGAGACTGAGGGGCTTATGTGCCATTAGGACATTTCGTGAGAGTATCCTAATCAACAAACAAGCTACTAGCTTTTACTTTTGAACAAGCTGCCAATTCTTGACAAGGCTTTGAATCATATTTTTATTTTATTTTTCCTTTGCCTAAGAAGTGTAGCATTTATGGTTTTATAATCTTTGAGGCAGAAATAGCTTATGCCAATTTTTCTTAAAGACTCTGTGCCGTATTTTCTTAGTCTCACCTAGCACACGTTTCTGATTTCTACCAAATGCATGTTTTCCCAAAAGTTCTTCTCTTAGACTAAATGTAGAACAGTGCTATCATAAAGTTAGAATTTTAAAGACATCACTGTGTTTTCTATTAAAAGTAGTATTCAATGTCAATTTTCCAGGCAAAGAACAATATCTCAGCACTGCAGATAGAAAATGAAATGTACGAAACATCCAGAAACATCTGCCAGTCTCCAGTGAATACTCTGCAATCAATCCGTGCTATCATAAAAAATAAGAACAGAGGTCTTTGCTTAGCATTACTAGCACACAGGACCTCATTAACTAACTCAGCCAATCAATTAGGGTCACTGAAAGGTGGCATAATAGGACTTTGGGGGAACATAACCGTTTTCCTCATTAAATACTAACAAGCGAGTTCTCCTACTTTCCTGATACATTATGTTTCCTACATTTCCTCCCTGCCCATTAAATATAGTCCTAATAATCACATATCTGCGTATAGCAGCCTGTCTTTTTAACTTACCTGCTGTATCAATTTTGAACATATTTCCCTGATAGTTACAGATTTTCTTCCTTTGGCAAGAATGTCAATCCAAAACAATCTTACCTTTCATTTATAAACCTGCTTGAATCTTTTAAGTAGTCTGGTAATAAAATGCATGGTGGAAAATTTGAGTGACTGTAAAATGAACTGCATGGAAATTGGAACAATGATGAGGTGCATTAATAATGTCAAGACGTGTCCCACATATGACACTCTTCTTGCTATGAGGTGGGTGACTAACTAATTGGACAGGAAATCCCCTGTGAACTGGCAGAGGACATTGTGTTTACTCGAGAAACTGTAACGATGCCTGTGCCAATGCTACAGGACTTTCTCTCAGTTTTAACAAGAGCATATAAAAATGCTCCTGCAGACATTTCCTTACACAGTTGTTATATGAATACATTTCAGTTCAATGACTTTTACTACGGAGAAGCTTTTTCTTTTCTTTTTTTTTTTTTTTTTTTCAACGTTTTATTTATTTATTTATTTATTTTGGGGACAGAGAGAGACAGAGCATGAACAGGGGAGGGGCAGAGAGAGAGGGAGACACAGAATCGGAAACAGGCTCCAGGCTCTGAGCCATCAGCCCAGAGCCTGACGCGGGGCTCGAACTCAAGGACCGTGAGATCGTGACCTGGCTGAAGTCGGACGCTTAACCGACTGCGCCACCCAGGCGCCCCTGGAGAAGCTTTTTCTTAAACTTGTGGTATTTTTGAAGTCATTTATTTAATAGAGGTAAGTTATCTGTATTCGAGTCTGTGCCAGAAGCATATAGTATTGTATGTGAGCACGTATCCCCCCCCTTTTTTTTTTTTTTTTTTTTGACACATTTGCTTTCCTTGTAACTTTCTGTTCCTCTAACAAACCTGTCTCTCTCAATTTAAAGATCTGTGGTCAGACTTTGTGGGTAGTTAGGAACATTGTAGATTGTCTTCCAGGGTGCCTGAATTATTTCAGAGGAGACAAGGCACCTGTATGTGAATTCCTAAAATCATATAAATTTGCCCACCTTGTTTTACAAAAAGTTCAACATGCAGCTGAGCCATTTTTGTTTTGATTTTATTCTTCTTCTAATTCATACCAAATTTGATTTTTCTCTTTTATTTTTTATCTGAGAGAGAGAGAGAGAGAGAGAGAGAGAAAATAAACAGGGGAGGGACAGAGAAAGAGAATCCCAAGCAGGCTCCACACTGCCAGGGTCAGAGCCTGGCGTGGGGCTTTATCTCCCAAATCCTGAGATCATGACCTGAGCTGAAATCGAGGTGTATGTTTAACTGACTGAGCCACCCAGCCACTTCCATATAAAATTTGATTTTTGTATCCTATTATTCCCACATGAAAAAACACTCCTACATGAAATAGTTGAGTTAAATACCAGCTGATCTCTCATATCACGTTACTTTCAATACCCTTACTGGGTGCTCATTTGGAAATGATGAGTCATTTTGTTTCCTTTATTGTTTCTGGAGGACACGTTAAGACATTCATACATCTCATGGAAGAGCTGTCCAGAGTGTAGACAACACAGAAAGTGGTCATTTTGGTCTTTTGGAACTTTAAATAGTTCCCATCACTTCCTGGATTTACTGTGGCTACAGACATCTTCTCCATATAAACCCAAGAAAAGATGGCCACTAATACTGAATAATACATGGTAAGCGACTAATAAATAATAATATTCCCATGAGTGGTTTGCATGAATTTTAAATAGTTGGTTGTTATCATTTAGCAAAATTTATTATTTAGCATGTTTACAAGGTATACTTATCAAACTTAAAACAGAAAATATAGGTTTCACTAAAAACTTAAAACTTTAATCATGGAAACTCAAACTTATTAACAAAAGCAATCAGTTTCTAAATAGAATTTGTTAAATAATAGTTGGCTGGTGTAGCAAATACAACGTGAATATCTAAGTTCTATTTATTTATAAATTCAAGTCACCTGAAGTGACAAAATTTTTCATACTTTAAAAAATGGACACCTTCAGATATAACTGGGGAGTTACACATAAAAGATAAGACTAGAGAGAATCGTGAAATACAAATAAAAGTAGCGTATTGTGGATTGAAAAGTGTGAAAAACGAGGAAATCCTTAATCATTATTTGAATTGTATTATATTCTGATATTAAATTGCATTATAAATGAAAAACTGGAAGAAAAAGGAAAAAGTGTCTCTTAATCCTACTATTCCAAGATAGACATTAGTATTATTTTGATATATATCTTTCCAAGTTTTTTCATGCCTATTTGTTCTTATTAAATTACTATAATAGTAGTATATAGGCATTTTATATACTTCTTCACTTAATATATTCCTTGAGTCTGTGTAAAATTCATAAGTATGTTTTATTGCTGCATATTATTTCATTGTGAAATTATCAATATTTTTATAACTATTTGCCTATTGTAGGTCGTTGAACTTCCCTCCTTCTTCCGTTCATAACGTTGTGAAAGGCATCTTTGTGCATTTAGTACTTTTTCCTTTTTGATTTTGCTCAGAATAAATTCCCAGGAGTGAAATTCCTGGATAAAAATTCCCAAATACTTTCTCATCTTAGCAAAGTATACTTTGGCTGGCTATGGACTAACGATGAGCTGACGAATGTATACTTTTTCAGCCAATGTGGAAGAGGCCAAAATCTATTCTTTCCTTTATTCTCAGAGCAACCCTCAATTTCAGTTGGCACAGGGCCATGCAGAAGAAAAACTACATTACTTAGGCTCTCTTTCAACTTGTGTGGCCACGTGACTCCACTCTGCTAAAGAAGATAAAACAAGATTCAAATTCATTGTGCGGCAGCTTCTAGGAATGTTTGTGGAAGATAATTTGTGGGCACGCTTTGCCTTTGCCTCCTTACTCCTTTCTCCTATGAGCTTGCTAGAATGGATGTGATGACAGGCCCTTGTCATTGCTCCCCAGCATGAGGACAAGGATGTGCCGTACAGGGAAGAAATGGAGAGACCATGGATCTCTGGACAGCCCCTGCCTTTCCAGGCCTGGATAAAAAATGCAGACCTGATTTCAGTAAAACGAGATTGCTCTGATGATTCTGAAATTATTATTACTTTTTAAATCTTTATTTTTTAGGGAGAGAGCAAGTAGGGGAGGGGCAGAGAGAGAGAGAGAGAGAGAGAGGAGAGAGAGAGAGAGAGAGAGAGGTGGGGACAGAAGATCCGAAACCGGCTCTGTGCTGACAGCAGACAGTCCGATGCAGGGCAGGACCTCACGAGCCTTAAGATCCTGACCTGAGCCAAAGTCGAACACTCAACCGACTGAGCCACCCAGGCGCCCCTGAAATTAATATTATTAAACAGAGATGCAGTTGTGAATTTAATTCCATCCCCATGAAAACTTGCCTTCATTAAATCAGTGTTTATAAAGGCGGATCCTAGACCCCTACATACATGCCTCGTTGATTGTTAGCCAACAACTCTATTTTAGTCAACAACTGTAATTTCACAAAGCCATAATGCTTGAAGGAATGTTAACAAGTCATTTGGCAGGGACCTCTTCTTTGGGGTTAGGTTTTCCTGTGCAGATTCGTTAATTCAGAATTGTTAAGTCAGTAGTCAACCGCCTTGCTGGGGACTCCTGGTTGATACTGTTGCAAGGTCAGAGCTTCTCGTGAAAGGTCAAGTCTTGTATACCACAGTGTCTCTATTTTCTTAAAAGTTAGACCAAGGGTCTGATTGAAGTATGTACACTTGGCCACTACACTTTCTGTGTGAGATGAGATCTCTTCCCTTGAATTTTCACGGCAGTGTGCATATTTATTTTACTATCTAGTTATTTGTATTCTCCTGGCAGCTCTCTTTCTGCCCTTTGGCCACTCGCCAGCCCATCCCAACCCCCATTTAAGAGACGGTAGGCTTTTGAAAGGAGAGAAGCCTGTTCTGCGTTCTCCACGGTGGACACTTCATAAATATTTGGTTAATTGAATTAAATTTCTGAAAGTTATTTGTCGAGCCAGGAAGAATGAGCTGCGTGTGCTCTTAATTCTTTACTCCCCTTCAGCATTCATGCCAACTGTTGACTTAAATCACAGGGAGAGCTGAGCAGCCTGGTGGTTTTGTTTACTTTTAAGCGCTCTTTTTTGACTCTGATCGATGAGGTGAAAAGTAATTTACATTTGATGTGTGGCTGTCTTATCTTCACCAGAATGACAGCTGCCTGAGAGATAACTTGTTAAACGTAAAGCGTGTGGATACCCCTTGCTTGCACAATATGCTCTGTCTTACTAATAAGTGGGTGTAAACATGGGCCTATAATTACTTTCTGTTAGGCTTCTCTGCATTTGTGGTGCTGAATATATTCAGATGTTCCAGCAAACAAATCATTTAGCTATTTCACCTCCGATCTGGGGACCGAACATATATTTTAGGGATTCTGGGCTTAAGAGGATGTCTCTACAAATAAAAAGATAGCTTCAGAATTTAGCTATTGTATACACATCATCAGTTCACTTAAGGTCAAATGAACTTTGATCACTGAATGTCTGAAAAACCAGAAAAACTCAGCTCAATCACGATTGTATGTTTAATGAAGATATTTCATTACTTTTTAAAATCATTTGAGGCATGGGCCATGAAAATCATTCTACAAGTTCAGAAACTGGAAGGGCTGTTTTAAGAGCAAAGTGAAATTTGAGGCCTATTTAAATTGGGAAACTATTAGTATCCCTCAATGTATTATTCTTCTTGAGGTCTCAAAAGGGAACATGTGTCGGGTATAGGATTAAATATATTGTACTTAAGCGAAAGCCAGATTGGATGACTTTTGTCTAGAGATTTAGTAGGTTAGTAGGTAATTTCGATCATACAAAGAATAGGATTCCCGTTCCAGCCTAAGGAAGTATTTATGAAGCACTAAGGCAAAGGTTATCTCAAGTGGAGTATTACTGCTTAATATATGCAGAAATCTCAATACTCTCTCCATCTGGTTTGTCTCTGACTGCGTGCTGATGTCAGCGGACTCATGTCTTCAAACCACAAAAGTTACACCACAGGTTAAAGCTTTTAATGACAAAGTGACGAACAAGAAATAACATTTCGGAAAACTGATTTAAAAACTTCCAGATATTTCTTACGGGTTACCCTCTTTGGAATGGAAGAAATTTTACTGAATCACAAGCTGGTATGTCCTTTCACTCATTGGCTTACAAACAGGTTAATCTTTTGTAGGAAATTTTAGAGAAATTCACTTGAAATTTTTTGTATATGTTTATGTTTCCTGCGTTTTAGAAATGATTTTTTTTTTCTGGAAAGGTTTTAGCTGTTTAGTATAAAGATACTGGCCATGATGGATAATTGGATAACAGGCACAATGCAGGTTAAGGAAGGAAATCGAGGGAGAAAGTTTCCTTTTCTGTCACATAAAGCAGACATAACATTTCATCTCTTTAAAATAATGACCCTACACTTAAAGTAGTTATCAAGTCTGAGTTTGAGAGGAAACCAACTATACTAAAAAACATGACAACAAAGTGAAAAGCTTATTCATGTGTTCAGCTACATTTTCGCCTGCAGTTAGGTAACCCTTGAGAATCAAACTTGCATCGAAGAAATTTAGCTTGCCTTCCTGCTCTGATTTACAGCTCAGTGTAACTGTGCCTCTAATAGTCACAAATTGGTTTTTTCTATACAAATGCAACTTGGATAACTTGATGGCAAGGCATTCTTTTGCATGTCCTCTTTATTATTGTGAGATAAAAATTATATACAATAACTTTGTGCCAGAATTAGAAAGTTTCATGATTTATCTCTGAAGCACGGAGCTTGGGGTAATGTTCACATTTTAGTTTTCTGTGTCTATTTTCATGATTTCTGCTTTCCAGGTAATAAAAAATCCATTATGTTGATATGTTTACTTAAGTATATTGCAGCTTACAGGCTGGCATTTAAATTTCACAGAATGCTATTTACTTGTATTTACACTGAGTAAAATATACAGGTCTGTCACTGCATCAGTTTCAAGGATACACCTTGTAACGTCCTTGTGGGGGGAGAGCTTGTATCTTTTTACCATCGCAGTGCCTGGCACTGTGCTAGCTAAAGAATCCATATCTCTTGAATGAATAATGATGTCAAATTATTTCCTTTAAAAGTTATAAATACAACTACCATGAGAAGAATCATCTCCTTAAGATTTCGGTGATGTGGATAAGTTGTTAGTTTTCGGACTATGTTAACAAAGAATACCGTGAATCACATATAAGTAATAATATTACTAGTAAATGCATGTTACACAGATCATTATTTCAGCCACTGCAATACTCTTTACATGTATTAACACATTTAATCATCACTATGACACTCTGGTATGAGCACTGTTTTCATTTTTTTTTTTTTTACAGATGACAAAACTAAAACTCACAGAGGTTAAGATACTTGGCCAATAACACAACTAGCTAGTCACAAAGCAAGGATTCAACTCACAGCAGTTAGCTCAGAAATGTTCCTTTTAAAAACTTTTTTTTAAAGTTTATTTACTTATTTTGAGAAAGAGAGAGAGTACGAGCAGGGGAGGCGCAGAGGGAGGGAGAGAGAATTCCAAGCAGGGCCTGCACTGCCAGCACAGAGCCCAATCTGGGACTCGAACCCACAAACTGTGAGATCATGACCTAAACCAAAATCAAAGTCAGACACTCAACTGACTGAGCCACCCAGGCGCCCCATCAGAAATCCATGTTCTTAATAAGCAGTATTCTTTGCTGCCTCCATAAAATTATCTTGCTTTAATAATGTGAATAATAATAATAATACTTTCCATTTGAAAAGTATTCTGCTTTTCAGTTTGCAAAACTACATTAAATTAGAAACGTATGTTGTCTGTTACAGAATTTTATTTTTTCCTTATTTAAAAAAATTTTTTTTAACACGGATTCATTTTTTTTAGAGTGAGAGAGACAGAGCATGACTGGGGGAGGGGCAGAGACAGAGGGAGGCACAGAATCTGAAGCAGGCTCCAGGCTCTGAGCTGTCAGCACAGAGCCTGATGTGGGTGGGGCTTGAACCCACAAACCGCGAGATCATGACCTGAGCCGAAGTCAGAAGCTTAACTGACCGAGCCAATCAGGCGCCCGTGTCATAATTTTAATACAATCTATTCAAAAGCTTAGAGATTCATTTACTTGGTGATCTTAACTTGGCTGAAAAGAAGTGTATATATTTGTAAATGCAGTTATCAGTGAGGAATTTTAACATTTTTTAGATGGTAACAATTTATTTCCTTTTATGTTCCAAAATGCAAATGTGTGACACTATAGAACAGGGGTCAGCAAGCTTTCTCTTTAAAGAGACAGATACATTTTAGGCATTGTGGCCAACATACGGCTTCTGTCACATATTCTTCTGTGTTTGTTTTTTCAACCCTTAAAAAATGTAAAAAACATCCTTAGCTCACAGGCCTTATTAAACAGAGGTGGCATGGGCCAAAGTTTGCCAGCTTCTGCTATAGAACATCAGCTTAGGGATTCAGGCAAGAAACATTCAACCTACACAAGGAATTCTAACACTGAGCATCGGATTGACAGAATTTTAATGAATTTCCATTAAAAATTTTTGTATTCTATTTTTGCTTCTTTTGGAAAGATTCTGAGTTTATTTTTCTAAGGGTGGCTGAAAATTTAACATGAACAAAATCCCAGCAAGTCTTTGTGTACACACAGACAAGCTTATTCTGAAATGTATATAGAAAGGAATAAGGCACAGAACAGATAAAACTATCTCGAACAGGAAGAAAAAAATAGGAGGAATCACTCTACCCGCTATTAAGGCCTATAATGCCAGTACTGTAACCAAGACAGTGAAATACTGGCAGAGGGATGGAATTAGATAAATGGAAAAGAATAAAGAATCTCGAAAGAGATCCACACAAATATGTTCAGGTGATTTTTGACAAAGGAGTGAAAGCAATTTGACGGAGAAAGGACGGCCTGTGCAACAAGCGCCGTTAGAATAACTGGACCCGTGGGCAAAACAAAAATCCCAACCTAAACCTCACACCATATACAAAAATCAACTCAAGAAAAATTATGGACTTAAACCTAAAGTGTAGAGCTCTGAACCAGTTAGAAAAAAAAAGGGGGGGGGAACTTTCAGGTCAAGTCAAACAGTTCTTAGACTTGACACCAAAAGCCTGACAATTGGGGGTGAAAATTATTTGGACTTCATCAAAACCAAAAACACTTATTTTGTGAATGATGATGGTAGGATAAAAACATGAGTAACAGACTGGAAGAAGATATTTGCAAACCACACATCTGGCAAAAGGACTAGAACATAGAATATAGAGAGAGCTCTCCAAATTTAATAGTAAAAAAAAAAAAAAATAGCAACTGGGCATAAGGCATGAAGAGACATTTCAGCAAAGAGGATAGTCAGATGGCAAATAATCACATGGAAAGATGTGCAACATCATTAGTCATCACGGAAATGCAAACTGCAAAGACAATGAATTACTTCTCATTATTTCTGACTACCTATCGTAATGACTATAATTTAAAAAATAATAATGATAACTCCAAATGCTGCTAGAGATGCACAAAAACTGGATCACGTCCATCGTTGGTGAGAATATAAAATGCTACAGCCACTTTGGAAAGTAGCTCCGCAGTTTCTTACAGAAAGTAAATAGGCAGGTACGATATAAATCCTACTTTTGCACACTTGGGCATTTATGCCAGAGAAAACTTGTGTTCCCATAAAATCCTCTACACAAATGGTTCATAGCAGCTTTATTTGCAATATGCACAGTCTGGAAACAAGCCATTGTGTCCTTCCCTGCATAAATTGTTAAAGAATCTGTGGCGCATCCTTACTTACCATGGAACACTACTCGACAGTAAAAAGGAGAAAACTATTGATATATGTAACCACTTGGATGAATCTCAAGAAAATTATGGTGAGTGAAAAAAGCCAATCCCCAAAGTTACACAGTGTATAATTTCACTTATGTAACGTTATTGAAATGACAAGGATACAGAAATGATGAACAGGT
The DNA here is from genome assembly GCF_018350155.1 of Leopardus geoffroyi. NCBI lineage: Eukaryota > Metazoa > Chordata > Mammalia > Carnivora > Felidae > Leopardus > Leopardus geoffroyi. Next base: position 22,217,056 of record NC_059327.1, on the reverse strand, counting down.
CAGTAATTGCCAAGGTGTGTCAGAGGGAGGATGTGGCTCCGAAAGGGCAGCATGTAGGGTGTCTGAGGTGACAGACCTGTTCTGTTTCTTGACCGTGTCAATGGCAGGTGTCCTGGTTCTGATACTGTACTGCACTGTTAAAAGATTTCGCAGGGGGTAACTGAATAAAGAGTACATGTGATCTTTCCCAATTATTTCTTACAGATGCTTATGAATCTATAATAATGTGAAAATGAAAAGTTTGTTTATAAAATATTCAACAGGAATACAAGGGAATTTTTAGAGAGATTCACACTCTACTTGGGCAGTTACTTACTTTTGTGGTCTAGGTGTCAGAGGTGAAGAGGCTATTACGAAGTATACACAACCTTGTAAAAATCATAATTCTTGAATGGGATGGGCAGGAAGTTTCAACAGTAGCAGCATTTGCTATTATTTCCTTTGGCGTTTTCAAGACTTAATATGGTTCTACTGACAAATATTTCAGAGCTTACAATTTGCCCAAATGCCAGAGAGGAGGAATCTACACAGGAATATCTGACAAGATTTGGGCCAGTTAGACTCCTTCATGTGAATTTGAATATTAGAACTAAGAGAGGAGAGGTAGCCTGGTGGTGGAACCTTTGGAAAGGAGGCTTGGAGATGACAGGAGCCCATGTGCCCACTATGTGAGGAAGCCAGTCTGCAGTAAGAGAGAAAGAAACCAGCAGGCAGAAAGAAACAGAGACAAAAGTCAGAGCAAGAATCTTGGCAATGATTGACTTTCTTTCCCACTTCTCTCTAGAAAAGGAAAAGACCCTGGCTCCCTCTCAGTGTGTTCTTGTGGATGTGTTGCCATTAATGGAACTATTAACGGTCACATAAATTCTTGAATTGTGCTAACTTGTCACTTCTTGTGACCTGAATTTTGGGGAAAGAAAAAAAAATATATAACTTGTATGTACATGTATATATTTATATATATATATTTTATACACATATGTCTATTTTATATATGTGTACATATATATGAATCAGGTCTCATATTAAAAACTACACTCATTTGTTTGCTCTTTCTAAACATAATTTCTGTAGCAAGTTGTTTCCTCACTTATGACATATGGTCTTATAAATATTACCCATGTCAACTTTGGAAGCTATTTCCCCCACATTTTATCTACTTAGAAGAAAATCTTATTTCTCAAACACTAAAGGTATCTTTACTGTCCTGTGTGAGAGATGGTATAAATCAACATGCAAAACCCATCGCCTTTATTTAAGGATCAACTTTCTGTCAAAAGGATGTATTCAGAGTGAAATGAGCTGGGTAACAATACAATGGAAATCCTTTGTATTCATAATTGTTTCTCCCCTATTTGGGATACTTTCTACTCAGGTTGACAGCCATACCTAAGTTTCCTTTCCAAGCATGCTTCCACGGGTAGATTTCTTTATACAAGCATACCTCGGAGGTACTATGGATTTGGTTCCAAATCACGGTGATAAAGCCAATATAGCAATAAAGTGAGCCACCCACATTTCTGGGTTCCCCAGTGCATCTACAATTTATGTTGATGCTATCCTGTGGTTTCTTAAGTGTGCAACAGAAAAAAAAAAAATGTACGTACCTTAATTAAGAAATCTGTTACTACTAAAAAATCCTAACCATCACCTGAGCTTTCAGGGAGATACAACCACCAATGGCAGATTGCCATAACAAATACAGTGATAATAATGAAAAACCTCGAAATACTGTGAGAATTACCAAAATGTGACAGAGAGACCCAAAATGGGCAAACGTCGGTGGCAAATGGTACCCAGAGACTTGCTTGAAGCCATGTTGCCACAAACCTTCAATTTGTAAAAAAAAAAAAAACAAAAAAACCACAAAAACCAAAAAAACAAACAACAACAACAAAACAGTATCTGTGAAGCACAATAAAGTGAAGCACGTTCAAATAAGGTATGTCTGTACTATCAGTTATCCCCTATATGCTGTACACACATTCATGCCAATGTTTCTCCCTGTTGAGATAATCTAGAATTGAAAATTAAACCATGTACTTTTTTTTTTTTTTTGTCATGAGATTCTTGGAGGCTCTTTTAGAATATTCCTCCTCTAGGGGCACCTGGGTGGCGCAGTCAGTTAAGCGTCCGACTTCAGCCAGGTCACGATCTCGCGGTCTGTGAGTTCGAGCCCCACATCAGGCTCTGGGCTGACAGCTCAGAGCCTGGAGCCTGTTTCCGATTCTGTGTCTCCCTCTCTCTCTGCCCCTCCCCCGTTCATGCTCTGTCTCTCTCTGTCCCAAAAATAAATAAAAACGTTGAAAAAAAAAAAAAAGAATATTCCTCCTCTAGCTATCAGTTCTATCAAGGATATATTCAAGCAGCGTATTATCAGAGGAGGTACTCAATGTCTTGCAAGTGATTTCTCATCAGGATGTCTTCCCTGGATGTCACATCACAGTGATATATTACTGGAATGTCAGATACCCATAGCCAGCATTCTCAAGGTGGTCCAGAGACTGGTACATTTTAAAAAATCACCAACATGTTTTTCTCCAAATTTCAGGTTGATTTAGGAAGCAAAAAGATGCTTTGGATAGAGAAGTTTCAAAGACTTTCAGAGTCTTATTATCAGATCTACCAGTATACCAGAGGAATAACTCAGTAATGAATCAAATACATTTTTTACTAAGACTCTACCTTCATTATTATTTAGGAAGTTCAATTTCCTCTGAGATCTAATCTTTAAACGACTGTACATTGGAGAAATTTCCCTAAACTGCCAATGCTTCTAAAGCTAAATGATGCCCATATTAATCTTTTATAAGTTGTTTTTTGACTAGGAAGGGAATATATACATAGTAATAAGTACATTAGAGTTAAAAGAAGAAGTGGAAAAAATTTCTCTTTATACAAGAAATCAACATTAATCTGTTGTTCTATTTCTTTCAACCTTTTGTCTCAGAATGTTTTTCACATCATGGTGCATATAAAATTTTTTATTGTGACTTTTTCACTTAATATTGCAATACTAGCACACACTTGGCTAGATAATTTTATAAACATCTTATTAGCTGTATAATTCCCCATATTAAGAATAAAACTGATTTTATATTACTGTTTACCTTCTAGTGGCCACATATGTTGTTTCCAATATTTTTAGAAATATAAATGTCTGTGGAATATTTTGGCATCTAGATTCTTTCTTTCTATATTTTAGATTTTTTCCATTGTATAGGTGTTCAGAAGTATAATAATGTGTCAATGATCATGAATATTTTTAAGGCTCAGGATCAGCCTACCAAATTGCTTTCAATGTTGCCCAAAGAGCTGAAAGGGAGGGTAGTTAATTTCAGTATAATGAGGGTACAATGTTATGAAGTGGGCGTAACTAGCTAGGATAACATGATGGAGCAACGGAGCTCAGGTTTCCTACCAGTATTTTAGAGTCATCACAAAGGACTTCTCTCTTCTATCATTCAATTTCATTTCTGAAATTCCAGTATAAACATAAAAATTAAATACTACTATTAGATATACAGCTCCAGTACAAATCCTATGTAATATAACTTTCACCACTGTAGCATTTCTCAAGAGTGTTTCTATAGCACTATTCCTATGCCACCCATCTGTCATCGTCCGAGCCAATGAGCCATTTCTGCTAATCACCATGAGCTCATACCTTGACTGTAGCAATACCATTCAACAAGATCAAGTGGGAGAGAAGAGAGTTGGTCCTCTGGGCAAAGTTAAAGGCTTTGCACAAGTTTGGAGGTGAATCTAGTGAGGGAATATTTATCATTTCATTAAATGGATCCTGAGAGTAAAGCTGAAGCTGCTGAAAAGAACACTTTTAAATTTTATATATATCTATCATTGACTCTCTTACAGTTAGCTCACTAATGTCGTACATTTTCTGGTGATAACTCAAAATTTCCTAAAGAAAATTCACCAAGATGTCATCATGATTACAGGTCTTTGGAATAAGGGTGAAAGATCGTGTTTTTGAAGAACTGAACTGTACTGTAATTTTTCTTTATCAAGTCTGACTACTCCTCTTCTCCTTGTTTTGATGTTGTCAAATTGAAAATCACTATTTTATTATATACAAATATTTAATTCATTAGTATTAGTATATGCTATCTACAGAAGGCTTTGACTAGAGTGCACATATTTTTAACATATATATATCACTCTTGGGTGACTATGATTTTACAGCCACTGTCTTATTTTTAAATAACTCTATATTTTTAAAATTCTATGTCTAGGAAGAGGGATGCTCATGGAGGTGATATACATTGCCCAAATTCATTTATTTGGGATGAGTAGATTTGGTCTAGCAAACTCATGTCTTACTGATTTCAGTAGGTGCTGTTTTCAATATACTACACTGACAACAGTTTCCTAACTTTCCACAACTGGTCTCACGAAGTCTAATAACTTGACATTTGCAAAAGTAGAAGAGTTCACAAAAATGAATCAGTGAAATGTGAGCCTACAGAAAAAAAAGCATAGACTGATGTGAAGACGTTGTAGAATATCATATTGGTTTTTTACAGTTTGCATCTTTTCAGTTTGATTATAGTGCCTGTGGGTTCTGATTGCTTGGTGTCTCTTATTCTTCTTGGTAATATTTTGAGTCTCTAAAAAAGATACTCCAGTGGTAGTTAGGAACCCGGAAAAAGGATATGCAAAAGGTAACTTCTGATTTAATCAGAATAATAAAATATGTATTATTTTTTCCTGAACTTCTTTTTTCTCTACCAACCAATATAAAAATGGATGCTAAAGATCAAAAAGACAATGTGACACATAGTGTCCCCTGTTACAGTATGACCTGAACAACAGAATTATCTCCCTTTTGATCCTCCACTTTGATTTATATCCCTGATGTTTTATTTATGTGCATTCGACAGAAAGTCAGTTATTTTTCTCAGATTTTGTTGTATTGACCTCTCTCTGCCTGACACGAATTGCCATCCTCGTCAATAACTTCATTGGCAAACCCACAGCTCATCGAGCACAGGTACTGAACCCCTCTCCGGGGCAAAGTACATATTGCCAATTACCAATCAGTACCTGTGGATTCATGAGGACCGATACATCTCCAGAGCTGTCAGTCCATGAGTTTTCATGAACATTAAATGTATTCCATTAAAGAGGAAAAAGGAGGGGCAGGAGAAGAAAGTCTAAAATGGTCAGTTATCCAACGTGTCCATTTATCCACAGAAAATGAAAACATATACTCAATTTGCCATTTCTTTACTGTAGTCCTATACTCAAGCAAGTTCAGAAAAAACTCCATGGGCAAAGAATGCATGCCAGGTTGCATAAGTCATGACTTCAGATACAAGCATTATTACTTCTGCAAACAAGAATGTCCCTTACTGTTCACACCAATGTCACTTAGCATTCTGTTACTTTTTGATACCTTATTTGTGACTTTATTATAGCCATTGGGCAGCTACACATCATTTTATTTCCGAACAGTAACAGAATCATGTCGGTTACTTAAGAATAAGACATTGGTGGCTTTAATGAGCTAATAATCATGTAATAAAGACCCAGTAATATTTTTATTTCATGGCTCTGTGAAACTATTCCCCTGCATCCAATGATATGATATGCTGTGTTGTAAAGTTGAACTAACACCACAGTGTATTAATAGATCTTTAAAAACAACACTTTATGAGATTTTCTTGATTTTGTTTTATAAGAATCTCCTGTTGATTTCCTAAAAGTTCCTGAGAGGATTGAACTTTAGACTAATTTAAAAATTTGCATCATGCTTTCTTGGTTGCTGGTTCCTAGATTAGTGCAGAAATTGTTTTACTGTTCTTCAAGCACTAATCACAAAAGAGGAATGTCTTCAAGGGAAAAGAAAACAGCTATTTAAATTGAGGCACTTTATTAAATTACTCTGTAAAATTTACTGTTACAGTGGAAATATCTAAAGAATAAAGCTACCTAAACAAAGAGTATTATATTCTTTCCTTACAAAAGTCCTTGTTAGAAACTTGTCATGCAAGAATATTTTTTCCACCTTTCCCCTTTTTTTCTAAATAGCATTTAAATGTTTAACTATCAAATCACTTCATTTTTAGGTGTGCTTTGGTAATAATTGCTGGAATATAAATGGTGTAGATTTATTTTTCGACTTGAGAGCATTTTTATGGATTTCTGAATCCTTAAATGCTATGAAGAGAGAGCAGAATCATGTGTTAGAAAATGCTGGTGATAGTAGGCAACCATTCTAGGTAAGGGAGACAAGGAACTCAAGACTTAATGGCTGAGATTTTAATGACATCAGTGAATTAAAAAAAAGTTAATTCATAAATTGAAATAGTTAAAAACAGAATGGAAAAAATAGATATTTTATATAACATACAAGTATATATTTATATATTAGTTATTACATATTTATGTATTATATTTATATTTTTATAATGTATAAATATATATTTATAATTATATATGTATATTTCTCTGCTTGGGGCAAAATGAAAGGGTGGAGGTGGTCAGAGCCAAGAAATTCCCACTGACTTCTGAGACTAAAGTGAGAAAATGGCTTTTCATCAAACTGATACAAGACGATGGGGTGGAAGAAAGTTCCAGACAGAGGGAAAACCAAGTGTAGAGGACCCAGTGTAAGAAATAGCTGGGTTCGTTGGAAGAACACGAAAAAATTCAGTCTGGGTCACTGCTGGGATACACTAGTGTGTAGATTGCAGGGAAAAGAGATACATTTAGAAAGTTGGGCTGGACCTCCATGTTGGAATTTATACACCACTAATAGGGTTTGAGTTTTATTCTTAGAGTGGTAAGAAAGCCATTTTAGGGTTCTATAATCTGATTGCAAGAATTTTTTTCTGTTTTCTGTGTGGTAAGTGAACAGAGCTGGGCAACAATTGGGTAGGGGGACAGTGAGGAGACCTTTCTGGAAGTCTCCCTGAGAGATGATGGTGGCTTAGAGTAGGGGATTCGCAAGGCATGCGAAGATGAGTGGGCGCGTTTGGGTATTGTGAAAGCAGAGCCAAATGATGATTAAGAGAACGAGCATAATATATTTTTTTTTTTTCAACGTTTATTTATTTTTGGGACAGAGAGAGACACAGCATGAACGGGGGAGGGGCAGAGAGAGGGGGAGACACAGAATCGGAAACAGGCTCCAGGCTCTGAGCCATCAGCCCAGAGCCCGACGCGGGGCTCGAACTCACGGACCGCGAGATCGTGACCTGGCTGAAGTCGGACGCTTAACCGACTGCGCCACCCAGGCGCCCCGAGAACGAGCATAATAACGGACGAATCCCACACTGATAGTCTTCTTTTCTCAAAGGCCAAACTCTTTCCTCTACCAGAATTATAGACCACCCTCTCCTGCAATTAGAATCATCCTAAAGGTGCAACCAATTCTTTTCTTAGTCAAGTGGAATGTCAAACACCTCAGGCTTATAGGTACTGTTAATACTTTCTACCCTGCTCTGATCATCACTGAGCATGTCTCTTGTCAACTGGACTTTCTTGGTCAGACTCTCAAGAATACAAACATGGTCCAGAAAAACACACAAAAAAACCCAAACTCTTAAATACAGAAAACAAACTTGTGGTTGTCAGAGGGGAGGTAGGTGGGGATGAAATAAGTGAAGGGAATTAAGAGGTATAAACTTCCAGTTATTAAAACAAAAACAAAAACAAAAACAAAAACAAAAACAAAAAAACCATTATGTCTTACCCCTTTCTGGAGTGCTCAGCTATAGCCTGTAACGTGGAACAAATTCATAAAAACTAAAGTCAGAAGAAACCCTAAAGAATATTTAGTCTAATCCCTCAGATGACAGATGAAGGCCTTAAAACTTCTGAATTTTAAGGTGACTTGTGCAGAGTCATACAGCCATGGCCAGGACTAGAACTTAGCTTCTTTTTCCAAGAGAGAATATTCTCACTTTGGGCAAACTTTAGCAGTGAAACCTATGCCTAAATTCCTAGCTATAGTGAAATTCCTTTAAAGTAACATCAGGGCTTGTAGCCAGTGGAAATCTGCATGGTCCAGGAAAACAGCACACTATGTTTCTGAGTCATAATTGGAAAACGGTGAACTTGCTTTCCCATAAGGGAACAGAAAAGGGACTCCTCTATGTAGATCAAAAACTAAATAATGTAACATTTAATATTACCCAAACATGAATGATCCATTGGGGTCTACTTATGCTAAATGTACATTTCTAGATGTGGTATTTCAGGATAAAAAAAATACTCATTCTCACTTTTGATACATATTGACAAATTATCTTCTAGAAAGGTTTTATATTCTCATGAGCCATATATGACAAAACCAGGTCTGTATATATTTGGTTCCTGCTCTCAGTTTGGCAGGAAGGAAAAAGAAAGCTCTAAATGAAAGCCAGTCACAGTCGTGAGTTGTGGAATCAACAAAACTCCCTTTTTTTTTTTTTACATTTTTTTTTCCACCGAGAATTTTGTGACCACAACTTTGTAAAGGGAATGAATGGATCGCAGACCTGCTGTACAACGTATCTATTTTCCAAAAGCCAATTTATGATTCTCAGTCATTTCAGAGTTTCAGGTCGAGATAGTGGAGGCAAATGGAGAGCTGGTTCCTGGCTCAGCCCCCTTTCCTGCCCAGCCCTGTTTCAGCTCACATGGAAAGAGCTTTGTGCACACCCACATAACACTCTGGCCTACATTTTCCAGACTCTATTCAAGTCTCTCCCTCAGCAGCTTCTCCTGGGCCACTTGTGACCCAACCGCACATACGAGTGTCTTGGGATATCCTGAGGGCACATGCACAGGGAAGAGGCTCTCACAAGATGCTTGGTAAGGCAGTTTTGAATGCTTGTTGTTTAGATCAGGGTCCAGGAAAGGAGGGCCTTTGCTTCCATGTGCGCGTGCCCCTTGCGCCCGTGGACTGGCTCCCTCGCTCCATGAAGAAGGCTCAGCTGGAGAAGGGCCAGGGTGCTATCTTCAACATCTGGAGCGTGGGTCAGGGGCCTCTCTTGCCTGGATCTAAGCATGGTAATGTTTACCCCAGTTGTGGGAAAAAGTAGCACAGATTATAAAGGATTAGGAAATTAGAGTTGGGAGGCAGTTTCTGTTTTTATTTTGTTTTGCTTTATTTTTTTATTTTATGTTTTTAAAAATTGAAGTAGAGTTGACATATGTTACATGCATTTCAGATGTGTAGCATGGTGGTTCTACAACCTCATATGTTATACTCTGCTCACCGTCTCTCACCATACAATGCTATTATAATTCCATTGATTATATTCTTTATGCTCTACCTTTTGTCCCTATGACTTACTCATTCTGTAACCGGAAGCCTGTATCTCCCAGTCTCCTTCACCCATTTTGCCCCTCCCCCACCCCCTGCTCCTTAGGTTCTGCTTTTAAGTTGAGTTTTTGAGGTAAGCCATTTGAGAAGATAAAGCTTGAATAAAACCTTAATAAAAGAGGGAGAGTTAACGATAAGTTTTCTGGAGAAGAGTATGCTAGGCAAGTACAAAGGTCCTGAGGTAGGAGCATGCCTCGCGTATCTGATGAACAGCAAGAGGTCGGTGTACAATGGAGCGAAGTGAAAGGAACGAGATGAGCTCAGAGAGATGTCGAGCGTGAGGGTGAGGGATGATCATACAGGGACTTATATGGCACTGTGAGGTCATTTCTTTCACTTAATGAAACGGATAGCCTTTTGTATGTCACAAGCGAAAGATGATTCACCTCACGTTTTCAAGGATCACTCTGGTGGTTGTGTTGATAGCAGATTCTTGAGCAGTGGAAGAGTCAGAGACACTAGTGAGTGGGCTATTACAGTTATTCAGGGGGAAAAATGGTGGTAGGCTGTAGACTAGATGAGAAAGAGTTGGATTTTCGATATATGTTAGGATAGAGTCAGCTAGATCTATTCCTTGAGGGTGCAGGTGAAGAGATGTCTCCTATGTGATATTAAAGTGGTGTGGATTTTAATAGCTGGATATCTGATTGTGACGTGTAGGACAGACATCCAGGCTGGAGGTATACATTTGGGTGCTGTGGGCTTGAAGATGGTATTTAAAGTTGTAAGACAACCTAAGTTCGCCAAGTGTTAGCATGAATGAACTAGGAAAAGATTAACTGAGCTGTGGGATCCTCAGGGAGCAAAGGAGCGATCAACAAGAAGGCTGGGGAGAGAGAGTTTGGAAGGAAACTAAGCGGGGATGGTGGCTGCAAGCCAAGTGAAGAAAGTCTATGAAGGAAAAGGGTGTGATCAATGGGGTCGAACGTTATAATGTTCAAGGTAAGGTAAAAACTGAACCAATGGGCCATTAGATTTAGCAAATCAGGCATCATTGTTGGACTTCTCAAAAGCCATTTCACAGAGTTTCATTTGAACAAAAGTCTAAATGGAGTACATTTAAGTTAGAAGGGGTGGAGTAGAATTGGAGAATTACATATAGACAATTACTCAAAAAGTTAAAATATATGCAAAAATCCACAAAAAAAAGGTATTTAAAAACTCCAACTCTCTACTTAAAAATAATCATAGTTATTTTAAAACATTTTCCTTGTGTGTGTATATTATTAAAGGAGTCAATACCATAAACATCCCCTGAGTCATTAATTATTCTATAAAAGCAAGACTTTAATTACTATAAAGCTATAGTCCATGCCACTATACTAGTATTAATTTAATCCTTTAATATTCAGTTGTTTTCTTATTAGTTATAAATGACACTGATATGATAAATGCCATCATATGTAAAGCATGGTAAACATCTCTGACTGTATTTCATTAGAATAAATCCATAGACATAGAATTACAAGGTCAAGAGGTGTGAACATTACTTCTTTTGATATATTCTCCTAATTTTCTTTCTTGAAAGGCAGAACCAATTTATACCCTTTTCATTAAAATACAGGAGGGTACTTTCTATCACTTTTTCGACAAGTGGAGTGTTCATAATTTGAAAACAATGTTATGTTGATAGTAGGAAACTTCTGGTTCATTGGTGTAGTTTGATTTTATTTTGATATCTAATAAATGTGAATATGTTAATAAATTTGATTATCTTAATATCTTGTTTATTGCCTTTTTACTTTTTTTTCTTCTTGTTTTATCTAAATAAGACAAGTTATAGTTAACTTTTCCACGTTGAGATAGTCGCTTTATTCTTATTTTTTCTATTATTTATATTTTTAATTCATCATTAGACATTTATCATGCAAATATACTGCAACTTGAAATCAGGTGTTTATTTTCTTATATTTCAGGTATGGTTTCATTTTATAGGAATTAAATCTAATTTATCTGTATTTTACATTGTGAATTCACATAGGGTCATAGTCTTTTCTTCCCCCCAAGAAACAAATACCTCAACAGCATTTGTTGAATAATTTCTCTTCTGAACGTCTGTGAAATGTCACTTTCATGTTAACCTACAATATTTTATGGAATAAAATATATCCCTAGACTTCCTGTTTTGTTTACAGGAACTCTTCATTCTCACACCAATGTCCCTGTCTTTAATTCTTTCTTTACAAAATGTGTTGAAATCTGGTTGTACCATTCCACGAATGGCTTGGGTATTCTCACATATGTATTCCTCTGGATAAATTTAGAACAATTTTGTCTTATGTTAGTCTAAAATATGGTTGTAGTTTATACTGGAAGTGCAGTCTATCTCTGCATCAATTTAAGTGTTCTTTAAAAAAAAGTTTTAATTTAATTTTATTTATTTTATTTTTATTTTTTGTGATTCATCGAAATCAGAATTCTATTTTATTTATTTATTTATTTATTTATTTATTTATTTATTTATTTTAATATGAAATTCATTGTCAAATTGGTTTCCATACAACACCCAGTGCTCATCCCAACAGGTGCCCTCTTCAATACCCATCACCCACCCTCTCCTCCCTCCCACCCCCCATCAACCCTCAGTTTGTTCTCAGTTTTTAAGAGTCTCTTATATTTTGGCTCCCTCCCTCTCTAACCTTTTTTTTTCCCCCTTCCCCTCCCCCATTGTCTTCTGTTAACTTTCTCAGGATCCACATAAGAGTGAAAACATTTGGTATCTGTCTTTCTCTGTATGACTTATTTCAGTTAGCATAACACTCTTCAGTTCCATCCACATTACTACAAAAGGCCATATTTCATTCTTTCCCATTGCCACATAGTATTCCATTGTGTATATAAACCACAATTTCTTTATCCATTTATCAGTTGATGGACATTTAGGCTCTTTCCATAATTTGGCTATTGTTGAAAGTGCTGCTATAAACATTGGGGTACAAGTGCCCCTATGCATCAGTACTCCTGTATCCCTTGGATAAATTCCTAGCAGTGCTTTGCTGGGTCATAGGGTGGATCTATTTTTAATTTTCTGAGGAACCTCCACACTGTTTTCCAGAGTGGCTGCACCAGTTTGCATTCCCACCAACAGTGCAAGAGGGTTCCCATTTCTCCACATCCTCGCCAGCATCTATAGTCTCCTGATGTGTTCATTTTGGCCACTCTGACTGGCGTGAGGTGGTATCTGAGTGTGGTTTTGATTTGTATTTCCCTGATGAGGAGTGATGTTGAGCACCTTGTCATGTACCTGTTGGCCATCTGGATGTCTATTCATGTTTTCTGCCCATTTCTTCACTGGCTTATTTGTTTCCCGGGTGTGGAGTTTGGTGAGCTCTTTATAGATTTTGGATACTAGCCCTTTGAGCAGTATGTCATTTGCAAATATCTTTTCCCATTCCGTTAGTTTTTCCCATGGCCTTTTAGTTTTGTTGATTGTTTCCTTTGCAGTGCACAAGCTTTTTGTCTTCATGAGGTCCCAATAGTTCATTTTTGCTTTTAATTCCCTTGCCTTTGGGGATGTGTCAAGTAAGAAATTGCTGCGGCTGAGGTCAGAGAGGTTTTTTCCTGCTTTCTCCTCTACGGTTTTGATGGTTTCCTGTCTCACATTCAGGTCCTTTATCCATTTTAAGTTTATTTTTGTGAATGGTGTAAGAAAGTCGTCTAAAGTGGTCTAGTTTCAACCTTCTGCATGTTGCTGTCCAGTTTTCCAGCACCATTTGTTAAAGAGACTGTCTTTTTCCATTGGATATTCTTTCCTGCTTTGTCAAGATTACTTGGCCATACATTTGTGTGTCTAATCCTGGGGTTTCTATTCTATTCCATTGGTCTATGTTTTTGTGCCAATACTATGCGGCCTTGATGATTACAGCTTTGTAATAGAGGCTAAAGTCTGGGATCATGATGCCTCCCACTTTGGTCTTCTTCAAAATTACTTAGGCTATTCGGGGTCTTTCGTGGTTCCATACAAATTTTAGGATTGCTTGTTCTAGCTTTGATACGAATGCTGGTGCAATTTTGGGATTTCATTAAATGTGTAGATTGCTTTGGGCAGTATTAAGATTTTAACAATATTTATTCTTCCGATCCATGAACATGGAATGTTTTTCCATTTCTTATACATCTTCTTCAATTTCCTTCATAAGCTTTCTATAGTTTTCAGCATACAGATCTTTTACATCTTTGGTTAGATTTATTCCTAGGTATTTTATGCTTCTTGGTGCAATTGTGAATGGGATCAGTTTCTTTATTTGTCTTTCTGTTGCTTCCTTATTAGTGTATAAGAATGCAACTGATTTCTGTACATTGATTTTGTATCCTGCGACTTTGCTGAATTCATGTATCAGTTCTAGCAGACTTTTGGTGGAGTCTATCGGATTTTCCATGTATAATATCATGTCATCTGCAAAAAGTGAAAGCTTGACTTCATCTTTGCCAATTTTGATGCCTTTGATTTCCTTTCGTTGTCTGATTGATGATGCTAGCACTTCCAACACTATGGTAAACAACAGCGGTGAAAGTGGACATCCCTGTCATCTCCCTGATCTCAGGGGGAAAGCTCTCAGTTTTTCCCCATTGAGGATGATGTTAGCTGTGGGCTTTTCATAAACAGGTTTTATCATGTTTAAGTATGTTCCTTCTATCCCGACTTTCTCGAGGGTTTTTATTAAGAAAGGATGCTGAATTTTGTCAAATGCTTTTCCTGCATCGATTGACAGGATCATATGATTCTTATCCTTTCTTCTATTAATGTGATGTATCACATTGATTGATTTGCGAATGTTGAACCAGCCCTGCATCCCAGGAATGAATCCCACTTGATCATGGTGAATAATTCTTTTTATATGGTGTTGAATTCGATTTGCTAGTATCTTATTGAGAATTTTTGCATCCATATTCATCAGGGATATTGGCCTGTAGTTCTCTTTTTTTTTTTTTTTTTTTTTTTACTGGGTCTCTGTCTGGTTTAGGAATCAAAGTGATGCTGGCTTCATAGAATGAGTCTGGAAGTTTTCCTTCCCTTTCTACTTTTTGGAACCACTTGAGAAAGATAGGTATTATCTCTGCTTTAAATGTCTGGTAGAATTCCCCAGGGAAGCCATCCGGACTCTTATTTGTTGGGAGATTTTTGAAAACTGGTTCAATTTCTTTGCTGGTTATGGTTCTGTTCAAGTTTTCTATTTCTTCCTGTTTGAGTATTGGACGTGTGTGGATGCTTAGGAATTTGTCCATTTCTACCAGGTTGTCCAATTTGTTGGCATATAATTTTTCATAGTATTACCTGATAATTGCTTGTATTTCTGAGGGACTGGTTGTAATAATTCCATTTTCATTCATGATTTTATCTATTTGGGTCATCTCCCTTTTCTTTTTGAGAAGCCTGGCTAGAGGTTTATCAATTTTTTTTTTTTTTTTCAGTAAACCAGCTCTTGGTTTCATTGATCTGTTCTACAGTTTTTTTTTAGATTCTATATTGTTTATTTATGCTCTGACCTTTATTATTTCTCTTCTTCTGCTGGGTTTGGGGTGTCTTTGCTGTTCTGCTTCTAGTTCCTTTAGGTGTGCTGTTAGATTTTGTATTTGGGATTTTTCTTGTTTCTTGAGATAGGCCTGGATTGCAATGTAGTTTCCTCTTAGGACTGCCTTCGCTGCATCCCAAAGCGTTTGGATTGTTGGATTTTCATTTTCATTTGTTTCCATATATTTTTAAATTTCTTCTCTAATTGCATGGTTGACCCATTCATTCTTTAGTAGGGTGTTCTTTAACCTCCATGCTTTTGGAGGTTTTCCAGACTTTTTCCTGTGGTTGATTTCAAGCTTCATATCATTGTGGTCTGAAAGTGTGCATGGTATGATCTCAATTCTTTTATACTTATGAAGGGCTGTTTTGCGACACAGTATGTGATCTATCTTGGAGAATGTTCCATGTGCACTTGAGAAGAATGTATATTCTGTTGCTTTGGGATGCGGAGTTCTAAATATATCTGTCAAGTCCATTTGATCCAATGTATCATTCAGGGCCCTTGTTTCTTTATTGATCCTGTGTCTAGATGATCTATCCATTGCTATAAGGGGAGTATTAAAGTCCCCTGCGATTACCACATTCTTACCAATAAGGTTGCTTATGTTTGTGATTGTTTTATGTATTTGAGGGCTCCCATATTTGGCGCATAGACATTTTTAATTGTCAGCTATTCCTGATGGGTAGATCCTGTAATTATTATATAATTCCCTTCTTTATCTCTTGTTATAGCCTTTAATGTAAAGTCTAGTTTGTCTGATATAAGTATGGCTACTCCAGCTTTCTTTTGACTTCCAGTAGCATGAAACATAGTTCTCCATCCCCTCACTTTCAATCTGAAGGTGTCCTCAGGTCTAAAATGAGTTTCTTGTAGACAGAAGATAGATGGTCTTGTTTTTTATCCATTCTGATACCCTATGTCTTTTGGTTGGAGCATTTAGTCCATTTATATTCAGTGTTATTATGGAAAGATATGGGTTTAGAGTCATTGTGATGAGATCACATAGAGACATCACAATGACTGTAGGTTTCATGCTTGTAGTGATGTCTCTGGTATTTTGTGATCCTTGCAACATTTCACTCACAGAATCCCCCTTAGGATCTCTTGTAGGGCTGGTTTAGTGGTGATGAATTCCTTCAGTTTTTGTTTGTTTGAGAAGACCTTTATCTCTCCTTCTATTCTGAAGGACAGACTTGCTGGATAAAGGATTCTCGGCTGCATATTTTTTTCTGTTCATCACATTGAAGATTTTCTGCCATTCCTTTCTGGCCTGCCAAGTTTCAGTAGATAGATCCGTCACTAGTCTTATGGGTCTCCCTTTATATGTTAGGGTGTGTTTATCCCTAGCTGCTTTCAGAATTTTCTCTTTATCCTTGTATTTTGCCAGTTTCACTATGGTATGTCGTGCAGAAGATCAATTCAATTACGTCTGAAGGGAGTTCTCTGTGCCTTTTGGATTTCAATGCCTTTTTCCTTCCCCAGATGAGGGAAGTTCTCAGTTATGATTTGTTCAAGTACACCTTCAGCCCCTTTCTCTCTCTGTTCCTCTTCTGGAATTCCTATGATACGAATATTATTCTGTTTGATTGCATCACTTAGTTCTCTAATTCTCCCCTCATACTCCTGGATTTTTTAATCTCTCTTTTTCTCAGCTTCCTCTTTTTCCATAATTTTATCTTCTAGTTCACCTACTCTGTCCTCTGCCTCTTCAATCTGAGTTGTGGTCACCTCCATTTTATTTACCTCATTTATAGCATTTTTTAGCTCCTCATGACTATTTTTTAGTCCCTTGGTCTCTGTAGCAATAGATTCTCTGCTGTCCTCTATGCTTTTTTCAAGTCCAGCGATTAATTTTATGACTATTATTCTAAATTCTTGTTCTGTTATATTGCTTAAATCGTTTTTGATAATTCATTAGCTGTCGCTACTTCCTGGAGTTTCTTTTGAGGAGAATTCTTCCATTTCATCATTTTGGATAGTCCCTGGGTGGCGCAGAACTGCAGGGCCCTTCCTCTGTGCTGTCCAGAGTAATTTGTGTTGGTGGGCAAGGCCGCAATCAGACACGATGTCTGTCCTCAGCCCACTGCTGGGGCCACAGTCAGACTGGTGTGTACCTTATCTTCCCCTCTCCCAGAGGCAGAACTCACTGTGGAGTGGTGTGGCCCTTGTCTGGGCTACTTGCACACTGCCAGGCTTGTGGTGCTGCTTTGATGGGATCTGGCGCATTAGCCGGGGGGATCTGCAAGGTGAACAGGGGGCGGGAGGGGCAGGCTTAACTCACTTTGCCATAGGTTGTCCCCTGTAGGAGGGGCCCTGCAGCACCAGGAGGGAGGCAGACCCATCGGAGGGATGGATCCACAGAAGCACAGCGTTGGGCGTTTGCACGGTGCAAGCAAGGTCGGCGACGGGAACTGGTTCCCTTTGGGATTTCAGCTGGGGGATGGGAGAGGGAGATGGCACTGGCCAGTGCCTTTGTTCCCCACCGAGCTGAGCTCTGTCTTCCAGGGTTCAACACCTCTCCCTCCTGGTGACCTCTCACCTTCCTGCTCTCTGAGCGGAGCTGTTGACTTACAACATTCATGATGTTAAGTCCTGCTGGCTGACGGAACTCGCGGAGTCCAGCCCCTCCACGTTTGCAAGCCAGACTCAGGGGCTCTGCCTTGCCAGGCGGTCTGCCCTTCCACAGCTCCAGCTCCTTCCCTCCAGTCCGTGTAGCGCGTGCCGCCTCTCCCCACTTCCTACCCTCTTCCGTGGGCCTCTTGTCTATGCTTGGCTCCGGAACGTCCTGTTCTGCTAGTCTTCTGGCAGTTTTCTGGGTTAGGCAGATATGGGTGGAATCTAAGTGACCAGCAGGACGAGGTGAGCCCAGCGTCCTCGTATGCCACCATCTTCTGACGACTTTATTTATTTATTTTAAAAAGTTTTATGGTGACAGACCCAAGTCAGTAAATGTGATACAGCACATTAATAGAATAAAAAGTAAAAATCATATAATCATTTCAAAAGCCGCAGGAAAAGCATTGCATAAAATTCAACATCCCATTTTTGATAAAAACTCTCTAGAGGTTGGGTATAGAAGGAACACGTCTCAACGTGATAAAGGCCACATATGACAAGCCCAAAGCTAATGTCATACTTAACAGTGAAAGGTTGAGAGTTTTTCCTCTAATATCAAGGACAAGACAAGGGTATCCCCTGTCAGCTGTTTTCCAACATAGTCCTTGAAGTCTTAACCAGGGCAATCAGGCAAGAAGAAAGAAATAAGATTGCAGGATACAATATCAATATACAAAAACCAGTTTCATTTCTTTACACTAAAACACATGATCCAAAAAAGAAAGAAAATAATACCATTTATAAAAGCATCAAAAACAATAAAATACTTATGAATAAATTTAACCATGCAGGTGAAAGATCTATGCATTGAAAACTATAAGACTTTTATACAAGTAATATAAAAGTAATATAAAAGACACAAATAAATGGAAAGATATCCTGTGTTCATAGATTAGAATTAATATTATTAAAATGTTCATACTACCCCAAACTATATATAGATTCAATGCAATCCCTATCAAGATTCCAAGGACATTTTTTACCAAAGTAGAAAAAAATAATTCTAAAAATTGTATGGAACCACAAAAGATCTCTAAGAATCAAAACAACCCTAAGGAAAAAAAAAAGAACAAAGTGGACACATCACACTTCTTGATTTCAAACTATATTACGAAACTATAGTAATCAAAACAGCATGATACTGGCATAAAACACACACACACACACACACACACACACACACATATACACACGCACACAAATGGAACAGAATCAAAAGCCCAGAAATAAACCTTTGCATATATGGTCAACTAGTATTTGAGAAGGGAACTAAGAATATTCAAAGGGAAAAGATAGTGCTTTCAATATAGATGGTGCTGGATGGATATTGACATGCAAAAGAATGAAAGTGGGCCACTATCTTAAACCAGTTATAAAAATTAACTAGAAATGAATTAAAAACTTAAATGTATGACATGAAACCAAAACACCACTAGAGGAAAATATAGGGAAAAGGCTACTTGACATTGATTTTGGCAATGATTTTATGGATATGGTACCTAAAACATAAGCAATAAAAGTAAAAGTAAACAAATGGGACTTTGCCAAACTAAAAAGTTTCTGCACAGAAAAAAAAAAAAAAGCAAAATGAAAAGGCAACCTACAGAGTCAGAGAAAATATTTGCAAACCATATATCTAATAAAGGGTTAATATCTACTCTCTCTCTGCCCCTCCCCCATTCATGCTCTGTCTCTCTCTGTCTCAAAAATAAATAAACGTTAAAAAAAATAAAAAAAAAAATGGGGCTCCTGGGTGGCTCAGCTGGTTAAGCGTCCGACTTCAGCTCAGGTCACGATCTCGCGGTCCGTGAGTTCGAGCCCCGCGTTGGGCTCTGGGCTGATGGCTCAGAGTGTGGAGCCTGCTCCGATTCTGTGTCTCCCTCTCTCTCTGCCCCTCCCCCGTTCATGCTCTCTCTCTGTCTCAAAAATAAATAAACGTTAAAAAAAAATTTTTAAAAAAGGGTTAATATCTAAAATGTATAAGGAACTCATACAACTCAAAAGCAAAACAAAGTAAAACAGAAAAACTCATAATAATCCAATTAAAAATGGTCAAAGAACCCGCATACACATTTTGCCAAAGAAGGTATTCCACTCTCCAACAAGTCTGTGAAAAGGTGCAAATGTCATTAATCATCAAGAAAATGTGCATTAAAACCATAACAAGGTGTCACCTCACAACTGTTAGAATGGCTGTCATCAAGAAGATAAGAGATAACATGTGTGGGGAAGATTGTGGAGAAAAAGGAACCCTGGTGCACGGTTGGTAGGAATGTAAATTGGTGTAGCCACTGTGGAAAACAGTATGGAGGCTCCTCAAAAAGTTAAAAGTAGAACTACCATATGATCCATCAATTGGACTTTTGAGTACATATCTGAAGGAAATTCAATTACTATCTTGAAAAGATAACCACACCCCTGTGTTCACTGGAGTATTGTTTACAATGGCCAAGACATGGAAACAACCTGTGTCCATGGACAGATGAATGGATAATGAAAATGTGGTATATAGAGAGAGAATGAACTATTACTCAGCCATAAAAAAACTGCCATTTGTGACAACATGGATGAAATTTGGGGGCATTTTGCTAAATGAAATAAGTAGACAGAGAAAGACAAATACTATATGATCTCACATATATGTAGAATCTAGAAGAAACAAACTCATAGAAACAGAGAACAAATTGGTGGTTGTCAGGGATTAGCACGAACTTCCCTTATGTCTGGGGCCTCCAGCTATTCTAGACTGGGATACTAGAATATCCCATATACATAAAGTATACGCTTATACTTTAATGATCTGTTAAAATCTTGTTGATTCTCCTTACTCACGAATATGATGGTTAGTTCTTTTCCTCAGGATCTACCACAGATGATACAGTTCATATGCTTAAAAAGGCTTATCTCTCTTTGCAATTCAGGTTATGAGTTTCCTTGTGACCTCATCTCCCTGATGGGCCCATAGAAACTTATGATTTGCATTTTATATGGTTCTCTTTTATAGTTGATTGGGAGTGGGTTTCCTGTGTGGGTTTCTACATACTAAATGGAAGTAAAAAATCCAGGTAAGAGTTAAACTCTTACCTTCATCTGTTGGACTCTGTTTATAGTACCACAGTTAAATTTGTTCTGCTTATAAATAATGATTCATAGCACAGATAGCTTCCATGAATTCTTCTGTTTTTGCTCATGCCCTTAGCACTGTAAGGATGAAGATACTTATCTCCAAAGGTACTGTGCATCTCTGCTCATCCACTCTGAACTTGACTGTATTGAATAAGCCAAATGAAATAAACACGGGGGAGGATACAACATGTGGCCAGTTGGAGAAAGATCATGACTTTGTCCCCACTGACCAGTCACTGTGGTGTATGGAATGGCTGTTGAGGTCTTACAAACATCTTACGTGCATCTCTAGCTTCATTGTCTAGCATTCCTGCCTATAAATGCCATACAGTAGCCGAAGTGAAATACCCACCATTTCCCACACATACCTGAATTTATCTGCAAATGCTGATTTTCCTTCTGTAATGCCTTTTCCAATCTGCAAAGGTCTTCAGTTAATCTAAACTTCAAAGAATGGGGTCTGGAGCTAAGGGCTGCAAGAAGGGACAAACTAGTAGATGCTTAGCAAATTCCTTTTCTTAACCCACAGACTCTAGCCTTAGGACCAAAGCCTGGTGTGTGCACCAGGCTTTGAGTGGTTTCCCAGTACTTCTTTGTGGTTCAATGTCAGTATTTGTGCAGTAAATGAACCATATGCCCACTTCCTCTGTAACACTTTGAAGAAAGCTCATTGGAATGATGGAAATGTGTAGTGCTCTCTAGTCATTCATGAAGTTCAAAATCTAGATAGAGCCACTGGTAAGATTTGTATCTTTCAAACCAGACATCCAACTTTCCATTATTACAAGGAAATGGAAACAGAATTTGTGTTCCCTTTTGCTTGGCATCCTTCAATCTGCAAGGAGTGATGACCAAAGAATTGCTGAGAGGGTGAGCCAAGAGGGAGCTGGTGACATTGTGGAGTATGGCGATGCCATTTGTTTTCTCAGATCATATTTGAGACTTTTTGATTTTGGGGGAGTAAATTTTCTTCCTGCTGACAATAAAGGTAATTATTGTGTCTTGAAGAAACTGCTTAAAGATCAAATTTAGTTTCCTTACTCTGCAAATGAAGGATTTATTCTATGGATTAAACACATTCTACAGTAACGTTCAGTAGTTCTTGGCTACATTATGCATTATACTTCCTCACACAGTGTTTTCTGGGTTGAATATAATGGGAGAAAAAGGCACGCAGTAAATGTGGCTTTTGATTTTATTCTTCTCTGCTTCCTTTTGTTCAGAGTTATTCACTTACATGAAATTGTGTGCCGAGGGCAGAAAGCAGTGTTGCTGCCCTAATCTTTCATTGTAGCCTAAAACACAATTTGACTATACAGAGTCCTAAAAACAATTACCCGTAAGTATTTCCATAAAAATTTCAGTTATTTCTTTGTGAGTTTCCTGTCACAAATGAAAACTGGATGGACAGGGGAAATATGTGAAATCTTCAAAGCTATACTGAGGAATGGGATTGTTTCTACTTGCTTGGACAAGGAAATATCAAAATAACCAAGTTAGTGCATTTAGTAATACAGTGGCTTCTTAAAGAATTAGAATTAAAAAGTCATTAACAATAGGCAGTACATTCTAAAGAAAGTGACCTGACCATTTTGGGCCCATAGTCTTTGTATTCCTACCTCCTCATGAGTAGCTCAGTTAGACAGCAAAGACAAAATGGAGATGAGCAATGCTTTTTTTCAACAGAGGTTGGTTCAATTCATTCATTCTTCTTTTTCCACAGAATAATGAAAGATAGAAAGGGAAATCCTTTTAGATGGAAGAAAGAGAGTAGAGTGTGTGTTGGGGCAGGGGAAGTGTGTATTTCTATTCATCGGTGCTGGAGTGTTTCCTGTTTGGCCCCCTTCAAATTTGCTAGAATCAAAACCTATCTAAATACTTTAACTAGGTGAGGAGATTCCTGGAGTGACTCACCAACCGCTTTTTTTTTTTTCCAGGTTCCACATACCTCCAGGCTCATAAATATTCAGAGTGCTCAGACTACTTCTAAAGTATATATATTTAGTCAAGAGAACAACAGCTTCAGTGCTGCCCAGAAAAGCTATGCTCCACACTTGTGCCTCGTTCACAATGGCTTCCTGGTAAGTTCACTCTGTGACAAAATTCTTCCTCACTGCTTTTGTCCACAGGACTCAGGTCTTTTTGGTGTTTATGTTACTGCAAGTATGCTTTCAGCTTTCTGTCACTGTCCAAATTCCTGAAGTCCCTATATCACCATCACCACCCCAACAGCGTATCTACCAAGAGTTCTTTCTGGTTCTGCTCCAGTCCGCTACTCATTTATTCCTCAGGATAAAGAAATCTTCTTTTAAAAATATTCTCCAGGAAGCCCCTGGAATCCAGATAGTCCTGCCCAGGAGCTGCAATGGAGTCAGTCTTCATCAGACTAATTTCAAAGTTACCAACTTCTGGGTTTTTCAGTTCGCTTTCCAGAAGGAAGTAAATTTGGTTCCTAAAACCTTGCTTAGGTATGCATTTCCTCTTTCTTCCTGCAGTCTCTACCTTGTTTTTAAGAGCTTTTGCTTGAAATAAATAAATGCTTAACTCTTGGGGAACTAACCACCTAAGAAAATATGCCAGGTATGATAGAGCAAGAAGGAAATATCTTGAGAACCAGGCTGACTTGGACAGCACAGTCTACTTTTCTTGATTAAGCCTCTTAAAAAAATTGTATTCCGTCCACATTTTTCTCATCTCTAAAATGGGACTAATAAACATGCTCATAAATTAACTGTGGCAGATAAGTATGAAAATATACCTGAGACATTCAGTATGGTGCCTGACCCATAGAAATATGCATGATACTTTCTTGTCCCTTATTTTCTTGTTCCTCTTCCTTACCTCACTCAGACCACTTAAGTTGAGCTCAAAATAGAAAATGTACAGGTACACTTTAACATAACTGACAGAGGGAAGTCCCTGTATCTTATTATAAA
Source organism: Leopardus geoffroyi (assembly GCF_018350155.1). NCBI lineage: Eukaryota > Metazoa > Chordata > Mammalia > Carnivora > Felidae > Leopardus > Leopardus geoffroyi. The sequence goes on along the minus strand of NC_059327.1, from coordinate 22,193,528 downwards.
CTATGGAACCATACTTGTATTGACATTAATCACCTTCTTCCAAATATACTCTGGTGAAAATTGCTATGATTTCTGTCTCCAGTTAAATCAACTGCTCTGATCTTTTCCTCCCTCCCTCCCTCCCTCCCTTCCTTCCTCTTTCTGTGGCTTTCTTTCTTTCTTTCTTTCTTTCTTTCTTTCTTTCTTTCTGCTTTTTTTGATTGAAACAAAGGTGACACACAATGTTAGCTTCAGACGTACAACATAGTGGTTGGACAAGTCTATACATTATGCTATGCTCATCACAACTGTAGCTACCATCTGTCACCACATACTATTACAGTGTCATTGACTATATTCCCTATGGTGTACCTGTTATTTTCGTGACATTCAATTTCTCTGATTTTATCAAAGAAGAAATATACTAATATTAAAAAAAATTTATATATGAACACTTACTCCAAAGAGATCCACTTAAAGCACTTCTGAACAGCGTATGTGTTATCTTCAAGAAAACTAGAGATTGGTGAAGTTTTGCTTCACTGTTTAGATGCCTATAAGAACTGACAGAAAACCTTTGCAATAACCAAAGTGTAATTCTTTCTTGATATTTTCATTTTCTCTACTATTTACTGAGAGAAATCTGGCTTAAGTTAGAAAAGTAGTTGGCAATCAGTAAGCACTTCGGTTCAAGATGTTATAAACTGTCAAAAACCAAACTTTCCAAGGCGATTACCTCTCTTTGGCCCTATTACATCTCATGATTGAACTGTCACCTACTTGTTTTATTCATTATGATAATGGATGCAGTGGTAAACGTATGCAAAGTATAGAAAGTCAGGTTACGGCTTGTTAGGAAGACAGTTTGATAGGCCATGCATTTGAACATTTGGAAGATATTAGTCAAAATCTGAGATCTGTTTAAGCAGGCATCTTGACAGGAATGGTAACACATTTACCATCTCTACAGTCAATAAATTGCTTCCTTACCTCCAGATACCTGTTGTGTAATAAAATGTACCTTAAAATGCATTCAGGGACGCCTGAATGGCTCAGTCGGTTAATTGGTTAATCGTCCGATTTCAGCTCAGGTCATGATCTCACAGTTCGTGAGTTCGAGCCCTGCATCAGGCTGTCTGTTGTCGGCACAGAGCCCGCTTCAGATCCTCTGTGCCCCCTCCCCATCCCTGTCACCTCTCTGTCCCTCCTCTGCTCCCTCTCTAAGAACAAAATAAACATTTAAAAAATGCATTCAAAAACAACTTCTTTCTTTCCTCCTCCCTCTGCCCCTTCTTTTTCCTCCCTCTCCACCTCCTCCCCTGCCCTATCTCCACTCCTTCCTCTTTTTCCTCTTCCTTCCTCTTCTGTGCTCTAGAAGTGTGTGGAAAAGACTTCTTGCTAAATGACTATACATTTTTGTTCTCCCTTAGGTGAAGAATCCGGATTTTATTGGAGGAGGTAATGAAGTCACCTAAAGTATTTCATTTTCTAGTACTCTTGGTCAATTGTCGACAAAAGTATTGTGTGGGCTCTCTCTGCCAAAAAGAAGCTGACTCAGCTGCTTCCTGGACTGTGAACAAAGTGGCAGAAATTTGGGCAGTCAACTTGGACTATGAGATGACCTTGGGGATAGAAGCCACAAACTAGGAGGTAGAAGAGAAAGATGGAAGGAACATGAGCCCTGAGTACTCTGGAACCTGCAAAGTTTTGCCTAAATACTCCAGATTCCCTTTGCCTGAGAGAAAAGTAAAATTTTATTTTGTTTAAGCCTTTTATATTTTGTGTTTTTTTCTGTAATGTAGAGCACATCAAATTCTAAGTGATAGAAGTAACATTTTCGGTTCCATGGAATACTATTTTTGTTCTAGGTGTTTTGATCAAAAAGTAAATAAACAAACAATCCCCCAAAACACTAAACTACCATAAACAATAACAAGATAAAACAAGAACCAAGGAGGTCAATTAAGTTCGTAACACATTTCAGTCTAAGGCCTACAGGTAATGCCTCTATGTCAACGTCAATCTAATGCCTACAAGTCTCCATAAAAGAGACTAAAGGAGTCTATAGGAGCACATTAAAGGCTCTGTAAATTACCAGAGATAGGAAAACGGGTTAACTTTGACCCAGCCCCTCCCAGAGATAATTATTTGTCTATGATCCCTTTCTTGTGAAACACTTGTTAATATTGTGGATAAGTGACACCACAGGAGCCATTTTAAAATAGAGCCTCAGCAACCACTGCAGACAAACAGCCTTTACTCGCCTTTGTCTGAACCTGGCCAGAGCCTTTGGACCTGGAAAAACAGCAACGGTTTTAAACAATTGCTGGAGAAGTCAGAAGGAGAACGGACACCCTGATCACAAGAACAGTTGTGGACTTTGTGCAGTCACAATCAGTAATCAATCAATGCAAAATCCAGAATAGCATAGCTTGTTAACACCATAGAAAACTTTTTCTTTTCTTCAACTCATGGAATTGCCCCTTTACTTTTCCTGTTATGCTTTCACCCTACAAGCGGGACACTCTTTGGGTTTCTACCTCAATCTGTGTTCCCTGAACCGGAGTTCTAGGATACCAAAATTAATGCTCATTTACTTCTCTTTGAAGCTCTTATTTGCAGGTTAACTATACCTTATAGAATATAGTTTAGGAAGCTGTACTTCGGTTTAGTTTTAGGAAACATCACTTTCGAGACTGCCCAGAATACTGGGCTTAATGAAGTCTTGGACTGACTGAGAAAAACGAGGAGCGCCTCCGGCTCTGTTCCTAACCGCCTAGTGAGTCCATCTTCCGTAAAATAAAGGACTTTGAATCAGATTGCCAATTAGCTTTCAGCCCTACACTTCCATGAGGTCAGATTAGGTCTGACAAACAGTTATCTTTTGGGTGTTCTTAGATGCAAGCATATGCGAATAACCTATATACATATTTTTTTTTTGAAAAAAGCAGAATAGAAAGTCTCATATTTTAAATTCTTCCCCAGCGTCAAAGAAATGTAACCAAGAATTAAACATGGTAATTTTCTCACAACGTTGTTTCCTGACTTCCTTTACAGTTACCATATTTTTTTCTGTCATGGTTGCATGGGCTGTGGTTACCTTCGTGAGGTAATTGCAGGATGGAGTGGGGTCCACTATTCAGATGGAGCTCTGGAGGTCATTGATAGCTCTTAACTAATTTACAGTTCTTTAATTCTGGCTTGAAACTGTTGACAAAAGCAACTAACTGCAAACTAATGCTTATATCAAAGGCCGGTTTAGGGTTGGTATAATCTGTGGGAATATGATTCTTTATACTGAACAGAAATGTCTTCCCAACTGGCTGAACTCAGTGACTCAAATAAATTGAGAAGGAAGAGTATGTAAATGCGTTTTCACTTTTGGCTAACCTCCTTATGTGTGCAATTTGACAGTTTTGCTTTACGAGTAGGAAAAGTGACGAAAAGTGTACTAATTTTTCACAAGAATATGCTTTGTTGCAAAGCAACAAATGCAAACTCACCAAAATGGCTTGACCACTTTTTTATTTCAAATTTTTAAATTGAATTTTGGAATGTTTTCGTATGTTTGTGTTTTATAGAATTTAACTTTGAGTACTATTTCTGATAATAGGTGTTTTCACACGTGAAATTATCCTAACATTGTTAAAAATTGTAGAGCAGTCATGGAGATAGACACTTGAAGCTGTCCAGGATAAATTCAGTATAGCTGAATACAAAACAAAACAAAACAAAAACTTCAAAGGACATGAATCTAAATTTGCACACCAGAGGAATTAAGAAGGGATTATTTACTTTAACTTGGATCTTCTTAATTCACTACTTTTCCTCATAGTTTTGCCATAGACAGTTAAACCAACAATTCACTGAGAATATATTTGGACGGATAAAACATAGTTTCACAGATCTCTTTTGCAAGCATAAAGAAAGATACACCAAAACCCACACATGTGTAGTCACCTCTAGAAGGCTTCAGTTTGTATTAGGTATTTGGCTTGGATGCAAGCCTATGGAAAACCAGCTATGCAGAACCTCTAATTCATTCATTCATTCATTCATTTTTAACGTTTTTATTTTATTTTTTGAGAGACAGAGACAGAACGCTAGTTGGGGAGGGACGGAGAGAGAGGGAGACACAGAATATGAAGCAGGCTCCAGGCTCTGAGCTGTCAGCACAGACCCTAAGGGGGCCTGGAACTCACATACCCGACCACGAGATCATGACATGAGCTGAAGTCAGACGCTTAACTGACTGAGTCGCCCAGGCGCCTTTATCTCTCATTCTTTTAGATCATGTGGGATTGATGGTGAGGGTTGCAAGTACAAGTCATATATCAAATGCATTTGCTATGGCCAACAGCACAAAATGAGGCTGCTTGTTCCGATGTTATTTATTATCTGCTTTGGGTAGTGTTCTTGGTTGCCTTCAAAGACTGTGAGTTTAGATATTAACACTGAGTTTAAGTTACATAAGCTCTGGTCATTCTGCGACACTTTATCAGCAGACATAAAGTGCCAATTCACTCTGTTTCTGTGGCCCAGTCAGAACACTGGACAACAATCACTAGATCACATTGCTAAGGGCACCTCACTCAGGCCTAGCAGACTGTGCTGTAGGCTGCTTGGATAATGCATTCATGGCCTTGCCCTCAGGATCCTCACTGAAAATTGTGTAGGACAGATAGAACGGATTATATGGCCTACTTTCACTTCCCTTATCTCCCTTGCTAACAAAACCCTGACTTTGCTCATTTACCACATGATCAAGGAAATGACCTCATCCATGGCTTGGGTGAATCTCAATTAGACTAAGTAATCATGGTAGTGTTATGTTCATGACTTTGATCATTCAAGTTTGGGCAAGTGACCCAGATGAGGCCGATAAGCCATCTGGAGGGGATTCTAAGATCTGTTTTCTAGCTCTTAAGGAGGCATGGGGGACATGTGTTTCGTGGTGTTGTAGTTACTGATCTAACATCTAGATCTAACATCTAGAACTCCTGCAGGCCTCTTACAAAAGGAAAGGAGCCAACCAGAGAGCAAAGGCCAAACACCAAAGATGGTAAAGCAGAGAGGGGAAATAACGTCTCTGGTAATGGTGACATCATCCTTAATGATTATAACTCACCTGGAGTCACCCCAGTTCTAGACCTTTTGTGCTGGAGGCAGTACATTTCCTTATCTTCAGGGCCTATTTGAGAGGGCCAAAGGCATCATTGCTGATATATGTAAATACAATTTATCATCTTATACTTAGCTTATTGAATTTTACAGTTAAAACAGATCTTAAAATTTAATGGAAGAAAAATAAAATACTAAAGTAAAAATGATCACTTTCTTTTTCCATGGCCTAAAAATACTTTATTAGCAAAGTTACCATAAGGAAATGCAGGTGATTGGTGATGCCATAGATTCTTGATGAGGCATTTCTTGAAGTGGTCAGATTTTTTTCTAGGCATTCCAGAAATATGTTTTAAACACAAACACAACTGGAAAGAGAAAGAAGTTATGGGATATTTGGGGATATGAATCCCTAGCCAGGCAAGAGGGTGAGAGAGTCCAAACTAAGAAACCTTAAGGATTTTTCTTAATGGGTACAGTCAATCTGGGAGGCAAAATCTTGCATTACCAAGATGTTCAAAGTCTTCCACATCAATAAATTCTCTTCTAACCTGATACTCCACCTCCTTTCCAGTCTGACAACCCTTAGATCCACTTCCTACACTGTTCCCCTGTTGCCCACTGGTACATATTGGCCAGGCCCCAACTCTTTTGGTAAAATAGTCCCAGATTAGGAATAGTGTTCCCCCTTTTAGCCTACAATGAGACATGACTCCAGCTATTGGCCTGCTTATAATGAGAGAAGGTGGAACAGATCTGGAAAGGGACATGCACTGTTTTGTAAGGCACATGCTATAGGTAAGATTCTTGCAAGGTGTCCAGACACAGGGAGGCTGGTCTTCTCAATTGTAGGGGAAAGAAGATTGCTTCTGCTAGCCCAGTGGGGTAGAGAATACAAGGCTTCATGGTATTCTGGCACAGCCACACAAATAAACTTATACCAGGCCTCAGGATCTTACCTCTTCTCTGGCAAAGCCCTGAGTTTAGTAGAGGAGTTCTGTCAAGCTGCACATTCAGTGTTCTTTGTGTTCCTGCTAATCTTTTAATTAAAACCTGGGCTGGATATCTAACATGGCACAATCTACTGCTGTGAAAGTGAGAGTTTCTTTAAATGCTGCCATACAACAGTTGTAGCAACAACAGAAAGCCCTGACATGATAGTTTACTCATCTGAGCCTATCTTTTCTTGTTTTCTTTAATGACTGATTCCAAGACAAATAAGAAAAACTTGCCAATAATACACAGTCCTTATCATTTCAATTGCTCCTATCTTGTTCATGCGCTACAGCTACTGAATAATCCAATGCTGTCCCTTCCACTTGTACTTCATCCAGATCCATGTGAGGTGAAAGAATCATGGCTCTCAGCATGCCAAAGGCCAATGTCACTTCACAGTTCACCAGCGCTGCCTTCGTTGCTGCCATCTGACTAGAGGAATGCTCCATTTCCAGTATCCCATCCTGACGTTCTATTTTCTAGGGTCACTTCAGACCCTGACCTTGTGTGAGTTCCTCCTAAACAGAGGCCAGGATTTGGGTAAGGGTAATTTATTTAGGAGTTAGGGAATCCAAGGAAGTAGAACAGAGGGAAAAGGAAGAGTAAAACAAGGAATTATGTGGGTTGCTGCTGTGGGTGGGGTAGGGGGTTGCTGATTCCATGGAGAACTCCTGAGAAATATAGAGCTAACCTCCCAGAATTATCCTTCTGAAGGACAGAAGGCTGGGACATTAATTGACTTTGTACTTGTCTCATATTCTTTGACAACTTCTCTTGGGCACATGAATCTCTTGCAATTTTCTTGCAGCTTCAGAGAGGGTGGAAAGGCGCACAGCCCTCTTGAGGTCAAATGCTTTCAGTGCATAGTGACAACTGTGGGTGGAATTTGAGGTGGGCACAGAGAGTGTGACATGGGCACCAAGCCATCAACTATAACTCCTATCTATAGGAGACTCTCCTGATTAAGTCATAGAATGGCCTATTGTATGTTTCTGTGGATTGTTGGGTACTGAAATTCAAAGCATTCAACTTGAGCATACTAATGAAGTCTGTAAACAGAAAGCTCACATTAATGCAAATGTATAAAGCAAAACATACTAAACTGAGCCATATTAGACACTTTTTCCCTTAATTATTTTTCCAACTAAAACTCCAATGCATTATTTTTGTAATTTTGGTCATTATTGCATCAACTGAGAAATGCTACAATTTCTTTTTAGCTTTTTATTTTTGAAGTGGTTATAGACTCATGGAAGTTGCAAAACAGGATAGAGTCCCATGTACTCTTTCCCCAGCTTTCCCTAATGCAGTACATTTTTAAGCCTTTCTCTATTTCAACTTTCCAAACTGAACATGAAGAGCTAGAAGAGTAGTCTTCCAAAAGCATGCATCTGATTATGCCACTTCCTATAAATATTAATTGTCTCTACATTGGCTATTGTCTATTTTGCTTTTAAGACTCTTTCCCCACCATTTCTATAGGTTTAACTCTTTTTGTGGGGTTCATTCATTCAGCAAATATTTTCTGAGAATTTACTAGGTATTTGAGATACTGTACTGAGCAAGGCAGGAAACAGGTTTGTCTTCCAGAGGGGGAAGAAAGACGATGGGTTAACACTATGGTCAATAAACATACTAATAAGTTACATAAATCCAATTACGGTAACTATGAAGAATGGTATAAACAAGCTGATGCTACATAAAATAACTAGGACAGTCCTCTCTGAGGAGGGAACCTGAAGTTATACTTAAGAGATTTAAATAGACCAGCTGTGGGAAGGAAGGGCAGTAGAGAGAGAATATTTTAGTCAAAGAAAACAACAAATGCAAAGGCCTCAGTTGAGGCCTTGATTTGAACAAGCAAGAGAAAGGAAGTGAGCCACCGAGGAATGAGAACGGTACATGGTTAATTTACTGAGATACACAAGAATGATATGGTGTAGGACTGGCAGTCTATGGTCTGAATTTGGGATTTTACTCTAGCTGTAATGAGAGATCACTGGAATTTTTGAGCAGGGCAATGGCATGACCTGGCTCATGCTTTGGAACAGCACTGTCCAATAACACTGCCTGGAGGGATGGGAATGTTCTCTGCATTGCCCAGTAGAGTTGCCATATCAGATGAAATACGTAGCTCCTGAGCACCTGAAATGTGGCCAGTGAGACTAAGTTATGTGACTTTAAATTCTGTTTAATTTTAATTCATTTAAATTTAAATCAGTACCTGTAGCTATTTGCTACCGTATTGGTCAGCAGAGCTTGAGAAAGATCATTCTGGATGAAGAGTAAGTTGAGGGCAGAGGCGAAGACACAAAAGTGAGGAGAGAGATGCCAACTAGGACACCATCGACATAGTCTTGGCAAAAGATAATGGCAGCGTGGACCCCAGTGGTAGCAGCAATGAGGACAGGTGGACAGTTTTCAGATATTTTTGAAGGTGGCAAACAGCACTTGATGGATTCGCGTGGGGAGGAATGAAAGCGACAGCCCAAAGATGGTTTCTAGTTTTCTTGGGCTTGAGCAATGGAGTGGGAGGTACCAACTATTAAAGACTGTGAGACCACGGGACAAAAAGATTTGAGATAGGGAGAAAACACTTATTTTTATTTTCTTAAGTCATCTCCATTATTATTATTACTATCTCTCACGAGTCTTTGTTACTCAATGATTGTGATAGATGAGACAGCTCATCACCTCTACAGCAGGGCCTACAGCTTTTTTCTATCTGTGGTTAGGTTATGATAGTGCTCCTGTTTGAAGCAGCCTCTCTTGTTCTTACCTGATTATATTCCATGCAACATTAATAAACATTTCTTACGCTTTTTTTTTTTTTAATTTTCTTTTTCAACGTTTTTATTTATTTTTGGGACAGAGAGAGACAGAGCATGAACGGGGGAGGGGCAGAGAGAGAGGGAGACACAGAATCAGAAACAGGCTCCAGGCTCTGAGCCATCAGTCCAGAGCCTGACGCGGGGCTCGAACTCACGGACCGCGAGATCGTGACCTGGCTGAAGTCGGACGCTTAACCGACTGCGCCACCCAGGCGCCCCTCTTACGCTTTTTTTAGCCAAGACCAAGTCCAAGGAATATATTTTTACATCATTGTTGAGGCACATTATTTACATGTAATTTGAAATGAGAATTTGAGGAAGAATATTTAACCTTCTTACTAATGGCACCCTCTGACATTCTGTCTTCAACTTGATTTGATTCTTTAAAATGCTGCATGTATTCCATAAATTTATTTTTCTACCACCAGAGTCAAAGCCCAGAGTTTGAAATTCACTTCTTCAAGACTGATGTCAAATCCTGCCTTTACTCCTTCTTCTAAGGCTGCTTTTATTGCCTCCCTGTGCAGAAGCACATTCTGCCTCTCTTAGGGTACTTACCATACTCAGCCTTTTCTTAATGATACCTCATTTACTTTTCTTATCCATGTGACTCACTGACAAGTTCAATTAATGGAACAAATAATGGTTATCTTTCATGTCGCGTAGAACAAAGTTGGTCTTCGAATAGGTGTGGGACTGAGTTGAACTGGAAGATGTATTCCGCTGCCCCACGTGTGACACCAGATCACCTTAACGTCCTGCCACTTCATGGCTTCCGAGAGCATAACTACCCGCTGGTCCATGAGTATGACTCTGCACAGGGCCAGTCACATCCAGCTAGCAGTGGGTTAGAAGAACAACCTCCCAGAGTTCAGAGCTTTAAAAAAGGGAAATTAAGTGGAAAGGGTACAAAAGTTTTTCACTTTCTGCCTCATCTTTATCCTACAGGTACATTTAACAATGCTAGTGCAGCAGGGTGATTCATTTGAGGAAGCCCTACCTCCACCGCATTGCCCTTTCCCAGGACACTTCATCCTGAAAGTCTGTACAGTCCAGGGGCACAGATAAGTCTTTTAATGCATTTGTTGGTAGAAAAGAGAAACTTCAAGGTACACGGTTTGCCCTAAAGAAAACCTCTGAACAGGTTTTTGTATATGAAGAACTTAGATTTCATGGATGAAGTTGGACTTGCCAAAGGCAGAGGAAGTTTGGTGATGGGGTGAGGGGAGGCAGGGAGGACTCGGAGAGGGTGGCATTGGAGCCTTCATAACTGGGAAAGAGGATACGGTTTTTCCAAGTGTCACAGACAGTTGTACCTACCCAAACATAGTTCACTTAAAGGAGCGTGAATTCTGGAAGGAGATGTGTTTGGTGGCCAGTGAGTACTGAACGACGAGCTCAGTACTCTGTAGCCTTGGCCAGGAGCCTCTTGTATTCACACTTGGCCCAGGGGGAAAAAAAATTCCAGTTTTGCTGCTGGCATTGGTTGGCCAAATGCAACAAACACAGATGCCAACACGGGCAAGTGGGGCCTGACCTATTTCTTAGGATATATTAAAAAGGCAATATAGGTCCCAGGGTTTTTTTTTTTTTTTTTTTTTTTTTTTTTTTTTTTTTTATGTAATAAAAGAAGTAAGGAGGGAGCCTTGAAAACTGGCTAGCATTAAAAATTCCACCAACCTTGGTGTTTGGAGACTCCGGCCAATATTTTACAAAGCGACATTATCTGTATTCCAAGTGCCAGGGAGCAATCCACTTCTGCTATACAACAGTTACAAAGTTAAAAGCTATAACAAAAACAGAGAGGTCTTAGTGCTCAAGAGGTATCTGGCTCAATATACTTATTTTCATTCTATTTCAATAAAATAAAGCAGGCCAAATAAATTGCTTTCTCATCAATGTTATTAAGCTCCTTTCTCCGTATGTTGGAAAACCAATACCGCCTTGTAGAAGACAATGCATTGACTCATGAGGTGTTAGTGTGCTTCCTGTTAAGCAATACTTACCATGTGAATTCTGGCATTTAAAGTACATAGATTAATGCTTTACTTATACAGGTACCATAATTGTATAAAACCAAAGTAGGCAAATCTTTTCTGCTGTTGGCTGTGGGAAGGAGACTTATTTCTTGTCTTTAAAGCAATGACTGCCAAAACCTTCTCTTCTCCCTCCAGCTTCTGCTCTCTTCTTCCTTTTATACAAAAAAGTACTCAAAAGATTCATTTATAATCTTTGTCTCTTCCAACTCTCTTGCACATGCCCACATGGCTGCATCCAAACTGCTCCTATGAGAGTCAAAAGTGTCCTCCATTGATAAGTCAATGGGTAATTCCCTGTTCCTATGTTCCTTGAACTATCCGCATTGAATTCAGATACGCCCCCGCTCTCCCAACACACACACACACGTGATACACTATCCTCACCTGGTTTTTCTCTCATCTCTCTGAAACGGCTGCTCAGTTTCTGCTGGTTCTTTCTCACCTCCTAGCCTCTAACTGTTGGAATGTTCAGGCCTCAGTTTCAGGCCCCTTTTTTCTATCTGCAATTGCACTATCTCATGCAGTATCTTGATTTTAAATACCACTGAAATGTGGATGACTTCCAAATATTTACCTTCAGTCTGGACCTCTCTCCAGAACTTCAGCCTTTAATTCTACTGCCTTGTCAATATCTAGGCTTGAATGCCCAATAGGCATCACAAATAAGTATGGATTGATTAAAGAAGGAATGAATGAACATCCCTATAAGAGAGACATTCCCAAGTCACAGTCCAACAAAGCATTTAATCGACTAATCAGAAGGCTTACGAAAACCTCCAAGCAAGGATCTTTGACTTACTGAGACATAAAAGAGAATGAAGAATTTATTCATGCATTCAATAAATAGGGGTCAGGCTCTGTTCTAGGCACTGGAGAAATAGCAGGCAATAACATCGACAAGATCCCCACTCCTCTGGGATTTGTAGTATAATGGGGAAGGGGGAGCCAGAAAGGAACAGACAATAAAAAAAGCAAATAAATATGCTATATGCAAAATGATGATCGGCTATGATGAATAGTACAAGGAATGGAGAACCATTGAAGTGGCATCTATGTTCCACAGGATGATCAGATCCAGCCTGTGTGAAGGGATGAGGTTTTAAGGAAGGCTTGGGGGGAAGGGAAAGACAGGACCATGCATAATCCTAGGGAAAGAGGTTTCCAAACAGAAAGCACAGGCAGGGAAAGGCTCTGAATAAAGAGATTGCTTAATGTGTTTGTAAAACACAGTGACTACTATATAGGGCTCAATAGCTATTAGGCTTTGTTTCCTTCTCTCCTCTCCCATGCCTAGTAAATTAGGGAGATCTTTACAACAGTATCAGCACATCTATAAAATACATATTTTAGTTTAAAAAAGATTATATCATTTATGTACTACATTCCCTCTGCTTTTCTACATTAAAAGAAATCAATTGTTTATCTAGGTAAGAATGGGAATACAAAATGACAGCACAAGCCATTTTAATGGAAGCATCAATCAAAACCCAGTATGATACTGTCTGTGGATACACAATGCAGTAGCTCAGTATAAACACAAGCACGCAGGCTCATTTCTATTTCTGTGGAATGTTCAGCACAAGATGTTTTCTTGAAGGTAGAACATTTGTCATACTGTGTTTATGACCACAAAAATGGATTTGGACAGTTCTTATTTTCCTTTCTCCTCTCAAGAACAATTTAAATTAACCTAAATCAGAATATCTCAACACATCTTTCCCTCTTGTTACAAAAGTATTCTATTTTGATATTATTTAATTTTGACTTGCATTCTCTGGCAACTAGTCTTTCAACGTTTAAATCTCATCGCGCTGTGATGCACCGTTTGTGTTTGTTGGTTACTTTGGGGTGTTCGAAGATTATGAATGAAGAAAACATTACTATGTTACTTGTTGAGGAAAAGCTGTCCTCCTTTCTCTGGGAAGCTCAGTTTTCTTAGACAATGCTGGCAGGAGATGGAAAAGGGTGCAAACTTCCTTGCCAGGCCATGAGGTAGGCCAAATTACTCCAAGTTAATCTATGGATAGAAACACGGCATAGCCAAATAGTCCACTTTTCTATATTCATAAAGATTTTCAGAGGCGATTTTCTATCATAGAGAAGATAGGCTAATTCACATAAAAGAGGTGATCTAGTTATTTGAATATAGAGCCAGGTTTCTTAAATTCCTGGCTTGATTATTACAAATGGTTCTGACTAGTTTTTTGGTTCCTCACTCCTCACTTTTCTTGTACCTAAATACAATCTGTCTGTGACTTCTTCTTGGTAACTTGTGCCGCAAAATTTAAAAAAAAGAAAAAAAAAAACTAATAAAGTACATTGCAAAATTATGTTCATAAAATCATCTTTTCAGTTATTAAAACCTCCCTAAGCGCCCTGTAGTAGTAATTATTAAAATCCTTCCCAGTTTTAGAGGTTGAGAAAGTAATAATGAAGACTATCCAGTAGGCTCCTAATGGTAAATTGAACTTTACAGCAAATAGGAGGTAAATGTATATTTTAGAAAGTTAACATTGAGCACATTGAGTGTCTGTACACAGGCCCTCTAGCCCATATTTTACAGTGAACCCTAACTCACAAACAACAGAACAATTTTTTGCCTATGAATATGCATCTTTATGGTCTACGAATTGTCTACTTTATGGTCTATGAATCTATGGTTTACATTCAACTCCTTCTGCTTGATTAATAGAGCTGATTTCATTTTATCTTTCTGGGTTCTGAAACCATGGAGTGGGCAGGTACTCTGCACAGTGTCAAACCATAAGTTAGGAAACATTGGTCTTCTACTTGGCGATTAGTTATATTTACCAATAACACCTAACTTACATGCCTCTACTGTAGCATTTTAATGGCATCTCTACGCTGGTAAAGTGTACTAGAAATCACAGAGCTTAAACATGAAGAAGAAACCAGGGCAATGACTAAGGTATATAGATCACAGCAGACTTTTCTCCTCACTCTGCCTGCTTTAAAGGGTTCTGGCTTTGCCTGTCAGAGTTTCCTATTACTCCCTACCTTTCATGGACAATTTTGGTAGTTTTTCTAACTCAGATAAGGTAGAGTTTGTAGAAGTCAGGGAAGGGAGGATCAATACAAGGATCAAAGTTCCTGAGAACAGGATATGGAGGAACGCTCCCAGTGCTCCTCTTCCAGAATCACTACTGTGCTGACCTGGCCAAACCCAACTCTGACGCATCCAGCCTGCGCAGAAACACCAACAGGTGCCTGTGACGGAGGGAAAAATGCAGTTCTATTTACCTATCTCATCCTAAGTGTTTATCAGACCTCCCGTTGGTCCTCAACAGTGCCCTTCAGGCATTATTTCTCTGGTCAGTAAACTTTTCCACCCTCAGACCTTCTCCTCCTGTTCAAACCATCAATAACCTCTTCATAGCCTCTCTCTCAGCAAATGGAAATGCTTATTTTATTTAAGAAAATGAAACAATCAGAAAAAAAAATGTTATTAACCTTCTTCTACCAAACCTACTTGTTTGCACCTGGACCCAGATCGTCTTTTCGCAGGTTTTGAGAATGAACTGTGTCTTTGTCTTTGTCTTTCCTTTCCTTTCCTATTTCATTTCATTTCATTTCAGAGAGAGAGAGAGAGAGAGAGAGAGAGAGAACACCTATGAACAGGGGAGGGGGCAGAGTGAGAGAGAGAGAGAGAGAGAGAGAGAGAGAGAAATCTTAAGCAGGTTCCACCCTCAGTGGGGAGCCCAATGAGTGGCTCAATATCACACCCTGGGATCATGACTTGAACTGAAATCAAGGATCGGACACTCAGTCAGCTGAGCCACCCAGACTTCCCAAGAATTAACTGTTTCTGCTTCTAATTAATCTCTCCATTTATGTACCATTCACAGGATAGTACACATCTGTGTACAACAACATTCTTTGTTTCCTCTTCAAATGCGTTTTTACTTAAAAAATCCTCTCTTTCTTTCCTTCCCCTCTTTTCCTCCTCCCCACTGACCCAACGTTTCCCCTCACCTAGGATAATTTAAATCAGAATAAGAGGCACTATGTCTCATCTTTAAACAAAACATCTGTCTAGATCCTACAGCTCCAACCAGCTGCTGCCTGATTTCACTGTTCTCCCTTTGAAAGCATTGTTTACTGTCTTTCACTTTCCATTCTCTCTAGAAATTCTTCTAATTGGATTTTGTTCACACCATACTGAAACTACAAAACTACTGCCAAAGTCGCTAAAGATCTCTAGATTTCCAAATGCAAGGCCTAATTCTTGGTAGTCACCATACTCAACTCTCTGTAGCACTGGATTGAATTAATCTCTCTCATTCTTTTTTTTTTTTTTTAATTTTTTTAAAATCTTTATTTATTTTAGAGACAGAGAATACGAGCAGGGGAGGAAAAGAGAGAGGGAAACAAAGAATCCAAAGCAGGCTCCAGGTTCCAAGCTGTCAGCACAGAGCCTGACCTGGGTCTCGAACTCACAAACTGAGATCATGACCTGAGCCAAAGTAGGATGCTTAACTGACTGAGCCACGCAGGCACCCCTCTCTCTCATTCTTTAAATGCATTCTTCACCTGGCTCTAGCTGTCCCTGACATCCCTGGGCTCTTCCTATGAGTCTCTCTCCTTAGATCTTCCTCCTCTACTTTTCAATGTTGGCATGTCCCAATGTCCACCATTCATTTTTCCACATGGCACCTTTAAGTAATCTCAGGTCTTACAGCTCCTTAACATTCAGTTATCCACTGACGACTCCCAAATTTATAGGTCTGAGTGCCAAATTTAAAAACCCAACTGCTTATGTGACATCTCTAGGAGGATGTGCAGTACATAGCTTAAATGTGGGATACATAAAATACAACTCAAGATTTCTCCTTACCACTGCAACTCTCATTTCACCAAGTCTCCAGCCCTTTCCACTATGCTTCACTCTAAGGTTCTAGGTAGTTCTGTGTTTTTGCCCCTAGGTTATTAGAATTTTCTATAGGGCAAATAATTTTTCCTTAATGATTTCATAATCAGAAATATATTGTACTTTCACGACTTGTTCTATAAGATTTAAAGATTCTTTCGGCAGTGAGACACAAAACAATGATACTCTGATAGAAGAAAGGCAGAAATCTTTGTTATTTATGTCTCAAGATGGAAGAAAGCTACCAGGCAGGGCCACTCGGGGGTTGTAAAACAGGGACAGGATGACAACAGACTGAAGCTGGGGGAAGCAGCTTTCCTATGGCAAGTGGGGTAGGGGTTTACCTAGATTTGGCTGTATTCCAGGAGACTGGCTAATTTGAACAATTTCTCTGGGCTTTGGGGCAGAGGGATTGTCTAGGTGTCTGGTATCTGGCCCTGGAGAAATTAGGGTAAGTGTATTTGGGCCAGATAAGGGAAGTAGTTGGGGTGTGGAATCCATCAGACTCTCAAGAAGGGGAACTAATTGGCTTGTAGCCAGGGCCTCAGAACTAGATCAGGAAAGCATCAAAAAGAAGACGAAAAAAATTTTATTATTCACTTGACCTTGTATCGTACATACACATAGACACACTCCTGTTCTATTCTGCCACCTTTAGGTTCCTATTCTGATTCCTTTACTTAAGACACATTACTGTTTTTTTTCTTTTAGATGGATTGCTTGCATGATAGTTTCTCTTGTAGTTTCTCAAATTTTTTTTTCTTTAACCCTGAAATGAAATAAAATCTTAGCCGGGTCCAGGATTCTTGAAGTATACCATTTTCCTCACAGTGGTTGGTAGCTGCTCTTTTATAATCTTCTGGCTTCTAGGGTTGTAGATGAGGATTCTGACTTTTTCCCTATTTTTCTTTTTTTTTTTTTTTTTACCCAGAATCTTATAACATTTTTTGCCTTTCTCTTCTTTCTCCCTGAGAGTTCAGAAATTTTACAGGATGTCTTTAGGCATCAGGTCTTTTCTCATCAATCTGACCTTGGGCTCAGAAAGCCCATTTAATCTGTGGCACCAGGTTTTGAGTTCACACACACAAAAATTTCCTATTATTTTTCTTTTTATTGACTCCCCAGTCTGTCTTTTTTTCATCCTGGTAGTTCTTTTAATCTTATATTAAGTCACCTGTTATATCCTCCAGGATTCTTTTTTTTTTTTCCCACTTGTGGTTTTGCATCGATTTTCCTGACGTTTTTTCCTCTGTGCTTTGGAATATTTCTTGCACGTGATCTTCAAGGACGCACATTTGAGTAGTAAACATCCTGTCCTTTGATTCATCTCTAGAATTTTTTGGTTGATAAAACATGTTGTTAACTGAAAAATATCCTTTTTCTGAGTGTTCTCTGTACTTGAATCACCTTACATACTCTGATTATTTTTAACTCAATCGTCATCTGGATTCCTCAGTTGCTTTACTTCTCTAGATATGTATTCTTGCCCTTCTTTCTTTGAATATTGGTCTCTTTCAGACAGGTTGTTCTTTTATTTAACTGCTGAGGTTCAGGCCACAGCTGGGAATGGTCCTACCAATAGTGGAAGTCAACAGCATTTCCACCCTACAGATGGACTGTATAGAAACAGATGAGCCATCATACCCTGCAAAGGACCTGGGGTAAGTCCTCAGGTGTGTGGATTCCTTGTATCTCCCAGCCTAGGGAACAACTCACTTAGCAGTCCACCTCGTCACCACTTTTAGGGCCAGGAAGGCTAGTTCTCTGCCAAGGATAGAAAGTTTCTAACCTGTTCTCCTGATAGGACGCCAAGGTACTGAGACTTCTCTTGGCCTTCAGTGCCTCCTGGCCCCAGAAGTCAGTGGCTCACTCATTACTCTCTAGTTCTTCATCTTGCTTTGTTTTGATTAAGTCATTTATTTAGATGTAAATTATCTTGGTCTCTCACCAAATAAATGCTCCATGAGACTAAGACTCTGTGTGGTTCCTGGTTGTCTCTCCAGGGCTTGGCAAATAGATAGTATGTGCTCCATAACTATTTTTGAAAGTTTAATGAATTAAGGAACAAAGAGAGTCCAGAAGAAAAGACCAGAGCAGCTCTAAGAGAGTGCGAGAGATAGCTACAATGGGAGAGAGTGATTAAGGGATGTTGCTGTAAAGAACATGCATGAAGAAACGTCAAAACAAGTAAGTGAACAATGTTGACGTTTCTGGAGGTTGTTTGTTTTTCTTCTTTCCATAACATTCCTCTGTGGGCTTTGGCTTCAACAGAGTCTTTATATGGTTTGTATATGATTTTAAAAGTAAAAAATAAAAACAATTGTGTTTATACATAAAATCAATTAATGCCAAAGAGATACTTCCAAATGGTCACATTAGCAAATCACACATGTGATTTGAAACTACAAACCATTGCGAGTAGACTGAGCCCGGCTCAGTGAATAATCAAATTAACAAGATCTATATATGCACTTCTACACATGTACTTTGGTGTTTCAGGGAGTGGAAGACACTTCTAAAGACTGAGTGTTATATGGATAGAAGCAAAAGGAAGAAGGGAACAGAAACTTTGAAGAGAAAATTTGGAAGAGGTACAAGAAAGGAGCACATGGGATAATTTACCCCACCACGGTTAGTGTATCAGAAGAAGAGGGAAAAAAAAAGCAGGGAAGATTTATTTTGCCTCGCTTTTTAAAACACACTAGAAAGTATCCAATATTTACATGTCTTAAATGAGATTCATTCGAAAGACTTCAAACAGATCAAAGAATATTAGAAAACATTTAGTTTTCTAAATCATTTGCATAAAATCTGCAATTGTGTCAATTCCTTGTAGCTGAGGAAGGAAGGAGACATACAAGATCAAACAAATTTGGTAGATAAATATATTGCATTAGAAATACCTGGGAAGGATTTGAGTTAATTCATTGCTCATATAAGCCAGGTATGTTAAATATGAGTTTGTATACATTTTTTTTTTTTTTTTTTTAAATTTTTTTTTTTCAACGTTTATTTATTTTTGGGACAGAGAGAGAGCATGGACGGGGGAGGGGCAGAGAGAGAGGGAGACACAGAATCGGAAACAGGCTCCAGGCTCTGAGCCATCAGCCCAGAGCCTGACGCGGGGCTCGAACTCACGAACCGCGAGATCGTGACCTGGCTGAAGTCGGACGCCTAACCGACTGCGCCACCCAGGTGCCCCTGAGTTTGTATACATTTAATCCTTATATCTACCTCCTACCTACCTACCTACCTACCTACCTACCTACCTTACTTGGGAACTATATAGGCATTCTTTTTTAAAAACTCTATTTATTTGAGAGTGACAGAGAGGGTGCAAGTGTGAGCTGAGAAAGGGCAGAGAGAGAGGAAGAGAGAGAATCCCAAGCAGGCTCCGTGCTTTCATGACCTGAGCCAAAACCAGGAGTTGGACATTTAACTGAGTGAGCCACCCAAGTGCCCTGGCATTCTTTCTTAAATGAAAACTTTTAAGCCAGATTTGTTCCTTTAAAAAATAATGTAAAATCTGCACATGCTTATAAAATTCATGCATATTATGTATCCTTTGTAGAGTGAGAATAAAGCCAAGAGAAAACAAACAGGTGTAAACAAGAGAAGACCTGACTTTTAGTCCTGATTTGTATACAGTTTGGTTTCTTAACACGTTGGGGTCTTAGATTTCCTTTTGCAGAAAAAGCTTAACTGTAAAGATCCTATTGCTCCACCAACTATAGATTTTAATGACCAGAATAAATTTTGGCTGGAAAACTTTGATTACATTTAACCTTAGTTGTGGAATCTGTGTATGATGTTGTGTGGTGTGTGTACACATATATGTATATACAAATTTAAATGCCTACATGTATATACCCATAAATATGTATATTCGATGGTGGTTACTAAAGTGAAGGCTTTGATTCAAAATGTAAAATTTGACTAAGTGCAGTTACATATTTATGAAGTCTTCTATTGTTTTAAGCAACTGAGATCTAGTGATAACCTACTGTTTTGACAGCAAGGATGTGGGAATGCTTAGGGGCTTGCTTGACATCTTTCATCATGGTGCTAGGAGTTCTGTAGGATTATCTAGCTTGTTATCGGCAGTTGGCCAGCAATGAGTGATATTGGTAAACTCAGTGCACAAAATGCACCAGACTTATCATATATTCCCCACATCAGTGATGCTCAAAAAACATGGTTCTTTTTCCAAAGAATGTGTACCTATGTGGGTTAGGCAGGCAAATAGGTGTACTGCTTCGAAAGTAAGTCTGAGCCATTCTTCTTGTCAATTTAAACTTTTTCATAGATTTAGAGAGTTGTTAGAGCACTGCCATTTGTGACTTTAAAAGGAGTCAGTAATTTGCTCCTAAAGATGCAGATTTTCTCCCATAAAAATCTTTTTTTCGTATAGAGTAAATTGACAATAAATGCATTGTGTGTTTCCATTCTTGTACAAAATGGAACTTGATGATTATATTTTAATGAGGGCTGTGGTTTCAATGTGTGAGCAAAGTAATTGCTTAGAAACCCTTTGCAGTCTATTCAAATCAGATTAAATACCTGAATACTATACGAGAAAAATAAGAGGACAATTTTCAACCATTCTTAGTCACTGAATAAATAGAAATCAAAGTGAAATTGCTCATATCACACCTTATAATTATGTCTCTCCTGCTGAGTTATCCCAAAAGGTGCAATTAAAAGATAACTATACAGAAAATAATGGCTTAATTTAATATTGAAATAGAAATACAATGATTTTGAGTATTCAGAAAGTGGATTTGTTTCTTGGTGCTCCATCATAGTCATCTGCCCAGTGGATAAACTCTTCTCTGAACTCATTAGCATTGATGAGAGACACCCTTCAGTTGGAATTAGTTTCTAGCTGGACCCAGGGTTTAGAGAACGTCAAACCTTATGCCTTAAATAGAAAAGGACTCTTACTTTTCCTTTGTATCTTTTGTTGTTGTTTAGAATATGTGCTTTCTACCTTCACAGGTAGAAGAATGAGATCAAAATAGTAAAATACATTTAGTTACACTTGATATATTAGTTTTCTACCGCTATTCTAAAAAATTACCACCAATTTCATAGTTCAAGGTAACACACATTCATTATGATATGGTTTTTTTTACATCAGAAGTCTTCAGTGGATCTTACTGGGTGAAAATTGAAATGATGACAGGGCTGCAGTCCTTTGGGAGTTTCTAGAAGAGAATTCTTCTCCTCTCTTCTCCAGCTTGCAGAGGTCCCTTGACTCACTCCCATTCAACACCGTTATAGTCAACAACGGTAGGTTGAATCATTTCCACGTGGCATATTTCTCAACTTGATGTTTGCTTTTCAATCTTAGTTATGATGTTTTCAATGTACAGAGTTATGTATTTATTTATTTATTTATTTTTATTTTAGACAGAGATCACGAGTGGGGGAAAAGGGCATAGGGGGCACAAGAGAGAATCTTAAGCAGGCTCCATACTCACTATAGAGCCACAAGTGGGGCTTCATCTCATGACCCTGGGATCATGACCTGGGCCATAATCAAGAGTTGGACACTCAACCAACTGAGCCACCCACGTGCCCCGTGTACAGGTATTTTTACATCAGCACAGTCATATATACTGACTTGAAAAAATATATTCATTGTTCATATGCCTACAAGTTATTTTATAATAACATATTCACTAAATATTTTCTATTTTCTTCAAATTTTTATATTTTTTTCGTGTTAAAGAATATACATTTTTTAGTATATTTGTATACATTGTAAGAATTTGAATTTTTCAAATTATTTTCTCATTTAATTTGTTGAACATTTCAACAACCCACATTCATTTGTAATTCTTGACATGTGTATACACACACACACACATAATTGTGTACGTACGTATATACATATGCATGTATATATGCATGTGTGTATATATACAAAGGTACGAATGCTAAACAATTTTTTTCAGACTCATGAAGGTTAAGTTTGTTGTTACTTGGAAAAATCAATCAGGTAAACACTTTAAGAAAGTGGAAATTTGTCATATATTATCAATTTTGGTTAGTTAAAAGACAAACAAGAATGGTTAAAATTAATCCCTGCGTTTTAATAATTTAATTTATTCTAATTAATTATTTTGAAAAAAATCAACATTTTTTCTAATTCACTTCAGTAGAAGACCAATATACCAAGGAAAAAAAAATCCTTACTGAAGTATTTTTGCAAATATTGATTTAGTTCAGTAGGATTATTTACTGCTACTGCTTTTAGGGTCTTTAATATGCTCCTGCTTTGTGAATCTTTATGAAAATGAAATATGAGTAGCCTTATATTACAAATGATTCACTCTTTGTGAATAAGGATACCTAACTTTCATTATTTATTGTTTTGATATATGGTAAGAAAATCTGAGGCAGTTTCTAAATTATTTGTGCTTTATTTTGTTGCAATAATAGGAAGGATTTATTTCCTAGATTTCTGATATACTAAAAAAACTTGAAGAAATTTAGTGCCAACTACAAAGCTGCTGATATAAAAATAGTGTGAAATAACTAGAGTGCCTGATTTCTAATTTCCCCTTAGGCCAGTCATTTTGTTAAGGAAATTATATTGCTCTCACATTTGTCAATTCTAATTATTCACTGGGTCTCTCACAGAGCCTAACACAGTTTCTCATATGTAATTCGTACATAATAAATAAGAAATACATGATGCATTACTGTTGCCAGACATATAGCCAGGATCTAAAAATCACCAAGCCTGTTACTTAAACACTATTCCATTTTCATTTCTTTGCTTTTCACGGGTGTTTTTTTGTTTGTTTTTACATTATCCATTTATGGTACTAGGCTGGCCGCTGTACGGATTCTCTGTGAAGTTTCCTATCAGAGTCGTAGCAGGAGAGACAGGGGTTATATAGGACACACGAATATTATATCAAACAAGCTATATTTTATTCCCTTATTATTCCCTTCATTTTCTAGATTTAGATTTCACGGATGAAGTCTGTTTAGAGAAGGGAGAGACTGTGTTTACTTGGGGCACTCGGTGTAGACTTCTTAGAAGTGTTTGCATTTTGGCTGGCCTAGAAGTATGGCGAAGATAATTCAGAGAGAATAAATGCTTTCTAGGGCTGACTCAAATACCATAGTGTCTATATCAGAGACGAGAAAAAATGGCACATATATGGGAAAAACAAGTAGCACTATTTGCCTAAAAAACTGAGATATGTTAGAAATAATAATAGTAATTTGGAAAAGGTAAATAGTGACCACAATACAAAGGAGACTTAGTAAAAGGGATTTAACTTTTCTCCAAATGAAATGTCTTTTCTTGTCAGTCTTTCTTGAAAATACAGAAAGTTATTTCACTATATTACTTCTCTTTGCTATACGTTTAGGACACTCTTGATGAGAAAAATAGATAAACTCCATGTTTAATTTTTTTTTTTTTTTCAACGTTTATTTATTTTTGGGACAGAGAGAGACAGAGCATGAACGGGGGAGGGGCAGAGAGAGAGGGAGACACAGAATTGGAAACAGGCTCCAGGCTCTGAGCCAACAGCCCAGAGCCTGACGCGGGGCTCGAACTCACGGACCGCGAGATCGTGACCTGGCTGAAGTCGGACGCTTAACCGACTGCGCCACCCAGGCGCCCCGATAAACTCCATGTTTAGAGACTACTATTTACTAACTCTTGAAGACTTCCACATTGGGTCAAATCTTTGTAATAAATCTAAAATAAAGACACATACTTACACCTTGTATTACATTAAGAAGCAGTGCTAATAATTGAGAAGTGATCTTCCATGTTGGTTACTTATTCTCGTTTAAATGTTAAGTGCTTCTCACAGGGTGATTGTGAAAAATGAAGGTGACAGTACAAAATCACCTACTTACCATATGCTTTATAAAGAATAAGTCACCTGATCCTATCATCAACCATTCTTTTTTTTTTTTTTTTTCCAGATGAGGAAACTGAGGAGCAAATAGGTGATAGAATTTGCCCCAAGTTACCTCCTAGCCCACTAAGAAGCAGAAGATTGCATCCAGGAAATAAGATTTCAGTCTAATCCCTTCCTTAGGGCAATATACTGCCTCTCAAGGAGTGCCTGATCCCCTGATACATAAAAGAAAGTCACTAAAGATTCACAATTCCCTTTTCTTTAATTTCTCTTTCTTCTGCTTTGCTTTCTTTTTTTTCTTGTGTTCTTTACGTATTTTGATGACATTTTGGCAGAGTGGTGAGGGGTAGGAAAAACGCTTTTAAAAAACCTATTCTCCATTCTTATTCTTTTTAATGAAAAACATTATTCTTTTTATATCACAAAGAACTTTAATGTAAAAGTACAGCCATCTATACCCAAAATTAACCAATATATGTATTTTGCAGAAAGAATCAATAGTCACAACCAATAGGTGTGAAAGTAAAGTTACCAATCAGTCCTTCTCTACACAGGTTTCCCTAGGGAACTAAGTACACAAGGTAACATAATAACACTTCTGGGGCAAAAAGCCCGAACTGTAGTATTACCCACAGTATTTCAGGCTGTAGTGACTCCGCCGTTAATAAATACGAGCCAATCAATGCCTTGGAATACGATCAAGGAATTGGAAAATGTGAAAGGAAGAAAGAACATAGAGCATCTCACCCCCTCCCCCAAAAAAGCTCAACAGTTTAAGACAACTTAAAAAAAAATTAAGCTCAATTGTTAGGCAAGAAATATACTAGCACTGGGGCATCTGGGTTGCTCAGTCAGATAAGCATCTGACTTCGGCTTAGGTCATGATCTCAGGGTTTGTGGTGGGTTCAAGCCCCACATCAGGCTCTGTGCTGACAGTTTGGAGCCCAGAGCCTGCTTCAGATTCTGTGTCTCCCTCTCTTTCTCTACCCCTCCCCCACTCATGCTCTGTCTCTCTCTCAAAATAAATAAATAAACATTGAAAAACACTTAAAAAAAAAAAGAAATATACTAGAACATATGATGTCTAAACTCTATGAGAATAGTCTGAAAATAAATTTACTCTTTAGATATCTGAAAGAAAAAATTTTAAATTATGAGATAATGTTCACTGAAATCATTACATAAACTATCACAGCAGATGGAATTAATGGATAATAAGCTTATTTGGAATTGCTTAAAAATTAAACATAACATTGGGCTTTTGTAAAGACTTGGAAAGACTTTTTGCTTATATCCATTGATGTTACATCTTAATTTTTTACATGCAACATATTAAAGATGTAAGTAATCAGACACATATACAAAGTACTATGCATGTAATATGTTAAAGATACAACACACACGTGAGTGTACACGTGAGGTATTAACCCAGAAAGACTATATGACAGAAAAAAAATTGTTGCTCAAGAATAAATACTACTCTTAGCTCCAAGATAAATGTAACTATATGAGTAAGTAATTAAACAGACTCAGCCTTCATTTATATGTTCACAGAAAACTGCTCCAGGACAATACAGTTCATGTGTCTTCAACCATATTCACATTTTTCATATCCCTAATGTATTCTGTAGTTTTCTGCATTGAGACTTAGAAATGAGTAAAGGATTTCAGTGGGCATTTCCCAAGAATCCCGCCAGTGATGATCTCATTATATCTGAGGGTGCACATTTAATTGATTTTCTCTTCGCAGGCTATTTTATAATTTTGTGACTTAAAAGTTAATTTTCACAGAACTATTGGTAATGTAAACAATATGTGGCCATAGTAATACACATGGCTTTCATTGAGTAGAGATACAAGCAATCTCTGCCATGTAGAAAAGATATCCACAAAAATTTCAATTTGTTGCCCTAAGAGATGTGAACCTGTTTAGTATCATATAACCTATCTTTTACAGCACACACATATGAATGGATGTTCTCCAAATTCTCTTTGAACCAGTCTACCTATTACTAGTTTGCTCCTTAATCTTCTAGTTGAATAACATTGCTGACGTGTGTTTATTTTGTATTTGCATGCGATTTTAACTTTTTGAAAATTATAAATGACGATACATACATATGTCAATAAATACTGGATCAAATGGATACACTTTAATGACTAATGCTACTGGGAAGTGGTTCAGAGTGGTCATAATAGCTATTGAGCTGCTTTATGACCGCTGCAATGAGAACATTTTTCTCAACTATGCAAGAAAATGTGATAACTTTTTGCCAGATACATTAATATGTATGGCCACCTGTACAGCCACACAGGCTACATACTACATAAATACATGGGTGCCATTTACATAGATGCTCCCAGGAGTTGTACAATATGGCAGGTCTGTTAAAGTGGAAAAAGAACAGTTATTGAATTCATTTTTTTTTCAGTTAAAGATTTGATCTATTCGATTATGTGAAAACATTATAAATAGAAACTGCTTTAGTCTAGATGCTGCTTGCACTGTGCTGTGGACCACGTATATACTGCCATAATGGCTTCAGAAGACCTGTTAGAGGAGGGAGGAAGACATTTTTTAATACATATTTATTTTAGGGAGAGCAAGACAGGGGAGGGGTACAGCGAGGGGGACAGAGGATCCAAATCACACTTTGCCCTGACAGGCTGACAGCAGCAAGCCCCGTGTGGGGCTTGAACTCACAAGATCATGACCTGAGCTGAAGTTGGATGCTTAACTGACTGAGCCATCCAGGTGCCCCAGGAGGAAGACAGTTTAATGTTTCATCTGGATCTAGATGTGCATCACATTAGACGACAGCTCCAATCAACAAATGAGTGTTTTATGATGATATTTTAGAAGAAATGGTTTGTGATGGACAGTTGAGAAGTGCATCTCCAAAGAGTGAATGGCTCTTTAAAGTTTCAGGTCACAACCTCTGCAAAAACCCAGACTCCCAACACATTGATTTTTGGTCCAGGAAACTGTAACAGTCTTCCAGCCTTCTCGTGGCTGGGTTACATTTCCAGTTATGTTTTTGTGTGTAACTAAGAAGGTCCTTTGGACTGGATGGAGAGAAGGTAGGGGCTGTAATGATCAGTCACAGTACAAGGCAGTGAAAAGATGACCCAAATGACCATGAAAAGGGCAAAAGGGGTCATAAGCTCTTCTTTTGTGAGCTCCCATGTGCTGACATATTCTTTCTCATCTATCTGCAGGCACTATCTTAAATGCTGTATGTATATAAATTCATTTACTTTTTCAGTTTGATTTATAAGGAAGTGATAATAAAGGCAGCTCAGTAGTATGGGGGGAAAGTAGGCTGATATGAATTACATTATGAATCTAACAAGTATAAGAAATCTGGGATGGGGGTGGTGGAAATGCTTTCTCAAGACAAGCATTTGGACAAACAGAAGTATTTACTCTTTCTAATTACTAAATAGTTCTTATCCATCATTCCAACTGGTTTTCTTTTTTGGTTTTCGGTGTCTTTTTTCTTTTTTTCAAAGACCCTATGGTCAAGACTTTAAAAAAAAAAGAATTACAAAACAATAAATATGAACTGTATCCAAAGTAGGAAGATTTGCTTCTTTAACACACATCTTTAAATTGATTAAAATGTCACAAGAACACTGAGGCAATCTAAAATAATTTTGACAGGTAACTGTACTATTCATGTCAACATTAATCCTTGTTAAGTGAACATCAAAGTCAACTATCTAGAACATTTTACATTAATTTCAGTATTGAAACAATGATGAGATAGGCCTTTTTTGCACATACTACTATAAGATTTATGTTAAAGAACTATATTTAACAACCCTTGAAGGCTTTTGAAATAAAATTATTTGAACATTGTTATTCAATAATAGAATTTCAAGATATGAAGGAACTTAAGGATCATCTTATAAATTTACCACTATCATATTTCAATATCAGGAAGTAGGTATTCTTCAAATGTGCCTGGATTCTGCTCAGACATGTCCAATGCTAAAAACAACAACTCTCACTACTTACGTGATGTAGGACAGCTTTAGAAATATCTAATTTTTAATCAACTCTTCCTTGAGTTGAGCAAAATCTATCTCTGGATACCTCCCAACAATTGGAGAAACAGGTCTTACTGTAAGTCTAATATGAGTACCAGCAAGAGAGAACTGGAAGAAAAAAACCTCCAGAGTCAGGAGGAATCACAAATGCCCAGACTGAGTAATGCCGGCAAATCTCAGTACAAATATATCCAAATTATACCTAGGCACATTGTAGTCAAATTGCAGAACATCAAAGACAACTATCTTAAAAATAACCAGAAGGAAACATGGACTTGAAAATAGAGAATTAGACTTAAATCTGCCCTCTTAGTGCAAAATGAAAGCTAGAAAGCCATGCAATGATATTTACAAAGGACTGTGAAGTAGTATCTGTCGATATGATATCGTCACACAGTGAATCTATTTAAAGCAGGAAGGTGAAACAAAGATGTTTGCAGATGAAAAAACTCAGAGAGCTTTGTACTAATATTTACTATAGTGACTGAACTTTAAGTCAGAAAGGAAAAACAATCATCATGACCACACTATGTGTGGTGGCCATGAAAATGCAACACCAATTTCTTGCTGCTGGGGTCGTAATTGACTACTAACCCCACTGAGGCCCTCTGGGTGACACTGTGTTTACCTTGAGCCTTTACCACACAGCTTGGTCCCAGCAAATGACCGAGCATGGTGGGAAAGACTGTACAGTCCAATCCTTAGATGAGCAGGAAGGAATCCAGAATCCATTGAGCAGGAAATTTTCTCATAGCTGTACCGCAGTGTGTGACTCATCCTATCCAATCTTCTTCTTCCCCCTTTTCTGTAATCCTTCCTATTGTATTCATTAATGATGCTTTATTAGTATCTTTAGGAAAAACTTACAGTCTATACTTTCCTATAGAACTACTAATTGGTAATCTCCAAGAGGGTAGGTGGTCTACGGATTGAGCAAGGATCCTTGATGGGATTTCTTAAACGATCAGTAACTTGGGATAGTCTTCTGTTTTGTCATATTTCTTAATGGATCCAGAAGAGAAATGGAGAAATGGATAGTATTAGTAGAACCAACTTGAATCTGTAAAATCCAGCACGATGCTGTGCATATTAGATAATCAAGGCTGAATGGATGTGTAAGTTCAAATCTGCCATTCCCACGATGGTTGATACCTGTATAAAACTCAATGAAGAATTTTACAGCTTCCAATACTAGAGATTTAATCTACATTGATAGGCATTTATGTTTTTCAGGCAGAAGATTATTCCATTATTATTCTTTTCACCAATCATTCACAGGAAAGGAGAGGATTTTGCCACTTGCCATTTTTTTTGAAATTCTCATTTAGCTAAGAACCTTGGGAAATGGCTACACTCATTTCCTGAAAGTGCTTTGACTTTTACAGTAAAATAAAATCTGCAGTTAAACCTCTTTTCCTAATTAGGCAATATCTGCTGTAAAAAAGGAAGCCATAAAAATGTAATACTGTGCACTCTGGAAGACCCTGTCACTGACAGGCCTTCTGCTGCAAGGCTGCTGGTCAGGGATACGAACCCTGAAACAGGCTTGTCAATGTTACCAACAATGCATGAAACCTTCCCTGTTTTCATTCCACTCTGCACATTTTCTTCAGTCCTATTTCTTAATCCCCTTCTCACTAACATGGAAAGTGTTGTTAAAGCTTCCGTGGAGTTCTTAATCTATATCCTGCTTTATAATACACAGCTTTCTTTGAGGGGCCCTGGCTTGAGCCCCTACACACAGCACCAGGTCAGCCTGGATCTTCATGCTGTTGACATCTGATTGAGCTTCTTTTTCTTTGCTGTATTCTCTTTACATTTCATTCCTGCTTCAAATCTTTGTTTTTCCCACTGAGGAGAGAAAGCCTGACTTTCAAGTGGAGCTTGAGTGTTTATACTCAGGTTGATGACTCTCTCTTGCAAAAATGGATTTTGCTTTCCTTTCAGTTTTCTCCTGTTTTCAGTTCAAGACAATCCTGTGTTGACAGCCCGATAAAATTAGCCTGTCATCAAAACCCAGTGCACAATAGTTAAGGCCACTGAGTCTTTCAAGGAACTAACATGATCTTGTAATGGCATTTTCTTTCCTTTTTTTTCTTTTCTTTTCTTTTTTTAGTGTAGGCACCACACCCTGCCTGGCGCTTGAACTCATGACCCTCAGATCAAGAGTCACACGCTCCACTGAGCTAACCAGATGCCCCTAGAGGAATTTTCAAAAACAACTGGAATCATTGTGCAGATATATTACCTGTAGTATGTGGGTAACCAATAGTTATAAATAAGGAACACAATTTTGATGGAGTTCAGAGATGTGGGGGAGAGACCAGAGTCTCTCCTGTGCATCCCTACCTTTGAGTCCGTGCTGACTCAGCATAGTCTGGGTTGACTCAGCGTACTCGTGCACTTACCCCAATCCCAGGAAATTGAGCATGTTCTCAGATGATTGAGCAAAACCCAAGCTGACTCAGCACTTTCTGTGACTCATGTCCAATAATCAAACAAAAGCAACATTATCTCTAGGCTGTGGTTGTTTTCAATTTTCAAGCTAGATATCTGGTGCTTTCAGGGTTCTACTCCAGTTACAAATCTAAAGTTGGAGAATATTCCTAATTGGGGACAAACATTCGCAATGACTAGAAGTAAAATTTTTATTAAAATGGGGTATGGAAAAAAATTACAATTATGCTTGTGTTGCATAGCTCTCACTTTTTAGGAGCAATAAGGTTAGAACCTCAATAACTCATCCAGATCAGTCCCACTTCATAGATCAAACAACCAAGGCTAAAACAGGGTATCTAGGAAGCACACATTTAAAAAATTCTATGATACGTCCTATGGAAAACCCAAAAGATTCCACCAAAAAGCTGCTAGAACTGATTCATGAATTCAGCAAAGTTGCAGGATATAAAACCAATGCACAGAAATTGGTTGCATTCCTATACACCAACAATGAAGCAACAGAAGGAGAAATCAAGGAGTTGATCCCATTTACAATTACACCAAAAGACATAAAATACCTAGAAATAAATCTAACCAAAGAGGTGAAAAATCTATACACTGAACACTACAGAAAGCTTATGAAAGAAATTGAGGAGGACAAAAAAAAAAAAAAAAAAAAAAAAAGGAAAAATATTCCATGCTCCTGTGTAGGAAGAACAAATATCGTTAAAATGTCAATACTACCCAAAGCAATCCACATATTCAATACAATCCCTACCAAGATAACACCAGCATTCTTCACAGAGCTGGAACAAACAATCCTAAAATTTGTATGGAACCAGAAAAGACCCCGAATAGCCAAAGCAATCTTGAAAAAGAAAATGAAAGCAGGAGGCATCACAATCCCAGACTTCAAGCTATACTACAAAGCTGTAATCATCAAGACAGTATGGTACTGGCACAAGAACAGACCCTCAGATCAATGGAACAGAAGAGAGAACGCAGAAATGGACCCACAAATGTATGTCCAACTAATCTTTGACAAAGCAGGAAAGAATATCCAGTGGACAGTCTCTTCAGCAAGTGGTACTGGGAAAACTGGACAGCAACATGCAGAAGAATGAACCTGGACCACTTTCTTACACCATACATAAAAATAAACTCAAAATGGATAAAAGACCTCAATGTAAGACAGGAAGCCATCAAAATCCTTGAGGAGAAAGCAGGCAAAAACCTCTTTGATCTTGCCCGCAGCAACTTCTTACTCAACACGTCTCAAGAGGCAAGGGAAACAAAAGCAAAAATGACCTACTGGGATCTCATCAAAATAAAAAGTTTCTGCACAGCAAAGTAAACAGTCAGAAAAACTAAAAGGCAACTGACAGAATGGGAGAAGATATTTGCAAACAACATATCAGATAAAGGGTTAGTATCCAAAATCTACAAAGAACTTACCAAACTCAACACCCAAAAAACAAATAATCCAGTGAAGAAATAGGAAAAAGACATGAATAGACATGTCTCCAAAGAAGACATCCAGATGGCCAACAGACACATGAAAAAATGCTCAACATCACTCATCATCATGGAAATACAAAGCGAAACCACAATGAGATACCACCTTACACCTGTCAGAATGGCTAACGTTAACGACTCAGACAACCATAGATGTTGGCGAGGATGCGGAGAAAGAGGATCTGGTGCAGCCACTCTAGAAAACAGTATGGAGGTTCCTCAAAAAACTAAAAATAGAACTACCCTATGACTCAGCAATTGCACGACTAGGTATTTATCCAAGGGATACAGGTGTGCTGTTTCAAAGGGAGAGATGCACCCCAATGTTTATAGCAGCACTATCAACAATAGCCAAAGTGTGGAAAGAGCCCAAATGTCCATCGAGGGATGAATGGAAAAAGCTGTGGTATATGTGTGTGACTATATATATATATATATATATATATATATATATATATATATACATACACATACACACACACACACACACACACACACAAATACACAACGGAGTATTACTCAGCAAGCAAAAAAATGAAATCTTGCCATTCACAACTACGTGAATGGAACTGGAGGGTATCATGCTAAGCAAAATGAGTCAGTCGGAGAAAGACAAGTATCATATGACTTCACTAATATGAGGACTTTAAGACACAGAATAGAAGAACGCAAGGAAAGGGAAGCAAAAATAATACAAAAACAGGGACAGGGGCAAAACCTAAGAGACTCTTAATTATGGACAACAAACAGAGGGGTACTGGAGGGGTTTGGGAAGGAGGATGGGCTAAATGGTTAAGGGGCATTAAAGAATCTACCCCTGAAGTCACTATCACACTATATGTTAACTAAGTTGGATGTCAATTAAAAATAAATAAATTAATTAAAAAAATTCTATCAGGCATGGAATAAGAACCAGGTAAGTCTCTTGCTTCTCAGGGCAGGAAATTTTATCATATTCTTTTCTGATTTTTCATTTTATTACTTAAAACAGAAAAATAAATACATTTATATTAATGGAGCTAGGCTCTCATTAATCCTTACAAGAATCTTGGACATATAGTTTTTTTATCCAGAGTTTTATTTAATATAATCAGGCAGCATTTTTCTTGCAGTATATGGTATTCACAAAAGCTATTTAAATATCTGCATGTGCCGTCATTACTAACAGTTTGGGTTTTTTATAGCTTTTTATTATTTTTAAAATGCTACGAATATCTTTAGATAGATATGTTCCTTTCTCTAAAGTATGTCTCAGCACAAATGTCCTGAAGAGGGATAACTTATTTTAAGTGTTCACGTTTTTCTCCTCTTGATGGATATTACCAAAAAAGTATCATGCCAATGGGCGTGTTCAATCCCAACCAGCTTCATTTTACCTTTACTAACATTCAGGAGGGCTCCTAAAACAGATTAATGACCTTGAACAAAATGTTACCACATGGCAATATTTGTTTACAAGGGTTGAGATATGTCCTTATATATGCTGTCCAAGTTCTTTTCATCTTTTGGATATTTTTTATTTTTTAAAATTTATGTATTGGTTGCTTACCATGTTTCTGTGTCTACAGACAGCTCTTTATAAAATCTGATACATGAATTCATGATACATGAATTCACAAAGTATTTTCTAGTCTGTTTTTTTTGTTTTTGCAAAAGTTTTAGGTGATTGTTTTCAGTGCTGCTTCCCGCCTCAAACTTCAGAGAGTAGATCAATATTGAAATTTATTGTCTGCTTTTCTTTGACTGTTTTGCACAATTATTTCCTAATTCTATAAAATTTCTCTTTCAAATTAAATGTTGTTTAAGTCTCAAAAATCTTTTCTTAAAGTTTTCTCTTTACTTGTTAAGCCCAACAGACCAATTTGCAAAGGAACCAATCTGTGCGCACAAACCATAAAGCGTATTAAGCCAGCAACGTGGTAGGTATCTTATCAAGATCTGTTGCTATCTCAACATAATTTGGGTTCAGTTAATTCTTTCTGCAATGTGTTACATTTTTCCCCCAGTAAATAAGTGAACAGAAATCAAAAAACTCTTTTTTTCTTTGAGGCCCAGATGGAAAATGGCTGAAGTTCAGATTAAATGTTTCCACCAGCAGTATGCCCAGCAGGTGAGATAAATTCTAAGCCAGAGCATGAAAGAGATGGTAGTCTGAAAAAATAGAAATTGCAAAGCTTACAAAAATCAATAGCATGTTATAGTCTGTATGAAAGGCAGCAGAAACAACTTTTAGGCTGACTATTAGAAAGCTGTGTCTGAGGACAAATTAACTTTACTTTTAGGAGCTAAATGACTTGAAGGTATTCATTTAATACTTCTTTACTTAGGCGAGGCCTAAGTTAGCAAAGTTGGTGGAGAATTAAAGCTTGTTCTACCATACATCCTTTATCCGCGATGCCTTGTCTGCAACATCCTTTCCTAAGATTTCTGGTAATTCATTTCTTGCTCTTCAAAAATACGATCGAGAGGCAAACACTTCAAGAAGTTTTAACTGCTTAAATTCATTTAACTGGAGTCATTTCTTGATTTGGTGACATTCTCCACATCTATCAATATGCATATGCTTTATGTTTGCCATTGGGTTATTATTAGAGTCATCCCTGGATATTATTGAGAGAAGATAGTCATTACTGACTAATTACATTGATAAATCAGGCCAAACAATACTTTCTCACAAAATGGTCAGACCCTGTTTTGGGTTTAATTATTGCAACCACAACGGTTGCTTTCCTGTTGATTTTTTTTATACCTTTTCAATGATAGAGGTCTTGTCTAAGGTAATTTGTTTTTGTTTTTGTTTTTTTTTTAATTTTTTTTTTCAACGTTTATTTATTTTCGGGACAGAGAGAGACAGAGCATGAACGGGGGAGGGGCAGAGAGAGAGGGAGACACAGAATCGGAAACAGGCTCCAGGCTCTGAGCCATCAGCCCAGAGCCCAACGCGGGGCTCGAACTCACGGACCGCGAGATCGTGACCTGGCTGAAGTCGGACACTTAACCGACTGCGCCACCCAGGCGCCCCTAAGGTAATTTGTTAAGAGAAGTACCAGTCAGTTGAAGCTTACTAAATCTGTTTTTTAATTTAATGTTTATAGATTGAGGAAACAACTGACAGCAAAACTGAATTTAAAAAAAATGTACTTTGGAAATATTGAATGATATGCAATTTGATTTGGGGAAAAAATGTAATGGCAAACCACCGAAATTATATTGCAAAAAAACCAACCTATTTCTTTAGACTGTATTACCAACCAGAGTTGGCCAACAGTGAGCACATTAACTTTGGTCCTAATTTCTTTTGCAACATTTAATATAGTTTGCTACTCAGGAACAATATGTGATTTAAATAAAAAAAGAAACAACTGCTCCACCATCAGTGTTGTAAAAGATGAAATCTATCCTTTCTCCAGATCTGATCATGTTAAATTTAAGATTCCCATTCATTCACTTTCAACGTTTATTTATTTTTGGGACAGAGAGAGACAGAGCATGAACGGGGGAAGGTCAGAGAGAGAGGGAGACACAGAATCGGAAACAGGCTCCAGGCTCTGAGCCATCAGCCCAGAGCCCGACGCGGGGCTCGAACTCCCGGACCGCGAGATCGTGACCTGGCTGAAGTCGGACGCTTAACCGACTGCGCCACCCAGGCGCCCCTCATTCACTTTCAAAAACATTGACTGTCGACTGTACTCTGTAGCATGGGTCAGCAAACAATGCCCTGCCACTAGTGTCTGTAAATCAAGTTTTATTGGAACATAGTCACACCCATTTATTTACTTATTGTCTATGGTTATTTTCACACTAGAATATCAGAGCTAAGTTTGACAGAGACCTTATGATGGCCAAGTCTGAAATATTTATCATCTGGCCCTATACAAAAAAACAGTTACCTACCCCTGCTCTACAGGAACATGAAAATTGATGATGAAAAAGGTAAACATAGTTCCTGCCCTTATTAGAGTAGAAGCAAGATACTAAATAATCATTGGAAGACTACAAAAAGAACCATGTAGGAAAATTCGAGTATAAATTCTTAATTACGTAGGCTTTTGGAATCTAAGTTTATGGACAAATGAGAAATGTATGCATAGTACAAAATGTATGAACACATGTTTTGTAAACAATATGTAGGCTATTCAGACATATTAATAGATTGAAGAAAAACACTAATTATTGCTAATTACTAATTTAAATGCTTCTATCATGGATTATATGATAAATGGGAGGAGGAGAAGGGGATGACCATCTTAAATGTTCTCTTAATTATTGTGTCCATAGAATCATTTTCAAAATAGATGCTTAATAAATATGTGAATGACTGAAACTTCATTTTGTTTTAGATTTCTACGGGTATATATTCACACAGTTAAAGCTTTTGTAAAAAAATTTTTTTGGTGTTTGTTTATTTTTGACAGAGAGACAGAGCAAGAGCAGGGGAGGCGCAGAGAGAGAGAGAGGGAGATCCAGAATCCGAAGTAGGCTCCAGGCTCTGAGCTGTCAGCACAAAGCCCGATGTGGGGCTCGAACCCACAAGCCGTGAGATCATGACCTGAGCCGAAGTTGGACATTCAACCTACTGAGCCATCCAGGCGCCCCTACATAGTTAATAGCTTTTGGAATTGTTCAAAGAAGTTATTTATATGTTCCAAATCTTTCTTACAAAGATTTCTTACATGATTGATAATGAAACATAAATACAAGTGATATAATAGATCTAGAAAATCAAAGCAGAGGTAAACGATACAAACCACAGTCATTTTACTCCAAATAATTTTATATTCAACGCGGAGCTTGCTCTAAGTTATTACAAAACGGATAACCTGATTTGTTATATGGTTTTCTACTTGGAAGAGAAGCAGCAAACCAAATGTTTAGGAAAACATAAGACTTCCCTAGAATATTTTTAAAAGTTATTTTTTCCCTGGTGAAAATTAAATAATTTAAAACTTTAATATGTAATTGCTCTTTATTATCTTCCTTTAATATAAAAATGTGAAGTATTTTTGTGCTTGTGTGCATGGTACTTAGAAAAATACATATTTCATATTACACTTCTCATTTGTCCATAAATAGATGAAAACTTACTTAAATAAGAGTTTATACTTGAAGTTTCCTAGATAGGTCTTATTGCAATCATACTTATTCTTGGGATTGTTTAATATCTGCCTCCTCTCTAATGAGGGCAGTACACACACATATTACATTATATTGTCTTCCCACACCGAAGAAAGTAATTATATATCTGTCAGTGCTGTTAAGATATGGGAAGATTTCTGAAGTAACCAATAAACTATTCTTCAGTAACTTTGTACAAGGTGCTTAGGGTGTTAACATTTTTGTGGATCTAAAAACACAGATCACGGTTGGCCTATTCCTTCAATGTTCAGACTCTCTAAGATTTCAATGCTTAGATTCTCTAACAAGGGGAATCTTCTGGTGGCTGGGGCTTTGGGAAGATCATTTTCCAGTGAATCTTTTTTTAGTCCAGGGAAGAATTGCTTCTGGGAATCAAATCTCCTATTTTATTAAAACAAGTATCACAAAATTCGACCACGGGTTAAAAGTGAGTATCTATAGATGATTTAAGGCGTCACGCTTCAAGTAAATTCTGTCAGTGAATCCATCATGTTTTCTGATACTTTACCTGTTCTACTTCAAAAAACAGGTGCTGCCACAATTCCTTCAGAGAAACAGTTCTTCAAAATATATTGGCGCTTTCTCAGTATATATTAAAGATGCTCAATTTGTAAATTTCTTACTTTATCTTTTAACTGCCTGTTCTTTCCTTTAATGGACCAAGTGCACTGACTTTTCTTAAACCTGAAGGGCATCATCACCCTATCTTTGCATGTGAAATCTATAATTGCGGGATATTTATTTTTCATAGCATTGCTTGTGGCAACTTAAAAAATTAGAAAGAAGCCCTAAATGTTCAGCAATTAGGTATTGCTTAAATTAAGGACTATTAATATGGTATAATGTTATGTGCTTATTAACATTAGTTTATATAACAATAGGATCTAAAGACAGGATATTCAATGATAAAAAAGAGAAACAATTTTGTAAAATTTATGACATGATTCCGTTTACATGTGTGTATAGGTGTAGGAGTGTGTTTGAAAAAAGATGCACTTTTTTTTAAAGAGCAAAATTAGATTCACCAAAATACCCCAACAGCAGTTACTGCTGGTTGATGGGACTTTGAATAATAATTACCTCATTGTGCTTTTCTATAAATAATAAATAAATTTATTTTCTAACTATAAAAGGATTATGTTTTTTTTTTTTTAATTCAAGGAACAAATTGAGTTTGGAATACTTGCTGAGCATGGTTGTCATGTAAGAGAATAAAACAACACCACTTGAGAAAACATGCCATTTGTTTGCTTGTAGGAGTGGGGAGGAAGGGCTGAACCTTAGGAAGCAGGGATGAGGGGAAGGAGGTGGGGAGGGAGTTGGTCAATGTGATCTCG
Organism: Leopardus geoffroyi; assembly: GCF_018350155.1. NCBI lineage: Eukaryota > Metazoa > Chordata > Mammalia > Carnivora > Felidae > Leopardus > Leopardus geoffroyi. Next base: position 22,155,299 of record NC_059327.1, on the reverse strand, counting down.
AAAGATCGAGAATGCTACACATCAACTTCCCTACAAATTCTCAAGACTTTAAAGATGTCAAATTGGTCAAGTTCATGGTGAGCTTCCACTTGTGTAGAGACCGGTGAGGAGGGGAAGGTTTTGCATCTGCGCTGCCGTGGAGAGCATAGTGAAAACACGCGAGGCCTTAGGAGCCAAGAGTAAAGAAGACCTACGAGAGCGTAAGGAGTAAGCAAAGTGACAGGGGAGACTGGAGGCTCCCCACTTTATAGAATTAGTAATTCAAGGCACTGTCTTCTGAGCTCAGAGTTGGTGATCTCAGCCATCAACTACCCATGTCTGGGAGCTCTTCCAGGAAAAATCAACTCAGAGTACACTTATCTTTTTTTTGCCAGCTGAAATGCCCCCATCAGCCAAGCATTGACTCCAAAGTATTGAAGCCAAGCAGATGACTCCAAAACAGTTGAGTATTTGGGTTTAAGGGAATAGAGGATAGCCCCGCATTGGCATCTGTTCTGGAAATACTACCTAAAAATCAAAGATATCTGACATCAGACTTACAGCTTTCCAGACATTTTGTCATGAAGGTCAACATTGCACAAGCTTAGGAGAGTGACAAAATTCAGCAAGTTTCCCCTTGAAGAAGCATCATATATTGAGAAATACATAATTACCTCCTGTAAAAAATTAGTTTTCATTGGTGAATAAAGGAGGCCTATGGCTGATATACGAGACTTCCGAATGATCCCTGTCCTACTTCAAGGCAAGACAGAATCCCCTAGAAAACAGATACCTACCATGGTTTCTCCCCCTCCCCCCCCCCCCAGATCTTTTAGGGCATTTTTCTGTGAGAAACTAAAGATGTTTACATGCAGTGCTGTGCCAGAGCTTGGAGAGAAAGATTCTGAGTTAGGAATATACTAAAATATTACAGGACTGTCAAGCTTCAGAGGCCGAAACAAAAAGATGAGTGGTAGAAAGTTTTTAGAGACTATTCTTAAAAGTAATCGTGTGGTCACAAATTGAGCACCATCCTGAGCTTTTTTGGAACAGAATGTCTGACCATACTCCTACTGGTATCAGTGATACTGAGAAGCACTGGGCCTTAGATACTAGGTTCTAACCACACTGTCTTACAGGTAGAATAAAAGATCACTGCATGCTAAAAAAGTTTAAGATTAAATTTTTCTAATAAGCCACATGTAGTCATTATTAGGAAAGCCATCTCAAGAGGCAGAAGGAAAGGAAGCACCAATAACTTTCACTGGAGTAAGACCCAGAGTAAAGCTGGGTCTGGATGTGTTGAGTGAATACAGCCTCTGGAAGTTAAAGACACAACAGACAAGCCCACAGGTAGCAGAAACAAGGAGGGGTCCATCTCTAGTCAGACAACTCCCCAGAATAAGCCCCGTGACCTTGTCTGAGATGCTACCCATTGAGTTGCCTTTTGTGTGGAGAATATGGTCAGAAATAGAATCTTTAAGAACCGTGGACACACATATCCTGGTATCCAACAGGCTGCAGCCTGTGTGGGGCAAATTCGAGGAAAGCACAATATTACCAAGGGCTCTGACCACAGGCAGGATGGGGCTCCCTATGGTAGCCCTCCACAGTGATCTCCAGATGGCCAGATTAGAAACTGGAGGTGGGGTCAGGAAGAGGTGGGCCTTGCTGGCCCCCTTGAGCTGGAGGTTAACAGTCCTGAAACAGTTCCTTCACATGTGGAGGTGGGACACGAGGGGTTTGGGCTTTGTTTTGTAAATGGAAATTGTGTGTCCAAAGAACCCTGAACGGGAACCTTTGTTAAATCTAAAGGCACGTTTTGGAATCAAAACAGCTGCAGCAGGGAGAGAGGAGCTAGTTGCTTGGTGTGAATGGGGAGGAGCCCCTTATGGGGGGCTCTTCCACCCAAAGAGGAAGTTAGTAAACACCAGGAAAAATTCTGGAAGCCACAGTCTTCTGGGGCCTCAACGAAGAGCCCTGCACAGCCCTAGATTAGGAGGGAAAGAGACAGGCTGGGCCAAGGGTACGGACCTGTTCGTCATCGTGCTTCTTTTCTTTTACTCACCTAAAGTTCAGGGAGAGAATTTATGAAATAAATTTGCTAGGAGCTGTAACTGTTTGGCTCGCGGGGGAATGTAATGAGGGAGAAAATTGAGTTCTCAGAGTTGGTAGGAAAAAGTGACTCTGGGATCAAGTTGCCTTTGTTTGGAAAATGCCTTGATTAGCCCACTGGGGTAAATGAGTCTCTGCAGGGAATGGGCTTGACTCGGGGTCAGGACTTCGAAGAGAGGAGAATCTTAAGGAGCAGTGGCAGGAGAAAAGGAATCATCTGTATCAGGTGCCCCTGCTTACCTCTACCCCCAAATCTGTTGTAAGCTACTAAGTTTGCAAAATGCTTGATACACAAGTGAATGTGTACGTGTGTGTGTTGATGAACAGGAATAAACTTTGTATAAGGGTCAGTGGAAAATAAAACAAAAAGCATGTATGGTGTATTGAAATTCTACCTAGATTTAATGAAGTAAGATTATCCCATATCAATCTGGGTTAAACCCAACTAGCAAGTATATAATCAAATTTAGAAAAATTTTTAACTCTTGTAATTTCCTTCATTGAAAAACTCCAATGGCACTTGCACTCCAGTCTTCCGGTTAAAGGCTCTTGGTTTATTCATTCATTTATTCCTCAAGTATTTGCTGAGCATCTACTAAGGATCAACATTGCAGTCTGAAAGTTACAAATATTTAATACTTCAGCAGATGGTGAGTTCTGAGACCAAATGGTACTTACTGTCCTGTTTTAGACCTCAGAAATTTTAAATGGAGGGCACTTTAAGGTTCTCACACTTTTGATACTACATCAGTTCTCTGACATCAGCTGTATGAACTGCAGTTTCATTAAATTCTGACACTCACTACTGAGAAACAGTTTTTCCTTTAGAGGCTGCTTCCCACCTCTGGGCGGGAAACTTTGAGTCTCACCCTGTCCTGTCTTTCCTATGAATACCTTATTGGGTCCATGGTGAAGAGCCTATAAGAGTCATGATTTCTCTGTTTCTGAGGCTGATCTCCTTGAAGGTTTCTGTCTTTCCTTAGATTTCAGGCAATTTGACTGTTCTGCAATCTCAGGTTTCTTTAAGTTTCAAGAAAATTTAGATTTTTATAGTTTATCCATCCATGGCTGATCTTTCACTTTGTAATTTATGACCCGTATTCACACTTTTTTTTTCATTTGATTCTAACAATGATCCTGTAAAACTAGCAAGGTAGGGCTCTTGGTGCAGAGTTGTTCTCATTAATCTAATGGTAGTGTTCTTGTAAGTCTATCTCAAAGATCCCAAATGAGTTGTGTATGTTATATTCCTCATGTCAGGTTCCCTATGGCCCAGTGTTCCTTAGTAAAACATAAAAGGAATCACTCAAAGGGTTAAAAAAAATAGAGAGCCCAGAAAGCACATATAAGGGGTTTCTTTACAAAGAAGGGATCTTATTTACCTCCTTGTCCAATATTAGTAAACATCCCGTTTTAATTTGCATATGCTTTATCCTGTTCGAGCACTAAGTCCAAGGTCCTTAAACTTCAGAATACCTAAGAAATACAGAAGGACTATTAAAAATGCAAATTTTAGGAAACATCTCCAGATTTTCTGATTTTCTGGTCTCATTGGTGGGGAGAGACCAAGTGTGTTAGGAAATATGTCTTTGAGGAGGTGATATTTGAGATGGACCCTGATAAAAAAAATTCTACGTACTGACTACATGAAGGAAGTGGAAGAAAAAACATGTTGGTAAAGAAACAGCATGTTCCGGGACCCTATGGTGGGATAAACGGACAAAAGCTCATTTTGACCAGAAAAGCAGTGAGCAGGGGGAAGAGAATAGCATCCGAGAAGACCAATGAATGAATTAGGTTGCTGTTAGGCATTGTCTTTCAAACAAAATTAATAGCACAATCTTTACTAATGGAATGTATTATTTAAAATATTTCCCACATAGACAACTCCAGGCCCAATAGCTTTACTGGTGAATTCTTCCAGACATATGAGAAAATATTAATAGCCATATTGTACAAATTCTTCCAGATAACAGGAAAAATATTAACAAGTGCTAATTATTTTACATGAGACCAGTGTAACCTTAATTCAAGAATTTAGTAGGCTGATATTCAAAATATATGAAGAACTCATACAAGTCAACAGCCAAAAAAAAAGTTCAATTAAACAATGGGCAGAAGATCTGAATAGACATTTTTTGAAAGTAGACAAACATATGGCAACAGGCATATATGAAAAGATGAAAAATGCTTAGTATCACTAATCATCAGGGAAATAGAAATAAAAACCATAATGAGAGATCATCTCACATCTGTGAGGCATATCTGTATCTATGTATTATATATTTCTGTATATAATGGAATATTAGTCATAAAATGAATGAAATCTTGCCATTTTCAACAACATGGATAGAGGTGGAGACTCTTATGCTCAGTGAAACATCAGACAGAGAAAGAAAAATACCATATGATTTAACTTAATGTGGATTCCAAAAAAACAAAGCAGAGGTGCCTAGGTGGCTCAGTCAGTTCAGTGCCTACTTTGGCTCAGGTCATGATCTCACAACTTGTGAGTTCGAGCCCTGCATGGGACTCTTTGCTGACAGCTCAGAACCTGGAATGTGCTTCAGATTCTGTGTCTCCCTCTCTCTCTGCCCCTACCTTACTCAAACTCTGTCCCTATTTCTCTCAAAAATAAATAAACATTAAAAAAATTAAAGAACAAAACAAATCATGACCAACGGACACACGAGAAGATGCCCAACATCACTGATCATAGAAATACAAACCCAAACTATAATGAGATATCATCTCTCACCTGTCACAATGGCGAAAATCACTAACACAAGAAACAACAAGTGTTGTGGAGGATGCAGAGAAAGGGGGATACTCTTATACTGTTGGTGAGAATGTAAACTGGTGCAGCCACTCTGGAGAACAGTATAGAGGTTCCTCAAAATGTTAAAAATAAAACTACTCTATGATCCAGTAACTGTACCTCTGGGTATTTGCCCCCAAAAGACAAAAACACTAATTCAAAGGGATAAAAAAAAGATGTGGGGTGTGTGTGTATGTGTGTGTGTGTGTGTGTGTGTGTATACACACATGCATGATGGAGATTATTCTGCCACAAAAAAAGAATTAAATCTTGTCATCTGCAATAACATGAATGGAACTAGAGAGTATAATGCTAAGTGATATAATTCAGTCAGAGAAAGACAAATACACTAAGATTTCACTCATTGTAGAATTTAAGAAACAAAACAAATGAGCAAAGTAAAAAAAAAAAAAAGAGAGAGAGAGAGAAACCAAGAAACAGACTCTTAAGTATAGGGAACAAACTGATGGTTACCAGAAGTGAGGTGGGGGTGATTCGTATAAAAGATGATGGGGATTAAGAGTACACTTATGATGAGAACTGAGTGATATACAGAATTGTTGAATCACTATGTTATGCACCTGTAACATAACATATGTATTTTATGTATTTTAATGTAACATAACACTGTATTTTAACAATACCGGAATTAAAGTAAAAAACTTAATAGAAAAATAAAGGACAAAAATATCCAAAAAAAAAAAAAAAAAGAATAAACAGAACAAAAAACAGACTCAAATACAGAGAACAGACTAATGGTTGCCAGAAGAGGTGGGGTTGGAAGGTGGGCTAAATGAGTGAAGGGAATCAAGAGGTATGAACTTCTAGTTACAAAATAAGTAAGTCACGGGGATGTGATAGACAGCATGGGGAATAAAGACAATAATATCATATTAACTTTGTATGGTGACAGAATTATTAGCCTTTATGGTGATCATTTTATAACTTTATAAATGTAAAAATTACTATGTTTATACCTGAAACTAATGTAATATTGCATGTCAGTTATACTTCAATTTAAAAAAAATTAGCAAAGATACCTTATATTAATTCCTTAACAAATAGCTAACTGAATCTAACAATATTAAAAGGATAATACATCAGGACCAAGAGACATTTACTTCAAGTATGCAAGGGCCATGAAAGACGAGAAAATTAATGTAATTAATCAAATTAACACAGTAAGGAAAAATTGAATACCTTGATCAATATAGAAAATACATTTAACAAAATTTACCACCAATTCATGACATAACTTTTAATAAAACTGAAATAGAAAAATATCTTTAATAAATCTATAAAGGTCTTCAGTGGCCAACATAATCAATGGTACAACATTAAAAATTTCCCACTGAGATCAGAAATGAGTCAAGAATGCCCAGTATCACCACTTCTATTTGCCATTTTTTTGGAGATCTTAGAGTGAAATGGCAAGAAAATGAAATCATCGGCATTAGAAGAAATTCATCTGTAACACAGATGGTGTGATACAGTACTTGAAAAGTCCAAAAGAATATACAGACACAATATTAGAATAAATGAATTTAGCAAGGTTATAGGGTGTAAGTCAATACATAAAAAAGCAATTGTATTTCTATATGCTGGTCACAAAGAGAAAGGAAACTACGAAATGAAACTGTTAATGATAACATTTAAAAAAATCAAATATTTAGGAATAAATCCAGGAGACAATGTGCAAGATATTTTTACTTCACGTTGCAAAACACTATTGAGAAAAATTAAAGTAGCATAAATAAATGGTTATACCATGTTTCTATAGTGGGAGATTCAATATTACTTCTCCAAAGAGTACTCAATAGATTCAATGCACTCCCAACAAGAATTCCAGCTTTTTTTTTTCCCCTAAGAAATTGATAGATTGAATTCTAAAATTTATATAGAAATGCAAAGGACCAAAAATAGCCCTTCAATCTTGAAGAAACATTAACAACTGGAATACTTACAGTACCAAGTAACAAGAATCAAACCTATTATAAAGCATGATGATTAAGACAATGGAGTATTACATCAAAGACAGATAACCCAACTAACGAAAACAAACAGACCCAGACATATATGGTGATCTAATTTATGACAAAGGTAACATTTCAGTGCAGTGGGGAGGTCTGTCTTTTCAATAAATGCTTCTAAATAATTCCATATCCATATTCAGAATTTATCTTGACCCTTACCTCACACCAAACATAAAAGTCAATTCTAGATAATTTGTACATCCAAACACAATAGGTAAAACAACAAAATATCCAGAGGAAACAAATCGTGATTTTGGAGTAGGACAGTATTTCTTTTAAAGGACACATACCATAAAAAGAAAAAAAAAATGATACATTGGACTATATTAAAAAAAAATCAGGGTGCCTGGGTGGCTCAGTCAGTTAAGCATCTGACTTCGGCTCAGGTCACAATCTCATGGTCCGTGAGTTTGAGCCCCACATCAGGCTCTGTGCTGACAGCTCAGAGCCTAGAGCCTGGAGCCTGGTTTGGATTCTGTGTATCCCTCTCTCTGCCCCTTCCCTGCTCATGCTGTGTCTCTCTCGGTCTCAAAAATAAAATAAACATTGAAAGAAAGAAGAAAGAAAGAAAGAGAGAAAGAAAGAAAGGGAGAAAGAAAGAAAGGGAGAAACAAAGAAAAAGAGAAAGAAAGAAAGAAAGAGAAAGAAGAAATTCTTTCTAAAAAGTCGCCATTAAGAGATTAAAAAGGCAATGGACAGAGTAAGTGCAGATACTGTCAATAAATATGTGTGACAAAGAAAGAATTAAAATTCATAGAATATAAAGAAATCTTCTAAATCAATAGATAAAGCCAGTTAAACCAATAGAAAATGGAAAGCTGACAAGAGAAGATACTCATATGTCCAATTAATATATGAAAATGTGCTCAACTTCATTTGTTTTCTTATTTAAACAGTAAGATTCAACTATTCATCTTTAAGAATGGTTTAAAAAAATAACATAGAATGCCTGGGTAGCTCAGTTGGTTAAGGGTCTGACTTAGGCTCAGGTCATGATCTCATAGTTCATGGGTTCAGGCCCTGCATCAGGCTTTGTGCTGATGGCTCAGAGCCTGCAGCATGCTTCAGATTCTGTGCATCCCTTTCTCCCTGGCCCTCCTCTGTTCATGCTCCGTCTATCTCTCAAAAATAAATAAAAATGTTTAAAAAAATGAAAATTAAAAAAAACATTAAAAGATTTATTTAAACAAATAACATAATATAAAGTGCTGAAAAATGCTTGAAGCAACACACTCATTTATATGCTGTTGTTAGTGTAAATAAGTACAAACCTTTGGTAAGCTATTTGGAAGTGTATAGTAAAATTAATAAATGCATTATATGTAGTTCACTTGTAGGTACCTATGTAATAGCAAGGTATACATGTGTTCATAAAAAGTTATCAATACAAAGGTTGAATTCAGCACTACTGTGTGATATCTTTCAATTAGAAACTAACCACATTGCTCAAAATATAAATGGGCATTGACGGGTAGATGAGAATGTATTAGTACATGTGCACAATGAAATACTCTACAAGAACCACACACAACATGGATTAACTTTAGAATCATAATTTCCAGTGAAATAAACTTTCAATCAAGAATATATTCCCACAAACTTTAAATTACTCTTAAATACAGAGAACAAACTGAGGGTTGCTGGGGGTGGGGGGCAGGTGGAGGGATGGGTTAAGCGCACGATGGGCATGAAGGAGGGCACTTGTTGGGATGAGCACTGGGTGTTATATGGAAGTGATGAATCACTAAATTCTATTCCTAAAATCATTATTACACCACATGTTAACTAACTTGGATTTAAATTTTTAAAAAAAAACAAATAATGAAGAATATATTTCCTATGAATCCATTCACATAAAGCACAAAAACAGACAAAAATACGATGGTGGATATCACAGAAGTGTCTACTCTTGAGGGCAGACTAGTGACTGGAAGAGAGAACAAGGCAAGTGTGTGCGTGCCAGCGATATTCTGGTTCTTGACTGGGGAACGGTTACATGGGAGTTTTCAGTGTATGAAATTTTACGAAGTGGCACATTTATGATGTGTGGACTTTTGTACATGTACATTATACTTTAATAAAGTTTTAGAAAAGCATCAAGCTCACTCTAGCTGTTCAGGAAGAGTGTATTTTTGAAGAACAAGAGCACAATCAGAAAGACAAGTTAGGAGACTGTAGTCCTAGCAAAAGATGATTGAAGAAAAGATGATTTTCTAACCCAGTTAGAAAAAATTATAGAATATTTTCTAATGGTCATAGCAGGGAGCATGAAATTGAGTTAGCTAAAGAAATACAGTAAGCAGTTTTGAGGGCTAGAAATTCTGCATTTATGATGATATCCATGCATCTCGTATAGTTTTCTCTAGCAATATTTAGCTACCCAGGTACCAGCAACAAAAATGTGTACAGTTGGTCTTGCACAATTTATACTGGGGGTGAAAAGGCCAGTGTGAATAAAAGTCTAAATATCAGGGGACTTTAGAGTATTGGCAAGAAAGGACTCATATTTGTCAATAAAGATTTGATTCTCAGGTAATGATAGATGTTACAGTTCCATCAGAAACTCTGTTGGCTGTTCACCTCCAACTTGGAAGCTTGCCACCAGATACATGAGTGATCAGTTGTTTGGAAAAAAAAAAAAAGTTATTCGCAATGGTCCCAAACGTTGGAATTATTCTACATTCTGCTTTTTCTCTAACATCCCATTTTTAATCCATTATCTTAGATTGGTATCTTGAAATTCCCCTTAGTAGTTGTTCTTCAAGGAAAAATATGATTGCAAAATAGCTGTGTCTTAAAACCTAGGATTTTAACACTAGACAATATTACCTCTTTTCTAAAAGCTGAGTTTATGACTTGCATTTTCTGGGCTCAATATGTGGTAAGGTTATGTTTTAGATCATAAAGAAAACAGAGTATAGCTCTCAAGCACTGCAGTGAAAGAGCTTTATGCTAGATTTCTACTTTGGGCTTTTAAAACTAATGAAATAGAAATAATTCTATGGAAACACTTCATTCAGAAACCACATGATAGAGACAGAAACTTTCTCATATGCAAAATAATCTAGATAGCATGAATTTCTATCTCCCTGTCCTTGTATGAAAGCTATCCTTCTGAGTTTCGGGTATGTTGAAAATGTCCATTAAATCAAATAATCTTCCTGGTGCACTTACTCTGCTCAAAGGACTTGGGCAGATATTTAGAAAAATCCAATAATCAATTGTGTAAGGTCTCAATTTTCAAGTAGCCTGTGTGTGTAAATTATTTATGACATAGAGATGTGATAAAAGCTTAGAGGTTTTCAAACATATGTTCTACCGTGATTCTAGGATTGACACTATGAGGTTAATTGTAAACAGTGCAGTGTGCATTTATTAGGTGGGGCAGGAGGAGATGAAAGGTCCACTACAGGATGAAATGGCCAATAGCTGCCAATTCCCATCCCCACGCATGACCATGCACATATCAAAGAAGCAAGAGAACATTTCATTTATCCCAGACCCTAATATTTACACTGCAAGAAACTACTCATCTGCCAGATGGTGATCGGTTCCTAATTTAAGTTCAAGAAGTAACAGTCTGGGTAGAAAGGAGTGGGTGCCAGACAGAACCCCTCGGCAGCTCCTCACATTGCGCCCTTGGTGGATTATTTATTGTTCCAGAAATATTTGGAGGCAGAAGAGCATTGGCAACTGTTTGGTGCTGCCTGGAGTCACTGGGGTAGCATCAAGGGCATGCTGGCTAACGAGTGGATTATAAGAGTTTTATATTGTGTTAATGGGCTGAACACCATGGATTCTTCCTCATCTACTGCATCTAGATAAATAAACCCAGAGCAGTTCTTTGAAAAGAGCCGTGCTTAGAACGGAGGTATGAACAGATTCCTTGAAAGCCAAGATTGGCTGGTGGGAGGCAAAGTGTGATGGAGAGTTGATAGAACTATGTTGAATATCTGCAACTCTCTGCCCTACAGCAAATGCCACTCCCATCTCTAACTAGGCAGAAAGGGCGGACGCCAAGAGCTGGGTTCTCACCTCACGTCATTTTCTCATGCCCCCTTCCAACAACACATCATGAGCTTCTTCCCAGCGAACATTAGTTCAAGGGACTAAATACCTACATACCTTGGAAACAGAAGCACCCCCCCAAACCAAACAATGATTTAACTTACTTTTTAAAAAAATATTTAATTATTTAAATAAGTAACGTAAATTTTTTGCTTAACTTAAATTTATAATTTAAGTTAAATAAATAATTTACGTTACTTATTTAAGGACATCTGGACACAGGGATGACACCCAGAACCCTGTTCCAGCACCATGGCTGATGTTTGTCCTGATTCCTCAAAGCCCATATAAATACAAGTGTACATTTATATGGAAAGCAAACATATACAAAAATAAGGTGCGGTAGCTTTTCTAACAGTCTTAAGGGAGACGGGGGGTGGGGAAAGGTCAAAGAACATAGAAGGAAATTATATACAGATAGAAGTGATATTCCATCAAGAAAAAAACTGATCATCAACCTTTGTGCCACGAAAATATAGCCTTAAAATATCAAAAGCAACACCTGAGAGAATTCCAGAGGGAAACAAATCAAAATGTATTTTGAGATTTTTAACTTATTTTTTTTCAGAAACTGGTAACTCTTTTTAGTTGTTTACATTTCCAGAGTTTCTATTCAAATACCGACAAATAGAAAGCTACGCACACAAATTCTTACTTCCCTCACAGTCTTACGTGAAAGTCACATAGTCTACAGTTTCTTCCCCATGAATTTTCACTCAGCAATACACACCTGTCAGTAGACAACTATCAGTATATAGATCTTTTTCACAACTTTTTTCAAGATTTTGATCTATTAGGGGACAGGGGAAGATGGCCGCAGAAAGACGTAAATTTAGATATTTTGTGTGTATATTTTAAAAATATTTTGACTTTGTAGATACCTATTCAAAAGTAAATATTTTTTTTCCAATTCAAATAAAGTCTGAGGCTGTTCAAGTCAGCCACCTGACATGTAATGGGGGATAGATTCTGGATTTGATGTTATCTACCGCAAAAGGGTTATCTCACGAAGGCTCTGAGACCCAGGGTCTGGGAGGACCTACTTGGGAGCATCAATGCAGCAGGGGGACGTTGGTTCAACACTGTGGATGTGCAAAGAGGTTTGAGACTTACATCAGCTTTGAGGGTGAGGCCAATGGGTAGGCCAGCTCCAGGGCAGGACCCAAAAGTTACCTGTCAAGGATTTGCTTTGAGTTGAGAGCCCACTTAAGGTTAGGGCTTCAAAGATCAGACCAGAGGGAAATGAGTCGCATGCATCAAAATTCTGAGAAACTGGTACATCAGGCAATTTCTAATAGACATTTATAGGAATTCAGGGCAGGTGAGGATGTTCCAAACCTGGCTTTGCCAGAGCTTTAATTTGGTACCATTAAGGACCAAACCACCTCAGTTTGTCTGGGGGGCTCAAGATAAATGAAAAGATCATGAAAAGACGACTTTATCTATAAATCATGTCACCAGATCTTAAGGAAAAAGGTACATTTTTTTAAATGTTTATTTATTTTTGAGAGGGGGGGAGGGGCAGAGAGAGAGGGAGACACAGAATCCGAAGCAGGTTCCAGGTTCCAAGCTGTCAGCACAGAGCCCAACGCAGGGCTTGAACCCACGAACCATGAGATCATGACCTGAGCCAAAGTCGGATGTTCAGCCAAGTGGGAGCCACCCTGGCACCCCCCATTTTTTTTCGTTCTAAAAGTAATGGGTAAGTTAAAAAGTGCTTTCACATTCATCATCTCATGTGAAACTCAAGATAACCTCCAGAACTCCCATTTCTGTTACCACCTCTTAGATACAAAAACTGACACTCAATGAAATGAAATGGCATGTTCAAGTTCACATGACTAGAGATCATGCAAAGAGCAAACACAATTCTCATTCCTGCTCATTGCCTCAGTCATTAATGTATCCATTTATGACTAATTTTGCTTACTGACCAAGTCAGGCACTCACCAACAAGAAGCAGTGTTTCCCCTTGAGCGGCTCCCCATGTTCTATCTGCTAATGCTGTATCCAAATGGAATTTTCTTCTCCATGTCTTTCACTGTGCAACTGTCAAGAAGAAATGTGCAATGAGAACATGAAATTCAACTTCAGAGGGTTTCAAGACCTCAACGGGAGGGCAGCAAGCCCATTTACTCAGGGTCTAATTACCTACTTTATGGTTTGATAAGATTCCCTTACCTACACCACTAATGTGCTCTTTAGGACCATTGCACTGCGTACTTGGAGCAGCATCACCAAGAGGATAGGCAAGTAAAAATGATAGAATTCCAGCCCATCCTTTTTTTTTTTTTTTTTTTTTTTTTTTTTTGCTAGCTGGCCATGAATGACAATGGTGAAGCAGTAGTTGGGACTATTGACAATACGAGGTGTTTGGTTTATTTGAGGATATAAATTATTCAGCCTAACCCTCTAGTCCCTCCCCTCACTGGCATAAATACTGAAGTGGGAGCTTTTTCACATGCATATGACAATCTGCCTGGGAACTTGTCTTTTTCTATTCTTTTATGTTAAAATCATAAAGGCTTTCTCAAATATATGAACTCTTTCCATGTTGCAAATATTTGTTTGCTTTAAGTTAATGGGGCAGTGAGCGGTAGAGCAAGCACTTTAAATGGACTTAATTTATAGATGTGCATATATTAAGGGAAAGTACCTTGGCCTTTTTCTTTTTCTTCTTCTCTTTTTCACACCATGTTATTTCTCTCATCACTCTAATCTTTCAGAAAATTCTAAAAAAAATACCGAGCTTAGAAAAAGGTCACCAGTACTCTTGTGACGGTCATAGATACAAGTTGTCTGGCTGTTTTTCAAAAATGTTTATTTCAGGATCAGGTAAATTGATGTTTTATCTTCACCTCTAGGTGAGGACAGCTGTCTGATTTTCCTTTTTGATTCCAATAAAAGTAGGTCAATGTTGACAAAGGCTTAACTAGTGTGTTCCTTTGACTACAGGACAATTTCAATGAAATTTCATAGAATCCGTCTCGTATTTACTGGCTAAGTGTCACCTACCCTGATTTTTTTTTTTTTATAGGTATCTACGACTTTCTGGTTACCATACTTCATAAATTAGCACAACTCCAATGTTTAGTATTTAGTAGTTATGCGTGGTTCACTCAGGTAGTTGGAAACGTATTTTCTAACTATGCAATTCTCCCATCCTGTCTTCTTTCCCGTGCCTCTCTTCCTTTCTTCTCTCCTCCTTCAGGTCCTCCCTTCTCTATCTCTTTTATCTTCCCCCAACTTCCATTAACCTTTCTTTAGGATTATTTTTTCCTCTAATTCGTTGATAAGTTTCTATGATTTGTCATTCTGCTTGGTCCTGGTGATACAAGCACAGCTTCCGTGTTTGAGGAGATAAAACTAGGATAGTGGTGGTATGATAAGGTAACAAGAGAAGAGGCACAAAGTGGTGCAGGAAATCCCAGAGAAAGAAAGGGGCATTTCCTTGGGGCAAGGGGCAGGGCAAAGGGTAGAATGGGAAGACTGGGCAAGATTTCAATTCTTAATTTTTTAGCAGTCTACCAGAGAAAGGAAGAAGACATTTTAAGCAGAGAAAAAATTAACAGGAGTACAGACTTAGGGAAATGCTCAGGGTACCAGTAGCTTTGTGCGTAGCCGGGACAACCTCATTCCGGATAGCAAGTGGCATCGTTCGGGCAGGGGAAACATTAGGTGTAGAAACAGACTTTATAGGGCCACTCATTCCATGGTAGGCATTGAGGATTTTGTAGGCAACGTGCTCCCTTAAGGATTTTTGAGATAGTAAATGGGGTGATTTATTCTACTTAGAAAATCTTGTCTCGTATCAGTGGATTAGACACTCTTGAAGGAAATGTGTAAACGAACCAAAACTCTCTGGTCTATGATCCTTTGCCAGATAATTTCTAAGCAAATAGCCTGAAACTGTGAGCCCAGGGGCACCTCCCACCTGGGGATTGGTGACCAGTTCACTGGACCTTTACTAGTCAGGCTGTAGTGTCACTGCTGTTTGAAGGATGCATGGCCTGTACGGTCACCCCCTTTACCAAGCAGTTTCTCAAAGCTCAAGTGCACTCCATTTAACATGCATTCTGAGCACACCTAATTTGTGTTATCAAAATGTAACATGGTGGGGGCAAAAGGCAGTCCAGAATACTATCAGGATAAAGGTGTCCATCAATGAGTGCTTTCTCCATTCACCCACCATGCCTAATGGCAGCACCCTGCTTTTGGAGAAAGATTTCAGTTATTTTGTTGTGATTGTGAACCATTTTCAATTGGATGTTGCGGCAGCTCAGAATATTTGCCACTGAGTTTTAATCGATGCCATGAGAAAATTGCACAACGTTTCACATAAAATTGTGGTTATCTTCCTTGACAGCTTTAGCAGAAAAAGTGGAAAATTGCATAAAATTGAAAAAAAAAAACAACAAAGAAACAAAGCTAAAATGGTTTACACTTATTGATAACCTTAATCTTCAACCTTGCTATTTTATCATTTATTTAATATAATCTATAGATTTAGCTAGTAGCTTAAATTTCGCTTTGCATTTTCCTCCTTGTATTAAGACTACTTGGCATGCCCGAAGTGAGCACTTACTCGTTCCTGATTATCTGGCATCTGGGCAATTAGATACTCTGTTCTACAGCTCTAAATGGTGATGAATACTTATGAAAGGCTGCCTTCCGGCTGCCTGGCTAGTTTGGCTGGTGGAGCATGAGACTCTTGATCTCAGAGTTCTAAGTTTGAGCCCCACTGTGGGAGTAGACATTACTTAAAATCTATAAAAAAATAATAAAATAAAAAATAAAGATTGGGGGCACCTGCGTGGCTCAGTTGGTAAAGCATCTGACTCCTGATTTCGGCTCACATGATGATCTCACGGTGCCTGAGACTAAGCCCCTCACCTTTGTGCTCTGTGCTGATAGTACAGAGCCTATTTGGGATTCTCTTTCTTTCCCTCTCTCTGCTCCTCGGGTGAGTTTTGCTCTCTCTCCAAAATAAATAAATAAACATTAAAAAAAATAAATACTGCCATTTCATGCACATATTTTGTGATTATTCCATCTCTAATTGCAAACATTTCCAACATTTTATCACACACATTCCAAGATTCCTTTTTAAGTCACCACAGATGTGTGATTTCTAATAACTGATAAGAGCTACTGGCTTCAAAACTTAGACACAAAAAATATTTTTAAACTTACAGAAAAGTTTTCACTATTATTTATTAGAGAGTTCTAGAAAACAATGCAAAAGTGTCAGAGCTTTGATCTTTGTAATAAAACTGTTCTGTCTGTAATTAGAATGGTGCTGGTTTAATCCACTTATTTGCCTCAAATATGACCTTGAATTACCTCTTATCTTCTTGTGCCATTACTTGTGTTGTAGGTTTTCTCGCGAGTAAACGGAAAACGACCAAAAAGCATGGTTCCCCAAACCTCAAACCTCATGTATTACTCAGCATTTTCTATATTAAAAAACTTCCATCATGATTAAATGTTTTGATAAGAAATTTGCTTCTACTATTTTAGCACGTTTAATATATGACTTAGGAAAGCAGATTTGCTCATCAACTTGGCAATTTATCTATTTCCTTTCTTTCTCTTGTAATTAATGTTCTCCTTTGCTCTAAGACTTTCCGCCTTTGTGGAAAGACTCCTTCCCCAAAAAATGGGAAAGTAGAGTCAGAGATAAATTATATTTTCCAGTACATAAATGGTAATCATCTACTCCAGTGAGGTACCAATAACATAGACTTTAATTAATCTCTACAATACGACATAGGAAAATAGGCAGAAACATAAGCAAGCGAGAGAAGACTTGAATGATATTACTGTAAATGGAGAAGGGCCTAGAAAGAGAGAAATCATGAACTCTGACAAGAAATTTGAGAAAATTCCAGATTGATTTTTAAAGGAAAGAAGTTTAGAAACAAAGGAAATTTAAAAGTGAACTTTGATTCTGTAGAGAGTAGAGACAAAGGGTTCTCTCTAATGGAACCGGTCACAGGAAGAAAAAAATTACCTCTGTAACCCTAAAACTAAAAAATCTAGACGTTATAAATTATAAATAAGGCCTTCTATATCAGGGATACTAGAGAAATGAGAAAACCATACTGGTAAAATAGAAATAAATATATTAAAAAGGAGCTCATGACTCGTAAAATATCTGAAAAACAAATTCTAAATCACGGCAATATTTTGAAATTATGAGTTAAAGAAATATTTTCCAACTAATAGAATGAGGCAAGTGATTCAATAGTGTTCAAACCAGTCAGGCAAATTTCCATTTTTTCAGTGGCCACTTTAAATTTTTTTAACATTTATTTATTTTTGAGACAGAGAGAGACAGAGCATGAACGGGGCAGAGTCAGAGAGAGGGAGACACAGAATCTGAAACAGTCTCCCTGAGCTGTCTCCTGAGCTCAGCTCTGCTGAGCCGTCAGCACAGAGCCTGACGCGGGCCTCAAACTCACAGACCGCGAGATCATGACCTGAGCTGAAGTCAGACGCTTAAGCGAGTCACCCAGGTGCCCCTTCAGTGGCCGCTTTAAAGAAAATGACAGGATTCTCAAACTTCATAAAATTTGCAGAATGGGAGCTGTTACTCTCAATCTTATTCCCAACGAAAACTTCTAAGATTTAAGAAACTGTCATCAAATATACCCAATTCTTACCCACAATCACATCCTCATACAACTTGATATTGTGTTAAAAGTTGAATTCCAGAACTAATTCACACTCCTGTTTCCTATGGACCCCACCATTATTGTTTGTATCTGGAGCAGCAGTCAACATTATTAAATGATTTAGATATCAGTAGAGTGTGGAGGTGATAGATGCCTTAAGGAGATTTTATTCAACCTGTGAACTTTGAAATCTTTCCCAAGTAATGGGGCAGTATTGTTTATATTGTCCTTAGAGGGTCTCATATAGAACCTGTTCAGCCCTAGGCAGTCAGGTGTGGGGGTGGGAGGCTCAGCTGATATTAATCCTCCCTTAGCAGAGACACAAACATGACTGAGACCTGGATACAGGGGTAGCTCACAAGGGACTCTTCGACCCAAAGAGATCTCTGGTTGTCATAGCAGGATGGTACATTTTAGTGGGACGCCTACGCCATACCTAACATTTTTTCTTCCATCCAACTCCTACAGAGTACTCATCGACCAAATCCAAATCCAATCTTCCCCCTCACCCCTTTTCCTACCTTATGCCAACTTGGATCCTCTTTTATCAAACTTCATTCACACTATGCTGTTTTTTCATACTATCGTGAATCCAGGCTAGTATTTCCTTCGATAGTCAATTTGTTTAAAATCAGAACAAATGTTTTCCTATTCAGCATCTGTGAAGGATGTATCTATCCATTTTTTTTTCCATTAAAAAATCTATGTCCATAATTCTTTTTCTACTTTTGTCCAAATCTTGCAATATAAGGCTAACTTTCTTGATAACTAGAGCTCTTAGGAGCTTTTTTATATAATGTATGGGTGGGGAATGAAACAACCAGCTGATATGTGGAAGATGATTTGAGTTTTAGAGGATAACTCACTCTGTTCTATTCCCATCTTACATTTTATGGAAAATAGGCAGAAAAGAAATGATCTTCCTTATTCTGATCTCTGGAAAGGTTTTTCCAGATTTTTTTTTATGCCATTCCCTCATAATCTGGAATGATTCTTTTTTTAAATTATATTTCTCATAACATAACTTAGGGTTCTCCTTGTCAAAGGTCAAAATTTGGACGTTATGAATTCTAGCGTAAAAGAAAAGAGAAAAATATCAACGAATGCCTAAGTGTCTTGGAAACAATGATTGCAAATACGAAGACGTTGAAAGTAATCTCAGCAAGAGCACAAGTGGAACTAAACAAATTAATTGATGAAAGCTTAGTATAAAAGATATAATTTTGAAATTATATGTATGCTTAGGAGTATTTCAACATGTGGGAAGAGTATTTTAATGGTACTTCTTTTTATAATTGGATAAATTTACATTCAGTTCTGCACTGGAATGAAATGAGAAGCCCTGTAATTTTATAGCATCTAAAGTTCACAAAAAATTCATAAGTACCATAAATAGAAACCTATTATTTTTGTCTCACAAAGATGTTTACAGAAGAAAGGTACTCTGAAGTGAGGCAAAACAAAAAAAGAAGAAAACAAAGAAAAATCACTGCCTGTGAAAATATTTTAGCTGAAATACTCCTACATTTTAATACCAAAAAAACAAAAAAACAAAAAAACAAAAAAAAACAAACCTGAGTTGAAAACATTTTCCACCTAGCAAAATTTGTCCCTGCGGAGAGAACAATTTCTTAATTAGAAATAGGATTTATTAGAAGTATGACTGAGCCTGGGTGGCTCAGTCAGTTAAGCATCTGACTTCGGCTCAGGTCATGATCTCACGGTTTGTGGGTTCGAGCTCTGCATCAGACCCTGTGCTGAGCGCTCAGAGCCTGGAGCCTGTTTTGGATTCTGTCTCCCTCTCTCTCTGCCCCTGCCCGGCTCACATGCTGTCCCTCTCTCTCTCTCTCTGTCTCTCTCAAAAATAAACAAACATTAAAAAAATTAAAAAAAGAAATACGATTTATAGAGAAGAGTCCATTGAAAGTGGCAACAATCTCAGTTTTTAACCATCAGCTGCCTCTTGAAAGAAAATTGATGACAATATTATGTAAAATAACGATTGCCATCTGCTGAGGAACCTGCTCTCCTGAGTATGGGTTCGGGGTGGCAGCTACGTGGAGCCACCAGGTTGGGCGACTCCTCTGTGTTTTTCGGTACCTCCCGTGAAACACAGGTGGTGAATCTCTCGCTAAAAGCTAGGGACCCCCCACCTGTGTCCCCAGGAGGAGAGATGTCCGAGTCTCTTTTTTAGAGCCCCCATTCCCATTCTACTAAGCAGAGTCCGCTTAGTAAAAGCCTCAAGTAATCGATCCTGCCGAAGTCACTTCACACAGCCGTCTTCTCAGTATTCTGAGCCCCACACGGTGACAAATGGTTCTACCACAGTATTAAATAGAACTTTTCCTCCCGTCACTGTATCAGCCCTTCTTATCTTATCTGTAACCACTTGGTCTCATTCCTTTCTTTGCCATCAACTCAGACTCTCTACAGAGATGAACTTACACTGTATATGTACAGGAGTGTATTTAACTTTTTACTTTGTAATTTCACCTTGCAAAAATTGATACTTAAAAGATGACAGAACTTCTTAACTGGACGTGGAGGCATTGGAAGTACTGTGTAGAAAAGGGAGTAGAGCAGGGGGGTGAGAGTAAAGTTCCCGAGAGCATGAGGGTATTGGGACGGGAAAGGGAAGGGTGGGGGGAAAGGCTCTTTGATTGCTCTTGATTGACAAAAGAGGAGTTTCTACATGGATTGCAGCTGGGTCGAAGAATTTTTCTGACTCACAGGCAGATGAAAGATGTTGTGAGGTCTCAGGAAATATCGATGTCGAAGTGGTATGCAAGGCTGATTTCGCTCGGGAGACCTGATTAAAATTCTATCCATTCATTTGAAGGAGATGTGATGAAAGCAATGATTGCCAGAAGCCTGGCCTATCAGTCCCATTTGTCAGACCATCCTTGCCTCCAAGTCTCTTGGAGGAATATTCCTACCCATCTTCAGTATTCTGAGCCCCACACGGTGACAAATGGTTCTACCACAGTATTAAATAGAACTTTTTCTCCTTCACTGTATCAGCCCTTATCTTATCTGTAACCACTTGGTCTCATTCCTTTGTTTACCATCAACTGAGACTTTCTACAGATATGAACTTACACTGTATATGTAGAAGGGTGTATGTATTTAACTTTTTTCTTTATAATTTCAACTTGAAAAAATAGATACTTGAAAGGTTACAGAACTTCTTAACGGGACATGGAGGCATTGGAAGTACTGTGTAGAAAAGGGAGTGAAGCAGGGAGGTAAGAGTACAGTTCCAGAGAACATGAGGGTATTCTGTGTTCTGGACAAAGGGAACAGGAAAGAGGTCCTTGGAAGGGATAAGTGGAAAGAACAGAATGTACGCATGCCAAAATAAGATGGGAATGGCATTTGAACCCCAAGTTACGATAGCTGGATAGTGACAGGGAAGAAATGTCATTCTACTCAGAGAGTAAGATGGGCTGAGAGTGGGGACACCTGTGGGCATCAAAATAACGTCCATAGCAGTAGGAGAGTGAACAATGAGAGGGGCATATATGGAAATTCTTCGGTATTTTGGTCCCAGATAACTTAAAGTTGGCTTTAACTGAGTAGTCATATCACTAATGGGGGGATAACAGTAAAAAACGAATAGATACAGACAAGCCAATTTCTCATACTTTGTAGTATCTTTGCCTCATCTGGTAGTAATGGAACATCACTGTCATTAGAAATTTGTTTATACTGGGGACGAGCCGAGATGGCAGAACAGCATGGAAGCTTTTTGTGTCTCGCATCCATGAAATACAACCAGACCAACACTAAACCATCCTACACTCCTAGAAAACCGACTGGAAGATTACACAACAATCTGCGCAACCTGAACCACAGAATTCAGCAGGTATGCGACATGAAGAGCTGAGCTTGGGGGGCAAGAAGCCCCGAAAGGTAGGTAACCCCTTTTGTGGGCAGAGAGAGGACGAAGACTGGGGAGGGGGGAGCATACGAGAAAAGCACCCCTCCCCAAAAGCAGCTTGAGAGAAAGTGGAAAATTGGAAACAGCTGCAGGGACTAAACTAAAAAGGGAGAAAGGAGAAAGGAGAGGGTTTAAATTCCATCATGACTGTAAACAAGGGGAGGGCAAAGGCTGCAACTCTGCAGCTCGATACCTGGCGGTGCTCTGGTGGGAAGGGCGAATCCCCAGGAACAGAGTGGGGTCCGGGAGGTTCTCGGGCCACACGGGGAAAAGCGGTTCCACTGCTGGAAGGACACTTGGTAAAGACCGTTGAAGCCACCGGATCCCAGCAGACCCCGGAAGGCGGCCACATTCACTGGTGCTGGAACAAGGTCTTTAAGGGTGAAGCCTGGTGCCAGGTGTGTGTTGTGATTTTCCATCATCCCTGAAACGCTGCAGCTACACTGTCTCGCGAACCTTTTCTGGGACGGGCTGGCACCTGGCCAGTCTCGGGGCACCGGCAGCAGCAGGGTCCAGCAAGCGTTCCTGGGTGCAGCTGATATTGGGCCATTGCTCATTCGGCCATTGCTCGGTGAGACCCTCCCGCAGAGGGGCAGAACGGGTCAAAGCCGCAGTCCTTCAGAAGTAAGGGGCCGGGGAAAACAGCCGCATCTGAGGCAAAACTCGGGAGAGAGATACTGCCTGGGGCCTGGTCACAGAGAGTGGAAAAGCGGGGAGTGGACGAGAGCTGAAGACGGAGGACCGGTAGGCAACTGCTGATCCGGGAGAACAGACTGGGTGGCTGGGTGGTGCCATTTTTTCACCGCTCCTGCACATGCGCACTGACCAGCACCACCACAATCCACCCCACTAGGCTAGCAGCGCCATCTAGTGGAGAGCGGAGATGTTACACTGAGCCGCACCCAACTGGGCCAACTTCGGCTCTTCAAGAACACAAGTCTCACCACCTGCTTAGTTTACGGACTAGAAAGTGCTACATAGTCTGACTTGTAGGGGAAAAGGAAGCAATTTCAGTCCTACTTCAATCTGTTAGCAGGTTCATCTATTCAATTTTATTTCTTTTTTTTCTTTTTCTCTTTTACACTTTTTCTTGAATACAGAAAGAGAAAAAACTCATTTTTATTTTCAATTTTTATTAAAAATATGTGTTAAATTTTATTACTATATTTTTTACTTTTGTGTAAATTTTTTCAAATTCTACTTTACTTCCATCATTTTATTTTCGTCTACTTCAGTGTACTCAGTTTCAAATTTTCAAACAATTTCCTTTTTTTTCTTTTCCTTTTTTCTCTTTTTTCTTTTTCTTGAATGCAGAAAGAAAAACTTCATTTTACTTTCACTTTCTTTTAAAAATATTTTTATTTAATTTTTATTACTATATTTTTTGCTTTTATGTAAGTTTTTTCAAGTTCTATCTTACTCCCATAATTTTACTTCAGTCTACTACAGTGTAGTCACTTTTTCAAATTTTCAAACGATTTCTTTTTTTGTCTTTTCTTTATTTATCTTTTTTCTCTTTTTTGTTTCTTTTTTCTTAAATACAGAAAACTAAAAATTCATATTTCTTTTTAATTTTTATTAAAAATATTTTTCTATAATCTTTTTCTACTATATTCTCTACTTTTGTGCATTTTAGTCTACTTTAGTGTATTCGTTTTTTCAAATTCTCAAACCATTTCTTTTTTCCTCTCCCCCCTTTTCTTTTTGTTTGTTTGTTTGTTTTTCTAATCCGTCAAGCCACTTTCTACACCCAGAACAAAACACAACTAGGATCTAGCATCATCTATTCTATTTTTGTGTGTATTTTTAATTTTTAATTTTAATATTTTTTAATTTTATTTTTTTTAATTTCAATTTTTCTACCTCATTAATTCCTTTTCTCCCTTCAAAATGACAAAACGAAGGAATTCACCCCAAAAGAAAGAGCACAAATAAACGACAGCCAGGGATTTAACCAACACGGACACAAGCAAGATGTCTGAACCAGAATGTAGAATCACGATAATAAGAATACTAGCTGGAGTCGAAAATAAATTAGGATCCCTTTCTGCAGAGATAAAGGAAGTAAAAAAAAATAGCCAGAATGAAATTAAAAATGCTATAACTGAGCTGCAATCATGGATGGATGCAGCAGCAGCAAGGATGGACGAGGCAGAACAGAGAATCAGTGACATAGAGGACAAACCTATAGAGAATAACAAAGCAGAAAAAAAAGAGGGAGATTAAAGCAAAAGAGCATGATTTAAGAATTAAAGAAATCAGTGACTCTAAAAAGGAACATCAGAATCACAGGGGTCCCAGAGGAGGAAGAGAGAGAAATAGGGGTAGAAGTGTTAAGTGACAAAATCATAGTGGAGAACTTTACTAACCTGGGGAAAGACACAGACATCAAAATCCAGGAAGCACAGATGACTTCCATTAGATTCAACAAAAACCGACCAGCAATAAGGCATATCATAGTCAAATTCACAAAATAGGCAAAGAAAGAGTCATGAAAGCAGCAAGGGAAAAAAAGTCCCTAACTTACAAGGGAAGACAGATCAGGTTTGCAGCAGACCTATGCACAGAAACTTGGCAGAGCAGAAAGGAGTGGTGGGATATATTCAGTGTGCTGAATCAGAAAAATATGCAGCCAAGAATTCTTTGTCCAGCAAGGCTGTCATTCAAAATAGAAGGAGACATAAAATGTTTCCCAGAAAAACAAAAATTAAAGGACTTCTTGACCACTAAACCAGACCTGCAAGAACTTTTAAGGGGGACTCTCTGGGAGGAGCAAAGATGAAAAAAAAACTTATATATATATATATATATGTATATATATATATATATATATATATATATATACACACACACACACACACACACATACACATATACACACACACATTATATATATAATTATATATATATGTATATATGTATAATGTATGTATATATGTGTGTATATACACACACACACACACACACATACATACATACATACCAAAAGTAACAAAAGATTAGTAAGGACCAGAGAACACCACCACAAACTCCAACTCTACAAGCATCATAATGGAAATAAATTCACATCTTTCAGTACTCACTCTAAACGTCAATGGACTCAATGCTCCAATCAAAAGACATAGGGTAACAGAACGGTAAGAAAACAAGACCCATGATACGGTGTTTACAGGAGACCCACTTTAGACCTAAATACACCTATAGATTGAAAATAAGGGATGGAGAACCATCTATCATGCTAATGGTCAACAAAAGAAAGCCAGAATAGCCATACTTCTATCAGACAATCTAGACTTTAAAATAAAGGCTGTATCAAGGGATGCAGAAGAGCATTATATCATAATCAAGAGTTCTATAGACCAAGAAGACCTAACAATTGTAAACATTTATGTGCCCAGTGTGGAAGAACCCAATTATATACATCAATTAATCACAAACATAAAAAAACTCATCGATAGTAATACCATAGTAGTAGGAGACTTCAACACACCACTCACAACAATGGACAGAACACCTAATCAAAAAACCAACAAGGAAACAATGGCTTTGAATGACACATTGGACCAGATGGACTTACCAGATATATTCAGAACATTTCATCCCAAAGCAGCAGAATGTACATTCTCCTCCAGTGCACATGGAACGTTCTCCAGAATAGACCATGTCCTGGGACACAAATCAGCCCCAAGTAAGTACAAAAAGATCAAGATCATACCGTGCATATTTTCAGACCACAATGCTATGAAGCTCAAAATCAACCAAAAGAAAAAATTTGGAAAGGTAACAAATACTTGGAGACTGAAGAACATCCTACTAAAGAATGAATGGGCTAACCAAGCAGTTAAAGAAAAAATTAAGAAGTATACGGAAGTCAATGAAAATGATAGCACCACAACCCAAAACCTCTGGGACGCAGCAAAGGTAGTCATAAGAGGAAAGTATATAGCAATCCGGGCCTTCCTAAAGAAGGAATCAACATCTCAGATACACAACCTAACCTTATGCCTTAAGGAGCTAGAAAAAAGAACAGCAAATAAAACCCAAAACCAGCAGAAGACAGGAAATAATAAAGATTAGAGCAGAAATTAATGTTATCAAAACCAAACAAACGCAGAACAGATCAATGAAACCAGAAGCTGGTTCTTTTAAAGAATTAACAAAATTGATAAACCACTAGCCAGTTTGATCAAGAAGAAAAAGGAAAGGACCCAAATAAGTAAAATCAGGAATGAAAGAGGAGAAATCACAACCAACACAACAGAAATACCAACAATAAGAGAATATTATGAGCAATTATATGCCAATAAAATGGGCAATATGGAAGAAATGGACAAATTCCTAGAAACATATACACTACCAAAACTGAAACAGGAAGAAGTAGAAAATTTGAACAGACCCATAACCAGTAAGGAAATCGAATTAGTAATCACAAATCTGCCAAAAAACAAGAGTCCAGGGCCAGATGGCTTTCCAGAGGAATTCTACCAAACATTGAAGAAAGAGTTAACACCTATTCTCATGAAACTGTTCCAAAAAATAGAAATGGAAGGAAAACTTCCAAACTCTTTCTGTGAAGCCAGCATTACCCGGATTCCAAAACCAGACAGAGACCTTACTAAAGAGGAGAACTATAGACCAATTTCCCTGATGAACATGGATGCAAAATCCTCAACAAGATATTAGCCAACCGGATCCAACAATACATTAAAAAAATTATTCACCACGACCAAATGGGATTTATACCTGGGATGCAGGGCTGGTTCAATATCTGCAAAACAATTAACATGATTCATCACTTCAGTAAAAGAAAGGACAAGAACCCTATGATCCTCTCAATAGATGAAGAGGAAGCATTGAAAAAATACAACATACTTTCTTGATAAAAAAAACCTCAAGAAAGTAGGGATAGAAGGATCATACCTCAAGATGATAAAAGCCATATACGAGCGACCCAACACTAATATCATCCTCAATGGGGAAAAACTGAGAGCTTTCCCCCTAAGGTCAGGAACAAGACAGGGATGTCCACTCTTGCCACTCTTATTCAACATAGTATTGGAAGTCTTAGCCTCTGCAATCAGACAGCACAAAGAAATAAAAGGCATCCAAATCGGCCAGGAGGAGGTCAAACTTTTACTCTTCGCAGATGACATGATACTCTATATGGAAAACCCAAAAGATTCCACGAAAACGCTGCTAGAACTGATTCATGAATTCAGCAAAGTTGCAGGATATAAAATCAATGCATAGAAATCAGTTGCATTCCTATACACCAACAATGGAGCAACAGAAAGAGAAATCAAGGGATCGATCCCATTTACAGTTGCACCAAAAACCATAAAATACCTAGGAATAAATCTAACCAAAGAGGTGAAAAATCTATATGCTTAAAACTATAGAAAGCTTATGAAAGAAATTGAAGAAGTCACAAAGAAATGGAAAAAGATTCCATGCTTCTGTGTAGGAAGAACAAATATCATTAAAATGTCGATACTACCCTAAGCAATCTACATATTCAGTGTGATCCCTATCAAAGTAACACCAGCATTCTTCACAAAGCTAGAACAAATGATCCTAATATTTGTATGGAACCAGAAAAGACCCCGAATAGCCAAAGCAATCTTAAAAAAGAAAACCAAAGCAGGAGGCATCACAATCCCAGACTTCAAGCTATACTACAAAGCTGTAATCATCAAGACAGTATGGTAATGGCACAAGAACAGACCCTCAGATCAATGGAATAGAATAGAGAACTCAGAAATGGACCCACAAATGTACGGCCAACTCATCTTTGACAAAGCAGGAAAGAATATCCAATGAAATAAAGACAGTCTGCTCAGCAAGTGGTGCTGGGAAAACCGGACAGCGACATGCAGAAGAATGAACCTGGACCACTTTCTTACACCATACATAAAAATAAACTCAAAATGGATGAAAGACCTCAATGTAAGACAGGAAGCCATCAAAATCCTTGAGGAGAAAGCAGGCAAAAAACCTGTTTGATCTTGCCCGCAGGAATTTTTTACTCAACATCTCTCCAGAGGCCAAAGAAACAAAAGCAAAAATGAACTACTGGGACCTCATGAAAATAAAGAGCAGAGGAAAGCAAAGCAAAGCACAGCGAAGGAAACAATCAGCAAAACTAAAAGGCAACTGACAGAATGGGAGGAGATATTTGCAAATGACATATCAGATAAAGGGTTAGTATCCAAAATCTACAAAGAACTTACCAAACTCAACACCCAAAAAACAAATCATCCAGTGAAGAAATGGGCAAAAGACATGAATAGACACGTCTCCAAAGACATCCAGATGGCCAACTGACACATGAAAAAGTGCTCCACATCACTCATCATCAGGGAAATACAAATCAAAACCACCATGAAATACCACCTTACACCTGTCAGAATGGCTAACATGAACAACTCAGGCAACAACACATGTTGGTGAGGATGTGGATAAAGGATCTCTTTTGCATTGCTGGTGGCAATGAAAGCTGGTGCAGCCACTCTGAAAAACAGTATGGAGGTTTCTCAAAAAACTAAAAATAGAACTTCCCTACAACCCAGCAATTACACTACTAGGTATTTATCCAAGGGATAAAGGTGTTCTGTTTCAAAGGGACACATGCACCCCAATGTTTATAGCAGCACTATCAACAATAGCAAAAGTATAGAAAGAGCCCAAACGTCCATCGATGGATGAATGGATAAAGAAGAAGTGGTATATATATATATATATATATATATATATACAATGGAGTATTACTTGGCAATCAAAAAGAATGAAATCTTGCCATTTGCAACTATGTGGATGGAACTGGGAAGTATTATGCTAAGTGAAATTAGTCAGTCTGATAAAGACAAAAATAATATGACTTCACTCATATGAGGACTTTAAGAGACAAAACAGATGAACACAAGGAAAGGGAAACAAAAATAATATAAAAACAGGGAGGGGGACAAAACAAAAGACTCATAAATATGGAGAACGAACTGAGGGTTGCTGGAGGGGTTGTGGGAGGGGGGATGGGCTAAATGGGTAAGGGGCATTAAGGAATCTACTGAAATCTTTGCTTCACTATATACTAATTTGGATGTAAATTTTAAAAAATAAAAAATAAAGTTAAATTACAATGTTAAAAAAAGAAATCTGTTTATACCATAAATGAGTTCTCTCTCTCTAAAATAAAAATATACATTAAAATTTTTTTAAAAAAGAGAAGAGGTGTAGAAATATAAGGTAGCTCAAAGTGCTTGATCAGAGACATAGGAATGATGATATCTACTATAGTTTAGCTCAGTAAAAGCTTTGTATAAATTGCACTTTAACTTTGTAGATGTAAAAAAAAATTGTACTTTTTTTTTTTTTTTTTTTTTTTAAATTTTTTTTCAACGTTTATTTATTTTTGGGACAGAGAGAGACAGAGCATGAACGGGGGAGGGGCAGAGAGAGAGGGAGACACAGAATCCGAAGCAGGCTCCAGGCTCTGAGCCATCAGCCCAGAGCCCGACGCGGGGCTCGAACTCACGGACCGCGAGATCGTGACCTGGCTGAAGTCGGACGCCTGACCAACTGCGCCACCCAGGCGCCCCTCTACTTTTTGAAATAACAGTGTTAAATTGTTGCAAACTTTATAAAAAGCAGTGTGGTATAATACAGAATAACTCAGAGTTCTTTTACCTAGATTCTAGTTTTAGTTTGTCTACATTCTGTATGACCTTAACCCTCCATTTACTTATTTTTCTTTCTAAATTAAGGATAACACAAGCTCTTACCAAATTGCAGGATTGAAAAATCTCAGTTCAAATGTTTCAAAATATCCATTACTGGTATTTTACGTTAATGCAAATTTTAAAAAATTCCAATTTTTTAAGTAATTGTGATCTCTTGCAAATAAGGAAAACAAATAAGAAAAAAAATCTAATTTCTGAAATCAACAATAACAACAAAAAACCCCTGAGACAAATAATCTTCCCCAAATATTGTATTGGGTTGTTTCTTTTCCCTTCATTCCATTGCTTTCTTCTTCTTTTTTTAATCAATTGATAGCCTTCTCAAATTGTAACATAGTTGATGTCCAAAGAACTGGTTCTCTTTTAAAAGTCATTTATTCATTCATTTATGTATTTGGCACTCATGTTTCCTGTTTACTCATTCACTGTTATCTGGATTTTGATACTAACATCCCAGTAATATACAGTATGTTTTTAGAATTTAGAATCCAACAAGTACAGGATCTTTTTTTTTTCTTTAACTTCTTATAATGTTTATTTATATTTGAGGGGAAGAGAGACACTGTGTGAACAGGAGAAGGGCAGAGAGAAAGAGAGGGAGACAATCTGAAGCAGGATCTAGGCTCTGAGCAGGCAGCACAGAGCCTGACATGGGGCTCGAACTCACAAGCTGTGAGTTTATGACCTGAGCCGAAGTTGGATGCTCAACAGATTCAGCCATCCAGGCGCCCCTAGGATCTTCTGTTTTTTTTCCTCCTAGTAGCTTTGCATGGAGAGCATCCTGCATTTTACAGTTTGCACCCCAAACCCAGTAACGATTATTGGCATAAAGGATATTGGACACAGGAAGGAGACAATGGGCTGTTGGAGGCAGACTGGAGGGACGCAGCTACCAGTCATGCAAGGCTCACAGCTCCCTGAAACCTGAAGAATAACACACTAGCACAGACCCAGTGCCTCCCACAACAGTTATTATGTGCCCGTAGTATAGTCAGAAGTGTCACATGGGTCTCACTGTGCTCAAACCAAGGTGTTGGCAGAGATGCTTTGGAGGCTTTGTAAGAGAACCCATCTCCTCGCCCTTCCCAGCCTCCAGAGGCTGGCGGCATTATTTGCTGCAGGGCTTCCTGCCCCCACCCCTCCATCGCCCACCCCCCACCCCCCGCCACTGCAAAGCCAGCAATGGCAGACTGAGTTCCCACACTTTAAGGTCAGCTAAATAGCAATCTGAATTCCACCTGCAACCTCAGTTCCCCTCTGCCATGTAATGTAACACATTCACAGCTTTGGGGGATGAAGACATGGGCATCTTTACCTCTGGCTAAACATTCTAAAACGACTCCCAATTATTTTTACATTCTCAGTCACCAGAGTGGGCACGAACACTTCTTTTTTCTACTCCCCAGTTTAAAGGGTATTCTTCTGTTTTATAATTATCTTTGGTGCCCTCAACCCCTGCACACATACTGCATTTAAGTCAGTTCTGTGTACTTCTCTACTACCTGGAAAATTTCCCCTTCTAACTCATAAATATTAAACTCTTTCAGAAAGTTGTTCCAGTGTGATTCCATTTGCTTATTTTCATTTCAATAACTCCAATAATTATTTTCTCTCTTCCTTCTAATTTTCCACGATACTTCACTCTTTCATAACGATAAGATATATTAGTTTTGTAGTCCTCACATCTGGGTTTACATATACTTATTTCGATTCACCTTGACTTACCTATTAGTTTTTCATCTTCTATAATAAATAAGCAATTCTAGGGGCATCTGGGTGGCTCAGTGGGTTAAGCGTCCAACTCTGGATTTCAGCTCAGGTCATGGTCTCATCATTTTTGAGCTTGAGCCCCACACTGGGCTCTGTGCTGACAACGTGGAGCCTGTTTGGGATTCTTTGTCCCTCTCTCTCTGTTCCTCCTCTGCCTGGCACCCACACGCATGTGTTCTTTCTTTCTTAAAAAATAATAATAATAATAAGCAATTATTACACCTTACTTGGAAGTACACCTTATTTGGAAAAGAAAAGAAGACTCTATTAAGAAAGATTTACCTTAAAAAAGAAACTTTAAAATGTTAATAGTTGGTATTCAGTGTAAATCAATTTACAAATAGTTTGTTTCATTTTCAGAGGAAATAGACTTGAGTATAGTAACAAAACAAGAAAAGTTTTAGAAAAACCCAATATATTAAAATATCTTCATTTAACAAAGAAAAATTTATTGTATACTTAAAATTTACCAGAAGTTTGTCACTCTGGTATAGAGAATTTGTATCCATTTTTACGTACATATTCTTAAACTACAATATTAAGTGATGAAATCTATTCGTATTTGGAGTGATGATGTCCTTAAATGAGTATCTTGACTGTTGTGCTGTGCCTCAGATTATAAAGAAGGAATGATGAAAATTGGTACATAGTTTCATATAAGCTATGTTTGAAAAATTCATCTTTATTAACGTATTTAGCCATGTATATTTCACAGAGCAGACTCAAAAGGATTAATTAGCTTTGGGGCGCCTGGGTGGCTCAGTCAGTTGGGCCTCCGACTTTGGCTCCGGTCATGATCTCGCCGTTCGTGGGTTTGAGCCCCACGTCAGGCTCTGTGCTGACAGCTCGGAGCCTGGAGCCTGCTTCGGATTCTGTTATCTCCCCCTCTCTCTGCCCCTCCCATGCTCATTCTCTGTCTCTCAATAATTAATAAACGTTAAACATTATAAAAAATTATTAATTTAATTTTATTTAAGTGTTTATTTCAGGGAGAAAGGGAGAGAGGGAGAGAGGAAGAGAGGATAGGGGAGGGTCAGAGAGAGAAGGAGACAAAGAATCCCAAGCAGGCTCCATGCTGCCTGCACAGAGCCTGATGCAGGGCTTGATCCCACCGACCGTGAGAGCAGGACCTGAGCTGAAATCAAGAGTCAGCCGATTAACTGACTGAGCCACCCAGGTGTCCCTGTTTTAATCTTAAACATTTCTTGTTTCTGGTAAAATAGCATTGCTTGCTCCTTTAATAAAGACAATGGCGGTATGACTGTACAGTGTTTTTCAACTGCATTTACTGAAATTCCAGTATTTTAAAGGGAACCAAAATACTACCCCAAATATGTCACTTTGGCCTGAGTACTATTTTAGACTGAAGGCAATTCAGAAGAAGCAGAAACAAGAACTCTGTGCCATCTCCATATTTGCCTAAAAGAAGGGCATGAGTTGGCAAAGGTGCCCCCTCCCCCAAGGAGAGAACAGAAGTTAATCACCAAAGACAACTCTAAACCCTGCTGCGCCCACAGATGCACCAGAGGAATCTACGTAATCAGTTTGACTAACTAGCTCTTATCTTCCATTAATTTGCCCATATATTTACTTTGCTACAATTTGTCACCGTTCGGAACTCAAAGTCCTTTTTGTTTGTCTTATCACTTCCTACAAATTTTTTTTTTTTAACGTTTATGTTTTTGAGACAGAGAGAGACAGAGCATGAACGGGGGAGGGGCAGAGAGAGAGGGAGACACAGAATCAGAAGCAGGCTCCAGGCTCTGAGCCATCAGCCCAGAGCCCGACACGGGGCTCGAACCCACAGACCGCGAGATCGTGACCTGAGCTGAAGTCGGACGCTTAACCGACTGAGCCACCCAGGCGCCCCACAATTTTTTTTTTAAAGATGCTTGATAAGATCAGATTCTAACCACCCCTTTGAGGTAGTCATCACCAGGCACTCCCATGTGTACCTGCAGTGCAGGTGTTAATAAACTCGTGTTTGTTTTTCTCTTGTTAACTTGTCTTTGTCTCTAATTTGCAGCGCCCCAGCCAGTGACCCTAAGATAGGTAAAGGAAAAAAGTTTGTTTTCCTCCCTTCAATTCAAAGCCATAAAAGGCAGGCCTGGGTCTTCTGAACAAAATTAATTTTGCAGAGGACTAGAATGCTAATGAACTTTATGACCAGATACATCAAATAAAGCATGACTAGACAATTCAGAGAAGGTTGTGAGTAAAGCAATTAGTCTAAAATATAACATCTTGGAGAAATGAAACTTATTTGGTTTGTTCCTTCACTGAAAGAAATACAATGTAGGAAAACCAGAAAAATATGACGGGGAAATTGAAAATGAAATTAAGGGTGAGAAAGAGAGCATAAATGTTTAATGCAGATTGAAAAGCCAGTGGGGAACATCTACGAAGTAGGGCTGCCAGATAAAATACAGAAAGCTCAGTTAAACTTGAACTTGATGTAATCCACAAATTTTGATTTAAAAATTTTTTTAATGTTTATTTATTTTTGACAAAGAGACAGAACACAAGTGGGGGAGGGGCAGAGAGAGAAGGAGACAGAATGTGAAGCAGGCTCCAGGCTCCGAG
Organism: Leopardus geoffroyi; assembly: GCF_018350155.1. NCBI lineage: Eukaryota > Metazoa > Chordata > Mammalia > Carnivora > Felidae > Leopardus > Leopardus geoffroyi. Next base: position 22,121,580 of record NC_059327.1, on the reverse strand, counting down.
CTGTCAGCACAGAGCCTGGTGAGGGGCTCGAACTCACAAACTGTGAGATCGTGATCTGAGCCGAAGTCAGAAGCTTAACCAACTGAGCCACCCAGGCGCCCCTACAAATTTCGATTTTAATATAAGTGTGTCCTAAATATTGCACGGAGCGTACTTCTGCTTGAAAAATATATTTGTTGTTTATTTGAAATTCAAACTTAACTGGCCATTCTGTATTACTGTTTGTTAAACCCAGTAGCTCTAGTAAGAGCCTATCAGCAACCGTATTTCACTGATTAGTACTCTTAAATTCTTATTTCCCACCTTTATATGTGAGTACCATGCTGTGGTTTAACCTTCATTTGTGATAATTTATTCCTGACTTCGCTTGGTATACAGAACTTTCCAGACATTGTTGCCACAGGATTAACATTTTTGTAAGCATTTAGTTAAATACTTGAGCTTGGCTGCTTCAAGAAGAGAGCACATAGTTTTACAATGTGTTAGGCACAGATAATGTGTTTTTAATTGTGAATGTATTTATTGAAGGCGAAGGAAGTATTAAATGTGCTCTCATGGGTCAGTAATTGCAAATTGAGGAAGGCTTTTCCTAATCCTCACTTCTCATATGATTTTATTTCTCCTGCTTTTCTCTGGTCTCTTCCTGATTCCTGGATCTATCCCTCTCTGGCTCTCCTTTGCCTCCTATCCCCCTACAGCTAAGTCAACAATTGCAAATTCTTAAGTAAATTTACTGCACTGTAACCATCCTGTTGACCTTTTTCTTTGGCTGTGTGTCATTTATGTAAAGTGGCCTGTAGTCAAAGCCATTATGGTCTCTAAAAATGCAAAACAGTCCACTACCAACACGTGTGCTTTCACTTCCTCTCAGTAAAGGGGCAATTACACCGCCTGTTGGTTTAAAGTGTGGCGCCTGTTGGTTTAAAGTGTGGCGCCTGTTGGTTTAAAGTGTGGCGATATACACAGAGAAAAGCATACATGATAAACCTCTTCACGGTAGGTTTGCTTTTCAACTGTGCCCAGACCATCTCACAACAGAGTCCAGTGGGAATAAAAGAGCTCTTTCCTAAAAGTTGTCTCTATTGTTAAAAGAAAACTGCAGGCCCAAGATGGAGTCACTTATGTTCACGCCCTACTGCAGTAAACCAAGGCTTAATACCTAAACTACAGCTTCAACCAAGCCCCCCTTCCTGAGAAATACAACCTTGGAATGGACAAATTGGAATTTCCCGGTCAACACCAGGAGATAATCCATCTGCCTCTGTTTTCCTTTGGAGGGCAACCTTGCCTAAAACAATACGTTCTTTGCTAGTAATTTCCTTCCCCCCAACCCCCAGCTTCCTTTTTGGCTTTAAAAACCTTTCCTGGGTACCTGGGTGACCCAGTGGGTTGAGCATCCAACCCTAGATTTTGGATGAGGTTATGATCTCATGGTCAGCGGGTGAGACGGAGCCCTATGTCGGGCTCTGCACTGACAGCACGGAGCCTGCTTGGGATCCTCTCTCCCTGTCTCTCTCCCCCTCCACAGTTCACTCTCACTTGCTATAAACTTTTAAAAAAAATATTAAATGGTTATAATTTTCTACAGCCCAGTGGAACTTCCCTTACTGGCTAGATGGGGTGCTGCCTGATACATGAATCATTTGACAAAGCCAATTAGCTCTTCAAATGTATTTGGTTAAATTTTGTTTTTTTTAACACACTCCCTGTCTCTTCGTCCACAGTTTTCAGCCTCTTCTCATGCTCCCTTCCTACTAGTGCATGGCCACCTTGTTAATCAGAACGTACTACATCCTAACACAGCATTTGACACTATCATCCCCTCTTTCTGCATTCACCTCCAAGTATCATACCCCAACACCTTTCCTTTAAAATTATTTATGGGGGCGCCTGGGTGGCTCAGTCAGTTAAGCATCCGACTTCAGCTCAGGTCATGATCTCGCGGTCCGTGAGTTCGAGCCCCGTGTCAGGCTCTGTGCTGACAGCTCAGAGCCTGAAGCCTGCTTCCGATTCTGTGTCTCCCTCTCTCTCTGCCCCTCCCCCGTTCATGCTGTCTCTCTCTGTCCCAAAAATAAATAAACGTTAAAAAAAATTAAAAAATAAATAAATTTATGAAATAATTAAAATTGTAGAAAATGTTTAAATAATACTCTCTGGAACACCTAGGAGGCCACCACCTATCTTGGGAGTTAAAACATGACAAATACAGTTCAAACTTGCTATCCGTTTCCTGACTGCAATCCTAGGTCTTTCACTTGTCATCCCCCAAATCCTAAATTTGGTGTGCATTATCTGTGTTTTCTCAATTTTGATCAGATATTTTTCATTTTTTAAAACGTTTGTTTATTTGTGAGAGACAGAGACACAGACAGAGTGTGAACAGCGGAGGGCAGAGAGAGAGAGAGACACAGAATCCGAAGCAGGCTCCAGGCTCAGAGCTGTCAGCAGAGAGCCCGATGTGGGGCTCTAACCCACAAACCGTGAGATCACGACCTGAACCGAACTCAGATGCTCAACCGACTGAGCCACCCAGGTTCCCTCAACTTTGATCATATTTGTATGCTTCCTTAAATTTTACTATTGATTTACACTTTATATACATGGAGCTAAACTGTATTTCTCTATAGCAACTTTTGTTTTATTGCTATTATTTTTAAGTCAATATTATGTAAAATTTGTTCATATTGATATCTATAACTCGAGACAATTTTTTACAGCATATTCCTTGTTTAAATATACTACTGTTGACTGCTCCAAAGACTACCCCAAAAACTTGTTGATCAAGCAAAATTTATTGGATTTACTTCAGTAAAGGACAAGATTGATGTCGTTTTAAAAGTATTTCAGAAGGGAAAGCAAAGAAAGATTATAGTTGTAGAAACAGGGCCGGATGATTCTAGGTGGGCCTTGCAAGGCAGAAAAGTCTGATGTTAGACAGGGTTTGTGGCATTATGTCTTTGGCCTTGGGGGCACAGAGCAAGGGTCCTGAAGTGAATCTTCAGGAGTCTGGTGGTTTTGAAATGATAAAATCTTAAGTTCTTTTTTTTTTTTTTTTTTAAATATTTTTTTTCAACGTTTATTTATTTTTGGGACAGAGAGAGACAGAGCATGAACGGGGGAGGGGCAGAGAGAGAGGGAGACACAGAATCGGAAACAGGCTCCAGGCTCCGAGCCATCAGCCCAGAGCCCGACGCGGGGCTCGAACTCACGGACCGCGAGATCGTGACCTGGCTGAAGTCGGACGCTTAACCGACTGCGCCACCCAGGCGCCCCATAAAATCTTAAGTTCTAAAAGTAGATTATTTTAGATGAGTCACAGGCTTATTTCCAGGAGCAAGCATTATTTGGAGCAAGCTAACTTACTTTGTTTGTTCCCAATATCATTTACAGGGTTATTGTTAATGTAGCTCACTTTTATTTAACTATAGGGCAGGAAAGTATTGTTTAACTCAGTGTGATGGGATTGAGTCTAAATTCTCACAAGTTTTTAAAAGTCACTGTATCTGTCCGTTGATCTTTTCCCCCCAATACTACAATGAAACATTCTGTGATACTATTTTCTAAAAGATTAAAACCTGAAAATATAATGGATGGTTATAAGGAATGTGCTTTTTAAAATTTATTCAGTAATGAAAGTTTGCTCTAAAAATATTGTTATAACTCCAATTCCCACTGGAATTATGAGAATTGTCTTTTTTCCACCCTTACCAGTATTTGCAACTATTAGACTTTTTTTTTTTAATTTTTTTTTAACATTTGTTTATTTTTGAGACAGAGAGAGACAGAGCATGAATGGGGGAGGGTCAGAGAGAGGGAGACACAGAATCCGAAACAGGCACCAGGCTCTGAGCTGTCAGCACAGAGCCCGAAGCGGGGCTCGAACCCACGGACCATGAGATCATGACCTGAGCCGAAGTCGGCCGCTTAACCGACTGAGCCACCCAGGCGCCCCAACTATTAGACTTTTTAAAATTTCCCCAACGTTAAGTGATATTTTATTGTGGGTTAATTTGTTTCCTTAGTTACCATTTGGTTTGCTCTCTGTTGTATCTTCAGTCTACTTTCTGAGTCCTTTGTTTTCTTTCATACTGACTTTACATGTGCTGTAGTTCTATGTAGACCAATGATTTATTGTCTTATATACACACACACACATATATATATACACACATATATGTGTATATATATATATATATATATATATATAATCCCATATTTTTTAATGCAGTAAAATGTATCAATCTCTTCATTATAATTTATATTTTTTGTCTCACTCAAGGAGTATTTACCTACAAGGAAGTTATAAAGGTAATCTGTCTGCATTATTTTTTTCTTTGCCTTTTTACAGGTTGGCTTTAACATTTCAAACTTTAATTGACCAGGATTCAATTTTTGTGTTTAGTATAAATCACCAACTGATTTCAATTTTTGTTCCCATATATAGATGACTAATTTTCTCAGCCTAATAATTAAGAACATCTTCTCCAACTTTCTATCATATATCAAGCTTCCATTTATGTGCTGGTCTACTCCAGGCTCTAAATTCTATTCCACTGTTCTATTTGTCTATTCCAGAACCATTACTAACCTTTCTTCATTAGTATAGTGCTATGATACTTTGATATTTGGAGAAACAAATGATCCCACCCATTCTTTGGTCTTTAAGGGTGTCTGTTCCTTTTATTTTTCTCTTCCATGCAATTTTGGAGTCAGCCTAAGTTCTACAAGAATAAAAACCAACAAGAAACAGATTTTAAAATCCTGTTGCCATTTGAATTGGAATTATGTGACCCTAGATTAGTCTGGGAAGATTTGAGATTTATGTGTGAAATCCAATCTCTCTATTCATCAAGATGAAATCTCTTGTTACTTTTTTGTGGCTTTATGTTGTAGTGACCGTGAACATGCACTTCTCTACTCTCTTACTGTCTACTAGAGGACGTAGTTGATCGAGGAAGGCCCCAGTTGCTACCCCTCTGGATCTAGCACCATGTTTGGGAAGGTGATACTGTACTTGCCCCAGGTTGCTCCTAGCTGATGACTGAGCACTGCAGTGTCCTAACACAGTCCTTAATTCAGGTCTCCTCTGATGGGTTTCTTTGGCTCAGGGACTCCCCAGTGGCCTGGAAGAAACTTTCTTAAAACTGCTTTGTGATCTGAGACTATTCCTACCCAACCCTTGTTCCTTCCGCTTTCCCTCCACAGGTATCGGCCCCTCAATACAATACAGCTCTCCTACTTTCTTTCTCCCTTATGCCTTAGACATTTTCCTCATCTATTTCACTAAAATTGTATCTTGACATCTGCCTCTTAGAGCACCCAAAACAAAACAAAAACAACGCCTTTCAAATTTTCTTCCAAAGTTATCAGATTTTTATGAGATTTTTGATAAATATTTAAGGTTAAGATTGCTTATTGGAGGAGAGAGATTGAACACAGGGACTAGGATATATTTTTGTGTACTTGCCTAATTCATGCCATTCCATACCTAAAAGGTGTGAAAACAAGCAGAAAGAAAGAATTTCATAACCATGCTAGGCCAGAGTCCCTGAGGATACACTAAAGTGGGAGCACACTGGCCATCTTCCACCATCCTCGTTTAGCTAAGATTTAAGTTGTGGGGAAATAAAGGGCCAAGAGCAGGATTCCTGAGTCCTGCCTCCAGAAGGAGGCTAAGGAACAAGCAGACCAAGAATCACACACCAGCGGAGCTCAGGAATGGCATAAAAACCTGGTTCTGTAAACCTGGAATCGAACCTCTAGAGTTCGAGTACTGCTCTCTTGGCCTTTCAACATTTCAGCCTCTGTTTGGGGATGCCATCATATGCAGACAGATCCTCTGGACTCTGTCTCTGAAATTCTGGAGACGGCACTACAGCAATATCTAGCTGTCTAGACAAGGAACTATTGCAGGAAATACAACCTAGGAGAAATCGCCTAGCAACTGACCTCTAAGTAAGGAAGACCCTTATCTAAGGACTTAGTACAGAATTATTGGAGGAGTTTGCTCATCCATCTATAAAGGAAGTCAAGAATGAGTAACCTTCTCTTTTTGCTAACCCAACAGCCTTTAGTTTGAATACCAATCTAACCTTGAGACAGACTCTTCTGGAACAACCCCCATGCAGAAGAATAGAAAATCTCTTAGAATACGGCTGCTGCTGTGGTTAGGTTAGGCTGGGACACAGCAACACTACCAGCAACTCAGCTCCTGTAGGGTACTGTGCTTACAATCTTCACGGCAGGGCTCAGCGGCTCATGGTTGCCAAGGCAGAATGCTAGGACTCCAACTGCTCACCACCCTTGGGTTCTGCCCTACCTCTGCAGGCTCCTGGGTGGCCCTGAGTCATTTGTTTCATTCCACTGTTAACAGCAGTTTCAGTCTTAGCAGCCCCTATTCTCTAGCAACCCCCCACCCCCACCCCCTTTCCCTGCTTCATCTTTGGTCTGGAAGCCTCAATTCTATTTCTGACCAAATATGCTGACCAACTAGTCTGCTCTCCCAAGCCCTGAACCACACCATAGCACACAACACTTAGTGAAACATCCAATGAGGCCGAAGATAACCATGGTTCTTTATAATTATTATGACATCACTCTGAGAGATAAGACCAGTGAGTTTAAGGAAGGTTGAGTCATTCGCCTAAGTCTACACAGGTTGCAAACCCATGAAATGAAGAGTCGGGATTTGAACCTAGGCTTCCTGCACTTCAGATTCTGTGTTCCTTCCGTTGCGCCTTTTAACTTAGCTTAACTTAACCTGAATGGTATGCCTTCAAATGGCCTATTTAAGGCCCATTTAAGGCTCATCCATCCAATGCATCATTTCAGGTATCTGCATACAAAGTGTGTTCCTGAACCTTGACGAGCTTGCTCAGCCAGGCCCACCCTGCATCCCAAGCTGCCATGGCTGGAATGGGGGTGTCACCCCTCACCTTCTCCTACTACTCTACCTTCCTGATAAATCCTCAGAAATTGCAAATGCTGAGAAATCATCAGTTTTCTCTTTCACATTTCTATTTATTTCAAGTTTCATCTATCCATTTCCATTCCATGAAAGCTATTGATTCCAAGTTGCCACCATTATTATTTGAGAGCATACTCAGCTATAGAAAAAGTTGAGTAACTAAGCTGTTATATTTATTTATTATAGTTGTCTACTATTTAAGTTGTAAATTGTTTTCCATAGGCTTTAATTTGTTAAAATGTGCGGTGAGGAGTCACAAAACGTTCAGAGAGCCCAGTTAATCTGCCCTGGCAGCAACACTCAGGGAAGGTTATGCCTCCTCAGCTAAGCAGACGCTTAAGTCATTTAAAGACTTATCTTAAAGTTCAAAAATGAAATTATTACTGCATAGAGACATTAATGCAGTGCTTAGATAAAGGGTATGATAGGAAAGCAATGAGTGATACTTTATATGAACAAATACCTTTTTATGGTCTATTAGCAATTCTGTACTTGAACTAGTAGTTATTCACATTATCTTGTAAATGGAGCATTGTCCAGAAGCACTGGACTGTAGTATTATGTATTACATTACCCGTAGAATGAAGTGATAAAAGAGTTGAACTACTTTCAAATGATAGCCGGAGAGATACTGCAGGATCAATGAGTTTGGTGCGTGAGAGTGATGGGGGCCAGTTAAATAGAGTCCCATCCCTTTTGAATGCTGACTGGGGTAAAGAAGATGGATATTCCATTGGAGTCCAAATAATAAGTGATAATACCGTAAATCAGGGCACAAGAGGTTGTAGTTTTCATGGTCTCTCTTGATACAAGCAAGGGTGCATTCACATTTACTGGACCAGTGGCCCCAGCTGGAGTGAAACAGAGAGGTTGCTGGCAGGGACTAAGTGGCATCATACATCCCCCCGCAAGGTCCCAGGAAGCCTTTGTACCAGGATTCTGGCTGCTCTCCTAATTTGACATCACACCTGCTTGATGGACATGGGGTTTCTAATGTGTGTTCAGTCTTATTTCAAGAGCTACCCAGGCCGAGTCATTAAGCCACAGAGCCCATTTGTTTGCTAAAGCCTTTGGCAGATTATGAATGATGAACTCCTACGTGTGTAACTGTGCTGATTGTTTCTGTCCGTTCTTTCTGTTCAACAGTTTTATTTTACTCATCTTTGTTTTCCTCATAGAACCCAGATAAATGCTTGCCTATTTTGAGTTTTTAGCAAATGTATGGTGGTGTTCGCTCTTCAAAACTCAACTCTAAGATTAGCAGCTCATAACAGATCTTCTCAGAGAGGGTAACTCTATTGGGTGAATGTTTGTCCATAGGTTTAAAAAAAATTAAGACTCCTTGGTCAGGGACAGAGTGGGGAAAAAAATGAAATAAAATCATCTGAGATGCACAAAAATTAATAGGCACCGGGCTGTACATTAGAGCCTTAGAGGAAAGAGAAAGATGTAGGATTTGAGAAGCAAAGGGGAAGTCAGGTCAACCAAGGAGATGTTCCCAGTGGTTGGGAGTGTCAACAACAGGGGTATTTAATATTGGGTTCTGAGTTGTTGATGTTATTGGGAAGGTCATGTGTTTGAATTCTCAGGCTTTGTGTTTGTGATATTTGGGAAATGATGGAATTCATATGGTGTCCATAATGAGGCAATGAAGGAAAAGGTACTCTTGGAACACGAAGATGAATACTAAATTTAATGAACTCAGAGAAAGCAGGAATGGGAACTCTGGGTCGAACAGGTCAAACATTAGTGCTGATTGTTCACACCAGTAAAAGTCCTGGAGAGACTAGGAGGGACAGACCTTGGTATCCCTCTGCTGGTAGAGAGGGAAATCAATCCATTTACTGTAAATTTAAAGCATTTAATTTTGAAAGACTTCCCAGTTCCAAGAACAGCAGAGCAAAAAGAAACTCTTTACATGCTGTATCTTCCTGCTTTGTAATTTAATATGGATCTGGCATGAAAATAATATATATCGGGATCATCAAGAACTTATCACCATAAAAACATATTTATAATCCTTCAAAATGATAAATTCCTTAAATCAGCATCCTACTATGTACCTTCATATCATACAAGTGTATTTTTTAAGAGTCTAGACGAGGGAAGCCAGAATTTCAAGTGTATTTTTTAAGAGTCTAGACGAGGGAAGCCAGAATTAAAGTGGGTGTACAGAACGTTGTCCACCGACCTCGTTATTGAAGGTTTTCATAAAGTCCCCTTCAGTATTTTGATGTTGAGAAACCCTTCTTTCTAAATGATTTTGTACATTATACCAACCTTTAAAAATTACCCTCCACCGCTCGCTCTCACATGATTTTAGGGATTTTAAACAGGAGTCTAGAAGTACTTTTATCATCTGCATATATACACACGAGAAACTCGATGCCCCTGGGCTGATGTGTGTGGAGTTTAACCCCTGTGTGATTTTAAACTCAGGTCTGACCAGGAGGCCTGAACAACAGGAGGTTCTGGTAAGAGAGAGAGGAGTCCAGCCATCACGGTCAGTGCCCAAAATTCTTTCCCTAAAACCTTCCACACAAAACTGCACCTTTAATACATCAAGGTGGGTCTTGCTTCAGCCTTTTAAAAAATATATGGAAATGGGGTGCCTGGGTGGCGCAGTCGGTTGAGCGTCCGACTTCAGCCAGGTCACGATCTCACAGTCCGTGAGTTCGAGCCCTGCGTCGGGCTCTGGGCTGATGGCTCAGAGCCTGGAGCCTGTTTCCGATTCTGTGTCTCCCTCTCTCTGCCCCTCCCCCGTTCATGCTCTGTCTCTCTCTGTCCCAAAAATAAATAAACGTTGAAAAAAAAAATTAAAAAAAAAATATATATGGAAATGAACGCAGCACCTCTCTTCCTAAAGAGGGCAGCACCTGGTAATGTCATAACATGAATCATACAATAAAGCAAGGTAAGGACGCCATAGGGATTCATCAGAACCACTAAGAAACTCATATTTTCATATATTAAAAATTTATCCTATACACCTAATTCTATACTCAGAATTATACCAAGCTGGACTCAGTCCTTGAGTATGAAATAGAAACAAATTTTCTTTGCCTCTCTCTCACCTTCTCTTCCTGGACGCTAGGCTGTGCAACTTGTACAGATTTTCGTATCAGATTCTAAATTTATCACAACAGTGACGCTGAAGTAGAAGGGGTAAATATATTATTTTGAAGATGAAAAAAATGCTAAGCATGGAAAGGGTCATGGGCTTACTTTCATGCTAATTCATCACCAGGGCCATCGGGAGGCTTCAATCTGGATGTAGTGAGCTGCTACTAAATCTATAGAGCAACAGAGGGGACTATCAGTTTCACCTTAAACGAGCCCATAATTGAGTTTAACGGATGCCTGGTATTATGTACCACCAGTCCCCTCAAGCCTCAAGATAACCAGCTTTTCTTCTAGCCACGATCATCGTTAGATATTACTTCCCTTTCCACAACTTTACAGGGGTTCCCAGATGCCTCTTAAATCCAATTAAAATCTCCTGAGTTGGAGTTTTTGTTCTTGGAGGGATTGATTTGTTTGTTTGCAGCTCTTCGTGTTCAGCTCAGGTTATTCAGGTTCTATCCTTCTGTGGCCCTAATAAAATCCCCTCTGTGGCAAACCACATTTTTCCCCCCTTAGATCATAACCACTTCCTAAGAAGGACTCAAGTCGCTTCCTTTTTGCTTTCTCGTTTCCTACCGCTCTGTAACTTTCCACAGCCTGTCCGGGTGGGCATGTGCTGTGTCAGACGCTGGCTGACCGACAATGAGTAAGTGCTTTGGATTAAGACTTTGGCAGGCATTCTTGAGGACTGGCCAGTTTGAGTCTAACAGCTTTTAAATTAAACCCCAAGTCTTTTCTGGAGCGAGAGGGGAAAGTAAAGAAAGGGGAGATAGGAGAGAACTATGTAAAGAGAGAAAACTACTCAGGAAAGGGATCAAATCTTTGGAAGGCAGAAGAAGCAGATTCATCTGGGAGTATTTTGGCCAAGGCTTCTTGATCTGGGATTTCTGCTGGGTTTCCACGTAGGATCAGTCTCTGTGAAAATTCCTCCTTCTTTCCCTTCTCTTTCTCAGAGCTTCTGTGGATGTCAAGAGCTGAGTGTCTACACCAAAGCCAAAGTCCCCCCCAGGCGGCTTTGGAAAGTCCCCTTGTTTTATGTGTTTTTCAGTTTTTAAGATAATTCCTTCACTAAGTTAGACACAGCTGATTCACCCAGCATTTCTTCCTCCCTAGAGATCTGAGTCAATGAAAAGTTCTAGATACCCAGTAAACCCTCTGTTTTATTTACAGGGCATTATCACAGTTTTAACCCTAACGAAGCTATGATGTGTGGAGGTCTCGGAGCCACATCAAAATAAAAAGGGAACAGCCTAGGTAACAAAACCAACTCCAAAATAATTCCATTTCTTTACTTTTTTTTTTTTTTTTAACCTTGTCAAATGTGGGGAGGCTAATAAATATGAGGACTGCCTGAAAATGCCTAACTTCTGACCTGTCAGGAATTCATGCTGTCATCTGGTCCTCACACGCACATCCGGAGGGTAACAAGGTCACGGATAAGCATTCCCACTTTCTGTGCTAGGATTTGAGGACTAGAGGCTGACTTCCCTAGAGAACGTGCTGCCAGCCATGAGGCAGAGCCCGGACAGAAATGGGGGTCTTCCCCTCCTGCCCGCTACACTGACCACATCCCACGGCTTCCCAGAAACCTTCGTTCCTGAAATGACACAGCTGTCCTTGTTCACCGAGAAGGCACTTGACCAATAATACTCAACTGTTTAAGTTCATCTCTACGAGAACATAAGCCACAGAGAACGTGATGTCTTTGTGCTTTATCTTAATGTGATGCAACTTTTCCCCCTATCAAAGAAAACAATACCGTAATTCTATTTTAAAATGAAAAACACAACAATAAGAAATGGTTTTCTGTGGTCGTTATGTGAATGAGCATAGGTCAAGTTGACGGGTGGATTGCTGCCCCAAATATAATTTGAGCGCCCAGTCACTGGTGAAAAATTTTAGGATAAAGTTGTTCCTTTCAATTTCTCGATTCCCTTCCTACCGCAATGTGGAGTGAAAGTGTTTTTGAGCAGGAATTCAATTTAGAATTTGAGCACTAAGATAAAAATAATTGTCTGATACTACAGCTGCACAGCCTTTTTTTTTTCCAACTCATTTGTTACCTTGTTTCTTTAGCATAAGATGTGTAAAAATACCAGAAACCCACTTACCTTCTCATTCAAATTTTTCAGCATATAATGAAGAGATGATTAACGGATTTGCTGTTCCTCAGATCTCTCTCGTTCTCTCTCTCTCCTTCCTTCCTTCCTTTTCTCTTTTTTGGTTCGGAACTTTCTCAGGTTTTCCTTTTTATCCGGCAATCACTCTGGCAGCTGACTTGGATACGGGATTCATTAGCTTTCTAAAAGATAGGCCTGATTTCCCTAACAGGTGCTTATTCAGAATAGTAGCCCTTCTGTTTTCTGTATCACTGTATTCTGCCATAGAACCCTCAGAACGGGACGGATTCTATGCAATTTAACAAAATAAAATAAATGAACAACTTACATCAGTCATCTTAGCCTTTTTAGAGTGATGTTCCAAGCAGGAAGCATCAAAGATTTGTTTTTTGTTTTTTGTTTTTTTTAATTGCAATGTTTTACAGTTTTGGTTGAAATTAGTTGGCCCTAGGGAGGTTCATGGATGACTAACAAATACAGTTCAGTCTTGTTTTTCTCCCTAACCTAAAATTTAAAAGCATGCAATCCTAAAGTTTTTTATTCAGGAAACCCTAAAGAGCTTAAGGGTCACAAGTGAATTTCAGAGTTATTGAAATAATGTAGTAAATACCCTTTTAAAAATTCTTGGCACAGTTGACATTTTTGTAGAAAAACCCACAGCACAAAGGTTTGATACTTTACCTGTTAAAACCTGGGTTTGTGTATTTTACTCTCAGAGAGCCGTTGCCTTCAGAGAGCACAGTTCAATAGCCAAAGTAACTAAAAATAGTTCCATCGTTTAGTTGTCTGCTTTATAAATTGGAAGAAACTCGGGGCACCTGGGTGGCTCAGTCGGTTGGACGTCTGATTTCGGCTCAGGTCATGATCTCACAGCTCTTGAGTTCGAGCCCCGCTTCGGGCTCTGTGTTGACAGCTCAGAACCTGGAGTCTGCTTCAGATTCTGTGTCTCCCTCTCTCTCTACCCCACCCCTGCTTACACTCTGTCTCTCTCTCTCAAAAATAAATAAACATTAAAAAAATTTATATAAACTGGAAGAGACTCTAAATATCAAGGTCACAACTGCAATTATTAAAGGCCCTACATTCTTCTGTTCATTTTTCTGCCCAAGGCCAATGTCTCAAAATCCAGAGCTAACTCTTCCTGTTTTCCCTTGAAGAGATGTGACCTTCTGCACCGGGGGATTCGGGTTGCTGGTTAAGTAGGCTATGCCAGTCTACCGTTTTTGTGCCTGGTGCCATGACATCTGAGGTCAGCAGCATCAGCATTTTCGAAGGGAAGTTGGACAGGAGCGGAAAGAATGCAAGGAGAAAATGAAACCATGTGGGTGAGCTGGAAACTGCATGTTTCTCGCTGCCTGCAACTTGATGATCCAGGGGGCCTGCTGGAGAAGGTGATGAGTTCATCATGGAGTTCATGTATCTGGCTCAGGAATGAGGGGATCTGAGGGAGGCTCCTGAAGGATCTTAGGAGCTACGGTTCTGCTGTCCTGCAGATCTCATAAGCTGGCAGAGCAGTGACGATCGGTATAGACTTAGAACGGGCCCTGCTGTCACTGTAGTGACTTTTGGCACATAAAAAGAACAGTGGGGGCGCCTGCGTGGCTCAGGAGGTTAAGCGTCCGACTTGAATTTGGCTCAGGTCATGACCTCGAGGTTCATGAGTATGCGATTCATGTCGGGCTCCATGCTGACAGCGTGGAGCCTGCTTGTGATTCTTGCTCTCCCTGTCTCTCTGCCCCTCCCCTGCTCTTTCTCTTTCAAAATAAATAAACTCTGAAAACAAAAACGAAGAAATAAGTGTCTCCTGCTAAACTCCCATTCAAAATGTCTTTTGAGGTCCATGATAAATCAATGCAGGGAAGTGAATTCTGGAAAATGTAGTTCTAGTATAGAACTACGACTCTCTCCTCTCTCTCTCTGTATGTGTATTTCTGGGATTTTTCAGTGCATATTTTGGTCCATAGGATGGTATCCCACAGATACCTCAGGCTCTTCTTTCTTTTCCCCATTTTTTTTTTCTTCCTGCTTCTCAGATTCAATAGTTTTGATTGCCCGATCTTCAGGCTGGCTGGTTGTTTCCTCTGCTTGTTCATAGCTGCTGCTAAACTCTTCTACTGAATATTTTTGCTTTAGTAATTTAGGAGCTTTTTAGATCCAACATTCTGGTTTGGCTGTTTTTTCTCATTTTGTAATTTCCATCTTTTAATTGATATTCTCATTTTAATACAGTATTTCTGATTGCCTTTAGTTGTCTTTTGGTTTTTTTTTAAATCATATTTAAGCAGTTGTTTTAAGGTCTTTGTTGAGTACGTCCAACAACCAGACTTCTCAGGGGCCATTTCTGTCCATTGATTTTGCTCCTTTCAGTGGGTTACTTCCCTGTTTCTTCTTATGCCTTGTCATTTTGGGTTGTTGTTGAACACTGGACCTTTGAATATCGTAATGTGGTGACTCTGAAAAGCAGATTCTCCCCCTTCCCTATGGTTTGCTCTGTTTGTGTTTCTTGAAGGTTGTGGTAGTCTATTTGTTTAGTTACTTCCCTGAACTAATTCTGCAGAGACTGCATCCCTTGTTGTGCGTGGTCACTGAAGTCTCTGTTCCTTAGCTTGTGTTTCATTAGTGTTTTTGAATGCTAGGAACTGGCAGCCCCCCAAGTCCCCATAACCAACCAACCAAACAAACACTTAAAACAGCAACAATAACAAAAGCTACCTCTCTGGTCTTGGCAGATGTGCATACATCTTGCCTTGGGCATGGACACAGTTTTCTACATTTCTCTGCATACGTGGCTTTTTAAAAAATGTCCATAGAGACTCTTTCTGGCTTTCCTTAGCAGGCTTTATGCAGTCTATTGTATGTTTCAACTGTAACTTTTGGTGCCCGGCCCCTAAGGGGTGTTAAGTTTGCAGAGTTTTCGAGCAAGGCATGCTACTTTTCCAGCTTGTTTCAAGTGAGGCACAGCAGAGATGAACGCTGGCATTAGTCCTTCAGGAACAACTCAGACGAGTTAGAACTGACACACACAATCATTTGCGGAGAAGGTTTGCCCTGCGTCTTTGGAATCGGGGACCAGGGCCCCAAACTCAGAATGTAGGCTGTGGTAGTCTGAAGTCCAAATCCAAGGGTGGGTAGGACAAGGGTGAGTAGAAATGTTCCAAAACTTCCCTGCTGTTTGGAAGTTGCCTTTCTCTTGACTCTGCATTTGCTTAGTTGCTGTAAAATCTTGACTGTGTTCCAGAGTCCTGATGAGGTTGGTTCTGACAGTTTGTACTTGTTTTTCAATGTTTCTGTGGGGAATGAGCTCGTGGAGTCACTATTCTACCATTTTGCTGACGTCATGCTCCCTCATTTTTCTTTTTGATAAAGCAAATATTCTAAATAATAACCTATACCTAAAACAGGTCTTTTGTTAAGAGATGTTAGAAGCATAAAAATAACTTTTGTAAATGACATAACTAAACTTCTAAATCTAGAGTACCCTGTAAAACAAAAGAGCTGATAAATACCAGATGGGAATAGTGTTGTGATGTGACAAGAAGACTGATTCGATTAAACAAAACCACTTAAAACTATGGTACCTAACATTCACTAAAGAAAAAACAGAGTTAAAATGTCAGGCTATGCTGTGGTTATATGCCTGATAGAAAGCTATATCTAGTGCCAAACAGCGATTCCTAAAATTCCTATATTCCATTCCAATGTGTTAAAAAATAGCTCAACATAAAAATCTCCTAATTGTACTTTCTCTGGAAACACTGTTAATGGTCTACCTGATAACCATTCACTTCTTCCCGCTCTCTGCCAGAACAGAGATTTCATTTAGTTAACATGGGCCCCTGAGCTTTCATGAACCTTGAGCTTTTCCAACTCCAGAGAATGAATAATTCTTTTTTTTTTTTAATTTTTTTTAATCTTTATTTTTTTTTGAGAGAGAGAGACAGAGTGTGAGCAGGGGAGGAACAGAGAGGGAGACACAGAATCCAAAGCAGGCTCCAGGCTCTGAGCTGTCAGCACAGAGCCCGACGCGGGGCTCGAACTCACGAACTGTGAGATCATGACCTGAGCCGAAGTCGGACGCTCAGACGCTCAACCGACTAAGGCACCCAGGCGCCCCCATGAATAATTCTTATTATGCAAATCCAATGATGCTAAGTTTGTATCTCTTGTCAGTGACTGGCTTAGATATAAGTATAAATGCAATCCTCAGCACACATAAATTACTGAGGTTTCAAATATTCCATTCCCCCTTAATCACAAATATTACTATATGATTTGTGACAGGTATATGCCTTAATCAAATCTTTGGAATACAGACTATCATAGTTCATAAGTTTTTGCAAAACTGGAGGCTTTTACTTGAAATTATTTATTCAGGTAACTGAGGTAAAATAGATTTGGTTCTCAAATATCAACTGGTATTCCTATTTTCTACCTCCCTTTCCTTTCTTTCTGTTTCTTCCTTAATTTTTTTTTTTTTTAATTAATTCACACTGCACTTATTTTGATGCTAGATGGCTAGACAAGTAGGATGCAATGATTCTGGTCATGTGTTCTTTCTTTTTCTTTCTTCCTTTCTTCCTTGCTTCTTTCCTCCCTCCCTCCCCTCCCCCCTCCCTCTCTTCCTCCCTCCCTTCCTTCCTCCCTCCCTTCCTTCCTTCACCAAATCACAAAGTACTGCTTCATGAAGGAGATAATGCAATTTAGCATTCCAAAGTAAAACTCCCAAATATATTGGCACAATTAAGCCCATTGCTAGACTGGACGGAGTGTAATGGATTACCTCAATTACAAAAAGGCCTTTCTTGGTTTTCAAGAAACAAATGTCTATACCTCCATGGAAAATAAGTATCCATACAGTCGACATCAGTACAGCACACACACCCATAGGCACTGATCTCATACATCTCATATAGGCTGATATGCGAAGGATTCTTTTTTTAAAAATAAGTTTATTTATTTTGAGAGAAAGAGACAAAGTGAGGGGGAAGGTGCAGAGAGAGAGGGAGACAGAGAATCTCAAGCAGACCTCATGCTGTCAGTGCAAAGCCCAACGTGGAGCTCGATCAAACGAACCACGAGATTGTGACCTGAGCCGAAATCAAGCATCCAAAGTTGGATGCTTAACTGACTGAGCCACCCATGTGCCCCAAGGATTCTTTTTCATACCATCTTGTTTGCCATATGAGGGAAATACGGTGCAGTTGAGCACAAGGAATTAATAACCAGATGAATGCAGAGCGAGCTCTAGAGACAGTCTGTCTACCTTGAGAATCCATTCTCTTAGTCACAATTACACTGGAGAAAATCATCCTATGTTTAACAAGAAGAAGGACATAACGTGGTAAAAGGCCATTTTCAACAGGCCATTTCCAACAGTTCCATTTCCAAGACAACATTTTTGCCTTTGCAAGTGAGAAGTAGGGAATCTACTACGTGGTTACCATTTGTGAAGTGAGACTTCAGGATATGAAAAAATACATAAGCCCTTTTTTGCTTATCACCATTACAGAGGGAATGGTAGAGCCATTCCATAGTAGTACCACTATCTAATCATGTGTCCCTCTGGGTTGGGCTTAGGAAACTTGAAAGAGTATGTTCTTCTCAGGGCTTGATTAGATTTGGCTTGGCTTCGATAGCAGTCACTGGTCTTTCTGGCTGTATACTTAGTAGGGTACAGGCCTTGGGTTCCTGGTGGCCTTTCACACTCTAAGACAGACTAGACCTGCATAGACAGACCTGGTGATAGATTGCTAGTTAGGGTCACTGACCCTTTAGGGCTGAAGATCTCTCTCTTTATCTGTCTTACCTCTCTTTTGCTGGTTGTAATCGTTGAGGGACTTCATGAAAGATTCCAAAGAAGGGTGGCTGAAACTTGCTTCTGTGCTCAAGACATGTGCATGCCATTATTTAAAATAGAATGATTGCATGTATTTACATTTCAAACACAGTGTCTTAGAATTATAACAACTATTCAACTTAATTTAAAATGCATAACAAGCTGAGCTCCATGTTGAAAACGACATGTTTGATCCACCAATTATCAACACACATATAGTGATGGCGGTCTGTACCTTTTCTCAGATGCTCTGCTTTTAACTAATTTACGGTTCAGACAAAGTAACAAACAAAAAGTAAAACTGTCAATACATGAACACGTAAAATAATCGTGTTGTTTTTCTTTATCATCATATTACTGACCTGTATTGACCTATAAATCTCCTGATAAGTTTTTCATCATGGCCAAAGTATGTCATGAACATTGCTATCTAACAGCCAAGTTATTGCACATTCAGAGAATTTGATGGCCGGGTAAAATTTTTCCTCAACAAACGTGTATGGTTAGAGATTTTGCGAACTCGGCACAAAAAACCTCTTCCCAATCCTCTCATTATTAAGACAGTAATTTAATTAAAATCAACTCAAAAGATTACAGAGAAAACAAAAATGACAAAACTTGTCATCTTGTGAAGGTATCAGCTGAGGTCAATGATTGGAAGGCGTTTCCATTATCATTGGCATTTAAAATCCAGAAGCCTTAGACTTTAATCCGTTCCTTTTGATGCATGTCGTTATGTTAGAAATTCCATTTAAAAACCTAAAGAAGTTGAAATGGTTTAAATATAGACATATAGGAAGTGTGACGGCATTCAGTATGTTTAGCCAGTGATTTTAAACAATTCCTTTTCTTTAGACAAGATTCCTAATCTCTTAAATACTCACTGGACCAATTTTAATGGAGAAAACTTATAAAATCATTTTGCAACAGTGGTTTCATAAATGTGGAAGAAAAAGAAACCTTATAAAACGCAAGTGACTCCAGCATCTTCAGAGTGTGAACAGACTCTCGCACCCCACTGTTTAATTTTACATTCTTCGATAGATGATTCTCTCCCAAAACAAAACACTTCATTCAGCCAGATTGGACCGGTACCTGAAGAAACCAGATACAAATGCATCAGTAAACACGGTCTGGGGTTTATGTCTGAATGGGACAAAAACATTAGTTGACCCTCTAAGTTAAGACAAAGGTGCTGCTTATTATCTACATCCAAGTGCCGTGCTTCCTATTTGGATTCAAAAATTAATCTGCCCCGGGAAACCTGATATTCTGTCACTGTGTAAACTAGTAAGGGTACAACGTAATAAGACCTGTACGAAAGGTATATCCACAGCTCTATGAAATCGTAGATAAAAGAATGATTGGTTTTAACAGATTCATTTTATTTTTAGAAATAAGAAGGAAAAAAGCTTTGCTAATCACAGGTATGTGCAATGACCTGATGGTCTGAGGCCATCTGTATGAGGCATTCTCTGAAACATTAACAGGTACCGGAGTTCTTTTCTTAGCTTCTGGTGTAATGCTATTTATGTGTGCCTGGATTACCAAATATATTACCTTTTTTTTTTTTTTTAATTTACATCCAAGTTAGTTAGCATATAGTGCAACGATGATTTCAGGAGTAGATTCTTTAGTGCCCCTACCCGTTGAGCCCATCCCCCCTCCCACAACCCCTCAGTAACCCTCTGTTTATTCTCCATATTTATGAGTCTCTTATGCTTCGCCCCCCTCCCTGTTTTTATATTATTTTTGTTTCCCTTCCCTTATGTTCATCTGTTTTGTCTCTTAAAGTCCTCATATGAGTGAACTCATAAGGTTTTTGTCTTTCTCTGACTAATTTCACTTAGCATAATACCCTCCAGTTCCATCGGCAATCAAAAAGCATATTATCTATTTTTAATTAAACTAAGTCTAATACAATCAGCAAAGGGCTTACAAACTATCCTGCAAAAAGACCGTGGGTTATTAATTGTAAACACAGACAAACAACAACAAAATGACAGAGCTAATACTCTCTTTATCTTGAACTCTTCCCCAGACACATTAAAGGGTAAACGGCCATCAGCAGTAGGCTCCCTGGAAGATATTTAACCAACTAAATACACAGACTTCACTGCCACTTTCAAGAGAAGGACATTATTCTATCAATGAATAAGGAAACAACTGCTTTTTGAAAGGAATCCATGCATGCCAGGAGAAGATCATTTGAAAAATAATGTTTAGAAATGTTTTCCTGGTACACTCTAAAGATTTTCTGTGAGTGTCACATTTAAAAATTCCCCTTTCTTTTACACATAAGAAATGGAACCTTTGAAAGACTTCTAAATGAAAGATGTGGGGTTTTGTTAAATATACATAATGCAAACCTCCTGATGTGTTTTTAAGGACATTTCATGCTATCAAGAAACTGATGATTTAGCAGCTAAATTTCCAGAAACCCCTTAGCAAGTCTGGTGGATGGTAAATAAATATCTTAATACCGTCAGCATAATCAATAATACATTTTTTTCAATTCAGATCAATGTGATGTTGAAAGGTTCTCTTTTGGTCAAAGAGCTATATAAAACATAATTAGAAATCACTTCAGCTTAGAAACAGACCTTGTGACTTATAAAACACGGTATTAAGTGAAGACTTTTTTTTTTCAAAGAGGCCTCTATAATGGCATACATAATGACATTACTCTTGCTGATTTTTCGAATATTCTATGAGTTCAATAAATAAGTTTATATACATGGTGAGTGATGTGCATAATAATATAGTGGTGTGTGTACATATGAATAAGTTACAAATATTGGGAATTCTGTAACCACTTTGTGGATAACATTTGACCTAACTTAAAAAAAAATGGAGAGAGGTTTTCCACACGTATAAAAGAAGTTATTCCATAGAGTGGGGGCGCAAGGTAATGCTTGATGTATTACGACAGTCACCAGGATCCTGGCATCTAAAACACAAAGTACATTAATGAGGGGAGAGCAATCAAGGGGAAGCCTGTAGAGAAAGCCAGGACCATGTTTACAACACTCTGAATTGTATATTGTGAGTCGCCAAAAGAAGTGACATCATTGGGGCACCTAGGTGGCTCAGTGGGTTGAGAGACCACCTCTTGATTTTGGCTCAGGGTCATATCTCACAGTTGGTGCACCAGAATCTGCACTTAGTGTGGAGTCTGCTTGGGATTCTCTTTCTCTCCCCTCTCTGCCCCTCCCCAACTCACTCTCTCTTTCTCTCTTAAACTTAAAAAAAAAAAAAAAAATTTTTAATGATATCATCAGAACTATATTTTAGAAATGTATATCTGACAGAAATGTAGAAGTTGGATTAAAGAAGAAAGTCTGTAAGCTAGAAGGACAGTTAATAGGATGTGTATGGAGAGATTCTTCTCTGAAGACTTGTGTTTTTATTTACTCTCAGAGTTAGATAGGAAATTTTTATTTCCACCTATAAAATAAATTGGGGCATTCTCTTAATCTTTGAAGAATTTGTGCCTCTACTAGAAAGATCCAAACATGAGACAAAATTATATTTGGGTTCACGTTCTCAAGGTAATTCGGAACACTGCATTGTTCAGTTCATATAGTAGTAATTAAATCATTCAGGCCCAGGGGCGCCTGAGTGGCGCAGTCGGTTAGGCGTCCGACTTCAGCCAGGTCACGATCTCGCGGTCCGGGAGTTCGAGCCCCGCGTCAGGCTCTGGGCTGATGGCTCAGAGCCTGGAGCCTGTTTCCGATTCTGTGTCTCCCTCTCTCTCTGCCCCTCCCCCGTTCATGCTCTGTCTCCCTCTGTCCCAAAAATAAATAAACGTTGAAAAAAAAAAATTAAAAAAAAAAAATCATTCAGGCCCAAACAATATTTCTATTAGAAAAGAAAGGTTTTCCTGGGCTGATCAATTATAAAAGTTGTAACCTGAGAACTCAAGTATATTTTGAAATGTTTATAATAGTATTGAGCCTGTTTGACTTAAAATTTTAAGGCAGATAAAAAAAGAAAAAGATTAGGGGAATATGACCTCAAAATCAGAAACCTTGCCAGGAATACATTTTTATTCCCAAGGGGCTCTTACAAGATATAGCCCCATCTTTTTTGTGTTTGTGAGTGTTCCTATGTGTGGGCGTGTCTGCACATGTGTGCTTCCTTGTAAATGTATAAAGTCTATCTAAATTTTTTGGAAGCCCCAAAGGGACTCAAAAATATATGCAAATAATCACAACTGCACAAATCGTGGAACTCTGCCCATGTCCACGTAGAAGAGAGCCAAAACAGTGGGACATTTCTACATTGTGTCTATTACACATACAGACATTCATAAAGTGTATCAACAAATGTAAGTGAAACTTTTGGGGACAGCATGGGTCTGTCATAACGGGAGCCCAAGAATGGGATGGCTCTATGAGAGTCTCTGTTCCAGGGCACTGTGATGCGTTCACTCCTCATTTTGTGGGTTCAGTCACTGGATTTCGATCTCAGCAGTGCAGACATTTCACAATCCGGGGAAAACAGAAGAATGAGAATCCCTCCCCTCCAGTGGCTGGAGCACCAGCAGGACAGCCCCGCAGGGGTAGCACAACACGGAAAAGAGTCCATTCATGTGCTGATATGTGAACACAAATGTTGAGAAGCCTCCGTAAAGGAAGTCACAAATGTCAGAATGCCAAAGCTGTAGTAGTAATCGTGAACATTTAAGCCCACTCTGTGACGAATTAATGATGTGGCTGAACACGTTCCAAGTACTTTTAATCTGTTATCTCATTGAGTCCTCAAATAACCTTAAGAAGTTAAGTGCTCTTCCAGTGCCATTTTACTGTTGAGGAGAGGGAAAATCGAAGAGAGTAAGTAAGTTGGGCCAAGGTCATGTAGCTAATTTCCACCCTGCATCTGCGTGGAGCCAGTGCCTTTAAAAAATGATTCGCTGCAATCCCCTGCGTCGTTAGAGTCAGTCGTTCAGCAGATCTGTTTTGTCTGCCTCCGTGAGTGAAGGGAATCGAAATCCTTTCCTTCTTGCACTGACTTCCAGCTTATGTTTTAGAGTAGATGAGGCAACTGAGATCACATACGTAATCAGCAGCAGAGTCGATACCTGTATCTAGAGCCCCTACCTCCTATTCCGGTGTTTTTTCCACCAAGGACATGGATATGATAGACATATTGGGCGATTCAGTAACTCTGGTCTTTAGCGATGTAGAAAAGATTCAGCCACAGTGAACATCCTAGGTTTTTTCTACACCTGATGTTTAAAATTTACGTCTTCTAATAACCCTGTAAAATAATGGCGATTATCTCCATTTCACAGGTACATCAACTGAGACTCAGGAAAAATGTTTGCGTTTATCAAAATAACAGAATGACACCAAGAGACAGAACATGATGACATTTAAGACTAGGTACAATTCACTGACTGCACAGAAGCCCAAAGAGAGTTATAAAAATAATTTTCACAGATTTGTTTTAATTTTATATTAGTATATTCAGGACTATTGAGCCTAAGGGAAACATGTGTTTAATATGCATCTTTCCATCTCATTCCAAATTGTTTTCTGCATTAAAAATTAATTCAAACGTAGCATAAGATTCATAAAATTTTACCTTGATGTAAACCTCAGAGATTAAAAAACAAATTTTATTTTTATTTCTTTACGTAATAACTATTACACAAGGAATTTGGGTACTGCTGCTGTCATTGTTATTGTTTGTCTCTGAACTTTCTTTCTGGCTAGTGGGAAACTATGCAAAATCGAGGTGTTCAGTTTATTTTATACTCCTATCTATTTGTCATCCATCTATCTATTTATCTACCTAACCACGTACACATCTACAATTCCCTTTACCATTTGGGGGCTGGAAGGAGAGCAAATTGACTGATTTTGTGTTTCCAAAAGCAGACAGCTATCACTGTGTTGTCCACGGCTTCTGAAATTTTATGAGTTTGGTTTGTGATGCCTGGGAATATGCTCAACCGATGATGCCATTCCCTCATAATCTCTTTTTAAAAAATTACAGATAGGGATATCTGTTTCAAAGATTCCGATTGAATCTGCTGTCCAGTCCCTTACCACTTTTCTGGGAAACAACAAACACCAAAAAGGTGATCATATTTCACAAGAGGTAGTATAGTGATGAGATTGCAGAGCAGCTGCCGAATAGGTGTGTGGAGAAGCAAAAACCGCTGTTAGTTAAAAGTCTGAACGAATTTTAATTAAATCTAGTCAGGGCTGGGTGATTTCAATCTGGATTACTTTAAAGACTTCTAGTTGTGGGGCGCCTGGATGGCTCAGTCGGTGAAGCGTCCGACTTCAGCTCAGGTCATGGTCTCCGACTTGCGTTCAAGCCCCACGTCGGTCTCTGTGCTGACAGCTCAGAGCCTGGAATTCTGTGTCTCTCTCTCTCTCTGCCCCTCCCCCACTCACATTCTGTGTGTGTCTCTCTCTTTCAAAAATAAATAAACAATAAAAATTAAAAAAAAAAAAAAAAGACTTCTGGTTGAGAAGTCAACAACTCCTTCAAGAAAAAAGCCTTTTGTTTTGTTTTGTTTTTTTGGTGAGGTTAAAAATCAAAGGTGGAAACGGAATGGGAATTAGAATTGAGGATGGGTAAACTTAGACTATGGTTGTCAATTCTAGTTTAGTGGTTCTGAAGAAGACACGCATTTTCCCTGTTTTAGCATAGATGCAGAATAAGGAGGTGGGGCTGATATAGCTCCGGGATTTCATTTACCTTTAAAATTCTGTGATTCTAAGATTTTAAAGAAGCTCTTTGGAAATTCTTCAAGATAACGAACTTAGAAGGACATTCTGTCTAGCGGAAAGAAATAGGTGAAGGCGCGAATCTTGTCTCCCCCCCTCCCCCCACAACCACCATAACCATTGCGCAAATTTGGGCAGGTTTTGTGACAGCTCTGTTAAGTTGGCTGACTTTCTCTATGCAGACTGGGGCTATAATATCTATTCTCACAGGCAATGTGAGCACTAAGTGATATCATATAGTGTGTACTTGATTAACAATATTACCCCACACTTCGTATTGGCTTTGTTACCATAAGTAACAAAACAGATGTGTTAAGAACTCAATGGGCTCCAAATCAGGTTCCACAATACCCAGCAGCCAAACATCTACCTTTTATTTTATTTTTTATTTTTATTTCTATTTATTTTTTTTATTTTTTTATTAGAGAGAGAGAGAGAGAGCATGAGTAGGGGAGCGGGGCAGAGGGAGAGAGAGAAAGAGAGAATCTTAAGCAGGCTGCATGCTCAGTGTGGGGGCTCGCAGGGCTTGATCCTGCGACCCTGGGATCATGACCTGAGCCCAAATCAAGAGTTGGATGTTCAAATGGTTGAACCACCCAGTGGCCCTAAACATCTACATTAAAAAAATTGTTTTTAATGTTTATTTATTTGTGAAGGAGAGAGAGACAGAGTGTGAGTGGGGGAGGGGCAGAGAGTGAGGGAGACACAGAATCGGAAGCAGGCTCCAGGCTCCAGGCTCCCAGTTGTCAGCACAGAGCCTGATGCGGGGCTTGAACCCACAAACCCTGAGATCACGACCTGAGCCCAAGTCAGACATTCAACGACTGAGCCACCCAGTGTACCTAAACATTTACATTTTATTTTATTTTATTTATTTATTTATTTATTTATTTATTTATTTTTAATTTTTTTTTCAACGTTTATTTATTTTGGGGGGGACAGAGAGAGACAGAGCATGAACGGGGGAGGGGCAGAGAGAGAGGGAGACACAGAATCAGAAGCAGGCTCCAGGCTCTGAGCCATCAGCCCAGAGCCCGACGCAGGGCTCGAACTCACGGACCGTGAGATCGTGACCTGGCTGAAGTCGGACGCTTAACCGACTGCGCCACCCAGGCGCCCCAAACATTTACATTTTAAAACTTCCAGTGGGCAGGGGTCAGTCTGTAAGAATTTGAGTTCTGAGTCACTGACATATTTTATATTTGAGATTTTACTTGCATTCGCTGAAGGGTCAGTTCAGAGGTACAGTGATATTTTTGATCTCCTTCCATTTATTCTTGTAATTTAAAAACTTCCACTTGGAAAATTGATTATGAAATGTGAAAGGAGTACTAAAAAAAAAAAAAAGATGATATTTATGTTTAGAATTTTCTTTAGTTTCTGCTTTCACGTTTGGAGCGGCAGCGCAAACTCCTGTAAACTTAGAAGACGAGTTGGCTACCCCAGTCCAGCTCCAGCTTTCTGCATCAGCAAGAACTGATGGGACAAACCCTGGAGGACCACCATGGTCGGTAAAGCTCGTCCAAGTTCACTGCTGGGAGGCCACTGGAACAAGAGACTGGAAAGCCTGTCCAGGCAGAGAAGTGACTCCCTCGCCCTGCACTGCCCCGTGCAGTGACCAGGAGCCACTCAGTGCTTCCTTAAGTTTAACCTTTTGGTGTACTCAAAAAAAAAAAAAAAAAAAAAAAAAAAAAAAAAAAAAAGAACATCCCACTGTATGCAAAAGGTGCATCCAAATTAAAGAACCTATTTAAAGGAGTGAGCTTTAAGCTTTATTCCTATAAAACATTTTGCCTGCAGCTGCAAAAGTAATTGTTTTTAAAGCTAACAAGGATTATCCTGGGTAAGTCAGGTTTGCTGTTTTAAAACCAGAAGGGGGAGGAGGGGAATAACTATGCCCAGAATTCGGTTTTTTCTTTAAGGGGGAAAATACAAAGGGTATAAATTTAAACTTTTTTCTTCTTGTTTCAGTTCTGGGAGTAATGTACAATATAGTGTTGATCTGATTTTTCTTACTTCCCCAGGGAACAAGTAATTAAAACCTGAATGCATCTCTCTCTTTCTCTCCCCTACGCCCACCTCCACTCATATTTCTAAGTTTCCTTTCCAGTCTCTATCCTGCGTTCGGAATTGCCTTTTCTTTTCCTCCTGAGTGAAACTGTAAATTTAAGGTGGAGGAGTTGAAACAGCTTCACATAAAGAGGTTGTTTGCCGTGTCTAATCCCCAATCAGCTTACAATGTAAGCCCGGTTCTTAAAATACAACGTACAATGAAGCAGATCATGAAATTTATTGCTCAGGGTCTTTTTCTTCAGAACAAATAACCTCAGTTCTATTATGTCTCCCAGATCAGCTTGCTTTATTATCTTAAAATTCTCATAATCATTGTCCAATTGTTTGGTATTGAAGTATCCACAGAGAGGTGAAAAGAGCAGGGTCTGTCTTGAGAAGAGTGAGGACAGGGTTGGCTTCCCCACAGAAGACACTCCTGCAGTCACACTTCTGTGGAGTACAAAGTCACATTCAACTTTGAGCCCTGGAATATCCCTGATGTCATCGACAATATGGTACTGATCCTTTCAAAGAGGATGGCAAATACCTTTGGAATGATACAGTTGGAGCCGTTGCTTACAGTGATCTCTGCCACCATATTGAGCGATGCTATGAGCCAAGCTTTGTGTTGAGTACTTTCTGTATGCCAACTCATTTAAGATTCAGAATAAATCTGATGGGGTTGGTGCTCTGATTCTCATTTTATTGGGGGGAAAATGCAATCTGAGACAGAAGTAGCAGAGTTAAGGTTTCATCTCATATCTCCTCAGTTATAAAATTCTTAGTCTTTCCAATTCACTTCAGTAGGCAATTAAGAATGTTAAAGAAAAACAAAATTCAGACATGCCTGGTTGTTTCATTATAACAACACTCTAGTATCATGTATAGAATCACCAACTACCGTGAAAACACAGCCTCACTAAAAATGGACCCTCATCTTCGAGAAGTAGTCAGTTATCCAAACAAAATATGAGAGAACTGTCTCCATACAGCCCAATGACGCATTTCACATTAGACTAAATTCTATTGTTTTATTACTTATTTAAATGGAAAACATATTCTTGCCAGGATTTCAGAATACTTATTTCTGTCTTTTCTTAATCCCTGGAGATACAAGCAGGAAGAAGGGCTATGGGGACAAGAATACTTTACTTGTGAGAGTAGGCCTTAATGTTAATGTAAGCTTGAGACATCTCTAACTTTGTGTTTACCACCTATGTTTGGAACTCAATGGAAAACAGCTTTGTACACCATGATATTTATAGCAGCATTAACAACAACAGCCATATTATGGAAAGAGTCCAAATGTCCATCAACTGACAAATGGATAAAGAAGATGTGGTTTGTGTATATGTATTTAGATATGTGTATATATATATATATATATATGTGTGTGTGTGTGTGTGTGTATGGTTTGTGTGTATATATATGTATATACATATATATATATATACATATATATATATATATTTATAATGGAATATTACTCAGCCATCAAAAGAATGAAATCTTGCTATGTGCAACAATGTGGATGGAACTCGAATGTACTGTGCTAAGCAAAATAATTCAGAGAAAGACAAGTATCACATGATTTCACTCATGTCGAACTTAAGAAACACGATGATGAACATAGGGGAAGGGAAGGAAAAATAAAATAAAAAGAGGGAGGCAAACCATTAGAGACTCTTAAATACAGAGAACAAACTGAGGGCTGCTGGCAGGTGTTGTATCGAAGGGATGGGCTAAATGGGTGATGGGCATTAAGGAGGGCACTTACTGTGATGAGTACTGGGTGTTACATGTAAGTGATGAGTCAACTAAATTCTACCCCTGAAATCAATATTACACTGTGTGTCAACAACCTAAAATTTAAATACAAACTTGCACAACAAGAGAAAAAAGCTTTTAAGTGTAGGGCAAGGCTTCATATTCAGTGAGGAAATGAAGCTGGGGAACAACATCTTGTTTGCTTTCCTTCCACAGATCATATTCTGCCAAACGTTACTCGTTTTCCGCGAATTACAGTACATATGCTACTGCTGTTGCTCTGAATTTGGTTTACCCTTTATAATAGATGAAAGGTTTACTTCAAGGTATAAGAGATTAATAAATTGCACGTACAGGGTTTGTTTCCTTTTTTTAATCATAGATTTTGTAATTTTTATTTCAGAGAGAGAGAGCGCATATAAGCAGGGGAGAAGGGCAGAGGGAGAGAGAGGGACACAGAGAATCTTAAACAGCTTCCATACTCAGTGCAAAGTCTGACCCTGGGATCATGACCTGAGCCGAAATCAAGAGTTGGACACTCAACTGACTGAGCCACCCAGGCATCCCACGGGGTGTGGGGCTTTTCCCTTCTTTTCCCTTCCCTTCCCTTCCCTTCCCTTCCCTTCCCTTCCCTTCCCTTCCCTTCCCTTCCCTTCCCTCCCCTCCCCTCCCCTCCCCTCCCCTCCCCTCCCTTCCCTTCCCTTCCCTTCCTTTTTATTATTTTTGAGAGAACACAAGTAGGGGAGGGGCAGAGAGAGGGGGATAAAGGATCTGAAGCGGGTTCTCCACTGAGAGCTGCGAGCCTGAGGTGGGCTTGAATTCACGAACCTTGAGATTATGACCTGAGCCCATGTCAGACGCTAAACAGACTGAGTCACCTGGGTGCGTGAGGCTTGTTTCTTAAAGACACAAAGTTAAATGTCTCTCTGTATAATGTAAGCTATAAAATCACTCATCTTGAGGAAAGGTGAGTTTTTCCCTGTTTTAGGATAGTTTTCTCTTTTTGGATTCAGTTATTCAGCTAGCCCATGTTTAAATTATCTGAAAAATGGCAAACTGTATTTCACTTTGTCAACAAAGGCTCATCCTAATAATTCAAATAATCTACATGTTGTTATTCTTACAACTGAATAATTTTATCCATCTACCAGGTGAAGAAGTCACCATCGATGAAAATTGTATTTCATCCATTAAGCACTGTGGTTGTTCACTTCATAGATGCTAACAGTCATCTGAAATATTTTATATGATTAAATATTTGAAATAAATGGGCTTTCATGCTATTGGTCTTAGTTTCCACAGAAATAAATTCTCTCCTCATACGTTGTTGAAACTAAGGTTGGCAGCTCAGTCTTGCTAAATGACTGACTGATTCATTTGACTCTCCAGTGACCAAGAGTTGGGGATTTTTAAATTTTGTTTTCTTCTCTGGAAAAAACAATTATCTGGCTTATTGATATTTAAAACGTTTTGCTTTAGGAGGTACACTTTAGAGGTGCAAGAATGATTTTAGTCCCATACTTTTCAACCCGGGGAGAAAGTTCTGAAAATATAGTAGAGATGGAACGTATGGAAATTCCAAAGATGTATGGTTGTAGAAAATTATGGATCTTTTCTATTTCCTTTGTTTCTTTTGTTCAAAGCTGTAAGACACAAATTAAAAACTGGGGCCAGGGGCTGAGCCTAGGTACAGAACTTCTCGCCATCACCACACTCTTTTGTCTTATCTCCCCTCTTCATATGAGACTAAATGATTTTTCTGACCTCTGAAGACTTTGGAACCTGGATCTCTGCTTAATTTTCTCTCTCTTTTTAAATGCTTATTTATTTTTGAGAGACAGAGAGACAGAAAGAGACAGGGAGACAGAGAATCCCAGGCAGGCTCTCAGCCACCCAGGCGCCCCAATTTATCTCTTCTTTTATTTTTTATTTTATGGTTTTTTTTTAAATTTTTTTAACATTTATTTATTTTTGAGACAGAGAGAGACAGAGCATGAACGGGGGAGGGGCACAGAGAGAGGGAGACACAGAATCGGAAACAGGCTCCAGGCTCTGAGCCATCAGCCCAGAGCCCGACGCGGGGCTCGAACTCACGGACCGCGAGATCATGACCTGAGCCGAAGTCGGATGCTTAACCGACTGAGCCACCCAGGCGCCCCTAAAGTTTATTTATCTTGACACACTCCCTTATTTTATTGCTATAGACAAAATAGCAGCATTACCAGATAATCTTATGTTTATAACTTTGCATGAAAATTCTTCTTGCCCATATCTAAAATAACACTTAATAAAATCAAGGCCAATTTTTTTTGTCAACATCAATTTCAGAGAAACTAATTATGTATTTGTCAGATTTGTAGAGTAAATAAGGAAAAAAAATAGTGACTTTAAAAGTCTAATTTATATGGTTACTTTTTTCTAATCTCTTTATCATTTGAATTGAAACGCTCATATGTTTAACTATACATAAAACCTGTTGTAAGGTACCCATTTAGGAAAAATAAATGAGACAGTAAAAATGTCAAGATGTATACATTCAAATACTTTTGGCCCCTGCAAATTTTCTTCCTAGCTCTTAAAAAAAAATTCTTTTTTAACATTTATTGATTTTTGAGAGGGGGGATGGTGAGGGGAGGGACAAAGAATCTGAAGCAGGCTCCAAGCTCTGAGCTGTCAGCACAGAGCCTGACACGGGGCTCAAACTCAAGAACTGCGAGATCATGACCTGGGCCGAAGTTGGACGCTAGGCCAACTGAGCCACCCAGGTGCCTCTCTTCCTAGCTCTTTAATACATTCATAGAGCAGGTTATGGAGTCAGCTGGGTAAAAATACACAAATATGCATGCAGCAACAGAATTACTCAGTGTTTTACGAACCTCAAATAGAGGGGAAAGTAACCTACCTCTTCCCTTATTTCTCATCACGTTTCTTAAAGGATTTAGAGAAATCATAAGGAGCGGGTAGGGAGAGCCTATGTAATTGCTTCTTTCTCTTTCAAGGCTCCTCACTGTCCTTTTAGAATACAGGTGCTCCCTCAGGGACCAAGGATAGATCTCACTGCTGTGGAACACGACTGCGAGGAAAATGCACAAGCCGGTGCCCGGCTCTCCAGTTCCGCAGAGGAGAGAATGTGAGCGAGCACAGGGAAATGCTCATATGCCTCCAAGACCCGGATCCATAAACTGAGCTTCCCAGGACGGCCTGTGGTTCACCTGTCCCTAGTTCTCCTCTTCTACTGCACCAATCACTATTTTCCTCTGGTGTTGTCTACTGAACCAAACGAGTCTAAACACCGTTTAAACACTAAAGATCTCCTGAGAGCGTATGCCATTTATTTTTAAGATCTATTTCTTTTCATTTCTACTTTCTAGGAAGGGCTTTTGAAAAAAACTCCTACATAGGGTATCTCTTCCTATTTTATATGTTCCTGCTGCTACTATATTCTGTGTATTAGAGAGGGGCCAACATTTCATTAAAAAAAAACTATATATACATATATATACACTATATATATACTATATGTATATATAGTATATATATATATATATACTATATATATTTATATACATATACTATATATAAAACTATATATACATATATATAAAAAAACTATATATATATATAAAATATATTTTTTAATTACCTTGTCCAAAGTAAGCTCCCTTATGCACAGCTTGAACACCTTGGTAACCCAAACTTCTACAGATGACCTGTCCACCTCGTAGCTCCCAGTGGTCATCACAGACCGTGCCCCAGTGGCCACTGTGGAAAATCTCCACTCTGCCCTCATGAGGACCGCTACCACCAACCAATCGTACGGTCTTAGGTGGAGCTGGAACAAAAGCAAGCAGGGGTTAATTATATATAACTATTGTTTTATAGTGCTTAAAAAATTGCCACATTTTCCCCCCAAGAAGTACGGCTACTGAAACAAATATTAAACTTTCTAGCACCACCTGTTGGTAAAGAGTTTAATTGCAGATATTGCATTAGTCAAAACTGAAGTCGGATTTCTTCGGTCTCAACACTTCTATGAGTGACATATACAATTTATATAAGTTACATATATGAGAACACTTCAAATATTATGCCCCAAAGACTTTAAAATTCAACATCTAAAGTTTATTAATATGCTAAAGATTTTTCATACTACTTCGTAAAAATAATAACAAATTGGTTATTTTCTTGCCACATTAACACACAAACCGGAACACATAATCCAGTGACTTTCAATGATGTAGGAAGTGGAAGATATTTTATAAATTATAAACATAAAAATAGATGACCAAACATCTTATCTTTTACAAGAGAATCAAGATAACTATAGTGACAATATTTATTATTTTGGATATTTTGAGAAATGACTAAGGCAATAAACTTTGTGAAGAAATATACTATGTGTTTAACTATAAAAATAATTTTGTTCTGCAAAATTTAATCAAATTGCTATATATGATAAACCTTTATAAAATTTTGACCATGTGCATGTTTAAATGACTATTAAATGACTCTTTTGGTTTTTTGTTTTGTTTTGTGTTTTGGGGGAGAGAGAGAGAGAGAGAGAGAGAGAGAGAGAGAGAGACAAAGAACACCCAGGGGGGAGAGAGAGAGAGAGAAAGGGAGAGTGAGAGAGAACACCCAGGGCAGAATCCAAAGGCACAAGGCTCTGTCTCAGCGGTGAGATCATGACCCGAACCAAAATCAAAAGTCAGACGCTTAACAGACTGAGCCACTGAGGTGCCCCATGCCTCCTATTTTTAAAGAAAACTATATATATATATATATATATATATATATATATATAATGAACTTAGGGACAGATAAATAAAAGTATGTAAATATAAAAACAAGTCACTTGGAGAATAAAAATTTCTTTTTTTATTTCTTTTTTTATTTTTATTATTTTTTTTAAGATTTATTCATTTTTCAGAGAGAGAGAGAGACGGAATGTGAGCAGGGAAGGGGCAGAGAGAGAGGGAGACACAGAATCCGAAACAGGCTCCAGGCTCTGAGCTGTCAGCACAGAGCCCAACATAAGGCCCGAACTCACGGACAGCGAGATCATGACCTGAGCCGAAGTTGGACGCTTAACCATCTAAGCCACCCAGGTGCCCCCAGAGAATCAAAATTTCTTTAAAGACCCTGTATTATTCTAGTAAGTTTTCATTTAAAAATCATTTGGCCGAAGAATAGAATGAAAGGCAGAGACAGAAAATACTTTTAAAATTTAGTTCATGGTGGGGCGCCTGGGTGGCGCAGTCGGTTAAGCATCCGACTTTAGCCAGGTCACGATCTCGCGGTCCGTGAGCTCGAGCCCCGCGTCGGGCTCTGGGCTGATGGCTCAGAGCCTGGAGCCTGTTTCCAATTCTGTGTCTCCCTCTCTCTCTGCCCCTCCCCCGTTCATGCTCTGTCTCTCTCTGTCCCAAAAATAAATAAACGTTGAAAAAAAAAAAATTAAAAAAAAAAATTTAGTTCATGGCTAAATAAAAATAACAATATTCTCTAATAATTATAAAAGCCAACGAATAAGTACAGTTCTATTTAAATGTATCTTTTTAATGTAAGTTTGAGAAACACTATAGTGAAAAAAGCAAGATGTGACTATCACCAAATATGTCCCTGTCATATGAAAATGGAGTGTTAGGGAATGGGTTTACAAAGCTCAATTAATTGAAGAAATACTCAGCAACGTTTTTTTTCTAAATTTTATTGAAACCATAATCCAGTAACAAGTAAAGAATACCAACAATTTTCTATAACATTCTATAACAAAACTGACTGAGCCACTCAGAAACATAAAAAGCTGACATGTTAATATGTGGTATTATAATTATTTTCTTGATTCTTCCAAAATAGAATTCAGTGCTAAATACTGAATTAATGTAATCAGGCCCAAGTGCATAAGCCATTCCTCACTTAATAAATATGAGTTTAAAACATTCTTAAAGGCAAAATAATTTGTTGTTACAGTATTCACACTTTCAATTACCAAGTAAAATACCCAGGTGACCCAGTCATTCATTATAATTGCTTAAGAAAATGGGCAATAATAATCCAGGAGTGGATTGTTTAATGTTTTAAAATATTAGAGTCATGTAGTATTAACAAGTACTACCCCCAAAGGTTTTGTCTTTCCAGAAGTCAAATATACCCACACATAATATATTTATCATGATGCTGTGACAAAACACATCATATTCAAACAGTTGATTACATGAGCTTGATGTTCTTCTTACCCAAATAGGTGTATGAAAGTGTTATGGCTGTGTATTCTTTACCACTTACCCCTCCCAAAATGTCATTAAGAAGCCTTGTGTATCCTGGGGTAGTATTTCTCAAACATTAGTATCGTCTTAGCCTGTTCAGGCTCTATAACACAACACCATAGACTGGGTGGCTTAAACAATCAACGTGGTATTTTTCACAGTTCTGGAGCCTGGAAGTCCAAGACCAAGGTGGTGACAGATTCGGTCGGTGGTGTGGCCAGCTTTTTTGCCATGTAGACAGTGTTAATGCATTTGTCAAGTAAGAAAGAGTAGGGGAGCTATTTCCTTATTGAAGGTGAGTTTTGAGCAAAGACAGTAAGTCCAGCTCATAATAGATATTTAAAAAATCTTGATATAGTTACGTAATATTAATTATACTATATATTTAGATGTGTTTTCTTTCTTTTTTATATCTGTCACTGTAGAGTACAGCTGAAGTGAAAAACCCAAGAATCAGATAATCTGGATTTTAGTTCTGCCTCTCACATGGCTTCTATGACCTTTTGAAAGCGTTTAACTACCCTAAGACCAAGTTTTTCAGCAAGCCAAAAATATCTACTATCTCGCCCTCTGCAGAAAAAACTTGCCAACCCCTGGTGTAGTTGAAAACACAATCCATGGACTAGAATGCGAGAGGATTTCAGTAGGGATACTTTTGCTAAGTGGTCCTGGAACAAATAAGGTCATGGCTCATCTCTGCTTTCCTTTCCAGCTTCGCTGACAACCACTCCATCCGTGCACTTCTTGCTTTTTACTTCTGTTACATAACTGGTCACATTTCCCAAATAAGCCTTGCTCTCCCTTATTTCTGGAGCTTTGATCCCTGTTGGAAATGCTCCCTCAACCCCCCACACCCTTTCTCCCACACACACACCATCCAGTTCTCCCCGTGCCGCCCCCAGTCCCAGGGTTTGGATAGGTTTCCGTCATGAAGCTTCAGCAGCACTAATGACCCACCAAAGCACTCTAAACCAGTTTGTTTTCTCCATTAAACTGAGATCCTTACCGCTAACATTTCAGCACCTGGCAGAGCACAGGATTTCACTTAGGAGGCACTTGATGAAGAGTTATGGTATGAGTGAGTGAATGAGTCACCGTGAGCTCTTCCTGATGTGCAAAGTGCATTCCTGAGTGGATGGAGTTAGTAAATGCTGAAAATATCAAACAATAGAAGACATAGAATTCAATATTTCAAAGGTGTCTGGAGGGACTATAATTCCTACGTGTAGAAGCAGTAAGGGAAGATGCTGGTTTACCTGAGATAAACGAGTCCCATTATGGGAAGAAAGGATGTGGCTATTTACTGAGAGCCCCCCAAAGTGGGAGGGATGATCAGAAGCCTTTATATACCCTAAAACCCAGTTTTGTAAGTTCAGAGGATTTATTTCTTAGTGGCAGACTAACGTTAAACAGAATCTTGGGACTAAATGTCAATTCAATTTACAGCAAGAAATGTAATTGCCTCAAAAACTGGAATATTTGTATCTACTTGACAAGGCCATTTTCTCCCCGTG
Organism: Leopardus geoffroyi; assembly: GCF_018350155.1. NCBI lineage: Eukaryota > Metazoa > Chordata > Mammalia > Carnivora > Felidae > Leopardus > Leopardus geoffroyi. Next base: position 22,085,189 of record NC_059327.1, on the reverse strand, counting down.
GGCAATCTGCACAGGAAGTCAAATTGCAATCAGTGAATTATTACTTTAATTAATTTATTAATTTACAATGAGACACAGCAATGAGATTTTGCCTCTGGGACTGGCCAACACTGTTTGGTTAATACATTTTTCTTTACATATGTTAATACATTCCATCAGGTTAGGTGATTTGGCATATCTCTGCTCTGATTCATTTTCGCTTAACTTCCTACAGGCAATCTGACTATTCTTATTTCCCAGTTCTGAAGGGAAGGGTATAGTACTGATAATTTCTATATATTCTTAGAAGTCTGTATATAAAATAAAACCAATATATAAAATATTTACTATACTAATAGCTCACTCATATTTCTATGATCCTAAGAAAAATTTTTCAAAAGAAAAATATGTCATAGAGCAGATAATTTACAAAGAGTTTTATAATGTAATGTGAAGAAATAATTCAAAACATAATAAAAGTTAACAACTTTGGAGGTTATTTTTGTTTTGTTTATTGTGGGCTTATTTTGAAAGGAGGAAATAAAACATTAACTATAATAAATATCTTAGAATAGAGAAAGTTGATTATTATATATACATTAAATGAAGAGTTTTGGGGGCATTAAGCATAACATCAAAAGATCATGTAGAAATGGAAAAACAAAGATGATAATATAAGTATTATACAAAAAAGACCAGAAGTACCCAAGGAAATTACAGTAATTTTGTATATGGGGCAAGAAATTGAATATATAATCTTTTTCTTATTTTCTGGAATTGCATTATTTTAAAAACTAAGATTCATAAAAGAAGTGGTGGCTGGAGAGTCACTAATGTCCTTACTGTTGTAAAGGGTCAATGACTCAAAGCTGAAATTCACAAAATTGAGAGGAAAGAACAAGCTCAGAATGAGAGAGATATAAGGCCATTCATGGAAGGAACACACACAATATTGTCTGCTGTTTGTGCATAATACATACGTAGCAAATGTATAAAACCAGAAATGGAAAGAGACATATATATTCCGAGATAAAGGTTCACCCTGGAAAAGCTAGGGATGCTGGGATAAATAGGGTCTCAACTGTATTAGTTAACATTCTGTTTCGTAAAAAACAAATACCTGTAGTCGTTATGGTAAAACGTCAAATTCTCCAAAATCCAGGTGATGTGTACATGACTACTGGGTAGCTGTTTGTTATAAGTGTTCATCTTTTTTCCCTTTATATTTGAAATATATTTTATTTAAAGAAGAGAACACATCTATAGCTGTGTTGATGGAGCCACACGTGAGCCCTAAATAAGTTACAAAAGTGCTTCAGTGCAAGTCTTAAGAGTTTGAAAAAAAGAGATTCTAACTCTACTAGGCTCTATTAGGTAGGAAAAATTCTAATTTGAAAAAAGAGATCACGAAGGACGTGAACTATGGGGGCTTCTTTGCATGTGTCCCTTACCGCTACTTGCGTAGAAGTCAAGAACGGAGGTTAAAAATAATTCTTGAGGAGTACAGTTATCTCAACTATTACCGTATCATTTACCTCATGGTCACGTTTTCTTTATTCATATCATTTATTAGAATTAGAATTCAGTGTTAAATTTATTACAATGGTAATTATCATATTTATTTCCAAATTTAGTAAATTAAAAAAAAATCTGATTGCAGTTTGATCTGGAAGTCCTCACAATGTGGCCAAATTCCTCTAGAAAGGAAAGTGATGTCTTCTTTACGATAATTAGCTTCATGAGGTAGTTAGCTATGAACCACACAACCCTGATATCAGATGTCTGGAGAAACAGAGTTAAACCTCTCTGGAAAATTACCGTAACAGATTTTGAATCTTACTCTGGAAGCTGAAGGAGACAAACAGTTTGGAAATCCGAGACAGAGCAGAGCACAAAGTAGATGGAAAGGGTCTTAGTGGAGAAGAGGCGTGCAGTGTAGTCTGATGGCAGCGGAGAGAGATTGAGAGCGGCCAGGGAGGAAAATGTAGTGTCTACACTGGCGGGGAATTTCAAGACAATGAAATCTGAGGTTCACCTTCACCTTGTAGACTGTTCTGCTTGCATTTTCCTATTATAACCAAACCTTCAGTAAAATCCTCTCAGATCCCCAGGCAGAACTAGGCTTCTTCCTCAAATGAAGGGAGAGATGTAGTGCTTATTGTGGAATGAGCAGTGTGGAGACAAAGGAAGGTATGTAGGTTGTTTCCTAAACCAACCATAACGAATGATCCCCATCGTGTGGCCTAAAACAAGAAATGTATTCCCTCACAGGTTTGGAATCCAGAAGTCTGAAATCAAGATGTCCACAGGGTCATACTCCTTCGGAAGGGTCTTCGGAGAAATCCTTCCTCGCATTTTCCTAGCTTCTAGTGGCTCCTGGCAGTTATTAATGTTCCTTGGCTTGTAACTGTGTCACTCCAATCTCTGCCTCTGTTTTCTTCCTGGGTCTGTGTGTCCCTCTCATAAAGATGCCATTTGAGTTAGGGACCACCTGGATCCAATATGACCTCATCTTAGCTTAATTACACTTGCAAAGATGCGACTTCCAAGTAAGGTCACATTCTGAGGGTTCATGCGGATGTGAATTTTCACATCCTTAAACCCAGTATCACAGAGGTAGCAGGGAAGACACACGGCGGAAGGTAATTTTTTCTGTATTTTCATCAGACTATTTCAGATAGGAGGCACTCAAATTGCCTTAGAACATGAGGTTCGTGTTCAGTTTTATTTTAACATTGAAGAACAAACTAAAGGCCCAAGATTTGAGGACTGCAGAATAAGCAGGTAGTAGGTATTTTGGCGGCATTGGAAATTCACTGGAAATTAGTTAGCAAACTCCACCGTGATTATACTGAACACTCATAGTTCAACTGCTGAATAACTAAAGACTGAGAATCTGTTGCTTCAAAATCCACGATACCAAACTCACATAGCACTGAGTAAATCTAACTTAATTATGAATGGGAGTGAATTACTTCAGTGTGTGCAGATTAAAAAGTAGCAGAAGGCTACTATTTCCTATATTTAATTTGTCAGTTTTTGAGCTTTCTCATCGGAGATAGCTTTAAAAGACTCTTGCTGGAAGAAGTGGTAAATTTTTAAGATGGAAGAACTTTGTGTTTAAAAAGAATACCTCTCTTGTTGTGCAGATCCCCACAAGGATATGATGGTTAAGAATAAGTTTATGTTGGTGGGGGGGGGAGACAAACAAAACAGAAAGGTTGAGTAAGACAAGAAAAGCAAGTGTGGTTGGGAGTGTAAGTTGTCTGAGAGTATCCTGGGCGCTAATGTTGCTTCTACTACTGGATTTCCAAATTGTCAATTAAACAGACGTGTCTGTGTTTCAAAGACCATATTGTTTTCTTCAAGGGACCGTATCCATATATTAGGGTATTTATTATCATTTTAGACCAATTTTGTTATTATTTAATATCTCATTTCTACGTGAGTCTTAAGTTTCTAGAGTTGCTGAGGAGAGCTGCAAAAAAATTTATAAAGGTGCATTTTACTTGCCTATTTTTAGACTATTTACAATTTGCTCTTCACTTAAAACCATTAAGATATTGAATGGAGCTAATTTATAAAACTCACACCACAAAATAGCATTAATTACATTATCATTCTTTCTGATTTCTGAAAATGTAGACATCAATCAGACCTCATAAATGTCCTTGTGTCCCTCTTTATAATCTGTTAAGACATTGATAAGTGATTTAGCCTATTTGAGCCTTGACTATTTATAAAATAAATATATTAACACGTACCTCCTACATTTGAGGTGTCAAATATGACATTATGTGGAAAAAATGTATTTTATTTTATTTTTTTCAACATTTATTTACTTTTTGGGACAGAGAGAGACAGAGCATGAATGGGGGAGGGGCAGAGAGAGGGAGACACAGAATCGGAAACAGGCTCCAGGCTCTGAGCCATCAGCCCAGAGCCCGACGCGGGGCTCGAACTCACGGACCGCGAGATCGTGACCTGGCTGAAGTCGGACACTTAACCGACTGCGCCACCCAGGCGCCCCGAAAAAATGTATTTTAAATAGTAAAGTACTAATCAAAAGGTAGTGATAGAATTATTCATTTTATTTCATTCTGAAAGTTATTCTAGGAAACTATGAAATCATAGACTGTATGATTTTGAGTTGTGGATTTCGTGGAGAAAAATGTCTTAACTTTGGCCCAAGGAAGATTTATCTGTCCAGTTATCGGCAAGGCTGACAACCCAGGGCAGATTCTTCGACGTTTTATGAAGAGAAAATTATTTTCTAAAATAACTGAGTGTCTGCCCCTTGAATTGGATCAGGAGGTAAATTAAAAGCCAATATACATTCTCTTTGTCATTGTGTGCTATATTTTGTTTAGGCTCATAACTTTTCAGAGCTCCAGGGGGCCATCACGACTGACTTGCCAGGACCGGTAGAAAATACCATAGACAGTCTCCATTACCTCTGCATTTGATAGGAGAAGCCATGATTTGTGTCCAAAAGCTGTGTCCACAATATTTGAGGACACATCACTTGACGTCTCAAATATCCAACAAAAAAAGCTGTTTCTCTCTCCTCCAGGACTCATTGCTTCCATTTGCTTAGCTTAAACTTTGGCTGTTTTGGTGTAATCAAAGTAGATACTCTTAGAAACAAGAAAAAAAGCACGGAATAGCAAATTTTGTTTGGATAATAACAGAAAGAAAAGCAGAAAATAATGCAAAATGTGGGTCCTTAGGTTAGGGTACTAAATGCTTTATTTCACATGAAAGGGTCCTAGTGCTTATTTACCAGAGGGGGCTGGGGGGGGGGGGTGGGCGGTGAGGATCTGTATCATAAAACAGGAAGCTTGTTTAGATGGGAAGTCAGGCTGCAAACTTCCTTTATGACTTCGGACAAATTGTTTTGCCTGCTTTCATTGTATTTAATTTCTTCATTTGTTATGACATCTTGCAGAATTGCCTTCTAGGACTTTTGTGAGAACTGGTTTAGTCCATGAATGTACTTTGAAGAGGTTTGCAAAAGAGACTAAAGACACTCTAATGTGATAGGATTTAAAATGAGATAAACTGGATTCGCACTCCGCCTCATATATGCTAGCTGTGTGATTTTGCACAGGTTAATGACCTGTTCTAAATCTCATGGGAAAAACAGCAGACTGATAGGTTTCTTGAGAGGATTACGTGAAGTAGGTATATACATAGGGCTCTGTAAGAACACCTGGCCCAGAAGACTCACTTTCTGTTATAGGTATTGTTATGAATATTATTATTTCTTAAAAATTCAGATTTCTGGCCTAATTGGGAATCGGTGATGATATGACAAAAGTATCATGTATAAAAGAAATTTTCAACTACACTGTGCTTCAGAATTCCAAAGAAAGCTTCTGGAAACCGCACATAGCAGCCCACAACCCAAATTCCTGAAATAAACATCTCTGTATGTTGAGTCCAGCCATCCATATGTGATAAAAGCCTGAGAGATCATTCTGATGCTCACCATGGCCTGAGAACAAATGTCAGAACAATAAAAGAATTTTTTTGCATCATGGAAGAAATGACCTAATATTGCTGTCCGATAAGCACTTAACAAGAATATTATTAAGTATTATTTAACAGCGCAGTTAAGTTGATCCACTTTTTCAGGAACTTTAGCCCTGCACTCTGAGATTCTGAAGGGGTGATCCTGCCCAGCCCATCATTTGGTATTGATGCTTTACAGACTACAGTACTTAGTCAAGGGAAAACTCAGATTCCAAGAAGAGACCACAAGAGTTCTTTTGAAGGAAAAAAGGTGGCAGGCACTCTTTCTCAGACATGGATAAATGTGCAGATTCTGCAGCACAGCAAGAGCCTAATGGACTATGAATGGATATGAGAGAGAGAGAGAAGGAGAGAGAGAGAGAAGGAGAGAGAGAGAGAAGGAGAGAGATACTGAATCTAAATGACTTAGTTTGAACTCCTGGATCCCACTAAGCCTGAAGCAAAACCATCTCTTGGAATTCTCCACTATGTGAATCAATAGGTTCTGCGTCTCCATTAAGCAAGTTTCCACTACTTTCTACTTAAAAAACTCTTACAAAGGCATAAATGGTGATTATTTGAGAATAAACATTCTCAAGAAATAGCTTCCCAGGTCATTCTTTTTCTCATGATCTGATTAATCACCATTGGTTACAGTCTACTTAAACTGAATTAGCCTGGCGATCTTTATTATTCCATGAAAGCACCGTAATGCAAAAGAACATCCCTGAAATGTCAAAACAAAACATTGACAAGAAACAAATAAAAGTGAAATTGATTTTATAACTACAAAAACAGCAGAATGTCTCACATTTACTTACTATACAATGTAGGCCTTGAGAAGTGAGGGACAGGAAGATGGGCAGAGACACCTGAAGCAGATCTTCCTCATTCTGAAAGTTCCAGCCTTGCCCCGCGAAGATTTAGATGTGAGACTTCAGACACTGACATCAATTCTCGATACTTTCCTGTTATAGGATGAATTACATCCACCCAAAACACAACTGTGGACATCCTAATACCCATGTGACTATATATAAAGATAGGGCCTCTAAGGAGATAGTTCAGGTTGATTGAGGCCATACGGGTAGGGCCTAATCCAACAGGACTAGTGTCCTGAGGGCACTTAGATCTTGGACTTCCAGGGTCCAGAACGAGGAGGGAACAGATTTGGGTTTAGTCACCCTGTCTGTCGTACTTTGTTCTCACAACCCTATCAGACTAATCCACGTCTCCCTCTCTTTTCCTCTCCGTTTTGTGTTTAGTTGCAAATGAAATGAGTAACAGAGTCCCTCAATGGGTATAAATTTGAAAATACAGCTTTTTCTCTAATTTATAAATTAGAAGCAGCCATCCCTGTTATGTCATGATCTGAGCACAGTTAAACCTCCCCTTAACAAAATCACTGTGCCACTGAAATGCCAACTTTATTTAAAGGCTTAGCAGAGTCTATTTTTTTTTTTATTTATTATTTTTTTTTTAATTTTTTTTTCAACGTTTATTTATTTTTAGGACAGGGAGAGACAGAGTATGAACGGGGGAGGGGCAGAGAGAGAGAGGGAGACACAGAATCAGAAACAGGCTCCAGGCTCTGAGCCATCAGCCCAGAGCCTGACGCGGGGCTCGAACTCACAGACCGCGAGATCGTGACCTGGCTGAAGTCGGACGCTTAACCGACTGCGCCACCCAGGCGCCCCAGCAGAGTCTATTTAAAACAAAAAAAAAAGAAAGAAAGAAAACGGCAAAGGGGCCCCTGGGTGGCTCAGTTAAGTGGCCGACTTCAGCTCAGGTCATCATCTCCCTGTTCATGGGGTCGAACCCTGCATCGGGCTCTGTGATGAGAGCTCAGAGCCTGGAGCCTGCTTCAGATTGTGTGTTTCCTTCTCTCTCTGCCCCTCCCCTACTTGTGCTCTGTTTCTCTCTCTCTCAAAAATAAACAAACATTTTTTTTTTTTAAAACCTGCAAAAGTATTTATTAAGGGCCTACTAGATGTTTTACTACAGTAATAATAATTACTCATTTGGCTATTTTCTGTGATTAATATAATACATGTTCTTTTGGTATAGACATAGTATTTCTATGTGCAAGTGAAATAGAAGGTAACAGAATATAACAGGAGACTACAACAGGAGAGAGTTTGGCATGAAAGCTTGTTTTGGAATGGAACAGATAATCATTTTGTAGGGAATAAATGAATTATGCTATAAGCCATGTGGAGTTTTTGCAAAAATATTGTGCACAGAGACTGAATATTTGTGTTCAGGTGAAGCAATTTACCTTTCAGCATTTCTAGGAAATGGAAAATCAGAATTACACAGAACATCATTAGGAAGAAGGGTGGTTTTCATTTTGCTAAATCATTCATATTAAGATTCCTTTAAACAGTTCCCGGTAATGAGCATCTGAAAAGTTGCTGGGATTCAGGTGTTCCATTTTGCAGTGAGTGGATCAGGCAGAATGCGAGTAATTCAGGGAAGCAGGGAATGGAAATCACACAGAGCACCCCCGGGAAGGGGCCATTCTGTAGGTTAAGCCATAATGGGAGATATTTCTCGGGCACTTCACGTGCAAGCCAGCAACTGTGTGGTTCTGGGGAATCTGGTGTTGAGATTCCCTCTGCAGGACGGTGCATTTCCAGAGAAGCCCAGGGCGAGAGGGGGCGAGTATGGTTGTGAGCCCGAAGTCGGACGGTGCTTTAATTGGAACAAAGGAAACGATCTCGTGTCGGCGTGAGACCACAGTGACTGCAGAGTGGGAAGCCAGCACCCGGTTCTCTGAAGCGGGGCAGGCAAGCCGTTTGGTCTTCTGAGGCTGTGGATGATGGGAACCGGTGTGTTGGGTCTAGTCCACCACTTTCAGGCTCGTAACTAGATGGATTTCAAATTTTGCTGATGTGAGAGACCTGGCTGGAGCTGTACTGATTTTTTTTTTTTTTTTTTTCCTTTCCTTCTAAGTGGCTCCGGTAGGAGTCGGGCTGTGTTGAGTCAGCTCGGAAGAGAGACTCAACAGGGTAAACGCTGACTGCTAGATCCATCCCGATTTAAATCTCTTATTTCAACTTACACGACGTATTAGTCATCTCCACTATTCGGGAACACACCCATTGTGTTAACGGAACGTTACAGTTTTGACAACACCTCATGGATTCGCATAAAGCTTTAAAAACCACAGACTGTCAAGAACAAGAAGGCTTAGCTAAGTTACCTGGAGCCACGTGGCTCCCAATGGCGTATTCTGCTCAATCATAACGGGTGCTGCCGAGAAAACTACACAATTGAGTTTGGAAAAAGAGACACAATAACAGAAGAGGGACATCAAAGCAGCCAGATTATATTAAAAAATATATCTGTGAGCCAGTTACTGAAAAGATGTTGAGTGAGCCAGTTACCGAAATAAAAACAGAATATTAACAGGTGGTTCCTTCTCCTCACGCCCATAAGTAAATAACTCTTATTACCGACAATGTAAACTTCGCAGGTATTCCGGGGAGACTATGTTTCTGAATAATAGATGTGGGGCAGAACTGGAGGCAAGAGCCGACATAGTATGCGAAGGTAGAAACATACACAAATCAAGATTAATTGGCAATGCTTTTTTTTTTTTTTAATTTGAAATAATGGAAGTCATACTCTAAGAATTTCCACCTGCTTTGTGTCTTCAAATTATTAGGCCCATTCCGGAAAACCAAGTTGCTTATTACAAATCTCTTTCCCTCTTTTCCCCACACCCTCCACGCTATGCATTTGCGGCATTTATATTTAAGAACAAAACTAGTGTGGGGGTGTTGAATGCAGTCATAGTTACAACATGGGACGTTGGAGATTGATACACCTGGCTTTGAGTTTCTGCCCTTCCATTTATCAGCAGTGAGCTTCAGTTTCCAATCTACAAAATGGGAATAACAAAGTACCTACCTCAAAGGCTCTTCTGAGGATTAAATGAGATAATGCATCAAAAGCCCCTGGTGCACACCCAGTGTTGTCTAAATGTTCACTGTTATCATTATTTAGAGTTTGGAGGAGAAGGTTTTACTTCGGTCGGCTGAATGCTTTGAGAAAGACCAAAATTCATCTGCGATTGTGCTGTCCTCAGTAGAAATCAATTGGAAGTCAAACTGATATTTCACACCCTTGCACGAGTTTTAAGACACTGTAAATTCACATTCTAATTATAGTCTCATTGGGCATGAATAAAGCACAGTAAAAAATACTAACCAATGACACATTGGTCATCTGTGTGTTTAGGACAGAGCCTCACACGAAGTGTTCAATTGTATAGTAGGAATTGTGTTTGTTTGACTGAAACACACTTCCACGTCGGGCGAGAACAGAACAGAGGAATCCTTGTGATAAGCAGGAGACCTCAAGGCAGATTTCTGTCTCTTCCTCGCACATTACTCAGGGTGGTATAATTTGTGCACCTGAGCTGGGCATTCAGATCTATTTTTGTCTAAGGAGAAAAGAGAAATCCTTCTCCCCTAATTTGCAAAGTCTGGATCAGTATTTCACACACTTAGAATCTACTGGCACTTTGGGGTGTCAAGCAACCTGTGAATGGAGTGCCCTGCCATTATCTGCCACGATCTCTGGGATCAGGGTCATTCTGTGGCCAGTGTGGACCACGGCCTGATGGCAAGGGAAGACGGGTTCCCAGGTTCTAGTTGGCCCCCAGTACAGAGTGGGGTAGGAAGTGACACCTAATTCAACCCTGGACAAAGAGCTTCAACTCCCCTCCCGGTGTTTGCATTAACTGACTAGTCGACATGGCCAGTCTTCTAATACTAAGGACCATCTCGAGACTGGCTGATTCCTCCCCCTCCTCTTTTTTGTTTTTATTCTTGGAGACTCTGGTGTCATTAGGGGCAGACCCAGAGGACCATAGACAACTCTAATTTGTTTCAACCCTTCTTGGAGCTTTCTCATCAGCAGAGTCTTGGGCTCACGCTTCGTCCTTCAGAGCCTGGACTCTCTTGTTTTATTAGACTGACATTTTGTTCGGACCTCTGTTGACAGCTTCTGGCCTCTGGCACACACTCCGTTTAGTCACTTCTTTTATTTACAACTTACGCTCTTCTGCTCGGCCCAGACAAACTCAGTGATTTGTGATCTGGTCACATTTTCATTCCTCTGTCTCGCGTAAAATCTCATCTTCCTCTCTAGCATCTCTCTCTTTTTGTCCGTGACATTTACTTGGCTTCTTGCATTTTCATTTTGCTTTCGCTCCTATCCTCAGGACCGGTTTTAAATGTCTGTGTGATTCCGGCACGGAACAGCAATTCCGGTTCAGAGAGACCACGGCGAAGCAGACCTTGTGTGTTTAAAGCACTTTATGATTTTACAGGGCATCTTCATACACACAGTATCTCACGTGACCCTCACAACAACCCTGTGAGGTAGGTGTCATGAAACGCTTTTCCCAGGAGAGGGAATGGAAGGGCTGAGGGACACACGGACACGCTCAAATTCTACCAGAAATTCAAGACTGGGACGCCTGCGACTATTTGTAAACCGTGAAGAAAATGAGAGGTGTGAAAACGTCATCTGCTAATAAACAGAAAGAACTTCAAAAACAACATGATAGCCTATATTTTTCCTATTCCTTGTTTCGGTCTGCCTTTTCTTATCTTTTCTTTCCCCTTTCTCTTTTTTACCCCTTTCTTCACCTACATAAAATATTTCCAGTTCTATGGAAATATTTCTTTATCTTCAGGATCTATACTAGATACTTAAAGCGTAAAATACAAAAGAGCTTTTGGCAATAGAAAACTTCAGCATAATTTTTTTTCATGATCAAAATATTTGCTTGAAATTGCCAGGTAATTGAAAGAAGTAAGTTCTATGTTTTGGTCTAAATGTGTGGAATGAACTGTTCAAGCTCTACTTTACCTCACTATAAACTTCGGGAAAAACGGGGGGGGGGGGGTTATAATTTGTAGAGTAAGCAGATAAGAAGGTAAACTAAGCGAATCAAAATCAATATTTTTAATATTTTAAAGAATTTAATAATCTTGATCTCCTCTGAACACCTGTAGAGCCCTGTTCCTCCCCCAGTATACCTCTGTTGTATTGTATAATCACCTGTTTCCATGTCTAGGCTTTCAGGGACTATTAGCTCTATGAGGGCCAGAGCTGTTATGGCTTATTATTATGAGGGCTTATTAGCTGTTATGTTCAGCTCCAGTATTAGCCCTTATTATGAGGGCTTATTAGCTGTTATGTTCAGCTCCAGGAGGCACACAATGAACATGTGCAGAGTGAATGAATGAATGAACGAATTTTCTTTTATGTTATCCCTATCACTTATTGAGAGTATTGTTTTTGAATGTAAAGAACCCATATATAATCAATATCCATGAGATGTCTCCTAGAACCCAGTGGGTTAAATTGGGTTCAGTAAGACATCAGATGAGTGGGGAGCAGAGGGCTCCTGGTCTTGCTCTGAGAACTGGGAGGAGCAGCTTGCCAGTCAGTACACGGGAGATGACCCAGCTAAGGTGCCAGCAGATGGTGGTGATGGTGGGTTACTGGAGTGGGAAGAGGTCTGAGCATAGGAACAGAGGTCCAAACAGCACAAAAGACCTGGAGAGAAAGCCATGTGGAAGCTGGGTACGACACAGGAACCAGAGTCATTTGAAGGAGCCACAAAGGGATCTTGGAGTCAGTTGTGCGGATGATTTGTCCGGAGGTGAGGGGCCTTTTAATGAGATGGTAGCAGAGGGTGTCTTGCCCAACCTGCCTGATCTTAAAAGGGCCCTGCCCAAATATGATCCGGGAGTTGCACTGGTCCTGACAAATGTACAAAAGAGGAAATCAGTGATTATTCCTTTTATATTTAAATCATGCCTAAAAAAATACTAAATGTATTTGTTAAAATAATTTCATATAAAGTTTTATTTATCAGAAGTAACTGAAGATGTGGGGAATCAGGCAATTGCATGCAGAATAAATTGGTCCAACCTTTTTGGAGCCATTTACAAGAAACTATCACATTGTAAACTGCAAGCCACCTTTGGACTATTGATTCTACTTCTAGCAAATAGTCTATTATAGAGTATTTCCACAAGATCATGTACGAGACTGCTAAATGTAGCATTGCTTAATAAAGCCAAAGCATGGCAAGCAAGAAATCATCAAGTGCTCCTGACTAGGGGATAGAATACTATAGTCACTGTGGCATAGCTATATAATGGAACAATGCACAGTCGTCGAGAAAAAAGAGCTAAAGCCACATGGACCGACATGGGCAGATGACTGACATATTGACTTAAATGAGGAAAAAGAAGAACATACTGTATAGATGTCTGTGTATATGATTTTTTCTCTCTTTTAGAAACATTATGGAGTTACACATATTGTCTGTGGGGCGGGGGGAGTGCATGGAGGGAAGTCTGCAGATCATAAACACTCATACACAGAACTGTCTCTATCATTGCTTTCACAAAGCAAGTATGCACTTAAGTTCAAAACAGCCATGAAAATATCTGTAAGTGAAACATCTCTGAACGTATCTGAAAAACACGTTCAAAGCATTGGTAACCCCAGGTAACAGAAGGCAGTGTGGGTGGTCAGTGTATAGACTGCAAAACAGAGAAGTTCTTTACTTGCCAAACCTCCCCGGAGTCAAGGTTAAGTGGCTCAGAAAAAGTCTCAGGAACGGGAGCAAAAGAGATTAAAAAAAAAAAAAAAAAAAAAAAAAAAAACAGAGATAAAGGCAGAGATAAAGACAGAGATCAACAGGGAGATAGGGAAAAGAGTTACAAAGAGCTTAAGTGAAAATAACTGGAGTGACACGGAGCACGGAAGGTAAGTGGGATAAAAAAAAAGTGTTCCAGCCGTCACAAGTGATCACATTCCAGAAGTAATGAACACGCAGGAGAAAATGTATACTAATGTTTCCATATCTTAATATAATAACAGCAATGCTAATAATCACCGAGCGACGCCAAAACTCGTGGGGGAGGTACACACTACTAAATGTTGTTCAGTTTAGGGGCAACGGGATCAACAGTGCGACAACTGTGAAAAGCATCCTGTAGCTACGTGATGCTTTAGTGGCTGGCATTCACAGTGCCGACCCTCAGTTATCTAAGTGTGGCATCCGTGCACGGTACAGGTGAAAATAATTCCTTCTGTTCTAAGGGAGAGAAATTGGTACTACGTTTTTAAAATAACTACGACTGAAAAGTGCTAGAGTTTTGGTACATTAAAGGATTAGCCATAATCTATCTAAAACAGACCCTGGTTGGGTAGAGATTATGTGTGTGTGCGCGCGGAGCGGCTACTCCCAGAGTCACAGCACACACAGGTCCTACTGGGGATGCAGGGGAGGGTCCCTCAATCCCTTTCCATAATCCTTTCACTGGATCCGTGTGGACGCAGCCCAGACACTCAACTGATTTACAGCCTGGTATGTTGAAGACATCTCCTCTAACAATCCTATCAAAAGGGATCCCAGTGTGAAATCTGTTCTGTTGAGGTTGTGATGTAGAACACAACCTTTCAAGTTTTTAGTGATGCAAAACAAAACACAAAAACCCCAGCCTTCAGGGAATTGATGGGTCAGGGTTCTCAGATTGTCCAAATTCCTATAGGTAGCCTTTCAGTAAGTTTACTCAGTAGGCAAGGAGACTAGGATTGTTTCTATTCATAAACTTGGTTTTCCTTCAGCAGATTGAAAGTGGCTTGAAAAGTGAACAGTTTTCTATGTGGAACTTTTAGAAAACTGTGCTCCTCAAGAAAACAAAATACAAATGGGTAATGGGTAATGAAACTTAGAGTTGTATAATTTAATCTATTTGTTTTACTCCAATTAGCAAGCTTTATTTGTAGAGCACTGTGGCTGGCTTGCAAAGAATCTCTACGGCTCAATACTGAAGTTCCCAATATTTGCCTCGAGCCCAGACCACTATCATCACAAGCTTATTTATTACAAGACACACATAAAAACAATGAACCATAAACTTACTTAGCATGCTTCCGCTCCCTTTTTCCCCCTTCTGGCCTTTGGGTCCAGGATTTCCTTGGAAACAAACAAAAAAAGCACCAATTTTATTTGTAACTAATTAAAAAATTAATTGCTGTAAATGGAGACAAAAATTAATTGCTTTAAATGGAGACAGAGCGTCACAAAGTAACCTAGAATCTCAACTTAGAACAACCTACAGATGCTCAAATACAATAATGTCGATGGTAATAACAATGGATATTTTATTTTATTAAAAAATTTAATGTTTATTCATTTGAGAAAGAGAGAGAGAGAGAGAGAGAGAGAGAGAGAGAGAGAGAGAGAGAGAAAGTGCAAGGAGGGGAGGGGCAGAGAGAGAGAGAGGAAATGAGAAGAGAATCCCAAGCAGCCCAACTCGAGCCTGAACTCACAAACCCTGAGATTATGACCTGAGCTGAAACCAAGAGTCTGTCTCTTAACCAAACGAGCCATCCGGGCACTCCAATGATGGCCATCATTTTAAAAGTCTATTAGGTCCGTTACATAATCTCAAATTATCTACAAGGGCATTAAACATCCGATTTTCCTAAAGCAGGCAAAACTAAGGTATAAGCACAATTTGTGCTTATTCATCTTCTGTTTTTGTTTTCCCTCTTTCTTTGATTTTTGCCTTTCTCTCTCCCCCCAGGATATCTTGTGTCTTTTATCCCATCTTAAAACTTGATTTCTGTATTTTCCAATATACTTCATCTGTTTTTCTATTTGTTAAGAGGGGAAAATCCCAAACATCTGGGAATGAATTTCTGAGAGTGCTAAGATCCTGATCGCCTCCTTCTGAGGGAAGGTAAGAAGGTCTGAGGGGCATCTAAACCTCTAAGCCTACTTACTTTGGCTTTGAGAAACCTTATCTATTTACATAGGGGTGTGGTACAAGGCTAGCATTTTATAGGAGGGTCAGGATTTAAACAGGTATCAGAAACATTGTTAAAATCTTTGCTAAAGGTTGCTATTCAACCACAGCTCCACTTTTATTTCATTTTTTAAATGTTTATTTATTTTTGAGTGGGAGGGAGGGAGGGAGGAAGGAAGGGAGGGAGAGAGAGAGAGAGACCCTGTGTGAGCAAGCACAAGTGTGAGCAACCAAGCACAGAGTACAAGCAGGGGAGGGGCAGAGAGTGGGAGACACAGAATCCAAAGCAGGCTCCAGGCTCCGAGCTGTCAGCACAGAGCCCCACTCGGGGGCTCGAACTCACGGACCGTGAGATCATGACCTGAGCCAAAGTCAGATGCTTAACTGCCTGAGCCAGCCAGGCGTCCCTCAAATCTTTCTGAACTAAAAGTTTATTCTTCCATCAAATGAAAAAATAACACCTTCCATTGAAGAGTTACCTTGAAAATCAGCAACGATGTTTATAAAGCCTCTTGCCCATATGAGATGAATAAATTAACAGACGGTAGCTCTTACCATTTCACAACATCTCCCAAAGCTTAGCTAGAATGGTCCCACTGTGGTTTTATTCTCCGTGAACGAGAAAGGACTTTTTCATCTCACTTCACGTTTTATGGCACCATTTTTTTAATGCTTATTTATTTATTTATTTTGAGAGAGGGAAGGAGAGAGAGAATATGATAGTTATTTTTAATTTTAAAGTTTTAATATTTATTTGGGTTTTTTATTGTTTTGTTTCCCTCATTTAGTTTACTTTGTATTCACCTTTGTTTCTGAACATTTGTTCTTATTCATCATTTAAAGACTTTTTGGGCTCCAATTTATCAGATTTAAAAATATAAAATTACATTGATAAGTAACATGAGAATTGAGATTTAACACTTAAAAATTATAAGCTGCTTCCAATTAAAATTTCATTGTGAAGATTTCATGAAATGCCAACCATTCCTTTTTAGAGTATGAATAGATTGTCTCTAACCATTTTCCATACATGATTACACTGTACATAATTATATTCACTTTTTTTTTTTTAACGTTTAATTTTTGAGACAGAGAGAGACAGAGCATGAACGGTGAAGGTCAGAGAGAGAGGGAGACACAGAATGGGAAGCAGGCTCCAGGCTCTGAGCCATCAGCCCAGAGCCCGATGCGGGGCTCGAACTCACGGACCGTGAGATCGTGACCTGAGCCGAAGTCGGACGCTTAACCGACGGAGCCACCCAGGCGCCCCTTATATTCACTTTTTAATTGTGATTCAGTCATTTCAGGTAATGTGAAACTTTCAAAAATCATTAATTTATCAAAGTACTCAACTCCTTTCCAATTTTTTCGATGATATACTTTTATGAGATATTGTATCTCCATTTCCCCAAGAGGAAAAGTCTAAGATATTAAACAAAAATTGGGACAGGGGTACTTAAAAGGGTGTAATGATCAGTTCTAATTCTTTTCAGAGAAGGTAATGTAATAAACAAGCTTAATTTGATCATTGTTGCTTTATTTAGAAAAAAGAAAGAGCTGTACACTCTTCTTGGGAGTCTTTTTATATTACAATTTGTTTTGGATAGTTTAAAAATAGAAATGCTCGAGCCAGAGCCCTGAGGGAACGACCCACTTAAATCCTGTTAGCTCTAGGATCTTATGATAAATAAAAAATCAGGTTTTTTTTTATTTTGCTTTTTTATTTCATACCACTTTTTAAAAATGATAAAATGAAACAAAATTTTTTTTTTCCTTCTTATAAGTAAATACAAATGTTTTAGGTTACGCTAGCATGACTCAAAGATCTCCTCACAGACGAAGTTACTTGGAGATTTTTTTTCTCACAGGTAAACACATCAGAAACATCCTTGCTAGAGAACAGGAGTGCTTCCCTCCTTTACAAGGATACCTTTGGCTAAAACGGAGCCCAAGAATTGTCAAAACCTGGAGTTAATCTCCTTTCATAAGTGGCACTCTTCAATCAAAAATAAGGAGCTTATATTTCTGAAAGCCATTAAAAAACAAGAAATAAATAGTATGTAATATATTGACATTCTAACTTTATGTAGGAGGGGGTATTTTCTTTTTTTTTTTTTTTTTTTTTTTTCAACGTTTATTTATTTTTGGGACAGAGAGAGACAAGGCATGAACGGGGGAGGGGCAGAGAGAGAGGGAGACACAGAATCGGAAACAGGCTCCAGGCTCTGAGCCATCAGCCCAGAGCCTGACGCGGGGCTCGAACTCACGGACCGCGAGATCGTGACCTGGCTGAAGTCGGACGCTTAACCGACTGCGCCACCCAGGCGCCCCGAGGAGAGGGTATTTTCAATCACATTATGATTTCAAGTATTTTTAGTGCCCCCTGCTATGGGCTGGAACATTAGGTTACTTATTTTGCCACACATGCCCTATGAGCCCAGGTCTTCAGGTATTTCAATTTTAGATGAGACCATCTCCGCCCTAAGCCTAAGACTGCTTCCTGTTTCCTGAAGGCTTCACCTTTGACCTTCTCATTAACCTCCCCCCTCCTTCCTGGGTCTCCTCAACCCCTCCCTTATTTTATCCTGCCATCTGCATCTAAGTGGTATTCAAATCTCTTTCAAAGAAAACCAAAACAAATCAAATGAAAACCACAACACAGAAAAACCTGATCTGTTCTCTGAGAGTCAAGACTGTTCAAGAACTGACTCTACCTCCACGGTCCAGCTGATCCTGGATCCTCCACACCTCTGAGCATCCCCCGGTCTGGTTTCCACTCACCCCACGGAAACGGCTCTCAATAAAGGTGACATCCTTACAACAACAGCAACAACAACAAAGGGACTTCTCTAGAGCTCATCTTACTCGACCACCTGGTGAAACTTTTTCTCACCACATCCCCCAGCTTTTCTTAATCACCGTGGCTGCTTCTGCTCAATCTACATCTTGGCTTTTAGTGCGGATCCTGTACCCTCGTTGGTTAAGGTTTCATCCTCGGCCCCTTCTCCTCTCACCATCTGCCCATGAAAGAGATTAAAACCAAAGATTCCAATAAACTTTTATATAATCATAGCTACAAGTGTGTCTACCTCTAGCCTCTCCTCTGAACTCCAAACCCATATATTCACTGATTTGTGACTATTTCCATGAATGTCACAGAGACAATGTTCAGTAATTATCTGTCAAGTATATACATGGATCATTTACGGTCGACAGTTTCAGATACTCTGAAGAAAGACCATAACTCACCCTTACAGTCGGACTTTGAATGGGCTCTGTGACTCCAGCCGAAGGGAGGCACCTTATTTACAGGCTCTGAAACCTAGTTCATTCGGCGAGGTTACATTCGGAGATTTTGAAGATGGGTAAGGTTACATTTCAGTTAAATCTTCAAACCTTTTTGAAATACATATGTCAGATTATAACTGCTCTACCCTATAGATCTGTTAGATATCAAGACAACAGAAAGTCTTTCCTTTCTCTTAAAGACTATTAAGGACCGTGTCTTATTTACCCCTCATTTCCCAGGATCTAGCATTGCAGTGTATATACAGCAAGTAATTATTACATGCAGAAGGAAGGACACAAGGGGAGGGGAAGAAAAGGAGAGCAGAAGAGAAAATAAATAGGGTGCTCTTTTTTTTTTTTTTTAAGTTTATTTATTTTGAGAGACACGCAGGGAGAGAGACAGAGAGAAAGCGAGCAGGGGAGGGCAGAGCAAGAGGGAGAGAGAGAATCCCAAGCAGCTTCCTTGCTGTCAGTGCAGAGCCCAGTGCATGGCTCAATCTCACAAACTGTGAGATCATGACCTGAGCCGAAATCAAGAGCGAGACTCTTAACCTAACGCGCCACTCAGGCGCCCCAAGAGGGTGCTCCTTCTTAAGCTTTTTGCCTTTAACGTTTATTTATTTTTGGGACAGAGAGAGACAGAGCATGAACGGGGGAGGGGCAGAGAGAGAGGGAGACACAGAATCGGAAACAGGCTCCAGGCTCTGAGCCATCAGCCCAGAGCCTGACGTGGGGCTCGAACTCACGGACCGCGAGATCGTGACCTGGCTGAAGTCGGACGCTTAACCGACTGCGCCACCCAGGCGCCCAGCTTTTTGCTTTTAAATCTGTCAGTGCTTTAAATATTATTCAGATAGTCCAGGCCGCGTCATTGGTTAGAATATGACAATTCCTGGATTTTATTTCTAGTTTTACTACCTTCTTTGGATTATTTTGGAGGTGAGACTCTATTATTCATTGTTTTAATCTACAGTATAACTAAAGTAGTACCAGGCATGACGTTCACATTTCTACTGAATTTGAGTCTTAAATAAGGTAGTGATACCCTAAGGATATCTTTTGCCAAAGGAATTCTTACCTCTGCCCTTGCTTTTATTTTTGCAGAGTTTCTCTTTCTCCACTCCTTTTCTTTACCTGAATATATGGTTCTCAAAGTGTGTTCCCCGAAACAACATCATCACTATCACCTGGAAACTTGTGAGGACTAAAAATTTTCAAGGGAGCCCAGCCCCCAGCCCCCAAACTGTTGATTTAGAAGCTCTGGGGGGTAGGGACGCCTGGGTGGCCTCAACTGGTTAAGCATCTGAGTCTTGATTTTGGCTCAGGTCATGATTTCACAGTTGGAGAGATTGAGCCCCTTGTCAGGCTCTGTGCTGACAGTGTGGAGCCTGCTTGGGATTCTCTCTCTCCCTCTCTCTCTCTCTGCCCCTCCCCTGCTCCCACATGCATTCTCTTCCTCTCTCAAAATAAACTTAAAAAAAACAAAAACAAAAACAAAAACTCTGGGGTAGAGCCTAGTAAGCCATTTTAACAGGACTTACAGGCGATTCTAATGCCTGGTAAAGCTTGAGAACCTCCGACCTAAAGACATTGTATGCATTTTTTTTTTTTTTTAACCTAAGTATATTTCACATACAATATTCTAGTAGTTTCAGGTATAAAACCTATTATACATCTTTTAGGCCAGCACTAACACTGCTTCCTCTGTAACACCCTGTCTTGCTCTACAGAATTAATCACTCTCTGCTTTCTGCTTCCATAGTGTTTGGTCCTAATTCACGAATGTTTATTACCTACCACATTGCATTATAGCTAATTGCTTCTGCATTTTTTTATTCCTGCTCCTTAGGGGATATGCTATGTTTTATCTGCAGCACACAGCAAACCCTCATAAAATTATGTTGACTGGGTGAATGAATTAGTGAATGCTCTCTCAAATACTTTGATTAGAGGGCATTTGTTGAACTGTAGGAGCTTGACAGTGGGGAAAAAGAAACAAACTAGAGCTTGTATAGGCAGCAGCTAATAACTAACATGTTTATATAGCTTGTATATATAGCTTACTTTCTGATAGAAACTGTTTGAAGTACTTTAAAACATTTATTAATTCATTTTATTTTTACGGAAATTCTAAAATACGGGTCTTCTTAATAGCCTTGTTTTTAGATGAGGAAACTGAGGCACAGAGAGGCTTAAATGTGTGGGGAGGTGCTCTTTTTTTTTTTTTTTAAGGATACACTATGCTATTTCTGTCAAGTACCTACCATACTATGCTTTCCCTGTATTTCCCAAGAGGCTAAAATAAATAACAGACACGGAGTAACTAGGTGCCAACATGAAATTCAAATACAAACCACTGTGACAAACATTCATTCTTCTCAAATGAACCACGTAAGATTAGATCGTGCACATACACATTACAGAATGATCTTGTTGACTAAGTTTTAGAAGAGTAGCCATTGTGAGGAAATTTCTGGGAGAAAACTCAAGGGTGGGGAGCCGGCTAGTTTCGTATTCCCAGCTCCAAGCATGGTGTAGAAGGAAATATAGGCACTCAATAAATGAGGAAGCTTAGTTTTTATTAAATCAGCTAAGTTATGTTACAGTTACAGGCCTCTTCTGTGGTTTATTTCTAACATCATCCCTGACCATATAGGAAGATTATACCTAACAGATGGGTGTGAAAAAGAATAGGGC
Source organism: Leopardus geoffroyi (assembly GCF_018350155.1). Lineage (NCBI taxonomy): Eukaryota > Metazoa > Chordata > Mammalia > Carnivora > Felidae > Leopardus > Leopardus geoffroyi. Next base: position 22,063,857 of record NC_059327.1, on the reverse strand, counting down.
CTTCTTAACATTCATATTTTTTCCCATGTTTCCCCTTTTTGTGTAGACTTTCCAGAAAGACAAATTAATAGCTCTGATTTACTCAGAGCTCATAGTGATACTCATTTATGAAGTTACCCTTTATGATTTAATGTAAATAGAAAGTTACAAATAGTCTGTACCAGAAAGAGTCCCAAACAAACTATTACCATGATTTTGCCAGGGATAATAAATGAGATAGATTAGCATGCCATTTTAGCTTTAAAGTTAGAATACAGATAAAATATGTTTTCACATTTCATGGAACTATTTTAAATTATCTCGGAAACTATAAGTAGCTTTGCAATTTTGACAAATTCAGGGTTTTTAAATATATTTATCAATCGCACACAAGTTGCTCATTTAGTAAATTCAGCAATTCCTGAAGGATGTAGATAATTTCAAACAAATTAACAAACGAACACTTCTTCCCATTTTGCCAAAAAGGCCTGATTAAAGCTAGACAGTTTTAGAGATGGTTGGTATATAAATATACCATTCAGTTCAGGTAATTGGGTCTGATTGAAGGCTGCTTATTGGTGGCTAGCTGATTTTTCTCCGAGCTTAATTGCCACTGACACCATCAAAAACACCTTGGGGCGCCTGAGCATCTCAGTTAAATGTCTGACTCTTGATATCAGCTCAGATCATAATCTGGTGGTTGTGAGATCGATGGGCACAGGGCTCCATGCTGAGCGTGGAGTGTGCTCAGGGTTCTCTCTTTCCGTTTCCCTCTGCCCCTCGTCCACTCATGATGGATCTTCCCTTTCTCTCTGCCCCTCCTTCACTCGTGATGGATCTGGATCAATCGATCTCTCTCCCTCCCTCTCTTCCTCCCTCCCTTTCTCAAAACTACATAAATAAAGATGAACAAAAAACAACACCTCAGCACACTTATTAAAACTGCTAAAATCCAAACGCTGACAACACCAAAGGCCAGTGTGGACGTGGAACAACAGGAACTCTCATTCACTGCGGTGGGAGTGCAAAACGGTACAGACACTTTGGAAGGCAGTCTGGCGGTTTCTTACAGAATTAAACACAGGTTTACCATCCGATGCGGCAATCGAACTTCTAGGCAAACTCATGTCAGCAGTCTTATTCATGACTGCCCAAACTTGAAAGTACCACGATGTCCTTCAAATAAGTGAATGCACAAACGAATTGTGATACGTCCATACATCAGGATATACTGAGCATTAAAAATAAATGAGCTCTCAGGCCACAAAAAGACATGGAGAAGCTTAAATGCGTATTGCTAAATGGAATAAGACAATCTGAAACGATTACATACAGTATGACTTCAACTGCATGACCTTCTGGAAAAGGCAAAACCACGGAGAGTGCAGATTAGTGGTAGCCAGGGCTGGGAGGGAGTGGGGTGGTGAGGAGTAGGAGGACTCCAGGGCATCTTTAAGGCAGTGAAACTGCTCTGTATGACACTCCAGTGGTGGACACCTGTCATTGTATATTTGTCAAAACCCACAGAATGTATAACACTAAGAGTGAACTCTAATATAAACTGTGGTCTTAAATTAATAATAATGTATCAGTATTGGTTCATCAATTCTAATAAATGCACCACACTGAGGCGAGGCGTTAATAATAGGGAAACTCGATGTGGGTTTATGGGAACTCTCTGTATTTTCTGTGTAGTTTTTCTATAAACCTAAAACTACTCCAAAAAAGAAAATGGATTAAAAAAAAAAATAAAGCCCACCTCAATGATAAGGTGATTATGACCCTTTGTCATAATTTTCTTTGAGATTAGGAAACAATAAGCCTCTCTCCTTCTAAAATTTCCTTGCACAGCTCACAATTCAAGCTTAGGCTACTGTTATACGGAGTAGAAATAATGTCATCACGTATGTAAATTTTAAAGAGCCTGAATCATGCAGATTATTAAGAACTAATATATAATAGCAGCCAATTTATCTTGCAGAGACTAAGATTTCTGACCTATCTGTGGATTGCTGACTGTAACTTCCCAGGGTTTGGCCCATTTTAGTTAAAAGTATATTTATACTTTGTTTTTCTTTGTGAGTCTTTCCACTCTCTTCTTCTAAGATAGATACCATTCTTCATGTGATTTACGGTTGGGGAGAGTTTATAAATCCTCTGTTGTCTTTTTTTTTTTTTTTTAAGACTTTTCCTTTGGGACATAGAAACTGCTCAGGTAGACAGAAATTAGTTTCTAAATGTTTCAGACCACGAGACAAACTACATGTGCATCAGCTGTTCATACTGGGATGGCTATTATTTTTGTTATGCGAGACTATGGGAAAGTATCTCTGCTCCATGTACATATTACATTATCTACAAAGAACATCTAGATGATCACCACACCTGTCCTCCCGGTCTTCCCCATTGGTCCTGGGAATCCTCGGCTTCCAGGAAAGCCAATTGCTCCCCGATCACCTTTGGGACCTGGAGGACCTATGTCGTTAACGAAGAAAAACACAGTGGAAATAAATCATTTTTCATATAGGTTTGTGAGTATAAGAATATCAATGAATATACAATAGGCAAATTTCCAAAGGGAGGGATAATATTCGATCATAACATTTCATGGGTGCCATTGATAAACAATGTAAGCAGTTGGTAGAAACATTAGTGCATTTAGTACAATGTAGATACTCGATAAAAAACATATTGTTATCACAAGTAAAAAGCATATGAGAAAAAAATTTTTGGAGTTTTAACCAGAAGGCTTATGTAATCCAATCAGGAATCCTCAAATGGCAGGATTCTGCCTGTAGCTGAAATGGTAACTTTGAAATGTACAAGGTGAAAACTGAATTCTTAACATTTGTTCCTGAAAAAATACAACTCAAGCAATGAGAAGTATAAAAAAATATTTAAAAAATGGGGTCCTACTGCTGGAATATATTAAGCTTTCTTTCATGTACTTGATTTTACATATTCTATTATAATCCCAAACAATAATGTAACCATATATATGTGATATATACACATTTGTGTGTGTGTGTACTATACAAAGATTCATTTATGGGTGCATATTATATAAATATACAAACCCAGGATTTTATGTGATTAAATGAAAACAGCCCCCCACCATTACTGTAGTGACCATGAAAACTGCACATGAAAGTGTTATTTTCCAGTAGAATAAACTATTTCATCCTGGAGTCCAGCAGTTTGAAATAAACTATTGTAAAAATCTCATTTTAGATGTTATTATCAGTTCTCAGAGATTCTATTCATTCAATTTTCAGTTAACTCCTTGGGAAGCACACTATGAAAAATTTAAAAACTATACATCTTTTTCCAATATCAATCTGTTAATATATTGTTGTTAGTTTACAAGTTCCAGGAGGCAGGACTTATCCATACTTAATTCCGTTAAAAAAAAAAAAAAAAATCTTTTCTTGAGGTACATTCATATAGATACCTAAAATTGAGCTAAATATTCTTTAAGAAATGTTAAGTTCAACATTTAAGTTAAAGTTTAAAGTTAAGTTAAAATTTAACATTCTTAAATAGTTAAGAAATATTATTTATGCCAGCCTAAACTTTGCTTCCATTGTATATTAAGCAGATATCCAAAGCAATAAAATGATAAATTATGTTTAGAAATATGAGTAAATTCAGGGCATCTCACTTTAATAATTCAATATACATTACTTTACATAAATATAGATATACTGTATATATGCATTATATATAAATGTATATGTATAAATCTATATATACCTAACTATATCAATATATGGTACATAAATTGCTATTTTCATATATTGAATACACACACAAACTCACACACAAACACACTCTACCTTATAGTATCTACTAGCTGGATTTCATAGCATACAGCCTAAAAAAGAATTATCGTCAGTTCTCAAGATGGGCTAATTGATTAATACTTATACCTTTCTTCATTACCCAAGGAAGACAGTCAGTATCTGTACTTACAGTTATTAAAAGGTCACTCAAATTTACATATAAAAACACCGACTCTAAATTCTTTCTCTCTCTTTTTTTAAATCTTAGGCCACTGCCCACTCTTTATAGAATGCTGCTCACGGGTAACTCCCATTTTTACAATTTTCTCCATTAATTCAACAAAGATACACTGAGCACACATATTATGTCAGTCCCTCTATGTTCTTGGAGTTACACAGGTTCTTATCTGAACAGATCTTCCACTGTGGAGACATACAGCAAGAAAGTTAACAAATCAAGAAAGAAGGTGATTTTGGAGATGATAATTCTAGAAAAAAGAGAGAAATGTAATAGAGGATGCCTAGCAAGGGGATCAGGAAAAACCTCTCCAATAATGGCTTACTGAATACATTTCGGTGACGCTCAGAATACAGCTCTTCAACTAGGAATTATGTCACATTTTCAGGGGGTGAACAAATGAATCCATAAATGAAGGCCATGTGATACTTTCATAGAAATCACTTGATCATTAGACCTCCATTATGGGAGATATTTAGCAGACTCTATATGACCTATAGAGTTATGTGACTTGTGTATTTAATGATTTCTTTATTTTTATTTATTTTGAGAGAGAGAACATGCGTGCATCTGTGTGTGTGAGTGGGGGAGGGGCAGAAAGAAAGGGGGGGACAGAGAGAGAATCCTGAGCAGGCTCCAAATTGTCAGCACAGAGCCTGATGTGGGGCTCGATCTCACGAACCATGAGACCATGACTTGAGCCGAAACCAAGAGTAGGACACTCAACCGAATGAGCCACCCAGGTGCCCCGATGTTCTTCTTTGTAATATAATCATTATTTTCACCAGCTTTTTGTCAAGGCTGCTAATTTAATTTTATTTAATGGTAGGTACATAATTTGCAGACATTTTTGGATTCATTGGCATAATTAGTTACCTCCCAAAGAAACTTGCTTTCTACCCTCATAGCAAGAGTCTGAAGCCAGCAATGTTCCTTACTCAAATGCATATTTTGGGGAGCACTGTCCTGGTTCCAGGCTGGGGGATAAAGCTTTTTGGGCCACAGACTGGAAGAAGAGGGGTGGGTGGGGTAAAGACACGGGTAGATATAAAGATAAATGAAATGCAGTTCTTGTCCTTCAATAACCACAGTTAGATGGACTTCATTTTCTCTTCCAGAAGCATGATTCTTATGGAAGAAAATTCAAGCTATGTCAGAAAAGTAAACAGCACTGGATAATGATCAATGTTTTGTAGCCAATGGACCCTTTGGTTCCCTCTCAAGGAGTCTCATGTAGGTAGCGCTCCCATGCCTACAGGTCAGGCTACCCTGTTATATTGATCACAGTGGGAAGAAACAGCCTAGTAGATGGCTACAGAAAGGATACTTCAGGATCTAATTCAGCATCCTTTCCTTAAAGCACTATTGTCATGGGGGAATGACCCAGAAAGTGCCCCCAAAGGATCTCAGAGGATGTCAAGGATCCTCTACCACGACATTCATCGTTTATAGAATTACTTATCATACTGGAAGTTTTGTGCAGGCAGAAATTCTCAACCTCTGAGTATAGGATCCACAAGGCCTTGTAGAGCACACAAGGAACAAGAAAAGTGCTCAGCAAAGATTTTGTTGAGTAAAAGGCATAGGTCATTCTCCCTGGCATGCTTCCAAGGAACTAGCACTCTGAAATTTCTGTTACTTGAGATACAGCAAATTTTAACATAATACCCAGCCCAGTACCTGAGTATCTACTGTAGTATATTAATGAATTGGTTATTCAGGCCGCTAGAATAATCATTAAAGTTTGTCAGGTTTAGAGATCACGGTTGTGAATCTAGAGGACTTTGAGTTAGTTGGTCAAGCGGAGTTTAGTAAGCTCGACTGCACGTATTCGTGAGATGTCAATGAACTTGCTGTAATCAGGAAGTAGAATTATCATGACTGTTCATCACATACTCTTTACTTCCTGATTCTAGTACCCATATTGAGCAATTAGGTAATCTGGCAGCGAACAAAACAGAATGTACCAATCAAGCGAGGAAGAATCCATTAAGAGAGATGCCTGGTAACCTGAATACTTTTGCTGCAGTGCACCAGACCAAATGGCAACTTAATAATCTACCAGAGTCAACTTATAACCCAACAATGAAATCTAACTCTCTTACATGAGAAACTACATAATGCCTATTTGCATAAAAGAGCAGTACCAACGGCAACAGACTAAACCCTCACTAAAAGAATCAGAGCAGCTTTGCAATGGTATCTGCTCAGGGTATTAACAAAAGCTGAAACTTTTAAATCCCTTTTTCTATTTCATACATCCATAGTTCAGAAACAGTTGCAAAAGATTCTCCCAAGATGAAGTTTTGCACAGCAAGTTGTAGCCCAGACTGAACTTACATGGTTGAGTTATAAAGCTTTGACAATTGCAGTCTGTAATGGAGGAGCTGACAGACCTTTGACAATAGCAGCTCTGACAGCTGATAGAATACTGGTTACTTCCCCTGCTATGACATTAACGCGCCACTGGTAAGATCTCTGGATTGCTAGTCAAGTAGAAAGATTTTTCTGAATAAAGAATCTTACCTGGCAATATTTTCAAAGGCATACCAGCAACCTGCCTAATAGAAAAAATTATGTATATATTGTGTATACATATGTAATAAAATAAATAGATACACAAATAGATTTTAAACAATTTTAAAGCCTTTTTCATGTAAACTATGCATTGGCCTTTTAAGTATAATGATGCCAAGGTCAGAGGTGTCACATTCAGGTTTTTCATTTTTAAACACTAGTTTTCTGATGTAACCCGGGCTAGTCAATATATTGATCAGAAAGAAGAACATTTTATACAACCAAAAGACAGAATAATAGGATGAAGTACATGGTATTTAGACATGTTTTGGGCGGCACAGCCCATCCTAGATAAAATTAAGCCAACCACTTTCAAAGAGCATGTGGGCATTTGATTTCTAGTGAAGAATAACATGACAATCATGCTATTGTTCTTGTCTTCTTTATGTTTTTGAGAGCAAGGAGAGTTCATGCTCTTTCTCCTTTTCTGTCTTCTATTATCTTCTCTCAAAATACTGCTTTCAAGATTACAACATCAACAGAGGAAAATAATTTAAAACTATTTTGCTTGAAGCAAAATACAGAGAGTGGCTGCCATGAAGGTAGAAGTCATTTGTATTCTAGTCAATACTTACATTTAGATTTCTTAAGTTTAAGCAGATATATTCCAGTTAAGGACTATATAAGGAATCCAAATTCCTTTGAGATGTATGTGTGTGTGTGAGATGTATGTGTGTATATATATATATATACACACACACACACACATACATACACACATATATATACATACACACATATATATACATCTATAGTATATGTACTATTTATATACATTTAATATATATTTTACATATATACATTACATTTTACATATATATACACACATATATATACATATATGTATATGTGTGTGTGTGTATATACACACACACATACAGACACATACACACACACATATATATACATACACACATATATACACATCTATAGTATATGTATTATTTATATTTATATACATTTAATATATATTTTACATATATACATTACATTTTACATATATATACACACATATATACATGTGTATATGTGTGTGTGTGTATACATTATATGTATAATGCAAATATATTCAATGTGAAGATGATTTTCGTATTCTCTTCATGTGACCTAAAGCTAGGTCTGCCATACACTATGTGTGATCAAGGACATGGACAGCACTCCCCAGACTTCTTGAAAACCCCATATGGTAACTCTGGCTAAAGCATTTAACTGTTTTCAAAAACCTAAAGCAGTTACATATGGTACATTATAGTGATCAGGCTGCTGGAAAATACTTAACATCCCCCTTAATACACACACACACACACACACACACACACACTCCACAGGAGAAAAATCGAATAACCATTTTCCCCTACACACATACATATTACCTGGCCCTATAGTGTATGATTAAGTGGTTACTATTACCATACCTATTGCACCTGGAATGCCTCGTGGACCACTTTCTCCAGCAGGACCCCGATCTCCTTTTTCACCTGGGCGTCCAGGAGGACCTTTAAAAAATAAATTACAATTATTGGTCAAAGTTTGAAAACATAGGTAAAATGGACCTGTCACGTTTCAAGACAGTTCTATAAGTAGGGCCGCCTGGGTGGCTCAGTCGGTTAAGCGTCGGACTTTGGCTCAGGTCATGATCTCACGGTTTGTGAGTCTGAGTCCCACATTGGGCTCACTGCTGTCAGTGCAGAGCCCACTTCAGATCCTCTATTCCCCTCTCCCTGTCCCTCCCCGACCTGTGGTCTCTCTCTCTCAAAAATAAACATTAAAAAAATTAAAAAAAAAAAAGACAATTCTGTAAGTAAATCCAAAGTTTTTTCTTTGTTGTGCAATAACACGAATAAGACTGACCTTCCAGAATGGAGGCATGCCCTGCTACAGAGGAGTGCAATGTTCTATCCTGATAAGGATGAGATAGCCCTAAAATAGACAACCTAATTATGTATTACATAATTATGTGTGGCTACCACTTTTCGAGGTTCTTAGAACCCAGGAGCAGAGAAAGACACTGAGTCGATGACAGCATAAACCCACATCAGTACTCTATACATACTAGGCAGATTTCATTATATTCAGTTAGTTGCTATCTGGAAAATGTGCAAGTAAGGACCTATCAATCATGTGTGATCCACACACAGTAGACAACCAAAACCCATATTGTTGAAAATGGCAAACTGAGACATTTGTTAGAGAGATGTAAATCAGCAGGAGTGGCAATGGTTGAAAAGCCTTTATAGACAGAGTAGGAGCTGAAAGGTAGTTTGAAGAATGGATAGAATGAGGTGAAAGAGAATTCTGGGTAAGTGGGAGAGACATGGAGAAAGGTAGGGAGGTGAAAATGAGTAAAAGAATACTTTTTCAAGTAAAACACAGTTGATCCTTGAACAACATGGGTTTAAACTATGGGTCCTCTCACATGCAGACTTTTTTTTGGATAAATACACTACAGTACTGCAAATATATTTTCTCTTGCTTATGATTTTCTTAATAAAATTTCTTTTATCTAGCCTTGTTGTAAGAATACAGTATAAAATACATATAACTTACAAAATATGTGTCAATTGATTTTTATTGGTAAGGCTCTGGTCAACGGTAGGCTATCAGTAGTTAAGTTTGGGGAGAGTCAAAAGTTATACACTCATTTTCAAGTGCACAGGAGATCAGTGCTCCTAACCCCTGTATTGTTCAACTAGAGTTGTATCAAGTAGAATGACTAAATAGATCAATAGAGTTGTATCAAGTAGAATGACTAAATAGATATAGACACTACAAAATAAGTTGGAGAGGTCTCAGGGAAAAGTTTGACTGCCTGGCCTCAGAATTTCCCCAAAGACCCCTGAATACTGAATTTGATCAATACTGATGTAGTCTTCGAATTTTCTATGCCCAGCAGAAAAGAAACCTAGTGATCACCTCTTTAGAATGATGGCACTTTGGAAATTTAAGGTAACATTGCTAGTATCTCCTCTTCTACATGGACCACACAGGACTAGTATTAACCCCTTCACTTAATGCAGAACACTCTACAATTTTCCTTTCAACTCCAAAAGGAAGAAACAATCTTGGATATACCATAGAATAATAAATACAGATCCTTTAAAAGAGGCATTTTGGGGTGAGTTCATTTGGGAGTGGTTCAGTTGGTTGGTTAAGCATCCGACTCTTGATTTCGGCTCAGGTCATGGTCTCACGGTTCTGAGATTGAGCCCCATGTCAGGCTCTGTACTGAGTGTGGAGCTTGCATGGGATTCTCTCTCTCTCTCTCTCTCTCAAAATAAACATTTAAAAACATTATTTAAAAAAATAAAAGAGGCATTTTCAATCGCTGTTGTTCAGCCAAATACATAGCCCAAGGATGATACACAACTATATTTTGCATCACTGGTTAGAGAGCATTTGTTGACAAGTTTTACTCAGGTGGGAAATAAAATACCTGAAGAATTTGAAGAGAGGGCCATATAAATAAAGATTGTCTCATGAAAAAGTATATTCTATTCATTTTCTTTTGTTTGAAGTCCCATCCCTGCTTCTCTCCATTTTCTCTGATCTGTTCCATTTTTCAAGGTCCAACTTAGATTTTAGAACCTTCCTTCCCCGGTTTTTAAGACATCATTATTCTTCTCAATGGCACAATGTCCCTTTCTCTTCATATGCAACATGGGGCAGTAATATTTTATTGCATTTTTGTTATAAAAGCAATGCAACTTATTATAAGAAATATAAAACCCTAGAAAAAATATAATTCATAATTCTGTCATCTTTTTTATTTAGAAATTTATTTATTTTGAGAGACAGAGAGCAAGAGCAGAGGGAAGGGAAAGAGAGAACCCCAAGCAGGTTCCATGCTGTCAGCACAGAGCCCAATGTGGGGCTCGATCCTACAAACCACGAGATCATGACCTGAGCCAAAATCGAATCAGATGCTCAACCAACTGAACTACCCAGGCACCCCCATAATTCTATCATCTTGAGAGAATATTTATTTCCTGTGTCTGTACTTTTTGTTTTGTTTTGTTTGCCTGCCTATTTTTTTTTTTTCCATATAATCACGTAAACAAATTCTCCTAAGCTTTGGCTTAATGTTGGACACACATATTTTGATGTTGCACAAGAAATGTCACGGTTTTACATCAATCTGTACACATCTTCCATTCCATGCAGGAGGCAGACGTTCCCAACAGCAGGGGTTATACGTCCACCACCAAGAACACAGCTGTGGTTCAGTCATCGCTATACAGTGACAAAGTTAAGGCAAGCAGGATGGAAAGACTCAATCTGCAGCCCAGATTTTGCTGAGCAAACTGAAAGGAAGCAAATCCACAATACTCAAGGGTGGTTTAAAAAAAAAAAGTGCACAAGGAAAGATTTTGATTTAGTAATTAGAGCTCTAGAGCAAGACACAGACATTTCAGGAAAAGGGAATGTGTGAGACAAGAAACAAGGGACCCATAGAGTATATCTAGGCTCTTAGCCTCTGTGATTACGAGTGTCCACCACTTGGGGCGCCTGGGTGGCTCAGTTCGTTAAGCGTATGACTTTGGCTCAGGTCATGATCTTGTGGTCCAAGAGTTTGAAACACAGAAGCTGGAGCCTGCTTTGTACTCTGTGTCTCCCTTTCTCTCTCTCTCTCTCTGCCCCTCCCCTGCTCATGCTCTGTCTCTCTCTGTCTCAAGAATAAACATTTAAAAGAAAAAAAAAAGTGCTCACCATTTATTCAGCAAGTAGGAAATAGAACTCTTTCACAAACACAATCCTTAGTTATTTTGCAGGTAACTGTGTAGAGTAACTGTATACAGCTCTAATGTTGGAGAATTAATCCAATCATAACAAACACCTCTGTGTTATTTTATATAATTCTGAGTCAAAGATCCTTCTCTGTATTTTTATATAAAATACTGATACCAAGTCTCTGAATGCCAGAGTAAGAAAACCAAGTAAACCTTAAAGAATTCTAGCTGGGTGTGTGGGATGTTACATTTTTATTGTTATTTTATTCTTCATGTAACATTAATCTCACTTATTATGTTTCATTTTTATACATTGTTATATCTCTTCCACTGCCTAGACCGAAATGTGGGAAGTATCTCAATAAATATTTTTAGTGTCTTTTACATATTTTGGTGGGATAGAAGTATACAGATCATATACCAGTTTTCTCTTAGCTGTGTGTGTAGACTTTTTAAGAACACTGTGAATATAATGCTGTCATGCTACCTTACAAAAGTGGTATCTCCTCTCCATCCCTGCTGTAGCTCACATCCTAATCATCCTAATCATCCTGCAGCTGGACTATTCTAGACTTTTTTTTTTTTTTATCTGGTCGGAATGGATCGTGTCTATTTCACCTTCATATTTCCTTAAGTTCCAGCTTAAAAAACATACTATCTCGGGGCGCCTGGGTGGCGCAGTCGGTTAAGCGTCCGACTTTGGCTCAGGTCACGATCTCACGGTCCGTGAGTTCGAGCCCCGCGTCAGGCTCTGGGCTGACGGCTCAGAGCCTGGAGCCTGCTTCCGGTTCTGTGTCTCCCTCTCTCTCTGCCCCTCCCCCATTCATGCTCTGTCTCTCTCTGTCTCAAAAATAAATAAACGTTAAAAAAAATAAAAAAAAATACTATCTCCATCAACTATACAGAAATATAGCTATCTATTCTGCCATGTTATGGAAAAAAGAACGAAGAACTTAAAGTCAGGAGACTTCGTTTCTTTGCAGTTGCCTTCTTTGTTCTGATTTATTAGTCTCCCAAAATTCTATTCCATAATCACATCAATAACCACCTCTGTGCATCAATAAATGGACATAATGCTACCTGTCAGCTCCCTTGCTAACCGATGTCAAGACTAGATTAATATTGCCCAAAATGTCCGATTTGCTCTAGTTCAAGAAGCCATATAAAAATTCACACTATTTTTCTTCAAATTTAATGCCTCCTAACTCCAGAGTTACAAGGATAATTCATAAACACTGCAGCGATAATTTGCCATGCACACTTCCCTCTATAAAACACACACACAAAATCTATTACTAACCTCCCTCCCTATGATTTTTTTTAAACGAAAACTAAGATTTCTAGATAGCCACAAAAAAGAACTGATTTAGAATACTCAGTAACCATAAATACCAGAGATCAAAATTATACAGTTCACTGGAAAAGCAAACCCAGGCATATCATATCATTCAAAATCCTCAGATGATACCAAAGAACTAATAATGTCTGCCTAAATTTCCAGAGCTATGCTTCTCCGTGTCCTATTCATTATGATCATATATGTTCTACTTCAGTCTTAATCTTGCCTTCTGTTTAGATCATCATAAAAATCTGCCAAATCTTCTTGGCTATTGGTTCTTAAACCTGCCTCTCTCTCTCTCTCTCTTTTTTCTTTTAGTTTTCATGCTCATTGACTTAGATATCTTTAATCTGGAAGAGGACTTAGAGGTTTCTTAGTCAAACATACGTATAGAGAGGTCAGAGAGAGTAAATTGTCCAAGGTTTTAAAGGCTAGTCGGGTAAAAACAGAACTAGACCACTTCTTTCCTGACATTCTAGGCTACACTGTTCCGTGTTTAATTGACTTCACTTTTGGCTCTGTTTTCCCACTTTTTTTCTGGGATGAATTTTTCTTTTACCTCATGGTGAAAAACACACCAGTTCTTTAAAATCACAGTAACTAGTTGTACAAATATCCAAGTTTAAATTCTACCAATTGTTTATTCTTCTTCCTTGATATGAATATATACATGTATGAATATATGTATGATTTTAGATCCTCCAAGGAACATTTGTCTAAAATCTCATTTCAAATAAACATCACATTCTCTCTTCTCACCACTGAACCATATTGTATTTTATTTCTCTTAACTCCTCTCCTTGAACGTTCACTGACTTTGATTCTTTAAATCATGCTATGTCTCACTCCCTACCAAACTCTACTGCATGATTTCAATGATGAAATTGCACTTAGTCCTTAAGACTCTAATGACTGTAATTACTTGATAAATATGTTAAAATATCTTTGTCTCTTTTATCTTCATGATTACATAGCAGGTGTTGATATTAAGAGGAGGGACCCAAAGACGGCAAATCCTACAACCAGCAAGTGATAAAGCACTCATTAGCGTGTACAATTCATTTTTCTTGGGTTATAATTTCAAGGGTATTTATTCAACATTTGTCTTATGCTTATACGTGGTAGAGAATATAAAAAATAGTCCCTGGTTTTAAGGGATGTATTGTTTTCAGGAAGCGGCAACAGTGAACTAGAAGACAATGTGAGATACTTTTAGGTATGACTATCATGTGAAGATTTCTCTTATGAAAGGATACCAAATGTTCAATATTAAACAAGATGTAGATGTCAGGAAGTATTACTCTGATGGAACTAGAGAAGGCTTCAGATATTAGATGGGCAATGAATGAAAGACAGGATATTTTCAGATACAAAGGGAAGAGAAGATATTTCAAGCAAAGGCAAAGGCATGAGTCAGGATATAAAAAGTACTTGGTATGTTAGAATCATAATTGAATCAATTGAAGTATTTGGTATCACAAAGGGAAAAGGGAGGAAATCAGGTATTGAAAAGTGGTTAAATACACATTAGACAAGATCCTGAGTGCTGCAGAGAGAAACATAGAATGAGGAAGTGATAGAGAAGCTTATAATCGAGGGTTTTTTCTCTTCAGGAAGACTGCATTTTACCAAGAATGCAGATAGAATTACAGTCTGAAAGATTGGGGAAGGAAATGATTGGGAGACTATTTCAATAGTCTGGTAGAGCAGTGGTAAGAAAAGTTTACCCAAGACACTGCTATTACAAAGTGTGACTTAAGGAGAAGAAAGTGCCAGTTTTGCTGATTTATTCAGCACATATATAATTGCTCGCCCACTGCACAGAAAGCGCTCTAACAGGTACTGGAGACAGACAAACAAGAAAGGTGAAACTCAACCTCATGAAACTCATGAGCTATCAGAGAAGATGTATCCTAAACAAATAAGCAAATGCACAGATGAAACAATTTCACGCAGTGGTAAGTACTATGAGGAAGCTAAAGCAAATGATGACATAAAGAGATGGGGGGCGGAAAATGAGAAGAGAGGAGGGAAAAAAATCACCCCTAAAATAGTGTTCTTGAGTGGATCCAAGAAGGAGTGGCGTTCTAAGAGAACAACGTTTCAAGAGACAAGGCAGGAGTGTACATGATGGACAGTAAGAAATAAAAGTAGCACTTCCTCCTCAGGAACTTACACTTTGTAAGTTACTATGTAACTTACTTGCCATGTAAGTTACTATGCTAACTTACACTTAGCACTTTCATTCTTCCAGATTTCCGAGCCAGACAGAGAGAATACCAGAGGGGAAGTGGGAAAATGAGGGCAGATAAGTAGGTGGGTGTGAAACCAAGGAGGATTTCAGATTTATTCTAAGTCGATAGGAAAAATATTGGAGGGTTTCAGCATGAGAGCTAAACTATCTACTAATTTCTTGTACCACTCTTTTGCTCTACGTTATGTAGGATGGATTAAAAGTAGAATCAGGGAGAATGAGTAGGAAGCTGATGCAGTGCCTCAGCCAAATATAGTTGCTTGAATTATAATAGTGACAGAGGAGATACTGAGACGTGGTTTTATTTGAAATAGTGTATGTAACAAGAGTTAACAGGACTCATACATGGATCACACGTAGGAAGCAACAGAAAGACATCAAAGACAGCTTCTGAGATCTTGAGGTGAGTAACTAGTTAGATAATGATACAGCTGACACATAAGCCCAGGAACTCAACAGACTGGCAGAGTGTATGGGGAGGGATGCTCGAGAATCAAGGGTTTGGTTCTGGATTTATAAAATTTTGGATATTGATTTGAAATCCAAAGTGGAGTTATCTAACTGTTAGAGGGAATGTTGATTCATTCAAACTTTTCTTTATCAGCTTTTCTAATGTAATAATTAAAGAATGGAAGCAACGTGTTCTATATAAGTCAGCTACGAAGCACAATAATAAAGAGAACACTCCTGCAACGTCACAAATCAAGAAACAGGTATCTATTTGGGTGCTTCCCAATCTCATTCATCTTGTTTCTTTTCAGACCTAAACTTTAACTTGAATTCTGTGGTTCCCACTTTCCTGCACTTTAAAAGCTACCAATTCTCATTACATACGTATGCAGCTATAAATACACATGGTTTACTTTTGCTAAATTATGAGCATTATAAACAAAAATTATACTATATATAGTCTTCTGGGACTTGCTTTAATTTTTTCCCCTGTAAATACTTGTATATTAGACTGAAAATATTTTTTCCTAGTGTTATGTAATAAAAACCTCATGGATTTCTGTTAATTACTAATAGAATAAAAGGGTTAAAATCATAAAATAGAGTTTAACAGACTCAAGTAAGAGGACCTAGCATGAATTGAGGTAGAATCACAGAACAAAGAGGACAGAAGTTTGTGAAGAAGCAGTATTAGAAGAGACTGATGCTGCAAACGTTCCTGAACTTGTGATCGACTTAAATTTACAAACAGAAGTAAAACAAATGTGATACGAATCAATTCTCAATATAAGAAACACAATTAGTGAAGCGGCAGGTAATAAAGACAAGAAGAATGACGAGCAGGTTCGGAGCAATCATTTTTTTTTTTTTTTCAACGTTTATTTATTTTTGGGACAGAGAGAGACAGAGCATGAACGGGGGAGGGGCAGAGAGAGAGGGAGACACAGAATCGGAAACAGGCTCCAGGCTCTGAGCCATCAGCCCAGAGCCCAACGCGGGGCTCGAACTCACGGACCGCGAGATCGTGACCTGGCTGAAGTCGGACGCTTAACCGACTGTGCCACCCAGGCGCCCTGGAGCAATCATTTTTAACACAGCAAAGAAAGCCAAAAAGCCAGGGAAATATCTTCCAAATACTGGTAGAAATAACCGGAAGAGCTGTTGTATACGTATGTAGTAGAACAATTTTAAACATCAAGGACAAAATAGAGAAAATGAAATCCAAAGATCTCACCATTTGGACTTTCACTTAATGAACCTCCAAAAGATATACTTTCGGAAGAAGGGAAATGATCCCAGAAGGGATGTCTGAAGTGCATTTAGAAGAAGGGAAAGTTAATCAACTTATGTGCAAATTTTAATAAATATTGTATGTATATACTAAGTTCTTAACTTCCTTTTTAAACTGGATAAAACAGAAATAAACTATACTCAAAAACAGCAGGAAACCAGGGAAAGGGGTCATCAGATACAGTGTTTTAAGTTCTTTGGATCTTTAGGGTTGAGGTGAAGCTATACATCAACTTTAAACTTTAACATAAAACTCAAAAACAACTATCAACAAAATAGGAATAGATTAAAAAGTCTCCAAAATCTTCTTGGTGACTTTTGCAGAAAGAAAAATTCGTTGAGAAAAATCTCAATCTGAATGTAGACAAGAAAGGAAAGCAAAAGGACCATAGAACTGGACAAAAACAGCACAAAATAAGATGTTAGAAATAGATACAGAGAAAAAAAGAAAGGTTAGATTGCATATTTTTAAGAGTTCTTGGAGCTGCTGGCTGGCTCAGTGGGTAGTGCGCACAACTCTCGATCCCAGCCCCACTCGGATGTAGGGATTACTTAAAAATAAAATCTTTCTTTTTTTTTTTTTTTTTAAAGTTTATTTATCTGAGAAAGAGGAAGAGAAAACGAGCATGCTTGCGTGCGTGCACACACACACTTACGCGTGTGTGCACAAACAGGGGAGGGGCAGAGAGAGAGAGGAAGACCAAGGATCTGTGATGACAGCAGGGAACCCAGTGTAGGCGGGCTCACACTCAGGAACCACAAGATCATGACCTGAGCTGAAGTCAGATGCTTAACCAACTGAGGTACCCGGATGTCCCCCAAATAAAATCTTTAATAAAAAAAAAAAGTGTTCTTTATAGAAGACAAACCTAACACAAAGTAAAATATGGGAAAATATTTTAAAAAGAAATAAAATTTAGAGTAAAAATATATAGTATGTATATATTAATTTAAAAATCAGTAAGATTCAATTTACTGTGGTTTACCAACAGGGACGAAAGAAGAAATTGACAAATTTATTGTTAGTTTGCAGAGTTCAAAAGCCTTTCTAATTAAGAATACAGTCAGGTAAGAAGTAAAAAAGAATCTGGAAGTTTTGAAAAACAGAATTAACAGGTTTGATCTGTGGACAGGAAGAGAATTTGGTGCCTTACAGAAAACTTGTATTCATTTTCATTAATATGGGATATTTTGAATAATGACTCATTAGACCTTAAAGACTTTTTTTTTTTCTTTAACATTTTCATTTAAAGAATACCAAGATGCTGATATCTTACCATGTCTCGATGAGATCTCAAACTTCCTTTCTCTGGACATTTGTAGTAAACATATGTTCAAAAACTAATTTATACCATAAGATTTCAAACACCAAATCTCTGCACATATCAGTACATTTTAATATATCATTTTCTGGAGGAATGAGAAAATATTTTACCTTGAATTAAAGTGATATTTTTCAACGTCTGAGAGTGTTCCCAATCTTTCAGTCTGAGATCATTAGTGATATTATTCAGTAGTTTCACTTCTCCTTTTATTTCCTGTTCCAAATTCACTTGTTTTTCTTTCATAGACATAATTTCTGCTGATGCATTGTACACACGCTCCTCTAATCTACTCATGTCCTGTGAAACATAAGCAAGCACCCACAATTTTTATTACATACATAATTATCAATATGTAAGTTTAAGAAGCCCTGGAAGTCAGGTGTTTTTTTTTTTTTTTTTTTCAACAAGAATACTATAGAACATTATGGAATAAGAATGTAGAAATTAGAGAACTGTGCTAAGCCAGGAATTTTTTGGCTTTGAAGCATTTCCTCTTTTAACCGAATGGCTGAATTTTTACACCCTATGTCCCCACAAAATTAGGTGAATATATCCAAGGTATGCTTTGATTCCTAAATGTATGCAAGTCAAAATGCTGAAAATGAAACAAAAACTTGTATGATTTTTATCAGAAGTGAAATTTCTTTGTACTGTACTTTGAGTACCTACACATTCTATGAATTAGACAGAATTTGTACATTAAACTGTTTTGTAGCAATAATAAAGTTTAATGTTACAATTCTCAGTGATAATGAACATTCAAGATAGGTTTTAATATTCAGTAAAATCTCGGGGTGCCTGGGTGGCTCAGTCAGTTGGACGGCCGACTACAGCTCAGGTCATGATCTCGTGGTCTATGAGTTCGAGCCCCGCGTCGGGCTCTGTGCTGACAGCTCGGAGCCTGGAGCCTACTTTGGATTCTGTGCCTCCCTCTCTCTCTGCCCCTTCCCTGCTTGGTCTCTCTCTCTCTCTCTCTCTCAAAAACAATACACATTAAAAAAATTTTTTTTAAATATATTAAAAAAATATTCAGTAAAATCTCAACTAGAATTTTAATAATATCTTACTTTCAATGTTTATTATTTATGTATTTCAGATATCATTTTGTTTTCAAATACATATATATATATTGTGTGTATTTATATACATACGTGCATACATAGATTGTGAACAGACGATATCATACATTTTAGAATATGCTTTCACTTTTCACTCAATAACATATTAAAGATATTTACCTATTAAAATATTCAGAGACTAGATTATGTTCAACAATTTAGTGGAATTATATTTATATATTTTTCATAATGCAAGATTCCTAGAGATCAAGTTTTGAGCTGCATACTCTCTTTTTACTTCTTTAAGCAATGTTGTAATGAATTTTATATATATATATATATGTATATATATATATACACATATATATATATACATATATATATATATTTTTTTTACATATTTGTACAAGTGCTTCTATAGGACAGCTGCTTGAAAGTAGGTCTGATCAGAGGGACTAAATGTTAAGCTTTTTGTTCAATACTGCCACAGTGTCCCCAAATATATGGCACTATTTTTTAAACCTTATTCATCATATATCAGTATCTACTTTTGCACCCAAATATGCTGGGTACCTTCAACATATTTAGGTTTGCAGAGTTAAGAGTCAATACATAACACATCATTCTATTTATTTGGTTTTTGAATTATGATGAGGTTAAATATATAGTCATAAAGTTTTTCACAATGTTTATTACTTCTCCTTTCAAGACATTGGCTCGGTTTTCCTTTGGGTGTTGGGCTTTGTTTCTGATGCAGCAAACTTTCTCGTCCATTCTGGCTACATTTTCGGTCTCTCCATTCTAATTTGGTCGCATCCTGTCTTCATGGTATGCTCTATACTTTTCTAAGGAAATCTCTACTTAACTGCTGATGTATTCTCATTTCCCACTGGCATATAGAAATCAACCAGGGACACACTGCTCTGTAATCCTAGTACAAAGAGAAAATTACACTTGCCTTGACTTGACAAGTTGAGGTGAGGGGGTCAAGGCAGTCAGGGTGTAAAGCCTTTGAGATAAATGAACAGATATCTAGATTTGTCTCTTCAGTGGCACTATACTCAAGCAGAGAAGCTTATCAAATTGTACCGCTCTAACTCTGCCTTCCCCCACCCAAAACCCTATTCTTTGTTATCTCTACCCTCTGTCTCCTCCTTCTTTGACTATTTGGCATTTCCCATGCAATATGGTATGTCATGATAATGAAAAGTACAGCACAGGGAATATAGTCAATAACACTGTGATGATGTATGGTGAAACTTGTACAGTACTGTAAGTCAACCGTGCTTCGAAAGTAAAATAAAAGAAATAAAATTTGGAAAAATATATATAAAAGTAGAATAGTGAACAAGGACGTTCATAAAGCATAGCAACATAAAAACATGCCCAGCTTAATCTGGGTGCCTACAGACTGCTGTAGGCTGGTTAGGTAGTTAAAGACGCCCATGGAGCAGAGGTCAGGGGACTGGCAGCTGATTTTGCTACCAAAAAGTTACTCCTTGCCCACGTTCTTCACACACAAAGCTGGTTTTTTTTTTTTTTTTATTCCCTTTTCTGAAAACTGCATATGGTGCTCATATTAGCCAGATTTCACTTGCAATTGTTTCTAGGGGGAAGACGGAAAGTGCATTTTATTTTTTTTAAAGAAGCCTATTCACCGGCCACACACACCTTCCAGACTCTACCATCAGTGGCCCTGCTGGAAACTGGCATTTAATTTTGCAGTCTTACAGCCCTTTCTATGAACAATGGACATAATGAATTCCCACCTCTCTTATTTTGTGCTGGTGTGCTTTTTTTCCCTCAAATTGATGTTTGGTCTGTCCTTGATAGGCCTCATGCTGGTATCGCTTGGAAGCCTTTCTCTCAAACAACATTTACTGATTTGGGCATTCATTTAATTTACTTATTCCTGAATTAGGTTAAAGATTCAAAGATGGTAAAAGTGTTTAAGCCATGGGATAAGAGGCCGAATATTGTTTTCAGTGAGCACACATGTGCACACACACGCTCGTAGTGACCTAGTTTCTAAATCTCTACAAGTGATTACTGCCTTAAAAAAATAAATAGCTTTGGAAGTCCCTCCATTCCCTTGTACCTTCGTTTCTAATGATGGGACCCAGTCCAAAACATAAGTGCAATCTATCCAAACCCAAACAGTTCACTGATCGTCACATTTTGATCATTTCCAGTGATTATCACTTCAAACAAGCTCAGGATTTTTACTGTCTTCCATATGGTTTCCAATTTGGTTTCCACTCTTGATGTGAATTCATAGATATTCTATAGTCTCTACTGAATCTGTGAGGGCCTACCTCACTGCTCTTCTGTTTTTACATAAAGTAATATACCTTCTCCTTTCCTCTTTTCCCCCAAGTGAATCAGTTATTATTCTTACCATTGAAATTTTACTTATCCGTCTCCCATACTCATCTACGCCGTAGACAGCTGCTTCTTAGTGAATCTCTACCCCTTTGTAGCCCAAGTCATTGATATTTCAAAGTGGCTGATATGCTTACATACTTATTAACAGTGTGGGAAACACAGTGAGATTTTGGAAGAGATGATATGGAATAGAAACAGAGTATCAAGGCTGGTGTTGGCATGAGGTTTACCAACAAAGCCCTCCTATTTATATAGCCATGCCATTGTCTTCTGACACCTTAAGATCAGGATCATGTGAAATTCAAAAGTTCTCAGTGATTGTACCTGACAAATAAATATGTGGGCTATTTTTCCTTAAACTGTTTCGTCTATGCTCTAGTCAATATTTTAGTTGATCTTCATTTAATGTTACAACTTTAGAGGCTTACTGATGCTCTGTAAGTGATAATCCATTTTTTAAAAAATCACTAGTTAATACTGTATCTATACAGAAAACAACTTCACTAATCAAAAACGGTTCTATTCAAATAAACTCTACTACCAAGATGCCAACATTGCTTCGCTAAGGGTAGAAATTTTATAGGCTTCACGTTAATTATGTCCTTAGGTTCTAGATATTTTGTGATGTAAAGATCATTTTTTCACGAGTACTTAAATTTTAGTCATCTACTTATTTTTCATGGGATGGAGCAATTGTAATTATTTCACAACAACCGCCCCCCCCCCCCCACAATTTGAAATAAGGGGCTTGCTTAATTTCTTTCTCATCAATACAAAGTAATCCAGCAGGTTGGCCACACAACAGTCCATAGAAGAGGTGAGAAAACTACAATCCAAGGGTCAAAGTCTGTTTTTGTGAAGAGTGACTAACTGGACCACAGCCTCCCTGGTGTATCTGCAAATTGGCTATGGCTGCTTTTGCACTGGAATGACAAAGTTGAATAGTTGAAAAGAGACCTTAGAGTCCCCAAAGGCTAAAATGTTTACATCTGGCTCTTTGCATAAATGCTTTTGCTGACAAGCTGGTCTATCTAAACATGTCTTGCTCTCTTATCCTGTGTCTTTGATCCTACGATAAAAATAAGATGTTGTATCTATCATTCCAAATTCAACTCTAATTATCGTTATCTTTACACATTAAAACGTATGTATACTTCTTGGGAATGACAAAATAGACTATTTTAAATTTAGATGTTGTATGTATCTATGATGTTTCCATTTCTTTGATGATGAAGAAATTTGGGTCTGTTGTAAAACTCACAAATACAGAGTAGCTACAAAGATCACCTAAAAATTATAATTGGCTTAGACAGTCTCAAGAGATAGTATAACAGGATTTATAAAATTAAAATACCTTAAAAGAGTCTATATCCAATGAAAAAAAATCACCCTCTGTTGGGAATCTGGAGAAGACACTAGGTAAATTCATGTAAAACCTCTGGTAGGATTACCAGAGGAATCAGGGTAAGTCAGATGACGTTGAAACAGGGCTTACATATTGTGTTTTCTTGAACTATCTGAGGAGATAGAATCTAGATGGATTCAGTGCTGGCATGTGACCTTCTAATACAAAAACTCTTACCTCTTGATGTTTAAATGTATTCTCTTGGACTTTGCCATTCAGTGTTTGAATACTGAGCTGCAAATCAAGCAATGTGATATTCAGACTGATTAATGACTTGGAGATTTCATCTATTGCGTTTCCATGTCCCTGAACTGAGGAAACCAAGGTGCTCAGCTGGAGAAGAACATCATTGAATCTTTGATCAGTCACCAGACTAAAATTTTGAAAATGCTCTGAACCTATGAGATTGGCTTCTGTATCTGAAATAAATTGGATTCTCTTCTCCATGTTGTTCATTTGTTCCATTACAGCTTCTCGAAATCTCATTTCTTCTTCACTGTCATTTGCTTTTCCTGCGAGACTTTGAGACATATCGTTCGCATTAATTGAACCAACTGTGCAATTCTTCATTTCCCACTTCAGGACTTGTGCTGTATATTTAAGGAAAAATAAACAAAGTCATGACCAGTAGCCTTAAAGGCACACACCATTCCATTCCATATCGTTCCAATCCACTGTAACATTCTGAAAGCCATCCAAACTAAACCAGGTGTTTATTTTAAATACACAATGTGTGAACCACACTACACCTATTGCCGAGAGGAAGACGCTCTCCTTCTCCCACTTTACTTTAGAATTTATTCCAGGATCAAGTCATTCTTTCTGAATTGCTGCTTCTATGCATCTTCCGAGCCACCGCATTTGGCTTTGACAGTGAGAGTAAATTCTACAGATCGTGAAGTGCATTGTATCCTATTCCTCAAGGTACGTTAGGATAAAATGAGATAATGCTTAACACAACGTCGGAAGCAAGTATGTTGAATACATTAGCTGTTACGAAGATAAATGATGTGACAAAAACACTATCTAGTAAAAGTAAAGTATCAGTGTTAACCACTGTATGAACAAATTTTTGGCTCATCTTCCTCATCCAGTCGCTTAAGCTGGCACAGAATTGTCATCTTCAGTTTATACAGGCCTCATTTATTATTGGTGGAACAGGAAATTGGGCAAATAATTTTTTTCACTTTAAAAATATTGTTCTTTTAAGATTCCCCTATACCTATGATAAAATATATACTCATGACAGAAAATATTTTAAAGACAGGTGACGAAGAAGAATAATCGACCACTAATCTCACCATCCTCAGTTAAGTGCTAACATTTTGGTGTGTGTATACCAAATCTGTCTTTTTTCACTAGTATACAATTATTACAAAAATAATTTTAGGGGCGCCTGGGTGGCGCAGTCGGTTGGGCGTCCGACTTCAGCCAGGTCACGATCTCGCGGTCCGTGAGTTCGAGCCCCGCGTCGGGCTCTGGGCTGATGGCTCAGAGCCTGGAGCCTGTTTCCGATTCTGTGTCTCCCTCTCTCTCTGCCCCTCCCCCGTTCATGCTCTGTCTCTAACTGTCCCAAAAATAAATAAACGTTGAAAAAAAAAATAATTTTAATACCTACGCCATATTCTCTGAATGGACTACCAGATTTATTAACTCCCCCACACTTCATTTGTTCTGTTTTTACTAAGAGATCCAATATTTTGACAAACAATCTTTTAAGTAATCATTTCCTGAAAAAGAAAAAAAAAACAATCTACTAAATGGTATTTGGGGGATATACAGAGCCGCTGATATGGACTTCCAAATTGGCATATGTTCTCTAAATAAGCTAATTGTCCTTCTGAAAGGATCTAGAGCACTATGTTTATAGTTTCAAATAATGAAAAGCATAAACATTAGCTTTGCAGACAAAAATAATACAAAATTATACCTAATAAAGAAAATGTTAAGTATCATTTGATCCCTGTCAGTGAGATTTTTTCCCTATCTCCCTCTGTATCTATCTATATTATTTTATGTACATGTCTATCAGTCTTTTGTGTTATTTTGAATACATTTGATTTTTCATATTTGGCCATTACTGAGCAATAAAAAGTAACTTCATATAGTTTAAAAATAGATCTACATAAATAGCTATACCTGATATGCCAGTTGTTTTTTTTTTAAACTTTTTTTTAATGTGTATTTATTTTTGAGACAGAGAGAGAGAATGAATGGGGGGAGGGGGGGTCAGAGAGAGAGACACACACAGAATCCGAAACAGGCTCCAGGCTCTGAGCTGTCAGCACAGAGCCCGATGCAAGGCTCGAACTCACGGACCGTGAGATCATGACTGGAGCAGAAGTCAGACGCTTAACCGACTGAGCCACCCAGGTGCACCCCTCCCCCCCCGCTTTGTTTTTGGTTTTTTTTTGCCAGTTTTTTTTAATAAAAATGATATGGCAATATGATCAGCCTTATAGATTTTTGAGAATTCAGTGAGATAACATATAAAAGATCATTATTTCCACTCCAAGCTCAAGGGTACTTAAACAAATGAGAGGCTGGTATTTACCCAGGAACAAGCTGCCTGATTCTAGAATCTAGCTCCTTTTCTCAAAGACTAGCTTAGGCACTCTGGGAAAGTTCTCTTCTTGCTTAAGTTCCCCAAAGATTGAAAAGTAGTAACTACTTCTAAGTGGTATGGAGGATGGGTGAGATAAGGCATGTAAATCTCATAGCATATAAATGGCCTCTATGAAAATTCTATTCAAATTAAAGTGCCTTATCCATGAAAGATATGATCTTAGAGATTGTCTTCACTAGCTTTAGTTAAAGAAGCTGTTTGATAATCTTTGTTTTTGTAACTATTATCATATGAGGAATAAGCATGAAACTATATATGCGATTAAATCCCAAGTTAGTTTTTAGAAGTATTATATATAATTCTAAAAGATATATATATATATATATATATACATACACACACTCATATATACGTGTGTGTGTGTATATATACGTGTGTATATATATATATATATATATACACACATATATATATATACATATATACATATAGAGAGAGCGTGCACGCACAAGTGGGGACAGGGGCAGAGGGAGAGAGAAAATCTTAATTAAGCACGCTCCATGCTTAGTGTGCAGCCCAACACCAGGCTTGATCCCACAACCCCGGGGTCAACCTGAGCTAAAATTAAGAGTCAGACGCTAAACCCACTCAGCTACCCAAGTGCCCCAATCCCAATTTTAAAAAGCACATATTTTCCTCATTATGCTCTCTTCAAAATTAGCTTATCTGAATGAATGAACTCTCGCACTACATTTTGACAAGATCCCACAGAGTGTGTGTTATTTTATACTTAATTTATCAAGAAAGTGGACAAAAAGTGTATTTTTTAGTTGGATCTCATCGCATTTATTACATTAAGTGTGGGGAGCACGCTCTGGAGCGACAGCCTCATTCATACATTTAATTCTCTGGTTTATTTATGAAGCACCTGCTACGTATAAACCATTGTCTGAGCAACTCTGGGAGGATAATACCGGGAATGGATTTTGACTGTAATAGAGACTCAAACTAACAATTTTTACAGAACTATTTCAAAGACGTCCCTTAAAAATTTTCATTTCACGATGATTATTGCTTTTTTAGGTAGCAGCTAAGAATCCAGTTTCTGGAGGAGAATGGCCTGGGTTAGCAACTCTTGCTCTTTTCTTTTTAATCTGTGATCTTGGACAAGATCCTCTGTCAATGCTTCTATTTTACTACCTGTGTGACAGGATACGACCAGTCAGTGTTCACATAATTAAATGAGCTAATAGAGGTGAAGTACTTACACTATTTCTGGGCATACAGCAAGCATTTGTTAACTTCGAGCTTTTTTGTTATTAATACTTTGGATTCCAAATCTGTGACTTATGTATCTGTATGTACAATACTGAAAGTATCGATGGGGGAATTAGTATCGTTTAATATTAAAACATGGCAGGGGGGAAGGTGGGGCGTTGCAATGAGCATTGTACTTTCTGCACTTTATTTTACTCAGCGCAGTCATCTAATGCTCAACCATGGAATTCTTCGCTCACTGAAAATAACTTCTATTTCCTAGGGAGAGAGCAAATCTTTCCCACACTATGGAAAAGGAAGACTTGAGCTGACAGAATATCATGTGACCAAGGGTTTCTATCTGACATTGAGCTCAACATACAGTTGACAATAAAGGCTACGTTTCGCTTATAGATTTACAAACACAACACTGCTTGTTTTCCCAAATCCTGTATAAAAACTAATTTCGAACTAACTTCTCAAAAAGCTGTTTAACTCTGTATCATAAATCTAGGTAAAGAACGTCAGAGTTCAGATTTTCACATGTTCATTTCTCTCATTATCACTGGGGAGATGGCATTTTGTGACTTTTCTGTTTCACATTTGAAAGGAGACAAACTTTTATGGCTTATGCAAACCCCCAGGGAGAGAGTGATATTTGATTTCACAGATCACATTTACTCCTTCATGTTGCTAATATCTTCTCCTGCCAAAAATTTGTGTTATTATGAACTAAAGAATCTTCAGTATTTCAGCAACAATTATGTATACATTAATCCTAGATTGTATTTTATTGTCCAGAGATGTTATTTCATTGTACTAGGACAGCGATCCGGTAGTTTCATTAAGAGATGATAGCATATGGAGTAGACTTTATCATTAAAAGTATCTTCCACTCTGTAAGACATTTTCAATTTGAAAAGAGTTTTTATGCACATCTTATTTCATCCATCAATTCCTGTTTGCCAAAAACAGAGTAATTTTTATCTTTTAGGAATATATTTTGCCCTTATTTGTAATTATTTTATCTCAAGTAGAGATCTGTATTACATTTGGGTGTTTTTTATTTTTTGGAAAATATTCTGATCGGTAACTTACGTTGAAAATGGATTGTCAATTGTTTATTCAAGTATGATAGAAATAGTGACATCTAGCCCAAATTCTGGTGAATTTGAATGCTAATGTGAACATAGGAGATTTGAACATTTTTAACTTCTTGTCAATCCTACAGGGGCCTGCTTAGTTTTAGGAAACAAAAGTACTTTAGATCAGTCATTTCAACCCAACAATGAATGTGGAAACTTGGTAGTATTTTCGAACCACCCAAAGATTTTGAACTTGGTTAGAATACTGAATTCTCTCCAGACTTCATGGATCCATTCTGCACATGCCTGTTAGGCAGAAGTTGCACTACCTGCCGTTGACTCTGCAGGCCATGGTTTGTATAAAAGTGATGAAATTTACCCAAATTCTAACTGGCTTATAGCTAATTATTCCAAGCAATGAAGCACCGTTCAATTGTGCATTTTAAGTGAACAAGCATATACATGATCAACATACAGATAATCTAAATTCATCAGGAAGTCAGTTGTTTAATGACAGACATACTATATTAGGTCCTTTTATGTAGATAGCTGTGGTTGGCTTGATTGGTCAGTTTAGTTTCTTGCGGTTGTTTTTTGTTTTTATTTGTTTTTAATGGCCAAAATAGGAATTAATTAATTTTTACCTGTGGAAATATTTTCTCAGCTAAAATTATGGAGACTGTTCTGTTTGTGTGTGTGTGTGTTTAATTGGCCAGACACATTTTGTTCTAAAAATTTAATTATACTGGGAGATAGTAGACCATAAGAGGTTAGGAGTCAAGAATCATGGATAAGAACTCCAGTTCTACTACTCAACAGACTCAGTTTCCTTCTGTGGATAACGACGATAATGCTATGTCTGCTCAAGGATAATTGTAAAGGTGTATTAAGATAATCTGTGCGTTGAATGTAGTAAATGCCCCCAAATGACAGCTACTGTCACAACCGTTGTGGTTTTATCATCATTTCTTAGCAAATTTTGGCTCTGTCCTAAAATATTCCTTTAGGTTACCCCTCAGCCAAGAAGGTTTGACCTTGTGTTATGAGCACTTTCTTGTTAAGCTGAGTAGTATGCACATAAAAATGTATCTTACTCCTCGCTTGTTAGAGCCTACATCCAGACATTTTGCCAGTCATAGAGATGAGGACAGCCACAAGGCACAGAAGTTCAAATGCCAATCAAGTCCATCAAAAAGGCTACCAAGGGGAGTCATTTTTACGGATCTGACTCAGTTATAAGTGGGCCACCCACCCCTGTGGAAACCCTCAAATCTATCCCCAACTCAAGTCAGACTTGCCAAAGAAACATGTGCCTATAAAATATTCTTCCTAAGTAGTTTGAGTAGTATCAGGTTATTTTTAGAAATATTTAAAATAATAGCCTTATGAAACATGTGACCATATAAACCACAAAGATTTTACTGAAGCGTAGGCCATTATTTTACAAGGTCTACTCCCTTGGAAGACTTATAGGAACATTTCTTTCTCCTCCCAATGCTATGAACAAAAGAGCTTTTACTCGAACTGGCTTGTTTTGTTGTTGTTTTGTTTTGTTCTAGGCACTGTTCATGTAAACGATCCTGTTTATATCTTCACCTTGGCACCTGAAATACTGATCATAAAATGTGTGCCCCCACCACTTGAAGTGCATAAAACTCCAGAGGATAACCTATTTTTTGAAACTGTCTAATCCATCCCAACTGCTCTCTACCTATCTATATTTTACCTTAATCTTCCATTCTCTGTTTCATATTTTTTACTTAATAACTTTGAAGAATCTATTTTTTTATTTATGAATTTGAGGAATACTTTGTCATATGATGTTTCCCTTATGAATCTCCCGTATGTCAAAGACTGAATGCTTTCTTTTGTTTCTACAAGAACTAGATGCGTTGTTGAGTTTCAAAACTCTAGAATACTGTACCTGCCATTATTCCGATGATAGGCACGAGAACTACAAACACAAGGAGATAAAGGGCAATCAGTGCGGCTTTGAGAGACTTCAGTTTCTCTTGAAGGGTAGGACCATTTTTAGGATCTAAAACAACAAAAGCCCAACCTACTGTTAGAAAACTTACTCTTCCTATTTACTTAACATTTTTGCAATCTCCAATTCTATCATTACTACCAAGCCTGTTGGAATGAAAGGGAAATGCCAAAGAAGGTCGTTGTGTATTTACTAGGAAGCAAAACGAACAGTCACCGACCGGATAGGCCAATACAGGTATCACTATGAACATCTGATTTACTTCCCGTTAACTAAATATCTATGACAAAGTTAGTGTCCTCCACGACTTGTACTTGTCTCATATTGGGGCACTAGTTAGTTGATAAATTTTAATAATGATACCAACATACTCAAACGTAAATGCTATTCTTCTGGTTCATTGGGGAATAGATTCTGAGTAAAAATAAGATTTCTCAAGTCATTACATAATCATGCATTTTTTTTTCAGAGTTTAAATCAGGTAAAAGACATCTGTTTTCAACGGTAATTATGCAAATTTTCTTTTCCAATTTCATCTCAATAATTTTGTATTTGGAGATCTCTTTTGATTTCAATAGACTAAAAAAGAAAAAAAAAGAAAGAAAACTATTCACATTTTGACTAAACTTTGGAATGGATCGATGAAGCTGATCCTCTGGGTGTTTCAGAAAATATTAATATTTTTATAAATATCCATTTACTTGGAACAGCGATTCACATAGTGGGATACTAACTGTGGAAAAGTTAACTCATTGTAGAGGGGAATGTTAGAAGACGAAGCCATTTTCTCTGATTAGTGAATAAAACGTCCATTAAAAAATTCTTTCCTGTGGCTACTGTTTTCATTACACAATAAAAAATATTTTTTTTTCAAGTTTAGCTATTATTTGATAATGTTCTATGAAAGACTGAAAGGAAACTTAGAGAAAAATTTTAAAAGTAAAAATAAGAAAAAAAAAGTTATGAAGAGAAAGATCTAAGGAAAAAGAAAAAGAACAACCCACAATACAGGTAAGATGGGCGATCGCTTTGTCAGTTTGAATGAGCCTGAAACCCAGACATCTCCCTTATGTTCAATTTACAATCAGTCCTCTGCATTGTGCCTTTTCAGTAGCTCTCCAGTTTCTGTCGTCTTTCCTCTGTCTCCAAAACCTCTGTCCTCCCTCCTCAATCTCTCTGCCTTTCTACCTTTAACAGCTTTCACTAGGGTCTTTTTCCTTTTGCCTCATGGGTGCCATGTTCTCCCATCCACTGTTGGTGCGATATCCGTCGCGCCTTGGGGTTGTGGTCTGTATTTCAGGTTTGTCTATAGAAGAACTCATAGATGTTGTCACTTGCATATGCTCCTTCCAGTGACTCAGATTTCTCTATGGATCCTTTTCACCCACCCAGACCTTTTGGTGAAATGTATTCAACCTTTGAAGCTCAGCAGAATCATACACAACTCTGTCCTGCTGCCTTAAGAGAGCCTGTCCAGATCTAGCCAAATATGGATTCTTTTGAGCTCTTGTAACCTGTGCAAAAATGGTGCAGTACTGTTGTGCACCGACTTGTTTCCCCCACAAAAGTTACTGTTGAAGACTTAACACTAGTTGCCTGTGAATGTGACCTTATTTGGAAATGGGGTCTTTGCAGGTATAATCAAGTTAAGATGAGGTCATACTGGAGTAAGGTGGGCCCTTAGCCAATGATTGGTGTCCTTACGGGAAAATGACACATCAATTCACAGGAAGAAGACCAAGTGAAGATGGAAGCAGAGACAGGAATGATGCAGTTATAAGGCAAGGAACACTAAGAATTGGCAGAAGCAAATAGAAGCTAGCAAGAGGTGGGGAAGGATTATTCCCTAGAGCCTTGAAAGGAGCATGGCCTGCTGACATCTTGACTTCAGATTTCTGGCCTTCAGAACTATGAGAGAATAAGTATTATTTTAAGCCACCCCATTTCTGGTGATTGGTTACAGCAGCCCTAGGAAACTAATACAAGTATATACCACCCCTGATTTTCAAATGTCAATTAATGGTGCAAAGGGTATTGTCATTGCCAGGACCTAGTCCAATGGCTGAGAAATCAGAGGACCCCATCAACCTGTGGACTAATTTAACCTGTGACAAAGCTTCCTTACTCGAACCTAAGCTTAGTTTCCAGTCTGTCTCAAAAGAAGAGAAGATCTACTCATCCAATAAGTCTTATGTTAACACTCATGCACAAGTAAGGTAAATCCCAGGGCTGTAGTTTTACGTAGTGTCATTAACTACAAGGACACAACCTCCGTGAGCAACCCACCCTTCTACTCACTCAGAGGAAGCAAGGCTGTCATGGAGCGGGCGTCGAACTTCACAGATTCTGAGCAGCTATCAGCATCATCCTGGTGATCGGGAAACCTATCCCACGGTTCCATACTTCTAGCAGACATGTGGAAAAAGACATTTGTTACCCATGAAATGTCTAGGGTCCTTGGGCAGAATGTCTCAGGTTGAAATTTATACTTACAGTTCAATTTTAGCAAGGAAACAAGTATCATTAATTAAATTTACATATCCACCGCAATATACTGTACCTACTAAGTTTTAATTTTAACATTAAAGAGAGACCTACCCTACATGGAATCTACTCATGTATCGTTCTATGGACAGATGTGTACCTGTGTTTGTAGATGTGTGTTTTTCGAGAGTGAGAAGTGACATTTCTTTCTTACCTAAAAACAAAACACAAAAAACAACTTTTCTCATGTGACAGAAAACAACTGTTTAGCTGAAAAAAAAAATTCCCTTAGAGCTAATAGTTGGGCAAAACTTGGAGCAAATATTTCCTGTGATCTTTTATTAGAGGTTCTGGATAGAACAAAGAGTTTTGAATGATTTATAGCAAGTATTTCCAGTGATCTTTTATCAGAGCTTCATGAGCCAGGTTTTCTTGGGCCAAGACATCTGTTTATCACTTTACAGAGACGAAGTCTAGTCACTAGAGTAGGAACCACAGGAAAAAAACAGAATTTTTCTATATTGTTTTCTTTCAGGGCTTCCCTCGTTATAGATTGGTAGCAACACAAGTGTGTCTTTTCAGCTTAAGCACATTTATATTCTGTAACACAATCTATGCCTATGTCTCTTTAAGATGCATCAGAATCATTTGAGAGGCTTGACTCATGGGCCTCACCCCCACAGATTCTGATATTTAAGGTGGGGGACAAGAATTTGCAATTTTGGGGGGCCTGGGTGGCTCACTCCATTAAGAGTCTGACTTTCTCAAGTCAGGATCTCACAGTTCATAAGTTTGAGCCCCAGGTAGGCTCTGTGCTGACAGCTCAGAGCCTGGAGCCTGCTTCGGATTCTGTGTCTCCTTCGCTCTCTGCCCCTCCCCCACTTGTGTTCTCAAAAATAAACATTAAAAAAATTAAAACAAAAAAAGAATTTGCAATTCCCACCAGTTTTTTGAATGAGGCTGCAGCCACCATTCTGAGGACCACATCTGAAGAACATTTTGCAGGGGGAAAAAAAAATTGCGTGACTTTTTCTTGGAAACAGTTCAGTTCACTTGATTGATAAATTTAGCATAAAGTCAACATCTTCTGATCATTTCTTATTTTCTGTAATGCTGAGTTAGGGATTTATACAGCTGAAGTTTTAACTGAGTGCACAGGCATCTCTGGGGCACCAAACTCATCTCCTGTCCGGGAAATGAAGGGTAATCATTCACACGCAAACATTCATCCTGCTCTGGGGAGATTGGCAAGTAAGGATGTGACTTCACTGTCAATATATATTTTTAAGGATTATCCAGGCGATTCTTTATTTTGCAGTTTGCAATGACACTCCTCGTGTAAGCATCATTCTCTGGATTGGTTGTAGTTCCTGTAAACCCTGATGATTTGACCAAGGACCATCTTTAAATGGTTTGGCCATGGGACAAAGGGTACACAGGTGGAAGGGAAGGCCCTAGATCCTCTTTCATTAGGGCAGAGACAAAGAAAAAGAAATAGACAATTATCTAGGAAAATTGACCATTATAGAAACCCAAACTGGATAATTCAGATGGAGCCTCTCCTGCTATTTCCCTGGTTTTAATTTATTCTATTATTTGATTGGGAGGATAGCTTTACTTGCCAAGCAAAACAAACATTTTTAAAACCTGAGATGACAAGAAAGCTTAGCTGAATTCATTTTAAAACTATAGTTCAAAGCACTTGGGACTATGGAGCAAAGGTTTTTATCTTTTAACTCAGCTTATAAAGAATGAGCTCAAAAAGTACACATTTATACATACCCTGGCATTTAACTAGAAATCTCGTCCTGTCAGGCTGCTTGCTGTCCCCTTGTCCTTGGCCATGACCATGGCTTTTGCCCTAATATTTGTGGTACTAGAACTTCATTTTCACTTAAATGCAAAAGAATTATCTCTTATATTACTTGGTCTTCTAGATGGGAATATTTTTGTAAAAAAGATGAAACCTCTTGAATCTGATATATCTCTCTAGACAGTGAGCTACATAAGAGGGGTGACCATGTCTGTTTTCATTCAATATTGAATTAGCAAGAACCTATAGCAACCTATAAGAAAGAATAAATAAATATTTGCTGAATGAATGGTCTAGATTTTTTTTTTTTTCTGGTAAGGTGGAAGACTTAAACATATTAGTTTTGTTTTGTTTTGTTTTTTTTAATTTTTTTTTCAACGTTTATTTATTTTTGGGACAGAGAGAGACAGAGCATGAACGGGGGAGGGGCAGAGAGAGAGGGAGACACAGAATCGGAAACAGGCTCCAGGCTCTGAGCCATCAGCCCAGAGCCTGACGCGGGGCTCGAACTCACGGACCGCGAGATCGTGACCTGGCTGAAGTCGGATGCTTAACCGACTGCGCCACCCAGGCGCCCCTAGTTTTGTTTTTTAAACAAGATGGAGGTTTGGAGCTATTGAGACCACAAAGATGTGCTTCTGGGGCACCTGGGTGCCTCGGTCAGTTAAGTGATTTCAGCTCAAGTCTTGGTATCATGGTTGGAGAGTTCAAGCCCTACATAGGTTGTGAGCTACAGCACTGAGCCTGCTTGAATCTTCTGTCTCCTTCTCCCTTTGCCCATCCCCCCCTCACATGCTCCCTCTCTTGCTCTCAAAAATAAACATTAAATTTTTTTTTTTAAAGAGAGGTGGGGGTGCCTGGGTGGCTCAGTCAGTTGAGGGGCCAGTCATCTTGATTTCAGCTTAGGTCATGATCTCACAGTGTGGGTTCAAGCCCCGTGTTGGACTCTGCACTGACAGTGCGGAGCCTGCTTGGGATTCTCTCTCTCAAAATAAATTAAAATAGAAGTGCTTCTTTCAACAGAGAAATTTCTAGTAAAATGGGTTGTGTCCACGATTCAGATTCATTCTCTTCCTTCTCTTTCTTCCTTCCTTTCTTTCTTTCCCCTCACTTCCTTCCTTTCCTGCATTCCTACTCTTTTGATAGCTTTCTTGAACGTGAACCACATCTTAGGGCTGGGTGACTAAGTCATGCTGTTGAGACACTGCCATTCATCCTACCCTTTTCGTTAGCAGCACCCATTTTTATTTTGTCAGCTCCAGTAGGCACCTAGCTATGGCCACACCTCATTGTAGTTCTCAAGGGAGGATTATGAGCATTGTGGCTGGGACAAGTCTTTTTTGCAAAAGACCATCTTTGCTGTAGAGGGTGTTTATCATCCCTGGTTGCCACACTCTCCATGTCAATAATGTTTCCTAGTCCTTATATTATTGCTTCCACGACCCCCCCCCCCAAAACAATTCCAAAAATTTTATCCCTATAACATTTCCAAATACCAATTTGTCTTGGAGAACTGCTCTTCAACATAAATCCCCAATGTGGATAGAAGGTCGGGAACTTTCTCTCTGCAATATTTGCTGTGAGCAATCTGACTGTTAACATGTCTTTAATGAAGATTTGTTTTCATGAAAAAAAAAAAAAAAAACATCTTCATGAACTTCAGCAACAACACAGATTGCTCAAATTGCTTTTTGGAGATAGATATCTCTCAAATCATTCCCTGTTTATGTATACATATACGACAACTCTTAATGTCTATATAAATGCTCTTATAGAAAACGTACACATTTTATTAAAGAGGAAAGAAGGTGGCAAGTCCAGAATGATAATTTACTGATCTAAGTTTGCCCTCAATAAAGCAGGATGAATTATTTTTATCCATATACTTGTTTAGAAGTGCCACATGTTCTTACAACTAAATTTGTAATTTAGAACCCACAGGCTTAAAGGACTTTTTTCGGAGAAAGAAAAAATCCCCCCCCCCTTTTTTTTTAAGTGGCTCTAGAATGCTAGACTCTACACCAGGAAAACAAACAAACGAAAAGATGATATCAGGATATTTTCTTTTTTTAATTTATTTTCTTTTTTTGAGAGAAAGAGAGTATGAGTGAGCAGGGGAGAGGGGCAGAAGAAGAGAGAGACAGTCTCGAGCAGGCTCTACCCTCAGCACAGTGAACCGGATGAGGGAATCGAGTTGGACGCTTAGTGGACTGAGCCACCCTAGGTGCCTCTAGGATATCTTCAATCAATGACCTTAAGGCAGAAATACCTACTGCCCACGCTCCTCCCCCCAAAGTACCTATCCCTTTATGTAGGCCAGTCCAGCAAATTCCTATTATATGTCTTTATATCAAGCACTGTGCAAAGCACTAATATGCCAAGATCAATGTGTATAGAATATTCCAACCACTAAAGTTCTTACGCGTTAATATGGAAGAGTAAAATCTTTAGAAGTAATATTCTGACAGTGATACACACACACACACACACACAGCACAGATGCAGTCCAAAAAGGAGTCATTAATTTGTCAACAAGTGGGTGGTCAAGGTGAGAACACAGAAAAGATGATGCCTTTATCCAAGTTTTGATAAGTGAGCAGGAATTAGAAGAATATCCCAGGGATGGCAAATCTATTAAAGGGCACAAGGGCATGGACGGCATTGAGACTTGAGTGGATCAGCATCACAGAAGCAGCAGTTCTGGACAGAGGGCTGAGCAGACGAGCCTAGAGAAGCATGTGGCTGGGGTAATTCTATTCATCAATTTCTTCTTTAATTTTGTTAATTGCATAAATTTATCTGGCTTTCACAACTTACCCAAAATATATTATTGAGGAAGTACCTATACAAATTAAGTAAAAAATTATTCTTTGCGTTGGCAGTTGTGATCTGGTTTACAAGTGATAAAATATACACCACCCGTTAAATATCTTATTTATCTCCCTTTCATACTGAAATAGAGCTGAGGCTCAATTTTGTTTTTCTTTAGGCCTCTAACCTTTCATCTACCTTTTATGGACTTATGCAGATGACATTGTACAAGTTATTATATTTCAAAGTATAGTTTCTTTGAGTCGATTTTTTAAAACCTTGAAAAAGAAAATCCTCTAAGATGTATCTACAAGTGGACTAGCCTAAGTGACCATATGTGGGCTACATAAAACCCCTGAGAGGTACGGGGGGGCTGGAAGGGAGATGAACACTCAAATCTGTGGAGTAGAATGGTGAGTGAAAAATACTCCCCTCTGGCTACTCCTGTGCACCATGGGAAATTCTGTTTGTTTTCCAGGACAGTGTATGAGAGATGGTGGTTAATCTTGAACTGTATGAAACACTGGCATAGTCTTTTCCAGAAAAAAAATGTTAAAAAGGTGCTTAGGCTAATCATAGATGGTGCTGTCATAGGACTGCTGGTATTTTCTATTGTTACTTTCTTTTGTTCTTAGACTCCAAACTCTTTCCAAGAATCTCATCCACTTCTGTGGCTTAGACTATTATCTGCATACTGACCAAACCAGTATATTCAGCTCAGATCTCAAGTCTCAGAATCATATTTTTAAAAATAATACAACTGGACACAATGGTATATTTTCCACATTAACTTAAGTTTTCTTCTTTCTAGAATTCTTTATGTTGGCATATCATCCATTCATATTACCTGTTATTATAATTATTTATTACCTTCTATTCATTGTGTACTGGGACATACATGATGCAGTTGGACATATGGGCATATATTGGTAATACGGAGGTGCTAGCAAAGCGTGATCACCCAAACCAAAAGTTAGGGCTTTATTCCAGATTACGATTACCCACAGGACCCATATCTGACTGTAAAACAACTTCTGACTTCCCTGGAGCCATTCCTTCCTCTCTACCTCAATTCTTGGATTTCAGCTCATTTTTTATCTACCCCAGCCTTGCATCTTGGATACTAGCAATGGGGTGGGCAATTAAGTGGAGAATCCAAGAGGCATTAGAACAGAGGAGGAAATTAAAAGAATTGATGAACAAGCACAAGAATGTAGCACTTAAAGAATGGGACAAAAAAAAAAAATCAGAGGAGAAAATATCTTTCAGGAAAAAAAAATTTGAGGGACATAAAGTTGACAACCAATAGGTTGAGTGGGCAAGTAAAGGAAGAAAGGCAAGTATTTTTGCCAAGAACCTTTGAGATCATGGTAAAAAAAAAAAAAAAAAAGGCAAGTCAGAGTCATGGAAAATAAAAAAAAGAATTTCAAGACGTAAAAGGACATCCATAACCTGCCACGTGGAATTTGAGCTGTTTTGGTTGCATGGTAGAGGCAGAAGCAGACTTGAGAAATCCAAAAGCAGTAATGAGTAAAAATGAAAGGTGTTAAGTGTACATCAGAAATCTGGCCACAGCCAAGCTTTTCTGTTGAGAAGGGACAACTGAAGAATGAAGGCACTAAGACCGTACACTGAGGGGAGTTTTACTTTCCCTGCTCACTCCTCATCTCCCAACCTATCCCTTCTTTATCTCCTAGAAATATCTAGCCCAGAACTGTCTAGACGTGTATACGCAACAGCCTAATAACGTCACTACTTGGATTTCTAGTATGACCCGAACCTAGAGGTCTTCCTTGTCCCCCACCTTCTCTTAGCCTCCCATCCGATCTACCATCACATCTTGTTAGTTTGTTTTCAAATCCTCGGCAGAAACTGACCGCTTCTTATCACCTCTGCTACAACCATCCTTGCTCAAGCTTCATGATCCTGCTCACCTGGACTGTTTTAATAGCTCCCTAACTGGTAATGTTTACGCATCCGCTCCAAACTTGTGAACCCCTTCCCATCTTGCTCA
Organism: Leopardus geoffroyi; assembly: GCF_018350155.1. NCBI lineage: Eukaryota > Metazoa > Chordata > Mammalia > Carnivora > Felidae > Leopardus > Leopardus geoffroyi. The sequence goes on along the minus strand of NC_059327.1, from coordinate 22,025,031 downwards.
GGTCCTGACTAAAACCTCACTGTTTCATACCTTTCTTGAGCATCACATTTAAAATTATAACTTACCTCTTTCACTTCCTCTTCTCCTTCCTGGCTGGATTCCCATCCTTCCCCCCCCCCCCTTTTCTTATTCTTTATTTATTTTGGGAAAGAGCACATGTGTGCATACACAAGTAGGGGAGCAGAGGAGGGAGAGGGAGGGAGAGGGAGGGAGAGAGAGAGAATATGAATCCCAAGCAGGCTCCTCACTACCCACGCAGAGCCCAATGCAGAGCCCAACACAGGGCCCGATTCTACAAACCAAACTGTGAGATCATGACCTGAGCCAAAATCAAGAGTCACTCAACCGACTGAGCCACCCAGGCACCCTGCTGCCCAAATTTATCACCAACTAACATGCCATACGTTTTCCTTATTTATCTTGTCTATTGTCTGTCTCCTTTCACCACAGATCCAGGATTCAGAAGTTTTTCTCTCTTTGGTTTAATAAACTAAGTTCCTGTCATTTAGCACATATATAAATGCATTATAAGAAATTGCATAAATAAATGAAATAAAGAATTTTTTGCAAGATGATTAGTTTTCATATTTGGGGTTATTCCTCAAAATAAGTTCATACTTCACTCATGTGGAAGTTTTAAAAGTTCTTCTGTTATACATTGGGAAATAAAAGGTTCTTCTCTGAATTGTGCATAAGAAACTGAAACAAAAATTTTCACCTCCAACGTTCTCACTTTACCTTCAAATCATTTATTAGACTTGCCAGATTACTTTAGTTCTTTACTCTAATTATTATCATTGTAATTTTTTTTGGACATGTTAGAGAACATACTCAAGTAAAGTTTTGTCAGTAGCCAGTGAACAATTCAAACAATTCAAATGTGTCTTTAAATGTCATTTCCTACGTTAAGAGAAAAAGTAAACTCACTAAAGTTGCAATTCCTACCAAATGTCAATGCACTGGAAAAGGGTTGTGAAATCTTTTGAGTTTGTATAATCTATTAAAAGCATGTTCTCATGAGAAGTGAAACACATCTCTGCAATATCAGCTTTTTATAAAGTCAGGAAAAGTTTACAGAAGCTACAATAGGAAAACCATAATGAAAGTGTTTCAATGTTAATCTATTTGGAAACATACCCTTCAGTTTTTCCTGTGTTTATTTTAAAAATATTAAAACAATATGAAAGATACATTGGGTCAAATAAAAGAAGACTGCTAATTCTATCATCTGATAAGGGCTTAATATTCAATGTATGTAAAGAACTCATACAGCTCAACACCAAAAACAAAAACAAACCATGAAAACAAAAACCAGCTGCATTAAAAAAGGGGTGGAGGAACTGAATAAACATTTTTCCAAAGAAGACATACAGATGAGCAACGGACATATGAGAACAATCTCAACATCACTAATTATTAGGAAAATGCAAACCAAAACCACAGTGAGTTATCACCTCATACTTGTCAGGATGACGAGTATCAAAAAGATAAGAAATGACAAGTGGTGGCAAGGATGTGGAGACAAGGGAACCCTTGTACACTGTTGGTGGGAATGTAAATTGGTTCAAACAATGTGGACAAAGTACGGAGTTTCCTCAAAAAATCAAAAATATAAATATCATATAATCTAGCAATTCCACTTCTAGGTATTTATCTGAAGAAAATAAGAACAATAACTCGAAAGGATATATGCACCACTTTGTTAGAGTATTATTTTTTAAGTCTGTTTATTTTTGAAAGAGAGAGAGAGAGCAAGCAGGGGAGGGGCAGAGAAAGAGGGAGAGAGAGAGAATCCCAGGCAGGCTCTGCACTGTCAGTGCAGAGCCCCATGGGAGGCTTGAACTCACAAACTGTGAAACCATGACCTGAGCTGAAACCAAGAGTCAGCTGCTTAACTGACGGAGCCACCCAGGGGCCAGGGGCCCCCATTGTAGTATTATTTATAATAGCCAACATATGGAAGCAACCTAAGTGTCCACCAATAGATAAAAGGATAAAGAAGACATGCTTAAGATATATATATGATGATTACTCAGCCATAAAAAATGAAATATTACCATTTGTGACAGCCTAAGATAGGCCTAGAGGATATTATACTAAGTGAAATAAGTCAGACAAAGACAACTACCATAATTTCACAAAACGGGTAAACAAACAAAGCAAAACAAAACAGAAACAAACTCATAAATACAGAGAACCAGTAGTAGCCAGAGGGGACGTGAATAGGGGGTTTGGGCAAAACAGGTGAAGGGGATTAAGAGGTACAAACTTCCAGTAGAAAATAACTAAGTAAGGGGCACCTGGGTGGCTCAGTTGGTTAAACGATCAACTTCAGTTCAGGTCATGATGTCACATCAGGCTCTGTATTGACAGCTCAGAGCCTGGAGCCTGCTTTGGATTCTGTATCTCTCTCTCTCCCTGCCTCTCCCGGCTCATGTTCACTCTCTCGCTCTCTCTGTCTCAAAAATAAACATTTAAAAAAATAAAATAAAATAACTAAGTAACTAGAGATGTAAAGCATGGTGACAGACAGTAACTAGACTTATGGTGATCACTTTGTAATGTACATAAATGCCAAATCATTATAGTGTATACCTGATCAATACAATATCATACGTCAACTAACTATACCTATACTTCAATAAAAAAATGGTCACCTCATCACCTTAATATAAGAAAAAATACCTTCATATGTAGCCATGTTATACGGTTGATATCACAGTGTATATTACCATCTGGTCTCACACATTTCCCTTAAAATCCTATCAGTATTTTTATACTTCAAATTATTTTTTTCAAGTTAAACAGATGGGCCAAATAATAATTCATCAAATGTATGTATCTTACTTATGTATCTATTTTCCTATAATGTAACTTAAAAAAATTTTTCCCTTCTCTTTGGAGGGCAATGTTTCACTAATATAGATGATGATATTACAAATATTTGCATAATTTAGCTTTGTTCTTTTTATTAAAAAAAGTTTTTTTAATGTTTATTTAGGTTTTAGAGAGAGGGAGACAGAACGTGAGTGGCAGAGAAGAAGAGACAGAGGGAGATGAAGAAACTGAAACAGGCTCCAGGCTCTGAGCTGTCAGCACAGAGCCCGTTGTGGGGCTAGAACTCAGGAACCATGAGATCATGATCTGAGCTGAAGTCAGACACTTAACTGACTCAGCCACTCAGGTGCCCCTTTTGTTTCTTTAGGATAATTCAGCATATGTTGCACTACCAGATCAAAGAAAAACTATTTAAACTTTTTGGTATCTATTGCCTGACAACTCTCTAAAAAGATCATGGGAATGAATGAATGAATGAATGAATGAATGAATGAATGAATAAAGGTTATACAAATTCACAAAGATTCCAGTCATAGAGGAACATGGCAGTTTTTAGGCAAATTTACCATTATTCAGTAATAATATTTTAGAATCACTTAGATTTTGATAGGCATTAAATGATACCTCAAAGTGGCTTATTTGTTTTACCTATTAGTGTGGAGATTTTTTCAAGTAATTATTATTTATTTTTCTTCTCGGGTTTTTTATTTTTCTTATCAATTGCTTGTACATCCCTAGTAGGAGTTTCTTTATGTAGATATGAATAAAGTCTTCATATGTAACATATATTTAATGTATATTCTTTCTTCTACGAGCGTTCCTTATTCAGATTTAGCATCAAACTCTTAATTTCGTCTTTAAGATTCAGGGTAAATAATAACTCTGTAGCCTTATTATTTAAAAACAAAAAGTTTGGTGTTGTATGAACAGTCAAAAGTATATATGAATGAAAACAGAGTTAATAGGTTTCCAAGCGCTCTACACTTAGGGAATATATCCATAAAAGGATTAAGGCCTGGATGGACATATCCATATCGTGCCTGATGCTACTGACACCCAACCTTGGCAGTGAATTCATCCTTGAATTGGAAGTCTAGGTCTGAATATTGGCTGTGCCATTTCCTAGCCATGTGACCTTTGGCAAATATTTTAATTGGATGTTTTCATATATGTAAAAAGGATTAAAGTGTCAGTTTAAGAATTATGAACACTTGGGGCGCCTGGGTGGCGCAGTCGGTTAAGCGTCCGACTTCAGCCGGGTCACGATCTCGCGGTCCGTGAGTTCGAGCCCCGCGTCGGGCTCTGGGCTGATGGCTCAGAGCCTGGAGCCTGTTTCCGATTCTGTGTCTCCCTCTCTCTCTGCCCCTCCCCCGTTCATGCTCTGTCTCTCTCTGTCCCAAAAATAAATAAACGTTGAAAAAAAAAAAATTTAAGAATTATGAACACTTAAAATATTTTTTATACATTTTTAAATACATTTTTATACATTTTTAAATACCATTTTTGCTTTTTAATATGGACTTTTCTTCTTTTACCTTCGTAGTATCTCCATGAGACACACGGTATTTTCTCCATTTTACGAGGTTAGGAAACTAAGACCTAAAATGTTTAAGTGACTAGTTAATGTTACACGACTAGGAAGTAGGAAGGTTTGGATTTGAAGACAGGCACTGTCTTAGAGAGTATTACCTCCTAAATGCTGCATAAAACATTTACAATCTCAGTTCTGTGACTTTTCTATCACTATTCTCACATGGCCAGTGAGAATGCTAACCCCCATTTTATGCTGTGTAAATCTTACCCGTTCTTCAAGAGGAACCTAAATTCATACATCTCCATGAAGATCTTTGCAAATCCTTTCCCCCTAAGTGATTTTGGCCTCTCCTACCTCACCATAGTAGTTATCCACAGCAGTCTTACAGCTGCTTAAGGTGCTCAAATCATATTATACCTATTTGCCTTAGATCATGGACTTCTCAGAGATAGATTATATTTTTCTGATCCCTTCCCTACATATAGTTCAGTAAAGTGCTTATAGTAAATATCCGACCAATATTTGTTATATAAGCAAAAACAGGTAATAATAAATATTAGGTTAAAGCCCGAAGTATTATATGAAAAGGAAATGAGACCAATTAAAATATCCGCAATCCCATTTTGAATAAAGTCAACAACTCTTAAACAAAATATGGACAATTACATGCCAAAAATTTCTTGCTAGTTTAGCCTACAAAGTATTTAATATATTTCATATATATTTATGTACACACACATTTTTTGCTCCCAGAAAACCTAGCAGAAATCTTTTTTTAAAATCACTGAAACAACCAGACCAGATAATTAGTGATTAGGATAGAAAATTCTATAAGAAATCAATTATATATATATATATGTGTGTGTGTGTATGTATGTGTGTATACATATATATACACACACACACACACATATATATATACATATATACACACGTTTATACATGTCACCTATCACACGCGCACACACACACACACACACACACACACACACACACAGTAGACACATACAATCAACAGAAGCAATTTTGGAAAAACATTAAAATAAACTTCTTTTACCGTTTGTCCTAAAGACGGCAGCACTGATTTATCCACTTCCCTCTCTTTACAATTGAGACCTAAAATCTTTATCACATAGTATTTCAGCATCTGGTCCATGAAGAAAGGAAATGACACATTTGTGTGTTGAAAATTTGTCTTAACAATGCATTTCAATAGTACTCTCATCAGCGCACAAGTTTGCAAAATCTAAATTTGTAAGATAACTCATTCCTCTTCCCATTTAGGACATTACAAAAGAAAAGAGAAGTAAAAGGAAAAAGAAACAAGGGTTATGGTTAACAAGATACATGATGTGTGGCAGATTAATTTTTCCCTTTTTATAAAATACGTATGCCTTTTATAACATTATCACTATTATTTTTGTTCAATCTCACTGTCTTCTATTAATTCTAATTATCTCCTCTTTCATATTCTACATGAGGGAAGACTCCATGTTTAAGTAATTTTTAGTTCACCCTCTTTCCTGTGACTCTCACCTCGAGCTTCAAACACAAAACATATGAGGGAAGGAATATGGACACCTACTAAGTAAAAGTAATCGTCCAATAATGTTCACTTCAGATCTATCTATAGTGATGTTAACATTATTTATAGATCTCTTTTGAGCACCTAACAAGTTGGTGATTTCCCCAGGAGTGCAGTGAAGCAAAGAGTTCTCACACATGCGTTCCAGGAAAAAAACTGCCTTCACCTTCTACTGCCCTGTCAGCATTTCTGCTATGCATCTCACTTAATCACAAATCCCAGTAGAACACACATAAAAGCATACAGCATTCCATTAATGAATTAATTTTTAGATCTAATTCCTCTGGGGGAGAGGGCTTCTTTATGTTTCATGGTAACTTCTTGGTGCTCCCAACAGGGAGGGATCATACTTCCTAACAAAAGACCGCCAAAACGGCCTTGCCATGATGCCCGTGGACACCAAAGAACTCTAGCTCAGAAGGCAACAGGCCTGGTGGAAAGAATGCAGGTGCAGGAACAGTACACGGTGTTTGGGAGACAGAAATTAACAGTGTCACACAGCCATTCTTAAAGGCTAACAGTAACCGTAACAGAGACATTTAATCAAGCAGCAAAGCCACTTAGCCAGGTAGCTTTAGACAAGAAGTTAGGATCACAGACACGGATGGTGGTTAGGCTACTCCTTAACCACGTTAGTTTAAATTTATCACCAAATTCTCAGGGAAGAAGAACTGGAGGTGAACATCAGAACTCACTCTACTTCCTTTATAATCATTTGTAAATACATCATTTTATAGAATATGGTCCTTTTGGCATCTTTAAAAAATCTGCAGTTTAAGAACTCCTTTGTATATTGTTAAATGTGCCCCTGTCAACACTATGTGATTAGAAGTCAGACTCTGGGAATAGCAGGCTAAGATCAACTTTCCAAAATTCTATCCTAATGAGATTTATTTCTGTCAGAGTGGACTATATTTCTGGGATGTCTCTATAATATTGATATGTATGCATTTTTACTGCCATAATGCTAACCACTTCTCTATTTGATTCCTTCCACAATCTTCAGCCAGACTCTCTGTGTTTGTATATATACATACATGCAAATATATATATACATACATATATATATATATATACACGTACATATATATATGTACACATACACATACGACCCTTGAACAAAATGGCTTTGAATAAAATGGGTTCTTTCATGCATGGATTTTTTCAATAAATGAGGTATAGTACTATAAATGTATCTTTCTTCCTTATGATTTTAATATTTCCTTTGTTCTAGCTTACTTTATTGCCAGAATACAGTATATAATACATATAACATACAAAATATGTGTTAATCAACTGTTTATGTTATTGGTAAGTCTTTGGTCAACAGTAGGCTATTAGTGATTAAGTGTTGGGGGAGTCAAAACTTATATGTAGATTTTCAAGTGGGGGGTGTTTGGAAAGTCGGTGCCCCTAACCCTTACATCATTTAAGGGTGAACTATATATATGCATATGTTAATCTTATACTATATTACATATTCGCTATTAGGGCTTACTCTATGTATGATGTCTCCTCAGAGGATCAGGTGGAAAATGTTCAGGTCAAGCTAATGATTGATTCAAAGAACAGAAGGAATATCCAGGAGTCGGGCTTAACATTCATCATTCCATCTGATTCCGCAGTAACTTTGTCAGGTGGTTTTCCCAATTAAGAAATTGGGCCATAGAGATATTAAGTAAACTTGTGAAGATCACAGAACTATGAGTCACCTGAGCTGGTATTTAAACCCAATTAAGTCTGATTTCAAAACTAGGCAAAATAGACATTTTTCTCTTCATTTTCTTGGTGTATGTATTATCAGGGGTCTTTATCCCAAATGTTATATGGAAAATAAACCACAAACATGGGTCCATACCAGACCATTTACATAGTGGCTTTACTATCAGCTGGGGGTTGCTTATGAACATATGTATCTAGTGTGAAGGCTATATAACATTAAGCCAATATTCAAATAAAGTTTTACAATTAAATAGAAAAAATGACTTAAGGCTCATGGGCCCAAGCTATACCACAGATTTATGTGATCAATTTGCAAAGATATCATTTTTTTCTTATTCAGAACCCAAAGCAGTGATTTAAATACAATAATGTTGCAATGGACACATCTCTCCATGTGAATATAACACAATTATAGAACTATCATACCTCATCCAAACGGATATTGAAAACTTTCATTCCAGCAGACTTTTGTTTGATGATTATAAACAGAAAAAAAAAAAAAACCTTGATGTTATCAGTAACATTTTAAATAACTTTATATAAACAGAAATTTTCTACAGAAGTACTCATTAAAGTTAAAATGGACTAAGTGTGGTATCAGAACTGAACAGTATCTTCTTTCTATTAAATCTAATAAAAACGTTTTGGTTCAACCACACCATCTTAAAGTCCTAGTGTTGGTTAAAGTTTTAGGATATTTGCAGGAATTTTAATTTAATTTACAAATGCACCGTATTTCCATAGCTGGTTAGGAGCTATACACCCATGCAATTTAGGTCTAAATTTCTGTTTCTGTTTTAACATAAAATTACAATAAAACAATATATCAACACTCAGTGAGGTGGAGGGACCAATATATTTACTTTCCTTTGAGAATGCACTTTACCACACTGTTCGTTTTTAAAGGAGGGCATGATAGTCTTCTAGGTCCTGCCTCAACATCCAAAGAGCTTCGAATGCAGGTCCCTACACCAAGGGAGAAGCCAAAGGAACTGAAAATCAATGACTTTTCACGGAGCCCTCAGAGGATTGAGGTCCTGGGGCAAACTCCCACCCACGTTTTAGAGAGGTAAATACAGAAACTCGCAGCTTACCTGGAGCAGAGGCCGCTGGATCCAACAATAGTGAGGACACTTAAGTGGCAATTTTGACAAACTGTTGGAGGACTAGTGAGGGCTGGTGTCAGAGGCTCCCCGGGCTGCGGTCTTAGTGGACCCCTGCAATTCTCTGGGCTTTGCCTCCAAGAACGCCCCTCAGGTTCTGAGAATGGAGAGCCAAGGAGAATCACCTAGTGCCTCAGGCAGAGGGAGGGGGGAAAAGTAACCATTTTAAAACACACCCAGAAGCATTCTCCACAATAAAGGCTTTATTAGAAACTTATCTCACCTGGGAAGGCTGAAGGGCAATTACCCAACTCCAGCTTCTTCCGGTCCATTTTAAGGGGGAGGGGGGGAGCTAAAAAACCAAGTTATCAACATGGTTTGGAACTGGGATTTAGTCCTGGATTACGGAACACTTCCCTCCCCCCACCTCACCACCCAGCGACGACATGGCTCCCGTATGATAATAGTGAATTATGGCTGAAAGAACTTCAAAGTTCTTTTTAAAGGGAAGTTTGTAGGGAAAGACAGCTACAGATGCAGCAAATACTCAGCCCAACCAAATTCCTAGCCAGGTCATCCTATAAGCTCACACTACCAGGCCTATTAGCCTCGGTTCCTGTTACATGATATATCATCTCTAACTTTCAACACAAAATTAAAAGACAGGCTAAAAGTCAAGAAAGTGCATGCCAGGTCCTAAAAGTCACACAGTCCTTGGGTAGTTAGGGAAGTGGAGGGGGTAGAGTGTGCACAAAATACTAGTGACTAATTTCCTGGCCATCTCAGCTGTCTCCCCAATGCAACATTAACAAGTCACCCTTTCCTCGTGATTCATGTCTTAATGACACAGAGATACCGGCTAAGAAAACAAGTAAATGTGAGCTCATTTTTAAGTGATATTTTAAAAACACAAATGCACATTGCCTGGGGTTTAGGGAAGCGTGGCTTCAGAATTAAAGTGGCAAACCCATGCGATTTAAATAGGTTTAAAAGTGGTAAAAGTGTTGGGTGCCTAAGTGGTCCAGTCAGTTGAGCCTCCAACTCTTGATTTTGGCTCAGGTTACGATCCCAGGATGGCGGGATCAAACCTCGCTTTGGGCTTCATGCTTAGTGCGGAGACTGCTGAAGAGTCTCTCCTTAGGCCCTGCGCTCGCGCGCTCTCTCCAAAATGGGAAAAAAAAAAAAAAAAAAAAAAGAAAGTGGTGGAAGTGTCAACTTAAGCCTGAGCAAAGTTCATTAAACAAATTCTTACCCAGAAGTCTCCTGGCATTGTCGAGATGAGAGCCCACGCACTCTACAAGAGAACAGGATTTGTACCTTAGCCAAGGGAATTATAGCAAGGTGGATACTTACTGTACAGCAATTTCTCATGTTCCATAGCCTTTTTTTAGAGTGAAACATTTCCAATTTAAAATGCAGAACTTAAAGACTGTTCAAAAATATTTCTAGGGGCATCTGGCCAGTGACAGAGCACAAATAAGCGTCTATATTCTCTCATGTTCTTTCCACTGTACCACAAAGATCCTTCACTTTTGTAAACACACATAATTGCTTTTCTATACATCTTCATTTTCTTCCATTATATCTTCAGACGCTATTGCTGATGATTTCCAGAAATGCTTCCAAAGCGCTTCTGCTCTTTTGCTGTTTGATCTCCCCACAACATGGCTGCCAAAGAATGAAGATCTCTTTGTCTTTCACCTTTCATATCTCTTGAGAGCACCACAAACTCTAACCAGGAGCCATAGGGGGAAGGTGATTCTAAGCTGTGTAGTTTCTGGCATCTCTTCTGGGGCACAGAGAAGACAGTAACAATGGGGAGGGGATCATGCGTGGTAGTGTAGTGTCACAAGGCAAAAACAACACTGCGGCCCACTTAGTCTGGCTACACCTACCATCCGAAAAAGGAGGAGAAGCTGAATTGCTGAAAAGAAAGAACTTCACAGGGGAGAATGTGCAAATGATCGACGAAGATAAGAACAGGAAAAACATCAAAAACGAGGCAAGGCCAATGTGGGTGGGGTTAAAAAAAAGCGGAAGGTGGCAAGCAAGGTTCCGGATTGGGCAGAGAGTTAGGTAGGAGGCCAGCGGGTGGAGGAGGTTTTCTTTATCTTAAGAGCAGTGGAAAGACATTCATTTTGTGGTGGGATGAATAAGACACATTTGGATTTTGAAAATCGCCTCTGCCACGTGGAGAACAACTTGAAAGTGGGAAGTTTGAGCACATGTCGACAAGTTAGAAAGTTAGTGCAAAAGTTCAGGGGAAAGTGATGACATCTTGGACGTGTTGGTGTCAGTGGTGATGGGGAGGAGTAAACAGAGATATATTAAAAGGCAAATGTAATGGGACTTGAAAATGGACTTGATGGTGAGAGATGGTGGGCCTGAGCTTTTCTCATGTACAACTACAGACCCACTCCCCTTCTATTTTCCCCAAGAGCCTATCCTTCTTATACGGAAACAAATGGCTTCTTTGACCGCTGGCTTTTGATGAGGTTGGGCAGGTGGGCAGCTGGGCAGATTTGTGAAAGAACGGAGTTAGTTAGCTCTTCATATTAATGGTCCAGAAATGAAATAAATATTGATTGTCTAGGAATGTTGAGTGGCCTCTTAAGGAGCTACATGACCTATACAAGCAGAAAATTTCTTAGTCTGCTAGGCATAAACCTAGGGATTTTAATGTCTTAGCCAGCTCAACAACTATGATAGTTAACAAAAGTCCACTACTTTTTAAACGATGGGTCCCTTGAGAAACAATCCAGAAACCTGGTCATAGGACTTGGGGCAAGCAGAATAATGGCCTCCCCCGAAAAGATATCCACATCCTAATTCCTGGAACAATGTTATATTACAGGGTAAATGGGAATTAAGATTGCTAATTAGCTGACCTTCAAATGAGATGAATCTGGATTATCTGAGTGGGTTTAGTGTGATAAGTAGGATCCTTAAAAGTAGAGAAGGGAAGCAGAAGAAGAAAATCAGAGAAAGTGTTGTAATGGTGGAAGAATGGCCAGAAAGACACAGGGTTGCTGGCTTTGATAATGGAGGCAGAAGGTCTTGGGCTAAAGACTGGGGGTGCCCCCTAGCAGTTAAAAAAGGCCAGGGTATATGGGTGCCTGGGTGGCTTAGTTGGTTAAGCCTCTGACTCTTGATTTCAGCTCAGGTTGTGATCTCACAGTCATGAAATCAAGCGCTGCATTGGGCTCTGCACTGACAGCATGGAGCCTGCCTGAGATTCGCCTCTCTCTCTCTCTCTCTCTCTCTCTCTCTCTGCCCTTCCACAGTGCACTCTCTCTCAAAATAAATAAAATAAACTTTTTTTTTTTTAAAGGCAAGGTCATAAATTTTCCCCTAACGTGTCCATAAAGTAATGCAGCCTGCTGGCAGTGTGGTTTTAGCCCACATTGCCATTTAGCCCATTTAGACATTAAAATCCCTACGTTTCTGCCTAGCAGACTAAGAAGTTTTCTGCTTATGTAGGTCATGTAGCTCCTTAAGAGGCCACTCAACATTCCTAGACTATTAATATTTATTTCATTTCTGGACCATTAATATGAAGAGCTAACTAACTCTCCTTTCTTTCACATATCCATTTTGGACATCTAACCTATAGAACCGTAAGAAAATAAATGTGCATTCTTTTGAGCCACTAAGTTTGTGTCTGTTATTCCAACAGTAGAAAATGAATACAGGACTGTGTTAGTTTGCTAAGATTGCCATAACAAAAGACCACACTGGGTGGCTTAAACAGTAGAAATTTACTTCTCACAGTTCTATAGGCTGAAGTCTAAGATCAAGGTGTTGGTAGGTTTGATTTCTCCTGAGGTCTCTCTCCTTTTGGTTCTTTTTCACATGGTCATCCCTTGGTGCTTACACTGCCCTTGATATCTCTTTAAGTGTTCAAGTTTCCATTAGTCATGTTGGATTTTTAACTTAAAAAGGCCTTAAAAAGGCCGCTTTTTAACTTAATTACCTCTTTCGAGGATCTATCTCCAACTATAGTCACATTCTCAGGTGTGAGGGCTTAGGGCTTCAATTTATGAATTTTAGGAGAACACAATTCAGTTAATAACAACAACTATATCATAAACCTCCCTTGACGCCCTCTCCAGAGGGTCCTGAAGCAATATACTAAGGTGACTTACCAGAGCTTGTTAAATAGAGGCTCAGAATTCATGCCACTTTGTGTGCCTATGGACTGTCGTGACCCAAGTTCATCTCATAGTAGATACTATAGGACTACAGACCTACCCTGTGGTTATTTCCTCAGACACAAAATGTGTATTGAAAATAGATACATTAAACATTTGGCAGAATCCACATATTATTCATCTGTGGGGTAAAAACTCTCATGGCAGAAAGGGTCAAAAAGAAGCCTTAGAGACTTCTCCCTTTCCACCAGGATGGTAATCCAAAAGCCATTCCAGACCCTTGGGAAGACTAGTGAGATCAGGGCACAATCAAATATTAATGCTGCAAAGCAGTGATTTCGGGAGAATGACATGTGAATGAAATTTTCAGAATGAGCAAGGGCACGAAAACATTCATTTCCCATGTAAATGTCCACTAGAGGGCATCCACCATGGTGGTCCAATGATCTGGTTAACAAGATGACTTTCTTTGGTGAAAGTCAATCAGCTTTTTCCTCTAGTCACTGTATACACAAAGTAATGCAACAGAGATGGAAGTGACTCATGGGCTGAACAACATGAGCTTTCTCTCAACGGGGCTGCTCTGGATACTGCTCCTGCTGGGTTTTTGGTATGTCAACAGCAGATGCAAATACTGAAGCATCATGATATGGCCCAACCAGTCATCTGAGGGCACCTTGATCACACTGGATCTCTTCCAGAGAGGAATGTCCAATCTCACTGGGATAAACACTTGTTTAGGACGTGGAGTTTCCTCTCCTGCTTTCAGCATCTCTTTCAGTACCAAGTCAGCAGATACACTGGATCCCTTAGTCCACACTAATGTATACCACGCAATATTGCTTCTGACCAAGGGGCATATTTTGTGAATGGTTCCAAGTTTAAAGGCTTCAGGAATGAGCTCTGATTGGCTAAGTTTGGTGAGGAGCCTGTTGCTAGACCAATCACTCTTATCTAAAGGTGGGGTTTTATAAGACGATCTCTCACAAAAAAATGGATGGTTGGATTCGGAGAAGGAATATGTCTCAGGTGTGTTAGTAGAGGGGACACTTCAGCAGTAATGTTCTGTGCTCCTAAGTTTCATATGAATCTGTCACTTGACTTTTCATCTCTTTGTCCTCTTTTCCAAACAAAATAAATAAAGGCATGCATATTCTCAATGTATTTTAAAGTGTTGATAATATGTCACATTTATACATTCTTTAGGGCATAAATTGTTACTATCCCTTTATTTATTTAATTTATTTATTTATTTTTGGTCTCACACATAATAGGCCCTAATACTTTTTTTGCATGGAAAAAAAAATGAAAGCACACAGTTTATCTCATTTCCTTCTTTACAATGACTTTATATTCTGGGCAGAATAATATAATCCCAGTTTAAAAACTGAGGAAACAAAGTCTAAGAGAAGGTACTGCTTTAGGAACAATCACGAGGAAGGTAAAGGGTTCAGTTTGAATCAGAAGAACTGATGATTCTTTGCCACATTGTATTATCTGTAAATATGATAATGATAAGCTATGTGGGCCACTGTCTTCTGACAAAATGGCATTAAAGAACCTTTCCATATTTGTAAATTCCCCACTGTGAGTGTCTTTTCAACAGGTAGGCTTCCCCAACCAGGCAAGCTCCGAGGCTCTCTCTCCCTGTCTCTTGATCACTAGTGTGTATGCTGTGAGGTAGGCCAGGGCAAGACTGAACCCTGCCTGGGTTTGGAGTCTTGAGAAAATACGACAAAGATGCTAGGATAGGTAAGCAACAATCCACGGCAGTGGAAGGACTGAGGGTCTAGAGGAAGATTTGTTATCAAGAATCCCGTGTTGGTAGTGCTATCAGTATCGTCCTTAACTCAAAGAGGTTTTGGATTTGTGTGCTTAGTCTTTGCTTTGTGCGCTTTTCTCAAGCTGAATTCTCTAGCCTTCCCATTGATTCTGTGAGGGACCAGATAGTCTTCCAGTAAAGTTCATTGCTGCTTACATTAAACAGAGTTCTTACTACTACAATGGTGATGATACTTGATGTAACCAAATAGAAGATGATGTAGAGAAACCAGATAGTCTCAAGAATCCTGATTACTTTTCTCTGGGTAATCACCATTGTCCAGAAGTTTCCCTTCCTCCCTTCCTTCCTCATTCCACCCTCCCTCCTTCCCTCTCTTCTTCCTTTCTTTCTCTCTCCCTTTCTTCCCTTCTTTCCTCCCCTTTCTTTCTTTTCCTCTCTCTCTTTCTTTCTTTGTTTCTTTTTCTTTCTTCTCCTTTTTTTCAATTTAGTTGTAAAGAGTTAAAATGTTAATAGTTTACCCTATTCTAATTGTAGCTTTATAAACAGCATGCTATCTTTCCCGAATCATAGGCAGTTTGAAAAAAATGGATTTCATACATGGAAACTGGTCATATTCTATTTCCTCTCATTAGAAACATAATATGGGGGTGCCTGGGTGGCGCAGTCGGTTAAGCGTCCGACTTCAGCCAGGTCACGATCTCGCGGTCCATGAGTTCGAGCCCCGCGTCGGGCTCTGGGCTGATGGCTCAGAGCCTGGAGCCTGTTTCCGATTCTGTGTCTCCCTCTCTCTCTGCCCCTCCCCCGTTCATGCTCTGTCTCTCTCTGTCCCAAAAATAAATAAACGTTGAAAAAAAATTTTTTTTTTAAAAAAAGAAACATAATATGAATATGAGATATGCTTTGTGATCTTTAATAACGATCCATTTAAAAATACTCAATCCTTAGCAACATAGAGGTAAACACTTTAATTTACCAAATCTATGATAAAAAGAATAGTTAGAATTGTGTTAATTAGTTCAGGTGCCTGAACAGATCTGATGGAGTCCTGCAGCTCTCTGTGGGACACAGATGTCATCTAAAAAGCACCCAACTAAGGAGAACCATGAATATGATAATAAGGATGAAAGGAAATAGCAATTTTTTATCATCAGCCAAAGTGAAGGATACCCCACAAAGGACAAAAAGCACCATCATCTTTTGAATAATAGTTCAAAGAAGCAGATGATTCAGAAAAATGAAGAAATAGAACTAATGTAAATTGCTCAAGATTGCATTTTTCTTTGTAACATAAATGGCAATTGCAGTGCTTAATCTTGAGCCTTCTATTATTTAGATACGAATACACATTATCTCCGGAAAATTCCTTTGTAAGGCAAAAGTTTTTTGAAATTTAAATGAGTTCTTTCTCATCTGTCATAATGCTTACAACAAATTTACATAGACTTCACATGGCATTGATCTTCACCAAAGGGAACAATCTTCCCTGGCGGTTTTTACATCACATGGAAGAGATTCCGTTTATTTGTATGTATGTATGTATGTATGTATGTATGTATGTATGTATGTATGTACGTATGTGTGCGTGTGTGTGTTTCAACTACATTGGACACTGGCATTTTAAATATTCCAGCTGGTCTTTAAAAGTACATTAAAAAACATTGCATTACAGTACTTACATTTAAAAATATTGACCAGCTAACACACATTAAGGAGAGTTGTTAGGAAATTCCTTAGTGACATTATCTTTTTTTTTTTTTTAATTTTTTTTTTTCAACGTTTATTTATTTTTGGGACAGAGAGAGACAGAGCATGAACGGGGGAGGGGCAGAGAGAGAGGGAGACACAGAATCGGAAACAGGCTCCAGGCTCTGAGCCATCAGCCCAGAGCCTGACGCGGGGCTTGAACTCACGGACCGCGAGATCGTGACCTGGCTGAAGTCGGACGCTTAACCGACTGTGCCACCCAGGCGCCCCGACATTATCTTTATGTTAGAAATATATTCCCTGCATTCAGATAACTTTCTATATTCACACAACATAGGAAAAAAAGGAGCAAGGTGAGACCTCTCATGACAAAATTCTATAAAGCAGCTAGTAACAAACTAGTCAATAAAGAAATATGGTGTGAGTTATTCAAGAAACACATTATGAAATCCTCACTGTTTCCAGGACCTAAATATTTTTATTTTCTTATGCTAATTTACTCATTATCATACACAGAATTCTTATTTAAATAGCATGCAAGATTAAGTGTGGATGCTAATATGGGCTTCCAAGAGTTGAATCCTGCCTCTGGAAATTTACAGACTGTGACATCAGGCAAATTATGTTACCTGTTTTTTTAGCAGTAAAATGAGGATTAAAACAAACTATTAGAATTGAATAAATTCATATTTGTAAAGCACATATAGTAGTGCCTGGCTTCTAGAACCTCCTATCTAAGTGCATTTTTGAATTGGTAACAGCAAATTGAAATGTTAAAATTTGAAAATGTAAAACCGGCATTGAATCTTCTTTATTAATATTACATTTTTCCCCAAAAGAGCAATTTCTCAGGAAATATTAACTAATTAATTTCAGCAGCTGATTTTTAATATTGACATGCCATTTGACTGAGTAAACTGAACTGAAAAAATTATAAACGAGAAGGGTTGTTGTATTTTCTATTCTCTTATTTACTTTTATCCTCTGACAGAATTTTTTTTGTCCTTGATAACTCAGCAATTTATTTATTTTTTTTTTTTTAACGTTTATTTATTTCTGAGACAGAGAGAGACAAAGCATGAATGGGGGAGGGGCAGAGAGAGAGGGAGACACAGAATCGAAGCAGCCTCCAGGCTCCGGGCCATCAGCCCAGAGCCCGACGCAGGGCTCGAACTCACGGACCAAGAGATCGTGACCTGAGCTGAAGTCGGACGCTTAACCGACTGAGCCACCCAGGCGCCCCAGATAACTCAGCAATTTAAATTAATGATTTAAATCTTATAATGGTTGAAAAGATTCCTGTTATGTAAATCATCATGATTTATGTGCTTATCAAATCTAGCGTGATGGGAAAAACCACAGATTCTAGAGCCAAATTATATGGCTTCAAATTCCAGAAATACTTATTACTTATGTGATTTTGGGCAATGTATTTAACTTCATTGTGTCTCTGCTTTTCTCATGTATAAAATACGGATACAAGAGGGGCTCCTGGGTAGCTCAGTCGGTTAAGCGTCCAACTTCGGCTGAGGTCATGATCTCATGGCTTGTGAGTTTAAGCCCTGCGTCAGGCTCTGTGCTGACAGCTCAGAGCCTGGAGCCTGCTTCGGATTCTGTGTCTCCCTCTCTCTCTCTATTCCTCCACCGCTCATGTTCTCTCTCTGTCTCAAAAATAAATAAACGTTAACAAAAAATTAAAAAATAAATTAAAATAAAATAATACAAGAGCAAGCTCCTGGGGCACCTGGGTGGCTCTCAGTAGGTTAAGCATCCACGATCTCAGCTCAGGGTCTTGATCTCAGGGTCCTGAGTTCGGCCTCACCTTGGGCTTCATGCTGGGAATGGAAACTACTTAAAAGAGCAATTTATCATAGGTGTGCTGTGAAAATTAAATGAGTTTACGGGGTGCCTGGGTGGCTCAGTCGGTTGAGTGTCTGACTTCAGCTCAGGTCATGATCTCGCGTTCCGTGAGTTCGAGCCCCGTGTCGGGCTCTGTGCTGACAGCTCAGAGCCTGGAGCCTGTTTCCGATTCTGTGTCTCCCTCTCTCTCTGACCCTCCCCCGTTAATGCTGTCTCTCTCTGTCTCAAAAATAAATAAACGTTAAAAAAAAATAATAATAATAATAAATGAGTTTACAGCTGTGCTTTTGAAGTAGAGAATCTGAAGGGACTCCATTTTAGTCCCATTTTAGAAGGGACTCCATTTGGTCTCTGCTATGTTTCTGCTAGGCCCCATTTACCCATGTTCCTTATTTTGCCTATAAAGTACCCAAAGAAGCTATGTTCCCACTTCAAGGTGGAAGTAAAAATTTTTTCTCAGGCTCCAAAACCAGATGACAAAGAAGAGCCAGATCCCAAACATGTCCCGGGACATTAGCTTCAAACAAATCTTGCCTGATGCTGGCATGAACACCCCTACCTTTGGTATGGAACCACCTATCGTTCACCTGATACTACCCTTTGATTGGACCCCACCCTGGATTCCTCAAGGAGCGTGTACTGTAGACCCTTTTCTAATAT
This sequence comes from Leopardus geoffroyi, assembly GCF_018350155.1. NCBI lineage: Eukaryota > Metazoa > Chordata > Mammalia > Carnivora > Felidae > Leopardus > Leopardus geoffroyi. The sequence continues at coordinate 22,006,091 of NC_059327.1, read as the reverse complement.
AAACCCCTAGCGCCAAGCAGTAACAAGACCCGTTCTCCTTTCCTTTCAGAGTTCCCAGACCCTGGCTTCGATTCTCTACCTGTCACCTACACCATTCAGTAAACTCTGTTTCCCTTTCTCTGGCTCACATTTGATTTCTTCCTGTGTGAATCCAAGGACCCTCCTGGCTGGTCCTGTGGGGTCCTCCCCTGGATTCTTGGACTCAGCCTGCCCTCATCACTTTCACAGAGTGAATAATCCATACTTTGGCATCATTATAATAATCCTTGGTGTGATTTACGCACTCCTGGACCTTTCAAATGTATATTTGCTGGAGTTTTTGGTAGATGTCATATTCTTTGACATCACCTGCATTTCAAAAATATGTTCACTGAGGATCTTTTATGAGTTAGACACTTTGAAAGACTTGTGGGTGAAATATTTGTAACCATAAAACACTCTTGTGTTTAGGTTTAAAATCTGGAAGGGAGACACGTACATGGAGACAGTGTTAGCGCTCATCAACACTAGGTCCTCCTTACTTTCCTTGGGAGATCATACTTTCATCTGAGTCACTTTTGGACTAAGGCAATGCAAAGTGTGAGTTCAGGTAGGAAAGCACACTAGAATCTTACAGTTGCAAAGGTTATTCAATAATGAATTACACATTGCAAAGAAAATGACATGACATCAAAAATAACATGTCATATAAAAATACAATTCATTTATGTCAGTATTAAAAATACCATTTCTTAGAGTAGCAACTTTGTCTCTTTAAAAAAAAAAATGGAACATCTTAAAATCTTAGTTTTGCAAAATGTCACTGTGAATAGTTTACAAAAATCCAAATAAAAGGAGTTTTATAGAACCCTCAGAAATGTTTTGAAATATCTTCAGAATGAAATCAACTTCATTATATTTACAGGCTCTGTGAAAAAGAATGCCATCTTGTTCATGAATCACAGGAACTCAAAACCTTATTTTCTGTTATTTACTGAAACAAAAGGAAAATTATAGAAATGTGGGCATCTATATTAAGTCATGGAATTTAATAAAATAATCTCATTTAAAAACACATTTAAGTTTCTCAAGAAATTTTACTCAAATTTTTATTATAACCTGAATGATCTTATCCTTATAGTATGGGTCAAGAAATTATGGCCAACTGCCTGTTTTTGTAAATATAATTTTACTGGAATACAGTTGTGACAATTTGTTTACATATTATTTATGGCTGCTTTTACTACAACTCCAGAGATGGGTATTTGTGACAGACAGCGTATGTCCTACAAAGCTGAAAATATTTGCTGTATGACCCTTCATGAGACAAATTTACTAGCCCTGCTTATAGTTAGAATTTTTATTAATTTATCAACTTTTAAATATTTTTAATTTGACTCAGATTTCGATGCACTAAAACAGAAACCTATGCTCTTTAGTGTATTTAGGAGTTTTAAGCAGAAAACGTTTTTTTTTTTTTTTTTTCTAGGTAAGCTCTATCCTCAATGTGGGGCTTGAACTCATGACCCTGAGATCAAACGTCACATGCTCTACCATACTGAGCCAGCCAGGCACCCCCAAGCAGAAAAGTATTTAATTCAAGGAATAAGGTATCCACAAAATTGCTAGAAGAGCTGAAAGGGAAAAGTCTACGTAGGGGCTCATGGAACCTCTCCCAGAACAATTTAGAAATGACCTCCCTGGGGACCTACTGCCTTGGAGGTGTCCACTGGAGGTTTCTGGGCCCAAAGAAATAGGCGCAGGCCTCGGCCTCCTCAATTGTTTCTGTCACTCAGAGAACTGAAGAATAAACACCATTCTTCAGAACGTTGCTTCAGGAATGGTGTACAAAGCTCCATGTATCTGCTTGCCGGAAGCAATGGGTCAGGACACTGGGAAGACAGCCTCTACCTCACTTCTGCTTTCTTTGCAAAAGAATTGTTCTAATTGGGTAATTTGCACCCAGGCAAGAGAGTCTGGAAAATGTTAAATGTGTCTTTTTTGTTTTTTTGTCTTTTGCTTTCAATCTCTCCTTCTAGAAGAAGGGTGGAATGGACAGTTGTTGAAAGAGACAATACGGAGAACTCACCTGATAACATAATAAAAACAATTATACTCATTACAATTATCTAATTAGAGGATAAATATTACAGGATATTTAGAATGCATATCTAAAATTACACACACACACACACACACACACACACACACACACGTCTACATCTATAAATAGGCAAATGCTAATATTCCATCAGTGGGATTGCAATCATATAATCTGGTTAACATATTGCTTTTTTTCAGTTAATGTAGTGCTTTTAGCTCACAACAGATTAAAATCTCAAAGCAAAGGGAGAGTTGATGTGAATTTAAAATTATCCCAGGCAATTCTGACACTTTTACCTATTTTTCCTTCTTTTTTTCTCACCCCATACTGTTTCAATGCTACCTCCACTGAAAATTACACATATACAATAAAAGTAAATACACCAAAATATTTATAACGATTATTCCTATGTGGTGAAATTATTGCTGGTTTTCATCTACCTTTCAACATTATGAAATAAAAACATGCATTTAATCACATTATGTATATAGTTACGAATAGCTTTCATTGAGTTAAGATTAAAACTTAATTTGGTAGGTACCAAAGTTGTGTTCCAGAATTATACTATTTTGTTTTCTGTTAGCAGTTCATGGAAGCAAATACCTGTTTCCTTAAACCTTTATTGCTCTGAAGTTTGTTCTGTTATTTTTTTGTTTTTGTTTTAATTTAATTTTTTATTTTTAAAATTTACATCCAAATGAGTTAGCATCTAGTGCAACAATGATTTCAGGAGTAGATTCCTTAATTCCTCTCACCCATTTAGCCCATTCCCCCTCCCACACCTCCTCCAGTAACCCTCAGTTTGTTCTCTATATTTATGAGTCTCTTCTGTTTGGTCCCCCTCCCTGTTTTTATATTCTTTTTGTTTCCCTTCCCTTATGTTCATCTGTTTTGTCTCTTAAAGTCCTCAGATGAGTGAAGTCATATGATACTTGTCTTTCTCTAACTAATTTCACTTAGCATAATACCCTCCAGTTCCATCCACATAGTTGTGAATGGCAAGATTTCATTCCTTTTCATCGTGGAGTAACACCCCATTGTGTGTGTGTGTGTGTGTGTGTGTGTGTGTGTGTGTGTGTGTGTATATATATATATATATATATATATATATATATATACCATCTTCTTTATCCATTCATCCATCGATGGACATTTGGGCTCTTTCCATACTTTGGCTATTGTTGATAGTGCTGCTATAAACATGGGGGCGCATGTGTCCCTTCAAAACAGCACACCTGTATCCCGTGGATAAATGCCTAGTAGTGCAACTGCTGGGTTGTAGGGTAGTTCTATTTGTAGTTTTTTGAGGAACCTCCATACTGTTTTCCAGAGGGGCTGCACCAGCTTGCATTCCCATGTTCTGTTATTTTTTTAAACAAAATATTTATTTATTTTGAGAGAGAGAGAGAGAGAGAGAGAGAGAGCTCAAGCAGGGGAGGGTCAGAGAGAGGGGGAGAAAGAGAATCCCAAGCAGGCTCCGCACTGTCAGTGCAGAGCCCAATGCAGAGCTCAAACTCACAAACTGTGAGATACTGACCTGAGCTGAAATCAAGAGTCAAGTCACCCAGGCACCCCTGTTCTGTTATTTTTAATTTTGCCACTTAACAAGTAAGGTTTCTTCTTGTTAATATGTTTTGTGCATTTAGATGATTTTCTCAGTGCATTGGTTATTTACATTTATTTTATGAATCACTTGCCCATTGGATAGTCTTTTGAAGTTTTTCTTTTTGCCTTATTGATTTTATGAGATCTTATGTACTGAGGACCATGACTTCCTGTGTTTTGATTATTATTATAATTATTTCCTTCTTTTTTTTTTGCATTTGGTTATGCTTGTTGTGGTATTTTTATAATATGATTTTTAAAACTTTTTGGGTAGTCCAATCTATCAGTCCTTTATGATTTTATTTTCTGCTTTTTTTTTCTTTCTTAAAGATTCTTAACTCATTGTCATATAAACAATGTTTTAGTAAGGACAATGACAAGAAAGGCCACAAAATGAGAGAAAAATACTTGTAATGTACCTAATATAAAAAACCTGATATCCAGGGGTGCCTGGGTGGCTCAGTCAGTTGAGTGTTCAACTTTGGCTCAGGTCATGATCTTGCGGTTCAAGGGTTTGAGCCCTGCGTCAGGCTCTTCAGATTCTGTGTTTCCTTCTCTTTCTGCTGCTCCCCTGATCATGTTCTGTTTCTCTCTCTCTCAAAAATAAATTAACATTAAAAACTAAAAAAAAATGATATCCAGACCATATGAAATATTCCTACAAGTAATTACCTGGTAAATAAAAGATATGAAAGCATAGAAGATATTCTAGCTCAGTAATTTTGTTTTTAAGTATACACCTGTATTAATGAGGGTTCTCCAGAGAAACATAGCCAGTAGGAGATCTCTCTGTATATAGATGTAACATGGCTATGTAAAGATTTATTAAGAGAAATTGGCTCATGTGATTACGGAGGGTGAGAATCCCATGATCTGTCATCTGTAAGCGAGAGATCCATGAAAGCCAGTGGTGTAATTCGGTCTGAGGCTGAAGGCCTGAGAAGAGGGGAGCCAATTGTGCAAATACTATTCAGGTCCCCAGTGGATTAGCTGATGTCCAGCTGACACACTGGGGTGAGCAATTTACTGAGTTCACGATTCAAATGCTAATCTCATCCAGAAACCCTTTTGCAGACACACCCAGCAATAAGCTTTAATCTGGGCACCCTGTGGTCAGCCAACTTGACACATAAAATTAACCATCCCAATACCTCAAAGAGATTCTTGCATATATGCACAAAGAGATGTAACTACCCATAATCTTCAAATAAGTGGTTTTGTAACCGCTCCAACTGGAAACAACTGAAACATCCATTAGGAATAAAATGAACAGATATCGTGGTGCATTGATTCCCAAACCCTTTCATCTCAGGAAACTTTTATACTATCGTGGGGGATAAGCTTAGGAATCCCCCGGGTTTATACCGGGTTAACAAGGCATAAAGAAATACAAAGTCATAAAATGCTCCCACCTGAGTTTGGGTAAACCAGATTGGCACTCCAAGAATAGGGGGGTGCAAAGACACCCCGAGAACAGGGAGGTGTAAAGGTGCCAGGAATAGGGAGGTACAAAGGCACCCCCAAATAGAGAGGGGGACAGAGCTCCCAGAATAGATAGGGAGAGGCAAAGGCCTAAAATAGGTATGGTGCAAAGGTGCCCAATATAGGTATATGAAAGAAACAAGATTAGATATTCAGAGTGGAAGCACCCCCAATTTAGTACTATGGCAGAAAGCTGCTTTCACAGGAAGATAGGTCCAGTTAGGTAAATTAGTGAACTGGACTATGGACCACTGTGCTGCAGGCAAAGCAGCCCAGAGTGGAGAGCGTTAACAAAAGAAAAGGTGCCTTATTAATCTTGAGGTTACCCTCCTATCTGTCTTATCCCTTAGGCCAGCAAAGATAAACAGGCATGGCGCCTCCTGTCTGCTGTGAACAACCACCTACCCATCTGCCCAGCTCCCGGATTTTGTTTTATATTGACCCAAACCCCAAACACTGTATATCTTCAAAATCCCCTTTTCCCCCCTCATGTCCCCAAGTTAATGTTCCTAGTTTCTTTGTCTCTTTGTACACACCCATCACGTTTGTAAGCCTTCTGATCTGAATAAATACGGGGCAAGGACCCTTATTCAGGTTTCTTGTCTTTTCCCGGACATTAGCCATCTCTCGCTTTAATCCTGCGACCACTCTTTAGCTGGCCAAAAGAGAACTTTAGACTTAGAGTCTATGACATACTATTATAAATTACTGATCACCTCAGGGCTTCCTTTAGTGAGTTATATCTGTCAGTATTTATCATATCAGAAATTAAAATTGAGGATTTAAAAAATGATTTAAAATAGCAATAAATCCATTGTATGCACTCATATTGATATCTTATTTTATGTAAAATATGTTTTCCACACAGGAAAAAACTGGCATCGTTTTACATCTGTGCAAATATAAATCTCTTTAATGCCTGATTATTAGAAGATAGCTGGAGACTGTCATATCGACTTCTGCATTCAATTGATGCAATATGTTACATGTAATAAAGTATGTGAAAAACCAGTCTCATACAGATACATCATTTGAAAAGTGAAAAGTATTTTTTTTTTTCCAACGTTTATTTATTTTTGGGACAGAGAGAGAGACAGAGCATGAACGGGGGAGGGGCAGAGAGAGAGGGAGACACAGAATCGGAAACAGGCTCCAGGCTCTGAGCCATCAGCCCAGAGCCCGACGCGGGGCTCGAACTCACGGACCGCGAGATCGTGACCTGGCTGAAGTCGGACGCTTAACCGACTGCGCCACCCAGGCGCCCCAAGAAAAGTGAAAAGTATTTTAAAAACTGTGAAGACTATTGTTGCTATCCTATGTTGATACTACACCAAAATGCAACAAGTGATGATTCATTTTTTTAAGTTTATTTGTGTATTTTGAAAGGGGTGGGGAGAGAGAAAGAGAGAGAGAGAGAAACTCAAGCAGGCTCCACATTGACACCAATGTGGGGCTCAACCATGAACCATGAGATCATGACCTGAGCTGAAGTAAAGAGTTGGGCACTTAACTGACTGAGCTACCCAGGCATCCTTGGTAAGTGATGGTTCCTTGATGGTTAACTGCAGGGTGGAATGAGCTTTTTTTTTTTTTTTTTAATCTGTTACATTAAAAATGATGGACCTGTCTTGTACTTTGAATGAAACTTTTACTCTGCCTGGTTTTGTAACATGAGGTAAGGTGATTTGGAAAATATAGTTTATTATGCAAATCTTCCAAATATCTATACCTGTCTTCATACAATATTCTAAAAAAATACATTTTAAAAGGATCACTATTGATCTCATTTTAGTATATGTGCTGCGGAAGCGAGCACACGGCTGGTCTCATTTTAAAACTCAGTAAGTTTGGGGAATCTGTCAAGTTCACATTTTCAAAATGTCTAATATTTGCTTTAAAGTATTCATTATATTATTGGCAACAAATATGTCCCCCCTTCTCCCTTGAAGTATAAGCTCACTTTGTTCTTTGTTGAGAACATGTCTGTTAAATACTCAAGTCTCAACAACCATATTTTGTCTACCGATAGTTCTTTCAAGTAAAAAAGTATTTCATGAAAAAGTGGCTAATTTAGCTAACAACACAGACAACCGCACAAGTGTCTTTCTTTCATATTTTGGTATCTGGAAGAGTGCTTCACATATTCCCATTTTAACATGTAGAACATTTTGAAGAGTGTACTTGAGCTTTGTGTTTAAAAAAAATAATAACATTGGGGCACCTGGGTGGCGCAGTCGGTTAAGCGTCCGACTTCAGCCAGGTCACGATCTCGCGGTCCGTGAGTTCGAGCCCCGCGTCGGGCTCTGGGCTGATGGCTCAGAGACTGGAGCCTGTTTCCGATTCTGTGTCTCCCTCTCTCTCTGCCCCTCCCCCGTTCATGCTCTGTCTCTCTCTGTCCCAAAAATAAAATAAACGTTGAAAAAAAAAATAAAAAAATAATAACATTAAGGGCTTCATCAAGGATACTCTGTAGTGAAACTGCCAGGGTTATTTTTCCTGTGAATGTGGGGCAGTGAAGAAAGCAATGGGAAGTAGGGCCATTTGGTGCCACTGCACTGACTTATGTTAAGGCACCAGCACTTTTGCCCAGTTGTGACTTTGACACATATCCATGCAAATGATTTGTGACATATCAATGCAAATGAAACACAGTGAAAAAGTCAAGTAGCATCCTATTATTACAATGAAAACAGCTTTGATCTTTTTGACCCCCTAAAAGGGATTTGGGAACCCCAGGTATCCACAGACCACATTCTGAAGTGGTATACTCTTTTAGCGCATTACCATAATGGTGTAGTACTCGGCCATGAAAATGGGCGAACTAAGGATGTAGGTTAATAGTACAGATTAATCATATACCTCCTATAAATTGTTTAAAAAAGAAGCAAGATCCAAATAACACATATGATTCTAGCCATATAAAGTTCTGAACAAGCAAAAGCAAACCCTTATTTTAGGGATGCATACATGAGGTAAAAAATAGAAGCAGAAACACGTTCATCACAAAAGTCATCATAGTAGGTACCTCTGTACATCTGGGAAAGTGATGCAGTTGTGAATGGGGGCTGGAATAGGCTGGGCTTCTCAAAGGCTGTAAAACGATCCATTTCCAAATTTGAGGAGTGGCTCTGCGTGTTCATTTGCTAATAATTTATTAAACTATATATACCATTTACTTCTCTGTACGTGTATCGTATGCAAAATTAAGTAACAAAACTGGTGCATGGACATTTATTCTCATTTTTCTCATTTATTCTCATTTTTTTGTTCTTATTTTCTAATCTTGTTGATGTAGAGAAGGAGTCTAGCTTTTCTTTCCCAAATATTAGTCATATGCCCCACCACCCCATTTTAGATGATTTATTTTTTCTCTACTGATTTGAAAAGTCACATAAGGAACGTTTATGATCTTTGTAACTCTTCCCTTTTCCAAAGCAATGTCTAACACTGCATGCGGAGTAAAATTTCATATAGTTGTGGTAGTCAACTTACTTCACGTTGAATTTTTTTTTTTTTGCCCAGAGAGTTATTGCTTAATTTGTTTGACCTATTACTTATCATGGGCCATTGCAGCCCACATATATTCTTCTTCTCTGTTCCAAAGATTGCATAATGAGGGCCCCTTAACCATATGCTCTGTAAGTTTGCGTGTCTAAAAAAGAAGCTTACTTTTTAACCCTTCTCTGGTAATAGATTATAAAGATCAAGAGAAAGCCGGCCTGTATAAGAAAAGATACAGTAGACTTTTGGTATTTGAGGTTTGGCAATTTATCAATAGCCTGAGGGTTCAGAATATGTAGTAATTTGTAAATTAGCAGAGGCACAAAATTAGATGACACACGGCTGGGAGGGTGTTGTATAGGAACATATCTTAGTTAATGAGAAAATCTCACGGGTCACATAGCAACATTAATGCGACATCATCATTGTGACTTAATTATTCAGGACTTAATTATTCAGGACTGTAAATGTCTAATATACTCTTCATTTTATTAAATAGGATCCCTGAAAACAATGTACTTTATTGGAGCTCATATGGAAAAGCGATGCCGGGTATACAAAATGAAAACTTGGGTAATAGTGCAAAATTATTTTAGTGAATGTCAAACTAATAAATATTAAAACTAAAAGATAATATATGAAGATGGTTTTGCTGTGAATTTTTAATTCTTATTAATTTTTTGTAAAGTCCACCTGAACATTAATTCATTAGAAATGAGAAACTTTAGGGGCGTCTGGGTGGCTCAGTTGGTTGAGTGTCTGACTTCGGCTCAGGTCATGATCTCATGGTTCATGGGTTCCAGCCCTGCCAGCTGTGCTGGCAGCTCGGGACCTGGAACCTGCTTCAGATTCTGTCTCCGCGTCTCTCTGTCCCTCCCTGGCTCATGCTCTGGCTCTGTCTCTTTCTCTCAAAAATAAACGTTAAAATGTTTTTAAAAAAGAAATGAGGAATTTTATTTCAGAGAAGGAAACCAATGTATGCGTTTAATTAGGAGAGTTCTCCGGTGACCTTCGTGGGTTTAAACCTAAACGTGGCGCCATGATTTTTACTACCATTTAGTTACTAACATGTTTTAGAGGGTAGGGACTGGATCTTGTCATTTTTGTTCCTGTTTACTTTTCAACAGTAATATATTTGGAATTTATTAGGTTACATTAAACGTTACCTCAGCTTATGTTCAAATAATCCTAATCTAAACGATTAGCATATATGTACTGGTTTCAGTGATCCTATCCATTGGTACATTTGTTCATACTTATAGTCATGACAGCTTTTATTTAAAAGTAGTTTGATTCTGATCAAATCAGAAAACATGCAAAGTCCCCTTGCGAGCTTGAGTAGTAAAAAATAATATTATTAGTAGGAGCATTTCCACAGAATTAATAGAAATATGATTATTGCCGTGTTAGTTGACATAGAACATGCTACGAAGAGATCATTGATAATTAGGCCAGACCAAAGCATGAACAGTTACTGACTCTTATAGACTTTCTTGAGGACAATAGTATGAAGGCAGGGAGGCAAGAATGCAGACAGAGTGAATTGGAGAGCATTTGATTTGGGAATAAGGCTGTGAAACAAATTCAACAATTCAGTTTGAAAGGATGGCTATGGAGATTCAGGAAGGGACTCATCAAAATATTAGGAGGAAAATGAAAGACTTCAGAGATGTGCACTTGCTGTGGAGACGTCACACCCTGCGATTTTGTAGTAAGCTGAGTAATCACTGTCCTGTGATAGTCACTAAAAATATTTCCTGGACATGTAAAGAAATCCCTTCGCTAGTTTCTGTAACATTTCACTACCATGAGATCCCTAGTATAAATGAAAGAAATCTGTTCTAAGTGAAGGAAAAGGAGTGACTTGTCTTCTTTTAATTATACAATTTGACAAGAGTTTTTAATTAAATAATTCCTGGGTAACGTTTTGAAACTGAAATTTCAGCTGACGCTGAGAGTAATAACTTGGCTAGATCCTGTTAACCTTCAAGTTAGGGGAGAATTTCAACGTTAATAAATCAGAAGTTGAGCAAAAAGGGTTATCGTTCCTTTAACACCTGTGTCAAGCTTGAAATTAGTGAGCCATTAGTCTTTCTAAAGAAGAGAATATTCTCACTGTTTTAAATTTATATTAAACATGAACTAGCCTATTTTAATATTGGTAAAGATAGTAAGTAAATATTTCTGAAAATTTTTCTGAATTTAAATGTAAATCAAATCAAACTATATCAAGTTTTATGTCATGTCATAAACCATGTGGACTTTCAAATTATGAGAATATATTGTGATTTCTTGATATATTTCAAAATCTAGAAATAAAATCTGGCTGAGGAAAAAAAGTATTTTAACAGATAATTCAATCTTCTCATTATTATAATCTCATTTTTTTTTCTGCAACCATTAATAAACAATACTGATTCCTTTTAGGTTGTTGCCTGAATGTAGTAATTTTATATCTTACTAAGACATATTGTAAATGTATATGAAAGCTGAAAAACACACTGAAAACCTTCAGGCTTTTAAAGTGGAGGCAATAAAGTTAATAGCCTTTTTTCTAGAAGTTGACATATGATGTGTATCAATATCAGAAATAAATATAAAGTTTCTTAAGTCAGAAGTTGAATAATAGTTGAAAGTCAGTTTCTGAAGTCAGAAGCTGAAATAGTTGTATAATACTCATATTATAATACACACATTTTCTTTCTTTCCAGGTAAGATAAAGACCTGTTTTACAATGATTCTGAATTAAATCACTGGACTCTCAGTATTGTTTAAGAAATGGAAACTTCAGATTTAGAATAAAGAGAAAAATGAGTACTTTTCCATAATTCAACATAAAGCAAGGGCCGTTATGGTTTGTTACCTTTGCCTTCAACTACTCTTAAACATAAACAATTTAGCTGTTCCTAAACTGCAATATCATGTTTCAAGCTCTCATTTAAGTCTTAGAGGGTTGACAACTTCTAAATTTCTTATTTTATAATTCACTAATGCCCTTCAGAGATTTGAGACACCTGTGTGCAAATTTACTGTATTTGCATGTGAGTTATATTAACTATATAATAATTATAGAGCTGTGATTTTTTTGAAAAAAAATCTCATAATTCAAGGGTAAATATTCCAGATATGAAACAAAAGTTTTAAAATAGAATTCTGTAATATTTCAGAGGACAGATCTTCATTTAAAAATGTCTGTCAGATATCATCAATATAATCGGGCATAATTAAGAATGAAAGAATTGGTCAAGTTAACCCAAGACCACCCATGACTTAATGTCACTTCTGTTGGCAATGCTGTCCTTGGTCCTTATTTTACTAGTCTCCACTGCCTTTATCATTGTGGATGATCAGGAGGAAAAAAAAAACAAAACTATTAGAACTACTTGATCGCTAACACTTTCAACAAACTTTCCTTTATCTTTTGAGTGGCTGCCCCTCGAATCTCCTTCTTTAATCAAACCTATGACCTAACTCCTCAGCTCCTTTTCCTGGGCTGTGGGGGTTGGTGAGGGACAGATAAGATGCTGCAGAGGGCTGTACTACAAATCTCAATCTTTTTACTTGTTCTTATTTTTCCCCTCAGAGTCTAATGAACTTCTAGCAAATTCTAGCAAATTATCTACACTCACGCATCCCTGATAGAAACGTGAACAGAAGCTTGAACTTCCACCAGTTACTGACTCCCACATGCAAATCTCCTTATAGATGTCTACAGTAATAGATGTCTACTGCCCCTCATAGCAGAGGGTGGCTTTGTCTCTCCAATCCCTGATATTAAACAAGTATATCGGCATCTCATCTTTGTATCCAATCCCTTTTTGTAGCCTGGGTTCTGCCCCATCACTGGTGCTCTCTCTTGTCTGTTCTTTCAACTATTTCAGTTTTTCTAGCACCTGCTCCTTGGCCTATAAAAATATTTTAATAAAAAAATGATAAGCAAATAAACAAGTATTAAAATGTTGTTATGAAGGAGCTTTATTGAACCTGTTCATATTTCTTAAAATCTACTTGTTTGATATCAGTACAGCCAGCATGCATATGCATGTGCGTATGTGCGTGTGCATTATGTGTGCGTGCTGACGTGGAATATTGTTTTCTATGCTTTAACTTTGAACCTGTCTGTGTCCTTGTACAGGTTGTCTTGACTTTAAATAATTCTGACATGAGTAATTTTCAGTTACTGTTGGTAAAGTAACCAGGATGGGACACGATGGGCTTGCTCATTCTAAGCCCCACATCAGGAAATCAAAACTTAACTGAATTTCCATGCTCAGATCTTCCAGAAAAGGAAGGCCTGTGTCAATAAATCAGTGCTTGTGGGCTCAGCATATTATCTAACTCTGTTCCAAGACTTTGCTTTCTATAATGAGAGTAACTCTGCTTTAACATACCAGCAAATGCCCAGTATTCTTCCTGCTTATTTAGGTCTATAAAAATCTCTAATCTTGCACAGATCCCTAGAGCTCCTTTCCATCCTTTGGATACTGCCCAATTTATGACTCACTGAATAAAGCTGATAAGATCTTTGAAATTTACCAAGTTAAATTTTGTTCTTTAGCACCACAGTGGACTTAAATACACTTGTTGTTACACCCTCAACAACATGGTTCAGCTGTCAGTTACGGTGGTATATTCACTCCTAGTAATTTTGTAAAGTACCACCTCAAGGCTCGCTCTCTAATCCAAATACCATTTTTCTCTCTCCCTCTCTCTCTGCCCCTCCCTCTCTCAAAATAAATAAATAAATCGTTAGCCCACATACCATTACAACGGATAACAGGCACATCTCCCACAATGTCTTTGTCGATCCCCGCATATCTGGTATTAGGTTTACGCACAGGCAGCAAAGCACATGGTTGTGTTGCCTCTTTGTTCCCTAGTGATAAGTCCACATGACAGTTTACAAAAATGGATATCAGACGAGGAAACTGGCCAAGAAAGATGAAAGGAGGAACAGGAAAATGAAAGGTGTTCAGGCTAGAAGTCAAATTCAAATCAAGTGTAAAAAGAGTTGTAGGAGAAACAGTTGAGTAGGGAGTGTTCAAACAGCTACTATTCAAGAGACTAGAGATGCAGCTAGAGGGACACAGCAAAGGCCAACTTACTAACAAAACTTCAGAAAGTGGTTTTTGACAAAAATAATTACGATGTTCTAGAGAAACTGATACTGGCTCAAACTTCACATTAAAGGAACTCTCAGAGATATTTCATGGCTTGAAAGCAAAAGATAACATGAAGCTATTCCACCTTAGAAAACAATACTAAAAATTGGCAACATATAAAAAAAAGATGCTTCCTCTGTAGAATGTTAGGCAATCAGAAGAAGCAAGCATTATTGATACTACTCCAGATATATTTTCTTTTTATAAAGGAGCAAAACACTTAAATCTTCATTTCCATTTTTAAAATTACAGTGTATTAAAGAAATAACAGTTTTATTCTGTTTTTAATTTTCCTGTATATTTATAGCTTATGGTAACAGAGTTAATGTTTGGACAAAAGTTAATTTTAAAGTTAATGGAACTATGCTAATTTTTCTCATTGACTAAATTTGTCTATCACATTTTCAACTGGCATGGTCATTTTCACTGTCCCACACTGTCATTCAAAGTGAGGACTGCTTATATTTAAAGCAGGTGCTTTTATGACAGTGGGATGATGGCTTATCTAACCGCCAGTCTGTACATATTGTGTGAACATAACACATAATAGCAATTAAGATATAATGACAATCTATGTGAACGAAAATGTTATTTGTAGACAATTTCCTTCTAAAACATCAGACAGAATGACACAGAGAAAACTAATTAAACACATTGCTCTGTCTGATGGCACTCTGCCAGCAAGATGGGATCACGGTAGAAGTTGTGATCTGAAATAGCATGGTCAAGAAACTAAATACAAATACATCACTTTTAAAATCAAACAATTTATAATGAGAACAAAATGATACAGATATAATGATACACTTAATGAAGGCATAATGAATAGATCGTTGCATGGGGGTACAAAAATGTTGGAATTCTTTGACCCCGTGAAGTTGGTTTGCTTAGTCCGTTTTACTTTGTGATCTCCCTTTATCCATAAGCAAGATCAATCTTGACAGTTCTCATGGCACCACTACAGCATTTGCTCAACATTTTGCAGATGTGTGCACGTAGATTAAAAGACAAAAGTCGGCTTTTAATCCCCTGGCTTCTAAGATTGCTTTGGCCCTAGACTCCCTTTATGTCACAGAATTGCCAAGCTTTGATTTTCGCTCAGGTGGTAGTGGTTTTCCAGGTTTCTCCTTCCTTCTGAAGATTTCTTACATGTTGCGCCCACTCATTTACAAAATTAATTTCCTTTTCATGTAAACATTGAAGGTAGACTCGGGAAGTCTACACATATCAAGGATATAAAATTTATTTTTTTCATTGGAGGTTTTAAGAATTCAAGTATTACTGGGGCACCCGGGGGGCTCAGTTGATTAAGCTTTCAACTCTTGGTTTTGGCTCAGGTCATGATCTCATGGTTCGTGAGATCGAGCCCCACACTGGGCTCTGTCCTGGCAGCACTGGGCCTGCTTGGGATTTTCTCTCTCCCTCTCTGCTCCCTCCCCTCGCTCCCTCTTTCTCTCTCTCAAAATAAATAAATAAACATTAAAAAAAAAAAAAAAGAACTCAAATAAAAGAATGTATACTGCTTTCTACCATGCCCTAAATCTGGGAGTTTTAAACTGCTAGAAAGTTTGGCTTAATTGCCACGATGGGATAAGTGTCCTTGAAAGAGGAAGAGATACCATAGCTCTGGGTCATGTGATGACAGACCAAGAGGGAGTCCCAGGTGAGCCAGCAATAGGCCCTCGGCAAGAGCCCACCATGCTGACACCTGACCTTAGCCTTCCAGCTTCTGGAACTCTGAGGATAAATGTTTGTTCATTAAGACACCCAGCATTTTATTATTATAGTAGCCCAAGATGACTAATACGCAGTCCTTTTTTTTTTTCTCATTTGTCTTCGATAGCTTTTTACCATTCTCTCTTTTTTCTTGGTGTTTCGTAGACAATGATATGTGTCTGGTTATAATTTTTTTTTTAATCCTTCCTTATCATTACTTGGCGTGTTCTTGGAAAATTCACATCTTTCTTTTTTTTCTGGAAATCCCTAACTTTTGCCCTTCCAATTTTGCTTTTGGGTTCTAGGAACTACGTTTAGACTTCTATCGGAGCTTCTAAGTCTATCTTCCATGTAATTTTAAAGTTCGCTCATTTTAATTTATTTCATATTTATTTATCTTCTTATACAAATATGGGGTAAATAAAAACATACAGGTCACAGAGTAATTTTTCACATTTTCTTGTTTATTTTCATAGATGTTATTCTTACCTTTGTATTTCTGAAGATTTTAAGTGCATTTAAGTTGTTTAGCATTGTGCTTTTAAAAGTTTTTACTTTGAAATAATTTGACTTTGTGTTGCTGATTTTTTGTCTTCCCTGGTGTTAGTCTTCTCACATGATTTGTAATTTCAGCCAGAAAGTTTATCTGGATTGGAACATTCTTCTTCTTTCTCTACCTTCCCCTCTTGTCTAAAGGTCTCCTCATTGCCTCCAAACCAGCAAGAAAGTATGAAACCTGACCTTTGGCTGGTAGCCTGGGCTCTCATCCAAACAACAGTGGATCCATTTACCTTGCCCGTCTGTGATCCCACTTCAGTCCTGTCTGAGGCATTTACTCTTTCTCTATCCAATGAGGCTCACAGCTGTCTGTAGTCACAGGCCAGGGCAGTGGTTCCAGCCTTTTTCAGGTCTATGTCACATAAGAGGAGCTTTTCCTCAGCCTTCAGTCTCCTGTAGTAGAGAAGCCTGGCTTCTCTAGGACACTAGTTATATGAACCTTTGGTCCCTACTACTCATTACCAAATTTGATGGCATATTTCTGGACTAAGAGTCCAACAAACCCTTGTAAAAACTGTATATATCTATGTGTGTGACACACACATATATACATATACACATATGTGTGTGTAGTTTGTTTCCTTGTGTGTCAGTCCATATTCTTGAGAAACAGACATCAAAACAGGATTTAATCCTGTTAAAAAAAATGTATTATGTCAACAACTGTGAGAAAAATATAGGAAGAAAGCCAAGAGAGGTTTGCAAGGGCTCCCAGAGAAGGAGACAGAGAAGGAAGGTTGAATGGAAACATCTGAGACTACAGTGCTGTTGTAAAGAGAACTCAACGAGGCCATCGGTGCAAACGTGAAGCCAACCTTGTGCGTCAGAGGAGTCCTGTGTCTCCCAGGAACAGCTGCCTTGGTACCACCATCATGCCCAGTGACTACGGGGAACAGCCTGTAGGAAGCATGGCCTCAGAGTGAGCACTGGGATTTCGGAGGAGTCCAGAACCCAGTCTGTTCTGATCATTGTAGTCAGAGATCTGAGAGGTACATTCTCAGGGCTACCATGCCTTGTCTTATTTTAGGTGTGCCTTTTTCAAGAAACATAGGCAATACTTCCAATTCAAGACAGCAGACTGATCATATGTTGAAGTCTCCTCTTCCTACACCAAATCCGTACAAATAACTCAAAACAGAGGAAGGAAAACAGTCTCCAAAAGCAATTAAGAACTTGAAAGAGATCAAAATCTAAGAGAACACCGCGCACGATAGAAAACAGAATTCAGAGCCCAGAAGACATTCAACAGACAATCCCTACAGACAGTAGGTGCAGCATGTTTGATGTTCAGCATCAATAATACAGGCAACAGGAGGGAACTCGGGGCGAGCGACAGGATGACTGAACAAAGCAGCAGTGGTTGGGATCTAGGCAGTTAACGGCAAATTGGGGACCTTGGATCTAAGAGGTAAGTGACTCCCCCTTGTGGCTGCTGTAAAGATAGGATAAATGGGTTAACAAGAGATGGTTTTGGGTACCTGATGGGAGAAGAAGCTATTTAAAAGGCCGTAATAGATGGTGAACACACATTTCACTTTAGAATTTTACCTAGACCCTGAGCTAGTTGTAAAGTCCGATGTGGCTTGTCCATGTAGGAAGTGAGTTCTATCCTGTGCTTTATCTCCTGTTTGTCCATGTAGAAGTGAGTTCTATCCTGTGCTTTATCTCCTTTAAAACAGAATCCTGAAATAACTTTGTAAACCTGTGAGCTCCAGGACATCTCCTTGTCTTCTTCTTTCCTGTCTTCATTGTTTTTTCTATTTTTAATGAACTTAAACAAAATGGAAATTTAAGATCCTTTTTCCCCCTCTAAATTTAAAATTTAGATATTTTTAATTGCTCAGAAATAAGTTAATTTAAGGCAATGTAAGAACTGCATGTTCTCTTATGACAGTCCTATGTTTACAGCACTCTCACAGGTAATCAGTTTCTTCTAAATCTTCTTCATTAATTGCAAAAGATGCTAAACATATCGGTTTTCCTTTTGGTTTGTTATTAATTAAAAAAAATTTTTTTAAATTTTTATTTATTTGAGAGAAAGAGAGAGAGAGAGAGAAAGAGAGACAGACCCAGAGTGTGAGCAGGGGAAGGGTAGAGAGAGAGGGAGACACAATCTGAAGCAGGCTCCAGGCTCTGAGCGGTCGGCACAGAGCCTGACAAGGGGTTCGAACGCACAAACTGCGAGATCATGACCTGAGCCGAAGTCGGCCGCTCATCGACTGAGCCACCCAGGTGCCCCTGTTTTTAATTTTTTTTAATGTTTAACTTCTTATTTTGAGAGAGAGAAAGCAGGGGAAGGGCAGGGAGAATCCCAAGCGGGCTCTACACGGCCAGCGTGGAGCCCAACTCAGCCCAACTTGATCTCACAGACCCGTGAGATCACGACCTGAGCTGAAATCAAGAGTAGGATGCTTAACTGAATGAGCCACCCAAGTGCCCCTGTTTTGTTTTGTTTTGATTCTATTTCTTTCAAGATCTAACCTCTAATAAAATTTAAACAACTATACTTTGTTTTAATTTTCATTCAGACATCTATTTTGAAAATATCCAAGTATCACTGATTTTTCCTCTAAATTATTTTATGTCTTGTCTTTTTATACACATCATTCTTATAAAAGACTATTTTGTGTTTAGTTCAACACATGTTTACTCTCCTTGTCACCATGGCTTCAAGTTTATTTCTTATACCCTCTTTCATTAAGAAGCAGTAAAGAAATGTATCCCTCTAGCATCTTTCTAGTGGTAATTGTTCTACAGGATCAGATCTTATTTACGAGAAATAGTATGACGATATTGGTTATACAATCATGGAAAACTCAGATTCCGAAGTCCACATGAGAGCATCACACAAAACTTCTCCTGCTGTCTGTCGCTAACATCCCAAGAAGAGTGGAGGGGGATTATTCTGGGTGGGCAATATTCAAGCCATTTATCAAATACTGAGTTGAAACATTTTGCCTCAAAATTAAGTTAAAAAGTAAAGTCCTCCCTCCCCAAATCTTGGTGTTCAGACAGGCCTCAAAAAAATGAGTAGGTTTAAGTTTTGAAAATGGTGTTAAAACTGCAATATTTTAAACTTTTTTTTTTTTTTTTTTACATTTTATTTATTTTTGAGAGAGAGAGAGACAGAGCACAAGTGGGGGAGAGGCAGAAAGAGAGAGAGACACAGACTCTGAAAGAGGCTGCAGGCTCTGAGCTGTCAGCACAGAGCCCGACACGGGGCTCGAACTCACAAACTGTGAGATCATGACCCAGGCTGAAGTCAGACACTTAACTGACTGAACCACCCAGGTGCCCCAAAACTACAATATTTTAAGACAAATCGTTGAAAATAAGATAGTTGCAGAATGATAAATTTTATTATTGCTATGATATCTAACAGATTACATATATTGTGAGTAATGTTTTACACAACTAGTAACACTGTAATTGACATGGAAAAATTCTCTGTAATTATGTATAAGAGCAAATGATAGACATGTATATATTCAACTGACAGTATTTTTTAAAAACTTGAGAATTATCTTGTATTTTTATGTTCCGAATGTAATATGTGAACATCACAGATAACTTGCAGATGTGTATATTATATATTCATTTGCATTCCATTAAAAATAAATTTGATTAATATTTTGGCATAGTTTCTGGCATTCATCGTTTTTTAGTTCATATGATATTATTTAATTAAGATCACAGTATGTGTATAATTGCTTTTTATATTTCATCCTGTACTGTGCCCCTTTTTCCACATCTCTAAACAGTCATAGAAAAAACATTTTTATTGGCTATTATGCCACTATTTTTATTGATTTATTTAACATTCCTCTCTTTTTGATAGATTGCTTTGGGGCATAAATATTGCTTTTTGATAAAAGTTATTACACATAAATTCTCATACATACACTTAGTTATTTTACTAGGACAGAATCCTAAAAGTTGAATTCTTGGTTAAAGCCATGACCTCATGTCAGAATATTCAGGTTAATTTACATTTCAACCAGCAAGATATGATTTGCCTGTTTTACCCAGCAGTTGTTCACATCATGAATTATTTACAAACAGTACTTGCCAATTTGATGGGTGACCCATATTTAAGTTATATTTATTTGATTACTATGCAGTGCCTCATATTTCACAAATTTAAATTTAATTTGAAGCTTTAATTATGTGAACTTTCAGTATTTTTCTGTTTGCTTAATATTTTTTAAGATTAGTGTTTTTCTGATATCTTCATATATTAGTTATAGTAACTCTTAAATGCAAAATGCTTTGCATTGGGGCGCCTGGGTGGCTCAGTAGGTTAAGTGTCCAACTCTTGATATCAGCTCAGGTCATGGTCTCACGGTCATGAGATCGAGCCCGAAGTTGGGTCCTGTGCCGGGTGCGGGGCGTGGAGCCTGGTGAAGATTCTGTCTCTCCCTCTCTCTCTACTCCTCCCCTGCTGGTGCTCTCTTCTCTTTCAAAAAACTAACAAAACATGTTTTTACAGATTGCTTTCCTTGCTACCTACTGCTTGCCATTCTCTAGCATCCAAAAAATTTAAACAATTTTATATTTACAAATCTATTAGTATTTTCTATTGTCATTTCTATTATGATTTCACACTTCAGCAACTTTTCACTGCTCCTAAAATTACTTGGGTGTGTTTCCACATTTAAGAAAATAACAATTTCCTCTTTTTACATAGAAAGATGAGGTTGGGATGCTGGCAAATGTTTAAAAACTGACTTTGGGGTGTAGGCTGATTAGTAGCGGTTGCTGATTCCACGGTATAAATACTGCCCTCCTGACAGATTCCAAGCTACTAACAAAACCATTCATGACCTTTCTGGAAATTTAACCATTAGCATTTGCAAGCCTGTGGAAGCTGGCTTCTGCTTACCAGTGCATTTAAATGTTTAATCCACCTCGATATTTTAGAATATAGCGGCAAGCAAAGAACTAACTTGAATTTTCCTCTTTTATGGTGGGCACATTTTTTTTTTTTTTCAGAAGAAAAAGTGTTGAGTACCACTGTTTTTCCTCCTCAGTTTGTGAAGCTTTCTTAAACCCGTTCAAAACTAAGAAGTTGATTTTAAGAGTGTCATATTATGGTTATTCTATAGAAAGTCTTGTTGCCATATACAATTTATCAAAAGCAATGTCAGCTTTTGTTTGAGATTATTATGTGGTTTTTAAATTGGTTTGGGGCACCTGGGTGGCTCAATCGGTTAAGCGCCTGACTTTGGCTCAGGTCATGATCTCACAGCTCTTGAGTTCGAGCCCCGCGACGGGCTCTGTGCTGACAGTTCGGAGCCTGGAGCCTGCTTCGGATTCTGTGTCTCCCTCTCTCTCTGCCCCTCCCCCACTCACACCCTGTCTCTCTCTCTCTCAAAAGTAAACAAAAATAAGTAAATATATAAATAAATAAGTTGGTTCTATGAAGGTTATGTTGTATATTAAGTAATAAAATAATACTCAATATTAATAATAATATAAATTTGTCCCAATTAATTCATGTACTAGTTTATGTGCTGACAACAAATGATTTTATTATTACAGTTTTATATATTTTTAAACTATTAAGACTATGTAATCACTCTAAATTATAGGTATTCTTGGGGCGCCTGGGTGGCGCAGTCGGTTAAGCGTCCGACTTCAGCCAGGTCACGATCTCGCGGTCCGTGAGTTCGAGCCCCGCGTCGGGCTCTGGGCTGATGGCTCAGAGCCTGGAGCCTGTTTCCGATTCTGTGTCTCCCTCTCTCTCTGCCCCTCCCCCGTTCATGCTCTGTCTCTCTCTGTCCCAAAAATAAATAAACTTTAAATTATAGGTATTCTTATTCATGATAAAATTTAGGATCTGGGGTGCCTGGTTGACTCAGTCAGTTAAGCATCTGACTCTTGACTTTGGCTCAGGTCATGATTGGTGACATTGAGCCCCGTGTCAGGCTCTGTGCTGACAGCTTGGAGCCTGCTTGGGATTCTCCTTCCTCACACCTGCCCTCCCCCACCGCCCCCCGCCTCTCTCTTTCTCTCAAAATAAATACACATTTAAAAATTTTTTAAATAATTTTGTTATTTTTCAGGTAATTGGAATTTTGCTTGGAATCACGTTAGACCTGTGCATTAACTTGTCATCACTGCAATCATGCACGTTATTTTAAAATTTGAATGTAAGGTTTGTTTTGCTTTGATAAAGTATCCTCCAACTATTGTTTTGCTTCATGATAGGAAAGATATTGAGTAAAACACAGGCATTCACACAGAGGTGTGTTTGTGGTGTGCATTATGTGTCTGTGTAGATCTTTTATTTATATTCTTTAGGCTTAATATTCTGGGATTTTTAGATAATTATACAATGAGTTAAAAATTCTTTCCCATTTTCCAATTGTTTTACCTTATTAAATACTTTGCAGTTTATGGAATCAGCCAGAATTTTAAGGAAAATATTAAATTTAAAATAACTTAGCAATAAAATGATCTGACCTTGTAGGCCAGTTATTTAACCATTTAGGTGTTGAATTCTTTCTGAACCTTTTTGACTGTTTCATTTGTTCCAGATAGTCCTCCACTCAGTTTATCCAAGTATTTTAATAGGAGCTTTATATTTGCTTCTAGTTTATAAAATTTCTCTTTTATTGTTATAAAGTCTTTCTCATTTCTCCTATTATTCGATCTCTCTCTCTTTTGCTTAGAAAAATTGTTAATCTCTTTTAAAGCTATCAGTTAGCAACATCTGGTACTTCTGGATATTGTCCTGGGTACGCGAGAAATATGTTCCGGATAACATGAAGTACAAAGGAATTCCTTGGAAAAATATGAAGCAGCTCAAATGAGAAGTTAGGCAAGAGGGCTTCCAGGAGGACACGAATCAGGGGAGTGGTGTGGACCACAGAGTGAAGGGCATTTCTTTCAGGCTCCCTCCCCAACAGGAGGTGAGCTCCAAGCTTTTCTCATCCCGTGTCCCTCAATATTCAAATTATTGAAAAAGGGTCTCATTAATACAGTTTTATATAATTTATTATTGCTCTACAACAAATCACCTCCAAACTTAGTGGCTTCATAAACCAGTGTTTATTATGTCCCAGTCTCTACGGGTCAGAAAATCGGGTTGCAGTCAAGAGGCTGACCAGCGCTGGAGCAGCAGCTTCTCAGCTCACCCACACGGCTTGTTGTTCGTTTGTTTGTGCCAATTTAAAAATTTTTTTTTTTTTCAACGTTTATTTATTTTTGGGACAGAGAGAGACAGAGCATGAACGGGGGAGGGGAAGAGAGAGAGGGAGACACAGAATCGGAAACAGGCTCCAGGCTCTGAGCCATCAGCCCAGAGCCCGACGCGGGGCTCGAACTCACGGACCGCAAGATCGTGACCTGGCTGAAGTCGGACGCTCAACCGACTGCGCCACCCAGGCGCCCCTGTTTGTGCCAATTTTAAATGAGGTTTTATATAAGACATTGCATTTTCCACGTAGGATAGTGTGCTTATACGTTGCGGTATTTCCTCTCCCCGTGTACATATTCTGTATTTAAGTATCAAGAATGTCTGGTTATTTACTATGGCAGCTCAACTTTACAATTATCGTGGAACTTGCTACACGTTTGGGTCCTTCAATACTTTGCGTGGAACAAGGGTAAACCCCTGCTCAGGTTGACGGAATCCATCTCTTCAGTGAAGGGCCCGAGAGAGGCAACATTGTTTCCAGGTGCTCCACCCCCAGGGGAGCCCCAGGAATTCCTCCTGAACATGCCTCCTGCACTGTGATCATGCGTGGGAGTGATGAGGCTGCAGGCTTTCTCCAGCCCTTTCTGCTGATGTTCGAATCCCTCTCTGTCGTCTGATTCTCATCAAGCCAGTTAATGGGTCATTACACGTGTTGAGGATTTTTTGTTTGTCCAAAGTAGATCTTGCCTCGAAGGGTTTCATCTTCAACCTGTTGCTTTCACGCCGAGTGTACAGATTGCAAGCCAGCTCTTGGAAGGCAGAGGCACCGAGGATGCCACTGGCATATCAATATCAAACGTGACCCGTCTGAAGAACCGCGTGGGTACAGGAGGTGTGTCTGTGTATTCAAACTTGCCAAATAGGTTGGGATCCTGGGTCGCAGCATGCTCACCTCCATAAACCTGAATGAGCACACCAGGCTGGGTGTCAGCAAAGGTAGCGAAGGTCTGTGCCCGCTCGGAGGGAATGGTGGTGTTGAGTTTGGTCAGGATAGTCACGACTGACAGCAGTTTTAGTGACAAGGGAAAGAGTGACGTCCACGCACAGCAAATACTGAACCATTTTAGGTTTGCGTCCATTGAGGATGCTTGCCTGGACCTCCCAGTTCCAAAGATGAGTGTCCTCACCATACGCCCACTGACTTTCCCCAGATCTACTGTTGCAAGAAGAGCGAGAGTAAAGTCACAGCACATTTTATGACCTAGTATCAAAATCCACACTGTCACTATTCAAAATCCACTACTTTTGCTCTATTCTATGCACTGAGAATGAGTCTGTACGTGCAGTTCCCACTCGAGTGGAGAAGATTTAGGCTTTAATCTTAATTTAGGCTCTTGAAAAAAAAAAAATCAATAGAGAACTCACTTTAAACCACCAGAAACAAATCAGAGTACTCAATTTCCGGTTAGAAAATGATACGGCAATTTGATAAAGACGCTACAGCAAGATTTCATGCAATGAGAGAAAATACAAAATAAAATGTCACCAAGAAAAGGAAGGAAAGCTTTCGCATGGCAAAATGCACATTGCCCACTTTTCAAAGATGAAATCTTGGCTTGATTTTGATATATTGACACATGCTCCTATCTGTATTATTTTCTTTTACCTTTGTGGTTTGCTTTTTATATTCTCTTCTAAATTGTTAAATTTAATAAATATTTCATTTAATTTTTATGACAAACATGGTTAGACTGTAACATTGCCTGCAAGAATAGCATTGGTCTTACCTCAAGTTGTTATTATTCTTTAAAAATAACATGCCTAAAATGCAGTAATATTAAGCATATAAGTCAGTGAAGTTTTGCATGTGTATACAGCCATTTTACACACATATGCATTCTAAACATATCACTTAGATTGGGATTAGGAAGATTTTTGGCCTCCTCTTTCCTCTTTCCAATCAATATGCCTCCCCTCACTGAAGTTTCTGACATCTATAAGCAAAGATAAACTTTACAAGATCTTGACCTTCATGAAAATGAGGCATCTTTTACATTTTTTATTTCTCGCATTTGTATTGCTGCAATTTTCCAGAAAAAAATAATTAATATTTTGCTTGTTCTCAAGTTTTTGGAGAAAGGAAGTTTAAGCTTGTTTTTTTAATATTTTTTTCATTACCTTTTTAGTTGGAAAATGTGATTTTTAAATATAATGATATAATATTAAAACTCTCAAAAATGTATTATATACATCTTCAGAGAAAGGAAATTCTTTTTTTTTTTAAGTTTATTTATTTTTGAGAGAGAGAGAGCACGCATGCACACGGAGGAGGGGCAGAGAGAGAGGGAGAGAGAGAATCCCAAGCAGGCTCTGCACTGTCAGCCTGGAGCCTCATGTGTTGCTCAAACCCACAACCCGTGAGATCACGACCGACCTGAACTGAAATCAAGAGTTGGATGCTTAACCTACCGAGCCACCCAGGTGTCCAGCGAAAGGAAATTCTAACTTCCATTTTATCTTAAAAACTGTATCACTATTAGCTTTGCTGAATTGAAGGTAATGCTTCACATTTCTTGTACTGACCTAATATCTCTTTCATGCGTCCATTTTTACAAACAAGTATACACAATTCAACATCACTGATCCATCAGAAAGCAAACAATCACTTTCCTAGGATAACATTTAATTTGAGTAAGAACGTGATTTTAAATGTAGCTTCATAGAATTCAAATGAACTTTTACTATCTGGCCATATTAATTTCCAATGAATTTTTGTTATAATGCCAACAAATTTGTTTTGTGCTAGCCATTCTTTCCATACTTTACTCGATCATAGACATTGCTCTAAAATTTTTAGCATTTTTTTTTCAATCCAGTTCTCTGGGTCACTCACATTCCTTCTAACCCTACTAAAATTTGAAAATGCATTTTAATAGACTGAATCTTAGGCTTTTACAATTCTATCTGGCTTAATCTCTGTTTTGAAATTGATTATAAATTGTAAACACGTGTATGTTGTCTAAATTTAAAGTAAAACTGAGATGTGTGCCACTATCTGATTTACTCAACATTCTAAACCCCAGTTGGGACACTCAGATTAGTCTAGAAAATTATTCTCAAAAATAATAAGGCACAATTTTGGGAAACTATGAGGTGGAAATAGGGCTTATTTCTCTTCTGCTGCTTCCTGCACCCTAATGAGCACATTGACAAAATAATATTAAGCTCAAACAATAGTCAATCAGGCTTTTCTGAATGAGATATGTGTACTATTAAAAGTAATGCTTCATCGTACAATACTTAAAGCTTCCACTCGATACCTTTTGTGCACCATTGCACAGTCTGGGCCCTGACTTTTACTCTGGCTGCTACTGGAGCATCCAGTTCACAGCGGGCTTTACCTAGAATCTGAGAAACACCCAGATTTGCCCAAAGCCCTCATGTATCCCTTGCTCCCTACTCTGGGGTTTTGTTCATGATGTCACTCTTAAAAGAATTACCTGGAACACTGGAAGGTTGCTATTTAGAGAAGTAGAGTTGGGGGTGCCTGGGTGGCTCAGTCTTGATTTCAACTCAGGTCGTGATCTCAGGGTCATGCGATCGAGCCCCACATTGGGATCCGTGCTGAGTGTGGAACTAACTTGATTGGGATTCTCTTTTTCCCTGTCTCTCTGACCCTCTGCTGCTTGTACTCTCTCTCTAAAAATAAATAAACATTAAAAAAAAAAAAAACCTTCTTTCTCTGTCTCCCTCTGCCTCTCTCTCCTGCTTGTGCAATAAAATAAAATAAAATAAAATAAAATAAAATAAAGTAGAATTATCCTTGACCAATGGGGAATAGAAATGGTAGATAGATGCTTTTTTTCCTTTCTCCAAATAGACCACTCTGAGACACATTTAATTAAATTTCTTTACATCTGGGCTTGAGTAGAAGTCACCCATAACACTGGCCAAATTAATAAAATATCATTGTACTGTTTTCCTTCCTTCCTTTCTCTCCTTTTTGGGTCTCACCGTTGGATCAGTTAAAAACAAAACCAATAACAAAGACAAAACTGTCTGCGCGTGAGCCTTTGTATCAGGTTTTTCTTGGAGGCAGGAAGGGAAGACAACTAAAATAAAGTTAAGTGTGCACATTTCATTCCTTTGCCTGCAGTAAAGCTGAAACGAAAGAGTCGATAAGAATGACCATAAACCATTCACCAAAACAAACCTTTCCTCACTGGACATCTCCTATTGTGCCCTCGTCTCCCACTGTTTGAAACCCTCCAGGCACTTCTATCTGGCCCGTGTTGGCGGTTCTTCACTTGCTGAGGTAGGGAGATATTTTCTCGAGGTACACAGTAGCCTGTCAGCTGTTTCTCCCATATCTTACATCTTTCACCTTTCCTTATGTACAAGCCAGAGTAAACGTTAATGACAAATGTTTGAAGGAATGGCTGAATAAATAATTGTACTAGTCTTACACAGTCACTCAGCTGGCCAGGAGCTAATTTAATTTTTTCTTCCACCAAATGATAATCTAGATAGAAGGAAATGTCTGAGAAGTTGAGAGCACAGAGCATGTTTCCCCCCCCCCCCCGTGATCCCCCTTCTTTCTTGAATATTGCAAGATGAGTTTCAGTAGGTTTCATGACAATTGCCTCTGTTTGGGATTAAGTATCACTATAGAAACATGACAGCAATATGTGGTAAACAATTAAGAAAACCATACTTTAAAATATTAGTATGGATTACATTTTAATATTAAACTTAGTAGATCACATATGGCAACTACAAGGTACAAACAGAAAAACTTCCAGATTTTTGCAGAATGAGTGGCACTCCATGGTATGTAAGAATCACTACATGGGGGGCCGCCTGGATGGTTCAATCAGTTAAGCGTCAGACTCTTGGTTTCAGCTCAGGTCATCATCTCACAGTTCGTGAGTGTGGGCCCCGCATTGAGCTCTGGGCTGATGGCACAGAGGCTGCCTGGGATTCTCTCTCTCTTTCTCTCTCCCCCCCAACCCCTGCACCTGCCATGGCCTGAGCACTCTCTCAAAATAAATAAATAAACTTAAAAAAAAAAGAACTACCACATGAAAACTTTGAGAAAGTTTTTAGGTTTGCAAAGAAGTACAACCACTATGTTGTAGTGATTATGCATATACATATATAGCTTTATGAAAACATATATTTATGCATAGGAGGACAGATTACCAAGTTCAAAGTAACCTAAACAATGAGGCAACTCTACACAAAAATTTAGGATGGGAGTGGAAGGCTTCATCTTTTTGCTTATTTGTAGTTTATTTTGACTTAATATTCTTAAAACACTACAATGGCACATGCTACTACTTTAATTTAAAATAAATGAAAATTTTATTTTAAGTCATATAAAATGGTATCTGTATCTAGACCAAAATTTTATTCCCTCAACAATTCTCTTATGGTAAAGAAATTATATATTAATATTTATTCCAAGTCTTTAGGGCTTCATATACAATGAATGAAAGAGAAAAGAAAATAACATTTGTAAACTTTTTGTTTCATTTATCTAAGAAAATATGAAAGGAGGGAAATACATAAAGACGGAAATCTAAATTATCCATAGAACTTCTAAGAATACTACTGCAACTAACTTTGTATGTACTTTGGGTAATTTTACATTCATACAAATACATTTATTTTAAGTCGGTCAGATGTTTCTGGATCATTTCCCCCCGAATTCATCCTTAGAACTTTTCTCTTTTTGGGCTCACTCGTGATTTATATTCTCATCTTCACACAACTTCCTGATTCAAATCTTCGTGATCCCAAGTACACAAAATGAAAGAACAGAGGCAAGGCAAGTCCTTTGTCTCAGATCATTTTTCTATTAGCAAGAATCGTGGCAAAGGTATAAGAGGGAACGATTAACATTGGAAATCGATAATTCAGCTTATTCTACGGTTCCACATAAACAGTATCCTCTCCAGGCTGTGCTATATGTTGTTTCTCAAAACAGAACTGGCAGTGGGTGATGTGCTCAAGAAATCAGAATGTATGGAGTACCAAACTATTCATTTGCATGTAGATCTTCCCTGGAATCTTGGGGATATCGGTGTTGTCTCGTCCATTTTTTGTTCACTCCATGTTTGCATATGATCTGACTGAATGTGGGCTATCATCCAAACGTGTTAGGGGGTCAGATTTTTGTTTCTGAAATCCATGCCCGAAAGTACACCGCCTTTTGCCTTTTTGTTTCCTCATCTCTTCTTTGCAAACCAACTAAATATTTCATTTTGGGGAAACCTAGAATCTAAGTTCAAAAACTTTTATTTCCTATGTATTTCTATCCTAATTATGACATTTACGACATTTAAAAAATATTATATGTTTCTCTTAAAACATTTTGTTTCGGGGCGCCTGGGTGGCGCAGTCGGTTAAGCGTCCGACTTCAGCCAGGTCACGATCTCGCGGTCCGGGAGTTCGAGCCTCGCGTCAGGCTCTGGGCTGATGGCTCAGGGCCTGGAGCCTGTTTCCGATTCTGTGTCTCCCTCTCTCTCTGCCCCTCCCCCGTTCATGCTCTGTCTCTCTCTGTCCCAAAAATAAATAAACATTGAAAAAAAAAATTTTAAAAAACATTTTGTTTCAAGCTCACATTTTAATACAACTCATTTTTCAACTTCAGCTCAGGTGCCACCGCTTGATGGTGACCTTTTTTGGGTTGTATCTGTGAAGGACCTCCAACTCTTCACCCATGGAAAGATTCCCTTTGCTATTTTACACACCAATTCAATAACACAATAACCTCCAGTTTCCAACCTATGTTCTTCTGCCTAAAAACATATAGCTGGGTGTGCCCATTATACAGACTGCCATGATTGAATACATAAAAAAATGGAGCCCCGATAAGTGCTTGAAATGCTGTTTTGATGCGTATTATTTCCAAAACCACACAGGAAATAGAATGAAAGCCCATATATACTTGAAGTCTCTAAATAACGGATGTAAATATGCACTCCCTGCATATTTTATGTGTGTACAGATTCATTCCGAGGACTTTAGAATTTACATTGACTTTGGTTTTGGGTTTTTCACTGTCTTATCTAGAACAGTATGCAATAAGTTGGGTAAGAGACAAGTCTCTATGTACTTTGGAAATAGCTAAGTTGTCTATAGTTACCAGTTTTTTTTTTTTATCATTAGAGATATTTAAAAAAAATACTTAAGTGTTGGCTTGAAGACAACAAGGAAATACAAAATGGATCAAATGCTTTCAGAAGAATGAATATAATTCTAAGTTCAGAATTTGATTTTATGTATTTTTGTTGTAGATGGATTTATTAGTGCTCTTATGGAGTCTTACAGATTATATATTCATGACAAAATTAAAATTATCCTTAAATCTCTGTCAAATAAGTTCTTTATGAATAATTTGAATATTTAATTAAAAACTAGCTGCAGCACTTAGTGATAAATTATTTGGATCTGTTTAGAAATTTTTTATCAAAGGTATGTGTTTTTTTATACAATAAATTTAGCAAATATTAGGGGAAAATAAATTTCTATAATTCTGACTTCTAACACTATCCATTAGTTTAACTTGTTTTTGAATATTATATAAATGTAATCATGTATTCTTTATGTTTAGATTTTTTCATACATTATTATGTTTGTGAATTATTGAAGCAAACTACTGTAGTTCATTTGTTCTAATTGATACATAGTATTCTATTATATGAGTAAAAAATTTCTTTGTCCATTTTATTGTAAGTTGGCTTTTAGGTTGTTTTTCATATTGGTTAAAATAAATAATGTTGCTATGAACATTATTGTATATGTGTTTTGGTATGTTTGTACTATATAAAAGTCCATATTAATGTTAACATTCTTTAAAAAAAATTTTTTTAATGTTTATTTATTTATTTTTTTTTATTTATTTTTTTTTTTTAAATTTTTTTTTTTTCAACGTTTATTTATTTTTGGGACAGAGAGAGACAGAGCATGAACGGGGGAGGGGCAGAGAGAGAGGGAGACACAGAATCGGAAGCAGGCTCCAGGCTCTGAGCCATCGGCCCAGAGCCTGACGCGGGGCTCGAACTCACGGACCGCGAGATCGTGACCTGGCTGAAGTCGGACGCTTAACGGACTGCGCCACCCAGGCGCCCCTGTTTATTTATTTTTGACAGAGAGAATTGTTATATTTTATTCTTTTTAAATTTTTTAAAAAGTTTTATTTATTTTTTTTTTTTTTAGAGAGACACAGAGTGTCAGCAGGGGAGGGGCAGAGAGAGAGGGAGACACAGAATCCAAAACAGGCTCCAAGCTCTGAGCTGTCAGCACAGAGCCTGATGCGGGGCTTGAACACACGAACCATGAGATCATGACCTGAGCCAAAGTCATATGTTTAACTGAATGAGTCACCCAAGCACCCCTTAATGTTAACATTTTTTAGGTGAGTATGAAAGAATGGAATTTATAGATAATAGAGTATACAAATATTCAGGTTTAGTAGATAACGATAAGCCATCTTTCAAAGTATTTTTACCAATTTATACTATCAGGAAATTTGTTTTCAGGTGCTCCTCATTCTTATTAATTTGGTATTGTCTGCCTTTACCATTTTAGCCATTCTGTTATATGCATGACTTTAATTTGCCTTTCTCTGATGATTCATAAATTTGAGTGGCATTTTATATGTGTATTGCCTTTTAGATATCCTCACCTGTGAAATGCTGTTTGGGTTTTTGGTCTATTTTTTATGGGTTGATATATTTTTTTTCAGGAGGTTTTTCTATATTTTTATGAGTCCTTTGTCAAAAACATATACCAAATATCTTCTTTCAGGATGGTAGCTGACTTTTCTTAGCTCTCATTAATGTTATCCCTTTTAAATAGATCTTTGCCTACATCAAGGTCTTGAGGATATTCTCTTACGTTTTCCTCTATGGCTTGAACTGATTTTTATGTTTTGTGTAATAGAAATTTGGTTTGGTCTCTTCCATGTAGATATTTAATTAACCTAACACCACTTATTAAAAAGACATTCCCTTCCCAACAGCACTTCAATGTAACCTATGTCATAAATCAAATGACCTTCTGGGTATGAGTCTGCTTCTGGGCTTTTGTTCTGTTTTATTAGTCTTTTTGTTGTATTCTAACTGTCTTGATAACCATATAGTTTTCACTGTATTATTAGCTAATATCTCAAACATACAATACCTTCACAATGCAATTTATTTTTCATAATAGTAAGTAGAATTTTGTATTTCAGAATACTCAATAACTTACATTTTTTATAACTTCTTATATTCAATTAGGTCTTCAAAGTTTCTGCTTCATAATGTAACTAATGAAGAGTCCATTCTTAGAGTAGATATGACAACTAAACAATTTTCTTATGCGTCTCTGGTTCTTAATTATCTTCAAAATATGGTTTGTCTTGGTGAACTTTTTAGAACACTTGATTATTCACTTAGTTAAAACTACACAATAGGAACTCCAGATATGCTTAATTAGATATGTTATGTTAATTTCAATACTCTGAAAAGGAAATGATACTACTATTAACCCACCTGCATTAAGAAACTTAGACTTTTATCTCAAGATGACTCCTTTTTTAAAATTTGTTTAAATCAAAGTTAGTTAGCGTATAGTGTAATAATGATTTCAGGAGTAGAATTTAGTGATTCGTCACTTCATAAACACCAGGTACTCATGCCAACAAGTGCTCTCCTTAATGGCCATGACCCATTTAACCCATCTTCCCACCCATCAATATAACTCCTGATGCAGCATTTAACACAAGGACCAAATGAAACTTCTAGCTTCAGTATGAACAGAAAAATAAATGTCAATTTTAATTTTCTCTTATTTTGGTTTCTTTTTCTACGATTAACAGTAAATAGAATTTCTGCTTCCAGGGGCGCCTGGGTGGTGCAGTCGGTTAAGCATCCGACTTCAGCCAGGTCACGATCTCGCGGTCCGTGAGTTCGAGCCCCGCGTCAGGCTCTGGGCTGATGGCTCAGAGCCTGGAGCCTGTTTCCGATTCTGTGTCTCCCTCTCTCTCTGCCCCTCCCCCGTTCATGCTCTGTCTCTCTCTGTCCCAAAAATAAATAAACGTTGAAAAAAAAAAAAAAAAAAGAACTTCTGCTTCCAGTCAAGATGGAGTAACAGACTGGATTTCTCGTCTTGCAAAAACAACCATAAAACTAGATAAAAATACATGAAAATAATTTTCAGACATTGGACACAAAGAAGCACAAGACGATGATTTCTGAGAGAAGGGAAACCATAAGATGAACCCCATAATTTCCTCAGCCTATTGTCTGTCTGGAGTGCAGGGTGAAGGATGGATGGTTTAAGCCAAAGCAGAGCCTATTGTGGAACCATAAATAATTCAGCAGACAGTGAAGGAAATTCAGGTAGGGTAGGGAGGGCAAGAAGTTGTTAATGCTTCTTTTTCTTTCCTTTGTATTTAAATATAGCTGAAATCTGCTCTTTAGTGCCAAGTCCTTGATCCACTAATAATTCCTTTTTGAAAATTTCCCTGTTGCACAATCCAGACCCCAACTTTTGTTGAATGGTTCCCTTCCCGTTTTGTTGTATCTGCTTTTAACATTATTATGCAAGTTTCTGTAAAGAAAAGTCTAGAAAAACCTTTCAAAACTTTCATAAGATCTGTTATTTAGACCAAAGTATGTCTTCATGTAGTGATTAGAGTGCCTATTAGCTGTTTGATTGATTCTGCATGCAAAACATTAATGTGATGATCTAAAGAGTCAAAAGCGTATCATAATGTAATTTTATGTTTATAGAAAATGACAAACTTGTATGTGATTTATACATACACTTTATGTATACTTTATACATTCACTTCTCTTGTCATCAGGAACAAGGAATTGGTAATTGAGAGAAAATGATACAGAAAAATGAACTGATCCAAGGCAGAAGAATCTGGATTTCTTCCTTCATACTTTTACGAAAATGGAAACTTCCAGCATAATTCTACTTTTTATTATTTTATCAATTGATTCAAAATTTAGTATTCATTCAAATTTTTAGCTTTGATAAAATATAGTTTATGTTAAGAATAAATGAGTAGCAGTGTTGTAGGAACGGATTTCAAGATGCTGGCATAGGAAGATCCTCACCTCCTCCCATGACACAACACATTTACAACTACATATAGAATATTTTTTTTCTGTTGAAAGACATGACAACCAGATAAACAGACCTTCCACAACAAAGGATAAAAGGGCAGCGTCAAAATGGGAAGGAGAGGCAGAGATGTTATCTTGCAAAATAAACAAACAAGTAACACCCCAGCTGTGAGAATCCACAATCAGGAGGGATCTCAAAAATACAGAGATTTTCTCTGAGAAACAGGAGTCTTTGCTACACATGAGGCACGCCACGCCCTAGATCCCCGCACAGGAGAGATGAGCCCCCAAAACGTGTGGCTTTGAGAACCAGTGAGGGTTATGCCCAGTAAAACCATAAAACTGTAGGGGATGGAGAACTTACTCTTAAAGGGCTTACACAAGGATGCCCATGCCCCAGAATCTAGTGCCAAAACACCAGTTTGAAAAGTGCCTAGACTATATGTGAAGGAGAGTCACTTCCTAGATTTAAAGGATCTTTTGGCGAGGCAGAAATTTGTTGTGACTCTCTCCAGGGTCAGAGACAGTTGGAGGGTGCCATTTTTGCTTTCTCTTTCTAATGTGCTCTTTTGGTGCTGGGAAGTACCATTTTGGAACTCTACCTCTAACTTGTTAGTGCCAGAGGGCATGCCCCACTGAAGGCTCTGCTCAGCTCTGTGCCACAACCAGGCATCAGCCAGGCTAGGCAAGAGCCCTGACCTCCTGTGTGCTGTAGTCAAGCACCACCTCAGGCCCATGGAGTCTTGCCTGTACCCACACTACAGTCAGAGCCTCACCCAAAAAAGATGGCACGTACAGATCACAAAGGGAGCACTGTTGAGTGTCTAAGGATAGCACTTGGAGCCCCATAGGACATCTACACAGGGAACTCCTTCAGCCCTGGGAGAGGCAGCTGATTTGCCTAATACATAGAAATAAACACAGTCATGAAAAGTGAGGAGACAGAGCAATATATTCCAAATGAAAGAATAAGATAAAATCTCAGAAAAAGACCTCAATGAAACAGAGGCAAGCAATCTACCTGATAGAGAATTCAAAGTCATGGTGAAAGAGATGCTCACCGAATTTTGGAGAAATTTAAAGTTACAGACTTCAAGAATAAAATAACT
The DNA here is from genome assembly GCF_018350155.1 of Leopardus geoffroyi. Classification (NCBI taxonomy): domain Eukaryota; kingdom Metazoa; phylum Chordata; class Mammalia; order Carnivora; family Felidae; genus Leopardus; species Leopardus geoffroyi. The sequence goes on along the minus strand of NC_059327.1, from coordinate 21,970,605 downwards.
GAACTGGACAGTACACTGATGGGGTTCAACAGCAAAGTGGATGAAGCAGAAGAAACGATCAGTGAGTTGGAAGACAGAAGAATGGAACTCACCCCGACAAAACCTCAAAAAGAAAAAAATAATTTTAAAAAGTAAAGATCTCTTAAGAGACCTTTGGAACATCATCAGGCAAATAATAGAGGGGCCTAAAATCTCACTGGTTTCCTGACTCTTAAACCAGATCAGAATTGCTTCAGCCTCTTGACTGATTAAACCTTGTTCAAAGTTATCTTTAACTTCTTAATCGAAGACCTAGCATTCTCAGTCAAGTATACCTAACAAATGAACGTATATTCACGAAGATTCTCATTTTACCTTTCTTAAAGAATATGTAATTGGTAATATTCTTTAGGAAATTCAGAGTGCCTGTTCTGAGAATGAGCTAAAAGAGATGTACCAGAAAACAGCATTACCCCCAAAGTGGGACCTGTGCAATCTTTTTTTCTCTCTTAAAAAAGTCCAAATTTTAATGTATGCTAAATATCAATTTATGTATCCTGCTATACTTTGTTTAAAGTGTTAGGATAATTATTTTTGTGTATCCTTGCATATGACATTTGTTACAGTAAGAAAAAATAGAGTGAATGTTGATGGTTCAGTGACTGGTATCTTCATAAAGAAAAACTGAAGGAAACCAGTGGTTTTATCTGATTGAGTAGAAGCCAGGGAAAGTAAATGATCAAATAATAAAGGTAAGCCACAAAAACTGATCTAAAAGCCAGAATATTCTAACAAAAATAGAAACCTTGGCATACTTGTTTAGTTAACACTTATATTGCATGGCTACTATGCCTCATAGATGCAAAAAGTAAGGCATAATTCTAATTTCAGGAGCTTACATTTTGGAGTTAAAATACACATTAGGGAAAATATATGCATATTAGCAAAAAAATAAGATTAAAATCTAGCATGAAGAGTCCTATAGCACAGGGGTACAGAGTTTATCACTGGAACATTTAATTGTGACACTGTCTTGTGGAGGAGAGAGTCCTAATTAACAAGCAGAATTAAATAAAAGGACATTACAGAATAAAAAAAAAAGTTTCTGTGTGGAGGGAAAGACAAAAACAAAATAAGGAGGTAGTATAAAAGGAAAAATGTTTAAGAAAATGCAAATAATTGAATAAAGGGGAAAAGGCAACAGGAGAAAAAATATCTTCAAATATATTTTAATGATTTTGGGTTGAGAAAAAACTTTTCTGATATCTGATATCATGATACCATATTAGGCATCAAAGAATGGAGAGGAAGTACATAGACCTTAGGGTCCAACTGCTTAAGTTCATTTCTTAATTGGTAAGTTCATGTCTTAACTAGGAAGGGGCATCAGGGTGGCTCAGTCAGTTATGTGCCCAACTCGATTTCAGCTCAAGTCACGATCCCATGTGAGTGTTTAAGCCTCTTGTCAGGCTCTGTGCTGACAGTGGGGAGCCTGCTTGGGATTCTCTCTTCCTCTCTCTCTGCCCCTCCCCTGCTTACTCTCTCTCTCTCTCTCTCGCAAAATAAGTAAATAAACTTTAAAAAAAATTACAGTGATAGGAGAGCTAGCTCCCCAGGACTTTAACAATTCAGTCTTCTCGTGAAAATTAAAAATAAGAAAACAAATTCTTTTTTACCTGAATACAACGTGGCTTTGAGGATCAATGAATTAATGTCTTTAAAAGTATCTAGAACAGTGTCTGACATATAATAAACATCCAGTAAATAGTAGCTGTTACTAATATTAACAAAATCAGAAACCAGAAGATTGTTGATAGGTTTAATTGTTCACAGCAAAAAACAAATTTTGTAGAGATAAAATTGTAGTGAAGTGTGTTGACTCCACCCTCTGGAGGAAACTGAAAGGACTCACAGGCTTCTCAGTAAGTACAGTCATGCAAGGTTCTTGATAAAGACAAAAGGATAGACTAGAAAAGGAGCAAGGGAATGCAGGCAGTAGTGGAATCGAAGAGATTTTCAGGTGCAGCCCCACAGGGGCCTCTCTTGGGCACACAGGATGTGTCCTCACCACGCTGTGAAACACAGGATATGCCTTAGGAATTTTAGTTTCAGGAGAGCCTCAGCAAAAGTTTCCAAGGGATCTTTCTGCCCCACTGGTTCTGTAGCCAAGCCGCACGGTAAAACTCATGAAACCAGGCATAAGTCCTCATTCCCTACATCCTAAAATGATGCAAAAAGGCTAGTCCCTTGTGTATCGAAGATTGTTCTGAACTTTTTATTTTTATTTATTTATTTTTATTTTTAGAGGGAGAGAGAGAGCATGTGAGTCCGGGAGAGGGGTAGAAGGAGACAGGGAATCCTAAGCAGGCTCCACGCATAGCACAGGGCCCTATGTTGGGCTCCATCCCATGACCCTGGGATCACGACCGGAGCCGACATCAAGAGTCAGATGCTCAAATGACTGAGCCGCCCAGGTGCCCCAAGGATTGTTCCGAATTTTGAACAGCCCACCAGCAATCACTAGTTAGCACATCTCGTCCTGATCTTGGCCAAGGAGTAGTATCAACATTCTGGGCATCCCCAAAGATGAGCATACAGCTGTCCCAGTCCAGCTATAAGACAACATTAACTTATATATTCTCTGGTTCTGACTCAGGTTCAAACTCTTTAAATTCTAAACTGTTTATTATCATATTTCTGTATCTTTTGTACCATTTATAAAACAGAAAAAGCAAAGAACGACCAAAATACTAAGTATTTGTACCATTCCATGAAATGTATATTGCTTCAAAGAAACATTTCCATTTCCAAATATTCCAGCCCAACCCAAACTTGGGTGTAAAACTTGACAGCTTTTTAACCTGATTTCATCACCAAAATTTGAACTTTGGAAATGATATCAATAGATTAAGTAACAATTATTTAATTATTAACTAAACATAGTTGTTCCTCTATCCAATCAGCTTCCAACATAAGAATGCTTTGTGGAAGTTTAATTCAATCTTTCATTATATTGGATCATAAATGTCATTATTATTAATCCAATTTAGTTGTATCAATTATACCAATATTATAAAAGGTAGTTGCATTATGAGGTAGAGTAAGATCATTAGAAAATTAGTTTTAAATATAATAGCATTTCCTCAGCCTTTGAAACAAAAGTAGCCATTGCCCACATGAGAAATGTCATGGGTTAGGGTATAAGTCAAAAGGGAAATTTATGCTAATTTGGGATTCCAAATCTCTGATGGGCATATCGTTTTTTGCTATCCAGTTGTACTGATATGGGTCCCCAGTGGGCCTTATCTTTAAGTAATGTCCATCTTTCCTCACTGGTAAAAGTCTCATCAATTTTAATAGATTTCCAGTTCCAACTTAACTGCAGAATTCAGTACATAAGAATTTTGTTTATGAGTGGAAATTGGTAGTTTGAAAGCACCCATGCAAATCACACTGTTCCATTATGAACTTTCAAAGGCTGGAGGGACCATAAGTCTCTCATAAAATCACTCCTTGTCTTCTGCTGCCATGACCCCAGGCCACTGCCCTTGGGCAGATGAAGCAACATTCAAATTATTCCGAGCGTTTATTCACAAGGTGCTGTTAGTGTCATTGACACGTAACATATAGATGACTCCAGATTAAATGCCTCTTAAATCAGTGGAGGCCCATGCTAGATTTTCAGCTCAAAATAAATGAAGTGATTTCTGTAACAAGTTAGCTATATACCCTTAGGGGCATGAGTAAATAAGGCTAAGAGACAACATTTTTCTCTTTTTAAAAAAGAATAGGGCTTTGGCTTTTATTCTAATTGTTTAATCATGAAAATGATATCAATATATTGGTTTCTAAGATCTTACATGTTAGGTGTTTTATTACATATGCTTCATTACTGATTCAATCCACCATTTATCTACAAGTCTAATAACATCATTATCTTGTTCTCAGCCTCTCACAAGGCACTAAGTTAATATAGGCTTTTGTTTTGTTTTTAGTTGATTTATTTATTTGAGAGAGAGAGAGTGAGCACAAACAGGAGAGGGGCAGAGGGAGAGAGGATCCCAAGCAGGCTCAGAGCTCTCAGCATGGAGTCCAACGTGGGGATCCATCAGGAACTGTGAGATCATGACTTAAGCCAAAATCAAGTCAGATGTTTAACTGACTGAACCACCCAGGGGCCTCTAGACTTTTCCTTTCTGAATGATCATTTATTGGTTTCCTTTCCAACATCAGTCATTTCCCTGTCTTTCCATTTATCATTAATTTTCACCCAGAGCCTCTGGGGAATGCCATCAGATTCCACCAAAAGATTAACCCACAGAGCTGACAGCGATGTGACTGGCTAATCTGGCTCAAATTTAAAACACTACCTCATCTCCTGAGTAGGAGAAAGGCAGAAACCATCGATCCCGGCTTAACCAGGTGAGGGGAACAAACAACCCATCCCATCACCCCCTTAAGAATTGAGATAGTAAATTTTTGAGGAAGTTTCAGGAGTAATATTTAGCAACCAATCCTTCATCTGGAACCCATAAATATAACCACATCTTGGTACTATAAGATCAGGCAGAGAGAAAAAAAAAAAAAAAGGAGAAAAGAAGCTTATGTAAATTCCTATATCATGTCCTATCCCCTCTTTCTTATCTCGCCCACAATATTTCAACAATCCAATCAATAATGATCCCTCTTGATTTCCATGCACATTAAGTTTTAACACATTCATTCATTCAATTGGGCAAGCCTTCTCTTCAGTCTTTTCTTACCCTGATGTCTTCATAAGTAGGTATTTTAACTACCTATCTAATTTGTAATCAATCCACTTCTTTATGGATGGAGAGGTATATGATAAGCCCACTGTATATGATGCTCCTTGGACCATTGTAATAGTGCACCTATGGGAAAATTGCTTCTATGATCAGTTGATACATAAGCAAGCAGAGGATCCAAACTGAATAATGTTTTCTGTGACAATTCTTTAAGTAAGTTAGAACTTTGTTTGATGACTAGCCACACAAATCTAAAATAAGAATGAGAATTGGTTGTAGTAAAGACCCACTGATGTTCACACAGAACAACAGGCAACAGTCAATGCATTCCACCTGCTACCTATGGTCAGCTTCCACTTAGGCTCCACTAAGCGGGTCGGTATTTTTGCTTTCAGTTTCTGATGTTCTTGCTGACAAACAGAAATGCTATTCGTTACTTTTCAAGTTTCTGAGGATGATAGCATGCTGCATCTTTATTGTGAAGTTTTAAAATTTTTGCATTAATTACATACCTCCACGGCCACTCATCTTGCGCAGAAAAGGCCAAAGGCAATGGAAGAAAAATTTATAAAGAATTATTCATTATTTTAGCAATGTTAATGAGGCATCACTGACATATAATAAATTAGAAATATGTAAACTGTAAAATGTGATATGTTTGACTTGCACACAGCCATGAAACAATGACCACAATTAGGACAAAGAACATATCCACCCTGTTGCATTATGCTCCTTGGCAATCCCTCCCTTCTGCCCTTTTCCATACTCCCTGCCTGGTTACCAGGCAACAGTGATCTGCTTTCTGTCACTAAATTTGGCTTACATTTTCTAGAATTTTACATAAATAGAATTATATACTATATGCTCTTTTTTTTAAGGCTTCTTTTTACTCAGCATAATTATTTTGAATTTCATTCATGTTTATGAATATTGCATCTTTTCTTGGCTCCCGACGAAATGATATAAATTTTAGAAATGATTTCCACCAAAAATGTCCATTAGTACTTTAACTAGAAACTCATTAAATCGATAGATCTATTCATGAAGAACTGACACTCTGAAGATGCTACAATTTCCACCCATTAAGTATTGTATGCTTCTCCATTCATTTACTTAAAATTTATTTAGTGTCTTTAACTCAGGGTTTCATTTTCTTCATAGCTGATTGCATGCATCTCATTAGATTCATTCCTAAGTAACGTATCAGAGTTTTTGCTATCATAAATAAAATCTTTACTACAGCATTTATAATTATGTATTCTTTGTATAAAGATAAAATTAATTTCTATGTATTGAATTTAGATTCAGCAATTTACTAAATTTTCTTGTTGATTCCACTTCTTTGGGTTTTCTATGGAAAAAACTTATTACTTGTGGATAATGACAGTGCTGTTAGCTTGAAAATAATTTAGGATATATACATTTATCCTGTTTGGGGCGTTATCAAGGGCTACAAATATGATGTCGAATATAAGTATTTATAGGAGGCATCCTGATTTGTTCTCGATATTAACGCTAATGATTTTAACATCTCACAATTATATTTTTTCTGAGTCTTGCAAATGATATTTTTGAAACAATGAAGAAGATTCAACTCTGCATCTAGTTTGCTAACAGTCTTCACTACAAATGCTTTGAATGGTATCATATACCGTTATTTTGGGCTGTTGAGAAAATAATATGATTTATCAGTTTAATTTTTAATTTGATTAATTAGTTTAATACATTTTCTCATGGCAAAAAACCTTGCAACCCTGGAGTAAACCAAACTTTAAAAAAATAATTTATTTTCTTTGTCATTAGGTTGCTGAATAAGTTTGCTAATGTTTTGGAGGTGGTAAAGTTTCTTAGAATATAACAACAAAAGCATGATTCACAACATAATAAAATGTTAAAGTGGACTTCATCAGCATTAGAAATGTTTGCTAGGAAAATATAAAGACAAGTTACAGCCTAGGAAAAGCACGCATAAGATTGCTAATGGTAGCATTGTTAATTATAGCAAAAACAAACAACAACAAGAACAAAAATCCAAATACCCAGTTACAGCAGAATGAATAACTAAGTCGGGTCTAATGTTTTAATGGCTTACTATATGAAGAATAAGAAGAGAAGATGAATAAACAAGAATGTATCAACATGAACGAATTTCAGGAACATGTTGAACAGTAAAATGCTAATTCTAGATGAGTACAATTAGATGAATGTAATTAGATCCCACTTATAAAAATTTCAAAAACTGGAAAAACTAAATATTATATTTTGGAGGATACCAGGAAAAGCTTGAAATAAAACAGTTAAGTTATAAACTCAAAATTCAGGATTATGAATGGAAAAAGTTTTACTCGTGATCTGGGGGAAAACAAAAGAATTTCTTTTTTTTTTTAATTGAAGTATAATTGACATGCAATATCCTATTAGTTTCAGATGCAGTGATTCGATATTCTTGTTTGTTTTCCTAAGAGTAGTTTTATTTTTTGTAGTCATTGCCTAACTTGCAAGATAAAGTGGGTTTTTTTCTTAATTTTATTTTTTATTTTTTTAAATTTACATCCAAATTTGCATATAGTGCAACAATGATTTCAGGGTAGATTCCTTAGTGCCCCTTCCCCATTTAGCCCATCCCCCCTCCCACACCCCCTCCGGCAACCCTCTATTTGTTCTCCATATTTATGAATCTCTTCTGTTTTGTCCCCCTCCCTGTTTTTATACTATTTTTGTTTCCCTTCCCTTATGTTCATCTGTTTTGTCTCTTAAAGCCCTTATATGAGTGAAGTCATAGGATATTTGTCTTTCTCTGACTGACTAATTTCACTTAGCATAATACTTCCCAGTTCCATCCACATAGTTGCAAATGGCAAGATTTCGTTCTTTTTGATTGCCGAATAATACTCCATTGTATATATATATACCACATCTTCTTCATCCATTCGTCCATCAATGAACATTTGGGCTCTTTCCATACTTTGGCTATTGTTGATAGTGATGCTATAAACATGGGGGTGCATGTGTCCCTTCGAAACAGCACACCTGTATCCCGTGGATAAATGCCTAGTAGTGCAACTGCTGGGTTGTAGGGTAGTTCTATTTGTAGTTTTTTGAGGAACCTCCATACTGTTTTCCAGAGTGGCTGCACCAGCTTGCATTCCCAGTGATTCGATATTCTTATACATTATGAAATGACCTCCCTGATAAAGGTAGTTACCATCTGTCACCATACAAAGTTATTACAATATTATTGACAATATTCCATATGCTGTACATTACATTCTCATGACTTATTTATTTTATAATTGGAGGTTTGTACCTCTTAATTCCCTTCACCTATTTCACCTGTTCCCCAACCCCTCCCTTCTCTGGTAACCAACTGCTTTTTTCCTGTATCTATGATTCTGTTTCTGTTTTGTTTTGTTTTCTCATTTGTTTTATTTTAGATTCTACATATAAGTGAAATCATACCATAGATGTTTTTCTGTTTTACTTATTTCACTTAGCATAATACCCTCTAGGTCCAACCATGTTGTCACAAATGCCAAAATCTCTCTCTCTCTCTTTCTCTCTCTCTCTCTCCCTATATATATATATCTTTATTCATCAAATGATGGACACTTAAGTGCTTCCGTATTTTGGCTATTGTAAATAATGCTACAATAAACATAAAGGTGCATATATTTCTTCAAATTCGTGTTTTTGTTTTCTTCAGATAAATATCCTGAATTCCCGGATCATACGGTGTTCTATTTTCAATTCTTTGAGGCGCCTCCACATAGTTTTCCATAGTGGCTGCAACAGTTTACATTCCCACCAACAGTACACGAGGGTTCTCTCTTCACATCCTCACCAATACTTGCTACTATTCTTTCTTTTGATACTAGTTATTCTGACCTGTGTGAGGTGACATCTCACGGTGATTTTGAGTTGCATTTCCCTAACGATGAGTGATGTCGAGCATCTTTTTGTGTGCCTGCCGGCCATCTGGATGTCTTCTTTGGAAAAATACCGATTCAAGTCCTCTTCTCATTTCTTAACCAGATTGTTCATTGTGTGTGTGTGTGTGTGTGTGTGTGTGTGTGTGTGATATACAAATTTATGTATGTTCTTTATATATTTTGGATATTAACCCCTCATCAGATGTATGATTTGAAAATATCTTCCTCTATTTAATAGATTACCTTTTTGTTTTGTTGGTGTTTTCTTTTTAGCTGTATGTAATACATCTGTTCATTTTATTTTTTGTTGCCCTCACCTGAGGAGAGTGGTCCAAAAAAATATTGCTAAGAGTGATATCAAAAGCTCACTGCCCATGTTTTCTTCTAGGAGTTTTCTGGTTCGGGTATTATATTTAAGCTTTTAATCCATTTCAAGTTTATTTTTGCTGGTGATACACCTTTTTTTTATTAATAGATTTTTTTTATTCAATACAGCTTTTAGGTTTACAGAATATTAAGTATAAATAGAGTTCCTATGAAGCCCCTAATCTTGCCCCCTCTCCCAGTTTCCCCTATTACTTACATCTTGTATTAGTGTGGCTCATTTGTTAGAATTGGTTAGCCAATATCGATACATTGTTATTAACTGAAGTTCTCATAGTTTACATTAGGGTCCACTCTTTGTTTCATAGTTTTGACAAAGTACAATGACATGTATCCATTATCACAGTGTCATACAGAATAGTTTTACTGCCCTAAGTTTCATCTCTGTTCCATCTATTCATCCCTCCTCCTTCCCCTCATCCCCCTGGCAACCACTGATCTTTTTACTCTATGGTTTGTCTTTTCCAGAATGTTCTATAGTCAGAATCATACCACATGTAGCCTTTTCAGATTGACTTCTTTCACTTAGCAATATGCATTTATAGTTCCTGCATGTGTATTTTTATCTTTGATAGCTCATTTGGTTTTTTTTATTCCCTAATATGTCACTGTGTAAGTGTTTATATATCCATCTATTGAAGGAAATCTTGGTTGCTTCCAAGCTTTGGCAATTGCAAATAATCTATTTTTTAAGTGTGTGTGGGACATACAAATAATTTGTTATTATTACTTAGACTCTATTCATTATACAGATTATTACGTATTTATTATCGTAATAATAACATATTTATTATAATGATAATAACATATTTGTTATTATCACATAACAAAAATAAGTTATTCAATTATTAACATGATGATACATGTCTCTGTGTGCATATACATGCTTATATACGTGTGCATGTATATATATTCGGCAACTGTTAAAATACATATCTCTGTATGTGTACATATGTGTATGTCTGTATGTATTGATAATCTAAGAAAAGTCAGTTGATATTACAAGCAAGGACTTTGTAATAGAGTACTGTCATGGGTTAAATTGTGGACACCAAAGTCCACATATTTTAATCCTAACCCCTAGTAACTCAAAATGTGACCTCATATGGAGACAGGGTCTTTACAGAGGTAGTCAAGTTCAAATGAGGCTGTTAGAGTGGGCCCTAATCCCTTAAGTCTAATGAAAGAGAAATTGGGAGACAGAAATGTTTAGAGAGAGGATGTTACAAGGCATGGAAAAGAGCCATCCAAAAGGCAAGGAGAGAAGCCTGGGACAGATCCTTCCCTTGTAATCCCTAGAAAGACGCAATCCCGCTGATATCTTAATTTTGGACTGCTAGTCTCAGGGGCTGTGAGACCATGAATTTCAGTTGTTTAAGCTGCCGGGTTTGTGGTTCACTGTGGCTGCAGCCCTAGCACAGACCACAGCCAACACAGAAATTTACCCAGAGGTTTTAAATGACACATTGTTTAAAGAAAACCCTTTCATCAGTTCTCACACATGAAACGGTTTTCAAAAATGAAGCGTGCAAGTAGTTTGGTAGTTTTGAGATATGTTATTTTACTTTTTATGTATTTTTCTAAGATGTGTAGGCCCGGATTCAAAAAGAAATCCATTAACATGACTAGACAGGAAGATATGGATCATCCATGAATAATTACTTACAAGTACTTAAGCAAAGTACTTTTTAAATTTTTTCTTAATGATTATTTACTTTTGAGAGACAGAGACAGACAAAGCTCGAGCAGGGGAGGGACAGAGAGAAAAAGACACAGAATTTGAAGCAGGCTCCAGGGTCTGAGCCTGACGTGAGCCTTGAACTGACGAGCTGTGAGATCACGACCTGAGCGGAAGTCAGACACTCAATCAACTGAGCCACACAGGTGCCCCTTAAGCAAAGTATTTCGAGAAAAAAGCAACAGCACAAAATTCCATAAGTTAAAGATTACAAACGTAAAGAAAAAAGTACATAACCAGGGGCAACTAAATTCAAAACGTAGCATCCTCCTGAGAAAACTAGTTAAAACTATTTTCGCTTTTACAATCATAGCACATTACGTGCCTTTGAATATTTCTCCTGCCTTCCCTCAGGATATATCTTCTTAATAAACCATAACAGATAACATTAAATGTATACTAGAGATCTTCAGCAGGCTGCTTTGCATTTTGAAAGTTAGGTAATGATACTTCAAATGTACATTGACTTGCACCCTATGTGATTTAAATATACACACACACACACACATCCATCCTCAAGTAATAACTAAAGAAGCATTCAACACCTCAAGACAAAGACAACAAAACAAAAGGAACTACAAGGAAAGAAAAGAACCCCATGTTTAGGGTAACGTAGATGGGAAAAGTGAAGCTGAAATCAATTAACTATAGAGCATGTCATTTCCTGAAGTTTTGGCATTAGAGTCATAGCATATTTTTGTAAAATGCATCCTTAATTTCATCTCAGTGTGAATATTTCAACTCAACTTTTATTTATTAAGCAAGTGCATTAGCAGATTTCATGCCTGCATGGCTATACATTGCCTTGTCTGGAATTAGAAACAAGGCAGGTGTAAAAGAAACTAAAAGGCATTCACATAAAATTATTTCTAAGTAAGTAAGATACTGTCATACAAGTATAGTTGCTATGTAGGACACAGGACTGGTTACCAAGTGACCAAGGTGCCATGGAGAGGAACTTTTAACCTGTGGATCACCTCTGAGGAGGTGCCTTTATGGTGGGGGTCTGGGGTTCTGTGACAGTTTGGGAGAAGAGCCCGTAGGCTGAGGAATCTCACATATAAAGGTCCTGAGGTAGGAACAGGCTTGGTGTATTAAAGGGTAAAAAGACCAGGGTGTCCTGGAGAGTGGTGAATAAATGGTTACGAACCAAGCACAGACCAAAAACGACCAGCAATCAGGAAGGATCTAGTAAGTTCTGGCCAAGAGCCTGGAGTAGTGCATTAGGAAGCCATTGGAGGACTTGAATACAGCAATGGCATTTCCTGATTTATGTTTTTAAAATCCTATCTTGGTTGCTCTGAGAAGAACGGGTTGTAAGGGGGAAAATGTAATGACAGAAATCAGTTAGAAAGCTGAATATTCACTGCTGCACTCTCAGTGGCTAACACATTTGTTAAATGAAGAAATGAATGAATTCCTGGGTTGCAAGCGTGAGAAGTCTGTGGAAATGTATGTTTAAAAATCGACAGTTTTTAAAGGTACCTCAGTCGAGTAATGAACATTGCTGGAAATGTGGAATTGTGATTTGAGCACATAACTGTCAGTTAACGCTCATACTTGCAAAATTTACAAAAGAAAATAGTAAAAAGAGGAAGAAAATGGCCCAAATACACCATTAATTTACAAAGCCTAGGAGTCAGAGATAGCAGCATGTGAATTTTTAATTGACTATTACACTTCTCAGAAATTATACATGCGCTATGTATGTGTCCCTGAGGATAATACAACTTCTCCGTTAATGATGATTAAAATAGAAAACATATTTTACCTCATTAAAATTCATTTAGCAAATAATCATTCAGTCCCAATTTTTCCAGGGACTGTGAACAGACGAATAAAGCCCAGTCAGGAGAGGCTCCCACCCTGCACCCTTCCGTAGAGAAGGCCACCTCTTTCACAAACATGGAAACACAAGGACTTATTTCCTTCCCCCCGCCTCCATAGAGTCTTATGTGGAAGTTCGGCAACGTGGTGAGCCAAGAGAAAATGCAGAGAGCAGAGGTATGCCCCCCAGGCAAGAGGATGGGGCACAGAGGAGAGGCAAGCGAGGATGCCCCTGGGTGGATGTGGACCTCGGCCGAGAGGAAGAGTGACTGCTATTGGCCAACTCCTAATCACCCAGCACCAGTTGGGTTCTGCAAATTCTCATGTTCCTTCCCTCCTCTCTGCCCAGGAGGAGGCATTTAGAATTGCCTGGAAAACTTGCTTAAAAAGGGAGGTTTGGGGAGGAAAACTGGCCACCCCCCACCCCTCCGTTCCAGTTCAGGCAGATCAGGCCTACCTCTGGCCAGCCCTACCCCAGCAGATCATTGGGTGGCTCTGAGCCTCACGGGACGCCAGGTGAGACAAGGGGTCGTGGAAGTTGGCTCTTTTAGCTTTCGCCTGGGAGCAGCAAGAGTGATCCTGGCTGAGCTGGCTGCAGGGCCCTGGGGTAAAAGCTTTGCTGGACTTTGGAGATAATTTAGAACTTTACACATTTCAGATACAGCTACGTGGGCCTTTCTTTGCAGCCAGATAGGTTAAGTGAGCCTACTGAGGGGACTATAAAAAGAACCGCAATAAGGTATGACAGGTAGAACCACATAATGGAAACTGGGCAGGGCATGGCCTCAGTGTTAAGTGATGATGGTGAATCATGGCTCCCTCTCCTAATAGTGCTGCTTAACTTTTTGAATGCTCTGAGTCTAACTCTTGAATGTCTGACTCTCAATGGCTTTCACAGTAGGGTGGCAGAAACAGAGTCTACTCCACACGTTGTGGTCCTGGGGGATTAATTCTGTCACAAAGCTGGTGCTTTGTGCTCAAGGAAGGTTAGTGCCACCTTCCTGAATTTTGGTGTTATGGAAAATGGCAGGGGGAGAGAGTCATGCTTCCCTGGGGTTCACGGGCATGGAAGGCTTCAAAGAAAGGAGGGCATTTACCATGGTCTTAAATTAAAGCATCAGAAGAGAAATAAATGGGCAAAAGTGTGAAATATGCAAGATGCATGTGACTGAACTTGGTGCCGACTGGGTGGTAGGAGCAGAAGTTAAAGGGAGAATGACTGGTCTGTGAAATGATTTGATAATATACAACAGACTAAGAGGGTCAGCCATGTGGGTAACTGGAAATTATTGATTTTTAGTTAGTTTTTTTTTTTTTAATGAGAGCAATGACCTGATCAGAAAAAAAATGTTTTAGAAAGATAATTCCCACTTCAGATTGACTTCTCTGAAAAATAATCATTTACACTCAGTTAATTTCCAAATGGTAAAGCCATTCCAGAATCTAAATGAAAGTTCTGAAAAGGTGCCCTCTCAGCAGGAAAATGGCGGTGCCAATGGAATGAAAGTGGGAATAGAACAATTATTTCCAAGCAAAATCCAAGGGTTATTTGTAGGATGCGCAAACGGAGGGTGATGTTTCTATTATCCTCTTGCACTTCCAACTACGTTCACGGTTTATTTCCACATAGCTTGTGTTTTAGACCCTACATCCATAAGTTTTATATTTTAGACTAGAACAATAAAAATACAATATTCAAAACTCAGAAGAGAAGTTAGGTTACTCTGACTGCAGTGGATATGTAAATAGCAAAACAGCAAACATTGCCAAGAGCATGTGCGTGTGGCTTGGCTCCTAGAAAATTCCAGTTGGATTGGATTGCTGAGATTTTTAAATACTCCAGATTTTAATGCCCGCAGTTTGGGTGCCGTTCACTGCTGTGGTGGAAGGAGGCTACCTCATGCCGTATTTGCTTTTCCTTTCCCGATTCCATTTTAAGCAGATAAAGCCCGAGCTACATGTTAGTGAAGGAAAGTAAGGAAGAGAAGCAGCAGAGAAGAAAGAATACCCAGTACTTCCAGGTTTACCGTTTACAACGTGATGGTTTTGAATACTTTATTGCCTGTAAAATAAGGCCCGCTCATCTGCTTCTAAGCACCGGATGCCCAAACAGCAAATATGAATAACAAAACCCTAGTCATTTTTCTCACAACTTTATTGCTCCTCTGTGGTCCTTTTCTGGGCATTTTATTGCCTTTCCACTTTTGTCCAAGCTAATAAAAGAGTCTGATACTCCTTTCCTATCTAAACAATTCAGCAGCAACTGTGAGGATAATAAAGATGATTTATAGTCCATTTGGATAATTTCTTGAAGCAAGTTATGAACTGTCTCATAAGTCTCAACCTCATGTGAAATAATATAATTCATAAAATCCTAACACTGGAGCAGAATTGAGAAAGAGATCTAGCACCGAGAATCATTTTTATCTCCAGGTGGAGGGATACCTAAGTCATTCTCATCAAAATTATTCTCCATCTTTCGCAGAAGAGAAGGAAAAGAAAATGTTTCGCACTGCGAAGTTTTAACAAATGTCTTAGAAAGTTTTACCAATATGTGACTTATAACATAAAAATTAAAGAACACAGGAAATTTATTTCCCAGCATGGGAAATATCAGTAACTTTTCTGGGAAAATGTGGATAAGCCTGGGCAAACCCTAACAAACCAAGATTTACTGTCATTCTCATGCTCTTTTCCCAAAAATGTGACTCGAGCACATTTTCTTTTTTGTGCCCGTATAGTCCCTTCTGTGCATGTCATTTCCCTACTTAAAATTCTTCAGGGGCATCTCACTGCAATTAGGACACCTTCCTCATTTTTCATCACGTCTGTAAAACCTACGCAGCCCGTTCTGTCTGTGCCATTCTTGCCTTCACTATTGTCACTAAGGCTGCTCTAGGCATATGGCCTTTTACCGCTCCTGGAATTCGCCCACCTGATTCTTGCCACATTTTTTTGTATCCCTTCTTTCTGAGCTGTAGTCCTACATCCTTGCATGGCTGCTCTCTCTTCCTCACTCAGGCCTTACCTCAAATATAAGCATTTCCGACAACCCGCCAGAAGAGTCCTTCCTGCTCTTGACTTCTCAGGTTCTTTGCATCCCGTTGCCTTGTTGATTTTTTTCTACCACGCTGAACACTTATAGAACTTTTCCTATCAATTTATTTGTGTGTGGCTCTCTCCTTTAAAATTTAGCTTCACTGCCACATCACAGGCACCCCTAATGCAGACCTCCACATTACGGTAACTTGGCAGAGAACTGCTGAATAAATGAGTAGATAGATAGATGGAAAGTATATTGCTTTGCTCAGCAGCATCTATAAAAACTTCCACATATACTTGAACTACAATGTGGTTATGGGGAGATGAAGGGCATATTCAAGTAAAGCAAACAATTTAACCTTTAAGCCCTAAAATACTACATGGAGTCATAAATTAGGAGGAATTTTAAGATGAATATATTATGCAGGTTAGTATTTTCATTCATTCATACATTTCTATGTATATATAATACATATAATGTAAGGCATATATGCAATATATATATATATACATATATATATATATGCAGGAATATTTATTTCAAGTCTACTAAATGCGATACATATGATAAAAAGAGGATTAAAAGCTCCAGTTTGGATTTTGTGGCATATATTATCTAAAGGGGTTGATAGTAACAAAAGATTTATGTAGATTAATGTAAAATTATAATTATTATAATGTAATAAAGAGGAACTACATGGAACCATGAGATTATATGACATAGGGAATTGACCTATACATAAATTATGTCTATTTTATGAAAAATGATAATACATTGCTAAGGACTTACTTTTATTTGAAAAGATATTGAGTAGATGTTTGTAACATGTGTGGGGGATATAAGTAAGGTACAGTAGTCATAAGTACATATATACTCACTATGCAGGTTCACAAATAGACATACCATTGTCTTTCAAATTTTGTATGTGTGCTTTGCCAGTTCCAAAAGCTTCTCTTTTTCCTTGGTGAAAACCCTATCATGAATGCTGTGTTTATAATTTCATTACTTTCTTTGTAGTTTTATAACCATAACATTCATACTTTTTACTTTATTAAATGTATTAAATACATCTAAATAGAAATGATTCTAAGAGATCTGCCTTTTTTTCCTGGTATTATCATCTAAGAATCATCTATATTGCTTCTTATGTATTCATTCATTCTCTGAAGACTGTGGTTTCTTTGTGTAAATTAACCCCTAATTTATTTAACCATTTTCCTTTCAATGAGCATTTTCACTTTTTCTAGTTGGGGACTGTTAAGAGTAGGCAGTTACTAAGGGTCTTGTATATGTCTCCTGGTAACATTTGCCCAGAGTATGTAACTAGAAGATAGAGGGGAAATGCAGGGGGATAGTGTGTAGGCATCTCCACATTTACAGAAGAATGACAAATTGTCTTCCTAAGGGTTTATCATGTTTTATTCCTACTAGCAATGCTCAGTTTTAGCCTGTTTTAAGAGCATGTGAATGCTTGATGATGACAGATTTTTTTTAAGCCAATCTCTTGTTTACAGTAACTATATGGTTCTAATTTGCATTCTACCAACCTCTGCTCTTCTCAAGGATAAAGGTAACATCTGAGTCAATGAAGCCACTGTCATTTTTTAGTCTTCACCTCATTCAATGCATAGCATTTGATATACTTAATCTTTTTGCCTTTAAAAAAAACATTTTATTTAATTTTTTAAAGTAATCTCTACACCCAAAGTGGGGCTCGAACTCACACTCTGAGATCTAGATCATGCTTTACCGTCTGGACCAGCCAGGTTCTCCTCTTTTGCCCCTTTTGATACACTGCCTTCACAGGATATCATATCACCTAACTTCCCTCCTGCCTTTTGGTTATTCCTATTTTGTACTCATTGGCTACTTCCTTCTCATGTGTTAACCTCTCAGTTCTGTATAATCCTGGACTCAGTTACTGATCTTTTTTTTTTTTTTTTTTTACCTAGGCTTACTCCCCAGGTGATTTCATCCAATTTCATTGCTTCAAACATCATACACAACCTGAAAAGTCCTACACTTGTGCCCCAGCCCTTGTGTCCCTTGAAATTCAGGCCCACAAATCCAATAGTAGTCAAACTGATGTGTCTCCGTGAACGTCTAACAGCCATCTTTGATTCACAAAACCTGAGCTCCAGATATTGCCTAATCCGTTCCTGAACCAGCTTCCCTCTCAACCAGCCACATTTTATTTAATGATGACTCAATTCTTTCTATATCGACGTTAAACCTTATGTCACCCTTGACTCTTCCTTTTCCCTCAAAAGCCTCATCCATTTTTTTTTCTTTTTGGTAAGATTTTTTCAATTTTTATTTTTAAGTGATCTCTACACCCAGTGCGGGGCTCAAACCCATGACCCAGGATCAAGAGTTTCACGTTCCACTGACTGAGCCAGCCAGGTGCCCCAAAAGCCTCATCCATTCTATCGGTGAATCCTGTCTTTCTGTTCATTGCTGAGATAGGTTCCCACCTGGTCTTCCCACTTTCTGTCCCAGCCTCAGGAGAGTATCCCTGACACCACAGCGCTGGGGACTCTGTTTAAATGTAAGTCTTGATGTGTCACTTCTCCAATGTCTTCTTGTCTCAGAGTAAAAGACAAATTTTCCACGGTGACTCAATGGACTGCTGGCTTTGTGCACGTTCTGTGCTGTGTGTCCGATCTTGCTTTTTACTCTCCCCTCCGTTCAGCCACAGTAGCCACTTTTCTGTTGGTGGAAGACAGCAGACACACTCGCTCTTCAGGGACTGTGTATGTGAACTTTCTTCCGACCGCGATGCTCGTCTCCAACAGCCACAAGGTTGTTCTCTTCTTTCCTTCAGCTCTTCATTCAAAAGCCACTTGCTAAGTGAGACCCTTCCCCAGTCTCCACTGTCATTTCATATTACTCCTGGATTCTCTGCTTTTCTCATTAACACTTATCACCGGATAAAACATTCTGTGTTTTACTCACCTAGTTAGTGTCTGTTTGCCGTCACTGGGACGCAAGCTCCACGTGAAGACAGGCTTTCTCCATTTTGTTCGGTGTTGTATTCCCATTACATGGAAGATGGCCTGGAACACAGCAGACAACTAATTAACATTTGTTGACTGTATTAGTGAAATTAGCTCCTCTTAATTCTGCATTCTTTATTGTCAGGCTGTTTTCTGCTCCGACTGAGATCCAAGATTTCTCCAGAGTTGCACACACTGGCTCACGTGCCACTTTCCCACCCCCGGGTCCCTCTGGGGCTCACTCCTACCTGGCCTCTATCCTCACTGTTCACCTAAATGCCTCTTGTCAATGTTAGCTACATACAGCCAATCCCTATTCAAACATTCCAGTCGTCCTTACTTGTAATTTTACAGTATTTCAGAGTTATAACACTTCGGCCACATCTGTTGACTTCTGTGACACCACATGCTCCAGGAATTCATCAACGCTTCTGGCCTTCTTGTCTCCTTTACGAGTTCATTCTTTTTTTTTTTTTTTTTAATTTTTTTTTCAACGTTTATTTTTTGGGGGGACAGAGAGAGACAGAGCATGAATGGGGGAGGGGCAGAGAGAGAGGGAGACACAGAATCGGAAACAGGCTCCAGGCTCCGAGCCATCAGCCCAGAGCCCGACGCGGGGCTCGAACTCACGGACCGCGAGATCGTGACCTGGCTGAAGTCGGACGCCTAACCGACTGCGCCACCCAGGCGCCACGAGTTCATTCTTTATCTGATGTCTCTATTTCAAGTTTCCCAAGCCCCTATCTTTCATGATTTTCTCTTCATATTCCCCCAGCACGTGATTTATCATCCATTTCAATAGCACTAAAGTCCGTCCAAACAATTAAATACACTTTCATCTGCAGGTCATAAACTCCTTGGAAATGAAAGAATGGAATGTACTTCAGCTCTTCTGGTTTTAACAGCACCATACTTGTTTCAGTCTCCCCACGGTGGTTACCATTATTCTGTAATATCACTAGTCATGGGAGTTGAGTGTGACCTTGGTAGAAGGTACCAAATTTTCTAGGGAAGAGAATGAAGCTATATTGGTTCGTTAGTTGTACCTTTTGGTCCTATAGAGAATAAGAGTAAATGCTGAATGTTGAGTCACATTATGAAAAATGTCCAATGGAAATATGAATATGTCTGAAAAAATGTCTCTGTACAGTTTAGGTACTGGAATACGACTTGAGACAAGACATTGGATATGCTCCTTTTGTATCATGGATTTTTTTTTTAATTTTTTAATTTACTTTTTAATTTTTTAATTTTATTTTTCATTTTTAAAAATTTACATCCAAATTAGTTAGCATATGGTGCAACAATGATTTCAGGAGTAGATTCCTTAATGCCCCTTACCCATTTAGCCCATCCCCCCTCCCACACCCCTTCCAGTAACCCTCAGTTTGTTCTCCATATTTATGAGTCTCTTCTGTTTTGCACGCTCCCTGTTTTTATATTATTTTTGTTTCCCTTCCCTTATGTTCATCTGTTTTGTCTCTTAAAGTCCTCACGAATTTTTTTTTTTCTAAAGAGCATGCATTTATTCAAAGATGGGTCTCTACTTTTTTACTTACTCAACACCATGTTATGAATTGCTACAAAAATACATATTTTCATCTCCTTTTATTATCTGAAAGACATTTAATTATTTATTTTATTCTCAGATAGATTTAACTTATATCCTATTTGTTACCATTCCTCAGAGAAATGTATCATGTCTCCTTTTATTAAACTCTTTATTTTACCAAGATGTGAAGCAGTTTACAAAACTAACGTCTTCAAAATTCTGGAAAATTAAGAAGAGGTAGGAAGATTCTGAAAATCTCTACAGAGGCTCAAAAATAGTTGCTTTTCTCATAGGTAATTTCAATAAGGCTGTCTTTTCACTTTATTGGTTTTTTTTCTGTCATGAAGCCACAAAACAACGGAAAAAATGGAAAAAGCTCAGTATGTATATGATTAAACATGAAATCAATGTGACACCTTTATTAAATTTAAGACCAATTTTCCCAAATAGGTACATGAGAATTCTAGAAACTTTCCTTCATCCTTACTGCATATATGCTGTTCTTGATATCCTGATGGAAGCCATAATCTAAGCAAAAGTCAAGCATTTCTTTACTCCAATTATAAATAGATGGCTTGTATTTTTTGGTAGGTAATGTGTTTTGTGTAAAGTGTAAAGGGGTATTATGCTAATATCAGCATGTGTATAAATATATATACACTTTCATAAAGTATAAAGTGGTATTACACGAATATCAGCACTTTTAGCTTATAACACAATACTTCTGGAAGCTTAATTCCAAGGAAAGGTGGGCCAGTGGAATGGAACCAAATAGAAATACCACTTTGTCATGATTATTGAAGAACTGGTCTCCACCAGTGCATAGTGTGTTGCCATGACTTACACAGTCTCAGCCACAAGGGATATGGGTGAATGGGGCAAAGAGAAAGAGAGATCCAGGCAAGAAAAGGCATGAAGAAATTGGTCCTGCAGAAGGACTTGGCTCTTTGGTACAGTCATTCATTAGGGTACAATGTCCAATGGCTCTCACCCAATAGATGTGATTTTATGGAAGAATTCTGCTGTGTAACAAATGGAAACCAGGAAGTCCTTCAGTTGCTCTCATTCTTAGAGACATATAACCAGCAGGAAGATCTCCAAAGACCTCCTCCAAAGACAAATGAAATATGAGACAAACTATGAGCCCAAACTGGATTCGGTGGTGGTCAGCAACAAGGAGGCTAGACAGCTAAGATGGACTGATCACAAATGCTGCTGCAACACAAACACTGAGCCCTGGCCAATAGCCAGATGTAGGGACGAACCTGAGAGTCCACATTACAGGAAGGCGCTAGAAGAAGGATAACGTTCTGCCATGATTCCCCTTCAAAGACTTCCGACTTGAAGTACCCTGACTTCCAGCACAAGTGGACACAAAACTTTTCTGAAAGAGAACATTTCCAATACAGCTATTCACTGTTCACAAAGATTGAAAACAAGCAAACATGAGCTCGCAAGATTCGCCAGGAACACGGGGAGGCCAGCCTCCAAGAATGAGCATCAGCACAAACACTGAACAACAGACCAGGCCCACAGACCAGGCCCACAAAGGAATTTTGAGGATGAAAGTGTCAGAGAATAAGTACCTGTTCTGTAGAATAATTATGTATAAAAATGTAAGGTAGCATATGAGGTAGCAGTTAGATTATCAAGGAAGAACAGGCCTATATGAAAAGAATAAAAAAGTCCCGATGAAAACTGCAGTGGTTGAAATTTTAAAAAAAAGCTTCCATAGCTAGATTCAACAGAAGATGAGACACAGCTGAATAGAGAATGACCGAACAG
Source organism: Leopardus geoffroyi (assembly GCF_018350155.1). Taxonomy (NCBI): domain Eukaryota; kingdom Metazoa; phylum Chordata; class Mammalia; order Carnivora; family Felidae; genus Leopardus; species Leopardus geoffroyi. The sequence continues at coordinate 21,948,606 of NC_059327.1, read as the reverse complement.
AAAGAATTATCTGAAGAAATTAAGCAGAATTCAGTAGGAGTGGGAGTGGGCAGGAAAGTGGAAATTGCCAATAGACACTGGAAATAAAATGTCTAATATACTCCTTATTGGAGTTTTAAGAGAAAGGCAATATCAAAGGGAAAATGGATGAGAATTTTCCAAAACCAGCTAACTTTCTCTTAATCATATTATTGGAACTGTTTTTATTTCAAGTCTGAAACATAAATCTATTGGGTGAAACACACACACACACACACACACACACACACACACACACACAGAAATTTAAAGGATTATTAATCAATCTAGGCATGGGAATATTCTTCTTATCTCAAAAAATTACTTATTCAAAGTATGAAAATTAATACATAAGTAGTTTAAAACATAAGTGATGGTTAGTAAGGACGATTAGAGTGAATGTTTTAAATAACATTTGATATTAATCTTAATAGAAATGATTCTGTGTGAATTATTATCTAACATTCCACTTATATTACTATAAAAAAAGGTATATATCAGAGTAAAATTGCTGGAATGGCCCACTTTGTCTATGAGACAGCAGTCATCTTATTCACCAAAAATGCTCTCTGTGTTTTATAATCTCTGTGTTACCGGACTTTATCCTTCCACATAAATATCCACATTTGACTCAAATATCACATTTGATACCAAAGTGTTCGATGCTGTCAGCAACGCTGGGATTTTTAAGCAAAACTGGAAACTCTGCTACATTCCGATGTATCTTAAAGCGACTCTCCATTCAAATTCGTTCACATCTGGTTCACGGTTTGTTTCCAGCAAAATAAATCAGAATAATGTAAGCTCAGAATATTTTAGCCATGTGCTTTCTCAAAGCAAAGATACATTAGCTGCTAAGTAATTTGATGTAACTCCTGTTGAAGATTTTGATGATCACACATAGTTTGTAATAATACTGTAACTTCTACAAGATGTCAATTATTGCTGATGTGGCCACCATAACATTCATTTAATGAGTACAGCATTCTGTAGGTAGAGCTGAGCTAACGATATTAAAAGTGAGCCTGAGCATAAAGATACATAGAGAGCAAATACATACAAAAACTTTGTGCCTACACTTGAAGGAAAATTAGTTAATAACACTTAAAATATATCACTTAGAGAAAATTCCGGTGCTTAGGGTTCTCCTTCGGATATCTGAAAGATAGAGGGCTACATGTTCCAAATAAAGCAGTGAAATAGCTGATGATTACTATATGCGAGGAAATATTGTAAGCATATTAAATGTATTAACTTATTTGAATCTTAAACAAGGTTATGAAAAAACTATTACTATCATATGCATTTTAAAGAGGAGAAAATCTAGGTACGGGAAAAAAAAGAAAACATTTGCTTCCATTAGTAATTTCATTTGTATTTCTAACAACTCAAAAGGTTATTTAGGTCTCTGCGTATAATTCTGTCCTTCATGCCGACCAATATTTTTTTATGTCTCCAGGAGAGATAGTTATGTGCACTAATTACAAATTTCCTTATCATTCCTCTCTCACCTTTTATGGTTTTTGTTTATTTATTTATTTATTTATTTATTTACTTATTAATGAGGGAGAAAATGCCATGACATGATTCTGGCAATGTCCTTAGCTCAGTATCTTCCTTCAAAAAGTAAACACTCCATTATATGTCTGTGTTGACGATGACTGATGATGACGATTTTGGCAAAAATAAGGATAACCCAGAAGTTTTTCAGCTCTGAGCTGTGTCCTAAAAGTTTTTTTAAGTTCCAGGTAGATTCCCTACAAATGAATTCCTGGAACACAGCCCTTCTATTAGCAGTAAAGTCACTTTTTTATTCCTGTGAAATACAGAACTCGTGCTAAGGTGTGGAGGAGAGACGACAAAAGGAGGCATAACCAGCTGCTGTACTGCAGGTACAATGACATTACTTTAGACAAGGTGGGCAAAGGGAGCCCCAGAAGGCGATAAGGCAAGGCACAATGTCAGCTGCCATAAGAACTCACATCTAACAGGAGCAAACAGAACAGCACAGCCCACAGGCCTCATAGAGCTTGGTGGTTTACTGTGGGTAAATCTTGGAAGGGAAGAAAGAAAGGACACTCTAAGTACTAGTTTGATAAGGCAGCAAAATCAGTCATCATTTGTTTGCAACTGGACACGACTGCCTGTCATCCTTGGCTGGCCTTTAACCAGACCTGAACATAGTGACAGCAATATCCTCTATAGTATGCAGTCTGAAAACAAAGGACAGAGGTACATATATGATTTTTTCTACCTGTATCCCCATCGCTTTGGACTTTTTCCAAAACATTAATAAATTCCACAACATTCTTCAAGTGCTCGAGAGACAAGGGTACCACTACAAGCCCGTGTGACACTGGAAAGATACGCTTCCTGATTATATGAGAACAGAGTTTAATGACAGACAAGACACTAGCTGCTTTAGGCAGAATACGAGTTATATTTGGAATTATAATAAGACTGTGGCCACATTCATCTCCTGGTATAAGATGACATCTCACTTTACCCAAAGTTTTTGCTGTGCTTGTGAACAACTGTTGAAATCAACTTATTTCTATGCAAATGCAAAATCACATCTTGACGGTTTCTCCTTGACCTTGGAAATAGTATCTCTGTTAAATTTAAGTCCACATAAGTAAGGAGACTAAAATGCAAAGACAGTGACGGAGGAGAAGTGATGGAATCTGCTTGATTTTTCAAAGCATCATGCTATAGATGAATCCCTAAATCACAGTGATGGTTAAGTTACCAGCAGCAGCCAACAAACATCCAATGTCATCTACTTGTTCTGTGACAAATTTTATAAGACAGGAGAAAACAAAATTAAATGATCTGGGTGATGTGACAATAACGCCTATTCATTTTCTGACTTGTCTTCTTCAATGGGAAATGTCTTCATTTGTATGATAAAGAAGGTGCCCCCTTTCCTCTGACTGGAGGGTTTGGCCAATTCCCTGCTCAAGTGCTTTTAACTATTGATTAATTGGCAATTGGACAAAATTATTTCTTCCATTGCACTCTAGGCTCTCTATATTCAATTTAGGATGAATTGCCTGCAAAACAAATAAAACATTAGTTGAAAGTAACAAAAAAGTGCTTTATGTTGTATAAAAGGTATTTTTTCTCTGTAAATGTAACAACCACATTGATAATAAAAAGGAAACACAAAGGCTTGCGCAATTTGTCTTGCAATGGTCTATTCAAAATTCCATGGAAAGCCAGATGAAAAAGATGTCTACAGCTTAAGGCTGTGGGAGGCACTAGCATGTTTCATTATGACATTTGCTGGCAGCTCATCGGTTGTGCTGAGGAAGTGATGGCCTCCTAGCAAGGCAAACGCATTTCTTGCCTTTTCTGGCCATTTGGATCTCCAGCCTCTGGCCACACATCTCTCTTTTCCTAAAATTGATATACTAATAATTCTTCACATTTTTATGACAGCTGGAGACTAACAAAACTGAAATACAATTCCTTAAGATGTTTTTGATTACTAACCGTTGCTTAAAAACATCACTGGAAACAGTTGATCGGAAACATAATATAATTAGAGCGTGTTTTGTTTTCAATTTTTTTTTCAATCAGGAATTAGTTATATGTTAATGATTATATCTAGTTTAGGAAAAGTCATGGAGGCAGATGTTTACAGTCTACTGACATTAGGCAGTAAACTATACCTAACTGTGGGCTAATAACTCTACGATTTAATTCTTAAATTGTGAAATGAGTATTTTTACTTAAATTGTCACAGCACTTCCCTCCATTTATGTAAAAAATAGCCCTGTACGATTTTTCTTTTTATTTTTTTCAAGATGAAACCAAATATATTACCTATTAGGATGAGTTAGAAATGTTAAGGTAAATGATTGAGTTCACAATTGCAATATGAATTAAACAATTTAAAAAAAGTGATGACAAGATTGCAAGATATATTATAGAAAAAATAAGAAAAGTCCCAAAACTTATTCAAAGAGGGATTGAAATATTAGTGAGGCATTCCACGTACTTGAAGAGAGTAAATATTACAAAGGTACCACATTTATAATACTTTCCTAATTAGATTAGAAATGAAACATCTTGGTGTATAATTGTTTTTTTTTAAACTTTATGAAGTAACCATAAAGTTATCTGGAAGATTAAGAATCAGAAACCATTCAGAAATATTTTTAAAGTAAAAAATAATGAAAGAAGACTTGCCTTACCTGATATTATTTACTCTGTAATAGACAAAAAATAAAAAATAAAAAATAAAAAATAAGGAATTAGAAGAGAAACTCTAAGAACTACTTAAGGGCAAGAATTTGGTATATGTTAGAACATGTAAAATCAAGGACGAAAAGAATGAATGATTTATATTTCAGAAAAACTCAAATCAAGCAGAGCAACACAGAAAGATGAAAACAATAATTATAATCCTACCACCAGGAAATAATCACTCCAACATGTTGAGAATACCATAAAATAAAATCATAATACATTTATTCTTTTTAAAACCATGTAGTAATCAAGTATTTCCAAGGCAAAATAAATTTCTACAATATCATTTGTAATACCTGCATAGTATTTTATAGGAAGGAAATAGTTTAATTAACCCATCAATTTTTTTTTTTTTTGTACTTTCAAGGAACTGAAAATTGTATAACTAAAAAAGAAATCTTTGGGAGTATTTTTATAGTTTAACAACGCTTTAACAATTTCTTACTATGCATTTAGATCTACAGATGCTTCATCAAATATTATTAAGATTTTTTATTCTTTTTCCACATTACCAAATGGAAAAGTTGGGCTAAGAATTTCCCAGAAGCCTAATCCTTAAAATGGGTATTGTCATTATTACTTGCATTTGCCAATGCTATACTTGTAATGGTACTTTATTTCTATTCTATTTATCTTATAACCTAATTCAGTTGAAAATATTTCATATATTCTTAGTCATTTGTATGAAATAGATTTTCCAAGACCTATATTTTTAGTTTGGAATTTGCCTTTTTCATCATGGACATCAAAATGTTTGAAACGTAGTAAACCTCTACTGTGTATGTTACAAATTCTTTTCTTGTGTGTGTTTAGGACTAATACTTCTGATTATGAAGAGTATTTTCTCTTCAAAATATCCCAGCCACATAGAGGTTCCATATGTTCTGAATGTGTTTATTTATTTCAAACTATGTTTTACTTTCTTACACAAAAATTTAATATTCTATAGGCCTCACTTAGAACATTTTTTAAAAAAAATATCACAGAATTAATTCCTCAAAATTGTAATTTTTCAGAAAAATAATTCAGAAAAGAATTAGGTAAGAGGGTCCAACAGAAGGAACATGCCTGTGGCCAACACATACTCGCTCTCAGAGAGCTACGGGGGCAATTGTACTTACTAACAACTGGAGCTCCTAACTCAACTATAAAATAGACCTGAGTTTTACCCGAAATTTTTTGGACAGGGCACATAATGAGCCAGAAGGAACCATACTCTTTGTAGCCAACACACGGCTGATTTGGAGACCCAGAGGTCATACATTTGTGACTTGGTCTTTTATCCAGAATAAATAGTCAAGTTTGTTCTATTATGTACTCTATTTACCTTCAGCATATCATACTAGCTACTAAGTTACTCCTTGTATATAATATCTGTCATGGATCTTATCCATGTTCACATTCTAGTTAGTTCCTTGCCGTTTTAGTATTTATTTACTATATTTAGCATTTTGTATAAATCCTGGTTTGTTTTCATGTTTTCTCTAATAGAATCACATTTCCTCGACGAATGCAGAAAACTCACATTAGTCACACAAGGCAAAAAGGAAGACGATTGACACCCATTACAATTCAGTATTTGTCATGTCCAAAGTACTGTGTTAAGCACATGGCATCTGCTAGCTCAGATCTTTCCTACCAGGACCATGGGAGGACGATAAGAGATTCGCAAAACATAGAAGAAGCATTATGCTCAAAGAATGTAGGTAATTTGTTCATTGCCATGTAGCTGTCATATTCTGGAGCCTGGATATGATCCAAATCTCTCTGGCATCAAAGTACATATAAGCCACTGCCTGAAACAGTAGTCATTGGATAGGAAATCATTCTCTTTTTTTGCCTGGAATAAAACATAGTGTTTTTCCAGGTCCTGCAGAGAACATTTAATCGATTTATAATTGTTTTATTATGTTCGACAGGTAAAAATCTCTCTCTCTCTCTCTCTCTCTCTCTCTCTCTCCCCCTCTCTCTTTCTTCATAAAGATATTACTTAACTGCATATATCTGTTTAAGTCTTTTCCTAGGTATTTAGTTTTTTGTGACTATACTTATAAGTGGTGCTGTTTTAAAAATGTATTGATATTTTCAGCTCTTGGTTTCCGGTCAAACCATAACAAGGATTAATCAGAAATTAGAAATGTGGGTTTGTAATACTCTTTGCCATGTTCTGGGAAATTCTCGTGTGAAATATACTTTGAATTTAAACGCTCCTTAATTAGCTGCAAACTGTAAGTTCAGTGAAGGGGTAAAGACTATTCCCTTCTGACTATTAAATTCTATTAAGTATTATACGCGAATTACATTTAAATTAGGGGAAATGTAACTTAAATCTTTAAAGTTGGGCAACATTTGGTAAAATGTTTCTCTTAACATTTTAACTGCCACCATCAAAATGTAATGGCAATTGACTATCCTTTCAACTCTAGTTGAACTTTACAATGGGGGCACTTCTAATGAAATGTGTAACCAGTAGGGTTGTCACTGTATCAGGTATCATACAAATTCTCAACAAAACAGAACTCATATACACTTCACTTACATAGAAAACTAAAAAGTAAGAATGATAAAGTTTGATTTTATTACATGGTAAATGGAAAATGGGTAACAAACATTTTTATGTATTTATAAAAAAAGCAATTTCTGATTTATTGGTAGTTTTTCTCATAGCTCCCTTTCAAAATAGCCTTGCTGGGAGAAGACAGGGAACTTAACTATCCATCATTGGCTCTGGCAATACATAACTTAGTCATTGGGATGCATGATGATCCAGATTTCTCCCAAGGCATAAGCTATAATGTGGTAGTAAATTAGTTAGTTTTGGAAGAGTTAAAATAAACTCTTTCCGAAGGCCAGAGCACCAAGGGTATACTGGTGCAGAGTTATTAAGTGACAATTACATGCATGAAAGATCAAACTCAATTATTCATTTGGAAAACATTGTGAGGCAAGTTGAGCCTAATTTTCTAAGTAGGTACCTATCAATTAGCAAAAAGTAAGTTGACATCTTTCAAATATTTCATGTATTTTCTATAAGGTAGATGTTAACCTATTTAGAGCTAAACTAAATTATGAAATTCTGTATTATATAAAGATGGATTCTAACACTTCATTTTCACGAAGCTATTTCTGAGACAGTACAGATTAGAACATCCTAAGTGCGCTGTATGAGTTTGATTATTCTTACACATTTGAAAACCTGTTGGCAGAGTTAAATGTATTTTCTAGCATGATGGTTCTAAGGAAAATGAGAACAACACTTGATTAATTGAATGTTCAACTTAATGGTGAAGGGCATTTCTAATTGCACAACATTGAGAACACTTAAAATAGTTCACAAAGAAGAGATCTTACCCCGTGAACAAATTTAAGTGTCTGGTCAACAGCAGGTTGCCTTTCTTTACAATTATTCAGAGCGAAAGAAGGAATCTGATGGGATATGTGATCTCTTATATTTAGGATCCTAATTTTACAAAAAATTCCTAGGTCCTAGGGAATCACAAAGCAGAAATGACTATTACTGTATATAATTTCATATATTCAGTTGTTCTCCCAATTCTCACTTATGTTTAAAGCATTTATAATTAAATCAATCCCAAATAGTTCCAAGTTAAAAAAAAAAACAATTAACAAAATATTTTGTGCTTTTGACAAGCGTTGGAAAGAGATTCCAGTTATAGAGAATAATTGCTTTGTTTGGTTTAACCAAAATCTATAATTCCTCAAATTGGTTTTCAACATAATTCAATTGTATGGGATGTAAATAAGATGTTATAATGGGGCACCTGGGTGTGTTGGTGGGTTAAAACGTCCAACTCTTGATTTCAGTTCAGGTCATGATTTCACAGTTCGTGAGCCCACCTCAGGCTCTGTGCTGACAATGCAGACCCTGCTTGGGATTCTCTCACTCTCCCTCTCTCTCTGCCCTTCCCTTGTTCATGCTGTCTCTCTCAAAATAAACTTAAAAAAAAAAATGAAAAAAATACATTATAAATACACGCATTTGATAGTCACATAATAAACAAATGAAACTAGCTTTTACAAAAATAAAAATTATTTTTGTTATAGATTCACCCAAAAAACAAATGAAGAAACAAAGCCAGTAATCTTTTCTCTCTCTGTTCTTTTCTCTACCTTTCACTGTTTTCAAACATCTTTTGACATTTTATTGGTTGTGGGGGCACTTTTCTTTTTCTTGTTTTTAATGTTTATTCATTTTTGAGAGACAGAGAGAGACAGAGCATGAGCGGGGAAGGGGCAGAGAGAGGGAGACACAGAATCTGAAACAGGCTTCAGGCTCTGAGCTGTCAGCACAGAGCCTGATGCGGGGCTCAAACTCACAAACTGCGAGATCCTGACCTGAGCAGAAGTCAGACGCTCAATCGACTGAGCCACCCAGAAGCTCCAAGGTGGGGGGAACTTTTCAAGTAAAGGTACAACCAGTTAGTTGGTGGTTAAAATTTAATTACTACGGGATTTTTTTTCCATATCCATACCCTTTTGTGAACCTGTTGATCTGGGGACACATGTTATTCCTTGCCTTCTTCAAGCTTTAGGGCATTGTGATTTAAAGTACTCTTGAGGGGCGCCTGGGGGCTTAGTCTGTTAAGCACTTGGTTTGGCCTCAGGTCATGATCTCAGGGTTTGTGGGTTTGAGCTCTTGTTGGGCTCCATGCTGCCAGTGCAGAGCCTGCCTGGGTATTCTCTCTCTCCCTGTCTCTCTGCCTCTCCCCTGCTCATGCTCTGTCTGTCTCTCTCCCTCCCTTTCCCTCTGTCTCTCTCTCAAAATAAACAAATAAAACTTTAAAAAAAAATCACTTGAATTAAGTCTCCTTATTGCAAGATTATTTCCTCTGCTGCAATGTCAAGAATCTATTTTGGTACTCAAAGAAAATATTATTGGGGCACCTGGGTGGCTCGGTCAGTTAAGTGGCCAACTTAGGCTCAAGTCATGATCTCAAGGCTCAAGTTTGAGCCCTGCATCAGGCTCTGTGCTGACAGCTCAGAGCCTGAAGCCTGCTTCAGACTCTGTGTCTCCCTCTCTCTCTCTGCCCCTCCCCAGCTTGTGCTTTCTCTCTCTCAATAATAAACAAAAAAAATTAAAAAAAAAGAATATTAATTATCAGAATGTTTCAACGCAAAGGTCTATTTTGGTGGAAGGACCAGAGCACAAAAAGAAAAACCAGGAATTAAAATAAATCCATTAACATATCAGTGTTACTAGATTCAACATTTATTGACAGAAACTGAAGTGCTTAGGTGTGGGATAAGAAAAAATAAAATACCTAAAAGCAAAAACATTATTAGTGGGGAAATATATCTGTTCCCTTTCTGTGTATGTGTATTAACTATTAAATTGATCTGAATGAATAGTCACAAAGCACAATTTTCACAGAAGTTGCCACTGGTGTCTCCTCAAGATTTGGAGGATATAAAAGACTCCCTTATTACTTATTTTATGAATTATCGTTGTTAAGGGGGGTTTAAAAGTATCGGTAAAGGAAAAAATATGTAGATTTTTGAGTCTATGAAAGGAGCTTATCAAATTTCATCATCTCTTCTATAGCTGTTATAATTTGAGAGTTTTCCAAATGATTTTACACTGAGAGAAAATTCTTCTGATGAACCAGAGAAGAAACAGATTGAATGTCCCTAAGTTAAACAGATTTTTTTTTTTCTCACCAATTTCCACTGAAGCTTCGGACCCGTCTGAGTTACCAGCCAGACTTCACGTTTCTCAGATACATCTTTGGTCACCCATTATGTTACTCTTACACTTTTTGGGAGGAAGTTACTTCATGCAAGAAATCTTCTATCAAACACTTTTTTCTGAAAAAAAAAATAACAAAGACTAAATATAAATAACTATAGTTCCATTTTTTTCCCCTTTTCAGTAATACCAACAAAAATCAGAAAGATGCTTTAATGAAAGGTAACAAGTGACTTATAGAGGAGGAGGAAAGGGGGAAGCAAATATGGTCCAGCTGCCAGGGACTTCATGATAAATGGCTTTCAAGTGTTTCAATAACACCTTCTCTGAATCTGAAAGGGGGGAGTATAAGTGGATATGAAAATGTACACTATGTCTGCTCATAACATATTGATACTATGGGAGGGAGTATGAGAAGTATATTATTTGATAATCTTACTAATTTGAATGGAGTAAATGACTTTGAGAATATAGAGGGTGATGATGGAATGTGAGGAGACTATGCATAATAGACTAACATTTCAACAGATATTTGTAAGGAAATCCATTTCAAATAAAAGAATAGTAAACTGTCATATCTACTTTCTGTGTATTAAAACATCCATAAGCTTTTACATATTTCCTTGTGAAAAGGAAAACCATACAGACCATATATTTTTTTCTAAGCATGATCCTCTTTCACCACCGTAAAAATCATAAAAGTGGACTCCACCGCACAAAATTAAAAACATCATATTGTTTAAAAATTTTAAGCATTATAAAAATACCTAATACATTATACACAGAATTCTAACAGGAAAATGAGAGATGTATGAACCAAAATATTAAAATTGATTGTTCAGGGTGAGGGCATTATAAATGAGTTTTCTCTAGTAATTCTGCAATGAAAATACATTGGCAGAAATCGATCATATGCTTAATGTATTTAATTAAACACATACTAGTATCCATAAGCCTGGATACAAGAATGAACACAAAAGCAATTTGTTTACATAGTCCTTGCCTTAAAGATTTTGATGGACAGAGGAACAAACAGAGTTGATCTTTGGTCATTTTCCTAAGTGGGTATAGGTCTACAAAACAATCTGAAAATCCTTTGGATAAGGTTTTATTCATAATGATGAAACACGACTACAATAAGAATTAAGAACATTGCAGTTTCCCTTTCTCAGGTTTTAAGTCCAAATGCAGACTTAAGATTATTAATATGCACAGAAATATTCATCCACGACATTGCTTATGTCCTTTGCAAGAAAAAAAAGATGAAAGTTATCAAAAGTTCTTTCTGTAGTGGTAAAGCTCGGTTACAAATAAAAGCTCTCGTCTAAGGAGAAAAACGAAACCAACTTAGAATACATGTATTTTTAAGTAACATGTTTCTTTTCAAACAAAAATATTTATTGTTAATAACTTAGGAAATTAAGAAAACCAATAAAATTATCATTTCATCCCACTAAACAAAGATGATAAAGTATGCTAAAATACTTTGCAGTTTTTCTTCTACGAACGCATATATTTTTGAGAACTTGTATATTAAAAATAGCATCATGCTGAACAGATTTTCATGGAGTTTTATTCATTTAAAACACAACTTCAAGTCAAATGTTTTCAAATTATTTTCATTACTTCATTTTATACATTAGTGAATCAGCCCATCATAATTCATTTAGCCTATCCATATTTGTTGAATGTTTGGTTTTCTGAGGATTCCTATTTAAAAATACTGTGTTACCAATTTCATTTTAACAAAATCTTTGCATGTAGTTTTATAGAGAAAGTTCCAAAAAGTGGAACCACTGGCTGAAGGCTCACATGAATATGGAGGCTTTTCATATTAGCATTTTTTAAAGCCAAAGTAAGAGAGTGTGGATTGGAACAGACTACTTACAGTCGATCAGAAACAAGATCATGTTACCTTGTCTCCACTCAGAAAATTACAAGATTGAGAGGCTGAATAATGATCTGTGTTTTAAAGGACAAGAAGCTTGTCATTTGATGAATACAGACAAAGAAGCAATTCTGATCACGAAAATAAATAATAGGGCTGGATTTTAAAAAAGCAAATTTTTAATAGAATAACACAGAAGAGTCTCTAACACATGATCAAGGAGGAATAGTCGTGGTCAGTTATTTGTAGCTGACATGAATGGTAGAAAATGTTCAGAGGGATTACAATGATCAAGGTGAAGGGAGTTTGGCTGAAAGGAAAATATCTGAGAGTAAAAATATGATAATTTTTAAAATTCTGGAACTATAATTGCTTCTTATTATGTCAAATCTTTAATTCTTATTATTTTTGCCATGCTGAGCTGTGTTCGAAATGGATTAGAAATCCACAATTAGGGGCGCCTGGATGGCGCAGTCGGTTAAGCGTCCGACTTCAGCCAGGTCACGATCTCGCGCTCCGTGAGTTCGAGCCCCGCGTCGGGCTCTGGGCTGATGGCTCAGAGCCTGGAGCCTGTTTCCGATTCTGTGTCTCCCTCTCTCTCTGCCCCTCCCCCGTTCATGCTCTGTCTCTCTCTGTCCTAAAAGTAAATAAACTTTGAAAAAAAAAAAAAATTAAAAAAAAAAAAGAAATCCACAATTATACTGCACTCATGAGAATATATATGAGTAAAACCAAAAATAGATCCTTGATAACCATAAAATTTCTCATTTACAAAATATCATATTTTTCTTGAAAAATGTGAAGCCATTGTAAATCCTGACTATTAAAGGGAACTTTTTCCTCGAGAACTTTAATTAGTTTTGAGAGCAAAATGTCTGCTCCTTGGTTAAGGAAAAAACAACAACAACAAAAAGGCTTGCATTGTCTTTTTTTTTTTTTAAGTCACAAATCCTTTACGTAATATGTTGTCTGGGACTCATTAATTCTATTGTTCTCCTTGTTGTTAGTGCTCATTACTCTGCTCATTTGAAATCAGAACAGGTTAGAAAGGTTGAAAACTTTTTCTTTTTTTTTAATCTGTGTCCTGAAAATAAACAGCCTATGAGATAAAGCCGAACACCTGAGCATTTGATGTATTACATCTCAGCAGTATCTGACAACTCTTACTCCCTGGCGATGCAATTTTTTTCTAATAATTTAGTCTCAGTCTATTAAAAGGCAATTACAGATAATGCACACAGGCAAGTGGTGAAGGATGCCCAGAACACCTTTCGTAGAGAGGTTACCAAAACACAACACGCCAAAAAGATCATGGCATTGATTTAAAAAAAAAATTTTTTTTCAAAAAAGAGTTATATAGATTTTTAAAGGACTAAATCAAACAAAAAAGAAAGGGTTTCCTCTTTGCCACTTGGGACAACATGTTTTTAAAACCGTAAGGTAAATAGCTTGTTTGTTTTCATAGCTAGTCGTTGCTTTACCATAACTAAATGCTCATTTTTTATTGCAGTGTGCATTTTTGAAAAATTAACATATCTGAGGACACTGATGTGATTTTATAGCTGTCCTTCACTTTGGGTGGCTTCTTGAATGACTGCTGCAGGGAGGGGCACGGGGTCACGACAGCAGCCAGCATTGCGTAAACTGTTGTGTCACCTTCAACAAAACAAAGAAGCCTTTTAGGACATCCTGAGTATATTTAGCTGAAACTATCACTGTGTTGACTCAATAACCTCAACTGAGCTCTCTCTAGAGACTTCAAATACACTAACAATCACCCTCAAATGGCAGGGATTGTGTGTAGCAAATGAGAAATGCGCTCATTCCAGAAGTCCTATTTTGGTATCTTATTGCATATACAAGGCATAGGTGCTCTGCTTGCTATGTTGACCAGAGAGCTATAGTGTATGGAATCACGATGTGAAACATGCCCTGATCTCTGTAAAAATTAAGGTATACACCTTGTTGTCTCATTCCTTGCACCCCCCAAAAGGCGTTGCCTAAGTTGGGATGTGTTTCTGAGTTTAATGGTTTCTGGAATGACTTCAGAAAGATCACAAGCCTCTCTTCCGGACTTAGTGTAGATTGGATTTGGAAGCAAACGAGTAGCATATTTCTTGGAATAGTTGGGGTACATGATTTTTTAAAGGGCATTCTCCTTGTGAGAAACAGACGTCGTGATACCAGTGTAGGAGAGCTTGATGGGATTCAGATGACCTGGCCTCCTGCCGCCTCTACAGTCACCCATTCGTTCTTCCCATTAAAATGAAGAGGCCAGAGAGAGGGTCTCTAAGGAACACATTCTGCACTTGTAACAAGACATCAAACAACCTCTCTGTCATGGCAACAATAGGAAAAATACAAGCTGAATGTGCAACAGCGTAGTAGAAATACATTTGACTGTTACATCAACTAGCTGTGTCACCCACCGTTAGTCACAAAAGTTCTCTGTGGCTCAGTCTGCTTATCTGTGAAATAAAGAGATCGAAGTAGAGCAGTGATTTTCAAATGTTTTTCTGCATAACCTTTTTGCCCACAGGAAGACCACATAGAGAAATCTGCATATAAAATACAACAGGGAAACTGCTTAGGAAGAAGGGGGATTGGGATTGACAGGGCTGGAGCTGTATCCATGTAGCTTCCATCTTGCTCCGTTCTTAAACCCATGAATGTATGTGGAATGCCATTAGATTACATCCTCTTCATGAGAATGACACTGAGGTAAATCTGCCACTCCACGGTTCTCTCCTCCACTCTGTCCACTCCTACCCTCCAACACTAACACTTTTGCACTAAAGATACTTGAAACGGGATTACTCCCGGGGTCTTAACTAGTAATGTCTACACATAGCAATGGAATTATCCAATGTATAGCAGAAAGCTCCAAGAATATCTAATGGCAAGAACTAAAGATATTTGAAAATAACAAACTTCACATAACTTCAGGGAGGGAGACTTCAACATTGGAGACGTGTAATGGTATGAACTCTATCTTGTCTGAAGGAAGAGTATTAAAAGGGATGTTGGGGATCACTCAGTAAGGTGTTTCCCAGAGAACACTCTTCGGGGAGATATTTGTGGCTACATGTTAGGAAATAATATATGTCTCCCCTATTAGCTGCAGATATGTAGGATTAGATAAACTTAAAATTGTCTCCTTACTCTTTTCACATATGTTTCAATATGCTAATATTCCAAATAAAACTCCAAGAGAGGTCATATAGTTTCCAGAATTTTCAAACATACTTTGGGGAATGCAGAGATTTAAAGAAGGGAAGCTTATTTTGCGCTGGGTGAGGGCAGCGTAGACATAGATCAACTTCTTCAATGCATCTAGAAGGTGATGGCTCTGGAAGGACTCTCTTGGGCTTATGTAAATAAAACAAACATATAAACTTAGAATAACATAAAAATGCCTCCACTCCCCTTCCCACACTTCTGTGGTAAATCTGACCTAGTCCTGCCACGCAAAATGCTTTCCCGGTATCACAGGTAACTACATTCACGGACTAACACTCTGGTCATCCTTCCAATTGAGAGAAAACTTCACTGTGGACCACCTAATAAAAAGGGATTTGTAGTTCAGCAAAAAAATTGACCCATAACACAGATTATAATTAGGTGGCCATTGAATGTAGCAACGTCAACACTAATTTAAAATGGTATTAGAGCAATTCAGTGCAATGTGGTTGGGGGTAGAAAAAAGTTTTTGAAGTGCTTACTTAGAAGTTCATTTAATCTATAATTCCCTTAAATAAGACGGCTGTAACATCTTACAACCAAGTTAAAGGTAGCTCCCTTGAGCAACTGCAGAGAACTATTTAGCTCTTTTAACTCCCCTCAGACTATAGTGTCCCAATATGTCCCTTTATTTTTTATTCCAACAAAACGTTATTTGCATTGGACTTACGTGTCACGGTACTCATTTTGCTAAGCCTCAAATCCAACAATCTAGGGATATACTTCAGCAATCCATTCCACCTCAAAAGGGAACTCAACTATCACCAGCAATGGGGGGGCCTGGGTCAAGCTCTTCTGTGTATATTTAGATCCATATTTGTACTTGTACAAACACAGTTCATTTCCTTTATCTTTTTTTTTCCTTTGCAGAAATGACAGCATACCCTGAATACTCATATACAACCTTAAAAAAAACCCCAAGATTTATGGATCTTTCCACATCTGAATTTATACATCTATGAAATGGTTTTCATGGCTGTGCTGTGTGAGAGTGATTCTTTTATACTAAATGCTAAAACGAGCTCAGTGGCTTAGAACACAGATGTTTGTTTTTCTATCATAGGTTGGTAGGTCAGCTGTAAGTTGGCACAGCTCCGATTCAGGCCCCAGAGTGCTGCCTATCAGGCTCAGATCTATTCCAAGTCTCCTATGTCCCAGGACCCAGGCTAAAAAAGCAAGAGCTGCCTGGGGTGAGTTCTTTGCAAAGTACCGAGTGCAGGTCCCAAGAAGGGCAATCAGAAGCATTCAATGCACCCTGAAGCCTTGTCTCAGCCCAGACAAAGCTGCTGCCACTAGCATTGCTCTGGACAAAGCATTTTATAGGGTGAAAACCAGAGTCAATAAGACTGGAGGTATAATCTCCACAAGGACATGCTACGGGCAGAAAGAGGCAGAACAGTGGACAGTCATCTATCATTGTAGATGGGGGTCAGTGCTGTGATAACTTTCTGTTTCCTGTTATATCTTTCAAATCTTTAAAAGATAAGGAAACCACAGACTTAACATTGAACTAATAAACTTTTGCATCCACTCTATTGAGTGACAATTCAACTAAGCGACAGCAACGACACAGCACATAAACACAGCTCAAAACCTAAATTAAATCTATCCAGGCATTGAGAACTCTTCTGACTTAGTATAAGCCAAATCATGAATTGGGGAGAATAAAATTGTATTTTTTTAATGTTTTATTTATTTTTGAGACAGAGAGAGACAGAGCATGAGCAGGGGAGGGGCAGAGGGAGAGGGAGACACAGAATCCGAAGCAGGCTCCAGGCTCTGAGCTGTCAGCACAGAGCCCCAGGTGGGGCTTGAACTCACAAACCTCCAGATCATGACCTGAGCTGAAGTCGGCCGCTTAACTGACTGAGCCACCCAGGCATCCCAGAATAAAATTTTAAACTTTAGTTTCTTGGAAGTTTAACTCTAAGGGCTAATATTAGAATCAAATTGGAGGGTTTTTAAAATATTTGAACTTTGATTCCTTTGGACTTTAAATTGTGGAACAGCACTGATCTTTGTAATTATTTTACTAATTACTACTGCATGCGTTGTTTTTATCTCATTGTTATTCCTATTAAATATATCATAAACCTGGATGTGTTAAACCCAATCTGAGAGTTTCTAATGAAATAATTTTATTTTACAAAATGATTTTCGGTGATTGTATGAGATTTAACAATAAATTAGACTGTATGTATGATTGTGCCTAATCTTTCCTCTCCTGTTAGTCCTTTCCTAATCTTTACTGATTTGTTGATCTTTTTTCTTTCTGTGATCTTCTTCTCTCTTCTTGGGACTTGATGATATCTTTGTTTTCCCCTCATACTATAATGTTGGCTTCACAGGAGGTAAGATTGTGTGATTTATGGATATTTTTCTTCCCAAGCTTGAAAGCATTGCTTCATGCTTGGTAATTTCCTCTCTTGCCATTGAGTAGTCTAATTCTCTTTTCTTTCTCTTTTTTAAAAAATCTTGAGTTTCGCTGTAATTTGTCTGGTGTGGCCCTTTTTCCTTCCATGCTTCTCAGTTCTAACTACGCCCTTTTAATCTGAAGACTTGATTTCTTCCCCTTAGATTATTGTCCACACTTTGTTTTTATAGTTATTTTTTAATCCTTGGTTCTGTGTTTCACACCAATCTCTTAGCTAAATACTCCAGGTCAAGAAGTCCCCCAGCTGAGTTTATTTTCTTAAAAGAATGTAAATCTGACTTTTTCTAATGATACCTGGATATACTAACTAACGCACTTACTACTGGTACCCTGTTCTCCGGCACTGATTTTGCTTAAATGGTAAATGCATATTTGATGAGCTCTTGGTCATGCATGAGAAACTTCATGTTCCTGAATGAAGATGAAAATTCCACTCTCAGCAGGGGGTGTACAATGCGCTGTTGAACCACCTGTGATGGTCCCTTGGCTCCTCCACGTCCATGTAAGATTTCCTCATCTTCATTCCTTTTCCTTCAGGAAATTTCTGTCTACTTGAGCAGAAGATAGATGAAATCATTCTGGGGGCGCCTGGGTGGCTCAGTCAGTAAGAGCGTCTGACTTTGGCTCAGGTCATGATCTTGCGGTCCGTGAGTTTGAGTCCCGCATTGGGCTCTGTGCTGGCAGCTCGGAGCCTGGAGCTTACAGCCTGCTTCGGATTCTGTGTCTCCCTGTCTCTCTGCCCCTCGCCCACTGGCTTGTGCTCTCTCTGTCTCAAGAATAAATAGACATTAAAAAAAATTAAAAAAGAAATTCTGCCTCTTTGGCCTCAGGGTCTAAAGACACTTAATTCTTCCTGGGGAAAGACATCACTTCTGTCAGCTGCCCAATACAAACCTCATCAGGGAATAAAAGACCTGCCAGAGGCCGTGGGGCAGCTCAAGAGATTGCTCAAAAGCCCCCTCTTGCTTTGTGCCTACTAATTCTATACTCGGAATGCTTCCAGAAACGTTCCCACCTTCACCCTAGACTTGTTTATGTGTTGCATGATTTTTTGCTCCACCAGTTGCAATCAGTCTGTTTCCCTTTTTTCAATAAGTCAACATTTATGATTCTTCAAGAGGGTCTTGATTTAGTAGTGTGGATGAGAATTGTTCCATTTAAAATATCTTTGCTGTTATTTCAAAGGCTTTAAGAATGGAAAAGGAGTGGGGCACCGGGGTGGCTCAGTCAGTTAAGTGTCCCACTTCAGCTCAGGGCATGATCTCTCAGTTTATGGGTTCGACACCCACGTCAGGCTTGTACCCAGAGCCTGGAGCCTGCCTGGAGCCTGCTTTGGATTCTGTATGCCTCTTTCTCTCCGCCCCTCACCCACTCGCACTCTCTCAAAAATAAACGTTAAACATTTTTTTTTTTAAGAAAAAAAAAAAAGAATGGGAAAGGAGGCAGATAGAATTTTTCTAGAATGGGACTAGGATTTGAATGGAGTTTCTGAGACTCAATTCTTATTTCCCAGAGTGTATTTTCTTCTACATCTGTCCACATTGTTCACAAATGACTGCCTAACCACCAGCACTCACTCAAGCACTCCATTCTTCTCACTGAATAAGCTTAGGTGTGTTTGTGTGAATATCTAGTTCCATATTAAAACAGCGAGCGAGTAAAAGGGAGGCAAATTTTTAGCAAAAACATCTAGCTTGTTGCACTGCAGTACTTTCTTTTTTTGAATTAATTTTTCCTTCATTGAATTATTAAGTGTATCTAGCAAATGTGAATTAGTAAGCATAACATAATTGCCACCTATGAAACCAATATGTCATTGAAGAATTAAAGCCACCAATTATGGATTGGCATGTTTTTCCCCACAATCTCATTGTCCTGTCTCCTCCCGTAAGTATGTGAATTTGGGGTTTACTAATTCCTGCTTTTGATTTTATAAGTTAATCACTTATGTATGTAACTCTAAACATCAAAATTTTCACTTATGCTTGGTTTTCACTTTTAAAAAATGACATACTGTTTGTTGCCTTCTGGGTATGACTTTTATCACATAGTATCATATACCTGATTTATGCATGATACTGCATACAGGTTAAATTTATTTACTGTTCTGGATGTACTATATTCTATTTAAGGACTATACCACTGTTTATTTTCCAGTTAAAAAACACTCAGCTGTTTCTAGAATTGTGCTTTAACGTTCCGTACTACTTTGAATGTTCTTGTTAGACAAGACCTGGTTCACATATGCAACAGATTCTCAAAGGTATCCTAGGTGAGAAATTGTTGGATGTTAGAGAACATTAATGGTCAGGCTACATCACTACAACAAACAGATAACAAAATATAAAAGCTCAATATAATAGAGGTGTCTTTTCCCCATGGTACGTTGGAGAATAAAATTAGTAAGCAAATGGATTTGCTTCATGTGGTGATTCAAAAACCCAACCTCCTGGGGTTGCCTGGGTGGCTCAGTTCGTTGAGCATCTGACTCTTGATTTTGGCTCAGGTCATGATCTCACAGTTCATGAGTCCGAGCCCTGAACTGGGTTCTGTGCTGTCAGCGTAGGATTCTCTTCTCTCTCTCTCTCTCTCTCTCTCTCTCTCTCTCTCTCTGTCCCTATCCTGCTCATGCTCTCTCACAAAATAAATAAACTTAAAAAAAAACAAGAACCCAGCCTCCTGTTATGTAGTTCCTTCAACTCCTAATGTCTTATTGTCATCTATATGCATTTTAGAAGAAGAAAGCATGTAGCAAAAATATGCTTTTGGTTTAAAAGTCACAACCTAGATTAGCATACATCACCTGTGTTCACATTCCATTGCCTAGAGTTTAAATACGTGGCCAAAATTAAGGCAAAGGAGCTGGGAAAAATAGCCTATCTGTGTGCTGAGAAAGACAAAGATGCATATTATGATCAGCCAGCAGCCCTTGCTACCATCTGCTTCCTAGCCAAATGCCCATCTGCATTCTTTTCACTTTTAGAGCACATCCTCTCCGTCCCTAAAAAAATGTCAACCCAGAGTTCGACAGAGACATTGCACTCGGCTCAAAATCCAAGATCTCTTGGTAATAATGTCCTTTCCATCAGGTCTGGAAGTAGATCTTTATGGTTCAGCAATCTAATGAATTAAATTACAAACATGTTTGCCAATATATAATAGCAACAAAAGAAAAATGTCATTAATTGCAATGCAATCTTCCCTGTAGGAAAGGAAAAATGTGAAAGGAGATAGTAATTGAATCATAACAATGATGGAATTATGTTGGAGAAGTATTGGGAAGACATTCTTCCTTATCAATGGGGATAGGACCTTGAACAATGAAAACACTACATCCATTGCTTTTCTTGGCTCTGACTTTACCTTCTGACATATTCTTTACTTGGAAATAATCTTCTAATATCCCAAATTAGCTGATATAGAAGAGTATGCCCTTCTTTGGAATGAGAATCTTTTATAGCTTACTTTCAAATGTTTGAGTGTGAGATCCAGAGTTATATTAAGTGTTAATTAGGCATAGTTCTTTTCTGGCCAAGACTGAGGTGTCATCAGTAATATAATTCTCTCAAAAATAGAATAAGTTTCTGTAAAAATTTGATTACAATGAGATCTATGTGTTAGTAATCACATCACAATCTTTTCTAGACAGTGTATTTATTCATGCTATATTTATTTACATTTATGCTCTGCTTTCCATGTATCTGTCTCTCTCTCATAGACAAACACAAACACACACACACACACACACACACTTAATGGTGTGTATCTTGAAACTGTCTAAAATCCTCATCTTGGAAGGAAATGCAATTCTAGTTCACTTTCCAACCCTAAAAGCCTTGAATTTATGAACTCTTTCCATTGCTTGCTTGTAAAGCATCCAGCTTTTGCCCAAGCTCATCTATATTTTTATAGTACCTTCCTATAATTCCCAAGGAACCACTGATACATATTGACATCTGACTCTTTATGAATGCCTCCTGCAGACCAGTGAACTTAGTGGGCATATTGTCTGCTGTCCAAGTTGTCAAAGGTAACAATTTCAGAGAATATTTTCTCTGACACAACAGAGTATACAGCTATCTAACCTGCAATATTTGTATATTTGGTGCAACCTGCTTGACTGCTAAGACATTGAAACATATTTTGAGTTATACAGCACCTGTTTTCTATAGTTAGGATAGACTAAACATTTATAATAAATAGCTTACACATTGATTCAAGTTGGAATAACAGAAACTGGATTTACACTCTCACGTGCAGGAAGTAATTAAAAAAAATATGTATGTGACATTGTCATTGGGAGCATTTGTCACTGGACAAGAAAACCATTTGTGAGGAACAGAAATTAAATGAGGTGACACAAATGTGACATATAAATGCCCATCTTACTTGCTGGCGAGAGTATCTAGATTATAGCACCAGAAGGAAAAGAGCCAGAAATCTGAAGAAGCCAATCCACTGTTGTTCCCAGGCTAGAGTACTATAAATGGGTGAGCTCCATAGCAGGAGGACTCGAGACACGCAGTGTCCCTCTCGAATATTCAGTTGAGTACTGATGGATCACCACGTATGTGAAGAAGCTATTTGAGGCTGAAGGGTACACTACTCAAAAGATTATAGGAAATAGTACTCATGGATTACTCAAGATCAGAAACAATTCCCATTTCCTAAGCAGAGTGGAAAATTTAGTAATTCAGGGGACACCAGTATCTAATACTGTAACAGTATTTAATACTAGTGTTAGAGTATGAAGAAGGATCTTGCCTTAACAGCAGGTAAAATTTTAGCCCTAGAACAAGTACTCTTTTGGTATGACCTAACAAAGCTTAAACGTAGGACATGAAGAATCAAACTGAATTCAAGAAACTTGACTGCCTCTCATAGCAAAGCTGCAAAATATTTTTAGGGAACAAAAATATCCAGCACCATGTGGCATCTAATAAAAAATTAGCAGGTAAAAAAGCAGAAAATACGAGCCATAACGAGGAGAAAAATAAATAATTACGAAGTGCCTCAGGAATGTCAGATGTAATAGAATTAATAGTTAATAGCATTAAAGCAGTTATTAGTACAACCTATCATCACATCAAGATGCTAGAGGGAAAACTGAGCATGCTATATACATAGATGGAAGATATAAAAAACAGCCTAACTTTTGGAGGTGGAAACTACAATGTCTGAGATTTTTTTTTTTTTTTTTAATTTTTTTTTTTTTTCAACGTTTTTTTTATTTTTATTTTTGGGACAGAGAGAGACAGAGCATGACCGGGGGAGGGGCAGAGAGAGAGGGAGACACAGAATTGGAAACAGGCTCCAGGCTCTGAGCCATCAGCCCAGAGCCTGACGCGGGGCTCGAACTCACGGACCGCGAGATCGTGACCTGGCTGAAGTCGGACGCTTAACCGACTGCGCCACCCAAGCGCCCCTGTCTGAGATTTTTTAAAAGACACTAAGGTGTTTAATAGCAGATTGGACAAGGCAGAAAAAATGATTAGTGGATTTGAACACATAAAAATAGAAACTATCCAGGGCGCCTGGGTGGTGCAGTCGGTTAAGCGTCCGACTTCAGCCAGGTCACGATCTCGCGGTCCGTGAGTTCAAGCCCCGCATCAGGCTCTGGGCTGATGGCTCAGAGCCTGGAGCCTGTTTCCGATTCTGTGTCTCCCTCTCTCTCTGCCCCTCCCCCGTTCATGCTCTGTCTCTCTCTGTCCCAAAAATAAATAAACGTTGAAAAAAAAAATTAAAAAAAAAAATAGAAACTATCCAAAAGGAAAGAGAGTAGGGAAAGTTTATCAAAACACAAAAGAACAAACAATAACAAAAACAGACCATGAGTGAGTTGTGAGACAATTTAAAGTGGTTAGTTATATGTGTAATTTGAAACTCCAAAAAGACAAGGGGGATGGAAAAAATATTTGAAGAGTGGTGGCTAAAAATTTCCAAATTTGATGAAAACTATAAAACCTCAGTTTTAAGAGGATCAATGAGCCCCAGACAAAAGAAACATGAAGAAAACTACACCAAAGCACAGCATAATCAAAAGTTTAACACCAGTGGTAAAGAGACTATGTTAGAAGCAATGAGAGGAAAAAAGTAAACTTTTGTACAGAGGAAAACTTATAAGGATGTTTGTTGTTTTCTCATCAGAAATGAGTGTTAGAAGACAATGGAGCATCTTTAGAGTACTGAAAAGAAAAAAAAAAAAAAAAAACCTGTCATCCTAGAATTTTTTATCGTGCAAAAATATCTTCCAAAATGCCAATAAAAATACTTTCTCAGATGCACAAAAATTGAGTATGCAAAATTCAACTTTTATTACCAAAATTATTCTTTTAAAATCTTCCTATAATTAGACTTCTTAAGTTTTACTGATTTAGCAGGTCTAATTGTGATCCTAATATACATTTAATGTGGGGAATAAGCTTAGGAATTCCCTGAGCTTGCACTGATGGGTTAACAAGGCATAAAGAATTAGAAAGCCATAGGATGCTCACACCCAAGTTTGGGTAAGCAAGATTAGGTAAATAGGTCTAGAGAGGGTGGGGCAAAGGCCCCAATATAGAACAAAGGTATATGAGGTAAACAAGAGTAGGTATTCAGGACTGAAACACTCCCCCAGCTTAGTACAATAGCAGAAAGCTGCCTTCACAGGAAGGAAGGACCAAATGAGGCAAACAGGTAAATAGGGCTTTAGACTGCTAAGGGGTGAAGTTACCCAGAGCAGAGCTAATTAGCAAAAGAAAGGTGCCTTGTTGACCCTGAGGTAGCATGCTCTGTCTTATCCCCCAGGCTGGCTAAGATAAACAGACACTGTGTCGCATATCTGCTGTTAACAACCATCTGCCTGGCACCAGGATTTTATTTTATATTGGCCCAACCCCCTAATACCGTATATCTTCAAAATCCCCTTTCTCTCACACCCATAAATTAATGTTCACAGATTCATGGTCTCTTTGTGCACATCCATCATGCTTGTAGCCTTCTGATCTTAATAAATATGGAGGAAGGACCCTTAATCAGGGCTCTTGTCTTCTCCCGGACATTAGCCATGTCTCGCATTTTAATCCTGCGTCCTGCTTTCTTGCTGGACAAGAAAGAACTCTAGACCCAGAGTCTTGACAATTTAAGACTGTGCAAATATCTTTTATTGGTTTATCTATTGCCCATTCATATTACTTGCACATTTTTCCATTTGACAAAAAACATTCATATTACTTGCACATTTTTTGACATTTTTTTGTTTGATTTGTATTGCATAAAACTAGCTTTTTTCTGTAATATATATAGCTATTATTATCTCTGTTTTATGATGTCTATTGAGTAATATTTTTTATTTTAGTGTAGAAAAATTTGCTGACATTTTATTTCATGGTATGCTGGAGTCTTTATAATAAATTAATTTTCCAACCCAATAGCATAAAGATACCCTTTATATATAATTTCTTCCTGAACATTTAAAAAAATTTTTTTTTTAATTTTTAAATTTTTAAAAAATGTTTATTTATTTTTAACAGAGAGAGAGAAAGAGAGAGAGAGAGAGAGAATGAGTGGGGGAGGGACAGAGAGAGAGGGAGACACAGAATTTGAAGCAGGCTCCAGGCTCTGAGCTGTCAGCACAGAGCCCGACCCAGGGCTCAAACTCACAGACTGCAATATCATGACCTGAGCCAAAGTCAGATCCTCAACAAACTGAGCCACCCAGGCGCCCCTTTAAAATTTTTTTTTAATGTTTATTTATTTTTTGACACAGAGAGAGAGACAGAGCATGAGTGGGGGAGGGGCAGAGAGAGAGGGAGTAATTTTTTCGTAGGCATCTTAAAATACAGACATCCCTTGCTTTGCACAGTTCTGATGTGCACAAATTTCAGTTATCATGGTTCAATTAAATAACACTCATCCCACAATAACATGGTTCAAATTTTAGTTACCAGGGTATTTTAACCGTGAATAAGTGCAGAGTAACAACTTCATTGTAGCCCTTCAAGCCACAAATGGCTACATAAATAAAAAATGCATACCATGATCAGTGACAAATCATGACATTTCTTTTCAAAGTCTTTTGATGATTGGTCACTGCTCATCTCTTGTTCAGTTTAGGCACAGACAGCAAAGCATGCAGGTGTGATGTGTTGTCTCCTGGTGATATACCCAGATGGCATTTAAAAGAAGGAATAATCAAAAGAGGGAATTGACCAAAAATGATACAAATGCAATAAAGGAAAGAAAAATGATGACACTAGAAACGAAATTAAAATTGAACAGAAAGAGAGTACAGATGAAATAGCTGGCACGGGAACATTGACATGCTGCCACTTGAGAGACTCTAGCTATGCGGCCAGAGGAAGTCAGGGACAACGAATTTATCAACATTAACGGGGGCAGTGGTGGGGGACGACAAAGATGATGTCCCAGAGGAAATGACACTAGAAAAAAAAAATCACGTTAAAGGAACCCTTGGGGATATTTCACAACCTTCATAGCTCAAAGGATAAAATGGTGGAAGCTACTCCAAACTTTTGGCAATTTATCAAGCATAGGAAAGATACATGCTCCGTATCACTGGATATGCTCAATGGGAAGAAAGGAAAGACTGTTCAAGTTACTAATGTTGTTTCCTCTGCAAAGAAATGAAACACTATAATCCTCAACATTCCTAATGTTTTACATTAATATTGCACTAAAAAAAATTTAGTTTTACTGTATTTTTTCTACACATAGATTTATAAGCAACAGCAAGAGTTTTATTGTTTTGAAAGAAAAAGAAAAGCTTAAAGGTCATGGAACAATCATAATGTAAAACACTGATTACAAGATCATTTTGCAGTTTTAGCTTGTTCTCGCATCTTTATGGTCCTGCACTTCCAAACAACCAAAGGCTGCTTGTATTGCTTTTTCTCTTTAATTCCTTATTCATCTAGTATTGCATTTTGGAATTGTATGAGGTAGGAAACTTTTACCTAAGGTGATTTATTTTTCTAAAATATAAGTATCCTAGGGTCTTAGCCCTATTGATAGTCCCCCTCTGTCCTTACTGATCAGCAATGTCATTTGTGTTATGTATCTCCTTTGCATGTATAAACTCTGATACACTTTAAAGGTCATTGTCTCTCTGTGCCCACTACTGTATTTTGATTAAAATCTATACACTAAATATTGATAATTCAAAGCAAATGTACCTCTATTTTATCATGCTGCAGGAGCTTCTTAGCTTTTATTGGTCCTTTGATCTACCTTAATTTAATGATAGGCTAATAAATTCTTTCAGATTTGCACTATATAGAATGAGACTGTTTTCTAATATTTACACACATTTAGATCTTCCCGGTGAATTACAACTTATAACATGGTAACCTCTTTATCCACAACAATGATTTTACACTAAAGTCTGTTTTGTCTGATATTAATTTACCCTTTCTAGGTTTCCTTGGGTTGGTATTTTCCTGGTACGTCTCTTTCTGTTTCAAAATTTCCATATATTTATATTTTAAACATGTTTTTAAAACATCATATAATAATTTTCTTACTTTTTTACTCTAATGTGATCATCTCTATTAACTACCAAGTGTAAATTAACTTCATTTATGTAACTATTGACATATTTGGACTTGCTTTGCTACCTTACTTTTTTTAATTCTTTGTATTTGTATTCCTTTGTCTTGTTTTTCTTCCTATATTCCTTTTCCTAGATTGATTTAAGCTTTTGTTATTATTTTATTGTATTTTTTTGTACTGGTTTAGAAGTTAAGGCCTTTATATCTGTCCTGTAATCTTTCCCTTGAAATATTATCGTGCACATTTAATCAATTTTACCACTCACATCTTACCTCACCTCACTTTAATTCTAAGTATACCCTCCGGATAATCAAGTAAATGTTCCCATCATATATATTTTTTTAAGTTTGTTTGTTTTGAGAGGGAGAGAAAGCGCAAGTGGGGCAGGGGCAGAGAGAGAGAGAGAGAGAGAATATTCCAAGGCCCCCGATATGGGGCTCAAACCCACGGATCATGAGATCATGACCTGAGCTGAAGTCAGACACTTAACTGACTGAGCTACCTAGGTGCCCCCAACATATATATATATATATATATATATATATATATATATATATATATACACACACACACACACACACATATATATTATATATAATATATATGAAATAAATATAATATATATTATATACATTAATTATGTATATATGCATATATGTACATATGAAACAAAATTTACCATTTTAACCATTTTTAGCCATTTGTACATTTACATTGTTGTGCAACCATGACTACCACCCATCTACAGAACTGTTTTTATCTTGCCAAACAGAAACTAAAGCCATTAAACAGTAACTCCCCACTCCTGTCTGTTGCATCAGGAAACTGCCATTCCACTCTTTGTCTCTGTGATTTGATAATCTAGTACTCATATGAGTGGAATTATACAGTATTTGACCTTTAGTGAATGGCTGATATTACTTACTATAATATCTATAAGGTTTATTTCTATTTTAAAACGTGCCAGAGGGGCGCCTGGGTGGCGCAGTCGGTTAAGCGTCCGACTTCAGCCAGGTCACGATCTCGCGGTCCGTGAGTTCGAGCCCCGCGTCAGGCTCTGGGCTGATGGCTCAGAGCCTGGAGCCTGTTTCCAATTCTGTGTCTCCCTCTCTCTCTGCCCCTCCCCCGTTCATGCTCTGTCTCTCTCTGTCCCAAAAATAAATAAACGTTGAAAAAAAAAATTAAAAAAAAATAAATAAAAAAAAAATAAAACGTGCCAGAATTTCCACTTTTTTTTATAATTTCCGTTATTTTCAATGTTGACTAATATTTTGTCATATGTATATATCACATCTTATTTATCTATTCACTTGTGTTGGACACTGGGGTTATTTCCATCTTTCAGCTATTGTGAGTAATGCTACCACGAACATGGGTATGCAACTATCTGTTTGAGTCTCTGCACCGAAAACTTTTGGACATACACCAAGAAGTGGAATTTCTGGATCTTATGGTAATTCTATTTTTAATTTTATGAGGAACAATCACGCTGTTTTCCATACTGGCTGCACAATTTTACATTCCCACCAGCAATTTCCTAGAAAAAATTACGAGTATGGATGAGCAGCAGAGTAGAATATATTAGATATTTCAAAAAAGTACAAAGTATAGAGAGAAACAATGTTTTCCGAGTGTGTAAACTGCGTCATCTGGAGTTACTTGTTTAAATGCATTTTTCTTACATATCACAGACAAACACTAAGTTTCTGAGACACAATCTGGCAATGTGGATTTCAGGTATGCCTATATTTTGAGAATCACTTGGCAAAATAAGATGTTATGTTCAATCTTGGGTTTAAAAGCAGGTTTTATGAAACTGAGCTTGTCCATAGACTGAGTGTCCAGTAGAAAGAGAACAATTGAATATTTAAGAGTTTCCCAGGCAGGGAGAAATGGAAGGGGTCTTCAACATAAGTGGTAGAGTGATTTTTGAAGGGCAAGATGCCTTCTTAACCTATCTTTCCTTTAATTTACTATAATAAACTTCTTAGAAAAAGCTATGAGTGAAATGGGTTATTAAAAGAGGTAAAAGTAACTCGTTGACTGAGGCGCTACTTAAAGTATATCTGGGAGAACGGTGGAAAGGATACTAAACACACTGGTTGTTAACAACGAAAAGTTTTCTTCACTATAACAAAGAAAAGGTTTGAAAGAAATGGCAGAGTGGTTACTAACTGGAATTAATAAATTAATAAGTCTGCTTTAAGAAAAGGGGAGTTGTGAGGCGCCCAAATGGCTCCGTCCGGGAAGCATCCGACTTCAGTTCAGGTCATGATCTCATAGTTCCTGAGTCTGAGCCCTGCATTGGGCTCTGTGCTGACAGCTCAGAGCCTGGAGCCTTCTTCGGATTCTGTGTCTCCCTCTCTCTCTGCCCTCCCCCACTCAACACTGCCTCTCTCTCTCAAAAATAAACATTAAAATATTTTTTAATTAAAAAGAAAAGAAAAGGGGAGTTATAATAAACCCAGTGATACAATTGTGACTTAGTCACCATCATTTGATGTCATTTCCAAATACAGTTGACACTTGACCCATATGGGTTTGAACTGCCTGGGTCCACTTATCAGCAGAGATTTTTTTTTTTTTCCGATAAATACAGTACAGCATTGTAGATGTATTTTATCTTCCTTATTATTTTCTCAATATTTTATTTTCTCTAGCTGACTTTATTGTAACAATGCAGTGTACAATACAAATAACATTCAAAATATGTGTTAATCGACTGTTGATGTTATCAGTAAGGCTTCTGTCAACAGTAGGCTATTAGTGATTAAGTTTTTAGGGAGGCAGAAGTTATACACAGAGTTTTTACTGCAAGTGTGGGAGGATGTGTGCTCCTAGCTCCACGTTGTTCAAGGGTCAACTGTAAAAGGAATGTAAACACTAATGTTGTGTTTTTATTACATTTATTTTCTCCTCAAGCCCAGTGCATCATGGGTCTTATACTCGTATTTTATATTTTCTAAGGGCCATGCACTTTACAAGGTGTTCTACATTATTCCACAAACCTCTAAAGAGTGAACCCAAGTCCTATTCAAAATAGATCTACCTCATTAAAGAGCATACATTAACAGGAGGAAAAAGAAAAGTACCTACCATATTGGTAAAAACATGCCAATTAATTTTGGAACCATCTAAATCACACAGATATGAATTTAGTTTACTTAGGTTTTGAATATACAGCATATGCTGATTTTTCTATCTAAACACTGTAAGAGCAGCTGCAAAGTGATGAAAGTGATCACATCATGTTAGGCTTAATCAGAATAGCTCTTGAGACAGTAATGGAGTTGATACGCTGAAAGAAACAGCTGGCTTTGTTTTGTGTTATAATTCCCAGCAATATGGATGAAACCCAGCTGCTGATAATTCCGATTAATTATGTATCAAACTGCAGCTTTATTTTTTTCTGTAATGGTTAAACACAAAGTTTCCAAGGTTTTTCTTGTTTTATTTCTTAAGATATTAAGGACAGATACTTTCCATAGAATTTGATTTTATATGTGCAATTATTCAGAAACTGATTTAGGATGTGATGAAACTGCTCCAACCACAGCATCTGAGTTGCATAGTGGTAAATTCTGACCTTGTCAGGGAAAGACATTTGAATTATGATTCAACTCCTGTGAAAAATGATGTGTCTCCAATATTAGATTAATTTCCTGTAAACTTTACTATTCCACATTACCAAACCTTGTAAATGTCATCTTTATCCATCATCTTGAGGTATTTTGATGTTGCTTGTATAGTAATTTTGATTTCATTTTCAGTTTTTCTAAAAAGACAGTTATTTCCCTATTAAATCATACTGTACATTTTTATTACAAATCTCTTACAAAGATATATAATATCCCTTTGAAAAATTAATGTTTGTTTAGTTTCCAGGTAAATTAGGTAATGGACGGGTAATCTGGAGAGTTAAAGAATAAATATTGAACTTCAATTAATAGATTTTTCTACAATATAGAAGTAAACTGTCACTAACTGGTGGGTTAATTCATTCCGTTAATGTTCGTTTTTGCAGAATCTGAAATTGCTAAACACCTAGGTTCATAATGACTTCATTAAAGTGTAAAGAACATCACACCAGGTTCAAGAGACCTAGTGTTTTTATCCCGGATCAACTAACTCACTTTTATCACTGTAAATGAGATAGAGTTAACCCTTAATGCAGGTTTAAACTGTGCACGCCCACTTACACATTGATGTTTTCTTGATAAATATAGTACAATACTGTAAATATAACTATTCCTCATTTTCTTTTTTTTTTTTTTCAACATTTATTTATTTTTGGGACAGAGAGAGACAGAGCATGAACGGTGGAGGGGCAGAGAGAGAGGGAGACACAGAATCGGAAACAGGCTCCAGGCTCTGAGCCATCAGCCCAGAGCCTGACGCGGGGCTCGAACTCACGGACCGCGAGATCGTGACCTGGCTGAAGTCGGACGCTTAACCGACTGCACCACCCAGGCGCCCCAATTCCTCATTTTCTTAATAACATTCTCTTTTCTCCAGTTTCCTTTCATGTAACAATACAGTATATAATATACATGACGTACAAAATATGGGTTAAACTAGTATTTATGTTATCAGTAAGACTTCTGGTCAACAGTAGGCTATTAGTAAAGTTTTTTGAGGAGTCAAAATTTATATGTAGATTTTCATCACTGCATGGTGGGGAGGCTGGTGTCCCTAGCCCCTGCATTGTGCAAAGGTCAACTGTATTCAATTTCAATAGGCCTTTCTTTAGTGGTTTACCAAAAATGTAATCAAGGTATCTGTTTCAGAAGTCCCTTCTAGTTCAGATGTTCCATAATGCTATAAGTTCATTATGCTTAATGGACAAAGAATGTTTATGTTTTCACAGCTAAATTTTAGGCATAAGCATATGTAAATTCAGAATAAAGGTATCAATTTATTATTTATTTATTGAGTACCTATTAAATGAAAAAAAAAACTGCAAAGAGAATAATAATTCTAGATGTGGAAAAACTGCAAAAATTAGCACAGGACTTTGCAACTCTACATCAACTGATAGAGTTGACTTCTCCACTGTTTTGATTGATTTCTCCATCTGGGCTGGCTTTGTGATATATGCTTGACCTATTATTATAATGGTGACACTGTGCCAGTTCTGAGACTAGGCCTCCAGAAGCCTTGCAATTTCACTCTTGCTCTCTTGGAACCCTGAACTGCCAAGCCAAAGTTACAAGCCAAGTCAACGGTCAACAAGCCAGTTAGTTTGCTAGATATTAAGAGACAGCCAGCCAAGCCTCAAAGTAACCTGTAGATGCATGAATGAGCCCAGTGAGGAAACGAGATAAACTATCCAGGTAAGCCCCGACCCCATTTGTCAACTCACAGAATTGTGAGCTAAATAAATGCTGCTTGTTTGAAGCAACAAATATTTAGGGTAGTTCACTGTGCACCAATAAATAACCAGTAGAGTGGTTAATATTCATTGGGCTTTTACTTTGTGTCAGGCAGTATTAGTTCAGGCAAATAAAGTAGGTTACCTTATCATTACCCTCATTCTGATCTCTGAAATAAAATTATGTTTACCCTCAGTTTACAGAAGATCACAAAGTGATCTTAAGAAGTTCACTTAACTTGCCCAAGGTTACAGAGCTAGTATGCTGTGGAGTCATGATTTTCACCTTGTCATTTTGACATTAATAGCTGAAATCATAGCCAGCTCTTCTCTATTCTTAAACAAACATAGTTGGAGTTTTCTTGTGTGTTACTATCTACAGTGATACAGTTGTCTGAAAACATGAATACCTACATATATATATATGTTCATTTATATTATTACTTTCCACCTTTGTAGAGGAATCTACCCACATGTTCTCCAATTTAAAATACTGGCAAATTTAATGCAGCACTCTTGTCTAGAAGTTGACCACATTACTACCAGAGTTCCTGTTCTTGAAATCGTTTTCCACGTGTACTTGAGACAGTGTATTTGTGATTGCTGCCAGAGCTCTGAAGTCAACTTGTTTGTCACTCTCTGCAGTTGAGGAAGGGAGATTTATTCCTCATTTTTCAAGTTGTAGATCAAAGTATAGTTCAACAGTAATAGCAATGGCTTACTTACTGATCATTTAGTGCATTGAAATGATATTATTTGAACTATATATTAGTTCTTTCCAGGTCTCGCCTCAGATAATTTTTTTTCTCTGTGAATACATATATTGAATAATAGCATTGGATTTACTAATAATCTCCAGAATTTTTTTTTAATGTTAGGGACTTCCTATGCATAAACACATACACATGCATAAATATGTATGTCTATTCATACATGTATATGATATGCACATATGTCTTTAGTTTAATCCTCTGCTGATAATGAAATAAGGTTTAAAATTTATTCTTTTAAAAAATTTTTTTAACATTTATTTTTGAGACAGAAAGACAGAGCATGAATGAGGTAAGGTCTGAGAAAGAGAGAGACACAGAACCTGAAACAGGCTCCAGGCTCTGAGCTGTCAGCACAGAGCCCGACGTGGGGCTCGAACTCACGGACCGCGAGCAAGATCGTGACCTGAGCTGAAGTCAGATGCTTAACCGACTGAGCCACCCAGGCGCCCCATGATAATGAAATAAGGTTTCAAAGACAAGTACTATAAATTTAAAAGCTTATAAAGAACACTTTTCATAATTTTATTGCCAGTATTTTTCTTAAAATAGTTACAGAGAAAGGTGATTTTTTACAGAAAAAAAGTATTAAAATCACAATGAAGACAATGAAAAGGAATGCTGCATTTTTGTTGCCTAAAAATAAACAAATTTTATAATTTATTTAATTTTCTTATTAAGCTATTATGCACATTGTCTGATATAAACTCACTTAAATAGACAAAGGTATATGAAGACACTGCAAATTGATTAAAATATAATTTTTTAAACCATAATCAGAGACAACGAAAGTGAGAGACAAAAGACACTTTGGTCAGTATAAGGATAATCTAACTGACCACATGGTTTTATCAAAGGGAGATTTAGTTATTGCTTTATTAAGAATTATCTACATTGACTAGGGGCACCTGGGTGGCTCAGTCGGTTGAACGTCCGACTTTGGCTCAGGTCATGATCTCACGGTCAGTGGGTTCGAGCCCCGCGTCAGTCTCTGTGCTGACAACTCAGACCCTGGAGCCTGCTTTGAATTCTGTGTCTCCCTCTCTCTCTGTCCTTCCCCCACTCATGCTCTGTCTCTGTCAAAAATAAATAAATATTAAAAAAAGAAGTATGTACATTGACTAAAAACTCTTTACAAAAAATCTACATTGTAAAACTCTTCTTTATGCCTCATTTGCATTATATTGAAATCCATAAAACACATTTGCATATTTGACCAATAATTATCCTTTGACTATAGCAAATATACGGTCCCAAAAACAAATCTAAGAAAAAAGAAAAATATTAGATGATGTAAATCTAAGGATTTGGAACTGCTTAAAATACAATTCAGAAATTGTAATTTTTCTGTAAGTCTTCTTATAGAAAATAAGAATTAAAATAATTAAATTTGTCTTTATCTGAATTGATGGAACAGTATTCTAAACAAAGTAAAATTTGCCAGATATTTTTTAACATTTTATGGCATCACCAGCTCCTGCGTTAGAGATTGGCTTTGGGGAAGTCATCTGGTGGCAAAATACCTCAGATCTAAATGAGATTAAGAGTATCTCCAATGAGCATAAGGAAGTCCTTTCAAGAACAACATTCTAATTACCTTTCCATTCCCTCTTACACACACACACATACACATACACAAAATGGAATTTTAGCCAAAAGGATGAAGCCAAGCCATCTTTCCAGTGATGGGGGAAAATATATTTGGATTCAGGAAATAAGTTAAAAGAATTATGCAAAAGTGGAAGTCTTTGTTTCTAAGTTTTACCTAGTGTACCATGACTATATAATGATTAAAGATGGGGCATTGCAGATGATTTCTAATGAGAGTCTCTTGTCCTTCAGGGCCTCTTTCCAAATGGATTTTCATTATTTATTCATTTACACTGAACTTTACAGCATACTACTGACTGACTGAAACTATAGAACTGACTCCAAAAAAAGAACCACCCATAAAGTCCCTTCTCAATTTCCTGCAAATAATGCAGTATAATTTTTTGTGCTATGATAGTAACTGGAACAGAAAATGTTCTGCTATATTTAAGACATATTTTCATCTGGCTCCATTCCAATAAAAATCATAGATATTGTGAGCTTTTCAATATATAACATACCACCCACCACTAATGGACAATTACTCTGGTTATAAACACTTCATATTAAATAACTGTATACTTATCTCTTTATAATAACTTATTATTTGAATGCTTTGATATTTACTCTTAGCTTTTTGTAAATTTAGAGTTGCATGATTTAATATATATTGAAATTCTTTAATATAATTTGTTATATAACCCCCAAGCTTTCAGGTTATATTCTTTTAAGGTTCTAAAAAAGGTAATTAATAATTACCTCAAAGGGATGATCAAGGAGAAGATGGTGGCAGAATAGGAGGACCCTAGGCTAGCCTTGTCTGATGAATACAACTAGATAACTATCAAATCATCCTAAAGACTGGCAGAACAAACTCTATAACTAAAGGTAGAGAAGAGGCCACAGTGAAGGACATAGGAAGTGCAGAGATGAAGCTTGGGAGAGAAATGGATCTTGGCCATTAAGGTGGGGAGACAGACATGGTTATGGAAAAGGACAAAAAACAGACTAGCATACAGGGGAGCACTCGGAAAAAACACATATCCCCATAGGAATTGGCTTGGAAAGCAAGAGGGCTGAATTTCATAAGTTCTTGCAATCAGTGGAGCTTGAAGCCTGGAGTTTTACGAGTCAGTAGGCTTGGCTTGGATAGAACCTGGAGGGCATTGTGGCTGGAAGGAGAGAAGACAGTGTAAACAACCTGTTACATACAGCATGGAAACAGCAATCTGAAGAGCACCCGAGGCATGCAGTGGGGAGGCTATTTGCTCATCTCAGAGTGCATCCCAGAGAGTCAGCATTCATGGAGAGACCTCTCTGGGAACAAAGGAACTGGCTGGTACCAATTCCCTTCCCTCCCCCTCAGCATAAACAAAGAGTCACCTGTGGGAACCAGCACAGTGCTGACACTCACTACCTAAGTTGTATACACCAAGCCCCACCTCCCACCCCAGTCATGCTTGCCTCAGTCCCAGTGAAACAGCACCCCTCCCCCAAGAAGACTGGCCCAAACTCCTGAAACTCTGCATCCCTTGACCCCAAGGTTTTGCAGAACCTTGGTTCCAGCAATGGTGGTGACAGTTCTCATTTTACAAGAAGACCAGAGCATATCTAGTTAAAACTTTCCACATTCAGGCCAGGGACCAAACACTGCCCACAAAAGACAAAGAGAACCTCTGTAGACAACTAGCCTGAAGGATAAAGCAGCCAGGACACACAAGGAGATCACACTCAACACACACTGGAAACATCCCTGAAGCATCAGACCATGGGGAACACAAAAGGGCACTACAGGACCTTATTCATGTGGGCCATTATCCAAAGAAAAGGAGACATAGTTGACTTTCTTAACACACAGAAATAGGTACGGAACTTAGACAAAATGAGGAGACAAAGGAATTTGTTCAAATGAAAAAACAGGACAAGGCCACAGCTGGAAATCTAAGCAAAACAGATATACTTGGGGCGCTTGGGTGGCTCAGTTGGTTAAGTGGCCATCTTCGGCTCAGGTCATGATCTTGCGGTCCATGAGTTCGAGCCCCGCATCGGGCTCTGTGCTGACAGCTCAGAGCCTGGAGCCTGTTTCAGATTCTGTGTCTCTCTCTCTCTGACCCTCCCCTGTTCATGGTCTGTCTCTCCCTGTCTCAAAAATAAATAAAACGTTAAAAAAAAAACCAAATATACTTGAT
Organism: Leopardus geoffroyi; assembly: GCF_018350155.1. Taxonomy (NCBI): domain Eukaryota; kingdom Metazoa; phylum Chordata; class Mammalia; order Carnivora; family Felidae; genus Leopardus; species Leopardus geoffroyi. The sequence goes on along the minus strand of NC_059327.1, from coordinate 21,911,593 downwards.
GGAACATTTAAAGCAATGATCCTAAGTATACTCACTAGAATTGAGAAAAGAGTGGAAGAAATCAATGAGAACCTTAACACAGAGATAAAAAAAAAGAACCAATCAGATATGAAGAGTGCAATAAACAAGATTAGAAACATGCTTGATGCAATAAACAGCAGGCTGGAAGAAGCAGAGGAACGAATTAATGACCTAGAAAAAAGAGTAATGGAAAGTCATCAAGCTGAACAAAAGAGATAAAAAAGAATTACGCAAAATAAGAAGACACTTAGAAAACACAGCAACTACACCAAACATAATAGCATACTGTAAGTCTCCCAAAAGAAGAAGAGAAAAAGGGTCAGAAAATTTATTTGAAGAAATAACTGAAAACTTCCCTAATGTGGAGAAGGAAACAGGTATCCGGATTCCAGAGGCACAGACAACCCCCAAGAAAATCAACAAGAGGAAATCCACACCAAGACACACTAATTAAATTGGCAAAATATAATGATAAAGAAAAAAAACTTAAAAGCACCAATATAAAAGGAGACAGTAAATACAAGAGTAACCACATAGAACTCTCAGGGAATTTTTCAGCAGAAACTTTCCAAGCCTGAAATGAGTGGCATGATGTATTAAAGATGCTGAATGGGGAAAATCTTCAGTCAAGAATACTCTACCCAGCAATGCCATAATTAAGAATAGAAGAGGTAAAGAGTTCCCCAGAAAAATGACCACTAAAAGAGTTCATGACCACTAAACCGGCTCTGCAATAAATATTAAAGGGGACTCTTTGAGTGCAAAGGAAAAACCCAAGTGACAGTATCAGGGTAGGAAACACAAAAGCAGGAAAAAAGTGAATATTTCTGTAAAAAGAAAAACAGTCAAGGAACTCATAAAATAAAAGAATGTAAAATAACACAAACCAAAAACTTGAGGAAAAGAGTAAAGAATGGGTTCAAACTTAAATGATCATCAATTTAATACAGACTACTATTTGCAGAAAAGGTTATATACAAGCCTAATGGTTACCATATATCAACAAGCACTAATAAACATGCAAAGAATAAATAGAAAGAAATCCAAAAATTTATGAAAGAAAACCAGAAAACCATGAAGGAGAGAAAGACAAGAGAGGATGAAATCTTAAACAACCAGAAAACAAGTAATAAAATGGCAATAAGTACATATCTATCAAAAATTATTTTGAATGTAAATGGAATAAATGCTCCAATCAAAAGACACAGGGTTATGGAATAGATAAATACACAAGACCCATCTGTATGCTGCCTAACGTAGACTCATATTAGACCTAAAGACACCTAAAGACACCAAAATATAGAAAGTGAGGGATGGAGAAACATCTCTCATGAAAATGGGTGTCAAAGTAGCATTACTTATACTGGACAAAGTAGATTTTTTTTTACATGTTTTTTTTTTTTTTAACGTTTATTTATTTTTGAGACAGAGAGAGACAGAGCATGAATAGGGGAGGGGCAGAGAGAGAGGGAGACACAGAATCTGAAACAGGTTCCAGGCTCTGAGCTGTCAGCACAGAGCCCGACGCGGGGCTCGAACTCACAGACCGTGAGATCATGACCTGAGCCAAAGTCGGACGCTTAACCGACCGAGCCACCCAGGCGCCCCGGACAAAGTAGATTTTAAAATAAAGACTGTAACAAAAGATAAAGAAGGACACTATATAATAATAAAGGGTACAATCCAACAAAAAGATACAACAAATGTAATACTGATGCACCCAACATGAAAGCACCCAAATACATAAAACAGTTAATAACAAACATGAAGGAACTAATCAATAATATTACAATAATAGTAGAGGACTTTAACAGCCCATTTACATCAATGGACAGATCATCTAAGCAAAAAAAAAATCAACAATAGCTTTGAGTGACACACTGGGCCAGATGGGCTTAACAGGTATATTCAGAACATTTCATCCTAAAAAAGCAAAATAAACTTTCTTTTCAAGTGCCCATGGAACATTCTATAGATAGATCACATATTAGGTCACAAAACAAGCCTTGACAAATTCAAGGAGATTGAAGTCATACCATATACCTTGTCTGAACACAATTCTATGAAATAGAAGTCAACCACAAAAAAAAACCTGGAAAAAAAACATAAATACATAAGGTTAAATAACATGCTGTTAAATAATGAATGGGAATGTGGCAATAAAAGAAAAAATAGAAAAAAATACATGGAAAGAAGTGAATATGAAACACAGTGGTCTAAAACTTTTGGGACACAGCAAAAGCGGTTCTAAGAGGGAAGTTTATAGCAAAAAAGGTCTATTTCAAGAAGCAAGAAAAATTCCAAATAAAAAACCTAATCTTGAGCCTAAAGGAGCTACAAAAAGAACAACAAACAAAACCTAAAATCAACATAAGGAAGAAAATAATAAACATGACAGCAGGAATAAATAATATAGAAACTAAAAACAAAACAATAGAACAGATCAATGAAACCAGGAGCTAGTTCTTTGAAAAAAAAAAAAATCAGTAAAATTGATAGACAAGCCTCTAGCCAGACTTATCAAGGGGAAAAAAAGAGAGAAAGAACTCAAATAAATAAAATTACAAATGAAAGAGAAGAAATAACAACCAATACCACCGAAATACAATTATAAAAGAACATTATGAAAAATTATATGTTAACAAATTCGACAACCTAGAAGAAATGAGTGGATTCCTAGAAACATACAAACTACCAAAACTGAAACAGGAAGAAATATAAATTTTAAACAGACCCCAGAATAGCAAAGATATTGAATCTGTAATCAAAAATTTTCCAACAAACAAATGTCCAGTGTCAGGTGACTTCCCAGGGGAATTCTACCAAACACGTAAAAAAGAGTTAATACGTAGTCTTCTCAAACTATTCCAAAACATAGAAATGGAAGGAAAACTTCCAAACTCAAGGAAGGTCATTATTACTTTAATTGTAGAGCTAATAGTAAAACTATTACTTTGATTCCCCACTTAAAAGGATAATTACAGGCCAATATGATGAATATGGATGCAAAAATTCTCAACAAAATACTAGCAAATCAAAGCTAACAGTACACTAAAAGAATTATTCACCGCAATCAAGTGAGAATTATTCCTGGGCTGCAAGTTCAATATTGGCAAATCAATCAATGTGATACACCCACATTAATAAAAGAAAGGATAAGAACCATAGGATCTTCTTAATAGATACAGAAAAAGCATTTGACAAAGTACAGCACTAATTTTTGATAAAAACCCTCAACAAAGTAGGGATAGAGGGAACATACCTTAACATCATAAAGGCTATTTACAATAGACCCACAGCTAATATCATCCTCAATGGGGAAAAACTGAGAGCTTTTCCACTATGGTCAAAACAAGACAAGAATGTCCACCCTCATCATTGCTATTTAACATAGTACCAGAAGTTGTAACTCATCAATCAGACAACAAAAAGAAATAAAAGGAATCTAAATTGGCAAGAAAGAGTCAAACTTCCACTATTCACAGATGACATGATATTCTATATAGAAAACCTGAAAGACTCCACCAAAAAATTGCTAGAACCGATACATGAATTCAGCAATGTCGCAGGATATGAAATTAATGTATAGAAATTTGTTGCATTTCTATACACCAATAAAAAAGCAGAAGAAAGATAAATTAAGAAAACGATCTCATTTATCATTTTGCCAAAAATAATAAGATACCTAGTAATAAACCTAATCAAAGGGGCCAAAGACTTGTACCCTGAAAACTATAAAACAGTGATGAATGTAATTGAAGACCAAAGAAAGAAATGGAAAGATAATCTATGCTCATGCATTGTAAGAAGAAATGTTGTTAGAAGGTCTATACTACTTAAAGCAATTGACACATTTAATGCAATCCCTATTAAAATACCAAGAGCATTTTTCACAGAACTAGAATATTCTTAAATTTGTATGGAGCCACAAAAGACCCAGAAAAGCCAAAGCAATTTTGAAAAAGAAAAGTAAAGTTGGAGGCATCACAGTTCTGGACTTCAAATTATATTACAAAGTTTCAGTAATCAAAATAGTATAGTACTGGAACAAAAAATACACACATAGATCAATGGAACACAATAGATAATCCAGAAATAAACCCACGACTATATGGTTTATTAATCTTTGACAAAGCAGGAAAAAATATCCAATAGGGAAAGGAGAGTCTCTTCAACAAATGGTTGGAGAAACTGGACAGCAACATGCAATAGAAAAAGAAACAGGACCACTTTCTTACACCATTCACAAAAACAATTAAAAAAGGATTAAAACCTAAATGTGAGACCTTAAACCATAAGAATCCTAGAAGAGAATACAGGCCTAACTTCTCTGACATTGGCCAAAGCAACTTTTTTCTAGATATGTCTCCGAAGGCAGGGAAACAAAAGCAAAAATAAACTATTGGAACTTCATCAAAACAAAAAGCTTCTGCACAATGAAGGAAATCATTACAAAACTAAAAGGCAACCTACGGAATGGGAAAAAATATTTGCCAATGACATGTGATACAGAATTATTATCCAAAATATATGAAAAACTGATACAAGACCCCCAAAGCAAATAAACCAATTAAAAATGGGCAGAAGACATGGATGGACATTTTATTTTTCTGAAGAAAACACATAGACTGCCAAAAGACCTATGAAAAGATGCTCAATATAACTGATTATCAGGGAAATGCAAATCAAAACTACTATGAGATTTCACCTCATACCTGTCATAATGGCTAAAATCAACAGCACTCAAAACAACAGATGTTGGTGAGGATGCTATACAAAAGGAACCTCACAGAGATGAATCACTAAATCTTACACGTGAAACGATTATTACCCTGCATATTAAATAGGTGGAATTTAAATAAAAATTTGGAATAGAAAAAGATACAAGGCATTGTAAATGTGTTTAGAAACATATGGAAAGAAAAAATAAAGTGCAAGTCTAAGAAGAGATAAAGGAACCCTTGTGCACTGTTGGTGGGAATGCAAAGTGGTGCAGCCACTCTGGAAAACTGCATAGATGTTCCTCAAAAGATTAACAATAGAACTACCCTGTGGTCCAGAAAGTGACCTACTAAGTATTTACCAAAAGAATACAAGGACACTAATTAAATGGGATGTATGCACCCCTATGTTTATAGCATCATTATTTACAGTAGCCAGGTATGGAAACAGCCCACATGGCCATCGATCGATGAATGAAAAAACGAGATGTGGTATTTATATACAATGGAATATTATTCGGCCATAAAAAAGGAAATTTTGTCATTTGCAGTGACACAGATGGAGCTGGAGAGTGTAATGATAAGCGAAGTAAGTCAGAGAAAGATACCCTATGATTTCACTCATATGTGGATTTAAGAAATAAAACAAAGGAGCAAAGGGAGAGAGACAGACAAAGGAGGAAAGAGACTCTTAGCTATAGAGAACAAACTGATGGTTACCAGGGGGGAAGTGGGTGGAGGTGGGCACTTATGATGAGCACTGGGTGATGAAAGGAATTGTGGAATCACTATTATACACTTAAAACTAACATAACACTGTCTTTTAACTAACTGGATGGGGCGCCTGGGTGGCGCAGTCGGTTGGGCGTCCGACTTCAGCCAGGTCACGATCTCGCGGTCTGTGAGTTCGAGCCCCGCGTCAGGCTCTGGGCTGATGGCTCAGAGCCTGGAGCCTGTTTCCGATTCTGTGTCTCCCTCTCTCTCTGCCCCTCCCCCGTTCATGCTCTGTCTCTCTCTGTCCCAAAAATAAATAAAGGTTGAAAAAAAAAATTTAACTAACTGGAAATATTATCAAAACTAAAAAAAAAATTACTGAAAGGAAGAGAGGGTAGTACACCTAGGAAGGTTGTAGATTAAAACATGAAAACATGGAAGTCAATTTCAGATCAAAATGTATGATTCTGTGATATTTATTAAGTGGATCCCAATACTGGGCAAGAATCTGAGATCATTATGGATTGTCCAAAATTTGAAAAAGAGTCTTTTGTATCCAGGTTGATATTGTCATTGATACCTATATTATTAAAGACCACATGACATTTAAGGTCAAATTTAACCAAGAGAATTAACATTTTTTAAATTCACAAAGACTAGTTAACTGATTTTCTAAGAACACGCCATATCAACTCCTGGGAATTTGTTTCACTTGGGAGGATTATTTCCAGCTATCAGGCTGGGATGCTCTTTACTCCCCTTTCAGCTATGGGATTCACAGATACCCATCCACCTTCCTTACTTATGGGGAATCTGCCCATCCCAGGGGGTACTTCATGGGTGTGTGTCCAGTGCTGTACCACAGGACCCCTCACTCACATGCTCGGCATTTAAAGCTTTCTGGTTGCAGTCTTAGCATCCTCAATAATTTCATTTTTGATTTTGTATTTGGTCATTGACATTTGATGGGAGAATGCAGGGTGCACTGGCAGCCTGGAATATGGACTCACACCTGGCCTTGTCTTGGGGCCACCTTGCCTCTTTGCAGTCTCCACCCAGTGACTGTAGCCTCCTTCCACCCCCAGTGGAGGTCTAGGCTGGCCATGGGGAGGGTCTTGGTTACAGAGCGGGCCCCAGGCACCTATGAGGGTCCGAATTTCCCATGAGTATTCCTGTGCTGAGGAGACATACATGGCATTCACAGCAAACTGTCAAAGTCCACGACTGGTAAAGAAAGACATCGCAAAAAAAGGGAAGAAGCATTAAGGCCTTTTTTAGTTTGCAGTGGGCCTCACAAATTACGTAGCAGGCCTTGCTCCAATCCACTGCACAGTTTCTTTCTTTTCTTGCTCTTTCTACGCCGTGCCTCTAGTAAGGCTTCAGAAACCAATCTAGAAAGTGTTATTTTTGAACTTTGTAATCTCACAAAACCTAAGGGAACACAAGACATCCAGGCAACATTCTTGAGTCATAGAATGGGAAAAAACAAACAAACAAAAAGATAATCTGAATAAATTATCTCACCATAATAATTGAGTTTAATGCCTTTTTTTTTTTTTCAACGTTTATTTATTTTTGGGACAGAGAGAGACAGAGCATGAATGGGGGAGGGGCAGAGAGAGAGGGAGACACAGAATCGGAAACAGGCTCCAGGCTCTGAGCCGTCAGCCCAGAGCCCGACGCGGGGCTCGAACTCACAGACCGCGAGATCGTGACCTGGCTGAAGTCAGACGCTTAACCGACTGCGCCACCCAGGCGCCCCGAGTTTAATGCCTTTTGACTTTATTAGGAGATTTACCTCACTTGATCCCCACCACTAAGTTATGAAGATGTTCTTTTACATATATTAATATATTTAAATATTCAAATATAAGATGGGGCTGTTTTTACATCATCACTCTAGCTGGGTTAACAAGTCCTTATGTAACAGTACTCAGAAGTATCACTTACAGCTACGTATAAATGCTCAGGACCAACCTAATGGCTAATATCAGGGAACATTGTGGCAACCACTGTCCTTTAAAAAAAAAGTTTATTTATTTATTTTGAGAGAGACAAAGAGAAAGCTCAAGATGGCGAGGCTCAGAAAGAGAAGGAGAGAAAGTATCCCAAGCAGGCTCCGTGCTGTCAGCAGAGTTTGACTTGGGGCTAAGAGCCAGTCACTTCACCTGCTGAGCCACCAACACGCCCCAATCACGGTCATTTTTATAAGATTAAACCCTCCCTATAGAATTTCATAAACACAAATCCTTCAGGTAATTCAAGAATGGAAGGAGGGTATTTTTGGTTCATTTAAATTAAGAAATACTGAAAAAGACGCGGGTAAGAGAATTTCACCTTCATGTTTGAAGGGACCAAATCTAACTAATTTGCCTGGTTTTATTGTGGTTTCTTTCCTGGTTTTAACACTGAGAGTCCTGTGTCCAGGGCACTGTTCAGTCTCAAGCAAACCAGAACCACTGGTCACCACGTGTGAACTGGTCACAATGCCAGGCCCACATACAGTTGTCTGAGAATAATACTTGTTAATAACGTAGGAAGAACCGAGGCAAAGAAGGAAGCTTCATGGCGAATGCAAATCTATTTGTAGCAGAGAAAACGAATTGGAAAAGGGTAATGAAAGCAGACCCCAGAAATTCTGATGAAGACTGAAATTCAGGAGTAAATGACAAGATATTAATTAGCTATTCACGGTATGATGAAATACTGAAGGACAGCAGTATTCTACAAAACTACACTGCAGCACATCAAGAGGTCCTGAAAAAATGGTGATTTTTAAGAACATCACAATACCAAACTATTATAGAACTTCTGAGATGATGTAATACATGTATAAAACCAAAGGGCAGGTGCCAAAGAGGTCTGATTTTCTTTAACTGCAGAATTACTTTTAGTCCATATGATTTAGAAAGCAATGTCAGTTTTACATTCCTGGCTTTAGTTATAGCTGCAGGTATAGATAACAAGATTTTTAGCAGCCGCATCTCTGAATAAAACAACAAATAACTATTTTATGTATTTTATGGTTCATTAACCATGCTAATATATACATACTATGCCAGTTAATTTGAATAACAGATTAAAGTTCATCATGCATTCTCATCAGTATTTACTGATTTATTTTTAAGTAACCTGATCAGAAAATAAAAGCAAGTTTTGATTATTATATCCAACCCCACCACAAATGCATTCCTTCAGCCTCTGTGCCTTCATAAAACAGCTTAGAATTTTTCTCAGGTATTTTTCAGGCATAGGAGTTTTGGTCTGGTTACTTTTCTTTATTTGTTGTTTTTTTTAATTTCTAAAGTTCCATACTGATCAACATGATTTATGTCAACATTATGACAATCACTTACCAATAAATTACACTGCAAATCTGCAAAATGATTATTATCCTAATTATTACTTCAAACAATTTCAATTTGTCCTCAAATATTAATTGCATACCGGGGCGCCTGGGTGGCGCAGTCGGTTAAGCGTCCGACTTCAGCCAGGTCACGATCTCACGGTCCGTGAGTTCGAGCCCCGCGTCAGGCTCTGGGCTGATGGCTCAGAGCCTGGAGCCTGTTTCCGATTCTGTGTCTCCCTCTCTCTCTGCCCCTCCCCCGTTCATGCTCTGTCTCTCTCTGTCCCAAAAATAAATAAACGTTGAAAAAAAAATTAAAAAAAAATATTAATTGCATACCTGATATTTGTTTTGTTTTGTGTGTGTGTGTGTGTAGTTCTACCTACTAATAAAAGAAGCATAAATAAATAAAGCAATCAAGAATTCAGAAAGTCAAAGAAACCAATGCAGGAGTCCAAGAAAAACATCTTCCATGCACCACGTAAGTAACTTTTAGAAAGAGACTAACAAATATGTGAAAACCTCCTTTACTTTTTACCCATCTACATTCGTCCACAGGTCACGTTTGGAATTCTCTGGTGGTCTTATAGCAGGCAGGAAGTGGAAGACAACTATATTCTGGAAGGAAGGCAATTTGTCCAGAGAAATGTAGACTGAGAGCAGAAGGACTCTGACGAGAGGGAAACAACAGAATGCAACTTTTGCCCATGTACTTGCACTGAGAGCTCACACCATTACCCCTCTGAACTTCCCCCAGGAACTTCCACGTCCTTCCTCAACCGTCATCGAATTTCATTCCCGAATGGTTTTCCACCAATGCCAGCTGAGAGGATAGCACCTGCAGTGTGGGCCCCGGCCTTTCTCCCTGTCATCCACCGCTCAAGGGTGCTTCTCAGTGGGTAATGTAGTTGCAGTTGAATGAACACACTGTTGTTTAGCAAACTGGTTAACAATAAAATGAACCAGAGAACTAACTACATGATTCCTCAAACATTGAGGTGCTGAGGTGTGCATGTGTTATTGGTTGGATAAAGGTCATTCTCTTTACAGTTTTATTATTTTGATCTATAATTATGAGGTATAAACTTAAATGGGTCTCAGATATGGTATGTGCTATGGTGAAAGCAATATCCTCTATGTAGTTCTACATATTTAAAATATTTCTGTAGATTTTCTTTAAAAATTTTTGATGTTTGTTTATTTTTGAGAGAGAGAGAAAGAGAGTGAGCGGTGGAGGGGAAGAGAGAGAGAGGGAGACACAGAATGAGAAGTAGCCTCCAGGCTCTGAGCTGGCAGCACAGAGCCCAATGTAGGGCCTGAACTCAAAAAATGCGAGATCATGACCTGAGGTGAAGTCACATGCTTTACCTACTGGGCCACCCAGGTGCTCCAAGTACAGTTTTAAATATATGTATTTCCATACATTTCTATGTTTTTGGATTTGTTAGGAAACAATACAGCTATTGTTTCCTCTTCCAAAACTTAGTACTAAATTTTACAGTGAGTTTAAATTTATTTTAGGTATTTTACACGGTGAAAATTATTTCCTATTTCCTTTATTCAGTCCTAATATTTACTTATTTATTTCCCAGAGCATTCCTTTATACGTGTGTACAGACATCCTCAGGAAAGTACTATAATATGCGAAGGCGTCCTACCACTGTGGGTCTCCTTATTAAACTGAGAAAGTGAAGGTCATTTACATAGACAAGGAATCACATTTAATAAATGTTTTGGTAACAATAAGCTAAGGTCACTAAACAAAGGAACACATACACCTGCAGAAAATAAACTTTAAGACAGATGCTATCAAAAAATAAAAAGGTACATGTTTGTTGCTTATAATATTAAAAGAAAGAAAAATAACAGAGGATTACCTTAGGCCAATGAATTATGTGCTGATATTATGGTAGTGACAAAAATAAGAAATATCAAGTAAATAATTTTTGTCCTGAAATTTAATATTAAATATGTAAGAAAATGAAATTCACTATTATTAAGAGAGGTAAGTTTCCACAAAACATTAATCTTATAGCCTGAATTAGGTACTAAAAGGTGTTTTCCAGCTAGTATAGTATCTATCTTGTCATGTCATGGAGACAGAAGTTCTTGTTTTATTTGAAAATTAAATATGGAGGCGCCTGGGTGGTTCAGTCAGTTAAACATCTGACTCTTGATTTCGGCTCAGGTCATGATCTCATGATTCGTGAGTTCAACCTCCACATCGGGCCCTGTGCTGATGGTGCAGAGCCTGCTTGGAATACTCTCTCTCCCTCTCTCTCTCTCTCCCTTCCTCTCTTTCTCTCTCTGCCCCTCCCATATATGTGCACGTAGTCTCTCTCTCTCTCAGAAATAAACTTAAAAAAAAAATTAAATAGCAAATGTTATAATGTAGCTGATCCCATTCTTCAAGAAATCATCTTTTTGTTTAATACCCTTCTAAACTCTAATAAGATTTAGTTTGCCATGATTTCTTCAAACCTTTTCATCAATGAAAATTCATATGGATTAATATTCCAAGAAAACATTTACCTATGTATTTTACCTATGTATAGAAACTTTAACACATTTCCAACAATATAAATTCCATGAATAGAACCATCCGAATACCACTGTTACACGCATGCATTTTTCTACAACCAGAGGAAACTGAAAAGAAATAACAGAACATTTTAATATATATGAAAAATGACCATTATGTGGAGAAAGAATGTGATTACCAGTATCTTGCCTTCATTGTTAATTTCTTCTTTGCTTATTATAAAAATATTGAAAATCAATGAATAGAACAAGTAATCACTAGTGCTATTCATGAAAAATTTTTGGTTCCCTGTTTTCCTGACACCTCCCTGATTTTACTTTTCCATAAAAAGTAAGCCATGTGAAGTAAGCCATGCGACAAGTTCTGGCCAGTGAAGTGAATTTTAATTTGCTGGTGACAGATATTCTAGCTACACTGCACATTGTGTTACCTACTAGTTACAAGTTACGGGTTGAATTGTGTCCCCTCCCAAATTTATATGGTGAAGTCCCACACCTTAGTACTCAGAATATGACCTTATTTGGAGAAAAGATCCTAATAGAAGTAATCAAGCTAACCTGGGTTCTTTAGGGTAGGCCCTAATCTAATATGACTCATGTCCTTATAAAAAGGGGAAATTTGAGCACAGACACAATCAGAGCGAATATGATGTTAAGAGACACAGGGAGAAGATAGCCATCTATAAGCCAAGAAGACAGGCCTGGAACATGCCACATATACCTTGTTTTATTTTGTTTTATTTTGAAAGAGAGAGAGAGAGAGTGAGAGAAAGAGAGAGAGAGAGAGAGCTTGCACGTACAAGTGGGGGAGAGGGCCAGAGTAGGGAAGACAGAGAGACAGACAGAGAGAGAGAGAGAGAGAGAGAGAGAGAGAGAGAATCTTAAGCAGCTCCACTCCACACTTAGTGTGGAGTTTGATGTGGGGCTGGATCCCATGACTCTGGGATCATGACCTCAGCTGAAATCAAGAGTCTGACACTCAACTGACTGAGCCACCCAGGCGCCCCACCACATAAACCTTGTTAACAGATTTGAAGACTCAACATTTTAAAGACATCAGTTCTCTCCAAATTGATCTATAGATTTAATACAATCCAATGACAGTCAAAGCAGGCTCTTTGAAGAAACTGATAAGCTGATTTTAAAATTTATATAGAGGATGAGCACTGGGTGTTGTATGGAAACCAATTTGACAATAAATTTCATATATATAAAAAAAATAAAATAAAATTTATATAGAAATACAAAGGATCTAGAGTAGGCAAAGAACTTTAGAAAGAACAAAACTGAATTAATATTACTACCAGAATACATAAGGAAGTCTCTACACTCAATAAGAAAATTAAAAACCCAGGGGCACTGCTATGGCTCAGTTTGTTGAGCGTCTGACTTTGGCTCAGGTCATGATCTCACAGTTTGTGAGTTCGAGTCCCCCTTTGGGCTTGCTGCTGTCAGCACTGAGCCCGCTTTGGATATCCTGTCTCCTTCTCTTTCTCTGGGCCTCCCCCACTTGCTCTCTCTCTCTCTCTCTCAAAAATACATAAACATTTATAAAAAAAAGAAAAGAAAATTAAAAACCCAGTGAAAATGGTAAAAAAAAAAAAACACAAAAACTTGAACACTTCATCACAACAGATTTATGGATTAAACAAAAGGGTTGTACATTAAAAGATAATCAACATCACTAACCATCACGGCAATGAAAATTAAAACCCAGTGAGAGATCACTTCATATCTATCAGAATGGATGAACATAAAAAATGACCATACCATGTGTTGGCAACAATTTGAGCAACTGGAACTCTAAAAGCTGTTATAATAGTAATAGAAAGTGATAAAATCACTTGGAAAACAATTTGTTAGTAGTAAGTTAAACGTACACCTACTGTATATATCCTACCCAAAAGAATGAAAGCATATATCCTTTCAAGGACTTATACGCCAATGTCCTTTGCAGCTCGTTTCTAATAGCGCCTACTGAAAACAACCCAAATGTCCATCAACAGGTGAATGGGTAAAAATATTGTGGTATATTAATACAATGGGATTGATCTCAGCAATAAAAAGAGATGAACTATTCCCACATGTAGCACTCGTGAATCTCAAAACAATTATGCTGCATGCAGGAAGACTTCTAGAGAAAAAAAAAAAAGATTGTATATTGAATGGTTCCACTTATACAAAATGTAAATTAATGTACAGGAAAGGGGAAACGGGGAAAGGGTCAGGAGAGGCAAGAGAGAGAGATTACAACTGGCATGCAAAAAATTTAGGGTAATGGAGATGTTTATTACCTTGAATGTGGAGATGGTTTCATTGTTATACACACGTTTCAAAGCATATCCGATTATATAGTTTATGGCCAGTTTATTCTATATCCATTATAACTAATTAAAGGTATTAAAATCATGTCAGGTGCCAAGTCTGAAAGAATTTAAGAGATTTCTTCGGAGAGAGTGAAGGATATTTGGGGGATGGTGGCACCTATATTTTATGGTAAAACTGATGAAATAATGGTGATAATTTTCATGAAATTTTAGAGAATAAAAATTATTAATCTGAAATGGCACACTCATTTTTAAACATGTTCTTCTCCCATTAATACTACAGTGTCCCACGTTAGGTATGAAAAAGACAGATTTTAGAATGTATCCAGGTTGAGGAATTCTTTGGTTTCACAGAGCAGCATACATACTGGCTGTTAAAGAATGGTCCATCAGAGTGGAAGGGAACGTCAGTGAGAGTAGGATGCAACTGAAAAACTGAGGGAAAAAGTACCAAGGGTGGGGTAATGAGAGAAATGACAAAAGCAAAGTGGGAAGGGCTGGGAGATGCCGGGAAAATTGGAAGGACTTGAAGCTTTTAATGACACGGTCAAATACTAAAATTTTAGTTTCCGGATATTGAGTGTTCTGCATAAAAACCTTTGCTATCTTCCTTTGTTCCGTGCTGAGTTGTGGAGGGGACTGGATCAGAATCATGTACATTTTAAATAGCATCCGAAATGGTGAGAAATACTAAGAAATACATTATTTCAGGCCAAACGCTCAAGTGAAAAATGTGCTTACTGCTAAAGTGTACTAATGACTTCACTGCAATATAATGAAACTGAACTAGAAAACATGTGTAATTTGTGTCAGAAATAGAGGATATCAAAAAAAGATAGGCGTAATGGAGCTTGTTCACTAGCACTCACAATTCAACATGAGAGGCAGAGAGGTAAAGACACAATTAAAAATATGGAGGGCTTGTGAAAATAGAATAACGTATAAATACAGACAAAGGGCAGAGAGAATACAGAAAACTGCTTCAGGGACCGCTATTTGTAATAGCGGAGATCACAAATCTGACCTGGGCTTTGAATGATAAATAAGATTTTGCCAATTAAATTTTATTTATTTTGGGAGAGAGAGAGCACAAGCTGGGGTAAGGGACATGGAGAGAGAATCCCAAGCAGGCTCTGGGCTGAGCCTGATTCGGGGCTTGAACCCACGAGAGTGAGATCATGACCTGAGCCGAAATCAAGAGAAGGACTTCTAACCGACTGAGCCGTGCAGGTGCCCCAAGAATTTGCCAATTAGACAAGGAGAATGGGAAGATTATTTGGGGCAGAAGAAATAATACGGACAAGAATGTAGGACAATCAAACAGACTGGAATCTAAAATCGTATCTTCTAAAACACCGGTACGGACTAGAAAATATTTTATAATTTTAAGACCATGAGTTTATGACAGAGACAGTCCACAACGTGTATGTTTGAAAAAATGTTGAGAATTTCAAAAACAAGTTTGTCAAGAACCAGGTTACTTTTAAATGCATATTTGAACCAAACAATCACCAAAGAACAAATAGAATATAAGTGGCAACTAAGACGTTCGATGGAGGGGAGGTGGGTGGGAGATGGGCTAGATGGGTGATGGGTATTAAGGAGGGCAACTGTGTTAAGCACTGAGGGTTATACGTAAGTGATGAATCACTAAATTCTACTCCTGAAACCAATATTGCACCTCATGTTAACTACAATTAAAAAATGGAAAAAAAAAAGTCAGCACTAGAGTCCGATGGTCTCTTTTTGACCAATAACAGAGGCTTATATAGGTGATATCACTGCAACTAAACAGAACACTAGACTAGCTTTCAGTCATTGGGCGGGAGGCTGTGTAAGGTAACGTGATTGGCTACTGGCCGGAGAAATAGATTAAAGAAGGAGGAAATTTATGTTCCTCGTACGTAATCGACTGAAATAGAGTTCCAACTGCCAAGTGGCTCTTCTCTACACAGCCAGTGAAGGACAAAGTCTTTTTTGTCCTGTCGCTCCACAGTCCCCTAGGGCACTGCTGTCATCATATGGTCCCAATGAAGTTGCTCTGGTTTCTAGCTGACTCAGACACATGTTACCCCTAACTGCAAAAGAAAAAAAAAAAAAAAAAACAAGTGTGGCTACACGCTCAAGCCAGAGGAGGAAACAGATTTCACGGACAATGAGTAGCACCCACTGTAGAAAACCAGCACCGCAAATTCCCACCTTATTAATCTCGGTAGGGACAAAACTTGAGCTACTAGGTACCGGATTCCATCGCCTCAAGGACAAAGGTACTCAACCCAGACTTTACTAATCAGACACACCAGTGCCAGACTTGACTCAGTGGCTATTTGACACAGAGAGCTGGACAAAGGCGCACAATTTGGTGGCACGAACAATAGTGGCAGCTGCAACATGGAGCTCTGGGCCCCCGAGCTGAGCTCTGACAACCAGAGACTTCAGTAAGAGCAGATGCATAAGGCATAAAAACACACGCACACACACACAACACACTTCCGGGTGTGTGCTAAGTTTTAGAGCACAGAGGTGACAACAAATATTTCCACGTGCTCATTAAACAAGGTCTGTGGTGGTTTTGTCCCTCGTTCTGGCGGGCTCCTATCTTAACCCATTCAGGCTGCTCTGACAAGATACCATAGTTTGGGTAGCTTATAAACAACAACAATTTCCTTCCCACAGTCTGGAGGCTGGAAGGTCTAAGATCAAGGCGTCAGCAGATTCACTGTCCAGGAGAGTCTGCTTCCTGATTCACAGATGGTTGTCTCTTTATGGTGTTCTTGTACATGGCAAAGGGAGCTCTCTGGGGTCTCTTTTATAAGGGCACTAATCTGATTCATGAGGACTGTGCCCTCATGGCCTGATAACCCCTCCAAATCCCCACCTCCAAACACCATCACATTGAGGATTACATTTCAACATATGGTTTTGGGGGAACACATTGACAGCAGGTATCAGTGATTCTTTCAACTACTTGATAAAAAAATATGTGTACATATATATATATATATACATATATACATGCACACACATGTATATATTATTGAGATACATTTTTCAAATATTGAAATGTACAGAACTTGTATGTATGGTTTGGTGAATTTTGGAAGAAAAAAGTAACACCGATTTAACCATCACCCGTTAACATATAGAATATTTTCATAACTGCTGAAAGATTCCCATGCTCTTCTGTCTTCAGTACTCCCTGCCTTGAGGAAAGCTGTTCTACTTTTGTCCTTACAGGTTAGTCTTGGTGACTTAAACTTCATATGGATAGAAACATAAGATATATATAATTTTGTGTCTGGCTTCTTTTGCCCAATCTAATATACTCATATATATATAATAAATATGTATATTTATATATATAACAAATATATATTTATAACAAATACATATTTATATATAACACATATATTTATATAACACACACACATATATATATATATATGTATATATATATATATATATATATATATATATATATATATATATATTGTTATATAAGTGTGAATGGGGGAGAGGGAGAGGGAGAAAATCTCAAACAGGCTCCACGCTCAGTGCAGGGTCTGACACAGGGCTTGATCTCACAACCCTGGGATCATGACCTGAGCCAAAATCCAGAGTTGGTCGCTCAACCAACTAAGCCACCCAGGAGCCCCTAATATTTTTGAGAGATTATAATTAATATCCATGTTACGACAAGGAGCAGTAATTCATACCTATTTAATTACTGAGAGGGACCGTTTTGTATGAATATGCTATAATTCTTTTTTTCCATTTCCTGCCTGCTGTACATTTTACTGATTTCCATTTAGGGGCTGTTACAAATTAATCCACTGTGAACATTCATATATATGTCTTTTTGTAGACGTGTGCCTTCATTTCTTCTGAGAAAATACCTAGGAGCAGAATTGCTGGGCCAATATACCTTAAGCTTTTTTTGGCATCATCATCTAGAGTTGGATTCTATCTATAGAACCTATCTATTCTATCTATTCTATCTGTAGCTTAGAACCAGGAATCCTTACTGATTCTGAGTATTTACTAGATTATTCCACCTTTGAGCAGGAGAGGTCATTCATCTTACAATTATTTTGAATAAAAATTTTTAATTAGTACAACATTTTGAATGTTAATACCATTATGATTCTCTAATGGAATTAAAGTTTAAATATCAAAACATTTTATCAATTACTTGAAGTACAGAAAACGTGAATCATAACTTCACTGTGATAGCATAATGGTGGTCTCATATGATGTAACATTTTTACAAGTCAGTAATTAAATTAGGGTAAACATTAAAACTTAAGCTTAAGGGGGCCTGGGTGGTTCAGTCCGTTAAGCCGACTCAGGTCGTGATCTCACGGTTCATGGGTTTGAGCCCCGCATCAGGCTCTGTGCTGACAGCTCAGAGCCTGAAGCCTGCTTCAGATTCTGTGTCTCCCTCTCTCTGCCCCTACCACACTCACAATCTGTCTCTGTTTCCTTCTCAAAAATAAATAAAAACACTAAAATTTTTTTTAAAAAACTTAAGCTTAAGTAGAACAGTTGAAATTATTGGAAGGATATAGGGAGGACTCATTGAGTCAAAGGGGAAATGTAGGCAGGCCCTGGTAACCAATGTGGTACTCATTGCCCTTCTCAGGGTGTGGCTTTTTAAATTATTCTCTCTTTTCCAAATAGTCTTCTTCAGATCATCCAACTGCTTGTGCACAGACCATCATAGCTACCTTAAAATGTTTGTGTCCACATTCAAATTTACACGACCTTATATACCCAATCATTGAGGGGAAAAAACCAGACTTTCGCTGCATCAATTTCAAGTGTCTGAGAGAGACAGAGAGAGAGAGAGAGAGAGACAGAGAATCTGATTCTTTCTTCCTGAGTCCAATATACACTGCCAGTGCAATCAACTATGACATGGGACTCAGGGTCAAGTGGTACTTAAACTTGGCTCTTGTAAAAATTAGAAGTGAAGGTGTTCCACACAAAAGTACAGTGGCAGGGAGGAAATGCCTGGCTATGGATGTGCTCTAATATACATCTTTGCAACTTTTATTCAGTTCAGTTGGAATCTGACTGGAAGTTACCCAATTCTATTTGTTCGGTTAATCAGTTCAAAGTGAGAGTTCTGATCACAGGCTCCCTGAAGGAAGCAAATACTGGATTACATTTTGCCTTTGTGTCCTCTACTCTGTTCACTCAGTGCTAAGAATGCAGTAGGCATTCAAGTACAGAATTTTATGTTCCTTCGTTTGAAACGTTCTCCCATGCCTTGCATTCAAGGCAGAAAAAAAAAAAACAAAAAACATGAAGATATACATGGCCTGGCCTCACAGGCTCATGATTCAATTACACATCACTGGCCTAAATAATTAATCAATGAATTCCTGTTATACTTGAAAAAGTTTTTCTGGCTTTAATTCCATACTTTTAGAGTTGTTGACTGCTTTTTTATGGATACAAGCCCTATGGTTACTTGAAGTTTATCTTCCCAAGAGAAACTCTGTGGGGAACATTTACTGTGCTTCAATCCTGCATTCTTCTCTTTCTGATCCAAGTTACACAATTAGCTTTGGAGAATGGCATGCATATTTTGGTCAGCTGGAAAGCAACATATTCATTTAAAACATAAATGACTATTTAGGGCTTTTATGCTCAAAGGTGGTTTATAACAGAAAGCATACTGAGATCCTGCCTTTCTGGCTTTTCCAATCTAATTATAATACAAAGAGATAGTTTTTACAAGTTATGGAATGGTAAATACTAATATACAAAAGGTGACAAAGAAACATATTATTTGCTGCTGATGCAGTGGTACAGTGACTAGAATGGTGGGAAAATTTTAACGGAGAAAAATGTTATTATAGATGTCTTTATTGTTATTCAAGGAACTGGTAAGAATTGTGCTGGAACATTTTTGGAACTGGACAGACAGGAGAGAGCATCAAAGAATGAAGAACATGTAGACCCGTTCATAGAAGTGAGCAGAATATTTTTCTAGGAACAATAAGGAGAATGGTCTGATCGGGATTAAGGGCAAAAAGAATGAGTTCTTAAAGGTAACCTGGATCCAGAATGTCAAGATATGGAAGGCTGAGTTGCCCTAACAAAGGATTCTAGATTTTATCATTCTTTACAGTAAAGTAAAAAGGAAATCAAAGATTGTTGAAGAGTACTTTCATCATGACCCCATGGCATGGCTTTCTTTCTAAAACATTATTTATAGAAATAGTAACTACAACTTGACTCACCTCAATAATATTCCTGCTTTAAGACAGTTTTACCAGTAATATGTTATCCAATACATGGTTATTACAAGTGAGGTAATTACTAAGGTGCCCTATGCAGCACTGGAATTCTCACTGTCCTCTCTGTTCACAAACCCAAAGTATTCAAGGCATTTGCGCTGTCTGCTGCCAACATACCACTGACCCTATTCCCTGGGAAGTCTGTCATTCTTTGTTCTCGCCATCGTCAAAAACATCCTTGCCGGGGCACCTGGGTGGCTCAGTCGGTTAAGCATCCGACTTCGGCTCAGGTCACGATCTCACAGTCTGTGAGTTCAAGCCCCGCGTTGAGCTCTGCGCTGACAGCTCAGAGCCTGGAGCCTGATTCAGATTCTGTGTCTCCCTCTCTCTCTGCCACTCCCCTGCTCATGCTCTGTCTCTGTCTCAAAAATAAATAAAAACATTGAAAAAAAAAAAAAACATCCTTGCCTTCTTATCCTACTTTACTAAGTTCTCATAAACCCTGAAAAAAAATAGTTCTATCAAAAATGGACTCCAGACAACAAATCTATTTCACTTTCAGAGAAAATGACAAATAAAACCCTCATATTTTGAATATATTATTTAATAACTGATGATACTTTACTACCCTGAATGCCATATTTTAATACTCCACAATTATTTCAAATGCAGCTGGCTGATGATATATAGAGTACTATTCAAAGATTCAGATCATTCTTTGGCAGATGAAGTGGGCTTAAGCATTGCTGCCTCAATGTGGTCCAAAAATAGAAGGACATGATAAATTAACAGGATAACTTTGGTATAAGCGAGATAATTTAAACTGGGTCACATCCAAAATTTTTAATGTAATAGGAATCTCATTTTAAACTTAGCTTCATCTGTGCACTGCTAAAATTGTAGGTACTCACAAACATATTTGAAAATCTGATAAAACCAGCCTGGTAGAATCCTATTCAGAAAGAGGGAAAGATTCTCTTGGATATGCACCCATTATTGGGGTCTAGACATTTGAAATTGTGTCTTAAAAGTAATGAGATGGGCTGACGGAAGTCTTTTGATACGGGCCACTCAAAGATTCCTTGAGAGAAATGTCAGTCCAGGAGATTTTTGAAGAAATTGATTAGGGGCGCCTAGGTGGCTCAGCGGGTTAAGCATCCAACTTTGGCTCAGGTGATGATCTCACAGTTTGTGAGTTCCAAGCCCTGCATCGGGCTCTGTGCTTCTGACCTTGTTTCAGAAAGTGGGGACAACAAAGATAAGTGAGAGTTAAGTTAGCTGTTAATGTGACTTTATCTGAACCTTGAGCTCTGGAGAGCTTGGAATGGTGTTTTGCATCTCATTCAAAAATACAGTATGTTTCGAATGATAATTTTTCATTCTGGTCCCTTAAGACTTTTCGAGATCTCTCTCAAGGCATCACAGGCTATGAATAAAAATACTATAGTATAAGGAATTGATGAACCACTTGAACTTTGTGCATTCACTCATGATCCCTTGTTATTCCATTCTCATTATCAGAAGCATCTTTTGCCAAAACTACTTTCCTTGACTCCACTCCTCAGACACAATTTGTACTACTTGCTGATAAGAGGCCTCCAGGAATGTACTCCTCTTCAACAGAGTCCCAGAACCACTCACACCATGTAGGCCATGATGTACCGCCACCGAAGCAGGAGACAGATGATATTATTTTTCTCCATAAATGAATCTTTAGACCTTGTTTAATGGTTCCAGTGGGGCAGTGCAACTACTAGTAAGTTACCGATGCACGAATCTCCCTTCTCTATTTGGAACAGATTTTCTCTTTCCAACGGGGTATGATTAAGTAAAGATGCACGTGAAATGATGGATGAGAAATAGCCCAAACCATTGAACTTACCCTGGAAATCAGTAGGGAGGGAGACAGACGCCCTTTGCACTCTGCTGTTGATTATTCCACCCTCATCCGCCATCACATCCTTCATCTTCATGCATCCCATGGACTTCAGGACACGTATTACCACAGACACTTAGCTTGCGTCCCCTATATACATGTTTACTCATGTTCTTCCCTTCCTTTGCTCTGAAATGTCTCCCCTCACTGTCTCTAGCTGTTGAAATCTCTCTGCTTCTTTAATGTCCAGTTAAAATTTAGTCTTTCGGAGCGCCTGGGTGGCTCAGTCGGTTAAGCGTCCGACTTCGGCTCAGGTCATGATCTCACGGTTCGTGGGTTCGAGCCCCGCATCAGGCTCTGTGCTGACTGCTTGCTCAGAGCCTGGGGCCTGCTTCAGATTCTGTCTCCTTCTCTCTCTGCCCCTCCCTCGCTCACGCTTTGTCTCACTCTATCTCTCAAAAAAATAAAAAATAAAATAAAATAAATGTAAAAAAGAATTAAAATTAAAATTTAGTCTTTCAACAGCATGACTTAGAATCATGTCTTATATACAAAAAAATATAAAACCCAAAACAATCATGATTACTTCTAAGGGAAATATTTACCATGTTGTCAAATAAAAGCTCAGTGTTCCTACAGTAGCTTCATGTATAATTTGTTACTGCCTCCTGTATCATGCATTTCATTTAGGGACATTTTGTCTTCTCACTAAATTTTACAGGTGTAATAACAACTAATATTTATTGACAGCTTATTATACGCCAGGTACTGTGTTAAATTCTTAGAACATACTATAACATTTACAACTGTCTAAGCTCACAATTCCACTTATAAGTAAGAATCAAGACACCTAGAAGGATTGAATTAATTGCCAAACTTTCAACTCTGGGATTCAAAATGAACTCTTTAACTTCAAACCCATGTTCTTTACCCTGAAATTATTATCAAATACCACACCATTCAGTAAAAATGTTACATACAAAACTGTAAGGTCCTCACAATAATTTTTTGAATGGAACTTCTCAACGTAAGAAAACTACTTCTTAAATAAAAACTGTCTCATCAATAAAGTTTTGACAACACAAAACAGGAAGTGAAAAAAATGAAAAGAATACAGAAAGGCTTCCTGCCACACTCTAATAAGTCCATGACAAACAGAAATATCTAAAAATCTGGCGGGGGGGGGGGAATCCAGCAACAAAAGTGCTAAAAATCTCCTCAGTCCTCTTTTTCTCTGTGTTGTGGCTTTTATAGTCCTATGTTCGGCACTCTTCAAAGTGACTGTTTTTGGCAATTCACAAGTAGAAGAGATATACGATAAGACCAACTTCCTTCAAGGGATCTCCAAAAATCACAAGAAAGAATTTTTAAATTTCATTGACATTCAGTGTGCACACAATGTGACAAATTAGATATGGGAGGACACCGATAATACAGGCCTTATTTAATTCAAGGAATACTTAGCAAGTGCCTACGATACAACATTTCTGTTTCTTATTCCGCCGTAATGACGATTAGTGGAAGAAGAGCTGGGTTGATGGGTAACCCGTTTCCTGGCAACAATGATAAACATGAAGTACAGGAATTAGTTTGACTTAAAAAGAGTGTATATTCCCCCTGCTCTATGTTATGGAAGCTTTTGCCACAAACACATAAAATATAAAATATTCTTGCTGGGGAGAAAATTAAAATATGGCAAATATATCACTCAACCAATCCAGACTAGGGGATTACGGAACCCAGAGTGGGAGATACTCTTACCTCTTGATAGAAGAGGATATCCTTTTGAGTTTTTCTCCACTTTTCCAAAGCATTGACGTTTCCAGGTTTTACCTCAAACCTAACTTTCAAAACTGGCTTCCCAAAGTTTTCATTCCTCTTCTTTCGATGTATATACAACACAGGGTACTTTGAACTAATCATGTCTTAACAATGGGATTTTATTATAACCATCTTAATTTTTCTCCTTTCTGAAAAATACCTCTACAGAATTGTTATATTGGCTAAATATATCTTAACAATTTTAGCAGGGGCACATGATAATAAAGAAGACAAATGTCTTATAAATATTAATAAGAGACCATAAATATTTAACCTCCAAAATTAACTACTAGCATTTTATGAGAAGAGGTTTGAAGAAAGGAAATAAAGTAAATATTATCTTAATAGTACATTTTCATATCATGAAATATATTATCTTTTGCTCTGTAAATTTCAAGAACATGGTCACGAACTTTTACGCAACGTGATTATTTCCATCTGAATGTCTAAAGCAATCTACTTTGTATGCATAAGTGGTGGATCAGCAAAATACTAATTATTGTTTCTAGCTAGAAATGTTCAATACTTTTTGACTTACAAAACTGAATATTTTAAAATTGGATTAAAATACCTTGTTTTTGTTACTTCTTAGTCATGTCTTTAGTTTAATATCTGTGGAAAGCATATTCCAACATAAAGAGTATTTTGGCAAATTCTATTTATGGCCATCATGTTTTATCAAACGATACATATAGTAGTATGATTATAGCTTTTGGGTTTTAATACTGAAATGTAAACTCCTTTATTTATTTAACTTATGAGTATTATTTGTGGTACAGTTTTTGAGAGTTTGGTAAAACAGTTTGACAATATAATTAATTAAAATTCAAAATAAGGAAATAACTATTATCAGCAGGTGGGATTTATCCCGAGCCATGGAATTTACTCATTTTGTGATCAGCCACCAGAAAACACAATTTAGTTTTTTTCTAAGGAAAGGTTAATTTAGCAGCAACCACACCTACCTTTCTGTAAGAGGCAAAATGGTTGATACAACCCTACATCATGCTGTTCAGCAAATGAAAGCATCTATTTTATATGGTCACAGGGAATGAGGCTCTGTTTGTTCACCAGGAGTCCAGGAATGCTCAAGTACTTTTCTGAAAAGGCTTGGAAAGCATGAATATCTGGGGAAAGCTTAAAAGAAACATTCAAGTAGAGGAAGATGCAAAACCAAAGCTTTTCTGATGATTCAAAAACCTCTATTCCAGCTGAGGATTTAGAGTGAGAAATATTTATTCTTTGGGATTTATAAGGACTGGCCTGGACAACGGCTATAGCAATAAGGAAGTCATATGGCACCTAACACTGACACAAGCCTGGTTTACTGTTATAATCTGGGAGAAAATTAGCACACATAAGTTAAAGCTTTTATATTCTTTTAAAAGACGTATATTGCAAAGCCTTTATGGCCTACTTATAAGCTCCATGTAGTGGCTTGCATCCATTTATAGTAGAGACAAAAAATTTTTTCAGGCAATGTTTTCCTGTCTTTTCAAAGTATTGCCAAGCATAAAACCCAAAGAGCTTTACCAAAGACTGGGATACTTCTCTTCATTTCTTGATTAAAAAAATGAAATAAAGCTATAGACAGCAGAGACAATTACCAAAGAATAATCAGTAAATTTAAATTTACTTAAATTTAAATTTATTATGCCATTTAAATCTCCCAGTTAATGTTTAGACCACATAAAACAATAATTTGTAATGGTTACGAAAATGTGCATTTGTGCATTCTTTCATTAAAATCAATGCAAGAGGCTATATTTTTAAATAGTTTCAAAACCTTTTACCTTTTAAATAGGCATCTGTGACTCCTAGAATTTTATTACTGTCTTAGGACCCATTCAGATAATTTGTTAGAATGAAGAAGGGTGGGAAGAGGTCTATTTACAGGAGATCTCCAAAGTAGGATTGTGATTACTCTTCCATCCTTGGCTTCCTATAATTTCATCAGGTGAGCTCTTGCCACTATTTAAAACTATCCCAGGCTGATGTCGTTTGAGGCTATTCTATTTTTTCCTCCAAAAGTACTTTTTTGTTCAAAATACAGAACTAAGGGAATACTCTACCGTATGGAAGATTTTATAAAGACACAAACATAAAATATTCATTTTCTGAGGAATAATTCTAGTCACAGGGGAAAGAATACCCTAAAATAGGATACATGTTTTTACCCCCCATTTCTTGGCATTTGCTACTTCTGTTCCCTGAATCTGCCTGGGGCCGTAGTTTACAATGTATTCCTTTTCACTGCCCCACAACAACCACACTGCTAGTCTTACAACTCTGCTTTTTTTTTTTAATTGTTTTTATTATTTAGTATTTCACACAAGAAAAAAATATAGTAATGTAAATTTAAAGTATAAAGAATAACAAAGTTAACTATGTTAACTACGCCCCATATTTAGCAATTAAGTATTTAATATAACCTTGAAGCTTCTTTTCGTACCTCAGTAATTCCTTCTTCTCCCATAAATGTTTTGTAGGTTTATAGACTCTATATACATGGTACCATACCATATTTATAATAGCATGTTTTTGTGATTTAGTCATGCTAACTATGGAAGGGCTAATGCTTTAATTTTCACCATTGTAAATTACTCTTTTAGGTGATTATAATATATGGTATTACTCATCTTCCTGGTGATAGGAGTTTGGATTATTTCTAGTTTTTTTGCTATTAAACATAAAACTGCAATAAACATTCTTGATGATATACTTTGTTATCCATGACAACAGTTTCTAGTATTTTGTAGAGGCCATGGGTATATGCATTTTTAACTGCAAGAGAATGCCAGATTGAATTTTCAAAGTTCATGCACAAAGTTACATTGTTACTAGCAGCATATAAGTGATTCTTTTAGTCCACATCTTTGTCGGCCATGACTGTTTTGGAAAACTACACAAAGATCCCTGTTGAAATTTTAATCTAAGATCATTGGATATTTTGATCAATTTCTGAATGGCTATCTTTAAGATACTGGTCTTCTATAGATTTGATTTGTCTCTATTTATTTTGGCCTAATTTAATTTCTATAAGCATAGCATCGTGATAAATGTCTACCAAGATTTTAAGCTTGTTGGCAAAGAGAAATGCAACTGGTTTTTGTATAGTGATTTTATTTTATTTTAAAAAAAAATTTTAATGTTTATTTATTTTTGAGACAGAGAGAGACAGAGCATGAACGGGGGAGGGTCAGAGAGAGGGAGACACAGAATCTGAAACAGGCTCCAGGCTCTGAGCTGTCAGCACAGAGCCCGACCTCACAGACTGCGAGATCATGACCTGAGCCGAAGTCGGCAGCTTAACCGACTGAGCCACCCAGGCGCCCCTGTATAGTGATTTTAAATGCAGCCATTTGAATTGTTTAATGAACTATAATAACCTTTTTCTAAATCCTTGTGTTATCCTATGTTAGCAATTATTTATTTTGTGACTAATACATATGGGAGAAGATATTCGCAAATCATGTATCTGAGATGGATTTAATACCCCAAACAATAAAGAATTTACTCAACTTTATATCAACAAATAAACAACCCAATTAAAAAATGAGAAGAGAACTTAAACAGAAGACATCCAGATGGTCAATCGGCACATGAGAAGAGGCTCAACATCACTCATCATCAAGGAAATGACAATTAAAACCACAATGAAACATCATCTCACACCGGTCATATTGGATATTATCAAAAAGATAAAAAATAACAAGTGTTGGTGAGTATGCAGAGAAAAGGGAACCTGCATACACCGTAGGTACATTTGTAAATTGTTGCAGCCTCATTATGGAAAAGAGTATGGAGGCTTCTCCAAAAATGAAAAATAGAAATACCATATGATCCAGCAATTTAACTTCTGGGTATTTATCCAAGAGAACAAAAACACTAATTGAAAAGATACATGCATCCCTATGCTTAGGGCAGCAAATTTACGATAGCCAAGATGCGGAAGCAACCTAAGTGTTCACTCATCGATGAATGGATAAAGAACATCTAGTGTTCACACACACACACACACACACACACACACACACACACACACACATGAATATTACTCAGCCATGAAAAAATACAAAATTTTGCAATTTTCAACAACATGGAAGGATCTACAGGGCATGTATTATGTTAAGTGAAATAAGTCAGACAAAGAAAGGCAAATAGCAAGTGATTACACTTATATGTGAAATCTAAAAAGCAAAACAAATCAAAACAGAAACAGACTCATAGAGAGTAGAAACAGACTGCTGCTTACCAGAGGGGGCAGGGGTTAGGGAGTGGAAAAAATCGATGAGGGGAATTAAGGGGTACAAATTTCTAGTTATAAAATAAATACGTAATATGGATGTAATGTAGAGTATAAGGAATATAGTCAGTAATATTGTAATAACTTTGTATGGCGTCTGGCTGTAACTAGACTCATTGTGGGGATCATTTTGTAATGTACAAAAACACTGAATCACTGTCACGATTCACACTTGTACGTTAATACTCACCCCCATCTCCCATATATATATACACAGGCCACTACTGTCTAATTTATGTAACCACTTAAGCTAAACTTTAATCACTACCTAAGTATTCATCACATCACCTTTCCTGCTCCAAGGGAAAAAAAAAATTGTCATATTATCCTAAAAGAAAATCCTCATCATCATGTACCTTGGATAGTGTTTGGCATTTACTGGATGAATAAAGGAATCATGACAGTGAAAGTCAGACTAAATAGAAACTTTCTATTAAGTGGTTTTACTAAACATAAAGTTTATAGAGGAAATTCCACATTGTCAATCAATGTAGTAAACTTTGGCATCGTTATTTTTATTGTGATATTAATAGGAATCCCCAGTTCTTTATTTATAACTTTTATGCTTTTTTTCTCCTTTCCTTTTTGCACCGAATAGGATCTTTAATAAATACTAATTAGAAATGGTAAAGTAGGCATCTGTTCATGATCTTAGAAAGAAGATTTTGACGTTTTAGTGTTACATATGATATCACTTATATCCACTTATTTAAAAAAAAATTTTAACGTTTATTATTTTTGAGACAGAGAGAGACAGAGCATGAATGGGGGAGGGTCAGAGAGAGAGAGGGAGCCACAGAATCTGAAACAGGCTCCAGGCTCTGAGCTGTCAGCACAGAGCCCGACGCGGGACTCGAACTCACGACCGCGAGATCACGACCTGAGCTGAAGTCGGACACCCAACCGACTGAGCCACCCAGGCACCCCTTCTATTTATTGTTTAAGATACCCTTTGTTGGGTTGAGGAAGTACCCCTCCCCTGGACTCCTAGTTTTCTAAGAGTTTTTAAAAATCATAAATGGTTATTGAATTTTTCAAATGCTTTTTCTTCACCTAAAGACGTGATCATATAGTTTTCTTCTTTATTTTATTAAAATGGTAAATTTTAATTTCTGAATACTAAACTATTCTTAATTTTCTGGGATAAACCACACATGGCTATGTGTGGCATCTCTTTTGTG
Source organism: Leopardus geoffroyi (assembly GCF_018350155.1). Taxonomy (NCBI): domain Eukaryota; kingdom Metazoa; phylum Chordata; class Mammalia; order Carnivora; family Felidae; genus Leopardus; species Leopardus geoffroyi. Next base: position 21,882,491 of record NC_059327.1, on the reverse strand, counting down.
TTTATTGAATTCACTTTGCTAATATTTTCTGAGTAGTTTTTGTTTCTGTTTCTTATGAGGGATATTAGAATGTAGTTTATTTTTCTTACAATTTTGTTTCCCAGTTTTGGTATCCAAACGATACTGGTCTAATGTGTTACTAAGTGTTTTCTTTTTCGCTATTTTCTAAAAGAGTTTGCACAGAATCAGTATTATTTCTACCTTAAATGTTTGGTGCTATTAAGATAAAAATCTTCAGGCCTGAAACTTTATGGGACAATTCTTAATTAAAATTCAAGTTGTTTAAAATATTTCAGGCTTTTTACATCTTCAGTAATTCATGTCTTTTAAGTAATTCTTCCATTTTATCTAATTTGTAGAATTATAGAGCCCTATTAAATATCTTAACCTTGGAATATCATTGACTTGATTATGTTTTTAAAAATTATTTATGAGAGAGAGCGAGCGAGAGAAAGAGAGAGAGAGGCAGATAGGGAGAGAAAGAGAATCCCAAGAAGGCTCCACACTGTCAGCACAGAGCAGGACACAGGGCTTGAACCCACCAACTGTGAGATTATGACCTGAGCAGAAATCAAGAGTAGGACACTTAACTGAATGAGCCACCAAGGAGCCTCATTGACTTTAAATTCAAAGTCTTATGATGGTGACACTAAGTGTGAACTCCCAATGACAGAACGATGTCACCCTAACGTGTGACTTTATGCAATATGGTCATTCTCTTTTGTTGTTGTTGTTATTCTTCTTGATAACCCATACTCTCTCCCTTATCCATCCAACACATTCCCGTGCATCTTTCAAGACTATTCTCAAATTTTACTTTCTTGTTAAAGATTCACTGGTCATGGGGCGCCTGGGTGGCGCAGTCGGTTAAGCGTCCGACTTCAGCCAGGTCACGATCTCGCGGTCCGTGAGTTCGAGCCCCGTGTCGGGCTCTGGGCTGATGGCTCAGAGCCTGGAGCCTGTTTCCGATTCTGTGTCTCCCTCTCTCTCTGCCCCTCCCCCGTTCATGCTTTGTCTCTCTCTGTCCCAAGAGTGAATAAACGTTAAAAAAAAAAAAAAAAAAAAATTAAAAAAAAAAAAAAATAAAGATTCACTGGTCCTACTTATGTCCAACATTTCATGTAACGGTGTCACCACCCTTTAATGCCTCATTTCCTTATTCGATTATTTATTAAAAATTATTAAATATTCTATACCAAGCATTATCCTCAGTTTTGAGTATGTAAGATATTAAACACATAAGGTCTATTTCTTCATAAAAATTTAGCATCCACTAAATAAATTAGATAATAAGCAAATAAGCAAATAAGAGAAGAGATTTGTAGTGAGAATTTGAAGTAGATCAGACCTGAAAACACCCAGGTAAATGGACATTTTACCAAAAGGGCAGTATGCACAAAGAATGGAGTATTTGGGAAGAATGGAGAAGAAAATGGTCAGTGGGTGGGCGGGGTGTGTGGGGGGATTTAAAAACTAAAGTAGGGAATTGCCTAAGTTGTTAATACTATTGGCTGATGGGATTTGTTTTACCTACTTGAAGACCTGGGAGATGGTGTATTAGACGAGATATAAAATTTTTCATATGCTATATAAGACCTAGAGCAAGAATGTGACATTAAAGACATTGTAAACACATTTTTAAAAAGTACAGTAATTAGGTGGACAGCCATTATAGCATTCTAATTTATGAGCAGTTAATCGTTTTACTAGAAGTATCCCCATACCATGACAGGAGGAGATTATTCCAAGAAAATGTTTATTTTATTGAATTATCTCTTGGTGATTTCATTTCTATCCTCCAGAACTGGTACAGAACTAGCAGACATATATATTCATTTCGCTGTCTTTAAAGCCATTGTTTCAAATCTTCTTTAGAGACTCGGCAATGAAAGACTGAATGAGAAACTCATAAAGAAATTTTTAGAATTATCAGTATTCATATACTTTAGATAGATATGCTAAACAGGGCAGAGAGATCATATACAAATAAAGCAATTTATAAAGATCGTTGTGGTATATAAAAAACTGTATAGTCTTGAGTGACTTGACAGTTATTCTTTCTACACTTATCTTTTTATTTTATAAGCACACCTCTTCACCACAGTAAAATCTTCAAAAAACTGACTAAATCAGTCTTTTATTGCTAAATGGATATATTTTAGGAATAAGGGTTTTAATTCCAAAGAAATTAAGTGAAGTGAATAATTATTTAACACATCCTACACTTTACCTTACAATCGGACCTTTGGATCCCATACCTAACATTTGGCGGTCAACGTCAAATTTAATATGCTAGTATATTCCATCTTTATTGTTACTATTGTGTAAATATGTTAGCTCAATTCAGATGAATGCTTTACTTTCTAGTCTGTAACCGCATTGGGCTCATTTCTATATGTATCGTAATATCTGATCCATTGTTTTCCTCAGAGAGGGCCTTTGGTAATCTTTTTAAGTTTAAATAAACCAATCATCTAAGATACTGTTTTGTTTTTTTTTTCTCACCCATATTTACCTTTGTGTTTTATTTTCCCATCTAGGTAGGCAGATGATAGCCCTACTTCTGAGGTTTCACTGAGCTGGGACTCTACACCTAGTACAGGCCGGTAGGTAGTAAGCATTTCTTGGTCCTAAGCATTTAATTCCAGAACACATTTCTCTATTGTCTCTTTTCATGCAGAATAACAGAGGTGACATGTTCCTGATGGTGTAGCTAAAAGATGAAACATCTTCTGGTGGCCTGACTCCCTAAATGTCTGTGTGGAGCAGAGCCCTGTAAAAACCTTCAGTGGATATACAGTTGAGCACAACATTTGTTTTTCTTCTGAAGCCACAAAGATGTTTTGGAGCCTGGGTCACTGCAATAAAGCACATTTGATCATAACAAACTCATACCTTTAATCTTAAGGGATTAAAAAGAAAACTAGTGTTTGTATAAATCTTAATATTATCTTCTCGTTTCTTTTTTCTTAGTGAGGAGTTGTTCAAATGGAAAAAAAATCAATAGTCTTAATGTGTAATATATAAATAAGGAACCATTTGCTCTTCAAAGTACCCATTGTTCTATGTAGGATGGATACTAAAAAAATGATTTGATTACAGCAGATACTGAAAAAAAAAAAACTTCAGGGGAAAAGGCTTGTACGTAACAGATGTTCAATACATTCTTCTTAAGAAAAACCTCGCATCATTGGGGTTTTGCAGATGTCCTGAAGTTCACAAATAAATGAATCTGTAGCAATCCTGAACCAGAGATGTATTGTCCTCATGAGTTTTTGTCCGGAATTAGATAGAACCCTCAGCTTTCTGCTAGAGATTTTTAAATCAAACTTTCCAAAAACCATAAAATAGACATATCTCAACATGCTCTCCTTCAGCGGCTCATTTTACTTTAAATTGAACCTATAATGGATTTCTGGCTCGTATGTACTACAGGTTTTTCTCTACAGCAAATCAGGATAATATACCAACGTATGGGTGTGTGAGAGGAGAGTTGTGTCAATCTGTTCTTGTCATCATCTTACCACATGCTTACTTTATTTGTTATAACATTTCTGTCTCTATCTGGTTCCTTTCTAACCTCATAAGGCTATGTCTTAAAACAATTGAGGAAAAATGAATAAAAATTACAGAAACATAAGACAAAGTGTTTTTAAGATATTGAAGCCTCCAGATTCAATATTCAAACAAGGCTAGATTCCTACGAGTCCCTTACTATTTTTCAAACTGCTCCAGAAATTGTCTGCATTTTTTTCTTTCTAAAAGCTATCACTAATAATCATTTCTTGAGGGTATGTGCTCTGTGAATTCAAGATTAGTGTTTGTTGTTTATCAACTCAACTATTTCCTTCTTTGGAAAACAAAGAGAGGACTTCCTACATGTGATATAAGAAAACAGATTGGAATTTTCAGAGTTTCAGTTTGTAAGACATATGTCATTGTTTACAGAGCAGTTTCATTCTACATTGTCAACACCCTTTTATAAATATTTCTTGGTTTCATACCCACCCAGATCCCCCGCCCCACTTTCATTTTTCATTCTTGAAAGTAGAATTTATCACTCTGACTCCTAGGTCAGCAGGCTCCTTGTTCAACAAGCCTTCAACAGTTCAAAAGTCCTGAAGGTACAATTAGAAAGAAACAAGAAACTCACAAACAGATTATTTATATGTCTGGGGAAAAAGCCAGATGAATGACTCACATCATATTCTACTTTCACTCCTTGCGGGACAAACTACCTTGGGACACAAATTTCTAATATTTATTATATGCAGAAATTCTATAATATGAAAAAGGGTGTATTGACAGACACTTGAAAATAATTGTTCTTTTAATATCTGTTGGTTGAGAGGTGCTTAGTAACAGAAATCTTCCAGTAACACTTTTATAATAGTTCATGGTGAGTTGTGCTGTGGTTAAGAAAAATAATCTGTATCTATACATCCGTATCTATATATCTAAGTTCTCACTCATGTTAAAGATTGGCAGCTATGGTTTGGTTACAAAATTACCCTGTGTGTTTTCTAATATGAGCATCTCAGTTGCTAAAGCAGACCCTGTCAGAGACAAGCAGTTCCTGTGGCAGAGAGAAACAATCAACAGGATGGGTCAAGCATGCAATGACTGTTAAGAGGAAGAGATTTTCAACATTTCTATTCACTCTACATTGGCCAAAGTAAATCATACGGCCAAAACAGACAATAGGATATGAAAATATTCTCCTCCCCACCCCAAAGGCAGTCTAAAACACATGGTATGGTAGATCACCTGTGTACATATTGGAAATTATTGAACTACCTATATCCACAATTCTTAGAATGTGACTTTCTAGATTCTCCCTTCAAGATATGGAGATGATTGCACCACTCTTTAAAGGGGCCTTGGCCTTGTGATTGACTCCAGATGACAGATTGTGATATAAGTGCTGGTATTCCACTTCTGAACATAGATCTTAAGAGCCTTTCACAGTTTAACTGTCTTCTTCTGGATCCCTGTCATATCCTGAGAAGAGACAGTTCACCCAACTGAGGTAATCCTAGACAGGTCAGCCACAGCCTGCTTCTCAGTTTACTACAAATGCATTAATGATCCTAGCCAAGATCAACTAAGTATGGACATGAGTAGAAGCTTCATAAACTAATAAACTCGTGAATAATGAAAAAAGATTGTTGTCTTATGTCATTAAGCTTTGAGTCATTTTGTTACATTACTATGGAATTACCATGACAATAGATAACAAACACATGACAATTAACAGGGTAAAAAATTTTACAGAAAAGGGGTAGTGGTGAATGACTCAGAAAAGTAGTGTAACTTTATACATCTTTTAAGTGAATTCCATTTATCTAAAATATAGATACAAGACAACATAGTATATTTGACTTTTTCTTTGCCAATTTTGATACCTTTTATTTATTTTGTTGTCTGATTGCTGATGCTAGGACTTCCAACAATATGTTAAACAACAGTGATGAGAGTGGACATCCCTGTCGTGTTCCTGATCTCAGGGAGAAAGCTCTCCCTGAGGACGATCTCCCTGAGGATGACAGTACCTGTGGGCTTTACATATAATGGCTTTTAGGATGTTTAGGTATGTTCCTTCCATCCAGAATTTCTTGAAGGCTTTTATTAAGAAAGGATGCTGTATCTTGTCAAATGCATGAATTCAGCAAAGTTGCAGGATACAAAATCAGCGTACAGAAGTCAGTTGGATTTCTATACACCAATAATGAAACAACAGAAAGAGAAATAAATAAATTGATTCCATTTAAAACCATAAAATACCTAGGAATAAACCTAACCAAAGATGTAAAAGATCTGTATGCTGAAAACTATAGAAACCTTATGAAGGAAAGTGAAGACACAAAGAGAAAAACATTCCATGCTCATGGAATGGAAGAATAAATATTGTTAAAGTTTCAATACTACCGAAAGCAATCTACACATTCAATGCAATCCCGTCAAAATTGCACTGGCATTCTTCTCAAACCTAGAACAAACAATCCTAAAGTTTGTATGGTACCACAAATGACCCCGAATAGCCAAAGTAATGTTGAAAAAGAAAACCAAAGAGGGAGGCATCACAATCCCAGACTTCAGCCTCTACTAAAAACTTGTAATCATCAAGAAAGTAAGGTAGTGACACAAAAACAGACACATATACCAATGGAATAGAATAGAGAACCCAGAATTTGGCCCACAAATGAATGGCCAACTAATCTTTGACAAAGCAGGAAAGAGTATCCAATGGAAATTGGATTGCTAATTGCTAATCTCTTTAGCAAATGATGCTGGGAGAACTGGACAGCAATATGCAGAAGAATGAAACTAGACCACTTTCTTACAACATTCACAAAAATAAACTCAAAATGGATGAAAGACCTAAATGTGAGACAGGAAACCATCAAAACCCTAGAGGAGAAAACAGGCAACAACCACTTCAACCTTGGCCACGGCAATGTCTTGATCAACACATCTCCAAAGGCAAGGTAATTAAAAGCAAAAATGAACTACTGGGACAGCATGAAGATAAAAAGCTTCTGCGCTGCAAAGGAAACAATGAACAAAATTAAAAGGCAACTGAAGGAATGGGAAATGATATTTGCAAATGACGTATTGAATAAAGGGTTAATATCCAAAATCTATAAAGAACTAAGAAACTCAACACCCGAAAAACAAATAATCAAGCAAAGCAATGGGCAGAAGCTAAGAACAGACACTTTGCCAAAGAAGATGTCCAGATGGCCAACAAACACATGAAAAGATGCTCAACGTCACTCATCCTCAGGGAAATACAAATCAAACTACACTGAGATATCACCTCACACCGATCACAGTGCCTAAAATGAACAACTCAGGAAACAACAGATGTTGGCAAGAATGTGGAGAAAGGGGAACCCTCTTGCACTGTTGGTGGGAATGCAAACTGATGCAGCCGCTCTGGAAAACAGTGAGGACGTTCCTCAAAAATTAAAAATAGGACTACCCTATGACCCAGCAATAGCACTACTAGCAATTCATTCAAAGGATATAGGAGTGCTGAATCATAGGGGCATATGTACCGCAATGTTTACAGCAGTGCTTTAAACAATAGCCAAATTATGGAAAGAGCCTAAATGTCCATCAACTGATGAATGGACAGTTTATATATAAAATGGAAGAAGATGTGGTTTGTATATACAATGGAAATACTACTTGGCAATGAGAAAGAATGAAATCCCGCCATTTGCAGCAACATAGATGGAACTGGAGTGTATTATGCTAAGTGAAATATGTCAGTCAGAGAAAGACAGATATCATATGTTTTCACTCATACGTGGAAATGGAGAAACTTAACAGAAAACCACGGGGGAAGGGAAGGGGAAAAAATAGTTACAGAGACGGAGGAAGACAAACCATAAGAGACTTTTAAATACAGAGGACAAATTGAGGGTTCATGGCGGGGGTGGTGGAGAGGGGAAAATGGGTGATGGGCATTGAGGAGGGCTCTTGGGACGAGCACTGGGTGTTGTATGTAAGCGATGAATCATGGGAATCTAACCCCAAAACCAAGAGCACACTGTACCACTGTATATTAGCCAATTTGACAATAAATTATATTTTAAAAATACATTACATATGCCTTTATTCAGACTAAAACAGATTAGTACATAGAAGATTCATGAACTTAATTTATTTTATTTAAATCCAACCTAGTTAACATATAATGTAATAATGATTTCAGGAGAATTTAATGATTTATCTCTTACATACAACAACACCCAGTGCTCCTCCCATGTGCCCCTTTGATTCATCATTTTTGTATCCTTTGGATAAATACCTAGTAGTGCAATTGCTGGGTCATAGGGCAGTTCTATTTTTAATTTTTTGAAGAACCTCCAAACTGTTTTCCAGAGTGGCTGCACCAGCTTGCATTCCCACCAACAATGCAAAAGAGATCCTCTTTCTCCACATGCTCGCCAACATCTGTTGTTGAGTTGTTAACGTTAGCCATTCTGACAGGTGTGAGGTGGTATCTCATTGTGGTTTTGATTTTTGTCTATTAGTCATCTGGATGCCTTCTTTGAAGAAGTGTGTGTTCTTACCTTTTGCCCATTTCTTCAACTGGATTATTTACTTTTTTTGGTGTTGAGTTTGATAAGTTCTTCATAGATTTTGGATACTAACCTTATCCGACATGTCCCAATAGTTCATTTTTGTTTATATTTCCCTTGCCTGTGGAGACCTATCTAGTAAAAAGTTGCTGCAGCCAAGGTCAAAGAGGTTGCTACCTATGGTCTCCTCTAGGATTTTGATGGCTTCCCGTCTTACATTGAGGTCTTTCATCCGTTTTGAGTTTATTTTTGTGTATGGTATAAGAAAGTGGTCCAGGTTCATTCTTCTGCATGTCGCTGTCCAGTTTTTGCAGGACCATTTGCTGAAGAAACTGTCTTTTTTCCACTGGATATTCTTTCTTGCTCTGTCAAAGATTAGTTGGCCATATATTTGTGGGTCCATTATTGGGTTCTCTATTTTGTTCCATTAAGCTGATCTGTGTCTGTTTTTGTGCCGGTACCATACTGTCTTGATGATTATAGCTTTGTAATATAACTTGAAGACTGGAATTAAGATGCCCCCAGCTTTGGCTTTATTTTTCAACACTACTTTAGCTATTCAGGGTCATTTCTGGTCCCCCACAAATTTTAGAATTGTTTGTTCTACTCTGTGAAGAATGCTGGTGTTATTTTAATAGAGAGTTCATTAAATGTGTCAATTGTTTTGGATAGCATTAATGTTTTAACAATATTCTTTTTCTAATCCATGAGCATGGAATGTTTTTTCATTTCTTTGTGTCTACTTCAAATTTCTTTTGTAACTATTCTATAGTTTTCAGCATACATATCTTTTACTTCTTGGTTAGGTTTATTCCTAGGTATTTTATGGTTTTCAGTGTAATTGTAAATGGGAGTGATTCCTTGATTTCTCTTTCTGCTGCTTTACTTTGGTGTATAAAAATGCAACCGATTTCTGTATGTTGATTTTATATCCTGCGACTTCGCTGAATTCATGGATCAGTTCTAACAGTTTTTTTTTTGGGGGGGGGGGTGGAGTCTTTTGTGTTTTCCACACACAGTATTGTGTCGTCTGTGAAGAGTGAAAATTTGACTTCTTCCTTGCCAATTTGGATGCCTTTTATTTCTTTTTGTTGTCTGATTGCTGACTCTAGGACTTCCAACACTATGTTGAATAATAGTGGTGATAGTGGGCATCCTTGTCGTGTTCCTGACCTTAGGGGGAAAGTTCTCAGTTTTTCCCCATCAAGGAAGATATTAGCTGTGGGTCTTTCATATACGGCCTTTGTAATCTTGAGGTATGGTTCCTCTATCCCTACTTTCTTGAGGGTTTTTATCAAGAAGGAATGCTGAATTTTTTCAAATACTTTTTCTGCATCTATTCAGAGGTTATATGGTTCTTATCCTTATTTTTATTAATGTGATGTATCACATTGATTTGTGGATATTGAACCAGCCCTGCAGCTCAGGAATAAATGCCATATGATCAAGTTGAGTGATTCTATTAATGTATTGTTGGATTCAGTTTGCTAATACTTGTTGAGAATTTTTGCATCCATGTTCATCACAGAAATTGGTCTGTAGTTCTCCTTTTTAGGGGGATATTTGGTTTGGGGTTCAATGTAATGTTGGCCTCGTAGAATGAGTGTGGAATTTTTCCTTCCATTTCTATTTTTTGGAACAGCTTCAAAATAAGAGGTGTTAACTCTTCTTTAAAGGTTTGGTAGAATTCCTCTGGTAAGTCATCTGGCCTGGACTCTGTTGGGAGCTTTTTTATTACTGGCTCAATTTCCTAACTGGTTATGGATCTGTTCAACATTTCTATTTCTTCCTGTTTCAGTTTTGGTAGTTAGGATATTTCTAAGAATTTGACCATTTCTTCCAGATTGCCCAATTTGCTGGCATATAATTGCTCATAATATTCTCTTATTATTATTTGTATATCTGCAGTGTTGGTTGTGATCTCTCCCCTTTCACTTGTGATTTTATTTATTTGGTTCCTTTCCTTTTTCTTTTTTATTAGCCTGGTTAGGGCTTTATCAATTTTGCTAATTCTTTCAAAGAACCTGCTCCCGGTTTCATTGATCTGTACTACTGTTTTGTTTTGTTTTGTTTTCAATATCATTGATTTCTGCTCTCATCTTTATTTTTTCCCTTCTTCTGCTGGTTTTGGGCTTTCTTTGCTGTTCTTTTCCCAGATCCTTTAGGTGTCAGGTTAGGTTGTGTATTTGAGAACTTTCTTCTTTCTTTAGGAAGGTATGGATTGTTATATACCTCCTTCTTATAACCACCTTGTTGTTAGATCTTCTTGGTGGATAAACATCTTAATTATGATACAGTGCCTTTCTTCATCTCTTGTTACAGTCTTTGTTTTAAAGTTCAGTTTGTCTGATAGAAGTATGGCTAGTCCGGCTCTCTTTTTTGTTATGTGCATTAGCATAATACATGGTTCTCTATCCCTTCACTTTCAATCTGCAGGTGTCTTTAGGTCTAAAATGAGTCTTTTGTAGGCAGCATAAAGATGTGTCTTGTTTTTTCCATTTATTTATTTTTGAGCGACACAGAGACAGAGAGAGTGCAGATGTTGGGAAGGAGCAGACCCAAAGGGAGAGAGGGAATCCCAAGCAGGTCAGATCAACAAATTGCAAAGTGAGTTTCTATAGAATAAGCTTCAAATTTAGAGAATGCACCAAGCATCAAATGCTCTTTTCTTACCCATTTCTTCTGGGAGAATTCAGTATTCTCATTTTTTATAAGACATGTAAGAATAAACAATGTGTCTTAGGTCAAGCATAAAGAATAATAATTTTTAAGTTTATATTTTGAGATAAAGAGAGCACAGGGAGGGACACGGAGAGAGGAGGAGAGAGAGAGAGAAAGAGAAAGAGAGAGAGAGAGAGAGAGAGAGAGAGAGAGAGAGAGAGAGAGAGAGAGAGAGAATCTCAAGTAGGTTCTGCCCTACCAGCACAGAGACCAACAAGGGACTCACATTCACGAACCATGAGATCACAATCTGAGCCAAAATCAAGAGTCGGATACTTAACCAAATGAGCCACCCAGGCTCCCCAAGAATAATAATTTTTAGAATAACTTTATGATTTACCATCCCATTGTTCTTTTTTGTTCTTAGGTATTTTACCTCAAGATTTGTCAACATTTCATAGTACATTCTCTTTCCTAAAAGTTTTCATTCTATCTACCTCTGTGTACTCCATCTTCCTTTATCTCTTCCTCGTGTTTCAATAGACTAAGTCTAATTAAATGATGCTTTTTATTGGTCTGGCTGTAAAATAAATGCATTACTAAAAAGCAATCTGCTCTCTGTGGCTTGCCTTTAGTTTCTCTCATGGAGACAGTTTTGTCCTTACTATTTCAACTCTCATCTCCATAAGGAAGAATCCCCAATGTATATTTCTGATATTGACCTATTTTCTGTATTAAGCCATATTTTCAGCCACCTACTAACACTTCCTGTACTCTTAAAATATATTTTTTTTTCTAAAATTCAATTGTCTCTGGTCAACTACATTGGAAATATTACTCATCTTTCGCCAGTCCCTATGTTTTATTCTCTTGTGTCTTAGTGACTAAGGCACACTTAAATTCTTACATCTACTTCTTTGTGCATTATCAACTTTATAATCCACTTGCTTACCAGTTGATACTTTGACTAACCTTTTCCATTTTGGGTTTTTCCAATTTAATCTACCTAGCACATTAATGCTGGAGTAATTTTCCTAAAACACTATTATAATAAGGACATTCTCCCTTCGAAATTTCTTTTAAAAAGTTTTGAAATTCCAATATGTTAAAATACAGTGTAATATTAGTTTTTAGTTGTTTCTTAATTCCACCTATGAGTGAAATCATATGGTAATTTGTCTTTCTCTAACTTCTTTCGCTTAGCATAAAACTCTCCACCTCCATCTACATCAGTGCAAACAAATGGCAAGATTCCATTCTTTTGTTATGGTTGAGTAATATTCCATTGTATATAAATACCAAAACTTCTTTATCCATTCATCAGTCACTGGACCCTTGGGTTCTTTTCATAGTTTGGCTTTTGTAGATAGTGCTGCTATAAACATCAAGGTACATGTATCCCTTTAAATTAGTGCTCTTGTATTCTTTCGGTAAATACCTAGTAGTGCAATTGCTGGGTTGTATGGTAGTTCTACTTTTAACGTTCTGAAGAGCCTCCATACTTTTTTTCCAGAGTGGCTGCACCAGTTTGCATTTCCACCAACAATGCAAGAAGATTCTTTTTACTACACATCCTCGCCAACACTTGCTGTTTCTTATGTTTATTATTTTAGCCATTCTGATAGGTGTGAGTTTTATGGCATTGTGTGTTTTTGTTTTGGGGTTTTTTGCTATTGGTTTTTTGTCTTTTGGGTTTTTTTTTTTTTTTTTTTTTTTTTTTTTTGCATTTCTCTGATTAGTGATGTTGAGCATCTTTTAATGTCTGTGTATCTTCTTTGGAGAAATGTCTGTTCATGCCTTCTGTCCATTTTTAATTAGATTGCTTGTTTTTTGGGGTGTTGAGTTGTATGGGTTCCTTAAATACTCTAGAAACTAACACTTTATTGGATATATCATTTGCAAATATTTTCTCCCATTCAGTGGGTTGTCTTATAATTTTGCTAATTGTTTCCTTTGGTGTGAAGAAGCTTTTTATTTTGATGTAGTCCCTATGGTTTATTTCTGCTTTTGTTTCCCTTGCCTCAGGCCACATATTTAGAAAGATGCTATTCAGAGAAATTACTGCCTGTGCTCTCCTCTAGGATTTTTTTTTTATGGTTACACATCCTGCATTTACATCTTTAATCCATTCTGAGGTTTTTTTTATGTGTATGGTATAAGAAGGTGGTCCAGTTGCTTTCTTTTGCATGCTGCTGTCCAGTTTTCCTGACAGCATTTGTCAAAGAGACTGTTTTTCCCCCCGTTGGATATTCTTTCCTTCTTCATCAAAGATTAAATGACAATATAATTGTGGGTTTATTTCTGGGCTCTCTAATCGGTTCCATTGACCTATTTATTTTTGCCAACACCATACTTTTTGATTACTACGGCTTTGTAACATAACTTAAAGTCTGGAATTGTGATACCTCCAGTTGCTTTTATGTTTCAGGATTGCTTTGCCTATTCTGGTTTTTCCGTTTCCATAAAAATGTTAGGATTATCTGTCCCAGTTTTAGTTGTATAATAACTTTATGGTTTATGACAGGGATCATGTTAAATCTGTAGATTACTTTGGGTCATATGGTCATTTTAATAATATTTGTTCCCCCAATACATGAGCATGGAATATTTTTCCATTTCTTTCATTGATGTTTTATAGTTTCAGAGTACAGATCTTTCACCTCCTTGCTATTTTGTTCCTAGGTATTTTTGGATACAATTGTAAATGGGACTGTTTTCTTAATTTCTCTTTCTGCTACTTCATTATTGGTGTATAGAATGCAACAGATTTCTATATAAGGATTTTGTACCCTGTTCCTATACTTAATTCATTTATCGGTAGCAGTTTTTTGGTGGAGTCTTTCGGGTTTTGTAGATATACAGTATGAGGTAATCCGTGAATAGTGGAAGTTTTACTTCTTCCTTACCAATTTGGATGCTTTTTATTTCTTTTTGCTATCTGATTGCTGTGTCTAGAGTCTCCAATACTACGTTGAATAAAACTGGTGAGAAAGGATACCTTTGTCTTGTTCCTGTCTTAGGGGGAAAGCTCTCAGTTTCTCACCATTGAGTATATGATGTTAACTACTCATGATGGGCTTTATCATGTCGAGGCATGTTCCCTCTAAACCTACTTTGTCGAAAGTTTTTATTATCAATGGATACTGTACTTTGTCAAACGCTTGCTCTGCATCTATTGAAATGATTATATGGTCTTTATCGTTTCTCTTGATGCAATGTACCACACTGATTTGCAAACACTGAACCATACTTGCGTCCCAGAAATAACTTCTACTTGATTGTGATGAATTTTTTTACTATTTTTAAAAGTTTTTATCATTTTTAAAAATTTATTTTGAGAGAGCACGTGTATGAGCTGGGGAGGGACAGGGAAAGAGGGAGAGAGAATCCCAAGCAGGCTCCACCATCAGCACAGAGTCCAATGTAAAGCTTGAACTCAAAAACTGTGGGATCATGACCTGATCTGAAATCAAGAGATTGGCCGCTCAATCGAATGAGACACCCACATGCCCCAGAGATTTTTTTTTTTTTTAAGGAATTTAATAACTCTCCTTTAAATGTTTGTTAGAAATCACCTGTGAAGCCATCTGGTCCCGGGCTTTTGTTTGCTGGGAGTTTTTTCATTACTGATTCCTTTATATTGCTTGTAACAGGTCTGATCAAATTTTCTATTTCTTCTGATTCAATTTGGGAGGTTATATGATTCTAGGAATACATTCATTTCTTCTAGGTTGTCCAATTTGTTGGCATATAATTTTTCATAATATTTTCTTATTATCCTTTGTATTTCTGTGGTGCTGGTTGTTATTTCTCTCTCATTTCTGATTTTCTTTGAGTCTTCTCTCACTCTCTGTCTCTGTTCATGAGTCCAGCTAAAGGTTTATCAATTTTATTGACTTTTTCCAAGAACCAGCTAATGTTGTTTTTGGTTTCTATTTCATTTATTTCTTCTCTAACCATTATTATTTCCTTCCTCCTACAGATTTTGGGTTTTGTTTGGTTTTCTTTTTCTAACTCTTCTAGATGTAAGGTTGGGCTCTTTGAGATTTTTTTTTTTTTTTTTTTTTTTTTTTTTTTTTTTTTTTTTTTGCTGCTTGATGTAGGCCTGTAGTGCTATAAACTTCCCCCTTAGGACAGCTTTTGCTGCATCCCAAAGGTTTTGGACCTTGTATTGTTCAGTTTTGTTTTGCTTCTTAAAGTTTTTTTTTAGTGTTTATTTATTTTTGAGGGAGAGAGAGAGAGAGCGTGAGCAGGGAAGGGCAGAGAGAGAGGGAGACACAGAATCTGAAACAGGCTCCAGGCTCTGAGCTGTCAGCACAGAGCCTGACACAGGGCTCAAATCCATGAACTGTGAGATCATGACGTGAACTGAAGTTGGATGCCTAACCAAGGGAGCCACCCAGGCACCCCAACTTTTAAATTTTTTTAATATTTTATTTATTTTTGAGAACAAGAGTGAGACAGCAGGGGAGGGGCTGAGAGAAAGGGAGACAGAGAACCCCAAGCAGGCTCTGCATTGTCAGCTGAAAGCCCAATGTGGGGCTCAAACCCATGAACTGTTGGATCATAACCTGAGCCGAGTTGGATGCTCAACCAACTGGGCCACCCATGCACCCCTGGTGTTTCCATGTACTTTTAAATTTCTACTTTTATGTCCTGCTTGGTCCATTCATTATTTAGTAGCATGTCATCTAACCTCCATGTATTTGTGGTCCTTCCAGATTTTTTACTATCATTGATTTCTAGTTGCAAAGTGTGTGGTTGGAAAAGATGCATGGTATGACTTCAATTTTTTTGAATTTGTTGATACTTGTCTGCCCCAAGCTCACTGTTGGAGCCTTAGTCTGACTGGTATAGGTAGTTATCTTCTCCTTTCCCATTGCAGGAGTCACTTTGGAGTGGTGTCGGCCTTTCTTGGGCTGCTTGCATACTGCTAGGCTTGTTGCAGCATTTTGGATGGATTACTGCCAAGGGTTGTAGAGGCTAGGTCCACAGGAGAACATGGGGGTGGGGAATGTGGTGCCAGCAAAGGGTGTACTCGATCTGCTGCAGGAGAGGATCTGGAGCCACCCAAGAAACTCCTTCCAAGACCAGGATTGAGCAGGCAGGTCTGTAGAAAAGTATATGAGTGGGCACTTTATCAGCAAGCTAGGTAGATAGTATTCATGGTGAATAAGAGTCTTTGTATCTAGGCTTGGGGATGGGAGAGGAAAATGGTACCTGCCAGCTCTTGTGTTCCTGAAGAAGTCTTACTAAGTTTCCTGCCCGTCTTGGGGTGCCTGGGTGGCTCAATCAGTTAAGCATCTGACTTCAGCTCAGGTTAGGATCTCACTGTTCCTGAGTTTGAGCCCCGCATTGGTCTCTGTGCTGACAGTTCAGAGACCGGAGCCTGTTTCAGCTTCTGTGTCTCCCTCTCTCTCTCTCTGCCCCTCCCCAGCTCGTGTTCTGTCTCCCTCTCTCTCAAAAATAAACATTAAAAATTATTAAAGAAAAAAGATTCCTGCCCCTCTAGGACATGATCTGAGATTACTAAATACCTCAGGCATTTTTCAAACTTCTATTTCTATGCTGTTTGTTGTGTTGTCTCTTTAAGGGTGGGGTCTCAGTTTCCTGTTGCCTGCCAGCTCTCCCAGAGCCAAGACCACTGAAGTCCCAAATGTTAAGCCCCATTGATTGTAAGAACTTGTGAGGTTAGGCCCCTCTAGTTTTCAAAGCCAAA
This sequence comes from Leopardus geoffroyi, assembly GCF_018350155.1. Classification (NCBI taxonomy): domain Eukaryota; kingdom Metazoa; phylum Chordata; class Mammalia; order Carnivora; family Felidae; genus Leopardus; species Leopardus geoffroyi. The sequence goes on along the minus strand of NC_059327.1, from coordinate 21,866,018 downwards.
TGTAATGGGGGTTTGTCTTCCTTAGTGTGGGTCCCTCATGCCTGAGATGCCTCATGTGGGGTCTGCTCCTTTCCCTTCTCTGCACCTGCACCATCCCTCTCTCCTGCTCTCAACCATGTCTCCACCTTTATTCTCTTCAATGTGGCCTCTTCTTTATATTTGGCTATGGAGAGTCTGTTCTGCCAGTTGTCAGGTCATTTTCCGGGTTATTTATACAGATGCTGGCATTACTTACTTAGGGACAGGGTGAGCCTACGATCCTCCTACTCTGCCATCTTCTCCAGAAGTCTAAAATTCAGTTCCTTGGTCACACTAGCTACCCTTCACGTACTGAATAACTACTTGGAGCTGGCGGCCATGTTGGATAGTGCCATCTTAGAGCAACTGACATAGTGATTTTCATGAGTAGATTTGATTAAGTGCATTAAAGGGGACTAACTGAAAAATGTGGAAGTCCAAAGGTTGATGATTTAAAAGTATTGTTTTTGTAGCATGTGTACTTGCTTCTGAATATTAAGTATTTTATCACAGTAATGGGTAAATTAAAAAGAAAGTGTGTTTCATTTTGCCTCTATGTGCCTGACTTAAACTCTGTTTTCCAGCCAAAAAGTTCTTATTGAAAAAACATCCTAAATAAACAAATCTTTAATGAATGCTAACTATACGCCAAACACTGTGTTAGAAGTCATATATCTTGTATCATTTAATCATCTAATTTGGATAACTGATCTATTTAAAGCTTTTCTCATTCTCTGCAATGTTTCTGTACAGCATTTCTAGTGAAATGCTGGCATGGGAATACATGTATCTGGTTTCTATTTACAACTCTGTTATGAGCCACTTGTATCACTTTGGAGAAATCATTTGAAATTGATTCTCAATGCTGCTGTGACACAAAACCTAAAATTAGTTATATATGGAGTGATATCGCCTTCCCTTCTCCAATCATAAACAATTGGTCACTTTTGTACAAGGATAAAAACACATAGGAAACAAAACTGACTGGGTTGTGACAACACATGGCTACATCTTGACTTTTGACAGGAAGAAAAAAGGCACTTGAGATTTAAGGCATGTTCCTTAAATAAGCTACAATACATTGTTTTTTATAGTTCTCCACAGTACCATCTGAATTTGTGTACCAATGAGTAAAAAAGAGGAGACAGTTTTTAAAACAGCATTCCTAAGTGATTAGCTCAAAACCAGGTAGGATTACCAGGTGTCAATCTACATTTCTGCAATATTTTTTAAATTTTTAAAAATATTTATTTATTTTTGAAAGAGAGATAGAGCCTGAGCAGGGCAGGGGCAGAGAGAGAGAGAGGGACACAAAGGATCCAAAGCAGGTTCCAGGCTCTGAGCTGTCAGCATGGAGCCTGATGGGCTCAAACTCACAACCTGTGAGGTCATGACCTTACCTGAAGTCAGACGTTTAACTGACTGAGCCACCCAGGTGTCCCTATATTTCTGTAATATTAATACGCAAGGACACAATCACAATTACATAAAAGTCATTAGCCACACATTTTCTATTAAATATCCTATCACTGTTCCTCTGTTTCCATAGCCACAAAATGAATAATCCGCTCAGAAGTTTGAAACCATGACTGCCCATAGACCATGATCTTGGCTCTAACTCTATCATAAAACATCAAATTCCACCAGGTGTGCATGAATGTGTATGATTGCAAATGCTACTGTGATTAGCAAATGAATGCCTTATTTCTTTATAGGATAAAAATGAAATCACACATAAACTCACAAAAACAGTTTTGCATTCTTACAGAGGAAATCATGTGTTTTAGGGGCAAGAACACTGCTGGGAATTAGAAAAGCTTTTCTTCTTCTGCTTGTGGCCTCATTGCTGACATGCTGTTCAGAATTAACATCAAACTTCCCACTGCCTCAACTTGCTCATGTGTGTAATGAGTTCTTCTGTTACACCATCAGTATCTACTTAACAGGAATGATATGAAAATTAATTGGGGGAAATCTATAATCCGCTTACTGGTGCTCTAAGACACATATTTAAACAGAAATAAGCCAAAGTTACTTGGTAATTAAAATGTTTTATAAATGTCCTCAGAAATAATACATTTGATTTAATGGTTTGCAAAATGAGAACAAAAAAATTCAACTACTTTCCACTTTGAATTAAGGACTGACCATGCAGCTTCAGCAGTTATGTTTTCCAGGAACATACTACTCATCACAGCCTATTTCTCTCATCGGGATACAGAATAAAAGGTAACCATTTGCTCTAACACAGCAAAATGAAGATATCCATATTAACCAAACACGTTTGAGTAGACAATAATTATTCCTAAAGGATGAAAAACAACACCTTGCTTTGCTGGAAGTCTTGATACAGATGGCACAAAAACCCTACAGCAAATCACATGGAATAAGGTTTTAAGGTTGAAATCCACTGATCACACATCACACATTAAGAACGCATGCGTTTTGAAAACACAATGAAAAGAGAGATTGGAATTATAATTTTAGTGGAATGTAAGTGCCACTATAATTTTTAAGGATTTTTTTTTTAAAAAACAATAGAATGAAAATTTACACTAGTGTAAGAGGTAGAACTGTACCTTGTAGTAAGGCCTCAATATGCAGTAAATCACATAATCTCACTTTATGAAGAAATCTAAACATACAACCAGAAAATTCTATAAGCCAGGCACCAGGGGTAACTATTTGGAATATACTGAATCACCTCCCACACTGTAGGTCAAATAACAGAATGTTCAACACAGAAGAGACCGAACATTTTGAAATGTTATTCTACTAATGCTAAAAAACAGCACAAAATACAATGAACTAACATTGAAAATACACACATACAGGGACCCCTGGGAGGCTCGGTGGGTTAAACGTTTGACTCTTGGTTTCAACCCAGGTCATGATCTCATGATTCATGGGTTGAGCCCTGCATCGGGCTCCATGCTGACAACATGGAGACTGCGTGGGATTCTCTCTCTCCTTCTCCCCCTCCCCTATTCACTCTCTCTGTCTCTCTCTCTGTCTCTCTCAAAATAAATAAACTCAAAAAAAAAAAATCACACACACATACAATATTTAAGAAATGCTGCCTAATAAATGAAAATCCTGAATCTCTGTATGTGTGTAACGCAAGATTACAAACTCATATGCATATGTGCATCAGCAAAAGACACAGACTTAGCAAAGCCAGGTTTTCATCTTGGATTTGAGCCTTGAATTCTGAGATCCTGTGCAAGTCAAATTTTGTCTCCTGAGAAATAACAGAACTAGATGAAATTATCTTTTCATTCCCTCTAAGCTGAAATCTCTGAATCCTGTGAATTCCATCTTTCCTTCAGTTATAAGATAAAATGGTATTTACCTGATAGATTGTAAAAACCAATTAAAGAGGTTGTAAAAAATATTACACACTGTTAATGTTTGTAAGCACTTTCAAATCTTCAAATAATTCAATTACAAAACTATCAGAATTCTAGCCAATTTTCATAAAAACATGTCCTTATGGAAGCCAATATTGGCAATCCTAAACTCATAAACAAAGCAAAGGATAATGGTCTTTTAAATTGTAAAACCTAAAGCCAAGCAAATAGCCCCTGTACCGAGTTTTATGTAAAAGACATATTTAGCTTAAATAAATAAGATCAGTTAGGAACGTCTACGACACTGAAGCTTCTTGTACTCCTGCTTTTATGTAATTTGGCCTTAGTGTTGGTCAGGGCAGCCCCCCTACCAATGAAAGTACCTGGGGATCTGTTGGTTGGGGTATCGCCCATGACAGGCCCCCCCGGGAAAAGAACCATTGGGGAAAGAAATAAGATTCCGCAGGGAAATTGTGTGGCCCTGCATCCAGCCCTTGCCACCCCCTATAAAGACTCCTTTACCTAAAGGAAGGACAGCCCCATATGTTTCCCAGCCAAGGAGGGGACAAATGGGTTCGAAATCCCCACTCCGGCAACAAAGGAATGTATCTATGGAGACAAGTTACTCCAACCCCTAAGACCACTGGGCCCCCAGGAGGCATTCCAGATGATAACTGGACCTGGTGGGTTAAGGTACAGAACGGTTCATTAGTTCCTAGGTATACGTTGTCTCTCCGGGAGCTCATAAGGCGTCGGTTCCCAGGGCCCTCTTGGCTCCCTCCTGGCACACCAGACCAAAGCGAATACCTTTGTTCCTTATACCGCAAATGGTTCAAAAGAACAATTAAGAAGTCATATCCCTGTAAACGTTCCACTTGAGGCGTTGAGAGATAGAGGGCCTTTCATGAAAACAGCCAAGCAAATGCTTTACAGACAAACGTAGATACATAATGAAAATAATAGGAAGAAATGAATCAATAAGCAAAAGGGCAGGAGGGAATGTTACAAGAAAATAACCATGATGTCCCTGAATGGGCGATTACACAAAGGAACACTTTTAGAATTAGGTAACGCCGAGAAACAGAGATGACGCACGCTACAAGGACATTTCTAGCAAATCTAAGGCCGCGTTTGCCGCAATAAAGCGGCCAGTCTAACACAGTGTTGCTGTCCGTGTCCATTTGTTAGTTTCGTCGACGCCGTGCATCCTTCGGGCACCCCTCGACCTGCTGGAGCTGGACTCCGGCACACCACAGCTTCCTGACACACGTTGTGTAGTTTGGAAAGCAACAGGTAGGTCAGTCTGACTAAACTACAGGAAAATATGAGATGGTGGTGAAAACTAGCTTTTGGATAATCTGGTTCAAATGGCCACGTAGGAAGTTCCTGAACTCACCTTCTCCCACATCAAATCTGCAGATATTTCCTCTGGGGGGGAAGCTAAAACTGTCAAAGCAACCCCTTCAAATCAAGCAAACAAGAGCCCAATGAACTGGAAATGAAAGGCTGAGCCACAGGGCCATAAAACACACCCCGGGGGCACAGTGACCAGAGAAGGAGATCAAAAGCAAGAGTTTCTCCCTGAGGAGTACAGGATCTGTTCCCCATTGTAACTTTTAAGACATGGCGGGTGGGGGAGAGGAGAAAGGGGGTGATGGGCATTGAGGAGGGCACCTGCTGGGATAAGCCCTGGGTGTTATATGGAAACCAATTTGACAATAAATTATATTAAAAAAAAAAAAAAAAAAGACATGCACCTGAGGGAGGAGCTCCCAGAACATCTGATTCTGAAGACCAATGGGGCTCGTGCCCATGAGACCCCTGGGTCTATGGCAAACTGGGAAACGTCTCTTTAAGAGCCCATAAGCAGACTCACCTGCCCCAGGGCCCAGCACAAAGCAGCCCTTTAAAAAACTCCCAGACTTTTGGGAAACAGACTTATTTCTTAATTGTCAAGTACTGGTCTAAGGGGCAGGGGCTTGCTGCACACTCCCTGTGGACGGAGGCTGGTGCGTGCCATTTTCCTGCGCTCCCTCTTTCACTCCTTTCTCCCGGGTGTCATCTTTATGCTCTAGCTGGTGGGCACCGTCTTCTCTATTCTCCCTTTTCCTGGCTAATGTCCACGGGCACCATCTTTTCTTTCTCCCTTTTCCCCCCCTTTTTTCTTTTTCCTTTCTTATTTTCCTTTACTTTTTCTCCCCCTCCCTTTATGGCAAGTGCCATCTGTGCACTCCTTCTCCACCCCACTCCAGCCAGGGGGCACCGTCTTCATGCCCTCCTTCTCCTGTGTTCCAGAGCGCCAGTAACTCCCAGGGGACAATGTCTGTGCGTGTCCGGTGCCCCAGTTTTGTGGCCGCCACTGAGGCGACACTCCCTGAAAACCTGGATGCGAAGGCCAGAGGGTCTTGTGATCCTGGATCTCATGAGACTGCAACAATCAGAGAGACTGCTCTTCGCAGACCACCACCGCCAGGGCACTGCACAGACAGAAGACTGAAACACATTTCCAGTGTTTCTGAGAAGGAGGCCTATGTGGTTATCCAGCAGCTTTGCCTTGAGGCAGACTTCTGGGTTGTCCCACAGGAGCCTAAGGAGGTGCTCACAGGGAATGGGAGTGGTGACCCTAACCTTGTGCAGTCTCCTTCTGTCTTGCTCCAGCTCACTGGTACCTTACGGAAAGGAGCTTCTACCCTTGCCTGGTGCCCTGCTGTTGGGACTGCTGTTGAACCACCAATCCACATTATCTGGCTCTGGCGGCCAGCAGGGCTTAGCTCATGGATCCCACAGGACTACGACCAACAGAGAGTTCTTAAACTACCATCCCCAGGGCATGGCAAGAATCAACGATCCGGGAGCTCAGTCTTTCTAGAAAAAGCCCTATTAGATTATCATCATAGCAACACCCAGAGGAGCAGGATTGTGATTCAACACATCTCTATAGGGCTGAATGTTAACCTTTCCTGGAATCTCAGGAGGCAGACGTTACCTTTGTGCTCCCTTTCTGAGCACTCCAGAGTGCGAACATTTCTCAGAGGGAGCTCTTATACGTGTCTGACACCCCAGTTTCCACTTCTGACGCCCTGGTTTTTGTGGCTGCTATCCAGAGGACACCTCTGGATTGCCTGGCTCTGGCAGACAGCAGGGCTCGTATTTCTGGGTCCCGCGGGCCAAATGATCAGAAACACAGTTCTTGGCAGGCTATGACTCCAGGGCACTGTACAAAGAGCAGACACCGAAACACACTCTAAGCCTTTTCATGGAAGAGTACTGCTTGTTGGGCCTGGACCTTTGGCCTTCAGTGTTGGCTTCCGGTTTGGCACACATCTAAAGGCTACAGAGCTGCTCTCAGGGAGTGCAGGCTGGAGGACACCATCTTTGCAGTCTGCCTCTGCCTCGCTACAGCTCACCACTGTCGCCAAAAAGAGCGCTTGCACATTCATGTGGAGCCCAAGTGTTTGCAATTTCTGTTCATTGGAAGTGGGGTTTATTCTAGGAATACAGAGATAGTTCAGAATCCACAAATCAATTAATATGACACAGCACATTAACAAATGTAGAATAAAATGATAGGATTATCTCAGTAGATACAGAAAAAGCATTTGTTAAAACTGAATAACCATTTACGATAAAACTCAACAAAACGGGTTAAGAGGTAATATACCTCAACATAATAAACATCATTTATGATAAGCCCACAGCTAGTACCATACTCAGTGGTGAAGAGCTGAAATATTTTTCGCTAGGACCAGGAATAAGATAAGGATATATTCACTTTTGTAACATTTATTCAACATTGTTTTGGAAGTGCTAGCCAAAACAATTAGAAATCAATCCCATTTATAGCTGTATCAAAAAGAATAAAAACTAGGAATAAATTTAGACAAGACAGTGAAATTTGTACACTGAGAACCATAAGACAATGAGGACAGAAATTAAAGATGAGACAAATAAATGTAAAGATATTCCAGGCTCTTTTGAAAGAAATGATACTGAAAGAATTAATATTGCTGAAATGTTCATAACATCCTAAGAAATCTACAGATTTGATGCAATACGTATCTAATCACCAAAGGAATTTTTCACAGCGATAGAACAAAAATTCTAAACTTTTTATGGAACCACAAAAGACCTTGAAGAGCCAATGAAATCTTGAGACAGAACAAAGCCGGGGGCCTTTGTACATTGAATGCAAGCTATATTACAAAGCTATAGTCATTAAAACAGTATGGTATTGACATGAGAAACACATAGATCAATGAACCAGAATAGAGAGCCCCAAAATAAACCCACACATATATGGTCAATTACTTTATGACAAAATAGCTAAGAAGATATAATGGGGAAAGGACAGTCTCTACAATAAATGATGGTGATGTTGAAGAAACTGGACAGCCACCTGCAAAAGAATGAAACTGAACCACTCTCTTACACCATACGCACAAATTAACTGAAAATGGATTAAAGACTTGAGTGTACGACCTGAGACCATCACACTTCTAGAAGAAAACACATGCAGCAAGTTCCTTGACATTGGTCTTGGGGCTGATTTTTTGGATTTGAAACTAAATCAAAGGTAACAAAAGCAAGAAATAAACAAGTGGGACTATATCAAACTAAAAAAAATTCTTCACCAACAAATGAAAAGGCAACCTACCGAAACGGAGAAAATATTTAAAAGTCATGTATCTGATAAAGGTTTGATATAAATATATAAAAACCACACACAGCCAAACACCAAAAGAGCAAATAATACAATAAAAAAAAAAAATGGGCAATGGAACTGAATAGACATTTTTCCATAGAAGGCACAAATGGTCAACGGACACATGAAAAGAGGCTCAACATCACTCATCATCAGGGAAAAACAAATCAAGACTACAATGAGATATCACCTTACCTCTCAGAATGGCTAAAATCAACAACCAAGAAACAATAGGTAATGGTCAGGATGTGGAGAAAGGGGAACTCTCTTGCACTGTTCATGGGAACGCAAACTGGTATAGTCACAATGCAAAACATTATGAAGGTTCCACAAGAAAAAAAAAATTAGGTCTACCATAAGATCCAGCAATTTCACTTCTGGGTATTTATCCAAAGAAAAAAAACACTAACTTGAAAAAAATATATGCACCCCAATGTTTACTGCAGCATTATTTGCAATATCTAACATCTGAAAACAGCCTAAGTCTCTATCATTGGATGAATGAATAAAGAAGTTGTGAATATACAATGGAATATCATTCATTGATAAAAAGTAAAATCTTGCAATCTGCAATAACATGAATGGACTTTGAAGGTATTATGCTGAGTGAAGTAAGTCAGACATAGAAATCAAATGCTATATACTCTCGCTTCTATGTGGAAACTGAAAAGAAAAAAAAAGCCAAGCTCATAGTTACAGAGAACAGACTGGAGGTTGCCAGAGGCAGGGGTGGGAGATGAGCAAAATGAGTGAAAGGAATCAAAAAGTATAAACTTCCAGTTATAAAATACCTAAGTCACAGGGGTATCATGTACAGCATGGTGACTACAGCTAATAATACTGTATTGTACATCTCAAAGTTGCTATGAGAGTAAATCTTAAACGTTTTCATCACAAGAAAAAAATAGTAACTGTGTGTGGCATTGGATACTAACTAGATGTTTTGTGGTGATCATTTCACAAAATATATAAATACTGAATCATTCTTTTGTACACCTGAAACTACTATCACGTGTCAATTACACCTCAATAAAAACTTTAATAAAACCAATTCTAATACATAAAGAATCATCCATGAGGGAAAAAAAAAGATTGAGAGAGTTTGTGTGGTATTAGGTGCTAGGTCAAAGAGTCTGGATTGGTGCGAGATTACTGAAATTTTCCAAGTCGAGAAGTGATATAATAAGAGTAGAGTGTGAAACACATAAGCTGGCAGTACACACAGTGTGTTAGAGAGACTCTGCCAGTTAGGTGGCTCACACTCTCATGAAAATTATCTGGCACTTGCCTCCAGAATGGAAAGACAGGGTAAGAAATGCAAGGAAGCACTGTGAAAATAAAATGACTAAGGCAAGTGGTGACAAACGTGTGCCATAACAATAGGAAGTTCCAAGGTTTTGAATTTGGTGCACTTGGAAATGCATGATGCCATTAGAAAAAAAGAACATCAGAAAGCACAATCGGTTTGGGACAGTTAAGACTGAGACGATGAATTCAATTTTAGGTTTTTAAACACACCCTAAAGCCTCAGTTTAATATGAAGATTCTGAAGATAAAATAAGCTTCTATCTAATGCCCTCTTCTGGGCAAAGAGAGTTTGTAAGAGAACATGTCAAATTTTCAAAGGCTAAGCTGCATACAAGTTTTTGAAATGTCACTGAAAAACATATTTAGACGTTGCATCATAAAAGGATGAAATCATTGGCCAAAGAAATAAAATCCATGTAAACCTGGATACTTTCCCAGAAAAGGCATTTGCCATTTGAAAACGCTGAGGGAAAATGGGAAATACATTTTAAGTAACAAAACGAATTTGGTACTTCATATCATATAAACGATTTCTCCATCTGCAGCTTTGTACCTGCCAGTCTAAATAATTTGAGGTAAAATACTTTAAAAATTTTAAGAAAAATCTAATAGTATTTTATGTACATATGTATATATACGTATATGTACATGTATACACGTACATATGTATGTGTATATACATTTATGTAATATTACACATGTAGTTATTTCTTTTATGAATAAAAAGAAAATTTCTTGTCCTTCTCCTTCTCTTCTTCTCTCCCATTACACTATTTTAGTCAATAGTGTTATCTTTTTGGGGCATATATCCTTGTGTTCGTAGGCTGTATGCTTAGGCTGTTATTTAATGTGTCAACGCTAGCAATATGTTTTTACTTTAAGATGTAATCTATGAGGCAATAAATTGGCTCATTTTGTAATAATTCTTTTTCTAGTTTTTGTTAGTTGGGCCGTTTCATCATTATTAGAGAATATAATACTTATATAATAAATATAATATTTTGTCATTTTAGGTCAGCTTTTCTTTGTTCATAATTTTATAATAAAAATGTTCAATACTCACCACCAATCTGTTTCTATCTGATGTGGTTTCCACAATAATCTGTTGTTGAAATGAAGCATAGCTTTTAGTAGTAGAATCATCAGGAAGTCAACACTTCCCAGGTACTGTGTGTTCAACATTGTTTCTCTGTAGGATTTTGATTTGAAAGAAAGGCTAGTTAATTAAAAAAATCCTTGGCTCAGAATTTCTTTCCTTGATTAGCATTATATATGGTTCAACTGTTTAATAACACTGAATGTTAGCTGGAAAATTTCCCAGATCTTTTACCTTTCTGAGATTCTGAGCCTTGTTCCGTGACTTCCCAGATTTCCCCAACAGGTCTGAGCTGCAGTTGCCCACAGGGATAATTTACTTGATAAGACCATATGACTAGATTTCATGTCTTTCCTCTCTCACTTCCCCACTTCCCTCCTGTTGTTTTCTGACTTCTCTTTCCAAATAAACTACTTATATTTAAATATTCGTCTGAAAGATTGCTTCGGAGGGAACTCAAATCAAAAGTCTGGTCTCAGAAGTGGTCCTAGAAAATAGATCTCTCAGGGTACAATTTTAGAATTGGTCAATCAGCAAAACTAAAAGGCAATTGACAGAATGGGAGAAGACATTTGCAAACGACCTATCAGATAAAGGGTTAGTATCCAAAATCTATCAAGAACTGATCAAACTCAACACCTCAAGAATAAATAATCCAGGGGCGCCTGGGTGGCGCAGTCGGTTAAGCGTCCGACTTCAGCCAGGTCACGATCTCGCGGTCCGTGAGTTCGAGCCCTGCGTCGGGCTCTGGGCTGATGGCTCAGAGCCTGGAGCCTGTTTCCGATTCTGTGTCTCCCTCTCTCTCTGCCCCTCCCCCGTTCATGCTCTGTCTCTCTCTGTCCCAAAAATAAATAAACGTTGAAAAAAAAATTTTTTTAAAAATAATAAATAATCCAGTGAAGAAATGGGCAAAAGACATGAATAGACACTTCTCCAAAGACATCCGGATGGTCAACCGACACATTAAAAAATGCCCCACGTCACTCATCATCAGGCAAATACAAATCAAAACCACAATGAGATACCACCTGACATCTATCATAATGGCTAACATTAACAACTCAGGCAACAATAGATGTTGGCAAGGATGGAGAGAAAGAGGATCTCTTTTGCACTGCTGGTGGGAATGCAAGCTGGTGCAGCCACTCTGGAAAACAGTATGGAGGTTCCTCAAAAAATTAAAAATAGAACTACCCTATGACCCAGCAATTGCACTACTAGGTATTTATCCAAGGGATACGGGTATGCTTTTTTGAAGAGGCACATGCACCCCAATGTTTATAGCTGCACTATCAACAATAGCCAAAGTATAGAAAGAGCCCAAATGTCCACTGATGGATGAATGGATAAAGATGTGGTACGTGTATATATATACACATATATATAAACATAAACATACACACACACACACACACACACACACACACACACAATGGAGTATTGCATGGCAATCAAAAAGAATGAAGTCTTGCCATTTGCAACTATTATTAGCGTAATAACTAGAGGGTATTATGCTAAGTGAAATTAGTCAGAGAGAGACAAATATTATATGACTTCACTCATATGAGGACTTTAAGATACAAAACAGATGAACACGAGGGAAGGGAAACAAAAATAATATAAAAATAGGGAGAGGGACAAAACATAAGACACCCTTAAATGTGGAGAACAAACAGAAGGTTCCTGGACAGGTTGTAGGAGGGGGGATGGGCTAAATGGGTAAGGGGCATTAAAGAATGTACTCCTGAAATCAATGATGCACTGCATGCTAACTAACTTGGATGTAAATTAAAAATAAATAAATAAAAGAGTTCTAGGACCCAGGTCTAGATACGGCAGACATAAAGAGTAAAGAATGTAACAACAATTTTCTTTCTGAAATAAATTTCATGATAATGAAATTAAAAAAAAATTTAGAATTGGTTTACTCATATACCAGATGGCAACATGGGCTCTATTACTAGGAGCGTGATTAAGAATGAGTATGATGCCTATCTGCCCAATAACTTAAGGTGAACTGGGATAGGGATTGGTGAAAAGGATAGGCGATCTTATGCAACATATCAATCATGAAAGACATGCATAAATTGGTAAACCTGTAAGAATTATGAAATCAGCTCCTCTTGGAGCTGAAATCTTTAAGGAAGGAAATGGCAGGCTCATGTTAATCAATTATTAATTCAGGGCATGGTGTGAAAGCCAGAAAGTCTCCATGTCAATATCTAAAGGGCCTTTTGTTTCCAGCAGCAGGGAACAGACTGAATATTGAGTCCAGGATCTAATTGTGAGAGTAAAAGAGTTCCAAAGAAAGCCAAATTAGCATATGTGACAAGGCTCCTATGATAAAGTCAGGGTACAAAAGTGCCCTAAATCCTCTGGGCCGGGAGAAGTGGTCCCATTCCCTTTCCTAGAACAATGGTCTTTGTAGAGACCAAGAGAATGCCTCATCTCAGGCTGATGGCCTTGATGTTGTCTTCCTCAAGATCTGCTCAAAACTTCTCTCCCTGCTTCTAAGTGACTTCCCACGACTGGTAAGTTGTTTTCCAGCTCTAGAAGGACAGGCCATTCATCAAAATACTGCAAGGGTTAGTTAAATACACAAGCAGGGACTGGGAGAATATCCATGGGTACGAACCTTAATAGTTATATATCTTATAATACAGTGGAAAATGGTTATAGTGCAATGGAAAATGTAAAGTAAAATGGTTATTTTAGGAAGACTATTTTTACAGTTAGTGAAGAAATTTTGTAACATAAATTAGACACACAGTTGGTAAGTTCCTAGCTGTGGTCCCACGTTCCTCAATTAGCTTACCTCTAAAATATTTCTTATTCTCTTTCAGGTTCTCCAAGGCAAACAAGGTCTTTTTTTGTTACACCTACTCTGTGTTATTTATCTTGTTCAATGTTTAGAAACTGATTAATCTTTAGAGGAGATTATATTTTATCTGGGTCTTAAATAATTCATTCAATTTCATAGCTAATCTTAGTTTACTCATTGTCACCGCATTCTAAGTACAGTCCCATTTACTCTGTACCCAGAAATTATCTGAACTTCTTCTACTCTAAACCAATTTCCAACCTTTCAGAGCTGAAGACAAACTTGATTAAAATTTCCTTTGATAACCTTTCATTTGGGTAATATTGGGTGATTTTTCAACCAGTCTGTGTCATCATTCATTCTGAGGGAAGGAAAAAATATCCTTATTCTTTTAAAATTGAATTCAATATGAGAATAAACATAACATGCATTTGCATATTTGCTACTTGAAATTAAATGATCAATCATCAGTGTACTTCCTAAATATTAAAATGACTACATTAAATTTTAAAAGACATATTCTTTTGAATCCTGCTTTTGTTTCAATTCCAATATTAACAGGAATAAATTAGGGAAAAAACTAATACTAAAAATAATGTTTCATTTTGAGGATAACATTAAATGTTCTAGCAACAACTCTTAATCAGTATGTAAATGTGCCAGAAAGATCACCTGTTTGCCATGATCAAAATATCAAATCTTAGGGAAAAAATATCAAAAACTCATGCTGCCCTAAGTATAAAGACATTGTCTTTATTATTAAAATTTGCTTTAAATAAATGATAAAACAGAAAATGCTGGTAGAATATTAATTACCAACAAATTGAAAGGCACTTAAATTTTTTTAAAAAAGGTGAGACAAAGATCAAAATGAATTATCTAACTACTGTGGAAGAGATATATTTATTATATCTTATTACTTAACCTTCAAAATAATGTATGTAAGGTAATTAAATTATTCCTATCTTAAACGTGGGGAAATGAAGTTCAGAGAGTTAAGACTGATTAGTCATTACTAAGCCGGTAGATACTGATTGTGTTGAATGTCTTTATCACAATAACAGAACACAAAGAACAACGTGGTAAGTGCTTTGTGTTTATAATTTATTTGATGTATTGTATTGCATTGTATTGTATCGTATCAACAGTTATTTCTAAAGGTCAGTGATGTGAACAAGGGTTCGCTGAAGAATACAAAGTTATTACAGACATTGTCTTCTGGAGAATTGATTTTGTCCTCCTATCTCACTTCCATCATGTGTTATGGATCTCTTTTAACTCAGCCCTACATTTCTCACTCTCAATTTATAGTTATTTCAAAATTGAAATTCATGTCGAGGTTGTACCACCAGGCATTTAAGCATTCAGCATTATTAAATTATTAAGCATTTATAAAAATTAAGCATTATTAAAATTAACTTCAAATTCGTGCAAATGAACATAAAGATAAAAAATATATAATTTAATTAAGTTAGTTCTGCAAGTGTAAGTCTGAAAGTTGGAAAGACTTTATTAACATCAAGTGGGTGAACAGCTTCTGGAGTCTACACACTTTTAGTGCTATGACATGAGGAGCTATTAGTTTAAAAACACAAAACACAATTACTATGGAAGGTAGCATCTATCTCCACAAGCAGATAAGCTGCTAAGATAAAACTTTGGAATCAACACAGGACAGTGATTCAAATGTGTTTAAAGAGATTCATTACATTTAAGAAATAAAGGTCAAATTTTTTTTTGTAAATGGATTTTGAGATGTAATTTATATCTAATAAAGTATATGGATCTCAAATGATTACCTGCATACTTTTTTTGTCAATTATATGTGCTCAGGTAATAACCACACAAAGAAAATTAGAGCAATTCCATCATCCTAGGAAGGTTCTTTATGCTCTTTTGTGTTCAACACACGCCTGCCATAGACTATTGCTCAGGTCTGTGAATTATTTATACTTTTAAATGATTTTCATTCCTACTTATTTAACTTCCTCTTTTATATATTTTTAAAGTTTTTAAGGTTTAGATTATTTTTACTATTTTCTTCTTTTTTTTTTTAAATTTTTTTTTCAACGTTTATTTATTTTTTTTGGGACAGAGAGAGACAGAGCATGAACGGGGGAGGGGCAGAGAGAGAGGGAGACACAGAATCGGAAACAGGCTCCAGGCTCTGAGCCATCAGCCCAGAGCCCGACGCGGGGCTCGAACTCACGGACCGCGAGATCGTGACCTGGCTGAAGTCGGACGCTTAACCGACTGCGCCACCCAGGCGCCCCTATTTTCTTCTTTTTTAAAATAGGCATGAAGCTATGACTTTCTAAGTCTTGGCATGATCCTACAATTTTTTCATGCAAAAATAAATGTTTCTGGTTTTCTTTATAATTTCTTCTTCAAGCTATTAATTTTCCACAAGCTATTCTTTGTCTATTGTTATTTAGTTATTTACGCTCTTCTAATTTCTCTGGTTCCAGAATGGCTGCATCAGCTTGTATTCCCACCAGCAATGCAAAATAGCCCTCCTTCTCCGCATCCTCACCAACATCTGTTGTTTCCTGAGTTGTTAATTTTAGCCATTCTGATAGGTGTGAGGTGGTATCTCATTGTGGTTTTGATTTGTATTTCCTTGATGATGAGTGATGTGGAGCATTTTTTCATGTGTCAGTTGGTCATCTGGATGTCTTCTTTCGAGAAGTGTCTTTTCACTTCTTTTGCCCATTTCTTCACTGGATGAGTTGTTGTTTGGGTGTTGAGTTTGATAAGTTCTTTATAGATTTTAGATACTAACCCTTTATCTAATATGTTGTTTGCAAATGTCTTCTCCCATTCTGTTGGTTGCCTTTTAGTTTTGCTGTTTCCTTTGCTATGCAGAAGCTTTTTATTTTAAAAAATATATATTTGTTTTTAACATTTATTTATTTTTGAGACAGAGAGGGACAGAGCATGAACGGGGGAGGATCAGAGAGAAAGGGAGACACAGAATCCGAAACAGGCTCCAGGCTCTGAGCTGTCAGCACAGAGCCCAACGCAGGGCTCGAACCCACGGACCATGAGATCATGACCTGAGCTGAAGTTGGACACTTAACCAACTGAGCCACCCAGGCACCCCAAAAGCTTTTTATTTTGATGAGGTCCCAGTAGTTCATTTTTGCTTTTGTTTTCCTTGCCTCCGGAGATGTGCTGAGTAAGAAGTTGCTGCAGCCAAGATCATAGAGGTTTTTGCCTGCTTTCTCCTCGAGGATTTTGATGACCTCCTGTCTTACGTTTAGATCTTTCATCCATTTTGAATTTATTTTTGTGTATGGTGTAAGAAAGTGGTCCAGGTTCATTCTTCTGCATGTCGCTGTCCAGTTTTTGCAGGACCATTTGCTGAAGAGACTGTCTTTTTTCCACTGGATATTCTTTCCTGCTTTGTCAAAGATTAGTTGGTCATATATTTGTGGGTCCATTTCTGGGTTCTCTATTCTGTTCCATTGATCTGAGTGCCTGTTTTTGTACCAGTACCATACTGTCTTGATGATGACAGCTTTGTAGTATAGCTTGAAGTCTGGGACTGTGATGCCTCCTGCTTTGGTTTTCTTTCCCAAGATTACTTTGGCTTTTCGGGGTCTTTTCTGGTTCCATAGAAATTTTAAGATTATTTGTTCCAGCTCTGTGAAGAATGCTGGTGTTATTTTGATAGGGATTACATTGAATATGTAGATTGCTTTGGGTACTATCGACATTTTAACAATATTTGTTCTTCCTATCCAGGAGGATGGAATCTTTTCCCATTTTTTTTTGTTTCTTCTTCAATTTCTTTCATAAGCTTTGTATAGTTTTCATTGTATAGATTTTTCACCTCTTCAGTTAGATTTATTCCTAGGTGTTTTATGGGTTTTGATGCACTTGTAAAAGGGATTCCTTGATTTCTCTTTCTGTTGCTTCATTATGTCCCCCTTTTTTTTTATTAAAAAAAGATTTTTAACATTTATTCATTATTGAGAGACAGAGAGACAGAGCATGAGTATGGGAGGGGCAGAGAGAGAAGGAGGCACAGAATCTGAAGCAGGCTCCAGGCTCTGAGCTGTTAGATGCTTCACTGACTGAGCCATCCAGGTGCCCCATTATGTCACTCATTCTTACCTTTATTGCTTCTACTCTGTTATAAAGCCTATCTTTTTTTCTGTTTTCTATTTGATTTCTAGTTATGTCCACTTGATTCTCTTATAGCTTATTTCTTTTTTTTTTTCATTTCCCATCTCGCTGGACATGTTGGCCACCTTTCTCACCAGATACTTCATTTTTAGCATATTATTTTAAAGACCCTTTTGTGACATTTCCTATTCTTGGGCCATCTCTTATCTATTTATATTGACTATCTTCTTTTCAGTCACATGTTCTTTTTCCATTTTTATTTTGTTTTTTGGGTGTACCAGATATTTTGTATGAAATTAGAAACATGTTATGATGTTGAAAACAAAATCTGCCAAAAATACTGGCTCATACTGCTAAACTGCTAGAGTCAATAAGCTGAATCAGTAGTATCTATTGTGGAAATAGGTCTGGGTTTTGTTGCAAATTTTATTTGATTCAATTCCTCAATGGCTTTTCATTATTCTAAGTGCAAAATTAGAAATTTTCCTTCAGTATTATTCTGATAAACCATTTGTTCTTTACAGCCAAGCCCAATCTTCAGGAATCTTTTTTTTTTATTTTTTTAAATTTTTTTTTCAACGTTTATTTATTTTTGGGACAGAGAGAGACAGAGCATGAACGGGGGAGGGGCAGAGAGAGAGGGAGACACAGAATCGGAAACAGGCTCCAGGCTCTGAGCCATCAGCCCAGAGCCCGACGCGGGGCTCGAACTCACGGACCGCGAGATCGTGACCTGGCTGAAGTCGGACGCTTAACCGACTGCGCCACCCAGGTGCCCCCAATCTTCAGGAATCTTAAGGTATCTTTGCTTCACAGACAGGCTTCTAGGTTTTGGGTTAATAGAGAAATCTATTTGTTTTCTAGTCCTGCCCTTGGCTTACTCTTGGCTGTGGCCTCAGGCCATGATTCTAGTCTTTGGAGTAGATACAGATGACTTACATTGCGTGAAGGCTGAGAATAGTCAGGAAGAATTTCTCTCAAGTTTTCTGCCTTTATCTTTCCAGAGTTGAAAGCCAACCATGTCTTGGAAATTTTCTCTGAGCTGTCCAGTGCCAATCCCAGATTTCAGTTGCTGAAAGTCTGAAGTGCCTTTAGTTAAATTATGATGCCCTGACCTTAGTTTTTGATAAAGAATCTCCATGCATATGTGAAAACATACGAGACATAATTGGCAGCCAGGTATAGACTCACGTGACGGCTGTGGTGCCTCAGCATCCTAACCAGTTATAATAGCCCACGTGCAATCATAAGATGTTCATTGCATTTATAATAGTTGCGCTTCCTCTTTACTGTTTCTGTGGTAGATTTTAGTATTATCACTACTCACCAGAGGTGAAGTGATGAGATCGGCCATGATTCCCTGATTTCCTAGAAAGTAATGTCACTATCTGAAATGTGGTTGATTAACTTTTATTGAACCTTCAGGTCTTGACGGTAAAACAAATGAGCAAACAGACAAATAAAAAAAAAATGATTTTGTGGTTTATTTGGCTTACTTTGGATGTCAAGGGATAAGTATATTTTTTCGGTGAATTTACATTATTACTAGAAGCAAAATATGCAATCAGATAGTCTCCGATTTATAAGATTTATAAGTCTCTCATTTATAAGATTAAAAAATAACTTTAAATACAATGGATTAGGATATCATTAGAAATAAAGTCATGAGATATATGTTATCTAGATATATGCTTTATTTGCTGACAACCTTAATAATTTCTACTTAATTAAAACCATTCTCAGACATACTGTTTTTCGGTATTCCATCTTTCTTTCTGATAATCTTAGAAAAACATGCTTCCATAAAATATTCTGAATATTGTTCCATGAAGAACGCAGTATTTAAAATTTTCCCCAAATGCAGACAGAAAGTATTTACATTTAAGAGAGATAGCTTGCAAGATACCATCTCATCGTGGAATAATGTTATCTAAAAGTGCGTAACATCTCTGGTCCAATAAAAATGCTGGTTAGAATAGCGTCCATGTGCATCTTTCCTGGGATCATTATATATCCAGTCACTGCCTGCTGAATTACTGGCACAGAGGAGCTTTTTGGCTTATTTTACTGCTGAAGAAATATTAAGAAAAATAATACCAAGTACATTTATAGAATTGAACTGATGCGTCGTGACAATGTGAAAAATACCTCAATCTAACAATGTGTAAAAGTGATGACATATATTTCAGCAATACTTGATTGTTGGTTCTACAAGGAGCTGGGTATTTCACATAAAACATGAAATCCTTTATATACATATCATTGCATACTTATACTTATCAAATAGTTGTTTCTTTCACAGGAAAATATTGCTGTTATTTTATTTTATGCTTTAAATGTGTAATTTTCTAAGGAATAAGCAGAGCTGAGAAAAGTAGTCTTCTGACTCAGCAAATCTGTTTCTAAGAATCTTATTTAATTAGAAAAATTTTGCTGCAACTGTCCTTTTTAGTGTTGCAAAGGCTACAAAACAGTTTTAACTCGCCTCCCCGATCAGAAAACAAAATTGATTATCATGCAATATAAAAATAATATAAGATTAAGTGTTTAATTCTATAGGTAATTTTCAGCTTCTTATAATTTTTTTGTTTGTAACTCAAAGAATGAAGATTGGGAACACAAAGTTTCTTTAAAAATAACCTGCATGTGAATATCCTGCATGTGACTAGGAACCCTAACTAACCTGTAGGTGATAAAACTGTTTTGTATTTAGATATGCAAACCTCATTTAAATATCTGATAAGATTTTTATGGACATCTTAACTATACACTTTTTATTAACAGAACAATGGAATCTCTTTGAAAAACAATTTGTGAGGTTTTCATGAAAGGTTTCCTACGTATAACAGCATGCTAATGATAGGCAAAGACTATGGGTAGAATCTGGGGAGGGGAGGGGGGAGTTTCTAAATAATCTGGTACATGGATGGCATGAAATATTCTGAAAAGCACAGGTTTGGTGCTTCTGGTGAAAGTCAAAGTTAAATTACTTATTCAGGATTTTTAGGCTTAGTCTGTAATTGGATAGTTAATATCTTAGAAAAGGTACAGAGAATTTCTAATTCAGAATATTCCAGTGAGCGAAGGAAATGATGGCGGAGTTGAACGACCCTAGACTTTACTTATCCCATGAATACAACTAGATACAACTAGATAACTATAAAGTCATCCTAAGTACTGCAAAAATCGATCTCAAGACTGGTAGAACAAACTCTACAACTAAAGGTAGAGAAGAGGCCACAATGAAGAAGGTAGGAAGGGTGGAGATGCAGTTTGGGAGAGAAATTGATCTTGGCCACTACAATGGAAAGGGAGCCACAGTATTGGAGAAGGGCAAGAGAGAGACTAGCACACAGAGGAACATAAGGGGAAAAAGAATTCCCATATCAATTGGCTTAGAAAGCAGAAATGCCAAATTTCATGAGCTCTAGCAACCCGAAGGGCTTAATGCCTAGAGTTCTAAGGGTCAGCAAGTTTGGCTTGAATAGACCCCAGAGGGAACTGGGGCTGGTCTTGGACGGAAGGCAGGGCAAACAGCCCATGGACATACAGAGTGGAAAGAGCAATCTGACGAGTACCTGAACACCTAGTGGGGAGATTATTTATTCATCTTGGAGCATGTTCTAGAGAGGCAGCATTCATAGAAGACCCCTCTGGGGACACAGGAACTGAGAAGGGCCACTTCCCTCCCACATTCCTCAACACAAACAGAGAGCCACCTGCAGAAACCAGCACATCACTGACACTCACTACCTAAGTTAGATTACACAAAGCTCCACCAGCTCAGTCATTCTTGCCTCAGTCCCAGCACAGTGGAACCCCTCTCTCAAAAGACTGGCCCAAATCCTGCAAGACTGCATTTCCCAAGTGGTAATTTTGTGGAACCTCAGTTCTGGCAATGGTAGTTATATGTCTCATTTCATAAGCAGACTAGGATACACTAGTTAAAACTCACCACATTCAGGCTAGGGACCAAATATTGCCCACAACAGACAAAGATAGCCTCTGTAGATGACAGAGCTGAAGGGTAAAGGGGTCAGAACACAAAAGCAGAGCGCATGCAGCACACACAGGAGACACTTCCTAAAGTGTCATTACCCTCATGAATAGGAGACATAGCTGACTTTCCTAACACAGAGAAACAGGCAGAGACTTAGATGAAATGAGAAGAGAGAGAAATTTGCCACAAATGGAAGAACAGGAAAAGGCCATAGCTAGAGATCTAAGCAAAAGAGATATCCATGATGGAGCATTTAAAGCAATGGTCATAAAGATACCCACTGGAATTGAGAAAAGAGTAGAAGACATTAGTGAGACCCTTAACACAGAGATAAAAAAAAAAATCAGAAATGAAGAGTGCAATAAACAAGATTAGAAACATGCTAGATGCAATGAACAGCAGGCTGGAAGAAGCAGAAGAATGAATCAACAACCTAGAAGAAAGGGTGATGGAAAGGAATCAAGCTGAACAAAAGAAAGAAAAAATAATTATGCAAAACAAGAAGAGACTTAGAAAACTGACTATCAAAAGTAGCAACATTCATATTATAAGAGTCTCTGAAGAAAAAGAGAGAAAAGGGGCAGAGAATTTACTTGAAGAAATAATAACTTAAAACTTCTATCATCTGGAGAAAGAAACAGATATCCAGATTCAGCAGACTCAGAGGACCCCCAATAAAAACAACAAACACAGATCCACACTAAGACACACTGTAATTAAAATAGCACAATAAAGTGATAAGGACAAAATTTTAAAGTAGCATGACAAAAAAAACACTGTTATATACAAAGCAAATCCATTAGGCTACAGCATATTTTTCAGCAGAAACTCTCCAAGCCAGATAGGAGTGGCATGATATAATCATAGTGCTGAACGGGAAAATTCTGCAGCCAAGAATAGTGTATCTAACATGGCAATCATTCAGAATAGAAGGAGAGGTGAAGAGTTTCTCAGACAAATGAAAAACTAAACTAGTTCATGACCACTAAACCAACCCTGCAAGAAATAGTGAAGGGGAGTCTGAGTAGAGAGAAAAGACCAAAATGGTAGTATGGAGGTAGGAAACACCTTTACTAAATAGTAAACATGAATATTATTGTTTAAAAAAATCAGTAAAGGAACTCACAAAATAAAAGAATGTAAAATAAGACAATACATACTTAAATAGTGGAGAGGAGAAGAGTAAAGAATGCGTTCAAACTTAAATAATCATCAACTTAATATAAACTGCTATATCCTAAAGATATTATATATAAACCTAATGGTAATCACAAATCAGAAACCACTAATAAATATGCAAAGGGTAAAGAGAAAGAAATCCAAACACATCACCAAAGAAAACCAGCAAACTATAAGAAAGATCAAAAAGGATCAGAGAAGATCTTCAGAAACAACCAGAAAATAAGTAATAAAATGGCAGTAAGTATATATCTATCAATAATTACTTTGAATGTAAGTGGACTAAAAGCTCCAGTTAGAAGACATAGGGTAACAGAACCTATCTATCTGTTGCCTGCAAAGACTCATTTTAGACCTAAAGTCACCTGCAGATTCCAAGTGAGGGGATGAAGAAATATTTATCATGAAAATGTATGTCAAAAGAAAGCCAAAGTAGCGTTACTTATATCAGACAAAACAGACTTTAAAACAAAGACTGTAACAAGAGATAAAGAGGGACACCATATAAAAATAAAGGAGATGACCCAACAAGTAGGTGTAACAATTATAAATATTTATACACTCAACAATGAAGCACACCTAAATACATAAAACAGTTCATAACAAACATAAAGAAACTAATCAATAATACTACAAAATAGTAGGTGACTTTAACACCCCATTTCCATCAATGGACAGATCATCTGAACGAAAAATCAACAAGGAAATAATGGCTTTGAATGACACACAGGACCAGATGGATTTTACAGATATACTCAGAACATTCCTTCCTAAAACAGCAGAATACACATTCTTTTCTAGAGAACATGGGGTATTCTCCAAAACAGATCAACATATTAGGCCACAAACAAATCACAACAAATTCCACAAGATCAAAGTCATATGATGCATCTTTTCTGATCACAATGCTATGAAACTAGAAGTAAAGTACAAGAGAAAAACTTGAAAGACCACAAATACATGGAGGTTAAATAGCATGCTACTAAACAATGAATAAGTAAATCAGAAAATAAAAGAAGAAATTAAAAAACACATGGAAACAAATGAAAATGAAAACACAACAGTTCACAACCTTTGGGATGGAGCAAAAGTGCTTGTAAGAGGGAAGTTTACAGCAATACAGGCTTATTTCAAGAAGCAAGAAAGATCCCAAATAAATGACCTTGTATCTAAAGGAGCTAGAGAAAACAACAGACAAACCTAACACCAGCAGATAAAATAATAAAGATTGAGCAGAAATAAATGATATAGAATATAAAAAAAAATAGAACTGCTCAATAAAATCATTAGCTGGTTCCTTAAAAAAAAGCAATAAAATTGATACAAATCTAGCCAGACTTATCAAGAAAAAAGAGAAAAATCCTAAATAAATAAAATTACAAATAAGGGAAAAATAACAACCAATACCACAGAAATACAAAGGATAATAAGAGAATATTACGAAGAACTATGTGCCAATAAATTGGACAACCTAGAAGAAATGGATGGATTCTTAGAAACACATAACCTACCAAAACTGAAACAAGAAGAAAATTTGAACAGACCAATTACCAGCAAAGTAATTGAATTAATAATCAAAAAGTCCCTACAAACAAATGTCCAGGACCAGATGGCTTCACAGGCAAATTCTACCAAACATTTAAAAAAGAATTCATATCTTCTCAAACTATTCCAAAAAATATATGAGGAAGGAAATTCATTCCATCAGGCCAGCATTACCCTCATACTAAAACCAGAAAAAGACTCTACAAAAAGAGAGCTACAGTTCAGTATCTCTGATATATATAGATGCAAAAATCTCAGTGAAATACTAGCAAACTGAATCCAACAATATATTAAAAAAAATATTTACCACAGTCAAGAGGGATTTATTCCTGGGTTGCAAGTGTGGTTCAATATTTCCAAATCAATCAACCTGATACATTACATCAATAAGAGAAAGGATAAGAACCATATAATCATTTCAATAGATGCAGAGAAAGCATGTGACAAAGGAAAACATCCATTTATGATAAAAAAAAAAACCCTCAACAAAGTAGGTGCAGAGGGAACATACTTCAAAATCATGAAGGCCATATATGAAAAACCCACAGTGAACATCATCCTCAATGGGGAAAAACTGAGAGCTTTTTCTTTATGGTCAGGAAGAAGACAGGGACGTCTACTCTCACCACTTCTATTTAACGTAATACTAGAAGTCCTAGGCGCAGCAACCAGACAACAACAACAACAACAACAACAACAACAACAACAACAACAACAAATAAAGTAATCCCAATCAGTAGGAAGAAGTAAAACTTTCGCTGTTGGCAGATGACATGATACTCTACATAGAAAACCCTAAAGACTCCACCAAAAACCTGCTAAAACTGATCATCAAATTCAGTAAAGAGCCTGATACAAAATCAATATACAGATATGTGTTGCGTTTCTGCACACTAAAAATGAGGCAGTAGAAAGAGAAATTAAGAAAACAATCCCATTTAAAATGGCGTCAAAAATAATCAGATACCGGTTGATGGGGGGTGGGAGGGAGGGGAGGGTGGGTGATGGGTATTGAGGAGGGCACCTTTTGGGATGAGCACTGGGTGTTGTATGGAAACCAATTTGACAATAAACTTCGTATACTGAAAAAAAAATAAAAGTATACAATAATTAAAAAAAAATAATCAGATACCTAGGAATAAACCTAACTAATGGGGTGAAAGACCTGTACTCTGATAACTATAAGTAACTAATGAAAGAAATTGAAGACACCACAAATAAGTGGAAAACCATTCCATGCTTATGTATTGGAAAAACAAATTATTTTTTCTACACTACCCAAAGCAATCTACACATTGCTTTCCCTATCTAAGTACTGAGAGTATTTTTCACAGAACTAGAACAAACTATCCTAAAATTTGTATAGAAACACAAAAGACCCTGAATAGCTAAAGCAACCCTGAAAAAGAAAAGCAAAGTTGGAGGCATCGCAATTCTGAACTTCAAGCATTATTACAAAACTGTATAAACAAAACAGTACGGTACTGGCACAAAAACAGATCAATGGAACACAATAGAAAATCCAGAAATAAACCAACAACTATATGGTTAGTTAATCTTTGACAAAGCAGGAAAGAATATCAATGAGGAAAGGACAGTCTCTAACAAATGGTGGTGGGAAAACTGGACAGCAACACGCAACACAAAGAAAGAGCACCACTTTCTTATACCATACACAAAAATAAATTCAAAATGGATTAAAGATCTAAATGTGAGACCTGAAACCATAAAAATCCTAGAAGCGAACACAGGCAGTAACTTCTCTGACATTGGCTGTAGCAACTTTTTTCTAGATAGGTCTTCTGATGCAAGGGAAACAAAAGCAAACTAAACTACTGGAATGACATCAAAACAATAGTCTTCTGCACAGCGTAACAAAACTGAAAGGCAACCTGTGGAATGGGAGAGGATATTTGCAATTGGCATATCAAATAAAGGGGTAATGTCCAAAATATATAAAGAACTGATACTGCTCAACATCCAAAAACAAATCATACAATTAAAAAAATGGGCAGAAGAGAATAGACACTGCTCCCAGGAAAACATACAGATGGCCAACAGACATTGAAAAGATGTTTATCATCACTTACGATGAGGAAAATGCAAATCAAAACTACAGTGAGATACCACTTCACACCTGAGAGAATGGCTAAAATCAAAAACATCAGAAATGAGATATTGCCAAGGATGTGGAGAAAAAGGAAACCTTTGCACTACTGTTGGGAATACAAACTGGTGCAGCCACACTGGAAAAGAGAGTGCAGGTTCCTCAAAAAGTTAAAAATAGAACTTACTATTCAGCAATTGCACTACTGGGTATTTACCCAAAGAATACAAAACACTAATTCAAAGCGATACCTACACCTCTATGTTTATAGCAACATTATTTACAACAGCCAAGATATGGAAGCAGCCCAGTGTCTACTGATTGATGGATAAAGAAGATGTGGTGTATACGTACAATGAAATACTATTCAGCCACAACAAAGGATGAAATCTTGCCATTTGTAGGGACATGGATGGATTTAGAGAGTATAATACTAAGGGAAATAAGTCAGAGAAAAACAGGTACAATATGGTTTCACTCAAATGTAGGATTTAAGAAACAAAACAAACAAGGGGAAAGAAGAGAGAGAAAGAGAAATCAATGAACAGACTGACTATGTAGAACAATTGATGATTACCAGAAAGCAGATGGATTGGAGGATGGGTGAAATATGTGATGGAGGTTAAGAAGTGTGCCTGCGATGAGCACTTGGTGATTAATATAAAAACATAAAATACAAATGAAATTGTAACATCAAAGAAAAGAGAACATTCTGTAATGGGTTCTTATGAAACTTAATAAATTAACTGAATTATATTATGGAGTGATCTAGGACTTTATTTTGAATAGTAATTCAGTGCTAGAAATTTAGAGAGATTTACCTGCTTTGCCAAGTTTCTGGGTCGAAATAAGATAAAAATAACTGTGCACTGCAGAGCAGATGAGAACATCATTGCAAAGCCCTAATGATGTAAAAAAGGAAAAAATTATGGAATGAAATCCTTATATGCCATTATTTGTGGAACGTGAGTATATTATATAAACTAAACTTTGTCATTATATCTGGCTCTAAGGACTCTCTCAAGATCAGAGCCATTATATGTAAAATAATATAATGCTGAGCGCATAGTAGAAATGAAAGAGCAGAGTTTAGTAAATCTTTCACTGGCTAGTTCACAGTGGCCTGATTATTTTGGATGATGATCCTGAACTTAGTGCAGGCTGATATTAGAAACTCTGACACATGACTGCATATCATCATTGGAACGTAAGTGTACAATATCAAGAAACTGCACTTTTGTTAAGTCGTTTTCCTTATTAAACTAATATATGTTAGTTACTATTCTTGACGTTTAAACATAACTACATCATAGCCTCATTGTCTCTACATTTTAACTTAATTCTATGCTTTGTCTGTTTTTCAGACGTGTATTATAAAATCAAAACCATGTCGTCCGTTTTTAAATCATTAAAAATAGAATGGAGAATACATACCTACAATTTCAGCTCTGATATTTAATTTTTCTTATTAAAATCATTTTATAAACCTTTTATTCAATGTAACGAAAGCAAATTACTTGTGAAGATATAAATAAATTCAAACATTTTTCATGAGCACTAAAAGTGTTGGTAGTTTCCAAACATAGGGATTTTCTCTTTCAGTGGGAGACAACAGAACAAAAAGCAAATAAATACTTAAAATTATGACAAAAATGGGTAATTTTTTTATTTAATAGTAACGATAGCACATTTTAGAAATCTACACTGAAGCAAAATATGAAATAATAAATATCTGATCTACTGCCAAATAATAAATTTCATTAAAAAAATTTTGGTTCTCATAACTTGCCAGACATTGTGCTATGTTCTCTATAGTATAAATCATCACCACTATTCATCTCTAGAAATTTTCATTATCTCAAACCGAAACTCTGTACCATTTAAACAACTTCTCATTCTGTCCTTCCCTCAGTTCCTAAAAACCACTATTCTACTTTTCGTCTCTAGGAATTTAACTGTCTAGGTACCTCATATAAATGGAATAATACAGTATTTGCCTTTTTGTGTGAGGCTGACTTTACTTAGCATCATATTCTCAAATTGTAACATACGTAATAATCTTCCTTTGTAAGCTGAATAAATTACCTAATGTGTATTTACTGCATTTTCTTTATTCATTTTTCTGTTAGTGAACACTTGAGTTGTTTCCATATTTTGGTTATCGTAAATAATGTTGCCATAAACACCGGCATACAAATATCTCTTCAAGGTCTTGCTTTCAATACTTTTGGGTATACACTTAGAAATGGAATTACCGAGTCATATGGTGATTCTGTGTTTATATATATATTTTTTTCAACGTTTATTTATTTTTGGGACAGAGAGAGACAGAGCATGAACGGGGGAGGGTCAGAGAGAGAGAGAGGGAGACACAGAATCGGAAACAGGCTCCAGGCTCTGAGCCATCATGAGCCATCAGCCCAGAGCCTGACGTGGGGCTCGAACTCACGGACCGTGAGATCGTGACCTGGCTGAAGTCGGACGCTTAACCGACTGCGCCACCCAGGCGCCCTTCTGTGTTTATATTTTTGAAGTGCCACCTTACTGTCTTCCACAGAGGCCATACCATTTCGCATTATCACCAGCACTTCAGAAAAGTTCTAACTTCTCCACATCCTTGCTAACATTTGTTATTTCTGCCTTAAAAAAAAATAATAGCCACCCTAATGTATGTGAAGATGTAATTGTGGTTTTCATTTGCATTTTCCTGATTATTAATTATGCTGACCATTATTTCTTGTGCTTATTAGTCATTTGTATATCTCCTTTGGAGAAATGTATATTCAAATCCTTTGCCTATTTTTATTTGGGTTGGTTATTTGCTGCTGCTGTAGTTTTTAATCCATTCTAAAGGTTAATCCTTTATCAGATGTATGATTTACAAATGTTTTCTCCTATTCTGTAGGTTGTCTTCTAAGTCTCTTGACAGTGTCCTTTGATGCAAAAAATGTATTTTGATGAAGTCCAATTTTTTTTTTCTTTTGTGGCCTGTTTTCGGTATCATATCCAAGACAGATCATTGTCACATCTATTGCCATGAAGATTTGCTCTGTGTTTCCTCTAAGAGTTTTATAATTTTAGCTCTTACATTTAGATTTTTAATCCATTTTGAGTTAATTCTTATGTATGGTATAAAGTAGGATCCAATTTCATTCTTTTGCATGTGGATATCCAGTTTTCCCAGAGCAACTTGTTGAAAAGATGATGCTTTCCCATTGAATGATCTTGCCATACTTGCTGAAATTCTTTTGACTGTATATATGAAACCTTATATTTGGGTTCTGTATTCTATTCCATTGGTCTATATATCTGTCTTCATGGTGGTACCACAGTTTTGATTACTGTACTTTTGAGTAAGTTTTGAATTAGGAACTATGAGTCCTCTCACTTTGTTTTTCCTTTTCAAACTGTTTTGGCTACTCAGAATTTCTTGAGATTCCATTTGAATTTTTGGATTTAAAAAATCATTACTATTATTTTTTAACATTTTTCTTATGTTTTTTAAATTTATTGTTGAGAGAGAGAGAGAGATAGAGCATGCATGAGGGAGGGGCCGAGAGAGAGGGAGACACCGAATCTGAAGCTGGATCCAGGCTCTGAGCTGTCAGCACAGAGCCCAACATGGGGCATGAACCCATGAACCACAAGTTCGTGACCTGAGCCAAAATCAGATGCTTAACCGATTGAGCCAACCAGATGTCCCTAAAATTATTTTTACAAAAATTTCATTGAGATTTTAATAGGGATTGCATTGAATCTGTACATCACTTTGCAAAGTACCAACATCTTAACAACATTAAGTCTTCTAATCCATGAACATGGAATGTCTTTCCATTTAGCAATGTCTTCTTCAATTTCTTTCAGCAATGTTTTGTGGCTCATTATACAAGTCTTTTATCTCCTTTGTTAAGTTACTCCCAAGTGTTTTATTCCTTATGAAGCTACTTTATTTCTTTTGGTAGCTCCAGGACCTCCTATGATGTCAAGCACAGCTAACATTATAAGTTGATGTTACAAATATTTTATTAAAAAAAAGCCCTTTGAGCAACTTTCCAAGAAATACATCAAAGCAAGCAAAGGGATTGCACTATTACTATGACACATTAACACTTTAATGTGTAAGATGAAAATAACAATAGATTAAATTTGAATATAATTGGAATGAATATTAATAAAGTTTCATTTGTGAAATTGAGATACATCTCTACCAAACTATAGTTGATCATTCACAAAGGTATTTTTTTTAGGTTTATTTACTTATTTTGAGAGAGAGAGAGAGAGAGAAAGAGAGAAAGAGGATGTGAATGGGGTGGGGGGCAGAGAGAGAGAGGGAGAGAGAACCCTAAACAGACTCCCTACTGTCAGCACAGAGCCTGATACAGGACTTCACCTCATGAACAGTGAGATCATGACCTGAGTCGAAATCAAGAGTTGAATGCTTAACCAACTGAGTCACCCAGGCTCCCTACAATGGGTTTTGAGAATCTTTTTATTATTTTATTTTATTTCATTTCATTTCATTTTCTTTTTTATTTGAGAGAGCAAGAAGGGGATAGGGGCAGAGGGACAGAGAGAGAATCTCAAGCAGGCTCCATGCTCAAAATGGACCCTGATGCAGGCGTTCATCCCATGACCCTGGGATCATGACCTGAGCCAAAATCAAGAGTTGGACATTCAACTGACTGAGCCACACAGGCGCCCCTTGATTATCTTTTATATGCCTGTCATTGTACTCTATGTTGAAATAATTTTGTTAAACTATTAAGTATGAATCAACAGATAATTTCTTATATGATCAGAATGTATCATCATCTTTATACTTGCTTTATAAGCATGGAATATTTTACAAGAAAATGACCTATTATTTTTCTTTTTTAGTGTTTGTTTATTTTGGAGGGAGGGAGGGAGGGAGGCAGGGAGGGAGGGAGGGAGGGAGGGAGGGAGAGAGAGGGAGAGGGAGAGGGAGAGAGAGAGAGAGAGAGAGAGAGAGAGAGAGAGAAAGAGAGAAAGTGCAAGCAGGGTAGGGGCAGAGAGACAGGGAGACACAGAATCTGAGGCAGGCTCCCAGCTCTGACCTGTCAGCACAAAGCCTGATGCAGGTCTTGAACTCACAAACCATGAGATCGTGACCTGAGCCAAAGTCAGATGCCCCAACTGACTGAGCCACCCAGGCTCCCCAAGAAGCTATTATTTTATATGTTTGTTCCAAAATAACACTGTCTGTTAGCAAAACATACAAATCCTTTGCTTTTGCCTGATAATATTATCTGCATATTTCAGCTTATAAAAATAAAACTGTTTATGACATTAAATCAATTAATAGAAGTTACTATCAATTAGTACTCTAAAGTAGTGATCACATATGAATTTTTGTAAAATTTTTATTTTTAAGAAATATGTAATAACACATTTTATGAATTTTCTATTATATAGTTTTTATCAGCACTCTGTAGAAGTTTATAAGTGCATATTAAAAGTTCTTTATGTTGAATCAAGACAGATGTTTCAATAGGCTCTATCTCTTATTTTTTCATCACTTGATTTTTTTTTAATTTTATTATTTTTTAAAATTACATCCAAATTAGTTAGCATTTACTGAAATAATGATTTCAGGAATAGATTCCTTAATACCCCTTAACCATTTAGCCCATCCCCCCTCCCACAACCCCTCCAGCAACCCTCAGTTTGTTCTCTATATTTATGAGTCTCTTCTGTTTTGTCCCCCTCCCTGTTTTTATATTATTTTTGTTTCCCTTCCCTTATGTTCATCTGTTTTGTCTCTTAAAGTCCTCAGATGAGTGAAGTCATATGATAATTGTCTTTCTCTGACTAATTTCACTTAGCATAATACCCTCCAGTTCCATCCACGTAGTGGCAAATAGCAAGATTTCATTCTTTTTGATTGCCAAGTAACACTCCGTTGTATATATATACCACATCTTTTTCCATTCATCCCTCGATGGACATTTGGGCTGTTTCCATACTTTGGCTATTGTTGATAGTGCTGCTATAAACATGGGGGTGCATGTGTCCCTTCGAAACAGCACATCTGTATCCTGTGGATAAATGCCTAGTCGTGCAATTACTGGGTCGTAGGGTAGTTCTATTTTCAGATTTTTGAGGAACCTCCATACTGTTTTCCAGAGTGGCTGCACCAGCTTGCACTGCCACCAACAATGCAAAAGAGATCCTCTTTCTCCGCATACTCACCAACATCGGTTGTTGCCTGAGTTGTTAATGTTAACGATAGGCTCTATCTCTTAAGTGAAAGCCAGAATATCTCTCTCACTTTTGCTGTCTGCAGCATGTTTTGATATCCCATTTTTAGTTCTCATAATAGCAATCTATTTTTTGTATAAGTCTGGCTAAGATTTTAGTAACTGTTAAGTTTTTCAAAGTATCATTATTTTAATTTACCCTTTTATTATAAGTTTTATTATGTTTTAGATTAATTTTTGTTCTCATCTTTACTATTCCTTTCCTTTTCTTTAGATTTGGTATACTGTAAATTCTTCTAGATTCTTGACATTGAAATTAGTTCATTTGGTTTTAATATTTATATATGCAAAATTTCAATATTTTAATATATACACCCTAGTTGTTCCCCACAAATTTTGTTATGACATATTTCTATTTTATTTTCAAAATATTTTCTAATTTTCCAGGAACTTTTTTGACTCAGGAATTATTAGAATAATTCATTCAATTTCTAGACAATTGAGAATTTTCTAGTTTCTTTTTTCTTGTTTTTGAATTAATGTCTAGATTAGTTTTGTTTTCAGAGAACATATTCTATAATTCTTTGGAGTCTTTGTGGAAATTTCTTCAGAGCATAGAGTCACTTTTGGCATCTATGTTTCCCATGTATGAAGAAATTCTTAGTTACCACCTTGGTTTTTGCACCATTCTTTTTTTTTTTTTTTTTTCAACGTTTTATTTTATTTTTTTTTGTGACAGAGAGAGACAGAGCATGAACGGGGGAGGGGCAGAGAGAGAGAGGGAGACACAGAATCGGAAACAGGCTCCAGGCTCTGAGCCATCAGCCCAGAGCCTGACGCGGGGCTCGAACTCCCGGACCGCGAGATCGTGACCTGGCTGAAGTCGGACGCTTAACCGACTGCGCCACCCAGGCGCCCCGGTTTTTGCACCATTCTATACATGGGCCATTATTCTGATGTTTGTTGATCAGATTTTCTACAGTCTTTATATCTTTATTCTATCATCTATAAAATCGCCCCTCTCCCATGATTTCCCTTTTTTAGTTCTGTATACTTTTTATGTAGATAGTTTGAAATGATACCTTTTAGTACATGAAGATTTAAAACTGTGGTATCTTCCTTGTGAATTCACTCATCATTAGGAAATTTTTCTTCTCGTCTCTACAAACATTTCCTGACTTAAACTCTATTTTGTCCATCTGTGAGTTAGTGTTTGTATTATACATATTCTCCTCCTATTTAAGTGTTTTGTGTTGCTATATTTAAAGTGTGTCTCTTGTAAACAACGTATTTTTTTTTTTCCCTCCCCAGGTACACCCTTGGTTTACTTGGTACATTTAGACAACATCAGGTCATTGCTATCTTCATGGGCTTTCACCTCACATTTGCTGTGTTCTCAAGGTTTTTCCCCCTGGAGTCATAGAGTAACGACCGATAGAAGTAAACAGGAGATGTGATGCAATCCTCAAAGAAGTGACAGAGAAGTGTGCCTGTAAGGCTGTTACTCGGAATGACTAATCATGAATTTAAATTCAATGCCATCATTATGGTAGGTATTTATTTCTAACCATGTTCATATACTTCGATCAGTAACGGCATAAATGAAGACATACATTTAACTAGGGTTAGTGCTTTACTGAGGGAATACGGTGGAAGCAGAAATGAGCAAGAGTTGAGGGTGTGTGGAAGGGGAGTGATTAAATGACGCTGTATGGAATTTAAGCTAACAGGGATAAAATTAAGGATACAAAGCAATGTTGGACAGTAATCAGAAGACAATATCCATGGAAATTACATCTAGTTGTGTACAAGAGTTCTTAGAGTCATTTCAGCTGAAAGGAGGGCATGACAGTTGAAGAGTGGGATAACTGAAATTGAGGTTATGGAGATGGGGATTTAATAGTAACGACAAGGTATAGGATATCAGTGGGTTGGGCAACCAACGTAAATGAGCAGATATGAGGAGAGGAGACCAAATAATGGACAGGTCAGGGTACTGGAAAAATCACCAACAAACATATGACAGGAAGAAGATGTTTAAGTGCTAAAATCTTAAGGAGTAATGGAAACTGGAGAAGACTGTAACAAGAGTCTGAGTGGCTCATACAGTTTGATGGCATGAGCTTAGGAGACGGAGATTTTAGGAAAGCATTTTTGTCTATCATCTCTCATGAAAATTTTATGATTTCCTCCATAAGGATTTCCATATTTATTAATTCATTCGGTAAATATTTTTTTTAGTAGTCTAGACACTGTCCAAGCCACTTACCTGTACTTCCATCTTCCTGAGATATTTTCTTGCGTTTGAATTATCTGGGGAGATTATTTAAAATGTAAATGAAAATATACCACTCTTCAGCTTAAAACCCTCCAAAATCTGCCCATTACACTTGAAGTGAAAATTTCTTACCAAGTTCTAGAAAAACTTGACAGTGTTGAGAAAGGCAGTCATATGCACGCAATCTTTCTACTTCTCTTGATTGCACAAGAATGGGCCTGGGGCCTGGAATACTTTCTTACAGAGAGATTAAAGAGCTCTCACAGTCTGTTCTGGGCTGACCACCTTGTGTAGGAACGTATTTCTCTGTTCTGGACTCAATGCGTGCTTCTTTGCTTAGGCATGTCTCATATACACTATCTCCATTCCAGCTAGTTGGGAAAGGAGCCCTTAGCCTTCAGCACAAAGGAGGTGCATGCAGATCACTGCCTGTGTAGGCTGTGGGACAAGACCCAATGGCCACAGGGGATCGACGACCTATACTGATGGGGATCTTAATTCTGTTTCTTTACTATGTGAGTAAAATTCATTCTGTCCAGGGCCTGTGTGAGTCATGTCTTTCTTGGAGACCCAGAACCATGGAGTAAATTGACCTCCTTGTTCTGCTGCTCCTGGTGGAAGACATTGTTCCAATCCTCTATGCTGGAAGTGGTCATCAAGTATGTCACTGCCATGAACAGCTGGCTGACGGTTTCTTCACCAACATTTATCTCCTACATTGATCTTTCCACACCATGCCATAGCTATCCTGGCGCCACAAAAATCTTTCAACTGGCCAAGCTGATATCCATCAATGGGACAATATACTTATTGATATTTTTTCCTGAAAGTCACTTTTGCCAGATCTTTTCAAGGTTGCCCAACATTTAAGACTCATTTTACATATCATTTTTAAAAAATGGTCTGCTGAACCACTCAACTGAAAATAACAACCAGCCACCAGCTCTTGGTCCTATACTTGGCTTCATTTTCTTCAAAACACAATACAGTATGAAATTAGACACTTGATATTATATAAAATTACAATGTCTATTATATATTACTTGTTCACTGTATGTTGCTCACACAGAAATGAATTTTTTCAGGAGGGCAATGTTTTGTCTGTTCACCATTTAATCTCTAGTCACTAGAATGGTTCATGGCATACAAAAGGTGTGAATAAACATTGGTAAAAGGAAGAAAAGAAGGAAGAAAGGAGCAGGGGAAGAAGAAACGTTTGAGAATGTCTGCTTAATAATTTTAAACTGGATTACAAAGAAACCTATTTAATAGCTTTTGGTAGTAATTTCTTTCTCTCAGAATTTCTACATACTATGTGTCCACTAGCAAGTTACTATGAAAAATCAAGTAAGCCTGACTTTTTTCTCTTGCGTATATCACTTTTTCTATTTCTGCCTGGTTACTCGAGGGATTCTTGACCCTTATATATCAATAATAAACTAGTGTCTTAGTGTCACATTTTACCGTAGTGTCCTCTAAATACTATTCCTCTAGTACAATTTATCCTCTCATTCTGTAGAGAAAGTTCTCTAAAGTTTTTGTCACCCAAATTTATAGGACAATATTTTTTGTTTCATATCTTAAACTGTACGTTAGGGATAAATATTTACTTTTGTGGCAGATGCATTATTTCTGTCCCTCAGATCTAACAGTTTCTCTGTAAGTACTTTAATTGCATGCCACCAGCCTTTCTCTCTCTCTCAAGCATTTTTATCATGCTTGTGGTTCATTTTTCAGCAATGTCAAAAACGAGTCCATTTTTAGTCATTCTAAGTTACTTATGTGACCATTAATAATGTGAACTCTAGTGTCGGTATGTTCCTTAGCTCAGAAATTTCTCTTTCCCTAATAATCTCTGCCTCATCAGCTTATTTCCCAACTTTTACTTTTATGGATTTTTATTTTTATTAAGGCTTTCTCTAATAGAAAGTTTTTGTGCAGAATCATAAACTTTGGTTATCAGAGTTACATTCTTCTGGGCCGGCCACACTATTTTGGTTGCTATCACCTCACCCACCATTTTGGTACTATGTTTTGGTACTATTTCTTATTATCTCACTCGTGGTAGCAGTTCTAACAAATCTTGTATTTTCTCTATGCCTTCCTTCTAGAACTTCTATAAAAACCTGTTGGAATGAGTGTCTTCATATTCCTTACCTCTTAACTTTTCTTTCACATTGGCCATCTCTCTATCTCCCAGTGGGCTGCCTTCAGAAATGTTTCCACCTACTTTGTTTTCTCTTGATCTAATACTAGTCTGTTATTTAGACCATCTTAAAAGGTAATTTAATTTTAAAACCTTAATCATTTTATATTCCTAAGTTTTTAATATTTTACCATTAATTTGTTTCTAGTTGCACTAAAACGTGTTCTTGTCTTATAATGGATGTGATTCACCCCCTGACCTCCCCTAGGGTATTACATACACTTGCTTCAGTGTCCACTATTAACTAACTCTATTTCTTCTATTAGAGTTTTCCCCATTTGCTGAGTGCTGGCTCTCATGACGTTGACCTTTGCCAATCCTTTTGGATTCCTGCTGTGCCCTCGGGGGAAAGTTCTACTGTGTGTTTAGAGGTAGGAAGACTTCGTGGCTGGTGTCCTTGCTGCCCATTCACTCCAGCTGTGGTAAGCTCCTTCGCAACCAATCTCCTGCATTGTCTTCTCATTGGCTTCCTTTTCAAAGAGTCACTGTCCTTCAAATTTATTGTTACAAGTTATATTTGTGCTCTTATCTTTAACACTTATATTTTGCTTTCTTTCCTCTTTTTGTTCCATTGTTTATTTTATTTCTCATGTAGACTTCAATTTCTTAGCTTGTTTTTATAGTATGTGCACACACACACACACACACACACGTATGTATAAAAAGAGGGAAAATATATACTCATTTCTCTTGGCCCTCTACTTCCAATATGCATTAATAGTATCTAGAAACTAGAGAGCTACTTTTAAAATTAGATTCTTCTGTTTAAATAGCTGATTTTTAACATTAACATTCAACTTTTGTAACTAGATAAGCAATAATACCATAGATATCTATATTATGCTATGTGGTTTTTTTGGGTGCTTATAGTCAGATATTGTATGTATAACTTTTGCGTTCTTGTGCTCTTAGTTGTATTCAATATTTCAGTTTGCTGGTCATCAAATTTAAGTACTTATAAATGAAGAATTATGTATATTTTTAAATTCCTGTATAAGTGAAAATGTCTTTCTAATGTCTTTACCCAAGAAAGAAATCTTAGATGAGTGAAAAATCCTTTATAACATTTTTCCTTTTAAGATTTTGAATATATTTCTCCACTGCCTTCTGACATTGAGAGTTGCTGAGAAGTCTGCCATCAGCTTAATTCTGTCTTTTTAACAGGTAAGTTATTCTTTCTTCCTGCCTGGATAGTTATAGGTTGTTTCCTTATCCTTCTTTCTGGTCTTTTTGGAACGTTTCATAATCTTTAAGATTTGACAATTGTTTCTGTTACATTTGTTCTGTATTCTTCTTTACAATTATGTTGAAAGTTGATTTTCTATCATATTTATTTAAAATAAATTTCATAATTGTTCTCATGTATTTTTTTATGTTGCATCATTGAAATCTGGCATATATATATATATATACATATATATATATATAAATACATATATTTTTTTCCCTAATTATCAGTTCAGTTGCCTAAAACACCAATTAAGCTCATTGTTGGAAACAAAGAATTTAAAAAAATAGAATTTTCAAACACAAGCACGCTGGAAGATCGTATTTGTGCATAAAGTTCAAACGGTCTGCTCAAACAATGGAATGGGTGAAAAAGAGTGATTATCACCAGACTTGCATACTGAATAAGACATTTTTAAAAGCTTAAAATTTAAATTGTGAAATAAATATGTGTGTGTACTTGAATACCAATTCAGAAAGTTACTGTATCATTTTTAAAAGTAAGCAAAATAAAATGATTTATACAAGAGTGAAAAGCATGTTGAATGCATAAAGTCATCTTATAACTGTGGTATTTACAAGTCAAACTCATCTTGCAATACTCTACTAAATACTGTTCACCACATTCTCAGGATAAATTGTAAGCTCGAAACAAGTCCTTAGGAGACTGAGATGTATAATGAAAAGAAAAGGTGAGAAAGGAAGGCAGGAAAGAAGAAAATGAATGATTCGGAAGGCTCAATAAAATATGTTATTATTTCTGTAAAA
Organism: Leopardus geoffroyi; assembly: GCF_018350155.1. Lineage (NCBI taxonomy): Eukaryota > Metazoa > Chordata > Mammalia > Carnivora > Felidae > Leopardus > Leopardus geoffroyi. The sequence continues at coordinate 21,827,064 of NC_059327.1, read as the reverse complement.
ATTTTAGAACACTAGGGTTAAGAGCAATATTAAAATTTAGTCAATTGTCAACATGGGAGAGGGGAAGAAGGTATACCTCCATTACATGGACCTGTAATTAAGATCCTGGAGTTCAATTACATTTCATTTAACTTGTCTCATTCAGGTTGGGAGTCAATAGGGGACATCAGTAAGAGTAGTGTAAATTCAGAGCATAAATATGGATGGAAACAATTTTATGAATGATCCTGAATTCAAGATGAGGTTCTACATAATTTTATATGCACTGAGGTGCATCAAGTGTTTAGAGTGGGTATATGATTCAAACACATCTGCGTATTGGGAAAATCAAACTGACTGTTTTGATTATGAGTAGGAGAGGTATAGGGAAACCAGATCGAAATCTATTTCAATAATCCAAACAGGCGTTTTAACAGAATTGATTGGAATGGAAAATTTTGTAATATTTCAGGAGATGTTATAAAGTTAATTTAAGTGAACTTCAGAACAGAAAAAGATCAATGCAAAGCTGACATCATAAATTAGCAGTATGTAGTTACGAATGACCAGATTCACTCTTACGTGTTTAGAGACAAATGTGACAGGGAAAATGATAGATGGCAAGAGGGTTACATTTTTGCAATCTCTTGAAAACTCTCCCATCAAGGCTGGTGATTTCTAAGTTAAAAGCACGTATTTTCCCTAGAAATAATTTCCCTTGTCATTAGAAAACAAGTTGTGTTCTTCCAGTCTCCTATTCTATCACAATTCAGAATGATTCTGCTGACAAAACTGAGTTTACTATTTCTCTATTCAATTTTTTAAAATGGCATTATGCATGCTCAAAATGGTACTCTCAACAAATAAAATAGATTTGGACTTTCTGACCCCAAAATATTATTTGGCTTATGGAGAATTCAAGGACACTATTAGAAACATGGGAACAGCACCTACACTTGTCCATCATATTTTCTCTGACAATAGTGAAGACAAATGTAAGGTGCTTGGTAGCACAGTGATGTTATTCTTAGGATTACATGAATATCCCGGTGGAAACAGGACTACGTGCATGTCCCTCTGTCTCTGTCTCTCTCTCTCACACACATGCATATATATTTCTTCTCATTAAAAGAAAAATCAGATCAGGATGATGGCATCATTTACAAGATTTAGCAATTTTAAATTGAGATAACCCCATGTTCACATTCTCTAATTCAAGTTACAACAGAGGTGAAGCAATGTTCAGTTATATGGTATCCCAAAAGGATGAATAAGTGAAGCAGAAATGAAAATAAGCTTAGTTTTTATAATTGTAATGCAATGAACACACCTGTAGTTTTTTTCATAAATGTATGGACCCACATTATTGGTGCGTAGCCAGTGAAAGCATGGCTGAAAGCACATCTTAAACTATGATTCTTGGGGCCTGGGTGGCTCAGTGGGTGAAGCATTTGACATCGGGTCAGGTCATGATCTCACAGTTTGTGGGTTGGAGACCCATGTCGGGCTCTGTGCTGACAGCTTAGAGTCTGGAGCCCGCTTCTGACTCTGTGTCCCCTCTCTCTACCCTCCCCTACTCATGCTCTGTCTCTCTCAAAAAAAAAAAATAATAAATATCAAATTAAAAAAAAATTATGATTCTTTTCCCTGGTGGTGTACACTTTGGTGTGCTGTCTGGATGCTCCAGCAAAGAAGGAAGGACTTGTTGCCCCAGTTGTTAAGTGGGTTGTGGGCAGATTTCTGTCAGCTATCAGTTCCTTTAGAATCACCTCAGCTGGAGAAGGTGCCATCATATCCCCAAGATGGCACCCTTTGGCTTGAGGGCTCACATCCAATGACTGATCTTAGAGGTTATATTGGTTTGGCCAGGGTAGCCCAACTAAGGACAGCACTGATGGGCCATTCTACCTTTTCACGGGGTTAACCAAGATTGTCTCAGGTCTGCATCACAATTCAGCCACTTCCTCTGCCCAATCCTGAATTCTCTTCCATTTTTTTTTTCAAGTGCTGATCTCAAGGGGACTCCTTAGTAACCATACTGCATGGTATGCATAATGCCATCATAAATTCTGCTTCCCAGGTACCTAAACGACCACATTTTCTTTCCTGACAAAACTCAGAAGACACCGATTAAAAAAAAAAAAAAGAAAAGAAAAAACCTTTCCTCATTTATTTCTCAATAAGAGCTGTGTGTTAAGTTCACTGCAATATAAAGGTCAGGTTGCTATTTTGAAATTCCCAATATGGAAGTGCCCTGCTTAGTGATCCTGCAGTAGTGCTTAGAAAATGACACAGGACCTACTGCTAATCCCCATATTCATTACTACGCTTCGCTGGCAAAGAAAGGACAATGATAATCTTCCACAAGCAACTAAACATCGGTACATTAAATATGCTATTCTTATTCCTTGGAATCTTTACAGTTATCCAGAAATATCGCTAGAAGAGCACAGTAGATCCCGAAAGTGAAAGGAAAACAATGGTTTGTAGAAGTATTTGAAAACCAATGTAATGTGGAAAATAGACATTTATGTTGAGCAAATTTCTAGGCAAAAGCAATTTATTAGCCTTCTTTTACACAGGGACTTCTATAAAACAACTGTTACACTGTAGTTCTAATAAATCATTATCATATACTTCTATTTTTCCTCAAGCCTTATCTATGGAACAATGCTAGGTATAACAAATCTTTTAGGTACAATTAAGAGAATTCCAATAGTTCCCAAAAGGAGGAATGTCATTTTTTTTGTGTCACAAAAAGGTAAAATGTATAGACTTTTAAGGGGGAATCCTGGGAATTTTCTAAATTAAAATAAAAATATTTGTAACCTGTTACAGAGTGAACTGTATTGTGGGGAACAAGCTTAGGAATTCTCTGGGTTAACAAGGCATAAAGACTTAGAAAGCCATAGGATGCTCACACACAAGTTTGGGTAAACAAGATTAGGTATAGAGAGGGTGGGGCAAATGCCCCATTATAAAACAAAGGTGCATGCATAAAGGAGATTAGGTATTCAGGGTGGAAACACCAGCCAACTTAGTACAATAGCAGAAAGCTGCTTTCACAGAAAGGAAGGACCAAATGAAGTAAACCGGTAAACAGGGCTATAGACTACTGTGCAAAGTTGCCTAGAGTGGAGCTAATTAGCAAAAGAAAGGTGCCTTTAATGACCCTGAGGTAGCATGTCCTGTCTTTCCTGTCCCCTAGGTACCATGTCCTCCTTTAGGAAAAAGGAGGTGGTGCCTCATGTCTGCTGTAAACAACCTTCCGCCTGGGCCTGGCCTGCAGGCTGCCTGGAGCCAGGATTTTGTTTTGTAAACTCAAACCCCTAACCCCTCACAACTTCAAAACTCTCTTTCCCTCATGTCCTCGAGTGAATGTTCGCAGTTTCACTGTCCCTTTGTGCACATTCATCACCACATTTGTAAGCCTTCTGATCCTAATAAAAACTGAGCAAGGACCCTTAATGGGGCTCTTGTCTTCTCCTGGACATTAGCCATCTCTTGCATTTTAATCCTGCGGCCCACTTTCTTGCTAGACAAGAAAGAACTCTAGACCCAGAGTTTACGACACTGTGCGTCTCCAAAAAATAGGTATGTTGAAATCGTAATTCCCAGTACCTTAGAATGTGACCCTATTTGGAAATAGGGTCTTTATAGAGACAGTGAAGTTAAAATGAGGTAGAGTGGATCGTAATCCTGTAGGACTGGTATCCTTGTAAAAAGCAGAAATTTGGAAAGAGACAGACATGCACTATGTGAAGAGACACAGGGAGAATGTCATATGAAGTCTGGAGGTACACTGCCACTAGCCAGGGAACACCAGAGACCAGCAGCAAAAGGAAGACGTAAGTTCCCCTACAGGTTTCAGAGGGAACACAGCCTGCTGACAACTTGATTTCAGAATCCTAGGCCCCCGAAAAGTGAGGAGACAAATTTCTGTTATTCTAAGCCACTCTGTGGTTCTTCGTTATGGCAGCCCTACAAAACTAATATAACCCAACACCTTCAAAAGTAAATTTTGATATTTTTTCATTTCTTGATATTTTCTTGACCACATGTTCAGTTATACGATTTGATACTATGTATTATATACATATGATGATCTATTTTGTATGTTTATACGTGATTGGTTTCCAAAGCCACAGTTGCCATGTTATTACTATTTTATATTATTGTAATGAAGGGGCAGAACTACGCTGGCCAACCATGCCTCCTCCCCTTGAGTAACAGGACTCCGACCCTTCCCCAGCCAATCGGCTGAGGCCACAGCCATTACCTCACCAACTGCCCCTAGGCCCCAATAAAAGCTTTGTGCTTTTGAAACTCGCTCTCCACCCCCCCCCGCCCCCCCCCCCCCCCCCCCCCCGGAATCTCACCGCTGCATCCGTGCAGGAAGGGGATTGAGCTCAAGCTAGCTCGAATAAAGGCTCTTTTGCTTTTGCATCGGACTCGGCTCCCTGGTGGTCTTTGGGGATCATGAATTCTGGGCATAACAGTACATGTCTATTATTACAAGCATTATGCTAAGATGAAGTATCCTACATTACATAAATATATACCTTTGAAGGAAGTTAGATCTAAAGTCAGTCTAAGCAACTGCAAATTGCGGCCTAGGTTTAAAGAGCTAAATTCCAGCAAGACAACTGAGTATTTGTTTCAGTTCTAAGCAACAATGTCCTTGCGGTTACTACAGTGGGTGACAGAGTTACAGCATAATATTAATAAGATGCATTTCGCACCCTCAAACTCTGCTCTGATTTTCAGTTATACTGATGTCATAACTTTCTAGGTGGGCATGTTAATGGCCCTGGTGATTAGGTCAAAGGGTTTTGAGGGAAGCAATGAGAGCGATTTAATTAAAAATCAAGTTTAGGAAAGTTGTACATAATTTTTAATAATGATGAATAACTTGTTAAACACATTTCTTTTTAAAAAGAATTATTTGTTTTTAATGTTTATTTATCTTAGAGAGAGAGAGAGAGAGAGAGAGAGGCACACAACATGAACAAGGAAGGGGCAGACAGAGAAGGAAACGCAGACCCAAAGCAGGCCCCAGGCTCTGAGCTGTCAGCACAGAGCCCGATACGGAGCTGCAACTGACGAACTGTGAGATCATGACCTCAACCGAAGCCAGGCTCTTAATGGACTGAGTCACCCAGGCGCCCCAAGACATCTCTCAGGCATTATTTATATCCTCAGTAACGTATTGAAATATCACATAGTGTTAGTTATTTCAAATGTATGAGACATCCTCCTGAGGATATCACATTCTGCCTTTGCCATCACATCATAATCTAAAGAAAAATGAGCACTCCCTAAGGTCATTATATCAAGCTAGGATACAGGAGGCAGAGAAGAAGTCATCAGTGAAGAGATCCTGAGGTATTTGAGCACACCTCCAATAATGAACGTTCTGGCCGGAAATGCTTACAGTACATTAGAAACTGGTTATACCTCTGCACAAAAGGCTATCACTTGTCAGTAAGAGTAACCACAGTCATTACAAACAACCAAATCACTGCCCTTCACAGAAAATGGTTCAGAACAGTCTGATAAATGTCCTATTTAATCAGATTTTCACTTTCGTGGACTGCTATGGGTCTAACCATTCACAGTTTGGATGTGACCTTAGCAACCAGACATAGTCCATGTCCTAAAGATCCCAGGGCATACATCTGAATAACCATATGTCAGGGAAGTACAGCCCTTCAAGGATGATGTGTCACCTTCCTACTTATTCATGAGAATGTCACGCTAGAACATGCAATATGTTTTCATTTTACCTGAATTAGCATTGTACCATTTCACATATTAATGCAACTTCACAAGTTTAAAATTTCCTGTGTGAAATGGATCTTTGAGCCAGGCATACTCACCAAAGTTTGCTAGGGTGGCTCACTGTTGGCCATCACTGGGAATCGTCAATTGTGATCAAAGTGATTTCTTAGTACTCTTAGGACACCTATAAGTTAATTACATCAATTAGTTTATACTTTCAACCTTGACATTTCACTAGCAGCTGGAGTGAACTGCAAGGGCAATATGTTACTTAGTGTGGGTTATGGGAGAAGAATAAGCTGAAGACAAATTTAATCTTCTAACAATTTGCTTAGGAAAGCAAATTGTTGGTGACCTCTGGGACAGGGAGAAGTATAGAGAGAGAAAGGAAGAGACAGGGGTGGTGGCAGAGAGCGAGAGAAAGGCAGGGGGTGGGGGGGACAGGTAGCTCTTAGAGTTAGCATATTAAGTGAAGAAGAAAGAGTGAGGATGTGTAAACTGTAAGATTCTCAAAAGAGTTGGTACAGCAATGAAGCCTAGCTAGCTAGGTATTTCTTTTATTTCTACATCCATTTTGGCGCCTGGAAACTCCTGGAAATTGTTAAAGGTGTTCAATGTTCTTCCATTAAGTAATATTTGGTTATTTCCACTCTGGTTGTAAATTGCCTTTTATCAGTAATCCTATACTTATCAGTTCATGAAGGTCCTTCTGCTATAAAATAATGTCAGCTAAAGACAAACTTAGAGTTAAACACCATTTTTTTTGTTCTCTATAGATGACCAAAAGTATGATGCACCCGACTATGCTTGAAATAGAGAACCATTCTGATAGGTAATGACCTTTGATCTAAGGGTCGTTCTTAAGTGAACTGGCATTGTTTACATGAACAGAACAGGTAAATAAGGGAAGAAGCAAAAGTGAGAAGCTATCTAGGTTGTTGTTAAAAGCATGCACTGTGTCACAGGCAAGAATTCCAAATGGAGGTTTCCTAGGTACTGCATATATCATCAAGGCGAGTAACATAATCTTCTGTGACTTTAATTTCCTCATATATTAAAGAACGGCTATAAAAGACTGACCTCATCAGGTTGTTGAGAAACATAAATGACATAATGAATACAGTCATAAAGCATGTGGTGCCTGACATATAGTAAGCACTTGATAAGTATTAGCTATTATTATATTTATTATCATTCTCACATCAAAGTTCTTTTTGGTGTGGGCATTTCCACCAAAGGATTTCTTTTATTTTTCAAGTGAAATTGTAACAATAAGAATAATAGACATTAAAATAATAGATCTCTGAGTTGATAAAATACAATTTGGTACATTTCTGAAATACGTTTATTTTTAGGTAATTATTACTTATATTAAGTAGTAATTATATTATATGCATCAATAATACATTAATTATTTAACTTGTTTTCAGTTTTAGTCTGTAAAGTTTAATCAAATATTAATCCCTGATCATTGTCAGTGTTCTAAGTTCAGTTTCCTCAGTTTGGAGATTTTAATGTTTATATTTGTTCTCCTTGCTATTTCGACCTACACTTTTTTTTTTTAATTTTTTTTTTCAACGTTTATTTTTTATTTTTGGGACAGAGAGAGACAGAGCATGAACGGGGGAGGGGTAGAGAGAGAGGGAGACACAGAATCGGAAACAGGCTTCAGGCTCTGAGCCATCAGCCCAGAGCCCGACGCAGGGCTCGAACTCACGGACCGCGAGATCGTGACCTGGCTGAAGTCGGATGCTTAACCGACTGCGCCACCCAGGCGCCCCTCGACCTACACTTTTATAATGATTGTGTTTGTAGTCTCACAAAGTAAAATCTATTGCACAAAATTGAAACTACAGTCATATACTAAAGTGTAACAGCAATGTCTAAACCAGATTTTCTTATGTTTCTCCTGTTATAGAAATGATCTAGATCTTATATTTATTTTTTCTTGACCAGGAAGTAGATTTGTCACCTTGTTGAGTTGGCTTTCTTCTTGCTACATTGATAGAAGGGACAGAAGCACAATATAATGAATCAGACTTAATTCTTTCCTCTGGCTGGTTTCAATGATGATATAATTATTCTCAATAAAAAGTTACTGAAGACGTACTATATGTAAAATTCTCATAGGCTCATAGAAGAACAGTGTAACCATTATCTCAGCATTGTTTTTTCCTGTTTGGACCACTTTCCAGAGCTGATGTTTTTTCAGTAATAGGATTCAAATTTTCCCAACATTGCTGTATAGCTATGGAAATTTTTGTTAGTGACTCTTACCTTGTACAGAGGGAAAACAAGCTTATTCAAATGGTGTTTCGATATCTTTGCATCTGTAAACTGAAATAATTCACATAGGTTGTAAGTTCCTTGATATAGTAATTACTTCATTCATTTATTATGCATTTAAATACTATCTAATTCTGTACTGGGACATGTTATCTGTGAAATAACAAAATAAATTGGGATAATAATATATCATTTACGATTCTTATTTAGGAAAAAAAAAGAGCCAATAAGAAAATACAAAGAATTGGTATGTCACATCAGACACAAAGAAATAAGAGATTTTATAAGGTATCAAATTTTACTCCTGTTTTCAAACATACAAGAAACCATGAGGCAGAGAGGAAGGAAAAATTATTGTATCCCCAGTATAGCTCTCAGGGGATTCCTGTGCTGCTTCAGGACATAGCCTGGCTAAATTTGACTTAGCAAATGAGTTGTCTAAGGAGCGTATGCATCATCACTTACACAAAATAAGCCATTTTCACTACGAAATATGTTCCTTCCTAGGAATGCTGTAACGATTCGCCACAGACTTAAAAGAGCCCAACTTTATTCTCTTACAGTTCTGTACATGAGAAGTCCAGTGTGGGTCTCATGGGGTTAAAACCAAGGTTCTGGCAGGGCTGCATTCCTTTCAAGAGACTCTAAGCAGTTTTGGGCTTGTGACCTCCTTCCTCCATGTTCAAATCACTAAACAGAGTTGAGTCCTTCTCACATTGTATCGCTTTCCCTTTTGTGTCTCCCTCTTTCCTGTTTCTTTATGATTATCCTTCCTGTAATTACATTGGGTAGACAGATAATCCAGGATAGTGTCTTTATTTTGGGGTCAGCTGATGAGGAATTTTAATGCTATCTAGAACCTTGACTCCCCTGTAGCCATCTAAGATAATATTTTCACATGTTCCAGGTGGGGACTAATACATGGACATCTCCTTGGTGGGGCTGGGGATGGTTCATTATTCTGTGTATGTCAACCACCTCCATTTTATGTTTTGATACTAACATAACGGAAAATGCATTAAATAAATCCACAGTATGCAGTTTGTTTCCCATGAACAGACCTAGACAGATCAAATGCATCCTGCTAACATCATTTCAAAGCAAATACCATTAGTATAGTGCCAGGTAATTTGACCAGGTTGCATTTTTCTTTTTATTTCCTGGGATAATCTCTACCAAGGAAGAGATCCTTGCTAATCCTTATTTTCCAAAATGATGGAGAATGCATTTTATTATTTTATTTTATTTTGTTATTTTATTCTATTTATTTTTATTTATTTTTATTTTACTTGTAAGTAGGTTTCATGCCCAATGGGGGGCTTGAACTCAATGACTCCGATATCAAGACTTGCACACTGTACTGACTCAGACAGCCTGTCACCCCCTACAATGTAATTTAAAGTCTTGGTTTATGTGAGTGCCTCTATATCAAACCAGATATACACTAACTTTTGTAGTATAGAATATGCTACAGCAATATATCAACCAATAGTTGAATAAAAATATGAAATGTTATATATTATTAACATTCCTTCTCCATGTAGAAGAATAAGTCAACAAACTGCCCTTCTAAATAAACTATATCTGTCTATATATTGCCTGCCTATCTATCTATCTATCTATCTATCTATCCATCTATTTACCTACCTACCTACCTACCTACCTACCTAATTTGAGACACAGAGAATTTTTTACTCTTGGCCACATGCTTCTGAATCTGACCCTCACCTCAACAAGGAAGGAATTTAATGACTCTAACTCCACCCATTTTGAGGAGTGTGGAGCCATATTTCATCTAAAGTCATATACCTTAAGTGAATCTATTGCTACACAGTACATGTTGGAGAGCATCAGGATCCCTTAATTATATTTGGCATGACAACTGATTAAGAGAAATTTCTTATTTTTTTAAAGATAGGATGGACTCTCATTCACTGAAGAATAATACGTTTTTGATACAAACAGCTACCAAATATAAATTTCCTCTCCAAAATTACACCCAAGTATTCACTATGCTTCTCCTCTCACTTAATTCAAGACTGTACAAATGTCACTTTCTGCAGAGAAAGGACAATCCAAGTAATAACCCATCATTATAGGTTCCTTGACTCAACCTTCTCTCTTACAGCACTTCTCAGGATCTGAAACTATACCATTTATTTATTTACTTAGTAGAGCCTCCCTCCACTACTAGGATAAAAGCTTCATGAGGAAAAAACCTAAAAACTGCTCAGAACACAGATGTTTGATAAATATTTCCAGAATAAATGAATGGAATAACAGAAAAGATATAACAGTCACATTAAATCTGCAATTTCTTTTTTTTTTTTTTTTAATTTTTATCCCTACAGGAATAGTTTTAGAAGATCAGCTTTAAAGAAAAAATTCTCAGCCTGGAGCCTGTCTCAGATCTTGTGTCTCCCTCTCTCTCTGCCTCTCCTCTACTCGCACTCTGTCTCTGTCTCTCTCTCTCTCTCTCTCAAAAATAAACATTAAAAAATTTCTCTTAAGATTTAGTTGATATTTAGAGCAACATATTTTGCAAAGACAGTATTTCCTGGTGTGGAAGACTAAATAATGGCCCTGCTAAGATACCTATGTCCTAGTCCCCAGAATCTGTGAATATGTTATCTAAGCTGGCAAAAAGAATTTTGAAGATATGATTGACTTGAGAATCTTGACATGGAGAGATTATTCTGGATTACCTAGGTGGATCCAATGTAACCACAAGGACTCAGATACAACAGGGCAGGAGGGTTGGAAGACAGTAAAAGTGATGAGGCAACAGGAGCAAAGAGAAAGAGAGGAAGATGAGAAGGTGCTCTACTGTTGGACTCTAAGATGGAAGGAAGCGATTTCTCCCCAAAGGTGGGTGGTCTCCAGAAGTTGGCAAAGGCAAGGAAACTGATTCTCCCCTAGAACCTCCAGAAGTAATCAGCTCTCGGACATTTTCACTTTAGACTCATCTTGGAGTTCTAACCTCCAGACTGTAAAATAATAAACGTGTTGCTGTCAGCCACTAAGATTGTGGTCATTTGTTAGAGCAGTTACAGGAAAGCAATACAATTGATAAACTAGTGGTAAGTTATTGATTATAGGAGATATTTTCAAGGCGTTCTTCATAGGATTATTCTATTAAAGTTCTGGGTTTTTTTAAAAAGAACAGTTTGAGAAAGTAATCTTCATGAAGTCTACATATAGTGTATTTTCTTTCTGGCAATTTTAGATTAAATGCTAGCTGGATATTGGCCAGAAATACAGTAAAAGCCTAAAGAATCCTGTTGCCTCTGATCAAGCTAGAAAAATATATAAATCTCTCTTGGTCCAAATTTTATGAGAGGCCCTCTAGTAGTTTTCTAGGGCTGCAGTAACAAAGTACCATAAACTGAGCTGCTTAGAACAACAGATATTTACTGTCTCACAAGTTTGGAGTCTAGAAGTGCAAAATCAAGGTGTCTCTGCAAGGCCATGCTCCCACTGTAGGCTCTAGGGAAGAATCTGTTCCAGGCCTCTCTCCTAGCTCCTGATAGCCCCAGGCACACTTTGGCTTGTAGATGAATCACATCTCCTTGCACCTTCACATTTACTTTCTGTGTGTGTTTGTCTCTATGTCCACGTATAACCTTTTTATATAGACACAAGTTATATTGAATTAAGGCCCACCCTAATGATCTCATAGTAATGTGATTACCTCTTTAAGACTGATTTCAAATAAGATCACATTCTGAGATACTGGGGATTAGGACTCCAACATACCTTTCGGAGGGGGACATACTTCAACCTAAATTGTTCCAATTCGGATTCAGAAAAAGTAGGATCCAAGAATGCCACAATCTCAATACCATAAAAGACTAACTTACATTCAGTTTCAAAGAGATGTGACATCTCCATCCAACATGGCATATAAATAGAGAAATATTTATATATTTATATTTATATAGGACCATCAAGGCATATATAATATTTATTTCTAACACTCATTCTAATCCAGGACACGATTTATACAATTTTAAATGGAGAAACATTGCTTAATATTAAATTTAGTCTCTCAATTTATTTCTTGAAAGTAGGAAAAGAGGAAAATTTGAGGCCAATTTTACTTAACTTCACTCAGTAAATAAGGTGTCATTCCATGTTTTAAATGCATTAACTCAAATCATATTTTAACAATCACAAAGGCGGTTATAGTCAGTCTGCATTGGTAAAAAAGCCAAGATGATCAGCAGGAAGCTGAACTCATTTATAACGATGAATAAACTCAAAACAATGATCATTTCTAAATTTCACATTCTGTTATCCAACATTTGAGAAGTAACAGTAATGACTGTCATATGCTTACTGTGACAGGCTTTTATGGGTATCACCACCTATACTTGGAGATCATTAAAATTCCCATTTTAAATCAAGAAAACTGATGCAGAGGCGACTTAATAAACCTATTTGTATTCTGTAGATTCTAAGAGGCAGTGGGAGGATTTAAATTTATATGTGATGCCAGAGCTTATATTCTTAAACACTATAGCATATTGGCTTCAATAGCTATGAATGAAATTCTTACATAATTACACATCCTTTATAGAGGTTCTGTAAACAGGTGCGAGTAGAGTCACATGCTTTGGACACACACCCACATAAATGCCAGGAATCTCCAAAGTCCTTCTGACCCACTTCCTTTTCTTTCTTTCTCATTTAATGAAAGAAAAATGGAACATGATGGCAGTAGATACCTGGAAGGATTGGCAAGGTCCCAAACTGAGGAAAACCCAAAAATATAAACTACTTGTTTCAATGCTAAAGGTTGAAAACTTAATTTACACTACACATAACCAGTAATTTTCATCTTACGACACTAATGTATGGCTTGACCTTATCCACTCAAATCAGAGTAAACAATTAACCCATGGGCAGGCTATGTAACAATGTTATCCTTGAAAACCGTCTTCTTGGAAGTATGAGTATATTGTCTGAGGTGAACTGAACTAACCCTTCCCCTTGTAAATTGGGCAGTTAAATATCAGGTGATAATGTGAAGTAATTTATGAAACCTCTAAAAAGTGGAGTTGGTTCCTTGTTATATTATAGCTCCCGTTCTTAGAATTGGGCAAATTTGATTTTTTAAATATAAAAAAAAAATCACAATTTGAAGCCTTAAAAATTTAGGCTACAAAAATTAACATCTCTTTATTAAATAAATCATGCTATAAAATTTTGATTAAATCATCAGATACTGAAATTCAAATCGATAAATACTAAATGAGCTATGAATTTCAAAGTTGTGAGTCTTTGGTTATAAAACTGACATATTTTGGTATGCGCATGTTGTATGTAAATGAGGTTATCATGCCATTATTACATATTTTTCTAATTAAAAATCTAGCAGTTGCCTTTTTACTCACTTTGTTGAGATTCCTGGGCATGAAACTACAATACTAAACTAGATCAACGCACCTTAGCAAGGTCCAGTTAACAGCAGGTTAGAAAGGAACTGTGTTTTTGTTATTGACTTCATAATAAATGTAAATACTTTGCTGAAACATATTTAACAACGGCTGAGAATGTACCTGTATTATTTCTTAAAATAATGCAACCAAATAAAAGCATGTTAACTATCAAATTCTCTACTTTTATTTTAGTAAAAAATGTGTCAGACTTAAAAAAAAAAAGCTAATCCAATGTATTAAGATCATGTGCACAAAGAATTTAAATGATGCAAATTTTCCTCTAATTATGAAAGGAAATCATATTTTGACAGCTCTTGAAAAAATAAAATTATAAATAACACCAAAAAATCCATTTTAGAAAAAAAGTTTTATATAGCCACAATATCTTACACTATAAAATGAAAAGTTGACTATGCATAAATTTATTTTAATGAATTGGCTCTCAGTTAAATCTGACTTAGTAGGTCATAGCCCCCCTTCAGCAGGAGGCAGTTATGATAGGTCATCCTCCCAATTCTTAAGGGCAGTTAGGAGTCATGTGTTCAGAGGGAGTAATAAGATAGGAAAGGATAGGATACAATAGGCAGGGAAAGGATAGGACCTGAGGTCCCTAGGTGGGGAAAGACATATTTTGGACCAATGCTGGGAGTGTCTGACCACAGCAACCCCTCCCCCCGCACCCCCAGGCATAAGATTCCTCTTAAGAATGTAATAGACACCATCTACTCCCCCTCAGCTTTCCCTCAGGAATCTGACAAAAGACCTAACTAAAAATAAGCAGTAGACCATAAAACGTATGACCCACAGGAATGATACAGCCATAGACCACCACTCATACAATGGAAACGAGCCAATCAGGAAAGGACAACCAGCACATAGAGCTATGAAGCCAATGAGGGTAGGAACAAGGAGGAAGGGGAGGGAGGGGCCACCAGAACCTTATAAAACAAGGACCCTTGCCTATTGTCACGGGCATTCACTTTTGAATGTCCCCTCTCTGTAAAGAAAGCTTTCATACTATTCTTTCTTTCTAATATTATACTCTAATAAACCTTTGCCTGCTGCTCAACCTCCCCCCCCAAAAAAAACCCCCAAAAACCAAAAAACAAAAAAAAAGACTTAGTAGGTACCAGCATTGATGATACTGACAAATCAACAGACATTATTTAAACTGTATTGAGTACTTTCTTAACATTGTTTAAATAATACCAAATAAAAATATACAAATAAAAAATGTAAAGAATTAAAAATAACTTAAGAATAAGCATATACATTGAAGATTACTTGCATAGTTAGACACCTGCTCAAAAGTCTCATCAGTGAAGGAGCTAAATAAACATTTAATGCATTATCAAATAAAAAACTATTTCTAGAGTGTATGGGAAAGTGACTATGTTTCCAAATAATTTAAAAGTTGAATGCAATCTTTTAAATGTTAGAGTAAAAGTGATTCTTGATGATTTAATTTACTGAAATTACAATCAGAGTTATGCTTGGGCCAGGTGTCAGTAAGCACAAACAGGTAATTTTATCCTTAGTATCTCCAGATTCCTCATCATCCTCCACCTTGATCTTTCCTCAGCTCCTCAGTGCCCAGGGACAAGATTCACCAGTACCCCTTGGTATGGCCATAGGGTAGTTTACAGCCAGTATCCACTCAAACTTGTCAATATCCACATCAAACTGTTAAAAATCATTAAATATTTTGTGTATCACTACTTTCAGTGTTCCTAGAGCCTTCTCTGATGCCCATTTATTGTTTTTTTTTTTTTACATTTATTTATTTTTGAGAGACAGAGCGTGAGCAGGGGAGGGGCAGAGAGAGAGGGAGACACAGAGTCAGAAGCAGGCTCCAGGCTCCGAGCTGTCAGCACAGAGCCCAACATGGGGCTTGAACCCACGAACCGTGAGATCATGACCTGAGCCGAAGACAGATGCTTAACCGACTGAGCCACCCAGGCGCCCCTTCTCTGATGCCCATTTAAAAAGCTGTTCACAGAAAAATCACCGATATCTAAATAAAAGATAAAGTTTAATCTGTTTTGTCTCTCATGATATTTGAATTTTCATACAGACCATGGCTCAGTTAAGCCAAAGGAAGTCTCAATCTCTCTGCTTCAAGTTTCGGAAAAGGGACTCCCACTTGCCTTTGGCTGTCTCTTTGTTTCTCTGATCGCTGTTCACCTTCCTTGGAGAAGAACTTACTCCTCTAACTGGAGGGCTAGGACAAAGAGGCAGATATACTTATCTCAGCCTTTCCTCCTCTCTATTTTACAGATCTAAACTGTTTGGTTCACTGGTATTAGCCCCTCAATTTAGAAATTCACCTGGATTACAGGATGAGCTCAGTAAGGATTTGTTAAATAAAGAGCATATGCTATGTAAATTGCATGCCATCGTTCAAATATTCACATGCTCATTTGGTCTAAGATATAAACCCATATTCTACACAGACTTTGTTAGTATTCAAGTAAATAATGTTATACCCATTTCACTGTCTTTGATCCAACTCTAATAGGCTTAGAATTCAGACAGGTGAAATAATGACTATTATTTGTTGGGTGTCCTAAAACCCATAAAATAGAATTGAAACGAAAATATAATGATACAGAGTTCAGATCCCCATAATAGAATACTTTTTTTTTTTAATGAGGGCTATTTAAAAATAGGATATGTTGTCTTGAGTGTATCCAAGCTCAATGAAAAATTTTAACAGATAATATATACTTAATTGAGAGGCTGTTGTAGAGATGATCCCAGGGCCAAATGCAGAACTGGTCTAGATGTATCCGTCAGTGTCTAGTTATGAAAGCAGGAACCACTCCTGACATTTCAAGGAGAGAAGGATTTAATGCCTACGCAACTTTTGGAAGGGCAAAAGGAGCAAAACCAAGAGGGGGGAAATACTGAAGGAGTAACAGGGAGAAGGAATGTTACTTGGAAATCAGAAACTTCTTTCTATCCCTGGTCTGAACACTGGAACGAGCCCTTCAGATGATGCAGAAGCATCGATGCAATGGTTGTTTTGACTGGTGCTGAGCAAAAATCCAGGAACATGGATTCCACTGATTTTTGCTGCAACTCCCACTGATACACTTGTGACCTTTTCACCTAAAGTTGCTCCTGGAGCCCACAGTCACTTCCCCATGCTGCCAATGCTGCCACCAAGGACACCAGAGAAGAAGAAAATTTAAAAAAAGAAAAAAAAAATGCTTCTTTCTTCCTCCCTCTGCAATCTCTGGCCAGTGCTTCCAATTGGTCAAATCATACTGGAAACCCACTGGCAAGGGAGCATGGGAAGATTACTTTGCATACTTTCATCTTTCATACAAAGGAGAACAAAGAAAAGTTGGAGTGAAGCTGAAAGACAGTACACAAGTATATGGGACATGAGATAATGTATTTATTTGTTAACAAGGTTTTTAAAGATGTAACAGAAATGTGTTACAAGATAAAAACTACTCACTATTAAACCTCCAAGAAAATCCTATATGACAAACAAGGAAATTTAGACCAGGTAAATTATAAGCAGTATCCATAGTATCAAAAAATACTATTAAACTACAGCTTTCAAAGTATGTATAATATATGTGTTTATAATTATACAAGGATAGAACTAGAGAATTAAGAAATGCTAACCTTCCCAACTACATTTATGACCATAATTTACAATAAAGAAAGATTGATGTGGGAAACTCTGAAAAGCCTTCAGAAGGAGATCAAACTTAACATGCCCTTGTAGGTTAGTTAGAATTTGGTTATTTTAGGTTAATATGATAACATCAGCAAAAGCAACCAAACTGAGGTACCATGTATACGAGGAAAATGGAAAGAGCAAAGTGAGAAAAACCAGTCTCACCAAAGGGTTTAAATGTAAGAGTGGGGTCAGATTATGAAGGACCTAAACTTATACTCAAAGTTGTGGAAAACTACAGGGCAGTGAGGAAACATGATGAACATAAGTTTCCCTGAAATTTACTTTGTTAGATTTTACTTGACAGTCGGCCAAGTGAGAAAGGCCGAAATTCTATTCTCCACACCCATCTATAAGTGATGCTCAGTGTAAAATATATTGGGAAGTTTGGGAAGTCTTCTAAATGTTGCTTGGGGTATCACAGTTGTATTTGCAGCAACATTCAATGCTCTTAACTTTTTCTGACTTCTTTCCCCTCCATACATATTCTTCTCTTCCAATTCGATCACAGTAGGTAACAGATGAATAGCTGTATAATATTAATATCAACAGAAGTTAACATAGACAACTCTTGGAGTCAATACAGCATCATGGTTAAGGGAACTGATGTTGAAGACCAAACTGCATAAATTCAAAACAAACTCTAGATTTGTGTGACCCTGGATATGTTATTCAAACTTCTCTTTGCTTCCTCTGTACAAGGTAGTGATGTAGAATTTACATCGCTAGACTGTTGTCAGGATTAAATGCAATGACAATGTGTGAAATACTTAAAACAGGGTCTGACACACACAACATTGTATGTGTTAACTTTATTTTCTCCACTATCCTCAGCATATGGTTCCTAACTAACTCATAAGTATCCCATTTTGACAGGTACCATTATCTCTTATTCATTTTATTTTGGACCACTGAAATTGTAGTCTTTTTAATATATTTATTCATATTGGATACCCCATGATTTCTAGCTATCGTTGCTATTCCTGCTCTTGAAGCTACCTAGAATTAGTGTACCTCAAAGGAAATCTAGCCTTTCCTAGATCAAGAGAGAAACAGCTTGTTCCCTCCAAACTTCCCTATTTTGCACATCATTAATATCACGGTTCTTTTGATTATTTCTCATATATTTCTTAGGCCCTCATGAAACTTACCAATAACATTACAAAGATTACTTGCCTTTGGATCTATTTCCATTAGTCAATATCATTCTTAAACATTCAGGTAACATTTGCATTTTCATCTCCAAAGAAGTTCTGGGGAATTCTCAAATGGCCAATGGGGCATACATAATTGGAGAGAGGAGCCTTCCACCACCCATCAGACATCTGCTTAAGTAATGTGCCTCTCTATGAAACTCTGACCCTGTCACCATCAAATTACTTCTTTAGAGGCAATTCTCAAAATTATCTTTCTTGGACTAATAAACTCAATGGAGATGATCTCAAAAGAAAGGGAGAAAGAGATAATATCAGCCCTCCCCAGTTTCATCCACTGTCTCCTCTTAATTTGTGTTTTGTAAATTTTAAGCTACAAACTTTAACAATGTATCCTCCTCTGAAATAATCATTCATAAAGGTTAAGGACTGCAGAGTAGCCACACATTAAAAAAATTACCATATGTATTAATTTAGCAAAATTTTTTGACTGGGTCAAGTTGACTGGGTCAACTATAAGTCAACATTCCCCAAGTCTGAAGTTATATTTGTTCTAAAGTAAGTATTATAAAATATACAATTATAAAGTTTCTGAAAGACAAAATTTTTCCATTAGTTCGATTATGCATGTCACTGTATTTTATAAACATATATGTTACCTCAAGAGAAAAATATTCTGTTAATAGTAAAATCAAAATTCTCTCTGAAAAAATCATTAGCTAATTGTGTATTATTCTGTGAAAGGACAACGGCAGGTGCAGTCAATCATGTATGAGAGATGTTCACTTATTTATGGTCCTTGGGAAGCTCAACCTTTCAGGCATCGAGATAAGCTGTCATGTGCACTACAAACCAACATTCAGGTTTAGATTAAACCGGAAGGGTTCACAGAAAAATTCATCCCCTCGACAAACCCCTCCTGCTGATTAAACAACGGGACTTTATGGCCCATTTCTTGAATAATATATTTGACCTAGTTTTGTGTATACCTGTCTTAAGTTGCTGATCCTAGGAGAATGAAAGCTGACTATACAGTCTTGTCAAAGTTTCGGAGTTACACATTTTCCTGATTGGGTTTGTTGATTTATCACTAACAGAGATGCAACTTTCTTACTTTGGCCACTTAACCATATTTTGAAAACTGCTTCAACCTGGAAGCAGACTGTATGAGTTTGAAAAAAGTACTTGAAGTCCATTTAACCACAAAAATATTAATTTCATAGAAATGAAACAAAACAAGTGCAGACTCTTTAAACTCTACAATAAAATTATGGAAAGTACAGCTGCAACAATGCTTTGAAGTTATAGAAAACAAAACAGTGTCTCTTTAAAAAGAGTTTTAATACGTGGCCATTCTTTAGATCTAACATGAATTCATCCTTGTTCCTCCTGCATGTACTCCTGAATTTCTTCCACATAAATAGCGCAATGTAACATCACGTCATCACCTGGAATGTTAGAAATAAGCAAGGGAAGGGTCCAGCAGACGTAATCACTGGAGAAAGCAGCTTGGTCAGGGCAGCACAGGAGGAAATAGATTCTAGGTTCTTGCTTTGTACGTGTATTTGTCTAGGAACCCAAACTGTGTGCCCTATTGAGACTCTATTCTATAAGCACCAAAGGAGCTACATTATAGAGAAAATGTAGAAGCTTACCACTATAAAGTGCCAGAATTTACTGCTTCTGAAGAGTCATTTCATAACGGAAGGGATGAGCCCATAGTTCTCCCATTTTTTTCATTTCAAAGGCCAAGTTCCAAAAAAAGTTGAGATACTAAACCATCACGTCCAAGTCACTTTTCAAACTTGTCTTAGGGTGTTCAAAGTATATTTTGAGCTCTTGTGTTTGTTTGTTTAATTCTAATCAATATCCAGAGGGAATCATTTGTTGGGTGGGAAAAAATGAAACAGAAGGCACCTCAGTTGGGCATGGGGAGAGGAAGAGGAAGGACAAAAGAAACAGATTCATTCAGCAGACAGCTACCAAAGCCCACAATCTGTCTTTTCAAGCCACCCTGATCCTAACAATTTCAAAACAAATATAGTTGGCTTGAAGACAGAGCAGATAACCTGGAGAATGTTTGTGGTGTTCAATAAAGAGACGGGTGCTTTTTATAAAGCCACAGGCACACAGAATACTGAAGTCATTTCAGAAAAAAAAAATCCAAGTGCTGGAATTCTACACATTGAAGTTGGCATGAAGGGCTATCATACGGTCCAAAATTTGTTTCATGTAGGGATGAGAAAGGAAGATTTTTAGCCCTCCTTTTCCAAAAACAACACAAATGATTGTCCAACATAAATATCTCTGCCAGAAAGCTGACAAATGTTGTCTTTGCTTCATTTTTTGCAAATTTGGAATAGAATAAGAATTTGGCCTCAAATTACCAACCTCTTTGTCTTGGTGCTATAATGAATTTTTAAGTAGAAGAAGCAATTGCAAAACAACACAAACCCTCAAAGTTAAAACAAATATTACAAATACCGATTGCAATCAGAGAAAGAAAACAGGTAAACCAATCAACATTATAATTTATCATTCACATAAAACCAATCTAAAGGTTGGAAAGATAAGATATAAGCCTTCAACATTAGATATGCTGTAGGCAAGAGATTGTGAAATCTTCATATAAAATATTCAATCTTTCAAACTGGTCCCCTTCTCCTTTATTCACTACTTCACACACAACATACTCTCCTTTTATATTTTAGGAAAATTACTGAGTTTAAAATGCCTAGTTCTCCTGGGAGTAGCCAGTTAACTTAGCCCTGGTCATCTGTATTTGGCTAGGTCTATGTTACAGATGTCAAATGACGTGACCAAGATGCTTCTAATTTTCTAATTCTCTAAGCTTTTAAGAATAGGAACATTGTTTGTATAATAAATACTATCATCACAGTCTCTGTCCAAGTTATTTCTGACACATGGAAGAACCCCACTCTATAATCAAGATCAATGTTTGTCATGTAAGCTTCCCTGATTGACCCAACTGTTTCTCCTATTCACAAGTATATTCATAACCAAACTAATTTTAGATGATTTCATACATTTCTGTTCCTTATCTTTTACTTTATTTCATTTACACTAGTATGTATTAATGAAGGGGAGACAGCTTGATTTTCCTACTTGGCTGTTCCATTTTGGTGCCTCCTTTTCCATATCCGCATAATGTTAGCCCATGGGGAATTCTCAAGTTTTGCCCTATTTGAGCTCTTGGCAAAGTTTATAGCAGAAGACTGAGCCCTAAGGGCACCCAATCGATTCTTATGTTAATGATACACCTGCTATGTCTGCTGCTCATTTGGCAGTTTCTTTTAGAACAAAGTTGGTTTTGACCATTCCAAAGATGTTTGGGGAAAAGGAAATCATATGGAGGGGGAGCCTTAGTTTCAGTTTTCAGCATGATGACTTAGTAACTTGTGTTCCTTGTCCCTGTCATTACCAAAAGCTCATATTTTTACTGTTTGCTGTACTGATGATTCTTCAATTTATTGCTGTTTTGTTTTACTGTTGCAGTTTTAATTCATCAATTTGTTCAACAAATATTTTGGGAGTACCTATTATGTGGCAGACGCTACAATGGTCACTAGGGATATGTTTATTAGCAAAACAGCCCTAATCCTCCTGGCACTTTTAGTCTAGTAAGGGGAAACAGGGATTAATTAGATAATCATATATACTGTTATATGGTTACAAGTTGTAGCGCGTAATAATAAAGGAAAAGTCAAGTGTTGAGGGAGTAGGGAGACCAGACTTAACTGAGAGGACAGAGGAAACTTTTCCCTGGAAGAATATTTGAGCTGTTCTCCGAGAGTGAATGGACTGAGGGAGGTGCATGCCAGGAAGTGGGGATGTTGCAGAGAAACAGAGAATTCCAGGTAGAAAAAAAATGCAGATGAGGAAGTCCCTGAGTTAGAAAAGAAAAAAAAACTTTAGGATCATGAAGGAATGAGAGAACACAGTGAATGGAGCAAAGGGGAATCGGTATGACTTGAGGCTGGGGGCACTGCTGGGGCAGAGCCACACGCCACATTAGAGGTAATCTTACAAGACTGTGGCCTTGGGGCGCCTGGGTGGCTCAGTCGGTTAAGCATCTGGCTTCGGCTCACGTCATGATCTCACAGTCTGTGAGTCTGAGCCCCACATCGGGCTCTGTGCTGACAGGTCAGAGCCTGGAGCCTGCTTCGGATTCTGTGTCTCCCTCTCTCTCTGCCCCTCCCCTGCTCACGTTCTGTCTCTCTCTGTCTCAAAAATAAATAAAACATTAAAAAAATTTTTTTAAAAAAAGACTGTGGTCTTTCTTCTCAGAGCAGTGAGGTCATTGGAGGCAAATTTCTCTGACCTGATGCATATCTTCAAAATGTAACTTTGGCTTCAATGAAAAGAAAAGCGTGGAAAGGAGTAAAAGCAAAGCTGGGGAAATTATTTTCAGTAATATTCCTTTGTCCAAGTCAGAAATGACAGACAGTAGTTTGAACTGCAATGGTATATAACTTATAGGAAAAGTAAATGCCCTGGAGAAACATTCAGAATGAAGTCAGGACCACATTATATATGAGGACGTTAGAGAGAATATCCTGAAATGGCTGATACAGTTGTGGGAAGAATGGTCCCAGGTTTGGCGGCTAATGATGCAGCCACAGGTGGGTGCCCACCAGCCTGTATGTGACCCTCGATCTTCGCTTCAGAGAAAGCAATGCAATTCTTACTCCTCTCTTTGGGGTTGCAAGGACAGTAAATGTACCTTCTACTTCCTTCTTTGTACTGAACTCATTCGTCCCATTTGCTTTCATGAACCAGGTATTTTATCAAGTGTTTGGACATTTCTCTGTGTCCAAATCAGGAAGGACAGCAAAGGAGTCTGTGATTACAGTACAACAGAGTAAGCACCTTGAGGGCTAATACAAGCATGGAGAGGGAGACAATGACTCCGTCTGGAAGGCCCAGTGGGGCCTCCTGGAGAGGCTGGCATCCTGGCTGAGCTTGCAGCATGATCAGCAGGTATTTTCCAGGAAACAGGTGGAAAACAGGTCACAAGAAAAACAAAGTGCAGACAAGTCAAGCACTGGAAGTGAGCTGAGAGCCTTCTGGAGCAGGGCATCTAATGGGCTCAGATGTAAAAAGCTGGGGCACAGAAAGGCTGAAGAACCATGATTTGTTTCTCTTGAATTCGTTGGGAAAAAAAGTTGCCCACCTAGTGCAAATTGAACAGCTCACATCACGCACTTGAAAAGTTAAATGCTGCCTTGTACTGAGTATTACATATTTGTAGCAAATCACTTCTCCAAGCAGACTATAAGCACATTTAGGGGATAATCATGATGTATAAATTTCTCTGACAGAGTCTAGACTGACTTTAAGTTCATCGTAAGTGGTCCATAACGATTATCAATTGGCAGACAGAGAAAAGTTTCTTGGGAAAAACTACCTCAGGTCATTCAAACCAAATGTATGACTTGCAACTTCTTTTTCAGACTAACTATAAACTTTGCATGTATGATTCCTCAGTCTGATTAGTACTGATAATTGAAATTCTTTCAATTTTCAAATGGAACATGAGATAGAAAATTTTAACTGGATAACTGGGCAAATTATAGCTGTTAGCTGTACTTTCTTTGAGGAAGCAAACTACATTTCACAGTAAACATGAATATTCATATGTGTTATATTTCAATGGGGGGGGGGAAGTGCCTACTGGTAAACTCACTGAAGGGAATTTCAATTCAGATTTAGCTTTGTATTAGTTTTCTCTGTTTTCTTCAGCTTCTACTCTGCTCTGTTCAAGAAGACAAACATATGCTTATGTTGTTAGAATCTGAGAACATGCCTAACTTTGAAGATCTAGTATAGGTATTTTGGACTTTATGGGACGCTTCGAGAAGTAACTGAGTAGTCAGATGTCAAAACCTGAACTGAGTCCCACTGTTCAGATTCCCAACTGGCTGCAACAACCTCGGTAGCTGGAGTGTATTCGCACTGTTTGCACTTGCCAAACTATCCATGAGTATGAGAGGCATGAGGTCACTCCAACTTAAAGAACCAGAGTGGTGGACCCAAGAATTCAAATCTGCATCTTTAGACACCGATCTACCCTTCCATGAAGTATTTCTTGGCTGCGCTGCTGATTTAGTGCTGACTTTCAGTTACTGCTAAGACATTATGTAATCTATACATTTTTGCTTCGTGTTTGCATCCGGGAATCATCTTTAATCAGCTTGCGTCCCAACAGGAGAGAATTAACTTGGCTGCTGCCTTACTGTTTTGCAACTCAAATTGTTTTAAGTTTCTTGTAATATTTTTATTCCTCCATCTCAAAAGCATCGCTTACCAGACAGCAACAGCAATTTTAAAAATTGCACTACCTATATGTGTGAAGGGCAAAAAGATACTGTAAAAGAAAGTAAATGCTGTCCTGAAATTTTGTAGTATGCGATGTATTTATTTATATTCCTTTTCCATAAATGTAAACTAATTTCCCAATTTAAAAAGCATTGGATTTTCAATGTTTGAAGTAGTCCTAAAGAAACATTTCCCTTAAAATTGATGAGGAAACAGCGATCTGACAAAAAAATAGCACTAACCAAAGGAAGCTCCAGGGCCCAGATCATACTGGAAAGCCAAACTCATGGCTCCTTACACACCAACCATAATGTTCCACAATTTACATCTGATGTGTGGTAGAGACTCCATTAAGCATGTTCAACTTTTGTACCTTGAATGACACAAAGGTCTTATATTTGATGCTTCTATTTATGTTGAATTAACTAGCAGATGACTCTACTGTGCTTTTTGATTTACTTAAATCGTACATTTATGATCTTTATTTATAAGAAATGATACCACTGGCAATTCACGTTACTTATTTTTGAGGAAGCTGGTACACGATTAACCAATAATTCTATTATTGGTTAGTGAAAAATAGTGTAAGTGATTCACGACACATCACCTTCTAGAACTAGAAACTGTTGCATATTCAAAATCAACTGTTCTGGAAGAAAGAATGTTTGTCTGCCACAGGCTATTTGCGTGTATTCCGCTGAGTTTTTTTGTTTTTTTTTTTTTGTTTTGCAGGGGGGGAGAGTATTTTGCCATGACTTGTAATAAAATTATAAGCCAAAATAACTGAAATTGTGAAGCTTAGGGCAGTTTCTGATGCAATATATTCAATTACTTAAAAAAATATTTTATGGTCAAATCTACATTCAACTAAACAGGGCAGGGAAGTAGGTTTCCTCATACGAGTAACATACAACATGACATAAATATGATCAAATCACTGCTGGGTAACAGAAGTTAATTACAAAATTAAACTAATTTTTACTTCAAATTTGTAAGAGAAAGACAAAACCTCAAAAATGACTTTTTCAGAATTCCTTAATGATCAAATTGTGATCAATGTTTAATATGCCCATCTGTAAGCTTCTGGAGTTCACAGAAATAAGTTATTATTTCTCTTAGGCAACATTTCCTCCTAAGAGGAAACTCTTAGGCAATATTTCCGTCATCTTCCCTTTTAAGAGGAATACTAAGAACTCAAAAAGGAACCAGAAGAAAGTATCAATGTAGATGAAAGATTATGAAATATATTAAATTCCTAAATTACTGAGGGGAGCCTGAGTGGCTCAGTTGGTTAAGTGTCTGACTCTTAGTTTCAGCTCAGGTCATGATCTCACGGTTCATGAGTTCCAACTTTGGACTTGAAATGGGCTGTATAGATTTTGGAATGGCCAGCTTCCCAAGTCACTTGAGCCAACTGCTTATAATAAATACCTGTCTAGATACATGGATAGATAGGGAAGATAGAGAGATAGAGATAAAGATACAAAGAGACATGTAGTAATTGATCTCTCTGGAGAACCTTGACTAATACACTTCTGAAAATCATGTTCTTTGCCACCCCTCACCCCTCCTCATGGCCCTGGTAATACTTTATTCCTTTTTAGTCTTGTCAGTAACCTGAACTATTCTTCACAACAACTACTGGATTTTTTTTCAACAATTCTTAAGTCTTCTCCCGCTTCTTTCCTTCACTTTCAACAGCCTCCTATCATGTAGATAAAACAAATGCCATGCAAATGCCCTGCCATGTATTAAGAAACCACTCAACTTTTTAGTCTCTAAGTTAATCCATGATTTCTTCATTTGTTTATGTTAAAACAGGAAAGGAAACAACTTGCCTCTTTCCCAGCAGTGTTCTGATACAATTCCTTATACCTTGTTTATGTGGTTATGCTATTCGTCATCTTTTCTCTTTTTACATTTCTTCTCACGTTTTGTAACTTTTTACAAAATCTAAATGTGTTCAACCCTCTCCTACCACACAAACAAAATGAATGAACAAAAACAAACCCCCTTCCTTCTGGCAGCCCCTTCTCCTTTGTCCAGTATCTCTCCTCTTCTTGCAGCCACGTTTCTTGACATCATTGACTGCCCTTGCTCTCTGGTCCTCCCCACTCCCAGTACTGAACCCTGTGTTTGAGGTACCAAAACAGGCACTTGAAATTATAAAAATAAAAGATGAAAGCCCACCTCCACTTACTTTATCCACAATTTTATAATAGAGACTGTAAAAAGCAGCTATTTCAATTTATGGAATGGATTTATTTCCATTATTTTGAAGGTAACATTTTATGTTGACTTTCATATGGGCATGGCAGTGGCTCCTTTATTGTTCTGAGGTACAGGGCCACCAAAGTTTCTCAACCAGACTTATGTCTTCTTCTCTCTGGGACCAGCTGATTTCCGGGCTCTGTCCTTCCAGTTCTGCTGAGATTGCTTTTACCCACAGATACTTTTCATACATACTCTTTCACAAGTCTCACCTTTAATTTCTTGTTACCATCCTCCTCGACATTTTTTTTTTGCCCATTAACTTCTCTGGGGCTCAGTGTTCTACCCTTAGAGTTCCAGAATTTCGGAGTTTAGTTTTCAGGAGTTTCTCTTCTGGATGGATAACCACAGCACACGTGATCTGATGCCATTTATACCCACAGCTTTGTTGATGTTTCCCAAATCAAAAATTTTCTCCTGAACTGTGCGTTTATATATCCAAAATTGTATTTCTTCATTGGATCCCAAAGGTAGTTGAAATGTGTCTTGTAGAAAAATGGCTTTTTTTATACTAATCCCAATCTCAACCCATACTTCATATTCTCTAGCTAAGTCAATGGCACTGCCATTTACATCATGTGCCCAACTCAGTAAATGGCAGTGCCATAAATGCACTCCAGCATCTATAGTGGAGCTCAAAATTGAATCCTCAGCAAAGACCTTAACTTCTATCTCACCCTGTACGACCAATAAACCATCAGTTTCTATAGATTCTACAATCTAAAGATTTCTAAAATCCTACCAATTTTACCTCTTACCATCATTTCTTTGTTCTACTTTATATCACTAATCTCTCACCCAGGTTACTACAATAGCCTTCCAAATGAGTTTCTTGTCCTTTTTTGCTCCTTTCTTTTTTTTATTTTTTTATTTTTTATTATTATTTTTTTTTTCAACGTTTATTTTTGGGACAGAGAGAGACAGAGCATGAACGGGGGAGGGGCAGAGAGAGAGGGAGACACAGAATCGGAAACAGGCTCCAGGCTCTGAGCCATCAGCCCAGAGCCCGACCCGGGGCTCGAACTCACGGACCGCGAGATCGTGACCTGGCTGAAGTCGGACGCTTAACCGACTGCGCCACCCAGGCGCCCCATGCTCCTTTCTAATTCATTCTTTACAATCCAACAGAAAGATAAGTTAAATATAAATTTCAACATTTTTCTGTTTAGTATAAATATTTCAATTGATTCGTGGTCTTTAGTATAATATTTACACTCCTTCCTAAGGCGTAAGGTATCTGCATGAATTGGATTATTTTTACCCCTCCAGTATCTCTTCTCATCTCTTTTGTAACACGTGTACTCTGCTCTAGAACCAAATCAGATTATTTTCTATTCTTTAAATGAGCATTTATTCTTTTATCTTTGGGATTTTGCAAGTAGTTTTCTTTTTATTCATTTTTTCTCATTCAGTTAACTCTTATTTCAGATCTCAACTTACATTTTACCTCCTACAAAAAGTTTTCCCTGAACCTCGAAATCGGGGTGAGGCAGCCATTCATCATGCTACTTTAGACAATTATTTGATATTTTAGTAATTTGACTTTAGTCAATTATTTTGACAATAAGTAGACTGAATATCTCAGAATAAATAAGTTCTCAATAAATATTAACTATTAACATGAATTTTATATTTACGGTGGTGTTCATTTAGAAAAAAAATTTATGGAAACTTATCTACTATTCATAAAAAAAAAAAAAACTCTTCCATTCCTTTGACATCATTGGAATTTAAGTTTTTGATCTGGCTCTGCTTTTTTTTTTCTCTAAAGTTGCTTGAAACTTTATTTCCTGAAAACAAGAGCAAATCAAAAAATGGATCATGTTAAGTTTGTCACTAGCAAATAAAATGTCTTTCTGAAACAAAATTAAGATTGGCCCATGGCATCGTTGTCATAAGGAGTGAGTATATAAAATCTACTACCTAAAACAGTACAGACTTTCTGCTAGTATTTCAAAGGATATTTTATACTGGATAAAATTTGCTGGTTACATTTCATCCCTAAATGCTCACATTTCTTTCCATTTCATTCCCACAAATCAAACTGCCTCACTGGGGACTAGCTTCTAGGTGGGCATATTTCCTTGTTGGGGAGTAGCTTCTAGGTGGGCACACTGCTTCACTGAGGAGTAGTTTCTTGGTGGGGACAGGAACAGCTAGAAGCAACGTATGAAACAATTACTACTGATTTTCATCAAACATGGCTCTGTAAATTGTATGTGTAAGATTACGAGATTTATTCTTTAATAACAGTTTACACTAGAGCATAGCTCCTACTCCTTTCTTGGAATTCCAAAATCTAAAGAGTTCTTAAAAAAAAAAAAAAAAAGTTGTTTCTTAGGTCTGGTGTCAAACCTCATTTGGAAATAAAACTGACCTGCACGGAAATCAGGACATTTACAACCCTTTTAATTCCATTTAGTGTGAACATTCATTCACATCACCATCAAAGTCTTAATGAGTTTGTCTCCAGAGTGCTGCCCCGATGCCTCCTGGGATTCCACATGACATATCTAAATTCTGAACTATACCAGGCCCCAAGAACTTAGAATAAAATACTGTGAACCAGTAATTATTTTTCACATACTGCCATGAATAAGATATGCTACAGATGATATTCTTAGGTTTCAAGTTATAAAGAAACAGCTCAGACTGATTTAAGTTGAAAAGGGGATTCAGAGGAGAATATTTCAATTGCACATAGGAGTAGAGAAATACGTAAAATTATGGTAGTTTCAGTTTAATATAATTTCAGTCAGGGAATTTAGGCAGTCAGAACTAATTGTTGACTACTTTTTCTCAGGCTTCTCTACATGAAGAGGGACAAGGCCTTTGGGAGCTCTTAACTCTGATACTTCTATCAGAAAAGAAAAAGGCCTCTTTCTTTGCCAGCTCCATATAGAAATGTACTGGATAAAATATTCAATTACTTTGCTGGGTTCACATATTAATTCCTGGATCGCTTCTATTGGTCATGGAATGGGGATGAGGTCTTCATCATGTGCCCAACTGTGGGTCGTGTAGCAGGGTGTGTTAATTTCTAGCTCCAACATAACCTCATAATTGAACCGGAGGAGGAAGAGTACCCTAAGGAAGGCTGATTTAAACTAATGGATAGGGGCGCCTGGGTGGCGCAGTCGGTTAAAGCGTCCGACTTCAGCCAGGTCACGATCTCGCGGTTTGTGAGTTCGAGCCCCGCGTCAGGCTCTGGGCTGGTGGCTCAGAGCCTGGAACCTGTTTCCAATTCTCTGTCTCCCTCTCTCTCTGCCCCTCCCCCATTCATGCTCTGTCTCTCTCTGTCCAAAAATAAATAAACGTTGAAAAAAAAAATTTAAACTAATGGATAAAAAATCAAATGAGCACCAGAGGATGATTAACTAAGAAAAAGAAATACATATATAGTGTTCATCAATCACCATGACAAAACTATGGAGCAGTGAACATTTTTTTCACATTTCAAGATTTAAGTTTCTTAAATTAAAACTGAATATAACATGTCATTACAGTGTAGGCAAAACACACCTACTGGATCCCATTTTCTTTTTAACACCTCAGATCAAAATGGTTAATATTTTATGGTATTACAGACCCATTACTTTATATTCTTGAGACCCTTCTCCACATACACTGAAAAATGAACAAATATATCATCTACTATGCTAAACAGTTCCTTTAAAAAACAAATCATTATCTGCCATGACACTGATATGGTATTTCATCAATTAATAGTTTGAACGGCTTTGAAATATTTCAAGGATATGCATACCCAGGGGGGTTAATAAAACTAAATTTAGGTATTAGTGCTTTAATGTGCTAATGAATATATTTTCATTGAAAGAAAAATCAAAGAAAGTAATCCAAACAACAAATGTAGGCACTTGGATTACATTTTGATCATAATTATTTCTACTCTTTAAGAGCTAAAGAAAATCAAACACAAGAATTGCACTTAATAAATAATTCCATATCAACAGGATGGAGAAATACTATAGGCAGTAATGAAATAGTGATAATTATGAAAAAAAAACGACAGAAAATTCTAGGAAGATCCTAAAATTTTTTGACTTCACAAGTTTTCTTCAACTATGCCATTTCCAATTGGTTTCTCAATTATTTGACCTTTCAGGACACCTGTGATCCAACCACTCAAAATTTGCTCGTTTTATACAGTATGACATTATCATCAAACCTAATATTAAACACATGTTATGCCTTCCCCTTAACTTGTAAACTTATTAAGGTAAATATATTATATGTACTTCATTTATGTTTTCTTTCAGTGCCTATTACTAAATGTACACACTAGACCTTAAACCATACTTGAAAATTGAGCTGTTAAATTTTATACAAGTCAACAAGGAAATATTTGCCAATTAGTTTCAGACCTGGGTTAATTTATTTACCAATTTATATATGAGATTTTTTGCCAACAGTAATGAACTATCAAATTCCCAAAATTCTTCATAGGTCTGTACTCTAGTGATATCCTTGTTAGATCAAAGAGACAGAGTATTAACCTAAACGCAATATAAATGTCTTTTCTAAGACTTGGGCAACATTTTGTGAAATGTTGTTTTCCTCCACTATATTCCTTAGCTGCCATCAGGGCTGTAGGTCTAAAACACAATTGTGTTTGTATTTAATTTACAAACTTTTTAGAAGGGTCCAATGTAAACTGAAAAGCTCAAACTTCTTGGAAGGAAAATCTCCATATGTATGTCACTATCCACTTACCAAGCTCTCCTGACCGTAAACTACAAACTGGTAGTGATACCAGATGTGTTCCTTTTCTCCAAATAGTCTAATGATCTTTGCACTGTGGTACACTTCTCTTTAAATATGTCTTTTTCCTCATTTACCAATCTAAGTTCAAATAAGTAGCTCAAGAACTATTATAGGGCAGTTTCTTTTAACTCAGCAACAATCAAAATAAGAAAAATTAAAAATCATCCAACGGCCAACATTTAGAAATAAACATTTTAAGAAAAAGATAACCATCAACCCAAGTATTTTTCTAGGCAGTTGTACCAGCCACTTAATGTTTATTCTCAGCTCTACCCCTTGTCCTTCCTCTATGTATCCTGGTCACTCCTGATCACTGGGTTCTGGCTAGATTTTATACTTAGACAGGATTCTAAAATCTGGGAAGCAGAAGCAGAGGTAGTTCTCCCTTTTTTTTTTTCCTGCTTTGAGCGACTTCTCTAGCAGTCACTTAATTTCTCTATAGTCCCAGCTCACCCTAGACAGCCCCTCCATTTGTGGCTCTGGCTACTTTCATGTACATTCAGCAACCCCACTCCATTTCTGGAAACCTTAGCTTTGGGGCTGAGGTACCATCACTTCTCTCATCTCCAGCCATAAGGTGGTACTGGCTTCCCGGTATTGCTCATCTATGGATTTTCTTAATGGCCCTTTACTTGTTTTACAGTTCTTGGAACTGAGAGACTAAGAGAAAAATTACCAGGTGTACTCACAACTGCAAAGAAAAGACCCCCCCCCCCCCCCACCATTCCCGAAACCAGCCAGGGCGTGCCCAGTTCTGACATAAAGTCAGTCTGACATAAAGGCGGGAACCAATCAAGTTCTGCTGAGTGGTTTGAAATAAAGGCGGGAACCAATCAAGTTCTGCTGAGCGTTCAAATTTAAATGTCAACCAACAACAGCTCTGTAACCTCTAAAAAAAAAATCCCTAACTTGTTTGTGCCTGCCTATAAAAGAAGCTGTAAGATCCTTGCTCGGGGCCTCTTAGCGTCACCGGCAACAAGTAAGCGGAGGACCGGGTTAGAACCTGCAATAAACGACCCTTGCCGCTTGGCTTTGACTCTGGACTCTGGTGGTTTGTTTTCGGGGGGGTCTCTCGAATCGGGGCATATCAGAACATCTTTGCAATTCGTCCCCAATAGTCATGCCCTTCAATTGGTCTACATGACATGAGTTCTATTTCTCAGACTAGATCCTGACTCAGATACAACACATATATAAGTGGAAGGATTGATCAATCAGAGGATAAAAAGACAATTTTAAAATGTGATCATATAATGTACGTGATTTTAATAACTATTGCATTGTATTTATTTAAATTTAATACAAGAAAATCTCAAGTGAAACTGAACACCTCACTAAAACAAAGCTACAATTCAAATATACATTTCTTTATCCTAAGAGATATTATTCTCTTAAAGGATTCCTCCCAGGTTAGTAACAAATAGTAATTAAAACAAGGGACTTGAGTCATTATTATTTTTTTAAATCTTTTTTGTTTTTATTCCAATCGTGAAAGTCACACAAGCTTATTGCAAAAACTTTAGAAAATACAGTACAAATAATTTATACCTTAATACTATATTATTTTCATTTTAACCTGTTCTTGTGCTCACAAGTTTGTTGTTGCTGGTTCCAATTATTACTTTTCAGTTATGTATTTTAATTTTAGACATTACCTGATCCACAGATTAAAAGACTTGGAAATCTCAAAGTTCTCACTTCCGCTCTGATAACTTCCTTATTTTTGGAAACAGAACATACGTGATTTATGGCTATCACTTGTTGCACACATTTTCTTACCGAAGTTCTAGATTTAAGCAGAGTCACTAATTATCTTCTGGATAAAGGTTTCTGCCACTCTGAGTTCTCTGTAAGAACTCATTACATAATTTGTTGAATTATTTCATCAATTAAATTTCAACATGTAGTTTGTTTTTTTCCTTAACAGAAGTTAGTTGGCGATGTACTGCTCAAGTTCTCTCCTGTTTGAGAAGGCCTGCCTAGCGCGTCTATCCGTAAAACAGTATTTGGTTAGCTTTAGTAACATTCTCTTTCCTGTAAAACACTGTAGAATTTGACCTATTGACTTCTGGCACTGGATGTTGCTATAGAAAGGCTAATGACAGTCTAAAGCTTTTCTTTTTTGCAGTTTATTTTCTCTCTGAATCTCTCTCAAGCCACAAGTGCATCCAGGCACACACGCACAGCGTGCTTTAGTATATAGATTCTATAATTAAAAGAAATTTATTTTAATTATAAGTACAAGTAAATTTTTCATTGACTGAATTCTTTGAATCATATGGACCATACTTATTCTACGCCGAATTGTCTTTAAAAATTCTTATACTGATTAGAATCATCTACTTCTTTAATTACCTTGGCATTTTAAAAAGTTTTTATTTAAATTCCAGTTAGTTAACATACAGTGTAATATTAGTTTCAGGTGTACCAAACAGCGACTCAGCACTGCCCTACAAATGGTACTCACCATGACAAGTGCACTCCTTAATCCCCATCAGTTATTTCCCCCATTCCTCCACCCTAATCCTTTACTTTTCCCTGAGTATTTCAAATCCTTTCTCTATGGCAGAAATTCAGGAATTTTTGTTGTTGTTGTTGTTGTTCTATCTAATCTGTTCCTTGCTGTTTATAATTTATTGATTAGTTTTGAGAAGATACTTTAGCTATTTCCTGAGGTTTGTGAGAGCTCCTTGTCTCATTTCTAAGTTTATAATTTGTGTTTGAGCTCTTGTGTCATTATATTCAATGTTTTTAACCTTGTCATATAGCTCATAATATTTATGGGAATTTGCTTTTGTTCCCTGTAGTCCCACGCTGAGGACTTCATTCATCTTTTTTTTTAATTTAAATCCAAGTTAATTAACATAGTGTAATTGTGATTTCAGGAAAAGAATTTACTTACATATAACACTTACATATAACACCTAGTGCTCATCCCAACAAGTGCCCTCCTTAACTCCCATTTAGCCAACACCCCTCCAGCAACGCTCAGTTTGTTCTCTGTATTTAAGAGTCTCTTATGGTTTGCCTCCCTCTGTTTTCATCTTATTTTTCCTGCCCTTCCCCATGTCCATCTGTCGTGTTTCTTAAATTCTACATATGAGTGAAATCATATATTTGTCTTTCTCTGACTTATTCCCCTTAGCGTAACACATTCTAGTTCCATCCTTATTGATGCAAATGGCAAGATTACATTCTTTTAGATCACCAAGTAATATAGTCCATTATATATATCTCTGTAACCATTCATCAGTTAATGGACATTTGGGCTCATTCCATATTTTGACTATTGTTGATAATACTGCTATAAACATCTTCTTTCATCTTTTTGAATCTAAGTTCTTTTTTCTTTTCTATGGCATGTTTCATGTTTTACATTTGGGAATATTGCTGAAAATTTTCAGAATTTTTTGACTCCCTAGTCTAGCTCCTAGGGATACAGACAAGGTCAGACCCTTGTCTCAGTCCAAATGTCTCTGAGATTCTTCCTATGCATGTTTAGCATACTAAGGTTCTTACTAGGTAGTGTGTGTGTGTGTGTGTGTGTGTGTGTGTGTGTGTAGTATTGTTATTACTTCATTATTGTTGTAATTGTTGCCAGTTTTAGATACTAGAATGGAAAATTATGTGTGGCAGCTTTATACTACAATTTCAACCTGGAATTCTCACTTCACCATTTAATATTGGTATTTTCCCCATTTTGCTAAAAGTTTATGCAGACTTGAATTATTTACAATTCATCATTACAGGTCTGTAACTCCTGGCATATAATAGGTTATATTATATGCATAAAAGTGAATAATTACATAAACATTATATACAGCCCCTAGAAAACTAGAAAGTTTTCAGTTCAACTAAACACTTCTTATGCATAAATGACGTAAGAAATCAATCTGAAATTTGAATTATCTTTCTATATAGTTGGATGAAATGAGTACTCTCTTGTTCTTCAAAAGAGTGATGAAAAGAAATCTGGTATGTCTCTCACATTTCTTTTTACTGTTTTTATGGTGGCTACAATGGTACAATTAATTATATCTTGAGTCTTCCTTATTCAAAATAAAATGTAAATTCCCTTGGGACAAATAAAATTTTAGCTAATTTTGAATTAGATTAAAACATCATTTTTTAAAAGTCAGTTCTGATGATAAAAGAACAATAAAACCTGAGCAACTAAATATGGGATATGAGCAAAATATTGGCACTATACAAGCAGAAAGACCACAAAATAAAAAGATACTTCTTATGCTTCATATTACTATTACTGTTACTATTAATATTACACATTCACAGATTCTATCCATCTCTTTTTGAAGTGTGATCATACCTCAAGTACCTAAAGCATCCTTTACATAGTGAATTAATGTTGGCTTACACATTTTTTAAAATCCTCAAAAATTACTTCACAGATTTGAGTATTACAGAACTACTATATAGTTTATAGCACAGGACATAATAAATGGCAATAATTCAATAAATAGTATATATTTACATAACTGTCATAATTAATTTATCTCTATTATTCTCAGGATTAAATCCAAATTTTTTAGCTTTCTTTGAATGCCTTCCAAAATTTTGTGCATCCTTACATCTCAAGGACAACTCAGATAATATCTTCTGCCAAGCCCAGTCATGGTGAGTTACTTTCAATTCCCCAATTATGCCAAGTGTTCTCTCACTTCTGGACTCTTGAATATGCTATTATTTCACCTTGAATATATTCTTTTCTTTCTTCATTCAAAAGGAAGATCAAATAGGAATAAAAGAAAAAAGTCTCCCCATATAGGAAACTTTCCAACACCTTCAAAGCAGAGATCTCCATATAAGATGAGAGTAAGAACAGAGATTATTAACATGGATGAAGGAGACCTTCCATTTCTGGCATTATGACAGGCTAAATACTCTGACATGCTCTCCCACTGAAAATAATCTAAAAATGCCACATAAACATATTTAAAAAGAATAATTTAAATTTTTTTAATGTTTATTTATTTTTGCGAGAGACAGACAGACAGACAGAACACAAGTTGGGGAGAGGCAGAGAGAGAGGGAGACACAGAATCTGAAACAGGCTCCAGGCTCCGAGCTGTCAGCACACAGCTCAACGCGGGCTTGAACCCACGAACCGCGAGGTCATGACCCGAGCCAAAGCTGGACGCTTAACCAATTGAGCCACCCAGGCACCTCTTAATTTTATTAATGTTTATTTATTTTTGAGAGAGACAGAGAGAGACAGAATGAGAGAGAGACAGAGTGCAAGTAGGAGAGGGGCAGAGAGCTAGGGAGACACAGAATCTGAAGCAGGCTCCAGGCTCTGAGCTGTCAGCACAGAGCCCAATGCGGGGCTCAAATTCACAGACCTCAAGATCATGACCTGAGCCAAAGTCAGATGCTTAACCAACTGAGCCACCCAGGTGCCCTTGAAAAACAGTAATTTAAAATAAAACCCCACATGATGGGAACTTGATGAAGTAAGCAGGCACTTAAAATGTAATCATGAATGTAGAAGATGACCAACCCACTCCTACAGGTGACTTTTACTGAACATGTAAGGAACAATATTAACTTTAAGTATGTACTTCTAAATATACAAAGAGAGAAACACTCCCAGTGTCCTTTCAGAGGACTAGTAAGTTTGACTTGATATCCCCATCTGACAAAGACAGTATAAAAAATGGAAAATGGCATGTCAATCTCATAAATAGAGATGTAAACCTCACTAAACCAAATATAAGCAAAAATACTCAGCTGTGCATAAAATATTTGTAAATCTATCCCAGAAATAAGAGGCTTATTTTTAACGTTTATTTATTTTGAAAGAGAGGGAGAGAAAGTGAGAGGGTGCAAGTCGGGGAGGGAGAGAGAGAGTCCCAAGCAGGCTCTGCACTGTCAGTGCTGACCCCAACCAATGCGGGGTCAGATCCCAGGAACCCTGAGATCATGACCTGAGCCGAAACCAGGAGTTGGACACTCAACCGACGAGCCACCCGGGTGCCCCTGATTTTAACAATAGAAAAAAATGATATTCACCACATTAGGTTAAAGACAGTATGATCACCTCAAATATGAAAAAAAAAAATCTCTCATTCATGGAAAAAATTTAAATTATGAACCAAAAGAAACCTCCATAATTTGATCTACAGCAAACAAAATAGTAGAGAAAAGACAAAAACACTCGCTCTAATAGCAGGGACAGGACAAGGCAGACGGCTGTCACCCATTTATTAGACATCATACTAAATGTTCTATTCAGCTCAGTAAGGAAAGAAAAACAAGTACAGTTTTTCAACAGCTGGAAAGAAACAAATGTAGCTTTCACTATTTTCATATGATGATTACGGCAAAAATACAACGTAAAATCTCCCAATAACTTTTACAATATCAGGTTTCTGGACACAAAATCGATATATAAAAATAAACTACATTTTATCAGTAGCAATAGAACCTATATAAGTACTTTACAGGCAAAAAGCAGTGACACTTTCGTATTTCCCAGCTGGTTAAAACTGTTACAAATATCCTACCAGAGGTTGAAGAACTGCTTTTAAAAAATAAATTAAAAAAATAGTAGTGACACATAATAATAGCATTTCTGACTTCTACTTCTTTGCTCCAAATACTTGCTTGTGACTGATGCAGTGATTGAAATTCATTTGTGCCGCTACCTCTGCAGAATATCTTTTTAAAAAATTCTATTCAAAGCAAGCTGTTCAAAGAGTGATTTTGTGTACACAAGTGTTTTGCCTAAAACACTGTTGGGTTTTTTTCCCCCATTTATTAACAAGTTATTTACTCTGGAGATCACATTTTCCTCCAAACACCTTCGCTTTAGGGGTTGGAAAAAAAAGGACTTCCTAGTGTATTTCATTACTGAAACAGAATCTCCCAATTCCCCATTAATTTAAACTTGTTAGCAAAGCTGCGGTTTTGTTCAGTAGCAAATAATGTAGTCCGTGTGACTTGTTTTAGCGCTCGTTTCTTCAAATCTTTAACAATATATTTGCTAAAGTTAGTTTTTCATCATATACTGTTCTATATGATACATTAGTAGGAAAAATATGTTACCTAAAGCTGCATTCTGCTTCTTTGCTCTTGAGGAAGAAATCTCAAAAGAGTATTTTAACATTTATCACTAGGTTTAATAGATTTTGTAGAGTACGGACTATTAAACTACTTTAAATATCACTTAAATATTATAGAGGTTTATCCAGTGTTTTAGCAGGTCCTGTTTGCTCTAGTTTTTAAAACGTATCCAGAACACTATAAACAATAGCTAAAAGGTGGAAATAATGCATTGTCCATCAAGTGAAAAATGGTTAAACAAAATGTGGTCTATCCATACCATGGAATGTTATTCAGCTATAAAAATGAATGATGTACTGATAAATACTACAACATGGGTGAACCTCAAAACAGTATGTCAAAGAATCCAGGCCAAAAAAAAAACCCCACATATATTGTATTATTCCATTTATATCAAAAGCCCAGAAAAGGGAGATTCATAGAGGCAGAAAGAAAGAAGATTAGTGGTGTTAGGGTCTGGAGAGGAAGGAGATTATGAGAAGTGATCTTTTAATGCATATGGAGTTTCCTTTTAGAGTTTTGAAAATGCCTTAGAACTAGGCAGAGGTGAATGTACTAAATGGCACTGAATTTCACATTTCACACTTCAAAACGGTTAATTTTGTGTTACACAAATTTTACCTCAATTTTGTAAAAAAGTACACCAAGAGTCAGATTATTTCTCATTACCTTCAACTCACCTTCTTAGTCCAAGATAGCATCTTCCCTCCCCTAAAATTATTACAATAACTTTCTAACCTGTTTCTCAGTGAGAGGGATACTATAAAAATATAGGATCACTTCACTCTGGAGTTCAATATCTTTCAGAACAAAAGTCAAAATGTTCATGGCACTGTCCACACCCTACGCAATCAGACACTGTTTCTTCTCTGCGCTCACCTCATAACTTTCACACTGACCTCTGATATTTCCTCTGCTCCACCCAGAAAGGTTGATCACCTTCCTGTTCCTTGATATGAAACCATCTCCGTTTCCTTTGTTGCTGCTGTTTCCTCTGCCTGGAAGCTTTTCTTCCAGATGTATTCATTGTTCTCTCTGAAGCCTCTTTCAGAAGGAACCTTTTCAGTGAGACCTTCTCTGGCCACCCTAAGAATAGTTGCAACTCCTTTCCTCCTAAGCCTATCACCTCCCTAGTTTATTTCAACTCCCAGAGCTTATCATCATGGTGTGTATATATGTGTGTGTGTATGTATGTACGTGTGTGTGTCTGTGTGTGTGTATGTATATGTGTGTGTATATATATGTGTGTATATATATATATATATACACATACCTCATTGTGTGCCCCCCCATAATAAAACTCCATGAAAGCAGATTTTTGTTTGTTTTGATCTCTGATGTGAGCAGTACCTAACACGTAGCACATGTTCGATTCCTATTTTTTAACTAACTCACTTTGAATGTGAGTGTCTTTTGAAATATATTGGGATAGGGACAGAAGTATTTAAGGAGACCAGGCTCACTGATTGGTAATTACAGCAAAAATTGCTCTCCCTTGTAAGAAAACCATAAGGCTTTTGTTTTCCATTAAGTATTATCTGTTTTGAAAATTCTGTCTAAATCGCATCAAACACATCCTAATTTTATTCATACTTACAGCTAATTCATTCTATGCTTGACAATCCTGTTGCATAGCAGTGTCAGCATAAAACAGCTGATTGTAGTAAATTTTGTTGAAGTTCATTTCCAATTTCCAATCAAATTGCTTTGATTGGACTGAATTATAATGTTAAAGAGAATTAGTGAAGAATAACATTGCCAAAATTGATCAATAATTAGTCTTAAGAAGATCATACAAAATATAAACTGTATGCATTCAAAGTGTGTACAATAAGATTAGCATTAGACCAAAAAACTACTGTGATTTATTTAAAATGGAGGCTTAATTTCATACAACTCTGACACTGACTATGGTAGAGGTTTATATGCAAAACTAATTTTAATGAAGAGCATAATTGGCCTCAAGGTAAACAGCATGTGTTCTGGACCTTTTGAGTTGGAAGAAAGAAAGGGTTTTGAATCCCCTTCATCCCAGATAAGGAATGACTCACACTTTCAGCTTTTTAATGTGTGCAGTGAGCACACATTTTATAAAGGACTGGTCACAGAAATCTCAATTACATAAGCATGACATACGTCTTTCTTCACTGTAAAGTTTATTTAAAATCTGCAAAGGACACTACTCTGAATACCAGAAACAGAGTACAGCAATCTCATATGAGTTTGGGGCAAGGAGACTGCACAAATAATGAGAAATCTTATTTGTATCACATTTGCAAACTACTACCTCCTAAAACCCTACCTCGGACTACACAACAAAATCTGATGTACTGCCTTCCTTCTGGGTGATAATATC
Source organism: Leopardus geoffroyi (assembly GCF_018350155.1). Classification (NCBI taxonomy): domain Eukaryota; kingdom Metazoa; phylum Chordata; class Mammalia; order Carnivora; family Felidae; genus Leopardus; species Leopardus geoffroyi. Next base: position 21,785,895 of record NC_059327.1, on the reverse strand, counting down.
CATGCAGAAAAGCTTAAGGAAAGAGAAACTGTGAATCCAGATCGTCCCAGCGCTGAGTAATTGAGAGTCCACACTGGTGGTGTGCCCTGTCTGAGGTGCTTGTTTTTGATTCCCTCAATGCATTTCAGTGACCGCGCTTTAGCAGCAGGGATAGAAATGTTCCACTCCATTCCCAATAAAGCTAGTTATTAGCCTTCAGAGCAGCATGACAAGTCCAATAGCTTGTTTTTCAATGAAGCCAAGCTAAAGGGTTCTGGCTTTAAGAAATGTGTTACACATGTTCTCTAGTCAATATATTAAAAGCTGTAGGTATAATTATTCATTCAACATTAGTTTATACTGATCCAAATGTAATTTTCTTTTCTCGGCAACTCAGGAGTGCCTTATAAAATTGGCAATATAACATGTTCCCCCTGAGGATCTGACACTCTGTTATATAATCCATATTCTCTATTTTTCATAAGACATAAACATTTACTTGCAGTTAAGGGTCTGAAGCAGAAAAGGCAGATAATAAAAATGTAGATTTCAATACCAATGATTTGAGTGATTTACAATTTGCAAATGAAGCAAAGCTATAAAAAGACATCTATTTTTCCCAGTTCATTTTCCTTCTTTCTTAGGGGCCAGAAGTATTTGTCAGTATTTTGTTTAACTAAAGCTTTTTCCTCCTCTTGCTGCACTTGAGGCTTTATTCTTGTCAGAGCTCTAAAGCTACACAAAATTGACTCATGAAATTTGAAAGCAACATGCTCAAAGACTGAGGAAGTTTCAAAAAAAAATGTTTGGAGACTTCCTGTGGTTGGGGTAGCTTTGATAAATATTTAAAGCAACTAATATTGTACTTATTACAATAATATTCTGCTCCAAATTTATAAAACTTTACCAATCTTATAGTAAAGTTTAAAATACACAAGAATATAGGCTTGTGCGGGATTTCCCTTTACACACAGATGGTGAAAAGGGATCATCTCTTGTATCAACTATAATCCATTGAGAGGTAATGGCACTCTGGTATGCCAATTCCTGAAATCTGGAAGTCCAATCTGAAGTCAGAAAGAAAGAGGGTCCTGATCCATTGGTCATGTGTGTCAAGAACAGAAGAGAAGAGTAGCCTTCCAGTTGTAGTAAGTTCAACAAAGGACATGATTATACTGATGCATATTATCCTCTACAAAAAGGGTCACAGCTCAAGGCAATTAATCTATTTTCATTGCTTTCAATTCCTTCATCTGGGAAACAGGTTTTACAGACAACTTTATGGATATATGGAAATCAGATAAAACGTATTCAAGCAATGTTTGGAAATAATCATTCTCATAGGTGTGTGATTTTTTTAAGCCTACATTTGTTCCCTACTTTTACCCATTTGCTAGCTTTTGAAAGGTACAGAACTCATACTTGTTAAATTGTTTACGTAATGTCCTAGGGAAATTACTTTCAGAATGTGGTCTTAATGCTAAACTCCTCTCCTATATGCCAAACTTGTGGTGGTGTCAGGAATATGGAATAAGAACTCAACCCAAAGACATACAAAGAAACCCCAGAGCTGTCGAAGCAGAATAATAAAGAGCATCTGACAGCCACAAACCTCCAAGATTCAGTTTCCTCATCAATGAAAGGAGATGGTAATATCACAACTCATAGGATTGGTATGTGGAGCTTTATAAAGCAATTTTGTACGTGTCTACTACAAAGTGAGTTCTCCTTAAATATTATGTATTATCTCTACCAAAAGGTAAATTAACTGACTATTTTCACCATATTGGAATTGGTCTTCCTCAGGATTCATTCACATCGCTGACCCATTAAAGCTGCCAGCATTCTTTCCACTTGGCCTTTCTTCATTCTTATCTGTTCGTTCTGGCACCATTTTCCTAACTAATTTAATGCGTTTTTAAAAACTTTCCTGCCTTGAGGAAATCACAGTCTATGAAGTACTTACTGCTTCTGTAGCCTTCTTCCTATCCAAGATACAAAGGATGCCAAGACCTTCTCAACGGGGTGGAGGAAAAGTTAATTATTTTTCCTGGCACTCACCGTTTTTTCTCTCTTTTCCCTTTGGTTTCTCTCTGCCTTGACTACAGGCTTATTACTCTCCTCATATACTCTCTTTATCAGTGTCCCTAATTCCATCCCCATCTTTATCACAAGTCTTTGTTACAATGTGCCTATTTGCCTCTCCCTCCTCAAACCCAGCAGATTTATGAAGAAAAGTGTGGGATACTGGGGCTCACGATTAGTACTTTCTGGACAGGGAGGGGTAATTTTCTCTAGAGATCTTTGCAGATACAATCTATACAATTACTTTTTGTTTCCTTTAACTTTAAAGCTGAATTTTCTTTAATAGGTATCTGGGTTTTTTTTTTTTTTAATAATTTACCAAGCCCATATAAAATTAGGATGGATATTAGCCTGTTCCTTAGGGCAGTGCTTCTCAAAATATTTGTGGTAAAGGATCAGAGTTGGTTTTTTTTTCCTATTATACATCAACATTTTATTAACATCAAAAAATGCATAACGAGAACAATGAAATAAAGACACACAAAGTAAAAGCTGCAAATTTAGTAAAATATATTAGATCATATGAAAATAAAAATATGTCATAGGAAAAACAAAAGGCTTATAAAATCTACATTTGTTTTAACATTTTTGTTCCACAATCTTTCTTGTACAAAAAGTTATGCTTGAAATAATGATTCCTCATATGAAATAACTATAAGTACACTTGGCCCCTTTATCTATCAATAAACTTGCTAATGTGGCAAATGGTTTTGTCTCTTCCTTGCTGGCTTATTAAATTTGGTTCTTAGGATAAAATATATATCTAAGCTGTTTTAATACTACTCAGAACATAAAAGCAAAGTCTCATTAAGATATGCAAACAGGAGAAGAGATTTTAAAACAGTTTTGGCAAGCTAAGCATATTCATGTTTAATGTTTACCCAAAATGAAGCCATTGACTCTACACTCTAAAATTCATTTTCAATTCTTCATCGGTCGCTAGCTCAAATACTTTATCCTGTAAAGTTATACTTAAATTTCAATTATCTTTTGTTGAAATAAGTAGGTTCTGGATTTTATATATTTTTGAATTACAACTGACAAATTTGCATTAAAACATTATATATCATGGAGAATACAGCTCTTTTGCTGTCAGTTGGCTTTGTGAAGCCTACAATATATAAATGGGCTTAAACTCTGTTCAACAAATGTAGTAAAATAAATACCTATTTTAGGTTCAACATTTATCTTATCCCATGAAAGTAACAACATACTAACAGCATTGCCTGTAGAACAGCGTCTTAATCCAGGCTGCTATAACAAAATGCCATAGATGGGGGGAGGGGTGCTAAACAACAAACATTTATTGCCTCATGACCTCATTAAGTCTAATTACCTCCAAAGGCCCTACTTCCAAATCCTATCAAATTTTGGAATTAGAACTTCAGCATATGAATTTGTGTGTGTGTGTGTGTGTGTGTGTGTGTGTGTGTGTGTGTTTGTGTGTGTGTGTTGGTGGTGGGCAGGGGGGGCATGTCACAAAAATTCAATCCATAGCACAAAGTTTGCATAGCATACTGAAACACTCTTCTTATCTTCTATAATTTAGGCAGACCAAATCTTATGGGCTAACTTTCATTTCCTGGGTATAAGAAATGAATCAGAATTCAAGCTGCTTCAAATTTTAGATTTCTTAAACAGGAAAAATAGGTACTCTGAAGTGCCAGTGATCCTCTAAAGGAAGAGTACAAGAAAGATTTGCCATCAGATTATGTGGGATTTCATAAAGGGACAAAAAGCATTACAATAATAATAGGGACTTTAATACCCCAAGAAAAACAATAAGGGAACATCAACCTTAAATGACACATTAGACCAGATGAACTTAACAGATATATATAGAACATTCCATGCAAAGGCAATATAATACACACTCTTCTCAAGTGCACATGGAACATTCTGCAGGAAAGGTCCTAAAGAAACTTAGAAAAATTTCAAATAAATTAACTTTACACCTCAAGGAGCTAGAAAAAGAACAGATAAACCCCCAACTGAGTAGAAGAATGGTTATAACAAAGACTGGAGCAGAAATAAATAAAATAGAGACAAAAAAGAAAGTAAAAAAGAAGAGTGAAACAAAAAACTGATTTTCTAAAAAGATAAACAAAACTGACAAACACTAAGCTAGACATGACCAACCCCCAAAAAGAGGCCTCAAATAAATAAAATCAGAAAGAAGAGATGTTACAAATGATACCACAGAACTTAAAAGGATCAAAAGAGGCTACTAAGGACAATTATAAGAAGTTGGACAACCAAAAAGAAATGGATAAGTTCCTAGAAACATACATTCTACCAAGACTGAACCATGAAGAAATAGATAAAAATCTAAATAGAATAGTTAGTAGTATGGACACCGAATCAGTAATCAAACACCTCCATACAAACAAAAGTCCAGTAACAGGCAGCTTCCTTGGTAAGTTGTACCAAACATTCAAAGAAGAATTGAAACTTTTCCAAAAAGAAAAGAGTAGGGAATGCTTCCCAACTCATTTTTAAAAATTTTTTTTAACGTTTATTTATTTTTGAGAGAGAGAGACAGAGACAGAGACAGAGAGAGACAGAGCATGAATGGGAGAGGGTCAGAGAGAGGGAGACACAAAATCTGAAACAGGCTCCAGGCTCCAAGGTGTCAGCACAGAGCCCGACGCGGGGCTCAAACTCACGGACCGCGAGATCCTGACCCAAGCCTAAGTCGGACTCTTAACCAACTGAGCCACCCAGGCGCCCCGCTTCCCAACTCATTTGATAAACTAGCATTATCCTGATACCAAAGCCATACAAATATGCCATGAAAAAAAAAAAAGAAGAAAAAAGAAAGAAAAAAAAATTACATGTCAATATTCTTGTTGAACATAGAAGCAAAAATTCTCACAAAATATAAACAAATTGAATTCAACAATACATTCATTAAAAGGATCGCACACCACATTCAAGTGGGTTTCATTCCAGGGATACAAGGATGGTTAAACATATGTAAAACAATCAATGTGATACACTCCATTAACAACATGAAAAATAAAAATAATATGAACATCTCAATGGTTGCAGAAAAAAACATCTGACAAAATTGAATATCCCTTTATGATAAAAACTGCCAACAAAGTGGGTATAGAGAGAAAATGTACTTCAACATAATCAAGACCATTTACAGCAAGCCCACAGCTAACATTATAATCAATGGTGAAAAGATGAAAACGTTTCCTTTAAAATTAGGAACAAGGTAAGAATGTCTACTCTCACCATCTTTACTCAAAATAGTATTAGAATTCCTATGCAGAGCAAATCAGCACAAAAAAATAAAAGGTATCCAAAGTATTTAGAGAAAAGTAAAAATATGACCATTGGCAGGTGGCATGCTATTATATATAGAAAACCATAAAAAATGTTATAGCTAATAAGGAATTTAGTAAAGTTGCAGAATCAATAGGAAAAGGTCAACATACAGAATCTGTTGCATTTCTGTACACTAATAACAAACTATCAAAAAGAGAAATTAAAAACAAAACACTCCATTTACAATGGCCTCTGCAAGTATAAAATAATAATAGGAAGGAATTTAACCAAGGAGGTTAAAGACCTGGACACTAAAATTCTCAGACACTGAGGAAAGAAAATGAAGAAGACACAAATAAGTGGAAAGACACTGCATGCTCATGGATTGGAATAAACGTTGGCAAAATGTCCATATTACAATCTGCAGAATCAGTGCAATCCCTACTAAAATTACAATGGCACTTTTCACATACAGAACAGACAATCCCAACATTTTGATCAGACTATAAAAGACCACCAGCAGTAAAGCAACCTCGAAAAAGAAAAATGAAGCCAGAGGCACCAAGCTCCCTGATTTCAAACTATATTACATAGCCATAGTAATCAAAATAGTGTGATACTGGCATAAAAATGGATACATAGATCAATGGGACAGAGTAGAGAGCCCAGAAAGAAACCCATGCATATATGATCAATTAATTTATCACAAAGGAGCCAAGAATATACAATAAGGACAGTCTCTTCAATAAATGTTGGAAAAATTAGATGCATAAGAATGAAATTGTATCACTAATTCAAAATGGCTTTCAGGCTTAAATGGAGGACCAGAAACCACAAAACTTCTAGACGAAAACAGGCAGTAGGCAACTTGACACTGGTCTCCAGCAATGATTTTTTGGATTTGACAGCAAAAACAAAAGCAACAAAAGTAAATTAACAAGTGAGATTACATCAAACTAAAAATTTCTGCACAGCAAAGAAAACCGTCAGCAAAATGAAAAGGCAACCTACTGAAGTGAAGATAATATTTTAAGTAATCTATCTCATAAAAAGTTAATATGCAGAATATACCAAAAATTCACACAACTGAATAGCAAAAAAGGAACGGAATTTAAGACAGGCACAAAATCATAACAGACATTTTTCCAAAGAAGACACAGAGATGGCCAACAGACACGTGAAAAGAAGCTCAACAATACTAATCATGAGGGCAATACAAATCAAAACCACAATGAGATACCACCTAATACCTGGCAGAATGGCTACTATCAACAAGAAATAATAAGTGTTTGGCAAAGATGTGGAGAGAAAGGATCCCTTGTGTGGGAATACAAATTATTACACTCACTGCAGAAAGCACTGTGGGGTTTCCTAAAAAATATTAAAATAAGAACTGCTATATGATCTAGCAATTCCATTTCTTGGTATTTGAAGAAAACAAAACCACTAACTCAAAAAGATGCATGGACATCCATGCTCACTGCAGTATTATCTATAATAGCCAAGATATGAAAACAACTTAAGTGCCCACTAGTAGATGAATGGATTTTAAAAATGTGGTATCTATGTATAATGGAATATTAATGACCCATAAAAATAAAAAAAAATTGGCCACTGTGACATCATGGATGAACCTTAAGGGATCATTATTCTAGTTTCAGACATACAACATAATGCAAAGTGAAATAAGTCAGAGAGAGAAGATGAACAGCATATGATCTCACCAGTTACGTATAATATCAAACAAACAAACAATAGAACCAAGCTCACAGGTACATAGAACAGACCAGTGTTTGCCAGAAGCAGGGATGATGGGGTAGATGAAACTCGTAAATGGAGTCAAAGTACAAACTTCCAGTTATAAAAAAAAAATGAGTCATGGGCATGGAACGCATAGCATGGTGACTGGAGCTAATAGGACTGTACTGAATATATGAAAGTTGCTAAGAGAATCTTAAAATTTCTCACCAAATGAACAAAAATTTTGTAACTAGGTATAGTGATGTTATCTAGACTCACTATGGTGATCACTACAAAATATATACAAATATGGAATCATTATGTTGTACATCTGAAAGTAACATAATGTATATCAACTCTATCTCAATAAAAATTATGTAGAATTACACAATTATATTATAAAAGACTATGCATGTTAAACCATAATAATAAGTTGTTCCAAATAATTTAAAAGAATATAAAATAATCCAAGAAATTTGATCAAACAAGTCCAGATTTATTCCTTAAATACTGTAAGAAGCAATGTCTTAAGTACTGGCATTTCAAAAGCAGATTTTTAGTTTTCCAGTTTAAAGGAAAAGATGCATTATCAACATTTATGCTTAAAGAAACAATTTTAAGTAAAAATATAAAGCAAAGGGGTATGAGGTCTATAGAAACTTTATTAGACAAAAGTAGAAGGAAATTATATGTGAAAGAAGTTTGTTTTTAAGACCCCCAAACTGGAAAGTAGAAGCAAGCCATTAAGAATTACATTACTTTTAAAAAAGGGAGAGCTTATATTCGTCATTCCACTTCTATAAAGTTCAAGATACTTTTTTTCTACATGTGTTGTTACCCTACACAGATGACGTTTACAATGGTCATTTTCAATACCCATCAATGACAAATGAAATCTCATTTCCCTTTACAGTGAATAATTTAGGAGAGGTCAAATAACTCAGACCTAGCTAACAGGGAATGAGGAAAGTCTGCTGCAAAAGGTCTCCTCAGAAACATTCCTCACCTCTATATAAGAGACACAAAGAACAGTCGATTTCCTATTTTTTCAGGACGCCGACATTTCTTATGTGAATTGCTAAAACTGAATATATATCCACCAACCTGGTATTAAAGCTAAGCAATGGAAGTAGGTGAAACTAAGAGAATCATAACAACCAAGACAGCCAGAGTTTCAAAAAGTTTATACTTTTTGTAGAAAGAGATAATTCAAATGCTCCTATGAATTAAACATTCCTATTACTTGAAGCTGAAGCCACCTCAAATGATATCTTTGCTTCTGGATGAGTTGCCATTCACCCTTCCAGTTTACAGACCTATTTGTTATAAGAAGTATTGCTATTTATGGGTGCTAGTCCTTCTCTGTCAGTAACTAGGAGACTGAGAAAAGATCAATTAAACTAACTGGATCAATTATGGTTTGTTTGAAGGTCCAGAATTTAGGGGACTGTTTTAACTGTTTTCTCTCCCAGTGCTGAAGACAGGAGATCAATTCATTAGTGTCTGTAGAAGACAGAGTATCAGAAGAAAAAGGTAAGCCACTGACAGCTACCTTCCTGCTACTTTATTAGCACAGTTTCATTTTCTTATTTGGTCAGAATCAGTAGAGTTCCAAGTTGGACTGGGGAAAAAAATGGGCACAGAGAGGCAGTGCTTGCTTTTGGATAATAAACATTCTTTGCAGTTTTTGTCAGTCCTCATCTTTGATCAAGTTGTACCTAATCATAAAACTAAAGGTAGACATACATATTGCAGAATCAGCAGTGAACTTTCTCTAAATAAACTAGTGAAGGGGCTCCTGGGTAACTCAGTGAGTTAAGCATTGGACTTGTGATTTGGGCTTAGGTCATGATCTCAAGGTTCATGGGATCGAGCCCCCAGGTGGGCTCCAGGCTGATAGCCAGGAGCGTGCTTGGGAATCTCTCTCTCTCCCTCTCTCTCTGCCCGTCCTTCCCTCATGCTCTCTCTCAAAATAAATAAACAAATTTTAAAAATAAAAATAAACTAATGAAGCTACTATTTTCAACTAAAATGGATACCAAAACCTATTTGAGACTAAAACTGAATGTTTGCAGCAACAGTGAAACAGACACTCCAGATTGCCTAGAATTCTTTTTTTTTTTCATTTTTATTTATTCTTTTTGAGAGAGAGAGAGAGAGAGAGAGAACGAAAACAAGCAGGGGAGGGGAGAGGGAGAGAATCTTAAGCAGGCCCCACGCTCAGCATACAGCCTGACAGAGGGCACGATCTTATGACCCTGGGATCATGACCTGAGCAGAAATCAAAAGTCGGATGCTTAACTGACTGAGCCACCCAGGTGCTCCTATTTTGCCTGGGATTCTCTGAGATACAAAAGATTTTGTATCTGGGGCACATAGTTATTTTGTTCAATCCAGTTTTAACCGAATTCACTTAAAGTTCAAACTTCTAATGTTAAACTACAGATATCAAGGTCATACCTTTTACTTAATACTCTTGCATGTCAATCATACTTTTAACAAAAATTTTATCTCCATGCAAACATGAGTCATGGCTTTATGGGAAAAATAAATTTTCATCAAAGTCTTTTCAAACTTTATAATGTGCTTCCCCCCTTTATTTATCTAACAGTGAGTGTTAACTTCTGAGACATTGCACAAATTGAATTCTCCCTGAGAACAGAAATCTATTGACAGAGATAGCATCTACATTTCTGTTCCAAATACAGTGTGGGTCTTAGTGCTCAATAAATGTTAAATTATGAATAATAATAAATGCACAAAAAGCCTGAGAGGATAATGTTGCTAAATGTCCCTTTATTTATTGATTCAATTTCCACAGAAATTTCTTGTTGGAGGCTTTATAAAATTGACCTCAGGTTATACTAGTAAGATAAGTAAAATGTTAAAGGGTCATACAAAGGAAAGGAAATATAGCTGTGGTAGTCTAAAATAGGAAATGGCTTTTGGTAAAACTGTTACGTGTATCTTAAAACTATACAGTGAATTTGTTAGAAATTTAAAGAGAAAAGGATCCTGAATTTGAACTCACTTACTAAAAAAAAATATGAAATGACTGGCCCAATACAACTTTTAGACAAAGCAAATAAAATGATTAAGACTAAGACCATAAGGAGGGTATATCAAAAAGTAGTTAGGAGAAAGCTCCCAGAAGTCTTTTTCAGTAGATAAAGCACATGTAATGGACATAGATTTGGTAGAATCAACTCAGAACTCAGAAGGTTTCTTCCAGAGTGGATTGAGTCCCCGTGTACTATGAGGGATAGCTTTTATAAAACTGCCATTTTTGAGGTAGGAAACATGTAGAAATGTGTTATAAGCCACATTATGATTAAATAAAATGAAAAGGAAGTTCTAAACTGTTTTTCAAAGGTTTTCTGGAAACACCTGTATATCCAAAAAGGTGGCCGTTCTGAAACCCCTGAAAATAAAATGTTGCCCGTAGAAAGGAAATATATCAAATGGCAGCAATTTGATTTCATGATAAACTGCTTTTGTAGCAAGACCAAAATGGTTCATGTAAACACATTCAACTCAAGTGGCTGTGGGGACACTCTGGTGGCTCTAATGAATCCATTAATCTCCCCTCTCCCTCTCTCTCACCTTCTTCCTCTGTTTCTCTTTCATCATTAGATAACTAGGCCCAAAGTAGCAAAGCAATGAAAACAGTATAACTACTAGCCTAAAGTAAAGTTAGTTAGTGGCACCTAATTCCTTGCTGAAGTTCTCATTAAAATGAAGGAAGATGACAAGGTGTGTCTTGGGTTGTAGTAAGAATCCTGAGACAGAATATTAGGAAGGTTACGGACTAGGAAGCTGTGACCTTTTCACTTCTTCTTTCCTTCAGACCCACATCCAGCAATGACCACACGGGATTTTATGGCCATTTATTTCATCCAATAGCCCCAGGGACACTAACACTCCACAGCCTTCATTGTGAACTATTTCTGATGAGGGGAAGGGAGCAAAAAATTGCTAAAGATGACAAGGACAGACCCCCCCCCCTCTTTAGGCATTGGCAAATGGGCTGTAAGGTCTGGAGACACCTTCTCAGGTCAGTACACAGATGAAACAAAAATATCTGTCAGATTCTCAAAATTGGTCTAGGGTGTTAACACAGCAACGAGCCCTCCAGTTATTACGAAGAAGGGTTCCAACAGAAACCAAGAGGAGAATGAGGAGAAAATAGGAAGAGCTTGCCCATTCTGCTGAAAGACAAACTTGAAGTCTAAAGTAGCTTCCAAATGAAGCACAAAAGAGCATTTCAGTTAATATATAAATAAAATAAATGTTAAATACTTTAAAAAGATGAGCAACATAAAATAAACTCTGCATTCAAAACTTAGATCGAAGTCTTCACAAAAGAAGCAAATATTAATTTGTAAATAATCTGTTCTGCCCTTGGAGGGGAGGCTGAGCAACTGTACTGGCATCTGTACTGGCAGAGCATGAGGAAGATGGAGAAGGGAAATGGAGGAGAAGGATCGTGAACCTCCCTCCTCTCAGGGACATATTAAGGCAACATTTAAAATGCAGCCCATTCATGGGGCGCCTGGGTGGCGCAGTCGGTTAAGCGTCCGACTTCAGCCAGGTCATGATCTCACGGTCCATGAGTTCGAGCCCCGCGTCAGGCTCTGGGCTGATGGCTCAGAGCCTGGAGCCTGTTTCCGATTCTGTGTCTCCCTCTCTCTCTGCCCCTCCCCCATTCATGCTCTGTCTCTCTCTGTCCCAAAAATAAATAAAAACGTTGAAAGAAAAAAAAAAATTAAATAAATAAATAAATAAATAAAATGCAGCCCATTCTGAAAATGACCCTAAGACTGGCAGAAGAGATGGTCCACAATTAAAGACGTACAATGAAGGAGATGTCAGAAAGGGTACAAAATACAGTCAACCAAAAATGTGCTAATGGCAAGGTTATTATTATTCAGAATTGAAGGAGAGATTAAAAGTTTCCCAGACCTCTATTTGTTTGTGTGAAAAATGTGTCTCTACCCCCTCACTTTCAATCTGCAGGTGTTGTTAGGTCTAAGATGGATCTCTTGTAGGTAGCATATAGATGGTCTTGTTTTTTGTTTTTTTTGTGTGTGTTTTTTAACCCATTCTGACACCCTATGTCTTTTGACTGGAGCACTTCATCCATTTACATTCAAAGTAATTATTGATAGATAGGTGTTTACTGCCATTTTATGTGTTGTCATTTTATGTGTTTTGCCATTGTTTCTGGATATTTCTCTGACCCTTTCTTGTCTTTATCACTTTTGGCCTCTCCTTTGCACTCAGAGTCCCCTTTATTATTTCTTGTTAAGCTGGTTTAGTGGTGACAAACTCCTTTGGTTTTTGTTTGTCCAGGAAACTATCTTTCCTTCTATTCTAAATGATAGCTTTGCTGGATAGAGGATTCTTGGCTGCAGATTTTTGCCATTCAGCACTTTGAGTATATCCTGGCAATAACCTCTTTGACATCAGCCATAGTAACTTCTTTCTAGATATGTCTCCTGAGGCAAGGGAAACAAAAGCAAAAATAAACTATGGGGATTTCATCAAAATAAAAACCTTCTACACAGCGAAGGAAACAATCAACACGACTAAAAGACAACTAATGGAATGGGATATTTGCAAATGACATATCCAATAAAGGGGCAGTATCCAAAATCTATAAAGAACTTATAAAATTCAACACCCAAAGACAAATAATCCAATTGTAAAATGGGCAGAAGACATGAATAGACATTTTTTCCAAAAAACACATAAAAAGATGCTCAGCATCATTCATCATCAAAGAAATACAAATCAAAACTGCAATGAGCTATCACCTCACACATGCCAGAAGGGCTAGAATCAACAACACAAGAAACAACAAGTGTTGGCAAGAAGGTAGAGAAAGAGGAACCCTCCTCTTGCACTGATGGTGGAAATGCAAACTGGTGCAGCCACCCTGGAAAACAGGATGGCGTTTCTTCAAAAAGTTAAAAAAAATGAAATCTTGCTATCTGCAATGGCATGGAGCTAGAGTATTATGCTAAGGGAAATAAATCAGAGAAAGACAGATACCATATTATTTCATTCATATATGGAATTTAAGAAACAAACAAACAAGCAAGCAAAGGGAGAGAGGCAAACCAAGAAACAGACTCTTGACAATCAAGAGCAAAATGATTGTTACCAAAGGGGAGGTGGTGGGTGGAAGGATGGTTTAAACGGTTGATGGGGATGAAGGAGTACATTTGGATGAACACAGGTGTTGTGTGGAAATGCTGAATCACTATATTGTACACCTAAAAATAATATTATACTGTACGTTAACTAACTGGAATTTAAACAGAAACTTAAAAAAATTTTCCAGACAAACAAAAGCTAAAGGAGTGTGTCACCAGTAAACAAGCCTTACAAGAAATGTTAAAGGGACTTCTTCAGGTGGAAAATAAGAGGCTATAACTAGAAAATGATGAAAAGAGAAAACTTCACTGGCAAAAGCAGACATACAGTAAAGGCAGTAGATCAATCGCTTATAAAGGTACTAAGAAGGTTGAAAAACAAAAGGAGTAAAAATAATTTTATCTGTAAGAATTTGTGAAGGGACACACAAAATAAAAAGATATAAAATATGACAACACATACGTAAATCATGGAGGGGGATTAAAAATATAGTGCTTTCAGAATATGTTCAGACTTCCATGACTATCAACTTAATATAGACCACTATATCCATAGAATGTTACATTAACTTCAGGTAAGTAGAAAACAAACACTATAAAAGGTTCACACACAAAAAATAAAGAAAAAAAGAAAAAAGAAAAAGGACACAAATAAATAAAATAAAAAAACAAAAGAGGTAACAACTGATACCAAAGAAATACAAAGATTATAAGAGAATACTCTGAAAATTTATATGCCAAAAAACTGGACAACCTAGAAGAAAAGGATGAATTCCTAGAAACATATAATCTTCCAGAATTGAATAAGAAATAGAAAATCTGAACAAACCAATTATAAATCATCAAATTGAATTGGTAATCTAAAAACTACCAAACAATAAATTCCAGGACTTCACAGGTAAATTTTATCAGACATTTCAAGGAGAATTAATACCTCTTCTCTTCCATCTACTCCTAAAAATAGAAATGAAAGGAAAGCTTCCAAATACATTTTATGAGGTCAGCATTACCCTGATACTAAAACCAGATAAAATCTCTCTCTCTCTCTCTCTCTCTCTCTCTCTCTCTCTCTCACACACACACACACACACACACACAAAGAAAATGATAGGTCAATATTCCCGATGAACACAGATGCAAAAATCCTCTACAAAATATTAGCAAACTACATACAACAATACATTAAAAACTCATTCACCTCGAGCAGGTGAGATTTATTCTGGGCATGCAAGAATGGCTCAATATTTGCAAATCAATCATTGTCATGTATTATACCAACAAAATAAAGAGGAAAATGTGATCATCTGAACAGATGCAGAAAAAACATCTGACAAGATTCAACATCTATTTCTCATAAAAACTCTCAACAAAGTGGAGTTAGAAAGAACATACTTTAACATAATAAAGGTCATCTATGAAAAACCTACAGTTAACATCCTATTCTATGGTGAAAAACTGACAGCATTCCCTCTAAGATCAGGAACAAGACAAGGATGTCCACTCTCACGAGTGGACATTTTACTCAACATAATAATGAAAACCCTAGCCACAGTAATAAAAAGAAAAAGAAATGGTAAAGAAAAAGTTAAACAGTCACTATTTGTACATGATATAACACTAAACAGAAAATCACAAAAACTCTGCCAAAAAACTAGACCTGATACATGAATTCAGTAAAGTGGCAGGATACAAAAAAAAAAAAAGAATACCTAGTAATTCGTATTGTTTCTCTAAACTAAAAAAATGAAGTGAAGACAAATTAAAAAAAACACCACCATTTATAATTGTACCAAAAAAGAATAAAACACCTAGGAAAAAACTTAACCAAAGAGGTAAAATACCTATACTCTGAAAACTATAAAACAGGGATGAAGGAAATTAAAGCTAACACAAAAAAATGGAAAAATATTCCATGCTCATGGACTGGAAGAAATAATATGTTAAAATGTCCATATTACCCAAAGCAATCTACAGATTCAATGCAATCCCTACAAAAATACCAACAATATTTTTCACAGAACTAGAACAAATTATCCTGAAATTAGAATGGAGCCACAAAACACTCTTAATGGCCAAAGCAATCCTGAGAAAGAACAAAGCTGGGAGGTATTACGATACTACATTTCAAGATATAATACAAAGCTGTAGTAATCAAAACAATAGAGTACTGGCACACACACAAAAAAACAGATATAGATCAATGAGACCGAATAGAGAGCCCAGAAATAAACCCACAATTATATGGTCAATTAATCTATGATAAAAGGTGCAAGAATATACAACAAGGAAAAGACACACTCTCTTCAATAACTGGTGCTGGGAAAACTGGTAAGCTCCATATAAAAGAATGAATGAAGGGGTGCCTGGGTGGCTCAGTCGGTTAAGCGTCCGACTTCACTCAGATCATGATCTTGCTGTTTGTGAGTTCGAGTCCCACATCGGGGTCTGTGCTGACAGCTCAGAGCCTGGAGCCTGCTTCTGATTTCTGTATCTCCCTCTCCCTCTGCACCTCCCCACTCATGCTGTCTCCTTCTCAAAAATAAACACTAAAAAATTATAAAAAAATAAAATAAAAGAATGAATGAAACTGGACAATTTTCTAACACCATACACAAAAACAAATTCAAAATGGATTAATGACCTACATTTGAGATGTGAAACCATAAAAATCCTCAAAGAGAACAGAGGCAGTAATTTCTTGACAATGATGCGGTAACATTTTCTAGATCTGTCTCCTCAGGCAAGGGAAATAAAAGCAAAAATAAACTACTGGTACTAGAATAGCTTTTGCACAGAAAGAAAACCATCAACATCACCAAAATACAACCTACCGAATGGAAGAAGATATTTACAAATGATATCTTTCATAAGGGGTTAATATCCAAGTACATAAGTAACTTCTACAACACAACACATAAACTGACACACACATACTTTGAGAATAAAAGCTACTGGAGTAGCTTTTGCACAGAAAGAAAACCATCAACATCACCAAAATACAACCTACTGAATGGGAGAAGATATTTACAGATGATATCTTTCATAAGGGGTTAATATCCCAAGTACATAAATAACTTCTACAACACAACACATAAACTGACACACACATACTTTGAGAATAAAGTGGGCAGAGGACTTGAATGGGCATTTTTCTAAAGAACACACAGATGGCCAAGAGACACATGAAAAGATGTCCAATATCACTCATCACTAGAGAAATGCAAATCAAAACCACAATGAGCTATGACCTTAGACCAGTTAGAGTGGCTAAAATAAAAATGACAAGAAATAACAGTGTTGGTGAGGATGTGGAGAAAAAGAAACGCTTCTGCACTGTTAAATTGTTACAGGCACTGTGGAAAACAGTAGGAAGGTTCCTCAAAAAATTAAAAATAGAAATAGTATATGATCCAATAATTCTACTATTATTTACCTAAAGAAAATGAAACCCCTAATGTGAAAAGATATATGTACCTATATATTAACTACAGCATTATTTACAATACCAAAGATATGGAAGCAACCTAAGTGTCCATCAATAGACAAACTGATAAGGAAAATGTGGTATACATACATGCAGCCACAGAATATTATGCAGCCACAGGAAGGATGAGCATGCCATTTGAGACAACATGAATGGACCCAGAGGCATTATACTAAGTAAACTAAGTCAGCCTGATAAAGGCAAATACTACATAATTCCATTCATTAGAGGAATCAAAAAAGAAAAATGAATAAACAAATAAAAAGGAGAATCAGACATATGAAAACAGAGAACACACTGATGGTTACCAGAGGAGTGTGGGCAGGGTGATGGGCAAAATGGGTGGAGGGCAAAGGGAGATACAGATTTCCAGTTATAGAGTAAGTCATAGGAATAAAAGGCTTATCATAAGGAATATAGTCAGTGATACTGCAACAGCAATGCAATAGGACAGATGGTAGCTACCCTTGTGGTGTACATAATATATAAACTTGTCAAACGCGAACAGGAACAATTGAAACTAATGTAATATTGTGCGTCAAGTATATTCAAATTTTTTTTAATTTGAAAATTAAAAAAAGTAGACTCTTTGCCAAATTTGTTATATTATTTCTCAAAATTATGCAGGAATATTTTCATTTTATGCACGAGAAAAGCTCATCTTCTAATACTTCTCAGTGTCCGTAAAAGGGTTGATTAGATATCAAATTCAAGTTTATTTGAAAAAAAAATCATTTTTTGCCTATATCACATTTGTTTTTTCTACACCATATATCTCAGTATATTAAATGTATATAAAACTATATGCTGCTTACAGAATCTCCAGATTCTTCTTTTTTACTCAGCCTTCTCTTACTCCTTTTCTTTCTTCCCTCCATTTTCTTTAATAAATGCATTGAATTACTTTCCTTAGGAAGGTCATTTGGCAGGAAAGGATACCATAAGCACCTAGACTAGAGGAAGCTATTGAGTCTTTTCTAGAACGGATGGCAATATTTGAAGGGGAGTCAAATAAATTAGCACCAACAGCTGAATTGGAGACAGACAAAATCAAATATCTGGTTTTATTCAGCATAATGGGGAACCAAAGTAACCATCTGAGCTATGAGCAGTAATTCGGAAATTTCAAATTAAAATAGGTAGCAATGATCCAGTACCAACCCTATTTCTTACATTTCCTGACTGTAATATGCAGATTTTCTAATTCAAGTGATTCACTCAAGGCTCTTATTTGCTCCAAAGAAGAAGCACTAAACTACTTTAAAAAAATTTTTTTTTTCAACGTTTATTTATTTTTTGGGGGACAGAGAGAGAGAGAGAGCATGAACGGGGGAGGGGCAGAGAGAGAGGGAGACACAGAATCGGAAACAGGCTCCAGGCTCCGAGCCATCAGCCCAGAGCCCGACGCGGGGCTCGAACTCACCGACCGCGAGATCGTGACCTGGCTGAAGTCGGACGCTTAACTGACTGCGCCACCCAGGCGCCCCGCACTAAACTACTTTTTAAAGGAATAAGTTGGAGAGGTTTGGCAAGCATGGTGATGAGACCAGTGAGTTTGAAAGGTTAAGTTTATTGTGCATGCACTCTCTACAGCTTAGAAGTTTGGCTCAGATCAAAAGCAGATATGAATGATTGTGACT
The DNA here is from genome assembly GCF_018350155.1 of Leopardus geoffroyi. Taxonomy (NCBI): domain Eukaryota; kingdom Metazoa; phylum Chordata; class Mammalia; order Carnivora; family Felidae; genus Leopardus; species Leopardus geoffroyi. The sequence goes on along the minus strand of NC_059327.1, from coordinate 21,767,533 downwards.
GGAATAGAATGACGATCACACAATCATGGTAAAACCTCTGCTTCATAATGAAACTTAGAAGTGTGACTTACTAGGCATGCAGACTTAAACAGCTGGAGAAATTGGGGGAAATGGTGGAAGGAAGCCTCTGCTAATGGTCACAGGCAGAAAGGAAAACATGCTTTATTGACAGTAATGAAGGGCAGAGTCTTGCAATTTAAGTAACCGTTAAAATAGGAGAGGAGAATTGGAGAAGATGCTATCCGAGAGCAACTTCACATTTTCTCTCCCCACCAAGGGTCAAGTGTCAACGGATTCTAATGTCATGAGGTCAAATTCAATAGAGGTAGCTGGGGTCAAGTGAATCGTATGTTCTAAGGCATCATACAGTCTAAAAGTTGATTAATCATGTGACAGTTCTCTACCCAAATATAAATGGTAAACCACAGGTCCATGACAGGAAGATGAACTGAACAGGAATCAGAATATAATTATATGAGCTGTCTGATAATAAGTTTTATCAATAGATAGAATCAAGAATTCTCAACCATGAATGCTTGATATAGGTGGTACACATCAGGAAGGCCAAGTTGGTCATTAGTGAGATACAGCTGATCCCTGACATAATGATGAAATTTGTCAATAATTCCTTCCTTAGTCTTCCTAACTCATTGCCCTTTCTGCAAAAGTTTTTATATTGATTCATAGAGGGCTCTCATCTGAAATGCATAGCTTACATTTCCACCAAGATTGAGACTAAAGAAGAATATGATCAATGATTCATTAGCCAATTAGCGGTTGCATTTTAAAATACATTAATTTCTTTCTTTTTATAATTTATTAATTGCCAATGTCTTTCAAAGTTCTGTACCATGCATAGGGATTGAGACTCAATATACTGCAATCTTATAAGCTTGCAATATTTTGCAGTCTAGTTTTGGATATTTAATGTGTTTATGTAACACAGATGCATTGTTAAACATAACTGAAATCTTTGCATTCATTAGAAGAACAATGTGGAAAAGAGTAATCAATAAAAGTATATATTGAGCTAGGAAATGAGAAAATCTATTGTCTGAATTAAATTAAATCTTTTTTTTAAATGAAGTAACATTAAAACATAAGAAATGAGTTATTTGTTTACTTTTTAAGAATTTATATAAAAAAGAATTTGTAGTATTGAGTTAGACTTGATAATTCGAAGGGAAGGTTATAAAGTATTATTAAAACTTAAGGTTCTAATGATATTTCAAACTAACATTTTAGTATAATTGTGTTCAAAATAAATACTAATAACTATCTCTGTCATATTCACTAGACATAATAAAATACTAGCTTTAATCATGAAACATGTGAATTCTACAAAAATAATACTCAATTTACATGAAATATCTTTGAATTTTTTGCTTATAACTCAAATTTTTATATTCTAACTGAAATTACACTTTTAACTGGTAAACAACTCAAAATTGTTGTGAAAAGCTGCACATTGGAGTCAGTCGTGTCTGTTTTATCTTCAGCTTTCCAGGCGGGACAACTCATGAAGATTTCTTGAGGGAAGCGCTGATCTTAAAGATAAAGAAATAGTGCTTTTCGCACTATTAGACTGGCATATATTAGACTCTCATGAAGGAGAACTGCCATTTTTACTGTCGCTGTTATTGTTTTGTTATTGTTATGATGAGTGGATATCACTTGAGTAGTTAGGGACCCAGAAGTTAGGAAAAGGAAGGGGTAACAATCAGAAGAGGCAAAAGAACAAAACATTGTCTTGGGAAGGAGGGTGTAATAAAATAACTGCTCTGAACACTATAAATTTAACTTTCTGGTTTTAGGGTCAAAACTCTGAATTATTATAATACATATTATTTTGAGAATATACACAAAGCTATTGTAAGCACATGTACTCTTTTAAGGCTGAAATGAATACGGCTAATAATCCTACAATAGTCAGTTATTGGATTTGTTCTATTTATTGTGTTAGGCAGAAGAGTGCTACCCAACAAAATATTCACTTCCTAATCCCCAGAACCTTCGAATATGTTACCTCACAGCAAAAGGGATTTTGCAGATGTGATTAGGATAAGATTATTCTAGATCTTCTTCTAGAACATCCAGAAAGGAATACAGTCTTGCGAGCTCCTTCCTTTTAGCTCACTGAGCTATGTCAAACCTCTGATTAACAGAATTATAAGATAAATTGTGTCCCTTAAGCTGTTTATTTAATTTGTGATAATTTGTTATAGCAGAAATAGAAAACTAACACATCTATAATTTTAAAAGTTTACATATAAAACTAGATACAGTTGTTCTTTAATACCACATTAAAATTGTTAATCTATATCCCTTAAAGTTGTATTTATTGGAAGATTTGAGAATTTTGAGAATGTTAACATGCACATAACCAAAATAAAAATAGTGGATACAAATATTTTGGTGTACAAAAATACTAACATAGTTATTAGCAATGCATAATTCAAAATATTAAAAAATCAACACTTACAAAGTATTTTTTTATTTTTTATTTTATTTTTTTTTTGAGAGAGAGAGAGAGAGCACAGGCAGAGGAGTGGCAGAGAGAGAGGGAGACACGGAATCTGAAGCAGGCTCCAGACTTTGAGCTGTCAGCACAGAGCCCAATACGGGGCTGGAGCCCATGAGCTGTGAGATCATGACCTGAGCTGAATTTGGGCGCTTAACCAACTGAGCCACCCAGGGTGGCCCCAAACAAAAGTATTTTTTATTCTTATTTATTATCTTCCCCACCGAGATATTACTCAAATAATAGTATTCACAATTTAGTCTTTGTCATTCCTAAAAAAATGGACACTTTTTATGAGTTTAATTTATTTACCTTTGTCTTAAAATATTTGATAGTTGTAAAGGTACTAGCTATTATACAGAATATAATGTGTATACATGTGTGCTATTCAAATCATACTCAGATTAACAAAATGGCTGAATTTCCTCTTGATCCAATTAACCTCCAAATTTAGGTATGTTTTCAAATAAAGTAATATGAAATTCATCTGAATCACCTGATTTCATGTAAGAAATACAAAGGAAGAATCACTATCATTGAAGAATTTAGTGCTTCATAAATAAATGTTCACACTAGAATAAGCTATCATAGTAAGTTTACTTTTTTTTTTTTTTTTACCGTTTTATTTACTTTTAAGAGAGAGAGAGAGTACAGGGGAGGGGCAAAGAGAGAGGATCCCAAGCAGGCTCCACACTAAGAGCAGAGAGCCCCATGTAGGGCTCGAACTCACAAACCACAAGACCATGACCTAAGCCAAAATCAGACACTTAACGGAGTGAGCCACCCAGGCACTGAAAGTCAAGTTCACTTTTTAGGAAGATATTTAAAATTTAACTTTGGATCGCCTGGGTGGCTCAGTTGGTTGAGTGACTAGACTCTTGGTTTTGGCTCAGGTCATGATCTCACGGTTTGTGGGACTGAGCCCCATGTCCGGCACAATGCTGACAGCATGGACCCGGCTTTGGATCTCTCCCTCAGACTCTCTCTCTTTCTCAAAATAAATAAATAAACTTAAAAAAATTTAATATTAAAACAATTAGGCATAACAAAATGGAATTACAAATATTCCCATAATGTTTTAATAGCATTGAAATATTTCAGAGTTTTAAGTTACCTTAAAAATTCCCAGATCAAAGGGCACCTGGGTGGTTCCTGATTTTGGCTCAGGTCATGACCTCACAGTCAGGAGATCAAGCCCTATGTTAGGCTCCCTGGAGCCTGCTTAAGACACTCTCTCCCTCTCCCTCTGCCCCTCCCCTGCTAGCATGTGTGGGTTTGCCCTCTCTCTCTCTCTCTCTCTCTCAAAAAAAACCACAAAGTTCCAGATCTAATTTTTTTCCTTCTGCAATGCATGCAAGTTAGTCCACACCCGCTGATTAAATATCTACAGCAAATGTCAAATCTTATATAAGTACATATATCATTTTTGAATTGTCATTATTGGACAGGAACACCTAATACAGCATCAAAATATTTGATTACTAGTTGTATGCTGATAACCAAAATCTACACAAATACTGAAGGTGCTAGTAAAGAGGTAATTTCAGCCAAGTTCAAACAACCCTCTTGATTTTCAAACATTGAAGTAACAACTTCTTATTGACTGTAACTATGTTCCAGACACTGCGCTTAGGCTTTTCTCATATTTTAACTCAACAAGTAAGCTTGCAAATCATTAGGCTAAATCAATTTGTAGTTTACTTCATGGAACACTAGTAGACTTTCAGAATCAATACACCTCCTGAAGAGTCGAATCCTTAATTATGACTGGTTTGCTCGCAGGATCTGGCTAATGACATTTTCCAAGCATTCCTAACTTTCCTTACTTTCAGTCTCGATGTTCATCATTCCAGAATGTCTAGTTATGATTGAGGTTTTATTGGTAACATATTTTTTTTATGGCTAATGATCCCTGTAAAATAGTAAAAATGTAAGAGCAACATGAAAGGACACAATCAGACCCTGCTTTTTTCAAGGAGCATGTTTGTTAAGTGACAAAGATTCTGAAGCTCCTGTGAATGAGACTTTTTTGGGTTCCTGATACAAGATGGCAGAGAGATCACACACATATACAATTGTGTAATCTCTACTGAAAGATAAAAACATTTACATCTGTCACAAAAAGACAAGTGACAATGAGTAAATGGAGGTTTTGATGAATTTCTGGAAGACAAACAGTAGATGACATGTACCTGACGCACAAGGTCCAGCACAACAGTCATTGGGCTGAACGCATACATGCGACAAAGTACCTCAGAGTCAGAAGTCTTTCTCCTCTGTGGGGCACAAGTAAGACTCTAAGCTCAAGGTCAAGTTAGTAAATACACACAACAGAGTGACTTGTAGCATTAAAACGAGAGTTCTGTTCAAATTACCATTACTGTGTGAAAAATACCACAAATATAGTGACAAAAAAGTCCCAATTTTACTCTTCTCCCTGATTCTTTGGATTAAATACTTGAAAATCATTGCTTTATCCACACATCCGAGGCCTTATCCAGGAAGACCCAAAATTTGGAGCTAATTCAATGACTGGGGTAACTCAAAGACTAGAAGGGATTCCAGTTGGGGGTTGGCATTATCTGAAGTCTCACTCACTCATCTGGTGATTGATACTGGCTGTCAGAGGGCCTCAGTTGTGACTGTTGGCAGCAACACTTACACACGGCCTCTCCGTGTTGTTGCTTGGGCCTCCTCACAGCATGGAGGTTGTGTTAGAAGAGTAAGTGTCCCAAGAAGAAGCAAACAGAAGTATTATAACTTCTCAGGACCTAGCCTAACAAGCCAATATCTGCCATAGATACAAACTCACTCAGATTCAAGGGCAGGAATCATAGAATCTATCTTTCCTTGGGAGGAGAGTCAAAGTCACCTGGAAGATCATGTTAAAGGGGAGATATTGTTGTGCTTGTATCTGAAAAATAAAATCCTCTACAGGTAATTTATTAAAGAACTAGCCACAGAAGAGCTAAGTTAGTTAAAACCTCTCCCTATTCTGGTCACATTGCAAAATGTACTGGAATTTTGTAAAAAAAAAAAACAAAACAAAACATATATATGTACATGTATACATATATATGTGTATATATATGTATATGTGTATATACATATACATACATGTGTATACATATATGTATACGTATACATATATATGTGTATATACATATACATATGTATATGTATACACACATATGTATACGTATACATATATACACATATATATGTATACGTATACATATGTGTATATACATATACACATATATGTATATGTGTATATATATGTATACACATATATATGTATATATGTGTGTGTGTATATATGTATACACATATACATATATTCTACCCAAGAGTGAAAGAAGCCTTGTCCCAAGCAAAATATTTCTCCTACTTACCCAGAGCTCATGTTCAGCCCTCCCATTAAGAAGAATGAATGATTGCAAAACCAAAAACCAGAGCTAAACACTCAAAATAGAAACCCTTTCCAGAGGATGTAATAATCAGCCTAGAACCTTATTTCTAAATATAAGTACCAGATATTTGGGAAAACCAAAATACCATAAAGAGAGAAAAAAACTAAATAAAAAGAGATAGGGACCTAGGTATTAGAAAACAGGAATATCAGGCAACAAAAGAGAACTTAAAAAATAAAATGTTCCACTTCCAAGATTTAAGTTAATGTGGCATACTTTAAACAGGAACATAATACAATAAAAAAACAGTGATCAGGAAACAAAACAGAGGAACTCAAATTTCTAAAATAAGTTATGGAAGTAATAAATATAATGAATTAAGTGAATAATAAGATGTACATGGGTAAGAGACTGAGGAAGTTTTCTAATGCCATACAGTCAAAATTAACTGCTAAAGCAGATTTAAATATAGGTTTTACGATGCCCCTTTAAGCATATAAACTGGGATCATATTTAGGTCAAATTTATAATGAGTGAAAGTTGTATATTTGTGCTATGTATAATTTTCATGGTTTAAAGAACACATGTATCATGTAAAAATGTAAAATATATGCATAATTAACAGAATATGATGTATAATTTTATAATTTTAAATTATCTTTGAGTTTTATAGTGTTGTGACCTTGTTTACATGACGGTCTTAACTATGAATTAGTTTTTGCCTTTGGTTAAGAATATAACCCTAACTTATTTTTCCAAATGGAAGTTTAAATCATCTCCTTTATGATAACTTTCTCTGTAACGCTGTCCACAATTACACTATTTATAAATAACTACTGACCCATAATGCTGAGCACAAAAGCTATATCAAAGAACGGATATAGGAGAATCTGCCCCGCAGTTTGTGTTACTTATTCCAAACTCTTTGTTCTTATATTAAAATACAGTTAATAATTTGATATTGTAGTAAAACTGCAAAATTAAGTGCACTGCCTTGACAAAAATATTTTTTAACATTGTGTCTGTATAAAATTCATGGCAATTATATTTTCAAGTGCTGCCTCTGTTCTTTCTTTTATGTTTTAAGAATGTCTTATTTCTTTTTTTTTTAATTTTTTTTAATGTTTATTTATTTTTGAGACAGACAGAGACAGAATGCGAGTGGGTTAGGGGCAGAGAGAGAGGGAGACACAGAATGGGAAGCAGGCTCCAGGCTCTGAACTGACAGCACAGAGCCTGACGCGGGGCTCGAATTCACGAGCTGTGAGATCATGACCTGAGCCGAAGTCAGACGCTCAACCAACTGAGCCACCCAGGCGCCCCAAGAATGTCTTATTTCTTAACTGTAGTCGTATTAATTAAATACAGGAATAAAATACATTTTCAAGATTACTTTCTATTGCTCCACTTAATTTTCTCCCTCAATACATCTTGATTCTTTATGCCACACTTTATCTTTAAGAATTCAGGGGCGCCTGGGTGGCGCAGTCGGTTAAGCGTCCGACTTCAGCCAGGTCACGATCTCGCGGTCCGTGAGTTCGAGCCCCGCATTGGGCTCTGGGCTGATGGCTCAGAGCCTGGAGCCTGTTTCCGATTCTGTGTCTCCCTCTCTCTCTGCCCCTCCCCCGTTCATGCTCTGTCTCTCTCCCAAAAATAAATAAACGTTGAAAAAAAATTAAAAAAAAAAAAAAAAAAAAGAATTCAGTGAGTATTGACATTCCAGATGTTTTTCATACACACATGTCCTTGGGACTTTTCTAGAAACATTCAATCATTGACAACCTCCACTTATCAACTTATTATAGACTTATTTCCAATTACAACTCTATTCTCTTTTAGCTAAGGCAATCTTAACCTTTATACTTTGTATATGGTTTTAAAATTCATAATAATTTTCATATCTACTCTCAGTTGATTCTAACGACAGTCATTAAGTCAGACAGAGATGAGCAAACAAGGTGGGGGAATGGGGAGATGTTGGTCAAAAGGCACAAAGTTTTGATGAATCACTAAATTCTACACCTTTAACTAGAATTACACTGTACCTTAACTAACTGGAATTTAATAAAGACTTTAAAAAGGAAATAAAATAATATTTTTGATTCATCCTGAAAAAGGTACAAAGTTTAAGTTAGGTAGAATGAATGAATTCTAGAGATCTGATATACAGCATGGTGTTTATTGTTAATACAATGGTATTGTAAACCTGCAATTTGCTAAGAGAATAGATCTTTAGTGTTCTCAGTATATACACACAAAATTTCTGATCTCTTAGAAGAGTGCCTACCCAGCCTTCTTTGTTTTTGTTTTTGTTTTTTTTTCTTAATTTTTATCCACTGACAGAAGATGACCTGGATTCCGGAGATTCAACTTCATGTCCACATTGCATGGAAGGCACTACATTTGACACGATAATCAGAATCAGATAACGATAATCAGAACACGATAATCAGAATTGGCACCCTGCCAATATCCTATAATTTGCTATGCCGTGTCAGCTATATTCAGCAACACTTGGGAAATTAACTCAAAATTGTTTCATGAGCCTCTGGGCCAACTGTGAGACAGATTAGGACAAAACTCCACTTATCAACTGATGCCCAAAAGGTACAACTTAGCATGGAAGACAAGAATGACAGTCTACACCCTGGACACTAGAATTCTCTCAGAGCCAGAGGTCAATATCTCTCCAAATATCAGACGGGCATATTGATTCTGATTAAAGTAATTGGTGTCTTTAGAGAAAGACAGGAGGAAAATGTCTAATATATTGATGATAGTTTCACAAGAACCTTTCTGAAAGTTATGCATATTCCCATACACTGAAGGAGACTGGGGCTGTAAAATGATTCAGTTGTGGGGTAGGAGCGAGGTTCATTACCACCCAGGGTGGTAACTCAGTCAGGTTTTGGTTTTTGTTGTTGTTAGCTCCCTCCGCCCCAATCATATCTAGAGTTTATTCAGTGAGAAAGGAGGGTCTCAGTGAGCTTCCCATCTTTGGGCTTCTACAGATAATATGATCGACTGTCCTCAACCAGAGATTCACAAAGTTCTAATGATTCTGTTAAGCACTGCTGCCCTGATTACCTGCTATAACCACGCCTACCCTGCCTGCTGTGCTAACACTTCCTCACTGAAATAAGGCAGCTTATTCCAGGGAATCACCTCCTCCTTGCATCACGGGTGACAAAGAACAACCACTGAGCTGCACCAAAGGATGCTGTTGCTCCTGACACCGACATATTTCTCAGCACCTTGTGCAGATGGGCAACCTCTAGGGACAAGGTTGGCAACAGGGGAAGGGTGGTAAGAAATGATTAAGTCACATATAATAAATCCACTCCAAATACCCATCTAGCTCCATCTTTTTTTTTTTTTTTTTTTAATAATACTAAGGAATTTCTGGCTCCTCAAGATAATTCATCACAGTATACCATTGCAACTACGTTTTAGTCAGTTAAACAAACAATCTGAAATATCTTCCAGTTCCTTGACCATACAATTTAAATCTCATGGGATCCAGGATTTCATGGAGGAGCAGTGAGGGTGGCCACACTAGGGCTAGGAAAACTACCCTATACTGGGTAGCAATTTATCTCATCGTTGTTTTATAAAATATAAAACATTAGTTAAGCAAATCAACAAATATTAATCCCACCCAAGGTTTATACAGGCAATTCTGCTACCTAATACAAAGAACAATGAAAATATCCCTCACCCTAAGATATGTGGTTTGAGGCATGGAAAAAACTGAGATTGTACCTATTTATTTTCCCAGCGTTTGCAAATTTTGCCTTTGAAGTGAGAATCCAGGAGGAAAAAAAGTAAGAATAACCAAAAATGACTCCTGGTGTATACAACCTGTATTTTTCTGTTGGCATATGGAAATAAATGTATCTGGAATATTTCAGAATTTATTTTTATTCATTAAAATATTTGGATAGAAAATCACTGAATCATACTCTTAAATAGGTGAATTTGTGGGATAAAAATTTTACCTCAAGAAAGTTAATTAATCAATTAATTGCAGTTACTGAAAGAAACAAGTACATAAATCCCGTGATCCACTGATTCCAGTTCTGGGAATACATCCTACATAAAAACTTTCAACCTAGGGGCGCCTGGGTGGCTCAGCTGGTTAAGTATCAGACTTCAGCTCAAGCCATGATCTCATGGTTTGTGGGTTCAAGCCCCATGTTGGGCTCTGTGCTGACAGTTCAGAGCCTGGAGCCTGCTTCAGATTTTGTCTCCCTCTTCCTCTCTGCCCCCACCCCACTCAGGCTATGTCTGTCTGTCTCTCAAAAATAAACATGAAGAAAAAGAATTACAAAAATTCTCAAACCTACAAAATTAGAGCCAGTCACTATTTCACATGCTTTGTAACAACTCATTAAATCTTTATTTCTTTATTAAGGATGTAAAAAGCCCATTCGTTTATTCATTTAACAAATGCTTACTGTACTTACTATGTACCAAGCCATAGAGAAGGCGATAATCTACAGTCCTGGTATAGATATTCAATAAAATAGTGAAGACACAAAGAATATAAATTTACAGATACTGGAAGGAAAAATTGAGTAGGATAGAGGATTAGCCTCCTGATTAAGAGCTAAGCAGGAAACCTTTATTTGAGGAAATGCCATTTAGCTTGAGAACTAGAACACAGGATAAACAAGGTTGAGCCAGAACAAGAGTTGGTAGTATGGAGAGTGTTTAATTCTTCTAATTGCCAGTATTGCATATGTATATGTTGATATTCTATTAGAGGTTTATTGTGTGCAGTAGGAGAAAGTAAACAAAATGGAATTAACTTGAGCAGTGTAGGAAAAGCAGGTGAAACTGTGCGGTATGATTCAGGTGACCATAGTAATGGAAACATCACTCCCAAAACTGCTGTTTCTTCTATTTGAAAACTGAGTACACTAGGGGAAGTTTAGAAAGATCTCTCCTTAACAAACAATATAGGCTGTAGAAAAACAGGTCACAAACCAGAGAAAAGAATGCATTTTTGGTTAAGGTTTCAGTAGTATAATCCTTTGTGCTTTAGGGTTCACTCAGCACACATCACATTATAATATTATTCTGTTTTAATTTTTTTAATGTTTATTTATATTTGAGAGAGAGAGAGACAAGAGTGTGAGCGGGAGAGGGGCAGAGAAAGAGGGAGACACAGAATCCAAAGTAGGCTCCGGGCTCTGAGCTGTCAGCACAGAGCCTGATGCGGGGCTCTAACCCACGAACCATGAGATCATGACCTGAGCTGAAGTCAGACGCTTAACCTACTGAGCCACCCAGGCGCCCCAGCACATACCACATTATAAACAGAGGTGATGAATCCATATCTCACTGTGACCCCTTTGCTACTTCTTAAGGGCTCAGATTTCTGTAGTTTGTAGTAGTATATCCTGCAAAAATGAAATCAGTGCAATAGCCCTTATTCTTCCAACAATTCTCTGAACAGAATTTATTAAAAGATCCAGAGTGAACTACAAATTGAGTATATTAATGCCATTTTTCTACTTCATGAATATCAAATCTACAAGCAAAGTCTTGATAAAGTAATCATACTCCTTGAAAAATAGGATGTTTATATACTCGATTTTTCTATTATATATTTTTCTCCAAAAATATTATAAAGGATTTTAGTGAGAAGGCTCAAGTTATTAATTTTGAAGCACAGAGTGTATTATCATAAATGCTTTCTTGGGTTTCCCTGCAGTTTGGACTGAATTATACATATAAATTTAAAGTGTAACCACTGCAATAACTTGTTTAACTTTTATGTGATAAATACCAGTGTCATTTCACATTTGATGTTTCATTTGCTTTAACTTTCCTGATATTATGTAACCATCTAATTTATTGAGATTTAAAAGCCTTCTGCATAACTAGGTGTAGGATTGTACACATAAAGCTGTGGAATTTATTCATGACGATCCTGTCTAAATTATCATTTTTAGAGCTATATTTGGTTACCATAAAAAAGCCATTAAAAATCATGAGCAAGGTGAGTAAAGTGTTTTTCAAGGTTTTCAAAATACCTGCTCTATTTTGAATGGGTTTTGTTCTTTTCATATAATTCAATATGAGATATGCAAATGTACCATTAGGACATACTGCTGGGTCAGAAATATGTACTTTACAACCTCCTTCCAAGTCCGGTAGTACTCTTCTCTGTGAACAGGGATCACTGAATTTTTTTTTTTTTTTTTTTTTTTTTTTTTATTTTAAGATACCTTTTATAAGGGTCTATTATGTACAACAGACACAGCACTGGCTACTGAACCACTCATGACAGTGTCAGATTCAGCATAGATCTCCACTGATTTCCCCTTGGGAACTTTCCTACTGTGTGATTTCCTATGAAACGAACTCTTTTACTTCCGCCAGTACCAGTGTGGGAGTTTCTATTGGGAATGATTGTTCGTGTCACAGGGGAAGCACTGTCATTTTCCAGAATTTTTCAGTCTCACCTACCTTTTCATGTGATCGGTTCTACGATACAACTCTGCTCTTTCTTCAATGCAATCTTCTATCAGCTCCTTGAGATACTGAATTGCCTCTTGTTTCATCTCCATTATGACATTTCAATACCAAATATCTTCATTTTCATTTACGGTATTCTTCACATACAATCTCTTACCCTAACTATTGGCAATATTCTCTGCAGGAGATCCTTTTAACTCATCTTTCTCTGATGATGTCTTTATCAAGAAAAATTATTCCTTCAGTTCTAAGGAGAAATATGTTTATCTTGTAAAAATTAGTTAATAGACCTCTTTCTTTGTGCATAATATTCTCTGAGATACTATCAAATCTTAGGAGATGAGGTGATAACAATGCTTAGATGAGAACTTATAGCATTGATCAACAAAAACAAAGAGATTAAGAATAAAAATACCGGGGCGCCTGGGTGGCGCAGTCGGTTAAGCGTCCGACTTCGGCCAGGTCACGATCTCGCGGTCTGTGAGTTCGAGCCCCGCGTCCGGCTCTGGGCTGATGGCTCAGAGCCTGGAGCCTGTTTCCGATTCTGTGTCTCCCTCTCTCTCTGCCCCTCCCCCGTTCATGCTCTGTCTCTCTCTGTCCCAAAAATAAATAAACGTTGAAAAAAAAAAAAAAAAAAGAATAAAAATACCAAGCTCTTGTTAGGGGTTGAATCTCCCCCAAAATTTTGGAAGGTATGTTGATATCTTTGCCACTGGCACCATAGAATGTGACCTGCTTTAGAAACAGTGTCACTGAAAATATAATTAGCTAACACTAGGTCATACTGGAGTAGGGTGGATCTCTAATCCAACATGACTGCTGTTTTATAAGATGATGACCATGTGAAGACACAGAGACATGCAGAAAGAACAAAATATGACAAGAAAGGCAAAGACCTTTCCAAAGGTCCAAAGGTACCTCTCCAAATCAATGAATGCCAAAGATTACCAGCGGCTACCAGAAGTTGGGAAGAGACAAGGATTTCTCTACAAGTTTCAGAGGAACTATGACTCTGCTAACAACTTCATTTTAGACTTTCCAGGCTCCAGAACTAGGAGACAATAAATTTTGTTGTTTTAAGCCATCAAGTTTGTGGTATTTTGTGAGAGCAACTCTAAGAAACTAAAACAAACAAATACCCCACTAACACAGTCAGGAAAATTAGGGGAGAAAACCCAAAAAAATCCAAAGAAAGTAACAATAAATAATAAAAAGTGTTGGAAACTAATTAACTTTAAAATAAATGTAAATGTAAATCAATAAAGAGCATAGATAATCTATAATACATTTCAAAAATCAGTTATCACAAAGCTAACAAAGATGGGCACACTGATGGAAACCTAATAAAAGTGAAAAGAGAGAAAGGGCAAAATTTAATAGAAAAAGGAAAGGATAAATATCATAATAAGGGGGATTTTTTAATTAAGAGATTCTATGTAAATGATGACAATTAATGAGAAGGGCTACATATACTATTTAATGTCCATTCCAGATTTGTAAAAATTTTGCTATGTAGGATTTCCAAAACTTGATAAAGGATATCTATGAGAAATATAAAAATTCATACTTTAGGGGCACCTGAGTGGCTCAGTCATTAAGCCTCCAACTTCGGCTCAGGTCACGATCTTGTGGTCCCTGAGTTCGAGCCCCGCGTTGGGCTCTGTGCTGACAGCTCAGAGCCTGGAGCCTGCTTTGGATTCTGTGTCTCCCTCTCTCTCTGCCCCTCTCCCGCTTGTGCTCTTTCTTTGTCTCTCTCAAAGGTAAATATTAATTTTTTTTAATTCATACTCTATGTTGAATGGTTACAAGTGTTCCCATTAAGTCGACAATTCAACCGATACAAAAGAAATGAGGAAGGAATTTATAAGGAAAGGACAAAGCTATTTTTATTTGCAGAAATTATGATATTCTACTTAAAAATAAAGACAAATAACTACAAACTAAATATCACTTAGAAGAAATTTCAGCAAAATTACTCAATATATCATCAAAACAAAATTAATGCATTCCTAGAGACTATTTCTAACCAACTGAAAATGTAATGAAACAGAAAATATCCTATTCACAAAGCAACACAACATCCACAAAACACTAATAATCAAACCTATACGTGAGATAATTTATGGCTAGTAACTTATTAAATATAAATTTTAAACATAATATTTAACATCAAGTAATGGAGACATCTATGAAGGTGGTAGATTGAAAAATATCCTATTTTGGAAGTGTTTTCTTCTCATAAATATATAAATTTGGTGCAATATGAACAAAGGTTTTTTATGGAATTTGACAACTGATTTTATAAGATATTGTAAAGAGAAAAAAGTGTTAAAAGGGGAAATTCTCTAAACAAGTAAAGAAGAATACAAATTTAGGGTGACTAAAAATGCTGTTAAAAAATAATAGAACTACAGAATTGGACGCTTAGAAACAGACCTATGCAGACATGTGTCAATGGTTATCATAGGGAAGTACTTCAAGTTACTGGTAAAACTAGGAACAATTCAAAACTTGTGACTGGGGAACTGAATATCTAATGGAATTCTTTATCTGTTAGAAAAATATCCCAGGCTGAAACTAAAAATAAATTTCTGATGGCTCAAAGAGATTAATAAGGGGGAAACATGTGATCATTATCTTACATCAAGATAGACTTCCATTAAAAAAAATGAAAAAGTTACAAAGGTAAACATTTATATATTTTAATACACACAAACGCAATTTTTTTTCATGACAACAGGAGACTTAAACAAATTTAAAAGACTAACATATGACTAGGGAACTGTAATTTCAACAGATAAAAAGATACGCTTCCAGAATCTACAAAGAAATTCTTCATATTATTAAGAAAACAACATACCTTACCAAAAATGGTCAAAGAGTATATATTCAGGAAAAAATAGTAAACGCATGAAAAGATGTGCGACTTTACCAATCCTACAGGCAAATTAAGATAAAGCAAAAAAACAAACAAACAAACAAAAAAACCCAAAACCCACAAATGTTCTTCTATGGCATTGCTAAAATAATTTTTCATAAAATAGAATTCTAAGACACATGCAAAAATTGACTCATTTGCTGTTGGTTAGGGTCTAAATTTATAAAGTCTTTAGAAGGGAATTCCACAGTATCTATTAAAATGTAAACATCCCAGGGAGCCACCAGTTCACTTTTCTTTATCAAACTCTGGGAAATAAATATAAACAAAAGAGAAATGAGGTAGGTTATAATATTATATGCCCTAGTGAAATATCCATTAATAGGAGTTAGCTAAATAAACCTCTACATAAACAAATGCTACTTAACAGTTAAAAAAAAAAGCGAAGGAATTATAAGAACTGAGGTGAAGAGTTCTCCAAGACACTGTCAAGGGAAGAAAGCAAGCAGCACACCAAACACATTTCATCTGAATTTTATTTTATGTGAGGGTATTTTTATATAGAAGTCTACTAATAAGGAAGTGGAAGGATAAATACCAAATTTCTCACAAAAGCTCTCTTTGTATTAGAAACTAAATGTGAGTCAAGGGGAGGAGTTGAAAAGAAACTGCTATCTTTGGCTCTGAATTCTTATTTTTTTACAATTTATTTCATTAATTATATTACAAAATAACTTTTAAAAGTGATAATATGGACATGTCTTTCAATTTTGTTTTTCTTTTAAGTAGACTCCATGCCCAACATGGGGCTCGAACTCATGACCCTAAGGTTAAGTGTCACACACTCTACTGACTGAGCCAGCCAGATGCTCTGAAGTAATAGTTCTAGCATGATGTTTTCTTAATAGTTTAATTCAAATCCTTAGCCTCTTTATCAACTTACAGATTTTTAAATGGGTGTAAGAATTAATATAAAAATAATTATGAAGAAATTAGTTTATCAGTGTGTCAACCTCTTTCATTCTTGACTATAAAAATTATGCCCTCAGTAACTGTGCACAAGACTGTGTGAGAGAATCCTCCTCCAGTCCACTTTATTTACTTAATGCCAACTCTCAACCCTAAACATCCATAAGCACAGGTGTGAAGCAGTAGAAAATAAACTAGTTCTACATGAAAGGCATTAGGAATTACAGGGTTAGGATATTTAACACAGCATTTTTCATCTCAGATAAAGAACCACATTTGGCTTACATGGACTTCAGTTCCATCAGTTACATCTGCCCAGAATCCATTTTCCCCATGGCAGAAATCTGCGCCTCAGTAATGAACAACAGCTATGCACATGAAATTAAGGAAGTCATTGCTTAGAGTTAGATAAATAGCGGAACTAATGAAACTGATGAACAAAGATTCTTTTGAATCTGTTGGTGAATTATTCTATATGTCGAGCTCAATTTTAAAGCTTAGCGAAAGCGAATTTAAAGAGCTGATCAAAGTCAATCCGTGATTGTTTAGCATATAAATAACTCAAAGGAGAATGTTCTATTAGGAACATTTCTTAAAATTTGTTGGAAATTGCTAAAAGATAGTTTGCTAGGAATAACTCAGGGCTTCTTCAGTTACAGGCATAGGGGACTACTACAGGCTGAACACAAGTGCTTTGTCTATCCAAATTTCTTTTCTTTTATCAAATGGGTGAAAAAAAGAACTCTAGTCACCCATCCTTCCTTGGTCCTCATCCTTCCAGGGTCCTCCCAGCCTGGCCAGCTCTATTTACCTTAAGTCCACTGTACCTAATCTTAAATTCTTCCTTACTCTTTAGATCACTGTGTGCGTTAATTGCGTCCTCCATAAAGGATATGTTACAGTCCTAACCCCCATTACCTCAAAAGGTGATTTGGAAATAGGATATTTACATTGATATTCAAGCTAAAATGAGATCGTCAGAGTGGGGGAAATTCAGACAGAGAGACACAGAGAGGAAAGACAATGTAAAGACACAGAGAAGAGATGGCCGTGTGACTAGCATGAAGTATCCAGAAGTGCAGCATATGCCAAAAGCTGGAAGAAGCAAGTAAGGATTCTCTCTTGGAACCTTAAGAGCGAGCTTTGGTGACATTTTGATTTCAGACTTTTGGCTCCAGAACTGTGATTCAACAAATTTTTCTTGTTTTCTTGTTCATTCTTTTGGTACTTAAAGACAGCACTAGGAAACTAATTCAGCAGTAATCACGAGAAGCTCCAGACTTCCAGTTCACACCTAAGCTAATATCCTTGAATCCTCATACAACTCTCCAAATCCACTTTCCTGTTCCATTATCTAGCTGCCTTTCTCCAACTGCTGAAAGCTTCCACTGTGCACTCGAATTAATGGTCCGTCATTAGCAAAATCTTCAATACCCTGAACCTCTTCTCCAAACACTGCGCTCAATTTCTTGATCTAACAAAGATCTGGCTCTTCTGAGAACACGGCTTCCCCTGTAGCCCATAAAGTTCCTCTTCCACACCCCGGTAGCCCTGAGTGTTTAGGTGAGTGGTACCCCCATGCTCCTTCCGATTGACGCTGTGTAAATGAGTGATATCCCCACGCTGCTCACTCCTTGCCAGTCCCAGGTCGTCCTCCTTCCCGCTTACCTAAAACCTCCATTTGCACTCTTTGTCAACAGACTCTGATTCACTCCTCATTTCTGCCCTTATCCACCCATTCTCAGATCAGTCCTTCATGTTTCTATGATGTGGCTCCTGACTTCGATTTTAATATATATCCAAATGATCCCTTAGTCAACATGCTTAGTCCCTTGAACTCTATTCCAGTGATTGTCATGTCTTCCTTAACCTAGCAACTCATCTGTGAAATCACACTCCAGGTCTAGTTATTAACAGCATCTGCGACTTCTGGGTTAATTGCAGGTATCTCACTGACCATGACTCCAACCTTTCCAGTTTATTCTCTCTACCATGTCAATTTGTACTTTCTTTAGTTCTACATTAGGACTAGCAACCCATGCACACTCCATCTTTACACTCTCACCCACACTTCGTCCCTCTGTTCTCTTAACCTAGCAAAACATTTCATGGGGGCAAACTCGTAATCACTCCCTTGCATACAATTTCAATCTGCCTGCCTACCTTTTGCTGTCATATTTACTCGGAGGAAAACACATTCTTGGTAAAATGTATTTTTTAAGAATCTTAACAAATATTTTATTAGCACATACTGTCATATTCCTGGGATATAAGTGTCCTGAAAACACTGACCCCTACTAAAAGACACTAAAAGTAATCAAGTCCTTGGTCCTCCATCTAGTTTAATAACCCCACACTCCTTTACTAGAACTAGGCTTGCTGTACTTCACCTGTCCCCACCCTTGCATGGAAAGAGGCTTCCTCTCAGTCAGATGCAGATAGCAACACTCATTGCTTTTTGCCAAGACAGGGGATCCTTATGCTTAAACCAGAATGGAGAAAAACAGCATAAATAGACTTTATTTCTCAAAGTCACTCATTCTGCTTCTCTCCAGGAAGGGCTGGAATTTCTTCAGGATGAACATAAAGATTCCCACTGCCGGAATGTTCAGAATACCTTCCCTGATTTCTCAGAGAGACTCATGGAGTATTACTCGGCAATCCACAAGAATGAAATCTTGCTATTTGCAAAAATATGGATGGAACTAGAATGTATTATGCTGAGTGAAATAAGTCAGACAAAGACAAATACCATATAATTTCACTCATATGTAGAATTTAAGAAACAAAACAAACGAACATACAGGGAAGGGAAGGAAAAGTAAGATAAAAACAGAGAGGGAGGCAGGCCATCAGACTCTTGAATACAGAGCACAAACTGGGGGTTGCAGGAGGGGTATCAGTGGGGGTGGGTGGGCTAAATGGGTGATAAGCATTAAGGAGGGCACCTGTTGGGATGAGCACTGGGTGTTTGTTATAAGTAAGTGATGAATCGCTGGGTTCTACTCCTGAAACCAATATTACATTGTATGTTAGCTAACTTGTATTTAAATAAATAAATAAAATTAATTTTTTAAAAAAAGAAATCTGCTACCATTTGATCTTGGATTTTTAGCCTCTAAAATTGCGAGATAGGAAATTTCTGTTATGTAAACCACCCAGTCTGAACGATTTTGTTATGGCAGCCTACGCAAATGAATATACCAGCCAAGCATTTGACTTTACCATCTTGGTGCCATTGTTCGTGTCTAGGTTCTTAATCATCTCCACTTTGCCAAGCTGAATTAGGGCCAAGCTAAATTAGCAGTCCATATTTTTACTTGACTAGTCAGCAGCATTTGACTGTCATCATGTGATCTCTCATGCACCACACTGGTCAAATTTCTTTCTCCCTTTCAAACAGCTCCTTTTCCAGCTCCTTTACTGGGTTCTCGTTTTCTCCACTTGTTAACATAGGAAGGCCTCAGGGCTGAACTCATGGTTCTCTTCTTTATTTACATATGCACCCAGAGAGATCTGCACTGGGTCTGTAAATACCCTCTACATTTTAATAACTCAAATTTACCTCCCCACACTAGAAATTTACACTTTTATACCTAAACTCTCACTAGACTTCCACACTTGGATATCTCAACCCTAAAAACCCAAAATTTAACCCTAATCATCTTTCAGTATTTTCCCTTCACTTGATGATACTCGACCATTTCTGTTACTTATTCCCGAAACCCTGGACACATCTTCAACTCCTCTCTTTCATTCACATATTCCATGTAATCCTTTAGGTAATCCAACTGTATCTATCTACAAAATGTACCCAGAATCAGACAACTTTTCCAACCTCCTCCATTACCACCATCATCTGAGCCATCATACTTACTACTCTGGGTTATTGCCATAGTCTCCTACCCAGTCTCAGCATATATCATTACTCTCTGTGATCTATTCACAAGTATGAAGCCATTCTTTGGAAGAATAAATAAACAAAAAAAGAGGAAGCATAAATCAGATCATAACCTTCCTCTGCTCCAAACCCCCTAGTGGTTCCCCATTCTTTTAATTGGAAAAGCCAAAGTCCCAACAATGTTCTTTAGGGAACTCAAGGTATTCAAGCACATACCTTGAATCTTTCTCCCTCCTTTCCTTTCCACCATCTACATAGGCATCCTTGCTGCTCCTCAAATAAGGTAGTCACCCAGTAACCTCAGGACCTTTGTACTAACTATTCCCACTCCTACAGTGCCCTTCTTCTAGCAATCTGCTTGGCTCTATTATCTTTTTTACATGACTTTGTCTGAATGTCCCTTTCTCACAGAGGCTAATTCAGAATATCATATTTAAAATGGAAATCTTTATCTCATCTTAACATACCTGTATCTTCTGACTTTATATCTTCCATATTTCTTCCAACACATTATATAATTTACTTTTTACCTTTAATATTTCTTATTTCCCACATTACCTGCTAGAATGTAAACTCCAATAAGATGAGAATGTTTATTATATTCACTGATGTATCGCAAGCATACATATACGTTCATTAAATATTTACTACATAAATGTAAAAATCCAACCTACCAAAATTTCTTATGGTTTCAAATAATTTATTTCAAATACTTTTTGATTTTTAATGTAAAAGGCATGTTACCCATGAATAATGGACATTTTGCTTATTTCCCCCTTCCAAATTCTTAGGCACGTTATCAGTAGTTCTTGTCTGTATGCATTAAGAGATTCATGGAACCTAATACCACAAATCAATTAAAAATACCAGTGTAGATGCATGTTTTTATATATGAAAAATATGCTCATAATATGTAATTTAATGAAAAAAATTACCAAGTAGTATATAAAGTATGACTACCAAACAGTTCTTATCCCAAAAAATACCCATATGTATATAGATGTACACCCACACATATTCCTTAATAAGTTTAATAGTCTTAAAATCACTATAATGTCTTTATTATTAGGTATACTTTACAGATAAGAAATCTAAGTCTCAAGGCTGTACAGTCTATAGGTGGGAAAGTGAGAATATTCTATTTTTATCCTTTTAAAACCCCCTAAATTCTACTTCCTCAAATTCCGCATTTGAAATTAGTCATGAAACTATTCAGTTTCCCAGTACAAGACAGAAAATGAATTTCATTTTGGGTGGATTTTTTTTGTTCATATAAAGTTCATTTTGCAAATATTCAATGGATGAATTGTTATGTTTGGGTGAATCCTCATTCATCCAAGTCAGAAGATCATTCCTGGAATTAAATCTTAAGGAAAACTTAGCAAGTGGAATCATTAATTCACAAGTCTCAGTGACAGATTTCACTGATGAAGTTATAAAAGACATTCAACAGAATAATTGTTAAATGGAACAACTTGAAGGACATTTATCATTTGTTTTGTAGTTGTTCACCAAAATCTGCTTTTTCCTCCTTGAAGTTAGAAAATTTAGGTGAGCATATCTTGCCTGAATAAAGATGACCTCAGTTTGGCCATGTCACTAACTTCAGGTAATGGGATGGGGCCCAAAAGTGACTTCTGCAAATTCTGAAGTGGGTCTTCAGAGTGAGAGGATATAACATCTCTGTCCCTTTCCCATTTCCTGCTCTTAGAGTCTGAATACACTTGTTGGCCCTAGAAATGCCATCTTGGACCAGGTGCAAATTCTGGCTCTCTGATCCTGGATCACTCACTTAGCCTCTCTGTGTTTCGGTTTCCTAATTTATAAAAGTAAATAATGGAATTTTTATCCTGGAATGCTGTGAGAGTTGAATAACACACACACACACACACACACACACACACACACACACACACACACAGATACTAGCAAAGTAACTGTTCCTCAAAACATTAATTTTAGAGCCAGGAGAAAATGACTAAGGAAAAAATGCTTTTCTATTCTTTACATGCTAAAAACAAATATTTATAATCTCATGATATAGTTACTTAAAATGCAAGACGGTTAAAACTGTATTTCTCGACCTTCACAAAACAAGTTAGGGACATTCATACACATGCCCCTTCTCTATTATGCATTTCTGTGGAAGGTTTCTAACTCTAACCAAAGTCTTCCCATTGACAGAAATTTCCTCTAAGCCCAGAACAAACACAAGTACATTTTCAATTTGTATTCAGTTTAACTATGAGATTTAAAAAAATAATAATTTTGAAAAGTTTTAAGGTTACTACCATGTTGGGAAACAACAACACACACATTATATATATAACTTATATACATATAAATTATTGATGGCATCCAACTGTTTCTTGGGCCATGAATAATCTTATCAAGCACTAGCCAAAATGTATATACCTCACTTATATGCTTGGATATAAATATTTCCAAACACACAAACTACCATATTTTCTGTGTGCTATATCTTTTCAATTTCAAAAACATAGTGAGAAGTATCTCTCAGTGGGAATACAGTTATGCAGTTAAGTAACAGGAAATAAGTTTATTCACAACTTGATAAATTAGAGACTGTACTTTTGAAAAGTCCTAAAGAGTGTAATCAGTCCAAGGTCATCCTTCAGTTAGAATTACAGTTGGTGAGATTATTATATAACACATGTTTTTTCCTGACTATTAACATATTTGATCTTATGCTGTTTGATATGCCAAATTTACTCTGAGGTCACTGTGTACCAGAAGGTAGAAAACTACACCATACAGTAAGTGTTTCCCATTTCCTCAAATGTTTGCACTGCCATTCATTTTGAGCCAAAAGAAAAAACAAAAAACAAAAACAAAAACACTCATGTAGATATACCTGGTATCCCTTAAATACTTAAAGGAACAGAGGAAGTTATTTCATATACTACTCCAAGGTATACAGCAATTTTTCAAGAAAAAGAAATGATGATCCCAAAATACTTGCTTTAAAACTTCTTCATACCATTTTAGACAACAGCAAAAATGACAACAATACTAGTAATTGCTATTTATCGGAGTCTGCCTTAATAAAAGATTTTCATAAATTAAGTCATGTAATCTTCTTCACAACTTTAAGAAGAAGGTACTATTATTTTTCTCAGAACGAGAAATGGCAAAGGTGAAATTTGTTCTAACAGTGAAATATTAATTTTAGCTAGCAAATGAATCCCCAGAAAGTTTCACATTTGAAGCCTAGGGGAAAAAGTTGGTAATTTGTTTCTTTAATTAATTTCATTTAAATTCAGTTCTGAGGGATGGAGTTTGTTATTTCTTGGTTGAGATGTAAAAGAGGCTTGAAACTGATGTGTGTTTCTGAGAATTGACGCTGGAAAAAGGGATAGAAATAGGGACATACCTTTATATTCTCATTATAAGATTCCCCTTAGTTCTTTTTGTAATCAAAGTAATATAATTACCAAAGGACTACTCTTCAAAGCAGTAGTCTTAAAGATACAGTGATTATGTGAGAATTATTTGGATAAGGTGTGGCTTCAAAAGAATGAAATTTCAAGTCAAATTATAAAATTCAACTAATTTAATAATCTAATTTAATATATAAGCAAAATTTTCAAATGTTTAAATTTTGGGTGTCTAAAAACCTAATGTCATTACAATATTATTATCCTGTGTATCATTAGCTGATTCAAAATACAAATGATCACTGTCCTTCAAAGTTGTTTATAATGTTCCTCAATTAAATAAGATGCATTCTGATTTGAATGGAATAGTTAAACACTGAAATATGTCCATGGCACTCACATTATATGCAAAACTCAAAAGGCAAAATAAAGTAATATAATAAAAGACAGAAAGCTAAAATACAGGACTCCAAGGAAGTAATGAACTTCTGTTTTATGTCAATCCTCTGCTCAGATGTAGCACATAAATCCAGTTATTGTAAATAAAATATAAATGACTCTCAGTGAGAATATCAATTTACCATATTATTATACCTAGGATAGTTGATAAACAAGTCCATGACAGCCACAAAATTATTTCTAGAAAATAAACAAACTAAAAGATATATTCTGCATTGTCAAAAAGTTGGAAAATGCCCATATAGAGTCACTTTACAATAGTTAATAGTTTTTATTATTAAAAAAATACATACTCTAAGCAATCTAGAAAATGTAGCAAAATATTAAAATATTAAACATTCAAATCCCTGACCCATAGATATACACTCTTAACATTCTGGTAAAATGAAACATTACAAAATAAAGACCATATGTATTTGAAACTTGTAGATGTACTTAACATTTCATCATGGCCACCTCCTCAAGGAAATAGATTTACCTTAATGTTTTTATTATTAATGTTGGAAATTTAATTTTCTCAATATTTGTAATTAGACTTCAAATAAAAATATTGTTTTCATTACTTTGTTGTCTGTGTTTTATTAATTCATGTTTTATGTGAATTTATGGAGTCATTACCTTGACTTACCCCCCAAAGAAAAATAATTTGTTACAACCTAAAAAACATTACATATACATAGTTACTCAAATACTTATTATATATTGTATTTTTATTTTGAAAGTAAATCTTGAGAATGACTTTATAACTTTACATACTACATTTGGTTAATTTCATATACTAATTTAAAAAGTATATATATTTAAATCACAAATATGATTCTATATTTGTAATCCTATTTCCCTGTTCATCCTGCTTTTATGGTTAGACTTACATTAAAATTTTTACAGTAATAATTTGTGTGTATACTTTAAGTGGCTCAGAAGATAACAGTTTTATCATCCTCTAATCCTTAAAAAAAATCCCCTCTAATGAGGCTAACCACAAAGTGATAATTCTCTCAAGTGAACAAAACATCATGTACTAATGGTTATATCAAGATAACAAAATAAATCATTTGAGAACATTCCCAATGTGAATATCTTGAAATGACAGATGTAGTATAAAAATTACCCTTTTATTCATTTTTTTAAGTCACCCTTTTAAATACAGAACTGAATTTCCTGGAAATAATGAGAGCCATTTGACTCCCGCAAATCAAGAGGAGGGAGAGCTAAGCTAGGGGCTCTGGAAAGCTGGATTCCTAACTAAGAATATGGTTTAAAGCCAGAGCTCTTGGAAAGCCTACGCCAGCAAGGAGAGGATGAACTCAGAAAAAAATTCCACCAGCTCAGGGTGAGCAGAAGGAAGCTGGTTTGCCTTGACAAGGATCCTGGATGAAAAAAAAGAGAATCCCCTGAAAATAAATGCCACTTGTGTTTTCTGAAAACTCCAAGGGAGAAATTAACACAAAAATCAGTTAGTTCCCTTCCACAAAAGTAAAAGAGTATCTCCTCTAGTGGAAAACATTCAAGAACAGATTTTGCTTCATTTCCACATATAAACTCTTATTTATAAAGCTCCTAAAAAAGAACTCAAACTTCAAAACAATGTATACACAAGGAAATAATGTGCCAGGTAAAGTAATCTGCAGAATCAACGCAAGAATAGACACCTGAAGATTTCAGTTAATGGAATTCTAATCAACATTTTAAAATGAAAATATAAAGGCACAAAAAGAAAGGGAAGTCATATTAGAAAAACAGGTAACATTTGAAATAAAAAATGTAACTTTTAAGCTAGACTAGCCAATATCATAAAAAATATTTATGTAATAGAAGATTAATCTGAGGATATTACAAAGAAGGCAGCAAAGGGAAATAAATAAGAAATGTAAAAATCAGGTAGAAGGTCATGAGAAAAAGCATAAAAACCTCTAACTAATATTTACTTGGAATTCTGAAAGGAAACAAAGAGAATAGCAGAGGCCATATTCAGAGTTAATAACAAACATTTGTTCAGATTTGAGAAAAGACATGAATCTTCATATTCAAGAAGCACAGTATTTCCTGAATATGATAATTAAAAATCTCACTTTGATGTAATGAAATTGCACAGCTTCAGAAACAAAGATCTATTCACAACAGAGAAAAACTACCAACAGAGAATCAATGATGTTGACAGCAAACTTCTCACCGGCAAAAAGAAAAGCCAAAAGGCACTGGAAAAACATCTTCAAATTGTGAAAGGAAACAATTCATCATTTGAGATTCTAGAGTCAGCTAAGTTACTATGTAAGAATGGAAAAAATAAAGATGTCTTGAAAAGTCTAAAAGATATTATACTAATAATTTTTCCATGTAAGGACATTCTTCAGAAATAAGGTAATTCAATCCTAAAGGAATAATTGAGAACACAAGAAAGAAGGATGAATAAATATGCTGTAAATAGTGGTTAAATCCAAGAAGACAGTGATCTTATGAAATGCAAACAAATAGTGACTATATTTAGAGTTGCTGAAACAGTTACTCCTATAATAAGGTACAAAAAAGTAGTAAGAATGAAGGAAGAGTGAACAGATTTTAAACGACCTAAGGGCTTGAGAAGCAGGTTAGATACTGAATTGTTCCAGAAATAGTTTTGTAGAGTATGGATAATAAAATATTAAGAATTCAATAATAAAGGGGAAAATATGAAACAGAAAAACGCTTTCTAATAATAGTCAATAAAACCGAGAAAACACTATTAAATTATTTGGAATAAAATGGACCTAATTACCAATTGTTCATGCCTAGTTTTTTTTTTTTTTTAATGTTTATTTTTGACAGAAAGAGAGAGCGGGTGGGGGAGAGGCAGAGAGAGAGAGAGAGACAGAGAGAGAGAGAGAGAGAGAGAGAGACAGAATCTGAAGCAGGCTCCAGGCTCTGAGCTGTCAGCACAGAGCCTGACCCAGGTTCTAATTCAGAAACCATGAGATCTTGACCTGAGCTAAAGTCAGATGCTTAACTGACTGAGCTACCCAGGCTCCCCTTAAAAATTATATAGAAAAAGTGATAATAAGTAAGACTTACATGGCCCTTACTGTGTGCCAAGCACTTTGCTAAGCACCACACCTATGCCCCATTTAAAAGTTGAATTAAAGGGGGCGCCTGGGTGGCTCAGTCGGTTAAGTGGCCGACTTCGGCTCAGGTCATGATCTCACAGTCCGTGAGTTCGGGCCCCGCGTCAGGCTCTGTGCTGACAGCTCAGAGCCTGGAGCCTGCTTCAGATTCTGTGTCTCCCTCTCTCTCTGACCCTCCCTCGTTCATGCTCTGTCTCTCTCGGTCCCAAAAATAAATAAACATTAAAAAAAAATTTTAAAAAAAGTTGAATTAAAGATAGTATCAATTATTAAGCTATTAAATTAGAAAAAAAATCCATTATTTTTGTTTTTGCTTTATCAATTCATTTAAACTAAAAAAAATTGTTCACTCATTTATCCTACCTCCTACCTCTTACAACCATCAATCTGTTCTTTGCATCAATGAGCTTGTTTTTCTGCTTTTTACATTTTAGATTGCACATATAAAAGATATCACACGATATTTGTCTTTCTCTGTTTGGCTTATTTTGCTCAGTATAATGCTCTCAGGGTGCCATGCTGTTGCAAATGCAAGATTTAATTATTTTTCTGGCTAACACTTGATTGTATTTATATATCACATTTTTTTAAATTTCTTCATCCACTGATGAACAAAGCGTTTTCCCCCCCTTCTTGGCTATTGTAAGTAATGTTGCAGGGAACACGGGGTTTTTTTCTTCTTTTTGAATTAGTGTTTTTGTTTTCTTCAGACAAATACCCAGGAGCGAAATTACTGGATCTTAAAGTAGTTCTATTTTTAGTCTTGAGAAGCACCCTCATAACGTTTTCCGTATTACACAAGTTTACAATCCCATCAACAGTGCACAAGGGTTCCCTCTTCTCCACATCATTGCCAACACTTTTTATTTCTTGTCTTTTTGATAACAGCCATTCTAACACCTGGGGGTAATATCTCATAGTTTGGATTTGCATTTCTCTGATGATTAATAATGTTGAGCATCTTTTCATGTACCTGTGGGCCACTTGTACGTCTTCTTTGAAAATATGTCTATTCAGATCTTTTGCCCATTTCTAAGTCAGATTTTGTTTTTGCTACTAAGTTGTATGAGTTCTTTGTATTTTCTGGATATTAGTCCCTTCCTGGACATATGATTTGCAATTATTTTTCTCCCAGTTGACTGCTTTTTCATTTTGTTGATGGCTTCCTTTGCTGTGCTGAAGCTTTTTGGTTTGATGCAAACTAAACATGTTTATTTTTGCTTGTGTTTTTTTTTTTTTTTGTGTGTGTGCCAATTTAAAAAAAAAATCATTGCCAAGACATGTCAAAGAGATTACCACCTATGTTTTTTTTCTAGGAGTTTTGACGGCTTTAGGTCTTATGATCTAGTCTTTAATTTGAATTAATGTTTGTGTATGGTGTTAGTGATCTACTTTCATTTTTTTGCATGTGGTCACTTTGTCCAGCACCATTTATTGAAGAAACTGTCCTTTCCTCGTTGTATATGTTTGGACTCTGTGCCGTAAGTTAATTGGTCACTTACGTGTGGGATTTATCTAGGAAGATACAATTCGCCAAAACAGTCTCATAAATTCATAAATATCAAATAAATTTGATTATGGGTGGTTGAGAATAGGAGAAGAGAATCTTATTGCAGAGTGGCCAAAGACTGCACTTCAAGAAAACTGAAGTAATTCTGCTACATACTCCTAATGAATTCTTGTTAGATAAATTGAGGATGCGTATGTGAAGCAAGGCTAAATACTATATAAATCTAAATACAGAACAATAACTGATTCTTGGAAGAAAAGTTGACTGAGGTCCTGCTGGTTGTGCTCTGCATGATCCATTAGCCACCATCCCACCCAGACTTTAGGGTAAATACTGCATGCGAGGGTTGTGCAATCCATGATGTGAAAAAAATCATATTCCCTAGGGAGTAAAACTGTGGTACTTTTCTCCCCAAAGATTTAGATGTTGAAATAAGTGGGGAGGAGTTTTAACCTGAGTACATAGATGTTCATACAAAGGTCTCTATTCTCTTCTACACGCTCAATGTATAAAATTTTAAATAAAAGAACCAACACATAGATGCACTGTTCCTGCAATGGAAGGAAGTAGCTATTACCAATGTCAGGGATGTGTGACACGAAACCAAGAAGTTTTTAAAATGTAAATAACACTGTAATACTTCTGTTACTAAAACAAATACAAGAATGATGGTTAATTCCTAAACTTTTATTTAAGCCATTAATTTTATTATTCTACTCTCTACAGTAGGCCCTCAATTTGCCCTTATTTAAATTCAGGAGTCTGACTAGTTGATCTCTTATATTCTATTTAAATTAAACCCTCTACTGTTTTATGATTTGCAATTCAAAACTTCTAACTCCACTTTAGCTATACAAATATGTTTGTTTCTTAAGTAAGTAAAAGGGCCTTGAGTTATATTAACACTGTACTTTACTAAGCAATTTAACCAGGTATATGAATTCCTTTGGTAAATATCTCACCAGTTTAAAAAAAAAAACACTACTGCTTCTTTGTGAATTTAGTAAGACATTTTTGGAGGATATCTGAACCAATGTTTCCATCATATTCTGACAATTCAGTATGGCGCCTTCAATTACAAACCTTGTAGTCCTAAACTGATATATTTTCTATAAGATCATTTTGTTTAACTTCAAACATCACAGGTTCCTTTGTAAGGAGGAATAAAAGCAATTTTCTTTTAAAGTGAACTGAAACCGGATTGAAAAAAAAATGTTCTTTTGTCAAACTATAATCTATTATTTCAGTTAGAAATCACACACAGAAAAGAGTATAAAGGTACTCCATAAAATTATTACAAGAAGAAATGCCAAAACAAAAGGATTAAAAGTGTTGTCTCTTCTTCAAAAATGAGTGAACTCCACAATAACTTGACATTTTTATGTTGAACTGTGAGGTACTTTAAATGCAATATACTTGAGTGCCATATACATTCACAGCAAAATTAGAATGAGTCTTCTTACTTAGAAAACCTAATGAACATTGGAGTTTTATCCATATTAAGGTGTTTTTTGCTGACTTTCAACTATTTTCATTTTTTCTAAAGAAGTACAATATTCTAATGTTCAGCAAAGATCAGTATAAATTATAGCATAAACTGAATATAATATAAAAATATTACTTTGTTTTCATCGTAACCATGTTTTAGTGTAGAAAATGTTACTGTGAAGGGATGTTTTTATTCTGTACATTCCTCTAGTTGTTAATGTACAATAAAATAAATACATGTAAATAATATATAAAATAAAATGAATACAAAGAACCCTACTTGTATGCTACTAACCTAATTGTGGCAACAACTAAGGGCACACACAAAGGTGAGAGAGGAGAGACAGACAGAGGAAAGAGAGAGAGAGGGAAGAGAGAAAGAGTGATCGTTGTGGACAACTGTGGTTTAAGAAGTGTCCTCAGAAGAGCTGAAAATGCAGACTGTGAAGGATGAACCTAACAGGGCTTTCTAAAATTGTAGGAATTAATATGCACATGTGAGAAAGTTATGGATTAAACTATTATTTAAATTATTAACCGGGGGTGCCTGGGTGACTCAGTCAGTTAAGCGTCCAACTTTTTTTTTTTAATTTTTTTTAACGTTTATTTATTTTTGAGACAGACAGAGACAGAGCATGAATGGGGGAGGGTCAGAGAGAGGGAGACACAGAATCTGAAACAGGCTCCAGGCTCTGAGCTGTCAGCACAGAGCCCGACGTGGAGTTCGAACTCACAGACCGAGAGATCATGACCTGAGGGAAGTTGGCCGCTCAACCGACTGAGCCACCCAGGCGCCCCAAGCGTCCAACTTTTGATTTGAGTTCAGGTCATGATTTCATGGTTTGTGAGATCAAGCCCCACGTTAGGCTTGCTCTGTGTTGACAAGAAGGAGCCTGCTTGGGATTCTCTCTCTCTCCCTTTCCCTCTGCCCCTCCCTGATTTCTTTCTCTCTCTCTCTCAAAATAAATAAACAACAAAAATTTAAAAAAGAAAACTAAATTAAACTAAACTAATTAACTGAGACCTTCTTAGAAAACATCATAAACATTCTTCTTAAAGCTCCATTCTGGTGACAGGGGAGACAGTCATTATAAATTAAGTCCCTCTCTTACTGAAAACAATCAACACTGCTGGATTATAAATGTATGTATTTTAGGAACATAAAAAATTCGCAAAGAAAGCAAATGATATGTCACAACAAAAGGGAGAGGAGGTCCTATGCAAGCCAGTGGAGCACAGGAACACTGAAATAGATGCAGTGCAAGATTTACCCACTTAGGAGAGGTTGGCTTCACTGTTCGAGTCTGGTGGAAGGAAACAGATGTGTGAGGCCAGGGCCTGATCAAATCATGCAGCCTTAGAAGTGACTTCCTAAATTAAGTTGAGATACCCATAGTGCAAGGCTGAAACAAAAGGAAACCAGCAATCTAATACACCCTAAACATCACAGCCATACTTGTGTATCACTAGGGTTTATTAAACAAGAAAACATTAGAAAACATGCCAAAATAACAGTAAGCAGGATGGAGGGATCCAGTAAAGATAAAATGTTTACAATTCTTATTTGGCTGAGGGGGGAGTCGTTAGTGTTTGGTTTACTTCAGACTTTTATTAGTTTTGTACACATTTTGTAATTTCTGGGTATGAACTGTTTTTATACACAATACTTTTGACACCAGTGTGTGGGTTTTTTCCATACCAAAACCCAATTCTCCAACTCTCTGAATACCAAGGGCGTGTCCTACAATTCAATTAAATTCTGACACCAACCACTGGAGTTAAGGCAAACCCCACAGATTAGGGACTCAAACCCAAAACACTGTCCCAACTTCAGATGTCATTCACAAATCCTGGGCTGCTGTTCCTTCTTAGTGACCAGCTATAAAGTGGGTGTTCACACAACACCCTCCTCGGGTTCAATAATTTGTTATAAGAGCCCACAGAACTTAGGAAAACTCTTTACTCATGATCACTGGTTTTTATAAAGAACATAACTCAAGAACAGCCAAATACAAGAAAAAGGCATACAGACATATAAGCAAAGAGGCACTAAATTTCCATCTTTCCTCCAGGTGTGCATCTCAATATGCTTGCAACCTGAGAAGCTCTCCAAATACCACTCTTCAGGGTTTTTATGGAGATTCCATTACATAGGCATGACTGATTAAATTATCGTTCATGGGTGATTACCTGAGTCTCCTCAGAGATCAGGTCCTGAGTGGTTCTTCTGACAACTAGTCCCCATCTTTAAGCCATCTAGGGGTCCACTGAGAGTCATTTTATTAGCATAAACACCGATATGGCTGAAAGAGTGTTATTATGCATAACAAAAGCCACTCCCATCACTTAAATTCCAAGGGTTTTAGGGGCTCTTGTGTCTGGAACGAGGAACAATAGACCAAGTATAGATTTCTTATCATATCTCACTATTACACTATGACAACTAAATGAATTGAAACAGTACATTCAAGATTTTTTAAAAATTATAAACAAGTAAAACATCGTAAAGGTAACATACAAAATTGAAATAGAACAGGTGGAACAAATAGAAAACAAAAATTAAATCAGTGAATATACAAATAACATGACTGATATTAAGTAAATGGAATAAATACACTATTAGGACAGCAATTTTATAAGACTGGATTTAAAAGTTCAACTGTAAGTTGCTTACGAGGCACAAACACAAAATATAAGAATATAGAATGAATGAAAGCAAATGGATAAATAAGGAGATAGTGTGTAAATACTAAGCAAAAAAAAAGTTGATGTAGCTATGCTATTATTCGACAACACAGACGTTAAGTCAAAAACAGCATTAATAGAAATTAACAAGATCATTTTATAATGTTGTTTTTGCTTGTTATCTTATTTTTCCGTCACACACTGGATGAAGCACATTTTACAGTGTGTTTTTGAGATTTTTCTCTCTTCTGTGGTTATGAAAATGTTTATTTACACATTCCTGGACTATGGGTTTAGGTTTTATAGTTCAAAATTGTTATTAGTTCTTGGTAAATCAAAACTGTTATCATTATTAACTAATCCCAATTATTTTCTGTTAATGTGCTTTATCTGAAAGACTATTTTGTACAATACTAACACTGTGCATGTTGTCTCTGTCCATTCATATACTGTATCCATTCATATGCAAATAGCATAATATTCATGCAATTGGACTCTAAATAGAAAAGGGGATAGAAAATAAAGAAAGAATATTAAAGACATGACACAATATTTTCCAAATGCAGTTCAAAAAACAAAATTAAATAAGTATCCCAATTAGGGATTTTTGAGTAAATATTGAATGCCAACCAAGATAATTACAAAGTAAACTCAACTGGGTACACTGTAATTAAACTGAAGAAAACCAGAGATAAAGAGAAAAATATTGAAAGGAGACAACAAAAGACACAGTGCATATAAGGGAACAATTATATTAATTATTGTTAATTTCTCATTAGAAAAAAAATGAGGTCAGAGGAAAATGGAATGTCATCTACAAAATGCTTTTAAAAAAATCTGTCAACCAAGATTTCTATATCCAGTGAAAATATCCATCAAAGATAAATTTTAAATGAAGAAATTTCATAGATACACAAAACTTAGGATAAGACAATAGGTACTCTTATAATGTATCTCCATTGCCTGGAATGAAGTACAAAAATGAAAAACTCACACATAAATTCCTAAGTCACAAGGGGAAAAAAAATTAGCCTAGAGCAAGGCTTGGCATGATTTCTATAATAACCTTCTAAAAATCCCTGCTCTAGAAAAAAAAAACTCAATAGAATAAAAAATGTGTGTTAATTTAAAAAGGAAGAGATGATTGGAAACATACTACCAAAATAAAAAGAAACAAAATATGAAAGGCTAAGATTGGAAGAACATTTATCACAAAATATGTTACTGTAAATTGTAAGTGAATAATTCAAATGACCATAAATTGGGGGAAAAACATACAAAATAATCATTTATATATTTATAGAGAGAGCACAAAGCAGAAACACAAGTGTCCTGAAAAGAGATATCCATAGGAGACTGAATATGAGCTACCAGAGTTCAGGAAAAGTTTCAGAAGGAAAAAAAAAAAAAAACAAAATTATATAAATGATGGCAAAACTGGAAGTACTATGAGAAAGATGAGACGATGTGAAAAAATACAAGAGAGAGAGAGAATAAAGATAATAAACCTACGAACAATGAGATGGAAATATATGAATAGTTTTAAAAATTTAGGGAAAAAACAGATATGAAGGAAAGCAAATGGGGATCCAACATGTATATATAATTGTATTTTTCAAGTTGGAGGTGGCAGGATAAAATAGTGGAAGGAAATACTTTTCTAAAATGTAATCAAAAAAACTAATTTTGTCTCAGAATTTTATTAGGTTTACCATTTATACCTTGCAGAACTTTTTTTCCTATTTCTGAAATAAAATTTAAAAAGAACTCCTAGAAAATAATGTTGTTTTAGAAGGTTGCTTAAAGGTAATATTGTAATGTATATATTAAAATTATACACTGCCAGTCAAGCAGAATGTCAATATACTTCCTTATTAGCTTGAGACACAGCCATGTTAAAATGCACTATTCTAGTATAGTTATTGGTAGCATTCCTCCCTCACTCTGTGCAGTGTTCCAGTTTAGACAAAACATAGAACATAGAAAATAGAAAATAGTTGAGATCTTGAAAAAACTTAAGAATGGTGTTCCCAGGAGTCCCTCTTTGTAGAACTGTCTTAGAATTTAAGGGATAAATTTCTCACAAAAATAAACAACCAGGTAATACACAGCAAGAGGATTTCAATATAATTATGATTTATTTATATAAAACAAATTTGGGATGGACCGATAAGAGATATGTATTTTTTATAAGGTTCCTGGACAAGGTAGAAATTTATAAAACTAATAAAAATCAAATATGGACTAGAAAAGAGTATTAGATAGTGTAGGAATTCTGAACTTTCTCTAATTTTATATATAGGATACCAAAGTATATCATTTATAATAGATAATTCAGTTATTAGAACTAAGAATCAAAAAATATCATTAACCAAAATGTGTAAAGAAGGGAAAGGCGGAGAAAAATGAATTATACTACTTTTATCACTGGTCATAGTAGGAAATTAATAAATACTATATATAAATATGTGAAAGTGTTTGTGTTTTATAAAGTGATGACAAAAAAGAAAGTACTAAAAAATTACATACTTGGGGGCCTTGGTGGCTCAGTCAGTTTAAGCATCTGACTTTTGGTTTGGCTCAGGTCCCTGGGATAAACCCAACACTGGGCTCCCACTGAGAGTGCAGAGTTTGCTTTTGATTCTCTCTCCCTCTATCTCTCTCCCTCCCCCACTCTATAAAATAAATAAACATTAAAAAAATAAAACAAATTATATTCTTCCTAACTGTAAAAAGAAATAAATGGAAACACAAAGCAAATAAAATAAAGGCTTTTTAAGAGGGGAAAACAATACTAACATATGGTAAAACCAAGACTGAATTTGATGATTACTGTAAACTGTCTCAATTTGTCTACTAAAAGAAAAAAAATAAATTGAATTCCAAAGCAAAATTTAATACCATGCTGTATACAAAATAAACAAAGTAGTTACAATTCCAGAAGTAAAAAGGACAACACCAACAAAATGAAAACAGGGTTACTTTCTTAAACACAAATTAAATTTGTGCCTTTGAAGCATGACAAAGAATGGTACTTTGTTATGAAGATACAATAGTTATTAATATCTATGCACCAAATAACTCAACATGAATTTTCATAAATCAAAACAACATGTAAATCACTTCCAACAGAGCAAAAAAGGAAAGACAAATATACCGAAGACACAGATAGTACATGTAAAAGGAAATATCAATGGTTTTAAGACATGTATGTTTCAAAATTTTATATGAACATACAATTTGATGCAGAAATTTCATTTCCAGAAATGTATCCTGTAACATTCTTATACTTATTCACAAAAGCTATTCATGCAGCATTTTTATACTGGAAAAAGATTGACAACAACCTACTACAGGACTAGGTAAGTACAATTTGGTATTTTAACACAATGAGACATTACTTTGCCTTTAATATCAGAGTTATATTTACTAACACAGAACAAGCTCCAGGACATACCTATATATATACACACACACAACATATGTATGTAAATATGTGTGCATGCATATTCATAAGTGTGTGTATAGAGATAGACACATATACTTAAATATATACATATGTATGTACGTGTATGTGTGTGTACATTTAAACAAAAAAGACTGAGGCACAAGTGGTAGACTAGTGTCAAACCTCTGTTATTTTCTGGGCATGTGAAGGCTACATTTTTTCAGGAAGCCCATATTGCCCAGTCCTTTTGCTGTTTCAGGACCATCTGACTACTTAAGGTCATGGACTGTGAGCCTAAGAGACACAGGCCACCTTAATGCTTCTGAATGAGTTAAGTGAAGCCTTTAAACACTTGTGAATGATTTTCTCTCCTACTCTTCTGCTCTGTAGTGGAGGACAGAGCCTGTATTCCAGTAGGTATGAAAGAGAAAGATGAAGACGGTCAGACCAGGCCACTGAGCAAACGGATAGAACAGAGCACTGGGGCTCTCCACTTCCTCGCGTCAACAACAGACGGGATAAACTGAAATCAAGAAATAATTGTTTATTTAGTTAAACCACTGACACCCCACGGTTGATTCCTTAATGAAGCTTACTTCGGAGTATCTTAATATGGTACAGAGCAGAGTAGGCAGTGCAATCATCAGTGCAATATACTGATAACATAGCTGATAAGGGCAAATGGAGAACTGAATATCAGGAGACAGGAAGGTCTGACATGAATTTGTAGTGTCTGAACCATTTTTAACTAAATCAACTACATGTGTATGCTATCTATGCATGGGTAAGTTTTAGATTTCTTCTTAAATGAGAGAAAAACCAGGAGAATCTGATCAACTGTCTACTGGATAAAATAACCCTGGATCCTAAAGTATCAGTGTATTTGTGCCTGGACTTGTATGTGGTTCACACAATGCTAAGTGTGAGATTACCAGAAAGCACTACACGCTACTGCAGGCAAACCGGGGAGGAGTTTGATATTACACTGAAAGCGTCATGGTGTCTAGGTTTTCATCCAATGACAAATATTCATCTGATATGGCAATCAAAAGTGAAATTTTTAGTCAAAGGTAGTTTTGAGGGGCGCCTGGGTGGTTCAGTTGGTTAAGCATCCGACTTCAGCTCAGGTCATGATCTTGTGGTTTGTGGGTTCAAGCCCCACATGGGGCTCTGTGCTGACAGCTCAGAGCCTGGAGCCTGCTTCAGATTCTGTTTCCTCCTCTCTGTCCCTCCCATGCTCATTCTCTGTCTCTCTCTGTCTCTCAATAATAAATAAACATTAAAAATAATTTTTAAAGTAGTTTTGAGCCTCTCCATGTACAGAGTGCAAAATATTGATTCTTAGAAACAAAATATTAAAAAGTAGATATAAATCTTTAATATTAAAGCAAACATGACAGATAAGATGCATGAGAAAGTAACCCCAAAGATATTAAGCACAGACACACTCATTGTTTTACTGACTATACTAGGGATATAAAACATCCTTAACATGATCAAGAGTTAATACCACAAATGAATTGTGGACAAAAATGACAAACTCAGTAAACAATAGGAAAAGCAATCAATCTGGCATAGAAAATGAGAATCAAGAATTACAGCCCATGATCAGGAAAATCTGACAAACATGGAAAGATAAGTGTAGACCAGAATTAAGACAGGTTTTCTGAACATTCTGAAGTGTTATTATGCAATTATTTATTTATATGCTTAGTGTTTGTTTTCCTCCATAAAATACAAGACCAAGAGTATAAAACTATGGTTTATCATTTTCACGAATGAATTTTCGTATCCCAGAATATTATCTACCATATAAAAGCAACTGAATAAAAATCTCCAAATTAAAACCATTATCTAATGTATCCAAGAGAAGACGAAAACGTAATGACTTGTCCAAGAGTAAGACATGGAAGCAGTTGCTCAGATGTGTAAAATTTGAAAAAGTGAAATAATAAAGCCATGTTAAGATCCTGAAATAATAAGGATCCTAAATAAAGAGAAACATTCTTAGTTAAACTTGAGATGTTACCGATATAACAAATTTTAACCTGGACCAAAATATATCAAACCCATAATCACTAACATAAATTTTAAAAAGTCTCAAGAAAACTTTGCACTGAAAATCACTGGCCACCCATCACTACACTACAAGGAAAATATTTCCTAAATTCTGTTGAAGACCACAAATATTTGTAGTTTCTCTATTTTACATATTAAGAGATACTAAAAAATCACCCAATATTTTAATAATGGCTTTATTACAAAACAAAGGCATGAAATTAACAGTGAAGACAAGCTAGAGGAAATAGAAGCAGCGTAGAAAAAAAGGAAAATTAAACAATTATTGAATTTAAACTAAACTATTTAGAGAAAAAAATCCTTCCTTAAGTTTATCCAGCTATGAAGAAAGAACAAGCTATAGAAAGTTATAATCCATAACAATGGCAACTAGAGAACAAGTGAAGCCTTCAGAACTTTAAAATAAAATTACCAAAAGCAAAAAAAAAAAAAAAAAATGAACAAACAGATAAGTGTGGGGAAATAAAATGAGAAATCTTCTCAGAAAGTAGAATTCACACAGCCATATTTGGTTACAGGGAGGGGAACAAATTCTGGGTCAGGAAAGCAACTGAAAATTAGACCCCAGGTGAGAACAAGAATCCCAGGTCCTTCACACCTACTTTTCCTTTTCTTCAGCCAATGAAGATACTCCAATGGCTATTTCTACCCAGGTTACCAGTTCTAGACTCAGTTTACATTTTTCTCAGTTCTCCAGAAGCCCAAATATTTAGATTTGGATCACAACTTAGAGATGACTCCACCATTTACAGGTTTGTAATTCTAATTATAATGAGAGACCTGAAAACATGAGGGTCAAGAAAACAGGCCATACTTCATGTGTCAAGAAGGTTTAGCAAACTGAGAGGTAGGGTAACCAGTTTGGTCTGATGATTTGCAGACTCATTGTAGTGGCTAAATATATGCAATAGCAATCATGAAAATTACCAGAATATATCTGAATTCATTATTGAAGTATTTGGTAGAAATTACTCAAATGGGGCTATGTGATTTAAATCAATTTAATTAAGTCATTTTAGGTTTTCTG
Source organism: Leopardus geoffroyi (assembly GCF_018350155.1). Classification (NCBI taxonomy): domain Eukaryota; kingdom Metazoa; phylum Chordata; class Mammalia; order Carnivora; family Felidae; genus Leopardus; species Leopardus geoffroyi. The sequence continues at coordinate 21,728,173 of NC_059327.1, read as the reverse complement.
AAGCAAAGTGTGCTGAAATATCACCACTGCAGCATTTTAATAAAGTTTAGGTAAGCTGATGTATAAAAAAGCATCTAAATAATGTCTGAAACACATTAAAAGCCCACAGAGCTTCCTTTCTTTTCTAGTGCTCCTGATATGAATATGCATATATATATATACATATATATATATATATGTATATATATATATTTATATGCGCACATACATACATTTTTTTGGAAAGCATGGGTATATACATTCTTTTTTTTTAATTTTATTTTTTAGGTTTTTAAATTTACACCCAAATTAATTAGCATATAGTGCAATAATAATTTCAGGAGTAGATTTCTTAGTGCCCCTTAACCATTTAGCCCATCTCCCCTCCCACAACCCCTCCTGTAACTCAGTTTGTTCTCCACATTTATGAGTCTCTTCTGTTTGGTCCCCCTCCCTGTTTTTATATTCTTTTTGTTTCCCTTCCCTCATGTTCATCTGTTTTGTCTCTTAAACTCCTCGTATGAGTGAAGTCATATGATTTTTGTCTTTCTCTGACTAATTTTATTTAGCATAATACCCTCCAGTTCCAATCACGTAGTTGCAAATGGCAAGATTTCATTCTTTTTGATTGCCGAGTAATACTCCATTGTGTGTGTGTGTGTGTGTGTGTGTGTGTGTGTGTGTGTGTATGTGTGTATGTACGTATGTGTGTGTATGTGTGTATATATATAAGATAATATATATACACACATACATACACACACATCTTTATCCATTCATCCATCAATGGACATTTGGGCTTTTTCCATACTTTGGCTATTGTTGATAGTACTGCTATAAACATAGGGGTGCATGTGCCCCTTCGAAACAGCACACCTGTATCCCCTGGATAAATGCCTAGTAGTGCAATTTCTGGGTCGTAGGGTAGTTCTATTTTTACTTTTTTGAGGAACCTCCATACTGTTTTCCAGAGTGGCTGCACCAGCTTGCATTTCCATTGATCGGAATATATATTAACTTACCAACATCCTTCAAAGAACTGTGACTCTTTAGCATCCTTCATCTAGAATGTGTATATATAAATATAAATATGAACACAGCCATAATATACACATAATACATGGTATGTAATATGTATGACATATACATAATACACTGTGTGTATGTGTGTGTGTGTGTGTGTGTGTGTGTGTAAAACATTCTAGGATATTTAGAAGCTCTCATACTTTGCTCATATTGCTTATATAAATGTTAAGTCTTTTCCTCATAGAATGAACACAGACCAGGTATTTTTTCTAGACTGTTCCTGTGTAATTCATCTCATCTAAAATAATCACAAATTGGCTCCAAATATTTTCAAATTTAAAAATCATAATTACAAAGAATAGAGGCTAGAAATAAAGCAAGGAAGATGGACTTGTACAATACAAATAAACTGAGTACCAGTTGACAATTCTGGATTTTTGAATAGCTTTCTTTTTCTGTTTGTATTATACTCTCCTGTGACTTAAAAGAACTTATATTTACAGGGGTAGAGAGTAGCCAAAATGTTAATAACAGAACAATAGAGCATTATAACCAACCTTGCCACATAGTAAATATAAAGAGAAGTATCTAATTCGACATCCAGCAAATATACTTCCTGGCACATAACTAGTATGTCATGAATATAAAAAATAATGATTAGTATATCTCAAATTAAAAGTTGTATTGCAAACTCTAATATTAAACTATTTCAGAAAATTACATTTTTTTTAAAACTAGGTATTTCATTGCTTTGTTCTCCTTTCCTTATCTAAGATATAGTCTATCCAGACTTCCACCAAACACTTCCTGAGTAAAAACAGTACATATATATATTTTTTCTTTTTCATTTCTTGGTAGCCTTCTAATTAGGAATTGCTTCTCTAAGAGAAAATAATTAATTGGCCATTTTATGGCATATATCTTATCCATGAAAATGTTCCAGGGTATATAATAGAACTGTAATTATATATTGGTCCTCTCTATTTATAATTTTTAACTTTAAAATCTCGACATTTTAAAAGTAATTCGATAAAAGATTCATACTATATTTTAAGATCTCATTAGAAAAGTCAATTCTTTCTTTCATAAAACATAGATAATGAACATTTACATTCTTTTAGTCTCATGCTTACACTATATGCAAGGGTCTTAGCTACTCCTTGAAAAACACTTGAAAATAGTTGAGGAAGCTGAAAAACATAAAAAATATATACACAACAGAATGAAAAGATGACAAAGCTAATTTGCTTCACAAGAACAGAGTTTAAAGGTTAAACTAAACAAATTAAGAAACTGAAATTTCACTCTATTAATTTATATTAAGGAATATAATTATTTGTATAAATTAATCACCTAAGTTTGAGAACTTAAAACCTCAAATATAAACAGAATTAGGAATTTGATAAATGAATATCTTTGTATGGAAATAGCAGATATTTTCCAAATTACATTAAAAATGCCAAGTGATAAAATAAAGAAGCATTAAACAAATTTTTGAAGATGCCTGGGTAGCTCAGTCAGTCAGGCATTGGATTACAGCTCAAGCCATGACATTGCGGTTCCTGAGTTCTAGCTCCACATTGGGCTCTGTGCTGACAGCTCAGAGCCTAGAGTCTGCTTTTGATTCTCTTTCTCTGTGCCCTGCCCACTCATAATCTCTCTCAAAAATAAACATTAAAAAAATTAAAATAAAAAAATGGTATGCAATGTTTCTTTTTGTTTGATTTCCTTAGATTTTTCTTGCAGTATTTTTTTTTTATTTGTATTAGTAAGAAGTGAAGATAAAAAAACAAATTTACAAATTTAGGGCTATTTTATCTGCTAGTAATAGAAAAGAGGGAAATCAAGGATGAAGGAAAGGGGAAAATATTTACAGAGTTTTAGGAAATGAGGGAATGGATAAAATAAAGTCATATTACCATCTGAAAACAGGAGGGCAAGGACAAAAGTGGTTAGTGGAGTCAGATATGAGCACCCCATGTATGTATGCACTCAGGTATGAGGTTAAAGTTACATCATCCTGTTTGTTGGGGAGCATCTTAAAGGAACCACCCTAACCAAAGCTATATATGCAAACTGCCTTTCTTAACTATAATATAGGGCTTACAAAACTTACTGAAATATTTTCCTTTCCAATTATTTAAATTTGCCATCTCTCGGGGCGCGTGGGTGCTTCAGTAGGTTGAGTGTCCAACTTTGGCTCAGGTCATGATCTCGCAGTTTGAGCCCTGCGTCAGGGTCTCTGCTGACAGCTCAGATCCTGGAACCTGCTTAAGATTCTGTGTCTCCCTCTCTCTCTGCCCCTCCCCCACTTGCACTGTCTGTCTGTCTCTCTCTCAAATAAAAACATTGAAAAAATACAAATCAATCAATTAATCCATTTCTCAACTCTCAAGTAGAACAGAAAATGAATGTTAACCCAATGGGTACTAATAAAATCCATAAAATCTCTCTCTCCCGACAAAAGCCCCTCCCCACAAAACTTCTAGGTCTTCGTGCTTCTCAGAATCCAGTCTATAAAATCAGGTAGAATTTTAGATGAGTTCTCAATAGAGACTTTCCTTCTGTCTCCTTTGAAAAGATTTTCAAATCTAATTCACTGTCAGTATTTGAGGAATTTATACATTGATAATAATGTCAAAGGAATTATCTTTACTTCAAGTTATAGTTATCTGGTTTTTGATATTTATTATATATTGTTTGTTTTTATGATTTTACAGTATTGTATCAGGGGATGCTTAAATTTCTAGCAATGCTAAATCTCTTACCTAAAATAGTAGCAAGTCAGCCATAATAATTGTTAGTATTTCTAAAACCCAATCCTGTTTTCACATGAAGGACTTTCAACTTATTTGTCTACCCTGCCTGAAATGCTCATTCCCAGGGTCTTTATATGGATGGCTCCGTCTAAACTTTCAAATCTGTGAATAAATGTTTCTTTTATAGAAAAGTCTTCCCTGATTATCCTATCAAACATAACACTCCCCAGTCAACCTCTATCCCAGGACACTATTTAATCTTCTTTGATGCACTCAACACTTCCTCAAACCATGGTATATATTTGGTCATGTGTTGATTATGCCTTTTCCTACTAGAAGAGCGAACTAAGAGAAGGAGCCTTCTAACATTTACTGTGCACCTGAATCCCTGGGAGCAATGTTTGAAAACTGGTATGCACACAGTATTTTTTGATGTCTTGAACGAACAAAGGCATTTAGGGATAAAATCAATATATGATTATTATCATCTTATTCTTTGGTAGAAGTTAGAGGTTAACATCTTGAGGTCCCTAAAGTCACTACGTGAGTTTGGATCCTGATACGGTATTTACCATCTGTGTGGCCTTAAGTTTGCTAATGTTCAAAAAGGAAAAAAGAAACACTGCTGTACAGAATTATAGTTAATGCAAGTAAACGAGTTATTGTGCATAGCAAAAAGGATTACAATATGTGATTTATCTTTGCTATTAATAACAAAAAATCAAACAATTTTATTGATATAGTAATATACGAAGGATTTTCTAGATAAGGCAAAGCAAAAGAATTGAGAGTATGATTATATTATTCACTAAAGACGTTAGAAATGGCATATTCTAAATTAACTATAAAAGGCAGAGCATATGTATAAAAAAATAAATTTATAATGCCCTTGAATTTCAGAAAAACAAAATAAAAAAAAACACAAAAACAATGACTGAGAATACAGCGAACCATCTAAAATACAGCACTTTTCATCTACTTGTGAAATAACAATGTAAAAGCTCAGTAAAGAAAGCAAGATTATGCATATTCATATAATGCTTCAGTGAACATGATAAATGAAACATAACCACAAAATCATTCATGGACTATGACATGATTACATTTCTTTTCACAGTTACCTGAAAACAAAGATTATTATGTAAAATATTTCTATGTTTTCAGAAGAAAAAAGTTTAAATTTCTAACTGAAGGCAAAAATAGAGTACATATTTTAAAAAATTGTCAAATATTACATGATTTCAACGTACTGTTTTTTAATTAAGAAAGTTTGATTGAAACACAAAGTCTTATGAGAAAAAAATTACTTGATTCTCTGATATTTAAAAATATAGCTTTAGCATTGCTTAACAATAAACAACAAATTATTGCTCAATCTTGCCCTAATTCCTGTTTTTTTGTTGAACATTTGTGATTGGGTTTCATGGTTTATTCTTGGCAAATTCCAAATGTTGAGGTTGTTCCAAGCTCTGTCTATGTTCCAAATGGAGGGAGTCTCAGTCAGCACCTAGTTTTTGGCTGAAGCTGGAAGCTAAAACCTCAGGCAGCAGCTTTGAGGTATGAACATATATACAGTCTTGTGGGACCCCAATCGTAAATCCTGCTGGCCTCTAGACCAGGTAATCTGGAGGTATTCCCTGGGTTAGTTGGAAATATCAGAGATCTAGACAAGTGTATAGTTTCTTTCTGGGAGGTACCATAAAGGCTGAACGACAGTACAAATATGCAATCCCAAGCCCACATTCCCTGAGAACACCCCTCTAGCCTCTAGGTATGTGACAAACCAGAACCCTGCCAGCCTCAGGCCAAGTTCCTGAATAAGAAAACAGGCCTCCTTTAAATAAAGACTGGGGATGTGTTCAGTCTTGTCTGTGCAGTGCCCTTGTGGTAGTCTGCCAAGAACTGTCTCTTCAGTTGTTACTGTCCCATAGGCCCCAGGAGCAGAAGCTTCCCTATCAAACAGAGCCAGGTGATTAAGGACCATCCCTTCTGTGGACTGCACATGCTCACTGGTTTTAGTGAGGCACGGGGAGAGCAGAGGTCCAGGGCATGCATGCCAGCTTTACAGTGGGTAAGCAAGAGAGTACAGGCTCTACAGGCACCTGCTGGCACTAGCAAAGTAGAGAGAAGGCACAAAACTGGCACCCTCTAGTACCTCTGTCCCTTGAGAGAGTCCCAACAGGTCTCTGCCCTGTGGCAGATACTACAAGATTAACACGTGAATCTTCTTTACATATAATCTAGATGTCTTTCAAACTGCTGCACAAACCCACTTCAAGTGAGTATGTGCAATCTCTGAAGGCAGTATCTCCAGTCCCTCCAGCCTTTTGGGTCTCCTAAATTTTAGCCCCATTGGTTTTCAAAGCTGGACATTAGAGGACTCATCTCTAGTGCAGATCCCAAGAGTTGGGGTGCTGGATGTGAGACCAAAAAAAAAACCTGGTCCTCAGGGAGAACCTTCAGATTTGTAAGATACCTTTCAATGTGTGTCACCAAGCCTCAGGTAGGGTTTTTGCTGAGACTATGTCTCTGCCTCTCCTACCCATTTCAGTGTGGCCTTTTAAAATTATTGTAAAGAAGCTGGTCAGCCAATTTTTAAGTCTTTTTCAGAGGGAATTATCTCATATACAGTTGTAGGTTTGGTGTGTCTGTGGAAGACAGGTGAGTTTAAGATATTCCTATGCTGCATCTTAGTCCACCCTGCCCCCCACCCCCTGGCATTCATTTTTATATACACACATACTCCTGTTTGTGACCAGTGAAGCAAATTTGGGTGAACAAATGTGGCAAGAATAAGTGGGTCAACATGAAAATGAAAGAGTGGTTAAACACGTTTGTATATGTTTTTTTATAAACAAAAATAATTCACAGCAATTGTAGAAAAATTCAGAAGTATAGAAAATTAGACAGAAAATAATAGTCGTCCATATCCCCACCAGATAATAAACACCAAAATATTTCATGATATATCCCTCAAATCTTTTTCTCTTACTTTCTACAAATTCTTTTAGAACTATATTAACATATGTAAATAATTATATATATCAAAAGCCCACAAATAGTATCAAATATATAAATATTCCATACAATATTAAATAATTTAAATAAATTCATAAATGCTAAAATTGGATTCATTTGAAAATATCATCTAAATTTTTCACTTAAAGCTATAAACTAATCTGCTTTTAAATTTTTGTTTAAGTTTTATTTATTTATTTTTAGAGAGAGAGAGAGAGAGAGAGGAGTGAGGGAGGGGAAGAGAGAGAGAGGGAGAGAGAGAATCCCAAGCAGGCTCTGTACTGTCAGCACAGAGCCTGACGTGGGGCTGGAACCATGAGATCATGACCTGAGCCCTGATCAAGAGCCAGACATTCAATTGACTGAGCCACCCAGGTGCCCCTAGGGTAATCTGTAAAATAAATAAATATGCATAGCCAACCATTAATTCATTAATTTAAATTAATTAATGCCAAATGGTAAGTTATTTGAACAATTATAAGTTTTCACTTTTAATATAAGCTGATTACACTCTTACATATATATGTTCATAAGTGCATTTCATATCATTTCTTTAGAATAACCTACCAGTTGCACAATTGTTTGGATAAAGAGAGTGCATTTATCCCCACTGTCAGTCTGGGTTCTCCGGAAGCAGATATTAAAATTAAGTTGGTGGTACAAGATTTTTACTAGCAATAAATAGCTGTGAAAGGAAGGGAGGCAGCAGGATTGAACAGAGGAGGTTGGTCAGCAGTGTAGGTCCAACATTTATTTATTTATTTTCTCAGTGTCTATTCATGTCTTTTGTTGTTTTTTTCTTTTGGGGTGTTCATCTTATTTCTTTTTAGGAGTTTATCATGTATTAAAGATATTAATCTTTTCTGTCTCATTGTATTTTGCAAATAATTATATAGGACCCACTTCTAACATTAATAGTACAATCTATTTAAATTTTTTTAATTTTAACTTTATTTTTTTTCATTTACATCCAAATTAGTTAGCATATAGTGCAACAATGATTTCAGGAGTAGATTCCTTAATGCCCCGTACCCATTTAGCCCATACCCCCGCCCACAACCCCTCCAGTAACCCTCTGTTTGTTCTCCATATTTAAGAGGCTCTTATCTTTTGTCCCGCTCCCTTTTTTTATATTATTTTTGCTTCCCTTCCCTTGTGTTCATCTGTCTTGTGTCTTAAAGTCCTCCTATGAGTGAAGTCTTTCATAAGATACTTGTCTTTCTCTAAGTTCTCTTAGCATAATACCCTCTAGTTCCATCCATGTAGTTGCAAATGGCAAGATTTCATTCCTTTTTATTGTCAAGTTATACTCCATTGTATATATATACCACATCTTCTTTATCCATTCATCCATCAATGGACATTTGTGCTCTTTCCATACTTTGGCTACTGATGATAGGGCTGCTATAAACATTGGGGTGCATGTGCCCCTTTGAAACAGCACACCTGTATCCCTTGGAGAAATACCTAGTAGTAGTAGTAGTAGGATTGTATGGTAGTTCTATTTTTAATTTTTTGAGGAACCTCCATACTGTTTTCCAGAGTGGCTGCACCAGTTTGCATTCCATTTAGGGAATATTAACATACCTTTAACACCAATTTTATATGCTGTTATAAAGCTTTGTTTATCTTATTTTCTTTTTTTTTTAATGTTTATTTATTTTTGAGACACAAAGAGACAGAGTGTGAGCAGGGGAGGGGCAGAGAGAGAGGGAGAGGGAGACAGAATCCAAAGCAGGCTCCAGGTTCTAACCATTAAGCACAGAGCCTGACACGGGGCTCAAACCATGAACCGCAAGATCATGGCCTGAGCCAAAGTCGGACGTTTAACTGACTAAGCCACCCAGGCGTCCTTATCTTATTTTCATACTTGCTATTTCTTGTAAATAAAAGTATTAATAATTTTTTTTGCATGTTGTAACTTGCTACTTTACTACATTTTCTTATTTAAATAATTTTTGAATGGATTCTCATGATTTCTTGGTATGCAGGCTTAGCATCTATAAACTTTACCTATTCTCAAGCATCAATTATTTGATATCAACCAATTCCAATACAGCCTGGTACCACAATGAAATGATACAGTGGGGAGTTCCTGGGGGATGGAATAAGTGTATTTCGCTTGCCTGAAAAACGTGATTATTTGTTATCAGATGGTAGGACTATAATAGTCTGTGGACCCTCAAAATGCCAGAGAAATACTTCTGGTTCCACGTGTGTCATAGACTCTAAGTCTAAAGTTCTCTTTTGTCTGGCAAAAGAGTGGATGCAGGATTAAGATAAAAGATGGCTAATGTCGGGGCAGGGTAGGGAGACAAGAGTCCTGAATAAGGGTCCTTGCCCTTTATTTATTCAGATCAGAAGGCTTGCAAACATGTTGGGCGTATACAAAGAGAAAAAAGAAACTAGGAACATTAACTTGGGGACATGAGGGGGGAAAAGGGGATTTTGAAGATATACAGTGTTTGGGGTTTGGGTCAATATAAAACAAACTCTGGGCACCGGGCAGATGGGTAGATGGTTGTGAACAGCAGACAGGAGGCACCATGCCTATTTATCTTTGCTAGCCTAGAGGATGAGACAGATAGGGGGCATAACCTCACGGTTAATAAGGCACCTTTTCTTTTGTTAACTATCTCCACTCCAGGCTGCTTTGCCTGCAGTACAGTGGTCCACAGTCCAATTCACCAATTTACCTAACCTGGCCCTATTCTCTTATGAAAGCAGCTTTCTGCTATAGTACTAAATTGGGGGGGGGGGGATGCTTTCACCCTGAATATCTAATTTTGTTATTCCTATGTATTGGGCACCTTGGCACCATTTCTATTTCAGGCCTTTGCTTCTCCTTATTTTGGGGGGCTCTTCACCCCCTCCCTATTTGGGGGTGCCTTTGCACCTCCCTATTCCTGACACCTTTGTGCCTCCCTATTCTCGAGGTGTCTTTGCACTCCCCATTCTTGGGGTGCCAATTTGGTTTACCCAACCTCGGCTGTGAGCATTTTATGGCTTTGTATTTCTTTATGCCTTGTTAACCCACTGGTGTAAGCCCGGGGGATTCCTAAGCTTATCCCCCACACAGGTGGTCTTCCAGGACTTTGTCACACCTTCTCAACATAGGAGAGAAACAATGTGACAATCTCTACAAATGCACTACTGGATAAATGACCCTACATTCCAAGACTAGGTCATCAACAGTGGCTTTGTATTTACCTGGCTCTTTCTCTAAGGATGCTTACCCCTGGAATGCCTAGGCAAACTCTGTCCACATAGAAGCCCACTCATATGTGGTGTGCTCAATAATGACTGGTTAAATATGCATACAAGAAAAAAATGTTCTATTTTTTGTCCTTCAATTTTATTTCACCTAATATTACTGTTCTTCTTTATTTCTGTTCAAATAATGTACATTTTGTAATTAGAAATCTAGTGAGGTTTTTTTTTTACATAGATTTCTTTTATAAAGCATTAATTGGATCTTAATTTTTGGCACCATGTGAATATATGTCTTTAGTAGGAAAGTAGAATTCACACTGACTGCCATGATCGCTATGCTTGTGTTTCACTCTTACATAATTTTATGAGGTTTAACATTTTCATGTGTAATTAAATGTATTACTTTAGCCATATGAATTATATTATTCTGGTATTATGGAATTTATTTAATGGAGCACTTCATTCAATTTTTAATTCTTCTGGAAGTTGTGTTCAACTTAAAAAATACATTTGTCTATTTTTCTATTTGCACCAATATATAAATGATACTTATTGACTTTCAACCCTACATAAAACCCAGTAATTAGCTATCACTTATTATTTATCACAACCAGTCATACTGCTAAGTATTTTGTAAGTAGGTCTCTTGATCTTCGTAAAACGTGTATGAGATAGGTATTGTTTTTATTTCTATTTATTTTCAGGGAAATTAAGTAACGTCAAGATCACAAAGGTTCACTCAAAGAGAAAACTGGAATTCCATTAAACGTGTCACATTCCTACACTACAAGTTCTTGATCGCTACATTCTATTGCTATAATTTATACTCCTCCTTCACCAGTGTAACTTGGAGAATGCCTTATCACACATCTCAAATATTACTTCTCCACACACAAACACAGAATGTGAAATTCTCTCTGACTTCCCAAATATGAGTACTTGTCCTTTTTTGTGTTTCCCATCACTTGCTACATCTGCGAACACTTATCATGATATTTTTTATTAGTGGTTGTCTGCCTGCTTCTTGAACCAAATAGTGAACTGCCCTTACTCTGCTTTCTCAAAGTCTGCCATGATCATTTACCCATAATAGGTCATGGGTGAGTCTCATCCATTATACATATGAATAGTTGAATATATTGTCCTGTTTAACTGGAACTACACAACCAAGAGAGTTCTCAAATATGCCTGTGTTAAAATTAAATGTCTTATCAGTATTTAATGTATTCAATAAAAGAAAATCCAGACTGAACCAAATTTATGTTACAAACTACTTAATGCAGTTGGTATAAAACTGTCATAATTGTTTCTGTGCTTATGCAGATTGTTTTTGGTGATAAAGGTATGCAAAATATATTAGAATATACCAAAGCAAAATGAAACATAGTACCAAAATATTCTGATCACCATGCTCTCAGGATCTTAGTGAAGAGTATTCTAGCAAAAGCAATGCATGTTGACGTTAGTTGAAAGAAAGAAAGAAAGAAAGAAAGAAAGAAAGAAAGAAAGAAAGAAAGAAAGAAAGAAAGAAAGACAGAAAGAAAGAAACAAGGTTCCTAATTCTAAAATCTCATTGGAATTTTAACTCTGTTTCAATTTCACTCACCATTAACTGCAGACAGGTGACTGTTCCTGAAGATATGAGAAATAGAGTCCTTTGAAACAGATGAGCTACTGGAGGGCTCTGAAGGGAACAGCAGTGGATCTTCTCTCAAGTCCCACTGTCAAAGATCATTTTCAGTTAATACAACAGGCTCGACTATACCACACTGTAATGCTTTCAATTATATTTATAGTGCTTATAATTATAATTATAGTTTTATAGTTTAGAGAACAAATGATCCAAAATTATTTCCATTGAAATTACTATCTATTAAAGCAGAAGACCTTATTAAAGAAATTAACCTTTGTATAAAAATATGAACAAAGAGTGATTAAAGAGGTGCTCATGATTCACTTCTACTTCAGATATTATCCCATTCAAAAGCATTCTGATTTCCATGCAGTCTATACACTGGTAATGAACTGGAGTAGTTATGCCTAAGTTCTTCATGCAGATGATAAACTGAGAACAAGAATTATATTGTCTCATGATACATATTTTACTTTCTTGCAATTAGTGCCCCTGAGTCATAAACATAGTAGGCAAAATTTCCAACATCTTACAATGATAAAAAATATATTTATCATATAGTCAATACATCAACTGAGTTTCATACTTTCCCTTCCTATAACAAAGATTTTATATAATTCTATAAATATATGTAAAAACATACCATAACACTTAGCCTGACTGGCAAATGAAAAGTGGTACCACTGTAATATTTTCAAAGTAATTAAAAATTAAACAAGTAAGGAAATAGTCAACAGTAATAAACTATGACTAGATTTCATATATACTTGAAAATTTTAAATCTTATATATGTAAAGCTTCTACATTTTTGTTGTTCATCACTACCTTTTCCTTACAAAACACAATAAAGTTTTTTAAAGTTGGGTCAGTGAGACTTAGAAGTTACTATACTGTTGCTTTAAATTAGACAATAATGTGATGGAAAGCAGTATTTTCACCAAACTTTTAAAGTGTATTAGTTTATAATCTTCTGACATACATATTTTTCCAGTTTATATCAGAAAATTATAATGAATGAAAAGCAGTATCACCTGTAGTCTTAGCACAGAGCAATAAATACCACTTTTTTTTTTACTATACTATTATATTTAAGATATATTTAAATAAAGGATTTTTTCCACAAAAAATGCTGAGAACATTAGTTATTAAATAAGCACACATTTTATTTTTTTAAGTTTATTTATTTATTTTGAGAGAGACAGAGCAAACAAGAGCAGGGGAAGGGCAGAAAGACACTGAGAGAGAGAGAGAATCGCAAGCAGGTTGCATGCTGTCAGCACAGATCCTGCCTGACTTGGGGCTCGAACTCACAAACACAGATCATGACCTAAGCCCAAATTAGGAGCCGGTTGCTGGGGCGCCTGGGTGGCGCAGTCGGTTAAGCGTCCGACTTCAGCCAGGTCACGATCTCGCGGTCCGTGAGTTCGAGCCCCGCATCAGGCTCTGGGCTCATGGCTCAGAGCCTGGAGCCTGTTTCCGATTCTGTGTCTCCCTCTCTCTCTGCCCCTCCCCCGTTCATGCTCTGTCTCTCTCTGTCCCAAAAATAAATAAACGTCGAGGGAAAAAAAAAATTAAAAAAAAAAAAGAGTCGGTTGCTTAATGACTGAGCCACCAAGGCATCCCTATAAGCATACATTTTAAAAGTTTAATCAAAGTTCCCACTTTGATTTACTATGGCGCTTAAACTCTTGAAATGTCATATTTAATTTTCCTAATTATTAAAACAATAAATACCTATTTTGGAAGATACAGAAAATATTAAGAAGCAAATTAAAATTTTTAATTGTTATTTGATATTCAAAGATTGAGTGAAAATAATTCTGTAAGTTTTTAATAGAAACATCTCCATTTCTATATTCCAAAAGACAAAGAAAATGATGCAGTCAAAAATTCCTGAATAAAAATGGAAGCATTAAAATTAACAGGTATAAACCTGGAGATATCACACAAGTAAAGGTAAACATTTCGAACAGGGGAAGCAGTATTAAAACCTGCCTATATGGTGCTCTTTATTTTGAACCACTATGGTACGGCTTTAACACATGTCTGAATATATCCAATTAGCCTTCTGCTAAACTTCCAGGAGATGGGGTGAGGCGAATCTTTCATAGGGAATACCTCATGCTAGATAATAATGAATTCCCTTATTCTACCTGAATCCATATAATGTTATCAATTAGAAAGATGACAGGCAGCAACCTGTAACACTAGCTTGTTTTGAAACAGATGGACAATCGAACAAACAATATTTGTTCATTAAAGATTGTTAGATACATACATATATAACAAATGCATGTATAAACGTAGCACATATAAATGCATACATAAAGGCTTTATAATCTCCTTCAGTAAATCATTCCAAGACTGAATTTTTGATTAAGAATTTTATGGTTTCTTATGACAAGGTAAGAATCTGCACACTTCAAGTCAGGTACTGCCTTCTTATTTCCCAAGAACATAGATCTTTTTAGTCATTAAGACATAGGTTAGATGTAGACAGAACCACAGAAGAAGCCAATTCTGTCTTTCATCTTGTCTCTTCTCATTTTCAGTTCACTCTTTTTGTCTCCTATCTAAGAAATCCCCAAAGCCTTTTCCTCACAGACTCAACCACTAATGTGAAGAACAGGAACCAGCATCCATGCTTTAAGGCCCTCTTAGCTCCAAGGAGCTCTTCTTTTTCTTTCGGAACAGCTACACACAATGCTACATTAGCTGCCAGTTACAACTTAGTGATCTGACAAGTTTACACATTACGCTATGTGTGCCACAAATATTGCTACCATCTATCCCTTTACATCATTATTACAATATCACTGACTGTATTCCTTATGTTCTTTTTATTCCTATGACTTACTCATTCCATACCTGGAGGCCTGTATCTCCTACTCCCCTTCTCCATTTTATCCAAACTCCCACTCCCTTTCCTCAGGCAACCTGAGTTTGTTCTCCGAATTTGTGGTTCTGATTCTGCTTTTTCTTCATTTATTCTTTTTTTTTTCTTTAATTCCACTGATGTGTGATACAGTATTTGTCTTTGTCAGTGTCACTTAACTCACTTAGCCTAACACCCTCTAGGTCCACCCATGTTTCTCAAATGGCATGATCTTATCTTTTTTTATGGCTGTGTAACATTCCATAGTGTGTGTGTGTGTGTCACTTTTTCCTTATCCATTTGTCTACTGGTGGACACTCAGGTCGCTTCCATGCCTAGGCTATTATAAATAATGCTACAATACACATTTATTTTTAATTTTGGGGGGAACCTCTATATTGTTTTCAACAGTATCTGTACCAATTTACATTCCCACTAACAGTGCACACGGGTTCTTTTCCTCCACATCTTGTTAACACTTGCTGTTTCTTCTTGATTTTAGCCATTCTGAAAGCTATGAGGCGGTATCTCCTGTGGCTTTGATTTGCATTACCCTGATGATGAGTGATGTTGAGCATCTTCTCATGTGTCTGTTGGCCACGTATATGTCTTCTTTGGAAAACTGTCTATTCATGCCCAATGCCCATGTTTTTAACTAGATTGTTTGTGATTTTGGTGTTGAGTTATAATAAGTCCTTTATGTATTTTGGTTGCTAACCTCTTACTAGATATATCATTTACCAATATCTTCTTCCATTCAGTCAGTTTTTTGTTTTCTAAATGATTTCCTACACCGTGCAAAAGCTTTTTATTTTAACGTAATCCCAATAGTTTCTCCTTGCTTTTATTTCCATTGCCTTAGAAGAGATATATACCGAAATGTTGCTATGGCTCACATCAGAGAAATTACTGTCTATGTTCTCTTTTAGCATTTTTGTAATTTCAGATTTCAGGTTTAGATCTTTAGTCCATTTTGAGTTTATTTTTGTGTATGGTGTTAGAAAGTATTTCTTTTTTTAATTTCACTCTATTTATTGCTGTCTTTAAATACAGTTCATATTTCCCAACATAGATTATAAAAATCTTGTATGAATACAAATAGTTCTTCTATATGTAGCTGTCCAGTTTTCCCAGCACCATTTATTGAAAAGACGGCCTTTTCCACATTGTATATTCTTGCCTCCTTTGTCATAGATTAATTAAGATAGAAATGGAGGCTTATTTCTGGGGTCCCTACTCTGATCCATTGATCCATGCGTCTATTTTATGCCGGGACCATACTGTTTGGATTACTACGGATTTGTGATATATCTTAGAATATGGAATTATGACAACTACATCTGTATTCTTCTTTCTCAGGATTGTCTCGGCAATTTGGAGTCTTCCGTATTTCCATGCAAATTTTAGTACTACTTGTTCTAGTTTTGTCAAAAATGTTCTAAGTGCTTATACACATCTCAGGTGAGTGTCAAAACAATTTCTGAACTATGTATTAACTTCAATTTATGAATAGGAAAAAAAAGAAGCCCAAAGGATTGTAACTGGTCAAGTTACTAAATAGTGAAGCTAAAATTTCAACCCTGGTTTTCATCTGTGCTTATAAACACTCTACCATATTGATTTTCTTTAAAAAAAATTATACCTATCTACGCATCTCCCCTCAAAGCATTCCTTTCTGAATTACATTTTCTTGTGCTTTCCCTTTGTGATGAAATTAATTAGTGGCTCTTTCTAATGCAGAATTAGTGCATGCTGAAAACCAGAGAAAATTTATTCCAAGGAGTGAATTCAATGATACAAATTTGGGCAGAATGACAGTCTTAGAAAGGAATAACTGAATATACTTGAAATTGTAACACAAAGACCACTGTTTCACTTCCCTCAGTGGTCTGAGGGACCACTTCCTCAGGGAAATTGTAACACTTCCCTCAAATATGTTTCTTCAAATTGCATTGTAAGTCAGATACCTGAGCCAAAGAATTCACTGGGGGCAGTATTCTTCCAGGGAAGGACAAAGGGCCAAAATGAAGAAGATGGGAAAGAGTCTGAGGTGTATCTATTTGGACTCAGGTTCAGGGATCCAGTGGATCCGTAAAGGACTTACAACATGGGGGAGCATAGTTCCATATCTCGGAAAAGAAGCTTTAACTAATACACCCACAAATACAGATGTGTTCTCACCAAAAGATGAATGCCAGAAAAACGGACTGTTTTCAACCTACAGTAAAGGCAATTACCCAAAGCAAGCGAAGCATTAACCTAAACTAAAGTCAGGACTGGGAACTGCAAAAATAATAAAAACAAAGGAATCAGGATTTTAAATTATTCATCTGAGTTGAAGTCTTAAGGAATCTAAAGTAACTAGGAGTCAAAACATAAAGTGAGGCATACAGGCTTGCAAATGGGGAATTAACTATTTATACTACATTGTTTCAGTACTCCACACTCTCTTGAAATATAACCCCATCAGTTTTTGATGCATACCACACCATATCAAAACACGATGGCCTAAAATAACACACATAGATTGTTTCTTATATTCTGTGGCTTCATCTGGTGATTCTTTTGGTCTTGGCTAGCTGAATGGGGCTGAGTGGAGTAGCAAAACTTTACTTACTGGAAAGGGTTGCTGTGACAGCAACTGTCTCATTCTCTTTCATCACACAGTGCAAGAAGGGTTTCTAGCAGCTAGAGAAGGTTAGTGACAAGGGGGTCTCTACTTGCATTTACATCTGCTAACTTCCCACGGGTGAAAGCAAGTTGGTTGGCCAGACCAGCATTCAAATGGGACAACCAGCAATGTCACATTGCAAAAGGGTGTACTTGCAGGAATGGGAGACATTTGTGGTCATTTTGGAATCTAACCAAATATTCTATAACTAAAGCCTAAATGTACTGAAGTTTTAAATGTTTTTCCAGTGTTAAGAAATAAGAACACACATCCTATTTACTTCCTCAGTTTCGTTGGGTTTTGCAGGAACCTTCTAACATCAAAACCACTTAAACATAAATCCAAGAAAACCATAATCATACAGCTAGCAGGCAGAGAATGTTTACCAAAGTCCCCACATATTCCCCAACTTAAGAATGGCATAAGACATTGCTGTTAGATTGTAAATAATTCCAAGTCTGTTTTACAGATACAAGTAGCTCACAGAGTCAGTCATGAAAAAGTAATAACTCTTTTAGAATCGGGCTCAATTTATAGGCACTTTTCTGAATGATTTTCCAAAATACACATACTAATATATTTTTTAAAGGTCTCAAAGTAATCATATAATGCTGTGAAAGATAGAGACGATTATGGGATAGTATTATGCTAGTATTCACTCAGTTACTTTACTAAAAAGTGATGATAATGTCTTTAGATAGGAAATACTGTTCTCTTTACTTTGCAGATAATTTGCTGGCATCTTCTGTCATTTGATGACTTTAACAATGCCTTGCACATAATCAATTACAACCTCAGCTACCATATCATCTCCATTATCGGACTGGTGGAGTAGATGTCACAGTTTTAAATTTATATGCAAAATGTTCTGCACTGAAGACTTCTAGCCTTCTGTAAGAATATTCAATTTGAATAACAGTAGCTTACAAATGCAGTTTTTTCTGCATCACCAAAAGGTAAATAACATCATTTGATTTCAATTAAATAAAGTGACAGTAAAATCTTTGTAAGCAAAAATGTAACAATAAAAATACATTAGGATGGAAATTAATAGGCACACCATAACTTATGCTTTAGGATGCATCAGAATGCATGTCAGCTGCTCCAATGGCATTTCTTAAAATACAAAACAAACTTTATTCACTAAATTCATGACAGAAAGGAATCCTGAAAAATTATACTTCTTTACAATGTCTAACTCCAATATGCTTTCCACTAGGTAAATGTTTGATTCACAGAGGACTCAGAAAATATGTAGCACAGATGTACGCTAGCTAGAAGGTACTGATGAGAATGAAGTGATTAGATCTCTAAATTACTCACATTCTTTAATTCAATGCAATGAAATATATTCTCTAAACAGCTCTGATATTTTCAACAATTTCCCTTGGTTACTGCAAGAAACAGAAAATCAAGGAAGAATTACTGTACTAGACTGGCCCGATCTCATGGCACTCAGTCTTTTAGAGAAAGGGTATTTCTATCCACTCCTCAGAATCTGCGTCCCTATTTTAAAATCCTACGTTATTCTGAGACAAGCGCCAGAAGGTCCTGGAGGCATCCACCCTGACGGGTTCTGTCCTTCCTCTCATCAGCGTGATCTTGAGCAGCTGGAAGCACTCTGTTCGGTTAGAGTTCTACCTAGGGCACTGAGATACTCTTTTCAGGTGGTGAGAGGTTGCACTGGCTCAAATGGGTCTTATAGCCATTTCTTCTCTGGAAATGTCGCTGGCCCTCTGGCTTCTCTGCTGGAAACTAGGGACATGATCCCTATACTCTGAGAGTCCAAAATTTTTCCATTCTCACCATCTTCCTACAGACTTGGCCGGAAAAAAATCTTTCTAGTTTTAGTGAAACCTTTTCCTCTTTATATTTAGGATCAAAATATTTTACCTATGTCCCAATATGCTCACATCTCTAGGGCTTAGGAAGATTCACAGGAGACTTTGGTATCCATCCTTTCCCAAACTCACTCAAAACAATGATCACAAATCTGGCCATTTGCTTATATCAAATGGATTTAAGGTGGGAGTGATAAAAAATACAGGGATGAGATACTTAAAATAGACTACCACACATACACCTAGCTTGCAAGGTACTAATAAGACTTAGAAACGATGCATGTGAAATTTCTGGCATATTCTAGAGTTGCTCTAGCTCTCCTCCTCCTCCATTTCCTCCTCTCCCCCCTTCTTCTTCCTCCTTATTTAGACACATGTAAAATTAGATTTCTGATATGCCTATTTCAATTATTTGAAAAAAGACTACTAACTAACCTGATATATGTATCACACAGAAGATATTGATGAGCCAAGAACTAATAATAAGAACTTAATTTAGCAATGCTAAGCTACTGATACTTTGAAGGAGCAATATTTAAATCCAAAAGATGAATCAAACTTGCTTTGAACAATGATCAATGTTGCTGACATATTTCTTGAATAAACAATCTTCCCAGATTTCTGTTCCCCCACCCCCAGCACACTGTGCAGGCCCTACTAGATCTTCCCACATTTCTACTGTTATTTTCTTACAAACTTCAATTATTGCTGGGATACTGACTTATTGAGTACATAATGATACTGCTATATATTCTTCAGACTAACCATTAATGGGGCTGTGGTGTTATTATGACTAGAGTATAAATTGGCTCCACCTTTTCCCAGCTGCAGTTTTCTTTCACAGAGGTGTGTATAAGTTACAGGCCATGATTCAAAAACACATGTGCCCACTTTCTGAGAGAAAATGCAGGAAAAGGTCAAGATTTTACGGCCCTGAGAAACTTGAAAAGGTGTTTACCGAGCAGGAGGCATTAGGAAACAGCTCCAAGGAACAGACCTTCCAATGAAGGATTTTACATATTTAAAAAATATGGCCAAAACCCCCTGACACTAAGGCCATCAGCTGTTTTAACATTATATGAAGCGACATGGTGGGTGTATCTTCTACCCACCAAGAAAGAAGCAAGAGGCTGAGTCCCAGGATGGGAATTTTATGGGTTGTGACAGCAACCGCCCAGTAGCAGTCACACTGGAAGATGCGGCCATTTTCAGAATGCATCCTAGAAGGTCAACCTTTCACTACCAGCTTCTGAATCAACAGGCCTTTAGAGCTGAGCCAAAATGAGCTGAGCTTAGCACCAACGAGCCCCCAATCTCTTGAGTCACAATCCTATCCAGGTCAGCATAAGGCTTAGAGAGAGAGAAAGTGGAAGAGAATCCCGGCTTACCAATCTGAGCTAGGAGGCCAAAGAAAAACCAAATGGAGTATTTGACTCACTTAAATCACAGTAAACTCTCAACTATGAGACCCAACAGCTGTCAGATTCTAAATCTAAACATGTGAGGAATGAGCTATTCAAAGGAGCAGGTACAGAGTAAAAACTAATGGATGAAAGCGTTTATTATGGCAATTTTCTCTATCCCTTTGTATACAATGGATTGGAATAGGGTCATAGGAAGGGGATTTATACATTTACCCTTAAAATGTTGGTCATTGGGAAAAGATAGGATAAACATAACCCATAATCTTTTGAAGGGCACAAGATTTTTGAGAACAGTTACTCTGAGACTGATCTTATTACTATACAGAGGGAAGAGGAGAAGCAGTATAAATTTGATTAAGGCAGTAGTAGTGAGAAGTACATAAGTTCTAGATATATTTTCGGTAGATGACTTTATTAATGATTGGCTAAGATCCTGTGTGAGAAGACAAAGACAGAGGGGTAAAAAGTAACTTCTAGTTTCCAGAATGAGTGACTAGGTAGACAGTGAAGTCATTTGCTTGGATGGGGAGGAGTGAAAGATCAGAAGGTCGTAGAGAACTTTCATAGTTTGATTCAAGATGTGGTTATTCGCTATTTCTACTTACATATCTCAATGACATTTCAAGTTCAACATATACTTATTCAACATCAAGGATTAAATGTTTGTGTCGCCTCAAAATTTGTATGTTAAAGTCCTAACCCTCAATGTGATGGTACTAGGTGGTGGGGACTTTGGGAGGTAATTAGATGTGGATGAGTTCATAAACATAGAGCCCCGTGACGGAATTAGTGCCCTTTTAGGGAAAGGAAGAAACAGGAGCGCTTCCTCGTCTGCCACGTGAGGACACAGCAAATAGACAATTGTTTGTAGGTCAGGAAAAGGGGCCTCATCAGATGGCCAGGTTGAGCTAAGACAATCACTTTCTATACTGTCTATCTGCTAACAATCCCCTGCTATGTAGATATCAAGCCTAGACTTTCCTTCTGAGATTGAACTTCGTTGTTAAGCTTGATATATATACATTTGATAACTGTTGGCAGATAGACAGTAATTAAATTTATACAAGTGTATAAAACTACCCTAGAAGAGTGTAGAGTAAGTAGAGGATGAAAGAAATTTGAGAAAGTACCTGAAACCTAGAAAATAGTTATAAGTTAAATAGTTACAAGATGTCAACAATGTATAGCTGTATATCTAAATTGCATTCATTGCTTTCCTTTTCCCAGCTCTGTGGGAAGGCTATTTTATACATTGTTTCATTTAATCCCTAGACATGATATCTATAATAATGGTATCTGGATATACAGTATACTCAAATATTTAGTGGGAAACAATGTCTGAAATAAACAATTTCAAGCAATAATCTCCATATTATTGTCTTTAGATTTCAGTAAAGGCACAAAACAGAGAGACTGGTAAATATTTGCACTATCTATTAAAGTCTTTTATACTTTCTCAAAGTCAGAAATTTCCACATTTATAAAACATCAGAGGGGCAGGCTAAACAGACATTCAGACTGATTACAGGGCTTTTCGGGTTTTAAATGTCAGTGCTTTTTAAACTATTTCTAACCTCTCTTGAATCAAATAAATGAAAAATATTTGCAAACTTTTTAAATGCATACCCTTACTAAAGACATGCATTCATTTAACAGAACTATGTATTTATAATGCTGACTATTGATCAGAGAGGGTATTATGGACAATCTCCTCTCTCTGCATTCTATCCTATTTTTATAAGGTATTTAACATTTTAAATAATTCCTTTACATATCTGTGTTTCCCATTAGACTATGAACTCATTAATGATTGAGAGCATATCTTACTTATCTTGCATATCCAGAGCTTAGGAATGAACATAAGATATATCAGAAACTTAATGAGTGATGTTTTAAATAATTTTCCATATTTATAAAAATAATTTTTAAATTATTTTGTGAGGGGTTGAAACACAATATTTAACAGCAGATATTTTCTTTGAGATTATGATTTATGGTCAAGAAAGCATGAGTCTTGGAGACAGATTCAAGTTCATATCCTCACTATATATTAGCTTTATCTATTTTTATTTCTGTCTTTCTTCATCTCTGAATCTATGGTTCAGATTCATCTCTGAATCTATATAACCAAGTTGCTTGCAGACCCTAATGTTTTTTGTCCTTCCCTCTCTGTCCATGGTATTTACCATTTAAAACCCCACCCCTAGATAAACACAAGCAGCTCCCTCCTTCATGCCTGTACTCCTGGGAGATGTTGGAGAGAAATCACCCAAACGGGCTGAGGTTTTAACTCTTAATGACCAAAAACTTCAAATGCACACTCAATATTTAAAAGAATTCTCCTGTTTATCTAATAATCTTGATGTCCCATTCACTAGTATTATTCTGTAACATCTGTCTCCTCAATCTGAGATAAATCATCTTTACACTATCAAAACTACAATGAACCAGCACATGAAAAGCTCAATTTGACATGACTTAACCAATTATCCTCAAAAATGTTCTTCACAGGGATATGGTGGGAGAAGAATTCTCCAATTAGAAAATTTGATCAGCTTTTCCATCCACATTCCCTTCAAATTCCAGGCCTGCCAATACCTGAAAAATCTTACTCTAATCGATAGGACAATTGATTTACTTATCTTACTCTAATCGATAGGACAATTGATTTATTGTAAACCAATATAACAAACAAGAGGACAACATTAGCTAATGTTGAAAGCGCAAACCTTGAAAGTATGTCTTTACTTTGGAGCTGATAAAATCTACCAACTTGGTTTTTTACCTTGATCATCCTTGGTGTATTCAACTGGCTTGATTCATCCATTCATCATAAAGTTTGAGTGACAACTAAGTACCAGGTATTGTTATAGAAGATGGACTAACAGAAATGAACAAAATTATAAAGCCCTCACTCATCAAGATAATATTTTAGTGGGGAGAGCTATACAATTAAATGTACAAACAAGCATATAAAACAGGTCATGAAGAGGCAACTGCTAGGAAGAAAACTAGTAATAAAGAAAATATATAAATAAAAAGGGCCATGTATTTGGGACTCCTGTTTCACAAGGTTGACAAAGAAACCCTCATTAATAAGGGGGCGGGGGGGCTAAGTAGCTCAGTTGGTGAAGCATCCGACTTTGGCTCAGGTCATGATCTCATGGTTCCTGAGGTTTGAGCCCCACATTAGGCTCTGTGCTGACAGCTCAGAGCCTGGAGCCTGCTTCAGATTCTGTGACTCCCTCTCTCTCTGCCCCCTGCCCCTCCACCCTGCTTGCACATGCTCATTCATTAGAGTTCTAATGAATGCTATAGTGCAAGCCATGTGTATGTGAGAAAGTTTCCCACAGACAGAACAGTAAGCACAGGAGCCCTGAGTAAGTGTGTTAGCGAAACAAAGGAAGGCCATGAAACTAGGAGCAGAGTGATCAGGAAGAGTGCCAGGAGGTGAGGGCAGAGAGACAGTCGAGGTCCATCTAAGTTTATGTATCCGCTGTAAAAAAAAAAAACATTCTTTTCCCAAAGGAGTGAAATCATCTGATTTATGTGTTTAAAACAGTAGTGGTACCAGATTAGAAAGCTATAGCAAAAATTCAAGCACCAATTATTGTGGCTTGGCTGGGATTGGTAAAGGTGAAATCATAAACTAGGCTAAATCTGGAATATGCTTTGGTAATATGAGGTACGAGTGAAAGAGACAACTGGATAAGGACTCTGAAGCTTTTGGCCATGGTAAATAAGATAGGAATTGCCACAAGGAAAGTATATTGTAGAGAAAATTATGTTCATTTTAGAAATACTAAGTGTGAGATTCTGAATATACTATCCAACAGAGACGTCCAAGAGACCAGTAGATCAAGGCATCTGGGGTGAGGGGGTAAAGATTTGGACTAGAGATTGCGGCTGGTATTTGACGCCATGAACCTGCATGAGCTCACTTAGTGAATTTAATGAGAGAGAAAAAGAGGTCCAAGGCCTGACATCTACCACCTCCAAACATTTAGAGGTTAGGGAGACGAATAGCATATAGGAAAGGAAACTTAGAAGGAAAAGTCAGAGACATGGGGGAAAAAAAACCCATCGTATATGGTGTTCATGAATCCAGGAGGAGAAAATGCTTCAAGAGAGGAGGAAGAATCAGTTTTTCAAATGCTAAAGAGTGCTGAATTAACATGAGGACTGAATCCTGCCCATTGAATTTAGCAATTTGGCAGCCACTGGAGACATTGTTAGTTGTTGAGTGATACCTCTTTCTCTCTCAAAAATAAACAAACGTGAAAAGACAAAACAAAACAAAAAACCTCACATTCTCTCTCAAAAACAAATAAACATTAAAAAAAAAAAAAACCTAGGGTGCCTGTGTGGCTCATTCCACTAAGCGTCCAAACTTGGGCTGAGGTCATGATCTCACAGTCTGTGAGTTCGAGACCCGCGTCAGGCTCTGTGCTGACAGCTCAGAGCCTAGAGCCTGCTTTGGAGTCTGTGTCTCCCTCTCTCTCTGCCCCTGCTCCACTCACTCACTTTCTTTCTCTCACAAAAATAAACAAACATTAAAAAAAATGGTTGTTTAGTGATAAAATGAGCATGAAAACCTCATTGGACAGAGTTCAAATGAGATGGAGAGGGGGTGAATGAAAAGGGAGGCTTTGGAGTCAGAGGGAGTCCACCCTTATGAAAACCTAGGGGCATCCATCAAGTGAAGAGGAAATCCATGCATCAAAGTTAAGTGTATACACCCTTCTCCAGGTCCCTTTGGCAAGGATTTTGGCACCAAAAATGCCTGCCCCTTTGGAGGACTTTATACCTCCGTCAGCAGAAGTCTGGGGAAACCTCTTCTCCCTTGATGTCCACAGTCCCTTCACCACTACCGGTCCTGGAGTCACTAGGATAAATTTCTGTTTGTGCTAAATCACCACGAGAACCCCAGGAGTTACCAGTTCGTCTTGATCTCCTGGGACCCTAATCCCCATACAGTGGTGCATGATGTCTTCCATTTGTCCTTCCAAACCCTATGCCTCCTGAGACTCATCCAGTGGGTCCTCCGGCATTCCATATCAGTCAAGAGCAAAATCTGTAGCCGAAAAACCACTTTTATATGGCAATTTTTTACCGTGTGTGAAATCTCCCTCTGCTTTCTTATTCAAAGGAAAGTCCAAATCAACCCCAATGGCACTGCTTCCCCTGCAGCTAAGTTGGTGACTATCTTCCCTCTCACACTCTTCACACCACTAGGCTGAGAGGATGGGGGTGTGTCCTCACTGTTCCTCATACTCATTCTCAGATGATTCTCCCGCTCAACTCCCCAGGACATTCACCCGAGTTAGCAGGTCATCAGATCTCAACTACATAACTACTATGTTCTTCTTGTTATGCTCATCTACCATTTGCCTGGTCATATACTTCATCCACTTTGGCTCCTGAACCACTGCCTTTTTCTCCAAAGCTATCTGTGTCATAATTGTTACGGATCACTATATAACGTAAATAATTCTTTTCATCCCTGATCTCCTGGTCCCATAATCTCCAGTATCACAAAGTGATGTCAACAAAAGCTCATTCTCTTTTTCATGGTATCAATTTTCCAGTGAGATATGGACACACTTCATAGTGCCAGTCTCCAAACTTTTATTTGAGTAGAACTATGTTACTAGTTCTTACTAACAAAATGTGATCAAAATCACTGTGTGCCACCTTAGGACCAAGGCTTTTAAGAAGCAAGCTGGCTTCCTCTATCACAATCTTTACTCTTCTACCTATCGGATATGATGAAAATACCAGGCTGGTGAACTGAAAAAACTGAGGGAGTCTGAGTCTCTAATCAGTTCTTCAAAGACAGTTATCAACAAACTAGAAGCAAACTTTTGAAAACTATAATTCTTTTTTTTTTGTCCCTACTTATTACCATAGGTCTAGCATATCCTAATTAATAAGCCAGCTCTTATCCAATGATCTTAGCCTGGAGTGATGTCTTTCACCACTTCTATGGTCACACTCAAGACCTAAGCATTACCAATAACAGAACTTGCTATAAGCACCATTTCAAATATTCCCCCATTTGAAACCACCAACATCTTTTTACATCCCTCCCTTTGTAACTATACACCAACTATTTTCAAACCCTTCAAAGATGTTTACTCCATTGATAATAGCATGATTTTAGTCCTTCATTCTCACAATACCCTGATACTCTCCTTACACATGGTTAAGTATTATAGGAGAATTCCTTAGCAATTACCCCAGTTTCCTTGTCCCTATTACGCTGTCAGACATCATTGGTTCTTATTCCTTCCCCTGAACTCTATTTGGAGTATCCCAGTGTTTTGAAAACCACACACAATCTATCACTGATCACTGTTTATAAATACTCTAAACTCATACATTCAACTGTCTACCAGTTATCTTAAATTGGATATCTAACAGTCATTTTAAGCTTTAAAAATCCCAGACTGTTAAAATTACCTCCTGCAAAAATCATAATGAACAAGCAAAAACCAAACAAAAAAACTCTCATTATTATGCCCATCTCAATAAAGGTTAACTGAATTTTTCTCAATGGTAAAGGCAAAATTACCATCAATTCCTTAACCACTTTTCTTACATTCCACCTGCAAAGCTCCAGCAAACGCTGTTGGTTTTGGTTTTTACATATAGCCAGAATCCAACTACTTCTCATTCTGCCACCACTTTGTACTAGGACACCATCATCTTTTACAGAAATTCTTGCTATAACCTACTGATTGGTGTCCTTTTGATTCTATCTACAAGTTGCTAAAGTAATCTTTTTAACATATGTCAGAATGTTACTTTTTTGCTTAAATTTCTATAGTTTGTTGTTTTTTTAATCTCGGTAGAAAAGTTTGTGTTTGTTTTTGTTTTTGTTTTGGCTATGACCTATAAGGCAGCTATTTCACCTCCAAACCATGCCATTAATTCTTGGAATTCTTCTCATACTACTCATCTTCCCATCTTGAGCTCTCTAGTCACACTACCCTCCGCACTCTTCCTGAAACATGCTAAATATGTTCTTACCCACAGGCCTTGCACTTACTTTCTCTTTGCTTAGCATTTTATTCCTCCAGGGACTGCTTTTTCATTTCATTTAGATCCTTACTCAAATGCAAGTGAGGCTTTCCTTGGAAATCCTTTGTGGTAGGCAGAAAAATGGCCCTCCAAATATGTCCGTATCCTAATGCCAATAATTTGTGAATATGCTAGATTACACAGCAAAGGGGAATCAAGGTTGCCAATCAGATGACTTTAAAATAAGGAGATTCTCCTGGGTTGTCCTGGTGGGGACATTATAATCACAAAAGTACTTAAAAGTGCAAGAGCAAGGCAGAAGAGAGTCAAAAGGAGATGTGACTACGGGAGAAAGACACAGAGAAATGCAACATAGCTAATTCTGAAGGCAGAGGAAGAGGGCCAGGAGTCAAGTAATATGAATCACCTGTAGAAGCCAAATAAGGCAAGAAATGAATTTTCTCCTAGAGCACCCAGATAGGAATTCATCCCAGCCAATACCTTGATTTTAGCCCAGTGAAACCCATTTCACACAGGGTCTGCATGGCCCTGAATGACCCTACAGAACTGTAAGGTAATAAATTTCTATTGGAGGCTATGAAGCTACTATATTTGTAGCAATTTGTTATAACAGCAATGAAAACTAATACAACCGTGTCAAGTTTAACTTCATTCCCAACATCCCTTATCCCTTTCCTCCACTTCATTTTCTCCATTGCATTAGTTCCTTGCTAATATACTTTATATGCTGCTCATTTATATTGTTTTTGTTGTGCCCTTAGTAGAATGCAATTTCCATGAGGGTAGTGAGGACAGATATTTTGGCCTTTTTTGTTCCTTGTTTTATCCTCAGCTCCTAAAAGAACATCTTGAACATGGGAGCTACTAAAGAGGGGGAAAAATGTGTTGCATTAATATATGTGTGGAATTTATGTACTGATGCACCAAATTTTTGTGCGTATATATGCATGTGTCCATATACACACACACACAAATATGTAATACACACACATAAATATGTAATACACACACACACACACACACACACTGGTTATACTGAATTTAGAGTCTCTCCTTTGCTTTATTCTATAATTTTAAATGCCCTTTCCTTTCTGTTTACTTAACTAGTTATTGAATAATTACTACTTCCACCCTCAAGTAAATAACCTTGCAGCTAAGTCATCACTTTCCCACCACCAATTCACTTGATACCTGCCACCTATAATTTCATACAAATTTAAATCAAAAATTGCCTGCTACAGAGCACTTTCTAAAACACGTGCCAACTTGAAAAGTATTATTAGAAACCAAGGCATTTCATTATTGTTGAGATATGCATTTGTGAAATACTGGTGGGTGGGGGACACTCTGCTTATAACAGATTACACTGAAAAACCTTTGGTAATAAATTTAATCTTAATTTTGATTCCATATATAACAAAAGTATTTTCTCATTGGTAGATAATAAGTATGAATTTGTAAGTAAAGAAATGATTAATCCTGTATAGTAAGGACTACATATGTTGCAGAAGAAAGAAGATCATATGCTGATGTTTTACTACCTTTTCAGTAACTGTCCATCTTCCTTCTGTCTGGATTTGTTTTTTGCTTTTGATCACTTTTCATACATCAATTTATGTTGCAATATTGTATGTCATCTCCAATATTATGCTTCTTTAAAACACTAGCTTCTAAGAAAAATAAAACTGAATTTACCCTTGAAATCATTTTCAATGTATAATGTGATATCTAAGTTTTTCATATTATATTAGATAGCAGGCAAGAGCTTTGAGTGGCTGATTGCCCTATTCATGTGATTCCAAGCAATATCTGAAGACAAATGCAGTGAGCAAACTGAGTTAAACTTTATCTGCTGAAAGCTGTAGCTCATTTAATGGCTTATTAGAAAAAAAAAACAAAAACAAAAACTAACAGACTAAGTAGAAAGCCATTTATTGGTTTTCCTTTTTTCCATTAAAAAAATTCCTTACATATTCTGATCATGATTACATAGAGGTCATTTTCCAAAATGTTAAATAGTTCCTTATCAGAATAAGAATGATGTTAAATTAAGGTGCCTGGGTGGCTCAGTTGGTTAAGCGTCCAACTTTGGCTCAGTTCATGATCTTGTGATTCATGAGTTCAAGCCCCACATCAGGCTCTTTACTGCCAGCACAGAGCCCACTTGGGATCCTCTGTCCCACTCTCGCTCTGCCCCTCACCCACTCATGTGCGCTCTCTCTCTCTCCCCCCAAAATAAATAACATTAAAGTAAAAGAATGATGTATGATGTACTCTGACTTATGTGACTTTGAATCTCAAAATAAGTCACTAAAGTAAACTAAAAGTGAGAGATCTCCCAGTTCTGCTTTGTAGGGTGTCATGATATACTGCATATACACTTAGAACAATTAGTATTCCTCTATAAATCAGTCATCATGAAATCAGTCATCTAATATCATGTCTGAAACTGTCCATCCAATGCTTAAGGGGAAACCCTATAGAGTCAGACTCTAGCACCAAAAGTTGTATCTAAAACTATAGGAGACAAAACCTTAAGTAAAATAGGGTACTCTAGACATGACCCAAACCGCCAGATAAATACAGCTCAAAGCACTTTTATTGGCCGGCGCAATGTTTAGTCTCATTCTGAAGGCTGTTGGCACTTTTGTTAAAAACAATTAATGAAGACACACCCCGAAAAATAATTTAGCGACATTCATGAATTCAGGAAATTGTATACAATCAAAGAAACCTGATGAGCAGTGCTTACTATTCAATATATGGGTTTTCACAGCCACTGCACACTCACTGTCTCCCATTTAGGTACACACAAGGGCTTTCCAAGGAGTGATACACTTGCGGAGTAAAGACGACGCACTTTGCCATGACTCCTTGGGACAGATTATTCCAATGTACGCCTATTTAGGACCAGGATGCAACTTGGGTATGTGGTTGCCCTATTTTGTCTTAGGTCACATAAAAAACCCAAATTACAGTTCCCTTCCCATTTAAATAGTTCCAGAAAGTATAATCATCTCTTGTGAAACAAACCAAAAATAGTAATAATTTATTGAAGTCTCAAGGGCATTTTTTAAAATGTTTAAAAATGGGGCGCCTGGGTGGCGCAGTCGGTTAGGCGTCCGACTTCAGCCAGGTCACGATCTCGCGGTCCGGGAGTTCGAGCCCCGCGTCGGGCTCTGGGCTGATGGCTCAGAGCCTGGAGCCTGTTTCCGATTCTGTGTCTCCCTCTCTCTCTGTCCCTCCCCCGTTCATGCTCTGTCTCTCTCTGTCCCAAAAATAAATAAACGTTGAAAAAAAAATTA
Source organism: Leopardus geoffroyi (assembly GCF_018350155.1). Lineage (NCBI taxonomy): Eukaryota > Metazoa > Chordata > Mammalia > Carnivora > Felidae > Leopardus > Leopardus geoffroyi. Next base: position 21,697,385 of record NC_059327.1, on the reverse strand, counting down.
AAAAAATAAATAAATAAAATGTTTAAAATTTGTCGTATTTCTTTGAAGCAACTTTGAAGTTGCTTAAGTCAGGACTGAACGAACTGCTCTTTAAATTATGGATCTGTTGTTTACTCTCACTAAAATCAAATGGATTCCTTTTGCAAGAGGTGAAATGGAGGCCCAGAGATTTCTTTCTTGGCTTTGCTCTCAAAACCAATTTGCTTTTGCTACTGAAGTGTTCCGTTCACTCTCAAGAGCAGGGAAAGTAAGTTTTATGGATTCATGCACTGCTTTATATATGACAGCAACCTAAATGTAGTAAAGATGCAACTAGAAATCCCACACTTGAAGGTAACTCTAGCTTACAGAATCCAGCTATCTGTAACTCTCACCAGTCTTACATCAGGACCAATTTTCCATACTCAGGAACCTTGACTTCTGCTTCAGGAAGAACATTCTTATATCACTATGAAAAATCGTTGCTAACAAAATTACTTTTCTAAAAAGATATGTCTGTGTGTTTTTTGCTCCTTATCTAGCACTGTGGATTTCCTCTCTAAAGACATTTTTCTTTCTGTTATTTAGGATTCATCTAGATCTCAGTTAAATCACTTACAGGTAAGCACACTTTCAGAAATTTATAAGGTTTATGATTTTTGATGATGCAGACATTGTATTCAGGTTCTAAAATTCACTGTCTCAGTGAATCTTGCTAAGTATTTTAACTCGGGTCAAACTTTTGAAAAATCCTGGTGTTTATATTAGATAGCACCTAAGAATAAAGATTCTGAGGACTTTGAAATAGAATACATATTTATATTATTCATTCTGTAGGTGAATGTGTCCTGCCTGGTTTTGGGGAAAAGTGAAAAGTAATCCTCTATTTAGTATGAATGACATTCTAAACTCATTTCCAAACTCATACATGCAGTTTTAGTAGTCAAGGATAGATCCCCAACAATAGTACATTTAAATTCATATAATCTACCGGATTAGTAATAGGTCTACAAGATGCAAAACATAATACATTTTTGAATGGGAATACACATGGAAATTTTATATCAATCCTGCTTTCTTTTCTTAAGATATACTTTCTTGGGGCACCTGGATGGCTCAGTCAGTTAAGTGTCCACCTTCGGCCCAGGTCATGACCTCACGTTTCCTGAGTTTGAGCCCTCTGTCAGGCTCTGTGCTGACAGCTCAGACCCTGGAGCCTGCTTTGGATTCTGTGTCTCCCTCACTCTCTATCCGTCCCCCGCTCATGCTCTCTGTGTGTCTCTCTGAAAAATACACATAAAATTTTTTTTAATAAAAAATAAAATATACTTTCTTTCTGATAGCTAATTCAACTTTTCAACAACCAAAGGTCAATAGTAAAAGTGAAAAGTGAGAAATTAAGTAGTCTCTACAGAATTCTTTCCTCATGTGTGGTCCAGCAGAATGGGACAAAGGAGACATGTGTTGTTTTGTCAAATGGCTATTCAGAAGAAAAATGGCTACCAGTGTTGATCATGCCTGGAGGCCACAAAACCATCGGGACCACTTTTAGGTTTTACGAGTTCCAGTGTCAACAATCTACTTTACATAGCTAACTGACTCTCTGTCCTATTATTCACAGTTTTCAGAAGCATGAGTTTTTGTGTTACAAATGGAGTCTAATTTAGTCTTTCGTAAATGCCCACAAAAATATTGACAGTCTTATACTCACTGAGACACAGACACAGAAACACACACACTCATACGCTTTCACAAGATACTTCACAAATTAAGACTGCTAACCTTTCTAATTTTACTCTCACCAGGTCCCAGAATAAATTTTTCATATCGTGGAAAGTGGAAATAATATTAGTAGACAACATATACTTTGCAGTAGAGGAGAGCTAATCTATGAACTTCTAAGAAAGTAGAGTAGAAAATGAATTGTTGGTACCAAGAAAAGTTGAGGATAATGAATATTGTCAGAACTATTCTTTATAGGACTGATTCAATGCCAATTACACTTGTTTATGGGATTATTTTTAATTAGAAAAATTAGGTCACAATTTACTTACAACAGTGCTTTTCGACCAGGGACTACTTTACCACCACCATTCCCACCTCCACCAGAAAACTAATCACGTCTGGAGACAGGTTTTTTGGGTTGCTACTGGTGTCCAGTTGGGGGAGGCCAAAGATGCTAACATCCTATAATGCACAGAACAGTGACAACAACATGGAATTCTCCAGTCCCAAATATCAATAGCACCAAGTTCGAGAAGTTCTGATTTAAAATATAAAAATGAAGAAAATGGAGACAAATTTTAATAGAGAATAACAAAAGGAATCCTGCCTTATAAATTAAAATAACATAATGTTCTAACAATTAAGAATAGGGTACCAGTGTCGATGGAAGAATTATTGGAAGAGTAGTGACAAAAACTAAAACAAAAATGTTGCAAACTGGGGTAATTTGATAAACTATTTACAGTCTAACATTAAATGACAGGAACCATTTAAAATACAAGGTATCCTGTGGCCACTGGGTGGCTCAGTCGGTAAAGCATCTCACTTCGGCTCAGGTCATGATCTCATGGTTTGTGAGTTCAAACCTGGCAATGGGCTCTGTGCTGACAGCTTGGAACCTGGAGCTTGCTTCGGATTCTCTGTCTTCCTCTCTCTCTGCCCCTCTCCTGCTCGTGATCTGTCTCTCAAAAATAATAAATACTAAATTTTTTTAAATACAATATATCCTAAGGAAGTTATCAAAATGTGAGTATTTATGTAAACACTGTAAACAGCAGTATTAAAAACCTAAAAAGGGTGTTGTACTTCCTTATTTTCAGTGATCCCCGATCCTTTGTCTTTTTCTCATGCCACATGCTAAATCTAATGATGGACCAGGTGTTATGTCTGCCCAGGTTCTTTCCCAAAGAGTCCTGTCTATGCTTAATGACGTACCACCAATCTATTCATACTTGACCATTTAATTAAGTGGATCCTAAGCCTTTAGCCTGTATGAACTTCTACAGCAGTTCTTTAACCCCAATAAAACAATCGTGAAAATTCCAGCTCTGAACCATTCAACACCCTCTGTTGGCTTCCGGTTCTCCAGAAATGTCTCCTGTAATCACCTGTGTCAAAAAAAGGTTTCAAAAAGCTAGTCAGAGGGGGCACATGGGTGACTCAGCCGGTTAAGTGTGTGATTTTGGCTCAGGTCATGATTTTGCGGTTTGAACCCCTACTTGGACCCTGGGCTGACAGCTGGGAGCCTGGAACCTGCTTCAGCTTCTGTGTCCTCCTCTCTCTTGACCCCTCCCCCACTCGCACTGTCTTCCTCTCAAAAATAAATAAAGATTAAAAAAATAAAAAAATAAAAAGCTAGTCAGAGACCTCAGGGTCTGCAAGTATAGATTTGTGCATTAATGTTTTCTTGTCCACAACTTGTTTCCTGCCCCCTCCACCCATGACAGCTGAGTATGCATTCAAGATAGGCATTTTCTCTTGAATAGACAGTGCAACTGAATGGCAATGACATGAAGACTAATAACTACCCTTTTAAAGTTACAAAGAAAATGCAATTATGGATCTGTACTAATTATCTCTAGATAATGGGGGTTCAGTAACCTTTCTATCCAAATAGCGTGCAGTTTCCCTATGATCTGCAGGACATATGGAAAAGATATGCTTCATGTGAATGTTAAAAATGCTATATAGTTTGATTCTTTCCTCCTTCCCAGTTATTAAAGTAAAAGATTTATGAATAAAACTGTAAACTCTACTAATTATTAAAAAATGACCCTTACCAAGCTAAGGGGTAAAGAATACAGAAAATAAGGAATACAAGTTTTTCATTTATATCTATGTAGTGTTACATAAGACATGCTACAATTCTGCTAAAAATGTGGTGTGTATCTGAATCAAACTAGAAAGCAAACTGGAGGTTCTGATACAGAGAATTTTAGGGAGAGTACTGGTAAATCTCCATTTTTAGCAAGCTGCTCAAGCTATTTCAAGGTTCTCTAAAGTGTAGGAACAAGTGATATAGAACCTGGAGAGTCCAGATAATTAGTACATCCTGAAGAGTTTGTGGAGGTATGAATATCTGCCAAAGATGAGGGTTGATTGCTCAGTTAGGACAACTATATTTTAATTGGAGCTTGGGCAAGAATTAAGACTGAGACAGTGGCAGAATAAATAACTAAAACAAGGATGTCTGACCCCAGAATGTCTACAAAGTCTTTAAGTAGAATGTGCCTAAAAATAATCAGGCCCATATTTACTTCACCAAGGATCATGATTTTAATTTCTCAAAAGTCATCTCACTTGTGCTTGAGTATTATCTATTGAACAAATGAAGTTATCAGGTAATAATTTAGTTTTTTCTACTCTCAAAATTAATCAGAGATTATACCAGATTGTTAAATCTGAGGATATTAGAGGGAAATAAAAACTATAACCACTCTATTCCATCCCTATCAAAATAACACCAATATTCTTCACAGAGCTACAACAAACAATTCTAAAATTTGCAGGGAACCAGAAAAGCCAAAGTAATATTGGAAAAGAAAACCAAAACTGTAGGCATCACAATTCCAACCTCCAAGCTATATTACAAAGCTGTAATCATCAAGGCAGTATGGTACTGGCACAAGAATAGACACATAAATCAATGGAACAGAATGAAGAACCCAGAAATGGACCCACAAATGCACTGTCAACTAATCTTCAACAAAGCATGAAAGAATATCCAACAGAAAAAAGTCTCTTAGCAAACAGTGTTGGGAAAACTGGACAGCAACATGCCGAAGAATGAAACTGGACCATTTTCTTATACCATACACAAAAATAAACTCAAAATGGATGAAAGACCTAAATGTAAGACAAGAAACCATAAAATTCCTAGAGGAGAAAACAGGCAACAACCTCTTTGACCTAGGCCACAGCAACTTCTTACTGGACATGTTTCTGGAGGCAAAGGAAACAAAAGCAAACATGAACTATGTGGGCTTCAAGGTAAGAAGCTTCTGCATAGGAAAGGAAACAATCAACAAAACTAAAAGGCAACTGATAGAATGGGACAAGATACTTGCAAGTGACATATCTGATAAAGGGTTGGTATCCAAAATCTATAAAGAACTTACCAAACCCAACACTCAAAAAACAAATAATCCAGTGAAGAAATGGGCAAAAGACATGAACAGACATTTCTCCAAAGAAGACATCCAGATTGCCAACAGACACATGAAAAGATGGTTAACATCACTCATCATCATGGAAATACAAATCAAAACCACAATGAGATCCAATCTCACACCTGTTAGAATGGCTAACATTAATAACTCAGGCAACAACAGATGTTTTCAAGGATGTGGAGAAAGGGGAACTGTTTGCACTGTTTGTAGGAATGCAAATTGGCTCATCCACTGTAGAGAATAGTATGGGGAGGTTCCTCAAAATATTAAAAATAGAGCTATCCTTTGCCCAGGAAATGAACTACTAGGTCTTTATCCAGAAGACACAAAAATGCTGACTTGAAGGGGCACATGCACCCCACTGTTTATAGCAGCACAATCAACAATAGCCAAATTATGGAGACAGCCCAAATGTCCATTGACCGATGAATGGATAAAGAAGAGGTGCTGTGTGTGTGTGTGTGTGTGTGTGTGTGTGTGTACATATGTATACATATATATTACTCGGTAAAGAATGAAATGTCATTTCCGTCAACATGGATGGAACTACAGTATATTATGCCAAGTGAAGTAAGTCAGAGAAAGGCAAATGTATGATTTCACTCAAATGTGGAATTTAAGAAATACAATAGATGAACATAGGGGAAAGGAAAGAAAAATAAGATAAAAACAGAGAGGGAGGCAAACCATAAGAGACTCTTACATACAGAGCACAAACTGAGGGTTGCTAGATAGGTGTTGGGAGGGGAGATGGGCTAAATGGGTGATGGGCATTAAGGAGGGCACTTGTTGGGATGAGCACTGGATGTTATGTGTAAGTGATGAATCACTAAATTCTACTCCCGAAACCTTCACTATAAATTAACTTGGATTTAAATAAAATTAAAAAATAATTAATAAAAAAAGTACAACTGCTCTAAATGAATATGATACCAACCAGAAGCAAATACAGTAGAAACTTATCTATCTGGTTCTATCGAGACCTATAATTGATGGGTTAATGAGAAAATTTCGCTAAATATAGAGTCATGAAAGGTAACATATATATGTATATTAGATACATGAGTAAATATATACACATAAATAATGCATATATACTATAAATATTTCATTTGAACCATAAACATGTAACTTTGAACTTAACATTTTACATGAAGAGGCAAGGCCTTAACTTTTTAGTACTATGTTGTCTTTTTTCCATATGCCACAGAAATTATAACCTGTGGTCTCCTGTTCTAGTTCAGAAGTAATTAAAGTCATTCACAGGGTTACATTAAGGGTAAAACCTTTAAAATTTTTCCCTTTCTCTAAAGTTTCATAGTTGTTTTGCCTAAATGTGATTTCTGAAATATTTTTCAATGATTAGCATTTCTTTTCCTAGTCATATTTTAAAGTATTTTATTAAAGTTATTAAAATGCAAAATTATACTAAAAAGTGTACTTAGAAATAACATGGTTGAGAACAAACATAACTGGCCCTTGGGAAGAAAAGACTCATTTTGTGAGAGCAGAAGCATACAGGTGTACTAAAGAATAGCAACTCAATTTAAGTTTTTAGGATGAGTTAGTCATTAGCATGTTTTAACAGAGAAAATAAAGCACATTCAAGGTGGGGTATTATAAAGGTAGGTTCAGAAAGCTTCTCCTGTAGAAGTAACAGCTAAAATCTGCTGAAGTTTTATGGTCTCTTTACTGAAGTTTTTACATATGTTCTCTTTTAATCTTCAAAGTAATCTTGTCAGGAGGATCTACTATTATAATCCCCACTATACAGATGAATAAGTAGGCGTAGAGAGATGTTAAGGAACTTACCCAAGGTAAACCTAGAGTTGAACTAAAGATGAGTTGGTCTTGGGGCATCTGGGTGGCTCAATTAAGTGTCCAACTCATGGCTGCCGCTCAAGTCACGATCTCACATTTTGTTCACTGGAGCTCTGCTTGGGGCTCTGTGCTAGCAGCACAGAGTCTGTTTAGGATTATCTCTCGCCCTCTCTCTCTCTCTCTGCCCCTCCCCCCCTCAAATAAATAAAGAAACTTAAAAAAAAAAAAAGTGAGTCTGTCTTGCTCCAGAGGCTATAAGATTAATCTGAGGCAGACTTCACAGGAATTTAGCCTATGAGGCTTTAATGTTGCTATACATTCTTTAACACACACACACACACACACACACACACACACACACACACACACGATTTTGAGTGTTCTTTGTTTTCCAAATTTGAATAGTTTTTTTCTCTGACTTTTTGAAGTATTATTTTTATCATAAAAAAACAAGGCAATACAACTTGGAGACAATAATTATCACCTGAAATGCAATGACCTATGGTATCAGTGTGATCATGCTTTACAGATGTGTTTCAACACCTGGAAGACAGACATCCAGGTGGTCATTACAGGGAAAGGTATATGCTTAGTCTATGTTCAGTTGGATGCTAATACCCAACCCAGTCAACTGCAGCGGAAGGTAGACGTTACTGTTTTGGCTCAATTTCCATAAAATGCCAACTACTAACCTCATCACTATTGAGAAAGTTTTATAAAATATAGAATATCACATTCAAATCACTAAAGCAGGTAGGAGATAGATTTCCCAGAGGTGGATGGAATGCTTATTTTATACTATATTGTATATATTATATATTTATTATTACATTATATTATATACATACATATATGTATGCAAATATGTGCACCCATCATAAAAAGAATAGTTCATAAAAATAATTAGAAATGTTTCTTGGAAGACCCAGCATTTGAGTTGACCCTAGAATGGTTAGAAGTTTCATAGACACAAGGTTTTTGGAAAAATGTATACCAGTTAGAGTACACGTGTGCTAAGTCTTCATGGAATGGGGTTTGTGAAATGACTAGTGGTAGAATTTGGGGGTGGAGGAAGTTGTATGTTTGACGTAGGGTAACAAGAAATAATAGTGAAATGGGAAATTAAAACAAAATCACTTTGAAGGATCTAGTTTACTTCAATACGTTCTTCCTTCATTTAAAGCTTTACTTAAGAATTTGGACTTTGGAACAATTTAGAATTTGCGAGCAAGGTTGACATGACAGAACGTACAAAATAGTTTCTCTTTACTCAGAAATGTTATCATGCCAATAGCTGAATCTGTCAGAAAAAGAAATAAAGGAACCATTAAGTTGCTTTTGGATTGATTTATTGCCCTGTTTAAAGTAGGTTTACCAGACAGAATTGTTTTTTCCTCATCAGTGTAACTGAATCAGCGGGCTGGAAAATAAAAATTTCTAAGTTCCATTTTTATTATGTGCCAGCTAGGAATCTGAACAAGAAATTTTGTCTAACTCCTTTCGTTCATGTAAAAATTAAATTTCAAAAAGGCTAGCTTCTTTTGATTATTTTATAAACTGATCAAATCTACCGGTTAAATATACAACGTTAACTTATGGAAAACTTCATAAAAGATTTCACGACAGTTTATAACTGCATTTTAACTCTGCATCATTTGTTTTCCTCTAAGAATTACAGAAACACGGTAGATGGAAGTACCATTTCAGTATGTTTTAGTTTACCGAGAAATACACCCATGGTCTCACTCAAGCCTTACACAACACCTCTGAGTTCAGCTGGCATCTCTTTTAAATGTCTTCAATAAACTCTTTTCTAAACTCCCAAACTCCGACCTTCCTACCAACCGGCTAACTCAGTTGATGACTTTATTTTTCCTTTATATTAAAATAAGATCTTTCACCAGATGGTAATTCCTTTAACTTCCTATTAATGTACCTGCATCCCACACATCCTCTGCCCGGCTGCCTTTGGGTCCCATCTGCCCCTGACTTTTTAGAAATATCACTCACTGTGGATGGACTTCTTGCCCTCTACCATCAATCTATCTGTCTTTAGTGGCTATTTCTCATTTCTATTCATATCTATTCTTCCTTTATAAAAAATTTAAAAAATTGCTTTCTCCAACCCACTGCCCCATCAAGCTCAAACTTATCTAAAGCATTGTCCTTACTCATGTCTCCTTTTTTTTCACCCCTCTCATTTCTGGAAGTCAATACATAATCTTGAATTAAGAAATGCAAAAATGAATCTGTATCAAGAGCTTTCAGGATTTTCACCCCATTTTCTCTTTCCTTAATGTCAGGGGATAATATCCCTTAAAAGAAACCATAACAGAATACAGAAATATACATATATGCATGTATTTAAAGAAATGATAGAGTGAGAAACTGCTTATGTAGGGAAGAATAAAGCATCCTCGACCTCCAGTTCCTGAACGTAATGTCTTTATCTTAACTCCTTGCTCTTTCCCATTTAAGAAAAACTACTGAGAATAATACCCTCCTGTAAAAATCTGTAATATAAACAAACTGTCAAAATGCTATTATATAACTGTATTTTTATTACAGAAAATATTGTAGATAAACTGCCTATATAGCTATGATATTATAAAGCAAACACTGTGTTATTGAAATGTTAGATATAATGCTGTTCTAGATACAAACTATATTATAACTGCATTTTAATCCTGTAGCATTTATTAAGAATTATAGAACCATAGTAGATGACGTACTGCTTTAATATACCATTTAAAACTTTTATAGTATTTCATTTTAAATGATGGAATCATTACTTATGAGCATAATAATCAGAATTATCTCCAGAAATGGATTTTAGATAAGTTGTAATGATGCTTTTTAAAAAATTTACTGAATATAGAATAACTTTGTTCTCAGCACTTTCAATAATTTACTAGTGATGTAATTTTTCAAGTTTGTTTACTCATAATAAATTCAAATACATATGCAAGAAAATGCATTTATATGAAATAATAGGATAGAAGAAAATTAGGAATGTGACAAATGTGTGTTTGAAATTGCAATTTAAACTAATACAGCACATCGCAAAACCTCCACAACTTAAATACACAGATCATAGTCTTACGGGGAGAAAAAGACATACCCAGCCTTGTGACAGAAACTGAGCTGGAGGCACACAACTAAGCAATATACAGGTTCTCACCCACAGAAATTGTGAAAAAAAAAAAGTGTTTATTTTTTTAAGTTGCTAAGATTGGTAGTAATTTGTAACACAGCAACAGATAAATAATATGCCTTTGTTCTCATTAAATCACTTGCATAAGATATGAGGTTTCTAGGTGATGATATCAAATGCCAATGTCCATTTTCGTACTTAAGAGACAGAGAGAACGTGGCATTTAAAGCTGATTACTTTCTTCTTTCTCTTTCTTTCTTTCTTTTTCTTTGTAAGTCTTGGCTCATTTGCTTTAACTGAGAGTTTAGCTACTCAATTTTAGAGCAATCTTATTTTTGTATTCTATCAATAATGTCTTGGGCTAATTTGTTATAAATATGCAGAGAGAGGTTTTTTTTTTTTTTTTTTTTAGAATCGGTGTGGTTTCTCATAATTGGATATATGAAATACATACATGGAAAATAAGTTAAGAATTTCTATCTTGGCTTTCTTTTCCTAATCATTTGATCAAAAATGATGAAAAAATATAGAAAAAATAAAGATGAATGTTAATTACCATATTGGGTGGCTGGATATTCTAGTCCATAAAAAATGATTCAGAGAAGCTTAGGTCCTTTCAAAGGTAGTTTCCTGCCCCCCAAGGATGTGTATTTGCTGTGAAGTGTGTTGCTTTGTCAATCACCAAAACTGCAATGGTCTGCCTGGCTCTTATCATCATCCCCTTAGGACTTTTAGCAACAAGGCTTTAAATGACCAGCATACACACTTTTTCCTACATAAGACTCTATGTGGCATCAGACCTGACCCCAGGAAAGCAAGCTGTTTTGAATCCTGTTCCTTGCCTTCAGTCTTCACACGGAGTCATTCTCACGTCTTGTCCCCCTCTGATCAGTTCTGGGCAACCAGTTTCACGGTTTCCAACTTTATGCCTGTATTCTGTCTCCAAATCCTTCTCAATTTTAAAGATGTAGACAAACGTTACATGCTTTATAGAACTCTTTTTTTAACCTCCCCACCCCTGCACACACACAAAAAGCGTTAATTTCTCAGTACTCACACACATTTCTGAACTCTATTGTACCATTCCTAACATTTTTGTTTCGTGGATACTTACTGCTATGGACTCAATGTTTGTTTTCTCCCAAAATTCCTATGGTGAAAGCTTCATCTCCAGTGTGATGTGTGTGTGAAGTGCCCTGGGAGGGGTAATTAGGTGATGAGGCTGGAGCACTCACAATGGAATTGGTGCCCTTATAAAAAGATACACGAGAGATCTTGTTTCCTCCGTCCTGTCTCTCCACCCTATGAGGATACAATGAGAAGAAGGTGTCTGTAAACCAGGAAACAAGCCCTCACCAGAAAGCCAATCTGTTAGCACCCTGACCCTGGACTTCCCAGCCTCCAGAACTGTGGGAAATAAATTTCTGTAGTTGAGGCCATTTAGTCTATAAGACTTTTGTTACAACAGCCCAAAGAGACTACGATACTTCTATCTGTATTTATGTGTATCATTCATTAACTTATAAATTCTTGACGATAGACACAATTCCCGAATCATTTTACCGTACAGAGGTCCATTTGCAGAGTTCCTTCTGATCATTACTTTTATTTTTATTTCTCCCTTTACTCTGACACTGCATGTACTTCTTCTGTCTTCATTTTCTATTCCTGTTTTCTTTTTAAACAACTATGTGATTCCCGGCAAAAACATTTACTCTCTCACCGAGCCTTCTTTTAGAGACATCAACTTGTATTTTCTCTGCACATAATTGAAAGCCATTTCGTGTACAGTCTGGGCCATCTGTGATCCTTCACTATCCCAAATGCCTGGGCCTATAGATTAACCAACGCCTTGTATCTTTTCTATCAGCTGCACAGATTACCTAACCACCGTACCCAATCTTGTTATTACTGGCCCACGGCTGCCCTGAGAAACGTTGCCTTTACCTGCTTAGCCACTCCTCAAGACCAGCTGACTGTCCTTATTGCTACGTAGCGATTTTGATTCCTAGCTTCCCACAGGCACTGAACCTGCACATTTCCAAAAATTACCTTGCACAAGAGTGTGTGCCTCCTCCCACTCTTTCTGCGTTGTATCTCAGAGCAACAACGTGTTCTTCACAAATGAAGGGTTAAGTACTGTAAGCATATACGTTTTTATTAAGAATAATTGATATGACAGAAAAAACCATGTTCTGGCTATTTTTAAAATTGGCACATTATAAATGCCAAGTGCCTTCCAATTCAGCAATTAGGTTATAAAAATTAAATCATGAATCTTACAATTTACAACAATTTCATTCTCAATAGGGAATACTGAAATTGACATTAAGGCAAATAGGAAAGAGTACATGGGGCAGCAACGAAACAATTAATTAATAAGCACCTTGCATTGCATACTTCTCTAATGTTACTTGAAATATCATTTACCAAGATGAAGTGAGGATCTCATATTCTTGAATAAACTATTTGACAAAAAGGATTATGAACTCTCTTTCTCACACACTCACAAAAATATATGTATATGTGTGCGGTTCAAGTAGGAAAGATACGCATTTGTCCCTGTCCTTCCAAGTGGCTTGAAAATGAATTTATTCAGCTAGGTCTGAGGTAAAGGCAATGTGCCTGCTGGACTCGAGGTCTGTTCCTGAACAGCATCCCTGCAGGGGAACCCTCTCCAACTTCCAGGGCAGGCAGAGCTGGCATGGAAAGCATGAGGATGAGCAACACACGAGTGTGGGAGAGAAAGGACAAATACTCTGCTTGGATCTCCATCTCGAGAGGAAACCCCTAGTCCCCTGGTGAGTCAAATGCATTGCACTGGCCTTGCTTGGAACCATGGAGTACATTAGGATTCTAAGATAAAGAAGGCTTAGTTTCTGCAGGAGATATAGGCCCAGCCTGGGGATTCTCAGCAGTAGGACCACAAAACTCTGACAGAGACCATGCAGCAATGAAAACAACCCATTGGTTTCCCTTTATGGGATTCAAGAAACCCTAGGATTCCCCTCCAGGTTTAGACTGTTGATCCCACACTAGAGAAGCGACTTGCATTTCATCCCCACAAAAACCACTACTCCAAAGTAGTGTTTTAATAGCACACATTTTGAATGTTCCTTCTCTGTATGCTCAATGTTTTAGTTACATCTCTATAATAATACCGGCTACATTTTTACCCTAAATATTTGTGTATATGTTTATCTCAGGTAAGAGACTGCAAACTTTCAGGTACAGATTGTATCTCATTTATTCTTCTATTGATGACAGCTGATCACTTCCATATACAGACACCCAACATTTCTGCTAAATGAATGCATAAATAAATGCCTTAGAATACAGGCACAAATAACATTTATAGATAAGTATTTATTTGTAAATGTATACTCTTTATACATATCATCCTTTCCATAATTGGTAATATTCTTCTATCTGCTAACGTTATTTTCAAAATAAACATTTAGATTTAGATCTAATATAATCAATGCAAATATATATAACTGAAGGAGAGAGATCCTGTAACTATAAAATATTTCCACATTGGGATTACATAAATATGACTGTGATAACAAAGTTTTTGCATTGTTGCTTAATTGCAACTCTATGCCATCAAATCACAGTCACATGTAGAAGTTAAAAGATTCACAAATCATCTACTAACAAAACTAAAGTTGGGGCGCCTGGGTGGCTCAGTCGGTTAAGCATCCGACTTCGGCTCAGGTCATGATCTCACGGTTTGTGAGTTTGAGCCCTGCGTTGGGCTCTGTGCTGACAGCTCGGAGCCTGGAGCCTGCTTCCGATTCTGTGCCTCCCTCTCTCTCTGCCCCTACCCCGATTGTGCTCTGTCTCTATCAAAAATAAATAAACGTAAAAAAAATTTTTTAATAAAAAAAAATTAGGGTTGATCTAAACCTGATCAATTTGAGAATATTGTTTTCAGGCCTAAAAATGAATAAATAAACACAAATATAATTAAATAAAAGTCAGCTGCAGGTGTAAGGAATCTCAAAATTTACAGATCTATAGAACTATTTTTAAAGTTTCAGGAAGAGTGTTCCTAATTATCGAAGAATTTTCAATGGAGTCATTTGTCAGTGTTTAAGATACACTGTGTATGAATTATTCAAATATATACTTCCATAATTTAGTATATTTTTTTACCATATGGCATTTCCTTATTGGTGTGAACAAAGAGTATTTTCTCCTTCTTCTCCCACTGCATTTCTTTGCTCAAGGCATAATTTCTTATTCCAGTAATTTGTTCCTAGAGTAATTATTAATGAGTCTCATTATAATGTCATAAAGCAAATATGAAACTTTTAATTTTACATATAAGTCTAACTATATTTATAAATATATATAACAGAATTATGCATTATGTAGTTCATGCATAAATTACTTCTAAACAATAAATGTGGAAATAATATTAGAAGGAAAACTTAAAACTTATGAAACTCTCTAAAGGACAAAGTAAAATGCAGATTAAATGCATAGTTAGTGTATTTTGAAAGTAATAAAAACTATAGCTAGATGGAATATTAAGAAAAATTTTCCATTTAGTTTTTACTGTGTCAGTAAAAAGCAAATTTTTCATGCTTAATTACTTTTCTGGCAATGTAATTCATAGATGATTTTAAATTACGGGAAATAAATAGTATTAATTACAGAGTAATAGTGTATATTCTTGTTTTTTATGTATAGTGTGCTTCAAAATCCTAATTCCTTTTTTGCTTTAAGTATTCAAATATCGTCCTATCCAGAGATATGACTGTCTATCTAAGACAATGCAATGAACCTGGGGAATCTGACTACTTAATTTTATTTATATATAGTAATAAACGTAATCTAAGAAAATGAAAAAAAAAAGGTTTTCTTCAGCCATTCTGGATAGCCCATTTTCTCATCTCTCCTGTTGGAAATTCTATTAATTTTTTTTTCAAGATTCAACTCAAATACTACCTCTTTATTTCTTCCTCATTTTCCCTGACTTTAGAGGCTCCACCCACTATACACTTAATTTTTTTTAACTGGGCTTCTTTTTTAGCATATTGATTTTTTCTTTGCAATATGGTTTATATTTCTTTGCCATTAAATTGCATATTTCAATACATCAGGGCCAACTTTTTTCTGTCTCCTACATTTATCATTCTGTGTTACACGTGGTTCATACAATGATGGTCTGCTGGATTCTCATTACTATATTTCTTTTTCCATCCACATTAATGAGGATAATATAAAGTGTACAAATGACTGAGTAATACAGAATAAAATTAAAACAAAAGTTCCTACTTGAAAAATGTGTATACCGTATACATTTCTTCTTGGAGACGACATATAGGAGAAAGAGTTGACAATATCACAAGTTTCACTTAAAACATAAACAGTATTATGATGTTGATTACATGTTAATTGAAAAGGCCATCATGCTAAACTCTAACTACACTATGATTAAAACTATAAAATACTTATATGCATTTTCAAGAGGTTTGTAATATTGAAAGCAAATGAGTCACTATAGTATTTGTTGACTTTTTCTTGACTGCTCATATGTTTTTATGTCACAATTATACAGTCCATTTACACAGTTCATTAAATAAGTGTCCAGAGGAGTCCATACAAGCCTACCTCCACACAGCATTATATCTGGACGTAGCAATTTCAAAATCCAAGATTCACTCTAAAAAATTATGTGCAGACAATACTCTATTTCCTTGGAATTTGGGGGATGTCATATGTTACAGTTACAGGACTTTTTTTTTTCCTGATTTCAAAACTGTCTCTAAGGTAGCCAAATCCTTGCAAAACACAGCCAGCATATGATGGATGAGAAACAATTGTGCCATATCCCCTATCAATGAGATCCTAAATTTGACTTTTCCTGTTTGAGTAGAGCTTTAAAATACAAACTACTGTACTTTTCATATAAAATATTGGGGCGCCTGGGTGGCTCAGTCAGTTAAGCATCCAACTTCAGTTGAGGTCATGATCTCATGGCTCGTGAGTTCAAGCCCTGCGCCAGGCTCTGGTGCTGACAGCACAGAGCCTGGAGCCTGCTTCAGATTCTGTGTCTCCCTCTCTCTCTGCTCCTCCCTGACACTCACTCTCTCGCTCACTCAAAAATAAACATTATAAAAATTTAATAAATTAAAATAAAATATATGGTATGTGACCAAGGCTTTGTGTGAATGTCTTGTAATTACATAATTGTGTTCCAAATACAATGATTTCAAAACTCACAATCTGTTTTATCGTAAAATAATTACACCAAATCCATCAACTAGTATAACAAGATAACAATGATATATAAATTTCCAACATCACGAAGTCCTATAGCCATTTAAGATATTAATGTTAGAAATGTTTCAAAAAAAAGAAGAAAATAGAAGAAGTAAATTTGGTACGCTAAACACAACTAAAATAATCCAAGTAAGAACTGTGCAAAAGGACCATCAAGCCTAAGAATGAGATTAACACCACTTGTCAGGTATCAAAGTTATCTGAAGAGCGAAGCTTGAGGTTTTATACAAATTTCTTGATTTAGGAGAGAAGTGCAGTATAATAGATCAAAACAAACTTAATCAAAACTTTAGCTGCCTCTATAGTAATAAATAAAGACTGCTATATTTTGGCATATGGTTATTTCCAAACGACTTGGCATTTTAATTTTCTAAAATTGCTATCACAAAACACTGATGTACCAAGATGCTTTTGGCAGCGGTGGTAGATAAACTGCTATTTTCTTCCCCACCAGAATAAAGGTCAAACCGTTTAGTGAACCTGATTTAGGGTCCTGTTGGGGTCAAGTAACCTCAGCGACTGGTTAACTCAGAGGTAAAGATAGAACAATGAAACATAAATTTCATGGGGATATAGTGTCATGGGGATATATTAGGTTGTCACATGACTGAGTGGATGGAGTTAGAGTGTATTATGCGAAGCGAAATAAGTCAGTCAGAGAAAGACAAATACCATATGCTTTCACTCATATGTGGAATTTAACAAACAAAAGAGATTTACATAGGGGTAAAAGACAGACTCTTACCCACAGAGAACAAAATGAGGGTTGCTGGAAGGGAGGTGGGCTGGGAGATGGGTTAAATGGATAGTGGGGATTAAGGAGGGCACTTGTTGTGATGAGCACTGGGCTTTATTTGTAAGTGATGAACCACTGAATTCTACTCCTGAAACTAATATTACACTATATGTTAACTAGCTGGAATTTAAATAAAAACTTGAAATAAACAAAAAAGAATTACAAAAAATAGAGATAAATAAGTAAGTACGTTTTCAAAACATCCACAAAAACGTGCTAGCTCAAGAAATGATTTTCATCATCCATAAAATGGGAATTATATAACTTATCACATAGGGGTGCTGAGAAGAATAATTACCTCTCAGAATCTGTATGATTGTTTCATTGTTCGCTGTGTTGTTGCTGTTCAAAATAGGTAATGTGGAAACCAATATGAACTCTTTTTGAAAACACGTTAATCTTGGAAACAACATCACAAGACTGGCTTCAAGGAAAGTAAAAGAGACCTTTCCATTCAGTACATTCTATTCAAGACATAACATTTTGGTTACTTGGGGCCTCTGAACTAAACTTCTATTTCTGAGGTTGGTTTCTCTTTCCATGCAAACTTTCATATATGTTCCTGATACCAAAAGTTTTAACCTCCTCATTTTCCCATCAGGATACCTATTGTCAATCTCTCCCTTTCTCAACCAGGCCAGGGTTCTGATTAATTATAGCATTAAGCATTCAGAAATTCTTTCAGTCCACAAATATTTATTGAGTGTCACTTGGTTCAAGCCACAGAGGCAAATAAAGCCAACTCAAGAAGCTTAGAGTCAAATGTGGAGACAGACCTAAACAAATAATAACAAAACATTATGATGAGTACAATCAAATAGCAAAAAAGGCTCCCATATATTAGGAGCCCCTACACTACTGCCTTAAACTCTGGCAAATTTCCTGGATACCTACTTCATTTTACTTGACCTTCCAACATAAACATAGTCAGGCAGTTATCAAAGTTAAACTTACTTTCTCCAAAGTGAGTTTAGAAATGTGTGGAACAACTTTTGGTTGTTACAGTGACTAGGACTTATCTAGTTTTTCATTTGGTGGGAAATTCCAGGAATAAAATTTCATTGTAGCATGCAGAATTTTTTTTTAAAAAAAGGAAGAGATGGAAATTTTATCTTTGTTAATAAGAGTAAATATTTATTAGTTCCCAAACCACTTTGGGAAATTATTTTCAAATATCTACTAATCTAAACACATACATAGCCAATGAACTAGCATTTCCTAAGTATATAACAGAATGAAGTGCAAAGAGAAGTCATAAAAAGATAAATGCAAGAATTTCAGATCAGTGCTATTTATTATTGGCAAAAAAAGCAAACTACCCCAAAGTCTTTAAAGAACAGAATAAATTGTGTTACTCATACTGTGAAACATTCTATGAAAATGAAAAAAAAATACAACTATCGCTCAAAGCAACAAAACGGATGAATTTCACAAACAAGATGTTGAGTGAAAGAAGCAAAACACATAGTTTCATTCCATTTGTAAAAAATTCAAAACAGGCATAGGTAATCAATAGTGATAGAAATTTAATATGGTTATGTTTAGGATTAATAACTGGGAGGGAATGAAGAATGTTTCTGAAGGGCTGGTGATGTTTTCTCTTGGTATTTGATGGTGATTAAATAGGCATGTTCACGTATTAATCAATACATATTATTAACAGCATTCTATCCCTATAATCCCATCTTAAATTGAAATATTGTGAATTAAAATGCATTTAAGGGGTGCCTGGCTGGCTCAGTCAGTAGAGGATCATGAGTTCGAGCCCCACGATGGGTGGAGAGATTACTTACAATTTAAAAATCTTAAAAGGCAAGGGAATTAAAAGCAAAAATGAACTATTAGGACCTCATAAAGATAAAAAGCTTCTGCACAACAAAGGAAACAATCAACAAAACTAAAAGGCAACCAGCGGAATGGGAAAAGATATTTGCAAATGACATATCGGACAAAGGGCTAGTATCCAAAATCTATAAAGAGCTCACCGAACTCCACACCCAAAAAACAAATAATCCAGTGAAGAAATGGGCAGAAAACATGAATAGACACTTCTCTAAAGAAGACATCCAGATGGCCAACAGGCACATGAAAAGATGCTCAACGTCGCTCCTCATCAGGGAAATACAAATCAAAACCACACTCAGGTATCACCTAACGCCAGTCAGAGTGGCCAAAATGAACAAATCAGGAGACTAGAGATGCTGGAGTGGATGTGGAGAAACGGGAACCCTCTTGCACTGTTGGTGGGAATGCAAACTGGTGCAGCCGCTCTGGAAAACAGTGTGGAGGTTCCTCAAAAAATTAAAAATAGACCTACCCTATGACCCAGCAGTAGCACCACTAGCAATTTACCCAAGGGATACAGGAGTACTGATGCATAGGGGCACTTGTACCCCAATGCTTATAGCAGCACTCTCAACAATAGCCAAATTATGGAAAGAGCCTAAATGTCCATCAGATGATGAATGGATAAAGAAATTGTGGTTTATATACACAACGGAGTACTATGTGGCAATGAGAAAGAATGAAATATGGCCCTTTGTAGCAACGTGGAGGGAACTGGAGAGTGTGATGCTAAGTGAAATAAGCCATACAGAGAAAGACAGATACCATATGTTTTCACTCTTATGTGGGTCCTAAGAAACTTAACAGGAACCCACGGGGGAGGGGAAGGAAGAAAAAAAAGAGGTTAGAGTTGGAGAGAGCCAAAGCCTAAGAGACTCTTAAAAAATGAGAACAAACTGAGGGCTGATGGGGGGTGGGAGGGTGGATGATGGGTAGTGAAGAGGGCATCTTTTGGGACGAGCACTGGGTGTTGTATGGAAACCAATTTGACAATAAACTTCATATATTTAAAATAAATAAATAAATAAATAAAAATCTTAAAAAAAAGAAAATGCATTTAATACATCTAACCTACCAAACATCATAGCTTAACCTAGCCTACCTTAAATGTCCTCAGAACACTTAGATTAACCTACAGTTGGGCAAAACTATCTAACACAAAGCCTATTTCATAATAAAGTATTGAACATCTCATGTAATTCACTAAATACCGTACTCAAAGTAAAAAATGGACTGGGTGTATGGGGAAGGAACAGTTCTACACGGAGTGGAGGCTTGTGTCACTGGCCAGCATCAAGACAGAGTACTGTGCCACATGTCACTATCCCGGGGGAAAGATCAAAATACAGTGTGAAGTACAGTTTCTAGTGAATGTGCATCACTTTCACACCAGTGTAAAGTTGAAAAACTGTTAAGCGAAACCATCGTAAATTGAAGACCATCCATACTAACACTGTATACACTTAACACCATAACCTCAAGTTGTATGAAGTTTACAAAACTAAAAGGAGAAATAGGTAAGCTCACGGCTATACCTGTGTATTTTAATACCTCACTGTTGGTAACTAATAAAACAAGTAATGAGAAGTAAGGGTACAAGAGACTTAAAAATACAATTAATCAACTTGGCCAGATATACACCTATAGAACCCTCGGCCCAACCTTTACACAATGAACATTCTTTATAAGTGCACATGGAACATTTGACAAAATAGACCATTTACGAAATTAACCATTCATCAGTACACGTAATATGCTATGCCATAAACAAAGTTTCAACAAATTTCAAAGAACTAAAATCATACAGGTTATTTAGTGTGACCACAGCAGAATTAAATAAGAAATCATAAATAGGAAGGTAACTAGATCGTCAAGAAATTATTTTGAAAGTAAGCCATGTACCTCTAAATAAGTCTTATGTTAAATGGAAATTAGATATATTTTAAGCTGAATGAATACATAACACATAACTTGTGGATTGCAGCTGAAACAGAGTTTAGAGGAAGATTTATAGTTTTCAAAAGTGTATAAACACAAACTTTTGTTTAATCACTCAATGTCGATTACAACCACATTGAGATACAATTTAACCTTATCAAACGATTAAAAGATAAAAATTCTCACAGTAAGTACTGACAAAAAAAATCCAGAACAGGAACTCTTACAAAGTAATGATTTACGTGTAAATTATACTAACCACTTGGAAGAAAAAACCACATAGAGTCGAAGTTGTATTTATCGTATAACCTAGGACTTGTACTGAGATACATGTGTTATAAAACTATATGTTAAACACATATACTATACTCCAAAAACATTTTCAAGAATAGCAGCTTTATTTGTAATAGTTCAACAAAAGGAAAATTAAATGAATATGTAATGAAGTTCCACTGGACAGTGAAAAATAATGAACATTTAGTTATCAGCATGAATTACTGCCAGAAAAATAATGTTGAGTAGAAAAAAATCAAGTTGCTGAAATATAGAGAGACATACACGGAGAGAAATATTTATAGAAATACATGTGTTGTTTTTCTAATCATTTAAGATACTTTTGGTGTCATGTCCATCATTTACATAAGATTGAAATATAAGATTCAAACAGACACTATTATGATTCAGGTATCTATCTATGTAATAAAAGAGTAAATAAATACATGGAAATACTGAACATCAAATTCATGACAGAGGGAGCAATGCAATCTGGGGGGTGGTACCTGGGCCTCCAGAATGCTGGTAACATGTTATTTCTTGAATTATACAGTGGGTATACACATTGTACAAGTTATACCAGTCTTTCTCTTTTGTATTTTTATATATCATAGAATACTTTATATAAAGTGTATATATATATATATATATATTGTATACATAAGGTGTATATATATTATATAGATAAGGTATCTATATTATATATAACATATATATTACATATATAAGGTATATATTATATATATAAGATATATAATATATATAAGGTATATATATATTTTTTATACGTATATATAAAATAAAAGTAAATATTTCCAATTTTTAAATCAGTAAGTACATTGGTATTTTTCCTTAAGTACAAACATTTAATTGTTTTGGCTTAAAAATAATTTGTTTTCCTAAAATGTATAGTAAAGTGTACCAAATGTCTCTAGTAGTCAACAAGATGATGATTTAGTCCCTTTCTTTGTCTTTTTTTTTTTTTTTAATTTTTTTTTCAACGTTTATTTATTTTTGGGACAGAGAGAGACAGAGCATGAACGGGGGAGGGGCAGAGAGAGAGGGAGACACAGAATCAGAAACAGGCTCCAGGCTCTGAGCCATCAGCCCAGAGCCCGATGCGGGGCTCGAACTCACGGACCGCGAGATCGTGACCTGGCTGAAGTCGGACACTTAACCGACTGCGCCACCCAGGCGCCCCCTTTCTTTGTCTTTTAATTATATTTTAGACTTCCTAAAATTTGACTATCCTCAAATCATTATGTTTAAATTCTTGGTAAATCTGCCATAGTCATTCCATATACAGCTAGATTAAGTGACAATAATTTATTGTGTTTTTCCTTTTCTATTTTAACCTATATTGATAGAATGATGATACCTTTGTAAAATGAAGTAAAAATATTTTCTCATTTTTCTAATGTCCAACAAATATCCAATAATATATACTGTAATGAATAAATATTCATTTTGGAAATTATTCTTTATTTAAATTTTTATTTTAAGTGGTCTTCTTATGCACAAACTTAAACTTATGAGATAACTGTTTCATGACACAATCTCAAATTGATAAAATATAGGTCTCCTTTTGTTTGATGACCAACAATTGACAAACTTCCTTGTACCCACCACCTGAGGTCAGAGTTAGCAAGAAATTACATCCATTTCATCGTTCCTCCCTCAACCTAGAAACACATACCCCCACACACAAGATACCCACTCTTCTGCATTATTTGTGATGTGCTTCTTCTATATTACAGTTTTTAAAATCATGTCATTGTATTTCTAAAAACTGACTGCTTAGCTTTAATTTTCTCGTTACAAGAAGTTTCATGTTTTATTTGGCTCCTTCTGTAATTTACTTTCTTCAATCAGTAGTATAATGAAAATATTTATCTTTACTCTTTACTATAGTCCTCTTCATTCAATTTGACTGCTGTATAATATTCAATTGTGTGAGCATACTGAAATATATTTATTCAGTTGCTTGCCAATTGCCATTTGGGTGGTTTATTTTTAATCTTTGAAGAAGATAAATTTGGAAAGCTATCTAGTCTCAATCATTTTTTGTGATATAATCTCAGATGACTTTTGTTAAGGCAATGTATTCTCGTATGTCTACTCTGATTTATATTTCTTACTAAATCCATCTAAAAGTATATATTAGTTTCAAATTTATAAATTTGTATAGTACACTGGTTCACATACATATTTTGAAAACTTAAATGTTAAGCAAAAAAAAAAAAAAAAAAAAAAAAAAGAAACCAGCCATAACCATCCCATCTGGAGTTAACACCCTCTAAATTCCTCAAGAAACACATTGCTGCATATACTTACAGACTTTTTTCCTACCCATGTATTTTGTCTCTCAAAAATAAAATAAAATGAAAATATTGTTAGAACATCTATTTTTATCTTTCCTTATTAGAACTACTGGAGTCTATAATACTCATGACATCATAGGATTCAATGTATGTATATATCAGAGAAAACTATTGAAATGAGCCACTTCTTTCATTACTAAAGCAGTTGAACAGTTTTATTTTGTTATCTGTATTTTGTGAATGATCTTCTCAAACCCTTTACCCATTTCCTTTTGTTATTCATTCTTTAATCTTTAATATTTGAGGAATATTATATTTTTATATAGGTTGTAAATGTTTGCTAACTTTCCATTTATCTTCCATCTAAATAGATATTTATTTATATTTGTGAGGTACTTAAATACTTAATTTTGCATAGTTAAATGTATAATTTTAGTTATAATTTTTGATTTTGTTAACTGACTTTAACAAAATGTTCTCAGTTTGCTAAAATGTAAATACATAGTTATCTGTATGTTTACTTGCGTGATACATATTTAACTTTACGTAGTTAAATGAATACATAAATTTAGTTATGATACCTGATTTTATTCTCTGACTTTAAAAAATCTTCACAATTTGTTAAAATGTAAATATACAGTTTTATATTTACAGTTGTATACTTATATATACAAGTAAATTTGTATGTTTACTTGTAGTGATCAGGTGTGCTTGGGAAGAGGGGGATATGTTTCATTTAAGTTTTTATTCCATCAAAAGTTTAACCTCCATTCTAAGTGTAACTCTGTCCCCCTCCAAAATCTGCTGTTTTGTGTCAAAGAGTAATGTCACTCCATCGCCAGATCCCTAAGTATAGCTGCTGCACCTCTCCTGGGCCCTCAGTGCTGATGCTCTTAAATACTCTTCTACGATGACAAACACAATCTATCTGGTGGGTTCCCAATTTTTCCAAAGCCTGTTCTATATAGCTCTCATTCTTCCAGATTTTGAGGAATTAAAGGGTTTCTGCCATACCTTCTAATTTGGAATTCCTACTTTTCCCTTGGAATCTAGCACTTCTGCCATTGCAAAGAAAATCAACTTCTAAGTACATATAAACACTGGGTAGTTCATAAAGAACAGATACATATTGCCCTCAGTTCTGGTGGCTGGAGGTTTAAGATAAAGGTGCCAGCATGATCAGATGAGAGCCATGTTTCAGGTATCAGACTTCTAGTTGTATCCTCGCAGGAGTGATAAGGGATCTCTGGAGCACTAATCCCATTCATAAGGGTTCCATCCTCATGAAGTAGTTGCTCCTAAAAGTGCCACCTCCAATTACCATCACCCTTAAGAATTTGGGGGGACATAAATATTCACATCATAGCATTATACCTAACAGAAATTTTTTTCAATTTCCCCTTTGGAGAGCCTTTAAGCTGATATACATGCCCCAAGATTATCCTGATGTTTAAATTCCTATTGATGGGGGGTGGAAGGGAGGGGCAAGTGGGTGATGGGCACTGAGGAGGGCACATATTGAGAAGAGCACTGGGTGTTGTATGGAAACCAATTTGACAATAAATTTCATATTAAAAAAATAAAATAAATTCCTATGGCTATTTCTATAGTACTTGAGAAAGGTCATGTAAAATGTATTTCTTCTACCTCTTTCCTCTCACATTACATGGAAATGTTAAAATGGAGGCTTTTCAGTATGGCACTGAAATAATGAGAGAGATTAAAAATTAGAAGAGTACTTTAGATCACGAGAAAATTCTACCAGGATGTAAAAATAAGCTCATTAATTCTTAGGGAGAAAAAAAAAAAAAAGCAAAGAATATAGTGAACAGGAGGGGAGGAAGAAATACAGAGGATTCAAGTTACTGTTTTAGAAAGATCTTCAAGTAACACCATTCATATTCTGTAAATTAAGCAAAAAGGATAAAAGAACAAGTAGAGATAGATAAGAGTTTTGATAACAAAAAATAATTAATTTGTGTAGGTTTAATATAGTTCACTGAAATAGATTTATGTAAGACAGAAATAGAGTTTTTTAATTGAACTTGAACTAGGAAAAATTCAATTCCCACATGATTACTGACCCTATTATCATTCTGCAACAAGACAATGTTTTTCTTCAACAAACTCCTACCCCCTATATATAAGAGTAATGTAGTATGTCTTTGTCCATGATGAAAGGAAAATCTCAGGTAGTTTCAGCAGTTTTCACAGCTCCTAGATTTGTAAGGAGTTCTTCAAGGGTCATATGATAGTGGACAGAAGTGGCCCATGGACAATTTGCCTGAGTTCACACGGAAAACGGGTATCACTGGTAAGTCTTAAATCCAGACTGCCTGACCAGACTCGAAAATCTTCCTAACTGATCTTCTGGTATTCACTTTCTCCAGACAGATTTTGATTTAATTATTTTTAAGTTTGTTTATTTTGAGAGAGAGAAAGAGAAGGGCATAGAGAGAGGAAGAGAGAGAATCCCAAGAGAGAATCTGTGCACGGTGAGCACAGAGTCTGATGCAGGGCTCGAGCTTATAAACCATGAGATCATGACCCGAGCCAAGATCAAGAGTCAGACACTCAACCTACCGAGGCACCCAAGAGCCCCAATTTTGATTTCTTATTGGCACCTTTCCCAGATGTGCATCAAATATTACCTGTAATATTCATATGTGAGTTTAGCAGACAGAATTCTGCAGTTAAATAAATGAAGTTAAATAGTCTTTTTCAATGAAGTATGCAGGAAAAGTCCTTATGGATGAACATGGCAAAATTCTTTAGGAGGTGCTCTATTATGTGATGTTTTCAAAATTATTTAACCATTTGGTCTGAGGTATGTGGATGAACTGATGTTCAGCAGAACACTCTTTGCAAGTCATGTTGTTTTTATGTTTATTTAGGTGAGAGAGAGGGGGAGGGGAGATGGAATCCCAAGCAGGCTCTAGGCTCTGAGCTGTCAGCACAGAGCTCCACGCTGGGCTCAAACTCCAAACTGCAAGACCATAACCTGGGCCAAAGCTGGACACTTAATCTACTGAGCCACCCAGGTGCCCCCGGAAGATCATCTTATAGTTTATGCATATCCTTCAATTAAAAAAGAATTTATTATACCATCTCAAAGGGAGCTACTGACTAAATTTTGAACTCAGATATTTGGCAAAGAGAAAATTCTAATTGGTTCCAAGATAAGAAAAATTCTGAAATTAGAGATGCTACTTAGCACAGCATTAACCGCAATGGATACAATTATGAATAGGCCAGATACAATTTCAGCCCACATGGAACATACAGTTGAGTAAACTGTACAAACATACAACAATCTTGCAAACAAATAATAATTTCACAGTTGTAAAATTACAATTGTTGCCATAATAAGGGTTATAAAGAAAACAATACTTGTGTTATAATCTATGATCCAGTAAGAGGGAAGAGTATGTTTGAGCTCAAAATTAAAGAACAAATGAGAGAAAATCAAGTGAATATGTGTCAGAAGAACATTAAAAGCAGAGAGATGATCCCGTGCAAAGCACTGGGGTGACAGGGAATGCAAGTTTTTATAAGGCAAGCTGGAAAGAATGAAGGAGAATATTATATGAGATAAAGCTAAAAAAGTAGGAAGAGACCAATCCTTGTGGCTCCTTGTAAGTTAAAGATATTTATTTAAGGTCAACTAAAGAGTTTGGAGCAGAGAAAATGGCATGTTATTTTTATTTTGAAATGGTTAATCTGTCTAGAGATAACAGGATATGACAAATTCAATAATACTAGACATTGCAAAGATACCTGCTGTATGTAGTCCAGGAGATAAATGATGCTCTACTACAGGCAAGATGGAATATAGAATTTGACCAGGGTAGTGGTAGAGTAAAGCAATATTTGAGAGGTAAAATTTATTGGACTCAGTAGAAATATGTATTTGGATTGTGAGGGAGATCATCTCAAAGATAATTCCCAAACAATTCCTTGTTTGCAAAAATGATTTTATGTAGTAAGAAAAAAAACACACAAACACATACACACACACATACCTATACATACAGATACACAATACGAATGAATGAATAAAATGAATGAATGGGGATGGCATCATCACGAGAGAATAAGAATTTTCTACTGTTCTCCCTTAAAAGAACTCCAGTTTAAACAATTATCCATGGATAAGAGATCCTTTATGGAAGTCCAGGAATCCAGTGGAGAAGTTCTAGCACACTGCTGGAGCAAACAAAGTCTGAAATTTGACATAATAAAGAGGGTAAGTGGAACAGTTTCATGTTACTCACATCATCCCTCCCCAATGCGGCACAACTCCGTGCCTAAAGAGACTTTTCTGGCCAGTTATTTTTTCCACAGGGAAGAGAGCTGAGAGCATGTGAATGAGCTCCAGGCCTTGCCAGTTCTGTGGGATTCTGGCAAAGACACCCACTTCTTTCTTGCCTCATCTAGAATACTGAGGTATGCTGCAAGATGGCGGAATGTGAAACATCTGGGGGAGTGCCATTAAAGAGACATGGATCCTATCAGCTCTCCTGCAGACTCCATCAAAAAGCCCACTCACAAGCCCCTAGGAATGCCTCACTTATAGAGCCCCCAAAAGGCCCACGTGCACCACTAGTGCTTCGGGCACCTTAGACGCTTACCCCACCCTGTGGCCAGCTCCCTGTGTGAGCTCCCCACGGCAGGGGGAGTGAACTGTGACAGGGAGCTAATGAGTATTCACCGGACCACCATAATTTCCCAGTAACTGAACTCAAAGATACGGAAATCTACAACTTGCCTGATTAAGCATTCAAAGTAACTGTTGCAAAGAAGCTCAGGGAGCTACAGGAAAACACACAACGCCAATTTCATTAAATTAGAGACACAATACATAACAAAATGAGAAGTTTACCAGAGAGACATAAATCATGTAAAAGAGCCCAACAGAAATTCTAGAGCTGAAGGATACAATAATGAAATGAAATGTAAGACAGCATCGACAACAGATGCATCAAACAGAAGAAAGAACATCAAGTGGAAGGCAGGAGTTGTGAAATCATCCAGTCATAGGAGAACAAAGGAAAGCCTACATGAATTATATCATTTAGAAAAAACAATCTATGTATTACTGTAGTCTCAGAAGCAGGAGAGAGAGAGAGAAAGGAACAGAAAGCTTATTTAAACAAAAACAAAAAAAAAAAGTCTGAGAATTTCCTAAAATTAGTGGAGAGATTTGGACACAAGTTCATAAAACTAACAGGTCACACAAAAACCAAAACAGAAAATTATCTTTTTCAAATTTATAATAAAACTGTCTAAAATCAAGAATTTTAAAAGTAACAAAAGAAAAAAGAAATTCTCACATACAAGGGAATCCCTAGAAGGCTATCAGTGGATATAGGTAATATAATCAAAGTTCTGGAAAGAAAAACTGCCTAACAATACTTTACCTGGTAAAGTCCCTTAGAAATTAAGGTGAGATAAAGATGATCCCAAAAAATTTAAAGCACAGAGACTGGCATCACTAACCTGCCTTACAAGAAAAGCTATAAGGAATTCTTCAAGAAGAAACCAAAGGATGTCAATTCGTAACATTAAAGCATATAAAGATACACAATACACTGGTAAAGGTAAGCATATAGTCACATTCAGAAGACTCTAATATTGTAATAAGGTGGTGTGTTAATCACTTAACTCAGGTATAAAAGTTAAAAAGCAAAAGCATTAAAAAGAGCTATAATAATTTGTTAAAGGATACCTAATGTAAGTAGTAGTAAATTGTGACATCAAAAATATAAAATGTGAAGGAGTAAAAGTTTTGTATGCAATTGAAAGTAGCGTAAAATAGACTGTTATATCTGTAGGATGTTTTATGTAAGACTCATAGCAACCACAAAGCAAAAACCTACAATAGATATGCAAAAGATAAAAAGAAGAGAATCAATATCACTGTGGGAAATTATTAATTCACAAAGAAAGGCACTAGGAGAGGAAGACAGAACAATGAAACTTTAAAACAGCGGAAAAAAACCCAATAAGATATCATTAGTAAGTCCTTACCTATAAGTAATTACTTAGAATGTAAATAGACTAGATTCTCCATTTAAAGTCATGCAGTGGGTTAGTGTATGAATAAAAAAAGACCAATTATATGTTGCCTACAAAAGACTCACTTCAGCTTTAAGGATACATAAGGACTAAAAGGAATGGGATAGAAAAGATAATTCCATGCAAGGAAAACCAAGAGAGCAGAGGAAGCTACATTTATATTAGACAAAAGAGACTTCAATACAAAGCTGTAATGAGAGAAAGAAGGTCATTATGTAAGATAAAGGGAACAATCCATCAACAGGATATACAATCACAAATACACATGCACACAACTTTGAAGCACCTAAATATTTTAAAAGCAAATACTGAGAAATCTAAAGGGAGAAATAGACAACACAATAATAGCGGACAATGTCAATACAGCACTTTCAACAAAAGGTAAGTAACCCAGACAGAAAATCAATAAGGAAACATTGGACTTAAATTATAATTAAATCAAATGGACCTAAGAGATATATAAAGAAATTCCTCCCAATAGCAACAGAATATACATTCCTCTTACATGTACATGAAATATTGTCCAAAATAGATGATACATTATGTCACAAAACAAGTCATAGCAACTTTAAGAACAAGTATCTTTACTGACCACAAAGTATGACTAGACATCAGTAACAGGAGGAAATTTAAAAATGCACAAATATGTACAAATTAAACAATACATTCTGACCAACAGGTCAAAGAAGAAATGAAAAGGGAAAAACATCTTGAAACAAAGTGTAACATAGCATGCCAAAACCTATGGAATGCAGCAAAAAGTAGTTTAAGAGGGAATTAAAAAAAAACAAAGACAACCTAACTTTACACATCAAGGACAAGAGAAACAGGAACTAAGTCAAATTTAGCAGAAGGAAGGAAATAACAATGATTAAAGCAGAAATAAATGAAACAGAGACCAGAAAACCAATAGAAAATATCAAACTATGACCTGTTTTTTTTTAAAAACTTAAACAATACTGACAAACCTTTAGTTAGAAAAAAAGAGAGAAGTTTCAAATATATAAAATGAGACCTAAAAGAGAAGATATTACAATTGATATTACAAAAATTCAAAGGATGGTTTTTCATCCAACATTTTAGCAAGGCTGCAGAGGTAGCTGCTAATCTCCAAGTTTTACATGCCACCCAAGGACTACAAGAAGAAGAAAGATGCTGGATGGTCAGCTAAAGAAGATAAAGACCCAGTGAACAAATCTTGGGACAAGGCCAAAAAGAAGTGAATCCAAAGGCAAATTTCAAGATAGGCTCAACAACTTGGTCTTGTTTGACAAAGTAACACATGACAAACTCTGTAAGGAAACTTCGAACTATAAGCTTATAACTACAGCTTATTGTCTCTGACAGACTGAAGATTTGAGGTTCCCTGGCCAGGGCAACCCTTCAGGAGCACCTCAGTAAAAGACTTACTAAACTGGTTTCAAAACAGAGAATTCAAGTAAGTTATACCAGAAACACCAAGGATGGAGATGCCCCAGTTGCTGGTGAATATGCATGAACAGATCCCACCAACTGTACATTTTGGAAAATAAAACTTTATTAAATCAAAAAAAATCAAAGGATAATAAGAGACCACTATGAACAATTATATGCGAAAAATGGATAACTTAGAAGAAATGTATAAAGTTTTCCACATAGATAAGGTACTAAAGAGTGAAGCATGAAGAAACAGGAAATCTGAACAGATCAATAAAGAATGAAATTGAACTATTAATCAAAAAGCTCCCAACAAAGAAAAGCCCAGGACCAGATGGTTTTATAGGTGGATTCTATTAAATATTTAAAGAATGAACACCAATACTTCTTAGACTCTTCCAAAGAATTACGAAGAAAGAAGCACTTTCAAAATCATTTTATGATACCAGTGTTTTCCTGATATTATTGGCCAATATCCCTGATGAACATAGATGAAAAAATTCTCAACAAAATGCTAGCCAACTGAACTCAACAGATAATTTAAAAAAATCATACAGCATGGTAAAGTGGGGTTTATTCCTCAGATGCTGAATGGTTCAACAGACACAAATGAATGAATGTGACACACCACATTAGTAGAATAAAGGATAAAAATCATATGATTATGTCAATACATGCAGAAAAGGTGTTTGACAGGGGCATCTCGGTGGCCAGTCATCTGAGCATCCAATTCTTGATTTCTGCTCAGGTCATGACCTCATGGTTCGCGAGATCAAGCCCCGCATCTGGCTCTGTGCTGTCAGCTCTGACAGCAGAGCCTCTTGGGATTCTCTCTCCATCCCCCTCTCTCTCTGCACCTCCTCCACTCATGTGCACTTGCTCTCGCTCTCTCTCTCTCTCTCAAAATAAACACTAAAAACGAAAAGCGATTTTACAAAATTTAGCATCCTTTTATGTTAACTCTCAAAAAAGTAATTATATAAGGAACATATATCAACAGAACAGAGGCCATATAGGACAGGCCCACAGTTAACATCCTACTCAATGGTAAAGGAGTGAAAGATTTTCTTGTAAGACCCGGAATAAGGCACTGGTGCCTACTATTCACTCCTGTTCAACGTGAAACTGGAAGTCCTAGCAAGCAATTAGGCAAGAAAAAGAAACAAAAGGCACCCAAATCAGAAAGAAAAATGTAAAATTATCTGTTTGCAGATGATACGATCTTATATATAGAAACTCACGAATACTCCATCAAAAATTGTTACAACTAATAAATTCAGTAAAGTTGCAGAATACAAAATCAACAAACTTCAGTTGCATTTCTATAAACTAACAAAAAACTATCTAAAAACAAAATAAATAATCCCATTTACAATAGCATCAAAAACAATCAAATATTTAGGATTAAATTTAACCAGGATGTGAAAGGCTTGTACAATGAAAATTGTAAGACGCTGATGAGACAAACAGAAGAAGAAACAAATAAATGCAAAGATATCCGGTGTTCATGGATCAGAGAATCAGTATTGTTAAAATGTCCATACTACTCAAAGCCATCTACAGATTTAATGCAAATCCAATCAAAGTTCCAATGACATTTCTCACAGAAATAGAATAATCCGAAAATTTATATGGCACTTAACCCTGAATAGCCAAAGCAATCTTGCAAAAGAAAACCAAACTGGAAGCACCACACTTCTGAATTTCCAACTATGTTACAAAGCTGTAATAATCCAAATCGTAAAGTACTGGCATAAAAATAAACATACAGGCAAAAGAAACAGACTTGACAACCCAGAAATATACCTACACATATATGGTCAAGTAATTTTCAAGAAGGGTGCCATGAATACTTAAAGGGGAAAGGATAGTCTTTAAGAAATGTTGCTAGAGAAATGGATGTTCATATGTAAAAGAAACTGGACCCCTATATTACAGTACTCACAAAAATTAACAGAAAATGAATTAAAGACTTAGATGCAAGACCTGAAACAATAAAACACCTAGGAAAACATGTATGGAAGAAGCTCCTAGACATTGGTCTTGGCAATATTTTTTTCGCATATGACACCAAAATATTTCAGTAAGGCTTAAAGAAAAGCACAAGCAATGAAAACAAAATAAACAAGCGGGACCATATTAAACTAAAAACCATCTGCCTGTCAATCAATAAAATGAAAGGGAAAACCTACAGAATAGGAAAAATGTTTGCAAGTCATTTATCTGATAAGAGATTAATTTCCAAAACACATAAAAAACTCATGCAACATTTTTTTTCATAAGAAGACATACAAATGGCCAAGTGGTGTATGAGAAGATGTCCAACATCACTGATCATCAGGGAAACACAAATCAAAAATCACAATGAGACTTCACCTCACACCTGTGAGCATGGTCATAATCAAAAAGAAAAAAAAGATTACAAATGCTGCCATGAATGTGGAGAAAAGGAAGCCCTTATGTACTGTTGGTGGGAATGTAAACTGCTGTAGCCAGTGTGGAAAACAGTACAGAAATTCCTCAAAAAATTAAAAATAGCAATCAATACCATACGATCCAGCATTCCCACTCCTAGATACCTACTAGAGATATCTGCGCCTCCATTTTCACTGCAGCATTAATGACAACCACCAAGACATGGATACCACCTAAGTGCCCACTGATGAACGAATATATATGGTCCATATATACAATGTACATATACACATAATCTGAAAATAGAAGACGGCCTCATCAATCAAGTTTCAACTGAGAAAGTGAGAAGAGAATTGCTGCACCTTGTCCTCTTAAGAGAGAAGTACCATATTTAGTGAATTGTTTCAATTTTTAAAGCAACTTGTACCAATTTCTTTTTTGTGCTTCTACTGACAGACCAAGATGGCCAGAAAAAAAGCATTATTGGATCTAAAACCATAAAGATTCCTGGCACATCCTGGTTGCAGGATAAGCATCCCAGATGTGTTACTGTTTCTCTCATAGTCTAGAACTCAATGGAAGGGCAGTTCATGACTCAGTAGCAAAGTATTTGTTTTTCAAGTTTATTTTTTTTATTTTTTAAAATTATATCCAAATGAGTTAGCATGTAGTACAGCAATGATTTCAGGAGTAGATTCCTTAGTGCCCCTTACCCATTTAGCCCATCCCCCCTCCCAAAACCCTTCCAGTAAGCCTGTTTGTTCTCCATTATTTGCTTCTAATTCCCATGACCCTGGATCATATTGTTTAGATATTTGGGTATTCAAGAAAATAATCTCTACCGAGCAACACAATAATGTTTCCAGCAACGTGAACACTTAGATTGAAACCAAGTAAGTATACAGAAAAAGATATTTTGGTGTTAGAAGTGATTGATCCATACTAACAGGGAACAAAATACTGCTGCTCTATTATTAGAACCAACAAGTATACTGATAGACCTTAGATGTTCCTTGCTTTGTCCCACCATGCCCAGAAGCAGATGTTTACTCCTACTCTTATACCTCTCTGAAGGCAGAACTATCAAGAGCTTAAAATTTCATTAGGAAAAGACCTACATCCAGCTCAATGCTTTGCCAGAGTACATGGGTACTGTGAATGCTGTGAGCATTTAATCATATCTCCATAAAAGGAAACATAAGCTTTTGTAATGTGGTTTCTTTGTATCTGGTGATGTGGTTACAAAATCCTCGACAACCATAGGCACAGGAGAAAGGAATTCGGTAGACCAAGATAAACAAAAGTGTAAATTCAGATTCAGTCGTTCACAAAAATAGGATTATATAGCTTTATAAGCCAAGTTACTCTATTGAAAAAATACTTCCAAATTCTATCATAATGGAGTTTGATAGCTCATAGCTTCAGTAGGTCTTTTTTTTTTTTTTCAGTAAGGCTTAAACAGATATTAGAGTTGGAAAGAAGGAGAAAATTTTAATATGAGGTAGGGAACTTTTTGTATTTTCAGATAAATGTGATCACAGAAACATGATATCAAAGTACAAGAGCTATCTATACATGTAACTCCCTATTTCTCTTTTTTACAATTGAGCTCATACAGCAAGGGAGTACATTAAATAAACTGAGGACAGCAACAAGGACAGATTTTACTGTGTTACCACTAAGAAGCATGCCTACATCAAATAAACTAGGTAACCCAGTGTGGTCATGTGCAGTGAGTCAGGCACTGGAGGTTAGCTGTTCAGTGTCCTGTGATGCAATGAATTATTTGATGAGCTAGTAGGCCACCCATGGGCTCTGTCAAAGCAACTTGAGTGGTTCCCTAGCAGCAACCTGGACTTGAGTCACTAGACTATCACAGGACAGAAGACACACAGTCCCACTATCTATAGTCATTGGGAGCCAATATAAGGCCAAGTTAGCCAGTATGTACTCCAAGTCTAGCTACTAATGGACCCAGAGAAGTGTGATTACTAGTCACAAAGTTCCAGAAAAGGAATATCCAGAAAAAAAGGTAACTTCATGTTATAGAGTCATGAAAACCAGCTTGTATATTCCATACCAGCATATTTCCCTGTGTAAGTGAAATATTTCATTTTGAAAAGTCCACATTTTTCTTCCACTATCTACATTCTCTTTTAAGATAACACAGGTACTTCAGCTTATTTTTTACAGCAGATAACCATGTAAATATTAAATGACTCCAAGTGCTAATTTATTGCAATATATTAATTTTATTATATTAAGTCCAGAACTTTTTATAGTAGCAATCCATCATTTATAATCTATGAATAAAACACAAAGTAACAAGAGTAAGACTTGTTTTTAAGTTAGAAACTCAAAGTTAGGAGAGGTCTTAAAAACAAATAGCTTAATATTCTAAACTGATCTTCTCATAAATAGCAGCTTTGTATTTGTTTTGGTTGTTTTTTATTAAATCCTATATCTTGACAGAAATCTGCAATCAAAGCCACTTTGGAGATAAGATAGTATTGAGTTCAGAATACCTGTATAGTCGCCTAAATATAACGTATAAAAATAAGTTTCTTTTAAGAACACGTCCCTTAGACCATTTGCAAAATACAATAAAAAACATATTTTCAGTTGTTTTTGCTGTCACAAGGGGAAAAAAATAGCTAAACATATCTAAAGAGGCCCACAGTATAATCTAGCAGTCTTTAATCATGTAGACTGCCATTTTTAAAGAGTCAGTAATAGGGGCGCCTGGGTGGCACAGTCGGTTAAGCGTCCGACTTCAGCCAGGTCACGATGTCGCGGTCCGTGAGTTCGAGCCCCGCGTCAGGCTCTGGGCTGATGGCTCAGAGCCTGGAGCCTGTTTCCGATTCTGTGTCTCCCTCTCTCTCTGCCCCTCCCCCGTTCATGCTCTGTCTCTCTCTGTCCCAAAAATAAATAAACGTTGAAAAAAAAAAAAAAAAAGAGTCAGTAAGATGAAGGAAAAATATGCTTTGAAATAATATGGATCAGAGTCTAAATTGTGGGTCTAACCATTACTGCACTTCATTTTTCTGTGACGCACATTTGTTTTTCACATTTTACAATTCTTGAAGACAAGAAACACTCAGCCAGTCATGATGCAGTTGTCATTGCCTGTATGTGAGTAAACACCAGACGTTTGGGGCAAAGTAGCAAAACGTGTGTCTGTGACTGGGAAAACAAACTTGGACACAGTAAAATACATTTTAATTCTAGAAGCAAGTGATTGTGAGTTAGTGGTGATAATGGAGTAGAACAGTTCTACCTACTTGCAAAGCCAGATTTAATTTTGATGCAAAAAGATTTAAATTATTTTATGGATTCCTTAAAAAAATGCTGTTCCACTAACTTTCTGGTATGACAGAGCCGCAGAGGACTATGTGTGCAAAAAACGTGGTTTATTAGCATCAAAATGTTGATTTACAAAAATCAGGCTCTGAATATGAACAAATATTAAGAATACCTTACCTAATCCATTGACCTATATTTTCCTTTTAAATATGTAAAACATATTTATATGAAGATATATATGCCAAATTAAGCGTAAAGGAGATCCTCCAGTATGTATGAAATTTCAAGTCAGAAAAGAGTATTATGTCACAAAATAACTACTATCAACATTTTTAGTGGTATGTAAGAAAATGGTATGTCTTCTAATCAATGCATCTTAAGTTGGATGAAATACAGTATTTGCGCTTTTACCACGGTCAATTTTTTTTAATCCTAAGCTTCAATTTTCTTATTCATAATATTTTCATTAAAATTAGAAGTACTCTATCTTAAAAAGTCTGTCCTATGATATACCTTTAATACTTAGTTATTACTGTAATTATTAAAATCCCCACATTTCCCATTGAATAAATAGCAGGTAACCAAAAAGCAATTTTAAAAAAGATAATTAATCATGTGTCCTTTTCACTTGTATAATTACATAAATACAGCTGTTTATTATCCATATGATAGTTCTTACAATAAAAACCATGATAAATAGACTATAAAATGGCCCCCAATCCTATATGGTTGAATATCTCTTTTTCAGAAAAAATGATAAGAGCATCAAAATCCACCTATAAGTGGTCACATTTTTGGTGAGTAGGGTATAACTGGAGGGTCAAGTTTTTTCTTTTGTTTTTTTTTTTTTTAAATACTAAGGCACTATTTTTGTCTGTTCTTTTACAATAATTGTATTTTTTTTCTTTGGATTGGCACTTATTTTCACATATTCAACATGCAGAGTTACGATCTAAATCTTTTTTGCAATAAAATGAGTCTCAACTTTTTCTTTATATAAATCTTTGGACTTCTCTTAACAGCAAATTTCACCGTTGTGTTATAAACTTAGATAATCAAAATTCAATGGCAAAGTATGCGTCCAGAAAGACATATTCATTTTTATTTTTTTTTTAAATTTTTTTTTCAACGTTTATTTATTTTTGGGGCAGAGAGAGACAGAGCATGAATGGGGGAGGTGCAGAGAGAGAGGGAGACACAGAATCGGAAACAGGCTCCAGGCTCCGAGCCATCAGCCCAGAGCCCGACGCGGGGCTCGAACTCACGGACCGCGAGATCGCGACCTGGCTGAAGTCGGACGCTTAACCGACTGCGCCACCCAGGCGCCCCGACATATTCATTTTTAAAAACAAATATGTTGTCATAGAATAGCATTCATAAAAGATGACAACTGGCAATCTGACAACATAACACTGTAGATGCAAACACCTTTTAAAAAGGGCAAATTCCTCCAAGAAAAAATAGCTAGCAAAAAAAGAGAAGATAATTATACATTACAGAATTGTCTAAGAAGAATTTATATTTCCATACTGGCTGTTTTAATAAATGAGGGATGAAAAGGATGAGGCAGTCATATTTAGGACCCTATAAAGAATAACATTAGTATTCTATATGAATCTGCAAATATTTAATTCCCATATAATTTCCAAGAGCACTTTAATTGGGTCACACATGTTACTACTGAGCACTCCTTGGACACGTTCAGAATCATCTGAAGACTAAGTTTCCGCTTAATATAGGTGTGAGTAAATCAATAAAACTGAGGATCTTATTATTAATATATCATTTATACTCACTGGCTAGTAAGTCTTGATGACATTCAAATTATATATCAAAGGATTCTGAGTTGTCAAAATTTGTAACTTCAACATTTACACTGTTGAAGTAATTTAAACAATCATGAGTTACAGCAGCAAACCTCTGGTATAAAGGAGTATTGTCACCACTTGCCTCCAATTCCCCAGTGAAAATACGAATCTACGTTCTTGTTGTGCCAGTTGGCAGAGAATATGAAAATGACCCAGGTGGCCTTTATTACACTTCCAGATGGAAAAGAGAGCCCGTTGCCTTGGTAAGGGAGGGATGGAAAGAAATTAATACTAAAAGATTTATTTTTTAATCTAAGAAATACATCCCATGCTTTTACATTCTTTTTTCAAACTGACACTTAGAGTCTCACTTTGGAAAAAACAAATGCCTGACAGGGAAATTGGAGAATTAGACGAATGAAGAATAACCGTCTACATGGTTTGTCTTATAATATTTTTTTTGTTCACTACTCTTTTTGAAGCTAGATGGGATTACAGGATAAATTCTATATATCTTATTTTTTAATGTTTATTTAGTTTTCAGACAGCAAGAAAGTGGGGGAAGAGCAGAGACAGAGACACAGAGAATCCCAAGCAAAGCCCAAAATAGGGCTTGAACCCACAAACCATGAGATCATGACCTGAAATGAAATCAAGAGGAAGGCGTTTAACCAACTGAGCCACCCAGGCACCCCTAATATCTTATTTTTAACTTAACATTTATATCGAAGAATTTTTCATGTTGTCAACTTCACAATCATTAATAGCGCAAAAGGACTCAAAGGTGTATCTCATGTTTATTTATATTTGTATTCTTTTTTTAACTCATAAATGACATCATCATACCTATACAAGTTTTGATATTTTTAAGCTGACACTCTATAATAGACAGAAGTATCATACAATTATTTAACTTTGTGTTAATAAGATTATTAATGATACTGAATTTGACATACGTTTATAGGGAAGGGCTGTGGCCTTAGCTATTATTACCAAAGTGTAGATGTGGGCAAGGTACTGAACCTCTCTTAGTCTCAGTCTCTTCACCAATTCGATGGAAATCTATTTGTACTTCACATGGTTTTTGTGAAGCTTAAATTAGACTATGTGCAAACCCCAACATCTGGAAGCTAATTCATCTTCTGTTTAACCTACTATTTCCATTTAGAGTGAGTTCTCTTTGAGAACTGGCTGATCACAGAGAAATACTTTATGTATTTCAATGAGTTTTGCATATAATAATGACATTAATTATAGGTCATATCTGTAGCGAATGTTTTTCAATGTTAAACTTTTTATGTTTATGTTAAATGTAAACAGTTTAAAATACATTTTTTTATAACTTGAGAAAATATCCATTTGAAAATTTTGATAAAATTTGCTTTAACTTTATTCTAAATTTTGGCAGACTTAAAAATATAACCCTTTGATCATTAAGAAATTTAAATAAATTTATAAATTCAAGTAAAAAATTATCTTTTTTACTTAAATTTTAGTAAGTTAACATACAGTACAATATTGGTTTCAGAAGCAGAATTCAGTGATTCATCACTTACATTCAAAACCCAGTGGTCATCACAAGTACCTTCCTTAATACCCATCAACCATCTAACCCATCTCCCACTGCCTCTATCACCCGTCAATTTGTTTTCTATTGTGAAGAATCTCTTGTGGTCTGTTTCCCTCTCTCCTCCTTTTTACACCACCCCTTCCCATATATTCATCTGTTTGTTTGTTTCTTTCTTTCTCTCTCTCTTTTTCTCTTTCTTTCTCTCTCTCCCTTTCTTTCTTTTTGAGAGAGAGACAGAGAGCAAGCAGGGGAGGGGCAGAGACAAAGGGAAACACAGACTCCAAAGCAGGCTCCAGGCTCTGAGCTTACAGCACAGAGCCCGATGTGGGTCTCAAACTCACGAACCGTGAGATCATGACCTGAGCCAAAGTCAGATGTTTAACTGACAGAGCCACCCAGGCACCCTGATCTGTCCTGTTTATTAAACTCTACTTATTAATGAGCTTATACAATATTTTTCTTTCTCTGATTGACTTCTTTCACTTAGCATAATACATTCTAGCTCCATCCATGTCACTGAAACTGGCAAGATTTCATTCTTCTTGATGGCTGAGTAATATTCCTGTGTGTGTGTGTGTGTGTGTGTGTGTGTGTGTGTGTGTGTGTGTGTGTAGATACACACACACACACACATGACCTCTTCTTTATCCATTCATCAGTCAATGGACATTCGGGCTCTCTCCATAGTTTGGCTATTGTTGATAATGCTGCTATAAACACTGGGGTGCATGTACCCCTTCAAATTTCTATCTTTGTATCCTCTGGGTAAATACCTAATAGTGCAATTGCGGGGTCATAGAGTAGTTCTATTT
This sequence comes from Leopardus geoffroyi, assembly GCF_018350155.1. Lineage (NCBI taxonomy): Eukaryota > Metazoa > Chordata > Mammalia > Carnivora > Felidae > Leopardus > Leopardus geoffroyi. Next base: position 21,656,388 of record NC_059327.1, on the reverse strand, counting down.
TTAGTTTTTTTGAGGAACCTCCATAATATTCTCCAGAGTGGCTATACTAGTTTGCATTCCCATCAACAGGGCAAGGGGGTTCCCCTGTTTTTTTGCATCCTCGCCACAAGAAACCTATTTCTTGTGTTATTAATTTTAGCCATTCTGACAGGGATGAGGTAACATCTCATCGTGGTTCTTATTTGTATTTCCCTGATAAGTGATGTTGAACATCTTTTCATGTGTCTGTTAGCCATTTGGATGTCTTCTTTAGAAAAGCCTCTATTCATGTCTTCTGCCTGTTTCTTAACTAGGTTCTTTGTTTTTTGGAAGTTGAGCTTGATAAGTTCTTCATAGATTTTGGATACTATCCCTTTATCAGATACGCTGTTTGCAAATATCTTCTCCCATTCCATAGCCTTCCTTTTAATTTTGTTGACCGTTTCCTTCACAATGCAGAAGCTTTTTGTCTTGAAGTCCCGACAGTTCATGTTTGTTTTTGTTTCCCTTGCCTTCAGCAACATGTCAAGAAGTCACCTTCCCAAAAAGGTCAAAGAGGTTGCTGCCAGTTTTCTCTTGTAGGATTTTGATGGTTTCCTATCTCACATTTAGGTCTTTCATCCATTGTGAGTTTATTTTTTTTGTATAGTGTAAAAAAGCGGTCCAGTTTCATTCTTCTTCATGTCACTCTTCAGTTTTCCCAATGCCATTTGTTTAAGAGACTTTTTTCCATTCGATATTCTTTCCTGCTTTGTCAAAGATTAGTTGACCATTTGATCGTGGGTCCATTTCTGGGTTTTCTATTCTGTTCCATTGATATGTGTATCTATTGCTGTGCTAATACCATACTGTCTTGATGACTACAGCTTGGTAATATATCTTGAAATGTGGAATCGTGATGCCTCCAGTTTCGTTTTCTTTTCCAGGATTGCTTTGGCTATCCAGGGTCTTTTGTGGTTCAGTACAGATTTTAGGATTGTTTGTCGTAGCTCTGAGAAAAGTGAAGTGGTATTTTCAGAGGGATTACATTAAATATGTAGATTGCTTTGGGTAGTACAGACATTTTAACAATGTCCGTTCTTCTAATCCATGAGCATGGAATATTTTTCCATTTCTCTGTGTTCTCTTCACTTTCTTTCATAGACATTCTATAGTTTTCAGGGTACAGATCTTTTAGCTCTTTAGTTAGGTTTATTCCTAGGTATCTTATTCTTTTTGGTGCCACTGCAAATAATATTGATTCTTTGATTTCTTTTTCTGCTTCTTCATGACTGGTGTATACAAATGCAACAGATTTCTGCACATTTCTATCCTGTGACTTTGATGAATTCACGTATTAGTTCTAGCAAATTTTTGATGGAGTTTTTTGGGTTTTCTACATAGAGTATCACATCATCTGCAAATAGTGAAAGTTTCACTTTTCCCTTGCCAATTTGTATGCTCTTTATTTCTTTTTGTTTTCGGATTCCTAAGGCTAAGACTTCCAATACTATGGTAAATAGTAATTGTGAGAATGGACATCCTTGTCTTGTCCCTGACTGTAGGGGAAAGGTTCTCAGTTTTTCCTGAGGATGACATTAGCTGTGGGTCTTTCATATATGGCCTTTACAAAATTGAGGTATGTCCCATCTATCCCTACTTCATTAAAGGTTTTTATCAAGAATGGATGCTGTATTTTGTCAAATGCTTGTTCTGCATCTATTGACAAGACCCTATGATTCTTATGCTTTCTTTTATTAAAGTACTGTGTCACAATGGTTTGTAAATACTGAATGGGCCCTGCAGCCCAGGAATAAGTCACACTTGATCATGGTGAATAATTCTTTCAATGTACTGTTGAATTCGATTTACTAGTGCCTTGCTGAGAATTTCTGCATCCATGTTCATTAGGGATATTGGCCTGGAAGTTTTCCTTCCATATCTATTTTTTGGAACAGCTTCAAAAGAATAGGTATTAACTCTTCTTTAAATGTCTGGTAGAATTCCCCTGGGAAGCTATCTGGCCCAGGACTCCTATTTGTTGGGAGATATTTGATTATTCATTCAATTTCTTTCCTGGTTATGGGTCTGTTCAAATTTTCTATTTCTTCCTGTTTCATGAGTATCTTTGAATTTGTCCATTTCTTCCACATTACCCAGTTTGTTGGCATATAATTTTTCATAGTATTCTCTTGTAATTGTTTGTATCTCTATGGTGCTGGTTGTGATGTCTCCTCTTTCCTTTGTTAATTTATCTATTTGGGTCCTTTCTCTTTTCTTTTTGCTAAGTATGGCTAGGGGTTATCAATTTGTTAATTCTTTCAAAGAACCAGTTCTCAGTTTCACTGATCTGATCTCTTGGGTTTTTTTTTGTTTGTTTCTATATCATTTATTTCTTCTCTCATCTTTATTATATCCCTTCTTCTGCTAGCATTAGGCTTTATTTGCTGTTCCTTTTCTAGGTCCTTTAGGTGTAAGGTTAAGTTATGTATTTGGGAGCTTTCTTACTTCTTGAAATAGGCCTGAACTACAATAAACTTCCCCCTTAGGACTGCCTTTGCTGCATCCCAAAGGTTTTGGACTGTCGTATTTTCATTTTCATTTCCATGTATTTTGTAAATATCTTCTTTAATTTCCTGGTTAACTCATTCACTCTTTAGTAGGATGTTCTTTAACATTTGAGATCTTTCCAAATTTTTTCTTGTGGTTGACTTCAAGTATCATAGCGTTGTGATCTGAAAATTAACGTTACCTGTAGAATTGGTATTTCTGGGGATGTTCTCTGGTCCCTTCTAGTCTTTGTTGCTTTTACTTCTTTGTTTCCTCCATTCAAAGAGTGCTGATTAAAATTTCTTTAGTGGTTTAGTGCTCATGAACTCCTTTCGTTTTTGTCTGGGAAACTATCTCTCCTTCTATTCTGAATGACAGTCTTGCTGGATAAAGAATTCTTAGCTGCATATTTTTCCCATTCAGCACGTTAAATATTTTCTGCAACTCCCTTCTGGCCTGCTAGGTTTCAGTGGACAGATCTGCTGCTAACCTTATGTGTGTACCCTTGTAGGTTAAGCCCCATTTGTCCCTAGCTGCTTTCAGAATTCTTTATCTTTGTATTTTGCAAGTTTCAATACGATATGTTGTGGTGTTGACCTGTTTTTGTTGATTTTGAGGGGAGTTCTTTGTGCCTCTTGGACTTGAATGCCTGTTCCTTTCCCTACATTAGGAAAGTTCTCAGCTATAATTTGTGCAAATAAACCCTCTGCCCCTTTTCCCCAGCCTTTTTCTCCTGGAATTTCTATATATGGATATTGTTTTGTTTTATAGAATCACTGAGTTCTCTAAGTCTACCTTCATGATCTGCTAGTTTTCTTTCTCTCTTGTTTTCAGCTTCATTATTTTATAGAATTTTATTTTCTGTATCACCTATTCTCTCTGTTTCTTCAATCCTTGTTGTAACTATATCCGGTTGGTTTTACATCTCATTTGTAGCATTTTTTATTTCAGCCTGACTAGTTTTTAGGTCTTTGATCTCTACAGAAAGGATTTCTCTGGTGTCTTCTATGCCCTTTTCAAGCTCAGCTAGTAGTCTTATGACTATTGTTCTAAATTCTTGTTCAGATATATTGCTTCTATCTGTTTTGAACTAGTCCCTGGCAGTGATTTCTTCCTGACTTTTCTTTTGGTGGAGAAATCCTTCATCTTGTCATTTTGGCTAAGTTTCTTTCTTTTGCATGTTTTGAAAGCTTTTCATGTTTCCTGCACTTGAGAGTACTGCTATAGTAAAAAGGGATCATACACTGTCCAGGGTCTGGTATTTCCATAAGTGTTTCTAGTATATGTTGTGTGCCCTCTGTTGTTGCATTTTGGCTACTCTTTTCCACTGGTCAGTCTTCTGCAGAGCTCCTCCTTGCTTGCAGTGGGGAGCGTTTGGATCTTTAATTAGGTGTGCTTTGATTTATTTGTTAAAATAAGCCTGGAAATAAAGGTGGGTGGGGGGAGGAAAAAAAAGAGACAAAAAAAGCCTGATCAAAAGAAAAAAAAGAGAGAAACGGAAAAGGAACAAAAAAAAAAACAAAACAATAAAAAAACTGTAAGCCTGAATCCAAAGAAAAAGAAAAGATAAAATCTAAAAAGGAAAAGAAGAAGCCTGATCCAAAAGACAAGAGAAAAGGAAATGAAAAAGCAAATTATCAAACCAACAAAAAACCATAAGCTTGATTCCAAAGGAGGAAAAAAGAAGAACAAGTAAGCCTGGTCTTATTTCCATCAGAACTGCAGATGTTGTTCTGAAGAACTCGATTATCAGTACACTTGGTGCACGTGGGGTGCTGCCTGGGCTGGTCTTCTGGAGGACAGGCCTGCTGCACTGACTCATCGTCAGTCAGACCTGGCCCAGTAAACATGCAGTTGCCAGGCACAGTGGGGTGGGTTTGGTGTAGGCAGGTCCCGCCTCCACTGGGGGCCACTGTGTTGCTCTCTCAAGTCCCACCATATTGGTACTCGGGGGGGGGGGAAAGGCACCACCCCTCCCCCAGACAGGGGATCTCTTATGCCCTACTGTTCAGGAAGCCCTCAAAGAATAGTGAGAGCAGTCAGCATGCCCTTTGCCACAGTCCTCCTGCATTTTATCTTTGGCACAAGACTAGGATTTAAAACTCAAAATCTTAAATCATCTAGCACCACTTGGACTTGCTCTATTCCTCCAGAATAGAACCTCTCATACCTGTTATGCGGTCACCTGACAACCATGAAGTTCATTCTGCCAGTCCTCCCATCAGTTTCCTGGGAATTTCAAGTGATCTGACCTCAATACAGCTGTGTTTCAGGGGTGAGGCGTGCCCAGGGTCCCACTACTTCTCTGTCATCTTAACTCCCTCCCCTTCAAGGTAAGAATTTAAATTGTTTTGACTGGGTAGGAAGCTTTGTCATTTGGTTAACAAGTATCCCAGAGAATGACAGAAGAAGGATTCTCTTCTCCATTGATTTATGACTCTTTGAGTGATTCCAAGTTTGTTTTTGTTGTTCCATCTCTCATCTTGTGCCAGTATCAATTTCCTTTACCATGGCATTGTAAAAAGACTAGCCTTGCCTCACCACTATGAGAAGAGTTTTTACTGGTTTCTGTAAGGAGTTTTATATGCTACTGATTCATTTTATAAGCATCAGTGACAGAAAAACATAAAACTAAATATAACAATGGTAACCTCATTGACAGGAATTTTGCAAGAACATTCCTCAGGTTATTACTTAAAAAATTTTTATGTTACCGAAGCCAAGAGTGGGTCAGAGCAACCTACATAATAATAAGCTGGTATTTACTGAGAGCTTACAATAGATGAGCCAAGAATTACTGTAAATGCTTCACATATATTATCATTTTTTTCTCTTAACATCATCTGTAAAACATCTCCTCATGACCTATGAAGATGCTCAAAGAGCCAAAGGACACCATAGACAAACAACTGAAGGAAACCAGGAGAACGATGTCTCAAAAAATAGACAATCTGAAGAAAGAAAAAATATAAAAAAGAATCAAATAGAAATTTTATAGGTGAAAAGTACAATAAGTGTAATATCCTATGAGGAAACTGATACACAGAGAGCCAAGGTTACACATCTGGTAGGACGTAACGCCAAAATTCGAATGTGGGTACAACTCATGGTCTACCCGTCCCATAAACCTGAGTGCACATCCGAGTCCACTGACTATCAGGTTTGCTTTGATTCCATAACCTGCACTGGCCAACCCCAAAGCTAGACATTTATACTGGGAAAAGAATGCTCCCTTAAAGCCTCATCCTAGTGAAGAATTCTAATAGCCACTTAAGAGACTGGAAAAGACTTAGACTACGAATAGAAACAGGACATTCAGTATAAGAAAAAGAGAACCATTTTGCCTGAAATATTATTCTAAAAGATTTTACAACCCACTATTAGCACAATATAGGCATGCAAATCTCTCAAGAAACTACTTTTCAGAATTTAGGAATATTATGAAAAGCCGTTAGACATTGTGTACTTATGCACCGAAAACTCAGATGCATTCACCCAAATATATTCCAGTTCAACAAATCTATCATTTGAAAAACAGAACTATAGAGCAAGATCTATACAATCAACTTTATAAATTATACCAGCCTCAATTAGGGAAATGCATAAGTGAATAACCAAAGGATGGAAACTTAAATGAGAAAATAAAGACATTAACTTCTAGATATGGCAAATTTTAAAACACTATGTGTATAAATGTTACCAAAAAATATATATAAGACATTAATAGTGCTAAACTTTGGATGGTGACCTTGTAACCAATGGATCTTTTATACTTGTGGATATTTAAGTATTTCCACAGTAGGTGTTCTAATAATTTTGTATTTATTCAAATATAAAATAGAAAAAGCAGACAGCAAGACAACATGTTCAAAATTATGTTAATTTGGGGGGCAAAATGTTAGCCTATAAAAGTTAATATTAGATAGTTACATTATTTGGTCATATTTATTTTCTTTTGCCTGTACTTCTTCAGCCAGCATGCATTGTTTTTACAATCAGAATAAACTTTTAGAATATTATGTTCTACATGATGTCCATAACATTGCCAAGATGATTTTTAAAAGGAAGTACAATGTGAAAACATGTTGTTTTCTTTCTGATTAGAAAGCTAATCCTTGACGATCCCCAAACCCAGCACTGAGTGGGCCAGATTTCTGAGTTATCAGGCAGGTTTTTGTCAATTGCAGCTACTGAGGTATTTCCAACTCTCAGCACAGTCTGCTACAAGGAAACTCTTCAAAGTTGTCTGTTAAATTAATTCCACACATTTAATCTATGCCAACAGAAGGTTTAGTCCTGATCACTAAGCACTATCTCACTCCTTAAGTTGGCCATTTTGATGTCCTCTTTGGAGAAATGTCTATTTAGTTCTTCTGTCCAATTTTTATTTCGATTGTTTATTGTTTTTGAGTTACATGACTCCTTTATAATATTTTGGATGTTAGTCCCTTTTCTAATACAAGATTTGCAAACATTTTCTCCTATTCTATAGGTTGTCTTTTCATGGTGGTGTTTAATTTGCTGTGCAAAAGTTTTAAATTTACTGTAGTCCCATTTATTGATTTTTTCTTTTGTTGTTTGTGCTTTTAGCATCATGCCCGAAAAAATTATTGCCAAAATCAGTATGAATGAACTTCTTTCTTATATTTTTTAGTTTTATGGTATCGGGTCGTAAGTTTAAATCTTTGATCCATTTTAATTTTTGTGAGTGGTATGAGATAAGGGTCCAATTTGACGTTCTACATGTGTTTCTCCTGTTTTCTCAATGCATTTACTGAAAAGACTATGCTTTCCCCATTGGATGCTCTTGACTCCCTTGTCAAATAGCTGACTGTATATGCTGGGCTTTAATCCTAGGTTCCCTCTTCTGTTCCACTGGTAAATGTGTCTACTTTTGTGCTAGCATCACACTGTGTTTGGTACTATGGCTTTATAGTACAGTTTGAAATCTGGAAGTGTAATACCTCTAGCTTTGTTCTTTTTTCTCAGAATTGCTTGGACTATTTGGGGTCTTTTGTGGTTCCATACAAATCTTTGGATTGCTTCCAGTTTGGTGAAGAATATCTTTGGTATTTTGATGGGAACTGAACTAAATATGTAGACAATTTTGAGTAATATAGCCACTTTAATTATATTAATTCTTATGATCCATAAACATGGGATATTTTTCCATTTATTTAGGTCTTCAATTTCTTTCAGCAACGTTTTATACTTTTCATTGTACTAATCTTTCACTTATCTTGTTCAATTCATTTATATGTATTTTATTGTTTTTGATGCTATCATGAATGGGGTGGTTTTCTTTCTTTTACAGATGCTTCATTATTTGTGTAAAGGAATGCAATTGATTTCTGTATATTGGTTTTGTATCCTGACACTTTACAGAAATTGATTAATTACAATAGTTTATTGCCTGATTCTTTTGAGATTTTATGTATATTGGATCCTACCAGCAAATAAGGACAATTTTGCTTCTTTCTCTCTGATTTGGATGCCTTTTATATATTTATCTTGCCAAATTGCTCTAGCTAGGACTTTCAGCACTATATTGAATAGGAATACTGAGAGTGGGCATTCTTGCTTTGTTACTGATCTGAGAGAAAATACTTTCAATTTCTCTCCGTTAAGTTTAATGTTATCTATGGCTTTGTCACAAATGTACTTTATTATGTTGAGGGGCGTTCCCCCTATAACCACTCTATTAAGGGTTTTTATCAGGGAAAGGTATTTTGTGAAATGCTTTTCCTGTCACTATTGAAATGATCATGTGATTTTGATCTTCATTTTATTGATGTGGTGTATTAAATTCATTGATTTGCATATGTTGAACAATATTTGCATCCCAGGGATAAAACCCACTTGGTCATGGTATATAATCCTTTTAACATGTCCCTGAGTTCAGTTTGCATCTATATCCACCAGGGATATTAATCTACAGTTTTCTTTTCTTGTGGTGCTCTTATCTGGTTTGGGGAGCAAAGCAATGCTGGCTTCACAAAATGAGTTTGAGAGTATTCTTTCCTCCTCAGTATTTTGGAAGAGTTTGAGAATGAACTGGTGTTGATCCTTCAAACGTATTTGGTAGAATTCTTCAGTGAAACTGGTCTTGGAGTGTCTGTGTTGGGAGATTTTTTTTTAAACACTGATTCAATCTTTTACTGACCACTGGTTCAACCATTACTGGTCTGTTTAGATTTTCTATTTCTTCCTGATTCAGTCTTGGTAGGTTGTATGTTTCTAGAATGTATCCATTTCTTCTAAGTTATGTAATTTGTTGGCATGTAAATGTTCATAGGAATCTCTTATGGCTTTATGTATTTCTACAGTATCAGTTGTAACGTCTCCTTTTTCATTTCTCATTTTATTTAAGTCTTCCGTTTTTCTTTTTCTAATTAAAGGTTTACCCATTTTGTTTATTTGTTCAAAGAACCAGAGTTTAGTTTTTTTGATCCTTTATATTGGTTTTCTGGTCTCTATCTTATTTATTCCTGTTCTTGGCCTTATTATTTCCTTCCTTCTGCTAACTTTGTACTTATTCTGCTTTTTCTAGTTCCTTGAAAGGTAAAGTTAAATTCTTTGAGATCTTTCTAATTTCCTAACATATGTGTTTATTGCCATAAGCTTTCCTATCAGAACTGCTTTTGCTGCACCACAGTATTTGATATATTGCACTTGCATTTTCATTTGAGATACTTTTTTTATTTCCCTTTTGAATTATTGAGTCAATGGTGGTTTAGAAGTGTGTGTCCATTTTCTAAAATGTGGCTCAATTCCAAACTTGTTGATTTTTCGTCTGGACAATCTATCCATTACTGATAGTAGGGTATTGAAATCTCTTGTATTGTTGTCCACTTCTCCCTTAAGACCTATTATTAACTGCTTAATATATTTTGGTACTTGGGTGTTGGGAGTATTTATAATTGTTACATTTTCCTGATATACTGACTCCTTTCATCTTTATATCATGACATTCTTTGTCTCTTTTTACACTTCTTGCCTTGAAGTCTCTTATGTCTAATGTAAGTAGCTTTGGCCGCGTTCTTTCCATTTCTGTTTGCTTGGAAGTTCATCTTCCATCCTTTTACTTTCACCGTATGTGAGCCTTTAGAAATGAAATGAGTCTCCTGTAGGCAGCATATATTTGGGTCTTGTTTTTTTGTTTGTTTTTTGGTTGTTTAGGGTTGTTTTGTTGTTGTTGTTTTAATCCATCCAGGCTCTCTGTGCCTTTTGATTGGTGAGTTCAATCTTTTTACATTTATAGTGATTATTAATATGTAAGGGTTTACTAGTGCCATTTTATCTTTTTCCTTTGGCTATTTTGTTCCATTGTCATTTCCCCTCTATCTCAGCCTAGCTTGTGTACATTGGAGGTTTTCCGTGGTGATTTGCTCCGGCTTTTTTTTAAGGTCTTACTGTTAAAGCTTTCTAGAGAGAAAACAACCTTAGCTTGAGAATAATAAGGCCTCCAGTATTTTATGAATCCTCCTTAGCATATGAAAGTCCTTTTAGAGGCCTCCCTTTGGCCTTTACCTCCTCCAACCCCACAGTATATAAACACTCTTCACAACTCCAATACAGCTCTTTTTACCCACAAGTCCTGTCCCTGTGCTTCAATAATAGCACTTTTGCACCAAAAAAAAAAAAAAAGTCTCCTGTCTCTGCTCTAGATTTTTGCTTCATGGTTACCCTGAATTTTACATAAAACATCTTATAGATAAAACAGTCTTTTTTATTCTGATAGAAATTTAATCTTCACTCACCTATAAAGATCCTATCCTTCTACTCTTCTCTTTTCATATTTTTGATGTCACAAGTTACCTCTTTTATGCTGTGATTCTGTAAGGAAGTTGTAGTTATTTCTGATGTCTTTTATTTTTTAATATTTATGTATTTATGTTTATTTGTTTTGTGAGACAGTGTGTGTGTGTGTGCGTGCGCGCGCACGTGTGAGTGGAGAAGAGGCAGAGGGGGAGAGGGAGGGAGAGGGGGAGAGGGAGGGAGAGGGAGGGAGAGGGGGAGAGGGAGAGAGAGGGGGTAGAGGGAGAGAGGGGGGAGAGGGAGAGAGAGGAGGAGAGGGAGAGAGAGGAGGAGAGGGAGAGAGAGGAGGAGAGGGAGGGAGAGAGAGGGGGAGAGGGAGGGGGAGGGGGAGGGGGAGAGAGAGGGGGTAGAGGGAGAGAGGGGGGAGAGGGAGAGAGGGGGGAGAGGGAGAGAGAGGAGGAGAGGGAGGGAGAGAGAGGGGGAGGAAGAGAGAGGGGGAGGGAGAGAGAGGGGGAGGGAGAGAGAGGGGGAGGGAGAGAGAGGGGGAGAGGGAGGGGGAGAGGGAGGGGGAGAGGGAGGGGGAGAGGGAGGGGGAGAGGGAGGGGGAGAGGGAGGGGGAGAGGGAGGGGGAGAGGGAGGGGGAGAGGGAGGGGGAGAGAGGGACAGAGACAACTCCAAGCAGGCTCCATGCAAGTGTGGATCCTGACACAGGGCTCAGTCAGATGGCACTGTGAGATCATGATCTAAGCTAAAATCAAGAGTCAGATACTCAACGACTGAGCCACCCAGGTGCCCCTCCTTTATTTTTAATCTTTTTTAAATATTTGTAATGTTTATTATTTATTTTTGAGAGACAGGGAGACCGAGAGACAGATTGCGAGTGGGGGAGGGGCAGAGAGAGAGAGATACAGAATCCGAAGCAGGCTCCAGGCTCTGAGCTGTCAACATAGAGCCCCATGTAGGGTTCTAACCCACCAACCACAAGATCATGACCTGAGCCCAAACCAGAGGCTTAACCAACTGAGCCACTCAGGTGCCCCGCCGCTAATATACTATTTTTAAAAAAGAGTTAAAGAGTCGAAATATTCTAATTCTGACTACTAATCACTTTAATCAAAGTTTTGTGTACTTCTGTCATATTTCAGCTTACAGAGCTCCTTTCAACATTTGTTCAAAGGCAGGTCTAGTAATGGTGAACTCCTCAGCTTGTTTTTTTTTTTTGTTTGTTTTGTTTTTTTTTGTCTGGTAAAGCCTTTATTTCTCCTTCATATATGAAGGATAACTTTGCCAAATAGAATATTCTTGGCTAGCAGTTTTGATCTTTTAATACTTTTAAGATATCATTCTATTCCCTCCTGGCCTCTAGAGTTTTGGTCGAGAAACCTGCTAATAGCCTAATAGGCACACTGTCTTTTTTTCCTAGGCTGATTTTAAAATTATTTATCTTTGAATTTTGACAGTTATAGTGTAAAAGTCTTTTTACATTGAGACAATAAGGTGTTCCATTAGCGTCATGGACTTACATATCTTCTCCAGGTTTGGGAAGTTCTCAACCATTATTTCTTTAAATATGATCTCTGCTCCCTTCGCCCTCCCATCTTCTTCTGGGATACCCAGTACTCCTATATTGGCTTTTCTAATGGAGCCAGACAATTCTAATGTTCCTTCACTTTTAAAAAATCTTAGTTCTCAGGGTGCCTGGGTGGCTCAGTCGGTTGAGTGTCCAACTTCAGCTCAAGTCATGGTCTCATCACCCGTGAGTTTGAGCCCCACGTCAGGCTCTGTGCTGACAGCTCATAGCCTGGAGCCTGTTTCAGTTCTGTGTCCCCCTCTCTCTCTGCCCCTCCCCCACTTGTATTCTGTCTCTCTCTGAAAAATAAACATTTAAAAATATTTTTTTTTAAATCTTAGTTCTCTCCTTTCTCACTTCAACTATTTTTCTGTTTCTATGCTTGAGCTTGCTATCTTTCTTCCATATGATCTGCTCTATTTCCAATGCATTCCAACACATTCTTTATCTCATTTATCAAGTTCTTCAGCTGTCGAGTTTGTTTAGTTCTTTCTTAGGATTTTAATCTCTTTGGTAAAATACTCCTTCTGTTCATCAGTTTTATTCCTGAGATCACTGTATTGCCTTTAGGACTTTCCTTGCGTCTCGTTAATTTTTTTCTTAACAACAATTTAATTTTTTTTTTATGTTAGAGCATAATATTCTGCACCTTTGGGTTCAACTGCTGGAAATTTTATTTTTGTGATACGTATTATGATTTTTCATGGTATTTGATGAGAAGTGCCTCTGTCACTGCATTTCAAGAAGCAAACACCTTTCTTACTTAGTCAAGTTTTTGTTTACTTTGATTCTAACGGTTCAACAAGTTGGTAGTTAAGAGCCTTCCTTTTGTTTTCCAGAAGGTGACCTATCACAGAAGTCTCTGCTTCCTCTTACTGAGTGGACAGTACATACACACATTTAAAAGGAAAAAAAGGGGAGGGCATGATGGCAGAGTGGGGGAGGTATGTGTACCAATGGCTTGAGGCATTGGCTGTTCCCAAGGCCCATTAGTGGGTATCCTCAGGTGGGAAAGGGGGTCCCTAAGAACTATGGCTCATCCTTTTGCCTCCCAGAGCAGACAGCAGGAGATGCCCTTTGCAGTCTTCTCTGTCTGTCTACTTCCCTTTCCTTTCCTTCCCCCTCCTCACTATGGTCTCCAGCTGCAACTGCAGCACCTACAGTCAGGCAGACCCCCACTCAGGGCCTTTCCTCTACACCTCCTTGTGTAGTTGTGTCGGTTCACTGCCTTTTCTGTCATCACTGCCTCTGCTGCTCCTAATTCCACCACCTCCTCCACAGTCCAGTCCACTCTCTAGTAAGTGCACAGATGGATGAATCTCTCAGGTGTCTCGGGAGGCTGTACAGAGGCACTTTTTTTTTCCAGTTAGGGATGTCCATATAAATCAAATGGGAGAGAAAAAATTAATGAAAAGCCCAGGACCAGATGGCTTCCCTAGAGAAGTCTACAAAACATTTAAAGAGGAATTAACATCAATCCTTTAAAAACTTAAAGGGAATATAACACTTCAAAAATCATTTTACTAGGCCAACGTTACCCTGATACCAAAGTCAAACAAAGATATTATAAGAAAAAGATAACTACAATATCCCTGATGAATAATGACACAAAAATCTTCAATAAAATACTAGAAAACTCAATTCAACCACACATCCAAAGTATTAATCACCGTGAACAAGAGGAATTTATTTCTTGAATAAATTACCACTTCTCTTCAACATAGTGATGGAAGTTCTAGCCCAAATAATTAGGCAATAAAAGGAATAAATGGATCTAAATCAGAAAGGAAGAAGTAAAATTATTTGCGTTCACAGAGGACATGATATTGTGTATGTAGAATATCCTAAAGATTACACACACACACGCACGCACACACAGTTAAAACTAATTAACAAACTCATACAAAAATTAATTGCATTTCTACACACTAACAACAAACAATTTATGGAAGAATTTTTTGTTTAAATTCCATTAGTAGTGCCAATACAATACTTAAGAATGCACTTAACCAAGAAGATGAAAGACCAGTATGTTGAAAACTAAAAAAAAACATTACTGAAAGTCATTAAATACACAAATAAATGGAAAGATATTCCATATTATGGATAAGAAGACTTAATATTGTTAAATTATCCACACTACCTAAAATGATCTACACATTTAATGCAACTATCAAAACTTTATGGCATCTTTTTGCAGAAACTGAAAAAATTCTAAAATTCATATGGAACCACAAAAGACCATGAATAGCCAAGAAAATTTAAAAAAAAACTCTTAAGAAAAACAAAACTGGAAACCTCACACATCCTAATTTCAAAATGTACTATACAGCTATGGTAATCCAAATAGAACAGTACTAGCATTAAAAAAACCCACACTGATCAAGAGAACAGAATAGAAAATCCATAAATAAATTCTCACATTTATGGTTAAACGATCATTGAGAAGTGTGACAAACTATACATGGAAAAAGGATAGTCTATTCTACAAATGGTGATGGAGAACTTAGATATCTACATGCAAAAGAATGAAATTGGACCCTTGTCTTACACCATATACAAAAATTAACTCAAAATCATTTATAGACTTAAACATAAGACCTGACACTACAAAACTTCTATAAGAAAACAGAGAAACACCTGCAGGACACTGAATTTGGCAACAATTTCTTGTAAACGACACCAAAAACACAGGCCACAAAAGAAAAATACATAAATGGAATAGATCAAACTTAACTTCTGTGCAACAAAAGAAATAATCAGCAGAATGAAAAATAACCTGTGGAACTATAGAAAATATTTGCAATCATATGTTAATATGCTGTTTTATATCTAGAATATATAAAAATTTCATATAAATTAACATAAACACACAAATTATCCAATTTGAAAATAGGCAAAGGATTTGAACAGACATTTTTCCAAAGAAGGTATCGAAATGACCACCATGCATACGAAAAGATGTTTGGTATCCCTGATCACCAGGAAAACACAACCACAATTACATATCACCTAACACCCAATAGGATGGCTGCTGTCAAAAAAATAAATAAATAAATAAACAAATAAATTAACAACCATTGGCAAGGTAGTGGAGAATTTAGAATTACTGTTGATGGGGGTGTAATACGGTGCAATTCTTATGGAAAATAGTACAGAGGATCCCCAAAATATTAAAAATGGAACTATCATATGATCTAGCAACTCCATTCCTCAATTAAAAACAGGATCTGAGATATTTGCACACCCACTTTAACTGCAGCCTTATCCACAACAGCCAAGACGTAGAAGCAAGCCAAATGTCCATCAACAAATAAATGAATAATAAGATGTAGTATGTACATCCAATGAAATATTATTCAGCCTTGAAACAGAAGGAAATCTTATCATATGTTACAACATGGATAAACCTTGAGGACACTTGCCGAGTAAAAGCAACCAATTCCAAGAAGACTAACACTACATGATTCCACTTATATGAAATATCTAAAAGAGTCAAACCCTTAGAAACAGAAAGTAGAATGGTGTTTGCCAGGGACCGTAGGGGAAAGAAAAAAAACAGAAAGTTGCTATATACATATAGAATTTCAGTTTTACAAGATAACAAATTTATAGAGATTTGCTACACAACAATGGGCATAATTAACACTAGTGTACTTTATACTTAAAAATGGTTAAGATGATAAATTTTATGTGTTTTACCACAATAAAAAAATAATTTTAAAAATTGTAGTAAAGGCCCGAGACAGTATAATTAGGCCAGAAAAAAAAAGACATAGTAAATGGAAATAAAAAAATATATATCATTATTTGAGATACATAATTCTGTTATAAACCAAAAATAATCTAGAGAAAAAATATTAAAAAAATACTTGATACATTCTTTAATTATTTGATGCAGTCATCTTTAATAAAAAAGGTCTATTTGCTACCTAGAAATAACCCTAAGAAAATTAGACAAGAACTTTCTACCAACAGATTATAAAATTTTGCATAAGATATTAAAAGATTAAAACTGGAGAAGAAATTTCATGTGTGAAAATCAGACACTGTAAAAAATATATTTGTTCAACTCAAACCGACTTACTCATTTACTGTAACTTGAATAAAACAATATAACACAATCCTTTAGTTACTCATAACTTGAAAATTTATTTGAAAGACCTCACATCCACTAATAACCAAAGTACTCCCAAAGAAGTATTATCAAGGCTTACTATAAAGCTAAGAGTAATTTACATAAAGCTCTCCAAACAGATCTAACCTATATGGAAACTTAATATATAACATTTGTAGATTAGTGAGAAGGGAACAACTTTTCACTATTTAGTGTTAGGACAACTGGTTATCCATACAGGATAAACAACGGCAATGGTAATTGAATTCTCTCAGCAAGTAGTTAAACAAGAAATATGAAATAAATGTGTGAAACTTTTAGAATGTTTTATAGCCTTGGTATAGGGAAGGATTTCCTAAACAAAACACAGAAAATAATGATATTAACAACTCAAAAAATTCACCACTGCAAAATCAAGAAAGACATACATTCATTAAAGGACACCTTTTAAAAATGAAAAGACAAACCACAAATTAGGAAAAGATACTCGCAAATAAAATATCAACAAAGAGTTAATAATAGGATTACATGAAGTTTTTCACCATATCAGTGAACAGAAGATTATCTAATAAAAGATGAGCCAAGAGATAAGAATGGGCATTTCCACGGAAGAGGAAACACAAGTGGTCAGTAAGCGTATGAAGGTGTGTTCACTTCTCATTAATCGGGGAAACACAAGTTAAAACCGCAATGAATGATGAGATACAATTTTACACTAAATAGATAAAACCAACGAACAATACCAAATATTGGCGAGAATGGGGAGCGCACCAAAAATGATCACACACAGTCTGTGGCCATGTAGATTTACACAGCAAACTATGCATACAGTGGGTGGATGTGGACCATCAACTTAGCTAAACTGGATTATGTTTCGCAACATTGCCTCCACGCACGGTTGCAGGTTAACGCAAGCCACGAGAGTTAATTCATGCAAGACAGGTGGACAGAAGTAAAGCAGTAGCTATGTTCTTCATGCTTGAAAGTTCAGAATACCCAGCACTGATGCAGTTTGCACACACTGTCACTATCTGCCGACTCACCAGGGTACTGTGAGGCACCAGCGAGTCCACAGCTCCTGTGGCTTCTCCAAGTCCTGTAGGATCCTCACTGGGCCGCGTGGTTTTTAGTCCTGGGAAGAACACCATGTGCTCCTAGAAGATCTTCTCATCACCAAAGTTGTAGGCCTAGAAACAGAGTAAGGTTTTAGTTTGTCCTCATGGGTCCCGGTTTGTCCGTTCTCTACCCTATTTACTATCATCTTCTCTTTCTGACTGCCAGCCCTGTTGACCTTATACCAGACACAAAACAGCTTCATAAAGACTGTTTAACCAGCTCCCACAAATGCATAAGGTCAATTTCTTAAATAAATATTTTCTATACATATCACTCAAATGATTCTACTCTTTTGATTTAACTTTGTGATTATGAAATGAAGAAAATAAAACAAGCTGTATGTAGCGAGTAATGGTTTAATATTTCATCAACAATGAAATATTTTTTTTCTGATACATTTTTTTCTGATACATTTTTTTCTGATACATTTTTTTCTGATACATTTTACCTTCTTTTTCTGATACATTTATTTAAGGAGAAAATAATGCACAAAATTCACCCTTTCTTTAAAATATATTCTTTTGCCTAAGAGCTCTCTTTCTATTAAACTTTACTCAGGGTTAAATTTATCACTGATGGCAGGCATAATTCATAATAATGCATGGTGCTCACTCCCAGAAAAGTGAATGTCATCAACAGGGGTGAAGTATCCAGAGAGTGTGGGGCAGATTTAGTGTCACCTATCAGAGCATTTGTGCAAAGGACTAATTTGAGGAACAGCATCCTATGAAGAAATCAAAGCCAGGCAGAAAATCCA
The DNA here is from genome assembly GCF_018350155.1 of Leopardus geoffroyi. Classification (NCBI taxonomy): domain Eukaryota; kingdom Metazoa; phylum Chordata; class Mammalia; order Carnivora; family Felidae; genus Leopardus; species Leopardus geoffroyi. Next base: position 21,638,562 of record NC_059327.1, on the reverse strand, counting down.
ATACCCAAGGCAATCTAAAGGGGTTAAAGAGAATAGAACATCAGCCAACAAAGGTATTGAAAAGGAGGGAGGAATGAAAAATAAATTTGTACATTTGAAGGTGAGAGGTACAGGCTGGAAGAACCCTCTGAGCAAAGGGAGGCAGCTATAGCTGGTAATTTTTCTAATGGCCTCTGGTGAGGGCAATAAAACAAGAATTTACTGTAATCGTTACTTGTTTTCTTCACATAAAGCACCTCTATTCTTTACAGACACCACAGAAGATTTTTTGGGAGCCAAGAACATGTTGACCTGAGGAAGGCATTACACATACACCATTTATAAACTTAAATAATATAGTTCAGTTAAACTGTTGATGTCAACATGTAAACCTTATATATCTGGAATGAATTATTTGGATCAATGTTTTAGTTACCATAGTATTTTGCCATTATGCTATATAGACATCCATTAATAAACGATTAGCTGATTATAATTGTTATAATGTAAGGAAATATTATTTAGCACTGGTAAAATGAAAGTAATAAAATGAATTTCTAATTCCAATAAATTTTGAAATATTTCTAAAGAAATAAATACTATTCCAACTCTTAGAAAGAAATTGGGGGGCCATAACGAGCAAAAAAATGTCTTGACACCATATTCAGATTTAAGTTTCTCTTTTTTTCAAATGTTCAACTTTTTCTTTCAAGTTTTTGTATCTACATTCACTGTGTTTTGATGCAAAAATCTGTTCCTAAAACTGGTTGTTACAGATATAATCAAAATTCTGCATTGTATTTTAATCAAGAACTACTTGTCTTACTTCTATGACAGCTTTATATAAAGAGAGATACCTTTATTTATTCCTAATTTTAAGGACTCTGCACAGTCCAATACTAAATTATTAGAACTATGATAGCAAAATGACACTGAGTTACCTCAAATTTTTGTGATTATAAAAAGTCCTGATATACAATAGCAGGCATGATATACAAAATGGCAGGCATGATATACAAAAGTATGTAAACAGTTTCCTATAAAAACCATTATTTTAAAATGCTGTTTCCAATGATAAATGTTCACATCCTCCAGTTTATAATTCCACAGTCATCACTAAACAAACCTTTGAATGTAAGAGAAAGGCACACTGTCCATTTTGGTGAAGAGATTTAACCAGATAGAAGTATAAATTTTTCTTCAATACTACGGGGAGATAATTTGTTGTAACTGGGAAATAAATACCTGCTAACCTTGGGCTTAGGAATTTTCACAAGCATTTGTGACTCATAGCTTCTCACAATCCCAAAGGTTCTCTAATAAAAAGTTGTGGGTTTTGGTTGTACTATAATGTTAATCAAGATCAAATTAACCATCTGTGACTTATAATAAAGTAGTCCTGGTGTCTATCACCTTCTTTTCTAAACAGTTTATCAGCGGGGTTTTACAATGGATTAAATTCCTGACTTTCACAGCAAAACTTCTCAAGTCTTGACTCCTGCAATTTAAATGACAAGTAAAAATCAATACAAGTGCTTTTGTTAATAGTCTGAAAATGAGAAAACCAGGGTATCTGGAATAGAAACACAAGAACCCAAGGTTTAACAGTACTAATTTTTAGTTTCCAACCTCTTAGGGCTTCTGAATTATCACTGTCCTCAAACCATCCTCTTACCTCATAAACCACCCTGTTTCTTGAATTATGAACCAAATTTACAACGATCTGAGAACATGTGCACTGCAAAATTGTTTAGCTCCCTAACTTTTTCATCCCACAAAAACTGAAACGCAAGACAGTGCAACTAATTCATTTTCAAGGCTTTAAACACTGTTATAACTCAAGAAGTATAAATGTTACAGAATTTCATAGATATCTGAACTGCATCATGTATTTAAATACTCTCACTTTCTCCATGAGGGAACTAAAGACCCCCAAAAGGTAAAGACTGGGTCCCAAGCTATAGACCCAAAAAGAAAATTTTAACCAGAACATAAATACATGATTGCAAGCTCACATTATTGTCCAGCTGGTCCTACAAGCACAGAAAGATGATTTAATTCAATCCCTTTATTGTAGAGATGAGCACACGGGATTACAATGGTTACCAGGTTTGCTTAATGGGGGAAGGTTATTCACGGAGTTTGTCAAATGGAAGCGCTGAAACCCTGGAAATGCTTTCTAAGCTTCCACACGTAAGGAGGAAGCACTGCCTCAATCTGTATTCCTTGAGGAATCTCTTTTCTGGCAGTTACTATTACTTTTCTACACTTTGAGGCCCACGTAATAAACTCATAGCTTTGTTTCAAAACAACTATTTTCAAAGGCCATTTTCCAATATCAAAATAGTAATGCAGGCAGCCAAAACCTACTCACGGGAACAGGTACTTCATACCAGGCGCTCTTCTACGGACAAGGCTAAAACAAAGCCTGAAAGCATCGCCTATTCTAGAAAAGGGAGACGGGATAACCTGAAACCTAACCGCCAAGCAATCGAGCGAATAAATACACACAATGATTTCCAGTACTCATACATGCTGGGCCTAAAATTCTAAACCCAAATGTTGAGGGAGACTTTTTTCTAATCGGAATGATTTCACAGCTGTAAAACGCTTCGCTGAGAAGTGGCCCGATAAACGGGGAGTTTGGGCAAGGGGGATTTCTCTAACAATTCATACTGACCACTGAAAATTGCTAGAGGGGCCATATGGTTTGAGAGAGAGAGAGAGAGAGAGAGAGTGTGTGTATGTTGTGTTTTGTGGGGTGTTTTGTCATTGTTTGTTTGTTTTAGAAATCGTGTACTTTTCTTCAACCTCATTTCTATTTTCTGTTTTAAGAGTCAGTGGAAAAACAGCATAAGATACTAGCCGGCCGTCCCTACCCGTGCAGAGGCCCCCGCAGGAGGAGCTGCAAACCACCCCCCGCCCCGAGCCGGAGCAGGGCACTGCTTCCTGGGCACAGACAGGAAGCGCCTACCTTCAGGCCAGTCTGCAACCTAAGGTTGAGCAGCAGGAACCTCAGGAACTGGAGCAGTCCACCTACCCGACCTTCCTCCTCGGTCACAGCCTTCGCAGCAGCAGCTGGTTCTTGCTTCTCAATCTCCCCAAGACGTCTGCAGAAATAGGGATCAGGTGTGATCTCCCGTCGGTGTTCCCGCGAGATCTGGAGCACGCAGGTGCAGAAACTCCCTGCCCGGCTGCCCCTCATCAAAGCCACTGAGTGAGCTTCCTTTGCTAACAAGTTGCAGGGGGTGGCAATGGCAATGACCACGCAGCGCAGAGGAGAATTTGTATCACACAGAGCAATGACAGGCTGATTAATTTAGGAGAGCCTAGTGGTCAGCCCTGGGATCAGTAACCACCGGAAGTCTCGGCTCTCTGAAGGCTCCCTGGATGAGGGTACTGAAGGTTCCAGAAGTGAACTGCCTGGATCGAGCTAGAGAAGGTTCCAGCAATAGGAGCGGCCACAGGGCAGCAACCAAATGCAGCACAGCTCACCAACCAGTATCCCTAAAGCATATGACCCTGACATCAGCTGGGGTTTCAATGGCAACAATGTTGCCTCCCCGCAGAAGCTTCTCCCAGGTTCTCTTCAGATTTGTCATGTAGATGCTATCAATTTTCCTTTTGTAGAGTAGGTACCATCTAAATGGATTCCTGATGCAAGTGATTTGAAAATATTCTTTTCCATCATTTGCAGGACATCAAGGGTACTGGACATGAAAATTTTTCTTGTAAGTTACCACGGGAATTCAGGACAACACTTTATGGACTCCTCCCTGGTAGTGCAGATTGGTGAGTTCATTTTTTTAAGCACCAAAGTTAACACTTTTGCAGGTAACCCAGCAGCATAGGAGCCAATGAAATAAGAACAGGAGAAAAATAACCTTAACTTAAAGCAGAACATCCCCTCTTGCTCACTCTCCCTTTCTGTCTCTCTTGTCTTTTGCACACACACACCAATCAGCAAACCAGCAAAGGAAAGTAAATGTAATGTGAAGAAACTCAACCCACAAGAAATGCTATAAGAAGCCTTGATTGTCATTAATCTGAGACTAATGAGAATATCTCATTTCAAAGAAAATGTTTTAGTATTTTAGTATTATCCCTCCAAGATATTTACTTATATAGCACCATTTTCATGTTTTCCTTATTTCTAGGAATTTTTAAAAATTTAAACCTGTGCATTATTTAAAACTAAAGTATCTATTTTCTTTTTTTTAATGTTTATTTATTTATTTTGAGAGAGAGAAAGAGAGAGCATGATCAGGGAAGAGGCAGCGAGAGAGAATCCCAAACAGGATCTGTGCTGTCAGCACAGAGCCCCATGTGGGACTGGATCTCACGACCCATGAGATCATGACCTGAGCCAAGATCAAGAGTTGGATGCCTAACTGACTGAGGCACACAGTTGGCCCATAAAGCATTCTATTTTCTTATCAAAAGTTGTATAGGTCTATTTAAGAAAACTTTTAAAAACGTAAATTTGTATAGAAATAAAATATTTAAAAACACGATCATCCCTTCTCCTAAGTACAAGAGCTGGTCCCTAGAAGATCTTCCTTTCAAACCTGCCTCTCCTCCAGCTCATCTTTGATTGCACAGCATTTCTGGTCACTCAAAACTTTATATGTGATAAGGCTACTCCTTGGCTTAAAATGTTTGCTTGGCTGATTCCCTTATTCCCACTGCATGCAATGAATGCCCAGAGCTCAGTAGCTTGGATGCCCGGCATGTTCCTTTTCCTACTTAACTCTCCCACTTGATTTCTTTCACAGTCATTATGTCTTTGTCATTATTTCACAGTATGCCCTCTGAGGTTTTATTCCTGTGATTTCTCCAAGGGAACACATTTCCTCTAACTCCATGGCCTCTGAGCATGTTGTGCAGTCTGAAATACACAAGAGACAAGCACAACCCTTTTCACCAGACAGCTCTGACTGATTCTTCTGTTCTCAGATTGCTTCAGACAATGACTGGATTTAGTGCTCATCTTTCATTATCAGAAGACCCTGCGGACGTCATCGGCTTTCATGTGCTATCTTATATTTCTACAAATATTTATTAAGTTTTCTTCTCTGTGCCAGTCACTGCTCTAAAGGGAAAAGCAGCAAACAAAACAGACAAAATACCTACCCAATTGGAGTTTACATTCTAGTGAGGAGAAACACACAGTAGACAAAAATATAATTTAGACAACGTCAGATGGTAATCAGTCCTATACAAATTGCTTAGGGAAGAAGAAATATCTGGGCATTGGAGTTTGTACTGGGTGATCAGAGAGAGTCTCAGTGAGATACAACATTTGAACAGAAATAGGGTGAAACATAGGAACAAACCATGCAAATTTCTAGGAGGTAGATGTTCCAGAAAGTGAAAGGGCTGTGAGGTCTTCGAAGACTTATGTCTCCAGAAGTTAACTAAATGCCAGGGTTGGATTTATAAAAGAGAAGAACATTTGGAAATGAGGATCTACATCTACATTTCTCAAATGCTCATATCCTAGACCCATTATTTCTTTATACATGAATAGCCAGAGCCTATATTGCAATATTAAGATATTTAGCAACATCCTTGGTTTATATTCACTAGATATTAACAGCATTCCCATAAACCTCCCATAAATCCTGACCCTAACCCTAACACCTAACACGTAAACTTAACGGTAACCCTTAAACTTAACCCTAACCCCTAACCCTAACCATAACCATAACCATAACACTGAATTAACATGAAATTTAACTTTATTTTAGAAAACGATTCTTTCTTATGTGTTCAGAACAGACCATGGGATAACAGGCAGAAATAGCACAGTGGTTGTTCAGATCAAGACGACAGGAGTGCAGGTGATGAGAAGTGGTCAGATTCTGGAGTCATCAGATTTCCTGGAACATTGTCATGGATGTGAGAAAAAGACAGAAATCACGGATGACTCCAAAATTTTGGGCGACCCAAAGTGTAAAGATTGGACTTGCTAGAGATGGATAAGGCTATAGGTGGAAGGGGCTTTAGGAGAAAATTCAGGAATTCTATTCAGCAATAAGTGTCAGGTATCTGTTAGACATCAAGCTAAACATGTTAACTTGTCAGTTGGCTATAAGAGTCTGCATTTCAAGGGAATAATCTGGGTCAGAAACATGAATTTGAGAGTCACCTACACAGGATTGATATATACAACCATGAGATTACATAAGATCACCAAGGGGATACAGATAAATTGAAAAACAAGAGAAATGGACAAGGGAAAGGAAAGGAAGAGGAGGAGAGACTCATGAATTGAGATCTGGGGCACTTAAACTTGAAGAGATCGGGGGGAAAGGAGAAATCAATAATTGAGACTATAAAGAAGGAGGAAAACAAAATGGGTATGATGTCCAGGGAGATAAATGATTGCAGAGTATTAGGGGTAGGGATCAAATATTTCTGCCAAATATTTCTGCTAAGTAAGGAAGACTGCCTATAACAATGGATTTAACCATATGAAGGTCACTGATGTTAATTATAAGAGCATTTCTGATTGAGTAATGGGAGAAAAAGCCTAACTGGAGTGAATTAAAAGAGAGTAAAAGAGCTGACCTATGCTTGGCATAACCTTACTGAACCCTCAGCAAACTCTGAATCTTTGAAATCAGAGATATTCACAGTCGTTATTTCTTTGTAACTTCAAACTGTAGGAAACATCTTGGAACAGACGTGGGTGAGCCATAAGTAATTGTACCCTTAGAGATCTCCTATGTTATTATAGTCAATAAAAATATATGCCATGTAGACTGCTACAGAAATCTTCACAGTTGTATATGGAACTCTGAGTGTTTTATAATTTTAATCTGGCAGCAAAGCCAACTGTATATCAAGAGTATTTTAATTGGTATACTGTCTTAAAGAGTATAAAAGAAATAGATAAATTACTTTCTAATCAATTGTAACCAAGTAAACTATTTTGCAATTCATTATTACTGAAAACAATGGGAAGAAGACCAGGAAACCCCAGGAATTAGGGATGAGGATAAGTAGAAACTAATGGGAAACCAAAAAGCATACAGAGTTTGAAGAAAAAAATATGAACTACAGGATGAAAACAAACCAGTTATAGGCGAGCAAAGTACAATGAAATCAAAATAACTACAGCAGTGGATAAACAAACCAGTTATAGGAAAGCAAAGTACAATGAAATCAGAATAACTACAGCAGTGGATAAAATTAAGGCATTCACAGTGACAGCAGGAGTACATCCAATATATCCAATAATCAAGACATTGAAATAAGGCAACAGTTGTCTTGGCAGAAAGCTTATCTTTAAAGATTATGGCCAAGTGGCAGTTTTCATCGCCAAAAATATTAAAATAAAATAAATGAAACAAATAAAATAAAATAATAGTAAATTAAGGCTCTGACCATCTCAGAATCTTATGTTTACATTGCCAAGGTGGAAAAACTAGCACATGGAAGGGATACTGTGGGTTAAATCATATCCCCCTTACATTCTGTAACAGTGTTCTTTTTCACACGGGGGATAAAATATTTTCTTTAAACAATTTTAGAAATAAAAGTAGTAACAGGGTGCTTTTTTGTCTGTGAAAACAGAATATGTAATAATGATAATAACAACTGTTCATTGGTTTCTTAATGAATTTGGATGAGTACAGAAAAATGCTTTGGTTCTAAATTTGCAAATCTGCTGATCATTATTCCATTGAATTTTACTAATATGCTGCCATTAAACCAAAAGTAAATAGTGGTATATTACTTAGGGTTTTACCTCCTTGAAAGAAAATCTAAAGGCCCATGATATGCAGACATGTAGAGCTGAGATCAAGTTTATATCTCATGTAGTATACAGACCCTTGGCTATAATGTTAACCCCCAAATCACCTACACTTGCATCTCACATGGGCCATGTATTTACTCTTTGTTCCATATGCACTAACATTTGTGAAAAAATTGTTTAATTAAAATATTTGCTCTTTTTATAAAACATATGTCCTTGAGCTTAAAATAAAGTCAATTCCTTCCAAGTGCTGATGACCAAAATAAGGGAAAGGTTAAGAAGTCTAAGAAAGTGATAATGTTAAAGTAGGAAACATATTTTGGCTAAAACAATGAAATTTTATATTTCATTTAAATTGAAATTGAAATTTCAATTTTACGTGAACATCCTAAATGAACCTGTCATTCTTTCTGATCTGTACAGAAACAAACAAAGTTTGTAAGACATCAGTAAATGCTCCCATCAATACTTTTTGGGGGAAACTACATGGTATTTGAGGCTACATCTTGGGCAACTTTCGAGAGTCCACTGTAACAGCCATTCTCAATCAGTATTAATTGTTGAAGTTAAAGAATCTGCCACTGTGTTCAACTGGGCTTATCTGGATTTCCTGTTTTCACAACAGTGGTCTATATGCCGGTAAGAAATTGTTTTTGAGAATCTTGTGTTCTGATTAGTGTTCTTGCCAAAATTTCAGAACAAAATTCAAGTACGTGGTCTGCTGACTGTTTTGAAAATTACATTTTGATGTTACAAGTATGATATTCAATTCCATTTCTTTTCTACAGTTTTCCACAAAAAAGGTATTCTAGTGTTTTATTAACTCTCATGGGTGTCATTTCCATCAGTACATTTTATTTCTAAGATTTGAGCTATTGAACTAGTGTTTACTTCTTCCGCATGGTTTCCTGTCTCCTATGAATGATAACTGAAGTAGCTATGTCTACAATACATCACTGATTTTTTTCCTCCTAAAGGATTAGCCTTGAGTTTTTCAAAACATTATTTTCTGAATGCACACTCACGACTGCCTGGGTAACAACTTAATTCACAGCACATCAGAAGAAGGCTTCCCTTTTGATATCTGCAATTTTGTTTGCTTCGCTTTAAAACAGCATAGTGTTTTGTATTATTGCTCTTTTAAAATTAATGAAAAAATAAGAAATTATTAAAGACCGAGTGGATTAAAATCTTCACGCACCATACATTGAAAGTATTTCTGGATTAGAAAAACAATGCTGGATAGTTTTAACTGTTAATGTGAAGAAAGCAAAGAGAAGTTACATTTATTTTCCATCTATTCTGTCGCATTGAGCCAGGTGCTTTACGAGCATTACCTTTTTAATCTTCTCAATAAAGCTGTAAGGTGGCATTATTTTCTTTATTTTGTCAACAGCAACTACTTATAGCTAGTCTGTTAAATTCACAATGGAATTTAAATTTTTCCCTACCTCCAAAGTCTGCAATGTTTCTGGTATACTATAGTACTTTCCACATAACCATTTCACTTTTCTTCTAGGGAATTCAGCCTCCAATATATGTAAACTTACCTATTTAAAATACATTGTTCCATAATTTTTTTTTGGAGATGAAATTGCAGCCCATATAGTATTAAGGATAAAGGTTTAGAAAACGCCTCTCTGAACTCCTATACCCATAATTTTAAGCCTTGTAAAAGAAAATAGCTGTTAAGTCTGTTTCACAGGAGAAAATACTTGCAGTCTAGTGGCATAGTTTATTCCAGAACTGTTCTTTTGCAAGGAACGCCTGTGTGAGAATGGCACTAATAATGCTAACATTATTAGTACACTGATATTATTAGTATTTTAGTATTACATTAATGATATTAACAGCACTAGTATTGTTGGCATTAATGGATGACTACTAATAATATAATAAATAGATGGAACTCATTACAAGTATAATCTCACATGATCTTGAACTCTGCCTACAGAGGTACTATGAGAAATTCTGACATTTACCATTTTGGCGTTGGGGATTTCAGTATGAAGCAGCTTTGTTTTTAAAACTATTTGTTTTAATTCTGTAGTTTAAGAAGGCCAGATTCACCATGCAGAGTAACCTTCAGTTTCTCTTGAACCTACCTTCAGTTTCACAGGCCTTTTTCAGGTCCCTGGAGAGGACCTAACAATGTTTCCACATGATCCAAAGTTTGTACACTTTCTAAAACGAGATATGTTAAATTCAACTATGACCACATTCCTTTCTATTTCAGTCCCCCTCCTCCCTGCCAACCCCCATCTGCACCCAAATCCTCCTCTCCTACATAATAATGTAGAAATTCTGGGTGGCTTAGGCAAAGCTGTGTTGGTGATATATTTGCTTTGAGTTTAGTGAACAAGGATATAGACCAGAATATAGAATTCTGTTATATAGGACAATCATCTTTTTTTTTTTTCTCCTGTTTTTCTCACCTTCTAGGCATGGTTAGTAAATTTCATCAAAATCGTGATGGTAGATCAAGAAGGGAATGGCAATCTAACAACATGTACTTAAGCTTCCGAATCAATTCTCCCAAGTTAGAGCTGTCTAGTCTCTAGATTTTATAGGAAGTAAAAGCAGGAGCTTTTTTCAATGGGTGATGAGATGAGCAGTTTTCATGTGTATTTTGAAAAATGAGGTCACAATAGGCCAAAAGATTAGGTCAGGTGTAGCTTTTTGGGAAGCAAACAAAATCTAAGAAATAGAAATATGTATTCAGCTGAGACCTCATAAGAATGATATAATGTTAGTAGTAAAGATATGATAGCGTATAAGAAAGACATTGATCATCTTATAAAATAAATGAGCTTAAATTGTCACTTAGTTTGTTACTAAAGTGATCGTTTCTTTGACATTAGTTTAGCTTTCATGCTGTACTGTTACTTATAAAAGTTTTTATTTTTCCTAGGATATTTTAAGGGACCAAAACAGATTCTCATTTTCTCCCTAAAAGCAGTGAAATTGGCAATAATTCTTCCCTTTGAAAGTGAATAGCCACAAATATACGCAATTAATATGTATATTAACAAAGGTATTGACAAATGTACTTTTTAATGAAAATCTCATTACCTTAATAATTGTAATTGAGCAATTAATTTCTTATATTGGGGAACTTTACCTAGTCTTAGCACAATATAATACTTCTTTCAGCTTATCTCAGAAATAAAAGCAAAACTTAGATCTTACATTATTTTCTAAAATCTCTACTGCTATTATAGCTATCTGCACAGCATTACACCATTTTTCTACAAAGAAACCTATAGGCTTTAGTAAAAATACTGAGTTTAATATTAAACTTAGTCATTTTACCTTCTGTTTGAATTGTGCTTGATGGTTTCTAAACTATTTCAACATATTATTTATCTTGATATTATGAATATGTAAAGAACTAATTCAGTGTATTATAATATTATCCTAAAATAGCAAAATCATGATTCTGAGTTACTTCCAGTCATTTTACTATGTTCTGTGGTTGCAAATCATGCCTCAAATACTAGTAGATTTGTATACACATGACAGAAATAAATGTGATCAAGAGTGTGAGTGAATTAGAATAATTCTAATGTTGATTTTTTTAACTGGAATTTATTACTTTATTATAAGAACAGAAAAAGGAGTTCTCAAGTATAGACAGCACTGTTATAGATATGTAGGGCTAAATGATTAACATATGCAATTTTTGTATAAAATAGAATCACAATGCATTATCAAAATATAGGGTTCTATTTGATTGAAGAGAAGAAGAAAGAAGGAAAAAGAAATTTGAAACATTGCCTGGAGGTATCTTTGTTACCTAAAAGTTCCAAGAGTCATCTGAACAGATTACTTCCAAGATACACGAAGAACTTAATTAAAATTGTATTGATGTATTGTATCTGCAGAGATAATTAAATACAACACCAGGTTTTGCATGCAAAAACATATTTGTCTTGCCAAGAAAGTAATTGAGAAAGAACTGAGTGAGTGACTCAGCCTTGATGCAGTAACTTTTATCAGAAGAGTTTCTGTAGGTTAAGGGAACTCTGTAAAATGCCCACAGGCACACGTGTTGGTCTGGCTTCTTTTTGTGTTTTAACTGAACGTGCAAAAAGATGGCATGGTAAAACAAATGTGTATTTCTCCCCATGAGTTCACTCTACAAGAAAAGATAAGCTAAATCGGATTATGAAATCAAATGAGAGTTCATGCTTTATTCACTTGATATTATTCATCTATTTCATGGTGATGCTTACTCCGCTTTAAACAATCACTTCACTACTAATTCATACTTTCCCACTTTCAGATACAAATGACTCTCACATGCCTGCATCCCAATGATAATTATTGCTCTGAAAGAGTCAGTTCCACTGAAAAGATCTACTTCCCATTAATTATTGAACTATGATGATAATATTGTAGTTACCGGAACTCGAAGTTGCTAGGTTGGTGAAATCCTGGGTAAACCCATCAGCCTTCTTAATGTGCTTAACAGGCTTACACAAAGAATATGCATATTGCTATGCAATATATATTATCTTTTAATCCTTGTAACCATAAAAGAATTTAGAAAAAAATGATTTTGTTAGAAAAGCTAAACACATTGACCCAGATTTTCAAAAGATCTGTTGTACCAGCACCAAATGACTCCAGATGAAGCTAAAAAGGCTACTCAAGAGGAAATAGGATCCCAGGGCTTTATTCCGGCATCTTAGGGGGAAAAGCAGCTCAAATTAAAACATCTACACAGTTTCTAAAGACTTCAGAACACTGATGGTAGTTGAGCTATTTGAGGATAGAGTTTAAAGAAAAGACTATCCAGGAGTAGAGAAGATGACTTTCAGTAAGCGACTAAATACCTGCTTCCAAAAGTTTATAGGTTCAACGTCTATGCCACGTCACAGTAGCAAAGTGGAAAAAAAAAGTTATGAAACACAATTTGAGGGGGACAATTTTAAGAATGGCAGAGAAAGGACCTCCAAAATCTGCTATTCCGTGAAAACAATGAGAACTCTAGTAAAGATTGCCAAAATTCACTCTTTCAAAACTTCAAAACTGAACCAAAGACCTCCAACAATCTCAGGAGCATTTATTCAAGGCAATGAGTTAAATCTCAGTAAGAACAGCAAGAGCCATGTGGCGTTCTGACTTGCTCTATCCCTATCACTCTCCACAAAACCATGAAAACCAGCAGCTTCGCAACTAAGGTAACAGTGAAAACAAGCAGCCTAGCAGCCCCTAGAGGTGACAAACTGGGTTTGAAGCCTTTCGGAAAGCCCATCCCCATATATTTGATCTGTCTGGTAGCTCCCTGAAAAAGCTTAACAGAGCTTCTCATTATTTGACCTGATAGAGTATATTCACTCAAAAAAAAAAAAAAAAAAAAAAAAAGCCTTATTCCCAAGACATTTGTTGAAAATAATTGCTTAACATCACAACCACCTAAGGCAGTGATAATAGTTGAAGCAAACAAAAGGCTAGTCTAAAAGATAAAAGGAAGATCTGGAGAATGACATTCCATAGTTGGATTTGAAAAGCTCCAACAGGAGCACCTGGGTGGCCCAGTTAAGCGTCTGACCAGCTCAGGTCAAAATCTCGAGGGTCACAAGTTTGAGCCCTGGGTCCGACTCTGTGCTGACAGCTCAGAGCCTGGACTCTGCTTCAAATTCTGTGTCTCCCTCTCTCTCTGCCCCTCCCCTGCTCGTGTTTGTTCTCGTGCGCGCGCACTCTCGGTTTCTATCACACATACACACAAAAATAAATAAAAACATTAAAAATTTTTTTTAATTAAAGAAAAGCTCCAACATATTCTTGAGAATTGAGAAAGCCCCATGCATGTGAAGAGCACTGAGTGTTGTAAGTTCTAAATTCTACGCTTGAAACTAATATTAGACTGTATGTTAATTAACTGGAATTTAAATAAAAACTTGAAGGAAAAAAAGGCCTAAATAGACATTCTTGAGTTGAAGAATAACTGAAATGAAAAATTTCCTAGAAGGATTCCACAGCAGATTTGAGGAGGTAGAAAGAGAAAATAGTGAACTTGAACATAAGTCAATTAAGATTACCCTATCTGAAGTACAGAAAGAAAAAAAAAAGAATGAATAAAAATGAATAGAGCATCAGACATGTGTAGGATATTGCCAAGCATACTAACATATTGATAATAAGAGACCCAGAAGAAGAGGGGGAGAGAGAAAGGGGCAGAAAAATAACTGAAAAAAAAAAAACTGAAAAGTTTAGAAACGTGATGAAAATGCTCTTAAGTTAAAATGGTAATTTCAACTATTAACTGCATGAATATTTTCCTACTGAATTTCTAAAATCGTCTAAAACAAAAAAGTACACTGTGCCTATTCACCATTCCTAGAGCAATGGAAAGAAAGAACATTTGTGTCTATTACTAAATCAAACCAACTGTATTTTAATGTTTAACGATCAATTTATTGGCAAAAGTCTACCACAAGTATTTTATATATTATTGGTTCTGTTGAAACAGTGTATTTTAAATAGACTTATTGCTTAGTCTTTAGCACTTACATAAATTTTTAATTTTCTGCTCTACAGCCCTTTTAAAAAGTGGAATGAGACCATCTACTCCAGAGTGGTAGTCCAAATGGCATATTAATTCATCTATTTAGCTTCTCGGGACTTGCAAACTCTATCAAATCAGAATCAGGATACTTTACAATGGGAATAATTGCTCATTCAACAATCACTTATTACGTATGTATTCTGTGCTAGACATAAAGTAAAACATGTAGTATTTATAAGCACTAGAATATACTATGTGCCAAACACTGTTATAACCAACATATGTTAATTTATTGAAACTTTCAAGCCCCTTAAGAAGTAAACGTTATTGTTATTTCCATTCAACAGATGATAATATTGAGTCATAGAGTAAACAACTCGATTATAATCGTAGAGCATTTAACAGTTCTTCCGAGCTTGAGCCAGTATATGAGCCTACACAATCTGACTCTAGTTCCAAAAAGCATCAGTGAAAACATTCAGTGTTTCACCTGGAGCTTACAGTGTAGAAAAGGAGACAGCATTAATGTGTCAGTTCCAATTACATCAAATTAGTGCAGTTTTAGGGATAAGCACATGATACTAGAAGAACACATTGATGGGACTTCTACATTTTAACAAGGATAGTTATCTGAAAGGAGACTCTTGATGAGAGATAGTGGACTCTTTTAGGAAGCTAGGAAGATGTAAGAAGAAAAGATACAATGGTAAAGGTTCAAATATAAGAGAACACCAGGAATAGGAGGAGTCATGAGGAACTTTAAGTTTAGTAACTTACATTGCATCTGTAATCACAACCGGGAGAAGTAAAGCCATCAGACTTAAAGAGTACATGTTGATGGTATTTTGTATGTTTGTATGCAAATTCAGAGTTTTGTTAGTTACAATAAGTAATAGGTATAAGAGAAACTATTTTCAGATTTGTATATTAAGAAAATTCACTTTGGTTGCAATGGGAAGAATAAATTGGAGAGGAACAGTAAGCAGAAAGGGGATACTTTAGGAGGGTGTTGTACATGGATACAGGTGATAATAATTTGAAAGATAATGATGTGGCGGTATGATATAATGGTGGTTTGAGGAATATATGGAATAGTATTTGGTGAATTAAATGATATTAAGTATGAATGATAAGAAGAAATAAAGGACAATTACCATTAATCTCGGAAATTCATTTAATGCATAACTATGCTGTAACAATTCATTCTTAGCTATTGCAGGGATATGCTTTTTTAGTGAAAATTTTAAAATCTTGTGCAGTAAGTATCTTTTAGAAATCAGCATCACAGTAATGTTTTCCCACCTTTTGAATGATTAAGTTCCACTTGATTACTTGGCAAGAGCAAAACAAAGGATCATGTGTTCCCTTTTACAGTGGATGTCTGCAAGCTTCAACCTAAGTTTTATCCTCAATTCTGCTAACTTCTGTTTTCTTAGTTACCTTGACTAACCCTCTCATTCCTTATCCTTGCCATATACTCATAACTTCTTGGTTTTGTTTTTGAGATATGTAAATGCTAAATTGGTCCTACAAATAAGCTAATACTAATTCCCTTTGCTGACAGTCTAATTAGGATGAAAACGAGATTAGTATATTTAGAATACTGTACCAATAAAATTAATACAAAGTATATACACAATTTTTAAAGAATCAAAAATTAGAAAATCAAACAAGATGGGGAAATAAGACAAAGTTGTTTAATGTGAGACTGTTGATTAATTTGTAATATTCATTTAGTCTGAGCTAAATAAATTTACTTTAAAACTGGCATTTGGTAGCTATGAAAACAAACAAAAAAATAAACACCGCCAGAAAAAGGTAATGAATAATAATAAAACACCTCAAGCTTTTAGAAGGTTCATAGATGAATTAGAGAATGTTTGGTCATAAATTAAGTCAATCTTTTGAAAAGTTAACTATTAGAAATGATTTATTTGTCCAGTTGTTTCTTAAAATCATTATATATTTCTATAAATTGGATTGAGGATATATTTACAGCTTGGAATTCCTAACCTCTTTGATTATGGGTCTACAATATTAAAACCATTTAAAAATCAATAACTACATTATTGTACTATAATGTCTGTCCTTACACCAATTTAATGTAAGCTGCAAGCACATACGCATATGCAAACGCAAACCTTATTCCTGGAATTTTCTAGTTCAACATTTATTGAGCTTCCTGAGTACCACAATGTATTACAGTCGGTTATATATTGGCATTTGCAAGTAAACAAATAACTATATTAGAATTAATTACACTCTTATGTACTTAATTTCATTATTCACTGGATAAACAACTCCAGGACTGATACCGTTTCTGTGTGATTAAAAGGCTGATTTTTAAAAACCTATATCCCATTATTTCTAGCATAAGTTCACTTGTATCAGCAGAAAAGTCACCCATAACCAAGTATGCCGAACACATCAATGCAAGACAATCCTCAAGTGAAGTAATTATCCTCAATTATAATGCTAATATACACAGTTATGATTATCTTCAGGGTGCACCCTATTGACGTCCAACTTTCTGTTCAGTGGAGTGGTAACACACACACACACACACACACACACACACACACAGGAAATTGCAGATAAGCCTGTCCCATCATCCCAGGGATCCATGATGAAGCAGACAAACCCAGACAAGAACTAATAAAAATTATGATCCTCTTGCTTCCTGCACTAAACCTGAGACCACAGTGACTGTGAAACTCGGAATTAACATATACTTTGGAAGTCACAGAAGCTACAAGGACAGCAAAGAGATGGGTTGGCCTGATTTGTTTCCCTTGTGGGGACTTGAACTGAACTCAGCCCAAATGAGTGTAGCCAATCCTTGAAGAAAAGAGAACAAGGGAGGAGCCACATATTTCAAGAGTCAAACAACTATTCTCCTTCCTTTGGGAAAACATTAGTTGGAGAGATAGGGTGCTACAAAATGATGCTGCATTTTGCTTCACGTGACCTCTACTTTGGTCAGCCTGGTTCAGAAATACGTTCTGGATGTGTCATTAGAGTCTCATTGGCTCTAGGATACAGTTCAGTATTGCTGATCTACTTACTAGAAATTAACTGAGTGAAATTGAAAGAGACACTTGAAAGTAAAACAGAGGCTTTCTGTTTGGGAACTGGGAGGAGGATATGTATCCCTTTGCGGGCGACTTAAGTAGGTGTTCCTCAGAACCTTTCTTTGTTGTTTTTTCCACAATGTTCTTCTAAGAGTAACTGGACCTGAATTTTCAGTTCCTAAATATCCTTTCTCCCTCTACAAAACATATCCAGAATCAGTAAAAGGAGCATTATGATGAGAAAGATAATCTGCAATTATGCAGGTAGCTCTTACTAGGACATGAATAAGAAAGTATTATATCTCTACAATTTTAGAAAATAAGTTTTGTCATTAGGGGGAGAAAAGTCATTATTCACACTGTCATCAAACAAAATGAAATGTCGCTTGAATTTCACTTCTGTATTTATGTGTTTTTATATACTCTCACGTTCTGTTTTCTTTATTCTGTCGTTAAAACTTACTACTGTTTTTCTCTTTGGAATATGAAGGTGAAGGTGTTTTGCTGTGATGTGTGGGATAAGGGAAGGTATTTTCATAATAAACTTTTCATAATAGCTTTCAAAGTAAACTAATAAATAGTAAGCTTGGTCTACAGAAACTATTAATTATGTTGGCATCGTTTTGGGATAATTTCACTGTGGAGAAGGATATACCTCAGGCCTAGAGAAATATTAATATAACATAGAAAATTTAAAATTTACAAATCAATGTCTCCAAATGACATTGGTTTACAAACCAATGTCTCCAAAATGTCATTGTTCTGGATAGCACTTCAGCCAATTTTATTTTTACAACCCGCACCTCAAACCTCTCCTAAGGCACAGTGGAATTCATCTGATATAATGGAACTGTAATACTGAAAAATTTTAAATTACATTTGTTTTCTCCCTCCACATCCTTGAAGTTAGCCAGAGTCCTACATAGATCTGTTCTAAAGTCTAAGTCTAATCCTGTGACTTTTCAATTGGCTAACAAGGGCAGTTATGAGACACTGGGATGATATCAATGAATAATTAGAAAGTAAACCTGAGAATAGTATTTGTGCTCCACAGGGGCCAAGATGGTGGAGCAGCATGGAAGTTTTTGGCTTCTCTCATCCCTGAAATGCAGCTACATCAGCACCAAACCATTTTGCACACCTAGAAAACTGACCTGAGGAGTAACACAGCAATCTGCATAACTTGAGCCACAGAACTTGGTAGGTACATGGTGCGGAGAGGTGAACTGGGGGAGAGAGAAGCTGTGGAGGGTAGGGAGCTGTTTTTGTGGAGAGAGGACAGAGAAAGGGGGGGAGAGTGCAGGAAAAGCACCCCCCCCCAGAAAATATCTGGAGAGAAAGAAAAAGAGTAGAAACACAAGGGACTGAACAAGAAATCTGTTCCCCTAATTCACTGATGGGGAGAAGGGAGAGGGTTTCAATACCATTAGAACTCTATAAATAGGGGAGCACAGAGTTGGAAATTCCAGAACTCAATACCTAGTGCTCTGGTGGGGACGAGGGCGTATCCCCAAGTGCAGGCAGCAAGATCCAAGAGGTCTGTGGGGAGAAGCACTTTCCCTGCTTGGAGGGCATTTGGGAGAGGACATGCAGCCTCCCCACAGGCAAAGGTCTCAGTAGACCCTGGAGAACAGCCACCTTTGCTAATATTAGAACAAAGATGCTGAGGTGTGGTGAAACCTCGTGCCAGTTGTATGTTGTGATTTGCCATAATCTCTGAACCACTACTAGGTATTTGCCCAAAGGACACAAGATACGCTATTTCGAAGGGGCACACGCACCCTAATGTTTATAGCAGTGCTATCGACAATAGCCAAAGTATGGAAAGAGCCCACATGTCCATCGGTGGATGAATGGATAATGAAGATGTGGTATATATACAATGGAATATTACTCAGCAATCAAAAAGAATGAAATCTTGCTATTTACAACAGCATGGATGGAACTAGAGTGTATTATGCTAAGCATAAGTAGTTGGAGAAAGACAAATATCCTATGACTTCACTCATATGTAGAATTTAAGATTCAAACAGATGAATGTTAGGTAAGGGAAACAAAAACAATATAAAAGCAGGGAGGGGAACAAAACATAAGAAACTCTTAAATACAGAGAACAAACTGAGGGTTGCTAGAGGGGTTTGGCGAGGGGAGATGGGCTAAATGGGCAAGGGGCATTGAGGAGGACACTTGTTGGGATGAGCACTGGCTGTTATAAATAGGGGATGAATCACTGGATTCTACTCCTGAAATCATTATTGTACTATATGCTAACCAATTGGGATATAAATAAAAAATAAATTAATTAATAAAAATAAAAATAAATAGCAAAATAGAAAAAGAAAGTAAAGTTGAATTATTTCTCAACCTAATTACATTCATGAGATATTACACATTTGCTCTATTCAGCCATAAACCAAATAAGAGTTTACTGTAATGATTGTCTACGAAACCACTGAAATTCCAATATGAATATTTTTATTTTGTATGAGGAAACACAAAAAAAATGCAAAGAAGTAGAAATAAACCATTCAATTTAACAGGACATCAAAATCATTCATAGAAAGCTACATTTATACAGGGAATCAGCAGGCACTGAAAGAATTGTTACGTGAGGAAAGTATAAAACTCATTTGTCTAATATGGGGAGAGTTCATCATTCCTCAAATCATTTTACAAATGTCTTCCACAAGAGATGACTAGATGTTGTTTCTGAAATGAATTTTCTTCCAGTGCTGTGATTATACAGTGATTTTTAAAAAAGTAATCTGCAGATTTTATTATGGCAATTCATTAAGAATGAAAGGATAAGAAAACCATTACTGCCGTGACTTTACCAAATAACAAAGCAGCAGGTAAGAATAATCTCTATACCTTTTATTTCCATACTGCTCCTAATAGCATTGTCTAGCTTTTCAAGGTGTTTGACAAACAAACAATATTGCAACTTCTCAGTGAGGCAGCCCAGATGATATTCAGAACGAATGCATTTTCTATCCCTCACAGCAATACACGCAGTAGAAAATCATTAGATTCTGAAGCCGTATTATATTTTGTAATGATTTCAAGGTTAAAATGCTTTGTAAGATCTGGATAAATGTCTTCAAACAATTATGCCTCTGCAAACAACTTTTAAACAATGGGTTCATATTTATATTTTGAAGTTTTAAAGAAATTGCTGTTATAAAATTGCACTCTAAAAATGTGACGCATATTTTATTTCTACAAAACTAAACAAATGTGGTCTATGAGAGTTTTTCTATAACCTTAAAATACAAAATGTCTACCTGTGAAAAATATAAGCATCTTTTACTATCACCAGAGGAATCAGTGAACTAAAACAGACACTGTTGCATTGACAAGTTCAAATTAACTGCTTATTCTGATTTGTAAAAAGAGGTGAGCCTCATACAAGTAGTATGAAATAACATCAATTTTATTGACAGAAACATTTCAACCACTAATTTACCAGCTCTGTTATTTAGTGCACATCAAAAGAAGGCCCAGGATCTTTGTACTGAAGATTTTATTACACAACACTAACACACCTTTTCTATATTTTCTTATTTGTTTTCAAGAAGATTCTGCTTAGCATATAAATCACCTGAAATGTTCCGTAGCCCAAATTTAGCTCATAGATAACGAGGTAAGATATCCAGTAGCTGGATATGCTGGGTTACACACAATATTTTGGGAGTGGGAGAAAAAAAAATACTGAAAGAAACATTAGAATTCCTTCGGGAACAATGACATAGACTCTTATTTTTTCAAATAATTCAGAAAAAAATTGCTTACTTTTCCTTTTTTAACCAAATCTTTGCACTGTGAAGCTTAGGTTAGTAAAGTAATATCTTAAGGGAGGAAGGCATGATTCAAATTAGTTACAAAAAGTTGTGTTCCTATTGACTTTCTATTCAAATTATATATTGAGATAAACTTAGATTCAGACTGAAACGACCCTCCTCGTGAACACTTCCTTAAGAAAACACACTATTTCTATTGTGCATGCTGAAATGCTGTATTAAAAACTGTCGGCCCATCTCTCATTTCTCATGTATTTGGCTCTGAAATAGTGGGGTTCTGTATATGGATGGGGCTTTCAAATATTCTTCCTTCATTGCTCGTAACTCTTTGGTTTGTAGGCATTCAGGTTTTCCATTTCAAGCAATTATCTTATTTTTTTTAATGTGCATTTATTTTTTTTTATTTTTTAATTTTTTTTTATTTTTTTTTTAAAGTTTATTTATTTTTGGGACAGAGAGAGACAGAGCATGAACGGGGGAGGGGCAGAGAGAGAGGGAGACACAGAATCGGAAACAGGCTCCAGGCTCTGAGCCATCAGCCCAGAGCCCGACGCGGGGCTCGAACTCACGGACCGCGAGATCGTGACCTGGCTGAAGTCGGACGCTCAACCGACTGCGCCACCCAGGCGCCCCTGTGTATTTATTTTTTAGAGAGAGAGAGAGAGCAGGGTAGGGGCAGAGAGAGAGGGAGAGAGAAAATCCCAATCAGACTCTGTGCTGACAGCACAGAGCCCAACGTGGGGCTTGAACTCATGAAGCGTGAGATCATGACCTGATCTGAGATCAAGAGTCGGACAGTTAACCAACTGAGCCACCCAGACATCCTTCAAAAAATTGTCTTAAAGAAAAGAATATGAAGTATTGGCTTTACAGTCTATCTCTGCAAGGTCAAGCATTTCTAATAGGGCCAACCTATCAGGGTTCAAAATAACCCTCCCGGCCCTAACCTTTTTATTGACATTCTGTAACCATCAAAATAAGGTGTTATTGGTGTTATTTTTGGGAGACTGCTTAAGAAAAGTCCCTTCAATTTGTACAGGTGTTTGTACAGAAACAGACACCTGATCTGATTTAGCCCTTTGCCCAGTCATCTCTGAGGATGAGAACAAGGTATGAGCTTGTTATGAGCAACTTCTGCTCAACTGTCCACTGGATTTGCAATCTCAATGAGTCCCAATTACGGAAATCATTCCTCCGAAATCATAACTTTGAGAGCTTAGGAAAGGGTTCTATTGGAAAAGGGGAAGTTGATAAAATAATAAAATATCTGAAACAAAAATGAAAGATTTGTACTCATTTTCTTCACTAACAACCCTATTCTTCAGTAAAAACATAAAGAATTGAATATCATGTTCAAAATATAAAATGTATATTATGTTAAAAACATAAACACTGAATGTTAAAGCTGATTTATCCAGTTTGTCAATCTCTCACTTTATAAATGGCAAATACTAGAGCCCAGAAAGTTTACATGATTGTCCATAGTCACCCCCAAAAATTAGAGAAAGAAATGTTACATAATCCGGGTTTTCTGACACCCTCTTAACTATTATTTGCACTCTATTCAGTTACCTAGGTATGACTTTTGGGGTCTTTGTAGACTCCAAAGCATCGAGGGAAAAAAATCCTGCTAAATCAACAATTTATATGGGAGGCAGTAGAGAAATTTCTTGAGTAAAAAATGGTAAATGCAGGAGGAATCCTTTTATTAACTGACAGTTTTAAAGAATAAACCAATAAAGCAACTAGCAGTCTAGATAATTGCCTTCTTCTTCTTTAATCCCCAGCTTAATTTTTTGCTAAATTTTGATTATTGGATTATCAGTAGAACAATGAATAAACAGGGAAGAATTTTCTTTTTCTCTTTTTTTTTTATTTTTACTTTTCTACCTTTGGATGTCCCTAAATTGGTATGTAGATTGAAAGAAGATCCCTTCTGCTGATTTTCCTTGATTATCTCTTCTTAAAAACAAATAAAGTTTTGAAAAATTAAAATGTTTTTCTCATGGCTTCTTACCTAAAATTTTTTCTGATATACAAACATAAGGTAAAATCAATGCATGTAACTAGAAAAGGGTTTTATTTTTATGAGTCTTTGTGTTAAGAATAGTAGGATAGTAATCTCTTAGTGTCACTGCAGTGTCTTAGAACTGCAGAGTTTTGTGATTCCTAAGATGGACCTCATGGTTAATTTCTAGAGAATTCAATAAGAAGGCTGCATCAAGCATTATGAATCTGCTCTGACTCATATCACCTTCACTGGACGGAGTCACTGCTGTACCATAGTTGACCCTTGAACAACATTCCCCACATAGACAAATATTCAAATAGAGCTTTTAACTCCCCCCAAACTACATTACTAGTGGCTTACTGTTGACTGGAACCTTCACCAATATCATAAAGAGTCAATTAATATTTTGTGTGTTCTATGTGTTATATACTGTGTTATTAAAATAAAATAAGTTAGAGAAAAGAAAATATTATTAAGGTAATCACAAGAAAAATACATTTGTTCTACTATACTATATCGATACCATATGTGAATGTCATCTGTTTACAAGGTGAATTGTCTGTCAACACCTGCATCAATGTTGTCTTATAGGATATGAAACACTGTACATGGTACACATATTATTAACACTAGACATCAAAAGTTAAGAGACAAAGTGAAAGAGAAATTCATATTTATGTACAAGCATGGTGATTTATGCATTGATAATGAAAAGAGCAATATAATTGCTTTTTTGGTAGCTTATTTTTAAACAATCTGATTGTTTCACAGTGGCCTAACCTGTATACATTATTGCATAAATTGTTATAAAATCATTATGGAATATAGTATTACAGTCATATTCATAATTCAATATTGGAAACAATGTGACATATTTTTAAGTTTATCTATTGAGTTTGAGAGAGACTGAGTGACAGTGGGGTGGGGGAGCAGAGAGAGAGAGGAGAGAGAGAATCCCAAGCAGGCTCTGCACTGTCAGCAAAGAGCCCGACACAGGGCTTGACCTCATGAACCGTGAGATCATGACCTGAGCCCAAATCAAGAGTCAGACGCTTAACTGACTGAGCCACTCAGGTACCATAACAATGTTACATTCTCCTTTTCATTTTTTTAAGTTTTTTTTAAATATTTGTTTATTTTTGAGAGACAGAGTGAGACACAGCACGAGCGGGAGAGGGGCAAAGAGAGAGGGGCGACACAGAATCTGAAGAAGACTCCAGGCTCTGAGCTGTCGGCACAGAGTCTGACAAGGGGTTCAAAGTCACGGATGGCAAGATCATGACCTGAGCCAAAGTCAGACGCTTGGCCAAGTGAGCCACCCAGGTGCCCCAGCAATGTTACATTTTTAAAAGAACCACTTACCTGTGATCATAGGTTGATGACCCAGTTTCTCCAAATATAAGAGAAAGAGGTATACAGTACAGTAATGTAGTTTTTGGAAAGCAAAGTTATAAAATAGTAAAAAACTAACACATCATTGATTTTATATTAAATATCACTCACCCTATGCCTATCGAAGGACAGACTATCCACTTCCGTACAAGTCTTGCACATGATGGTCTATACAATGAATTCTTAAACGATGATGATGGTAGCAACACAGAACATCTCATGTCGTTATTGCCATAGAATTATTAGATTCCTAGAAGAAGACACATATACATACACAAAAGATACGTTTATTAACTACACAGCATGATGATAACTTATTTCTTCAACAGAAGTGTAACATCATACAGTTCTTCATCCTTACTGTCTTCACACTGAGTCAGCTGAGAAGGAAGAAGAGGAAGGGCTGGTCTTGCTGTCTCAGGTGGCAGAGGCAGAAAAGGCGGAGCAGGTGGTTGGCAGGTAAGAGACGCAGGCGTACTCGGTGTAACTTTATGGAAGTAAATCATAATATGTGTCTGACTATTTTTCTGCTGTTTTTATTTCTGTACTAATCCTTCTTCCACCATGAGCTTTAGTTTCAGTGCCCATATCATAGAAGGGTTCATGTTGTAAAAGAAGTCAAAAGTCATCTTGAAAAAATGGAGTGCTTTTGCTGGATTGTCTAACATCGATTTGTTTTCTGGCCCTACATTTTCTTCCTCAGTGTCTGATTAATCAAGTCATCAAGCCATCTGTTAATTCCTCTGGGGTAGCATCTACTAGCTCTTAAGTATCTCCACGAACCATATCTCAAAATTCTTTTTTTGCCACATCCATAATCTCTTTCATCATTTCCTTTTTTGGCTGTGGTGTAAATCACGTGAAGTCACGCACAACATGTGGACACTTTTGTTTTCCAGCAGGAATTTACCGTTTCATGCTTGGTAGTTTTCATGGCTTTTTCTCTAACAATGATGGCATCTTCAGTGGTACTATCCTTTTGACCCACTGTTCTAGATACCGAATGAGATACCTTGTGTTTGGGGGCAAGTAGACCACTTTGATGCCTTCACTGTTGAACTCATGGAGTTCGGGGGGCCAAGGGCATTGTCCAATATCCAAAGAACTTTAAATGGCAGTCACTAACGGTTGAGTTACTTCCTGACTTCAGGGACAATGGAACCCATCCAGACAAAAAAAAAATAAATAAATAAGACTGATAGCTGGCGATTGTCTTTTCTCTTCAAGGCTTGGGGGTTAGCAGCTTCATAAATAAGGATAGTCCTGATCATAAACCCAACTACATTTGGACCCAAGAGTAGAGTTAGCCTCTCTCTTCATGCCTTAAATTCTGGTGTTTGCTTTTCTTCCTTTCTAGTAAATTTCTTTTGTGGCTTTTCCCCCCCGCCCCCCATAATAGGGCACTTTCATCTACATGAAAAATCTATTTAGGCAGATATTCTTTCTCCTCAGTAATTTTTTTTAATTTTTTTAACGTTTTTATTTTATTTTTGAGACAGAGAGAGACAGAACATGAACAGGGGAGGGTCAGAGGGAGAGGGAGACACAGAATCTGAAACAGGCTCCAGGCTCTGAGCTGTCAGCACAGAGCCCGACGCGGGGCTCGAACTCACAGACCGTGAGATCCTGACCTGAGCCGAGGTCGGACGCTTAACCGACTGAGCCACCCAGGCACCCCTCCTCAGTAATTTTCTTAATGGTATCTAGGAACTTGCCTGTTTCCTCTTGGTGGGCAGAATTTGCTTCTCCTGTTATCTTGCTGGTTTTTTAAGCCAAGCCCCTTTCTAAAACGATCAAACCATTCTTTTCTGGCATTAAATTCTCTAGCTCTAGATCATTCAAGTCCCTCTGACTTTAAGTTGTCATGTAATGACTTCACTTTCTCTTGAATCACACTAGGGTCTGTAAGTATTTCTTTTTTATAGCAATACTGCACCCACATAAAAGCTGCCTCTTCAATATGAGATAAAAAGAGATGTTTTGCAAAAAGTACAATATTTTAATGTCTGCTGGTATAGCTGAAGCACCAGCTTTGTGACTTCTTTTCTTCTTTTTATAATGGTCCTTATGCTGGATTTATCTTTGCTGAAATGGTGGGCAACCGTCGCTGCAGACCTCGATTTATGGTCTATCGAGCAATTCAAATATTTTTTCTTGTAATGTCATGACTCTTCTCTGCTTCTTCTTTGGTGTACTTCCAGCATCAATAGTGGCACTTCATGTGGATCCCATGGTGTTATTCAAGACTTACGGTGTTGTACTAACCATGGAGAAAATACACGAGAACCACAAGAGATTACTTTCATTTTGATACGCAACTTACCAGAGAGACAAACCACTCATGTGGAGACGGTTAGTGTCACATGACATAGTCCCAACACTTGAGCTTGCTACAATAGCAACAGGGGGTGGATATAAAATTCTATATTCCATAGGCATATACATACAATATGTACTAGTTAGTTTTATGCAGTTATGACTTAACACCACATCTTTATGTTCGTTTACATTTCTCTTGACTGCAAATGGCGCCATGTATGCACCTGTATGTGTGTAAGTTTTGATAAATTTTAACATTTGAGAATAGATTTCTGTACATTTTATGGTAGCAAATCATAAAATAG
Organism: Leopardus geoffroyi; assembly: GCF_018350155.1. Taxonomy (NCBI): domain Eukaryota; kingdom Metazoa; phylum Chordata; class Mammalia; order Carnivora; family Felidae; genus Leopardus; species Leopardus geoffroyi. The sequence goes on along the minus strand of NC_059327.1, from coordinate 21,611,406 downwards.
ACTAATATCTCCATGGATTTTATACATTCATGACATAATTTTTTCTTAATGTGTTCAGTATTTCTAGACCACTCAGTTCATCTCTGAATTTATTTTCAAATTGTCACAAATCTTCAAAAAATGTTCTAGTATATTTATTTTTAAAAATCTGAATATAATAAGTTAACCTGTACAGTTCACACCTGTGTTGTTCAAGGGTCAACTGTATCTTCATTATCTAAAGATACAATAGCCTCTTTCTAGTAAACTTGGAATTTGTTCTGCATTATCCCACCCTTTATCAAGGCTGCAACGTTAGTAAATGAATCCAAATTTTCCACTTGGAACCACTTTTGGCAAATATAAAATGTCCCAAAGTTATTACTGTATACATTCATCTTGAAAGCAGACCTGTACAAAGACAGGTTGATGGGGTTATTGTTGATGCTAACGTTCCATGAGAAACATGAATGAATTCTGACACATTTCTAAATCCATTTTTTCATGGTGTTAAAATCTTGTTTGTGACAATACCTGGAAGTGTTCCACTTCTTATCTGCATTGTTAAGAGCTACTAATATCACTGTTTCTCTAAAATATAATTTGTAACTATTGCATCTGGATTCCGGAAGAGTTGTGAGATGTTAGTTGTTCCCTAATACATTATTTGATGTTGTTCTTAAGAATTATATGGTCTAAATTGTATCTGAGGGAAAAAATACAGACTATGATAAGTCCTTTATTTTTCTTGGTTTATTTCCCTAAGATATATTTCTCCTAACTTTTTAATTCTCTGGATAATTCACCGAGGTTCTCTGGACAGGGGGAAATTATGTCTGCATTCAAATAACTATATTACTAAAAAATAAAATACATAGAGCACATGTGTATATATCAAAAAAGCAACAAGCTACATAGTAATCTGAAATTTTTGATATAAAGGTCTTTAGTAATGTAAATATTGTAAAATATTGCTTAAATTTAAATAACTGAAAATTTTCCAGTCTTGTCAACATTTGTACATTTACTGTATTTTTATGTTTTTTTTTAATTTTTAAATTTTATTATTTTTTTAATGTTTATTTTTCCAAGAGAGAGAGTGTGTGCAAATGGGAGAGGGACAAAGAGAGAGAAGGAGAGAGATTGAAGCCGGAGCAGGCTCCGCACTGTCAGTGCAGAGCCTGATGCAGGGCTCCACCTCAGGAACCATGAGATCATGACCTGAGCTAAAATCAAGAGTCAGATGCTTAACCGACTGAGCCACCCAGGCGCCCCTTAACTGTATTTTTAAATAGGAATATTAGCTTACAGACCACAAACCTACTTGGCTTCACAAAGACTAATCCTTAAGCTGAGTGTAACAAACTTACTTAATGGATATCAACATTCTATGACAATGAAGTCAAAATAAATTTCCACTTTAAATCATATGTGTCATGCATTCTTATAATATTCTTTCCAGGGGGTTATTTATCATGTTTTGATTTTTGAAATAGATTCACAACAAAATCATTACAATACACTCTAAAGTAGACAACATGGAATACTAATTTGTAAAGATTTGGATCGTCCTAACATGGATTAAATAATACAGAACTTACAGGGCATCTCAAAAGCATATTATTTTCTATCAAAGAAAATGTAAAATATGTAATGATAATAGTAATGCTTATCATTTAACAATGCCTATTACTTATACAGTGAGAGCGCTGTACTAGGCACTATAATAAATCTTTTACATATATAAGCTCATTTATCCTTCACATCCTACCATCACTCCCATTTTAGAGATGTGGTAGTTGAGATACCAATTGATTAAGTGCCTTACCTGAAACACATAGCTGGTGTAGTAGTAGGATCAGTTTCAAACCCTAGTAGAATGGCTCCAGAATCCAATTCTGGAAATAGAAGTGTATTTATTTTGGTTAGGTTAAATAAATGACTGATCAAAGCAACCAAAATAAATACCCATGATTTAAGTTCAAAAGATAAAATCTTATTTATGTTATAAAGCATAAATCATAAAAGACAACCCAAATTCTTCCCTGTTGAGTAACTTAATATTCTACCTATCCATCAGCTTTTGACATGGTTGAATCAGATGCAATAAAAATGTCATTTTGTAGAATTTTCACCCTTTAGAAAATTCTGTTTAAATAGGCCAGAAATAATCTCCATTTGATGAATCTTGGATGATATTCAATTAAACTTCTGTATGAAATAATAAAGATACCTGAGTTCTAGTCCTGATTTGGAATATTTTAAGTCTCTTAATCTCCAAGGACTTCATTTTCTTTATCTATAAAATCCTGAGGTTGAAAAATTTGACCTTTAATGTCCTTGTCATCAACTTGAATTTATGACAGCATTGTGGGATAACAAACCCTTCATAACACGTTTGTCCCTGAACAGGACATTGAAGCCAATAGGCAATAATTGGCAGAAAAAGGACAGAGCTGTGGCTTAACAAGAATGACAGCAGTCCTTGAGCTTGACCAAAGTGCTAAGTTAGTAATTTACCAAGTAAAACAACATTGTTGGTCTAACACCATCTGTTCAGTGTTATTTTCTTTCTACTTGTTCTTTGGGCCTTTTACTAGGAAGCTCTTGCTCTGACTTGCCCTTTCCCTTCAGTTTCTTACTTTACCCTCTTTAATCCCTTGTGAAATGACTCTGGCCAGAAGTGATTAGAGCTCCTACTGTATCATTGTCCTGAAGCCAACTCTTTAACTTTAACACACAAAATCTTGCCTGCTAGATCACAAATTAACCCAATTTTGATGTCTTCTCTTTGATGATCAGGGACTAAAATATTAATGCTTGTTCAAGTGGATCTATCTATTTGGCTTTTTTCTAATAGAAATATTTGTGTTTTCTTTTTTGGTCATTTCAATGATGGTCTTTCAATCATATGTTTAATTTGACTGCACTGTAATTATAAAAGTTGGAATAAATCGAGCCAATCCAAATATGACTAACTACAACCTAGACATGGTGTTGTATCTATATGTACTCTAGCTGAAATATTAGAGAAGGTGGATTCTTCTAGTGTTCTCTCATTTAAGTAATCCTTAGCCATTTTACTTCCATTCCCTGAGGCATATTTTTAAACCAATTTATTGAGAGAATGATTGACATACAAAAAGTTACACATATTTAAAGTATAAACTTGATGTCATAAACATATTCCTTACTTCCAAAAGTTTTCCCCTGTTTCCTTTATTCTTTTTATGCGATGAGAACACTCAACTTAAAATCTAACCTCTTGGCAAATTTTTCAGTATACAATACATTATTGTTAACTATAAGTACTGGGCTATATAGTAGATCTCTGGAAATTAGTCACCTTGTACAACTGAAACTTTGTGCCCTTTATATAATACCTCCCCATTTCCCTCTCTCCTCGGCTCCTGGAAATCACTATTCTTCTCTCTGGTTCTATGGGTTTGACTATTTTATATTTCTCATATAAGTGGTATCATGTAACATCTGTCCTGTGTATACTTCATTTCACTTAGTATATCTTCAGGGGTTATCCATCTTGTCACAAATGTCAGGGTTTCCTTATCTTTTAAGGCTGAATAATGTTTCATTCTAGGTGTATACCATATTTTATTTATCCCTTCATCTGTTGATGGACATTTAGATTGTTTCCATATCTTGGCTGTGGTGAATAATGCTGCAAATGTGGTAGTGCAAATATCTCTTTGAGATTCTGATTTCAATTACGTTGGACATGTGTGCAGAAGTGGTGTGCTGAATTGTACGGGAGTTGTAGTTTTCATTTTTTTAGGAACCTCTATACTGCTCTCCATAGTGGCAGCATCAATTACATTCCCACCAACAGTATACAAGGATTCTCTTTTCTCTACATCTTTGCCAACACTTTCTTAAAAATAATAGCTATCCATGGGGTGCCTGGGTGGCGTAGTCGGTTAAGCACCGGACTTCAGCCAGGTCACGATCTCGCGGTCCGTGAGTTCGAGCCCCGCGTCAGGCTCTGGGCTGATGGCTCAGAGCCTGGAGCCTGTTTCCGATTCTGTGTCTCCCTCTCTCGCTGCCCCTCCCCCGTTCATGCTCTGTCTCTCTCTGTCCCAAAAATGAATAAACGTTGAAAAAAAAATTAAAAAAAAAAATAATAGCTATCCTTATAAGTGTGAGGTGATGTCTCATTGCAGTTTTACTTTGATTTCATGATGATCAGTGACATTGATCACATTTTCATACACCTGTTGACCATTTGTATGTCTTTGAAGAAATGTCTATTCCGTTCCTTTGCCCAATTGAATCCTTAGCTTATACCGTACACAAAAATGAACTCAAAATGGATTATAGGGTTAAATATAAGACCTGAAGCTATAAAATTCCTAGAGGAAAACATACGAGAAAAGTTTCTTGACACCGGTCTTGGTGATGACTTTTTTATATACGACACCAAAAGCACAGGCAACAGGAGTAAAAGTAGACAAGTGCGACTGTATCTAACTATAAAACTTCTGCACAGAAAAGGAAACAATCAACAAAATGAAAAGGCAACCTGAGACATTTCCAGAGGACCTATGATCTCAAAACTATTTTTATTGTAACAGTAAAAAAATATAAGCATGCCTCCTTTTAGTGCATTTAGCTTTATCGCACTTTGCAGATATTGCATTTTTACAAATTGAAGATGTATGGTACGCCTGCATCAAGCAAGTCTATCAAGTAACATTTTTCCAACAGCATTTGCTCATTGCATGTTCCTGTGTCACATTTTGATAATTCTCAAAATAGTTCAAGCTTTTTTATTATGATATTTTTTATGGTGACCTGTGATCAACGATATTGGTTGTTGCTATTGTAATGGCTTTGGAATGTCAGGAGTTGTACCAAGATAAGACTGCAAACTTAATTGATAAATGTTGTGTGTGTGTTGTGACTGATCTGCCATCCAGCAGCTCCCCATCTCTCCTCCTCTCTGGAGCCTCTTTTCCTAAGATACCACAGGACTGAGATTAAGCCAGTTAATAACTACAATGGCCTCTCGAAGTGTTCAAGTGAAAGGGAAAAATCTCCCATCTCTTACTTTTTTTTAAGTTCATTTATTTATTTTGAGAGGGGGGTGGAGAGCACATGCACGCATGAGCAAGGGAGGGGCAGGGAGAGAGAGAGAGATAGAGAGAGAGAGAGACGCAGAATCAGAAGCAGGCTTTGCACTGCCAGCACAGAGTCCGACACGGGGCTCGAACTCACAAACCGGGAGATCATGACCTGAGCCGAAGTTGGACGCTTAACTGACTGAGGCACCCAGGTGCCCCACATCTCTTACTTTAAATCAAAAGCTAGAAATAATTAAGCTTAGTGAGAGGAGGGTATGTTGAAATCCAAGAAAGGCTGAAAGCTAGGCCTCTTGCACCAAACAGTTAGCCAAGCTGTAACTACAAAGGAAAAATACTTGAAGGAAATTAAAAGTACTACCATATCTTGGTGATATGGAGAAAATTTGAGTGGTGTGGATAGAAAATCAAACCAGCCTTAGCATTCCCTTAAAACAAAGCCTGATCCAGAGGTCCAAAAATACTAGGGCTAAGAATTATGCATTATCTATATGCACTATAAATGGAACAACAAAGCCTAAAGGACAATATATCTGTTTACAGCAAGACTTCCTAAACATTTTAAGCCCACTACTGAGAAATACTTCTTAGAAAAAAAAAGGTTCCTTATATTACTGCCCATTGACAATCCACCCGGTCACTCAAGAGCTGTGATGGAGATGTGCAATGAGATTAAAGTTGTTTTTTATGCCTGCTAATGCAACATTCATTCTGAAGCCCATGGGTCAAGGAGAAATTCCGATTTTTATGTTTTATTATTTAAGAAATAGACTTCACAAGGCTGTAGCTGCCATATATAGTGATTTTTCTGATGACTCTGGGCAAAGTAAATTGATAATCTACCTCCTGGAAAGAACTCACCATTCCAGACGCCAGTAAGAACATCTTTGATTCATGGGAAGAGGTCAAAATATCCTCAGAAGTTCAGAAGATGATTCCAACCCTCACGGATGACTTTGAGAGGTCCAGACTTCAATGGAGGAAATAACCTCAGATGTGGTGGATAATAGCAAGAGAATTAGAATTAAAAGTAGAGCCCAAAGGTGTGACTCAATTGCTGCAATCTCATGATAAAAGTTGAATGGAAGGAGTTGCCCCTTATGGAGGAGCCCAGAAAGTGTTTTCTTGAGATGAAATATATTCCTGGTGCAGATGCTGTGAATACTGTTGAAATTTAAAGAAAGGATTTAGGATATTACATAAACTTAGTCAATAAAGCAGCATCGGGGTTTGTGAAAACTATTTTTTGAAAGAAATTGTACTGGGGGTAAAATGCTATCAAACAGCATCACATGCTACAGAGAAATTGTTTAAAAATGAAAGAGGCCATTTGTGTGGCAAATATCATTGTTGCTTTATTTTAAGAAATTGTCACAGCTTCCTCAACCTCCAGCAACCACTACCCTGGTCACTCAGCAGCCATCAACTGTGAGGCAAGGATCTCCCCCAGCAAAAATAGTATGACTTGCCTAAAGTTCAGACGATGGTAAGCATTTTTTTAAAGCAATAATATATTTCTAATAAAGTTCTACACAATTTTTAGACATAACGCTATTGCACAATTAATAAATTACAGTGTATTATAAACATAAATTTTCTGCACATTGAGAAACAAAAAACGATTTTACTCACTCTGTTGCAATATTCACTTGATTGCAGTGGTCTGGAACCAATCTCACAATATCTCCAAGGCATGCCTATATTTGCCTTTTCCAGTGTGTTTAAATTTTTTAAAAATATTTTTCAACGGTTATTTAATTTTGAGAGATAGAGCATGAGTGGGGGATGGGCAGAGAGAGAGAGAGACACAGAATCCGAAGCAGACTCCAGCCTCTGAGCTGTCAGCACAGCCGACGTGAGGCCCAAACCCACAAACCGTGAGATCATGACCATAGCCAAAGTCACATGCTCAACCGACTAAGCCACCCAGGGGCCCCTCCAGTGTGTTTAAATTTGCACTGATGATGCAAAAGGAATTGTGGATAAAACTGCTGAAACCTTATAACAAATCAAGGTTGTAGCAGCAAACTGTTGTAGTAGCTGTATTCTTCATCTTCACATACAAAATAAAATAAAATAGAAAACATGTCAATTTCACTTAAGAATATCTGTAGTGATATTTACCAATAAAACATTAATTATTTTATTAAATCTCAACACTGGAGCACATGTTTTTTAAATATTGTGTGATAAAATGGGAAGTGTGTATTAAATACTTCTGCATACAGTGCTTTTATGATGATTGTCTTCAGAAAAGCCCTTGCAGGGTACTTGAAGTTGCAAGCTGACACAGCCACTTTTCTTCAGAGAAAAACATTTTTACTTGAAAAAAAAAGAAAAAAATTACTACGGTTACTCACATTGCATATGTGGCAGACATTTTCTTGAAAACAAAGTGCACCTGTCATTTGTATAAATCAACTTGAGTTTGGTAATTCCCAATACTTAAAGATTCTTCGATGAAATGGGCTGTGATGTTTTAGTGTTTTTAAAATATATATTATGGGGGCGCCTGGGTGGCTCAGTCGGTTAAGCTTCCGACTTCGGCTCAGGTCATGATCTCACAGTCGGTGAGTTCGAGCCCCGCGTCGGGCTCTGTGCTGACAGCTCAGAGCCTGGAGCCTGTTTCCGATTCTGTGTCTCCCTCTCTCTCTGCCCCTCCCCTGTTCATGCTCTGTCTCTCTCTGTCTCAGAAATAAATAAACATTAAAATAATAATAATAATAAAATATATATTATGTAATTAAATACATCAAATCTTTGAAGGTACATAATTCAATGGACCAATACTTTCTAAATGCCCAATGAATGATGTTACAAATCAAACTTGGGTAAAAATTATTATTCACAATAAAAGATAACCCAGTATATTTTAATGTAACAGATTACTAAAAAATTAACATGTTTTCCTATCTCACATTATAAATAGCCTTTAAGAAACTACTACATGTATAGTTTTGTTATAGTATCAAATAAGAACACCCAAAGTGAATTGAAAAGTCTATTAAAGTATTTCTTCCTTAACTTACATATCTCTGTACAGGAAGATATCCTTCATATACCTAAACAAAACAACATATGTCAACAGATTGAATACCAAAGAAACTATTATAATTCAGCTAACTTCAGTTAAGTCACACATTAAAGATATTTTCACACATCTAAAACAATGTTACTCTTCCTACTATTTCTTCATCAAGAAATATAGTTACTTTCACAAAAAATAGGCATGAAGAAAAAAAAAGAAAACAGTATTCCCTTCCTGAGGTTGCAAAATGCTCAGTTCCACTCATTCCCACAATCTATAACTCACAAACACTGAGTCAGGAAATGTACTGAAATGATAATTTGAAACGAATTCATCCAGGGATGCCTGGGTGGCTTAGTCAGTTAAGCGTCCAACTTGGGCTCAGATCATCACCTCGCGGTTTATGGGTTTGAGCCCCGTGTTGGGCTCTGTGCTGACAGCTCAGAGCTTGGAGCCTGCTTGGGATTCTGTGTCTACCTCTGTCTCTGTCTCTCTGTGTCTCTCTCAAAAATAAATACACATTAAAATTTTTTTTAATGAAAAATAACACAAATTCATCCCGTCAGCCAGCTTAAGATCTTACCTTATAATGCTAACATCACCAAGAAAAACAGTAAGGCAACCTATTTTTTAATTTTTCCATACTATATTTTAGCAAGCGAGAGTAAAATTGCCCTCTTTCAAGAATGGATAACCAATAAATTCCATAAAAGCATGGCAGTATACAATGATGATGGTACATTAGATGTAGACAATAAGTTTACTAAAAATAAACGTACTCAGAGGTGATCAGGAATGACAGAATAAGAATGTCCAAAAATTCTCGCCTTTACAAAAGCGAAGAGAAACTGGCAAGACTGTCAGAATCAATTTTTTCAAAACTCTTAGAAATTAACCAAAAGCTCGCACTAAGTCACAGACATTTCACCTGAATCTTCAAAAGAACAAAAAATTTTGTGACACTTTGAATTACCATATTTGTATCCCTTCTTCCCGATCCATGGTAGTCTGGAGAATTAATCAACCTCACTTATGGTAAAAAAACAGTATCCTAATAGACGCTAGAGGTAGAACAGGGTTGACTTAATAGATCAAAAAAACAAATCACATAGAAATTAGGAAATACTTAGAAATGAATAAAAATAGAGTAACAAAATTTATGGTATGTAGTGCATAGAGAAAAAATTTATAAATGTGAACACCTGCATTAAAGAAAAGATATCAAACCAGTAACCTAATCTTCTACCTTAAGAAACTGGAGAGATGAAAAGTATATCCAAAGGATAAGTAAGGAAACCAAAAAGATTAGAATGGGTATAAATGAAATACAAAACAGAAAAAATAGACAAAATCAATACAACCAAAAGTTTTTTTTTAAGATTAACAAAATCAATATATTTAGCCTGACATTTGAAGAAAAAAGGGAGAAGACAGAAAATACTGAAACCAGAAATCAAAGAAGAGGTATTAGTTCTAACATTATGGAAATATTAAGGATAATGACTTTGTGCCAAAAAATTAGAAAACCTAGATAAAGTGGATGAATTTTGTAAAAGACACAAACTACTAAAAATGACTCAAGAATAAATATAAAATCTGAATATACCTATAACAGGTAAAGAGATTGAATTGCTAACCAAAAACCTTCTCACAAAGAAAATCCCAAGATCAAATGGCTGCACCAGTGAATGCTATCAAAAGTTTAAAAATTATCGGGGCGCCTGGGTGGCGCAGTCGGTTAAGCGTCCGACTTCAGCCAGGTCACGATCTTGCGGTCCGTGAGTTCGAGCCCTGCGTCGGGCTCTGGGCTGATGGCTCAGAGCCTGGAGCCTGTTTCCGATTCTGTGTCTCCCTCTCTCTCTGCCCCTCCCCCGTTCATACTCTGTCTCTCTCTGTCCCAAAAATAAATAAACGTTGAAAAAAAAATTAAAAAAAAAAAGTTTAAAAATTATCACCAATTCTACACTAAGTCTTCCAAAAATTAGAAATAGGAGGAACACTTCCCCACTCATCCTATGAGACCTGCATTATGCTGATTCCAAAGCCAGACACAGATCCTCAAAAAAGAATCACTGCAGACCAATACACCATATTAATATAAAAGGAAAATTCTCAACAAATACTAGAAACCTATATCCAGGAACATATAAAAATAATTATCCCACATGACCAAGTGGAATTTACTTTTGGAAATGCAAGATTGTTCAAACATATGAAAAATAACTCAATGTAATCTGATAGAATATTAATAGAATAGGGGGATAAAATTAGATGATCATCTCGATACATGCAGGAAAAGTATTTGAAAAATTCAAACACACCCCTTCATGATAACTTCAGAAACAAGACAAGGATGTAGCTTTCTACCACCTCCATTTAACATTGCACTGAAGGTTCTAGCCAAAGAAATTAGGCAAGAAAGTAAATCAAATGACCTACCATTAGAAAGAAAGAAGTAGATCTATCTCTATTCATAGATGTATGATGTTTTCATCACATCACAGTTAACATGAACTTAGAATTTGTATAGAAAATTCTAAAGAAAAAAACAAATACCTATTAAAGACAATATACTAGTTAGCAAGGTTTCAGTCTATAACATCAACATACAGAAACCAATCTTATTCCTATGTACTAACAATAAACATTGAAGTGAAAAAAAAAAAAAAACTTAAGAACACAAATTAAATTTACAATAGCAACAAAATGAATAAAATGATTAGGGATAAATGTAACAAAAGTGTAACTCTTCTACACTGAAATCTACAAAACATCATTGAAAGAAATTGAAGACCTAAAAAATGGAAAGGCATTCTATGTCCACGGATTGCATCTTATTATTGTTAAGATGACAATACTACCCAAAGCGATCTAGGAATTCATTGTAATCCTTATCAAAATCCCCGTATACAGAAGGCAGTTTTCAAGATGACTCTTAATTATCCCCATTTCCTGATACGCACAAACTTGTGTCTGTACTAAGAATGCAAAATCCTTATACGTATGAGAATAACTCAACATAGTGTACCCTTTCCTCTTGCGTTTCAGGTGGAGCTAGTAATTTGCTTCTAAAGAAAAAAGAATATCACTTGTTTAGGATGTGGTTCAAGATGGTGTCATAAGAAGAGTCTGAACTCATCTTCTCCGTGGAACATGCTAAATTATATATATTAATAGAACAATTCCTCCTGAAGACCGACTAGCTACTGAACAACAAAAGATAGAGAGAATGACAGAATAGCAAGAGAGATGAAGATAAGCCATAGTTTAAAGGAGTAACTAATATACATGGCCACAGCCTCAGCCAACCAGTGAAAGTGACCAAGTACACACAGTTTGCACAGGGGACACCATGCATAAGACCACTGCATCAAGTTTAGGAGAAGTATCTATTCTTCTTAATCATAGAAACACACACACACACACACAACAACAACAACAACAACAACAACAACAACAATGGGAAAACAGAGGGATACACTCCAAAAATAAGAAGAAAAAGGAAAAGAAAAAACTGCAGAAAAAGACCTAAATGAAACAGAAATAAGCAACATGCGTAATAAATAATTAAATGATGATTAAGATGCTCACTGGGCCGGAGAAAACAATGGAGAATTCAGTGAGACCTTCAATAAAGAGACAAAAAATACTAAAGAAAACCAGAGTTGAAGAATACAATAACTGAAATAGAAAACAAATCAGAAGGAATCAACAACAGATTAGAGGATGTAGAAAAATGTATAAGTGATCTAGAAGACAGGATAATAGAAAGCACACAAGTTGAGAGCAAAAAGAGAAAATAATTCTTATAATGAGGATAGATTAAAAGATCTCTTGGATAATATCAAGTGAACAAATATTCATATTAAAGGATTCCCAGAAGAGGAAAAGAGAGAGAATGGTCTAGAAAACGTATTTGAAGAAATAATAACTGAAAACTTCCCTTAACCTAGGGAGGGAAATAGATATTCAAGTCTAAGAATCACAAAGAGTTCCAAACAAGGAGGTCCACACCATGGCACATAATAATTAAAATGTCAAAGTTTAAAGATATAAAAATAATCTTAAAAACAGGAGAAAAACAAAAGTTACCTACAAGAGAAAACCTAGAAGGCTATCACCTCATTTTTCAGTGGAAACATTGCAAGCCAGAAGGGAGTGTTATGATATATGCAAAGTTCTGAAAGGAAAAAAAACCCTCCAATCAAGAATACTCTATCCATCAAGATTATTATCCTGATTTGGAAGAGAAATAAAGAGTTTCCTAGACAAGCAAAAAATGAAGGGATTTATCACCACAAACCAGCATTATAAGAAATATTAAAGGGACTTTTAGGTGGGAGAGAAATGGCCATAATTAGATATAAGAAAACTAAGAATAGAAAGATGTGAAATATGACAACATAGACATAAAATGTGGAGTAGGCAGTAAAAAGGGAAAAGAAGGGTGAAAGGAAAATATTTTTCCTTTTTTCTTTTTTTTAGAAAGTGTTTGAACTTAATGGTCATCAAATTTATACAGACTGCTATTTACTTAGGATGTTATATATGAATCTCATAGTAACCACAAAACCAAACTGTATGATTGTACACAAAAAATAAAGAGAAAGAAAGCCAAACAAAATGCTATAGATACTCATCAATTACAAAGAAAGAGAGTAAGAAAAAAGGAAAGGAACAAAGAAGAGCTACAAAAACAATACCAAAACCAATTGTAAAAATGGCAATAAGCACATAGCTATTAATAGTAACGTTAAATGAAAATGGCCTAAATGTTCCAATCAAAACACATAGAGTGGAGTCCATAGAGTGGATAAGAAAACAAGACTCATCTATATACTGCTTACAAGAGGCTCACCTGAGCCCTAACAACCACCTACAGATGAAAGTGAAGGGATGGAAAAATAAACTCAAAATGAATTTCGGATGTCAATGTGAAACCTGAAACTATAAAAATCCTAGAAAAGAACACAGGCAGTAATTTCTCTCACATCAGCCATAGCAACATTTTTCTAGGTATGTTTTTTTTAAGTCGAGGGAAACAAAATCAAAAATAAACTATTGGCATTACAGCAAAATAAAAAGCTTTTGCACAGTGAAGAAAACCATCTAGAAAACAAAAAGACAATGAACTGAATGGGAAAAGATATTTGCAGATTATACATCCAATAAGAGGTTAATACTAAAAATATATAAATTTATACAACTCAACACCAAAAATAAAAACAAAACAAAACAAAAAACAATCCAATTAAAAAAATGGGCAGAGGGCCAAAAAAGACATTTTTCCAAAGAAGACATACAGTTGGCCAACAGACATTTGAAAAGATGCTTAACATCACTCAGCATTAGGGAAATGCAAATCAAAACCACAGTGAGAAATCTCACACCTGTTGGAATGGCTAGAATCAAGAAAACAAGAAACAATAAGTGTTGGGGTGGCGGTAGAGAAAAAGGAATGTTCATGCATTGTTGGTGGGAATATAAATCGATATAGCCACTGTGGGAAACAGTATGGAGGTTTCTCAAAAAATTAAAAATAGAAATACCATATAAGCCACTAATGCCACTATTGGGTATTTACCCAGGGAAAACAAACACAGTAATTCAAAAATATACATCCACCACTATGTTTATTGTAGCGTTATTTACAACAGGCAAGACATGGAAGCAACCTAGGTGTCCATCAATAGATGAATGGATAAGAAGAAGTGGCATATATATATATATATATATTACATAGTCATAAAAAAGGTTGAGGTTATGGCATTTGAGACAACATAGACAGATCTAGAGGGTATTATGCTAAGTGAAGTAAGTCAGACTAAGAAAGACAAATACCATATGATTCCACTTATAAATGGACAAATAAAAAGCAGAATCAGACCTATAAATACAGAGAACAAACTGATGGTTGCCAAAGGGGAGGAGGCCAGGGTGCTGGGCAAAATGAGTGATGGGAGAAGGAGAGACAGGCCTCCAGTTATGGAATGAGTGAGTTATGGGACTAAAAAACAGAGCATAACAGACACAGTCAATGATATTGTAACAGCAATATAATGGGACCGATGGTGTACAAACTCGTCAAATCACTAAGTAGTACACCCGAAACTAATGTAATATTGTGTGTCGGCTATACTCAAATCAAAGGAGTACCACTTGCGGGATGAGGCTACAAAAGATTTTGACTTAACTTTCTTTGGACTCTCACCAAAGCCTTGCAATCTTTGATGAAGCAAGCACCATGTGTGAGAGGCCTGTTGACAATGACTAGCCAACAGTCAGAGAGAAAAAAAAAAGTTCTTGGGACAACATGGGAACAACATTCATGGGAAATTGAATGATATCAACAACCACTGAGCGAGCTTGAAAGAGGATCCTGCTCCAGTTGAGCCTTCTGCTGTGACTACAGACCCTTGATTAACACCTTAATTGCAGCTTTGTGAGAGACCATGCAGCAGATAACCTAGTTAAACTGTTCCTAGATTCCTGATCCACAGAAAGTGTGAGGTAATAAATGTGTGTGTTGGAATTATTTTTTTCAGCAGGAATAAATAATACACTTGGTTTCATAAAACCAGTGCCCTCCCCTCCCTATCTTGCACACATCTGTCATCTCCATGCAACTCTTCTTAGTAACCTTTTGTTTTCAGTGATAAAGAAGGGTGGCTTGTATTGCTTATTCATTTTAGGGCTTTGTAACACAAAATCTTCTGAAGCAAAGAAGACAAAAACTGATGACTTTCTTGGGATGGATGAAAGAAGACTATCTCTAACAGCGAGATCATAGTACAAATTCCTTTTAAAATGTACCACGTTTTCACAATTTGAAGACTTATTTTAAATATAGCATTGAATTTATGGAAGGATATTGTAGAGTCCTTTACATTTCATTTTATACTGCAGTTGTCAGTGGAGTCCTCAGTTTTCATTTACCTCCAAATCTTCTACTTAAAATGACTTACACAACTCCATCTAAAATGATTTGGTGGGTGATTACCATATGTATAGATCATTTGTTCATAATTTATTACCTAATTTTAAATAATATTGTGATATAATATTATTGTCCACATCCACAGTTAAGAAAAAGGAGTTCGGAGTGATTAATCATCCTAGGATAATGGATTCAGAAGCAGACTGTCTGCTATTTGTGTCTCTCCTCTTTCCTTAACGCCACTGACAATTTCAAGTTATTGGTCAGTCTCAAAGACTTCCATCTGAAAGGTAGCTCAGTATTCATGGAGATCAGCTCAGTTACAAACAGAGCTAACAGTAAGAGCGACACCATTGACCTCATTTTAATCTCTACCATTTGTAATCAAATCCTGGATTATGAAGTATGTTTCTTAAATATCTCTTGAGTTATCTGAAGAGGTTGGATTTTTATGCCGAATGTTCAAAATAAAAATAAAGTTCACCTTTTTGATTCATCAGACTAGTGCTTTTTTCCCCAATATTTTGCGGGCTGGAATTATAGACTATACTGCTCATAGTTACAGTTTTATAGCAACAACACCAAATGAGCCATTTGACAAACATCAATGGCCACTTACTATGTGCCAGTCACTCAAACCAATCGTACTTTAATATGGCATTTTATAAACTTCAATTATGTTTCTGATAATGACCAACATATTTTGAAAATCTTACCCCCTGGTTTTCAACACAGTATCATTATTTTTTAAATATTTAATCTATCGTTATTCATATATGCTTCATTAATGTTATAACACAGGTCCTAAAACATCATAATAGAGTTGGTCAGTTATTTCAGCCATTTAGTAAGATCATTGTTTTTAAAGAGATCCAGTTTGTTTTAAATTTACTTTCAATAGGTTTCAGGCCAGGATTAAATATTAAATACTCTGTGTTCTATTTTGTTGTTGTTGTTGTTGTTGTTGTTGTTGTTGTTGTTGTTTTTGGTAGGCCACAGTTAATATTTTCCAAAAACTCAATGAGAATTTTGGAGATCAACTTCTATATGGTAACATAAATATCACAAAACTCCAAATCACACTTATAAAGATTTAAATTCAAGAACATTCAAAGTCCCCTGACTTGCCAATTTACAATGCCATATCTGAGAATTAGAACAAATCCATGAATTATAGTCATTTCCAAGGGCAGAAGCCCTATATTTTAAGAGAGTTGCCCAAAATATTAGAACTGGGTGGACTTGGGGCTTCGTTTTCAAAAAGGAGTTCATTTCCTTAAACATTTAGCACAAAGGGGAGATCTCAAGGGAAATAATTCACTGAAAATGTAAAATAATTTGTTTGGAATAAAAACACAGAACAACAGAATTTGAATATTTCCCATTACTCTCTGTAAGGACAGTTCTGCTGTAATGCCATTGAGTGATTAATTCCACCTGGCAGAAACTAAATACCCTGATCATGTCATTACGCACTTTCAGGTGCTGTCACACCTCTAATTTGTTATGTTTCTCCTTGAAGCTACGTATCAAGTCTAAGAAAAGATGGGATGAGTTAGTTTTTCATTTTATTTTACTCTTCAAAGTTTTATTTCTTTGTTTTGAGAGAGAGAGGGAAAGAGAGCATGAGCAGGGGAGGAGCAGAGAGAGGGAGAGAGAGAATCCCAAGTAGGCTCAGCGCTGTCAGCACAAACCCCAACACAGGGCTCGAACTTCTGAACCATAAGATTATGACCTGAACCGAAATCAAGGCTCAGATGCTTAACGAACTGAGCCACCTAGGCGTGCCAGTTTTCCATTTTAATTGAACTTATCTTTGCAATCTAAAATAAAGTACAATAAATTTTTTTGCAAAGTGGTATTCTATCACTGAACAGAGAATTTGTTTTGTGATCTTGTCACAGAACAACGACCTACTACATTTCTTTATTTCCTATTTAAAAAGAGTATAATTACTGTTGAAAATTAATGTTTAAATATTTGGCTCAATAATTAAGCACCACCAGAGCAAATGTGATTATTTGCCAATATAAAGGTCATTTACATGCCCTGTCCATCAGAGTAAGCAAATTCCTCAATAATTATTTTTCTTATTTTATCACACGTTTTGTTTACCTTGTCTCCATATCTCTAAGATAGGATTAACTTGATAAATAGGCAAAATCTTAAAGATGATAACTTTTTATTTGGCATTAACATAAAGACTTTAACATTCTCAAAATTTACATGTGGCTTTACAATTTTACATCACTCAGACTTTTCCTTTGAGAAGGAAAGCTGAGGATAGCTAATATTAAAGATGGTAAGAGATTTTGTTTGTCCTAGTTCCCTTAAATACATTCTAATTTATGAAAAGGGAAAAGAGGAGAGATTTTTCATGTCTTTCATCTTAAGTAGGGCAGCCTTCGTAGTTTCTCTAATTGCACTAAAGAACTAAAGATAAATGTTCACAAAATCAACATGACTGATTTACTCTTTTTCACACAGAGGGAGCTTATTTAGTGCCTAGAAGCAATTTGTGTGTAATAGAGTAGAGATGCCATTTCTTCAAATGAATTCTTTAATGAGGCTTTGTCTCCCAACTTAATTGTGCTTTTTACTTTATTCTCCACAATGTTCTGGTGTCTTTTGTGCAAACCGCTAGGAACATGGCTACCTGAAGCAATTCTAATAGGGCCCATCTTAAGCAATAAAAGAAAAGAAGACGCATTATTTTGGAAGGTTACTTTTGAAAGGGCCTTGTAAATACTCAAAGAATACTCAATTTGTTTTCAAGAATAAGACTTAGTACTGAGTACATTGTTTATTGACTCTTGTAATTTCACTCAATTTTCCAAAAACCTGAGAAAGCAATAGTTTTTTATGTTTTCCTAATCAAGCTACTATATAGAGTGCTTACAAAGTTTAGCTATACTTTGACCTCATTTTACTTTTATGTAACTACATATTGTTAAATAAAATTAACTTAAAGAGATATTAATATTCAATTACTTAAGAAAAATATTCTTAGGTCAGGAGATACATGTCTGATACTACTAAGGTTGGGGAAAGTCCAGTAAGAAGTAAGTGCTGTCAGAATAAAATGCTTCATTGAAAAATTGCTCCTGGCAGTTTTCAATAAAATCAGTTCAGAAAATAATGCTTCATACCAATGTCTGAAGTGCAAATGGAATCTGGTTTCATTTATTTATATTAAGCAGTCATTTTTCTGTGTTGCCCTTAATTGAGCTATCGTTCCCTTCATTAAGTATGCCTCTTGAACTTTTCATTTTTGAAAAATGCTGTTCCTCCAGCCACAGTAAATGTGAGGAGGAGAAATCAAATACCATTTTTAGGACATACAAGATGTGTGTATGTGTTGATTTTTCTATGCCTAAGAAAATAAGGAAAAATACTAAATAATTTATATATGTATAAGTCACTTGAATAACTTCCAAGTATCTCCTTACTGCAAGCATAATCAGCTTATTATAGAATCTTACCCTTGAGACTATAAGGTTTCATTGCTTCACATGTTATTCTCCCTCCAACTCCAAAAATCTCCTGCCAGATAGAAGGTACCTTAACATCTTAGGCCAAAATTCTTTGGGATTTATTTCTCTATTTGTTTGTCTTTCAGTTACTCGAACAAGCAAGCTCTCTAGCTGAGGAAGTCTAAAATAAGGTTAGTTTTAATTTGGGGGATAACTGATTCATCAGGTTCCCATCAGGTTCTTTGTCTCTTTCTCCAACATTCCAATCAACTCATAAAATCCTATCAAGTCCTACCTACTTCCAAAAAAAATAGTTAAAAGAAATATTGGACAATATAAAGAATCAAGAGGCTGGGAATGTGAAAGCTAGGAAGTAATTGGAAGACTTGCCTCTCTCTGTCTCTGTCTCTCTCTCTCTCTGTTTAGTTATCCAGTAACTTTTCACAATGTTCTCAACTAGAATGTTTATAGATTTCATGGAAGAACAATATCACTTTTATAGTACATTTTGATGCCGAAAGAACATTACCAAAATTATATTCAGACTATAGCCTTCTTTTCCAGGTAAATAAATAGGTGAAAAGATTTTAGCAATTATAAAGCAAACACCACTGCAAGAGTCAGGGATCTTGGTGGTAGGCAAAATGTGTAAATCTTTGCTCACATGTGTAGAGAAGGTGTTTATTTAAAAGTGATCTAACACGGGCACCAAATAATTCTCATATTGTAGAATTAAAGACAAATGACCTAGGCTCAACCAATTGGATGTACCTGCCCAAGGATGAAGTTTTCAGAAATTATATATTTGCAAGGGCAGTTGAAACTGTTCAGATCAATTATGGTGGCACAAAGAATTCTATTATAAGCAAAATTTCCATTCCAGAATCCTGCATCAATGTTGAGAAATATTGTCCAGTGGTATAAGTTCTACTGGCTGTACCTTCAAGCTTTTCTTGGTTCTTTAGCCTGACTAGCTAATTTTTCTGTGTATGACATGAATACCAAATAAGCTTTAAAAAAATTGCATCTCCTTGCAAATGGTCAAAATTTTATTCATATTTCTCATAATCAGGGTCCCTTATTGATGCAATGGTGCTAGTCTTCAGGTTTCAGAAGACTTTTTAATGTGTTCATAGACTCTGTTTCATCTTCAAATCTTGTGACTTTAAAATACATTTTTGGCACTCTTCTTGTGGCTACAGAATAACATGGCTATTTTGTGGAATCTCTAATTATTCCAGCTGAATTTCTTTGAAAACTCCAGTTCATCCTATTCAATAAATATTAACACGCCCTTCTAAAAACTACTCCTTTTTTTAAGAGTGTTACAAGTGCATTGCCTTTTATCGGTGACAGTAGGGACACCAAATAAATAATCTTGCTGCCATGAAAATTTTTCTGATGCTTTAATAAACTCCTAACTCTAGTATGTGCTAACATGGGACTAGAGACAAACGCTTATTGTTTAAAACTTCAAAATTAGAGTATTTCTGGACTATATCCAGGAGTTCTCTGAGGAGTCATCCTATCTTTCAAAACTTAGGTGGAATAAAAGAAGCCATCTGCTATTAGAGGTACTTTATAGCAGAAGTAAAAGACCCAGAAGTAAAACCCCAAGTCACCAAGACTTCTTCCACCCTAACATTATTAAAATGCAGTTTAAAACATTGTTATTATGGAGTCTTTAGGGTATTCCTGTAATATATACATGCAATATGTATTATTACATATCTTTTAAGATAAATTCAGCATATTTCAGGGAAGTGAGAAGTAATGGATATGGTGATGAGTCCATGAGATCTAAAATCAGAAGAATTGTTTTTGAGTCCCATCTCTCTCACTCTTTAGCTACATTGCTTCAGTTTAGCCATAATTTCTTCGATAATTATTTCATCCACGGGCCATACCAATCTCAAATATTTGTGTGAGGTTCAGTGAGACAATGCACATAAAAACATTTTGTATCTCCACACACCATAGATATACTAACTACTGTTATGGCCTCAAAGTTGTAAAACCAGGGAAGATTTTGTTCATAGTATTGTTTTCCATTTTGGTCATGGAAGAGCTATTTTATTCATATTTTCCTCTTCTCTTCCTCACAACCACGTTTTCTCTTTTATTTTTCCTTTCAACAAAAAATTACACAAAATAATCCTGAGATGAATGGTGAAAATTGTCCTAAACTAGTGCCAATTGAAAAGATCAGATTTGAGTTGAAAAAGCTAAATACTTTAGCATTAATATTACTTCCAGAATTCTTACTGAGACCTAAGACTATGACTACTTAATATTACTTTCTATTCCCTGTATATGTAACCATAGTTCTCAACCACCCAGTGCCCTGTTCAAATGTTTTGCAGTACCGAAGTATTTCCCTTCTCATCCTCAGTAAGTTAAAATTTTCATTCTTGAATGCTTTCGGACATTCTTCTTGGTGAAATATTTATATCTGATTTAATTAATTTAGGAGTCATGGTGTCTCAGAAAACATTTCCTTTTCTTTTCCTTTTTATTCTTTTGTAGAAGATTATTTAACTCAACCAACTACTGACTACATAAGTACTGTGAGGAGAAAAAAAATTTTGTCATTTTAAGCATCTTTAATATAATGAATTTTTCTTTAATTTTTTTACATATTACCATTTTCTTTATTTTTTATTTTTATTTTTTTATTATTATTTTATTTTTATTTAAGTTTTAGTTGGCTAACATACACTGAAATATTGGTTTCAGGAGTAGAACTCAGTGAATGATTACTTACAACACCCAATGCTCATCACAAGCACCCTCCTTAAGACCCATCACCCATCTAGCCCCTCTGCCATGCACCTCCCTCAATCTAAGGTTCTCTTGTGGTTTGTATCCCTCTCTTCTCTTACCCATTCCCTTTCCATATGTTCATCTGTTCTGTTTATTAAATTCCACATATTAACGAAATCATACGGTATCTGTCTTTCTCTGATTGACTTATTTCACTTAGCATAATACATTCTAGCTCCAACCATGTCATCGCAGATGGTAAGATTTCGTTCTTTTTGGTGGCTGAGTAATAGTTCATTGTACATATATACCACTTCTTCTTTATCCTTTCATCACTCCATGGACATTTGGGCTCTCTTCATAGTTTGGCTACTGTTGATAATGCTGCTATAAACATTGGGGTGCATGTACCCCTTCAAGTCTGTATTTTTGTATTCTTTGGGTAAATACCTAACAGGGAAATTCCCGGATAGTAGGGTAGTTCTATTTTTAGTGTTCTGAGGAACTTCCATACTGTTCACCAGGGTAGCTGCACCAGTTTGCATTCCCACCAGCAGTGGAAGAGTGTTCCCCCTTTCTCCACATCCTCGCCAACACCTGTTGTTTCTTGTGTTAATTTTAGCCACATCTTTAATGTAATGAAATCTTGATTCAATTCCAAAATTACTGTATTATTAACAGACTTGTAATGAAGCTAGAACTTATTCCTAGAAAATACTGGTATGTATAAATAGAAGTGTTCATCTTGATGGCTTCCAGACAGTCCTGAGGTCGCAATTTTTAGTAAATGGATTTAGAAAATATATGTTGATATGCAATTAGTTTCTGCTTATTTTTTATTTTATTTATTTTTTAATAAATAAAATTACAGAGAGAGAGAGAGAGAGAGAGAGAGCAATCAGGGAAGAGGGCAGAGGGGAAGAGAGAGAGAGAGAGAGAGAGAGAGAGAGAGAGAGAGAGAGAGAATCCCAAGTAGGCTCCACACTCAGCATGGAGCCTGCCACAGGACTCTATCCCAAATCCCTGGGATCGTGACCTGAATTGAAATCAAGTCGGATGCTCAACCGATTGAGCCACCCAGGTGCCCCAGATTCTGCTTATTTCTGACAATTGATGTTAAAAAGTTTTGTGTGTTTTGCCATTAACAGTGGCAACTGAGTTCTAATTAATCAGGAAATTCATTTTTTGAGTGAGGAAAGAAAACAATTCCTATATTGTGGATTACATCTCTCTAACCAAGGACGACCACAACCCCATAACAAATACTTCCAGGCATAAACTACATTAGACAAATTTAAATGCAGCCCTCTGTCCAATAGCCTCACCTCTTATCCACCCTTCATAACACAAACTTTGCTACCCCATTAGCCAACCTAAGTCCTAACAACATGTTCTCCTTTAAGCACTGATGATGGTCCGAAATTATTGAACTTGTTTACATTTCTAAAGTCTATCTCTCCAACAGTAAAAATCTTCATGATGGACGCCTGCGTGGCTCAGTCAGTCCAGCGTCCCACTTCGGCTCAGGTCATGGTCTCACGGTTCGTGGATTCAGGCCCCGCCTTGGGCTCTGTGCTGACAGCTCGGAGCCTGGAGCCTGCTTCTGATTCTGTGTCTCCCTCTTTCTCTCTGCCCCTCCCCTGCTCATGCTCTCTCTCTCTCTCTCTGCCTTTCAAAAACAAATAAATGTTAAAAAAAATTTTTTTAATCTCCATAAGATTCTGCTTCCACTTAGGATATGAAAAGGATTAAGGAAATATCTCTCTCAACCTAACAATAAGAACAAAAGTAAATCATCTGAATCCCAACTTTTCTTGAGTCCATCAGAGAGTGGAGGTCACAGGGTCACAAAATGAACTAAATTACAAAAAGTGATAAGCCTCTGGTAGGAGAGAGGGTGCGCACAAATTGTTTCACCTTTGGCAGAACACGAGAAGGAGCAGCTGCCATAAAAAAACAAAACAAACAAACAAACAAAAAAAAAAACAAAAAAAGATAAGAAAACAGCTAAAGTTTTACGGATTGCTTAATGACCAAATGTTGTCTAGTATGACAACTATGAATGATTGGGAGGCTCATTAAAGAGAAAGCGTGCCCCTACTTGCAAGCTCTTGTTCATACTCTCTTCTGACAACAAGGGAGATTAAGAGCAGGGCAAGGCACCAGCAAAAGCATCCTGGGGTAGAACTGGCTTTCACGTGCTGATTGGCTACCCCTGGGTTCCAGTCACACACTACCACTGCTTTCCCAGTCTCTTTTCACATACCAACAAAAGCCTTCAGACACCAGAGAACAATTAAGGAAGCCTTCTATCTGCTGCACCTAAGAAGATATCTGTTCTTTCTGTGGAAGGATAAAAGCCAAAGTTGTCTTTCTCTCAGTGAGGCACAAGAAATCATCTGAGGCCCATAATTTTATAAGAGTACAAGAAGAGGACCTTCTAACAACTAGGAAAAAGACAGAACACGATCTCTTCCATAATTCCTCCAATTGATACAAGGCAGATCTCGGTGGTCATGAGGGAAAGGGGAGATGATAGACAAGGACAGAAGTACTGAGAAAGCCACACCCCTGAGAACCATTCTCAAAAACCTTACTTATGCCTAAGACTCAGTTCCCCTTCATCCCAGTACAAGCCCAGCAATAAGTATCAAGCCATGATTTACTACTGGTACAGGAGCATGAGCATAGAGGGGATCCTCATATGTGGTAAGGCTGAAGGGGTGCTGATAGCTTAAAGCAGAACATGAGCAGGAGAAAATTCCTGCAGCATTCCAGAATCGACATTAACTGCATGAAATGAAACGGTGACTGGAAAAATATAAAGTGGGTGGTGTACTGAAAGTGGCTATAGAAATAGCAAAAATAAAACCTGGCTCGGGGCACCTGGGTGGCTCAGTCAGTTAAGCATCCAACTTTGGCTCAGGTCATGATCTCACAGTTTGTGAATTCGAGCCCCGTGTCGGGCTCTGAGCTGACAGCTCAGATCCTGGACCCTGCTTAAGATTCCGTGTCTCCCTCTCTCTCTGCCCAAACTCCCCCCCCCCCTCCACTCATGCTCTAACTCTCTGTGTCTCTCAAAAATAAATAAATCAAAAAAAAAAAAAAAAAAAACCTAGCTCATGCTGACTAGATTGGCACAATCCTGTACATTAGCAGCTTGACAGAGGAAGAGAGTCCCTATTAGTGGGTGTGAATACAATTTATCTTAGTTCTGTTCTTCCTCCATATACAATGTTTGACATTCAACAAAAACGTAGAAGTAATAATAATTTATTATACTAAGTTATAGAAAAATATACAAGTAATATTTTTACAACTACACCCTATTGCTGTTGTGGTAAATTCAAATGTGGCAACTATCCATTTAAAATGCTTAAGAAACTAATCATGTTCATGTGAGCAGTTTGTCCCCCTGGTAAAATGCATATCACAGAAAAAGGGATCTCTTATAGTTCTCGTGTACTTTTCATCATGTTTGGTGCAACACCAAGTACCTTGAATAACACCATAGGATCCATGTGACGTTCCACTAGTGATGCTGGAAGGGTGGCCAAGAAGCAAAGTCATGACATTACAAAAAAGTTGAATTCCTTGATAAGTACTGCAGACTGGGGTCTACAGCTGTGGTTGTCTGCCACTTTAAGGTAAACGAATATATAACAAGAACCACTATAAAAAAAAAAAGAAAAGGAAATTTGTGAAGTCGTCGCTGCAGCTATACCAGCAGGCATGAAAACCTTCCGCTTTTTGCATACTGAGAATGCAGCTTTTAGGTGGCTGCAGCCTTGCTATAAAAAAGGCACACCTATAAAGAGAGAGCCATGCATATACACTCTAATATAAGTCCAGAAAAGGTGAAATCATTGTAGGGCAATTTGAAGCAAAATGAAGTTGAATCATCTAAAGCTGAGACTTTAATGCCAGCAAAGGATGGTTTGATCACCTTAGAGATTTTGGCTTTAAAAAATGCCAAGATAACAGGAGAATAAACTTTTGCCAAACAACAGGCAGCAGAATTTCTACACTACATTAAGAAAGTCATTAAGGAGAAAAGATATGTAGGTGAACAGTTTTTAATGCTGACAAAATGCCTTATTCTGAAAAAAAAAAATAAAAGTGCCACAATAGGCATTTATTTTAAGGAAGAGAAGCAAACACCAGGGTTTAAAACGGTAGGGTTTTGTGCAAATGTGCAAATTTTGGGTTTATGACCAGAATTGGCCTTGTCTACAGAACTGTGCAGCCCTAGCCTTGAAGGGAAAAGAAACACCAGTTGTCAGTCTTTTTGCTGTACAAGAAGAAGGTCTGGGCAATGAGAACCCATTTTCTGGATTGGATCCATTCATGCTTTGCCCTTGAAGTCAGGAAGTACCTTGCTAGTGAGGGGCTGCCCTTTAAAGTTCTTTGCATATTGGACAATGCCCCTGGTCCCCCAGAACCTCATGAGTTCAACAGTGAAGGCATTAAAGTGGTCTACTTCTCCTCATACACAGTATCTCTAAGATAAGGGGTCATAAGCACATTTAAGTCTCATTACACACGGTACGCTGAAGAAAAGGATTGTCAATGCAGTGGAAGAGGACCCTGAGTGACAGAACGTCATGAGAGTCTGGGAGCATGACACCGTTGAAGATGCCATCATTGTTGTAGAAAAAGCTGTGAAAACGGCCCAGCCTGAAACAGGAAGTTCCTGCTGGAGAAAACTATGTCCAGATATTGTGTATGACTTCATGGGATTTATGAGACGATTTACAATGAGCCAATCAAGGAAATGATGAAAGTAACTGTGGCTACGGCAAAAAAGGTGGGTGTGAAGGGCTTCAAGGTATGGGCCTTTGAGCTAATAGACACCACACCAGAGGAGCTAGCAGAAGACGACCGGATAGAGATGAATACTTCCCAACTAGAGCTAGATGATGAGAAAGAAGATATACAAGAAACAGTGCCAGAAAACAAGTTGACATTAGACAATTTGGCAGAAGGCAGAAGATAATCTCATTATTCAACACTGCTTGGACTTCCTTTATAACATGAACCCTCCTATAATACAGGCAGTGATACTAAAGAAAATGGTGGAAGAAATATCAGTACCATGTAGAAATATGTTTAGGGAAATGAAAAAGCAAAAAAAAAAAATCAGAAATTATGATACATTTCTGTAAACTTAGAGTAACTGTGCCTGCCTTTCCTGCCTCCCCTTCTACCTTTTCTACCTCTTCCTCCTCTGCCAGCCCTGAAACCGACCCCTCTTCTTCCTCCTCCTTCTCAACCAACTCAATGTAATGAGGATGAGAGTTAAGACCTTTATGATGACCCACTTCCATTCAATGAATAGTAAAAAAAAAACCCATCACGCTGTTCAGTTAGTAAACTTAAATGTTGTGTAGGTGTCTTCATGTGAAAATCTAACAGCTATGGGGCAAGAACCTTATGAGATTATTTTGTGCCACCTTCATCAATATTGCCTAAGGATCCATCCTGTAGAAGATCGTGTGCATAAAAGCAGATAGCCTATCCCTATAGGTGTAAGACGAGTGATATTTGATATAAAATTAATGATGTGTTCATTTCCTTATTATTTTATAACTTCGCTTTTAAAGAAATATATTACTATATAATATGCCTCTCTCTTATTGTAACAATAGTTACATGAATGTAGGAAACTTACTTAAGTTCTCACCTCCAATTGTCTAAACTCTAAAGTGAGCATAATATTAGCATCTGACATTGAAAGTTGTCTTAAAGATTCAATAATGAAGTACTTAGTATACAGAGTACAGTGACATGTTTAGCACTTGGTTTAATGTGGCAAAAGTTCAGTAGATACTGGTTTCCTCATGTCTGAACTACCTCTGACTGCACAAACATTCTATAGTTTTTTTCTTCTCTCCATTCATTTTCACTTATAATTTCATCTTTTAAGTCGCAGCAAAATAGAAATAAGTGTGGTTTTTCCTCATCTTTCAAAGTACTTGGAGAGGCAAGCACTCTTTCTTGGCTCAAACTATTCATTGTCTCTCTACCCACCACCAATTCTTTAGATTACAGGTGAAAAATCAGGCCATGAAAAATGTGATAATAATGGAAATGCACATAATTTATCTTAAATAGAAGGTCATCTCATTGGAGTAAGTTATAAAATATGAGCTTTTTCCTAACAAAGAATCAGTGGCTGCAATAACACAGAGCAAGAATTCAAGTTCAGATTAAAAAGAAAAAAAAAAAACCTTGGAAGTCTTTATCATGGAAGAAGCATAATATATTTTAACAAAAGAGGAAAAATAAGCACAGGAAGCAGACTGCATACAATTAAAATTCAAATTGAATATTTAAGTGAATTGTAACTGCTTCAGAGGGACCAAATTGCGCTCCAAGTTCTGATAATTTTCTATCACCTTATAGAAAAATTAAATGTGATTTCCTAGCAGAGAGGGCAACTCTCCTAACAGCAGAACAGTAGAGGCTATCGGCTGAACTGGCAATTGTATGTTATTTAATTCTATTGTATTATAAATGCATGCATTTTCTATTAAAGGTGAGAGTATTTACACTCCATAGGTCTATTTAAAACTGTGTCTGAAATAATGCCATCTCTTAGAAAATGTTTGTCAAGTGCACAACCTCTAAAAGTGTCAGGATGATTAACATCATCCTAAACCTTTTCTTTAGCCTTCAGATTTTCAGTGCCCCTTTCTCATCTGGTTCTTGAAATTAGTCATCCTTCCTTACCACTTTAGAATCAAGGCGTATTTGGAATGTCAATAGGCTTAAAATCAAAGTAAAACATATAAGGGGCACGTGAGGATATAAAGGTGACCTTAAATACACTGAATTCCACCATATTGAAGTTGATGAAGTCGTCGATGATTTTTAAATTTGGAAACACGATTGGGGCGCCTGGGTGGCGCAGTCGGTTAAGCGTCCGACTTCAGCCAGGTCACGATCTCGCGGTCCGTGAGTTCGAGCCCCGCGTCGGGCTCTGGGCTGATAGCTCAGAGCCTGGAGCCTGTTTCCGATTCTGTGTCTCCCTCTCTCTCTGCCCCTCCCCCGTTCATGCTCTGTCTCTCTCTGTCCCCAAAATAAATAAACGTTGAAAAAAAAAATTTAAAAAAAAAAAAAATTTGGAAACACGATCTAAACATCTCCCACGTAATTTTCCACAAAAGGACTAGTTCCAGTATGTTGGATCGCCTAGTCGGAGGTGTTAGTCAGCTGATGCTGAGTACCACACACTGAGTGAAATGGATGTGCACTTACTTGCCTAATGAGTTCACCTTCAAACTCAGAATACTCAGATTGAAATAAATCACCAGGCAACTGCACCAGCAGCCACAGAAAAGAAGTAAAAAAAAATTAACAAATTGCAAACCAAAGAAATATTACACATTACCAAAGTCCCCTATTTTGTCACTTCTACACTTCAATAGTTACAAAATCCACTTTTATCTAATAACCGCACCAACAATTTTTTAAACACTGGCAATTCATATATGACATATCACTGATGCAAAGAGGCATCCTGATTTTACAGATGTTAAATGTGAAAAAATGTATCTTCAAAAATTAAGATGTGGCATTCTTTATTGTATTTATTGGCTTCTTCTTTTGTCTCTTGAGACAAGGGGAAGTCTCACTCTTGATCCTACAATTTTTGATACTTCTTAAATCTATTTAAGTCGAAAATTACAAATGTAGATACAGAATCGCAGAGTGATGTGGTCTGACATCAGAGCTGTAGGCACTGGAAATATAACTGGTTAAAAAAAAAAAACAGGGGAAAAATCCATTTCCCTTTTGGAGCCTACATGTGTGTGTTCACTTTATTGGTTCTCAATACCCTATCGAATTCTGTCAGTGAACTTTTTTCTTCTTGGCACTCCTATGGCAACTTTAACGCCTGTAAAATTGTGCTAATTATTCACCTCTCTTAGGACCATTTTTCTTATTGTCTTTCATTCTGCCCTGTTCACACTCTACCAAGCACATTTTCTGATCAATATCTGAAAGGACTGAACTATCAATCCTCTCAGAAAGAAAAAGAAAAAAAAAAAAAGTTTACCAAAAGAGGTTAGAAAGCTCCAAGCCACGTATTTTCTTGTAGAAATCACAGCAAATGAATTATCTTGTCTGTTTCATTAAGTTCTAGGAATAACACATGCCAAGATTTAGGACCCATTACTCTACGGATTGCAGCCACCAAATCCCCCATGCTACAGCAAAGATATATGTATTAAACTGTCATTATTTTTAGACACATTCACAACTCCTCTGGTGCAACTAAGAAGGACAAAAGAACCTATTAAAAGCTGCAAGGACACTGGCCTCTATTTGACTATGGCAATTATCTCATTACAGAGCATTTCTGAAGGATAAATTGTGCGTATCATTCTTATAAATAACCTAAGACAGTCATTTTTGTAGGCACTGGCAGCTTCAGGATTAATAAATAGGAGAAGGTTGCAGTGAATGTCTGGTTCGTGTTTCGGGTAGCGCGTAGGTGCCTTGTTTTGAATCAACATCTCCAGCACCCTTACATAAGACTAGACTTTACTAGATTTACATAAGGGAAGGGAAACAAAAATAATATAAAAACAGGGTGGGGGACAAAACGGAAGAGACTCTAAAACATGCAGAACAAACAGAGGATTGCTGGAGGGGTTGTGGGAGAGGGTGGGCTAAATCGGTAAGGGTCCCTAAGGAATCTACTCCGGAAATCATTGTTGCCCTATATGCTAACTAATTTGGATGTAAATTAAAAAAAATAAAATTAAATTAAAAAAAGAAGAAAAAAATAGATTTATATCAAACAGTTAGAAGCGGGTGGTATAGCTGATGGAGATCATGAAAAAGAGAACAGCCCCAAGTGCATCTTGATGCTCAGTGCTTTCTAGACAGCTAATGGGATCAAAACCACATCCTCAAACCATCAGCAGAGACATAGCAAACTGCAGTTTATTTATGTGGAATCCATAGCGTATGACGTGCTCCTGTGACGAAGTACGTGTTCCAATAAAGTGAGGTAACAGGTAGCAATATAGTTCCAGCGAGGAAGATGCCTTCTTCAAGAAAAATGTTCTCTGATGAATTTTAAAACCCAAGTTATTAAATACAAGAGTTTATTTCTAAAACGTCAGTTCTTACTCATTTTGCTTGAAAGTGCCTTTTGAGTTCCCAAAGCTCTATATTTTCTTTCTCTATTTTTAATTTAAAATTACTCAATCACACACATCTGTAGGGCAACACAAAAATAATTTCAGCATGAAAAATGGTATATGTATTTGGATGCATGTGTTATTACTAGCTGATATTAATAACGATAAATTTTACATAACATTGATTTTTCACAGATTATGAAAAGGCATCACAGATTATGACTATTGTTTTCAAATGTAGGCCATGCAGAATGGTAAAAAAAAAACTAGACTCAGTACATGTGGGAGATTGTAAGGAAGAAGTTCTGCATATTTTATTTTATTTTATTTTATTTATTTATTTTAATTATTTTATTATTTTTAAATGTTTATTATTTTTTTTAATACAGAGTTCTTCACTCTGCCAAATTACATCTGGCTGGAAGTAAAAATAAGGGTACTCACGTCAAGTACTTACCTTGATTATGATTTTAAATTTCCTTTTTTATACTTCACATCTTGGAGGTACATTCCCAGTGGGATGGTGACAGGAGCCTTAGCTATTTCAACATATTTTCACCTTGTCTCGCATATGAAGCACGAGTAAGAAAAAATTGAGGTCAAAATAATTTGTTTTTCTCAAAACTGTAGAAGTTGATTTCTGACCCTTACTTTTGTGAATTAACTTATTTGGAATTCTTCACAAATAATCCACAGAAATCTAATTCATGCATTCCTTCTTATGTAAAGTTTTTATACAACTGAATTCTTTTAGATTTTTTTTAATGCTAAGGACAGGTACATTACTATAGAAAATGCCCACTTCAATATTTGTATTGAATTTTAAAATATATTTATCTAAACATTTTTTAATTTTAAAATGAATCACACTGAGTTTGTTGCAAAATTAATCCCCCCCTTTTTTTTACCTCTGAAATCAAATTTAGATTCACCATAAGTAAACTCTGCTCACATTATCCTGAATACAATGTTTTTTATGCCTATATGACATCAATATCTTAATTAATGCATGTGTATGAGTGCATTTAGAATTTATATTCATAGCCTTGGGTTTGCAGAAAAGGAGGTTTTTCTATTTTCCTATTCTTAAACTAAATTTAGTTCTGCAGCTAAAGCCAGCAGGATATTTCATACTGAAAAGTGGAAGTACAGTAAAACCTTGGTTTGTGAGCATAATTTGTTCTGAAACACGATTGTAATCCAAAGCACTCGTATGTCAAAGTGAATTTCAAGAACCGATGGCTCAGTTGTGCTCATGTGATATTTGCACTCACGTACAACTTGTATTGCAAGACATCGCTCATTTATCAAGTTACAATTTATTAGAAATGTTTGCTCATCTCGCAGAACACTCGCAGAACAAGCTACTCGCAATCCAAGGTTTTACTGTATTTCATTTGAATCTGGGATGAGAAAAAGTTATTTTTTATCATCAGCTTATTTAATTGTTATATATTGATAAACTTTTTAGGTAACTTCCAATTATTTCCCTATTATAATAACATTTCAATGAATATTGTTTTCAAATATTTTGTAAATATGTTAATGAGGGATATCCTCATATTTCTATGAAGTCTTTTGTTTTGAAATAAATACGATATGTATATATTGACATATATATATGTGTGTATGAATATGTATATACATCTTTTAAAAAAATGTTTATCTGGGGTGTCTGGGTGGCTCAGTCAGTTAAGCATCTGACTTCGGCTCAGGTCATGATCTGGAGGTTTCTGAGTTTGAACCTCATGTCAGGCTCTGTGCTGACAGCTTAGAGCCGGGAGCCTGCTTTGGATTCTGTGTCTCCCTCCATTTCTGCCCCTCTCATGCTCATGTTCTGTCTCTCTCTATCTGTCTCTCTCAAAAATAAATAAATATCAAATTTTTTTAAAATGCTTATTTATTTTGAGAGTGAGAGAGAGTGCCTGTGTACAAGTAGAGGAGGGGCAGAGAGGGAGAGAGGGCTAGAGTTGGTCATTTCCCTTCTCCCAGTTCAGTTAGGCTCTGATAATACTTCATCTTAGGTTGTGATTAACTAGTTTCTCCTTAAAGTAGCACTTGTTAAGAATAGAATGCTCTGATGCATTTTAAAATGGCTCCTGTCAGAAGCACCAGAGGATTTTGTTCTGAAATGGACTATGAGAATCTGGAGGTAAATTTCATGGGATTCCCCTAGAACTTTAAACTCTCAAAGTTGTCCATACTGAGTATTCAGCAATTTGCCAATTAGAGTTCTGGTTTCCCTTCCCTGGCACTGTCTCCCATGGTGGTTTCTGCTCATGGGTCTCTGTGACTCCCTGTATTCACCTGCCTTTCCAATGTGGAGGCAGTAGTTTGCCCTGTGTCTTTGCCTCTTTTACAGATCCTAAAACAGGTCTTGATTTATCACACTGCTCAGCTTTTCACTTGTTAGCCCTGAGTGGCAACTTCCAAGTTTCTTACATGCAGAACTGAAAACTAGGTATCTCCTTATTGAATTTTTACATTGTGGGCATTGTTGTTTTTTTTTTCTCCTTTCTTGCCCCTTTTTTCATCAGCATTATTACTTCCTATTGGTCCATAGAATTTAGTCAACATAATTAAATTACAAAAGGCATGAAGGAAGCAGCAAAATTAGCAATCAATACAGATTGTATATTGTTGTTTAAAAAGAATATTTTTTCTGAAATTTTCAATTTCTGAAATTTTATTCTGATTCTTAATTTATACATCCTTGAATTTACAGTGAGTATTAAATATATTGACCTCTGTGGCAGATTAAATAATAGGCACCAAGATATGTCCAGGACTAAATCTTCAGAGCCCCCTAATATGTTAGGATGACAAGGAAAAAGGGAATTAAGTTAACAGATGTAATTGAGGTTGCTAACTGTCCTTGAAATGAGGCGTTTATACCGGATGAACAGGGAAGGCCCGATGTAATTACAAGAGTCCACATAAGTGAAGAGAGGATGAGAGACAGAGAATCAGAGAAATGATAACATTAAAAGGACTCAACTGTATATTGGCTTTGGTGATGGAGAAAGGGGGCCATGAGCCAGGGAACACAGTCAGTCTTATAAAACGTTAAAAAACAGATTTTTTTCCATAGAGCCTCCAGAAAGAAGATGCCTTGGTTACATTTTGATTGTAGCCCAGTGAAACCCATTTCAGACTTACAACTTCCAGAACTATAATAAATTTGTGTTGCTTTAGGCCTCTAAGTGTGTGGCATTTCGTTACTGCAGCAATGAAAAATATACCCTTTTAACTTCACTTTATGTACTGTTCTTTTTTTTTTTTTAATTTTTTTTTTCAACGTTTATTTATTTTTGGGACAGAGAGAGACAGAGCATGAACGGGGGAGGGGCAGAGAGAGAGAGGGAGACACAGAATCGGAAACAGGCTCCAGGCTCTGAGCCATCAGCCCAGAGCCTGACGCGGGGCTCCAACTCACGGACCGCGAGATCCTGACCTGGCTGAAGTCGGACGCTCAACCGACTACGCCACCCAGGCGCCCCTATGTACTGTTCTTTTATGTTCCAATATGATGTTTTCCATTATACTTATCCTCAAACAAGTAAAACTCTATCCAAACACAAGTTTTGTCAAAATGAGGAGCATGTGATCACCACAGTCCCGCGCTATAACCACTTGGGTGTTGTTCCCATCTGGAAAGTATGATTTGGACATACAATTGGAAAGTATGATTTCTCTTATAATTTCCAGTATGTAACAGCCATTTGTGTGTAATCAATATATTTCTTTCTAGCGTTTATTAAATACTCTGTACCTTGTAAAAAACTAGAACCTTCTCTTCTGTTACCAGGATTCTTCCTTTATCCACTCGGTTTTATGGGATTAAATATACAGATAAATTATGCCCGCATAGTTATAATTTATTGCTGCCATGCAGAGAGCTAACCTAATGAGAGCTGTACCCACCTACTGAATCTACAATGTGATATGTGGACTTTGGGTCCCAACAAACAATATGTTTTTGCCATAGAAGAACGGCTTTTCTGCTTTTTTTGTTTGGTATGGACTAAATTTTTGGATAAGTACAGACAGCAAAGGAGAGACAAAGTAAATTACTACCTATTGTGATGTTGGCATAACATTGCTGACCCATCAATTTCACTCAGTTTCATCCTACTAGGAACGGAGTTAATGGAAATTTCCCCAGATACCATTTGAAACAGGAAGCCTGTCTTCAATCTCAGCAACCAATCCCTTTGGCAGTGGCTTGTTGACCTTAACGCCTGCTTACCTTATTACAAGATACACTTGTGCTGCCCTTTCAAAATTATCTTCTAATAAAAAAAAAAAAAACAAAACACTATGACCAGCTCACAATGGAAAAAAAACAAATCAGGTCCATTTGGCAGCAATGTCTTTGAAACTGGTAAATACCCAATATGAAAGGAACCTTTTCTTTCCCCCATCAGGGTCTTGTTTACATTCTGATTAATACCTTACCTAAATACCAGAATAAGGGCAGAAGTGAGGGCGTGCTTGAAGGCTCATTTAAATGGCAATAAAGAATGTCTGTTAAATATTTTTGAACTTATCACTCTGCTGTTTCCTGGACTCCAAGCCAGCAGAATTGACTAAAATAATCTTCTACGACTACTCCAAATGTCTCAAATGATGAAGGGTCTTGTAGAAGAAATATAGCAGAGGTGATGCTAATCTAAGGATAGGTCTGTAAACATATATCCAGATTGCAGATGAGGGATTGAAAGGTTAGCCAAATCCAAACCAGAAGCGTTCCAACAACTGGCAATTCCAGAACTTCAGCGAGGCAAATTATTAGCAACAGAGATCAGGAATTTTATTTAGCTGGACAACCAAAGTACGGTCCGGGAATGAGAATGAGAAGGACTGCAGGTACAATCCACATTCCAGGCTCTCCCAGAGAGCAATTCATCTGGAATCAAGACCATCCCAGACTGAAGGGTCAGCCCATATTTATAGGTGGATGCTAATTTGGCGTAGAGGTGTGTGGATGTCAGCAACTACAAAGTCAACACACATTCTCATTTCTCAACTTTTCACCACCTTTACTGAGTGACTACGTAACACATTTTAAATCCTTGCATTTAAGTACTGTCTGGTACTTAATTCCTAGCACATTAATCTTTGAGATACTAGCTTTTATTTTGCTCTTTAAATTCCCCTCATATTTGCATATTTTTTTCCATTTCAATTTTGTAGCCAGACTTTTTAACTTCTTGAGTCAAGGATTTTGGCAACTATAAAAGCAAGCATAGCTCAAAGAAGTGTGTCTTTCATAAAAGCCTAAGCAGAATGAGTAATCATGATAGGAGACCCTGGAAAGTAGAGGGACCGAGAGAGGATCATCAAGGAAGAGATGCGAGTTTCTGCCAAATAGAGAAAAGAGGGGCTTTCAATCTGGAACCGAGGCTAGAGCACTCTTCCAAGGCAATGCCTATGAGGTATCCGGACCTCAGCGAGAGGTTTCTGTGCACCAGGAAAGCAGGACCTCAAAGACGATTCGTCTTTCAATGGCTGCGGCCATTTGGACAGTGCGACTCTGCCTGCAGTGACCATGAGATTTCCCGGAAAATAAAGGACTTTCCTCTTCCAGGGGCTAAGTAAACTTCCCAAATGTTGGTGGAACATGGCAAGAGATGAAAGGACACGGTGATAACTGCTCTTACTGAAAGGTTGTTAGGAGTGAAAATCAAGCCAGCAATTGTTTTTTCATAATTAAACTTGTGGGCCAAGAGCCATACCAACCATACATGTTCTCACAATAACATCTGAATACTATAAAGATGATTTTTCTAAATTACGTTGAAAGTCAGATGAAACATGCTATCGTTACTCAAAATAATTGTACCAAAAATATCAGAATATTCTAATGTCCAATCTGTCAGTTTTGACTTCCAGTTTTGATATATTTTTAATGTTTCTAATTTGTTTAACCTTTTTTTATAACGTTTATTCATTTTTGAGGGACAGAGACAGAGCATGAGTGGGGGAGGAGCAGAGAGACAGGGAGACACAGAATCTGAAGCAGGCTCCAGGCTCTGAGCTGTCAGCACAGAGCCCCATGCGGGGCTGGAACCCATGGACAGCAAGATCATACCTGAGCTGAAGTTGGATGCTTAATCGACTAAGCCACCCCATTCTCCGGTTTTGATATTAAAAGCAAATATAATTTTAACATCATGACTAATATCATGCCCATATAGAATAATGATAAACATATTAAATAAGGTGATAATATTTCCCCTTATTGAGCTCTAAATTTTAAATGGAATCTTCTGAAAATTCATTCCTTTCCTCTTATAACAGTAAAATTCAGTTTACTGAACTAGACTTAAAGAAAAAAAGAAAAAGCATTTATAATGTATATTTTCCATTCCTGCTATTGAAAATAACACATTTGTGAAAATCTTCCTGCCTCATGACATTTCCTTTTCCTGTGGAAAAGCTCCTCTATCACTGAGCAGACTTTGTATTATTTATTATCGTATCTGTCTCAGCAAATTTCATCTGCCAAAAAGAGCTGTTTCAGTCTTTTGGAATGTACTCTATCAAGCATGATATCAAATTAGGAAAGATGTATCCTGGGCAAGGTGATCGGTATTTTCACATTGGCTTGTAACCTATGCATTAGGAATGTGGCCTAAGAAGCAATATTTTAAGCATTGTTTAATGGTTTCTGTGGCATCTATGTTTCTTCAGGAATCCAAGAGACTAGGACATATGCAGCTATAATAGCATATTGAAGACAGACTTTCTAATTAGAATAGGCAAACATATTTCCAAGAAAAACAACATAAACTTTATTCCATTAAAATATTGCTTTGTTCCCTATGAATATTTTTGTTAGAATATTTATTCATAAAGTTATGTGTTTTATTCCTGAGTTTTACTGAACTTGATAAAAATAATACTTCATGTGTAGCTATGTTTGGCATGATTTTTGTTATAAAAGAATATTTATCTTTAATACATCCTGTATCATTGTGAAATGCTAACAATTTCAAAAAAATATGTAGTCTGTGGTTCAAATATCACCTTTCAATTTGTCTAGTTTTATTTGTGACTATAGAGCTATAGTAAAACTTTTAAAGTTTGCGAATTTTGTATTCATCTCCTTCATTTCTTTTATTCATGTAGCACATGTTCTAAATGGTAGAATCTCTTACTGTTAATAATATCAATGAAATAGTGCATTATTTTAATGAAAAAGCAACCATAGTGATGTTTAATGCTTGTTCTTACTGTATATTTTCCATGTACTTTTTTTTCATATAAAAGCATCACCGTCTTCTTTTTTTCACAAGGTATCATATTGTGATGATATACTGTGATGGTTTAAATATAAAAGCCAAATTGTGATGGTTTAAGTATTTTTTCTGCAAATATTATTTTTATGGTTAAAATATTAATTGTATATGTATGCAATAACTTGTCTAATCTCCTTGTTTGAGAGTTTTAAATTTTTTCACACTAATATTAATGATGTTTATGCCAATGTTTCATCAGAAAATTATTTAGTGGGGGCACCTGGGTGGCTCAGTCAGTTAGGTGTCTGACTGGGTTTGCGCTCAGGTCATGATCTCACAGTTTTGTGGGTTGGAGCCCCATGTTGGGCTCTGCGCTCATGGTGTAGAGCCTGCTTGGGATTCTCTGTCCCCCTCGCTCTCTGCCCCTCCCCCACTCATGCTCTCTCTGTCTCTCTCAAAATAAATAAATAAAATTCAAAAAAAGAAAATTATTGGGGTACCTGGGTGGCTCAGTCAGTTAAGTGTCTGACTTCGGCTCAGGTCATGATCTCACGGTCGTGGGTTCGAGCCCCACAACAGGCTCTGTGCTGACAGCTCCGAGCCTAGAGCCTGCTTCAGAATCTATGTCTCCCTCTCTCTCTCTGCCTCTCCCCCCTCATGCTCTGTGTGTCTCTCTCTTTCAAAGTAAATAAACATTTAAAATCTCTTTTTGAAAAAGAAAATTATTTAGTGCATCAGTGTGAGGTAATAGTATAAGATTTTTAGGTAGTCAGCCCACCAATAACAGAGTGGGTATTGATAATTCTCACATCTCTTGGTTATTGATTTTAAGAATTCTGGTCAAAACTCAGTAGTCCTTTTTTAGAGAGACTTTTAAGTGGTTTGCATTATAGTTAAATTATCTGTGTAGTATAATTATACTGCCCACACAATAGGATCATCCAATTACATATTAAAGGAAAAAAATTACTTAACACATTAAAGGAAGAAGGTGATGTAGGTTTAACTGAGGAGTGCAAACCTGACCTTCACTGCCGTTGAACACCCAATACCCATTTTCCCTTGGAAAACATAAGAATTCTAGATGTATCTATTCTCCCGGTTGCTTTCTTTTCCCTTTTGTTTTCCTTCTGCTTGAAAAATAGATGTGTTAACTTCAGCTAGAGTAGCCACCTCAAGGTCAAGAAATTAACAGAGACCTCACTTTTGATTTCTTTGAGTCACTGAACCGGTGCCATTAACTGCACATAACTAGATGTCCTGTTTCACGAGAAAAAATAAATGCTTAATTTGTTCACATTGCTTTTAAGTTGAGTATGTGGTGACTCACAATTATAAAAAGTCTTTAACTGATACAGGATCTTTTTTCAATTAAAATATACAATTCATCAGTAACATATATTATTATCAAATATGCACTCACATAACCAAAAGCTAGATAAATATAGTTACTGAAACCAAGCATTAAAAATAGGATAAGTTACCCAGCCAATGATTCAAAAAAAGGAAATATAATAAACATAATATAGTTTTTAAAAAAATGACACCATGCTACATATTTCAAGACAAATGAAACTGTAAATTCTTATGTTTGAATCAATGCAATCTGCAGAATGTTATATTTAATATGGCACAATCTGTGTAAGTTTGTAATGTTTTAACTATTCAAAATAATGTTTATGGATGTATAACGTGGTAAAAATTACTTTGAATTCGTGATAGTGGTTATCTCAAAAATATCTGAAGAAAATGTGACATATAATGAAGATCGAATACAATTAAGAGTTAGGAAAACAAGAATTTATGTGCTTTTTCCTATTCTTGCTGTATGGTTAAAATAATTCACAACTGAAACACACACACAAACACGCACACAAAATATAGCACGGTGAACTGGAGTTGGGTTCAAGTCAGACTGCCTGCACTGGAATCTGCACCATATGACCTTAAGCTACATTATTTATGCCCGAGTATCCACGTCAATAATGTAAAATGAGATCTAAATAAGTCAATACATGTGAAGCTATCAGAAGAGTTCCTGGCTCGGGGGCACCTGGGTGGTTCAGTCAGCTGAACAAATGACTTGTTTTCTGCTCAGGTCATGATTTCATGGTTAGTGGGTTTGAGCCTCATGTCGGTTTCCATGCTGACAGTACAGAGCCTACTTGGGATTCTCTCTCCCTCTCTCCCTGCCCCTCTCATGCTCTCTCTCAAAATGAATGAAGTAAGCTTTTAAAAAAATTAGAGTTTCTGGCTTATAGTACTTGATACATATTCGTTTTCATTAGTTTACTTAAAATCAAATGAATTATGGCTCTAAGCCTCTACCCATGATTTTAATGTAAAATGACATCTTAGCATCTTAGCTGTGAAATACCAAAGGACCCTCCCTCTCCCAAGGCTGGTAGAGGAATATGAAGGCTCATGTGCTCCCATAAAATGGCAGAGGAGCCTGCTTCCAGTCCATGGTGATCACCATAATTATCAGTGCTCCTTTTGCTCTTCAAAGCTGCTGTGAAGTCTTGAATTCCGTTGGACTAAGATGTGTGAGCTAAGGGATGCTTCTTTATCCAATCTTCTTCAGCAGCTACAGACCCAACCACACAGAGCTTCTGCTACTGCTCTTAAGGTCTGCATAATAATTCTCTTCTACAGGCATCACTCAGTCAACTTTATAAAAACCAACGTGCAAGTGAAGACGTGCATCTTTGCAATTTCCCTCCCAAACTCATAGACACTAGCTCCCAACACTAGCTCATTTCTTCTGCTCTTGAATGAGCTCCATCTTGTAACTTCATAGGGAGTTGTCTTCTGAAGGGTTAGGAACATATATTTGGATTTCATAATGACAAAATTCATTCAATGACTGTGTCATTTAGGGTCCTTCACAAACTGATTCTGGCTAGTCCGATAATTTCTTAATGGGAATTTATTTTGAAAAATCCTGAGAAGCTTACAATATTAAGGGAAATGCTAGCAAAATAATCAGGCCTTAGAAAAAACTGGAATCAAGGCTGCTCTTCTCTAACTGGTAGAACTCATGAACTTTATTGTCAAAGATGGCTGAGCACCAACAGATTTATCTCCTTCTTAACCTGTGTTTAGCATTTATACTCCCAGAAGGGAGTCTGGCAGGTTTAGCAGAGACCACATTCTGACCCACGGCTGAGACTTGGGAGGCTGGTGTAACGGTGGGTTGGTCCTGTAATGCCCACTACACCTCCACTGTCTGGCTCATTAGTTGACATATAGCCGGTGCTCAAATAGTGATTGTTGAATGTAAATATTCTAAGTGACCCATTTCTTTTGATAAAGGCACATGTTGGTAAACAGCTTATCTGTTCTTAAGATCCTATATTTCTGTTCTTAAGATCCTATATTTCTATTCATTCAATTTATTTCAAATTCTTCTATGCTTGTGTTTTTGTTGAAAATCTATGCTTGAAGTTATAATCTCTATTTCTTCTATAGTCTCGAAGATGAGTGAGTTATGTTTCCCTCTGCAGTGACTTCTTCCTCTCTTGGCTATGCTTGAGTGTAACTTGTCAGCCTTCATGTAGTGTGTAGTGTGCTCTTTAGGAACTCCTGTCTCACTAGAAATAGTACCTGAACAAAGTTGCATCTGAGCTTGACCACAAATCAATTCCTTTCATCCTGTTCTTGCTAACTTAAATATTGATCTATGTCAAAACAATACCCTGGATTTATTCATTAATATTTAATTGTTATTTTATATGATTTCAAACATAGAGACACCCTCATGGTTCATTATTTCAACCATTTGTCAGTCGTGTAGCTGAATGTCAAATA
Organism: Leopardus geoffroyi; assembly: GCF_018350155.1. Taxonomy (NCBI): domain Eukaryota; kingdom Metazoa; phylum Chordata; class Mammalia; order Carnivora; family Felidae; genus Leopardus; species Leopardus geoffroyi. The sequence continues at coordinate 21,569,921 of NC_059327.1, read as the reverse complement.
AATTGTCTCTAAGAAAATGTATCTACCCTTTAAGATTTTCCGCTCTGAGGACCATTCCAGTTCAACCAAATCATTAGCCTACTCCTTGTCATCTAAATCATTATCCAACTAAAAAGTGTACTTGGGTGAAGTACCTAATATAAAATAGCAATAATAAAAACCACTGTGTTAAATGCTGAAAAATTCTATATGAATGGTTCATTGGAAAATAAAAACTTGGAACATGGAGCAGAGTATAACAGACTTATATATAAGATTCAGAGTATAACAGACTTATATATAAGATACTGACACCCAGATTCTAAGAAATTATTTTCTAAATACAATTCCCTAAATAAAAGGAATCAGAGCTACTTGGAATAATAGCTGATTTGGAGACTAGAACAGATAATATGCAAAAATGAGATGAACCTGGAATATTTTGTGGTACCGATAAGAAAGTGCCAAAAAAAAAGGATAAACGATAAAATAAAATAAGGATAAGATGCCAAATTGACACAGTTACCCATTTCCCAATAGTCAAATCTGGAACAATTTGAGCAACAAAAGAAATAATAATAATATTGGATTATAATACAGGGAATATGGTAAATATTCATGAACCTCTAATAACAAAAGAAAAGAGTAAATAAATAACAAACTGAATAAATGAAAAGAGATAACTCTTTCTTATGGAATAATTCAAATTAATGAATATAGAAGGAATATGGTAAATAATTTCTACAGACAAGAACTCCCCTTATCTGCCTAGAGACAGATCCTCCAGAAAGAGTTCAAATGTCATAAATCCCTTCCCAAGAGTTTCACCAAGCAGCAAAATATGACTCTTGTCATAGGAGAGGAGACTCAAAGTCAACACCACATCCAGACAAATTTAGTCACAAACTATCACAATTCTCATCTATTTTTCTAAAGGTCCATTTATCTTTTCTGGAGATTGTTTACTCTCTCTTAAGTGGCCTACATTTCCCCTATTAACATAACATATAGGCTCTCAAATCTTATCGTTTATTTGAGGATTCACTTTTTTCCATGTGTGCACATACAAAAAAGTAATACATTTGTATATCTTTTCTCAATTAATCTGCTTGTTTTCAGTTTATCTCACAGACCCAGCTATGAATCCTAGGAATGTAAAGGTAAAGTTTTTCTTACCCTACACTACACACTGCAATTAAAAGACAAAGCGAGGCACATTCACTAAACACTGACAGGGCTACATTAATATCTAAAATAGATCTTAAGCCATAAAAACTTAGAAAAACTGAAATTCCATAATGATTAAAAGTTCAATTCAACAATGGGGTGCCTGGGTAGCTCAATCAGTTAAGTGTCCAACTCTCGATTTCTGCCCAGGTCATGAACTCATGGTGTGTGAGTTCCAGCGTGGCACTGGGCTCTGCACTGACACTGCAGAGGCTGCTTTGGATTCTGTCTCCTTCTTTCTCTTCCCCTCCCCTGCTCTTTCTCTCTCTCTCTCAAAATATATAAAAAATGAACTTAAAAAGAAAATTCAACTCAACAAAAAAATACCTAATAACATGGCTCAAAATACTTAAGGCAAAAGTTGAGATACGTAAGAAGAGAAATTGACAAATCCTTAATCAGAGTTGGAAGTTTTAACATACTTCAGTCAGTAACTAATAGAACAACAACAACAACAACAACAACAAAATAATAAAGGATTTATTTATAAAAGATTTAAACATTATTCAACAACTCTACCTAATTCATATTTAGAACAATATACCCAACATTCTTCTAGGTGCACATGGAACGTTTACAAAAGAGAAGGAAGAAAAGAGGGAGGAGGAGAAAAAGAGAGAGAGAGAGAGAGAGAGAGAGAGAAAAGGAAAGGAAGAAGAAGGAATGGAAGGAGGAAGGGAAAAACGAAAAGGGCACAAAAGTTAGAAGTATGAAAAATATTATGTTTATCACTGATAAAACTAGATTGCAGAACATAGTTTGTTACATGGCCAGAATCAAACATCCGCATGATTTGTCACCACAATTATTTTTACCCCATGTTCAGTAGCAGAGCACAGGGGCAGTGGTGTATTGTCTCCTTGGAGAGAAAGAGCTGCCTTGACAAGGTTATAGTGGGAAGGAGTGAGGAGTCTTTGATAGTGTGGACAGGCTGCTCCATAACGGGAAGAAAAAAAAAGGAGTCTGTTCCATGTATGTGTACACTTACTCCTTCTTACTTCTTTTCCTATATTTACATTGTTGAGTGAACAAAAATGTGGACCCTGCTTTCCAAAGCCTGCAAACAGTGGAAGTTTCTATTTTAGGGTTACAGATAGAAACTCAAAGGAAACAAAAGGATGTTTCCTACAACTACAAGGAAGAGTCTTGACAATATCTCATTTCAAGCATTAGAGTTTTCCAGTTCCTCCACAGATTCAAAGAAGCAACCACTAGAGCTAAGAGAGATTTCACTAAAGCCTTGCAATACTGCAATATGTTGAGGTGAAGAAAAGAGAAAAAAATATGAATCATGAGAATAGACTTAGGAAACTCAGTGACTCCATCAAATGTAATACCATTCCTATCACAAGAATAACAGAAGAAGAAGAGAGAAAAGGGGCAGAAAATTTATGTGAGGAAATAGTAGCTTAAAACCCCCTTAAAAAGAAACAGACATCCAAATTCAGGAGACACCAAGGATTCCCATCAAAATCAGTAAAAGCAGGCCAACACCAAGACATAATGGAATTAAATTTGCAAAATATAGCGATAAAGAAAAAATTCTAAAGAGCAAGACAAAAGCGGTCCCAAACTCACAAAGGAAGACAAATAAGGCTAGCTGCAGATCTCTCAAGAGAAACTTGGCAAGCCAGAAGTGAGTGGCATGATATATTTGACATGCTGAATGGCAAAAATCTGCAGCCAAGAGTATTCTATCCAACAAGGCTATCGTACATAATAGAAGGAGAGATAAAGAGCTTCCCAGGCAAACAAAAACTAAAGGAGTTCACAACCTCTAAGCCAGACCTGCAAGAAATATTAAAAGGGACTCTTTGAGTGGGAAGGAAATACCAAAAGTGACAAAGACAAGAAAGAAAACAGAAAATCTCCAGAAACAACAACAGAACAAGTAATAAAATAGCACTAAATACACATCACTCAATAATTACTCTGAATGTAAATGGACCAAACACTCAAATCAAAGAGAATGTCATAATGGATTAAAAAAAAAACCTATCTATGTGCTGTCTACAAGAGACTCATTTAGACTTAAAGACACTTGCAAATATATAAGATAATTAATAACAAACATAAAGGAATTCACTGATACTAATACAAAAATAGTAGGAAACATTTACACCCCACTTAAATCAATGGACAGATCACGTAAGCAGAAAATCAACAAGAAACAATGACTGAATGGCACACTGAACCAGTCGGATTTAACAGGTATATTCAGACCATTTTCTCCTAAGGCAACAAAACACGCATTCTTTTCAAGTGAATATGGGAGATCATCCAGAATACATCACATACTAGTTTGCAAATCAGGCTTCAACAAGTACGAAAGGATTGAGATCATACCATGTGTATTTTTTTATCACAACACTATGGAACTTGAAATCAATCACAAGAAAAAATTTTAAAAGACCACAAATACCGGAAGGTTAAAAACAAAGCTACTAAAGAATGAATGAGTCAACCAGGATATCAAAGAAGAAATTAAAAAGTACATGGAAACAAGTGAAAATGAAAACACAAAGGTCCAAAACTTTTGGGAGACAGCAAAAGTGGTTCTAAGAGGGAAATTTATAGCAGTACACGCCTATTTCAAGAAACAAGAAAAAGATCAAATAAACAACCTAGCTTTACACCTAAAGGAGCTAGAAAAATAATAACAAACAAAGCCTGAAGCCAGCATAAGGAGGGAAATTATAAAAATTAAAACAGAAATAAATGATATAGAAACTAAAAACCAATAGGACACATCAATAAAACCAGGAGCTGGTTCACTGAAAAAAATTAATAATTGATAAACCCCTAGACAGACTTATCAAAGAAAAGAGAGAGGATCCAAATAAATAAAATCACAAATGAGAGAAGAGAAGTAACAATCAACACCGCAGAAATACAAACAATCATAAGAGAATATTATGAAAAACTACATGCCAACAAATTAGACAACTTGGGAGAAAGAGATAAATTCCTAGAAACATATAAGCTACCAAAACTAAAACAGGAAGAAATAAAAAAAAAAAAAAAAAAACACCTTGAACAGACCAACCACTAGCAAAGAAATTGAATCAGTAATCAAAAATCTCCCAACAAATAAAAGTTGAGGGCCATATGTCTTCACAGGTGAATTCTACCAAACACTTAAAGAAGAGTTAATGCCTATTCTTAAACTATTCCAAAAAATAGAAATGGAAGGAAAACTTACAATTTCATTCTATGATAAGGCCAGCATTACCCTAATACCAAAACCAAAGACTCAACTAAAGAAAGAACTACAAGCAAATATCCCTGATGAACATGGATTCAAAAATTCTCAGAAAATATTAGCAAATCAAATCTAAGATACCATTACTAGATCGAGTGGGATTTATTCCTGGGTTGCAAAGGTCGTTCGATGTTCACAAATCAATTAATGTGATAGACCACATTAATAAAAGAAAGGATAAGAAAAATATGATCCTTTCCATAGATGCAGAAAAAGCATTTGACAAAGTACAATATCCATTCATGATAAAAACCTTCAACAAAGTAGGTTTAGAGGGAACATAACTCAACATAATAAAAACCATATGCAAAAAAGCCAGAATTAATATCATCCTCAATGGGGAAAAACTGAGAGAGTTTCTTCTATGATCAGGAAAAGTCAAGGATGTCCATTCTCACCACTGTTATTTAACATAGTACTGGAAGTCCTAGCCTCAGCAATCAGACATAAAGAAAGAAAAGGAATCTAAACCAGCAAGGGAGAAGTCAATGCAGATGACATGATACTCCATATAGACGACCCAAGAGACTCTACCAAAAATTCCTAGGACTGATACATGAATTCAATAAGGTCACAGGATCTAAAATCAATGCACTCTGTTCCAATTCTATACACCAATAATTAAGCAGCAGAAACAGAAATCAAGGAATCAATTCCATTTATAATTGTAACAAAACCCATAAGAGACCTAGGAATAAACCTAACCAAAGGTATAAAAGATATGTACTCTGAAAACTAAAACACAGATGAAAGAATTTGAAGATGACACAAAGAAATGGAAAAGCATTCCATACTCAGGGGTTGGAAGAACATATAATGCTAACATGTCTATATTACTCAAAGCAATCTACACATTTAACGCAATCCCTATCAAAATACCACCCTCATTTTTCCCAGAGCTAGAACAAAAAATTCTAAAATTTGTACAGAAAAGACCCTGAATAGCCAAAGCAACCTTGAAAAAGCAAAGCAAAGCTGAGGTCATCACAATTCCGGACTTCAAGCTATATTAGAAAGCTGTGATGAACAAGACAGTATGGTACTGGCACAAAAATAGGTATATAGACCATGGAACAGAATACAGAGCCCAGAAATAAACCCACAATTATATGGTCAAGTTATCTATAACAAAACAGGCTAGAATGTCTGATGGGAAAAGACAGTCTCTTCAACAAATAAGGTTGGGAAAACTGGACAGCCACATGCAAAAGAATGAAACTGGACTACTTTCATATACCATAGACAAAAATAAACTCAAAATGGATTAAGACCCTAAATGTAAGACTTGATACCATAAAAATTCTAGAGGAGAGCACAGGCAGTAATTTCTCTGACATGGGCCATAGCAACATTCTTTTACATACATCTTCTGGGGCAAGAGAAACAAAAGTAACAGTAAAGTATCGGGACTACATCAAACTAAAAAGCTTCTACAAGCAAAGGAAACAATCAACAAAATTGAAAGACCACTTACGAAATGGGAGAAGATATTTGCAAATGACATATCTGACAAAGGGTTAGTATCCAAAACATTTTAAGAACTTTAAAACCCAACAACCTCCCCCCAACCCCCCCAAAAAAAACAATCCAGTTAAAAAATGGCCAGAGAAATGAATAGATATTTTTCCAAGAAGATATACGGATGGCTAATAGACACACGAGAAGATACTCGACATCACTCATCATCAAGTAAACATAAATTAACACCACAATGATATATCACCTCACACCAGTCAGAATGGCTAAAATTAACAACACAGGAAATGACAGGTTAGCGAGTATGTGGTGAAAGGGGAACACTCTTACACTATTGGTGGGAATGCAAACTGGTGCCTCCACCATGGGAAACAGTATGGAGGTTCCTCAAAATTTTATATAGAACCACCTCATGATCCAGCAATTGTACTACTAGGTATTTACCCAAAGGATACAAAAGTGCTGATTCGAAAGGACACATGCATGCCCAGTTTAGAGTAGCACTATCAACAATAGCCAAAGTAGGGAAAGAGCCCAAATCTCCATCAAATGATGAATGGGTAAAGAAGATGTGGTACAAATATACGATGGAATATTACTTAGCCGTAAAAAAGAACAAAGTCTTGCCATTTGCAACGACAGGATGGAGCTAGAGAGTATTACGCTAAGCACAGTAAGTCAGTCGGAGAAAGACAAATATCATATGCTTTCAGTCATATGTGGAATTTAAGAAACAAAACAAGTGAACATAGGGAGGTAAAAAAGAGAGGCAAACCAAGAAATAGATTCTTAACTATAGAGAACAAATGATGGTTACTGGAGGGGAGGTGGGCAGGGGCATGGGTTACATAGGTGATAGGTATTAAGAAGGGCACTTGTCATGATGAACATAGGGTGTAGTATGTAAGGGACAGATCACTAAATTCTCCACATGGAACTGATATTCCACTGTATGTTAACTAACTGGAATTTAAATAAAAACTTGAAAAAAATTAAAAATTAAATTAAAAATTAAAAAAAAAAAGAAGCACACACACCCAAACTTCCTTTAATCATAAATCTAACAAAGGATTTAATCAACTCATTCAGGAGCAGAGCAAACGGGTCAAGAGTGATCTGCAACTCTGATGATACCTGAACAAAAAAATCTTTGGACAAAAAGCAGTATTTATATTAAAAATAAACCATGTAATGGAATCACAGTGAAGAGCAGACTAAATGAAATGCTTTCACATAAAATAAGAAGAAACTTGAAAAAATGTCGGCTTGGTCTCCCTAAGATGCCAAAGACATGCTATCCATGAGCCAGGAACACAAACACATTTACGGGAATGAAAAATTTATAACAAGAGTGCAAACAGCAGTTAAACTTACATGCTAGGATGAGATACTTCTAGAGTGATGTATATACTCAATTTGCTCTACAGCTCTATGAAACAGATACTACTCCTCTCCCAGTTCTGCAGACGTGGAATCTAAGGAACAGACAATTTGAGTAAATCGTCCAAGATCCTGCAGAAGCGACATGACCGAGCTGGCATTTAAACCCAGAGATGCCTGCTCTGGAAGCCACACCCTTAACACCAGAGCTCTTTTCTTCCCCTTAACAAAATGCCAATAGAGACTGAGCTGACTGTGGAGTTCACGACAGGGGATTTCCAAGACGCTAAACTGTCCAAAGCACAATGAAGATGCTCATTAGAGTTAGATTAGAACTGAAACTCCACAAAAGTAAGGAAGTGTCAATATGCTCACTTGTTTCCAGTGTTTACTAAATGCCCAACTTCGTTCTATATGCCTTCATTGATTAATTTACGTAATCCTCACAATGGTACTATGAGGTACGTATTATTATTATCTGCATTTTGTCGTTGCGGAATCAAAGCAACATAGAGGATAAGTAACTTGCCAGAGACCACATAGCTGTATGTGGGGGGGATTTGAATCAAAGCAAGTTTTTATCCCGTGTCTAAGCATATACGCACCATGTTAGACAATTCAAATAAAATGTAAATATTATCACATTTCTGGAATTGGGCAGGCAAGAATTACTCTTATCTCATTTAAAATATTTTTCATGTTTGTTTACTTGTTTTGTGAAAGATAACCTGAGCAGGGGAGATGCACAGAGAGAGGGAGAGAGAGAATCCTAAGCAAGCTCCTCACCGTCAGCACAGAGCCTGGCATGGGGCCCCATCTTACGAACTGTGAGATCATGACCTGAGCCAAAATCAGGCATCAGATGCTTCTCCAACCGAGCCACCCAGATGTCCCATCTCTTACCTCCTTTTTAAAAAAAAAATTTTTAACATTTATTTATTTTCAAGACAGAGCAAGACAGAGCACGAGTGGCGGAGGGGTAGAAAGGAGGGAGACACAGAATCCGAAGCAGGCTCCAGGCTCCAAGCTATCAGCACAGTGCCCAATGTGGGGCTCGAACCGACAAACCACGAGATCATGACCTGAGCCGAAGTCGGACACTTAACCGACTGAGCCTCCCGGGTGCCCCTCTTATCTCATTTTTATTTTTTTTTAATATATGAAATTTATTGTCAAATTGGTTTCCATACAATACCCAGTGCTCATCCCAAAAGTGCCCTCCTCAGTACCCATCACCCACCCTCCTCTCCCTCCCACCCCCCCATCAGCCCTCAGTTTGTTCTCAGTTTTTAAGAGTCTCTTAGGCTTTGGCTCTCTCCCATTCTAACCTCTCTTTTTATTTTTTCTTCCCCTCCCCCATGGGTTCCTGTTAAGTTTCTTAGGATCCACATAAGAGTGAAAACATATGGTATCTGTCTTTCTCTGTATGGCTTATTTCACTTAGCCTAACACTCTCCAGTTCCATCCACGTTGCTACAAAGGGCCAGATTTCATTCTTTCCCATTGCCACGTAGTACTCCATTGTGTATATAAACCACAATTTCTTTATCCATTCATCAGTTGATGGACATTTAGGCTCTTTCCATAATTTGGCTATTGTTGAGAGTGCTGCTATAAACATTGGGGTACAAGTGCCCCTATGCATCAGCACTTCTGTATCCCTTGGGTAAATTCCTAGCAGTGCTATTGCTGGGTCATAGGGTAGGTCTATTTTTAATTTTTTGAGGAATCTCCACACTATTTTCCAGAGCGGCTGCACCAGTTTGCATTCCCACCAACAGTGCAAGAGGGTTCCCGTTTCTCCACATCCTCTCCAGCATCTATACTCTCCTGATTTGTTCACTTTGGCCACTCCGACTGGCGTGAGGTGATATCTGAGTGTGGTTTTGATCTGTATTTCCCTGATGAGGCGTGACGTTGAGCATCTTTTCATGTGCCTGTTGGCCATCTGGATGTCTTCTTTAGAGAAGTGTCTATTCATGTTTTCTGCCCATTTCTTCACTGGATTATTTGCTTTTCGGGTGTGGAGTTTGGTGAGCTCATTATAGATTTTGGATACTAGCCCTTTGTCCAATATGTCATTTGCAAATATCTTTTCCCATTCCGTTGGTTGTCTTTTAGTTTTGTTGATTGTTTCCTTTGCTGTGCAGAAGTTTTTTTTATCTTCATGAGTTCCCAATAGTTCATTTTGCTTTTAATTCCCTTGCCTTTGGGGATGTGTCAAGTAAGAAATTGCTACGGCTGAGGTCAGAGAGGTCTTTTGCTGTTTTTTCCTCTAGGGTTTTGATGGTTTCCTGTCTCACATTCAGGTCCTTTATCCATTTTGAGTTTATTTTTGTGAATGGTGTAAGAAAGTGGTCTAGTTTCATCCTTCTGCATGTTGCTGTCCAGTTCTCCCAGCACCATTTGTTAAAGAGACTGTCTTTTTTCCATTGGATGTTCTTTCCTGCTTTGTCAAAGATTAGATGGCCATACTTTTGTGGATCTAGTTCTGGAGTTTCTATTCTATTCCAATTGGTCTATGTGTCTGTTTTTGTGCCAATACCATGCTGTCTTGATGATTACAGCTTTGTAGTAGAGGCTAAAGTCTGGGATTGTGATGCCTCCCGCTTTGGTCTTCTTCTTCAAAATTACTTTGGCTATTCAGGGTCTTTTGTGGTTCCATAGGAATTTTAGGATTGCTTGTTCTAGCTTCGAGAAGACTGCTGGTGCAATTTTGATTGGGATTGCATTGAATGTGTAGATAGCTTTGGGTAGTATTGACATTTTGACAATATTTATTCTTCCAACCCATGAGCACGGTATGTTTTTCCATTTGTTTATATCTTCTACAATTTTCTTCATAAGCTTTCTATAGTTTCAGCATACAGATCTTTTACATCTTTGGTTAGATTTATTCCTAGGTATTTTATGCTTCTTGGTGCAATTGTGAATGGGATCAGTTTCTTTATTTGTCTTTCTGTTAATTATTAGTATATAAGAATGCAACTGATTTCTGTACATTGATTTTGTATCCTGCAACTTTGTTGAATTCATGTATCAGTTCTAGCAGACTTTTGGTGGAGTCTATCGGATTTTCCATGTACAATATCATGTCATCTGCAAAAAGTGAAAGCTTGACTTCATCTTTGCCAATTTTGATGCCGTTGATTTCCTTTTGTTGTCTGATTGCTGATGCTAGAACTTCCAACACTATGTTAAACAACAGCGGTGAGAGTGGACATCCCTGTCTTGTTCCTGATCTCAGGGAAAAAGCTCTCAGTTTTTCCCCATCAAGGATGATGTTAGCTGTGGGCTTTTCATAAACGGCTTTTATGATGTTTAAGTATGTTCCTTCTATCCCGACGTTCTCGAGGGTTTTTATTAAGAAACGTTGCTGAATTTTGTCAAAGGCCTTTACTGCATCGATTGACAGGATCATATGGTTCTTATCTTTTCTTTTAGTAATGTGATGTATCACGTTGATTGATTTGCGAATGTTGAACCAGCCCTGCATCCCAGGAATGAATCCCACTTGATCATGGTGAATAATTCTTTTTATATGCTGTTGAATTCGATTTGCTAGTATCTTATTGAGAATTTTTGCATCCATATTCATCAGGGATATTGGCCTGTAGTTCTCTTTTTTTACTGGGTCTCTGTCTGGTTTAGGAATCAAAGTAATACTGGCTTCATCGAATGAGTCTGGAAGTTTTCCTTCCCTTCTTACCTCATTTTTAATAGTGAACTGGGTTTACTTAATTTTATCAAAAAATTGTTTTATATTTAGATTATATTCTTTTTTAGTTTACTATTTTGTCATTTTGATCTATCACTATAAATCACAGTGTCAACAAAAATACACATAATATTCTCTAATATCAAACTACTCTAGGGGTGCCTGGGTGGCTCAGTTGGTTAAGTGACCAACCCTTGACTTTGGCCTAGGTTATGATCTCACAGTTCATGAGATCGAGCCCTGCATCAGGTTCTGCTCCTGACAGCACAAAGCCTGCTTGGGATTCTCTCCCTTCCTCTCCCTCTGTCCTTCCCCTGCTCACGTGCAGGTGTGCACTTGCTTGTGTGCACTCTAAATAAATAAATAAATAAGCAAACAAACAAACAAACTAAAAATAAAAAACAACAAAAAAATCAAACTATTCCACATGGTTTTGTAAATGGAAGGGAGGTTCACGTTTCTGACACCAATTTCCCATGATGTAAAAATTTCGTAAGTTACTGAACTCAGTCTAAACAAGATAGGGACAGTCAGTTGTCTCATTGTTTATGGTATAAGGAACATTGTGACTTCTCTCAGAATTTTTACCGGCTTTTTAGGATAATAAATTATGGAATGAATAATTACTGAGAAAATATCCTGTGATTTTAGGATCCATTTATCAATAGATGAAAGTTTTAGTGAGTATATTGTTAAAAATATTTTCCATCCAAATCGATCTGAGATCTATAGGAATTTGCTCAGCTTTCTTTTGGGGGGTGGGGATTATATTTGATTCTTTTCTTTTTTCTTTTGAGAATGTGATTATTGTAAAATTCCAACAAATTCCAATTTGAAGAAAAGTAGATAACTTTCGATGGAGATTCCCTTAGATGAAGATTGTTCTGATATGAAAAATGACCAACATTTATCATAAAATCATCATCCCTACACAGATGGCTCCAAGAATGCATTCTAGTGTGTTCCAGGAAAAGGCATTTTTGAAAACAAGAAGTCCAATCATTCTTATTCAAAGATAGATTCCTAAAGAATTTGTGTTTCATCCTACATTGTTTATTGTTTCAGAAAATGATTTACATTTTTTATCAAAGTATGGTTAAGAAAGGAACATTCATTAGTTGTCTGCTTGTGAATGAAAAGCATCTACTTAGAACAAATATGCAGAAAGCAGAACTCCATGGAAACAATGTGTAAGCCTTTTATACTTCAGATATTTGTCTAAAAACTTTCTTAACACTTATCTTTTATTTAGCAAAACTTGCCTGAAAATTAGGAGTCTATCCTTACAAATGACATTGAAACAAATGAATTTGCCTAAAATCAATACAGATAGACAAGATACAATTGTTCTTTGTACCTATTCATGAATCAACCACAGTCTTTAATACTTGGCCAGAATGTCCAGATTGTTTCCTGGTTAGCTCTATTTCTGGCATAGAGAATGCTAGAATGAATCTCAAATATCATATTGGTCTATGGGAAACCAAAGGAGACTTATGATTATAAGAATCATATATAATTTTGTCCTTAATTAATTTCATCTCCCATTAAGAATTCCATCTATCTTTTCAGGAAAGAGATGAGATTTCACTTACAATTAACTGTTACAATATTCTGGAATAATCTTATAGCTTCTCCCTAAATAATTAACTATTCACGTGAGGAATTTTGCCAACCCACAGCCTATTGTTTGCTACCGAAAAATATTGTGTTCACATGTAAACATGAAGTTATCTCTTTCAATGGCCGCAGGAATGGTAGCACACCCTAAAACGGAAGGGAAAGTTCCATTTCTTGCATCAAATCTTCCTTCAAACATCATGTAAATTTCCAAGTATTAATATATGTCTTCACATTCCTTTCCATATTTCATTTATGCTTTAGCCTTTTGAAAGTCTTGAACAAAAATTTTGTTTCTGTTTTGCTCATGAACTTGGTATTATTTCCACTAAAGTTCCATTAACAGGAGGCAAGCCAATGAATCGCTTTGGAAATAGTTTTGTGAAAGCCAACTTTTCAACTGGGAGAAATCTCCCTGGGGATATCACAGAAACACAGAAACTTTAATAGCATTTTGTTTTCCTCAGCACATCTCCAGATTTTAACGTGCCTAAATGTAATGTGCTAGAAACAAGCATATGTTGTCTTAACTGAAGTCTCTTCTTGTATCTAGAAAATCTACACAAAAATACAAGTTACTTGATATATTTATATATAAAGAGAAAAATACCTAAACTAATGAACCAGAGACACAATCCCAGTATAAGCAAAAGATTATGACTCTTTGTCAGCAAAGAATACCTCATGGATATTTCTGAGCATTTATTTTTCCCCCTTGGTCTTCCTCTCAGTTCAAATTCAACCATGATACATGGCCTGTTCAATGCAAAATTTTATGCTCTCTTAAATACTAATGTTTTATCCAAATTTTATAATTACTTTTATAATCCATTTATGAAAATAGATCACACAGGGGTTCCTGGGTCACTTGGTTGATTAAGAGACTGACTCTTGATCTCACAGCCCTTGGGTCAAGCCCCGAGTGGGGCTACATGTTGCCAATGTGGAGCCTGCTTGGAATTCCCTCTCCCTCTCTCTGCCCCTCCCCTACTCACTCTCTGTCTCAAAATAAATAAATAAACTTAAATAAAAAGAAAATAGATCACTCAGGGAAAAGTTCCCTTAAGAACATTTCATAATTGGGGCCCCTGGGTAGCTCAGTTGGTTAAGCATCCAACTTTGGCTCAGGTCATGATCTCACGGTTCATGGGTTCGAGCCCCACATTGGGATCTGTGCTGACAGCTCAGAGCCTGGAGCCTGCTTCGAATTCTGTGTCTCCCTCTCCTTCTGCCCGTCCCCTGCTCATGCTCTGTGTCTCTCTCTCTCTCAAAAATAAATAAACATTAAAAAAATTTTTTTGAAAATCTCATAATCTGAAATTTCAGTAACAGTAATTATGAATGGCCAGTAATAACAACTCTTCCTACAAATTATTTTAGATATTTTCTCTACCAAATCAATTCATTGTGTAAATGTTTATGTAATTTATGCACTCTCTGAAATTCTCTATACTACAGGTTGTAAAAAATTGTTACATTTCAAAAATTTTCTTTTCAGTGCAGCTAGACTTTAAGTAAATCCTCCAAAGGGGTATTATTTGGGCAAAGACATAAACCAGCACGCATAAATAACATCCTTTAATTTGTTAGCCACTTTGTACTAGAGAAATCATATTAACCTTTGAAGAAATAAAACTTCCGGGGCTCCTGGGTGGCGCAGTCGGTTAAGCGTCCGACTTCAGCCAGGTCACGATCTCGCGGTCCGTGAGTTCGAGCCCCGCGGCAGTGAGCTCAAGCCCCGCGTCAGGCTCTGGGCTGATGGTTCAGAGCCTGGAGCCTGTTTCCGATTCTGTGTCTCCCTCTCTCTCTGCCCCTCCCCCGTTCATGCTCTGTCTCTCTCTGTCCCAAAAATAAATAAACGTTGAAAAAAAAAAAAAAAGAAAGAAAACTTCCTATTATTTTTAATTTCATTCACTTTTTGGCTACAGAAATTTCCCTGAAGTGACTGCTTTCAAGCATATATTAATGGAATTCTATATATTCATATATTAATGGAATACGTGTACTTATCACGTATTTTTGAAGCACAAAAATTATATCAATGCATGTTCTTCTTCTTAAGTAACTCACAGTCTTTTGAAGGTAACAATACAACATAAGACAGATTTGATGTACTCTATTATGAGAACCACGTAACCTTTTCGTGCAAGACGGCAGACTGAGCAAGTATGAGCTTCTGCCCTCCTTTTTCAATTTATATAAAGATAGTAGCAATATTCATCTAATGGAATACCACGCAGCAGTACAACAGAGGATAACTGAGGTAGCAAGGATAAGCCTCACATGCATTATATGGAGTGAAAGAAGCTGGTTACAAAAAATCATATAATTTATGATTCCATTCACACAAAGTTCAAAAAGAGACAAAACTAGTCTACGGTGATAGAAGTGAGAATATAGGTTACTTTCATGGTGGGAAGAAGGTTGTAAATGACACAGAGGCACAGAGAACATTTTAGAGTAACGAAGTTATCTAGACGCATCTATATATGTAAAAATTCCTTGGTGTATAGATTTATGACTAGTGTATTTATAACTAATATATGTTATGCCCTTTACTATAGATGTGTTAGGCCTCAATTGACGGGAAGACAACAATAAAATTTTACATAATAGAAGAACTCTATCACAGAGTTCTCTGTGATGAGAGAGTATATTGCCCTATATCAAAATACTTTATGCGTAGAGAATTTTCTTGTAACAGAAAGAATGCAGTATCAGGTTGACAGATAAGTCAGAGCAGAAGCTTCTATCCAGAAATTGCCACCAAAAAAAAAAAAAAAAATGCATGCTGCTGCTGCTGTAGAGGCTCTTTGAGGCAGAGTTCCAAAGAACAATCAAGCACAGGCACCAAGTAGGGAATACAAGGTTGCTAGTTATCAAGGTCAGTAAGGTGAGCAGAAAAAATGAGCTATATTTCTTTCAGCCTTCTTCCCGCAGCTTCCTTCCTGATTAATAAGCACAGAAAGGCAGGCTCCAGACTAAACATTGGAAGCAGCTTGCTATAACTTTGTAAAATCTTTAGAAGACTAGGGCCCCAGGTACTAGGGTTGACATCACAAAGTGAGGATGTCTTTGTTCCGGCCAGTATCTGGCTTGTGTGTTATACACCCCAAGGGCCCTAAAGTAGGAGCTAACCCTTACACCTGCATACAAAGAATAAAATGAATATTGTGGAATACTTGTTGACATGAGCCAAAGCATTTGATCTCAGTGTTTCCTATTACCCTATTGACTGCCCTCAAATTCAAGGAGCGGTCAGGGCTCCCACACAAGAAAGAGAAACTACAGAATACAGACAACAAAATATCCAATTTCTTGAACTTTGACTTTTAAAAGTGATGGTTCAGAAATAAGAAAAGGTCTGGGAGAATACTTAGCTTATCGGAAAACAACTTTCCCTAGCCAAGAAAACGCGAAAGAGGAAGAGAGAACAGTAGGGAAAGGAGAGAGAACTGAAGTCACTGGACTCTTGAGGAAGCACCCTAAGCCCTCCACTCCACAGAGTAAGTCCCAGAGGATCTGCAAAAAGGTTTCACCTAGAGGCAGAAGCGATGTGAGCTCCAGACCCAGTATGAATATAAGAGACAACAAAGTAATTACCAGCGTGGTGGGCAACACAGCACGGAGTAGGAGAGTGGACCGGAGGTTGAGTTAGAGTCATGAGTTCTGGGAGGGGTAATGGGTATGAAGGCTGCTCTAAGCTGGGACAAGGTGGAAAGAGCAGGAACGCCATACTGGCATAACATTGCCCTTGATCTGTACTTTCCTTACAGTCTTCACAATATCGGTTACAACTGAGGCCATCAGAAGTACCACCTCACGTAAACCTCAACACGGTCAACCTTCCGGAGCCATCTGTCTTCTGTACTGGCCAGACAAGATTTTTAAAGACAGAGTTGGGGAAAATCAAAACTCTCATTTTCACCATGTTCTTAATCAGAACAACTATATCTTGCTGCTTTCCAGGGATTCTGCATTTATTGCATATGACCAGACTGGTCCCCAGCCACATTTTCCAATTTGAAATTTTATCCCTAACCTGGTGTCTTGTGTGTTTCAGAGATGGACTCTGTTCTCCACAGGAATTCCTAAACATTGAGCTTGCATAGGTAGTGACCCTCATAAGTTTGCAAAGTACTGCCGGGGACCCGCTCCAGCAACCAGGGGTTCCCGAAGGAAGAACGGCGTCGGTGAAAATAAAACAAAACTAAAATAAAAAATTAGAATATAAAAAACTAAAACTAAAATAAAAATGGACACAGACAACAGCAGTGTGTTGAACTGGCCGATTTATTGCAGTAAACGTGGCATTATATATGCTAGTGATTTCCTTGTAGCATACGTCGTCTATGTTTTTCTAACATGACCTACTTTTGAAAATGTTCCTATGTGTAAACAACCTTTAAGAAATAACATGGCGATTTTCCCCCAATTTTCCCGCATACCCTTTGATTATTGATTAATTTCTTTCATTACTCGCATTATGCATCTGCGTTTATCTGTAATCTGCAAAGCATGAGCTTTGCTGTTCTCGTGAAAGGCCCTCCATTTCTCAACACCTCAAGTGGAACAGTTGCAGGGACATGACCTCCTAACCACATGAGGCCAGAAGAACAATGTGTTTGCCTCGGTCAGAGGTGCCAGAAAGAGGCTGAGAAATCATTAGAAACCCATGCCTCATACATTCTCAGAGAGACAATGCACCTAGAACAATGAACCATGCTGTACCTTAACTGACTAGGTTCAGTCATCATCTGGGATGCCTCCGGGGGGCCAGGTGGGCCTAGGGGTGGAAGTCTCCTGTGCCCAGAGATACACACCTTAGCTGCCGGAGTGAGGCTTTCAAATCCGTATGTCTCTCCTTTATCAGCCTCCTTTGCTGGCAAATGTATGAGGCTATCCTTCCTGCACGCAGAGGAGTCTCCATAGGGGATGGCAAGGGCTAAATGTAGGGCCGCACAATTTCTTGCGGAACCTTATTTCTTTCCTCAATAGTTCTTTTCCCGGGGGGCCTGCCAAGGGCAATTCCCCAACAGACAATACCCCAGGTACTTTAATAAGGCCGAATTACCTAAAAGCGGGAGTACAAGAAGCTTCACTGTCGGGCCGCCCTGCAGTCCTGATCCATCCACCGCCCAGGCCCTGCCACTCAGGCTGGGATAGCTCAGCTTCCAGCACACTACCACTGGGCCACTTCGTTCCAAACACTAGAGAATGCCTGAGACTTACCTGACACTGCATGGATGCTTCAGTTTTAAGAACTTCTTTTGGGCTGCCTGGGTGGCTGAGTCGGTCAAGCGTCTGACTTCGGCTCAGGTCAGGATCTCATGGTTCGTGTGTTCAAGCCCCGCATCAGGCTCTGTGCTGACAGCTCAGAGCCTGGAGCCTGCTTCGGATTCTGTGTCTCCCTCTGTCTCTACCTACCCCTTGCTGGCTCACAGTCTGTCTCTCTCTCTCTCTCTCTCAAAAATTTATAAACATTAAACCAATTTTTTAAACGGTTTTTTTCTTTAAATTCTTAGAAAGTTACCTTGACTGTTTCTATTTCTTTCTTTCTTCAAAAACCCCTATGATCAGGATGTTTGTGTCTATTCTGTTTTAGCTATTCTGTCTTGTTTCTTTGCTTCCAGGAAAATACTTCTATACTATTTACAATTGATGCATTAATTTATTCTTCAGTTGTATCCATTTCTTTATTCAACCCATCTAGTACTCCCTTATTTCAACTACTATGTTTTTGCACCTAGTATTTCCACCTGATTATCTTTTCATCACATCTTGTTCTTGTCCCATATTGATAATCCCTTTCCTGACCCATATTTGGATATTTATGAACTTGAGTGCAAATTTTGACTCATCAGCTTTTTAAAGTATATCTATTTATTATTTATTTTGAGAAAGAGAGAGAGCATACAAGCAGCGGAGGGGCAGAGAGTAGGAGAGACAGAATCCTAAGCAGGCTCCACGCCATCAGTGCAGAACCCGATGTGGGGCCCGAACTCATGAACTATGAGATCATGACCTGTGCCGAGATCAAGAATCGGATGTTTAACTGACTGCACCACCCAGACACCCCCCTGACTCATCACTTCTAACACTTCTGCTAATAATATGTTGGCACGGTTTGGGGTTTTTAATTTAAAGACACTGTATTCCTATAGTTTTTGATTTAAAGAAGATATACCGTATTAATTTGGCTATTATTATGATTTTTTTTATTATTAGGGGATAGGCTACCTGTTGCTATGAACTAGGAAGGGGAAAAAGAAAGGACGTAGATCAGTCCTCTGGGGTCAAGTATAGATGAAGGCATGAGCTCAAGTTACCGTAAGCCAGAATGAATCACTCCCATTTGGTTTCACCACCACAAGTAGCCTTTCCAGTCAATGTTCTACCTTCAAGCAAAAAAGGAAAAGGCATCCTCTTAGATTGTCATTCATCAGCCTTGGAAGTTTTAAGAAAATGGCTGACAGAAGGGAAGCGAAGACTGGTCCGTCCTCACAGTTCGTTTTTCCCAATTCTTTACCCTCAATGTTTTGCTCTCCTCTGATTTTACCCCTGAGGACACCTCCAGTAGGGCTGTGGGCCATTTGAAGTCTTGGCCTTTTGGTTTGGATGACCATCGGCAAATTCTGCAACCAGAAGGAAGGCAAAGGGGGGGAAGGACACTATTCAAACTGTTCTTTTCTGCTCTGTGCTGGAACAGCAGAGCCCGAAGTCCTCTGCTGCAGCCTACAGGCATCTACCTGTCTTGCCACACACCAGATGTAAGTAGCCTTCTTTTTTCTTAGAGATTTCCCACACTTTTATAAGTCCATATTGTGTTCTCCTCTGTAGTTCCCCTAGGGTTGATTTGCTGGAGGCAGGCAGCAGCTTGGGCCAATTTGCAGTCTTGGCATAAATTGGAAATTCTCTCCTGCAAGCGAGTTTATGAACAGGAAACAGAAGACAGCATCGCTGTAATAGAATCAAAGTAGACTATGAAATAGTCTTCTGAGATGTATAAGATCAGAATTCTGGAAAGAATCTGAAGCACCTAATTCTACATTTGACTGCCCTGCTAGAATATATTTAAACTGTTCCTTCCTTTAACAATGTGTTCTCGAGTGAATGGTCTAGCTAGTTTAAAGTGTGGAAAAATTGGAAGGCACGTTTTGTAGTTTAAATTAATTTAAATTTTGATTTAATACTTCTTTTGAAATGATACATTGATTTTAGTAATTAAGGAGAAACCGGTTTATTTAAATACAGGTAAACTTAAAACTAGAGCTAGATTGCAAAGTTCTAAGGAAGAAAACTGAATTTCTACTTTGAGTCCTTTCTCATTGATTTGAGAAAGCCTATCTGTAGCTCTTCAAACATACTATATTATAGTTGCTTGAATACACAGTTCTGAAGCAACCATCATACGACTCTACCGGCACTGGGGGTGAAACATACCAGTGTATTTAAACCTTTGTTTTGAACAACACTAACTGTCCTTATGCCAATCTCCTAATGTCCTAATGCCAACCTCTAAATATTTTAACTTTTGGTTTTAATTAAACTCCTGGGTGTAGAACTCACATCTAATGAAAGCTAAGTACACAAGTATTTGGATGTTTCTAGAAATCTATTCCTCCTCCTCTCTCCATTAGAGGACTACCCCTGGTGCCTGAAATTATAGCATATTAGATTCATTTAGGCTAATCATTGCTCTGTGTTAAGATGCAAAAACCCCTAGGAAGAAAAATCTTTTCACCTCCTGGTGAGTAGCAGTGGATTGTTTTATAATATCCTTGGTATGGTATTGACTTTTTGAAAGCAGGATTCATGAGACATTGAAGGAAAGGAATCAAAGAGGTTAGGAAGCTAGTAAAGGGTTTGGAGATACCACAGGACTCAGGGGGGCTCAGGAGGTCATTTGCCAAAATGGAGAAAGAAGAACGTGTTTGAAAGAAGGTAGAAATATGCTAATGGTAACTACCTTTTCCCATTTTCATTTAGATCCATCCATGCCCAAGAAAAAAGGATTGTTTCCTGTAAAATTCTTACACATATCCCAAACACAGGGTTATAACTTGTGATGCCAACAGATATCTGTCTTTCCCAGCTAGTCATTCACATCTCCCTGCACATTTCTCAAAAGAGAAAGTTACGAGTCAGGCGATGGGGCAAATGTTGTCATGGATTCATCTACGGGGCACATTCTCTCCACTCTCAAATCATACTACCCCTAATGCCTACTTTGAAATTACACCTATTT
The DNA here is from genome assembly GCF_018350155.1 of Leopardus geoffroyi. Taxonomy (NCBI): domain Eukaryota; kingdom Metazoa; phylum Chordata; class Mammalia; order Carnivora; family Felidae; genus Leopardus; species Leopardus geoffroyi. The sequence goes on along the minus strand of NC_059327.1, from coordinate 21,549,011 downwards.
CAAAAGTTTTACAATGATGAGTCATCTGTGTTAGAAAGGTCAGAGGAATTCCCAAGTGTAAGATTCTCCATTCTCAATTATAACCATTCTACCCTAAATCCCTAGATATCTAAGTCACAGACAAGTAATATCAGCAACAATCAGGAAATGAAACTACACAATTTCTATACTATCTAGAGACTATAGGGAAATGTTAATAGCATTACTTATTTCAAAAGAGATAAAGACATAGCTTCATTCATCTCTCTTTATCTTTTCAAATGTTTCTATGTTGAACTCCTTCAGGGCAACGTTATTTAGTGTTGATATGGGAATCCCACTTCAAATTTCTTTTTGAGATTCCAAATAATCATGACCCAGTTGCTGGTCCATGTAAACAGTATTAAATATCACTTTGCTGTTTATCAAAAAGAAGTAGGTTTTTTCCGCCTATTCTATTTCATCATTTATACTTATACTAGTGCTGGTAAAGGAGATTAATGTATTTATGATTGACTATAATTCTTCGTCAGACATTATGAAAGTAGAATAACACATTCAACATCCATTCACTTAGAGTAAGCCTCAGTAGAAGACATAAAGAATGTATTAGCCAAATAGAAACTGCCTCAAAGATCTAATATCCAAGGAGATGATGATGGTAGCATATGAAACTATAAGTAGTTAGCAACCTGATTTGGTGATAGGGCTTGAGTTCATAGTGATATGCATCCTGATAAAATAATGAAGATCACAGAAGACAAAACGCAGAGTGCCATCAGAAAATTGCTGAAATGATTTGCTTACACATCGTTTTCTGACCCAGAAAGGTATAATTTGTCATGAAATGAATGGAATACTATTTGACAACGAGAAGAACAGATATAAATAGATTAGGCTATATTGCTGTGTTGCAATATTTTACTTTCTTGAGCTGGCTACACACGTCTTTGCTAAATTTAATTCATGTGCCATTTCCTATACCGCTGAGCCCACAAAGTGTACATTTTGACTAAAAATCCAGTAATTAAAAGAAGAAAAATTAACATTGCCATTACTTCCCATAGTAAAATTATTTTTAGAAATTAATACATTGTACATTCAATGTATTAATTGAATACTGGATTAATACAGTATTCTGTATTCATTCTAGTTGATCCTCGAGTTCTATTACTGCACTACTTGCAGAGAATATAAAGGTTCAAAGTGAGCGTAAACATAAAGAAATCCTATAACGGACTGTCTGGCTTTTGTGACCCATTAGTAAATAGGAACATTTCTGCAGCTACAGGTTCTGAACAATCAGTCACGACAGACTTGTTCCACAGCCACTGGTGAGGCTGTTATTTATGAATCGTCGTATGTATTCTATAGCTTAACCACACTCTTAAGTTGCCTCTTTAGACATGCGAATTGACTCAGGCAGTGACATGTCAGTAGAGATGACATGAGTCCCTTTCAAGCAGAAGGTGGAAGAGATAACTCCTGTTTCTTCTCCAGCTTGTCCCCCCACCACAAGAGCATTTAATAAATTTTAAGACGATTAATGTATGTCACGTCTCAAAGGCATGATATACACTTAAATATTTGAAATTTTTACAGTTTTGCTAATTTCTCTTTTTGCTGGAGTGAGACAATCAATCATGACACTATTCTTTAAGAAATCTATCAGTATCCAGAAGTCCATCCCCAGAAAAATAGATTTGAGCAAAGTTTTTAATGATTGCTAACTAAAACATTATTTGTGAAGGTTAGCAATTAAAAGCAAAATTAACAAATGCTAGATAAATTGTTATTTCCAAAGGTATTAAGTATGTTGTAGTAATTAAAAATCAGATCCTTCAAAGAAATTTCAAGAAAATAATAAATACTCATGATGTAATAGTAAATGGAAAACAAACAATTCAAAGTGCGGGTATGTATAAACATTATATATTTTTAAAATCATTTTAAAAGGAAAAAATGGAAGAAACCAGCCAATATCTCAGGATGGTAGACTTAGGAATGACACGTCATTTCTTTGCCTATACGTGGTTCAGTCTGTTCACAGTTTCAAAATTTTCAACAAAGTAAAATATCACTTGCACAATTACAGAAAAAGCAAAAGAAACCTCTATAATGTACACAAATGCCTGTTTTCTATATGCAAACACAACTCAGATAATTTCAGTTATTTTGGGAGACAAATTTGGCTATGGTGCTCCATTATGTAGCGGAGATAAAAAATCCTAAAGCTCTTTCTGGGCAACATTGCAAACTTCCAGCATTAAGGAGGGCAAAGAGCTATATACATTTTTTATCCATAGTGCTCAGAGTGTGTGTCTTAGAGATTAAAACCACTTGCCCAGAGCAAAACTGGAAGTGACTCACAGGTAGGGAACTAACTGTGACCTCCTGACTTCCAATTTAACCTTTTGCCCTATAAAAGAAATCACATTTAAAGTGTGCACATCATTACACTTCATTCTCAACATTGAGCTATAAGGAATGGTTAGTATTGAGACTAGAACTTAACTTAAAATCTCATTAACTTCAGTATGGGGCTTTTTCCCGCATTTCCTTTGACCTTACAATTAAACTTAATAGCCAGGCCCATGCATTAATATAAAATACAAAAGTCATGAAAAACATTTATTAAGCTCTTAAATGACCTTACTTCTCAGGTGCTATACCACATTTTATAGAATACCATCTAAATCTTGCATGAGGTACTTGGAATGGCAGTATTTATATCTTGTCGAAAAATGACATGACTGGAGACATTTTAAAATAAAGCCAGAGCGACCACTGCAGAGAAAGTGCTTTACCTGCCCTTGTTTGAACTGGGCGGGAACTTTTGGATCTGGTAAAATGGCAACTGTTTCAAGCAACTGCTGGAAAGTTCAGCAGGAGAACAGACCTCCTGGTCATGACAATGGCTGTGGACGGACGTGCTGCTGAGAGAATCAGTCATCACTCAGTGTGAAACCCAGGGTAACTGAGCTTGTTAACACCCATAGAAAACTTTTTTTTTTCTTTTCTTCAACTCAAATAATTGCCCCTTCCTTTTCTTCTTAAGCTTTGGCCATACGAGCAGGACACTATTTGGGTTTCTACCTGATCTGTGCTCCCCAAATTGCAACTCTTTGGTCCCAAATGAATGCTCATTTGCCTTTCATGAATGGCTCTTTACTTTCATGTTAACAATCTGCTGACTTCATAAATTCTAAGGTTTACAAATTAATAATTTAAGACTAAAGAGAATATTAAAAATAGACCATCAATCAATAATCGTTTCCTTCCATATAACCATTGCCTCTTGGAAGACACAGTCTTTCTTTAATTGGGGTATATTTAATCTCCAATTTTGGAATTTTTTTAATTGCTTTCCTTTTGTACATATTCAGATTTTCTGTATACCCAACAGCAAAGACCGACAACCTCAGCCTTAGACTTGGGCTGGCACAGAATTTCTGGATGCACAGAATATACAGAATGCAAACATCAACGTAAAGAATTGAAAAGAAGCCTAACAGCTAAGTGGCTGCGAAGGTAGCCTTTATCTTGAGTTGATGAGATTTTATCTTTCCTAGGCTGGAAAATTAAATTCTCCTCTTCCACCCAATACCTCCTCTGGTCCATTTCCCTTCCTAAATGAACGGCCTCGTTATGTACTTGATTGCTCAAGCACAAAAGAACATCATCACAATTTCCTCGTTCCAAAAATCTCATTAATTACTAAAGCTTTTTTCCTCCTGCCCATTTCTTTCCAGCTTCAGGACCCCTTCTTACTTCACTGAATATCACCATCGGTTTTCACTAGGATGATACTCTGGTCTCCAATGACTCTCCCCACAATTATAGATATCGAGATAGATATAGATATAGATGTAGATATGGATATAGATATATTTTTTAAATGTTTATTTATTTTTGAAACTCAACTAAAATTAACATCCAGTGTTGTCTTTGTTTCTGCTTTTGACTCCCCGCATTTTATAGATTTGTGTGGAAATATTTTGACAACTCCCTAGAACCTATTATAAATAGCACAGCTGGAGTACATTCTTAAAGTACAAATATGATTTCGACAGGAAAAACCTGATCCCAGATGATTCTTTAGTCACTGTCTCGTTTTTCTGGATCCTATTCACTATTTTCTTTTAAAAATTTTTTTTCAATGTTTATTTATTTTTTGGGGGGACAGAGAGAGACAGAGCATGAACGGGGGAGGGGCAGAGAGAGAGGGAGACACAGAATCGGAAACAGGCTCCAGGCTCTAAGCCATCAGCCCAGAGCCCGACGCGGGGCTCGAACTCCCGGACCGCGAGATCGTGACCTGGCTGAAGTCGGACGCTTAACCGACTGCGCCACCCAGGCGCCCCACTATTCACTATTTTCATTCACACAAGAATTCCTCAGAGATGATCACACTCACTCATTCCAACTGTGCACCTTCTGTTCATTGCACATTGGATCTAGCTTCCCCAACTACCCTAAAACCAGTCCCACGAAGTTCAGGAACCATCTCCCTGCTTAAAATCCAAAGGTAGCTTCCACTTCTCTTCTGATGCCACCTCTTAGCAACATTCAGTCCCTATGAACCCTTCCTTCTTCCTGAAATTATTTTCTCCCTTGTTTTCCCCGAGTAACTTCCTCTCAGTGACTTTTTCTGTGCTCTTCTTTTACAACTGACCTATAAACGTTATAATGTCCATTTTCTCTTCCTTGTGTAGGGGATGGGAATAGGTCACCTCAAAATATACTACTGCAGCATGAAGATTATTTTGAGCTGAAGGCAACTGAGATCAACCAAAAAAACAAAACAAAACAAAACAAAACAAAACAAAACAAAACAAAACAAAACGTCTCTGTCTCCCTGTCGCCCTACGAGGAAGGGCAAAACCCTCAATCACTAGATATTCATCATCCCAGAGACGGCGGTGAGAGGAATCTATGTAACAAACCTTACTAAAACAAGCCTTACCTTCCATTACTTTCCCCGTGTTTTTGTCTCCCCACAGTTTTCCACCCCTAAAAGCCTAAAGCCCTTTTTCTTTGTCTCTGCACTTCTCTACAAGCTTCTTTGTTAAGATGCTGTATAAGCCCCAACGATGAACTGCCCCTTCGAGTTACTCATAACTTAGCTTCTCCCAAATGTAATCACATTGCACGCATAAACAAAATTGTTCATTTTTCTCTTATTAATCTTGTCTCAGTTTAATTCCCAGAGCCCCAGCAGCAGATCATAGGAGGGTAAAGGACAGCATTTTTTTTTCCTTCTCTAGGCTACCTATACTGACAACTAAGTGGTCACATCAGTTCCATAGCTCTAAATACAGTTTATATTGATGATGATGCTTGTATTTGTATTTCCAAATTTGATCCTTCTTTGAGATACAGACACATATATCAAACTTTCTATTTTATATCTATATTTGAAGATCTAGTGGACAAAATAACCCTGATGCTCACTGTCACTCAAGCAGTTTGCCCCATCTCAAGAAGTGGCAGTCTGGATTAGTTTCCTAATGTTGCTGTAACAAAATCATCAAAAACTTAGTGGCTTAAAATGAGGAGTTTATCATCTTACAGTTCTGGAGCTCCGAAGTCTGAAATGGGTTTCACTGGGTTAAAATCCAAGGTTTCTACAGGGGTACCTGTGTGGCTCAGTCAGTTAAGCGTCCGACCCTTGATTTCGGCTCAGGTCATGATCTCACAGTTTGTGGGTTCAAGCCCTGCATCAGGTTTAGCACTGACAGTGTGGAGCCTGCTTGGGATTTTCTCCCCCTCTTGCTACCGTGTGTGCTCTCTAAATAAATAAATAAATAAATAAATAAATAAATAAATAAATGAATAAATAAATAAATAAAATCAAGGTTTCTACAGGGCTGCATTCTTTCTGAAAGAAGGTACATCTGCTCCCTTGCCTTTTCCTTTCACTGAATAAGATTTCCACCTAAAAAGGCCTGCCTCTGCACTCTCCACTCTAATTCATTGAGCTATTTGTTCTTATTGTTCTTATACTAATATCACACAATTTTTGCCTATTCCTATGACTTTTCAGAGTATTGTAACAATTTCAGGCCAAGTTACTTCCTTTGATTTTCTTCCATATTGCCTTATTTACACATACAATTTCATTTCTTTTGAAATTTTGGAATAGTTTCATTGGTTCCTCAAAAATATCCAGAGGGGATTTTTATCAGAATTTCTTTTAATTGATAATATTAGAGAACTGTCTTTATACATCCGTTAATGGGGCTCCAAAATTTTCTCTTTAGAAATATATGTAATCTTTGTTATTCTCTAGGTACTATACAAACTTTGTTGATACTGCGAATGAGACCTTATTATTTAATATATTTGTGTTTGGTTATTGCAAATGCAGAGAAGTGTTGACATTTATAGATTGATTTGTATCTTGAAATCTTGGTAATATTTGATTATGAATTATGTTGGTTTTTCAGGGTTTATAGTAATGGCCTTTATTGTGACAACAAGTTTGCTAGATTTGTTTATTTTTATTTCCTTATAGCTCTTTCCAGAACTTTTTCCTACATTTGATGGGACTGGAAATAGTAGCATCTTTGTTCTGTTCAGAATATCACCAGCTAGACTCCAAGACCTGACCTTTACTACTTACCTGCTTGTACCCACCAACTTCTGTCCCACATTTTTCCTTAAGCTCTGCTTTCCAGCTTATGTCTTAACTCAGACAAAACACCCAGCATCCTGTGATGGAAGCTGAGACTACCACTCAAGGACAACTGCCTGGATGAAGAGCTCGGGACTGCCCAGACCATCCAGACCAGCTTGGGCTTAATCCCAACTTGTGTCTATGCAGATGGACCAGGAAGTGAGTGGCAACTACCTTTACGTCATTATAATACCGAAATCTCTGCCCAAGGAGGAGCGCTAAGCTCATTTACATAACATGCAATGCATGCATATGCATGTTTCCTTAAGGTGCACGTGTGACCTTATGTCCACCTTTGTAAATATGCCTCCTAACCTTAAACAAAAGCAACCCAGCCACCCTTGCTCAAAGAGTCATGGCTTCAGAAATAACTCCCCAGGATCTCCTTTATTTGCTGCAAAGAAAGTTTCCTTTGTGCAACAACTCACCTGGTGTAGTTTCTCTCTGTGATGAGTCACGAGTTCACAAAGAGTGAATTCATGTTAATTTGGCTATCATACTGTTAAAGAGAAGGTACCTAAACTTCTTCTATCAAATAGTTGACTGGCATGTAACTGCTAAAGAAGTACCCTTCTATTTCTAGTTCTTTTAAGACCCTTGGCTATAAACACATGCTAATATAGATAAAATAATTTTTCTTCAGCATTGAATGATCGTATATTATTTTTCTCTCTAAGCTTCTAATGTGGTGAATTACAATGATAGATTTTTCTAACACTGAATCACTTTACATTCCTGGGATAATCTTGCTTGAACATAATGGTATCTTTTGCACACCCAGTACAATAGCTTAGTAAATATGATTTAGGATATTTTCATGGATTTTGTAAGTGACATAGGTAAATAATTTGATTTTTAAAAAATTTCTATTATCCAGTTTTGGAATAAAAAGTACATAGCTTATCAAATGAGCTGGGCAGTGTTCTCCCTTTTGCCTTTAATGGAATAACTTCTAAAATGTAGGAAACACATTGTTGCAAATGATTTGTGTTCCCTCAAAATTCATGTGTTGAAGCTCTAACCTCCAATGTGACATTATTTGGAGATGAGACCCTCAGAGAGGTACTTAAAATTAAATGAGGTTATAAGGGTGGGGCACTAAATCAATAGGACTGATTCCTTATAAAAGTAGGAACGCCAGGTGTGTGTGTGTGTGTGTGTGTACAAAGAAAAGGCCATGTGCAGAAAACGCACAGAGAGAAGACAGCCCAGGAGAAGTCCTCATAGGAAATATAACCTGTCAACACTTGCTGTTGGACTTCCAGCCTCTGGAATTATGAAAAATAAATTGTTGCTGTTTAAGCTGCCCAGTGTGTGGTATTGTGTGGTGGCAGCGCCAGCAACCCAATACAGACATTTTCGGAACATCTGGTAGAAATTACACATAACACCCTTTTGGCTTCTGCTTTTGTGGTGGGAGGTCCTTTAGTTATTTTAATGCATTGGTGTTTTTATTCTTGCCTATTTTGGAATCTTGCATATTTCTAGAAACTCACCTATTTCAACTAGAGTTTCACCAAAGGCTACAAACATATCTATATCACTAGAATTTTATTGGTCTATATATGAATATACCTATATTTATATTTATTTATAAATATAAATATATTATTTATATTTCTAAATATAAATACATTTATGTATGATATATAATATACAATATATAATATATAGTATATAATATATAGTATATAATATATAATATACAATATATAATACACAATACACAATATACAATATGTAATATATTTATAAAATATTCTCTATATAAATATTTATGACATATATAATACATATTATATATGTGTGGGTGTGGGTGTATATATATATATGTATATATATATAATGTTTTATTATTTATTTTTAGAGAGAGAGAGAGAGAGAGAGAGAATCCCAAGCAGACTCCATGCTGTCAGCACAGAGCCCACTGCGGGGCTTGAACTCACACACTTGAGATCATGACCTGAGCTGAAATCGAGTCTGACGCTCAACTGACTGAGCCACGCAGGCACCCTGGTATATATTTTTTTATAATGGGCTTTTATTATGTTTATCTATAATTCTACCTCTGGTAATTTTCCCTACATCATTGCACTGCTTGTTCCCCTTCCTGAAACACTCTTCCCTCAGATGTTCACTTGATTCACCCCTCATCTCAGTCACGTGTTTACTCAACTATCACTCTCTCATTGTGGCCTTGGACAAGTGAGATTGCAACTGTTAGCTGACGGTCCCTCCCTCTGGTGGCTTCGCTCTGCACCACTGCACCCGCCATCCTCCAATATACCGCATAGTTTTGTACTTATTTTGAACTTGATTTGTCTCTGCCTACTCTAAGTTCCTCGAGGACGTGGAGCCTGGCCCATTGTTTTCTGCTACTGCTACATACCCACTCCATACACGAGAGCCCAGCACAGTGCCAGTACTCAATACATAACCGAGTAAATGAATGAATGAATGAGCCCTCCATTTTGTTTATTTGCATCTACCCTCTTCTTATTTCCAGCTAGTCAATTTCAGGAGTGTGTCCATTTTATGAACCCTTCAAAGTACCATCATTTAGCATGTTTTACTCACTTTTAAAAATTGTCCTCGGGGCGCCTGGGTGGCTCAGTCGGTTAAGCAGCCGACTTCGGCTCAGGTCATGATCTCGCGGTCCGTGAGTTCGAGCCCTGCGTCGGGCTCTGGGCTGACAGCTCAGAGCCTGGAGCCTGTTTCGGATTCTGTGTCTCCCTCTCTCTGACCCTCCCCTGTTCATGCTCTGTCTCTCTCTGTCTCAAAAATAAATAAACGTTAAAAAAAATTTTTTTTAAATTGTCCTTATCTAATTTGTAAATTCTTTCCCCCTTATTTCAGCCTCTTTGCTAAGGGGGAGCGGGATCTGTTCCTCCCTCCTTCGATATAAATCTAAGTTACATACAGAGATTTACTAATCCCAACCTTCTTTGTATTCATTGTCATTCTATTGAAAAGGAGAGAAAAAAAATCTTTTCCTTCTATCATCATAGGTTCTCTTGTTGGGGTCCTGTAAAGTAGACTGAGAACAGGCAGATTAACAAGAGAAAAACAAACAGAAGTTTATTAACCCATGTCCACGTGTATTAAGAAATAATAGGGGCGCCTGGGTGGCGCAGTCGGTTAAAGCGTCCGACTTCAGCCAGGTCACGATCTCACGGTCCGTGAGTTCGAGCCCCGCGTCGGGCTCTGGGCTGATGGCTCGGAGCCTGGAGCCTGTTTCCGATTCTGTGTCTCCCTCTCTCTCTGCCCCTCCCCCGTCCATGCTCTGTCTCTCTCTGTCCCAAAAATGAATAAACGTTGAAAAAAAAAATTAAAAAAAAAAAGAAAAGAAATAATAATAATAAATAATAAATAAATAATAACTGGGAATTCTCGATGATTAACTCAAATTGGTGGTTAGAAGTTGGGCTTATACAACTATCAATAACAGGCAAAGTATGGAAAGACCCCAAATGTCCACTAACTGATGAATACATACATATATATGTATATGTATATATGTATATGTATATATATATATGCAATGTAATATTACTCGGTGATTAGAAAGAATGAAATCTTGTCATTTGCAGTAATGTGGATGGAACCATGTATATTATGCTAAGCAAAATAAATCAGAGAAAGACAAATATAGGATTTCACTCACACATGTAATTTAAGAAACAAAACAGATGAATGTAGGAAAAGGGAAGAAAAATAAGAAAAAATAGAGAGGGAGAGAAACCATAAGAGACTCTTAAATACAGAGAACAAACTGAGGGTTGGTGGTGGAGTGTTGGGTGGGGGGATGGGCTAAATAGGTGGTGGGCATTAGGTGGGGCACTTGTTGGGATGAGCACTGGATGTTATATGTAGGTGATGAATCGCTGAGTTCTATTCCTGAAATATTATTTCACTATATGTTAATTAAGTTGGCTTTAAGTAAAATTAAAAAAAGAATTTGGGTGTATACAAGCATCTTAACAAAAAAATACCTTTTTAAAGAAATAACAGAGAAAAAGGACTTTGATCTTCTAGGGTCAGCAAATTGTAAGAAGGCAAATATATGGGAGCAACTAATGGTAAGCAAGGGCTAATTTCAGCAAGGTTTGTTATATCGTTTCCTCTGGGGCTATTTCTGAGCTACCCTGGGTCTAGAGTTTTTCTCTGATAGAGAGGGGAGGGAACATGTGTTAGAAAAGGGGACACCTTTACAAATTTACATCCTGCTTTTAGCCAAATAGGGGGGGACAGAGAGCTTTTCTTATATCTGCTTCTTCTCAGGTGCTTTCAGCTCAAAATAATCCTTTTGCCAAAGTGGCATATTTTGGGGTGGCATATTCTACTACTCCTCACTATGATAAGCATTGTCTGTTAATATCCCATGATAATAAATGCTCTTGGCATCACTATGGATTCTAACTCAGCTGGCTATATATTGCAAAAGAAAAAAAGTGTGAATTATGTAGTAAAGTTTAAAAAGACTACCCTAGGAAACTGTGCTTCCGTGTTTTGATTTATATTTTTCATCATTTCTTCTTCTTTCTTTGGTGAATGACTATTCAAATAGTAGCACCCAGTAGGTTAAAAGTCCTCATCAGCCTTGCATTTATTGTTTCTCTTTTAGAATTGATTTAACAGATTGAACTCATTTTACATTTAATTATTTAACTATAGGTTTTCAGCCTATAGGTGTAAAAGGTCAAACGCTAAATTTGAGTATTTAAAAAGAGAAGTAATGGGAGTCATTATATCAAGAAGAGATTTAATAATTGTTGATGACACAGTATTTCCATGACAAACATTGACTCCTTGTTTTGAGATATATTCACACATATGCTACCACTGCCTTATCGCCATAGGAGAGTTCTAGAGCTGAATATTATAAAGATGGAACGAAAACTTTGAATTCTGATCAAGTTGAAATTCTTTGAATATCTATTATAAATCTTTTATATTCACTGCCTTATAGTAATTAACTTAGCTTTGTGCTGAGTTTTAATCTTTTTTTCTTTAATCAAAATATACCTGTTTTACGGTTATGTGATGCAGAATATAAACTAGGTCTATTGACAGCTAATTTTATAAGTAGATGACTTTAACATTTTCTAGTATAGAATAAAAGAAAATATGTCCTACAGAAAAGCGGCCAATAAACCTACCATCAGCATAAACATGAAAAGAAGTCTTCTGTGCTATTTATTTTAGGGACATTAACTGTTGAATGCTGGCTAAAGTCTGTAGAGTTTATTTTCTTTGTGTGACAAGGTACATTAAGTGAATTTTCTCTATGGGAAGGTAGGATATAAGCAAGATGTGGAAAGATGATATTAGGTTCAAATAAGAGTCATGATGAAAGCATTGAACTACCTATATTTCCTCTGATTTTGAACAAAAAAAAGATTTTCCTTATATAAGCATAAGGTTAAACATATGATAGTTTCATAATAATAGTGAATTGCCACAGAAAATTAAATCTAGTATGAACTCGTGCATTTTGTAAATTCATGTTGTATTTAGATCACACAGCTTTCTTGCTAGAAGTGAATACAGAACATAATTCATGAATTCCTTAATTTTAAAGATAGGGAAAAGTACCACAAAGGGACCAGAACAAAACTGCATAGAGAGGAACTAATTTTCTGGAAATGAAGAGCATGAAGTTTCCAGTCCAGGCTCTACCATGTAATGTTGGGTTGCCCTGGGAAAGCCACTCCTTTTAAGTTTCTACAGTGCAAACTAATGGAGATGTGATCCATTTTACTTATGGAGGTAACGTGAGTGGTGGACACACTATAAGTATTTAAATGCAGCAAGTTATCTTCTGGGTGAGCTCATTTAATATTCACAGCAATCTTGTGAGACAGGTGGTATTCACTTGTCTATTTTAAGACGATGCATACAGAAGAAACTTGCCCGAGATAATGTGGCTGAGAGGAAGGAGAGTCATTATCCAAAAATGTCAGGTTTCACACTCAGGCTCTTACCCACTAAAGGTTCTACAGCCTATGTATTCGGGAGGTCTCTTACAATGGGAAAGAACAACAAACCAAGCACATGTCTCTTAACTGTGACTTTTGCTCTATCCTTTGAACTACAGGCATTCCGGCTCTGTGATTGTAATCCTCTCCTTGCATCCTGGCCTTCATTCACTTCATCTTCCTAACACTGATTATCTCACATCATATCAACCAAAACGTAGAGGGAAATCTTCTCTGCCGTAGCACTTTTAATGACCACCACTGACCTCCCCCTGGGAAGCTACTTGCTCTCCTTCTGGACAAATCCCAAAATCACAATGCTCTCAAACCCATCAAGGACCTGAGGTCACAAGTTAATGAAATAACCTGAATTCCAAAGACAGACAAGCCTCTGCAAGGCAATATGAGGAGGTCCCTCAGGAAACCCCAAAGCCTGCCAGTCTGAAGAAATTCTGCTCAACCTCAATGGAAATCAGCGTCACATTTAACACAACAACAGAATGTGTTGTGAAGAACCTCCTTGGACACTCAGGGCTGGTATAAAAATTATTTTAAGATGAAGGCATTTGAGATTGAAGAGAGGCAAAAAGAAGCCATCTCAGAGCTATCCTTTACCTGATGAAAAGTGGACTTTTCTGAGAAATGAGGACTGCCACAAATTAATTCCCTTTTGGGGGGCAGTTTCTACTCCACAAGAGAAACCAGGGGAGAGACCAAGGTAAACCTTTCAGAAGTGTCCTCTCCAGGAGATTTTCTATGGCCCTCAAGCAGATAGAAAGATCATTCACAGCGGCATGGACACACATTATCACAAACGTTCCCTTCTCTCATTTGTTCTAGAAAGCCATTTGTCTTTCCTAAAGACAGCCATTTGTTCTTCCTATTAAAACCATTTCTCCCTCCATCTCTTTCCTTACAAAGTTAGATACAGACTCCTTTACCTGTAACCATTTAGAGATCCAACCGCTTCTTTTGTTGGCTTCTGTGTACATGTGAATAGATCTTTTGCTACTGTTAATCTGTCTTTTGACAGGTTTACTCCCACATTTGAGCTACTCAACTTTAGAGGGTAGAAGAAAACGTTTTTCCCTCTCTAAAGAATGATAGCTCCTTATCCCCGCAAGATTAGCAAATATCACAAAAGTGAAAAATGACAAACATTGACAGGGATGTGGGACGGAGAAGCCCGCATCATTACCTCTGGGAGGAGAGACCAACTGGCTGGGCCCAATAGTGACAAAGTTCTCTTCTTGACCAAACTATACTAGGCTTGCAGGAGCCTTCTGCTCCTCTAGGCTGAACCTTGGGCTTGGGTCTCCATCTTGGACAGTCCGCTTTTAATGAGAATCTCACTGAGTCAGTTTAGGCAGAATTCATTCTCCACCCATGGTATGTGAAGAAATTTTATTTTAATAATCTCTACACGCACCATGGGACTTGAACTCACGACTCCAAGATCAAGAGACGTATGCTCTTCTGACTGAGCCAGCCAGATGCCCTTCACCTGTAATATCTGATCAGCCAGGACATCTGATCAAATTCCTCGTCCTCCATTGTCCCCCATAGGTGATGCCTGATCACCCTGGCCTATCTTCAGCAAGAGTTTTGTTAGGTCTGTTAGGCAAACAATTACCCTACCCTCACTTTTACATCTACAAGCCCCCAGTCTGTTTCTTGTCTAGAAACCTCCACTTTTCTTTGTTATATTCAGAACTGAGCCCAGTCTCTCCCCTGATCACAAAAGTCCATTGTTATAGACCCCAAAATAAAGTCTGAATTTTTAACAAGTGTCAGAATTGTTTTGTCTTTACCAGTATGAAGAATAAAGTAGAAATCAAGGTCCCAGGTATAAGCCACAGAAAATTCCAACAGGACCGGACCAGAACATGCATAAAGATGTTTATAAAAATTTGTTTATTAAGAAGACTATGGGTAGATGTCTATCACTGAGAGAATTACTAATATCAGGGAAGGAGAACTTCCTCTGCCCTATGCTTCTACTAGCTGGACTTGGAATCAAAGTGACATGACACAGATTAATAGGAGAAAATCAAATTTAATAGGCATACCTATGGGGAAATGCACGTAGACATGAGATTCCAAAGACAGTAAGGCAACATGAAACTTACATGAGCTAAGGAGAGGGGAAGAGTTTGAGGATACAAAGGGGAGAAGACAATTAACCAGAAGGTGAAAGGAGATGTTCTGAAAAACCAAGGTTGCCTGATTATACAGGTAAGTTTCTTAAGAAAAGGGGAGTCTTTCTTAATAGCTCTCTTCCTGGTACAAGCTCTCCTTCCCAATATTTAGGGAGTTGAGGAAGAGGCAGAGCTTTTTCTGTAACTTCTGGGTTTTGATTACTCTCAACTCAAGATAATCTTTATGCCAAAGTGGACCATTTTGGGGCAGTCTCCCCTTGGCCCCTATGCTAACAAGATATGGTGGTCATTACTTTGAAGAACTGCTCAGAGCCTAGATGGAAAGGTATAATGTAAAACCCCCAAACTGGATCTTAAAACCATAATGCTGTGTGAAAAAGTATGGAAAATAACATTTACCAATCCTTAACTTTCTGTTATATAGTTTTAATATCTTCTTAAATCTTTATGAAACTACAAGCTCCTTATTCCATTACGGTTTTCTTTCAAAATTTCAAAATCTTTGTTGTTCTTATTCTAATTTCCAGATTTAAATGTGTTCGTTTACATTATTTTCATTCATTCTTAATTCTGTTCAATAATGAAAGTAATGTAATGATATAACATTTGCCTCTAGTCATTAGTTTTTCACAGTGTATAGGTGTTAATACTAAATACTGTAATTATAATTTGATTTCCTTTTTGAGCATGAAAATATTTTTGCAATATTTTAGTCTACGGCTAATATTCAGTTTTATTTTATTATATCAGAGAACATAATATATATCATATAGCTATCATTAAAAAGTTTACCTTTTTTAGATTTATTGACTTTTTAAATATGATATGTGATCACTTTTTGAAAACATTTTGTGGGCAATTTAAAAGAGACAAATTCTTGTCAAGAACTGAGACTTGTAATTCAAATACATAGTTTAATAATTCTCAATCTGTTTTCTTTCTTGATCCTCTAAAAATCATAAGTATTACATTGTGGTTTATCTAATTTCATTCCTGTTTCTAACTCCTTATATTCTAAATGTAATTCTAAATCCCTCTTTCTTATATTCACATTCTTATATTCTAATATCTTTTCAATAGTTTATAACCTTCAATACTCTGATTTTTCTTGATTCACTATGATTTATGACATATTTTGGCTAAAAATGTCACTTGTTTGTTATAGTGAACAATTCTTTTTGATCCAGCTTCTTAATTTTAGCCATACTGGTGGCATTCTACTTTTTGTTTGTTTGGTATTCTTCTTATTTTCCTATTTCCACTTTATATTTGTTTTGTCATTTTATTTAGTTGTTTGGAATATAATGCATCTCTTTTGCATTTGACAATGCAAATAATGTGCTTAAGGTTATATATTAATGATCCTGAAGGCTGAAGGAAATAGATACATCGAACTGAACCTCTACTTCCTAATTAATAAAACTCAGAAACTCATGTAGCTATTTCCTATAAACCCTACAAGGGATACTGTTTTCTGTTGGCTATCAATTAGTAAGGTGATTGATGGTGGCATTTCCCAGGGAATAACACACAACTTGTGAAGTCTGGATATCTAGAGGTAATTTTTACCTACAAATAAAGCATCAAACCTTATTGCAAAGATATAAATCTGACAACAGAATTTTTATATTTCAACATGGATTAGGATTTATATTCTTTGTTTCTCCAAAGACTTCAGAAAAGATTTTCAGCCTCTGGTTCTCTCATAAAAGTTCCCAAATTACTACATGACTTAGAATCCTACTTTTTATAATACCTAATTAACCAAATCTTATCTTGGAAAGCTTTCTCACTAGGTCTGCTAATTAAAAGCCCACCAGCCTCTGGGTCTAAGAAAGATTTTATTAACCATCATTGGAAAAGGAATGTGTGTGGTGTGTGTGTGTGTGTGTGTGTGTGTGTGTGTGTGTGTGTGTATGTGTAGGGATTATATTTATTCCTACATCGAGAAAATGTAGGCTTCTGATTGTATAACTTTTTGCCTCTACAGTTCTAAAGTCTTTTCTTTGGTCTCTTTTTGGCATCATGGTACCTTAAACTAGATCTGCATAAAATTATCTCCTTTCTGTCTCTGAGGCTTCTTCTTCTAGCCTGTTTCCAAACATGCGGTGTGTATTAAATTTACTGCATTCTTCTTGAGATACCTCTTGACACATTTTCTTAAAGACACTAATGATTCAGTATTTTATAAACTTTGCGTCACACATAATCAAATTATTTTTCTAATATTACTGTAAAACCTTCGAATTACCTCAAAGGTTACCAGAACATGATAATGTATCCCAGCTTTCAGTCTGGAATATCTCATTAGCTTCTTTTCAGATGAGACTTGATTAAACACAAGGAATATGTGAACCATCAGGCATGTGTGAGCCTGTCAGTGAGAGCATGCATCCTTCTTTTATTAACTACAGCGAATCTAGATCCATGATATTTTATAGACCATAGTCTTAATGTCTACCATTTTAGAAATAAATAGGCTTAGAAATCCAGCTGGATCAATGTGAAATCGTTATCTTCTTTATGCAATTCCATATATTGGAGATATTATTACCCAAATCACTTGAATTATATCAGGTCTCGAATTATATGATGGTGACTACATATCTTCCCTTTGAATAAATTTAGGTGATAATACAAAGCTTTCAATAAGTTATCTCAGCCTGTTATTCATCCAGAAAATTCTTTATTTTACCTTCATCTTTTAAAGAGTACTTTGCTGGATGACGAATGCTGAGCTGACATACTTCCCTTCCCTCCTTTCCTTACTTCTGTTTCTTAAGGATCATTTCATTGTCTTCTAACAAGAAAATTGTTGTAATTCCAATCTTTGTTTCTCTGTGTTGTAACTATTTTCTCACCTGATTCCTTTTAAGATTTTAACTTTGGTTTCTAGCAGTTTTGCTTTTCTGTGACTCTGTATCTCACCAGCAACGTGTGAGAGTTCCAGTTGCTACGCATTCTTGCCTGCGTATTACATTTTAGTCATTCTCGTGATTATATAGTGGTATTTCATATTGATTTTAATTTGCATTTCTACAGTGATTAATGATGTTAAATCCCTTCTTGTATATTTATTGCATACTAGGATGTGATTTTTTGTAAAGCCCCAGTTCAAAATGTTACTCAATTTTTTTTTAGGTTGACTATTGCTTTCTTACTGATTTGTAGAAATTCTTTTTATATTTTGTTTGTAAGTTCTTTCTCAGGCAATATGTACTGCATCTACATCCACCAAATTTTGGCTTGCCTTTCCCTCACCTAATGGTATCTTTTGATGAACATAATTTAAATATGATAAAATTTATCACTTCTCCCTTATGAACAATATATTCTGGGTCCCATTTAACTAACAGTTACATAATTCAAGGACATAAAGAAACTTACCTATGTTTAATTGTAACAGCTTTATTGTTTGGGCACACCTGGGTGGCTCAGGCCATTATGCCTCCAACTCTTATTCTCGGCTCAGGTCATGATCTCACAGTTCATGAGTTCGAACCCTGTATCAGGCTCTGTGCTGATGATGCAGAACCTGCTTGGGATTTTCTCTCTTTCCCTTTCTCTCTGGTCATTCCCTGCTGGCGCTCACACTCCTCTCTCTCAAAAATACATAAACTTTAAGACAAAAGCTTTATTGTTTGAACTTTCACATTTAGATATGAAATACCCCTAGAACTGATTCTTATATAAAAGATGCAGAGCAAGTTTATTCGTTGTCTGCATAGATATCCAACTGGCTCAATTGTATTCAACAAAGACCATCACACCAATCACCATTTCACCATCACAACTTTGTCATAAAACAAGTGACTGTATTTGCTTGAATTGGCTTCTGGCCTCTTTGTTCTAATTCTTTATTTCCATCTTTTGCAAATAGCATGCCTCTTAATAACTATAGCTTTTGCTAGGTTTTCATGTCTGTTATTATGAGTCATCTAGCTCAAAACTGCCCATTTTTGGCCTCTTACATTTCCATATAAATTTTTAAACTTACTTGTCAATTTCCACAAGAGATAACTGATAGAGTTTTGACTACAATTGCAATTGAATTATAAATCACCTTGCAGGGAATTAACAATTTTATCATATTGAGGCTTTTACCATATGAACATTGTATATCACTTAATTTAATTAGGTCTTCAATATTTCAACAATGATTTGTAGTTTTCAATATTGATCTCTCAAATATTTTTCTGGCTTCAAATATCAAGATATTTAATATTTTTTGTGATTTCCTGATGATATTATTTTCAAGATTTGTTTTCTATTTACTTATTGACGGTATATAAAATATGTTGTGTATTTGTTTCAACAAACATATTCAGCAAACTTTTAAAAATTACCTCATAATTTTAATAGTTTGGAGATTCTTTTTGCTTTATAAATGAGTTTTATTTCTTGCTTTGTAATCCTTATATCTGATCGATTGATTGATCGATCTCTTTATTGTACTGGTTAGGAAATCCTGCACATCACTGACTATAAGCAAGATAGCCAACTTCCTAAATCCATTCTTGAATTTGGAGGGAAATCTATCAATATTTGAACATTAAATATGGTGTTTGCTGCAGGTTTCCTTTTAATTACTCTTTATTAGACTAACAAAGTTTTTTTGTTACTTATCTAAGAAGTTTTATTATGAATGAATGCCTAACTTACCACATTTTCTGTATATGTTGATATAATCATATTTTTCCACCATTTTACAATGAAATTAGAAAATACATTGATTTATTTCCCACTTCAAATCAACCTTGAATTTCTGAAATAAAACCTGTTTGGTCTTGATGTACTGATTTTTGTATATATTGCTGGATTCATTTTTCTAAGACTCTTTAGATTTTTACATATGTAATGAGATACTGTTCTGCAAATTTCCTTTCTTATAATGTCTTCATCAAGTATTATAGCCTCCAAAATTCAACTGGGAAGTCCTTCCCCTTCTTCATTCTCTGGAAGTGGTATTGCTTAAATATTCAATTAAATATTAAGTGGCGTTGCTTAAATACTTGAAAGAATTCACCTGTGAAGCTGTCTGGTGCTCCTTTGAGAAGGCTTACAAATAACAGCTTAAATATATTTTTAGAAAAAATATAGGATTTACTAACTTTCTATTTTTTTTGCACACTTTTTAAAGTTTTATTTTTCCAGCCTATGCTCGTTTCATCTCAATTGTCCAGTGTATTGATGATGTTGTTTGAAATTGACTTATTGTCCTTTGGCAGGGTTAGGGGTAGATGGGAGTTAAGTTTTTGTTTTGAAATAGTTATAGATTCAAAGAAAGTTACAAAAATGTACATGGAAGTCCTGTAGACCCTATGTTCAGTTTCCTCCAATGGTAATATCTTGCATAACTATAGCACAACACAAAACCAGAAAACTAACATTGGCATAATCCACAGAGCTTTTTCAGATTTTACCAGTTTTATATGCACTCATTTGTGTGTGTGTTTAAGTTTATTTATTTATTTTGAGAGAGAGGGACAGAAAGAGAGAGGGAGCCCGGGGGGCAGGCAGGGAGACAGCAAGAAAGAGAATCCCAAGCAGGCTCCGTCCTGCCAGTGCAGAGCCCAACATGGGGCTTGATCGCACAACCCCCAAGAAACGTGAGACCATAACCAGAGTCAAAACCAAGAATCAGAGGCTTATGTTACTGACCCACCAGACACCCCTCTGTGTGTTTCTATGCAATTTTATCCCATGTGTAGATCTGTCTAACCACCATCACAATCAAGACACAGAACTATTTCATAAGACAAAGTTTCTTGATGCTATCTCTGTATAGCCACACTTACCTCTCTTCCCACAACCCTAGCCATGCTAACTACTAATCTGCTCTCCACCTCCATAATTTTGTAATGCCAAAAAAATATGGAAATGTAATTACACAGTGTGTAATCTTTTGGATTTTTCACTCAGAGATCCATCCATATACTGGTGTCTATGTGAATATAATTTTTCATTTCTCTGAGATAAATGCCCAAGAGTATAATTGCTAGGCCATTATGATGCATATATGTTTAGTTTTATACTGCCAAAATATTCCACAGACCATTGTACCATTTTGTAATATGATCAGCATGTAATAAGGAATCTAATGTATGATAAAATAGTGTAATCATTCTTTTAATTTTTGTTATTTTGGTCATTCTGATAGATATGAAATGATATCTTATTGTTTTAGTTTGCATTTCCCTAATGGCTAATGAGTTGAGTATCTCATCATGTACTTATTTGCCATCTTTATATCTTCTTTGGTGAACAGTATGTTCATGTCTTTTGTACATTTTCTAATCAAAGTGTTTATATTCTTAAATTTTGAGCATTCTCTACATATTCTAGATGCAAGTCTTTTGTCATATATATGGTTTGCAGATATTTTCTCCAAGTCTATTGCTTATATTTTCATACTCTTAGAAGGGTCTTTTGCATAGCAAATGTTTTTAACCTTGATGATTTCCAATTTATCCATTTTTCCTTTCATGGATCGTGCTTTTGGTATCAAGTCTAAAAGTTGCATAGCCCTAAGTCTCAACAATTTTGTCCTATGTGTTCTTCCAAAGTGTTAAAGTTTAACATTTTACACTTAAGTCCATGATCCATTGAGTTCATGTTCATGTAAGGTATATACTCTAAGTCAAGGTTCTTTTTCTTAACCTTATGGTTGTTCAAGTGACCTATCACCATTTGTTGAAAAGACTAATATTTCTCCATTCAATTATTTTTGCACTTTTGTAAAACATCAATTGGGCAGATTTGTGTGGGACACTTGTGTTCTTTATGTTGTTCCATTAATCTGTGTCCATCCCACTGCCTTTTTGACTATTAGAGCTTTTAATAATCATAAAGTCCAATAGGATATTTGCTCCCATTCATTATATTCTTTTCAATATTGTCTTAGAGGGGCGCCTGGGTGGCGCAGTCGGTTAAGCGTCCGACTTCAGCCAGGTCATGATCTCGCGGTCCGTGAGTTCGAGCCCCGTGTCGGGCTGTGAGCTGATGGCTCGGAGCCTGGAGCCTGTTTCCGATTCTGTGTCTCCCTCTCTCTCTGCCCCTCCCCCGTTCACGCTCTGTCTCTCTCTGTCCCAAAAATAAAAATAAAAACGTTGAAAAAAAATTAAAAAAAAATATTGTCTTAGATATTCTAGGTCACTTGCCTTTCCAGAAAAAAATTTAAAACACATATATTGACTTTTTTAATGTCTAAAGGTTTTATGATTATGTCCCCAAATTTTATTTCTACTATAGACAATTTATTCTTTTTTGGTGGTTGGTTTTATTTTATCAGCCTTGCAAGGGTTTATCAATTTAACCAGTCTTGAAGAACTCCTGGATCTGTAGGATATTTATATTCTACTTTTGTTTAACTTATTGACTTTTACCTCTAATACTTGTTAGGTCCTTCCTTCTACTTTCTTTGGGTTTTCTTTGCTGGCCACTGATAGCCAAAGTTTATGACTAAGTAGAACAACCCAAATCTCTATTCCTAATGAGGAATAGGTCCTCAGACACCTGTCATGGTTACACAGCTCTCTCGCTTTTCTCCCATTATCTTAAGCAGCTCAATGCAAAGTTTTCCTTATCCCTGAGAAATAGATCCCTGCTTTTTTTTTAAGTTTCCTTTTTTCTTTCTTTCTTTTTTGGTGGGAGCTATGACCAGGACTATTTTCATAGATACAACTGTCTCCATTTTCTGGCAAGGGTTATGCACTCAGGACCCATTTTCTGGGTAGGACCTGAATTCCAGGCCATCTTTGCTTGTCTTTGGTCATGTAGAACCCAGTTGTTTTTGAGCTTCAGCACATTATTTGCTGCTGTGCATTTCCATTCACCTTGGTACACTTAGATGTTTATTATAGTTTTTAGCCTTTATGTCTTCGTAAAATTTTCATATTCATCAGTCATTGCTATGTGGACAAAGAGAGCAGTATAGGTCAATATAAACCTTCAGTGCTTCTAGACCATGTGCTGAAAGGGTATTTTTATAGTCATATTCTTAAGAAAAGAAAGGAAAGTGAAATGTAGCTACCAAATATATTCTGAGGCTACCCCAAATGAATGGAGTCTGTTCCCAATTTAGTATCAGACTTAGAGGAAATATTACAGGGGGAAAAAATGATGCACCAAGAGCTGGGTCCTCCACATTGCAATCTGCATTCAGTGTCTAATGCAGGAACTTTAAATAAATAAAAATTTCATTGTATTACTTTCTTAAGTTTTAAGTCTGTTGGTGTCTATCTTGCTGTTTGGTTCATTACAAGAGGGAAAAGAGTGGCCCTTTTAAAATCCACACTTTAAAATAGAGCCCATTCATCCAGAAATCATGAAGCAGAATGAGTGCAATGGGAATAGCTGTCAGGAAATGCAATGATATTACATTTATCCCTTTTAAAAGAGAATCCAGATCTACCTGATACAATTAGGAGAGAAATGAAAGTAAGTAGAGGCTTAGAAATTCTATCAGTAAGATAAATGGTTTAAGCAAAGATCAATTAAGAGCCATGTAGGGTAGTTAGTCTCAGAGCAAGTCTCTGGGAACAGGCTAGAAGATCGAATGAAGCTATTAAGTCACTGGGAAAAGGCCAACAGGTTGGCACAGACAAGCAAACCACTGTTGAGAAAAGCTGAATAGTTATGCTAACGACAGAATATCTGAATGACCTATAGGATTCTTATTTCTTTTTTTTTTTTTTTTAATTTTTTTTTTTCAACGTTTATTTATTTTTGGGACAGAGAGAGACAGAGCATGAACGGGGGAGGGGCAGAGAGAGAGGGAGACACAGAATCGGAAACAGGCTCCAGGCTCTGAGCCATCAGCCCAGAGCCCGACGCGGGGCTCGAACCCACGGACCGCGAGATCGTGACCTGGCTGAAGTCGGACGCTTAACCGACTGCGCCACCCAGGCGCCCCCAGGATTCTTATTTCTTTTAACACCTTTTATCACTGCTTGTTTCTATTGATATGGGCTTGGAAAGAGGTAGGCATACATCTAGGGGAAAAACAACACAGATAATATGGATGAACCTAGAGGGTATTATGCGCAATGAAATTAGGTTGAGAAAGGCAAATACCCTATCATTCCACTCATAAGTAGAATCTAAAAAAAAAAAAAATGGGGGCGCCTGGGTGGCTTAGTCGGTTGAGCGCCTGACTCTTAGTTTTGGCTCAGGTCATGATCTTACAGTCATGGGATCAAGCCCCACGTCAGGCTCCGAGCTGAGCATGGAGCTTGCTTGAGATTCTGTCTCTCCCTCTGCCCCTCTCCCTTGCTCAGGTGCTCTCTCTCTCTCTAAAATTAAAAAAAAAACAATAATGAATAAATAAAAAAACACAATCAGACCTTTAAAAACAGAGAATGAACTGATAGTTGCCAGAGGGGAGGTGTTTAAGGGGTTGGGCAAAATGGATGGAGAGAGGTGATACAGGCTTCTAGTTATGGAATGAATAAGTCACAGGATTAAGAGACACAGCATAAGGAATACGCCAATGATATTATAATAGTAATGTATTGGGAAAGATGGTAGCTATACTCGTGGTGAGCATAGCATAATGTAAAAACTTCTCAAATCACTATGTTGTACACCTGAAGCTAATGTAACATTATGTGCCAACTATACTCAAGTAAAAAAATCAGGTTAAAAATAATATAATTGGGGGCTCCTGGGTGGCTCAGTCGGTTAAGCATCCAACTTTGGCTCAAGTCATGATCTCGCAGTTTGTGGGTTCAAGCTCCACGTTGGGCTCTGTGCTGACGGCTCAGAGCCTGGAGCCTGCTTCGGATTCTGTGTCTCCCTCTCTCTCTCTGTCCTCTCTCTCTCAAATATAAATAAACATTAAACATTTTTTAAAATAAAATAATTTGCATTTTAAATAAAAGAAATGAACCATCAAGCCATGAAAAGACATGGAGAAAACCTAAATGCATATTACTAATGAAAGATTCCAACCTGAAAAGTCTACATACTGTATGATATAATTACATACATTTTGGAAAAGACAAAACTATGGAGACAATAAATAGATCACTGGTTGCCAGGGATTGGGGGAGGTGGTAGAGATGAATAGGTGGAGGACAGAGGATGTTTAGAGCTATGAAATTATTCTGTATTCTGAATCATTATACAATGATGTGTGCATGTCATTATACATTTATTCAAACCCATAGAATGTACAATACCAACAACGACCCTAAAATGTAAATTCTGGGCAATGGGTGTTTATAATGTGTCAACGCAGGTTCATCAATTGGAACAAATTTATACTCTGTTGGGGGATATTGATAATGGGGAAAGCTATGCACGTGTCATGTCAGTGGGTATGTGGGAAACATCCATACTTTCCTCTTAATTTTTCTGTGAACGTAAAACTGCTCTAAAAATTTGTCTTTTAAAAAATTATTGCTACCATTTTAAAAGTATTGAAATGATCATCCACTATATTGTAAATAAAATAATGTATTAACTTGTGGGCCAATATGAACAAAAAATACGTGTGTGTGTGTGTGTGTGTGTGTGTGTGTGCGCGCGCGCGCGCACATAAACACATCAGTGACTGTGTTCTGCTTGTCTGAAGTAAGACAGGCATTACTCGTAAGCCACTCTGTTCACGTACCTAATCAACGCGGAGAAATGTGCATAGGGTGAAAGCAAAGTTCTTTGGGGAAATTATAATATCCTCTAACTCCAAACTACTTTCTTTCCTTTATTGATTTATACAAAGAGTTAAATTGCTCAAAGCCATCATTTCAAGTCAAATTATGATCACTGCTCTGGGGAAGGCCACCATCTTTACATAATTATCTACATAATTATTTATTCTGTTTTATTCCCATACTCCAATCTTATTTCCACATAACACCCATTTTAAAGTATTCAGATAAAGTTTTGTTTATATATATTCTTCCAAAATGCACATGGTTGTTTTGTGGACACGCCCTTATCAAGATATAGACTATTTCTATCATGGTAGAAAGTTAAATCATGCCCATTTTAAGGCAATACGACACTAGCCCCCCAAATAAACTACTGTTCTGACCTCCATCATTCATCTGTTTTAGAATTATATATAAATGGAATCTTTTTTGCTTCAACTTTCTGTCAGTCAGTATAATATCTGTGGTGGCCATCTATGTTGTGAGTATATGTATCAGTAGCTCCTCTTTTTAAATTGTATTGTGGTAAGAACACATGAGATCTGCCTTCTTAACAAAATTTTAAGTGCATAACACTATAGTTGGCTATAGGTACAGCATTTTACCTATCTCTCTAGAACGAATTCATCTTTTTTAACTGAGCCTTTATGACAGTTGATTAGTAATTCCCCATCTCCCCTCCTCCCTCCCTACCGAGCCCCTGGCAACACCATTTTACTCTTTCAGTCTATAAATCTGACAATTTGAGATAACTTATATTAGGGGAATCATGTAGTATTTATCATTCCGAGACTAGCTTATTTCACTAAGCACAATGTCCTCAAGGTTCATCCATGTTGTCAATATTACAGAATATTTCTTCTTTTTAAAGCATGGATAGTATTCCATGGTACATATATACATTTTCTTTATTCATTCATCTGTCAGTGGACATGTAGGTTTTCTCCACATCTTCTCTACTTTGTCAATGAACATGGGGGTACTCATATCTCCTCAAGATCTAAATTTAAATTATATTGGATTTGAGATTGCTGGATCATATTTTTAATCTATTATTTTATTGAGAAAACGCCATACTGTTTTCTTTTTTTTTTAATCCAAGTTAGTTAACATGTCATGTAATAATGATATCAGGAATAGAATTTAGTGATTCATCACTTACATATAACACCTACTGCTACTAACACCTACTACATCTAACACCGACTGCATCCCAACAAGTTCCCTCCTTAATGCCCATCACCCATTTAGCCCATCTCCCCACCCAGCACTTCACCAGCAACCCTCAGTTTGTTCTCTGTATTTAACAGTCTCTTATGGTTTGCCTCTCTCATTCTTTTTATCTTATTTTTTCTTCTCTTACCCTATGTTCATCTGTTGTGTTTCTTAAATTTCACATATGAGTGAAATCATAGGATATTGGTCTTTCCCTGACTGACTGATTTTGCTTAGCGTAACACACTCTAGTTCCATCCACATTGTTGTAAATGGCCAGATTTCATTCTTTTTGATTGCCAAGCAATAACCCATTGTGTGTGTATGTATGTATGTATATGTATATGTATGTGTGTGTGTGTGCGTGTATAAAACCACATCTTTTTTATCCATGCAACAGTTGATGGACATTTGGAATTTTTCTATACTTTGGCTATTGTCAAGAGTGTTACTATAACCATTGAGATGCATGTGCCCTTTGAATCACCACTCTTGAATCCTTTGGATAAATACCTAGTAGTACAACTGCTGGGTTGTAGGGTGGTTCTATTTTTAATTTTATGAGGAACCTCCATACTGTTTTCCAGAGTGGCTGCACCAGTTTGCATTCCCAGGAGCAGTGCAAAAGGATGAGGAACCTCCATATTGTTTTCAATAGCAGCTACAACATGTTGCATTTTTACTGGCAATGTGAAGATTTTCAATTTTCCACAACCTCACCAACACTTTTGTCTTTGGGGATTTTGTTTTATTTTGGTTTTGTTTTTTGGTAACAGCCATCTTAGGAAGTCTGAAGTGATATCTCATTGTAGTTTTGATTTTAATTCCCTGACATTAGTGGCCTACAGCATTTTTTCATATACCTGCTGGTTATTTTACATATTTTATTTTAACTTTAATTTTTTAACATTTACTTTTCAGAGAGAGAGAGATAAAGAGAGAGAGAGAGAGAGAGAGAGACAGATTGTAAGTGGGGGAGGGGCAGCAAGAGGGCTACACAGAATCCGAAGCAGGCTCTGTGTCCTGAGTTGTCAGCACAGAGCCCAATGCAGGGCTCCAACCCACGAACTGTGAGATTATAACCTGAGCTGAAGTCGGAAATCATGACTTGAGCTGAATAGGCACCCCTATTTTATGTGTTTTATAAGAAATATCTATTCAAGTATTTTTCATTGGGTTGGGTTTTGTTCTGTTTTGTTTTGCTGCTCAATTATAGCAATCTTTATACATTTTGGAGATTAATTGCTTGTCTGATGTAAGGTCTGCAATTATGTTCTCCCTTTCCATCGAATGCCTTTTTACTCTGTTGATTGTTTCCTTTATTGTGCAGAAGCTTTTTAATTTGATGTAGTTTCACATGTTTTTGTTCTTGTTGTTTGTGTTTTGGTGTCTTATTAATAAAATTATTGCCAAAACCAGTGTCATAAAGCTTTTCCCTATGTTTCTTCTAGAAGTTTTACAGTTTCATGTCTGTGAAGTATTTAATCCATTTGAGTTGATTTTTGCATATAGTGTTAAGATAAGAATCAAACTTCATTCTCTTGCATGTGGTTATCCAGTTTTCCCCATTTCAACATTTGTTGAAGAGATTATAATTTCCCCTTTGTGTATTCTCCACACCCTGTTGATCAGTTGAACATATATACTTGGATTAATTTCTGGGCTCTCTATTCTCTATTCAGTTCCAGTGATCTATATGTCTATCTTTACATTATAGATAGTATGTTTTATGTATATGTATATTTGTTTTATTTACTATAGCTTTGAATATATTTTGAAATCATGAAGTGTAATGCCTCTAGTTTGTTTTTTCTCAAAATTTATCTTGCTATTCATGGCCTTTTGTGGTTTCATAGGAACTGTTGAATTGCTGTTTTTTCTGTTTCTGTAAAACATGCTATTGGAATTTTGGTAAAGGTACACACTAGGGTGGTGACACTATAAGGAGGGATCTCACCAAACAGACCCTTCTCCTGGAGTACTCAGGGCTTAATGCTCCACACTGGGCATCCCAACCTCAGGATCTCCACCAGAGAAATGAGCCCCCAGAATACCTGCTTAGAAAACCGATGGGGCTGACATCTATCTGGAGGTTCCAAAGTGCTACAGAAAACTCCCTTGTACAGGTGTAAGTGTGGTCTCACTGTCCTTGAGACCCAGTGAAAAAATAGCAATTTAAAAAGTGTCTAGACTATATGTGGGGGAAATTCATTTGCTGGTGTGGGGTTGTCAGCTGCAAGGGCAGAAGACAGTCGAGACTCTCCCCATACACAGAGATGCTGGAGGATGCCATTGGTGCACTCTCCAGATCATCCACAGGAACAGGCCAGTGAGCTCGGGTGTAGCACACTCCAACCACCTTCATGGGATGAGTGGGGGCGAGTGGATGTGGCACCTGCTGAGATCTGAGAGTGCAGGTGGTTGTAGAACTCTCCAGCTCCATGGGTTGTACAGGTGCAAATAAATGGTCTCAAGGCTGTCCCACTCCTTAGCTAAAGTCTTTGAGCACAGGTGGATGGGGCTGGCAAGTGTGAGTCATCATGGCATTCTCTCAACCCCAGTCTAAAGCTAGCACACACACACACACACACACACACACACACACACACACATCACTACCCCCTGCATTGATGAAGCCCACAGCTGTGTGCAACTAAGACATTTTCCCACATTTCTGAAGCTAGTGAGTGTGTCCTGCCCCCAACACTCTCCAGCTGCCTTGCTATAGCCAGTGGGCTTGTGAAATCCCCAGGGACACCCCTGATTGCCTAGCTCTAACAGCCAAGAGGACTGGTATTCCAGAGCTTCAAGGGACAGTAACAATTGGAAAGACAGTTCTTGGCAAGCCACCAACCCCAGAGCAATGCACAGACAACAGGCTGAAACACAGTCCCAGTCTTTCTATTAATAAAGCCTATTTACTTAGCCTGCAACTTCAGCCTGAGGCATAGGCTTCAGGTTTCCCACACATGGAGGGGATAAAGAGGTGTACCCAACGTACATAAGCAGAGGGTCACCATCCTTGTTCATCTCTTCAGCCTCACTACAGCTCAATGAGACATTCCAAAAAGGAGCTTATTTATACACTCACCTGGAGCCCCATTTTCTACCAGTGTCACCCACAGGAGGACATCGCCAGATCTCATGGTCTGGAGGTCAGCAGAGATTACAACTGCAACCCCACAGAACTGTATATATTTGCATACTTTAAAAGTTGGTGTCTGAGGGTCTGACTTCCAATCAGCCTGAAACGAGGTGCTAAATGAAATTCTTCCCATTTGATCATGGATAGCTCTTGACACATGCTCAGTAATGAGGGCATATCAAGAATAAGTCAGGAGGTTTAGACAATCACAAAGGTTTAAGAGACAACCAAGAGCTAGGGCAAGGTTGAATGAGAAGGATCATCACCGACACAAGTCCACTCCTTCAAGACTGAGAAAGATAAATGTTTCAACTAATACACAGAAATAAACACAGTCATGCAAAAGGAGGAAACTAGAGAAATATGTCCCGAATGAAAGAACAAGAAAAAAACTCAGAAAAATACCTTAATGATACAGAGATGAGTAATCTAACTGATAAAAAATTCAGAGTAGTCATCATAAAGATACTCACTGAACCTAGGAAACATAGGAATGAACACAGAAAGAACTTCAATAAACAAATAGAATTAAAAAGTATTAAAAAAAAGTCAGAGAGCTGGGGAATTAAATAAGTGACATGAAAAATATACTAGATTTGTCCAGTCGCAAACTGGATGAAGCAGATGAACAAATCATTGAGCTGGAAGATAAAGCAAAGGAATTTACACTGACACAGCAGCAAGACGACAACGACGAAAGAATTGTAAAAAATAAAGATAACTTCAGGGACCACTGAGGCAACATCAGTAAAAAATAATATTTGCATTATAGGGGTCCCAAGGCAGGGAGAAAGAGAAAGGGGCAAAATTATTTGAAGAAATAACAGCTAAAACTTCCTTAATCTAGGGAAGGAGATAGATATTCAGATCCAGGACACCCAGAGAGTTCCAAAAAGGATGAATCCAAAGAGCCATGCCAAGACACATTATAATTAAACTATCAAAAGTTAGAGAATCTTAAAAGCAGCAAGAGAAAAACCAATTGTTGTATACAAAGGAAACATATATAAATATATAAAGCAAATATTAACAGATCTAAAGGGAGACATTGACAGCAAGATAACAATAGTAGGGAATTTTCATACCATACTGACGTCAATGCAAACATCATCTAAACAGAAAATCAGTAAGAAAACAATGAGTCTTACACAACCTACAAGACTAGTTAGGTTTAAGAGACGTACACAGAGCATTCCATCCAAAAGCAGCAGAATAGACATTCTTCTCAAGGGCATATGGAACATTCTCCAGGATAGACCACATGTTGGGACACAAAACAAGTTTCAGAGTTCAAGATCAAAAACACCCCAGGCTTCTTTTGTGACCACAATAGTCAATTATAAGAAGAAAAGTATAAAAACCAAAAATATGTGGAGATTAAACAACATACCAGGTCATAAAAGATTGAGCAACTACCAGGTCATAAAAGAAATCAAAGGATAAATTTAAAAAATAGCTAGAGAAAAAATGAAAACAAAATACAACATATCAAAATTTGTGGGACACAGCAAACGCAGTTTGTAGAGGAAAGTTCATAACAATACAAGTCTAACTCAAGAACCAAGAGAAATATCAAATAAACAATTTAACTCTTAGCCTCAAAGGAACTAGGGGGGAAAAAAGGAACAAACAAGCCTAAAGTTACAGAAAAAAGTAAATAATAAATATTAGAGTGAAAATAGGAGGGCCTTGATGGTTCAGTAAGTTATGCATCTGACTCCTGACTTGAGCTCAGGTCATGATCTCATGGGTTCATCACATCGAGCACCATGTCAGACTCTGAACTGACAGTATGGAGTCTGTTTGAGATTCTCTGGAGCCGATTCTTCAAAAAGATAAATAAAATTGACAAATCCTTAGCTATACACACCAAACCAAACCAAACAAAACAACAGTGAGAGGGTTCAAATAAACAAAATCAGTAATGAAAGAGAAGTGTAGAACTGATATCACAGAATTACAAAGGATCATGAGACTATGAACAATTATATACCAACAAATTGGACAATCCAGAAGAAATGGACAAATTCCAGGAAACATACAAATTTCCTAGACTGAATCATGAAGAAATAGAAATTCTGAGAGGACCAATTACCAGCAATGAAACAATCAGTCATCCAAAACCTCCCAGCAAACAAAAGTTCAGGAGCAGACAGCTTCACTGGTGAATTCTACCAATCATTCAAAGAAGACTGAACACCTATCCTTCTCAAATTCTTCCTAAGGTTGAAGAACAAGGAACACTTCCAAAGTCAGTCTACAAAGCCAAAATTACTCTGATATCAACACCAGATAAGAACACCAGACACAAATAATAACAACTATGTCCTAGATGAATATAGATGAAAACTCCTCAGCAAAATATTAGCAAACCAAATTCAAAAATACACTAAAATGATCATACACTGTGATCGAGTGGGATTTATTCCAGGGATGCAAAGTGTTCAACATCCATAGATCAGTCAATGTGATGTACCACATTAACTAAATGAAGGATAAAAATTATATCATCTTCTTAATAGATGACAAAAAAAGCATTCAACAAAATTGAACATTCATTTATGACAAAAACTTTCAACAAAGTGGGTATAGAGAGTATGTACCTCAACACAACGTAGGCCATAAATTTAAAACTCCAGCTAATAGCATACTCAATAGTGAAAAACTGATAACTTGAGATCAGGAACAAGACAAGAATACCCACTCTTGCCACATTTATTCAACGTAGTTTTGGAAATTCTAGCCAGAGCAATTAGGTAGGAAAAAGAAATAAAGTTATGCAAAATGGAAAAGAAGAAGTAAAATTGCCAGTATTTTCAGATGATAGGATACTGTGTATAAACAAACCCTATTCTGGCAAAAACAATAAATAATAAACTGTTAGAATAAATGGATTCAGTAAAGTTTCAGGATACAAAATTAATATACAAAAATCTGTTGCATACCCATACATTAATAATAAATGATCAGAAAGAGTAATCAAGAAAAAATCCCATTTTCAATTGCATAAAGAGGAACAAAATACATAGGAATAAATTTAACCAAGGAGGGGAAAGAACTGTACCCTAAAAGCTATAACACATTGATGAAAGAAACTAAAGAAGACACAAATGAATGGAAACATATTCCGTGCTCCTGGACTGGAGAAATTAACATTTTTTTTTTAATTTTTTTTCAACGTTTATTTATTTTTGGGACAGAGAGAGACAGAGCATGAATGGGGGAGGGGCAGAGAGAGAGGGAGACACGGAATCGGAAACAGGCTCCAGGCTCTGAGCCATCAGCCCAGAGCCTGACGCGGGGCTCGAACTCACGGACCGCGATATCGTGACCTGGCTGAAGTCGGACGCTTAACCGACTGCGCCACCCAGGCGCCCCGAAATTAACATTTTTTAAGTGTCCATACTACCCAAAGCAATCTACAGATTTCATGCAATCCCTACCAAAATTCCCATGGCATTTTTATAGAACTAGAATATATAATTCTAAAATTTGTATGGAACGAAAAAAGACAAAAACCAAATTGAGAAAGAAGAACACAAATAGAGGTATAATAATTTCAGATTTCAAACCATACTACAAAGCTGTAGTAATACAAATAGTATGGTACTAGCACAAAAACAGACATGCACATATATCAATGGAACAGATGAGAGAGCACAGAAATAAACCCATAGAAATGTCCTTGATTAACTTACAACAAAAAAGAAAAGAATATACAATGGGGAAGGATAATCCCTGCAATAAATGGTGCTGAGAAACTGGACAGCTCCATGCAGAAGAATGACACTCCATATGCAAAAATTAACTCAAAATTGATTCAGACATAAATGTAAGACCTGAAACCACAAAACTCCTAGAAGAAAACAAATGGTAAGCTCCTTGACATCAGTCCTAACAATGT
Organism: Leopardus geoffroyi; assembly: GCF_018350155.1. NCBI lineage: Eukaryota > Metazoa > Chordata > Mammalia > Carnivora > Felidae > Leopardus > Leopardus geoffroyi. The sequence goes on along the minus strand of NC_059327.1, from coordinate 21,515,297 downwards.
TTTCTTGGATCTGACTCCAAAGGGAAGAGAAACAAAAGTGAAAATAAGTAAATGGGAATACATCAAACTAAGAAATCTCAGCACAGCAAAGAAACCACACACACATACACACACACACACACATACATAGCAACCTAGTGAGTGGAAGAAGATATTTACAGGTCATATATCCAATAAGGAGTTAATACACAAAATATATAAAGAATCATACAACTCTATAAAAACAAAACAGAACAAAAATAATGATATAAAAGTGGGCCGAAAATCTAAATAGACATTTTTTCCAAATAAAACATACAGATGGCCAATAGGCACATGAAAATATACTTGACATCACTAATCATCAGGGAAATGCAAATCAAAACCATAATGAAATACCACCTTAACACTTGTTCAAATGGCTAAAATCAAAGAGACAAGAAACAACAAGTGTTAGTGATGATGTGGCAAAAAGAAAACCATTGTATACTGTTGGTGGTAATGTAAATTGGTACAGCCACTATGGAAAGCAGGATGGAGGTTCCTCAAAAAATTTAAAATAGAGCTTTATATAATCTAACAAGTCTACTTCTGAGCATCTATTCAAAGAAAACTAAGTCATCAATTCAAAATATATATGTGCTCATATGTTTATTGCAGCATTATTTACAATAGCTTAGATATGAAAACAGTTTAAGTGTCTATCAATGGATAAATGGATAAAGAAGATGTGGTATATATACAATGGAATACTACTCAATCATAAAAAAAGAATGACATCTTGCCATTTGTCATAATATGGATGGACCTTGAGAATATAACGCTAAGTGAAATAAATCAGACAGAGAAAGACAAATATCGCATGATTTCACCTACACATAGAACCTAAAAAACAAACAAAACAAAAGACAATCTAGACTCATAGACACAGAGAACATATTGGTAATTGCCAGAAGGGAAGGAGTTTGGGGGAAGCAGTACAAAATGGATTAAGAGTATTAATAGGTAGAAACTTCCAGTTATAAAATAAATAATCCATGGTGATATAATGTTCAGCATAGGGAATGTAGTAATATTTTATTAAATTCATAAGGTAATAGATGCTAACTAGACTTAATTGTGGTAACCACTTTACAATGTACACAAATGTTTAACAACTATATTATAAACCAAAAACTAATATAATATTGTATGCCAATTATACGCCAATTTTTAAAAATCACTAAAATACTTAAGATTTGAGATGTTTGTATTTCCAGTAAGAAACTATCAGAATCATGTCTACTCTATGTTATCGGCTATAGTTGGCGTTATCAGTCTTTTTAGTTTTAGGTATTCTAGGTAGTTTGAAGTGGCATCTCATTGTCTCAATTTAACTTTAGAACATGTGAAATATACATAACAATTAATGTATTTCTCTGATAATTTGAGCAACTTTAGTAGTTATGACTTACTTGACTGATCTCTTACTATGGGTCTTCTTTTTCTGTTTGTGTGTTATTTTTCTATGACTGCTAATCTTTGAATGAATGCCATGAATTATATCTTGCTGGTTACTGGATTTTTAAATTCCTATACAATTTATGGAGTTATTTTTGAAGTGTATTTGAAGTTACATAGGAATCATTTGATCTCTTCAGGCATTGTTTTTATGATATCTTAGTGACTCTGGACCTGTGCTTAGCCAAGGGCTAATTATTCCTCACCACTCACTGAGACAAGACCCTCTGGAGTACTCAACCCAATGCCCTACAAGATAACTTTCCAAACTAACTGGTATGAACTAGGCACCATTCTTGGCTCAGTGAACGTGCCAGACGTGGACCCTTCTAATTGACAGTTCTTTTGCCTAGGCTTTGGGTCCATGTTCTCATGCATGTACAGATAATATTCAGGTGACCACTTAAAGTGGATCAGAGATTCGCTCTGCAAGAAGTTCCCTCTTTAATTAGGGACTTGGATTTGTTTTCTCCTACCTTATGGTGACCATGGAGTACCATTGAGCCATTCATTTGATGTAAATTTTTTAAAATTATTTTTAACATTTATTTATTTTTTGAGAGACAGAGCATGAGTGGGGGCGGGGGAGAGAGAGAGGGGGTAAAAGAATCTAAAGCAGGCTCCAGGCTCCAGGCTCTGGGCTGCCAACACAGAGCCCAATGTGGGGCTTGAACTCATGAACTGCAAGATCATGCCCTGAGCCAAAGTTGGATGCTTAACTGACTGAGCCACCCAGGTATCCACCATTTTATGAAATTTTTAAAAATCTCTCCCTACTCCACCTCATGTTTCTCATCCCTCTTCCTCTCTGACTGCTATTTACTGCCAAAAATATTGACTATTATACTTTTTGTTGATCTAGGTTCATGATCTACGTTTGTGTGTGTGTTTTGCTGTGTTACTTTAATGTTACTTTAAGAAAGTGAGCCACCTTCCCCTCTCTCACTTTGGGACACATACAAGGTTGACTTCAGGTTCGGGGAAGGGAAATATTATCACACACTAATTCATCATCATGTCATAAATAAAAATCAAAACTGATTTTAATGACAAAAGTATATTACTCTTACTACTCTAAGATTATCAGTGTATAAAATAAAATATTGCCCATAGAACAACAACCAATTCTGACTACACAGGCGAAATATTGCCCTGAAACTAATTCTTTCAAATTTATTTTTCTACAGGTGCCTGGGTGGCTCAGGCGGTTAAGAGACTGACTCTTGATTTGGGCTCAGGTCATGAGCTCATGGCTGTGGAATCGAGCCCCACATTGGGCTCCACGCTGAACATGGAGACTGTTTGGGATTCTCTCTCTCCTTCTCTCTCTCTGCCCCTCCCCCCACTCACACTTGCACAGGCGCTTTCTCTCTCACAAGATAAACATTTAATAAATAAATAAATAAATAAATAAATAAATAAATAAATAGATAAATAAAAATAAATTTGTTATTCTAATTTTCTATTTAACAGAAGTTTGATAACTATAGGAACCCTTATTTTTAAACAAAATATGCAGTATAGTCTAGAATATTTTGATACCTTTAAGACTTATCGCTACCACATTTAAAGAAAATGCCCTTCGGGGCGCCTGGGTGGCTCAGTCGGTTAAGCGTCTGACTTCAGCTCACGTCATGATCTCACAGTCGGTGAGTTTGAGCCCTACATCAGGCTCGGTGCTGAAAGCTCAAAGCCTGAAACCTGCTTCAGATTCTGTGTCTCCCTCTCTTTCTCCCTCCCCCACTTGCAATCTGTCTCTCTCTCTTAAAAATAAACATTAATTAAAAAAAAAAAAAAGGAAATGCCCTTCAAATATGCTAGTAGAAAAGTTTGGTTTCTAAAATGTAGACTGTAGGAAGACTAAAGACTAAAGAACTCATTTTCCACGGATATGAGAATTTACAGTTTCTTTCATATCTACAGGAAGGCTAAATATTATTTTATTCAAGATTATCCCTTAATTGTAGGATCATTTCCAATTTTAAACTATATTTAATGGAGAAAACACTATTAGAATAAGAGATCTTGAAAATATTTCTATAGATATTGATCTCAAATTCCCGTGAAACGTTTTTTGTGTATCTAAGTAAGTACATTTGTTTCATTTTTTTCTGAGAAAAATATCATATCTTTCAAAGTGTTCACAACTGCTTAGATTTATTTAGCACTTTTTCTCTAAAGAATTCAAGTATCCTTACTCTTGCAAATTTAATTTCTTCAAAAAGTCCCACTAATAACTAGATGCAATGAGATATATTATCTTTTATTTTTCTTTTTATACTATTTAGAGTTTCAAATTTTTCATCCAGCAAAACTCTGCCTGGCTGACTCTTTAGTTGTAAATCAGATCCTTTCAGATATAGCATTGTTCTGATGAGGCCTTGAGAGTACTCATAGTTATATTACTTACTGAATTGCACTCCAGTGTCCTGACAGAACAAAACACTGGAAATGTACTATAATTTACCATAAAGAAATAACTTGAGCAATAAACCCTATTTAGTGGTAGGAAAGAAGAGAATAACAGGGCAAACTAAATAAACACCATCACAACACAGCACATTAGATGACATTTTTACAGCAATGTATAAAAATGACTTTGGAGAATCCTGGTAGGGACTTATAGCCAAAGTTCCCTCCATGAGCATAAAACCACCTTGCTGTCATGAAAATCTGTTGCAGTTTTCAGGAAAGTTGCTTTTTGAGAAACAATATAATTCTGTCCTAACATGGCTGTAAATATTTTTAATTGAAACACATTTACAGAATAAACATGTCATAAATAATGCAATGAAAATAACAGGTGATAAATTAAGTCATTAACTAAATTTACTTGCAGAACAACTTTATTAAGTCCTATAACATTCTGATTTACATGACTAAATGCATTGATTTAAAAGAATGAAATTCAAATGTAATTTAATCGTCTATAAATAAAGATAAGTAGGAAAAATAAATACCCAACACAATTTTGTCAGTGGAAACAAATGGCAAAAAACCTTTTTATAGACTAACCCTCCTAATGCGAAACACATATATATTTTATGTAATTTTATATTATATATATGTATATGTATATATATGTCCATGTGTATGTGTATGTGTACGCACACACACACACACACACACACACACACACACACATATGCTGGGAAAATCTTAAATATATTTCAATGCATTACCAAGCTAGAGAGAAAGCGAGGAAACTGCAGAGGACTAAAATAAAATGAAAATAGGAACTAAGAAGCCAAGTAAGTGTGTCAGCTCAGCTTTTATTTTCTAAGACTTCCGTCAAATTTTGAAAGACTTTGAAGTTCCCTCTTCTCTTTCGTCTGTCTGAGCTAGAAAAATCAAAAGATTCTGATGTGACATGACGACACGTGACACGCCTGCTGAATTTGGCATTCCAAAAGTCTGTACTTTTAGTGAAAGAATGAATTAAAGATAAATCCATTATACAGATGGGATGGTAAAAATATCCATTTTAAACTTGGATCTGAATAGGAAGAAAAGAAAGTCTCCTATGAGAATTTTTAATTGTAAATGATATTGCATAGATTTTGCTTGAATTCATGCTGCTCATGTGTTCAGAAATAAAACTTCAAGTAGAAAATTTCATTTAAAATTGCTTGGTTTTGTAGTGCTCCCTGATGACTGGTAGAAGAAAATAGAACCATCTCGAGAGAAGTGTGACATCAGCCCAGGCATCAAAAACTTCCTACATATAAAGTTCCAAGGGAAATGAACAGTTTACACTTAAAAAATCATAAAATCGTAAAAGGAACAAAGCATCACAAGTGAGAACCAGGAAAAAAAATAAGTGACAAAATTTGCACAGAGAATGTAATTATCAGAATTATCAGACTATTTTGCATGGCTAAAAGAAAAGGAAAGAAATTGGGAGCAGGAAACTATAGAAAACTAAATTTGCGGGGCGCCTGGGTGGCGCAGTCGGTTGAGCGTCCGACTTCAGCCAGGTCACGATCTTGCGGTCCATGAGTTCGAGCCCCGCGTCAGGCTCTGGGCTGATGGCTCAGAGCCTGGAGCCTGTTTCCGATTCTGTGTTTCCCTCTCTCTCTGCCCCTCCCCCGTTCATGCTCTGTCTCTCTCTGTCCCAAAAATAAATAAACGTTGAAAAAAAAAAAAAAAAAAAGAAAACTAAATTTGTAAAAGAGTAACTAAGTTTCTATAAATAAAAAAGATTTGAAGTTTAATACTTACAATATAGATAAAATAACAAATCATATATAGTTTAATGAACTGGAAGACAAATTTTAAAACTGATTTAGAGTAGCAATAATTTAAAAAACTTGAATCACAATTTAAAGGGGAGATTTCTGGTATCTATTCTGGCATGCAAGGAGGTTGAAAATCATTACTCCACCGTAACAACAAGTAAAAAGTTGGAACAAACTGAAAAATCATCAACTCTTTTTATTTATTTATTTTTTTAAAGATTAAAAAAAATTAATGTTTATTTATTTTTGAGAGAGAGACAGAGACAGAGAGTGAGTGGGGGAGGGGCAGAGAGGGAAGGAGACATAGAACCTGAGGGGCTCGAACTCACCAACCATGAGATCATGACCTGAGCCGAAGTCGGACGCTTAACCAACTGAACCACCCAGACTCCCTGATCATCAACTCTTTTTAGATCAGTCAGAGAAATGAGATCACTGGACAAAACAATGCTTGCAAAATAGGGGACAATGACAAGTAAATACAGAGAATCACAACTTACTACAAGAGAAACCCATTAGTAGAAGCCTCCGCGTGAACCAGTGGCAAGGTAATAAAACCTAAAATATAATCAAAAGATTGCTCGTGGTTCAATGTGGACAAGTCTGAGAGGTAAAAATTCCAGGGGGACCCAGTCATAGGGAGCCCACTTACTTCTGTGAGTATTACCTCCAGAAGCACAACTGGGTTCCCACAGTGAAAACTGAAGAAAAATCCTTCTGAGAGGGAGAGAGGGAAAGTAAACATTTTGAAATATGTTAGAATATTCTACTGTTAACAAGGTCTGTCCTCAGAAGAAACTAACTATACAGAGCACAGCTTACGATAGTTGTATCAGAGCTTAAGTGACTTGGAGGAAGGGAAATACCGACTCTAGCCAGCTTTATCCATCCTGTCCCACCTTAGTATGGGAGAACTCAAAAGCGCTTGTAAAATTCACTGTCTATAGACATAAGCGCATTAAAAAACTGAAACCTAGGGGCGCCTGGGTGGCGCAGTTGGTTAAGCGTCCGACTTCAGCCAGGTCACGATCTCGCGGTCGGTGAGTTCGAGCCCCGCGTCAGGCTCTGGGCTGATGGCTCAGAGCCCGGAGCCTGTTTCCGATTCTGTGTCTCCCTCTCTCTCTGCCCCTCCCCCGTTCATGCTCTGTCTCTCTCTGTCCCAAAAATAAATAAACGTTGAAAAAAAAAATTTAAAAAACTGAAACCTAATCACTGGGCTATAGAGTACTTTTTTCCTCCAACAAAGTTACCACCACATTGCTAGAGACCTCATTACTGCAGTACTTTTTCCCCAGTACATGATGTTTGCTATCAAGAATAAATTAAAAGGCATACTAAAAAGGCAAAAAACATAGTTTGATGAGACAGATCAAACATAAGAACCAGACTCAGACATGGCACGGGTGTTGAAAATATCGGACGAGAATTTAAAGTATGTTTAATACACTAAAAGTTACAATGGATAAGGTAGAGAGCACATGAGTAGAAGAGCAACATGATCAGAGATGCTAATTCTAAGAATTAGAATTCTAAGAATTAGATACGTCCACTGTTAACAGTTGGAGACTCCAACACCCATTTGTCAGAAATAGTCAGGTTCAGGGTCGCCTGGGTGGTCCAGTTGGTTAAGCATCTATTTCTTGATTCCGGCTTAGGTCATGATTCCAGGGTTGTGGGATTGAGCCCCACATGGGGCTCTGCACTTGATGGAACCTGCTTAAGATTCTTTCTCTCTGCCCCTCTCCTGTTCTCTCTCTCTTAAAAACAAAGAAAAGAATAGAAAAGAAAAGAATAGAAAACAAAACAAAACAAAACAAAACAAAACAAAACAAAACAAAAGAGATTCAGTAGGCAGAAGTCGTAATGACATATTTGAACTCAATAGCATCACCAATCAACTGGATATAATTAGCATGTGTCTACTATTTTATCCAACAACAGTAGAATACGCATTCTTCTCAACCTTACATTGAACATTCACCAAGAGGGACCATAGTCTGGACCGCTCCAACCCACGAAGCGAGAGATCATGACCTGGGCCGAAGTTGAATGCTTAACTGACTGAGCCACCCAGGCGCCCCTGAACAACACACTTCTAAATAATACATGGGTCAAAGAAGAAATCTCAAGAGAAGTTTTTCAATATTTAGAATTAAATTTATTTATTTATTTATTTATTTATTTATTTATTTTTAATTAAACAAATAAATCTAATTATTATTGTTTAATTTAATTAATGAAAATGCAACTTATCAAAATTGGTAGGATGCAGCCAAAGCAGTGTTTAAATGGAAACGTATAGCTCTGGATGCATATCTGAGATATGAAGAAAGATGTAAAATCAATACCCTCATTTTCCACCATAGTAAACTAGAAAAAGAAGAGCAAATTCCAAAGAAAGCAGGAGAAAGAAATAACACAAGTTCATGCAGAAATCAATGAAATTGAACATAGGAAACAAATAGAGAAAAACAACAATACCAAAAGGTGATTCTTGGGGTTAATAAAACCATTAAACCTCCAGCCAGGCTAATGAAGAATGAAAGAAGACACAAATTACCAATAATGGAAAGAAAAGAAAAAAAAAAAAAGAGAGAGAGATTATCATCATAGACCATGGACACCATGCCAGTAATAAAGAAATAATGTGAATAACTCTGCTATGGACTGAATATCTGTATTTCCCCAAATTCGTAAGTTGAAACCCTATTCCCCAAGATGATGGCATTCACAAGTGGGGCCTTCGGGAAAAACTTAGGAATTGATAAGGTCATGAGGGGGAAGTCTTCATGGATGGAATTAGTGCCCTTATCATAAGGGTCATGGAAGAGCTTGCACCGCCTGTTCTGTTCTGCTTTCTGCCAGGGGAGGATACAACAAGAAGTCAGCAGTCAACAACCCAGAAGAGGACTTTCACTAGAACCCAACCATGCTGCCATTCTGATCCTGGATCTCCAGCCTCCAGAAATGTGAGAAATACATTTCTGTTGTTTGCAAGTCAGCACGTAGTATATGTCCTTTTTGTTACAGCAGCCTGATCTAACTAAAATAGAAATTAGTAACAAGAATTGGGGTTGTTGCTGTAACAAATACTTAAACATGTGGAAGCAGCTTTGGAACTAGATAAGGGGTAGGATCTAGAAGAGTTGTGAGATGCATGCTAGAAAAAACCTCCATTGCTCAACCAGATCTTTAATGACAATTCTGCTGAGTGTTCAGAAAGAGAGGGGAGCTGTAGAAAGAGCCTGAATCTTCTTAGAGAGTTTCAGTAGAAATATAGATGGTAAACAACTTTCTGAGAAGGTTCCAGACTAAAATAAGGAACGTACTGGAAACTGGAAGAAAGGTGATCCTTGTTGTAAAATGGTAAAGAGCCTGGCTGAAGTGTGTGTGTGTTTTAGCGTTATGTGGAAGGTAGAGCTTATAGGTGATCAAACTGAATATGTAGCTGAAGCTATTTCCAAAGTGTTGAAGGTGTGGCTTGGTTCCTCCTGACTCCTCAAGTAAGATGTAACAGGAAGGACAAAAATGACATAAAAACAGAATTGTTAACCAAAAAGGAATAGGAATTTGGAAAACTCTCAGCCTATGCATGTTGCAGAAAATGAAAACACTAAAAATGCAGCCAAGCAACTAGTTGGATAAAAAGACTGGAACGGATGTGAACCATAGATTTAATTAGCCGCCCCCACAGGAAAACTGCTAGTTTAAACTGAAGCGAAAGGAGACAGGAAGGTATGCAAGGCTCTTGGACTTCCTGGATTTTATAGAACAAAACCATAGAGCTATTCAGCTGCATATGAGTACTATTTTTCAAGACCAGGGAAGAAGGACAACAAAGTTATTTAAAGATTACCAAGAATGCCTCCTCAATTTCAAAAGACAGGACCACTGTCTTGCATTTAACAGGCTAGAAAGTTTCCACTCAAAGTCAGAGGGCTGGACTGCTGCCTCAGTGGGTCTGGAAAACAGGACTACCACTGCAATGGGTCCAGAAGGCAGAACATCAAGATTTTTCTGGAAGAAGATTTTTTAATTTTAAGAATCTAAGGTGGTTTGCCCTACTAGATTTTGGACTTGCTTGAGACCCATCATCCTTTCCCCCCCCCCCTTCCTTCCTTCCTTTTGAAATGGAAATGTACACCTTATACCTGTCCCAACATTGTATTTTGGAAGCACATGACTTATTTGGCTGCACAGATTTATAGCTGGAGAGGAATTTTGCCTCAGGATGAATCTTATCTTGAGTGCCACCCACACCTGATTTACCTAGTATTCAGATGAGACTGGACTTTAGACTTTAGAGAGGATGATGGTACAAGTCAAGACTCTTGTGGCTGTTGGGTTAGAATGAATGAATTTTGCACGCAAGATGGACATGAATTTTGTGGGGCCAGGGGTGAAATCTTATGGACTGAATATTTGTATCCCTCCCCAAATATATTTGTTGAAACCCTATTTACTAAGGTGATGGCATCTGTTGTTTGTAAGCTGCCCAGTTTATGGTATTTGGTTATGGCAGTCCAAATTGACTACGATGAACCTTATGCCTACAAATTTGAAAACCTAAACCAAATGGACCAATCTCTTAAAAAAACACAATTTGCCAAAACTCACTGAAGAAGAAATAATCTGTGTAAACCTATATTTATTAAAGAAATTGAATCAATAATTATTAACCTTCCAAAAGGAAAGCATGAGGCCCAAATGAATTCACTGGTGAAATCTACCAAACATTTAAGGAATAAACTATACCAATTTTCCACAATCTCTTTCATAAGATAGATACAGAAAGCATAATTTTTAACTTATTCTATGAAGCCAGCATTACCCTAATACCAAAAGCTGGAAAGACTTCACAAGAAAACTACAAATATCTGTCATGAGCATAGATTCAAAGTCTTTAACAAAATGTTAGTAAATCAAATTCAACAATGTATAAAAAAATTATACCCCATAACTAAGTGGGATTTATCCCAGACACTCAGTGCTGGTTGGGCATTTGAAAATCAGTTAAAGTCATCACTTATATCCATCAAATGGCTGAAGAAGAAAAATCACATGAGCAATTAACAGATTCAGAAAAGCATTTAACAAAGTCAACTACCCATTTATGATAAAAACTCTCAGTAAACTAGGAATAGAGAGGAACTACCTCTACTTGATAAAGAATATCTAAATATAACCTAGAGATAACATATTTACTTTTTTTTTAAAAAGTTCTTTTTAAGTGTACATATGTAATACCTCAAATTTTTAAGTTTATTTATTTATTTTGAGAGAGAGAGAGAGAGGGACAGAATGAGTGGCAGAGGGGCAGAGAGAGAGAGGGAGAAAGGGAGAATCCCAAGCAGGCTCCAAGCTGTCAGTGCAGAGCCCGACGCAGGGTTCAAGCTCACAAACCATGAGCTGAAATCAAGAGTCAGACACTTAACTGACTGAGCCATCCAGGCGCCCCAGATAACATCATATTTAAATGGTGACAAGCTTGAAGTTTTTTCTACTAAGATCAAGAACAAGACAATCATGTCCCCTCTCACCACTGTTTTTTGAACATTTTACTGGTGGTCCTAGCTAATGCAATAAGAAAATGAAATAAAATGTATACAAATTGGGAAGGAAAAAGTAAAACTGCTTCTGTCCACAGACAACATGATCATCTATGTACAAGTTCTATATGAGAAAAACCTATAAAACTCTAATAAATGAAATCAAAGAACTCTAGACATTCCATGTTCATTGATAGGAAGACACAACATTGTCAAGATGTCAATCTTTTCAACTTGAATTATAGATTAAATGTAATCTCAATCAAAATTTCAGCAAGTATTTTGTGGATATTGACAAGCTACTTCCAAAGTCTACATGGAGGGACAGAAGACTGAGAATAACCCACACAACAGTGAAGGAAAAGAATAAAGTCAGAGGACTGACACCAGCCCACTTCAAGACCCATGTAAAGCTACAGCAATCCAGACAGTGTGGTATTGGTAAAACGACAGACAAAAAGATCAATAGAAAAGAAGAGAGATCCCAGAAATAGGCCTACATAAATATAGCCCACTGATTTTTGACAAAGGAGACAAGGCAATACAATGGAGAAAAGATAGTCTTTCCAATACATGGAGCTGGAACAGCTGTATATCTACATGAAAAAGAAAAATCTGCACACAGGTACTGTATCTTCTACAAAAAATAAAGTAAAAAAGTATCTAAGACTAAGTGGGAAAAAGAAAAACTATAAATTTCTAGAAGATAACATGGGAGAAAACCAAGATGACCTTGCGTATGGCGATAACTTTTTAAATATAACATCAAAGGGACGATCCATGAAATAAAGAATTGAAAAGCTAGAATTCATTAAAATGTAAACTGTATGCTCTTTGAAGTCAAAGGACAAACCATAGACTGAAAGAAAATATTATCAAAAGATATAACTGATAAAAATTGTTATCCAAAATAAACAAGGAGAACTTAAAACTCAACAATATGAAAACAAACAACCTGATTAAAAAATGGATAAAAGGCCTGAACAGACACCTCACCAAAGAAGATATAGAGATGACAAATAAGCATGTGAAAAGATGCTTCATATCAGCTGTCACCAGGGAAATGCAAATTAAAACAATGAGATAGCAGCACATACCTATTAGAATGTCCAAAATCCAAAACACTAAGATTACCAAATGTTGAGCAGACATGGGACAACAGGAACTCTCATTCACTGCTGGTGGGAATGCAAAATGGCACACAGCCGCTTTGGAAGACAGTTTGTCAGTTTCTTACAAAATCAAACATATTCTCACCAAATGATCCAACAGTCACCTTCCTTGGTATTTGCCCAGATGAGTTGGAAACTTATGTCCACACAAAATCCTGCACAGAGATATCTATTGCAGCTTTATTCATAACTGCCAAAATTTGGAAGCGACAAAGACATCTTTCAGTAGGTGAATAAAATGGTACATCTAGACAATGGAATATTATTTAGCACTAAAAAGAAATGAAATAGCAAACCATGAAATGACATGGAGGAAAGTTAAATGCCTATTACTAAAAGAAAGAAGCCAATTATATGATTCCAACTCTATGACATTCTAGAAGCAGCAAAACTATGAAGACAGTAAAGGGATCACGTGTTGCCAGGAGTTGAAGGGAAGGAAGGGATGAATAGGTGAAGCATGGAAGATATGTTAGGGCAGTGAGAAATATCCTCTAGGATAGTTTAATGGTGGGTATATGCCATTATACTATAGTCAGACCCAAAGACTGTATCACCAAGATGAACCTTAATGTGAATTATGGGCTTTGGGTGACAACGGTGCGTCGGTGTAGGTTCATCAGTTGTAACAAATGTATCACTCTGGTATGAAATTTGACAGTTGGGGAAATTATGCACGTATGGGGGCAGGGCATATATGGGAAATCTCTATGCTTCCCACTGCATTTTGCTGTGAATATAAAATTGCTGTAAAAAATAGTCTATAAAAAACACTTAAAGGATTCAGAGTTTTAGTTTTAGCCATGATGGTGTCACTGATGCCACACTAGCAATCTCCCATAGTCAAAACAACTGGTACTCATACCTTCCCTCCTCTCTGATACTCATGGGAGAAACAACTCTGTATTTTCTTCCTGTATGGGGTTAGTGCTAGTTCCTGCTGCAATTGGAGGGAAGGTAATTCTGAAAGCTTGGAAGGTTCAAAGAAGCCTAAGGAATAAAGTTGCAGGAGGAGGGAATATATCCAGATGACATTCCTTGCATCAGGGGCCCAGGTTTTCCAATTAGGCTCTGACTTTCACATCACAGAGCTACATAGTTTGGGCATTGAACTGTCTTTAAAGTTGAAGTATTCTATCAGGAAAAGGTTTGGTTTTCATCTTTTTATGCTCAACTGTTGCATGACATGAGGGCTTGTTTGTAAGCCACCCAAAGTGAGTCTGGTTCTCACATTTAGTTTTTAATTACTTCTTTACTAAGCTCAGCTTTTCATTATCAAGCCACTTCCTTACAAAAGTTCTGACTGTTGGATTCTCCAGCAAGCAGATACTAAGGTGAGGTCAAATTTACAAAAGTTTTTGGCAGGGAGGAAGGTGAGGAGTAACCCCTGACAAAGTCAAGGACAAAGGCTGACAGAGAAGGAACACATCAGGCCATGACCAAGTTACAAGTGTTGGCCATCCCAGCAGGAAGCCCTGAGTCAAAGACTATCAGAGGAATTCTGTGTCAGACACACATGCCTAGCTCCTTGTTTAACCATCTCACTCAGTTACTGGCAAGAAGAAAATCACCTCTATTCAAAAACTGAGATGGACCTCCAAGGTACTAAATAGCTAGAAGCTAACAGCTAACCACATTCTTTGTTACCGGGAAGAATCTTTTCTTAAAAAGTGATCTAAGCTATGCTTTTCCATGTTTTCTGCAAACACTGCTAGATAAGTAGACCTAATGGCCACTTGTAGAATAAACAACAACCAAGCCATGGAATGATCCGTATACTGAGTTGTCAGGTCTCAATAAATTCAGAACGATTGAAATCATACAGAATAAGATTCCTGAGCAAAAAAAAAAATTAAATCATAAAGGAACAACAAAAATCTGTAAAATCCCCCCAAATTAGAAATTTTATAATATGCTTCTAAAAAATGTGTGAGTCAAGGAAGAAATCACAAGGAAATTTTGAAAATATTTTGAAAATGAAAACATATTAAAAAGTGAGGAATACAGTTAGAGTAGTTCCTAGAGGGATTTTGTTTGTTTTGTTGTGCTCATATTAGAAAAGAACAAATGTCTAACAGCAATGATCTAAGCTTCTACCCTACGAAGACAAAAATAAGAATAATTTAAGAAAGAAATCGTAAAGATGAGAGCAGAAATCAATGAAATAGAAAATATACAAAGAACAGAGGAAAATTCACAAAACCAAAATCTGGTATTTTGAAATAAAATTATAAACCTCTGGCCAGACTGATAAAGGAAAATAAAAGAGAGAGAGAAAGGTGATACAAACCTCTAATATCAAATGAAAAAAAGGATTATCACTGTAGATACAGTAAATGTTAAAACTATAATAAGAGAATATAATGAAAAATTTCATGCCAATAAATTCACCAACCTCAATGAATTAAAAAATTATAAAAACTGAAAAAAGGAGAAATAGGTAATATGAATAGTCCTGTATGTATTAAAGAAATAGAATTTGTAATTTCAAAACATCCAAAAAAGAAAACTCAGAAGCAATGATTTTCTCCACTAGTGCATTTATGAAGTATTTTTAAAAACCGAATCCTACATAGGGACTCAGTGGGTTAAGCATCCAACTCTTGGTTTCAGCTCAGGTCATGATCTCAGGGGTCATGGGATCAAGCCCCGTGTTGCGTTCCACACTGAGCATGAAGCCTGCTTAAGATTCTCTCTCTCTCCCTCTGGCCCTCTCCCCTGCTACCATGCTGTCTCTCTCTCTCTCAAATTAAAATTAAAATTAAATTAAGTAAAATAAAAAATAAAAATTAATCCGACACAAATTCTTTCAAGAAAAGTAAGAAGTAGGACCACTTCCCAACTCCTTTCGTGAGGTGCAAATCAGTCTGACATGAAAACTTGACAACGTTACAAGGAAAGAAAATTACAAGGTGTATCGTTCATTAGCTTACATGTAGGAGCACCTGGGTGGCTCAGTTGCTTAAGCCTCCAACTTCAGCTCAGGTCATGATCTCATGGTCTATGAATTCAAGCCCCGTGTCAGGCTCTACGCTGACAGCTCAGAGCCTGAAGCTTGCTTCAAATTCTGTGTCTCTGTCTTTCTCTGCCCCTTCCCTGCTCATGCTCTCTCTCTCTCTCTCTCTCTCTCAAATAATTTTTAAAAAATTGTTTAAAGCCTCAATGTAAAATAGTTAGAAAAATATTAGAAAATTTAATCTAGAAATAGAGGAAAAGTTTAATAGACAACGGACAGGAAGCGTTCATCTCACCCAGGAATTTGAAAATGAGTCCATGTAATTGTCTCTCTATCCAAAGCCCAACTATGATGACAAGTGACAAATAAGTGTATTTTCTACATGAATTTAAGTTGTCATTTTTCTTTATGTTGCTGTGCAAATGGGAGCAAAGAAGCCCAGAAGTGTATGTTGGAACTTTACCCGTTAATCAAAGATGTAAGCAACTTCACAGCTGAATCAGATAAGGGTTTTTGAATACTGAAAGTATTTCCTCATTTTTAGTACTATTCACAATGCAACACCTGCAGACACAACACACTTGTAAGTTTAAGCTGCATTATGAACATTTGCTCTATTCCTTTTTTATATCTAAGCAATCAGCAAAACAACATTCCAAGGCTTGATGTGTAGAGTTTTCCAACTGCTGTCATGTGAATGCTTTCTCTGTGGCCAGTGTCAAGCTGCAAGCATGTCTGTCCTTACTGAATGCAGTGCTAGGAAGAGATGTTAAAGAGAAATGCCAGGGTGCCTGGGTGGCTCAGTTAAGCTGCAGACTTCGGCTCAGGTCATGATCTCGTGGTCCATGAGTTCGAGCCCCGCGTCGGGCTCTGTGCTGACAGCTCAGAGCCTGGAGCCTGTTTCAGATTCTTGCCTCCCTCTCTCTGACCCTCCCCCGTTCATGCTCTGTCTCTCCCTGTCTCAAAAATAAATAAAACGTTAAAAAAATTCTTTTAAAGAGAAATGCCTACGATTATGTAGTATTTCCAACATGTAGGCACAGTAGCATAAATAACCTCAAAGTCACAATTAATAGTAAAATAACAGTGAGTTTTTATTACTTTAATGTCTATTTCACTCGTTTTTAACGTAACCTAATTTATACATTTTTTTTATTTAAACAAAAGTTTATACAATTAAAATTGTAATAATGGCCCTTTTAGTGATCAGCTTGAAAAATTCCTAAAAATGTAACAACCAACTCTTGCAGGCTGGTTCAACCTACCTCTACCATACCAATATGGTTTGAAGTGGAGTTTGGAAGCCAAAGGTCAAGAAAGAATTCTTGACATGTGTTAGGTGCAAAAAGGTGGTTTTTTTAAAGCACGGGGACAGGGACCACGGGCAAAAGGAGTTGTGAGGAGTGAATGATGTTATAAGATTTTCTCTCCTATGGAGGGGATGGTGGTGTTAGGGCTACAGGTTTCTGAAGAATGTTTTTTCCTGTATATCATTAAGACAATTAAAACTGATGGAGACTCATGTCCTTCGTGACTGTGATTTCTATCAGTTTACCATCTGTTTTTCCCCTTCCTTTTCCCTTTGGGCAGCCAGGAGCGCCTAAGCACCCAGGGGTGGATTGTGGGGTGTTAGCTTGTGCTTTTCCCTCAGCTTGGCTTTTGCTCCCCCATCTACACCACCAACATGACTAAAATATGGCTTGGAGTGGATGCTAATTGAAGGTGAAATGGTCAAGAAACTAGTAATTTGAGAAACTATGCCCCAATAGTTTGGAACTGACTAAAACAAAGAATCAAGAGCTAATACAAAATCAACTATTGGGACTTGCACAGTGAAGGAAACCATCAACAAAACTAAAAGGAAACTGACAGAATGGGAGAAGATATTTGCAAATGACATATCAGATAAAGGGTTAGTATCCAAAATCTATAAAAAACTTAACAAACTCAATACCCACAAAACAAACAATCCAGTGAAGAAATGGGCAGAAGACATGAATAGACATTTTTTTCCAAAGAAGACATCCAGATGGCTAAGAGACACATGAAAAGATGCCCAACATCACTCATCATCAGGGAAATACAAATGAGATAACACCCCCACCTGTCAGAATGGCTAAAATGAACAACTCTGGAAACAACAGATGTTGACAATGAAGCAGAGAAAGGGGAACACTTTTGCACTGTTGGTAGGAATGCAAACTGGTGCAGCCACTCCAGAAAATAATATGGAGGTTCCTCAAAAAATTAAAAATAGAACTACACTATGACCATCAATTGCACAACTAGGTATTTATCCAAAGGATACAAAATTGCTATTTCAAAGGGGCACATGCACTCCAATGTTCATAGCAGCACTATCGACAATAGCCAAATTATGGAAAAAGTCCAAATGTCCACTGACTGATGAATATATAGAGAATAAGTGGTAGGGATGCCTGGGTGGCTCAGTTAGTTAAGCATCCCACATCAGCTCAGGTCATACTCTCACAGTTGAGATTGAGCCCCGTACTGGGCTCTGTGCTGACAGCTTGGAGCCTGGAGCCTGCTTCAGATTCTGTGTCTCCCTCTCTCTCTGCCCCTCCCTGTTCATGCACACTCACTATCTCTCCTCAAAATAAATAAAGAAAGGAAGAAAAGAAAGAAAAGAAAGAAAGAGAAGAAAGAAAGAAAAAGAAAGAAAGAAAGAAAAAGAGAAAGAAAAAGAAAGTCACATACACACACACACACACACGCAATGGAATACTACTCAGTGATGGAAAAGAATGAAATCTAGCCATGTGCAACTACAGGGATGGAGGTAGTGTATTACGCTATGCAAAATAAGTCAGTCATAGAAAGACAAATATTATATGATTTCACTCATATGTGGAATTTAAGAAACACAAAAGCTGAACATAGGGGAAGGGAAGGAAAAATAAGATAAAAACAGAGAGGGAGACAAACCATAAGAGACTCTTAAATACAGAGAACAAACTGAAGGCTTCTGGAAGGGAGGTGGGGGGGAGGATGGGCTAAATGGGTGACAGGCATTAGGGAGGGCACTCGTTGGGATGAGCACTGGGTGTTGTATGTAAGTGATGAATCATTGGGTTCTGCTCCTGAAACCAATAGTACACTGTATGTTAACTAACTTGAACTTAAATAAATAAATTTCTAAAAATTAATAAAAAGATAAAAAAGAGCTCTACAAGCTCATAACATGAGTTTCAAAGGGGCTAGAGAGATGGGGTGATAAGGAAAGAAGAGAGGAACACAGGACAGAAGTAATAATGAGGAGCAAGCTTAACACCTATACTCCCTCCATCCTCTAGATATGAGGAAACGAGCCATCACTTTCAGGACTTCAGAGTGAATGGTAGAATGAGAATACAATCTGGTTGCAATTAGAGCAAGAAGATATGAGGAACATTTGGAGAAGAGGTTTAAGATACATGGCATTTGGTTAATTATTAATCATGAGTTCCAGAAAGCACAGGGAAGAATTAGCGAGATTAGGGCATAGGGAGACTGTATCAGAGCCACAGAGGCACAGACTTCTGGTGGATGGAAGATGGGGAGCAGAAGGAGTCCTGACCTTCCCTTAAGATTTAATTTATACGAGCACGAAAGTCAGGCAGGTGTTAATCTAGGTATTCTCTTCAGTAGACTAATGATAGTCTACTTCTTGAGACTTGTCAGGCCCTGAAATAGGCCAAGTAGTTGTACACTGTTACTCTCTGACAGCTGAGTGTGATTTCTTTAGAATTATAATCAAAGCTGCAATCTCTGGTTTTTATATTTACTTGTTGTTATCTCTCCCAGCAGAATATAAGTTCCAAGATGTCAACAAAACTACATCTCTTTGGCTTACTGAGGTACGGCCAGCAGTCAGCACAGTCCATACATAGCACCTAAGATACTAAAAAATACATGTTTGATGAAGTAATAAATTACAAAATGAATATTACCAGCAAGTTTTTGGTTTTGTGGCTCAGTAAAGAGCCAAGGTCAGCATTACAGAAGACAAATATGGTGTGGGGAAAAAAGACAAGGAGATATCAGGGATCTAATTAAGTTTGGGGGTATGTCTAATGTCTAGTTTCAGAATAAGAATCTAGAATTTATGAGACAGATCTAAAAAGTAAATTCAGACATCGGGCTCATCAGCTTATTTGACATGGGAGGGCATGAGGAAATAACAGGATATAATAACAAAGAAACAAAAAACTAGGAGACACAAAATGAAGAATTACATTTCTAAGGAAATGAAAAGTCATCAGAGAAGTAAAAGGAGAACAAAAGACAAAGCATCCCATTGTTTCAAAAAGAAATTAGTAACTGATGTAGTCAGGTAGGAGTAGGAGAGATCTGAAAAAGGGCCTTTGGATTTTACAATTTAGCAGCTGTCAGTGACTTTAGAGAGTAGGTAGTTTAATGGCATTGTGGGAGTAGAAGCCTGATTTTAGAGAGTTGTGCAGTAAAGGGAAGGTCAGGAAATAAAGAGGGTAAATAAAACCACTCTTTCAAGATGATTGATTGTGCAATGAATAAGAAAATCAAGCAGAAAGGTACTCAAGGACAAAAAGTTGCGTTCTTTTCTTTGTTTGTTTTTAGATGCAATAGATTTATGCAGGTCTATCAGCTAAGAGCCACTGGCAAGGAAAACATTGAAAATATAGAGGAAATACAGGATAATTGAAAGATTACCTATCTGAGCCCTGAGAAAAGAGTTGAATGAATATTCATGAATGTATACAAACACGTAGGGGGCATTGGGTAAGAGGCAAAGGCATCTCCTGTTTGTGGGGGACTTTCATTGGTGCACAGAATTTTAAAAGAATGACAAAGGTTTAAAAGAATTTCTGTCAGAAAGAGAGAAGGACTGGGGCGCCTGGGTGGCACAGTCGGTTAAGCGTCCGACTTCAGCCAGGTCACGATCTCGCGGTCCGTGAGTTCGAGCCCCGCGTCAGGCTCTGGGCTGATGGCTCAGAGCCTGGAGCCTGTTTCCGATTCTGTGTCTCCCTCTCTCTCTGCCCCTCCCCCATTCATGCTCTGTCTCTCTCTGTCCCAAAAATAAATAAACGTTGATAAAAAAAAAAAAAAAGAAAAAAAGAAAGAGAGAAGGACTTAGAATAGACACGTAATATATGCCTCAAAAGCACTGAGATCCCCTGTGAACTTGGAGATGATTTAGTTGTAAAAGCATGAAATGGCACAGAAATGCATACCTATGTATGTTCTTTGTCACTGTTTAGTCCCTTAGATCAAAGCTAGTACAAAGAGACAAAATGATTAATCTTGGGTTGAAGGTCTATAAAACAGATGTAGAAGAGGGATTTGAGGGAGAACTAAAGGATCCTGCTTGCATAATATATATAGTAGTATAATTTGATGGAATTTGTCAAAAATGAAGAGTTGAAGGAAAAACCATACAACAAGCTGATCTGAAGGGGAAGGTAAAGGTCAGTTTGGGATTTGTTAATATATTGAGATGTCTATTACACATCCAAGTCCAGTATCTATGGGGATACATGAATCCGACTTGAGGGAAGAAATGAAGACTGGGGTATAAATTTGGACTCAGCAGCATTAAATAGTGTCCAGTAGATCAGAATGATATGATCATCTAGGGTGTCAGCTAAGTCAAACAAGACAGAGAACCAACGGCTGAACCACGGGGCCTTGGAGCACCAAGGGGTTGGAGAGATGAGAAAAGGTCAGAGAAGGGGACTTAGAAGGAATGTGATAGAAGAAATTCTCAGAAAGACTCCAAAATTCCTGCTCCCTGGTGTACCCAGCCTGCATAACCATTCCCCTGGACTGTGATGCAATTTTACTCCCATGATTAGGTTACATCAGGTGGCGAAGGTAAGGGAGTTTGCAGATATAATTAAGGTCCCTAATCAGTAGACTAAAAGTTAATCAAAGGGAGGTACCCCGAGTGGGCCCAGCCTGATCAGGCAAGCACCTGAAGGAAGTCCATGTCATCTCTTAAGGTAGCTATTCAGGAAGAGACTCAAAGTATGAGAAAGTCTCCTGTCAATCTTCAAGAATCTCACAGCCATATTTTTTTAAGTCTATTTATTTATTTTGAGAGCGAGAGAGAGAGAGGGAGGGAGAGAATGAGCAGGGGCAGAGAGAGAGAGAGAGAGAGAGAGAGAGGAGGAGGACAGAGGATCTGAAGCAGGGTCTGTGCTGACAGCAGAGAGCCCGATGCGGGGCGATGTGGGACTTGAACTCACAAACCGTGCTGAAATCAGACACTTAACTGAGCCCCCCAGGTGCACCCCACAGCCATGTCTTGAGACAGGTTGTGAGAGGGCCACATACCAAGGACCAGAGAACAACCTGAGGAGTGGGAACAACCCCAACATAATAGCCAGCAAGAGAATAGGGACGTCAGTCGCACAACCATGAGAAATGAGTTCTGACATGAATGAGCATAGAGGTGGGTTATTCCCCAATCAGACCTCTGGATGACAGTGCAGTCTAGCCAACATTTTGGTTTCAGCCTTAATAGACTCTGAGCTAGATTTCTGACCTGCAGAAACTGTAAGATAATGAATGGGTGTTATTTTAAGCCACTAATTCTCTGATACTTTGTTCTATAGCAATGGGAAAATAATATAGGCAGTAATCAGTGAAGAAGGAAAAATTATGAGCAAGAATTACTCTGGAAGCTATATGATTAAAGCTAGAAGAATAACGGTGGTGTCAAATGCTACTGACAAATGCAATACTATGAAACCTGAATGTTGATTCTTGGATTTAGTAAAGAAGAAATTCTAGAATTATAGTATGATTCAAGAAAAACTTTGTGCACAAAGCATAGACATGAAACTAACAGGAAATAAAATTGAGAAGGGTTACCAAAGTTAATTAATTAATGCAATCTGGGGCGCCTGGGTGGCTCAGTCGGTTAGGAGGCTGACTTCGGCTCAGGTCATGATCTCACGGTCCGTGAGTTCGAGCCCCACGTCGGGCTCTGTGCTGACAGCTCAGAGCCTGGAGCCTATTTCGGTTTCTGTGTCTCCCTCTTTCTGACCCTCCCCGGTTCATGCTCCGTCTCTCTCTGTCTCAAAAACAAATACATGTTAAAAAAATTTTTTAATAAAAATATTTAAAAAAATTAATTAATGCAATCAAATATTCTAATCTAGACTGAATAGCATGGAATATGTGTGTTTACATACATAAACATATTTCTGGGATGTGAGCATTTCAGACCAAATGTAAATTTGGTATTTGGGCTGCCTACTCCTCTTTTCTCCTAATCAGAAAATTGTCTCATCTTTGACTCATATTTAAAATTATGAATAATTAAAAGAACCCTCATATCCTTGATCCTTGCAGCATTTCCAAAATGACATAAAAATTTGTGAGGCATATGACAAAATATCCACAAATAATACTTTCAATACAGTTAATACTTGGTGTGTTTTACAAATTCTTCCCCAACACACACACACACACACACACACCATTAAGTTCTTTTATCTTTATCAACTCTAATTGCTCTATGTAGGACTTGTAGAGAGAATAGTTTTATAGCATAAAAAAATTAGAGAGGAATTTTAGAAAAAACCTCTCTTTTCAAATTAAGGAGTAATGCATAATTTTCATACACTACGTTCAATTAACAGGACATTTAGCATACAGTTTCACACACACACACACACACACACACACACACACACACACACAAACCTAAGCATAAGGTAAAGCAGATTCACTACCAAAACAAATGATACACTGCATGAATGCACTTAAAGAAATGTGTCATTCGGTACTTAGCAACTGGGCTGATGTTAATGTCTTTTTTCTGAAGCAAGAATAGTTTATTGTGAAGCTTGGAGAAAAATGCAGAATAAAGCCAATCACTCTTATGCCACTCATTAGTTGATTTCTTAAGAAGATTGGTAAAAGTGCAGAGATATTGATTTTATCCTCCAATAATCCTCCCTTAAGCAGTATTTCAGAATGTCATTACAGCTACAGGAAAAGAGAGCAAGAACAAGTTTAGTGCCCTGTATACCCATTTGTGTAGCGCTAGTGCTAACAATTTCTGATAATGTGCCTACATTTATAGAGCAGTCATTTGAGTTTTCAGCATTGCCAAAAGAGTGTTTTAGTTACAAGAAGCCATACCAATGAGTTTCAGAATGGAGATGCGTTAATGTGAATCGACACTGGAAGAGAAAACATAGCACATCCACAGGAGTCTGGTGTTTAATCTAAAAAGAGAAGCAAATGCTATCTCAATTCTCAGGATTGTTTCTCACATAAAATTGTATTCCCGAGAAAATAGTGAAAGTCATTTTTGGGAATCTTCCTGAGAATCAGTAAAGCACATGCTTTATCCTCTTATCATAAAAGATGTAAACAACACTTTTCTATGAGTTTCCAGCACAGTGAGAGAAGACATCAGTGGAGGGTGATTTATGTCCAGGCGAATATCCCCATTCTCTTATTCAGCAATCTAGCACCATTAACACAGAGTTTGTGCCTAGTAGCACAATAAATACACTTCTTTTTTTTTAAATTTTTTTAAGGTTTATTTCCTTTTTGAGAGAGAGGGGGAGAGACAGAGTGCAAGCCGTGGAGGGGCAGAGAGAGGGGGAGACATAGAATCTGAAGCAGGATCTAGGCTCTGAGCTGTCAGCACAGAGACCGATGTGGGGCTCAACCCCACAAACCGTGATACCATGACCTGAGCCAAAGTTGGCCACTTAACCAACTGAGCCACCCAGACACCCCACAATAAATACATTTCAATAGAGGCTATGAAAGTAAACTTTTTCTTTCATTTACTTAGGAACGATTACCATCTCACCTTGGAAAGACATAATACACTTTTCGTCTTGCTTGGCTGGTACAGACAGGCGGTGTTGGCATATGTTAACTTAGTGTCATAGTGAGTGGAAAAAATATCTTTTTCCCCCTGTTTAAATCCTGAAACTAGTACTATCAGTTTTCACAATATGTAAGATGATGGAATAGTATCTGGCCTTTTATGCAGGAGATTACATCAGTGAAGTTTAAAAGATTTAAAGAGGAAATATTCTTTGTCACTGAAGAAACATTTATAGGCCTCTGTGTCAGTCAGGGTCCCACCAGAGAGAAAGAAATAAAGAAATGAGACAGAAAGATAATGAGAGGGGGTGGGGCAGAAGCGTGGAAAGAAAGAAGGGAAGGAAAGAGGGAGAGACTGAGGGAGAGGGGGAGAGATCAAGGAGTAGGCTTACTCGATTATGGGACGGGCAAGTCTGAAGTCGGTAGGGCTGAGTGGACACTTTTTAGGAGCTGACACTGAGTCCACACCACTGGGGGGGGTTCCTGTATCTCAGGGAAATAGCAGTTTTGCTCTTAAGGCCTTTCGACTGATTAGATGTAGCCCACCCAGACTGTTAAGGATAATCTTCACTAAAAATCAACTGATGGTAGATGTTAACCACGTCTATCAAGTGCCTTTACAGCAACAAGCATTTACTTGAATAGTTGGGCACTATATCCTAGCCAAAAAGACGTACAAAGCTGACCATGATAAGACTCATGACTTGAAAGATCTAATGGAGAGAATCATGCTTAGAACAGGACAGAATCAAATGTGTTCTAAAAATGCAGAGGAGTCTGTCTTTTTTTTTTTTATTTTTTTTATTTTATTTAAAAAAAAATTTTTTTTCTCAATGTTTTTATTTATTTTTGGGACAGAGAGAGACAGAGCATGAACGGGGGAGGGGCAGAGAGAGAGGGAGACACAGAATCGGAAACAGGCTCCAGGCTCTCAGCCATCAGCCCAGAGCCCGATGCAGGGCTCGAACCCACGGACCGCGAGATCGTGACCTGAAGTCGGACGCTTAACCGACTGCGCCACCCAGGCGCCCCGAGTCTGTCTTTTAAAACTAGATTGAAATGCAATGCATATTAGAAAGCTACCATGTGCCTAGTACAAAAATAATTCAGAGAGAAGAAAATTCTGAATGGAACCTAAATTCGTACATGACACAAGAAGCATCACCACCCAATTCAAAATGGATAAGATCATGGAGAAAATTGCCCTGGAAAAATTGGATACCTAGATAAAAATTGAATTTGGCTCTATACTCCAAAATGTATCTGAGTTCTTTCAAAAATTAAATATGGAAATCCTGATAAAATGGCTACAGTGTCAAAGCATCTAATACTCTCCACTGAACTCCTGCTATAACACTAACTCCCACCACCACAAGTAAAATGTAAAATGTTTGATAAAAGCAACAAGTAAATAAAAAAATAAGTAACCTTTGTTCAGCACTGAAAATTAGCGGGGTTCTTATGCACTCTCACAAATTTGAAGCACTACTGTTTCAGAGAGTACATACAGAATCATAATGAAAGAGGCAATGAGTCCAACACAACCAGCAAAGATTCCAACCCAATCCCGCATAATAGGAAATCCTAATGAAGATTCCAGGACCTTCTTTTTCAGAAAGTTGGGAAAGGAATTTGCCATAAGCAAAGCAAAAATAACCTTGGTGTTATTGAGGGCTTCTTCCTTCCCTGGAGAGTTGCAGCAAAGTATATCAGACATAGAATCTCTCATTAGGTAAAGCGAGGGGGAAAAACAAATGAGTAAGAAAAGTGATAAACTGGATACGGAGAGGTTATAACGTTGAAAAGAATATTTAATAAAATTCTAAACTAAAAAATTAAGAAATATACATAAAATAATTGAACTTTATGAACAAAATGGTTCGACAATAAACCAGTAAGAATTTATGTTGACCAAAAATATTAATTCCAGGACATGCACCAGGTGTAGATAGTTTTAGGTGCAAATAGTTTTCCCAGAATTTAGAAATATTAAAAAAAAAACTCAATTTTTGCATCAAACATACTCTAAAAATAAAAAAAAAAAAACAACAAAATAGGCACAAAATGGGAAAAATTCTTGTCAATTTCACTTAAGAAAAAATATGCAAAAAGGTGAACAAAATATCACCAAATCAAATCTTACAATACATTCTCATTCCTAGATAAATTCTAGCATTGCAATGACCTTTATTCAACAATAAAAATATCATTAATATATTGATCATACCAGTGGTTGAAAGGAAAAGCGTAGAATCATCTTAATAGATGCTGAAGAGACATTTAGATGAACTCAACAAATACTCATAATTATTTAAGTGATGTATACCAGAATTGAAATACAATACAAAGACACATCTATAACAAGATACAAAATATTTAGAGGTACCTGGGTGGCTCACTTGGTTAAGCAACAGCCTCTTGATTTCAGTTCAGGTCATGATCTCACGGTTTTATGAGTTCAAGCTGTGCATCAGGCTGTGCTGTCAGTGTGTAGCCTGCTTGGGATTGTCTCCCTTCCTCTTTCTCTGCCCTCTTCCACTCACATGGACATGCATGCATACTCTCTCTCTCTCAAAATAAATAAACTTAAAATTTTGTTTTAACAAACCATAAGGAAAGCTATACTGAAGAGGCATATTTTCAAGGATAAGAAAAAGTGTCTATTATCAAAATCTTTATTTAACATTGCTCAGATTTTCCATATTATTCAATGAGACAAGATAGATTGACACAAACGATTACTTCTTGTTTGTGTATGTCAACCACTTTATTTGAAAATCCAGTTAGTGATTTAACATGATGGTTCTTTTCTTAAAGCAGGTAACTGAGGCCTAGAATTGCCACCATGCCCGCTTAGGAAATCCAGAAGCCATTGTTTTAAAGTCTATTAATTTCAGAAGCAAGAGAGAACATTCTTCTTACCTATAAGTGTATTTTTCAACCATAAAGCAAGAGAATAAACTGAAAATGGCAATGAATAAGAGTTTCCACTCTAGGAAAGGAAGAAAAGGCTATACTACCCCCCTTTAAAGCATAGCCCAAAACTTCATAACCCAACTTCATTCAGATCACATTGGCTATAGTTTAGTCACATGACCATATATAGCTACTTAGGGGCTGGGAAATATACCCCTTAGCTGCCCTGAGTCCAAAAGTCTATTACTGGGAATAGGAGTGAGTAGACACTGAGAAAAAAAAAAACTTGCAGTTTATATAACGTATGTAAGATATACATACAAGTAACAGAAATAATAAATGCCACAAAAGAAAAATTGGCAGGCATTAGCAAGAAATTCTAGAAAGAAGAAAGAAAGATTAAAATCACTTTAAAATTAAATCTACCTAGTAATGCAAGAAATACAAATTGGAAATAACCATATACATCTTAGTTCAGACTGCTGTAACAATGTACCTTAGACTGGGTGGCTTATCAACAACAGAAATTGATTTCTCACAGTTAAGGAGGCTGGAAATCTGAGATCAGGGTGCCAGCATGGGTAGGTTCTGGTAAGGGCCCTCATCAGGATTGTGACCAACTTCTCATCCTCACATGGGAGAAAGAAAACAAGCTAGCTCTCTGGACTCCTTTCATAAGGGCACTAATGCCATGAAGCCCTCATGACCCAATAAATAACTCCTCAAAGTCCTACCTCCAAATATCATCACATCAGGATTAGAATTCAACATATGAACTTCAGGGGGCAAAACATTCAGTACATAACAATATACATATTTCTATCAAATTAAAAATATAAATTAGCATACCTTCTGTCATCATGACTTCAGTGAGATGTGCATTCCCATAAACTGTTGGGATGAATGCAAACAGGAACCACCTAGAGAAAAAGAAGTTGGTCCTGTGTCTCTAGAGTATTAGCATATGCAATCTTTTTGTTGAAGCACTTTCATTTCTAGAAATTGACCTTAAGGTAACAATAATAAATGAGGTAAAAGATTTTCATAAGAGAACACTCATTGTAACCTTATTTACAATAGCAGAAACCTTAAAATCTGAATGTCCAACAGGAGAAATGATAAAAATAATTAAGATAGGGACAAATATTGGAATGGTAATCAGTTAACTCACTATAATTCTTTTATGGAGAAGTTCGATTCAAGATGGTGGCATAGGAAGATCCTGAGTTCATTCCTTTCCATGGATACAACAAATATATAACTGGATATGAAATAATTTCTTCTATAAAACCCAAAAAACTCAACAAACTGAGTCTTTACAAAAAAGACAAAAAGGACAGCATTGAGGCAGGTAAGAGAGAGAGAGAAACGTCTTACCAAAACAACAACAACAACAACAAAACAAAAAAAACCCAAACAAATAAAAATAAAAATAAACCAACCCCAGGAACTATGTGTCAAAAATATTAAACTTCTCTTTTGAGGAGTAAGAGGTTTGTATCACATCAGGTACTCCAACAGTTAGATCCTTCATGAGAAAGATAAGCCACTTAAATACTGGGTTTTCAGACCCAGTGGTGATTATATGCAGGAACCATAGGGAACAAAGAACTCACTCTTATAGGGCTTGCAAGCAGACTCACTCAACTTGGGACCCAGAAAAAAAAAAAAAAAACAATTTGAAAACTGCCTAGGGCATATGTGAAGGAAATCAATTTGCTAACCTTAAAATGACCACCAGAGCAACAGAAAACTGTTGGGACTTTCTCCAGAGATGGAGACATGGAGGGGAGGGTGCCATGTTTGTGACCTTATCATACCTTGCTAATGTTAGCCTTGGCACCACTTTGGAACTATCCCTGTAACATGCTAGAGCTGGTGGGCATGCTCAGCTGAGAACCCCAGCCACTACTACAGTGAAACCATGTGTTATAGCTGTCAGGTGCTGGCCCTGCCAATCCTCATGCTATATATATATGGCCCTGCTACAGCAGGTAGGTACACACACCTCACATAGGGTATGCCCCTTGAGCTCCTAACCTTGGTGGTCAGAGGGGACTGCACTTTTAGGCTCTACATGACATCTCCTACATAAGACTGTTCCTTCAAGACTGAGAGAGATAGGTGTTTTCTTTACAAATAGAAATAAACACAGAGAGTCAAACAAAATGAGGAGACAGGGGCATATGTTCCAAATAAAAGAATAAGACAAAACATCAGAAAAAGACATTCATGAAACAGAGATAAGCAATCTACCTGAAACAGTGTTCAAAGGGATAGTCATAAAGATGCTCACTAAACTTGGGAGAAGACTAGATGAACACACTGAGATCCTCAACAAAGAGAAAGAATATCTAAGTTGAAAACATAAGTTATAGAGATGAAAAATATAACTGAACTGTAAAAATACACTAGAGGGGTTCAACAGAAGACTGGATGAAGCCAAAGACTGGATAAGTGAGCTGGAGGACAACGCAAGAGAACTCACCCAGACAGAACAGAAAGAAAAAAATAAATGAGAAAAAAATGAAGATAAATTAAAGGACCTTTGTCACAACATCAAGCAGAATAACATTCATATGATACGGGTCCCAGAAAGAGAAGAAATAGAAAAAGGGCCAGAAAACTTAGGTGAATAAGTAATGGGTGAAACCTTACCTCGTCTGAAGAAGAAAACGGATGTACAGGTCCAGGAACCCCAGAGAATTTCAAATAAGATGAACCTAAATAGATACATACCATTACACATAATTACAATGGTAAAAGTTGAAGAGAGACTCTTAAAAGCAGCAAGAGAAAAACAACTTATTATATACAAGGGAAACCCCATAAGGCTACCAGCAGATTTTTCAGTAGAAACTTTGTAGGCCAGAAGAGAGTGACATGACATTTTTGAAGTGCTGAAAAAGACTTCCATCCAAGAATTCTGCACCCAGCAAGGTTATCGTTCAGAATTTAAAACAAAAGAAAAAAAGAAAAAAGAAAGATGAAGGGTATGCCAGACAAGCAAAGGCTAATGGAGTGTGTCCCAACTAAACTGGCCATACAAGAAATCTGAAAGGGACTTCTCCAAACTGAAAAGAAATGACACTAATTAATAATAAGAAAACATAAGGAAGAAAAAGTTTCCCTGGAAAAGGTAAATATATAGTAAAAGCAGTGGACCAATTACTTACAAAGCAAGTATGAAGGTTAAAAGACAAAAATAATAAAATTAACTACATTAACTAGTTAAAGGATACATAAAATTTAAAAAAAGATTTAATATGTGATATCAAAAATACAAAACATAGGCCATTTGCTAAATATTAGCAAACCATATTCAACATTACATTCAAAGGATCATGTACCATGATCAAGTGGGATTTAGTCCAGAAATGTAAGTACTTCAACATCTGCAAATTAACCACATTAACAAATAAAGGATAAAAATCATATGTTCAACTTAATAGATGCAGAAAGAGTATCTGACAAAATTCAACATGCAGTTATGATAAAAATCCTCAACAAAGTAGGTAGAGAGGGAGTCTACCTAAATATATTTAAGGCCATATTATAAAACCTATAGCTAACATCACACTCAATGGTGAAAAGTGAAAATTTTTCTTCTAAGATCAGGAACAAGATAGAGATGCTCACTCTCACTTTTGTTCAATATAGTATTGAAGTCCTAGGTAGAGCAATTAGGTAAGAAAAAATTTTTTAAATACCCAAATCAGAAAAAAAAGTAAAACTGTCCCTATTTTGTAGATGACATGATGCTATACATAGAAAATTCTAAGGACTTTTTAAAATTTTTTTGATGTTTATTATTTAAAAAATTTTTTTAAATATGAAATTTATTGTAAAATTAGTTTCCATACAACACCCAGTGCTCATTCCAACAGGTGCCCTCCTCAGTACCCATCACCCACCCTCTCCTCCCTCCCACCCCCCATCAACCCTCAGTTTGTTCTCAGTTTTTAAGAGTCTCTTATGTTTTGGCTCCCTCCCTCTCTAACCTTTTTTTTTTCCTTCCCCTCCCCCATGGTCTTCTGTTAAGTTTCTCAGGATCCACTAAGCGTGAAAACATATGGTATCTGTCTTTCTCTCTATGACTTATTTCACTTAGCATCACACTCTCCAGTTCCCTCCACGTTGCTACAAAAGGCCAGATTTCATTCTCTCATTGCCAAGTAGTACTCCATTGTGCATATAAACCACAACTTCTTTATCCATTCATCAGTTGATGGACATTTAGGCTTTTTCCATAATTTGGCTATTGTTGAAAGTGCTGCTATAAACATTGGGGTACAAGTGCCCCTATGTATCAGCACTCCTGTATCCCTTGGGTCATTTCCTAGCAGTGCTATTGCTGGGTCATAGGGTAGATCTATTTTTAATTTTTTGAGGAACCTCCACACTGTTTTCCAGAGTGGCTGCACCAGTTTGCATTCCCATCAACAGTGCAAGAGGGTTCCCGTTTCTCCACATCCTCGCCAGCATCAACAGTCTCCTGATTTGTTCATTTTAGCCACTCTGACTGGCATGAGGTGGTATCTGAGTGTGGTTTTGATTTGTATTTCCCTGATGAGGAGTGACGTTGAGCATCTTTTCATGTGCCTGTTGGCCATCCGGATGTCTTCTTTAGAGAAGTGTCTATTCATGTTTTCTGCCCATTTCTTCACTGGGTTACTTGTTTTTCAGGTGTGGAGTTTGGTGAGCTCTTTATAGATTTTGGATACTAGCCCTTTGTCCAATATGTCATTTACAAGTACCTTGTCCCATTCCGTTGGTTTTTCCCAAGGCCTTTTAGTTTTGTTGATTGTTTCCTTGGCAATGCAGAAGCTTTTTATCTTCATGAGGTCCCAATAGTTCATTTTTGCTTTTAATTCCCTTGCCTTTGGGGATGTGTCAAGTAAGAAATTGCTGTGGCTGAGGTCAGAGAGGTTTTTTCCTGCTTTCTCCTCTAGGATTTTGATGCTTTCCTGTCTCACATTCAGGTCCTTTATCCATTTTGAGTTTATTTTTGTGAATGATGTAAGAAAGTGGTCTAGTTTCATCCTTCTGCATGTTGCTGTCCAGTTCTCCCAGCATCATTTGTTAAAGAGACTGTCTTTTTCCATTGGATATTCTTTCCTGCTTTGTCAAAGATTAGTTGGCCATAGGTTTGTGGGTCTAGTTCTGGAGTTTCTATTCTATTCCATTGGTCTATGTGTCTGTTTTTGTGCCAATACCATGCTGTCTTGATGATTACAGCTTTGTAGTAGAGGCTAAAGTCTGGGATTGTGATGCCTCCTGCTTTGGTCTTCTTCTTCAAAATTACTTTGGTTATTCGGGGCCTTTTGTGGTTCCATACGAATTTTAGGATTACTTGCTCTAGCTTCGAGAAGAAAGCTGGTGCAATTTTGATTGGGATTGCATTGAATGCGTAGATTGCTTTGGGTAGTATTGACATTTTGACAATATTTATTCTTCCAATCCATGAGCAGGGAATGTCTTTCCATTTCTTTACATCTTCTTCAAATTACCTTCATAAGTTTTCTATAGTTTTCAGCATACAGATCTTTTACATCTTTGGTTAGATATATTCCTAGGTATTTTATGCTTCTTGGTGCAATTGTGAATGGGATCAGTTTCTTTATTTGTCTTTCTGTTGCTTCATTGTTAGTGTATAAAAATGCAACTGATTTCCGTACATTGATTTTCTATCCTGCAACTTTGCTAAATTCATGTATCAGTTCTAGCAGACTTTTGGTGGAGTCTATCGGATTTTCCATGTATAGTATCATGTCTTTTGCAAAAAGTGAAAGCTTGAGTTCATCTTTGTCAATTTTGATGCCTTTGATTTCCTTTTGTTTTCTGATTGCTGATGCTAGCACTTCCAACACTATGTTAAACAACAGCGGTCAGAGTGGGCATCCCTGTCGACCTCAGGGAAAAAGCTGTCAGTTTTTCCCCATTGAGGATGATGTTAGCTGTGGGCTTTTCATAAATGGCTTTTATGATGTTTAAGTATGTTCCTTCTATCCTGACTTTCTCAAGGGTTTTTATTAAGAAAGGGTGCTGGATTTTGTCAAATGCTTTTTCTGCATCGATTGACAGGATCATATGGTTCTTATCTTTTCTTTTAGTAATGTGATGTATCACGTTGATTGATTTGCAAATGTTGAACCAGCCCTGCATCCCAGGAATGAATCCCACTTGATCATGGTGAATAATTCTTTTTATATGCTGTTGAATTCGATTTGCTAGTATCTTATTGAGAATTTTTGCATCCATATTCATCAGGGATATTGGCCTGTAGTTCTCTTTTTTTACTGGGTCTCTGTCTGGTTTAGGAATCAAAGTAATACTGGCTTCATAGAATGAGTCTGGAAGTTTTCCTTCTCTTTCTATTTCTTGGAATAGCTTGAGAAGGATAGGTATGATCTCTGCTTTAAACGTCTGGTAGAACTCCCCTGGGAAGCCATCTGGTCCTGGACTCTTATTTGTTGGGAGATTTTTGATAACTGATTCAATTTCTTTGCTGGTTATGGGTCTGTTCAAGCTTTCTATTTCCTCCTGATTGAGTTTTGGAAGCGTGTGGGTGTTTAGGAATTTTTCCATTTCTTCCAGGTTGTCCAATTTGTTGGCATATAATTTTTCATAGTATTCCCTGATAATTGCTTGTGTTTCTGAGGGATTGGTTGTAATAATTCCATTTTCATTTATGATTTTATCTATTTGTGTCATCTCCCTTTTCTTTTTGAGAAGCCTGGCTAGAGGCTTATCAATTTTGTTTATTTTTTCAAAAAAACAATTCTTGGTTTCATTGATCTACTCTACATTTTTTTTAGATTCTATATTGTTTATCTGTTCTGATCTTTATTATTTCTCTTCTTCTGCTGGGTTTGGGGTGTCTTTGCTGTTCTGCTTCTATTTCCTTTAGGTGTGCTGTTAGATTTTGTATTTGGGATTTTTCTTGTTTCTTGAGATAGGCCTGGATTGCAATGTATTTTCCTCTCGGGACTGCCTTTGCTGCATCCCAAAGCATTTGGATTGTTGTATTTTCATTTTCATTTGTTTCCATGTATTTTTTAATTTCTTCTTTAATTGCCTGGTTGACCCATTCATTCTTTAGTAGGGTGTTCTTTAACCTCCATGCTTTTGGAGGATTTCCAGACTTTTTCCTGTGGTTGATTTCAAGCTTCATAGCATTGTGGTCTAAAAGTATGCATGGTATGATCTCAATTCTTGTATACTTATGAAGGGCTGTTTTGGGACCCAGTATGTGATCTATCTTGGAGAATGTTCCATGTGCACCCGAGAAGAATGTATATTCTGTTGCTTTGGGATGCAGAGTTCTAAATATATCTGTCAAGTCCATCTCGTCCAATGTATCATTCAGGGCCCTTGCTTCGTTATTGACCCTGTGTCTAGATGATCTATCCATTGCAGTAAGTGGAGTATTAAAGTCCCCTGCAATTATCACATTCTTACCAATAAGGTTGCTTATGTTTGTGATTCATTGTTTTATATATTTGTGGGCTCCCGTATTTGGCACATAGACATTTAATTGTCAGCTATTCCTGATGGATAGACCCTGTAACTATTACATAATGCCCTTCTTCATCTCTTGTTATAGCCTTTAATGTAAAGTCTAGTTTGTCTGATATAAGTATGGCTACTCCAGCTTTCTTTTGACTTCCAGTACCATGATAGATAGTTTTCCATCCCCTCACTTTCAATCTGAAGGTGTCCTAAAGGCTGAAATGAGCCTCTTGTAGACAGCAAATAAATGGGTCTTGTTTTTTTATCCATTCTGATACCCTATGTCTTTTGGTTGGAGCACTTAGTCCATTTACATTCAGTGTTATTATTGAAAGATATAGGTTTAGAGTCATTGTGATGTCTGTAGGTTTCATGCTTATAGTGATGTCTCTGGTATTTTGTGGTCCTTGCAACATTTCACTCACAGAATCCCCCTTACGATCTCTTGTAGGGCTGGTTTAGTGGTGACGAATTCCTTCAGTTTTTGTTTGTTTGGGAAGACCTTTATCTCTCCTTCTGTTCTGAATGACAGACTTGCTGGATAAAGGATTCTTGGCTACATATTTTTTCCATTCATCACATTGAAGATTTCCTGCCATTCCTTTCTGGCCTGCCATGTTTCAGTAGATAGATCCATCACTAGTCTTATTGGTCTCCCTTTATAGGTTAGAGTGTATTTATCCCTAGCTGCTTTCAGAATTTTCTCTTTATCCTTGTATTTTGCCAGTTTCACTATGATATGTTGTGCAGAAGATCGATTGAAGTTACGTTTGAAGGGAGTTCTCTGTGCCTCTTGGATTTCAATGCCTTTTTCCTTCCCCAGATGAGGGAAGTTCTCAGCTATGATTTGTTCAAGTACACCTTCAGCCCCTTTCTCTCTCTCTTCCTCTTCTGGAATCCCTATTATACAGATATTGTTCTGTTTGATTGCATGACTTAGTTCTCTAATTCTCCCCTCATACTCCTGGATGTTTTTTTATCTGTCTTTTTTCTCAGCTTCTCTTTTTTCCATAATTTTATCTTCTAATTCACCTATTCTGTGCTCTTCCTCTTCAATCCTTGCTATGGCCGCCTCCATTTTATTTTGCACCTCATTTATAGCAGTTTTTAGCTCCTCATGACTATTTCTTAGTCCCTTGATCTCTGTAGCAATAGATTCTCTGCTGTCCTCTATACTTTTATCAAGCCCAGTGATTAATTCTATGACTATTATTCTAAATTCATTGTCCATTATATAGCTTAAATTGTTTTTGATCAATTCATTAGCTGTAGCTACTTCCCGGAGTTTCATTTGAAGAGAATTCTTCCGTGTCTTCAGTTTGGAGAGTCCCTGGAGTGGTGCAGAACTGTGGGGCACTTCCCCTGTGCTGTCTGGAGTAACTTGTGTTGGTGGGCAGGGCCACAGTCAGACCCGATGTCTTTCCCCAGCCCACAGCTGGGGCCACAGTCAGACTGGTGTGTACCTTATCTTCCCCTCTCCCAGGGGCAGGACTCACTGTGGAGTGGTGTGGCCCCTGTCTGGGCTACTTGGACACTGCCAGGCTTGTGGTGCTGCTTTGATGGGATCTGGCGTATTAGCCAGGAGGATCTGCAAGGTGCACAGGGGGCGGGAGGGGCAGGCTTAGCTCACTTTGCCATAGGTGGTCCCCTGTGGGAGGGGCCCTGCAGCACCATGAGGGAGGCAGACCCATTGGAGTGATGGATCCACAGAGGCACAGCGTTGGGCGTTTGTGCAGTGCAAGCAAGTTCAGTGATGGGAAGTGGTTCCCTTTGGGATTTTGCCTGGGGATGGGAGAGGGAAATGGCACTGGCGGGCACCTTTGTTCCCCGCTGAGCTGAGCTCTGTTTTCTGGGGCTCAACAACTCTCCCTCCTGGTGTCCTCTCGCCCTCCCACTCTCTGAGCAGGGCTGTTGACTTTTAACATTCCAGATGTTAAGTCCCGCTGGCTGTCAGAACTCATGCAGTCCAGCCCCTCTGCTTTTTGCAAGTCAGACTTGGGGGCTCTGCCTTGCCAGGAGGGCTACCCCTTCACTGCCCCGGCTCCCTCCCACCAGTCTGTGTAGTGCATACTGCCTCTCTGCCCTTCCTACCCTCTTCCATGGACCACTTGTCTATGCTTGGCTCTGGAGAGTCCGTTCTGCTAGTCTTCTGGCTGTTTTCTGGGTTATTTAGGCAGCCGTGGGTGGAATCTAAGTGATCAGCAGGACGCGGTGAGCCCAGAATCCTCCTACGCTGCCATTTTCTCGATGTTTATTTTTGAGAGAGACAGAGAGAGAGATAGAGCATAAGTGGGGGGAGGGGCAAAGAGAGTGGAGACACAGAATCCGAAGCAGATTCCAGGCTCCAAGCTGTCAGCACAGAGCCCAATGTGGAGCTGGAACTCACAAACCGCAAGCTCATGACCTGAGTCAAAGACAGCTGCTCAACCAACTGAGCCACCCAGGTGCCCCAGAAAACTCTAAGGACTTTTGAAAACTTTTAGAACTAATAAATAAAATAAATTCATTAAAAGTTTTTTAAAACTAATTTAAAAAGTTTTAGAACTAATAAATGGATTCAATAAAGTAATAGGGTACAAAATCATCATACAAAAATCTATTATGTTTTGATATGTTAGTAACAACAGAAAGAGAAATTAATAAAGCAATCCCACTTACAACTGCATCAAAACATATATCTAGTAATAACTTTTAACCAAGGAGATGAAAGAACTATACACTGACATTTAGAAGAAACTAAAGAAAGAAAGAAATGAAAGGATATTCAATGCTCATGGCATGAAAAAAATTAATATTGTTAAAATGTTCATACCACCAAAAGCAATCTACAGATTTAATACAACCTCCACCAAAATACCAACGGCATTTTTCAGAGAACTAGGACAAAGAAACCTAAAATTTGTATGTAACAACAAAAGACTGAATAACTAAAATGATCTTGAAAAAGAATAAAGCTGAAGGTATCATGCTCCCTGATTTCAACTTATACTACAAAATTATAATAACCAAAATAGTACAGTATTGGCACAAAAACAGACAGAGAGCAATGGAACTGAACTGAGAGACCAAAATTAAATTCACACATATATGGACAATAAATTGATGACAAAAGAGCCAAGAATATACAATAAAGAAAGGACAGCCTCTTCAATAAATCGTATTATAAAAATGTAGAGCCACATAGCAAAGAATGAAACTAGACCACCACTTTATACTGCAAACAAAAATTAAGTCAAAGTGGATTCAAGATGTGAATGTAAGACATGAAAGCATAAATTGCTAACATAATTGGTAAGAAACATAAGTGGTAAACATTGGATATTGGTTATAGTGATACTTTTGTGGATCTAACTCCAAAGGTAAAGGAACAAAAGCAAAAATAAATAGACTTAGGGCAAAATAAAAAGCTTCTGCACATCAAAGAAACCATCATCAAAACAAAAAGGCTAGCTACTGAATGGGAGATTTTTGCAACTCATATATCTGAAAAAAAAAAAAATGAATGTCCAAACTATATTAAGAGCTCTTACAACTACAAAATAAGAAAAACAAATAACCCGATTTAAAAATGGGCAGAGGATATGAACAGACATTCATCTAAAGAAGACACACAGATGGCCAACAGGCACATGAAAATATGCTAAACACCACTAATCATCAAGGAAATGCAAATCAAAACCACAATGAGATATCACCTCATACCAGTTAGAATGGCTATTATCAAAAAGATAAGAAATAAAAAGGATGTAGAGAAAAGGAAACCCTTAACCCTATTGGTGGGAATGTAATCTGGTGCAGCCTTTATGGAAAACAGTATGGAGATTTCTCAAAAATTACGAATAGAACTACTGTATGATCCAAAGAAGGTATTTGTCCAAAGAAGACAAAATGCTGTTACAAGAAAACATTTGCTATGTTCATTGCACCATTATTTACAAAAGCCAAGATATAGAAACAACCTAAATGTCCCTTACTAGATGAATGAATAGACGTGTATATATGTTATATATATATACAATGAAATTCTACTCAGCCATAAAAAAAGAATAAAAGCTTGCTGTTCGTGCCAACACGAATGGAACTTGTAGGTATCATGCTAAGTGAAATAAGTCAGATGGAGAAAGACAATGCCATATGCCCTCATTCAAATCTGGAATCTAAAACACAACAACAAAAAAATGAGCCAACAAAACAGAACAAAACAAACCCATAGATACAAAGACTAGATTGGTGGTTACCAGAAGGGAAAGGAATAGGGGGTGGGGGTGAGTAAAATGGGTGAAGAGGGTTTATTCTATGGTGATTAATAGCAATTAAACTTTCAGTGGCGATCACTTTGTAGTGCACACAGATGTTAAATTATAATGTTGTATACTTGAAACATACAGTCGTATGCACCAATTTTATATCAATAAATAATAATAATACATTTATTTGAAAATTCTCCATCAAAAATAATTTCTACCCAGAAATTAGGGTTAGACGCCAGTTACTTGGAAAGTTAACTCTTAAAAAGAAGATGCTATTTCCTGGAGGTATACTATTTCCAGGATAGATTTTAATATCTAGTACTATAACTTTTGAGCATATGGTCAATTAATTCTAACCATATTGAGTTAATTATATTTATAATTGACATATCATAAAGGTAGCATTTTAATAAAAAGTCATATTTATGTAGAAAATGTGACAAACTTCTCTAGAGACACTATTTAAATAAAAATAAAACTAGGCTATCACAGTCATCCCTAACAGTGGGATCCAAACTGTGAGTGCGTATTAAATCTCACATAAAAATATTTTTTCACATAAAAAATTTTAAAATGTTACCAGTACTTAGCCTAGATTGATAAAACAATGAAGAAATTGTATTTTTCATTATAATGTTTTTTACATTTCTATGTTTTCTACAGTGTACATGGCTTACTTAAATCAGAAAATCAACGATATATTCAAAATTATGAATTAAAGATTACTACTTTCCTCCAAACTCAGCAGATGGTCAGGAAATAATTAGTCTTCATTTCCTCAGTTCATAATTGATCTCTAGTAGCTAATTGTTAATATCTTGTCTCACTTCTCTTTTTACTTAACTTTTTCATTTAAAATCTTAATAAATACTTAAAAATATAAGATTCATATTAAAGGAAATGCCCTTATTCATCCTAAGCTTTCTTTGGTTGATACAATGTTTTTCAGTGCAAAACCTTACCCATTTGCAAAGTGATTTATTCATTATCTTCTCTTTGAGCTCAAGTAGCCAGAAATTAATTCTTTACCTCTATGATTATTTTTCATAACAGATCAGTCGCTGGCTTCAACTTTTGTTTTTACCAAGTGAAATCATGAGGAAGAAAGTTAAAGGTGAAAAGGTCGTTTCATGGATATGAAAAGCATATCGAAAGTAATCACAGGATAACAAAGGTTAATATTCCTGACTGTGCTGTCTACTGTTCTATGTGCTTAGTAGTCATTAGCTCATCGAGTCCTCCCTGAACCCACTGATAGAGGTACTATTATTAGCTTCATTGTCTAGGTAAGGAATCTGAAGCACAGAGAGTTTACATACTTGACCGGGTTTGCCCAGCAGTAAGGGATAGCATGGGACCCAATCCTAGGCAACTGTGTCCCCTAACTGCACAGTTGCCACCATGTAATGCTGTCTCATTGCATCGAGAACACCAACAGAATAACGTGTAAGTTTTCAACAACTCAGCCTTTGGTGAAAGAAAGTTGCATCCTCCTTTATTGGCTAAAAGAAACAAATTGCTTGTATGTTGATACCATCTAGAGAGAGTCTCTAGTTTTTACTTTTAGTGGATCTGCTGTGGTACATTAGGTAACTTTGCCAGGATCCAATAATGGGAATGACAGAGGGAATATCAGATTCAGAAGTGACATAGTTGGTCAGTGTCAAGAACAATAACAAAACATTGTATCCCCTTGAGTGGTAAGTACCATATAACATCAAGATATGCATTCATTAGAGTGTGTGTGTGTGTGTGTGTGTGTGTGTGTGTGTGTATCTGATGCTGTGTACCTGTCCTTCAAAGTATCTTCCCCAATTCATCATCCAACTTGACATGCAGACCTGCAAAAATGCTCTAGACAAAGGGTGTCCTGTCAATTGATCTGTTGGTTTCTGTAGTAACAGCACATTTTCCGTGCACAGCCCAGTATTTTAGAATTAAGAGCATAGTACAAAAAAGATACAATCTTCAGTTAAATGTCCGTAAAATCATCGAGCTGTGTCACAAGCAGCTTTTATGATTCTCAAAAAATAACGTCAGAATCACTGGGGCAATAAAACAATTGCACTTGTATAACTGACATTTGTTGAGGTGAGATAAATGTTCCTTCACACTCACAAAGCCACATATCTAAAGCAGCAGTTCAGAGTGAAGGTGTGTGTGTGTGTGTGTGTGTGTGTGTGTGTGTGTGCATGCAGGTGTGCGTGCACCTGCAACTAGTTGGTCTAATAATTAAAACACAGCTATTGTGTGTTGTGATGCTCTGGCCTAATTAATGCATATATACATGTCTGATAACATTGCCTAGTAATCAAGTGCATATGCCTCATGAATTCTCTTTAATTGCAAGAAGCTGAAAATAAAGCTATTTCTCAAGCCTTTGGTGTCTTCAGGCCATTTCTTCAAGTGCCATAGCATCAGGCTCTCAGATGCTTTACATGCCTTTTATATTCAATACAGAGCTTGACTGAAGTCTAATTATATTTTACATGAGACTGAAGGAGGAACGCTAAAGTGGTTTGGAAAGTATCAGCAAATATCTTAGACCATGTTCCAGAGATAGTTTTAATATGTCCAGGATGATTTTACCAATATGCCCTATTGGTTTTTATGTAGCAACTACTAGTTTCACAGTGGCTAAAAAAAAGTAAATAAACAAAAATTTTAAAAAGTAAGATCTGGAAAACATTATTCTGAAATATGAAAATAACTAAAACTAAAAATTTTAAATTATATCTTTTCCGCAAACAGCATTATGTCATTCTGTATGCTGCAATTCAATTATAAGTGTAGTTGTCTTCAAAAATTGAAGGAGTCTGGTTGCCTAAGTATTCTTCAGACATTAAAGTTTGGGAGTTAATCATCTAACGTACATGAATCATCCAGGCCTGTAGAAAAGATGACTAGTTTGGATTTAATTAACTTCTAAACCTGGCCCCTACCTCCAGTTAAATGAGGACAACCAGAATGAAATAGTTATGGAAGTTCTACTACAAAACTAAAACATTTGTTAAGATGCTGAACCTTATGCTATATTCATGCACACAGCATAAATACCCCACCCCCCACCAATACTTCTTTTTTATTAGCAATACTCACTTCCGTTGGATCCATGGTTTTGATCTTAGCTGTACATCAGAACCACACATAAGATTTTTAAATTACGCATACCCAAAAGGAATAAATCAACAAAACTAAAAGGCAGCCGATGGAGTGGGAAAAGATATTTGCAAATGACATATCAGATAAAGGGCTAGTATCCAAAACCTATAAAGACCTCACCAAACTCCACACCCGAAAAACAAATAATCCAGTGAAGAAATGGGCAGAAGACATGAATAGACACTTGTCTAAAGAAGACATCCAGATGGCCAACAGACGCATGAAAAGATGCTTAACGTTACTCATCATCAGTGAATTACAAATCAAAACCACACTCAGATACCACCTCACGCCAGTCAGAGTGGCTAAAATGAACAAATTAGGGACTATAGATGCTGGCGAGGATGTGAAGAAATGGGAACCCTCTTGCACTGTTGGTGGGAATGCAAACTGGTGCAGTCGCTCTAGAAAACAGTGTGGAGGTTCCTCAAAAAATTAAAAATAGATCTACCCTATGATCCAGCAATAGCACTGCTAGGAATTTACCCAACTGATACAGGAGTGCTGATTCATAGGGGCACATGTACCCCAATGTTTATAGCAGCACTTTCCACAATAGCCAAATTATGGAAAGATTCTAAATGTCCATCAACTGACAAATGGATAAAGAAGATGTGGTTTATATATACAATGGAATACTACTTGGCAATGAGAAAGAATGAAATCTGGCCATTTTTAGCAACATGGATAGAACTGGAGGGTATTATGCTAATTGAAATAAATCAGTCAGAGAAAGACAGATACCATATGTTTTCATTCATATGTGGATCTTGAGAAACTTAACACAAGACCGTGGGGGATGAGAGGGGGGGAAAAAAGTTACAGAGACGGAAGGAGGCAAACCATAAGAGACTCATGGATACTGAGAACAAACTGAGGGTTGATGGGCGGTGGGAGGGAGGGGAGGGTGGGTGATGGGCATTGAGGAGGGCACTTGTTGGGATGAGCACTGGGTGTTTGTTGGAAACCAATCTGACAATAAATTATATATAAAAAAGAAATAGTAAACAGAAATTCTTCAGGCTGAAAACTAGTTAACACCACATGAAAAAAAAAGAATGCCAGAAAAACTAATTATATAAAAATAAAAGAAAGTTTACATATAAAAAAGATCCAGGTCAAGGAAAGAAGTGCTTGAAAATCTTCTTAATTGATGCCACTGTTTAAACTGCAATTTCTAATTTCATTTAACAGTTTTGTATACCACCCAAAAATAAAATCACCCCACTCATTTTTTAAAAAATAAATAAATAATCTATACATACCCAATACTTACTCAACACCTTTGAATCAGAATCTCAGAGGTAGACCCAGGCATTTATTTATATTATATATTTTTTAAAAAAAAGATCACAGATAATTCTGATATGCTACCACTTTGGAAAATAAATATTCTAAAAAGTTAAAATCATCACATTTCTCTGGTGCCTTATCAAACAGAATTTCGATGTGGCTGACAGTGTTGTTAACCGTACAATGTGTCAAACTTGGTCACATTTTAAAGTGCCAATTCTGGTTATGTTGCTGCCTTGTTTTAAACAGACTGTTTTTCCCGTACCTTCAAATGAAAACAATATTTTCTGTGAGTGTTTGAGAAATATCAATTTTCTGTGGAGACTATACGACCACCCAACAGAATGAAAAGCCACTATTTACTTCTTTAATGCTGCCAAAGCACCTAGAGAGAGACCATTTATCTTTCCTGATGTTTCAGGATAGGAGAGACAAATACATCATCTTCTTATTGTATTATCAAAACCAAACAAACCAAAAACTGACTCATTTAATTTCTAAAACAATGGCACATTTCATGGGAAATCTCTGAGATAACAGAATAAAAATATTACCTGTTAATATTATTCTGTATTCTGTAAGATCATCTGTATTCTGTCTCCTATTCTTTAAGAATTCTTGCCAACATACCAAAATAAGCTTTGCCCAAGTTCTAGCATCAAAATAATGTTGTATTTAAAGAAAGGAAGATGGAAACCTGAGAGCATTCTGTCCTTCCACTAATAACCTGACCCTTTTAAAATGATAAATTAAACAGTTAAAAAAAAAAAAAAAAACAGAAATTTAATCTCTCACATTTCTGGAAGCCAGAAATCCAAATCAAAGTGTCAGCAAGGTTGGCTTCTCCTGGAGGCTTTGAGGAAGAGATTGTCACGTGTCTCTCTCTTCACATGGCATTTTCCCCATGCGTGTCTCTGCCTTCACATTTTTTTCTTGTATAAACACAGGCACTGCATTTAGGGGCCTCCTAAATCCAGAATGACCACATATTCACTTGATTATATCTTATTTCCCAACAACGTTATACCCACAGGTTTGGACGTTACGATTTGAACCCATATTTTTGAAAGCACAATGCAATTCACAATACATTTATTCATTAATTACAGTTTCAAAAAGAGAAAGAGAGAGAGAGAGAAACTGGCTAACTTTGCATGTGAATAAATCACATCCCCCAGACTTTCCTGGAATCAACCATATCCCAACCAGGTGAATTTGAGTATCCGTAGACATTTCCCAGAGTATCAATCTATTATTTTCTATTATATGTGGCTGTGGACATTGACTGACAATAATAAAATATTTGTAAAAGCACAAATAAGTCTAGATAATGGTGGGTTCATATTTTGTTTATTAATTAGCCAGAATATGACAAATAAATGACTTACTGGATTGTGTAGCTGAAAGGAAGCTGTTTACCTTGTGCTTAGGATAAAACACTCTATCATGTTCTTAAGAGCCAGCATGACCTGGCTCCCTCTTGCTCTCTCTCTCTCTCTCTCTCTCTCTCTCTCTCTCTCGCTCTCTCTAGGTTCCTTCTGCTCCATACACAGAGCCAGGCTCTTTCTCACCCA
Source organism: Leopardus geoffroyi (assembly GCF_018350155.1). NCBI lineage: Eukaryota > Metazoa > Chordata > Mammalia > Carnivora > Felidae > Leopardus > Leopardus geoffroyi. The sequence goes on along the minus strand of NC_059327.1, from coordinate 21,470,361 downwards.
GGCCAAGTAGCTCTGTCAGCCTCTGGGCCTGGAACAATCATCTCTGGCTTTTGCACTACAGTCTCTTTAAAGACTCAGCCCTCAAGTTCCAAAGCCATGTCCCCAAGAAGACTTCACCTACACCCCCCCCACCCCCCACTGAATTATCCCTTGCTCTAAAAGCACTTCCCCAGGCTCATTTACTGTCGGACACCACAGCTAGAAAGCATCTTTGGTTGGTATACAGTCTGTAATGTTCTAGTCTCTTCCTCTACCCCACTCCTTACCAAAAACCACTAGACCGTAAGTTCTCAAACTCTTGTGCCCATGCACCCTCACACCAAAATAAATACCGAAGAGTTCAATTTACTCAGCAATCACATCCAAATAATTTGTATGGAGTCTCACAGAGCTCACTGTGGTTCCCTCAGAAAGTTACATTATCCTGTGGGCCACTGTGAATTTGTTTCCCTGTAGTGCCCGCCTCAGCAGCGTGGGGACACCTGTACTAGCAAATGTCTCCTGTGAAAATAGCATCTTGATCTCTGTTGCTTGCTGCTGTGTCCTCAGGCCAAATCCAGTGCCTGGCATATGAAGACTATTGTTATTATAAAGAGCAAAGACCTGGAGGAAGACAGACCTGTATCCTAATCTGCATTTGGCCACACGTGAGCCAGGTGACCCCGAGCAAAGTGGCTTGTCTAGCCTCCATTTACGCATTTGTAGAAGACCACCTCACAGAATCCTCACAGGGATTAACCAGGAAAATATACACAATTTTTTAATGTATGAGTAAATATGCCATGTTTACAATTTTTTATGTATGATAGGTACATAATAATGGCAAGCACTTATAAAGGACTTATTATCTGGTCCAAAACTAGTTTTATTTTTTTAACGAACAAATTGACACCCTACAGATTTGAATGATTTACTAACAGCACAAGATCTAGGGGTAAAAAATCTAAAATAAGCAGATTTCCTAAATCTGGAATACTTTTCATTATATGATTTTGTGCTTTCAGAGCTGTAAAAAAAGATGGATTTTTTTCCTTTGAGTTATAAATGTTATAAATGTTAATGAACCTCAGCCACGTGAATGACTTAGTTTAAATTTGCTTTGGAAAGAAACAAGCAAAGAGATATTCTACGTGTGCCCTTATTTCAATTCTCAGTCCTCCACTCTGCTGTGTGTATATGTATATATAATACATATGCATATATAATATACTATATATGTGTGTGTGTGTGTGTGTGTGTGTGTGTATATAGCTTCTATCTTTCCTTTAAATTTTATACTCTTTTACTCACACTGTAGTATCCTTATTTCTGAAGATTTTCTTCCAATACTATGTTTTCCTCAATTATAAGGAAGCCCGGGGCATCACTGGCCACAAGCTCAGTCAAGGGAGGCAGCCAGAATCAAAAATGTGACAGGGGTTTCTTTAACCAGCAGTCCATCACCTGGAAGTCGTTTAAATTTGGTAACTGCAAGTGGGACATGCAAAACTCTGCCAGCTTTATTTATGCAAGTAAGCCTACCAGCGTTGAGTAAAGTGACCTTAACTCCATTAGTGAAAATTAGAGTGTAAGTGAGCCAGGCAACTGGTTTAATGATTTAAACCAATGACATTGAACTCTGATAGGGTCAGCTTAGCTAGAATCAAGGCCATCAGAAACAACATGATTTCATTATGCATTATTAATACAAAATAAGATGGAGATCATTTTGCTTTTAACTACATTATTTACCAATTGACTCGGCAGTTATTTTAGTCTTTCAATAGTTTTATTCTGAACGATTGCATCAATCTATCAATTAATCTTGCCTAAATAAACTTCATGTTTATAGACTTTTGAATACACATCATTTTGAAAAGAATCACTTTATTATATAGGTGTATTTCATCTATTTTTAAAGGCAATGGGAATTATTTATTCTAAAGGAATTGAAAGATTCATCACAAAGTATTCCGTCATGTCATAAATTAAAAATAAAATCAGAAATTGAGAACGAGTAACGAAAAAGTGATAAACTTTGTTGTCAAGTGCTATGATTCACAAACCCTCACTCAAAATCCTGTAGCTCACCTCTAGAAACCTTTTAATCAGTTTTTTTTCTGAGTAAACTTATAATCACTTTTATTTCTCATGTCAGCAGTTTGTGCCACTTGAAATTTCTCCCGAAGTATTCTAATTTTACCAAGTAAAGGTAACACTAAGAGAATTTCTCCTCCCACATAACACAGAGTAAGTTTTCTCGGTCTTATAGCAGGACTCTCCTCTCTTAAATCATCCGAAAAAAATAACTCACCTAATATTGTAGAAAAGTGATAAACATTTCTGTAAAGATAATACATTTTTCATATCCTAGTATAAAATGCAATCATCTGATATAAAGGTAATAGTACCACCAACTATTTTAAAAGATCTTTACATTAGTCAGCTTTGTGGGTAATTTAAAATCGTATCCAAATAGATAGAGTGAGTGAAAAGTCAATTACGCAAACATTTGCAAAATATCAGGTAGTCTGATAGCTAGTATCTCCTCTAACCATTTTCCACGGTAATAAGAAAAGCAGCACCACCATGGAGAAATGACACAAGAAACATGAACATTATGTTAGAAATTTTGATTGTCATGTCATTTGTGTGACTATCATTTTCATCTTCTTAAAAGTAAGAAAGTTTTGTGCTTCGGATGGTATGAGTTCATGGTTATACAGGAGAAAGTAATTCATTTTGTGGTTTATTCCTATTAAAACAAGGGGAGGGAGAAAAAAAGAGTAACTTTATAGTGATGAAACTTGGCAAACACTATTTTGCCAGTTGGTCAAGGTCAACATCAATAGTCCTGAGTCATGTTGATAGTATATACCTCTGATGTGATGTGATAAAAATGGTACCTCTGTAGCCTTACTTTCCTATAACCCACAACCCCAGTTTTATCATGAGAAAGACATCAGACAAATTCTAATAGGCATCCTATAAAACATCTGACCAGTACTCTTCAAAAACAGACAAGGTCATCAAAAATAAGCAATGTCTAGGGCGTCTGGGTGGCTCAGTCGGTTAAGTGTCTGACTTCAGCTCAGATCATGATCTCATAGTTCGTGGGTTCAAGCCCCGCGTGGGGCTCTGTGCTGAGAGCTCAGAGCCTGCCTTGGATTCTGTGTCTCCTTCTGTCTCTGTTCCTCCCCTGCTCATGCTCTGTCTATATTTCTCTCAAAAATAAATAAAGATTAATTTTTTTTAAATAAACAATGTCTGAGTAATTTTCACAGTTAAGAGCAGCCTTAAAGAGACACAATAATAAAATGTAATGTGACATCCTAAATGGTATCCTGGAACAGGAAAGCTACATAAATCTAAGTAAACTTTGATCACTACTTAATCATAATGTACAGGAACTCCTGGATGACTCAGTCAGTTATGTATACGACTTTGGCTCAGGTCGTGATCTTGCTGTCTAGGAGTTCGAGCCTCATGTCGAGCTCTGTGCTAATAGCTCAGAGTCTGGAGTCTGCTTCAGATTCTGTGTCTCCCTCTCTCTCTGCCTCTCCCCCAACTCATGCTCTGTCTCTGTCTCTCTCTCTCTCTCTCAAAACTAAATAAAACATTTAAAAATTTTAAAAAATAATGTACAAATATCAGTTCATTAATTGTAACAAATGTACCATACTATTGTAAAACATTAATAAGAAAATTTGGGCTTGGAAGTAAGAGAATTCTCTGTATTAGCTTCTCAACTTTTCTATAAATCCAATACTGCACTAAAAAAATAAAAGATCATTGTAAAAATTCCCCATATTACCCCACTTGGAAAAAAAGCAAGTGTGGACATAAAAGCCACTCACATGTGTTCAATAAGACATTAGCTATAAATAAATGCCTTTTTCCTTGCTCATTTGCAAAGAGAAGATATTGATATTCTTTATCCATGCAGATTCTTTCTTCTTTATTCTAACAAACTAACAATGAAAATACGCAATTATACACAGAAAAAAAGCAATTTATTTAGAAGAAATAAATAAAAAATCAGAAACTATCCAGGAAATACAGACTGATAGGCTCATATCATTATTAATTTAGATTAATCATCTCCTGCTACTACTCTATTTCTATTCATAGATGGCCTTCTAAAACAGTAGTTCTTTTTCTACTCTTTATGCCATTTGAGCCTAACTCAACTTCTCTCTTAAGTCAGTCATATGGTACCTAAATTGAAATGGATATAGATTTCAAATAAGTAAAAGGACAATTGTTAAAATAAGAATACTTCACATGTCAGCAAAGCTGGTATTGAGACTTGGTTCATTTCTCTTGGTTCCTCATCACCATTTTTTTTAATGTAAAACTTTCTGTTGAAATATAACAAAAGAAAATGCACAAATAAAAAAGTTCATTGAGCTAAATTTGATTCTGGTAAAGTGATTTTTGTAAAGTGATTCCATCCGTAAAATAAACACCTAGAAACAGAGCATCTCCAGAACACCAAAAGCCCCAGCACCACCTTCCAGACAGAAGGCCCTGTGGTAACCACTATCTCAAGTTCTAACTAAATCAATCCATTTGGGCTGTTTTTTGAACTATATATAAATGGAATCATACAGTGTGTGTGTGTGTGTGTGTGTCCATCATTCTGTTTAGGAGCCCTTTTATCTAACATTATGTTTTGTCAACTTTGTCCACGTTACTGCATTTTTAATACTGCTGTTAAACTGAATTCCATTGTATGAATATGTAACTATTTATTTACTTATTCATTCTATAAGACATGTTGACTGTTTCCAGTTTGGGACTGTTATAATCAGCATTGCTAGGCAGACGCTCATAAATGCTTACTACCCAGTTCTTGACTTTATTGTACATTCATGGCCTCGAACAGAGGCCAACTAATTATTTCCTAAACTCAGAAAACCGTTGTGTTTTTGTTAAATCATTTAAAAATTTCTGCAGAACTTTAGGGGCACCTGGGTGGCACAGTTGGTTGAGCATCCGACTTGGGTTCAGGTCATGATCTTGCGGTGTATGAGTTCAAGCCCCACAATGGGCTCTGTGCTGACAGCTCAGAGCCTGGAACCTGCTTCGGATTCTGTGTCTCCCTCTCTCTCTGCCCCTCCCCTGCTCACACTCTGTCTTTCTCTCCTTCAAAAATAAATAAACATTAAAAAACTTTTCCGCAGAACTTCAATAATATCATTCAAAAACGAAAACCCAAAAGGAAAACTAAGGCCATTTTTTCTTGGTCTCTCCAGTAAGTGATGAAACTTTTCCGTTAAATGTAAGCAAACTGAGAAGGATGATGGTATTGAAAATAGCAGTAGACTAGACTGCAGGCAGCAGGGAAGGCTTCACATGAGCTGACATCGGTACTGTGCTAATTAGTGCAACAAGTATTTAACATTAAAGCATAATCCCAGAAAACAAAAAAATAGCCCTGAGCAACAATAAATTTTTGTTCTTTGATATTTTACCAAGCTACTGATACAATGTATCTCTAAATTAATAACTAGACCCATTTCCCCAGCCACAAAGATCATTTTCAAGAGGAAAGGCAAGATTTCCACATCATCCCAGGCACTAAGAACTATAGGTCACAACTGTAGTGATGTGTGTGTGTGTGTGTGTGTGTGTGTGTGTGTGTGTGTGTGTGTTCAAATCCTAACAGCTGTAACAGAGCCTTGTAGAAATGTACATAATCCATTTGGTACAAAGGCACAGGAAAATATCCTTATAAATCCCAGATTTGTCTGAGATCAAATTATTCAGTGAATGTCATTTAAAATTCACATTGTCGGGGCGCCTGGGTGGCTCAGTCGGTTAAGCGTCTGACTTCAGCCAGGTCACGATCTCGCGGTCCGTGAGTTCGAGCCCCGCGTCAGGCTCTGGGCTGATGGCTCAGAGCCTGGAGCCTGTTTCCAATTCTGTGTCTCCCTCTCTCTCTGCCCCTCCCCCGTTCACGCTCTGTCTCTCTCTGTCCCAAAAATAAATAAACGTTGAAAAATAAATAAATAAATAAATAAAATTCACATTGTCAAGTTTGTTCGTTGAACTCTGGGAGAGAATCTGAAAAATGTTTGCATATGTGTACTCACATGCAGCATCTATTAATCATAGTAATATTTTAATTTAAAGAAAGATGCATTACAGATTTTTGGAATGGCCATTAAGTGACTTACACTACCAAATCGATTCAGAAAGCTCTTAGAAGAAAAAAGGAAAAAAGTCATTTTTGATAACTTTCTCTAGTGTTGACTAAAGGAAATGAAAGTAATCAAGGCCCCATCTTGTGAGTTGTAGTAAAATTGATTACAAGGTCTTTTACCTGTATATACACAGAGCCTAAAAACTGCTATGAGCTTTCTTTTACAATAACATGTGGAGGGGGTGGGGGGAGTCTTAATTAATATGTCCTGAGAGTTGCACATTTTCTTGATCTCCATAGTATGAACATCTCTCAGATACAGAAATCATTGAGTAAGATTTTGAATCCTCGAATGCTCAGCCTACAGATTATCTCCCTAGTAGGTGCCAAAGAAAAAGTGCACAGACAGTAGCTGGCAGAGGACCATTTCTCTTACTGTTACTGGGTTCCAAATTCTCATCTTCTCTCCTACCACTGAGAAAGGTCCAGATGTGATAGATCAAAAACTCCTTTTGCCCTTTGAGCATATAATGAGAATAGGTCAAGCTCCTGAGAGGATTGAATATTTTACTAACAGGGAAAATTACTAACTGGAAATGAGCACACAATAAATGTTAGCTATCATTTGTGTTATTCCCTAGGTTCACTTCCTGATCCTGTCTCTGTAGCTGCTAATATTCTAGTGGTGACATCAGGCATACAAAAAGAAGCCAATGAATGTTTGCTCACCACGACTTTTCATTCTCTCACTTCTTCTGTGCCCTATGGTGGCCATGTTTGACTTCTAAAGTTCAAGGAGCCTTGCCCCAAAGGAGGAACAGCTCCAGTCCCAATTTGCCGTATCGGCAGCATCTGAAAGAAAGAAGTAATTCAGGAAGAAAGATGATGCAAAAGGGGAGCTATCCCTAAAAAAGATGGGGAACAAACATCAAAAATCCCCCCAGGATAATGGTCTCAATGTGTGTTATGCATTATGACAAATACTTCTTATAGTGATGCAAGGGAGCAAATCCATCAAGAGTGGGGTGACAGATATACATTTATAATAAAGAGAGAGGTTAAGGCTATATGATCTCCTATAAAAACATAGCACTACAAGCTGGGTTTACATGTGCCACACACAAAATACTTTCTGTATTTTGAAGACAGAAGTACATTCTTAGAATCTACAAGGCAGAATATCGTCCTTCTCCCAGTATCTCCACCAACCCCAAATTATCCCAGCTAAGAAAGAGGATTTAGATGTCAGTTAAACAAAGAGTTTACACTGCGTATCCCATTCTCAATCACTGATGTGAATGTGGTCAACAGTCTAGTATCATGGTTTTGTCTCAAATATTTTTTGGTTCCACAATTCTAATTCTGGACATTTCTAACATATTTTGACACAAAGAATTCAGTAACTAAGCCCATAGAAAATAGTCAAATAACTCCAGGAAAAAAAAAAAATGGGTATAGCTAGTGCTCGATATAAACAACAGACAATATGTGAACACAAACAAACCATTAGGGAAAATCTTCTTCATCTTCTGTGATCTTTTCATTTTGATAAAACAGGCACAGAAAAACCTATGCTGCAATATGCAGAAGGTGACCCATCAAATCGAAGAGCTCCGTATATCACACGACGCCACAAGCCTTTGGAGATGCATGAAACAATAGCACAAGCCCCTGAAAAGTTTAAAAATAGGGGCATTCTGAGTCTCTGCAAATCCTTGGGGAATTAAGAGTATCTATAAAGGCAATATATTGCTTTTTACAGCTTACAACACTAAGGGATTTAGGAAATGTACATTTTATATGCTTCTTCTATAACATTGGTTAACATAGGAGGTCAGGGTATTTTCTTTACAGCATTTTGTTTTGTGTGGAACTATTGAAATTGCACATAGTTGAATGCCAGAGGGAGAGTAGAAATTTCTGTGTTGCATTTTGGATAACAAGCATTGCAGATGAAAGGTCAGTGATCAATGTTCTGATGAGTACCCTATAAACCCAGGCTTTTAGAAATAATGGCATATGCCTTTCTTCTGCGAAGATAATAATGTGAGAAAGAGAAGGGGGTCCCAGTTGGGAGGCCAGGTCAGACTACACTTAATAGTCTGACCCCGTGACAAAGAATAACTCTTTTCAGAGATCCTGTGGCCTGGTATGCATCCTACCAATGACTCCGGACAACCAACCCATTGTCTTAATATACACTATTTGTACATTGGAGTATATGAGATTGTACTAAGAAACCATGAAATCTCATTCCTCAGAAAGTGTACCACCTAAGGAAATAACAGGAAACAAGCAACTGTTGGGTCCCCGCAGCAAAAACAAAGCTCAACAAAGAAAAATAAATTTGAATTTTATACCAATATTCTATATCAAAATTTCATGCATTAGAAAAACAGTTATTTGTACACCTCGTATAATCTAAACGCACAAATATTTGGGGGCACCTGGGTGTCTCAGTTGGTTGAGCTTCCAACTCTTGATTTCAGCTCAGGTCATGATCCCAAGGTCATGGAATCGAGCCCCATGTCAGACTCTGTGCTGAGCGTGGAGCCCGCTTAAGATTCTCTCTCTCTCTCTCTCTCTCTCTCTCTCTCTCTCTCTCTCTCTCCCTCTCCCTCCCTCCCTCCCTCTGCTTCTCTCCCCAGCTTGCTCCTGCTCTCTCTCTTTAAAAAAAAATTAAATTAAAAAAATAAATGTACAAAAAATTTTAAAATCCCGAGGACTTCACATGATGGCATGATGTAGGGACTGACATGGCAGTTAGAGTGTGCCTAGGCTAACTGTGACATTCCCACCGGGATTGAATTACTGTTTCCCTCCGATCCCTGTTGAAGCAATCAAAGAAGAATAAAGTCAAGAGGAAATAGCAGTAACACTAATACAAAGACAAGATGACATTCTCAGGCCACAGTCTTTGAGACAGTGTCACCTGAAGTCCAAAAGATCCAGTACGTTTTCTGAACACCTTGAATTTAAAGTATGAATGCTGGGTGCCCGGGATGAATAGAGAACAGAGAGAAAACATTTCACAGGGCTTTCTGACAGCGACCGTACTCAGAGGCACAGAACCCTATGGAATACGAGAGGACCTGACAGGTGGCCTGTAGCACCAGGAAGGAAGCAGACATTATGCCAGCTCCCAATGCACACACATCTACGATGAAGTCTGAGGAAAGAATGAGACATGGAAAGCCTACCCCTCCCAAAAAAGCATCACCAAATACAGAGGACACACTGCACTGAAATAAAGTCCATTTGTTTGGAATGTCCTTATCCCAGCTGCTGGATCCCAGAGCTGATAATGTCACCTTTCATCAATTCTTCTGCAAAAGCCACCAGAATAGAATTCTAATAACGTTCTTGTGGACACTGAGAGGATGCAAATGAACTGCGTCTGACTGTGCTTGTGATAAATATCGGGCTGGATTGATTATATGTTAACGAAATCCTGGATATATTAACATTGGGCCTGGATATTTATCGTGCCAAGTTAAAGAAGTAAAATATAGGCCGTTAATGATATTTACTGAGAAAACAGAAGTAAATGATGGACTGTTATGAAGTTCTCAATATAACTTTATCAAACATAAAGTATTTAAAATAAGAGAAAAAAAAACATTAGTTGACAAGTAGGTAAGTAAAATGGAGTTGAATAAGGCAAAGAAGTAAAAAATTGGAAATTCCATAGATAAAAGCAGGATTTAAACATAAAAATAGATCAGATTTAATCCAAGATAAAAAATTAATTTCCTAGATCTGTTTAACCCAATATATCAAATTAATCAATTTACCAGAACAATCAGAATCCACTGAAATAGGACAAAGAAGAAAACTACCAGAGAAAATACAATATAGAGGACAAAATGGTTATATCACATCACAGAAGGAGAGACTATATAAAATGCAATAGAAGCAAAAACCAAATATATTATACATATCCCTTATTTGAACGCTACAATCTGCATATCTAAAGGGACTTAAACTTTCCAGAAACAAAATTAATGAATATAGTTAAATACCTAATGTACTCTTGTGAAAAAAATTTGAGCATCAAATCTGAAAAAAGAATCATACAAACATCAAGGTAGAACAAAAGAATAATATATTCTGCCTAATTATTTGAAAAAACGTTATGAACTAAGTACATACATTTGTGAGTCGTGAAAATGTTATAAAGTAGACATTCTTTAACAAAACAAAAGTGAATGTTCCACATAGGAAGGCAATAGAACATTCCCAGATACTCCCTTAAAGTAAGCATATATTTAAAAAAGATCTACTTACAGACATACTCTGAGTAACCATTAGAAGGACTTAAATGAAGAACGCTGAATAGAGAAACTGAGGCAGAGCAAAGTTGCCTGGTAGTGAAATCGCACCATTAACTTGTATACAATTAACAACAACTTGTTGTTGTACAAGTCATTACAAAAACAAATAAACAAAGGATGGAAATTTTATAAATAATTATGGAGAAGTAAAATGGTACCGTAAAAATAACATTTAATAAGCTGCAAATATTTGCAGTGTGCAGGATGAAGATACTTTATGGGTAAATTCCTCTAATAAATTGTTAAGTATAAACACCGCAATTAAGGTCCACGGATACATGAAAGATGCTCAACATCACTCATCATCAGGGCAATACAAATCAAAACCACAATGAGATAGCACCTCAGACCTGTTGAATGGCTCTTACCACAACAAGTGTTAGTGAGGATGTGACGGATAAGGAACGTCACGTACTCGTGGTGAGAATGTAAATTGGTGCAGCTGCTATAGAAAACAGTGCAGAGGTTCCTCAAACAATTAAAAATAGAACTATACTTATAATCCAGCAATCCACTTCGGGCTCTATTATCAAAGGAAATGAAACCACTATCTCAAAGAGATATATGTATGTGTATATACACACACACGATGGAATATGATTCAGCCATGAAAAGGAGATCCTGCCATTTGTGACAACATGGGTGAACTTTGGAGGCATCGTGCTAAGCGAAAGAAGTCAGAGGCTAAAAAAGACAAATTCACAGAAACAGATTAGAACAGCAGCTGACAGGAGCTTGAAGTTGAGGGTAATGAGGTTTGTCAAAGGGTACAAATTCTGGCGGTCTAATGCACAGGAGATCAATGTAATGGTGACTATGGTGACCAACAATACCATATTATATACTTGAAAGTTATTAAAAGAGTAGACCTTAAATATTCTTCCACACATACACACACACACACACACACACACAAACAGTAATTATGTAAGGTAAGGCAGGTATTAACTAATCTTATGGTAACCATTTCACAATATATATATATATGTATCAAAGCATCAAGTTGTGTACCATAAACATACACAATATTATATGTCTATTATATCTCAATAATGAACACTGCAGTTAAAAACGAAAATAAACAGGCAAATCTCCCTAACAAAAAGCCGCATGACCATATTTAAAGAGATTTTTTTTTTCAACGTTTATTTATTTTTGGGACAGAGACAGACAGAGCATGAACGGGGGAGGGGCAGAGAGAGGGGGAGACACAGAATCAGAAACAGGCTCCAGGCTCTGAGCCATCAGCCCAGAGCCCGACGCGGGGCTCGAACTCACGGACCGCGAGATCGTGACCTGGCTGAAGTCGGACGCTTAACCGACTGCGCCACCCAGGCGCCCCGTAAAGAGATTTTTAAAATTCTAATTTCATCATCTCAGCCTGGAGTATAAGAAAAGGAGAACCAACTATCTATCTGCATGTCAAGAATTTCCAACAGATGACTTATAATTTTTTCTCCTCTTAGAGAAAGAGAGGTAGTCAAAAATGGGCACAGTTAGGTTCTGTATTGAATATACTTTATTTTAAAATACATAATGAATTAATTACCATTGTGCACTTATCAGATAGACTTGGCCAGAGAATATTTACGTAACCACCTGGAAAATCTAGGGAAATGAACCAATGAGGAGTTCCAATGTCAGATGTAAGGGTAGAAACAGACCAGTCAAAAAAGAATCAGCCTTTTCTGACAGGGGCTAAGGCAAAGTCAACAACCTAAGGAGGCCGGAGGTAGAGCTGCCTAAGTATAAAGCTTGGGGAACTGTTAGGAAAGTCAACCTGATGATTTCCCCATAAATACCTGAGACCTGACCCCAGCTTCACTAGGGCCCAAGAGAGGTCAAAAGGACAATTTCCTCTGCCAGCCACACTCAAGGAGGTCCAGACTGTCAACCAGGGGCTCAGGAGCGGGATGGGGGGCGGAATGGGTTATCAGTGGGATTTGGATAAACTTTTTATTCTTTTTCATTTTCTCCAATGACCTCATGTGACGTTTTCATTCAGGAAGAAGAAAAAGTTTAATTTTTTTAAAATGGTAGGTGTAGGTAATCAATAACATGGGCCATGTTCATGATGTACGTGCTAAAGGAGGTTATAAAACTGAATGAGTTCTATTTACAACTCTGAGGAACAAAAGCGTTTGCAGAGGGGGAAAAAAACCCAAAATGATATGGACAGTAAAATGACAAATGATTGTTTTTCCTAGTGTCTAAACATTCCGTAATATGGTTATATTTTAAATCATTTAAAAATATTTTAAACAGGGGCGCCTGGGTGGCGCAGTCGGTTAAGCGTCCGACTTCAGCCAGGTCACGATCTCGCGGTCTGTGAGTTCGAGCCCCGCGTCGGGCTCTGGGCTGATGGCTCAGAGCCTGGAGCCTGTTTCTGATTCTGTGTCTCCCTCTCTCTCTGCCCCTCCCCCGTTCATGCTCTGTCTCTCTCTGTCCCAAAAATAAATAAACGTTGAAAAAAAAATTAAAAAAAAATATTTTAAACATAAGATGTGTCCAATTGTTGTGCAATATAAACTAGTGACATTTGTGATTTACGTGTCATAGCGGTAAAACACTTTTGAGTCTTTAAACAGAGTATAGGATGACTTATCCTATTATCCTATATCCTATAATGCATATTATAAGTGTATTTAAAAGTATATTGCATTGAAATAGTAATGAAATAAACTTGGAGACGTTAAGTGGAGGTAATTTCCAAACGAACATTTTTTTCTGGACCCGTCCTTTTTACAGCGGGTAGTAGTAATCACTGATGGACTATTGGCATCATCAGAATTTTACCTGTAATAAAGATTAATTCAAATGAAGCAAATTTCACAGCTAATCATGGGTGACAGTCGCTTAGAAACCGGTTGTATTGCAACTAAGGCAACCAAGCAAATACAGGATATTTTGGACCTGGTAAAACTCATAAAGACTTCTATGAAAATTCAGTTCCTTGTGAGGAGGAAATCCACAAGGGCCAGAGCACCTTAACTCCTACAACTAACTACTGTTCTTCAGAGCCTTTCAAGAACCCACTGTCAGAGAAATTGAACTCGATCCTGCCTTTGATTTAGAGTAAGTTCTTATCACAGAACTGTCACTTTCAGGCATTCCAACCTCAGGCACACGATGAGCTGTGGCCTGACAGAAGCTGTAATCCGAGGTAAAGCAACTAGTGATAAAGTATGAGATGCCATGAGTATTTCTATAAATCAACAGAGAAATTCTATCTCTATCCAGTTAAATCATTTATAACTTTATTGTCTTCTAGGAAATACAACCTGTGTCAAAAGAAAAGCAAAGTCAGGATCTGCTGTTGTAATTCCTATAATTTTTCTTTTCCTTTTTTTTTTTTTTTAACAATCCTTCAGCTAAGGCTTTTGTTCCAGATATTTGTAAAGACCATTACTAATTCAAGTTCTTCACCTTAATCCTACCTGGCCCGAGGGTAGAATTCCACAGGCTGTTAAAAGCTCACAGCTGCTTTTCCAGAAATTGCTCTCAGCTGGTAGACGCTGTCTTATCCTCCCTACCTCTATCCCAACTACAGCCCCCAGACAGGGGTTCAAAAGGTCAACCACCTTACCTTTTGTGAAGTTAGTCCTCCAGAGTTCCCAGTGCCCACGCCCCCACACATATGTATCCAGCCTCCATGCATCAGATCAAGGTCAGACTTCATCTAACACCGTATCCTTGCTGGGCTCCTTCCTCCTTCTTTCCCTTTCCCTGTGTCCCATTCTTTCTTAAGGATTTTCCCTGAGGAGTATTTATTTCCTCAACAAATCACAGGCACCCAAATTCCTGTTTCAGGCTCCGCTTGCCTTTAAGAGACAGTATCAGGACACCTGGGGGGCCCAGTCGGTTGAGCGTCTGAGTCCTGATTTCCGCTCAAGTCATGATCTCATGGTTCTTGGGTTTGAGCCCCACGTCTGGCTCTGCAATGATAGTGCTGACACTGCTTGGGATTTTCTCTCTCCTCCCCCCCCCTGGCCCCTCCCCCGCATGCGTTTGTTCGCCTTTCCTCCCTCCCTCTCTCTCTCTCACTCTAAAAAAATAAACTTTAAAGAGACAGTGTCAGTTCAATAAATGGATGTTGACTTCTCGGGTCTATATGGCAATGCTTGTGTATTGAGAAGCATGACCTTAAGATTGGGGATAACGTAATGACAGCAAGATTCAGCTTACATCCTTGCACCTCATTTTTGCACCCAACAACTCTGAAATTAGTAGTGGGGGAAAAAAGGAGAGCCTCTCTGCCCTTCACGTAACTCTCTCCTGCACAAAATAAAAATGCAGAATGCCTTTCGATGCCCAAGTGTAAGCCGTGGTACCTTGCCCTTCCTCACCTTTCTGTGACTCCTAAATCATTTAGCATATGTGGGAGAAGTTGTTTTGATTTGCTTTAATTCCTGCTAAAGAGAATTTTATTTTCCACTTCAATCACTGGGAAAAGAAATTTTTAGAGCACCTGCTATGCAGCAGGCCCTGAGGATAGAGCAATAAACAGAACACACAAAATCCTTATTTTTATGATCCTTACATTCTAATTCTGGAACACCAAAGATGAGAAACAGAAAATAAGTATAAATTATACATTCTAGTAAAGGAGCAATTTCCAAAAATAACATAGTCAACTTTGCCTCTCAACTATAAGATAACATGTTAACCACACTATTATTCCCTCTCTCCGCCTTAGTTTCTAGGCCAGGGAACTTGGTAGTCATTGAAATATTTTAATAAAATAGAGATCAACCTAAATGTTGTAATTGCTAAGATATAATTCCTCAATGGTGGTAGGTTGAAGGAACTTTTCTTTCTAAGTAGATGTTGGGTTTACACAGTAATTGCATTGCACAATTATCTGCAGACTGATAGTGCCTTGTCAACATTGTGGCATCAGCACGGCCTTTTTTCACAATATATGCTAAGACTGTGTCTCCAGTCAGACCATCCAAGGAGTGGACACACTCACAGGGGGGATGACGGCCAGGTGACAACAAGGAGGCACATGCAGCCTTAGCCCCAGAAGAGATTGTGAACATGACCAGATGGTGAAATGCTTGAGGAAGGCATTCCCAGCATAGAAGATACTACATAGATGTTTCTGGAATGAAAGAATAAATAAATATATAGACCCAAATAGTGAAAGGCAGCATTTTATGCTCCTTATTCCTCCCCACTGGCTCTGGAAGTATTTTATGTAATCTTAGACCATGATTTTCCCAATGATAAAGAAAATGACTTTAAACCAGAGGCATTTTAGAAATTATTTTCTGTTTTTACAATGCACATTCATGATTATTGAGTGATTTTTCCAGATTCATAGGTCATGTTCACTGTAGCTGTACAAATCGCATCTCAACAATAATATTCTGTTCCTCACATCTTCATTACAGACCTAGATAAAAAGCACATTAGTCTATTTTTCTTTTTTTTTAATGTTTTTTTTTTTGAGAGACAGAGAACATGCACAGGGAAGGGACAGAGAGTGGGGGGTGGGGCAGAGAATCCCAAGCAGGCTCCACACTGAGAGCAGAGAGCCCAGCCCCATATGCGCTCGAACCCATGAACCATGAGATCATGACCTGAGCCAAAGTCGGACGTTTAACTGACTGAACCACCCAGGTGCCCCTACTTTTAATTGCTGCACCCAAAATTGACTCTCAACAAGTAGTCCTATTGATTCTCTAGCTAGCTTCCTTTCTTGACTAGTTAAGGGTCTCCTACAGTTTGTGTTTGAACACTTTGCAAAGTATTGCTCAAATTCTCCTTCATCCCAATTTGTTTTACTCT
Organism: Leopardus geoffroyi; assembly: GCF_018350155.1. Taxonomy (NCBI): domain Eukaryota; kingdom Metazoa; phylum Chordata; class Mammalia; order Carnivora; family Felidae; genus Leopardus; species Leopardus geoffroyi. The sequence goes on along the minus strand of NC_059327.1, from coordinate 21,454,107 downwards.
GACCTTTCATACTTTGGAGATATTTCAATAGTCTTTACATGAGCCAACATTTAAGTTTCAAAAGTGTCTTTTTTCTTGCAGTGGCTGTTTTGACTTTGCCCATTACCCACACTATGAAAATTAAGTGAAATACTTTACAAATACATAGCACACTTAGGCTTAACAATTAGCATAATTATTTTAGCTGTAATTAAAATGTAAAATTTTTTCTCACCACATCTGCAGATTTCACAGAACTGGGAAGCAGAGTAATATAATAAAACTAAGATCACATATCACTACGGAAGTTGGATCTCATATTCAAAAGATAAATTAAAAACTCTGTATTGGGGTGCCTGCGTGGCTCAGTCGGTTAAGCATCGACTTCGGCTCAGGTCATGGTCTCACGGTTCGTGAGTTCCGGCCCCGTGTCAGGCTCTGTGCTGTCAGCTCAGAGCTTGGAGCCTGCTTAGGATTCTGTCTCCCTCACTCTCTGCCCTTCCCCCACTCTCTCTCTCTCTCTCAAAAATAAATAACACATTTAAAAAAAAAATCCTCTGTATTTATGTTAAAAAAGTAATTGCACAAGTGCAGAAGGGAAAGATGTGAAACACAGCCAACATTTACTTGAAAAACATATCTAGGAGACTTAACTCCCAACTCAGATCAATATTGAAATGGGCAGCATAAATACTGGATCCTGTCTTTGCGGTGTTGGTAGAAGTCACATCAAACTACGGGTCCAGTGTAATCTGGTGTTTCTCAATGTCCATGCAGGAATATTTCTCATCTAAAAACCACTTTTTTTGATCAGCCACAATGTTTTACCATCTTTTTTTTTTTTTTTTCAACGTTTATTTATTTTTGGGACAGAGAGAGACAGAGCATGAACGCTTAACCGACTGCGCCACCCAGGCGCCCCTGTTTTACCATCTTAACGCTTGATCAGCTTGATTCACTGAACTATGTACTGGGACAACTGGGGCTACTTAGGAGTGAGATGAACTGGAGTGGAGTGAACTTGACTGAAGAGCTCCAGAGAGAGCAAGTAGAAAATGTGCATTCAATGAGATAGAAAAGAAGACCTTAACAAAAGGTCGTAAAATGCTTTTCCATCAAATACTAATGAAACGTTCTCCGTTATCCAGGGGTACATCCTATGGCAGAACCTGAATAACAATATCAAGTCAATGAACTAATGCACGCATCCCTAATTCACAAATAACTAAATAGGTATTTGCATTTATCTTCTCTCTCACGGCCTGGATGAGACTTATCACTGCAAGTACATTTGACCCATGAACAATGCAGGGGTTGGGGACCAGCCCCCTGCACAGTCGAAAATCTGGCTATAACTCTTGATTCCCTCACACTCAACTACTATCGCCTACTATCGCCTTCTGATAAGTCAATTAACATGTATTTCATATGTCCTATGATTCATATACTGGATTCTTACAGTAAAATAAGATAGAGGAAATAAAATATTAATAAAATCATAGGGAAGAGAAAACAGGAAAGAGAAATACTGTATCGTATTTATCTAAAAGAATCCACTTGTAAACGGATCCTTGCGGTTCAAACCCATGTTGTTCAAGGGCCAACTGTAACGATAAATCATTACTGTTTGCATAACTGCCTCCATTACAGGAAATAAGTGATAGCATCCTAGTGGATCCTGATGACATTTTTCCACGTTATATCATGATTGTTAGCAAAAATGGTATCTAATCCATTATTTCTTTTCAGAAAGTTTGACTTAATTAGGTGTATCAGTAAATGTGCTATTAATGACATTTTTAAAATTCTATATAATACTGTCTCCATTTCAAGAGTCATATGCTATTTCCCTCCCTGCTCCCCCACCCTTTCAGGATTCCTGCTGCCTCTACTCTATATATTCTGCCTCTGCAGAATACATCAGGTATATTCAGTATTTGGTGTGTATTTGAGAGATAAGAGAAAAACACATTACTTGTACATCTTAGTTGTTTGTGTACTGATTTGAAATACTATTATTATTATTAAAATTACTTAACTGTATATTTGCAATAACTATTTCATGACTACACTAAGAACTACACAACTAACAAATGAATCCTGGGTTTCCTGTGATCACCTTTTTAGCATTTTATGTTTTCTCTAAATGTAACAAACTACACGACATTGAGGCAATTAAACATAATGCCCTTCCTTATATTCCTGCCACTTCTTCAAGTCATCTCCGCTCAAGCCCCTCTCTAATTAAGAAGACATGAAGAAAATGGGCAATTTGGCAAACTGCTTTCTCACCCTCAGTGACACTGTTCCCTTTTAAAAGCAAGCTAAAGAAAATTCCTTTCAGGATTCCTGCTGCCTCTACTCTAGTAGCAGGACCAGTTCAGAGATGTGGTACAACATCAAATTCGACTGCATTAATATTAGAGTAAGGCTCACTTTGAAAACACCACTGAACATCAGAATATAATTTAATGGCTGAGTGGCTGGAAGAATTTAATCTCCTTCCTTCAACACGGCACAACAACTGCCGCTACTCTCAGCGTAAAGGTCTAGTACCAATGGTGGGAAAATCTAGCTTGAGGAGTATAACAGGTGCCATCAAGTCTGGAAGGGAGCATGTGACTTGAATGTACATGAAATGTACAGGAAGCCACCATTTTCCTTCCCAGAAACGTCTCTTGTCTTAACATCGCCGTCTTTCCTTTCCCCCAAAGGAAAGATAAACAAAAGTCCAAAGAGCTGTCTTTATTAACCATTCACATCATCGCCATTACCATAAACACACAGCTAGACATATACAATTTTTATACCCACATACAAATTGAATCAAAAGGGAATAGACAAGAGGTATTGAAACTGTAATTTAGACACATAATGCGATGTTTGGCTCAATCCAGACAATAATAAAACTGATTTGGTTCCTCACAGAGTGACTTGAAGAAATTTCTCCGTGATATAATTGATCTCAAAAGAACTGGAATAATGAGAAAGGGGCAGTGAATATAATATGCTGGGTATCATTAGGGTGTTATTGATTGCACCATCCATTAAGACATACAGAACCCTTTAGGAGTACCCATGAGAAAACCTTCTCTACGATTTCAGGACCAGAACTTATTCTTACTTTTATCTTACAGACACAATCATTCTTTCAACCGCTTATGTGTCTCTGTTTATTCTAGCTACGGGAAGGTCCAAGCTAAAGTTTTGACCTCCTCTTACAAAGGAAAGTGACTCCTATTCTTTCGTCCCCTCGTCTCTATTTGGCTTCACGTTATCACCTTCTTCTTCTCTCCTAGCTCAGGTACATTTGGAAGTGAACTCAAATTTTCACTTTTAAAAAAAATTTGTGGAATAAAGTACAATATAAATAAATACACAGTTAAAGGGAGTCTTGTCATTTTTAAAAGGGAACCACTGTAATCCTTCAAAAGAGGCAAGTTTTTCCTTGGCCCTACTCTCAGTAGAATGTCTGGTGGTTTTACAAGCAAAGTTCATTAAACAATACAAAGGAAAATATCTACCAAGACAATTTTATAGACGGTGGTGAGCTAGTTCCGTGTAACAAGTTCTTGTCTCAATCTTCGATGAACCATTGAATGCATCCTTGCATTTAGGATACCACGCTTGCTTGAATTTCCTTCGGCCATACTAATTATGCATGTCTGGTCCTGTCTTGTTCCTGAGCCCACAGTTTTGGAGTGCTCAGCGTTTGATCTCTTTTCTTCTCTATTTATGCTTACTTCCTTAGACTCCTGTCTAGTCTTATGGCTATCACTACCATTGTTATGTTGGCAAGTCCCCAATTTGTCTTTTTGGCCTAGACCACTGTTCCAAATTCAAGACTCACGTATCCAACTGACTGCTCAAAATCTCCACTTGGATATGTGACAGGCATTGCAAATACAGTATTCGTTGTTTTTTTTTTTTTTTTTATGTTGATTCATTTTTGAGAGACAGAGACAGAGCACAAGCAGGGGAGAGGCAGAGACAGAGGGAGACACAGCATCCAAAGCAGGCTCCAGGCTCTGAGCTGTCAGCATAGAGCCCCATGTGGGGCCCAAACTCACAAACCACAAAATCATGACCTGAGCCCAAGTCAGATGCTTAACCCGCTGAGCCACCCAGATGCCCCTTCCATTGGTTTTTAATACCAATTTAATACTTTAATAAACCTCCACCCCAACAACGTCCAGCTCTCCTAATCTCTGTTGTTTTGCTCTTTTCTTTTTCATAGCACTTATCACATTCTAGCATACAATATTACCCACTCAATTATTTTCTTAATTTTTTAATGTTTATTATTTATTTTTGAGAGAGAGAGGCAGAGTGCGAGAGGGGGAGGGGCGGAGAGAGAGGGAGACAGAGAATCTGAAGCAGGCTCCAAGCATTGGGATGTCAGCAGAGCCCGATGCGGGGCTGGAACTCACAAACCATGAGATCGTGACCTGAGCTGAAGTTAGACACTTGACCAACTGAGCCGCCCGGACACCCCTATCCACTCAATTATTATCTCTATTATTTTTCTCTCTCCCCCCCCTCACTAGAATTGAATATTTAGAAGGACAAAAATCTGTTTGGGGCTCTGACATGTGCCAGGCATCTACAACAGAACTAGGAACATAGGGGCCTGTTAAATATTTCCCGAATGAATGAATGACCTGAATATCAGGGAATAGTGGCAGTAAAATAGAATGGAAGGAAGAGATGTGAAAGATACTGAAGAGAATGTGTTAACACTGATCAGTATGCATCTGAATGGATCTATGTGCGTGTATTAGTGACTGTTTTACATGCTACTGTTCCCCTTGATTAACACAGAAAATTAAAGCCTCTTCATTTGGGTCCACGATTCATATTTCAATCTGAGGATGTCTGACTCTTTTAATTATATTTATTCATGGCTTTAAAACAGGTAGCAACTCAAAAATAAAATTATGGCTTTTATTTCATGCAGAAAGTGAACTACCTGTGAATTCAAGTGATAACAAGACATTTCCCCCTCACTGATTTTAGAGACTGAACATATATTTCAGTGTTTTTTTTCTTTCATTACATATAATCACGCTCTAAGATCAAGAAGCGTATTCAGAAAGTTCCATAAACTGACCTTTATGGCTTTGTTTGTGTCCCTTAGAGGAGTAAATTGAAAAAAAATAAAGTAAAAAATCTTCTTGGGTTTGAATGGCCACGAAGGTCTCCTCATAGCTGTGGATTCCAGTTTGTCCTAAAGCATCAAATAAAGTGTATTTGGGGTGAGATCCCCTGTCTTTGCTGCCATTCACAGTGAGGTGACATTAATGGCTAAGCTAGTATGCTGTGATGAGTTGTAATGCTAAAAACATGTGTCTTAAAGATACACAGTAAGAATCCTTAGGGAAATGCTTTCACATTTTATTTCCATCAGAGAGGGAAATAATTACAATAAAAGTGGAAGCAGATAAATCCAACTTACGAATGATAAATAAAAATTTTAAACCAGATATATAGGCCTAAGAATTGCTCATATAACTCCATAAGGGGACAGTTAGGATGTTCATGGCTTCTTGTTCGGCTACAGACTGTTGGATGTATGCTCAGTGTCCATTACAGGAAAAATGGATAAGAAAATGTGTGCCCAGCTTGGAATATCACACAGCAGTTAGCAAGCAGGGGTAGAGACATGAAATATGCATGAATATTTGAAGATAAAGTGCTAAGTGAGAAAAGACTCTGATAGAAGCATATAACACAACCCCGTTGATGATAAATGTGTAAACCAACAAACAATATACATTTTTACAAGAGCACAACAAAAAGTTAAAATATTTGAAAACGGTTGCCTGGGGGGATGGGGTAAAAATAGGAATGGAGAACGAGGAAAGTGTAAATCAAGACATGAGAGCAAAGATGACAGTATTTTGTGTGACTGAAGAGAATGCTTTCCAGAGCTCTCTCCCCTCCCCCACTCCTGGCCTCCCTCCTCTCTGCCAACTACACAGAAGTAGACAAAATAGACCAAGAAGCAAAGCTTGAGTACACAGAGCGTGCTTATTTTTAAATTTGCGTGGCAACGATTTTGGCCTATTCATAGATGGTTTATGTATGCTTATTTCTATGTAAACCTCTGTGTTAATATTTCGTCAGTAACAAAGTTCACCTCTGCCTTCAAATTTAAACATTTAAAAAATACGACTCTGAAGCATCCATTTCTCTGCAACAAAGAGTCTTGGGACAAGACCCACCTTCTCCGTTTTTGTTTTTTTTTTTTTTGGTTTTTTGTTGTTTTGTCTGTTTGGTTGGTTGGGTTTTTTTCCGAGGCTGTTTTCCTGCCTCAAAACCTTGCTCAAGGCTCTCAGCAGAATATTCCCTTGTAACAACACTCTTATCTGGCTGTTCTCCATCTCATGAAGCACTATAGCTGACTGCAATGTTGGTTTGCTTCAGTGATTCCAATCACTTCAAACTGAAAAAGGCAAAGGATGTTGCCAGACATTAAAGGTTCATGCTCACTTTTTAGAATGAATTATGTTTATTACTAAGTTAACAGGTTTCTTCAAAATTATTTTAGCGTTACGCTTCTGATTTCTTTTTGAAAATTTCTAATATCCACTTTAGCATTGCTATCCCGTGTTTTCACCAGCTATGCTCCTAGTTAAAATACATCTTACTGCCCTCATGTAACAAGAAAAAGTCACTTCTGATATTTACGAGCCTCATGTGTAACATTTAGTTGGCATTCACGGAGCAAAAAATGGATTCCTTTTATTAGGCCTTGAATAGAAAATAATCCAGCTTTAAACAATTGAGATAAAAATGATTCTGTTTAAACTGCTTGATGTTCTCTTTTGATTGTCTCGGAATTCAATAATAGATCCAATTTAGGTAAAATCTGGTTCGATATGTACTTCTCCAGAACATTTCTGGCAATAGAAGGTGCTTTGCTTAATTTATGGTTTGTAATTTTCATATCAATTCTTAGCCATCAATAATGTAACTTTGAACATCACAGTTGCTATTTTGTATAGCACACATACCCATATTCACATTTTTAAAATGTTTATATTTCAGAGAGGGCGGGGAGGGGCAGAGGGAGAGGGAGACAGAGAATGTGAAGCAGGCTCCAGGCTCTGAACTGTCAGCACAAAGTCTGACTCAGGGCTTGAACCCACGAACCATGAGATCATGACCTGAGCTGAAGTGGGACACTTAACCGACTGAGCCACCCAGGTGTCCGTGTAGATACCCACATTCAGATGTAAAGACTCAGAACTAACTTTGAGAGAATATGAGGCAAGACATTTTTAATACTAAACTATAGATTTATGTTGACAAGTAAAGAGAAGAATATTTAGATACGGAATTTATCTGACAGTTTTTGCCAGTTTTAAAAGGTAGTCATCAACAGCAATTAGGTTATTCCGGTCAGAACTGCACTATTAATCACCCTAACAAGGGAGGTATATATCAAAACATTAGAAGATAATAGAATAAGTTGGGAATTATACTTAAATGTCAGGTAGATCATTGAAAAACAGCCAGTGTTTCTATTTTAAATTGTACGGCCTCAGGGATTTAGAAGTAAACTCAGAAAACTTTTGCTTACTGTATTTTCATTAAACAAGTTCTGTAGAACTAAGGTTTCCTATTTTTGTTAGTGATATATAGGTAACCGACATGATAAACAACAAGAAGCAGAATTTTCTAGTACCACAAGTATGTTTTCTTAAATTCCCACAGGAATATATTCTCTTAATCACAGTAAATAAGTTTACTTATTTATTTTGAGAGAGGGTGTGTGAGCAAGTGAGGAGGGGCAGAGAGAGAGAATCCCAAGCAGGCTCCGCACTGTCAGCAAAGAGCCTGAATGGAGGCTCAAATTCATGAACTGTGAGACCACGACCTGAGCTGAAATCAAGACTCCAACCTTTAACTGACTGAGCCACCCAGGTGTCCCAAAACACTTCAGTTTTTTTTTTTAACTTTATTTTGAGAGAGACAGAGAGAAAGAGAGCATGAACAGGGGAGGTGCATAAAAAGAGAGAGAGAGAGAGAGAGAATCCCAAGCAAACGTCACACTTTTAGTGCAGAGCCTGGCGCAGGGCTCGAAATAGCGAACCATGATATTATGAACTGAGTCAAAACCAAGAGTTGGCTGTTTAACCAATTGAGCCACCCAGGTGACCCCAAAACGTTTCATTTTAAGTAACATAATTATTCCTCACAACACAGGGTATATGTGTGTGTGTGGGGGGGGTGCATAATATGTATGTATAATATATAATATTATATATTATATGTATATATAACATATATATGTTATATAATATATACATATATATATAATATGTGTATATGTTATATACTTCATTTGTCTACACATGATGTTGATAATGGATTCACCAATTTGAACTTCAACATGCACATTATTAGATATCATCCCCTCTCATCAGCATTATAGAGTGGTATATATGTATAATGCATTATCTGCCTGGCTATTAAAAAGTTATTATTGTATGGAACCAGAAAAGACCCCAAATAGCCAAAGCAATCTTGAAAAAGAAAGCCAAAGCAGGAGGCATCGCAATCCCAGACTTCAAGCTATACTACAAAGCTGTAATCATCAAGACAGTATGATACTGGCACAAGAATAGACACTCAGATCAATGGAAGAGAATATAGAACCCAGAAATAGACCCACAAATGTATGGCCAACTGATCTTTGACAAAGCAGGAAAGAATATCCATTGGAATAAAGACAGTCTCTTCAGCAAGTGGTGCTGGGAAAACTGGACAGCGACATGCAGAAGAATGAACCTGGACCACTTTCTTACACCAGACACAAAAATAAACTCCAAATGGATGAAAGACCTAAATGTAAGACAGGAAGCCATCAAAATCCTTGAGGAGAAAGCAGGCAAAAACCTCTTTGATCTTGGCCACAGCGGCTTCTTACTCAACACATCTCGGAGGCAAGAGAAACAAAAGCAAAAATGAACTACTAGGACCTCATCAAAATAAAAAGCTTCTGCACAGCAAAGGAAACAATCAGCAGAACTAAAAGGCAACCCACAGAACGGGAGAAGATATTTGCAAACAATATGTCAGATAAAGGGTTAGTATCCAAAATCTATCAAGAACTGATCAAACTCAACACCCAAAACACAAATAATCCAGTGAAGAAATGGGCAAAAGACATGAATAGACACTTCTCCAAAGAAGACATCTGGATGGCCAACCAACACACAAAAAATGCTCAACATCACTCATCATCAGGGAAATACAAATCAAAACCACACAATAAGACACCACCTCACCCCTGTCAGAATGGCTAACGTTAACAACTCAGGCAACAACAGATGTTGGCGAGGATGCGGAGAAACAGGATTTCTTTTGCATTGTTGGTGGAATGCAAGTTGGTGCAGCCACTCTGGAAAACAGTATAGAGCTTCCTCAAAAAATTAAAAATAGAACTATGCTATGACCCAGCAATTGCACGACTAGGTATTTATCCAAGGGATACAGGGGTGCTGTTTTGAAGGGACATGCACCCCAATGTTTATAGCAGCACTATCAACAATAGCCAAAGTATGGAAAAAGCCCAAATGTCCAACAAGGACATTATATATATACATAGGACATATATATATATATATATACAAGGACATATATATATATATATATATATACATGTATATATATACATGTATATATATACACATATACAGAATGGAGTATTACTTGGCAATCAAAAAGAATGAAATCTTACCATTTGCAACTACATGGATGGAACTGGAGGGTATTATGCTAAGCAAAATGAGTCAGTCAGATAAAGATAAATATCATATGACTTCACTCATATGAGGACTTTAAGATACAGAATAGATGAACATAAGGGAAGGGAAACAAAAATAATATAAAAACAGGGAGGGGGACAAAACATAAGAGACTCTTAAATATGGAGAACAAACAGAAGGTTACTGGAGGAGGTGTGGGAGGGGGGATGGGATAAGTGGGTAAGGGGCATTAAGGAATCTACTCCTGAAATCTTTGTTGCACTATATGCTAATTTGGATGTAAAATTAAAAAAAAGAAGTTATTGTTATCTACAATAGGCTTACATGGAGAAAAAATAATATAATACAGAGAATCATTGAAATCTTATTGAGTAATTGCTTGCATAAATGCATGCAGGAGTGAAAAAAAGGCACATGCCACAGGAAAGCTATATTTAGAGAATGACATTTTCCTAAAGTTTTTAAATTCTTCTAATGTATTTATTAAAGAAAGCCTACACCTATAATGCAAGGCATGTCTGAAGAATACTAAAATAATAACTTAATCCCCGTAATAACCCTGAGGTAGGTAATGTCCCTATTTCATGCATACAAACAGTGAGGCACAACCTCCTCAAAATCTACTGAGTTAGAATTCACGGCCAAACACTCTGGCTTCCAAGCCTGTGCTCTTGGTGACTATAATGTTGCCATACTGTATGAGATTTTATTTTGAAAATAAAATAGGTCACGTCACCCAACACTTAATACAGTCTCTCCAAAACCAGTACAAAATGCATGTTTATGACAAGCAACGCAATGGGTTTTTGAAAGTTTTATGACTCAAATAGAAAATGTTACTGGGTTTTCTACAAATGCAACGTGTTTTGAGGGCAGCATGGCCCCTCTTAAAGAGTTGAAAAATTCTCTTCATTTCCCTCCACGTGAGACAACTAATGCAACAAAGATGAACCGATTTCAGTCTGCATGGTTAAGCAAACGCTGCCCCAAATTCCTGAGCCCTGTTTATATCTCTACCGTACCACTGGTATATATACTGAGCATCTGCAACGCGATTTTACCCAAGACAACAGATTTCCCCTGATGATACCAAGTACGGACGTCCAAAGAGAACCTTAGGGGAACCAGGGGAAGTGCAACACTTTTTATCTCAAATGTAACAGAAAATGATGAGTTAAAGCCACTTCCATCCAACTGACAAACTTGTTTGTTAACCTAACATGTCTTTGGATTTGAAGAAGATGTGTAAAAGAGTCAGAGGTGGCCACTTACTGTTTTTTTTTTTTTAATTCTTTTAATGTTTGATTTATTTTTGACAGAGAGATAGAGTGTGAATGGGGGAGGGGCAGAGAGAGGGGGAGACACAGATTCCGAAGCAGGCTCCAGGCTCTGAGCTGTCAGCACAAAGCTTGGGGTGGGGCTGAAACCCACGAACCCACTAGTTCATGACCTGAGCTGAAGTTGGACGCTCAACCGACTGAGTGACCCAGGCGCCCCTACAATTTACTGTTTCTACCCACGCTCTTGAGTGGCTTGTGTAGCAAAAACTATGTGTGGTCCCCAGCAGCCGGGCCCACCCCATCCTGATCTTCCTTGATAAGGGAACTCTAGTTTTGTGGAGATGGCAACATGCTCAGGGAATGGGCACAGCTCCAGGGACCTAGTCGTGATTGGTCCCAGCTTATCACACAGTTCTCCCTGCCCCTCCTGGACCCCCATCAGCGAAGGGCTTGGCTATAGTCACCTTATCCCGGTTTCAGCAGTGAGGTATGAAGGAAAGCCTGCCAGGCCCGTCTGGGACAGAATTTCTTCCCGGGAAAAACAGAATATGAAGAGCCCTGATGCTACTGAGCATTAAATCAACCCTGGAACTATCTGTGTCTGAGCTTCTTTTCATGTGAAAATATAAGTCTCTATTACCAAAAACCGCATGTAGTATGATATGTTATCATCCACAGCCAAAAGTACCCTAATTTGTATACCTTAGTGGACTTGTCTTCAATTCTCAAGGCCACTGTCATAAGTATGTACATGCTACTGTATCCTGACATTTACACCAGCACAATTTCTCCTGGTAGGTACCAGATTCTTTACTTTCTTTTGTACGTAAATTACATTGACTTAAATGAAAATATAATAATTACAACATAAAATATATGCCAGAAAATTTTTGCTGTCTAAATTGTAATGATAACCACCATCACTAATTAGGATGGATTAAAACTGTCCCTGGCAGCAAGAAATCTAGCAAATGTCTTGATTATGCACAAGTAGTCCCAAATAAGGTCATATTTTTTGTCAAGCACTTTCACAAATCCCTGCGAGCACACCGTTCTCCTTCTCTGAATTCTGAAGCATACTTACCACCTGCAGATATTGAGAACACTGACAGATAGCTTCTGGCAAAGAGGCAACTATTCTATAGCAATATGACACTGGGAAACATATACTGTGCCAAATAGCATTTTATATGGAAGAAAATACACTAAATTTTCACATTGCAGGTCAAGTTTATATACTTCATGATATCACATTTTGGGAAAAGCTTTCCTCTTCCTTTTTCTTTTATAATACCCTTGGAGCAACTTCAATCACAAATCCAAGTGGAAACTAAACGATATGCAGTGACAAACTTAAATGAGAAAATTGTTCCCTGGCTAGACCTCTTACTGAGTTTGCTAGGACTGTGTGCTTCAATTTGAAGAGACACCAAAGATCTGAGAAGATGTGCACGAAACTATAATGGCTCCATGTTTTAGAAACAAAATACCTGGAAGGAGAAGCAAGGTCATTCAAACGTGAAAGAAATATTGTTAGGATGTATATCGGCAACAACAACAACAAAAACCTACTGTACATTAGAGTAGTAAGATCTAAACATGGTTTAGATTCCAAGCAGATGAAAATATTTCCTAAAATCCATACATTTTAAAGAAAGATGGGTTCCTGAAGGAGAAAACCATTCTGTCGGAATGAACAGACTCATTCTACTGGAAGGCAGTGACCAGGCAGGAGTGAGCAGATTCAAACCAGAACTTGACTGGAGCAAACATTTTACCGCATTAAATCTACCCTCTATCACTTCGGTATACAACTTCAGAGATTCAAAATACAATTCTCCAACACAGACTTAATAGAAGCTGAAACACTAAGATTGAGCCCTTAGGCTTACACATTTATGTTACTGTCACCATAAGCCCCTCACATAGATACAATAACATTAAACATTCATTAAAATCTTTCTATCAACTGCCCACTTCTTCAAAAGGGATTTCATTTTTATCTTGAACAGATGGCAAGCCTATCACAGAGTGTTCTTTATGACCAGAGCATAAACACTGATTAAATCATTCTGAAACCAATTAAAAACTCAACATTTACTTCAGGAAGACATATCTACAATAAGAGAATGAACAGGAGCAAACATAGTCAATTTACTCACTCTGGTGCCATCCCCTGAGAAAAATCTGACTGAGGACAATGAGTTATAGGAGAAATAATCTACCTCAGGTTAGCTGTCCCATTGCTACCTGGGTACTCAATTAAAAGGGCAATTGGCCAGAGATGTTAGAATTCCTTCATCAAATATGTTTTGGAGTTCCCCAGTGATGAGACCATCAAGTACGCAGACACACACACCAAAAATTAATTTTAAAATCTTGATTCCCATTACAGAAAAAAAATAAATAAATAGAACAGATGTTGCCAGAGCACAAATCCGGGCTCAACTTACCTTGTAGCTACTTTAGCAAAAATCTTAAAACTTCAAAGTATGAGACACTATACATGACTACCTTACATTATTTCATTTAGTCTTTATAAAAAAGTGTCCAAATGGTATTCATTATTATTATTATTATTTTTACAGAAAACCTTTGAAACTGGGTGGCTCAGTCTGTTAAACATGACTCTTGATTTCAGCTCGGGTCATGATCTCACTGCTCATGAGGTTGGGCTTCACGTCAGCCTCCATGCTGACAGTGCAGAGTCTGCTTGGGATTCTCTCTCTGCCTCTCTCTCTGTCCCTCCCCCACTCATGCTCTCTCTCGGTCTCCAAGGAAATAAAATATTTTAAAAATCTTTTAACTTTTTAAACATTTAACAGACCTTGCATATTTTCCTGTGATTTTTCACAACGTAAAAATAAGGCTGTGTTCTCAAAAAGGCTTTTAAAACTATAGCACGTGCGAATTACAAATGACTAACAAAATCCCGCATTTTGGTACTGCATAGCTGGAAAGCAGGCCGGTGGTCAAGGGGGAGGTGTACCCAAATCGAAGGCAGTTTTAACGTTGAAGGCAGAAAGCTTCATAGGAATCTATTTGTAATGTTCTGAAATTGCTGTTGTGAAAGTCTCCAGTCTGCCCTTTCGTGATTGATGGCGGTCGGGATGAGATGCCGGGATGTGCACCCTCCAATGTGGGAACTGGGGTGGCTGCCACCGCTGTGCTTTCAATTGCACCCTCATCGGTTCCTCTGCGGATCCCGAAGTAACCATCTTCGCTCCCGCTAGTGCCCCAGCTATTTTTAACAATCCAGCAATCCACCCCCCAGGCTGTAGGTGCCGTGGCCCACGGGCAAAACAGCATGATTAGTCAGCTCAAAGGGGTTGAAAGGGTCTGTCAAAAAACAAAACAAAAAAAGGGTCGCTCAGACCAGTGTAGTAGTAGATAGATCCCCCTGTGCCAGTGGAGGAAGAGATCATAGATTTCAAAAGCAACTGCCATGGGGCCACGACAGGCCAGCTCATTGCAGCCCCCGTAGAAGCCTGCCACATAGTGGTACTCGGAGGAGAAGTAATGGAAGCAAGTCCTCCTTCGGTTTGCATGGAGAATCAGTGCCTGTGTAAGGGAAGCGTGGCTCTTTCAACAGCCCAAAATCGTGGGCATATTTTCCTGTGATGAGGTACGGCCCACCTTCACAGCCTTGAGCGTGCTGGCTGTGGGGACTCAAGATTGGGGTCTGAGTATTGTTGGTTAGTGTATGGATCCTTGCTTCCAGCATACCCACGGAAGCAAATGAGTAGCAGCTTCCACAAGATGCTTGGCTTCGAACAGGAGGAACAAAATTGGTACCACAAACATTTCTCCAGTCCCAAGACGCTGGCAAATGTAAAACCATTTTGTGTATTTCTTTTTAAAAAAAAATTTTTTTTTCAACGTTTATTTATTTTTGGGACAGAGAGAGACAGAGCATGAACGGGGGAGGGGCAGAGAGAGGGAGACACAGAATCGGAAACAGGCTCCATCCAGGGTCTGAGCCATCAGCCCAGAGCCTGACGCGGGGCTCGAACTCACGGACCGCGAGATCGTGACCTGGCTGAAGTCGGACGCTTAACCGACTGCGCCACCCAGGCGCCCCTCGTGTATTTCAACAGTCAGTGGTGGGATTCTCCAGCTGTGGCTACCGCCTCTCCTAATCCTCTCTCCTAGGGTAAGCGTCTCATGTTCCATGTATGTGGTTGCCGTCCAAGACTTCTGGGGGCACCTGGGTGGCTCAGTCGGTTAAGCACCCAACTTCGACGCAGGTCATGATCTCATGGTTTGTGGGTTCGAGCCCATGAGTCAGCTGTGCTGACAGCTAAGAGCCTGAAGCCCAGATCCTATGTCTGCCTCTCTCTCTGCCCCTCCCTGCTCAGGCTCTGTCTCTCTCTGTCTCAAAAAAATAAATAAACATTAAAAACAATTTTTTTAAGACTTCTGAATGGCATGGATCACTTTCACAAAACCATGGTTATATTTGTAGAGGGTATTAGAATTCAAAGAGTTTCCCTGGAGACTCTCAGGGTGTGCTGTGTTCATGTTCACCTTCTCAGAGGTAGTTCCCACTTTAGTTCCAAGGAAATGAGCCTACTTCCAGCTTGGCACATCATGCACCCATCCAGGCATGGTCTCTGCGGTGGTAACTCGTTGTGGAGGATAAGCTAAGGAATTCCCTGAGCTCGCAACCATGACTTAACAAGGCATATAGGAACAGGAAGCCTCAGGATGAAAGCATCCAAAATTAGGTAGACAAGATTAAGTATTCAGGGCGGAAACGCCCCCCAACTTAGTACAATAGCAGAAAGCTGCTTTCAAAGGAAGGAAGGACCAAAATAGGTAAACATGTGAACAGGGCTATAGACCACAGCAGGGCCCAGTTGCCCAGAACAGAGCTAATTAGCAAAAGAAAGGTGCCTTGTTGACCCTGAGGTAGCATGCTCTGTCTTTCTTGTCCCTTAGGCAAGATAAGGTAAACAGACCTGGCGCCTCATGCCTGCCTTAAACAACCATCTGCCAGGCACCAGGACTTTGTTTGGTATTGACCCAAACCCCTAACGCTGCATATCTTCAAAACCCCCTTTTCCTCACACCCATGAGTTAATGTTCACGGTTCCACTGTCTCTTTGTGCACGTCCATCACTCTTGTAAACCTTCTGATCCTAATAAAAATGGAGCAAGGACCCTTACTTGGGGCTTTTGTCTCCTCCCAGACATTATGCTCTCTCACATGTCAATTCTGCATCCACTATCTTGCTGGACAAGAAAGAACTCCAGACCCAGAGTCTACGACTCCTGGTTACCTTGCTGCCCTCTTCTTTGTACTTAAAACAGGCAAACCACTTGTAGTCATTCAACATAATCTCAAAGCCTTGGTTGAAAATCATGGTGAAAGGGCAAGGATTGCCCAAATTATCCCATCCTGTATCTAACTTCTCAAGGTGTGCCACTACTTTCTTTTTTTTCTGGTAGTCCCATAACCATGTAATTGACATCATGTTGGGAACTAATAGGGCCCGCCTAGAAGACCCAGGGACCCAGGAGCCCAGGGCAAGTGCAACGGGGACGTGTGTCACAGTGTGGGGTGCTGACAACACACAGCAGCCACAGGAGGGCTGTGAGCAGTCAGCAGGGCTAGGGACCCAGGGGAGGAGAAGGAAAGGGCAGTGGCCAAAGAACAGTGGCTGGAGAGCCTAAATGGCACTAATTATTAGACCATGTGAAGATAAAGACACTGTCTTCATAAGCTTAAGCAACTTGCCCAAATCGCATAGTTTAGTATATGGAAGAGTCAGGCTTTTTGCTCCCAGGTTTTGATTTCAGAAGACATGCTTGAAGGTACGACACTCTATTTCCTCTCAGAATAAGTTTTCCTCAGCCCTTTTAGAGAAAGAAAATTAGAACAGGAAGCTCTTTAAATCTAAGTATTGCTAAAACAAATTATTTTCATGCAATGCATACAAACAACTGAAATACTAGTTACAGATCGTTCTCATTTCTTCATTAAAGTATAATGAGAAATTCTAGTTCAAATGACTATATACACTTAAAAGAAATAAAATGAATTTATAAATATTCTATAATTCAAATTAGTTAAAAGGATAGCTTTTAAATATTTATATTTTAGGGTTTTCATACATACTACAAAATATTAACTTGAAATAGTACAAATGTTGTATTAAAATGTAAATGAGAATCTAATATATCTGAAATCCATCATTGGAAGAGTGTGTGTTAGTGATACATGCATGACGTGACCTAACTCTTCATGATTCTAGGTGCCTGACAAAGCATTTATGGGCATGGCCCTTACTGGGAGGCAGGACTTTCAGTGTTAAAACTGGAAAGCCCAGGCAAACGGGGATAAGCTGGTCCCCCTAATTCCGGAATATTATTAGGTAGCAGGGAAAGTCATAACCCAGAAAAGACACACATATCTGGAAAAATATCCTTCTGATGTGACTTAGATTCAGAAAAATGCATGTCAAATTGTGTACATTCTTGTGAAATTAGGCAATTACATTTTTTCTGTTTAATCAAGTCCCAAATTTTTCCCAGAGACGGTGAATAACTAAAAAAAAAAAAAAAATCCATGTGGTTCAGAACTTTTTTCTAGGGTAATATCAAAAAAATGTTTGAATAGTCAAATATGACAAAATTTCTCTACTCATCTTTGCTTGATCTGAGAGATTAAGCATCACCCAGAGTTATCATCTTTATATGTATCTGTAACTGGCACATCTAATATTTACTACTTTAGCACATATTTAATGCATATTCGGATTAGGGGGATGATAACTACAAATTCATGAAATGTATGATATTTTGCTAAAATTATCTCACTATGGTGCATCTGAAGCAATGTCCTACCGTGCATAGCCAAAAAAGCTATGTTTATATTTTATAACTGATATTTACTGGATGATAGCAAAGCCATTTCAATTAAGTTAAGGTTGAATTTAACAGTTTTAACTCTTGTATGGCTATGACAGATGAAACTAAGTGTGGACTCAGCCTTCTCATGAATTTGTCCTAGTGGCAACAAACTAAACTTGGCAAATGAATGAATGAATTAAAATACCACTGGGTCATTGTCAAGTTCATCACAACTAAAAGAAAAAAAATTAAAAATGCAAAAGGAAATTGCATTTTAAAGTATTTCAAGGGTCTTAGTAAAATAATTAAGTGAGAGATATCAGTCCCAAGATAATACATAAATAATACCTTTCTAGAAAGTTAAAAACCACTAAAAAACAAACCAGAAAAAAACAGGCTTTTTGAGACATGCACATAAATGCAGGAGAACCCTGGGAAAAGGAAATAAGGAAATGGTTGCCACAGAAACCATTTGGGAAGAAGTACCAGGTGGTTGGGGAGAACAGTTTGGTTTGCTGTTCATAATGCTTATTCCATTGTTTTACATAAAAATAAATATATGGCTGAATGAAAGCAAGCTATGCCTAGAAAATGAAGAGAGTGTTATATCATAAGGATTACAGTTTTCCCAACTAAATTTTATTTTATTTATTTTAAATTAAATTTCCTCAGGGGCGCCTGGGTGGCGCAGTCGGTTAAGCGTCCGACTTCAGCCAGGTCATGATCTCGCAGTCCGTGAGTTCCAGCCCCGCGTCAGGCTCTGGGCTGATGGCTCGGGGCCTGGAGCCTGTTTCCGATTCTGTGTCTCCCTCTCTCTGACCCTCCCCCGTTCATGCTCTGTCTCTATCTGTCCCAAAAACAAATAAACGTGGAAAAAAAAATAAAAAAATAAATTAAATTTCCTCATTTAAATTTTCTTAATATATAATCTTATCACCCTATGTGAACCCTCACTCCTGGAGTCATTGAGACCAGGTAGAAGATCCAGATTCATTTTCCTGTCCCCAGTGTTTCCTTCTCCACTTCGACCTACATATCCCTGTTACATTCTCTGAACTTCAAAAGCTGCATATTGTCCAAAGAATAAAGACCAGGTCAAGAACGCCTAGGATGTGGATGGGATCTGCCTTCTGTATGTTCGCATTGCTTCCTTCACTGATCACCATGCCTGTTCATGCTAGTCCTCAGTTCTCTCTGTTTTCTTGTCATTTAGTATCTTCCCTTCAGTCCTACTCGCCTTGGAGGGCTCAGCTCAAGGTCACCAAATCCACCTCATCTGAGATCTGTTTCCATTCTGTGATCCAGAGCACAATATACATATCTTATAACTGAATTTATCTATAGTAGGTGATTCCGTATTGCTAATTTAGCAAACTCTTATTGACTATTTACTTCTATCAGTGAGGCAATAAACAAATTCAGGAGAAAAACTTTGGCCAA
Organism: Leopardus geoffroyi; assembly: GCF_018350155.1. Taxonomy (NCBI): domain Eukaryota; kingdom Metazoa; phylum Chordata; class Mammalia; order Carnivora; family Felidae; genus Leopardus; species Leopardus geoffroyi. Next base: position 21,434,777 of record NC_059327.1, on the reverse strand, counting down.
GCCATATGCAATGCCCTCGGAGAGTTTTAGTCTAGAATTATTTACATTCCCAAATCACGTGTTCTACTTGATAATTTAAAAAAAGGTATTCATTATCAATCGATTTCACCTTTGTATATATCTTAGTACTTCCCACACAGAAGTTAATCGACTAATATTACTTTCACATCTACCCAGGGATTTTTTTTTTAACTTCAGAGACCACTAATCTAAACATTTGTGAAGAAAAAACACACTAACCAAAAACTAACATCCTACTTGCAAAATCTGGAAATAATTTCTTCTAGTAGTAAGTCTTAAGATGCTGCGACAAGAATCACCATCCAGGGTCATGTCCTTTGCTTTAGAGAAGAAGTTCTAAGATTGCTCGTCTTCACTAGGACTTGTTTTCTCATGTGGCCAGGGACAGTCCCTCATTTGTAGCTCTCTTTAATTTTTTTAATGTTTATTTTTGAGAAAGAGACACAGCACGAGCAGGGTGGGGCAGAGAGAGCGGGAGACACAGAATCTGAAACGGGCTCCAGGCTCTGCGCTGTCAGCACAGAGCCCGATGCCGTGCTTGAACCCAAGAACTAAGAGATCATGACCTGACCCGAAGTCGGAGGCTTAACTGACCGAGCCACCCAGGTGCCCCTGTAGCTCTCTTTTAACATGTATTACCACTAATACAAAACAGCAAAGACCTTTTACACCTGTGAATATTGGTTTTTATCCCTGTTTTTTTAAAAATGATGGTTTTCGGGTGTCTGGGTGGCCCAGTCAGTTGAGCATCCAACTTTGGCTCAGGTCATGATCTCACAGCTTGTGGGTTGGAGCCCCATGTTGGGGTTTGCTCTGATAACATGGAGACCACTAAAGATTTTCTGTTTTCCTTTCTCTCTCAAAAATAAATAAACATTAAATTTTTTTTTTATTTTTAATTTTTTTAATGTTTATTTATTTTTGAGACAGAGAGAGACAGAGCATGAACAGGGGAGAGTCAGAGAGAGAGAGAGAGGGAGACACAGAATCGGAAGCAGGCTCCAGGCTCTGAGCTGTCAGCACAGATCCCGACGCGGGGCTCGAACTCACGGACTGCGAGATCATGACCTGAGCCGAAGTCAGACGCTTAACCGACTGAGCCACCCAGGTGCCCCTAAAAAAATTTTTTAAGAATAAAATGTGATAGTTTGTACCAGCTAAACATACTTTTGTCCTCAAACTCCATTGCAACTACTGGTGACCATGTGACCAGAGACACAGTTCTTAGCAATGAAACAGAAACAGAAGTGTCCTGAGTGGAGCTTTCACAAATATACTATTTTTCTAACAACAACAATAAAAAAATTGGACACCCACCTTTTTCTCTTTGTCCTTTTCCTCTTCGAGATACCCATTAGAAATACATATACATATGCATATTGTATGTGTATATGCATATATAAAACCATGAAATATATATTATATACCCATTATGTATTTTAATATATTGGTAATAGGTGTATATGATATATATACATACATACATGCCTAGATTTGGTACAGCCACTTTGCAATCATAAGAATAAATGACATTGTTCAGGAGAGGCCTTGGTTCTCAGACACTTCCTTGACCCACTGGGTTGGCTCTGGACTTCCTAGCTCTAGACTTCTGGTCATGTGACAATAAAAGATTCCATCTGATTAAGCCACTATGGCTCTTTCTCCTACTTCAGACTAAAGCAATTCTAACTGACATAACATCCCTGCTTCCCAGGCACAACTAGGCTGGATTAACTGCCTGTTCAGGGAATGAATTTAAAATGCCAAGGAAGGGTGGAGATTAGAACATTTTTCTGTAACATAAAAGAGCATGGCTTCATGAATGGTTTCTTTTAAAGGACACTACAAGCAATACAATTTTAGAAACAGTGTTGTCTGTTCACAAAGAAATTCAAAGGATAAACCTTTGAGAGAAGACAACATACTGGCGTGAAAGGGAATCTGGCTAGGAGGTAAGTTGAAATGAAAAGGAAATAAATTAAAAGCAAAATGGCAAAATTAATATCTTCATGAGATTAGAATCACTCAATATTATATTCACTAAAGAACAAAGCCAACACCGCTGAAAAGTGAATAGTAATGTGTAGAACAAATTTGAACAGCTGCCCCTAAGATATGAGAAATGAAGGGAGATTAAAATCACGAGAGAAGAAAAAGTGGATGCAGTTGATGGAAAAATGGTGTGCAACATAATTTGTGTCCATGAGAAAGGAACCCTTTTAACTAAAACAATAAATCTGGGTTATAATAGGACTGCGTATTCCCAAATAAAAGAAAGTCTTGAGTCTACAGATGAAAAGTCTCAGTGACTATAGGCAACATTAACAAGGATGAAAACCTGAAGTGATTCTGTTGAAATTTATAATTTCAAGGGTGAAGAAAATAACATAAACTTAGTTCTTGACTAGACAGAAAAGTTTGCCTCCAAACGAAAAAATTCAGACTAACCTCAGACTTCTCCATGTCAAATACCAGGAAATAATGGGACAACATCTATAGAGTTTTAGGTGGTAAAAATTATAAACCAATATATAAATACATAAAATATTTCTTCTCTTTGAAGATTAAATAAACACCTTATTATCAGATATTCAACAATTCAAATATATGTCAATTTTACTTTTGAATATGAACAATTTAAATATCAGATTCTCAAAGTATTCATCAAAAGTTTAAAGGATTACTCAAAAGTTCAGAAATCAATAGCAAAGTCACTTTAAAAAATGCCTCCTAAGAAAATAATCAAATATATATACAAAATATCAGTATACACATGTTTATCATGGCACTATTTATAATAGGTAAAAAATGAAAACATCCAAATGACCAGATATACAAAACTAGTTAAATGGATTATGGTAGTATAAGTGATGGGCTAAGATCTAAGTTTTTTAAACCATACGTTAAAAAAATAGTGAAAAATTAGGAAATCATTACAATATATTAATATATGAAATAACTACAAAATGGGTGTGCTGAATGATTTTGTTTTAATAATGTGTGCAAATAGAAAAATATTGAAGAAAATACAACAAATGCTTACTCTGGTTTAAGATATGTAAGTTTTTATTTTCCTCAAAATTTTCTGAATTTTCTCTAATAAATGAAAAACAAATTGCGTTTTTAATAACCTCTCACTTTCTTCCTTTTGGGTGAGTTTATTTAGGTTAGCTCTAGTGTCTTCTTTCTGGTTTTGAAGCTTCTTTCTGTATATTTTGGTAATGTTTGAAATTGTGATAAGAATTATAACATCACATCACTTATTAGGTAAAATGACTATGTTCTGATCTGCTTTATTGCAACTGACAATCTTCGTAAATCAAATTTTCCATTTTGTCTATGTCAAGAAAATACCAGGCAATTTATGTTTTAATAACTTTCTTCCAAAACTGTGAAACTCCAGAAGCTGAGTTTTCAATAAGCCGACCTATTCAGTAGTGCTTTTTGTTTTCAGTATAAAACCATAAATATGTTAGAACTGTAAGTGAGCCTCTAATCTTTCATTTTATATCACTCTGTCTGGCCAGTTTTGCAGAATTTCACTCAGCTGATTAATACCTTTTGTGTACCTAATACAGTTTTGTTTTGCAAGAATATACAGCAGAATCATAGACTTTTTTTTACTAAGCATTGCACTTTTCTATAGTAAACAGAGTTACAAGTTTAATGGGAAAGAAAACGGTCGTTTTATTTTCTTTATCTATTTTCTGGTATGATGAATATTTTCATGGTAATTCTCATCACAGTACTGGCCCTCGGCAGTGAACTTGGGAGTTCAGGCTGCCAACTCAAAGTAATATATGAACTTGAAAAACATGGATTGTTGTGTTATTACCTGAAGGTTACTTTATGGGCTCCTGGGTTCTTAACTCCGCCCAAACACATGGAAATTCGCAGTGAGAGCCACAAGCAGACCCAGGTAGCACCGATTCTCAGCTACAACTTTGCTTCCTCAGTTGCCCACAGGGTCTGCACTGAACCCAAGATAAAGCATCCAGGGTTTGACAATCTAATTCCCTATCTGCCCCTTGGCTTGCCAACAATCTTTGATAAGGCACTTATCTGGTCTGTGCCTATAGCAACCTACAAAGTGAGAATAATATTTTGATCCCAGCTCCAAGATATGGTGATCATTAACTAATAATTTATTTTGAAGCTAAGAGACATAGATATGCCTGGAGTTATCAGTATATTTGAATAAACTCCAAAATCCTAGGTATCTTGACTTTCTCATATCTGATTAACCACTATACAAATGAGGAAATGATTAGAAGAGGAAGAGGGTTTTTCAATAAGCAGAAGCAGGTGTTAATATTCTGGATCAACAGATTTGTACTGGAGCTTAACATAAAATCTCATCCATGAGTAAGCTTTCTTTCATTCTTGGATCGGATGTAATAACTATTTCATTTTTTAAAAATTTACCATACTGGCATTTGGATTATTTCGTGATTTTTCCGGGAACTGTGTTTTTGCGCTACTTATCTGAATGCGAATGAGGCCACCAATCAATTGCAGGTATCTGTAGAACTTGAGTATCCTTTTATTCCAGACTAGCCACCCTATCAGTGGTTAAATGGATACAGCTTTTCAATCAACGGCTGTCCTCACAAAGGTATCATACACTATCGAGAATATATTTTTTCCCACATAGTTTCCTTTCGTTTTTTGTAAAAGTACAGTCTGACATACATTACATTATCAAAACAAAACAGCAAATACTATACATTGGAAAAAAAATAAATGAATTATACAAGCACAAAATCAAAATGTTGTTATTTTTGTTGACAGGCTGCATAGCACTGGGGGGATTCTTCCTCTGTAACTATGGTAATAAGGATACTTATCTTGAAGATTAAAAAAATTATTCCTTTAAAATTATTACAACAGCGTCTGGCATATAATAAGTAATCAATAAATCTTATCAATTACTAATATTCTATGACAAGAATACACTTCATCTTAATCATACTAAAGTTCTGTGTATCTAATAAGTAAAATCAAATATTATATGTATCTTCAAACACTTCAGACAGCTAATTATATAATATTTCTAAAATTCTTGATCTAAGTTAAAGATGGGAAACTTGAAAGTATCTACAAATTCAACCAATAATCTGATCATTTTGTTCTATGTTCTTATTATGTAGACACCATTATATAATGGGGATACAGCGGCCTCAAATACATTGTTCTTGTCTACTAGGATTTTAAATGTTTATATATTTATTTTGAGAGAGAGACAGAGAGCGCAAGTTGGGCAGGGGCAGAGAGAGAGGGAGAAAGAATCCCAAGCAGGGTCCATGCTGTCTGTGCAGAGCCCAATGTGGGGCTTGAGCCCATGAACCGAGAGATCATGACCTAAGTCGAAATCGAAAGTTGGACACTCAACCAAATAAATCACCCAGGTACCCCTCTACTGGGATTTTATATCTGGGTTTGCCTGCCACTGTGCCTGGCATATATGAATACTCAAAACGTGAGGCCTATTATTATTCATATTACTTTTAGGTGAAACTGGGTGGCTCAATTGGTTAGGCGTCCAAATTCACCTCGGGTCATGATCTCACAGTTCTGAGTTTGAGCCCCATGTCAGGCTCTGTGCTGACAGCTCGGAGCCTGGAGCCTGCTTCGGATTCTGTGTCTCCCTCTATCTCTGCCCCTCTCCCACTCACACTCTGTCTCTCTTTCTCTCAAAAAATAAACATTAAAAATTTATATATATGTATATATATATATATATATATATATATATATATATATATATATCACTCCTAATATTTAAACAGATTATATTGTAAACTGCCTTGGATTGCCAGCTAAGTTATAGATAAATGAGACAACTTCTAGATAAAGAAAACTTTGTGGCAGGCTTAAAATTGAGCTCTACCTAAATTAATAGATAGGAAGGATTCTGTTCATTGTTGTGTGCTATACTGTGTTTTACATATATTTTATATGTGTATTTACATATATTTTATATGTGTATGTTTACATATATTATATATATATTTATATAGATACATATATATCAGAAATATACACCAGAGTGAAATAATCTATACAACTACCTCAAGACCTGTAGCCAACCTTACCACTACCTACTTTTAAAATTAAAAATACATACATGAAAACTTAAGACATGACACACCCAAATTCTCAGCAGGAAGAAAAAGACCAAAAACAATGAGATAACAAATAGATCTTCTATGAATCTCACTAGAGAAGAAAGACAAAAATCTAGCGCACAGCAAAGTGCCAACAAAGAGAAGACAACCTACCTACTTTCTGTCACTCACCCTGTGTTTTCTTGTCTCGGTCTTCTGTGCTCAAGGAAATGGAAAAAGCTTCTCAAAAATGCTGAAAGATTACTCCCAAACCCAAACCTTCATTTCTGCCATCTCTGACTACCACTTCCTTAAACCTTGAACTTGTCTTGTTCCACCTCAACACTGTCCAAGTGAACAGTCCTATTCTAGACACTAGCGAATACAGCCTGCACCATCCCTACTATGATCTTCAATTGGATAATGTTTTTGAACACTATTTTAAAAATGTTGAGGAAGCGTATAAATAAAGAGGGCCATAAATGTGATTTTTTAAGTTTATTTATTTATTTTGAGAGGGAGAGAGAGAGAGAGAGAGAGAGAGAGAGAGAGAGAGAGAATTCCAAGCAGGCTCCATACTGTTAGCACAGGGCCAAACACAGGACTCAATCCCATGAACCACATGAGATCATGACCTGAGCTGAAACCAAGAGTTGGACACTTAATCAACTGAGCCACGCAGGTACCATGCCATAAATGTGGTTTTAAGAAAGAGCCATGGAAAGAACATTCTGTCTCAGGGTAAGCAGATTAAGGTGTCTGATGTCAGCAAAACACAGACCAAGAGGAACCATGGACCTTTAATGAAGTACTCATGTAGTTTTTGCTGTGGGAAGGGAATGAGTTCCAAAGAAATATATAAAATAGCTTTCACCATCAATCATCTATTGGGGAGAAAAAAACATTCACTAAACAAGGTAGCTAAACAAAAGAGATGATGAGTGTTAACATTCATGAATTTCTAGAAGGCATGGCAGCCTTGTTCAGCTCTGGATTCCCAGTGTAGAGCAATGCTCAGAGCTTGAACCACAGGGATTTGTCATAAATGTTTGTTGAATGAATGAATAAACAAGTAGAGTTAATAGAAGTGAGTAACAGAAATGTCCCCTTTCAGCTTTCGTTTCATCAAGTCTTTCTTGAATTCCTATGCTTCAGGCTTGGAATAGATCCTTCGGGCACGCAAAGATGGATAAAAAAGGAACACTGCCTTCAGAACTTTATATTTGGTGATCGTAGTCTCTAAATGAAGTGAAAATCTGCAGGATCAAAGAATATTTACTTTATACAGAAAGGAGAACAAAAATCAAGTACATCATTCAAGAGAATAAGACTAACATGTCTCAGGTAAGATGGGGAAAGAGTTTAACAGAATTGATAAATATTACATGGAAGGTCTATACTGCCCACAATAAATGCCAATACAATTAAATAAAATAGGATGACAACTAGGGCAACTGGCTGGGTCAGTTGGTTAAGTATCCAACTCCTGATCTCATCTCAGGTCTTGATCTCAGGGTCATGAGTTCAAGCCCCATGTTGGGCGATGGAGCCCAAAATGTGATGACAACTATAAAAAAAATACGACAAAAAAGAAAGATGAATATCATGTGTTTTAGAAAGATGAAGAAACAACTTTGTAAAGGAGAAACATTTCTGTCTACATAAAAATTAAAGTTTGGGGCACTTGGGTGGTTCAGTCACTTAAATGTCTGACTCTTGATTTCATCTCAGGTCATGATCTAACAGTTCATGAGTTCAAGCCCTGTGTCGGGCTCCACCTGACAGTATGGAGCCTGCTTGGGATTCTCTTTCTCTCTCAATCTCTATTTCTCAAAAATGAATGAATGAATGAATGAATGAATGAATGAATGAATGAATGTTTTAAAATAAGTAAAGTTTCCCATTTCAAGATGGCAGACTACATACCTGTGTTTCTCTCTTCCTTTTGTGATCTTGAAAATAACAACAAGGGGGCACCTGGGTGGCTCAGTCAGTTAAGCATCTGACTTCAGCTCTGGTCATGATCTCACCACCTGTGAGTTCAAGTCCCACATCGGACTCTGCTCAGCTCAGAGCCTTGACTCTGCTTCAGATTCTATGATCCCCTCTCTCTCTGCCCTTCTCCTGCTCATGCTCTGTCTCTGTCAATAAATAAATAAATGTTCAAAAAAATTAAGAAAGAAAATTTTAAAAAATTAGAAAATAATAATACATGGGGTGCCTTGAGCATCCAGCTCTTAGTTTCAGCTCAGGTCATGATCTCACACTCTGGGGGTTCAGGCCCCACATCAAGCTCTGTGCTGATGGTGCAGAGCCTGCTTAGGATTCTCTGTCTGTCTCTCCCACTCCCCCAGTCTCTCTTTCTCTCTCAAAGAAATAAGCTTTAAAAAAAAAAAAAAGAAAATAACAGTAAGAGCATCACAAAGCTGTAATCCATCAACAATAAAGAGAAAAGGTGGGAGGCAGTCATGAATGGGGTATGGTTCCAAAATGGTCTATGAGAATGAAAGCATACAGTGTGAGAGAGAAGGAAGCAAAGGGTCCTACAGTGGAAAGCATCAGCCTGCTCATCAAGAATCTCAGAAGGATCTGGAAATCTGTATGGTCTGAAAGAGCATGGCAGTAAGAAACTGAGCACAAGGAGATGGGTTAAAAGTCTCTATATTGTGTGGGGCACCTGGGTGGCTCAGTTGGTTGGGCTTCCAACTTCGGCTCAGGTCATGATCTCGCAGTTTGTGAGTTCAAACCCTGCATCAGGCTCTGTGCTGACAGCTCAGAGCCTGGAGCCTGCTTCAGATTCTCTGTCTCCCCCCTCTCTCTACCCCTCCCGTGCTCACACTTTGTGGCTCTCTGTCTCTCAATAATAAATAAACATTAAAAAAAATTTTTTTAAGTCTCTATATTGCAGTTTTAATTTTTTTTTTACAGTTTATTTTGAGAGAGAGAGAAAGAGAGCAGAGAGGGGAAGAGAAAGAGGGAGAGAGAGAATCCCAAGCAGGCTTCGTGCTGTCAGCACAAAGCCTACCATGGGTCTTGATTTCACAAACTGTGAGATCATGATATGTGCCAATATCAAGAGTCAAAGTTTAATTAACTGAGCCACCCAGGTGTCCCTCTATATGGGATTTTTAACCCACTTCGACTTAGATCTGTTGCACATGCAGACTCTAGAGAAAAATAAAAGGTCTTTGCTAGTAACAATACAATACTCAAATGAATTACCCACAGAGAACTAGGGCAGCTAATATAAGTGCTGATACTCAAGAGTGAGGTCCTCAGCATTTGGGCTTCTGGGCTCCATAATTAAAACCAGCTCCCATTCTACTGTCCTTACAAAAAGCCTTAGATCCGACTAGCCCCATTCACATACCCAGATCTCACTTGTCAAGTTTTCTATTAAGTTATCCTTTGACATGTACGAAAATTAATTCCATCATTTCAAGTACCTCTGGTACTTGCTGGTACCTCTGAAATCTATACCACAATACCAATTTCTTACTGTTTTTAAATCTCAAAAAGCAAAGAACTCTTCATCTACCATCCCTCAACTCTCTTTTCTGCTCTATTATTTTTTTTAAATGACAATTCTTGACAATTTTAAAGTGTATTATTTATTTATTTTTGACAGAGAGAGAGTGCACACATGCACATGCATGAGTGGAGGAAGGATGTGGGAGGGAGGGGAGAGAGAGAATCCCAAGCAGGCCCCATACGGTCAGCATAGAGCCCAAGAGTGGGCTCAATCTCACCAACCTTGAGATTGTGACCCGAGCCGAAATTAAGAGTCGGGTGCTTAACCGACCGACCCACCCAGGAGCTCCTTTGCTGCTCTCTCCTTACCTTGGTAGATGGCACACCAGGCCACTAAATTGCTTAGGCCAAAACCTAGGAGTCATGGTTGATGCTTCTTTTCCCCCTCAGTCCATACGCAAATTCTGTCAATTTCTACTCCTAAACCTACCTCGAACTAGTCCACTTTTCCTTGCTTCACTGACACCGTGAAGTCCTAGCCAATACCATCTTTTAACTGGGAATGTCCACAAAAGCCTTTTAGCTATCCTACCTCCACCCCTGCCCTGGGTTTCCTACAAAGCATTCAGATGTATTGTGATTTCCTACAATGCATTCTCCACTGAGAAGCCAGAGTGACCTTTTCAGAACGTAAATCAAAAGTTAGATCCCTCCCAGAATCCACCCAAAGGACTCCTTCGTCACTCACAATGAAATTCAAACCCTTTACCACGACGAGGAGATCACAGGTGCCATTGCCCTTGCCGGTTTTCCTTACTTCATCTCATGTATGCCTCCTTTTCTCTCACTCTGCTCTAAACACTCCGGTCTGGGCTCATTAGAGACTACTGAAGACTGCCCCAACCTCAAAACCCTGATAATTGCTCTCCCTCTCCCTGAAATACTCTTCTCCCAGACCTTCCCATGGATAGTTACTGTTTTTTTCTTTAAAGCCCCAGGTTCCTTAGACGGGTTTTCCCTGACCACCTAGTCACTCTCTACCATATGAATATCCCACAGCTGAGTGCTATGTCAACTTATTATATTTATTTTTTGTCTACTCATATATTTTTCACACTCCAGGATGAAAACTCCGTGGGGCACGGTCGTCAGCTTTGTTTCTGACAGTATCCACAGTGCCTAGAATAGTGCCTGGGGCACAAAAAGTGCTCAAAAGAGTTTTTTGAATAATTGTTCAAAAATGTCTGAAAATGAAAGGAAAACAAAGCCCAATATCAACCAAAATAAAATCAATTCCAGAAAAGAAAAAAAAAAAAAAAGAAAAAAACACAGAACTTATGTAGTAGCAAAATAATAACTAAAGTAATTTAATTATTAACTCGGTAATTTGAGAATAAATGTAGCAATTTGAAAATAAGACTTCATACACATGAGAACGATTTTTGTTTGTTTGTTTGTTTGTTTTTTGATATCTAAAAATAGCCACTCACATGCAATGCTAAAGCAAGTATGAACTTTGAGGAGCATTCTGGAAAGTAATCCAATAGTGTCTATCAATAACTGAATGCACATACCTTCTGCCCCAGTAATTCCCCTTTTGGAATCAATTTAACAAATATAAAAGCATTAGTATACACAAATGTAGCACTTTAGTATCTTCTGAAGTATTGTTTACAGTAACAACAAAGAAAACGCTCCTGATAGTGGTATAATTGAATAAGATTTAGCACATCCATATAACAGACTATCAGGCAGCTCTGCTTAAAAATAAGTTAGATCAGTGCTTGGGGAAGAGATTTACTGGGGATTATTAAGCTTAAAAAAAGCAAATTTTTGGAATGACTGGCTGGCTCAGTCGGTGGAGCATGTGACTCTTGATCTCAAGGTTTTGAGTTCAAGCCCTACCCTGGGTGTTGAGATTATTAAAAATAAAATCTTTAAAACAAAAGCAAATTTTTAAAAAGCAAATCTCAAAGAGCGTATGGAGTAGGATGCTATTTTTGAAACAAAAAAGCATATTCATATGTTTATATTCATAGCAGAAAGAAAACTATGGATACATACATATAACTATTAGCAACAGTAACCTCAGGAGATCATGGTGGGGGAGTGCAGAGCAAAGAAAAAATTCTTCTTTATACCTTTCCAGAATGTTTTCTTATAATAAGAAACATGTAATTCTTATTTAAAATTCCAAACAAAATAAGGAGGAAAAGTTCAGTGAAATGAAAGGAGAGAGAGAGAGAGAGAGAGACAGACAGACGGAGGAGGAACAGCAAAAAGAATCAGTTACTGAGTTAAACTCTACCCAAAGAACAAGAGGAAAAAAATCTCCACAATAAGTCATTTGTACTTTAGAAGAACTCGTGAACAACATGAAATCAATGAAACAAGACATTCAAGATGAAAAGATAAGACAACAGAATAAAGTGAAAAATGAGATTACAAAGCTAAAAAGATAAACTGGGGATCAAAGCAATACTATTACAGAAATAATAAATAAATTTGAAATCGCACAAAACAGAACACGTGAGTCCAAATACCCAATCAGAGGCCAAAAGAACACAGAGAATAAACACATAGATGGTGAATCCCTGAGGAGAGAGTTAATAGATACCTCAGACAGATAATGATGATCTAGCAAAAAAAAAAAATCAATTGGTCTTCATTCTGGGGAAAACTTGTATTCTGTCCTATAAATGGAAGAGGGGAAAACAGTACATTTCTATATTAAAGAAATTTTTCATGAGATGTAGGAGGGGAAAAAATAGATCTGCTAATTAAAGGAGACTACCATGTCTAGAAATAAAATAAATAAATAAATATTAAACAGAATCACCAAAACTGAGATATATACTGGAGATTTTTCTGAAATTTATAAATGAAAAAACAGATCGACAGGAAAAGAGCCAGGAAAAGCAAAAGTAAAAAGGGAGGAAGAAGAGAGGGAAGGCAGGAGGAAACAAGGAAGGAAGGAGAAACCAGGCTTGAATATGACCAGTAAGTTGAGGAGGAAGTTTGATAAGAAGAACATGAGGGGCGCCTGGGGGGCTTGACCAGTTAAGCATCTGACTCTTGATTTTGGCTTGGGTCGTGGTCTCATGGTTGTGAGATCGAGCACCACATAGGGTTCTGCGCTGACATTGTACAACCTGCTAGGATTCTCTCTCTCCCTCTCTTTCTCTGCCCCTCCCCCACTCATATTCTCTCAGTCTCTCTCAAAATAAGTTTTGTTAGCTTTTCTGTTAGCTCTCCTTCAAAACCCATGCAGAGGACAGTGACCCGCAGAGCTTGTCACACTTGCTTGAGATGATTACCTACATGAAATACAGACATTTGTATTTTTAACCATGAATAAAGCTTTAAATCAATGAAGAAGAAAGTTAATGGAAACGTATCAGACAACAAGGAGTTAGTGGAGAAAGTATTTCAGAGATCTGAGAACTATGAAATCACACCAAGTAGATAGCAAACACTAATCCTTCTCAGAAGAAAAAATAATAAATTAAAAAAATATATATATTATTTCATATACATATTCTATATATATGTATATAATACATATGTATATAATATGTATTATATGTATATAATATACATATGTTATATATAATATATATTATATGTTATAAATATATATTATATATTATAAATATATAATATATTATATATTATAAATATATAATATATTATATATTATAAATATATAATATATATAAATAATTATATGTATATAATATATATATAATGTTATATATAATATATACATAATATTCTGCCCTGTCATTTCCATCTACTTTTTGAGACCAGAACCATAAATTTGGTCAAAAGTGGCAAAGGCATTACAACCATGATCAAGGAGAAGCATTCAAAGTTTCCAAGTATAATGAAAGACTTTCTATCCCCTGGTCCTTAGGATTCGAGAAGACCCTGAAAATTAAATACCTGCTCAAAATAAGTAAAAGCAAAGAAACATCCCAGCCAGATCTTAATTTTATACTAAATTCCTGCATCACTTTGACTTCCCTGGATTTCTCACTCCAGTACATAATTATATTCAGTCTCACAGATCATCTGAAGGCATAAATGAATAGAAATGCTATGTCACCTTTACCTGAGGAGCATTGTTGCCAAGCTTAACCTGGCTGGTACTGAATCTGGACCAGAAAGAGAGTTGAAGCCATGGACCCAGAACCTCCCGTGAAAGCCTCAGGAAGCAAGGTATTATATCTAGAAGTACAGTTATGTCGCAGAGAAGGCTGTTGGAACCTAAGTGGAAAAGAACCACTGTTAGTGGATTTTGCGTCCAAAAAAGGGCAAATAAGTTTGTATAACAAGTACAGACTGCCATAGGCTGCCTTAATTCTTTTCTGCAGTGTGGTTAGTTGAGATAAGACAGTTTTCAAAGTTCTGCACTATTATAGATTCAGAGGAATATAAATAAATAAGTAGATAGGTGGGTAAGTAAGTAGGTAGATAATGTTTTTAAAAAATGAAATGCCATGAGCACGAGATAGGAAGTAATTCAATCAAATTTTATCTTAGGCTTCGTTCTCTGGTCTGAATATGATCACTATAAACATATTTCAGGGACACCAAAAAATTATTAAAATGTACATTAAAAATCCACATCTTTCTAACGAATGGGTTGTAGTTAAATTTGAACTTCAACCAGTTAAACCAAGCAAGAAATAATGGAAACCCATTGATCTGAACAAACAATGATTTTCTAGATCAGAGTGCAGCTACTTAAGTGCAATGAAAATAATTCCAGGTCATGTCTTGATCCTATAAAAATCTGTGGTCTGTGATATTGGATTTTGCATTTGACTCGCAAAGGTCAGAAGAATAGCAGGAAAGCCACGGTTCCAGTTTATTCATAAACATTTCGTATTCATGGAGGTACTGCTTCATTTCTAGGAGAACTGCCTAGAAACCAGATTGAAAATGTCTATGAATTGAGTAGGTTCCAGATGGTCAGTGATCTGCACAGTGACCACACATTTCAGAACTTAGAAAAAAAAAGTGTGTGTGTGTGTGTGTGTGTGTGTGTGTGTGTGTGTGTGTCAAAGTTTGTTGAAATTAAGACAATTTTCAAAACTCTACCTTTTTATAGATTTAGAACTGCTTTCATCAGCCATGGATCTCTTTATGACATTAAACTCTTAAAAATCATCACTAGTCATCAAAACCAGGCTTTAATAGAGATGAGATAAAATCATGTACTATTTTTTTTTCTTTTTCTACTTACCTTCTGAAAATTCTAGGAGTTCTACATAGTTCAAATATTCCCTAACATGGTAATACAGAACTATTCTTTCTTTCCACAGAGTATGTTAAAACACACATATGGACACAAGACTTATGAATTTGCAGTCACTGCTTATGGTCATCACTAGACTTTGTCACTAGTAATAACAACATTTTCTTCATAATCTCCATTTCAAGATTCCCATTCTTTGACCACCACCTTTGATCTTGTTTGCTCACTTCCTGTAGCACCCATTTCAAACAATCTTTTGTCCTCACAGAAATGACAATCCATTATCACCTCCAACTTTTACTTTCAAACACCCCTTGCATCCTACTCTTTCTTTACCCCATTGAGATTCCATGATCAATGATTATAATCACATCTCTGCATATGACTTCAGTGATCTCTTTCTTCTTGTTTTCTTATGACAAAACCACATACAGACAGGGTAAATCCAACTCTCTCCCTACTCTCCCCCCTGAACTTAGGTGGGTAAATTTAGATGAAGAAAAACCCACAATCAGATTGGCGCGTCTTCCTTGTTTTATATTCATGAGCATGAAACAATCAATCTCATAATGCTTTCTGGGAATCATGTTATACTTTATTCAGTCCATTTATACTCCACTTACTTAGATGACTATCTCCCACCTTCTCCGCTCCACCTGAAACCTCCAGCCCTTGCTCCCTTTCTTCATTCTCAGCAGATGATCTTGTTTCCTACACAAAAAAACCCTCTCAGACTCTCACAATCATATCGACCCTCCAACCAGCATTTTCGCTCACTCTTCCATCCCAACTTTTCCCTGAAATAAATGATTCTTTCTCTTTCCTAACAGTACTTATTTGACCTGTAGACTATAACCCGTTCCCTTTAACCTATCCAAGGATACCTGTCCAAGTGATTCCTTCCTCCCTTTGCTATATTATCAATTTCCTCTTGCTACTGGATTATTTCTATCAGCTTATATTCTACGGATGCTCCATCTTTAAAGTAAAAAAATTGATGCCATTCTTTCTTCTGGATAGTGCCACATATCTTTGTTTTCTTCCACACCGAAGTTCTTCAAAAGATCTGCCTTTTTACTTGATCTCAGATTTCTCTCTCGATTTCATTCTAAAAACTCAAGACTCAGTCTTTGGTCCTCCATCTTCTCTATCTGCATTCCCTGCTTTGATGGTCTCATCAGTCTGATAGTCAAAACTCTCATCTACATGCAGATACCTCCCAAAAGTATCATTGAGATCTTCAGTTCAAGCATCTCTTCCAAATCCAAAACTTATGTTTCCACTGCCTACTCAAAATTCCTGTAATGGACTGAATGTCTGTGTCCACCCCAGAGCTGATGCATTGAAGCCCTAACCCTCAGCTTGACTGTAGTTGGAGATGAGGCCACTAAAGAAGTAATTAAGGTTAAATGAAGTCACAAGGGTGGGGCCTTGATCCAACAGGATTACTGTCCTTATAAGAAGAGACACCAGAGAGATTGCTCTCTCTTCATCAAAATCACAGAAGGAAAGGCCAATTGGATACAGCTCAAGACAACCATCCGCAGGCCATTTTCCTCAGCAGAAACCATAATTGCCAACATCTCGATCATGGATGTTTTTAGCCTCTAGAACTATGAGAAATACATTTCTATCGCTTAAGTCAGCTAGTCTGTGGCACTTTGTTACAGCGACCTGAACAGAACAATACAATCCACATTTGGATGTTTTCAGTACATCTCAAACGCAGCATACTCAAAACTAAACTCCTAAGACTTTCCCCAAAACCTGCTCTACCGTCTCTCTTTGTCATTGCCAAATTGACAATCTCTTTTTATCATACCCCATATCCTTTCCAGCAGTAAATCTTTTGGTTACATCATCCAAATATATATAGAATCCAACCCCTTGCCTTTACTTTTTTTGTTACTTCCATGGACCAAGCCACCTCATCTCACTTAACTTACTGAAATATCTTCATACCCGATATCCCTGTATCCGTATATTCTTACAGTGCCAGTACATTAAGAAAATGGTTGAAAAATAATGGGGCATGTCAAAGGACACCAAAACTAACTTGAAGTAGCTGGGATAAATCTGGGACAAATGAGAAATATTGGTGCAGCCGCTCTGGCAAACAGTGTGGAGGTTCCTCAAAAAATGAAAAGCAACAGCACTACTAGGAATTTATCCAAAGGATACAGGAGTGCTGATTCATAGGGGCACATGTACCCCAATGTTTATAGCAGTGCTTTCAACAATAGCCAAATCACAGAAAGAGCCCAAATGTCCAACAACTGATGAATGGATAAAGAAGTGGTTTATACATACAATGGAATACTACCTGGCAATGAGAAAGAATGAAATCCTGCCATTTGCAACAACATAGATGGAACTGGAGGGAATCATGCTGAGTGAAATAAGTCAGTCAGAGAAAGATAATCATGTTTTCACTCAAATGAGGAACTTGAGAGACTTAACAGAAGACCACGGGGGAAGGGAAAGGTAAAAAATAGTTTCAAACAGAGAGGGAGGCAAACCCATAAGAGACTCTTAAATACAGAGAACAAACTGAAGGTTAATGGGGGTGGGGGGCAAGGGAGAGGGGAAAATCAGTAATGGGCATTGAGGGGGGCACTTGTTGGGATGAGCACTGGGTGTTATATAAATATATATATTTATATAAATAAATAAATAAATAAATAAATAAATAAATAAATAAATAAATCTAGTTGGTGAAAATAATATAAGAAACATATTCTCAAAAGATCTCCCCACAATATACTGGCGGTTTAAAAATTGACAATTGTAACTTCATATCACAGAAATCTGGCAGGTACCACCTTAATCAAGTGATCATCACTGTAATGAAGCCTATCAACATCATGTACACCCTGGCATGATCCACCCAGAAGGGCACATCACTTCTGCATTAGTCTTGCAAAAATTACACGTCAATTTGATCATGGCAAAACATCAGACGACATTTGAGACCCATCCTATAAAATAAATAGCTAGTAGTCTTCAAAACTGGTAACAAATACATGCAGTAGTATGAGAGTATAGAAAAGGACCTAGAAAGGGGGCATTAGTTCTAATATTGGGAAAATTTAAATAATGTCTGTAGAGTAAGTATTGCATCAATATCAATTTCCTTGTTTCAATAATTACACTGTGGCTACATAATGTATTAACATCGAAGGAAGTTGGGTAAAGGGTATACAGGGACTCTCTGTGCTTTTTGTAACTTTTGTAAGAGTGAAGTTCATTCAGAATAAAACGTTAGACAAAAACGTAAATTACATCATGCTGCTTCTCTGCCCAAAACCCTGTAATGGCTTCCTGTTTTCCTCGGACATAATAACTAGCTGAGCTCATCACTCATTATCCTCTCTGCTCCACACTGTTCTCTCCTGCTGTCTCTTAAACAAGCCAGGCAAGTTTCCACCTTAGAGGCTTTCACTGGTGTTTCCTCTGCCCGGAATGTGTTTCCCCAAGACACCCACATGGCTAATTCCTTCACCTCTTCCAAGTCTTGTTTCTTTTTTGTTGTTGTTGTTTATTTGTCTTAAGGTTTTATTTTTAAGTAATCTCTACACCCAATATGGGGCTTGAACTCGCAACCCAAAGATCAAGAGTCCCATGCTTTACCAACTGAGCAAGCCAGGCAGCCCTCAAATCTTGTGTCTGATCTTACCTTCACAGTGATACCTGACGACGCTATTTGGTATTATAAACTGAAACTCCCCATTCTGCCCTCAGAATTTCTGATTGCCTACCTTGCTCTATTCTGTCTTATTTTTCCATAGTACTTTTCATCCTCCTCCATGCCATTTAATTTAGTCAGTATTTTTACTTTTATCTATCCCCACCCACTAGTAATAAACTCCAAAAAGGCAGAAAGCATTCTCTACTATGTTCCAAATATCCAAAGTGTATCCAAAGTGCCTAAAACAGTGCCTGGGACAGAAAAGGCACTCTGTAATTAGTAGCTGGCAAATGAATGAATTCTCAATACTTTAATGGGATTTTAGAATTGTTTCCTTTTATCTTATATTGTTGCTTACATTCTTTTATTTTGGTATCTTCTTTCAGAATATCTTTATAGATTGGATCTTCATTTTCTGTTCTGATATCTTGGGCATCGTAATACATTATAATGTCAAAAACTGGAAAAAAAATCATTCACAGTATATATTGCAGAGTAAGTTAATATATTAAATACAGCAAGAACTATTGAATTAATAAGCAAAAAATAATCATTGGAATAGAAAAATGTGTAAAAGATATCAATAGGTAATACATTGAAAGAATTATGGTTGCCTTGCAAAAATACTAATTAAGTTACTAACAAGGAAATTCAAAAAAAGAAATAATGTATAGGGGTTAACTATCAAATTAGGAAGGAAGAAGTTAATGGCTTCATAGAAAGTAACTACATGGGGCTCCTGGGTGGATCAGTTGGTTAAACATCCAACTCTTAGTTCCCTCTCAGGTCTTGATCTCAGAGTTGTGAACTCAAGGCCTACATTGGGCTCCACACTCTGGACATGAAGCCTACTTAAAAAGAAAGAAAGAGAAAGAAAGTAACTTGTTCCTCCTGGAGGAGGGGCGTCGCACAAGAGGAAAAGTTGATTTTGATCAGATCTTGTTGTAAATGTGCCAGTGGAATTTTACAGACATGAAGAAAAGTGGGGTGCTCTTATTAAAACAAAAAACAAAAGCAGTTTTTTAGTCAAATATACCTGGTCAGTCTAGATGAGTAGTTCCCAAGGAGGAGTGATACTGTGCCCCCAAAAGGACATTTAGCAGTGTCTGGAGCTGGGTTTTCCTGGTTGTCACACTGGAAGAGGAACTACTGACATCTAGTGGTAGAATCCAGGAATGCTGTTCAACATCCTCCCATGCACAGGTCAGATCTACACAACAAAGACTATCCAGTCCAAAATGTCAATAATGCGGAAGTTAAGAAACCGTGGTCTAGATAGATTACTGTAAATAAAGATGGAATTTAAGAATTTGTGCATTGCAGTTGAGTATAGAATGGAAGTGAGCCCTGTAATCTCTTATTCCCAAATGACTAACCAAGTGTGAAAATAAAGAAGCTCTGTGGGCAGAAGAATGATTTCCCCAAACCACCATGAGTAGTGATTATATTCTAATCATCAGAACATGCATATGACATTACAGGCCAAAAAGGACTTGACAGATGTGATTAAAGTGAAATAGGGAGATTATCCTAGATTATGCTGGTGAACTCAAGCTAATCACATAGTCTTAAAAGATGAGGACCTTATCTGTCTGCAGAGAAAGAGAGAGAGAGAGAGAGAGAGAATACAAAAGGGAAGGCAGAGTAATGAGGCATGAAAAGAACCCAAGTCATAGTCGCTGGCTTTGAAGACACAGGGACCCATTAGCCAAGGAAAGTAGGTGACCTTTAAGAGCTGAGAACGATGCCTGGAACCAAATTACAAGTCTACAATACATTATTATTAACTATACTCAGCATGTTGTACATTAGGTCTTCAGAATTCACTTACCCTTGCTTTTGATGTTCCCCGCAGATGGACCCAAGTCTAAACTCCTTAATAAATTCAGTCTTCAGAAACCAATTCCAGAAAGACTATTTACCTGGTTTCCCTCCCTACTGCATCTCTACCGTGAGTCAATGAATAACAAGTAGACTACTTCAATGGGGGTGGAAAGATACTGAAGGAAAAGAAAATTTTTAAATATTTCCTCCAGAAACTTCTCTCTATTTATTGCTAGTGCCAATACTGTATCTAATACTCTTAAGAAGGAAGTGTCAGAGCACTGAGAAGAGCAGGGTATAAACTCCAAGAAGAGAGATAAAAGCTTTGTCTCAAGAAAAGACCCGCTTCCATCTTGCAATGTCCATAAAATGAAAAACAAAACAAACGAGCACATTTGCAGGAATCAAGTTAGCCAGATATCACTGACAGGTTAAAAACTAAGAATTAGAACAAGTGTCTTCAATAATAAAGGACCTAATGTAATAAGCAGTTCTTTGGTCAAGGCCAGACTACATGGTAACAAAAGACAGTCCAAACCACTCTGTTTTGTTTTTCTTAGGCTCTTACCTTAGCCAGAGAGGTTAATGGACGTTCCCAGTTCCTCAGAGATTTTTAACAAGAAAATAATGCTTTCCCTCTCCCCCTAACTTCATATAGTGCTATAAACACATACAAATTCAGTAATTTATGTAGTATTTTCATTTTTAAAAGGGGGTTCATTCAGTCATCCTCAACACATCCCTTTAGGTATCTAGAAGTCTCCAATAAGAAAAAAAAAAGCCCTCGAGGTATTTTTATATTAATAATTGGGGTAGGAAAAATAATACAATCTACTATGTGTTCAGCACTGCACAAGTGTTTTACGTGTATAATTATTTTCAAATCTGCCTAACCTGTGAGATAGGATCATGAGAACCCCCTATCTAACCGTTAGAGTTAACGTGGGGAACCCACTCCTCTGTGAACAGAATTCTGTCCAACATGCTCTATATATCCTGGCATATTACCTAATCTTTTTGGACATGCTGTTACTCTAAATCAGTACAACCATTTTAAATTTAAATGAGTATTCCCCTTTTATTACCATAAATCTTTTATTAAAGGTCAAATTTGATGGAAATGAGGAAAGACCAACAGAAAATGGTGGTAAGGAGTAGGTGAAGATTCAGCCCTGACGTTTCTCCTCTGTTGCTCAGCCACTGCATTTATTCTGCTTCCAATTTAAAAGTAGTAAATCTCTAGATAATCTTTTGAATGGCTTCCAGTCAGTGAAATATATTTTATAGCTTCCATGGAAGTGTAACATTGATTGTAAGTAAGATTTGTGAAACATCCAGCAGCATTAGATCCTCAATTTTAAAATGAGGATTCGTATTCTACAAGGCTGTTTGAGATAGCCTTAGGCCAAATCAGCTGATTTGACTCAAGGCATATCTGCCCAGAATTATTGTAGACAGACTTTTTCGGAGAAGTTTCACAGACTTGTCCATTCAACTTTCTAACAGCTTTCCCTCAGACCCTGGCCACTATACTCCAAGGAAGCAAGCCAATTGGGGAATAAAACTGTTTCACTTTGAATAATAACAATATTAATAACAGCTTTTATTTTTAACACTTATTAGATGCTAGGCATTTACTATGCACTAAAACGTTCAACAAATATTAATCAGGAAATTGAAAAATGATTATAGAGTTAGAGTCTTCAACTAATCTCCCTCGCTATGGTCTCAGGTCTACCACTTTTAACTAAATAATCTTGGCCACAACATTTAAATTCTCGTGTGTAAAACAGGCTAAAAAAGATAGTATCTACCTCACAGATTGTGAGAAACACAAGAGTGTGTGCAAGACGGAGGCCCCAGACGGCAATGTAGAAAGACAATGAACTCCCCTCCTCCCACTGACACACTGAATCTATACCTATGTAGACCAAGTCGTTCTGAAGAAGAACTGAGGGCTGAATGAACAGCATTTGCAGAACAAATGGTAGAGGGACCACACAGACAGGGTAGAAGAGTTGGGGACAAGTAATGATGGGAACCCTACCCCCACGGTGGGGAATGCAGTAGAGAGGAATATCACTGAGCAGTGATATCAATGGGCAGACTCACCCACACTGGGACACAGTGGGGGAAAAAAAGACACCTGTTTAAAGGGAAACTAGACTTCTAAGTAAGGAAAACCATTTACTAACCCTAGGGCATCTACCAAACTGGGAGGAAACTGTTGGAATTCTTTCTAGAGTCCAAGACACTGGTGAGTGCCATTTTTTTACATTCCCCTCTATCTTGGGTGCAAGTGGGAGCAGGGCCTAAATGCCTTTTCCAGCCCGCTAGGGCTGCCTCGGTGCACGCCAGGCCTAGCCTACACCAGCTCCAGCCATCTCCACAAGGTGGCTCCAGCACCATGAGCCCCAGGCCTCCCCAGCTGTGCCCACCCCAACTCCAGCCATCCTGCCAAGGTAGCCCCAGCATGGCACACTCTGAGACCAACTTGCCTGTACCCGATGCAGCTATACCACCAAGGCAGCCTTGGTGCAGCACATCCTGGGATAGACCCGCCACCCATGCCCACTCCATCTCTAGCTGTCCCACCAGGGAAGCCCTGGTACAGCACACCCCAGGACAGTCCCAGACCACTTTTGCTCCAGTCTTAGCCATCCCACGGAGGCAGACCATGATCCCACATGAACATGCCCCCCACACACACTTGCTCCAGCACTAGCCATCCAACCAAAGTGCCCTGACCAGGCACACCCTGGAACCCCTGCCTCAACCCGCCAAACTGCCAGGCACATGCAGTCTACACAGGGGATGCTCCTACACAAGGCCAGTCTTTCCAGAACAGAAGTAGTTTTTCCACCTAATTCATAGGAACAAACACAGAATGTCAAACCAGTTCTAAGAGGGAAGCTCATAGCCATACAGGCCTACCTCAAGAAACAAGAAAAATCACAAATAAACAATCTGAATTTACACCTAAAGGAACTAGAAAAAGAAGATCAAACAAAACCCAAAGTTAGCAGAAGGAAGGGAATAATATCAGTGTGGAAATAAATGAAACAGAGACTTAACAACAGAAAAAATCAATGAAACTAAAAATTGGTTCTCGGAATAGCTAAACAAAATGGCTAAACCTCTAGCCTGACTTCACAGGAAAAAGTGAGAGAGGACTCAAATAAATAAAATCAGAAATGAAAGAGTAGAAGTTACAACTGACACCACAGAAATACAAAGGATCATAAGAGACTATTACAAACTACATGCCAACACATTGGAAAACCTGGAAGAAACGAATAAATCCCTGGAAAGACACAACCTTCCAAAAGTGAAGCATAACCTCCCAGGGCTGAATCATAAAGAAATAGAAAATCCCAATAAGCTGATTACAAGTGATGAAATTGAATTCGTAATTTTAAAACTTTCAAAAACCAGAGTCTAGGACCAGATGCCTTCACAGGTGAATTCTACCGAACTTAAAGAAGGTAGTAATTATCTTTTACAAATTATTTCAAGAAATGAAAGAGGAATAAATGCTTCCAAATTCATTTTACAAAGCCAGCATTACCCTGATATCAAAACCACAAAGATACCAGAGAAAAACAAAATTACAGGCCAGTGTCCCTAAACATAACATAAATGTAAAACCCTCAACAAAACATTACCAAACCAAATCCAGTAATGTGTTGGAAGGATATACACCAATGATCAAGTGGGATTTATTCCAGGGATGCAAGGCTGGTTCAATATTCATAAATCAATCAATATGATTCATTACATTAACAAAATGAAGAATAAAAATCATATTTCAATAGATGCAGAAAAAGCATTAACAAAATTTGACAATCATTTGTGATAAAAAGTCAACACAATGGGTTTAGAGAGAATATACTGCAAAATAATAAAGGCCATATATGACAGGCCCACAGCTAACATCAAACTCAATGGTGAAAAACTTTTGAGAAAGCTTTTCCTCTGAGATCAGGAACAAGACAAGGAAGCCCACTCTCATCACTTTTATTCAAAATGGTATTTGGTATTTGGGCAAGAAAAAGAAATGAAAGCATCCAGATTGGAAAGAAAGAAGTAAAACTATTGCCATTTGCAGACAACATGATGCTACATATAGAAAACCCTAAAAATGCCACCAAAAACTATTAGAACTAATAGGTGAATTTAGTAAAGTTGCAGGATACAGAATTAACATCTGTGACATTTCCATATACTAATAAAGAACTATCAGAAATAGAAATTTAAAAAATAATCCTACTTATAATTGCATCAAAAAAAATGGAGTATCTAGGAATAAATTTTACCAAGGAAAGAAGATATCAATACTCTGAAAATTATAACATATTATGAAAGAAATTAAAGACGACACAAATAAATGAACAAACATAGTATGTTCATAGATTGGAAGAGTTAATATTGTTTTTTTTTAATGTTTATTTATTTTTGAGAGAGAGAGCAAGTGTGAGCACAAGCAGGGGAGGGACGAAGACGGAAGGGGACAGAAGATCCAAAGCAGGCTCTCTGCGAGGACAGCTTTGGCACTGACAACAGCAAGCCAGATGTGGGGCCCAAACTCATGAACTGTAAGATCATGACCTGAGCCAAAGGTGGACGCTCAACTGACTGAGCCACCCAGGTACCCTATTAAGACTTAATATTGTTAAAATGTTCATACTCCCCAAAACAATCTATGGATTCAATTCAATACCCATCAAAATATCCATGGCATTTTTCACAAAATTAGAATAAATACTTCTAAAATTCATACAGACCACAAAAGACCCCAAACAGCCAAAGAAATCTTGAGAAAAAACAAAGCTAGAAGTATCACACTCCATGATATCAAACCATATTACAAAGCTATAGTAATCAAAACTATAGTACTGGCATAAAAACAAACATATTAATCAATGGAACACAAGAGAGGGCTCAGAAATTAACCAACACATACATGGTCAACTAGTCTATGAAAAACAAGGCAAGAATATAAAATGGGGAAAAACAGCCTCTTCAATGAATGATGTTGAGGAAACTGGACAGCTACATGCAAAACATCAAACTGGGCCATTTACTTACACCACATACAAAAAACAAATTCAAAATGTATTAAAGACTTGACTTTACGTAAGACCTAAAACCATAAAAATCATGGAAGAAAATATAAGCAGTAATCTTTTTGACATCGATCTGTTTGTAAAATATTTTTTGGACCAACTATTTTCAGACAAGGACACCAAAAAATTAAAATAAACAAATGAGATTACATGAAAATAAAAAGCTTTTGTAAAGTGAAGTAAGCCATAACCAAAATGAAAACGCAGCCCACTGAATGGGAAAAGTTCACTGCAAATCAAACATTCAATTTTGGTTAACACCCAAAATATATAAAGGACTTACATAATTTAATTTCAAAAAACCGACCTGATTTTAAAAATGGGCTGAAAACTTACAAACGTTTTTCCAAAGAAGACATACAGATGGCCAAAAGGTACATGAAAGTGTGTTAAACATCACTAATCAGGGAAATGTATGTCAAAACTACAATGGAGTATCACCTCATACCATACACAGTGTATATATGGCTATTACCAAAAAGACAAAAATAACATCCTGGCCAGGATTGGAGAAAAGAAAATCTTCATACACTGTTGATGGGAATGCAAACTGGTGCAGCCACTATGGAAAACTATATAGAGGTTCCTCAAAAAAATTAAAAATAGAACTACCATATGATTCAGCAAGTTTACTAGTGAATATTTATCTGAAGAAAATGGAAACACCAATTTGAAGAAATATATGCACCCTCTATTCATTGCAGCATTATTTATATTAGCTAAGGTATGGAAGCAACCTCCATATCAAGTGATAGATGAATGATACACATATAAATGTGTATATGCACACATAGGTATATATCCCACATCTTCTTTATGTATAATAGATATATAGATATATATATAGTATATAATAGAATATCATAGGATATAATATATATTATATAGAATTGTATGTAATGTATAATAGAATGTATATAACATATAATAGAATATTATCAGCAATAATAATAGAATATTATCCAGTCATTAAAAAATGAAATCTTGCCAATTGTGACGACATGGATAGAGGGTATTGCACTAAGTGAAATAAGTCAGACAAAGAAAGACAAATTCTGTGTGGTTTCACTTATATGTGGAATCTGAAAAATAAAACAAATGAACCAACAAAACAAAAAAGAAACCCACTCCTAGATACAAAAACACTGTAGGCTACCAGAGGGGGACAAGATGAGGAGGAAGGGCAAAATAGATGAAGTGGGATTAAGAGGTACAAACTTGCAGTTATAAAATAAATATGTCATGGGGATGTAACGCACAGCATAGGAAAAACAGTCAATAATATTGTAACAACTGTATGTTGACAGATGGTAACTTAGAGTTACTGTGGAGATCATTTCATAAAGTATAGAAATATCAAGTCACTATTACGTACACCTGAAATAAGATACCGGACATCAATTATATTTCAGTTTTAAAAAATGAGGGTGCCCAGGTGGCTCAGTCGGTTGCAGGTCGGACTTCAGCTTGGGTCATGATCTCACAGTTCGTGAGTTCCAGCCCCACATCAAGCTCTCCGCTGTCAGCTCAGAGCCCACTTCAGATCCTCTGTGCCTCTCTCTCTCTCTGCTTTTCACCCGCTCAGGCTCTCTCTCAAAAATAAATAAGCATCGTTTTAGAATGCATACACACACAAAGAACATGTGCACGTAAAGGACTTGAAGGGGGCCTGCCTACCCCAGCTCGCAATAAATGTAGCTGTTACTGTGCATGACAACTCCATTCCACATGATTACTGGCCCTGGAGACAGTATGATGAACAAGATACCCAAGGTTTTCTACCTCAAGAAACTTACATTCCAATGGGGGGAAAAACACACAAACTAGAAAAGAGTAATTTTGCAAAAGATAACTTTGTATTGTGATGAAGAAAATGAACGTGGTGATTGAATTGGCAAGAGCTAGGGGAGATCAACTGAGATAAAGGAGTAAGGAAGGCCCATAGGTAGAGGGATCATTTAAGGTGGACCTGAGAAATGACAGTGAGCCTCCTGTACCCAGAACCTGCAGGGGGCGGGAGGGTGAAAAAAACCTTCCAGGCAGAAGAGGCAATGAGTGCAATAGCCCAAAGCAGATGAAGTAGACAAGGAAACAAATCTCTGAAGTCCCTGCTGGTCATGGAAAGGCGTTTAGGTTTTATTCTACGAGCACAAGGAAAACGTAGAATGATTTTTAGGTGGGAGGGTAACACAATCTGATCCGGTTGTTTTGGTTTTCTCAATCACTTTGGCTGCTGTGTGACAGGATGGCAAACAGAGAAAATCAAGGCAGGAATAAGAAGCACCAAGAGGGACTCAAAGCAGTGTCCAAGAGAGAGATGCCAGGCAATTAGGTCAGGACAGTGACGACAGATGTGCAGACATGTCCAATCACAAGATGACTGGGGGTAAAAAGAAAAACAAATAGCAATAATAAACCTGTGGAATGGGTCTGACAGTTATCCTAATTTGGTAGATAAAGAAACTAAGGCGTGTAGAATTTAAAACATAGCCAAAGAGAAGCTGGGGTTCAAGCACAGGAATTTCTGACTCTGCCAGTTTAAGATGTTAGATGAAGATGTGTCGTTTGTGGGGAAAAAAAATAGCATTCACTTTAACACTTCCTAAGCCAGCCTGTTCAGAATCCAACTGAACACTTTACAATATTTTGTAAGGATGCATCTGCTGTGTGTTTGCTAGATGGAGAACTCCAGTTTTGTTTTAAGTTCTGTAAGTTGTCAGAGTTGGAGGGAGGTTTTGTGTTCTTTTCTTTCCTTCTGCCTTTCCTTTAGTCTCTTAAGATGTGCTCTGAAACAAAGCACTGAAAGATAACTCATTACCATTTGGATTTGACTTGAAGTGAGACTGTTTTCATTGCCAGGCTCTCCAGAAAGTAGATTGCTTTCTGAAACGTGTGAACGTCTGCGTGAGAAGGGGAACTTGGAATCGTATTTATCTCTAACCCTGCTTACCCACATGGGAGAACCAGCATTACGGGATTATCATTTTGCCATATGCTGATGTTCACCTGCAGCAGAATTCTTGTTGCAGAGAAAAAAATCTTCCGAAGAGACTTTCTTTCAGGGCTGCCTGCATTCCTAATCTATCCCCCCAGACAGCTTTCACAATTTGGCACTGCATCTTCCTGAACACACTCTCATCCCAAAAATCTTTTGACCAATATGATTGTCCTCTGTTGGAGAAGTTCATACTGGGAAGTACTGAGGAACATTAGAAAGATTCTCTGTGGTCAGTAGCGGGAGAAAGGTGCTAGGAAAGGTAGGTAACTTGGCCTGATGCTTTCTCTCTAAATTTTCTGGAAAACATGAGTTTTAGGATCTGGTTAATTGAAAGGAGAACTAGGGTACACAAGATGGGAGCGTGTGCTGAATTACGTAAAGCTCAAAATGAAGACAGGAGAGGGGGAAATGATCAAGTCCTCTTTAGTAAGAAGTGTGGCAGTAACTTACTCGGACATCTTGAGTGTAATTTCACCTCCTTCTTGTAAAAAAACATCTCCAGAGTAATGCTGTTGTTTTTCTCAAAGTATAGTCGACACCCAATGTTACATCAGTTTCAGGTGTACGACATAGTAATTCAACAGCTCTATGCACTATACTCCATGTGGTAGTTCACAGGTAGCTACCATCTGTCTAAAAAGGAAGGGTATTAGAGGGCAATTTTTTAGGCTGACAATATTTTACATATTTTGTATATCTAAATTGACCGGCCTTTCTACTTAGGAAAACATTTGTAGAAGGAAGGCAACGAGAAGGACGTGGAACAGAAGGGGTGAACATTTCACAGGTCTGTGATTCTACTAATTTTGCTAAAGTCTCTTATTTTCCCACTTTCCTCTTCGCTTTATTTCCTGAGTCCAGAGGAGATTGTAGTTTGTATCAACACAGAAAAGTCCAACGGCAGAAAAACATGCAACTAGAATTGAGACAAAAATTATAGGCAGTAGTGAGCCATACGTAACAGTCAGGAAGGAACGCTTAGCCTTGCGTACAATACAATGAACTTCACCCTAACTTTATTACTGGGAAGGGGGTATATTTGCTTCTCGGTGTTGTTGAACTCCACCATAAAGTCCCGCAGGGTTTAATTTGTATGGCTCTGGTACAAAGCCATTTTTGTTAGTCATCTCAATGTTCTTCAGGAATGTGGTAGGATTTGCAGCTTCAGTAATGATTGGAGGATCCTAAATGAGATGGGTCAGTGACGAGGCTTATCTGCAGCTTTGTGATGCTTTCATTTCAGCTATGAATTTCTTTCAACACCTCACACTGGGGGCTCTACTTACGTAAGAGCCTCTGAAATAATTCTCCAACGCTTACCATAAAGGCTGTACAGAGTGTGGCACATTTTGACCGGCACATTATTTCCCCCTCATTGCCATATAGAAATCTGTCAGTGGAAATGAGGAGACAGGATTGGAAAGGGGACACAGTTCTGTTATCTCTTATTCCCATGACTTGTCTTTCCCCCATTATAATTAATGGTGGAAAAATCAAGCCGGTCACCTCCATGTCTAGGGGTATGCTCGTCAGTGTCTAACAATCCGCTCTCTCAAAATAAAACAACCTTGATGTGTAGAGCTTTACAATTGTTTGGTACAAATACCTGCCATGTGGCCAATTTCAAGCTCCCAACGTGATGACATTGAACAGGGAGTAGGGAAATGATGCACAGTCTGCCCTGGGGAACTACCCAGCGCTTCGATACAATGTAACAGGATCGTCTCTGCGTGGCAACAGGGACAATGAGGATGGCAGCAAAGACAGGGGTGAAAAAGCCAAATTGTCAGCTGCCATGGTGCTTGCCATTCTAAATCGCCATAATTCTTTTGTAAAAGCCTCATTTATCTCTTATGGAACGCATGCCTCAATCACTGGATAATGCCAGAATGCTGTGAATAGCTATGAAAAGTACATAACTAAAAATGTTCATAGAAATAGAAACTCATTTCAATAGCTCATATTTATATTTGCACGTTTTTGCATTTTTTTCTTGCCGTAGTATAAATGATGTGCTATGAAAAAGTGTTGGTGTCTTCATGAGAGTAAGAGAGGCTCTGTTCTCCCTTTCATCCTGAAAGACTGACATTGTCGGCTCTTGATCTGAAGTGACACTTTGGTTTGCCATAATATAGTTAAAACACGGACACAAAAAGTCATGTAACAGAACCCACTGGAATAATAAAATGATCGGGGGGGAAAGACATGAAAAGATCTGCTATTTGGCATTCAATTACAAATACAACTGCAACGCAAAGAACCCAGCACACCTGAAGCCTTCCCTGAATTCTTCTCATCTAACACCTAGACAGTCCTCCTGGCCTGTTGGAGAAAGCAAGTTGAATCCAGAACAAGGCTGAGACATGGAAATTTTCTGACAATTTGCGTTCGATCACTACTGAGTGTCACGATATGTCTTCTGCAGGGCAAGTGCTTCCCTTCACATGATTCAGAGATCCATTGCCTACAGAGAATAGGAGAAGGAAAATCATCCGTGAAAGCATAGTCCCTAAATTGCCTACCCTAGCTGAAAATGTACACTCCTCCCTTGGTTTAAAGGTAAAAGGCAAAGTAGAGTCATTTTTGTGCAGTGGCAACACTATGTGACATTTTAATTCTAATTCTGGCATCTAAGAATTCTAGTCAATGAAGATAAATGCGGCACCCATGGCTTTGTTCTGTCTCTCAGATCTCCCTGTCAAGGGGGTAGCCACTAGCAACATGTAGCTATTTAAATTTAAATTAGCTAAAATTAAAATATATATATAAAATTGATTTCCCAATCACATTATCCACCTTGAAGGGCTTAATAGACGCATATGGTTACTGGCTACCATATCGTACGGTGCAGATATAGAACACTGCCATTACCACAGAAAGTTCCATTTAATGGCATTGACGTGACGAAGATATTCTGGCCTCATTACACCAGCATACCAGAAAATGAAGCAAAGAGAAAAAATTGGAAATCGCCCTTTGCTTTAACCTCTTACTCCATTCTCACAGAAATCATTTTGGCCCAGAAGCATCTTTTGAATAGTCAGATGTCATAAGCATCTTAATCTGGAACCCAATATCCTTAAGCAGGTATTACAACTCCTTCTTTCATATTTAATTATAATGGGAGGAAATGGAGAAAACATTGATCAAGCCATGCTTAACAGTAATTCCCAAGCCTGGCATTTGTCAGCAGGAGAAAGAAGTTTCTGGCTGCAGAGAATTGATTCCTTACTCTCAGTTTGCTTTCCCCCTGACCCTGCTATCGTAGAACTCTTTGAGCAAGCAGTATTTTAGTCCTTAGGAGGAACCGCCCCAAAATGCTCCCCAACCCCCTCAGTAGCCCAGATGCTGCTCTACTGAATCCTGACTCTCTCCAGCTGGATGCTAAAGCAAGTTCAGAGAGCCTCCTCTCTTGAGCCTACTAAATGAAGCAGAATTTTCTGTCTTTGACAGGCAAGGTCTAATTATTGTACTTGAGTATGAAAAATTTGCTCAAAGCCCTCTGAAAGAGAAAAAATATTCTAACTTAAAGCCAGAAGTTTCTGAACTGAATTTTACAGAGCCTCAGATGGATTAATCTCTAACTCATTCAGCAACAACTCTGTCCTTGGGCATAATCTGTAGCCTTTCAATACAGTGCTTATCACAGAAGTAAAAATAACAGCAAAACCAGCCCTATGATAGCTAAAAGGTAATGTTTTGTAATCGTGTATCTGCCGTTCATGGGTTCATTGTCTAGTCAAACAATCTTTGGATAGAAAATAGATGAGATGGCTAAATAAATAAACAAAGGGGAAAACTTCTTGTGTGCACCTAGATAAGCTCTAGATAAGCTCAGAGCAGCCTAGCTTGACACATAAAATTAGAAAGTGACATTTCAAAAAAAAATACACTACATAAACGTACCGTCGTCTGAAATAAAAGATCCTTGTCTGAATTATTTTTTTTCACTTCACCCTTTTCCTATGTGCCTACCACCCCAGTCTTTATCCACTGTTTCTTCTTGTCAGGCACCTGTTTGGCCTTTCCTAGAGGCTATACAACCTCCCAGCCAGACTCTGAAAGTGACTGATCACACTGTAATCTCCAAAAGGGATCTCTTACCAGTAACAAATTACTATGGATGTATCACCCATTAAAAATATATAAATTAGGGAGAATTTCACCATTTTTCATAGCTTCCTTCATTACAATTGGAGAAAAAATATAGGGGATTTGAATCAATGGAAGATAAACTAATTGTCTTCTCATTTAAAAAAATTTTTTTAACTATTGCATCCAATATTTTTTTAGCTCTTATCTGTTCCCCTTTTCTAATTTGAAACTATGTGTTCTCTTATGATTAAGTGAGCAAAAACACTTTTCAAGGGAATCCTACAATATAGTGTTAATTTTATTTCCCTTAAGTCATTTCCACTGCAGAAAATCATGAGCACAGATCGCGGAGTAAGTGTTTAAAAACTGGATTCCAGGGGCGCCTGGGTGGCGCAGTCGGTTAAGCGTCCGACTTCAGCCAGGTCACGATCTCGCGGTCCGTGAGTTCGAGCCCCGCGTCAGGCTCTGGGCTGATGGCTCAGAGCCTGGAGCCTGTTTCCGATTCTGTGTCTCCCTCTCTCTCTGCCCCTCCCCCGTTCATGCTCTGTCTCTCTCTGTCCCAAAAATAAATAAACGTTGAAAAAAAAAAATTTTAAAAACTGGATTCCATTTCCTCCCTGAATACCATGTACCTAGGAAAACGTGAGTGTTGTTCATTTACGTACGGGAAGTTTCCGTGTCAGTAGTGGCATGAAGTTCTTTCACCTACTAGAAAGAGGAGATTCTACGTCCCATTGGTTTCTGGTTTTTCTAACCTCTACTGAGTCATGAAAAATCCATGAACAACTTTTATTTCTTCTCTTCTATTTACTCTGTCATCTGTGGGATTTAGCTGAGGTAAAGAGGCACTTTTTTCTCATTAATCATTGTAAGCTAAGGAATAATTTTATTGCTGTGAATGTTTTGGGCAGAATGCCCATCTCAAAGTGGAAGATGTTAAGCCGACCCATTTTCTCATAAGATGTATGTTTCTACATCTTCAACCAATATGCCTTAGTCTGCTGAAATGCATTAAAGATAGGAAAGATAAATAGACCCACCTAGCTGTTTGAGGTAGTGGATTGAACTATAAGGCATGTGGAAGAGATAGCTTCATGCCCGCTTATAGTCTAATAAATAACTTCAGAAATAGACAGATTCTGGGTAAATAAAATCTTGAAATAAGCCAGAAGGCAAGGAATATAAAAAGCTAACTGATCAAGTTGAAATAGAGATACTTTGCTTCCCTTGGTGACCGAGCCTGATTAAGAATAAAGCAAACATGAAAGGTGCCAGAATGCTGAGTAGAAATACTTCTGAATAAATACAATGAGTATTTTCTTTGGAAATTTTTGAAATCTAAAATTAATAGAGCCCCCAAAAAAGGTTTCATTATAGAAAATCTGGCGTTAAATTTGCCTCTTGTTAAAAAAAGAAACTGAAGAATCATAATATATCTTTGAACAGAATGTAAACCCTATAAGGGCTGTGTGTGTGTGTGTGTGTGTGTGTGTGTGTGTGTGTGCGCGCGTGTGTGTGTGTGTGTGTGATTCACCGATGCATGGCTGACATATAGAAGGTGTATGATAAATATTTGCCCAATAGAGTTTATAAAACAATTTCCTGTATATGATCTCATGTGATCTCACCTGACCCAGCAGTCTTGAGGAGTAGATACCAGTCACATGCCTTAGCCTGTAGATGGAGACTAATGAAGGACAGCACCTCAGGTGTTATCATAGAAATGGAACTCCATCGGGAAACCAGGGGAAGAACTTTTGGTAAAAGACACAGTCATCAATGGGTGTCAATACCAGTGCCTCACAGATACCAAATCAATGTTGACTGAATGGTGAAGCTCTCCATAAAGACACAGGCTGACTTAACTTAGCCCCCTTCCATTTACTATCAGAGTGTCCGATTTTGCTTTCTTCATACTTCTTTGTATAATAAATAATTAAATCATTCAGCTATGCATTTACTTGTTTACTATTTCTCTCATCCCTCTAAAATGTAAATTCCATGAATGAAGGCTCCTTGTCTGCCTTAGTCCCTCAAGAAGTGTCTGGCCCATAGTAGGTACTCTATAAGAGTTGGATGAACAAATGAATCAACCAGTCAATCATCTACCTGAAATGACTGACTAGATTACTCTTTTTTCAATTGCTCTCTCTCTCTCTGCGTTACTTGGGTAGGGCAACTGTTTTGACTGTTTTAGTTTGTATGTGTTCTATGTGTGCTGCTTTGCTTTCCTTCTCTTCCTTCCGCTGTAATTTGAACTACGTCCTTCATGAGGAGGTGAGAAGCCCTCAGAAAACCTAGCAAGATTATGGTAGAATCCAAGAAAAAGAACCATGATTTGGATGGCTCAAGCTAGCTCTTCTCTAATAGCTTGAAATGCTATAGATGAGATCCTGAGGCTCAGAGTGGTAATGAGACCGAACATCGAACAGGTCTCCCAACTAGAAGGCATTGTCTTCCCTCCTATGCCATGCTTTAATCACTTGTCTCATTGAGAATATGAAAAATAAAAGAAAAGTTTTAAAGAAGCTTACTATGAAAATATACTTTTTTATTTTTTTTATTTTTAGTTTATTTATTTTGAGAGAGAGAGAGAGAGAGCAAGCAGGCGAGGGGCAGAGAGAGAGAGAGAATCCAAGTAAGTTCTGCACTTCCAGCACAGAGCCCAACGTGGGGCTCAAACCCCCAAATTGTGATATCATGACCTGAGCCAAAACCAAGAGTCAGATGTTTAACTGACTAAGCCACCAAGGTGCCCTGAAAATATACATTTCTTACGATCATTTCTTCTTTAGTCGAGAAGTAAATTACATGATTTGTTCTTAAGACAACCAGGCAATACAAAAGATGTAAAGCTTTAAAATAATGGGAAAATCCTATCATCACCTTGACTCTTTTGTCATCTTCATTTATTGCTTCCTTTTCTCCTTCCAGGCGATTTTCTGGAAATGCTGAAAAGTTTTTGTTCTCATTTTTTTTTCAATATGGCAGTAGTCTTAAATCTCGAAGCAATAAAAATAGTCATTATAAATTTAAGTAAAGACTTGGAATATTTTTTATAAAAATCTGGCTATGTCTTCTCATTCATGTCACTTAAAGAGTTATTTGTGAATAACTCCTGCTGCTTTTTGAAATGGCTGGATCTCTAGTAGAGGTAATATCTTTCCTTCTTCAATTCTACACATTTCTTCCCCATCCCAGTCAGCACTGTGGTCAATACTCATGATGGGATTTACTGGTCTCACCCCCAATAATTATGACTTTTCTTCCATCTGTGTGTTTCTTCTTTTCTCATATTGTGAAAAACATGTTTTGTACTTACCTCTTGTCCCCTCTAGAGCCTTAGTTCTTTAAAAGCAAGAACACTCTATTATATAGCTTTTGATCTCCAACAGGGCACGGACTATATAAATGAAAGCAAGGGTTAATATACTACAATTATGTCTTCCTGTTTGTTCTATTCATCCCCAATAGTTTAATATGCTTGTGATAATGTGATAATTAGATTTGCATTGAAAATGGAAATTGAGAAAAAGCCTTAGACTAATAATGGACATTGTCCCATTATTGGACATTAGTTGTAACAAGTCTAGGCTAGATCTTAAGGAAATAACCAAACACCCTGAGCGCTTTCATCATCAATCCCATTACATTTAAATGGCTATCTGGGTTCTTTGAAATTTTAATCACCTACAAAGCTGCTGCTAGTATCCTAGAGCCTGCTGGGTGAAATTATTATCCCACAGTTTTTATTCTCCAAGTACTCAATGCTCTTGGAGCAGTAGATCCACATAACTTTCTCTTCCCCTTACAGTCAAAAGTGGTAAAATCTCCAAACAGAAGACTCAAAGATCAGTCGTGGAATTATGCAGTAAATACAGTAAACTCATGAGTTGGTCAAGGGAAAGATTGGCTCCTGACACAAACCCAAACAGTTTTTTCTTCAATCCCAGCATTCTGGGAGAAACGGAGAATGATAGCTTTGTACAAAGTGGGTAGACAGTGCCTAGTTCTGGGTGCTGATATACAGACTTAAAAGTGAAAGGGAGGAATTTAGTTTGGGTGTGAAAAAGTTCTCAACTGTAGACATCACTTGACTGGATTATAAGCTAAAGGAAAATGGCAATGTTGAATCCATAGGATTTTAGGTTTTTAAATGTTGAAGTGGGCTCTCTAGGGGCTACCCAGACACAAAGAACCTCCTAAAGAGGAGTTCTGGAATTCTCTAATCATACTTAAATATACTAGTTTCCTAACACGAGATTTTTAGGCGGTGGCACCAGTCATGGGACAAATGAAGAATATCCTCCTGGAGGTTTAAACACAAAAATAGATGTATGCTTCAATCCAAAATGGTTTTAAAACACACTCAGTTTTCCAAAATACAACCCTGCCCAAGTCCCTCTGGAGTCAACACCACCAATCAACACTCTGTACTCACAAAATACCTGACACTAAGCAAACGTTGCCAAAATGAAGCGCTTGCCCTTTCTGGGTCCACATTCTGTACAGAACGGCACAATCCAAATATTTCACAAGGTCGATCTATATTCATTTTAAAGTTTGAGGTATAAATCACTTTTATTTTTTAAAGTTTACTTATTTATTTTGAGAGAAAGAGAGAGAGAGAGAGAGAGAGAGAGAGAGCAGAGGAGGACCAGAGAGAGAGGGAGAGAGAGAGAATCCCAAGCAGGCTCCACACTGTCATCCCAGAGCCCAACACTGGACTCACACTCATGAACCGTGAGATCATGACCTTAGCCAAAACCAAGAGTCAGATGCTCAACTGACTGAGCCATCCCAGTGCCCCTATAAATCACTTTTAAAATTAGAATTATAAAACTTTTGAAAGGAACACTGATCACAGCTTTATAAGACTAAAAGCATTTTTCTGTTTGGTCTTTTTTTCTTTTAATTGCTTTTCTCTTTTGTAAGTACAATACATATATTAACCTTCTGAAGGACTGTCATGGTCACATTTTAAGTGAAGGAGTAAAACAATCCACATCATTTGGTGGGCCACAAGTGAATTAAGTTTTCCCAGAGACAGTCAGGATATTCTCATCCCACTGTTACCAATCAATAACAGAGACCCAAGGGACTCTCATTTAAATGCAAACAGCATGTGAAGCTCTTTTTCTTTTTTTTTTTTTTATCATTTCAAGTAAATTGTTTCATTAGGAACCTCACGAAGGAGGCGGCTTCCTGTGTTTGTACAGACAAAAGTGCCAGGAACAGATAGATTAGTCAGTGGAGCCCCAATTAACTTACTTCATTATCTCATCCACTCACCTACACAGAAGCATCTACCTTTTCTCTCGTCTCTTCTGTCCTGCCCTCTCCTTCCTGCCGCTGTTGCCTCCCATCAGGGAGAAAAAGGCCAGTGAACAGGTCTCAGTTCATGCTCTCCGAATACCCCCCTTCCCCCCAAGACTATGTTCACTCCACGATGCGCTCACATGCTATTCAGCAACAGCTGCTGGGCATCATGTTGGGGCAATATTTAAATATTATGCCTACAGCTGTGGGGTTTGTTGTTTTTTTTTAATCGTATCTTTACAAATCAGTGGCTCTGTTTGGGGCACACTCTCCAAGACATGGACTATGCACTGAAAAATCATTTTCTCCTCTAGAGGTTTAATAGTTCCGAAAATGGCTTTACAGCAGTAAGAAAAGTTTGCCTTTCTTCAACGCTTCCCCCACAGAAAACTGAGTTAATGAGTGTTCTTTGCTTGCAGCTATCTTTCCAAAGGCAGGTACCAAATAGGGAAAAACATTCATCAGTGAAACTTTAAGTAAGAGACTAAGCCCATCCGTTGAAAGCTTGGTGATGGGTTCAGGGTGACTGACATTGAACAAGAGGAACCACTGGGGCTGGGGGCCATTATGATCACTATTAATATAGGTGACGTTAGCTCTAATAGTTCTTTGATCATTTTTTGGGCTGTAGCTCACAAACTCCTGTCATGAAAAATTCTAAGAATTACTATGCAGCTGACTGTGCAATGAATTTTTTTAATACATGGTTTTTTAGAGCTACTCTTCTTAAGGTAATTCTGGAAACCACACTTAAAAAAGGTAAAAAAAAAAAATCTAAATTAGGAAATGTGATCACAAAATACTGACTCACGTACAGTATTCTCTGAATTCAAATGATCCCAAAGCACATCATAAAACAGTTAAATGAGTGTGGAAATTTATGTAGGAAGACAGATTGGTATCTCCTCACTATAAAAGGGAAAGTGACTCATTTCCCCCCAGGGTAAGCTAGCATCCTGCTACATTTTTCAAATGCTATAAAGTTAACTTACTTCCAGTCCCCAGTGTCTCCAAAAGCTGCAGTCATGGTAGCTGCTGCAGATGAGCAGAATGGAACAGTTGGACAAGACCAGGGGCACATAACTTGTCAGGTGATATCTAGAATTGGTCTGACTCAGAGGCATTGAATTCCCACCCTACTGCATCTTCTACTTCCGAGATCCAGGGCCCCTTCCCCTTTCTTGGAATCTTTTCAAACCCACCCTGTCTTCACCTTCTATACTGATTGTATATATTCTGCCATCTGTCACGTTTTTCGCACGTTGTCAAAAGTCCCAAATCCCTTGTGTCATTGTTCTTCCTCACCCAAGTTGTAGTCATTATAAATTAATGAGAGACGCTCAAATCAGGCCAGTAGCTGCTTAACACATGAAAGTTCCATTTGTATCAAATCCTTCCATGGCCCCTGTGTAGAGTACATTTTAGCCAATCCCAGAATTTGCAATTTTTCTGCACAGTGAGGCTATAATACATGCGTTTTTACCTTTTATCACTGTTATCTCTGGTTGGCTGCTGAGAAAAGGATATTTTCTTCACTTCCTGAGCCCTGATGACCTTGTTCATTTGATATTGGTGGCTAATGAATTCATAATGCTAATAATCTTAAAACAAATACATCTAAGAATCCTTAAGATGCCATGAGCTGACCTTCCAACATGGTTCAATATAGGGGATATAGGCCCAGCCTCCGACAGCTCTGGCTGAAGATGCTGCAAACATCATCACACAATTAATAAATCCTGTGCCCTTGGGGCGCCTGGGTGGCTCCATTAGTTAAGCATCTGACTCTTGATTTCAGCTCAGGTCATGACCTCATGGTTTGTGGGTTTGAGCCCCACGTCGGGCTCAATGCGGGCAGTGCAGAGACTGCTTGGGATTCTCTCTCCCTCTCTCTCTGCCCCACCCATGCTCGCTCCCTCTCTCTCTCAAAATAAATAAAATAAACTTAAAACAAAGAAAGAAAGAAATCCTGTGCCCAGTGACTTGGGATTTTTTTTTTTTTTTTGGCAGATTCAGGTAAACTTTATAGCATTTCAATGATACCCCAAAAAGCCAAAAATCCTCTATAGGAAATGGGGATGCCAACAATCATCAATTAGCAACATATGGCAGGAAAGGACAGTCGAGTTTTTGCTCATGCACGGTAGAAGCAGAAGAGGGTTGACTGACACTAAGAAGATTATCCCTGAGTTTCAATACAGCAGGCAAATGAATATTGCTGATAAATGCACTATCAACCTTCTTCTTACAGCTCTGATAGTGACTTTAATCCTGACCTTGAAATGGCTTCTCCTATACACACAAAGCCTTTTTGAAATGACATTTTACAGAAAAAGAAAAAAGAGAAAAAGAAACAATAATTGATCTAGTGATGAACTTTTATTCGGGTGGCCACTGTGGACCAGGCAAATAAGTGCTTAATCCTTAGAACACTATGATGAGAACAACTATTAACTTCCACATACAGATGGGGAAACTGAGGTTTGGTGCAGAATCAGGTCTATCTGCTACCAGGGCCTGAACTCCCATGCCTGTCTGAGTTTGCACCCCCATAGTATGCGTTTCTTCCATCAGCATTTAACTGTCCAGGCATTTGACAATTACTGATCATTCTAAAAAGCAGTTCTAAAAATAGTGCAGGGCAAATGCCAGCAGGTAATTGATTGCATTTAGGCTCTAAGAAAAAGGCAAATTACAGCAAGTTCCAGCCTTCTCTATAGGAAAAGCAGGCCTTGTAAAAGACTATGTAATGACATTTACAGAGACCTTAAAACTTCTTTCACACAGATAGTAAAGATCTTTCTTGCTAGTTTTCTTTAGAGCCAAACATTCTAAGCATCCTTGTGGGCTTTTTTATAAGGACACACATATCTTAACTGGGTCGATTGTTCTGTTTTGTAGGAAATGGAACGCGTTAGCTAATAAAATGAAGGAATTAATTCATCCACTACTCTCTCTTTTTGATTAACAGAGATACTTACAATTTAATCTTAAGTATTAAGATTTCTAGAAAGAGGTGTTTTCCCACTCGACTTTTTCAAGTCCTCTATGTGTCCCATATTTTTACTGAGACTCTCTTGCAAGGTCACCCTATTGTCAGAGCCACTGGGTATTTTCAGTCCTCACTCTCTACAGCCTTCAACACTGTTGACATCTCCCTCCATTTGGAATAGCCCCTTTCTTTGATACCAAGACATCACAGCTCCTTGTTTCCTATTTCTCTGCCTCGTTCACACCATTTCTCCTGGGAGCTACTGCTCTTTGGCTCATCCAGCAAGTGTTGGATTTCCTCAGGCCTCGTCTCTTCTCTGTGGACCCAGTCTGGGCCATCTCATCCATTCATGTTGTTTTGGCTTCCATATTTATGCAGACAACCCTGAAATCTCTCTCTTAAGCTCAGAATTCTATTCAGAAGTTCAGATCCATACAGCAAAATGTCTACCAGATCTCTTAGATATTCATCAGACATTTTATTCCACAGTTCCCAAAATTCAGTTATTAATTCCCCATCCCCAAAACTTATCCATCCTCTGGTATTCTGTATCTCAGTAAACAGCCCACCATGTACCCAGCTACCAGAGGAGAAAGCTGGGTATTACAACCTTTGTCTTTCTCTCTCATCCTTCATATCAGATCAACCATCGCCTGCTCTGTATGTACTTCTTAAATACCACTACGACTAATATCTGTCCTCTACCCTGCACATCCTATCACTAACTCAATAAAAGATGTCATCTCTCCTCCAGAAGACTGCACCCACGTGCAGCCAAGATCCTCTTGCTACGCGGCCTCCTTCAGTCCATTCTTGGGAAAACCATACATCATCACAACAAAATTTTATGCTTGAAAACAGGCACTAATGATATTTACAGAACAATAAACAGAAATTCGATCCATCCTGGAAAGCTAGCACATGTGGTCATACTATCAGACTGCAGTTAGAGAGATGTCTTTGTAAAACACGTCCTTCACCATGTCATGTCTCTGCCTACAAGGTGTCATTGGCTCCCCAGGGCCGTCAGGAAGGAAGCCAAACTTCTTAAGAAGGCTCTTCATGGTCTAGTCCTGCTTGGCTCTCATGCTTTGTATCTCGCCCTCATTACCTGTATGCACCACACTTCTACCACAGGTTTAATTCCCCCCAATTCACCTACTCTCTCTTGATCCTGGGATGCTTGGGTGCTCATGAGTCTTCCCAGAAGCTTTGCCTACTCTCTGCGACCATGTTTCTATGTACATGTCTCCTAACCCTGAGAACTGGCTCACATGCCCCCAGGGGGCTGCCAACACACCTCATACTTATCCCTACCCATGTGGTGCTGTAATTGCTTAGTTTCTTGTTTTATTGACCACGAGACCATGTTAGTGCCATAAGTGTCCTATCTATAAGGCACTTAAGAGCAAAAAAAAAAGTAATTGAGGGGGTAGAGGGAGGGCGACTTCTCTTGAAGCTGAATTTAAATAGTAAACGTACCATTTTCACTTATATTTACCATTTACTGTTTACTGCATGTGGGGGGATTAGTAAATACTACAAGGAGACAGAGGGTCTAAGATTTCTCATAAGCCAGAGGTTAGTACCACTAATGTGCTAAACCAGAGGTCTGAAAATATTTTTGATTGAAACCTCATGCACTTTTCATATTGGTGGATTTTATGATTTATAAACTATACATATGTTCTATGTATGTGCCAATGTATGATGTATGTTCTAAGAAACAGAAATAAAGAATTTTTTTCTGAAAAGGTAAATAGAGGTTCTAAGTTTTTCTGTACCTCAGTTGATCATTATCTGTTTATTCTGTTTTGAAGATCATTTTCTTTTTTTTAATTTTTTTTAATGTTTATTTCTGAGACAGAGAGAGACAGAGCATGAGTGGGGGAGGGGCAGAGAGAGAGGGAGACACAGATTCTGAAGCAGGTCCAGGCTCCGAGCTATCAGCACAGAGCCCCATGCGGGGCTCGAACTCACAGACCATGAGATCATGACCTGAGCCGAAGTCAGACGCTCAACCGACTGAGCCACCCAGGCGCCCCAAAGATCATTTTCAAGGATGGCTTTTGAAGACAAACTCTAATGAGTTAGTTGCTGTAACACCAGAGCCAGGCCTAGTACAGAGCCTGGCACATAATAAGTCCTCAGTTATTGAGTGAAAGAAAGAAAGTTTGGACCAGGGAATTGAGTTTACTATAGGGTGATATCTAATTCCCAAATAGTCACAATTATTAATGCTATTGGGAGGGGCAGTAAGAAGAAATTCATTTCTACAAGTGAGATTAACCAGTATATTTGTGAATAATCTTCCATTTTATATATTTTCCTTAAGATTTATGTCTTCAGTGAGTTTTTAAACCCATTTCATGCCATTAATTCATCATCACTGATGTCAGAAAAAAAAAACAAAACCATTGTTCAGGTCAGACAATGGGAAAGGAAGGTCTCAAAGGCATACTGAGAAAGATAAACAAGGTTTATAGTCTGCCCAAAATTATCCAGGATAAAGAAGATGTGATATATCTATATCTATATCTATATCTATATCTATATCTATATCTATATCTATATCTATCTATATCATCTAACTATGGTAGCATATTACTTAGCCATAAAAAAGAATGAAATCTTGCCATTTGCGACAACATGGATAG
Organism: Leopardus geoffroyi; assembly: GCF_018350155.1. Lineage (NCBI taxonomy): Eukaryota > Metazoa > Chordata > Mammalia > Carnivora > Felidae > Leopardus > Leopardus geoffroyi. The sequence goes on along the minus strand of NC_059327.1, from coordinate 21,391,216 downwards.
AGCTAGAATGTACTATGCTAAGCAAAATAAGTCAATCAGTGAAGGAAAAATATATGATTTCACTCAAAGGTGGAATTTAAGAAACAAAACAGATGAACATATAGGAGGAGGGGAGAAAAGAAGAAAGGGAAACAAACCACAAGAGAGTCTTAACCATAGACACAAACTGAGGATTGATGGAGGGACATGGGTGGGATACGGACTGGATGGGTGATGGGTACTAAGGAGGGCACTTGTGATGAGCACTGGGTATTGTACAAAAGTGATGAATCACTGGGGCGCCTGGGTGGCGCAGTCGGTTAAGCGTCCGACTTCAGCCAGGTCACGATCTCGCGGTCTGTGAGTTCGAGCCCCGCGTCGGGCTCTGGGCTGCAGGCTCAGAGCCTGGAGCCTGTTTCCGATTCTGTGTCTCCCTCTCTCTCTCTGCCCCTCCCCCGTTCATGCTCTGTCTCTCTCTGTCCCAAAAATAAATAAACGTTGAAAAAAAAAATTAAAAAAAAAAAGTGATGAATCACTGAATTCTACTTGTGAAATCAATATGGCACTGTATATTAACTAACTAAAATTTCAATAATAATTTTAAAAAGCCAGGAAAAATTTTTTTCTTAGTATCCACCTCACTTCCAAATAATAACATTAAATTGTACAAGATATGCAAACAACTTAGTGTCCTTGAGAGAAAAGGACCAGACCTGATGGAGTCTGGTTGCATTCGGTGTGTGATAGATTGTGTGTGCTAGAGAGGAAAGTATCATAGGTCACTGGCAAACACAAGCCCCATAACTTGAATTCTGATGCTTTGATTCAGGAGCATTTGACTGGCTTTTTTTTTTTTTTCAGGGTACTAGAAATGAAAGTCACACATTCTTAAGCTTTTCTGAAACTTTGAGACAAGAGGCTGGCATGACCTAGAGGCTGGAATATCTAATGAGTTTGAGCTTCTCTCTCTGGATTTTATAAGAACCTTTCACCTTCAGATTTATTCTACTAATTTTTACAAGATTTCCACATACGATAAGATTTAAGTGTACAGATTCAATAATTTCTAGTCAATGTACAGAGTACTGCAACCATCACCACAATCCAATTATAAAACACTTCCATCACCACAGAAAGGAACTTTGTGCCTGTGTGCGGGTATTTCTTATTCCCACTGCAACTCCCAGGCAACCAGTAATTTACTTTCTGTCACCATAAATTTACCTTTTCTTTGAAATGAAGTTATACAACGGGTAATCTTCTGTGTCTGGCTTCTTCCACTTAACGTGTATTTGAAGTTCATCCATGCTATAGTTCACATCACTGCTTCACGCCCTTTGATTGTTCTGTACCACAGCATTACAGGGATACACCATTTTTTGTCTATTCACTAGTTGATGGACTTTTGCACTGTTTTCCTTTCTCTGGCTAATATAAATAATGCCGCTAATGAACATTTACGTACAAGTCTTTGGGTAGATATATAACGTCATTTCTTTGGCTAGATAAGTAGGAGTGATATTGCTGGGTCGGATGGTATATTTATGTTTCTTATTTCAAGAAAGTGTCAAACTGTTTATACAAAGTGGCTGCACCATCATGCCACCTAACTTGAAGTTTCCTGAGTACCAGATAAATGTCACTGTGCTTTGAACAAGTCCAGAGTTCCCAATCCGAGTGGACTCTAAACTTCTGCCAGTGCTTACTAATTACCGCACCTCCATCATTCCATAATTTTCAACGACCCTATATATTGCCACAATGAGGATTTGATAAAATTAAATTCTGGTTCCTCGGAGCCATTAGAAAATTCAAATACAAATGGACCATTAAAAGCTACCATCCTTTTTTCATAAATCCGCTTGAAAAATGTCAGAAACATTCATATCACTATTAGGTTTGCTGTGAGTTACCTCAAAATGGTAAAGCAATGAAGACTAATGAGGAGTATGGGCATTGGGGAGATCCTTCGGTAAATCACCTATGTCAAGAGACAAAAGGGAGTCCTCAGATTGAGTCTTTAGAGGAGTGTGACATTTCTGTGGAAAACAATGTTTCATGCGAGATTGTTATTTAAGTAGCCCATGAAGGATAAAGGGAAAAAAGGAAACTAAACACTGTTCACAGATCAACACACCTCCCCTCCTGAAGTGAATTCTCCATTGTCACCCTCAAAGGAGCTGAGATATAACCATGACTTCTTAAGCAGAGTTCGTAATACCAGGACTGATGCATTCAACTTTTCACAAGGGGAAAAATAGAAATTTCACTTAGAAAAAAAGAAAGAAAAAAAGAAAAATCTATATTTAATGGAAGAACAAGGCCCCCACCTAGTGGATAATTCAAGAATTTGGTTTTTTACAGTTTACATTGGGGTTTACACAGTAAAATGGCATAATAGATCTATAGAGAGACAAAACAGAAATGCCAATAATTAATTCCTATTTACATTTGAAGCCTAGAAAAACCTGGAAAGAATCCCACAATCTTTCAGGGAGACAGGGAAAGGGCACAGTCACCAATAACATGTTTAAAAGTAAATGTAGGCGATAGAAGGTAGAGAAAGAAGGCAAGCTTCAGAAGGATGGAGAACATTTAGCTAAATGATTAAAAATGTGCACGACTGCAAGCAACAGTGACTTTCCATTGTAAATCCTCAACACCACATGAATTGTCACAGAGCACAGGCCACCAGTGTCTGGGTTATTTCCCTCATCAGTCCTGTGCACAGGCCAAGATTTTGTGGGGTCAGGAGACAAAAAGTAACTGTGCTTCTAAATTATGTCATTATCAAAGGCAATTACAGGATTCCCTAACCCTATACAATAGTTTCCAAATTGTATGACTTTTATTGAGTGTATTAAAATTCTAGACAATAACAGATTTCAGGTTTATAACTCTGCTATATAATGTATTTTTTGAAATCTCCGCACTAGTGTAGAGATTAAACAAAAATTATGCTAATTTTTGAGGATTCACCTTGTTCTAGGCACTGGTAAAGACTTGATATAAATTATTTATATAATCCCAAAAACAATCTGAAGCTCTCCCTTTATACAGGTGAAGGACCTTCAAAACACACAGCATCAAGTGGCAGACAGGAATTTGAGCCAGCAAGTCAAACCCCAAAGGCCACGCTCCCAATCTCTGAATGAAAAGAGGAATAAAGTTAGCAAAATATAAAGTAAATGCATATTTCTCAATGTGGTCAAGGATATAGGTACATTTTTTTCTTATAACATTTATTTGATAATTTTCAAGGCATCGTTAACATCCCAATTCAATGTTAGAACAAGAACTGAAGTAATCCTCTGAAGTCCCGGGCTCTAACTTTGTCTTTGACTTCACTCCCCTTTTAACCTTAGACAATTGCTTTAAGCTTTGTGATGAAATGACTTGCCTCTTTTTCTAGTGTTCCTAGTATAGAAGCCATTTGGTGTTGTATTGAAGCCAATGGGACACAGTAGGGTCATCTCTAACATGGATAAATATGTTCCCATTCCCACTGCAAGGCAATCATAGCAATATAAAACAGGAGCCCAAATTTCCATTTGTTAGAGGAATACACTTGAGAGAGCATTAGGATCATTTGGTACAACATCCTTGGAGTCTCCATTTTCTTTCCTCAACAACATTGACTAGAAATCAGTACTCCCCCATGGTAATGCCTTTAGGGCAACAAACCTTGGTTTCTCAGGATTATCTCATGAGTGCAAGAGAGTGAACAGCTTTGGCCCCCACCTTTAAAATGCCAATACAGCTCTGCACATTCCCAAATTCACCTCTACCTGAAACAGCACAGCCTCTTGGTAAAAAGCATAATAAAATTGCTTCAGGCCCAGGAATCTTCGCCCCTCAGTTTCCTCTAAGTTTACAAAATATAAAGAGATATCACCAGAAAGGAGAAACCACAAACCGTATGTGCTTTGAATCAACCAGTCAACAGACATATATGATTGCCCAGAGGGGCCGGTCAGGCGGAGGTGGGGGGGGGGGGGCGGGGGGAGGGTTCACTTTCCCTAGTATGGAAGATAGGATCCAAAGCAGAGTGCAGCACACAAATTGTGAGTGGTTCCTGTTGTGATCTTTTTAGTCTCACTCCTGGCTTTTTACAGATTTAGAAGTTAGCTTTTGAAATATGGAACTATGATTTTTGGTCCTTAACATGCAGTGGTAATTCATCAGACACAGGAAAATGCAAAACAAGATTTACAGGCATGGTGTGCGTGGGTTGGGGAAGTGGGTGGCAAAAATGCTTGTACATGTAAAAGGTAGGATAGTTCAAAGATAGTCTGGGCTTACAAAAAAGTAGATGCCTTTCCTATTTTTCTATAACTCAACCTTAATTTCAATACCCTACTCCACATAATAAAAGAAATTTGATCTAATCATTAAAATCAAATACCAGGGTTTTCTCAGCCATTTTTTATTTAAGCTCAGTATTTCCCCCTCTTTTATTCCTTCTCCATTTAGGGACATGGGGAGTGTTGACAGACTCATAATAATAACCGTAATTACTATTATCATAATAGCTAAAATTTGTTGAGCACTTGTGGTAGAATCCCTCTCTCCTCCTCTCCTGTCTTCCCATCCCCAGGCAACTTAACTGCTTTCTATCATGATAGATTAGTCTACATTTTTGTAATTTTATATAAATGGAATTATATACTATGTACTCTCTTGGTTTAGCTTCATCCACTTCATATAATCATTTTGAGATTCATCCATAATGTTGCACATGTCAATAATTCATTCCCTCTCATTGTATAGATATTCTATTTTATATCCATTCAACAATTAACGAAAATTTTGGTCATTTCCAGTTTTTAGCTACCACAAATAGAGCCACTCTGAATATTCACGTAAAAGCCTTTTTAGGTACATGTACTCTGTTTCTCCTGGGTAAATACCTAGGAATGGAATGGTTGGATCATATGGTAGATGTACATACACCTTTTAAGAAAATGCTAACCTTTTGTCCAAAGTGGTTTTATCATTCCCACCAGGAGCATATGAAAGTTCACATCTTTACCAACATCAAAATGTAGCCAGACATGTTAAACTTTAGTCGTTCAAGTGGGTGATTAGTTTAATTTAGATTTTCCATGATGGCTAATGACCTTGAGAATCTTTTTATGTGTTTATTTACCATCTGTATAATTTCTTTGAAAAAAATATCTGTTCCAATGTCTATTTCTATTTTCTACTAAACTGTTTTCTTTTTATTAAGTTGTAAGACACTTTTTATACTCAAAATACAGGTCCGTTAACAGATGCATCTCTCGCAAGATCTTCTCCCAGTTTTATTTACTTAACCGAGCACAAGATTTTAGTTTTGATAACATCTACCATATTGATTATTTTTCTCTTATGAATTGTGTTTTGGTGCTGTATTTGAGAAGTCTTTCCCAAGGCCAACATCACTTAAGCTGTCTCCTCTCTGATCCTCTAGAAGTTCTAGGGTGTAAGCTCTTAATATTTAAGGTTTTGGACAATTTCAAGGGAATGTTTGCTTACATTGTAAGGGAAGAGTTGAGCTTCTTCCTTCATGTGTATAGTTAGTTTGTCTATGTAAGACTTTTTTTTTAATTAATATAGGCATTTATCACTATAAAATTCCCTCTTAGTACCACTTTGCTGCAGCCAATTAAGTTCGGTGTGTTGTGTTTCCAGTTTCATTTATTTCAAGATAGGTTTTTATTTCCCCTTTGATTTCATCTTTGAGCCATTGGTTATTCAGGAGTGTGTTGTTTAATTTTCACATGTTGCAAGTTTCCCCGTTTTCCTCCTGTTACGGATTTCAGTTTCATTCTACTATGGTCCAAAAAAGATACTCGGTATGAATACAAGCTTTTTAACATTGATGATACTTGTTTTGTGATCTAACAAATGATCTATCTTGCAGAATTTTCTATATGTGCTTGAGAAGACTGTGAATTCTACTACTGTCGCATAGAATGTTCTGTATATGTCTTTAGGTCATTTGGGTCTAAAGTATCGTTCAAACCCAATGTTTCCTTTATGATTTTCTGGCTAGATAACCTACCCATTGTTGAAAATCTGGGTATTGAAGTTCACTACTATTATTGTAATGTCTATTATTCCTTTCAGATGTGTTACAATATCACACTTTCTTGATCACTGCAGGTTTATAGGTAAGTCTTAAAAGCAGGTAGTGAAGACCTCAAAATTTCTTCTTTTTAAATTTTTCTTTTTTCTTTTTCTTTTTTTTTTTTTTGTAATATCTAGATCTTCTACATCTCTATGTAAATTTTAGAACAATGTTTTAAGTTTCCAGAAACAAACTTTCTGTGATTTTTAAGTATGATTGTGTTGAACATATCAAGCAATTTAAAAAGAAATGATAATATTGTATCTTCTAATCTAAACACAATCTTTTTCTCCAATTATTTGAGCCTTCTTTAAATCATCTTAGCCCCTGATAGTGTTCCAGGTGTAGGATTTATACATCTTTTGTTAAATGCATTCCTAATTATTTCAATGTTATTTTTAAAGTACTTACTAAATTTTTATTTCTGATTGCTTATTGCCCAAATATAGAAATACAATTGAATTTTGTTTAATGTCATCTATAAATAAAACTAGTTTTACTACTTTCTTTCTTATTTATATGCCATTTATTTGTTGTTATTTCCTATTGCATGGGCTAGTACCCTATAGTACAAGATTGAGTAGAAATGGTGAAAGCAAACATCTTGATTTGTTTCTATTTTTTTTAGAGAAAGCATTCAGTCTTTCGTCATTAAGTTACATGTTAAGAACAGTTTTTTCATAGATGCCCTTATTAGGTTAGGAAAACTCCCTTCTCTACTGAGAATTTTTATTGGAAATGGATGTTGGGTTTTGTCAAAGCTTTTTTTTCACATCTAAAGAGATAATCATATGGTCTTTCTTTTGTAATCTGTTAACGTGGCGGATTAGGCAGATCAAATTTTTTTTTTCTCACTAAACTTTTGTTTTAATAGGTCTCAAAATTCTGTGACAGATTTTAGATCGTTGTTTCTATTAAGAAGTACTGATTTTAAAAACTAGTAACTTAAAACTGCCACATACATACATACATACATACATACATACATACATACACACAAATAACAAATGGTCCACAAAACATTCTCCTTTTCTTCTGAAGGTTTTACGAGGCATTGCTATCATTAACCAGTCTTTTACCATTCAACTTAAATGGCCAATTGACACAAACAGTTCTGAGACCTTCCTTCCACCACTGATGAAGACGGGGTGACAGGTATTGGGGATAATATTCGTTTAGCCTTCAGAGTCTTCTGGGAAGACTTGGTGACCTTGCCAGCTCCAGTTGCCTTCTTGTCCACTGCTTTGATGACACACACAGCCACCATCTGTCTCACGGCAAAACAGCAAAACAGTCCAGAGGAGGATGGAGAAGCTTTCAACACACATGGGCTTGTCAGGAACCATATCAATGATGGCAGCATCAACAGATTGCAAGAACTCAGGACCATCTTATAGCTTTTTGTCCTGAACGACGATCAATCTTCTCCTTCAGCTCGGCGAACTTGCAAGCACTGTGAGCTGTGTGACGATGCAGCACAAGTGCATAGCCAGCACTGACATGGCCTGGATGGTTCAGGATAAGCACCTGAACTAGGAGGCCAGCTGCTTCCATTGATGGGTCACTTTTGCTATCACCAGCCACATTGCCATGACAAACATCTTTGACAGATACATTCTTGACATTGAAGCCCACATTGTCCCCAGGAAGGGCTTCACTCAACACTTCATGGTGGATTTTTTTTTAACGTTTATTTATTTTTGAGAGATACAGTGTGCGAGAGCAGGGAGGGGCAGAGACAAAAGGAGACACAGAATCCGAAGCAGGCTACAGGCTCTGAGCCATCAGCACAGAGCCTGATGCAGGGCTCGAACCTACAAACCTCAAGATCATGACCTGAGCTGAAGTCCAGCGCTTAACCGACTGAGCCACTCAGGCACCCCCGTGGCGCATTTCAATAGACTTCATTTCAGTTATAACATTGACTGGAGCAAAAGTGACTACCACGCCTGGTTTAAGAACACCAATCTCCATGCGGCCCACAGGAACAGTACCCATACCACCAATTTTGTAGACATCCTGGAGGGGTAGGCTTGTCAGTTGGATGAGTTGTTGGCAGAATGCAATCCAGAGCTTCAAGAATCGTGGTTCCACTGGCATTGCCACCTTTACGGATGACTTTCCATCCCTTGAACGAAGGCATGTTAGCGCTTAGCTCCAGCATGTTGTCACCATTCCAACCAGAAATTGGCACAAATGCTACTGTGTCGGGGTTGTAGCCAATTTTCTTAACGTAGGCGCTGACTGCCTTAACGATTTCCTCATATCTCTTCAGGCTGTAGGGCGGCTCAGCAGAATCCATTTTGTTGACACTAACAATGAGTTGTCTTACACCCAGTGTGTAAGCCAGAAGGCATGCCTCAGGGGTCTGCCCATTCTTGGAGAGACTTGCTTCAAATTCACCAACACCAGCAGCGACAATCAGGACAGCACAGTCAGCCTGAGATGTGTCTATAATCGTATTTTTGATAAAATCTCTGTGTCCTGGGGTATCGATGATGGTCACACAATAATTGCTGTTCGCAAATTTCCACAGGGAGATGTCAACGGTGATACCATGTTTATGTTCAGCTTTCAGTTTATCAAAGACCCAGGGATACTTGAAATAGCTCTTTCTCATCTCAACAGCCTTCTTCCCAAATTTTTCAATAGTTCTCTTGTTGATTCCACCACATTTGTAGATCAGATGACCAGCAGTGGTAGACTTGCCCTAACCTGTGTGTCCAATGACGACGATGTTGATATGAGGCTTTGCCTTTTCCATTTTGGTTTAAGTTTAGCAGTGTTTTCTACGACACCTGTGTTCCGGTGGCAAACCTTCGTAGGCTGAATTTCAAGTGTTAAACCGAGGTGGACTCCTGCATAAACATCATTTGATCATGACATATTATTATTTATAAATATTTTTGGATTTGAGTTACTGAAGATTTTAGAGAATGTTTGCATTTATCTTCATGAAGGCCATTGGTCCGTAGTTTCCTTGTAATATTTTTGTCCAGTTTTGGCATCAGGATCATATTTAGATAAATTGGGAAGAATTTTCTGGATGAGGTTTATAAAATGGATATTATTTCTTGAATATGATTAACATACATTAACATTTTAAATCTTAACTTCTTTGAAAACAACATGAGGTAGGACATTATTATTACCATTTTATAGGATGGTTAATCTACTTGCTTAAGGGTCACAATTTATAAGAGTCACAGTGATGGAGCCAGAACTAGAACCTTGGCTGTCTGATACCAAAGCCCAACTCATAGCTACTTCACTATACTGATTTCTGTTACAGCCAAGTAAAATGAAATAATTTCATTTCAAATGTAAATAGCACATATTTTCTAATTCCTTTTAAGCCCCATACATGAAGACTGGAACATGGTAGAGACAGTGGAAGTCTTTTACTTAGGAAATATCTAGTCTTTGGAGGAATAACTGTGTAATGGGTTGTTAAAATGGGAATTTTTTTTGGCCCCAAATTTTGCTGAGGTTATAAAAGGCCCGGAAACAAAATAAAAGGTACAAAATTTGCAGAAGGGATGATCATAAACTCTTTTGCAGACTTAGCTTACAATCAGCCAACAGCAAGAAACAGTTGGCAATTGAAGAGCCTGGAACAAGGAAAGCCGGAGAACTGTGTCATTTTTTCACCCACCAGCCCTCGTTGTAAGCTGAGAGGAGGAGGTTTGAGAAGACCATAGGTAGAGCCAGAAGTTTGCTCCCAATTGTGTAAGAGGCAAAGAGATTGGCATTTGACGCTTGCCTGAGGAGAGCAAATGCAAAAGTCAATGCTGTGAGCTGCCTGCAACGTCAGGACAAAGAAAGAGAAAAGGTAAGGAAGCAACTTTTCTTCCCTTGATGCATGAGAGTGAAGCAGGCTGAATCCTCTCAACAGATGTATCCAAAAAGGAGACCCAGCCAGGGTGAGCATACCACAGCAGTGAGAGGCTACGGCTCACACCAGCAAGAAAAGGCTCGGAAGGTGAGTCAGAGAAGGTTAGCTAGAGACTGCATCATCCACTCATAAAACTGCAAAATGGGACATCCAAAGAACGCACAAACGTGCACCCAAACATGAATCAGATTTGGGCCTCCGTCAAAACTTCCAATGCCATACCTACTGGCTAGTGTCTCATTTAAGACCTGAATTAATATCCATAAATATGATTTGTCTTAATGTAGGCACGTATGCGTGTGTGTGCATGTGTATGTGTGTGTACGTGTGCTCACGTATGTGTGTGAACTTTGTCAGGGTTTTGATAGTGGTGTTATATTGGCTTTGTCCAAAAAATTTTCCTTCATGGCCCAAGTACAACTATGCTTCTTCTGATGTTATTACCCTAGATAAAAGTTAAAGGAGGCCCAGGGAAAAACCTGTATTCTCCTGGTAATGCTCTTTCCTACCCAATCTTATCTTTACAGAATTACCATTCGCTACAATAAAGTAACTAACAGGCCAGTGCCAAGAAGCAGTATGTTATTGGAATACGTTTTCCACCCACCCCCCCCCTTCTTTTCCTGAGAGATCAACATTACGCCCTCATTCCGTTTCACCTCAAGAAGTCCAGTCTTCTTGGGCATCCCTCCCTATCCAGACTTTCCATCTCATATGGCTTTGTACATCTACATGTAAACCCAATACTTCAATTCTCCCCAACTTTCTATATTCCTCCTCTAAAAGTCATGTTCACTCATCAACATAATCTATTATATCTTCAGCCTCTTTTTTTAAACATGTATTTCCCTTTTTTGCTCATGATTACAGGCTGTTTCCTGAGGACTCCAATTTCCTGCAGCTCTCTCAGGAGATTTTTCTCCCACTCCATACATACCACGAAAACTAGAGGTCAATTAGGTGTAAGACTTGCTCCTCCTTGCTGCATCCAGACAACTTATCCTTACTTCCTAAAACTTGAAAATTTCGAGTACATTCCATAGAAACATGATACCGTTCATTCACGGAGAACTTTACCACCTAGATAGTGTTTTTCTTTCAACCACTAGCCCCATCAACGATTAGACTGACACTATGCCTATATAGATTCAACACTTTGACCACCCCATTTTCTTGACCTCTCTGCTTTCAATAATTTTGTCTTTCATTTTACCTCTTCCACTAATAACTACATCATCTCCAGTATCTGTTGCAGTCAACCCATTCCTTGATCATTACATCCTATCTTTAGAGCGCACCCTCTAGAACCATCACTCCAACAATCCTCGTTCCAAGAACTCACTGCAACTTCCAATCCACTGACCGGACCACTTTTTCATGCTGTATCACATCTCATGCCCTCACTTCCTTACTTACCCAGCTTACATTCTATGAGCAATCATAATAATCACTAACTCCTACACCTTCCAGTCCTAGATCTTCTTTGCCTTCATTCTATTCAGCTAACAAAACATCAATCGTGCTTAAATTCAATTCCAAATCCAACCCTGAGTTCTATATGCTGACTAATCTCTTGGTTGGTTGGATTTCTTTATTATATACTTCATCCAAGAACTCATGGATGCTATACTCCCTAAGCCCTTGCAGTTTTGAGTCGATTCGTCTGTAACATTTACACCTTAACTGAAATGTCTCAGGTATATTTTTCTTCAAACATTTACCCTCTACCTCCCACAACATTTCAAATATTCTTCCACTGTCTTCTGGCTATTGTGAAAAAATTGTCCTGATATTTGAGGTGAGTTTTTTCCTGGAATCCTGAGTAATCATTTAATCTTCCTTGAGGATCAGTAACTTCACCTTGATATAGATTAGCAATGACTGTTCTGGAACATGCTGTACATTTCAATTTTCAGATGTTATAACATTAATTTCATTTCAAGAACTTTTTAAAATTATATTTTGGAATATTTTCAGTTTTTTTAACTCTACAATGGTATTCATTATCTTTCGTATATATATTTCTCTAATTTCTTTTAGTCTCATTTTTCTTCTTCATATTATCTGAATTATTTTCCTAGCCTCTTTACCACTGGTTCAATTTTCAACATTATTCAACACTATGACATTATTTTCAATTAGTTCCAAAATTATGTCTTTTTATATTCAATTTATTTATCTAACTCTCTCAAATTATCTTCTTTAATATTCTTTTCATCTCTGGCTTATGGTTTCATGTATCCTATATTCTCTTTAATTTCTTTGAAAATGCAAAACATTAGTTGTGAATATTTCTCCTTTAATACTAGGGTATGTAATCATTTAGAGTGCTCTGCATTGGAAGTTTATTTATCTTATTTTTAAAATACCCAGAAGAATTTCTCATAGTTGTTATCCTATCTTTTCTCATTTCAACCATATTAGATATGGGTAGGTCTTCTTTTTTCCCATGGGTGAACTCTCCTCAAATCCCTTCCTATCTTATCTGAGTCTTTCATGGCACCATTGTAAAGAATGGGCTGGATTCACCCTGCTTTTCATTTACCTGTAAACAGGAGGTGATGAGAGGAAGGAAAGACAGCCATGGGCAGTATGGATTGGTGATGTTGGTCCCTTCTCCATGTTCTTATCCATTTCATAAAATCCTGGTCTGTATTTTCTTTTGTCCAGTCACAGGTTGACCTATTCCCTTCATTTAGAGTGAGCTTCTGCGCCTACATTTCACAAAGTATTACCCACTCTGGGTAGGTTTTTTTCTCCCTTTTTAGCTGAATGTTAAGTTCCTAAGTGCAAATGAGAGGCTTTCAACCTATTCTTTAATCTGTTCCTGCTCTGTAAATGCCATAATAAAACATTATGAGGGATTAAATTAGTAAATCTGGTTAGAAATGATCTCAGAATGAAATACAGGCTGGAACACTGGAGATGGCTATATTCCCCTTCTCAACTCTATATGCTCATAAGTTGAACTCAACTTCCTGAAAATGATTTTAATGCTGTCATTCCTTAATAATAATGACTGCAGAGAAACTTCAAGGAGCTCTTTTTTCTTTCTTTCTTTCTTTCTATTCCATCCCACTGACAAGTAGGCAACATATTCAGTATACCAAGATCTTATGCATTCCTTCCAAATTAATAATTTTTCTTTCTTCTTACCCATTTAGGAGAAAAAATAAGTTGCTGAGTCCAAAGTGCTACCATTCTAAATGAATTTCTTCCAATTTAAGCACTAGAGAGATTCTTATCAAATATGCAGTGCATACAAATTTATATCACGGTTTCCAAAGATTTTATAGCTGCAAATTGAAAATGAAGTTTTGTCCTATTAAAATTAAAACTTTAAAGCCATAAGGAGAAAACATCACTTTCCAGTGCTTCAATTACCACTTTGTACAGATGACTTCTAAATTTAAATCTCTTTTAGGAATCAGAAACTTTGGCGAATTCCTACAATTTATGTAGTTATTCTATTCTTACTTCAAACTCATAGGGCCAAAAGAAAACTTCACATTCTCCCCCATTGAATAGGTACGTTTTCTTGCTTCCTCATCTGTTAATGCCATTACCAACCTATTAGACCAATGGGACCAATTCTGAAAGCCATCTCCCTTTCTTCCTTTATCAACAAGCTCCTCAGTTATTCAGCCATCTGGTTCTGTAGACTTCTCTCCACCATTTGAATCAGATTGAGTTTCCATCAATTCACGTATACCACTGGGAAGTTCAGGCCTTTGGCACTTTCCTCCCATTATCGCAACAACCAGTCTCATGATTATAAATAAAATTTCCTTGAACTTGATCCATTTAAGTATACTGTCCAAAAACACAGTTCTGATCATTCAATGGCCCTCCACTACCTACTCAGCCTCTTTTCATTATCTTTAATATTCCCCATGATGTGGGTCCAAACAGTCTCTCTGCGTTAACCGTCTCCTCACAAAAGCATACATGGCTGAACCCCAATTGTTCATTATTTTATACCGTTAATGACACTGCTTCTTTTGTTAGGAAAACCTGTTCATTCTTTCCTCTCTTGCTGCATCTTTACTTGTTCAATCCTATTCAAGCTTCAAGGCCGGGATCAAATAGTCACTCTACTACAAAGTTGTCCCGTAAGGAAATAATCTCTCTATATGACATTTTAGTGCCAGCTAATTATTATTCCCACTTTATAGTTATATTTGTATCCTCACCTCAATATTCCTCATATATTCTGTCCCTATCTCTTTATAAAATCCTTGAGCATGAACTTGGTGTCAAGTTTATTTTTGCGCTCTCAAAGTCAGAACGCAAGGCCATGTCAATAATAATTCCTCTACAGTCGGAAAGAGCACTGAGAGCAACAACCAGCTACGTTTTTTTTTTTATCAGAAATGTATCACTACCACTTAACGTAGTGCCTGTCACTATTTTGAATAAATGTTGAATAAATGGATAAGTGTTGAATTGATTTTTTTTTTCAAGACTTCATTGTTACCTTTAGTTTTAAAGACATCTGAAATTCCCTGTTTTGTCAGAAAAGGCAGCAATGAATCAAGTTCAGGGAAATTTAGTTATATGCGTTGCCACAAAAATTGCGTCTTCACATAATGACATCCTTTGCTAAGAATAATCCAATAGTGAAAACACATCTTTCTTTGGTTATCATGAGCAACACATCTAAGTCAAAATTTTGTTCAAATACCAAGGTCACCTCTACACTTGATTGCCAATAAAAATCCTTAGATCTATGAAACTGTGATATTTATGTAAAATACCCATGTGTGTTCATACCTTTAAAGTTGGTGGTGGCTCCAATGAAGGAACCATCTTGGGGTTATTAATTGTGGTAGGTAGTTTCATCATTTACATAGATTTGGTCTTCAAAAGGAGAGAAAATGAAAACATCTTTTATTTTCTTTTCTTGACATATTAATAACATTTGTTTAATTCTTTCTAATTTCAAAGCATATTCCACATATTATCTTACCAAAATAGCCCCAAAGTATCTAAAGCTGACTCAGTGAACAATATAGTCAGTTAGAGCAAGTAGCATTCAAGAATTCCTCTGGGTTGTAGTCTCCTCTGTAAATGACAGACTTGTATTAAATGACCTCTGAAGATCCTGCCAGTTCTAATTTTTCATTATTTTTAGTGCACAATTGGTCTTTTTTTCATTAATAATTTTTCATTATTTTATTTGTCAGTTCAGTCTGGAAACGAATCAAAAAGGAAAGTGCCCAAATGTTTGAAAGTGATAGAATCGTCAAGCAAAAATTACAGGCACTGCCTTGCTGTAACTTTTTTTTTCTTTTCAAATAATGCCACACTTTGGAGGTGTTTGCATTCCTTCATGGCTCAATAGACCTGCAGGTTTACTGCTTTATAGATCAAATCTGGCCTGAGGTTTGTTTTTGTAAACAAAGTTTCATTGGAACTCAGCGATTCCCATTCATTCTCTATTGACTGAATACTTTTGCCTGGCAGAGCTGAGTAGTTGGAAAAGAGACATTTTGCCTAGCAAAACCTAAAATATTATCACCTGACTCATCCAAAAAAAGCCTGCTAACCCCTGATTTATAACAATAACTCATTTCCATATACTATTAAAAATGTTAATTCTTGAGAGCAAAGATAACGTTATGTTAATTTTTCCAAAAAACTCTTGTCAATTTGTAAATTATGAATGAGTTAAATCATAAAAAGTGATTTATACTTAATTCTGTTTCTATTAAATCTGATACAAAAATTTTCACAGTTTTCTAATATAATGATGTTTCAAAAAACATACTTAGAAATAAAACTGCCCCCAAACATCTTTCCTTCCTCGTTTCAGTAACCTGGTAAATCCTGTACCAATTTGGTAATATTTCAATTGACCAGTAGAGGGAGCGCTTGATTCAACATAATTGTATGCACACAATGGCTGCGTGCTTCATTTCGCCCAGAAAAGGTCAAGCACTGCGTGGAGGAAATTTAACAGAATTAGTGAGTTGGTTTTCTATTGTTGTGTTGGTGGTGAAAGGGAATAGAAAAGCACTAGAAGACTCCGTATTACACTTAACCGACGGTAATGTCTCTTCCTGAGAAGAAAATTGTTCATCTACTCTTATCTTGTCTCATCTCGGCGTTGGTTTGCAGGGACCTTGAATATTTTCAAGAAGAGATAGCAACAATTTGGCTACGGAAAACAGGATTTTTTTTTTCCACCAAGATGATACAGAACATCTTGTGATAGTGGCTACTCTTTCTCCGCCTTCCATCTCTTTGCATTGTTGCCTCCTTGTGTGCTGATGCCATTAGTATTGAGAGAGCCATTGTCCATTGTAAGAAAATATAAAAGAAGATCATTAGAAGTTCAGATTTCTGTAGTGCTCTCTGGGTTTTTTGATCAACACAGAGGCTGTCTGAAAAGAGAAACATTTCCAAGGAGAATGTGCTGCGGCACTAAAGAATGCTAGGACCCTAAAAAGAGCTTGAAAAAAACCCACCTACCAGCAGGCTAGACAAAGGGTACAGGTTGGGGCCTTTTCTTTGAAAGACCTGATTAATGTGAGGTCTTGTTACCTGCTTTATCACTGTTTTGTTATGAGTGAAAGGTTTCAGCATTCTTAATTTGTCTTGGGGATGGGAAAAGGGAAGGCAAACTTGCCTGATGGGGGTCTGAGGGTGAAGTCGATCCATTTGCTCTCAGTGAAAAATAACAGACACGAAAGACGCAGTATGTTGTACAAATTCATACTGAAGGTTTTTTTCTAAAAAAGCAGCCTGAAAGCACTCATCGCTTACCCACTTACCTGGAAGAATAAGATGTAGTCTCTGCTGGTTGCTAAAACTAAAAGTTATCCATTATGCTAAAGCAAAAACAGATTCAAAGAACTGAACGGTGGGGGGGGGGGGGGGCGGGGAATCTGTTGTAGAAAATTGTGGGGAAAATAAAGAACACTCACAGAAAGATAAAAATGAGGTAATAATTCTGTGAACCCCATTACCATAATTTTGTTATTTACTAGGTTACTCTAAGTCACGCTTAGGTTTAAGGTCTCTAGGAATATTCCTCTCATAATATGTACAATTTAAAAATTAATTCCATGACACTTAGTCATATCAACTGTGAAACTGGAAGGTGTATACCATGCTGTGCAGATTTGGAGGTGTTTAGCCAAGAGGCAGGATGTGGGCCTTTCACAATGTTTTATTTCTGGCCCCCTGAAATTTAAGTCTTGAGAAAATTTTAGGAGACACATGCCGTAGTTCATGGCAAATGTCCAATATGTATTGCCAAGGGCTGGAGACAGAGCATAGAGTGACATACTCCTGTGGGCAGAGTATTTCATGAATACTGTTTAGTGAAAACTAATAGTTAATGGAAGCTGGTACTTATATTATTGTATTAGCTAGTCATAGTTTTATTTATTTTGAAATTTTTTTAGTGTTACTTATTTTTGAGAGACAGAGAGAGAGAGACAGAGCACAAGTGAGAGAGGGGCAGAGAGAGAAAGAGAAGGAGACACAGAATCTGAAGCAGGATCCAGGCTCCGAGCTGTCAGCACAGAGCTCAACGCCGGGCTCGAACCCACAAACTGTGAGATCGTGCCCTGTGCCGAAGTTGGACCCTTAACTGACAAAGCCACCCAGGCGCCCCCATCGTTTTAAAGTAAAAGATATAATTGGGTTGGTACTAAGTGGAAAATACCTACAACAAGTAAGCAAATGAAACGTTGTGTGAAAAAGCATAGCATCTGATCCAGAGAATTATTAAAGAAACGGTCTCTAGGTATCATTATCATAGTATAAGTACAATTTGGTTTGATGGGATTCATTTTGGCAATCTTTTTATTAGTGTTTTTATTTCACACGTAATATAAATTATCCTTGTCTTTTCTTCCTCCTTATGGCCAGACTTTGACATAATGTAAGAGACAGAGTGACTGAAAATACAGATACATATGCAAACATTTATTTATATCTATTTATGTGGATACATAAACTTTTGGCCGCAGAAGATTAATTGTCGCTTGAACACATTAGCTTAGTGGTTGAAAAATAAATGGTTTCTGCTTTCTTTTGCAATATTTAGTGCGTCCGAAAACTACAAGTTGCTTGACAAGACGGCATGTACGTTGGGTCGTAAGCTCATTACCAGACGCATGTATGTCTTCCTCATCTTTCTTTTCCGCAAGCTCAGGACAGCCACTTGTAGAAAAGTTTCTTTTCAAAAAATGTTTGCTAAATGAATGACTCCAGATCACGTACAACTAAACTTTTAAATCACTTCCCCTGCTCCCATCAGTTATTTTTAAGAAGGTATAAATTCCCATGCTCCCAAAGCACATAACTTCCCCTGTAATCAACATAATCAGCATGTTGCCACCTCTCTGAGTCTATCCTGGAAAGCATTTGTTTGAGCAAAGGAAACGTGTCCATTTAAATTTTGCCACAGCGATCTCTCTCTCTCTCTCTCTTTCTCGGAGCCAAATTTGATGAGATCAAAACACTAAGATAAACAAATATTTGCTCTACTCAGAATATTTAGGACCTATTTGCCTTGACTAGTGCTGTGGAAGCTCCTCGATACAGGACGGATGATATGGGCCCAAGAGCGATGGTTTTAACTCCACACTCAGCCTGACCTGGTCTCTTTGAGGCTCAACTTCCTTGTCTGAACAACAATGACAGTAAGATCTCTCTATATTTCCTGAGGCTCCTTAGGGCCCCTTTTCCATCTAAATAGAAGCCAGTCACCGTTGGGGAGCATGTCACTGTGCCAAACTGGCAAGGCTTAGAAAGTTGGAAATCATTACATATTACGCATTGAGCTCTCAGCTCACCTACAAACACTTGCTTGAACTTCGGCCGCTGACTCCTCTCCTATTTTCTCAGGAACCCCACAGAAGACAAGCTCTCCCTGAGTTGTATTTTCATTTCACCAGTTGACAAGCAGTTATTTATGGCAGGCATTTGTTCAAAGCACCTTCCAAACCATACCTGACTTGATCCTATAAGCTCGATGCCACCCCTTGAAATATGGCCTATGGTCTTATTCTACCTAAAACCTTTTCTTCATTGTAAAATATTTCAGCATTCACTCCTAAACTAAAGGGGGGAGCAAGGGCAGTAGTAATTAACTGTGGGGGAAAGCTTTAAATGCACCATAGAAAATTTGCTGGAGAATATTCAAAAAAAACCATGTGGAATTTTTTTTTTTTTTAATTTTTTTTTTCAACGTTTATTTATTTTTGGGACAGAGAGAGACAGAGCATGAACGGGGGAGGGGCAGAGAGAGAGGGAGACACAGAATCCGAAACAGGCTCCAGGCTCTGAGCCATCAGCCCAGAGCCCGACGCGGGGCTCAAACTCACAGACCGCGAGATCGTGAGCTGGCTGAAGTCGGACGCTTAACCGACTGCGCCACCCAGGCGCCCCTTTGGAATTTTATTTAAGAGAAAAGAAAATAAATACCTTCCACCTCGGCAGGGCCATGTGATCGTCAGAGGACATTTCCTGTCAGCAAGGCCAGATCCAGGAGAAGAATCCAGATGTCTCTCTGCAAAACCAAATACCATGTTGCATCCCTTTCATTTTTACTGAAGCTTTGAAGTAAATAGGAATAGAAGCAGCCCTAGCAAATTACCTGAGGACTGAAACATTTTTGACATAAGTCTTAGGAACAGAGCAACATATTTCTTGCCCTCCTTGAGAACACTAGCTTCGTTTCATCTCAGAGCCCCAAATGATGGAAACGATGACGGACTGATTGGACAGCAAGCCTCACTCCCCTGATGCAGATACACACCACAGTCACCCAGCTGCTGCTTTCCAGACTCTTGAGACCTGATTTGCATATATATATTTAATTACCTGGGTGCACTGGAACCGCTGTGAGAACATTTTAATATTAGAATGGCATGAGGATTAACACAGCAGGCTTGATCAGGTAGACGGCCTTGCTCAGAAAGCCGGCCTGAGTGACCCCGAACAGAACATTCTTACACGTGCATTGGAAAGCTCACATGAGTTAACTCATCTAAAGTGCTTAACATGGTACCTAACTCAT
Source organism: Leopardus geoffroyi (assembly GCF_018350155.1). NCBI lineage: Eukaryota > Metazoa > Chordata > Mammalia > Carnivora > Felidae > Leopardus > Leopardus geoffroyi. The sequence goes on along the minus strand of NC_059327.1, from coordinate 21,371,194 downwards.
AGTAAACCCTCAACAGATGATATGCATCCCTATTACTATTCCCCCAGGTTATTTATAGGAATTGAGCTAAATTTCTCTTTGCCACGTGGCAAAGGCACTGTTTCCCAGACTATGTTCTGAAGCCCACTATTCCCTAAAGCTCAGAAAAAAAGAATTACCTTCATCGAATCATCCCGGAAACCGCAGCATTTGCCTTGAAAACTCAAAATGCACTGAAACTGAAATGCTAAAAGCTTTGAAAGGTCTGCATTTAAGACGTTTCGGGTTAACTTTATGAGTCTCAAATTTCCAAGACCACTTGAGCCTTTGGTTCCACCTCTGATGACACCATTTCATTCTTCTTTACCACACACGGAAACCAAACAGTTTCAAAGGAGCTTACTTTGGAAGCACTGGGGTATAGTGGGTCTTTGCAGATCAAACTTAGTTAAGAATCTTGAGATAAAGAGATATCCTGGATTATCTCGGTGGGCCGCAAGTCCACACTTACAGGAGAAAGATAGAGGGAGGTTTGAGACACAGAAAAAAAGAGGAGGGGGCAAGCTGGCCACAGAGGCAGAGGTGGGAGGGCTGTGGCCACAAGCCAATGAATGCTGACAGCCGACAGAAGCTGGAAGAGACAAGAAATGGATTCTCCCCTCGAGCCTCCAGAAAGGACACAGCCCTGCTGACTACTTGATTTCAGCCTTCAGGTTTCCAGAACTGTGAGAGAATACATTTGTCATCGTAAACCCACTGAGTTTATGGCCATTTGTGATGGCAGCCTTAGGCAACGAATACACCCAGCTTCACCATTTACAAAAGCCCACCCTGGCCTGTGATCTGTCACAACAGTGCCGCAAGAATCCAATGTAACAGTATGCGTGAAAATACACAATTTAAAGTACTCTTGCACCTATAACAGTATCTCTATCGTTACTATGTGGAATCTACAAACTGTTTTTCCTCCAGCTGAAAGAGTGATTCCAACTTGCGTTTGCTTGACAACTTTTCGGTTTTCTCTTACTTCTTTGTTTTTTGTTGTGTTTTGTTTTGCTCTATGATAACTAGATCGGGCGTTCTCATCTCCTCTCATTCAGAACCCACCATGGCAAATAGTGGACTCCTAAGAAAAATCCCAGCGATATCATACATATAGCAGAACTGATCCAAAAGAGAATAGCTCTTCTTCCAAAACAAACCAAGGCTTAAATCAACATATACAAATGTAAACTGAAACAAACCCACTGAGATAATGGGGAAGATTATGATAAACTAATACTCACCTAGATTGCAATGAAACACCTCTGGTTAGTAAACTACTTGCTCCAGAGACAGCATTATATTTCAGTTTTAATAAAAGATACACTGGACATATTTCAATGACATCTGTCTCTCTGGATTCTGGAAATAAATCTATTAGCCTTCCTCAAACTTTTTTGCTGAAAACCACAAAAGCTCAAACCATAAGAACTACGGCTTTTCAAAGGAACCGAATGCAATTAGAGAAGCCGCCTTCTACACAGGGAGGCACATGAGAGCCCTCTTTGTCAGAGACTCACTTCCTTAACTACCTGGAGAACAGAGGCTCAGAGATGGTTCACCAAGAAGCATATCGAAAGAGCCAACTTCGATACTCTCACTTTCTTTTTGAAACTGTGTCCTTTTCCTATTCACCTCAGCAATTGACTTTACCTACTCCCAGCAGTGATCAAATTTCTCTTTCCTTTTAAAGTAAGAATCTTCATTTGATAGAATCTACACTTGACTGGATATTTAGCTCAGAGTGGCAAGCAATGAGAGTTTCCAAGGGGTCGTTGGCTGTGGTATTCACATTTAAATTTATTTCTAGAAACTGACTCTTCTCTCAAACCATCCTAAATGGTATTGGAAACTCAGTAATTTTATGGGGAGCCTTGCAGAAACTGAGGAGACCTACCATTCTGACTCTCCTTTTTTCCCCTACGCTCTCTTCACAATAGCCGGTACCCTCTAGTAGTTCTGACAAGGTTTTCCCCTAAAATCTTTTAAATTCTTTAAGTGGGTAGTCTGGGAGAACAGTTTTGGGTTTTTTTTTTTTTGCTTTTGTTTTTGTTTTTCCAATTTGTGTGTGGCTTGCTCTACACTGACCTCAGTTTAGTCCACACATCCCTGTAAAACTTCCATAATGTCCAATATGTGACATTATTCTAAATCTGCGGTTTACGAAGGTAATTCTATGACGATGTATCCTCTTGACATATCATAGGCTCTTGGAAATTGTAACAGGTGAAGGTCATGGGAAAGGCTTTCAATGGCACGAGCCATCAGTCTGACAAATTCTTACAATTCTCCCTACCAAAAGCCAGCCTTTCAATCTCCATAGGTATTTCATCCAAGAAGATATAGGAATAGCCAATATGCACATGAAGAGATGCTCAACATCATTAGCCATTCTATACCAGTAAGAATATAAAATGGTGCAGCCACTTATAGAATATTTCCATCAACCCAGGGCAGCCCGAGGAATTGCCTTCTCTACATTTTGGATTAGAATCAAAACACTATTTCACCTACAACCTCAGCGAAAAAAAAGACAAATATCCCCCCTCCCTTATTCCATGGCCCATGAAAGGCAGCCCTAATTGATCACTGGACCCTTCCCCCAACCAACCTACGCACAGCTTCACAAGTTTTTCAATGGAGAATGTTTACAAACATTTCTACTTGTCATTTCTCATTATTTTTACTCCTTTTAGACCTCCCCTCAGCAGGAGGGAAGGGGGGAATTTCTTGCCCACACCTTCAAATTGGACTGCAGAAGCCATCATACAAGGGATGTCTTATACAAAAATCATATTCTAAAGTATTGGTTTATTTTTAGTCAAATAGTAGTTCATTTCTTAGTCAAACATGATGTTAGAAACCTTAAAAAAAGTGTGTTGTTTTAAAAGATATAAGGAAATAAATTATAACATTCATAGGTTAACTCCCTACAATAATTCTGGGGGGTAATTATCATTATTATGTTACATTATACTACGCATGTATATATGCATATAATTACTTCATTTTAAGATTATCCAAGGAAAGGAAAGAATATACAGACTTTTAAAAAAGATTTCCTGGTATGAAATCTCACTGCTTTCAACATCTTTATACAGTAAAATTTTTATACAGTAAATAATACTCTTTTGCTGGTGGTGGTAAGTTGGTTCAGCCACATCAGCCTTTGGAGCATTACTACTTTTTGTCAAGCCATTTCACACCCTTGCTAACAGTTGTGAAAGAAAACTCTTCCTTAATTCTAGTTCCTCACCTCTTGTGTTGAGGTTATACTTATCACCGAACCTCCCACAGGTATCTCACAGGAACATATTTCTTTCATTTCATCCTCAACCGAAATAGAACCCATAGCCTTGAAATCACCTGCTGGGTATTTTGTTTTCAACTGCCTTAAATCTCACACTCTACCCTCCATGGCTAAGTACAAAGTCACGTAAGGCAGACCAAATTTCCTGGAATGATTTTAAATGCTGTTGTATTCCACAATATTGTAAGTCAAATCGGCCTAATGCAATATGATACACTGTCAGAGTAATAGAAAGTAAGATAAAAGTCTTCATTAAGGATCAAATTTCTATTATCTTACCTACTTGGTGTGTCCTTTTAAGATGCACTTAATACACTTGTATCTGTTGATAAGAGCAACCCCGGATTATAAAAAAAAAAAAGTAGTGATTGTCCCCATTCAAATGATACCTCAGGCACCTGTTCCCCACAGACAGCATAAGCATGAGGTAACAGATCAATTTGAGATCTGGCTGGTTGTGCCCAAATCGCATCTTTCCAGGGCACTGTGTGCCATGGGTTCGCCCCTTTGTAAAATATTCTCTCTACTCAATATGTTTTGGTGGTCTGCCTCCCTCCGGGTCGTTAATATCGGCATGACAAAATACGCAATTAGGCTCGCCTATCTTAGCCTAGTTCTTTTGACAAGAAACAACACTGTGAACTTCTCTGTGTTAACATGAACAGGTGACAAAGGGGGTCAAATACCTAATCACAGCTTCCAGTATCAGAGAGTTCCTTGAAACACGGAAATCTAAAAGCCAGCTATTTAGCTCAAGCCCCAGGGAGAGGAGTTAGCTTTTCTAACTCCTCTTTCTGGGCAAGCCACAAGCGCTTTCTCTCTGTATAGCTTGGCAGCCCATTAAAGCGCAAAATTCTTTAGTCGGTGAGGCAATAAAGTTGAATAATTGCTGCCCTGAGTCTTTCTCAAAGTCATTGGAAAGATGACCGTTGTAAGATAGGTTTGCTTCTGGTAAACGATCTATATTAAAGAGCAGGCTGCAGAACAGCAGGGACTAGCTGGCCACAGTTACCGGCGGAGGCAGCGAGTGGCAAGGGATTGGCTGAAAGAACAGCCGCTGCCTCAGTGACCAGGGCTCTGCTGGACCTCCATAAGCAATATGGTTTGGCTTGCACCGCTGCTGGCCTTTGCCAGCAAATGTCAGGTCGGCTACTGCTCTGCGTGGACCCGTGGAACAATTGCTTTTACAGGCAAAGATAACCATCTGGTCACTCAAAACCAAGTAGGGATAACCCTGGGAACACCGGGAGATTGCAAGGCGAAAAAAGATATTAGCCCACCCTAAAGTCATTTCATATCTAACAGACGAGACGGAAGAACAAATATTTCTAACCCTAGCAGCAGGCACGGAAATGTACAGCTCGTAGCGAGAACTCCAGGTGCATTTTCTTATTAGATAAACGCAAACGCTGCCGGGTGTCAATTGGGTGATCAGTGTTCAAGAACCTAATCTCTTCCTGCCTCTGTTTTCAATTGCAAAATTAGAGTGCTGCCCTCTAATGCCATTGTGAGAAGTAAAAGAAAGAATTAGCCTCCCCCCAGAAAAGTGAAAAGCTTTGTCCCTGGTACTTGATAAATTTTAGCTTGTTAAATTCTTTCTAATAAGGCATTAACAGCAGAAGCACAAGACCACACAGAGACACTTACGTGGCACTCTGGAATGGGGTATTCATATAACGGAAATGATGCGCCTGTAGAATGAACACACCATGCCAGCTGTCTGGGAAGGCTTCGAGAAGTAGACATGGTCTGATGGAGAAAAATGGACAAAATTTCTAAGGGGAGCAGAGGGAGGAAAACCTTTTCAAGGAAGAAGGGGAAGTTGTTAATCCGGCAAGTAGAGAATGAAACCATGAAGAGGAAGTTCATCTGGTGAAACGGCAATGACAACACGTGATCAATGCTAGATTCAGAAGATCTTATCCTGATATTAACTACTATATTGATGAAATACAGAAATGGAACTGGAAATAATCCAAGCCTCTTCCAGAACTATCTTATGACTGTAAGATATTCTTAACATGAAATTCTTATCACAATACTTTTGATCAAGAGTTCAGAAAGGCTCGTTAAATAGGTTAAAACTGCATCATTTTAAAAGCCTGCTTCGATTTGCTCTTGCGTAATAGCTCACTTAATTCCATGACTTTTATACCACCACTGAAATCAAACAGTTCAGAATTCCATTTAACCTCTCTGCTCTTATCTAACTCTCACATTCCATCGGTCACGTCCTTCTAACTGTATGTCCATAAATTCTAATACAAAACTTGGTTTCTTCCTACCCAAAGGATGTCCTTCTTCTAACTTCTAATTCAATTCAGATTTTATTTATTAATGCTTGTAGAGGACTTCAAGTTCCAAGTGTGAAGGACCACAACACTACCAGATAATCCCCCAAGATGAGGAATAGAGTGAAAAAACTTAAAAAAGAGAGAAAATGTACCCCAGGAACCTGATAGATAATATCAGACAGTCCAACATAACACAAAAGCCTGAATCCCAGGTGGTTTTTTTTTTATTTTTACACAAAATTTTACAATAGACAAAACTGCTCTTTTTCTAGAGTAGATTAATGGCTATATTAGCCAGGTTTCAGAGCTGGACAACAAGAGCAAAGGGGCAGAAGGAAAGATTTGGGGGAGAGGGACCTGGATTAGGTCTAGGTTGTGGTCTGCTTACACGACCATATATAATTACTAACATTCATTAAACTGTACATGTACAATGAGTGATCATTATTGTAGGTAATGAATATCTTAATTTAAAATAACTGTTAAGAATACTTGCTGAGGTTGGGGCGCCTGGGTGGCGCAGTCGGTTGGGTGTCCGACTTCAGCCAGGTCACGATCTCGCGGTCCGTGAGTTCGAGCCCCGCGTCGGGCTCTGGGCTGATGGCTCAGAGCCTGGAGCCTGTTTCCGATTCTGTGTCTCCCTCTCTCTCTGCCCCTCCCCCGTTCATGCTCTGTCTCTCTCTGTCCCCAAAATAAATAAACGTTGAAAAAAAAAAATTTAAAAAAAAAAAGAATACTTGCTGAGGGATTAATCCCTAGACTTGGGATTTAGCATCAGGGATACAAAAGTGAGTAAAATACCACACCACCCCTTCAAGATCACAACGGCGACAAGGATGTCAACATACAAACATCACAGTTACAGGATCGTGCAGAGGGGTCACTGGTGACAAGGAACAAGAGAGCCACAAATTCGTCTTACAACCTTTCCCAAAATGCATGTGAGAACCCAAACTAGAGATGTAGAGTAGATTCTGGTAAATGAAACAAATATGCATGGCAATGGACTACAGTCGCAAGTTTATTAATGGAGAGTAGCAGGATGGCACAAACTTACTCCTGGCAATTCAAGGAAGGTGTACAAGATAGAGGCCATCCTGTGGCGGCAGATTGGGATGGGTACATTGCGTAGAGTGGGCGATGGAGGGATAGAATTCAGATGTGTTTACTTGAGAATTAGTGAAAGCATGAGATGTTGGGTGGTTGCTGCTCTCTGTTTTCAATCAACTGCTGATCCGAAAATATTCTCCGAACCACAAAGTCTCAATCTTGACTTTAAATTAAAATCGAAGAAGTTGCATTTTTAACATACCAGACCAAAATTTTCATGAAATTCTCCAATCTTCATTCAAGAGTCTGGGTCAGCTATTAAATGTTGGGAAACAATTCTTCATGAGTATTTTCACATTTCTGGACAATCTGAGCTTTCTGAGCAAAGGGCGTTGGTTAAAGGGTGATTGAGAACAAAAATGCCAGAAACTAGAGACAATATATTGCTGCAGAGAGATTTAGAGCTATCTCCCCTGGAGCCATTTGCTTCTATTGCAGGGAGTCTGGAGACCTTTTCCTCCACCTCCCTGGAGAAGAGTTGTATACACTGCAGAGTAAAGATTTCCTTCTCCCTTCTTGCAGAGGCCAGGATGGGTTGGGATGACAGTCTCTCTGCATGAGCTCGGAGTCTCAGAATTTCAGAGTTCCTCTCCTGGGATATAATCCTACTTTAGTACAAGGTAATGTCAGGCGTTCACCATGATGCCCCACAGAGGTGGGTGCTCTGGAAACCAGTGCTAAGATAATAAATAAACTAATAAATGATCTGTTTTCTCATCCAGAGTCTTCATATTGCCTGCCAGAATATGAATATATATACGTTTATGTATAATGCATATTTGTATATTATAAAAATATAATAAATATGTGTACGATAAATATATGCATATTAATATTTTTAAAACATGTTAAAGGTGTTGTATTGCCTATTGTAATTCAATCTCCCTATACCTCTCTTACACCTTTTCCCCAGGACATTTTACGTATCAACATTACAGTTTCAGAGCAAGGCTTGTAGTCACTGAAACCAATCATTGGATTTATTTGTCTTGTAGGTTGGTTTAGGAATATTGACCTTAAATCGTCAGCACATCTCTCTGAAAGCAGAGACAGGTTCAGGAATGAGTAAATGACCCAGTGAAGACTAATGATGTAAAGAGAGTTTTGCTGGGGAATTATGAAAACTCCCCTTTCTTTTAAGAAAGCCACAGAAAGATACGCACTCTCTCCTACTTGGCTACTTTTGGTAATCCTACAGCTTAAAGGGGGACCAGCATTAGTATGAAGTAGAAACCATTGAAGGGAATTCAAGTAACCAGGAAAAACCTGAGTCTTTGATGACTTAAGCATCACCAACTGCAAAGGCTGTCCTGAACTTCCTATTTTGTGAGCCAATTAATTTCATTATTGTGTTGACTCACCTGATTTGAGTATTACGCTACAAGCAACCGAATGCATTCTTTTCTTAATGTTTATTTATTTATTTTTAGACAAAGAGAGAGTGGGAGATGGGCAGAGAGAGAGAGAGAGAGAATCCCAAGCAGGCTTCACACTGTCAGTGCAGGGCCCAATGCATGACTAGAATTCACGGACCATGAGATGATGATCTGAGCCAAAATCAAGAGTCAGCCGCTTAACCAACCAAGCCACCCAGGCACCCGGACCTGAATGCATTCTGACACATAATTAATAAAATATCTATGGACAATTAATTCAGAGGATCTCTTTTGCTAAAACAGGTTGTGTACGATGCAAATTTTCCTGTAAGGTTAATCTTATCTAAAGAAGAATATAATTATACTGAATAAAGGAAAAGTATAATTGAGAAGGAAAATGATTTTAACGAATAAGTGAAAAGATTACAACAAATACATTGATAAGTAAATAAATAAAATATATACATATACACATATTATTGGTTACCCAGCAAACAACTGCCAAAAAGAAAGTTGTCTTTTCTTCCTTAAGGAAGGAAATTTATGCGGCACCTGGGTGGCTCAGTCGGCTAAGCGTCCAACTTCGGCTCAGGTCATGACTTCACAGTTCATAGATTCGAGCCCCGCGTCGGGCTCTGTGCTGACAGCTCAGAGCCTGGAGCCTGTTTGGATTCTGTATCTCCCTCACTCTCTGCCCCTCCCTGACTCGTGCTCTCTTTCTGTCTCTCAAAAATGAATAAACATTAAAAAAAATTTTTTTAAAGACAGATTTATATACATGTAATTTATATATATCGGTAAATTTAGATATTGGAAAAATTGTGAAGTGTTTTATGAGAAGAGAACGGGAAGTTAATCAAAGTTAGAGCATTAAAAACATTTAACTAATTGTAACTAAAACAATAAAGTCAAAAAAATCAAAGCAATGGAAGAACATTATGGCCCAGTAGAAAAACCTAGTATATATAAAAATTACATGAGCTTAAAAGACAAAATATACAAATAATGGGTAGAATATTCATTCAGTCAGTCAATAATTGTTATATACCAGTAATGTTCCAAAAGCTGGTCATTACTGGTGAACAAATTATACAAGAATCCCTTCTTTTATTGCGTTTCATTTACCGTTTATTACTTGAGGAGCATATTGGTTATTTGCAAAACAACTCATTTTGAAAATCACCTTATAGATATTGCCAAAATAAAACATGGGATAAGAGGCCAAAAGTTATCCTTAAATGAGACATTCAATTATATTTGAATATGTAATATGAGGATAATGACAAAACTGGATATTAACTGATATTAAGAAATTATTCACAGGGCACCTGGGTGGCTCAGTCGATTAAGCATCTGACTTCAGCTCACGTAATGATCTCACGTTTGTGAGTTCGAGTTCCATGTCAGGCTTTGCGCTGACTGCCTAGAGCCTGGAGCCTGCCTCAGTTTTATGTCTCCCTCTCTCTCTCTGTTCCCCACCCCCACTCACATTCTGTCTCTCTCTCTCAAAAATAAACATTAAAACTTTTTTAAGAATAAATTATAAAGGAAATTATTCACTATTAGTACATTGAAAGGCATTGGGATTCTTTAAAAAATCAAGATTTTATCTTTAATAAATATATGTTGAATACTTATAGACAAAATATATGATAGAGGGAATATAATTCAAAATTGCCCAGTTGAGGAGAGACAAGATGCAGAGGAAGAATACATAAAATAAGACTGGTCAAGTGTTGATCATTGTTGAAGCCGAGTTGTGAGTATACGGGGTTCATTGTACTATTTCTTCAGTTTCCATAATAAGAAATTTTTAAAGACAAATTATACCATATTAATTAACCAAATTTCATAGCTTGAGCTATCAGGTATAAGGCAAAATAAAAACCAAACAATAAAGGTTCAGTGTAAATCAACATGGAAAAAATTTGGATAAAGTGATATCCAACATGACATCACTTATCAGAAAATAAAAAGTGTATTTAGCTACCACAATTTTCATTTCTATATCAAATACAGTATTTTCTCATCCAAAAGGATTATCATCTTCTTTTCCCCAAGTACTTTGCAGTATATCTCAATCAACAGGAGCGTTTCAATCATGAATTCTGCTACGATGTTAGGAAACTTAAAAATGGGTTAATATAGTGTAGACTGAACAGAGAGGTTCTTGTATCTCAGTAACTAATAACTGCAATGAAATAATTTAGTCCTATTGACTAAACTGTCTTCCTTGAGCCTCTTGAAAATGAATAACTTTTTTGATAGCCCCATTGTCTAATTATTCAAGGTCAAATTTTTAGTCATCTTTAAATTCTGTTTCTAGCCCTTCAAGCCCAGTTTGAAAGTTTTATGACTCTACCCTAAAAATACTTTCACATGATCTGTTTCTATCAACAATGTCAGAAGTTTAATGCAGTCCTCCTTGATATTTGTAAAGCCTCTTTTCCTTTCAATATCATTACATACTTCCCCTGGATGACTGATCCTAAGGCACAGATTAAATCATATTACTCTTTGATCCAAATTTAGATATGCTTTCCTATTACCTTTCCAAGGGAAGTGTAATAAACAGAGGAAGAAAAATAGGAACAGCATGAGAAAACATGAATTTGAATCCTGACTACATAATATACTCACTGTACTTTGGGAGAAGACAAGTGATAATTCAAAGAAAATAATATAAATGAAAACGTCCTGTGTATCTTTAAATTGATGGTGAACCAACATGATATTGATTATATATGTATATAAAAATAATGCATCAGCTTACTATGTGTCAGACGCTGTTCTAGGTACTGGGTATATATGTCCATGAAAAAAACAAAAATCCCTGCCATTGTGGGCTTTATATTTTAGCGGAGAGAGAGAGAGAGAGACAGTAACATGAGAAGCAAAATAAATAGCAAACATGGTAAATCATACATTATCAGATGCATTAGAAGGTAGTAAATCATATGGAGAAGTATAGCAAGGTCAAAGGATTTCGGAGTGCCATGGTCAAGGCAGGCCTTCCTGAGAAGGTGACTCGTGAGCACAGGTTAAGGGAAATAGGGAAGGCCCCTGGAGAAATGTGTTAGGGGAGAGAAGGCAGATATAAGGTCACAGAGCGCTGATGCAATAGATACAGCTTGGGACCAAACACAGAGCCATGTGAGCCATTTACTCTGAGGGAAATGCAGAACCACTGGAGGTTCATGAGTAGGTGTGACCTGTTCTGTCATACATTTTTGAAAGACCACTATGTTGGCTTTATTGAAAATCAACTCTAATGGGTCAAGGCTGAACGCAGGGAGATAAGTTAGGAGGCCACTGCAGTCACCCAATGGGAAGATGATGATAGCTTGCAACAAAACAGCGGGAAGTAGAAAATGAAATCTAAAAGTTTTCCTCAAAGATTTATGTGGGGAATGAGAAAAGGTGAGGCTGAGTAATTGGACGATGGATTTGCCATCAACTGAGATGAGTACATTTGCAGGGACTGCAGATCGGGAGTCCAATATTGGGCTGTTAAATTGGAGATTCCTAGAAGACACTGAAATGGAAATGCATTTCTCTCCCAAATGATAAAACAGTGATCAGTATCATACTAGGCATCTTATATGCATCATTCTATTTGAGATGATTCTCACAACACTTTTATTCATAATTTTCACCCAGATGTTAATTAACTTGCCCGAGATCACTGAACTAATAGAAGGCAAATCTGGAATTTGGACCCATTCTTCTTTCTGCCCCAAATCTGTGCCCTACCCTCTAGTCCACACAGCCTTATTACTAATAAATGTGAAAATGATATCAGAGTGTCGTGTTTAATAGCTGGCAAAAATTCGCCAGCTATTAAAATAGGACAGTAGCTAAATTGGAGTGAATTGCAGAAAAGTACCTGAACACCAAACAGAAGAACAACTTTGCAAAATTCGCCACACGATGCCCCAAAGGTACAACAGGAAATCAAAATTTGGCATCACGCCAGCCTTAGAGCTTTCATCATTTTAATCTGCAAAGACTATTATTCCAACTTTAAGTAGCTTATGTGATTTACCCTTCGTAGGTCAGACCAAAAAGTCAGTAGTGATTTGGAGAAAGACCCTACCATTGTGCTCAAAGACATTTTATATTGGCAGGAAGTAGCCGTTTATGCAATTATTTAGTGTAATCCTTACATTCCTATTGGTATAAGCTAGAGAAGAGAAAAATGTATATATGATGATCATGTTCCTTAGTATGAAAGTGGACAAAATGCCGTCCCCAATGCTTCTTTCTGCTGAAATGTAATCAAGCCACTGAAGGACCTACAACTAAGAGAAAATGAAAAATATTTTTCTTACAATGAACCAAGAAGCTTGAAATAGGGACATTTTTTCATTACTTTTCCACTTTATTTCTCTAGCACTTTACTTCTCCTTAAAATAGTGTACACTTATACAACTAAACAAAGGCACCACTGCATTCCTTTAAAGAAATTAGAAACTAGAGTGATAATCCTAAATTCAGCATTGCTGTCTCTATCTTATAAACCATTGTAATGACCATTAATTTTTTCTCTCTTCCTAATTGAACTGGCCTGCCAATAAAAACTGTTAGCTCTTGAATGGAAATAAAAAGAAAAGGCATACTGCTTCTTCTATATTCTATTTCTTAGCTTAATATTTCTCTAAGTAGCTAAGTCATTAAAAAAATCAGAAGGACTTTGTTAGTATAAGCAAAGATTAGAAATTTTAAGGCCCACATGTATAATATAATTTACATTACACTTGAATAGTACTTTTTTTTATCTTAGTGATTATATCATATCTATCCAAAATGCTAAAAGAATTATAGTTTTTAAGGCATCAATCCACTTTATACAGTCCAGGGAAAAGACTGAGTACAGATGACAAGTGATTCTTAATCCTGGACACACTGGGTGTGTTAGTCAGGGCTCTCCAGAGAAACAGAAGCATTAGGAAATATATATGGAGAGAGAGAAAAGAGAGAGAGATGGGAGGGAGGAATGGGAGGTAGAAAGAGATTTATTTTAAGGAATCGAGTCATTCTATTATGGGAACTGGAAAGTCTGAAATTTGCAGGATAGTTGGTCAAGCTGGAGACTCTGGGAAGAGGTGACATTGCATCTGGAGTCCAAAGGCCTACTGCTGGCAAAATTTCCTCTTCCTCAAGGGACCAGGGTCTTTTCTTTTAGGGTCTTCAACTGATTGGATGAGGCACACCCACGTTAGGGAGGGTAGTCCTTCTTTACTCAAAGTTTACTGACTTAAATGTTAATATCATCTTTAAAAGAGCTTCACAGGGACATCCAGGCTGGTGTTTGACCAAATAGTTGGGTACCATTGCCTAGCTAAGTTGGTATACAAAATTAACCATCACAGAAGATTTGGAAGACTTCAAGATACAACAGAAATTATGTAGATGGCACATGAGTGCCATGAAGAAGAGTAGGCCCTTTGGTTAGATGCACCAGTGAACAACAAAAACACTAATGACTTTCATCCCTGTTAACAATTTACATGGTATTAACTAGACCAGTAGATCTTAAAGTGTGGCACCATCACGGGACCTTGTCTTGGGCCCCATCGCAGACCTACCGAATCTGAAACTTGAGTGTAACCCCAGCAATCTCGGTTTTAACAAGCCCAGGGGGTAATTCTGATGCTAGAGTCTAAGAGCCAGTGAATGAGACCATTGCTTGCATCGCTACAGAATTCACACATTTCTATTTGTCTATTTTTAGTTTATTTTTCAATTGCTATTGGTGCCTACACAGTGCCTTCTTGTTCACCAACAATCATTCATGGAGTGCCTACTACGTGCCAGGCTCTGTGCAGAACTTTTCCTGTGGTAACAAGGTACGGCAAAGAGAGGGGAGGATCTGGGCCACTTTGTATGACATTCTATCTGCCATGTTAAGGTTCGTTGGTCGGTCTGTTTAGATGCTGACAACTTACCAACTTTTTAAAAACGGAAGTTCAATCATCAAAAAATAATTCTAATAGCATCATGAGGAAGTAGGGTAACTGAGAAGTGATAGAAATGGCCATTGGAAGAGTAGGGGAGCAAATAGAATCATCCAGACTAGAAAGTAGAGAGGAACCAAGGAGAGCTTGATGATGGTAGAACTACACTTAGTGGAATCAAAGCACTGAATGGGTAAGGGGCATGAAGAAGAGAACACAGAAGACACTAAGGTTCGTCTCAGAAGCCTGGTCATGTGGATGTACACAGGCATATGCACATACGATGTAAATCAGAGATGAAAGATAAATACCTCTGTATAAGTAAGAGATTGGGGGTCCTTTGGTATAAAGAGAGGGAAGTCATGGGAGCACATAAAACTGTACAGTTTCCAGTATGTAAACCATGACTTTCAACCAGCCTGAATAGTAGGGAGGGGAGAGAGGCCATGATTTTCATCAGTAATATATTTGTCCAAGCATACTCACATACCTGATGCACACCAAAACAGGCAAGTTTCCCAAGATCTGGGCCGAGGAGATGTACAGACATCATGTTGTCGCATTGCAGAGTGCACAGGTTAAAAGAGGTAAATTCCTGCAATAAAAATAAGAAAACAAGGAATATCAAGGCAGAATCGTATAGAAGAACAACGACTCCAGCAGAGGAAAAGAAAGCAATAAAGGAGGCTAATTTTCTCTTTAGCTTAGTTTTATTAGGACACTAATAGTTTCCATTTTTCCAGCAGCTATACAATCTACAAAAATTGTTTTCCCTGGAAGAACAATATTGAAAAGAAATGAGCCTCTGGTAACTAAAACAAGAAGGAGAAGGAGAAGGAGGAGGAGGAGGAGGAGGAGGAGGAGGAGGAGGAGAAGGAGGAGAAGGAGAAGGAGAAGGAGAAGGAGAAGGAGAAGGAGAAAGAAAGAAAGAAAGAAAGAAAGAAAGAAAGAAAGAAAGAAAGAAAGAAAGGAAGGAAGGAAGGAATATTTGTCTAGTGATCAGGGGCATCCTCTGAGGACTATTTCAGCAAACATTTACATCTGTACGGACATACGGAATGATTCAAACATACCAGGGACAAATACATGCTCTTACTGTTAAGATGAGTCATTTGTATTTCATCATAAAGAATGAACTGCTTTGCTAACAGCTACAGCAGTGGCAAAGAAATGAAGAAAGAGGTTTGCGAAGAGGATAAGAAACGCTACTGAAGCCCAAAATTTCTCAGATGTTGGTCAATGAATTTTTAAAAGTAAACTGAAAAAAGACACATAGGTTCTAACTGTACCATGATCAGGGCACATATGGTTGGACGTTCTGAGAATGGAGGAGAATAAGAAAATTTGGGCTATTCTGAAAAATTATGCCTGGTAAATTCTACAGCCCACTGTGTAAGTTGAGGGAAACAATAGCTCTAGAACACAGATGAGTTGGCTGATTTTAAAACAGAAGGTGATGAAGACAAAAGCCAGGTTTTGGAAAACACAACCAGGTTGGAGGAAATATAATGTAATAATGCCCAAATAACATTATCAAAAGCAGCAGTAAATAATTAAGTTCTCAACTAAAAAAAATTTTTTTTTCAAAAAGATCTTCAGAAATCAATTTTCAATTCAAATTCCTTTTTGATTATTTCAACATTTTTATTTCAATTTAACAAAAATCTTATGAAAAGTAAAGAAACGGAATATTTTTAAAGAGACAAGTATGTTTTTCTTCTTCCTGATGTTCTACAAGATCATTTTTATCAGGCCCATTTTATATGGACCCAGGTGTACATATATGTACCTATATCGAAAGATATAGGTATGTATATATCTTTATGTAGTTATATAGATATATATACTCTATGTACCTAGATCAATAGATTAGAAAGATAGAGACAGAGAGAGAGAGAGAGAGAGAGAGAGAGAGAGAGATGCACATATATTCAGGTGCCAAACTATAACAAAAGCAACATACAGATTCAAATTTCAGGTACTAGTTATTGAATGTTGGACCAATGTTCTGACCTGACACAGATGAGAAAATACTGAATAAAAGCTTAGATCTGTGCAAAATGTTAAGTTTGTAATTATACTGTGATAAAAATAATTGTAATCACTCAGTGATTTAAGTGACTAACAGTGTTTATGATCAAACTATTTAAAATAAGTCATTTTGTTTTATAGCTATTCTCAGTATCTAAACCAGTGACATAAATATTATAGGAGATCAGAGGTAATTATGGGAAAGAAGCAAATTATCTTCAAGCTTATAGAAGCATCTACTTGCAAAAACTGATAGAAGCAATTCTTAACTATTTATTGAAACAAGAACCTCTCTATGACATGTCTTTACTAAGTCACTAAGATTCAGGCTATAAATTTAGGTGTTTTGTAAAATGTTTTTGCTTTATTAAGTTTTTTATATAGACTTCCTCCAGACTTCCTCCTTCCTCCAGAGTTCTCAGTAAGGTTTTACAATTAATCATTTTGCAAACATACAACATTATCCTGTTTTCAGTCTCGACATAGAGTATACGGTACCATAAATATCATTATTTCTATTCGAATTTATGATTATTCAAACATTTATGTCAGAGACACAAAAAATGGAATGAAAAAAATGTGATCAGTGTGGACTTCTTATGCATGAAATATTCTGCATTAAATTATTCTAACATGGGGTGACCTACATAGCAGCCAAGAACTCTTTGAGCTATTAAAGAAAGTTTTTTCTTTCAATAATTGCTCAAGAATTTAGAGTTCTACATTTAAGTAACCTTCCAAACAGAATTTTTTTCTTAGTTCAATGGGAATACAAGCATAATCATAGAAGGCTACAAGAAAAATATATTTACATAAAGGGAAAGGAATACGCTCAGTAACAAGATCAATATTTAGAATTAAACTACAATGTAATGAAATGAGAATTGTTTTGGTATTTATTTACATCCTCAACAGCACAAAACCTTCCTAGTTTTCTTTGGTCTTGCAGTCAGGTTAAAAAAAAAAACCTATTATTTTTATATTGCATTTTTTAATAAAAAAATATTCCAAAATGTAAGCTGTTCAAAATATACAGCGGTACTCTTTGGTTACATAAAAATCTTTATTGTTTCTACTGTAAAATCCACCTAATACAAATTATTTTCTACATTTTCTGAACCAAGTCTCTCATAAGAAGCAAAGATCTAGGATTACCATTCAACATGGATGGATATGTTTTGAAAGAGGCTAATCTTACTTGAGTCAAATTAAATAGGGTCAGACATGAAAGTCCACATGAATAGTCTATTTCCTGTTCCGTCTCAGCAAAGGAGCAGCCTAGAGAGGCTCTGAGTCTGCAGCTGTCATGCTCCCCAGCCCTTGCCTGATGAAGGAGTCTTTTGTTCCACTGATAAGTGATACATTGTGCGCTGCTCAGGTGCCCAGAACAAAAAGTGTAGGGCACACAATGGGCCTCTCTCCAGTCAGTTTTAAGAAGATGAAGAATAAAAGTAAAACTAGCTTTACCTGAGATGTGTTTCTTTCAATGAAACTTGCCTTGCCCATTCTAAAGGAAAATATCATTTTGTCTGTTTTTAAAAGCTTACTCTATAGTTTGCTCCTCCCCCGCAGCCCCCCACTCCCCCCCCCCCCAACCCCGCTTCTGGGACAAAAGCAACGGGAACAGAAGGTCTTTTTTATTAAAATGCTTAAGTTGGGTGAATTGCTGGGTTTTGGAAGGGGCTTGCTGGAATGACTCTATCTCAGATAAATTGCCCCAATGTGTCTAAAAACAACCAGCCATTTAAATAATCATTGATTTTATTCAGTTCTCGGTGTAGAAAGATTATTAAATCTCTTCTATAGGTTCTTAAACTTACCTAAAACATTTCACTTTTATTCAACGTATTTCTAAGTATAAAAAAAGTATAATGTAAATAAATAAGTCATTTAATAAATATGGATAAAATACATAAATAATTTATAATAAATAAAAATCTCCAAAAATAATTTAAAAATCAGTGTAGGACCGGGGCACGTGGGTGGCTCAGTCAGTTAAGCGTCCAGCTCTTGATTTCAGCTCAGGTCATGATCTCACAGTCGGGGAGAGTGATCCCCGTATTGGGCTCTGCCCTGTCAGGGCAGAGCCTGCTTTGGATTCTCTCTCTCCCTCTTTCTCTGCCCCTCCCCCGTTTGCACGCGTGCATGCACTCTTTCCCCGTCTCTCTCAGACAAGTAAATAAACTTAAAAAAATCAGTGAAAGATATATAATTTAATGAAATTATGTCTTACACTTCAAGAAAATGTTGGTATTTTTCCAGAGATATTCTCCAGCCACAGTGTAAAACATATTGGGGAGTAGTGGGAGAGGGAATCACCTCCTTTTCCAGTCTCCTGTAAATAGATGAAAAAGTCCCAACAAGAGTATTTTGCGTGACCCAAATGGAATGTGCAGCTATAAGCCACAGTGATCATCTATGGCTTGACAAGTATACTTCATCAAGAAAAAAACTGCACTGCATCACTGAGGGTTATGGAAATGATCGCATGGGGTAACGATGTTTAGATGTCAGTATCTGAGCTTTTCTCATCCACCTTCCGTATCAAGTTATTGCATTTTTGGATTGACAACTCCATGATTATGCAATCACTAAGATCAACGAAGTTTTTCACATAGCATTTCCATGCTGTGTATGCAAAGTATTTTTTGGATAATGAATAATGGGTCTCTAACAGGTGACTTAATATGATGCATTCGAATGGTTCTTTAACCTTTAGGTGCACCATTTACATTGTTT
The DNA here is from genome assembly GCF_018350155.1 of Leopardus geoffroyi. Lineage (NCBI taxonomy): Eukaryota > Metazoa > Chordata > Mammalia > Carnivora > Felidae > Leopardus > Leopardus geoffroyi. The sequence continues at coordinate 21,352,356 of NC_059327.1, read as the reverse complement.
ACTGTGTTACAAAATTAATTAAGAGTGCACATGCATTTTAAACACAGCATAAATGTGCATAAAATGTACACTGTATATGTAGGTAATTGTTAGGCAGGATTATGTTATCTGTTTTGTTTGTCTATTTTGTTAGCCGACAAATATCAAGAGCCTGGAACAAGGACTGGTAATCGTGGTGCACAGTTTGCTTCATTAATCAAATAATGAATTGGCAATGAGATGGTAAATACAAATCTTGAAGTTACAAAGAAACTTCCATACCTTCTGCTTAGTGAAATCCTGAATATTTTTGTATTGACTCTATTTATTACTGTATTCTAAATTTTACCCAAGGTAAATTAAATATTGCTCATTTCTTTTGCATTTGATTGCAAGTTTTACAGTAAATTAGGCACATCACAACTGGTATTATATTTGTCTTCTAGAATCCATCCTTCTAGAGAGCCAGAGAATTAAAGAAATTAGAATTCCAAAATGTTCACCACTTCTATTTTTTCTTAAGATTGTAAATAATGAATATATTAGTATATCAACCTATGAAATGAATACAGACCTTATTCATTTTTGACAGCATTGAGAATGTCAAAATCAAAAAAGTCTGAAACTTACTCAATGTTGCTTTAAGTTTGGGCAACAGAGTAAGAAAGGAAAAAAGAAAAGTAGTAGTTCATATGTTTACTATCTCATTTTACTAGGACCATCGAGGTCAAATGCTTGTCAATGTCTTAAATTCAGATAACAACAAGTTGAGATTTTCTTAGACAAGTTTATTTCTTTTGGTAATCCAAAGGCCAAAAGCTGCCCACTATGGTCATTTGGAAGCTCTTAAGTGACCCCGGATGAACCATTTCTTTCACATCTTTTTCTCAAGTCACGTACGTGGTAAAAGAAAGCCTACTGCAAGTTAAATCCTGCTGGAACAAGAGTAAAATCCAAAATCGATATCAAAGATTTTATTTGAAGTTCATCTTTTGAAATAAAAATTCTCCATTCCGAACATCCCAGCTAGCTCTCCATTCAATCTTAGGAATAGAACAGAAAATCTTAGGGTAGAATAGAAAGCAAATGCAGAATTTAATAGTGATCTTGTACATTTTAATAAGATACGTGCATGTGTATGAGGAGAGACTAAGGGAAAGAACAGAGAGTTCAATCAACTTTTACAAAAAGCATTGTTTATTTTTCACTCCTGCAATGATATGCCTCATTTTAAAAAATCCATAACTCAGAGGCTAAAAAACTTCACACTACTAAATAAAGAAGTTAAGTTTTCAAGTATCTTTGAGAATTTTGTCACCAGCTTGAATCACCTTGTGTTTCTTCGTTCTAACTACATTTGCTTCCATCATCTTGGAATCACAGAGACATTGCTCTATGGTGCTTAGTTTTTATGTCCAAATATGTAGGAAACCAAACCATCCAAACCCACGTTGTTCAGATAGGAAAGGTAACCCATCCAAACATGAAAAGCAGATCCAAGAGAAGTCTTGAGTCTTTCCTCAAGACACTGGACTGTAAAATCTGAAAACTGACAAACCGGTAGGTCCCAAGTAACTATTGAATGTCTCTATAGTTCAGTTTCCTTTTCTGTAAAGTACATGCCAAAAAACTCCCGGTTTTAAGGATTACATGAGATGCAACATGAAAGTAGGCTTTGTAAACTTGTTAAAAAAAATTGTAAATATTTAAGAACAGTTTATTTTTAATGACAGTGCTTCCATGGGGATAGCATCTGTTCCAATATTGAGTTCTGGCTAGTTTCATTTACAGATAACTCACATTTTTATAATACATTAGATATTTCATAATTTCTTTCTCCCCACCAAGAGGACTGGGGTAAATATATTTAAGCCAAAATGTGACTTTTGCTTAAGAATTATTTTCTTGGTAGCAGCTCACTCAATGAGGACATTTATGTTAATGATGAATTGGTAATTTTTCACATATTCAACCAAGCATTCAATCAATCGACAAAAATGGGGTCCCTACTGGAAATACCAAGTCCTGGCCCTAAAGCCTAGACGTGACAAAGTAACGTCAGTGAAAGAGTGGAAGAGAAAAGGGTAACAGAGAGCAGAGCACTATGGGGGAAAGTAGATTTATGTAGGTACCACTGATTATACCAATGAGTAGAAATCCTATTGAACGAGTTTTTGAAAGAGCAGCCTTAGAACAGGAGTCCAAGTAAAGCCACCAACACTGGAGTGCTTGTTTGCAGTTTAAGCTCTAAAGTTCCCATTACGAGCCTAACCCACAAGTGCTGGAAAGATCTCACCGCACTTCGATCCGGCTTGATGTGTGTTAGCCAATAAGTATACACCGAGGGCTGGATTCTGTCCTAAGAGGTGAAGATAGTTTTAGACGAAACAGACACAGCCCTTTCCTCTGTAGCTGGTGGTATAGCTGAGAAGCCAGATAATCGACAAACAATTTCAAAATAATTAAATCACTGAAACTGTGAAAAGTGCTGGAAGAATATACAACATGCTCCGGAAGTATGTACCAGAAAGAACTTGTCAGATTTCAACATTCGTGTTTTGATTTGACAGCATGCAGACTGCTTTGTGTTCAGAAAAATTAAGTACCAAAATAGAAATACGTTTCAACACCATCACGAAAGCTGCATTGTTATCTTTGGGGTAAAACACCCCCAGACAGGCTACCTGTGAATGACTGTTTTATCATGGTCAGCAGCCCCTTCAGGAAGGTAACTTTTGTTTAGTCCTTTCAACTTGTCACTTTTCTCTAGTTCAAAGTCTGACAGGTAACTTTGGAAATCAGAACAGTTCAGGACTCCATGGGCTTTAACCAACCTGTTGTATTTTCTAAGTGGCTAATAAGTTATCCTTTGATCTCTGAAGGAGTTCATCAAGTAGGAGGCAGTGATTAATCATTGGATTTCTATCTGGGTTCCACACTAAAAAATCACCTAAATTACTTAAAACCCAGCTTATAAATTGTATCAATTTAAAATTGAACCCAAGGGAAATATTTGTAAACGTCTGCCTCCAAACCATATCATAATCCTTCAGACAACCATGAACTTCACTAGGAAAGAAAAAGTATCAGTTACATTTTAGAAAAACAAACAAACAAAAATCTCTAATGTGCTTAAAAAAAAAAAAACCCATAGATTAAAGAGGGAAGTAAAGCATTTTTTAAGTTAAGGAGATTTAGTAAGTAGAACAATTTAGAACGGTCTCCAAACTAATCAGAATGGTTGGAGGAAGTTTGTTAAACACCTCCATATGTAAAAGGAGTCTGTTTCAGGGACAGTCTGTATTATGGTCAAATACGAAACCTGTGTTCCAGTCAGTTTACAGTACAAATACTCTTTTAGAAATCTGGCTAGGTGCCAGATCATGATATACCTATAACTATGCCTGCTTCTTTTAAAAGAAAGCTTGTAGGGGCGCCTGGGTGGCTTGGTCGGTTGAGCATCCGACTTCGGCTCAGGTCATGATCTCACGGTCCGTGAGTTCGAGCCCCGCGTCGGGCTCTGTGCCGACAGCTCAGAGCCTGGAGCCTGTTTCAGATTCTGTGTCTCCCTCTCTCTCTGCCCCTCCCCTGTTCATGCTCTGTCTCTCTCTGTCTCAAAAATAAATAAGCATTAAAAATTTTTTTAAAAAAAAGAAAAAAAAAGAAAAGAAAAAAAATAAATAAAACAAAGCTTGTAAACTAAAGCAGTTTTTTTCTCCTTTCCTTATTTTAATTATAAAAATGACACGATTAATTCTCATTGTTAAAAAATCACAAATAAGGACTTCTAGTTCCTCTAGGAACATGGCCCAGCTATATTCTTCACCTTCCCACTTTTCTACATGGCACAGTCCAGTAGAAATGCCTGTGATAATGGAAATATTCTATATTTGCTGTATCCAACAGGCCACCTGTGGCCACTGAGCGCTTGAAATGTGATTAAAGCAGTGGAGAGGCTAATTTTTTATTTAATGTAATCTAACTTTAAGTAACTTATGTTTAATTTTTTTTTTCAACGTTTATTTATTTTCGGGACAGAGAGAGACAGAGCATGAACGGGGGAGGGGCAGAGAGAGAGGGAAACACAGAATCGGAAACAGGCTCCAAGCTCTGAGCCATCAGCCCAGAGCCTGACGCGGGGCTGGAACTCACGGACCGCGAGATCGTGACCTGGCTGAAGTCGGACGCTTAACCGACTGCGCCACCCAGGCGCCCCAAGTAACTTATGTTTCAATTTAAATAGCTATATGTATATAGTCACTGTAGTATTGGACAGGGAAGTTTCAAAAGAAAACATGGATTAATTCTTATCTTCAGCAACTTTGGTTGAGCAAAATCTATAAATAGGAGAAAAGGCAGTAGCCATGTGTAAAAACATTGACTTACCAGCCCACCTAAAAACTAAGACTTCTTATTTGCCAAAAGAAATCCTTAATAATGCAAAGAGACGAGCTCTGTTACAAGAGAACAATCAAAAAAACATGACAAAGGACTCACACCCAGAATATATAAAGAACTTATCAAAATAAATTAGAAGAAAAATCCAATAGAAAAATTAGTGAACAACTTGAATAGTCACTTCACAAAAGAGGATATCCAAATGTCCAATAAAAATATGAGAAGATATCTGTCCTCATTAGACAGAAGGGAAATTAAAATAAAACCACACCGAGATATCATTCGACATGCACTAGAATGGCCAAATTTAAGGAGTTAGCAGGAATAGGGAGCAATGGGGAATCTCCTACATTACTGATGGGAGTGTAAAGGTGGTACAATTATTTTGGAAAACCGCTTAGCGGTATCTAGCAAAGCTCGAAATAAGCATTCCTAACGACCCAGCGATTTTATCCCTAGGTAAATAGAAATGTTTATACAGGTACATTTATAAGCATGTGCAGCAGCAGTATTTTGAATAGCCCAAACTAGACTAACCCAAATATTCAACAGCAGAGCGGATAGAATATTCACAAAATGAAATACGTATCTAAACATATCTATACACAAAAGGATGAATCTCAACATATTTTTTTAGGTTTATTTATTTTTGAGAGAGAGACAGAGTATGAGCAGGGGAAGGGCAGAGAGAGGGAGACACAGAATCTGAAACAGGCTCCAGGCTCTGAGCTGTCAGCACCGAGCCCGACGCGGGACTGGAACCCATGAAGTCAGACGTTCAACTGACTGAGCCACCCAGGCACCCCTGGATGAATCTCAACATGTTAAGAATGAGAAGCTGACACATTAGTGTACACATTTTATTATTCCACGTTTATGAAGTTTAAAAAGAGATAAAATATTAGGCATAAAGTTGAATTTAGGTATGAAAGGATGGCTCAATATTAAGAAGTGTAATATATATATATATATACACACATATATATATATATATATATATATCTTAATAGAACATTGATGATCTATACAGGAAATCCTATGATCATCTCCATGGATAGTGAAAATAACTTAAAAATTCAATTCCATTCTTATATTTAAAAGCATTCAATAAAAAAGGAGTAGACACTTCCTTAATATGTATGCTGGGTCATCCCTGCTTGGCCCCTCTAGATCCACTTTGCCTCTTCTCCATCCGGCTCTTGTGTGGTCTGCAGTAACCATACAACGTGGTTTCTGTTTGAGTTAAGCCAATTCGAGAAGACTGCAGGGTTAAAGTGATTTTTTCCTGAGGGCTGCACTTTTTATCAGGAGGCTCTTGCCTACAAATCTCTCTGTTCCCAGAACCTCTATTTCCTACGTCTTTTTTCAGTCGTAAGGAGAGAAATGCTGTCTCCCTATTGTTAGTTCCATAAATTTCACCAACCCCTTTTGGTAACCTTAATATGGCCCACCATCTTATAAAAGGCTTCTCTTCATTAAACTCTCATTAATTACTTAGTTTTCTTGCACTGTTGTGATTGAGATATAATAAGACATATCTGTTTATTCTTTATCCCCAGTTCCTGGTACAAGAGCTTCTAAAGCCCTTGTGATTCCCTGAGTGGTAGGGGCTAAAGGAACATCTTCTGTTATTCTGGTATTTGCTATTCTGTTATCTGAAAGAATGAGCCCCTTTCAAAGTCATACTTCAATTAAAGCAAATGAGATGATGCTTCGAAGACGGGGGCTGATTACCAGAGGAACCGATCATGGGATTCGAAGGTCGAAAGTTTCAGCCCCATTCCCCAACATCCAGGGAGGAGAGGAGGTGCTGAGGATTGAATTAATCACCAATGGCCAATGGATTCAAGCAATCCATTTTATGAAATCCAATAGGGTTTCATAAAAATCCTGAATAAGAGCGTTCCTAGAGGTCCCAAGTTGGTGAACACTTCTACATGCCAAGAAGGTGACCCACCCCAAATTCCACAGGGACAAAAGCTCATACATTTTAATTTTTCAGGGCTCACCTTGTGTACCTCTCCATTTGTTCATTTGTGTCCTTTATATCCTTTATAATAAATCAGTAAAAATAAGTATTTCTCTGAGTTCTGTAAGCTGTTATAGCAAATTATTAAACTGAAGAGGAAATCATGGGAACCCTTAATTTGCAGTCAAGTTGGGCAGAAGTGTAGGTAACCTAGGAACTCATTACTTGCAGTTAGAGGCAGTCTTATGGGACTGAGACCTGAACCTGAGAGGTCCGCCTTAACTCCAGGTAGTTGGTGCCAGAATTGAACAAAATTGTAGGACACTCAGCTGGTGTCTGCAGAGAATTGGGGAATTGCTTACAGTGAAAACCCCCATACATTTGGTGGCAGAAATGCTATGAGTAGAGAAACAATCTTCCTTTAATTGTTTATTGCAAAGATCCCAGCTAATACAACATGACTATAGATCATCCCAGACCAAACACCAGCAGATTTTCTAATGAGCAAATATTGGAAGAACAAGAAAAGGGTGGCCTTTATTAACACAGCTATTTAACCTTGTCTTAAATGTATTCAGCTACATATTTATACAGGATAAAACATTTGATGCATAAAAGCTGGAAAGGAAAAGGTAAAATTATGTTTGCAGATGATTCTACACATAGAATGGTACGTATAAGATTATCCATTGTGGGCACTGTTTGTAGTAGAAAAGGTCTAGAAATAATCCAAGAGCTTAGCAAATATTGGACAAGTTGAATAAACTAAGTTAATTCCATACTGTGGAACATTATTCAGTTGTAAAAAGGAGGAGGAGGAAGAGGAGAAGGAGAAGGAAAGAGAAGGGGTAAAGTATATATGTACCAAAATGACAAGATCTCTATTATATACAAATGCAAGAAAAAAAAAAAAGCAATGTCAAGAACAAAACATAGTTAATAAAGGGGGAAAATAAGAACACATTTGTTTTTTGTTGCATTGTCATTAAGATTAATAAGATGCTAATGTATTATCTATAGGTTGCAGAAATGGATTGGACGGAGAAAAGAGTGAGAGCTGATCTTCTTAGCGTATTTGATTTTGATTTGGATGTGAGAAACAGAAAAAGTCTATCACCTACTTAAAAATTAAATTAAAATAAATTCAACAGTATAAATTAATAATTTTAATTCCCTCTTTACATCCAATATTAATTCTTAGAGATAAAGATTATAGTCTAGTGGCTATTGTTCCTGATTTTTCCTAAGCACTCACACAAACACTGTGTCAGTCAGCTATTGCTGCAATAACGCGGCATAACAACCAACCTCAAAAATCAGTGGCTTAGAACATTTATTTTTATTGGCCAAGGGATTATGGGCAGCTAGCACCACTCTGGTTCAGGCTATAGATACGTTCAGGTCCTCATGGCAGATAGCAGGCATGTAAGAGAACAGGCAAAACCAGACAAGTACATTTAAAGCTTCTGTTCACATCCTGCCCTCTAGCATTCCGTTAACCAAGCCACATTATATGGCCAGGAAGGCAATGGGCAGGGATATACAAACACAAATAACTACAGCAATTTAGTATGTGACAATATCAGCATTTCATATAAAAAGGATGTTGGGGCACCTGGGTGGCTCAGTCGGTTAAGCGTCCAACTTTGGCTCAGGTCATGATCTCCCGGTTTGTGAGTTCGAGCCCCAAGTTGGGCTCTGTGCTGACAGCTCGGAGCCTAGAGTCTGCTTCGGATTCTGGGTCTCCCTCTCTCTCTGACCCTCCCCCACTTGTGTTCTGTCTCTATCAAAACTAAATAAATGTAAAAAAAAAGGATGTTAATGTACAATTCTATTACAAAGGTGAAGGGAAGAGTTGGAGAAAGTAAAGTGATATACCTTACATACCAAGATACATAGTTTCGATTTGTTTGAATTTGTTTGTAATTATCATCTTACTAAATATATTGTCTTGAAATGTGTTTTCTTCAAAACTTAACAGTGTATCTTGGGGCGCCTGAGTGGCTCACTCGGTTAAGTGTCCGACTTCAGCTCAGGTCATGATCTCAGGGTTTATGGGTTTGAGCCTCGCATCAGGCTCTGTCTGTGTTTCCCTCTCTCTCTCTGCCCACCTCCCACTCTCTCTCTCTCAAAAAAAAAAAAAAAAAAATTAAAAAAAACTTAACAGTGTATCTTAAAGAGTTTTCCATGATAATGTATATAATCTTAGCTCAATATTTTAACCACTCCATAATTTCCAATATGGCCGTAAATTGCCTACCCATTCTTCTATTGATGGACGTTTGGTCTGTTTCCAGTTTCCACTTTTGCAAACACTGATGCAATGAATAGCTATATCTAAGTCTTTATGTGTATATGAAATTTATCACATATTTACCTCTAAAATGTGCACAGCAGGCATAAGGAATAATATGATATATGATATCCAGTTTTGGAAGGAGGCTACAACCATGTACTGTGTTCATTTATAGGGCCTAGAATATGGAGAGTATCCAGCAAAGGAATGCTTTAATGTTCATAAATAGATTGAAATAACAGAATCATAAAAAGAACATTAAGATTGTTTCTCTTTTGCATCATAGATCACGTTTTGCTGTACACACCAGCATCATTTCCACCGTTAGATTTTGAGTCGTTGTATCTTATTGATTTTATCAAACAAGCAATCAACAGAAGGAAAAAAAAAAAGGTTTTAATTGTTTTCCTGGAATGTCTTACCCCCAATCACTGTACTCTGCCTCATTTTCCCTGCTATGACATATCTTAGCATCTTTCCCCCAACTGCATATTTTAAATGTCTGCTATGTTGTTTATTATCCATTTCCCCTAACTTAAATGTAAGTTCCACAAGAGCAGCAATTATGTTTAAAATCTCTTGTCTTCACAGTGTAGATTCTAAAGGCCTCCAATATGTTTTGAGTTGATGAAATTTTTAAAAATGTCCTGGTATATTTATAAAAGGCATAAATAGAAATAGAAATGTTTAAATAGAAATACTTAAGTATAGCCCTCACAATATTATAAGGGATCTATAAATTGGATCAAATACCATTCTGAAATTTAGTTTTCCCTCTGATCGTCTCTATAAAAAAATTTTTTTCTTAAGGTCATTAAAAAATAAGCTAAAGTTACTGGGGTACCTGGGTGGCTCAGTCAGTTAAGTGTCTGACTCTTGATTTCGACTCAGATCATGATCTGACTGTTCCTGAGATCGAGCCCCACATCAGGCTCCACTCTGATAGTGTGAGGCCTGCTTGGGATTCTCTCTCTCAAAATAAATAAACGAACATTGTTTAAAAGTATAAATCAACTAAGTTACTATGTTCTATAGACTATATTCCAGAATGTAGTTATAGAATATGTACTTGACAGCTAAAAAAAAAAAAAAAAAAAAAAAAGTTCACATTACGGGGGCCTGGGTGGCTCAGTTGGTTAAGCATCCAACTTCAGCTCAGGTCATGATCTCACTGTTGGTGAGTTCCAGCCGATGTCGAGCTCGGTGCTGACAGCTCAGAGCCTGGAGCCTGGTTTGGATCCTGGGTCTCCCCCTCTTCTCTGCTCCAACCCAGCTCTCACACTGTCTCTCTCTGTCTCTCAAAATGGAATAAATGATAAAATTAAAATTTTTAATTTTTTTAATGTTTATTTATTTTTGACAGAGAGAGAGAGAGAGAGAGAGAGAGAGAGAGAGAGCATGAGCGGGGGAGGGGCAGAGAGAGAGGGAGATACAGAATCCGAAGCAGGCTCCGGGCTCCAAGCCAACAGCACAGAGCCCGACGCGGGGCTTGAACTCCCAGACCACGCGATCATGACCTGAGCCAAAGTCGGACACTCAACTGACTGAGTCACCCAGGCACCCCAATAAAAATGTTTTTTAAATGTTCACATGAAATTATGGAATGTTTGTGGAATCATTCAACACACCTTCTGTATAACATTGGCAAAACAGTTCATTTTTTTCCCAGTTATATCTATGTGGAGGCAGCATTTTTTTGTCGTTCTAAAAAGACATGTATATTTGGCATGTTCATTCATGTCCCAGGAATTGTTCAATTTTATATTTTAAATACTTCTCTATCAGAGCTCACTAAAATTTCCATGTTTGAATTAGGAGAAAATAAACAATAGCCTTTACTTCTTGGAGAGATTGGCAAACATTTTAACAACAGATCCATCTAAAAAACAATATATAAACATTCAGAGTATCATTTAAAAACTAAACTGTCATTCTGTAACCAATAAAAATGTCTTCACTGACTGTGGAATCACAGTATTTTATGACAGATCCCTTATTTTTCATTTTAAATACATTTTAAAATCTTTTTTGAGAACACTTTTTAGATTCCATATTATCTTTTATTTTTTTTAGATAAAATGAGGCACAATAATGTCATAAAATCAAGATTCAGAGCTAAAAGCAAACTGTTGGTAAGAATTTCCACTAGTCCCTCTTTTTTCAGGTTAACATTTTAAAAATCCTTTTTTTCATTCAGGTAAAGTCCTCAATAACAACAAACTTAAAATCCCACAATGTCAACTATTGAAGAAAACTCCACATTCAGTTAACTACTTTTAAAACAATAGATACTTCCTGATTTACAAATGGCATATTTGAAATCTTCTCCATTAAACATTATAGTTGGTATCTGAACATTTCCAACAAGTGAAATACTGTAAGTATATGCCACTGAAAATAATCACTCTCCAATGAGGGATCATTAATATAATTATGATTAAATCAGAGTTAATTAATAATATTAACTATTACTACTATTAGTTTATAATAGTTTAGGTAGTTTATAATGTTCATTTGAGTATTAATAATTAATATAATTATGTTTATCGAGGAATTTTTAATGGAACATTTTCAAGATATATTATGTTTAATATAATTATTCCCAATTTCCATTTTGTCCAAAAGAATCCTTTGGAAGAGGTCCTCAAGTTACATATTTTTTAAAGATTCACGCAGACTAACAAATTAGTAGTGTTTTTAAACAGAGATAATTAAATGAAATACGAGTAATCTCCATGTCATCCACTATTAGTCACAGTAAATTGTTCATTAAGATAAAATAAACATGTAATTTTTTTCTCTGAATTGCTTCCTCAACTAAAAAACCTAGGTTCCGGGGCACATTCCTATGGGATCAATTTGTTTTCCATAAGTCAGGCTACCACACCAGAAAAAAAAGTCTTGAAAAACCTCTCCTCTGCATCCAAAAGGCTCTGACCTAATTTCTGGGCACCATGCCACATTTCTAGTCATTCAAATAGATGAGGTAGTGCTCTCTGGCCATCTTCCGACTAGATCCACTCAGAGAACAAAACCTCTTCATCTCCCGGCAGACATCATCGGTGATGTCCTCATTTAATGTAAAAGGCAGGGCTCCTTCCATCTGCGGACGAGGACTCCGAGAAGAAAGCATTCTCATTCCATTTCATCATGCATTCTACCCTGGGCCGCCATCCAGTAGACTCGTCTCCCACTCTGAATGCTATTAGGTAACCACCATCATTCGTAGGTCAATGGTTGTTACGTTCTCTTAGGAAGAACAACATTTGTCTCCCACATAAAACAGTCATTCTTAAAAGAAATAGATTTTGCTTTCTGCTTTTTTTTTTTTTTAATTATGTATTTATTTGGGAGAGAGGGGGCGAGCAGGGGAGGGGCAGAGAGAGAAGGAGTGAGAGAATCGAAGCAGGCTCCACACTGTCAGTGTAGATCCTGATGCAGGCCTCAAACTCACCAACCGTAAGCCAAAATCAAGAGTAGGACGCTTAACCAACTGAGCCACCCAGGCGCCCCTGCTTCCTGCTTTTTATTACGTAGGAAATAGGCCCCCACATTTGTAAAATGCACTGTGCCTAATGTTAAACTTTCTGTCATATTCGCCTCAGAACTGCCTCATTTCCTGGGATACTTTAATTCCCAGGAACATCTAAGATTTCTCTTAGGAATAGCAAAGGAAGATTAGCAAACCACGTAATGAGCTATCATTGGCAAGGAGAAGTAGCTAATAACTGAACAAAACTCACTTAATTTTGACCATCAATTAGCAATTCTCCAATAAAATACTGAAAATGTCACACAGGAACATTATTTCTTGAGTGTGTGTGTGTGTGTGTGTGTGTGTGTGTGTGTGTGTTTTGTGTGTTCATGCACAGCATATCAAGTACCTATAACATTCCAGGTAATATGCTGGGCATTTGTTTTAGGTTCTCATATAATCCTCACAAAAATTCTATGAAGTAATGTCATCATCCTCTTTTTGCAAATGAGAAAACTGAGGTAGGGAAAGGTGAAGTGAAACACCCAATAATAACAGAGAAAAGAGTTTGGCCAGCCATTCTCAGCCTGGCCTGTATGGCCCTAAAGCTTGTACTCCTGCTAACGATCTTCCTTCCCATACACCAATCTTAAGGTCTCGCATATCCATTAAATCCAGATCCAGTTCCATCTCTTAAAACATCTCCCAGAATCCCTCTCAATTGGAAGTGAGATCTCTCAGCCATATATTCTCATAGCACTTGGGTTTTCTTGACCGTTGACAGCATATATAACTACCTGCCTGATGTTGGAGTGGCTTACAGACGTTTCACAGGGCCACTAGATTGAGTGAACCACTCAGGAGTAGGAGCTAAGCCCCATCTTTCCATCGCCAATAGAGCCTAACAAATGAGCACAGCAGTTCCACGTTGAACAGTTGGCTTCTATCGTTGCCAACAAATAGAACAACCTGAGTCGCCTTTTCCTAAAACTAGAGAGGCTGCCTTTGGGCCCATCCTGTGCATCTGTGGGAGACTAGTAGGTATAAAACCTACTGCAGTCTTAGACATTTTCATCAGCGGTAGCAAATTGTGAGAAAAACATGGAACACACACTCTAGAAACACTCCAAATCACTAAGTCCATAAAGGCTAAAACCCCCTGAATGAAATACTCAAATTTAAAAATTTTATGATTACAGTCTCACATTATAATAAAATGTATTGTCCCAAATTTTAATTTATTCTGAAGAAAGACTGGTTCTCTGATCTGTTCTAAAAAGTTTATTGTCAAAACTCCAAAATTTCATTAAAACTGTAAATGGATTTGCTGAAAGCCAAAAGGCAGTATCTATCAAATTACTTTATGTGAACCTGTTCATAGGACATAGAATATTGAAAATAATATATTCCATTTAGAAGAGACTTTTAAGAGAATCTAATTTAGGCAGTTTGGCTCTTTAACCTTATACATATATGTTATATAATATTGACCTAGAGTCTAATTACCACAAGAACGCCTACTCTTAAATGCAGTTGAGGGGAAGAGATCATAGCTGGCTTTATTATGTTTTTAATGTTTATTTATTTTTGAGAGCAAAAGAGAAAGACTATGTGCGTGCAGGTTAGGGGCGGAGGGGGTGAGGACAGAGGATCTGAAGCAGGCTCTATGCTGACAACAGAGAGCCTGACGCGGGGCTCAAACTCATGAATCTGTGAGATCATGACCTAAGCCAAAGTCAGACATTCAACCAACTGAGACACCCAGGAGCCCCCAGATCATAGCCGATTTTAAAGAAACATTATTTTATTTAAATGATTGCATCACATCTGATCGTAAAATACATGACTTTAGAATCAAATGGCCCGGGTTCCAATTTCAGCTATGCTACCTCCCAACTGGACGATCCTGAGAGGAGTCATACTTGACCTCTATGCACCTCCATTTCCTCATCTAAAAAATAGAGGAAACAATGGAACCTACTTCATATGGCTGTCAGAAGGCTTGAGATAATGCACGTCAAGTACTTGGAAAAGTAGCTGGGATGAAGCATTTTAATTACTATTTGCTTTTACTTAGCAGTCATAATGCTAGTACTATCTTTCTCTTTATTGTTATCACTGTTTTTATGTAAGGTGCTTAGCAGAACACCTTGCTCATAATAAGTGCACAATTAACTCTACTCACTGTCATTATTGTTGTTGCTATTATTATTAGCTGGCAACAGTGATATCCCTTCAGAGACCCAAGATGTATTGTTAAAGTTGAGTCTTTAACAATATTCAACAAAAAACAAATCAAATATTCAGTGAACCAATATTACAGCAGGCCAGCGATCTGGCCATCACCCTTTATAGTGCTACTCGTTCCAATGAAGTAGAAAAAATTATAGTGGTTGTCCTTCCTGAAGTTTAAAAAATAATTGGCTGTGGGGCACCTGGGTGGCGCAGTCGGTTAAGCGTCCGACTTCAGCCAGGTCGCGATCTCGCGGTCCGTGAGTTCGAGCCCCGCGTCGGGCTCTGGGCTGATGGCTCAGAGCCTGGAGCCGGTTTCCGATTCTGTGTCTCCCTCTCTCTCTGACCCTCCCCCGTTCATGCTCTGTCTCTCTCTGTCCCAAAAATAAATAAATGTTGAAAAAAATTAAAAAAAAATAATAATTGGCTGTGAGGAAGCTCTGGATTAGTTATAACAAACTGCCATCTGGTCTTATATATCTGCTTGTCTAAGGAGCCTATCTGTCCTTAGAAGTCCAATTAAAGCAAGGGCTCATTACTAAGGCTTCAGTAAATGAATCGTGAAAACACGCAACTAGACAGCTGAGGATTTTGGAAAGAGTCCATCGAACCGCTCCCTGAGCTAGTATTTTTATAATGTGAAAACACTGAAATATTCTCTATTACATTACTATGAGTCTTTGGAATAAAAAAAAAAATTAGAGAATTTTCCACGTTTTGGATAGCACATCAAACAATACATATACTGGTATCCTAAGAAGAGAATCTAAATAAAACAGGACTATACAGATTGTAACGTACTTTAAATTTGACCTGGATTTTGTCTTTCAGTTGTTATAAATAATCACAAATTCTTCATTGTAGGTAGAGGGTAGAAGCGATTCAAAGGTTTGTATTTGTCACCCTCCAGGAAGGCCTCACCGTCCCACGAGTCACCTGGCAGGCAGGTGGATGCAGCCTGGTGCCAGAGTCAAGAACCCAGCAGCAGAGAGAAGCTGGATCTCAGCCTGCACTCACCGGTCCAGCCCGCACAAAAACTCTCAGGACGTTGTGTGGCTTCGCAGATGCAGTCAGATGGTACCTAGGAGTGAATACCAGGCCAGAGCACTGAAGGGGCCATAATTTTATGTTCGTGCAATTCTCCAGCCACAGGACACAAGCCTTAATGACAAATCTCTGTAAAGGCTTGAAGGCGGTGAAGCTAAAATTTCTTGAGACTCTGCAAACGATTTGAGTAGGGACTGTCTTAACAGTAGACCCCTGTGGTGACTAGGGGAGTTTCATCTAAAAATATGTATTCTACCACCTACTGTACATTTTTTATTCCTAATTCTTGAAGGTTTCTTTCCTTTAAGAATCCCTTTCAGGGGCGCCTGGGTGGCTCAGGCTATTGAGTGAGTGTCTGACTCTTAGTTTTGGCTCAGGGCATGATCTCACGGTTCTTGAGTTTGAGCCCACATCTGGCTCGGCGCTCACAGTGGGAAGCCTGCTTGGGAATCTCTCTCCTCTCTCTCTACCCCTCGCCTGCTCTCTCTCTCTCAGTCTCTCTTAAAATAAATAAACTTAAAATTTTGTTTTAAAGAATCCCTTTCAAAATATCTTTCCATTAAAACTTTCAACGCTCCAGAATTCCTTAAAAAACTAAAGATAAAACTACCCTACGTCCCAGCAATTGCACTACTATGTATTTATCCAAGGGATACAGGTGTGCTGTTTTGAAGGGGCACATGCACCCCAATGTTTAGAGCGGCAATGTCAACAATAGCCAAAGTATGGAAAGAGCCCAAGTGTCCATCAGTGGATGAATGGATAAAAAAGATGCGGTGTATACACACACACACACACACACACACACACACACACCTATATATAGGAGTATTAGTCGGCAATCAGAATGAAATCTTGCCATTTGCAACTATGTGGATGGAACTGGAGGGTATTTTGCTAAGTGAAATTAGTCAGAGAAAGACAAACATCATGTGACTTCACTCATATGAGGACTTTAAGACACAGAACAACTGAATATAAGGGAAGGGAAACAAAAATAATATAAAAACAGGGAGGGGGGACAAAACATAAGAGACTCTTAAATATAGAGAACAAACAGAGGGTTACTGGAGGGGTCATGAGAGGGGGATGGGCTAAATGGTTAAGGGGCATTAAGGAATCTACCCCTGAAATCACTGTTGCACTATATGCTAACTAACTTGGATGTAAATTTAAAAATAAAAGAAAAAAAAAATAAACGTTAAATGCTCCAGGCTGCATCTCAGAATCTCTGGGGGGTGGGATCTAGGTATTGGTAGTTTTTCCAAATTTCAATTTCAGTTTCAATTTCAATTTCAGCCAAGATTGAGAAACACTGTAAGCTTATCATTGTAATCCCCTCTTTCCATGATTAGGAATAAACATGAGACCTGAGCTTTATCAAGGCATTAGAAGAAATTTCTTGGATGGCTGCTGACCATGACAAAAATCAGCTGAAGGGTGAAAATGACTTTGAAGACATCAAAGAAAAAGAAAGAACTTGAGCCCTTGATGACATCTTTGAGCCACTGTATTACCTACTCTAGAGCCTGACCCACTGCTGGGTCTCTTGTAGAATGGAAAAAAAACCAAACATATTATTGTTTAACATAGAAAGATGAGTAGTTGCATAGACAGCTAGATAGATAGGTAGATAGACAGATGATAGATTATAGATAGATAGATAGGTAATCTCTTTCCGAAAAATGTTTACGAGGAGGTTAAGTCTTAACCCAATACTTGCTCGTGTCCTAATTATCAATTCATAACCAAGCAGAGATTAGTAACAAGCCACCTGGAAGTACAAATGGCATTCGTGATAGAGTCTTTCCTGAACAGAAGCTGAAGAGTTGGTAAGCCAAATGGGAAATTGGGAATTGTAAAGGCACAAAGCAGTACTGAGAAATAGCAAAGTATCACTGACAAACTGTCTTCTCTACATTCTGCAGAGGGTCATTAAAGTGCTGTCAATCTGCAAAAGAGAGGCTGCTGAGAATTAAAGCAAAAGTCCTGTAGAATCATGTGACACAGTCATTAAATGAAAATTGGTAAAGAAATCTTCGCAAAACCATTATTAGTACAAACAAAAGACAGAGTCTTAAATACAGAGAACAAACCGGTATTTGCTAGAGGGGAGGTGGGAGCCGATCAGTGAAACAGGTAAAAGGATGAAGAGTACATTTATCTTGCTGAGCACTGAGAAATGTATGGAATTGTTGATTCATTGTATTGCATACCCGAAACTAACAGAACACTGTAGGCTAATTATACTTCAATTTTTAAAAACATGATCATGCAAATCTAAAAACACTAAGAACTTTGCTTACCATTTCTAATATAACATTTCCTTTTTAAGTATACCTGTAAAGATCCTGCTCTGCTCATATTCTTTTACATTGAGGATTTTGTCAAAAATCCTTGCATATGCATCTATCATCATGAGTTGAGTCATTGGCAACTGTAAGAAAAGTCATTTGAAATATGATTTTATAGGGTAATAGCAATCAATTCTCACGGAGGAGGCTCTGAATGTTCCTCAACATCTTTAGGGCACCCATGAACATCTCAGCATCTCTGACTATGAGAAAAAGTTGGTAATATGTATTTATTAAAGGAAATCTCAATTTTCTTTAATTTTTTCTTTTGTCGATGTAAACTGGCTCTGAAGATGGGAGGAAACAATAGCTTCTCATTTCCAAATGTATTGTCAACTCGTGTAAATTTCTACCTATCAACGCAAGATCAAGAAAGTGAATGTTAGAGGATTAGTTAACTATCAACAACGTCGATTTGGTTCCAGTTTGCAGACCCCAGTTTCCAGATAGGTAGTATCAGAAGAATGTTAACTGTGACGGTGAAAACAAATCCCTATTCTCGACTTTCTTCTTTTATTCTTCTTTTATTTTTTTTATTCTTTGTTGGACTTCCTTTATTCTTACACTTTCTTTACCCCAGGCTGACCCCTGTCTGTCCCTCGGTTTGATTTCTCTATTTCATGTCTCCTATCTCCCCTTTCTACTCTCTCCTTTTCAAGTTTCTTGGTTTTGTTTACGACTCTCCTCTTTAAAGCCACCCTCTGCTTCTCCAGTCCTGCCTTTGTCACCAGTACCCCACACTTCCCCCCCCCCATTCTCTCCCTACCTCCTCACCCTGGCATTCAAGGCCTGCCAAGGTTGACCTGTTGGAGAAAGGTGGACTACCTGAAGCCAGAGTCTTACTTCACCTCGTCTTGACTATCAAAACAATCGTTCGGGGCGCCTGGGTGGCGCAGTCGGTTAAGCGTCCGACTTCAGCCAGGTCACGATCTCGCGGTCCGTGAGTTCGAGCCCCGCGTCGGGCTCTGGGCTGATGGCTCAGAGCCTGGAGCCTGTTTCCGATTCTGTGTCTCCCTCTCTCTCTGCCCCTCCCCCGTTCATGCTCTGTCTCTCTCTGTCCCAAAAATAAATAAACGTTGAAAAAAAAAATTTAAAACAATCGTTCAAGTGTGAGTAGAGGCAGCTAACCTTGGAATTTCAGTAACTTCATGAAACAACCTTCCCGAGACGCAAACCTAATCAGAGCCTCATGTTTATGACAGAAACAAATGCTTTTGTAAGGTGTCAGGAATTTATCACCAATGAGTACCCCCTCCTAGGAATGGGACTCCATTTATCACGTCAGACTGTTTAAATTGGGATTAAAAAAAATCCCTGGGGGCTATGTTTTAAAGAGAAGGGGAAACAAAAACATCTAAGTAATACAGTGTAATTCAAAGAGGAAAAGGGAAGTTGGAATAATTATGGACTGGAAGCAGAACTGAGTTGTAATCAATTACCTTGGAATCTAGCTAGAGGGTGCTATATAGCATGCATGCGGCTATTTGTCAAAGCATACTAACTGCATGGAAATCACTTGTCAAACAGATGTTTCATATTTTTTAGGGTACAGGACTCTGCTGGGAATTCAACAGAACATCATAATTAGAATTATTTAAAATCTGACTCTTCCGAGAGTGATATTTTGCCTCCTGGAAAAAAAGGTGTCCATGAATATTCATTACATACATTCTTTGACCTTTAACATGGGACCATCAATATTCATATTCAGCGGTGTCATCATTTTGAAATCTTTTCTTTCTTTTTTAAACCTTGCTCATTAACTAAGAGTATCAGCATGTTCCCGTGTATTTGCAAAATTCTTTAGCAGAATTTAAAGCAGTTGTTTAAAAAAATGCTTTAAAAAAATCCCAAGTATCGTTGGGATTTACAGCATTCTGCCAGAAGCTTCTCTTTGATCAAAACTGGCAGGGGCCCAGCTGACTTGTCAAGAAATGTTTCCCTCTTTCCAAATTATTCGATTTCAAGTGGGGCAAATGCAAATACATAGTTCAGCTCCTTTACATTTCACACAGGTAGCCAGGTACTAACTTCATAGCTAACTTTTGCAATGTGTCACTATTCAGCTTTAGTTATTAATTTAATTGTTTACGTCTTTTCAGGTATTTTGAAGTTCCAAGATAAGCCACTTTCATCAGCAAGCCCACTAAAGAGATTATTCTGTTCTATTCTCATTTCATCTCATCCGTATTAATGCTCCAATTTCTACTTTCAGAAACTGGACAAAAATGATAGAATTACCTTTTATATTCAGTATCTGAACAACTATACCCCATAATTAAGCTGTATGGTAAATATCATACGTACGTATCTACATATTCATGCTCATGCACAGTGTACGTGACTACTTCAACTTTAAAAAAAATCAGTAAAATTGAGATGTGTATCATTTGTAGGGCAGATTTTCCATCTTTTGCTTTTTAAGTTTATTTTCATGTATTTTGAGAGAGAGCAAGTTAGGGAAAGGCAGAGAGAGAGGGAGACAGACTCTCTGCGGTCAGCACAGAGCCTGATGCGGGGTTTGAACTCAGAAACCGTGAAATCATGACCTGAGCCAAAGTCAAGAGTGGGATGTTTAACCCACTGAGCCATGCAGGCACCCCTCCACCAATTTGTTTAGAACTCTGGAATTCCCAGAAGTGTCACTTAAGCTAGTATGTCACATTTAAGTTGCTGTTTTATCTTAATCTTCTAGACTTTTTTGGGGGGGTGGGGGAGAGCAAGCACACATACCATGCAAGCAGGGGAGGGGCACAGAGGGAGAGAGAATCCCAAACAGGCTCCGCCCTGTCAGTGCAGAGACCCTTGCTGGGCTTGAATTCATGAACCATGAGATCATGAACTGAGCTAAGATCAAGAGCCAGATGCTTAACCAACTGAACTACCAGGTGCCCCTTGACTTTATTTTAAAAGCTTCAAATAGACACCTGCCATGGAAGGGAAGAGAGGCTAAAACAAAATGTTTTTCTGGCCTTTTCTGATGGAACTCCCACACAAGCAGATGTCGAAACTGTGTATATTGTAAGCACCTACGATTCCTGTCTTTACGGAAGTATCAATGAGCCAGCTGCACCCCTGCCGTCCTGAGCATCCCAGCCATTCCATCCTTTTCCTCATTCATTTCACATTTCAGCACCCGCTATGAGCCAGGCACTGTGCTAGGCAAGGAGAATTCTAAATGAATCCTAAGCAGTCCTCCAAGAACTTTAGAAATTCCCATTTTTAAATGGTGAGGCAGATGCCCAAATAGACACATAGATTACAATGAGATGAGTACCATGACGGAGATACGCACAGCGTCTGAGTAAGGACAAAAGAAATCCAGGCTCAACAGGCTTCCTGGAGGTGGCAACGCCTGACATAAGCCTTAGCCAAAGACTAGATGTTAACCAGGTAAAAAATCAGTCCCAGTGAAACCTCATTCATACATAAGAGTTCTAAGAAGGAACTTACAAAGACTGTGGGAAAAGAGAAATACTAAAAGAATAAAGCTCCATAATAAATTCCAGTTGGTCCATACACTAATTATTTCCAAATTATGGAAGGCAGAGCACAGGCCTTAAATATCCACCTAAGGGTTGGATAATATCCTCCACTACTTTTCTAATGTTGGGCAAGCAAATCTTTGAGACTTCTATTCCTCCTTTATAAAAAATATGAAAATTATTACTTATGGTATTATGATAAGTATTTAATGAGTTAATGTACATAAAAATATCAAGCACAGGGGCGCCTGGGTGGCTCGGTCAGTTGAGTGTCCGACTTCGGCTCAGGTCATGATCTCATGGTCCGTGAGTTTGAGCCCCGCGTCGGGCTCTGTGCTGACTGTTCAGAGCCTGGAGCCTGTTTCAGATTCTGTGTCTCCCTCTCTCTCTGCCCCTCCCCTGTTCATGCTCTGTCTCTCTCTGTCTCAAAAATAAATAAATGTTAAAAAAAAAAAATTAAAAAAAAATATCAAGCACATTGTAAACATTAATTCCCTACCCTTCTGCCTTCAGCCATGGATATAGCCTAGAATACAGGATACAGCCTAGAATAACCCTGGGCATGAAGAACAATCACGGAGGGAAGAGTACTGGATGTAAGTCAGAAAGCAGCTTGTGTCCAACTCTACCAGTTACTAAACTCTGCAACTTTGGGTCAGTTAAGACACTTTTCTGAGCTACGTTTAAACTATTATAAGTGTGCCTGGGTGGCTCGGTCGGTTGAGGGTCCAACTTCGGCTCAGGTCATGATCTCACGGTCAGTGAGTTCGAGCCCCGGGTCAGGCTCTGTGCTGACGGCTCAGAGCCTGGAGCCTGCTTCGGATTCTGGGTCTCCCTCTCTCTCTGCCCCTCCCCTACTCATGCTCTGTTTCTCTCTGTCAAAAATAAGTAAACATTAAAAAAAATTTTAAACCATATGAAAATTAAGATAATAAGACCTTCTATACCCACCTAGACAGGATTGCTGTGAAAAACCAAATGGAAAAATACATATTACAGTGCTTAAATAAATAAATATGACACAGGTTTGATACAGACTGGTTGACAGTATTTTTATTAGGTGGAATGCATGTGGGTGAGAGAGAGACAAATGCCGCTAGAAAAGTGAATATATTTGGACCCTTTTGCTCTAGAATCAAGGTCAAAATAAATGTTATTTTAATTTTGTTTTAATGCTTATTTATTTTTGAGAGAGACAGAGACAGAATGCGAGTGGGTTAGGGGCAGAGAGGGAGGGAGACACAGAATCCAAAGCAGGCTCCGGGCTCTGAGCTGTCAGCAGAGAGCCCGACGCAGGGCTCGAACCCATGAACCATGGGATCGTGACCTGAGCTGAAGTCGGATGCTCAACCGAATGAGCCACCCAGGTGCCCCAAAATAGATGTTATTTTAAAACACAATGATTTTAAAATTACAATGCATTAATGAGAAAAAGCTATTTGCATACCACCTAATACACTGACATCATTAATATGGAACAACTCTTAAAATCAGTAAATAAAGAGATAAATACCACAATATGAAAATCACCAAAATATGAGCCAGAATTTTACTAAAAACAAAATACCTGAATGGCTAAAATACCTAAATGACCAAATTTTTTAGAAATCCAAATGCAAATTAAAATAAGTAAAATTTATCAAATAAGTAATATAAGTAGGAAAAATGACTAAAATCCCAGTGTTGGCTGATATATAATGAGGGGATGACTCTGTCACACATTTCTGGTGGGGATAAAAAACTGAGTCAATCTTCCCAGAATAATGGAATTTAGTAATATTGCTCATGAGCATTTAAAATGTTTTTTATCCAAGTTATTCACTTTTAGATTCACACACTAAATAAAAATAATAGAGAAGCAAAATATTTATGTAGAGGAATTTTTTTCAAAGAATTATTTAGCATCATAAAATCAATAATAAGCTAAAAGTCTAACCATGGAGTATTTCATTAATTACGTTGCATTTATACACTCATATTGTATATAGCACCATTAAAAATGTGGTTCTGTTGGTTTATTTAGTATCATGGAAATGTATGGGAAAAACTAGGGAGCAAAACTCAGTTTACATTATCCTAATTTTAATATGCATATATATTTCCTTCTTGAAAAAAAGATAAGAAAACAGTGAAATGTTATCAATTCCATCAGTTATCTATTGCTGAGTCACAAATCACCCCAACACATAGCAGCTGAAAAAACACACATGCCTTATCTTTCCATTTCTATGAATCAGGAATCCAGGCACAGCTTAGCTGGGATCTCTGCTTCAATCTGTCACAAGGTGATAATAACTTCATTATCAACCAAGCCTTGAGGTCCCCTCTGGAGCCTTGGCTGGGGAAGATTCAAACTCACTTACATGTTTGTTGTTGTCAGGACTCATTTCTCTGAGGGGTGTTGGACTGAGGGTTCCTTGTTGGCTGCTGTCAGAGGCCACCCTCAGTTCCTTGCTATGTGGGCCTCTCCAATGTGGCCGCTCACTTCGTTAAAACCAGCAACAGAGAGTATGTGCTAAGCAAGACAGAGGTCCCAATCTTTTGTTACTTAAACACAAAAGTTACATCCTCTCAAGGCTACTACATTCTATTAGTTAGAAGCAAGTTACTCAGGGGGAGGGAGTTTACAAAACTAGGACCACCAAGAGCTAGGAATCATTGAAGTTCATGTCAGAAGCCATCTACCACATCAGTGGATACCTAATGTTCTTTCTTTATATATCTCCATTTTTATAAATATTATTACAAACAACTATTTTGCATACAAAAAATTATTTAAAACTAAGTGTAATAAATTGACTAATCTTTTAAGAAAGCAATTAGGAAAGATGAGGAAAGTCATAAAACTGTGTCCTATGATGTGATAACAAAAATATTTACATATGGTTAGTATCCATCGTGGTTTAAAAGCACTAAAGAGGAGGCACTTGGGTGGCTCGTCGGGTGGGTGATGGGGCTCTTGATTTCAGTTCAGGTCACAATCTCTCTGTTTGTGAGATCGACCCCTACATCAGGCACTGCGCTGACAGTGTGGAGCCTGCTTGGGATTCTCTCTCTCCCTCTCTCTCTGCCCCTCCCCCACTCATGCTTTCTCTCTCCAAAAATAAAAAAAAAAAAAAAGAGAGAGAGAGAGAACACTAAAGAGGAAAGAAAAGGAGGGAGACAGGGAAAGGGGGAGAAAAAAAAGTGATTTAATTGTTGAACATTTGGCGAAAAATTTGCTGAAAAAAAGTAAAAATTATGTCATTACATTAAAATATCTCTCTAAGGGGCACCTGAGTGTCTCAGTCGGTTAAGGATCTGACTTCAGCTGAGGTCAGATTTCACAGTTCATGGGTTCAAGCCCCCTGTCCAGCTCTGGACTGACAGCTTGGAGCTCTGGGCTGACAGCTTTGGATTCTTTGTCTCCCTCTCTCTCTCTGTCCCTCCCCCATTCATACTCTGTCTCTGTCTCTCAAAAATGAATAAACATCAAAAATAACTTTTGAAATAAAAACATTTAAAATATGTTTTTAAATGAAAATATACAGCTACATAGATATGAAAATGTCCAAAAATTTTTAAATGCCAAGTAAAAAACGTTAAATACAAATATACTATCACGTTATAAGAGCTATGCTGTACCATTACAATTAAACTTATATATCAGAGATATGGTGAAGGGATATTTTGTTTTATTTTAGGTTATGCTTGTATTCCCTGTTGAAAAACTAGTGAAACAAATACCTTTTTAAAAAATAAATTAGGGGCGCCTGAATGGCTCAGTCGGTTTAGCATCCGACTTCGGCTCAGGTCATGATTTCGTAGTTTGTGAGTTCGAGGCCTGCATCAAGCTCTCTGCTGTTAGCCCAGATCCTACTTCGGATCCTCTGTCCCCCTCTCTCTCTGCCCCACCCCCACTCACACTTATGTTCTCCCTCTTGCAAAAATATACATTTTTTAAAAGTTTAAAAATAAATAAATAAATAAACAAATAAATAGATAAGGCTAGTTATTCTTAACCAAAGTAGAAAGATGCAAATTATTTTCTCACCTCAAATTTTCCTAAAATGAATTTTAAAAACAACCCGTTTTATAGCAATTCTCCCTGCTTCGCACAACTGTTAGAAAAGGAATAAAATTATATAAATCTGAGACGCTTTCCACTTAGACTGCACTGTGTCCTTATGTTGGACAAAATCTCTTTGGGGGCGAAAACAGAGCTGTCTGTGAAAAGAAAAGACCTGTGTTTCAGGCCAGACAGTTTATCTGATTAAGGAAAGAGAAGAAGGTTTACAGTCAAAGATTAATTCTCCAGCACCACACAGTGAGCTCTCCAAACAAGATTTGTGTCACTCCAAACTTCATTCATGACAGCCGCAAAGTTTCTCAGCTCCTAGTGGTATAAGTGGTTCTTGGTTGCAACTGTTCGGCCCAATCTCTTGGAAAGTGCTCTGAACAAAGAACAAGCCACGCATCCCTGCGTCCAGGGCCAGACGGAACGACAGGAACTGTGCCAGATGCTCTGCTCAAAACACACTTGTAATTGGAGGCTGAGACGGTACGTTTCTGAATAAATGGACGCACCGTCCACGGTGACGTGTCTCTTCAAAACTACGAAAAACTGAATTCAAGCAAATGAAAAGTTTAATGCTAATGAAATAAGGGCCTAGGAGGTGTCCTTTGCATGAGACAATAATCAACCCCAAGAGATGGTGGCAGAATGAAAAATATTTAGTTATATGTTGGCTACCCAGTTGGTCACGCCCACAGGGCATGAACCGGTATCAGAGTCCTTCTAGAACAGGGCTGCACGTTTTTCTCTTGGGCTTAAAGAAACCAATACTGGAAGTCAGACATAGAACGTTGCCATGTGTCTCTTACCTACGAGCATTATCTCCTGCCTACAAACATTAAAGATATTTAAGAAGTTGGAGTTCAAAGACCCTAAAGAAAACGACTCCTATATTAGAACAATGCCAAAGAGCTATTTTATCTTTATCTCAGCAATAACATGCAAAGACTTTTTCTAACGTATAACGTTTCTCCTAACTCGCCTTTGTTCTGCGGGGTTTGTTTTGGAGGGGGATTTTTTTTTCTTTTTTCTTTTTTTTTTTTTTTTTTTTTTTGATGTTACTAAACTGAGATTGAATCGTTATCAAAGCAGCAACTGTGGTTCATCAGCTTAGTCACCAAACGAACCACAGATATTCCCAAGGGGTGAAGAGAAATAGGAAATTAAGCTTCAAACTGGAGTCAGGACATCAATTGTGTTAGAAGATTCAAGTTTTCCTTTATGTGTGTGTGGCAGTGACAGAACATGATTGATGACAAAGCAAGATTTATGACCACATTCTCCAAATTTATAAACAAGAATTTCACCAATATGTAGGCAAGAGAAAAAAAGAGCAACTGAAATAAATTTTATAATGACTTCTAACTAATTACAATTCCTTGTTCTATTACCAGATCTAACCCTGACCGTTCCCATTCCCCTCCCTTCCCATTTAATTCCGTCATGTCTCAATTTCCCAAATGATGTGGCATTAGGATGCTGAACTCAACAATGCCTAGATCTGACTTCTGTTTACTGCTCGTGCAGTCATAGATCAAATACTTCCCTTATGTATGAAACTTAAGCAATGGCCGGACCTTCTGCACAAGAATGTTGAGACAGGAGGCAGGTAAAAATCATTTAGCGGGATGCCTGACATACATGGCAACATTTAATATTGTTCCAAGACATTATTATTGACTTTGTTGTTTACCTTGATGAAATAATAAGTTTCTATTGGTATGATTTTTTAGAGATCATTTGCCCTTGTATCAGATTGCCTGTGGTTTCCAATACTTTTGCCTCCAGTGTGCCTAACCAAATCACTTACATAGGTTTACCGTTAAGAAGTATTAAGATGTTTTATGCAAGCCTCATGGTAAATTCTGGGGTCTAATGGACACCACAGGGCCTATACTTAATAAGAATACTGTATGTATTCCCGGAATTTGCTGAGAACTGCTCACCACAACCCCCCAAATGGTAACCATGTGAGTTGATGGATGTGCTGATTAACGCAATTACGGTAATCATCTCAAAATGTACACATATATCAAACTATCATGTTCATATGCCTTAAATATATAGAATTTCTATTTGTTAATTATGCCTCAATAAAGCTGGAAAAAATTATGTGCCTGTCAATTTAGAGTCAGGCACAAAGGAATTAAGGCCAAGAAAAAAGAATAAGTTAAATGAAATCAAGTTTAAAAATATCAGGCGCAGAGACAAACTAGAAGGGATGACATAATATACTTTTAGAGAATTCTCTCCTTAAAGAAATACTCCTATGGAACACGTAGTTGTGCCTTACAAATGGTTCTCAAATGATAGAATCTCATAAATAGTTTCCTGAATAATCAACCACCGTAAAATGTATCTCTTGATTCTTGCTTTTCCAGTTATCAGCACTTACACCTAATCATTGCTGTTTTCTTCGATAACTAGCTTTCTACTAAACCTCACTTAACCTCAACCCACAGAACTTATTCTAATGAGTGTCTTTGAATGCGATAATGAACTGAGTGACTGTCACACGCTGTCAGAAACATTCAGTTGATCCGTGGTGGATTTCTTCCGTTTTTTACCAACTTCTCACCCTACAGTGATTCTTAATTATGTACTTGAGGAGGGCAGGGCAGTTAGCAAAAATGAAAACTTAAAAAAAAAAAAAAAACAGAATTGTGTTTTGGAAAGAAGAAACACCACACAAGTTTATGGTTTGAAATGGGATGCATAAAAAAAAAAGCACTGTATTCATTTGTTGAGTCAACAAACACCTGCCAAGCATTCACCATTTGCCTGGCATTATGCTAAGGGCTGGGGATTCATTTCCAGAAGACCTGGGGAGGGAGGGTAGAGAGGGGCACTGGGGAGACCAAACTCAGGATGTCCAGGTTGGCGAGGTGATCCACAAACCAAACTAATTTACAGAATCAGGAGTTTACAACAGGATATAAGCATCTCAGAAAGTACAGGTATCTGTGGGCAGCTTTGTACTTTTACAGAGCACTGACAGTTCTAATCAGGCTTATGTAGATTTCAAAAGATAAGAACTCTAAGTGATGTGTGGATTACTGGGAAAATACCAAGTAATTATAAACCCAGTAATTCTCAATGGACTGTTGTCTACATATTTACAACCCAATGAGCTATAATCTACGGTTTTCATATTTAGCCTTATATTTTAGCTTGCCTTCTGGAAACAACAGAGCCTGACACAAAAGCTTGCCTGTGGGTAATTTCTTTGAAGATGGAAAGTGCGTGGGGGGGGGGGGGTAGATTGGAGAAGAAGTAAATCCAATCCAACCCAAGGGTGTGGTGCTGTACTGAGTACTACTGCAGCCCAGGAGGTCTCCATTCCACTGGAAATAAGATTGCTTGTAAAATTAAAAGCGCTCAGATGAAATCGAATGTCAGATAAAAAACAATTTTTTTTTTCTTTAGTAGCGGTGTGTCTCAATGCAATATTTGGGATATATGTCTACTCTTCAACGTTTATTTATTTTTGGGACAGAGAGAGACAGAGCATGAACGGGGGAGGGGCAGAGAGAGAGGGAGACACAGAATCGGAAACAGGCTCCAGGCTCCGAGCCATCAGCCCAGAGCCCGACGCGGGGCTCCAACTCACGGACCGCGAGATCGTGACCTGGCTAAAGCCGGACGCTTAACCGACTGCGCCACCCAGGCGCCCCTATATGTCTACTCTTAAAAACAGTATCTGTTGTTTCTTTGACATGCAAATTTAACTGGAATCCCGTGTTTTATCTGGAGTTCCCGGAGCTGGGAACTCTCTGAGGAACTGTGTATGCCGTGCCTCCGATTATCTGCCCAAAGATGTGAGACAAAAGAGAATTTGCTGCCTATACCTTCCATCCCCATTGGTCAAAGTTTGCGGGGCTGGAATGAGGCAGCACACAGAAAGCAGAAAGCAAAAGAGAAGCAAATCAGCTAAAACAAGGTGGCCTCAGGTGACCACTGCATAGTGCCGGTTGCCGCAGCAACAGCAAAAATGTGGGCCACTGTCTTGTCAGTCAGCGCATAAAATATGTCTAACATACCCTCATCGGAGCTGCAATATGAAGTTTTCACACTTGGGGAGGGAAATGAGGCCTAAAAATTGATGTAGCTGATCTCCATTCCAATGCCAGATGGAAAGAGCCTATTCTCTTTTTTTTTTTACTGACACTGGCATGTAGGAGATGGAACCATGAAACAACAATGACACAAGCATGGCATTTCATCATGCTTCTAACCTCAGAAAAAGGTGAGCCAGGCTGTTCAACAAGGACACATCAAGAAAAGCCACAAAACCGCTAACAGCTTTTCTGAGCAACTAACAAGATCACCGTGAGCCACTGTAGGGGAGCTGGTGTGAATGTTCCCTGGGAAGCACCGTGAAAAGCAAATGAAAAAGTATCTGGATCAGAGTGGAGGTGAACGAGAGCAACCTGGATACACAGCCTCTCCCGGGACAGACCATGCCATTCAAGTAAAGAGCTTCTAAGCACTTGGCAAGAATTCCAAAGGGAAGATTCTCTCTAAACAAATCCTGCAAAGCAAACCCCTTGTGAGTGAGCAGAGGGACCTCGTGTGGGAAGAGTTGAAAGGTCTGCATCGGTGAATCTTCTCCAAACCAGCTGAGACTTTCTCAGCACCAATGTAAAGGTCCAGTGCACTGTTTCTTGATGCATGAGAATAGGGTTTGAGAACCTCATCCTTTGACCTTTGCCAAGAGCCTGTGATTTTCCTTACTTCCACTTGATTTTCTTTTTTTAACCTTTTTTTTTAAATATGAAATTTATTGTCAAATTGGTTTCCATACAACACGCAGTGCTCATCCCAACAGGTGCCCTCCTCAATGTGCATCACCCACTTTCCCCTCCCTCCCACCCCCCATCAATCCCCAGTTTATTCTCAGTTTTTAAGAGTCTCTTATGGTTTGGCTCTCTCCCTCTCTTTTTTTTTTTCCTTCCCCTCCCCCATGGTCTTCCGTTAAGTTTCTCAGGATCCACATAACAGTCACTCCTCATCAGGGAAATACAAATCAAAACCACACTGAGATACCACCTCACGTCAGTCAGAGTGGCTAAAATGAAAAAATCAGGAGACTATAGATGCTGGAGAGGATGTGGAGAAACGGGAACCCTCTTGCACTGTTGGTGGGAATGCAAACTGCTGCAGCCGCTCTGGAAAACAGTGTGGAGGTTCCCCCCAAAATTAAAAATAGATCTACCCTATGACCCAGCAATAGCACTGCTAGGAATTTACCCACGGGATACAGGAGTGCTGATGCATAGGGGCGCTTGTACCCCAATGTTCATAGCAGCACTCTCAACAATAGCCAAATTATGGAAGGAGCCTAAATGTCCATCAACTGATGAATGGATAAAGAAATTGTGGTTTATATACACAATGGAATACTACGTGGCAATGAGAAAGAATGAAATATGGCCTTTTGTAGCAACATGGAAGGAACTTGAGAGTGTTATGCTAAGTGAAATAAGTCACACGGAGAAAGACAGATACCTTATGTTTCCACTTGATTTTAAACTATTCCTATTTCTTAGAAGAAAATGGCCCCAAATGTCCTATCTCAAGGATTTATCGTTCTGTGAACCATTTTTATCTATTGACCTTTAAAATAATTCAGTTTAAATCTCAGTTGAGTTATTTGCAGAAGTTTTAAGCAGTGGCATTTGCTTATTACAAATACGTATGATCACCTAAACTGGGGGTGGAGGGGAGAAATTGGGAGGGGAAGGAAAAGCATATTCAGTATTCTTAGAGAGTAGATTCTCTTGCAATATTTGGCACTACATAATCTCTTTTTTTTTACATTTTTTTTTCAACGTTTATTTATTTTGGGGACAGAGAGAGACAGAGCATGAACGGGGGAGGGGCAGAGAGAGAGGGAGACACAGAATCGGAAACAGGCTCCAGGCTCTGAGCCATCAGCCCGGAGCCTGACGCGGGGCTCGAACTCACGGACCGCAAGATCGTGACCTGGCTGAAGTCGGACGCTTAACCGACTGCGCCACCCAGGCGCCCCCATAATCTCTCTTTTTAATAATATATCACAACAATGAACGATGTTGTAAATGACAATAGGAGGATGAATTCCAGTATGTTCTTCCACCCCCGCTGGTTGCACTGGTAATCAAAACACGTTAGTAGAAAACATTATACCTACAGAAGTGACATTCTCCCCGCAGTACTGTTTTATATAACATCACCCCGGTTGCTCTCATTCTTTAATTTCCAAGATTGTGTTCACCTCTGAGTTCATCTGTTCCTCTTTTCCACCATTAAGAGGGTATTTAGTCCATCTGGCGTCTGATGGGTGTGCTATTCATCTGAATGTGTGTGTTTACACAGATAGTTGCCTGCAAAGTACCAAGAAGGGTCTCCTTTTTCCGAACTTTGTTATCAAAGTCAATAGGCCCTGAGTTTACTCTCTGTATAGTTTACCATCTACATTGTCAAAGAAACTCCGTGTAGAGCTAAGCCCATTAGTGTGTCACTTAAGTGAGGAAGTTAGAAAGCTGCAGAC
The DNA here is from genome assembly GCF_018350155.1 of Leopardus geoffroyi. Lineage (NCBI taxonomy): Eukaryota > Metazoa > Chordata > Mammalia > Carnivora > Felidae > Leopardus > Leopardus geoffroyi. The sequence continues at coordinate 21,320,535 of NC_059327.1, read as the reverse complement.
AGTAGTGAGGATCCAGATAAGAGAGGAAAGTTTTTCAGCATAAGGAAGGAATTACACATTTAATGAACACTGTGTGCTACCCTCCTTTCTTCCAGATTGCCTAAAACTAGAAAACCAAAAATCACCGCTATGCTCCAACTGTTTGATCATCTCGGAGAAATCACATTGAGTAGGCACTGAAATAAAGTAAGGGTTGTTTCCAATTTGAGGGTTTTTTCTAATTATTCTATATTTTAGGTGTTCTTGGACCAGAGGTCATGGATATAGGCATGCCAAATGTCTGAATTTTTCTATTTTTGTTTATTTAGAGCCCCAAAGGGAGAATGAAAATAAAGCAGTCCCTTTCACAATTTTTAATTATTGAAAAGTAAAGCTTATACTTCTCTGTCTGCTGCTATATACATTGCCTCCTACCTATAATTCCTAAACATTCTTTTACTTTTATAGGTGAGAAAACAGAGACTTTCCTGCAGCTATGAGCTACTGGTGAAACTGGGACTGGTACTTGAATCCTGCACCTGAAGTTGACCCCAAACCCCGTGATTTGCTTTTACCTGTAGTTAAAATTTCTTGCTTCCTTCCTTCCTTCGTTTCTTCCTTCGTTCGTTCCTTCCTTCCTCTTCTCCCTTCCTTTTCTTTCTTTTCTTTCTTTCTTTCTTTCTTTCTTTCTTTCTTTCTTTTTCTTTCCTTCTTTCTTTCTTCCTTTCTTTCTTTTTTTCTTTCATCTAAGTAATCTCTACACTCAGTGTAGGGCTCAAACTCATGAGCCCAAGCCCAAGAGTTGTATGCTTTCCTGACTGAGCCAGCCAGGTAGCCCTAGCTGAGGTTTCTTTTGGTTCTGTCATATCCATCTCATGTCCAACTCCTGCCCTACAACCAGTGGGAGGAAGACTGAAATTCAACAGAAGTCTCCTCTATCTGTTCAAGGTCTAATGGGCTATTCAAGCTTTATAAGAATTTTTATCACTCAACCAGCCTTTCACAGTAGATATGCCTTGATCTCTTCTGAATAACTCTCTGGTTTTCATGAATCAAACCCTAGGTTTGACTGAGTTCAATGAATATTATGCTCCTAGATCTATTCCCAAAGGTCAGTGATTTTTACATTGATCTTTACCTGTTTTTGGCAATATGTATTGCATTCACCTTTTGAAGCCACATGTTCGTCTATACAAAAGTAGGGTTATTTGGGGGGGTTTTTTGTTTGTTTTTTACTCTAACAATTTTCCTTTCAAGTTCTCATTTTTTCCACACAGTAGAAAACCAAGACTTAACCAGTTCTGGCTAAAGTCAGTTGTCTCTAGGGAAACAGAGTTAGTTCAGGATTTCTCCTACCTAATCCTTCCCCTTAGTATGGGATATATCTTTATGGTCACTAGTTAAGGACTCAACACCAACTTAGGGGAGATGTTTGGCCATCAGTCAGCTGGTATCTTCCTGATAGTTTTCACTCTTCTATACTGACCTCCATGGAGACGCCCCCCCATTCCCCATGTGGTATCAGTCTTTCAGCCCTTCTACCTCAAGCCATAGTCCTCTGTTACCATAATCTTAAATAATAAGCCCCTTTCAATTCCTCAACTCTCTCTATCATCTAATGCCCACATCTTTTGCAAAAGCATGGGAAAAGTCACCATGTTACTCTGGGACTACAGGAAATTTGCTGCCTAGTCAGCCCCACCTATCCAAACGAGTCTATCATTTCTACTGTATTGTCACTGCACTGCAACAGGGTAGGAGATAACTGGGACCTTATCAACTTCATGGTTTCTGCTTGGGAAACAAGACCCAGGTCTCCTTTACCCTAGAACTCCCCAGCCTAGCTGGGTTATATCACTCCCCCCACCCACCAAGGGTTCAGCTCTTTTCCCTCTATGACTTCTTTGCCTCATCCTGCTTAGCTCAGGGTCTGACATCCAGACTATTACAATATTCTTTTAGTCTTATCATCATTGTCAGGACCTTGCCCTTAGAAGCTCAAATTCTGTTTCTTTCTACATTTCTTCTGTGGCTTCCCTTCGTTGCAGTAGGTAAAATAATAGATACAGTCTAAGAAGGAAAAAAAGTCACCAGAGTAAACAATGGTATTGCAGTGGCAATGCAACAAATTGGCTGTTTCTTTGTTTTTCTCTTATTTCTTTCCTTTTTTTTATCTTTTGGCTATTTCTTTTTAATCTTATCCCACCTGCCAAGGAACCAAAAGAAGTTGAGAAAGATTTTATAAGATCAGTTTCTTATTATTTCAAGTTCTAACTGAGACACAATTCTTAATTTTTTTTCCAGATAAGGAGACCCACATCTTGATCTTAATAATGTAATCCAGTTATGATTGTTATGGTTGTCAATGTGTATGTGTTTTACTGCTACTCTGAGTTCGTGACACCAATTTAACCAATGGGAAATGGCTGTTAGCAAAGTAGGAAAAAAATAAACGTATAGCAACAGAAAGAAAAATTGATAACTTTGAAAAAGAGAGGCAAAGCAGGAGTTTAATAAGTGTTAAGCTTTGGGATTTCATTTAAAACAGGATGACGAAGATGTAAATAAGTTTTGTTTATGTCACACTAACAGAGACGAAAAATAGGTACACCGGTTTTACAAACTAAGATTATATCTTTCATCTCTGTAATAGAAAAGAATAGAATAATAATGTTACTATTATATATTATGATTAAATTCAAATAATGTTATCAACCATGAAGCACAGTTTTTAAAAGCTTGAATTTTGGGGGTACCTGGGTGACTCGGTTGACTAAGTGACTGTTGATTTCGGCTCAGGTTGTAATCTCACAGTTTGTGAGAGCAGGCCCCACGTCAGGCTTTGTGCTCTGCACGAAGCCTGCTTGGAGTTCTCGCTCTCCCTCTCCCTCTGCCCCTTCCCTCCTCTCTCTCTCTCTCTCTCTCTCTCAAAATAAATAAATAAACTTAAAAAAATAAAAAAATAAAACCTTGAATTTTTAAAATCTAATTTTAAAAATAAAAGCAAGGTATATTTACCTTGGAATATAAAATGCTCAGAATTCATTGATATATGCATGTTCGGGATAGTGTCTCGGAGAAGTCCATTAAATCACTGGTGAGCAGTTTTGATGTTCATAGTGATGACAGAAATGACACCTGCAATCTTTATATATGAGTGGTCAGTCCAATCACTGTGATTTTGTCATTTTCATCTCAGCAGGGGTTGGAAGCCATTGTTTACAATGAGTTCACACATTTCTGGTCGCCAGACAAGTAAAAATTATAAATAAGCGTCTGCTCAAGAGATACTCCGCTGACCAATGTAACACTATAAGAGAAATAACCTGTAGTCCCTGTTTCTAGGTGCCTACCATTTTGGGGGGAATAGGATTTCCACATAGGACACAATTAAGAAAAGATGCTGTATATCCTGGATTTATTTTAAAATACGCTGCATTTAATTTTTGTCAATTGCTGAAATGAAATTACAAGTATCTCTGCCATTCCTGTTGCTGCTGCCATAGGCGAGCCGACACTTCTTTCTATCTAAGTAACTCTAGTCGACATGTATTCAGTCATCCTACCTCTAATACTCAAACTGTGCCCCTAAATATTTTTCCATGGTTGGTTATTGTATTTGTGATTTTGTTGTTTTGTTGGTTTATATTTCAAAATCATAATTCATATTCCTTCCGCACCATTAAAATTTAGTAATAGCCTTACTAATTTTTATACTTTTTAGAATAACTTTTACAACTTTCATTAGTGTTTGAAATGTCCTCTCCATTCTCATTCACCAGGAAATGCTACTCCTTCATCTACAACCTTCTGTGAAAGCCTTCTATGACTTAACTATACAGAATTTATATATGTGATCTATATGTCTATGCATGTGGACAATAATGCTAACAGATCACTTCTCACATTTTATTAAAGGTCATCCACTCATTGACCTTCCTTGAGAGGCTGGATCTAAACCTGCTGTATCATCTTTGTATTTCCCTGCTCCTACTCCATATTGCTATTTATTAATATGTTTAGAGAAGGTACATGAAGACTAAAAATGAAGTAGGTGTAGAGAAAGCGAACTCATTAAGGACAGGTTGAGAAAAAGACAAAGGAAGACTTATGGCATAAGGACAAGACAAAGGAAAGACATACTAAGAGTCAGATTTAGAAAAATAAAGGAGAGGGAGCTTCAAAACAGGGCTCAGTGTTGCCTTTTGGGTGAAAGCGATGGCACGTATGATCTGCTTCAGAAAACCAGAGCCAGATGAAGAAGAGGCATTTCAACAAAATTTGTGATGCTATGGATTTTTACAGCTAAGCCCACACCATTTTTCCCTAATGTCGCAATAAAGTTGAGGCTTCTGGTTCAGAAGCCTGGAATGCATTTCATACACATGACAGCCTATAAAACTGATAGGTACCAAAATGCAAAATGCACAAGATGCACAACTATCTTGTGACTGGAAAGTATCCTTATCCTCACTTTCCACTGGAAAGTCAGAAACTAAATGTGGTTAATTTCAGGTACATTCAGTCCACATTCAGGATTTTTCAGTCAGTGAAGGGTGATACTTGTTGGTTTCAAAGGTATAACTGATATTCTTCTTACTCTCACTTTGCTAGAGTTCATTCTAGTCTTTTAGGGATTTGTACAACCGCTGTAGTGCCGTGGGAAGCGTTCTTATCCTTCTCATGGTTGCTCAGTCCCAGTCCCATGCTGACACCCCACTCTAAATCTAATTTGCCTTGTCATCAGCCAATCTCTACCATCTCAGTCCCCATCCCTGACATGCCTCTTTAGAGATGTCTACACTTTAACCACAGGGTCTAGTCATCAAGTAAAATCAGGTCTTTTACAGTCTTCTCTCCCTCAATTCTGGACCTCTTGGGGTTCATCAGCCCGGATATCAGTCCTTCCATGTTCTTCTTGAAGAACCAGTATCTGCAAACAAGGATATCAGTCCTTCCATGTTCTTCTTGAAGGCAATAGAGAAATTCAGTGGTTCTGCCACACCTTTCTGGTGCCCTTGGGAGAGCTGGTGTTGTCAGGGGACCTCTTCCCATCAATTCTGTCAGACTGCTAGTGGCAGACAAGAATGGGATCTGCACACCAAAATTTTATCATGTCACACCTTACAAAGAGCCCTCCCAGGGGAGTGGAATAAAGGGTGATGACCCCCAGGTTCACTTCTAACCCTTCTTGTCTCATTGCCAACCTATTTTCCACTTTAGCTTGAAAGTTGTTTTCGTTTGTTTGTTTGTGTTTGTTTGTTTTTGCTTTGGTTGTTTCGTTTTGTTTTGTTTTCTAAGTCTGTGGGCAGCAGTGAAGGGACGGAAGAATGGGTAAGGAGCTGTGGATGTACTAGCAGCTCACTGTTTCTCCATTATAACTGAGAAACAGATCGTGACATTTTCAATTTAGAGGTTGAGAATTTGGTTTCTTTTTCAGTCAGCCTGACCTGAGAATCATTCCCTCCAGCCCAAACGGAATGATCACAGAGCAAAATATGTGGTGATTAATAGTTTAAATTATTAATGCGTCCAATCTTGATGACCTCCGTGGAATTCAGCTCTGGAAGCTCCTTCTTAGTATAACCATGGTCTCTTCTTTACCTCATCCACATTCATCTTCCCAGATGTTATGTTTAAGGTCATGGTTGAGATGTTATGTTTAACCTCGTCATTGTGGATTAACTGGTTTTGAATGGGAAAACTCCCTCTCCATCTATTACTACCAGTTGGTTGTCTGCTCATCCCCCAGGTCAAGCTGGCCAGTATAGATTCATAGAGAGAGACACAGTGGCAGAGAATTAGGAGAAGGGTAATGGACTGGAACAAAGCATTCAGAATATGGTTACATATGGAAAACTATAATGTTGAATACATTATTGAATGCAATCAAGTATGGATGGCTTCAAGAACCATGTTCCATTGATGGGGCGCCTGGGTGGCGCAGTCAGTTAAGCGTCTGACTTCAGCCAGGTCATGATCTCGCGGTCCGTGAGTTCAAGCCCCGCGTCAGGCTCTGGGCTGATGGCTCAGAGCCTGGAGCCTGTTTCCGATTCTGTGTCTCCCTCTCTCTCTGCCCCTCCCCCGTTCATGCTCTGTCTCTCTCTGTCCCAAAAAAAAATAAATAAAAAACGTTGAAAAAAAAAAAAAAAAAGAACCATGTTCCATTGTTTTGAAACATGATATATAGCAGGCAGTGGGCCCATGGTATGTTTATAGAAGGGAAGTGATATGATCAAAATGTTTTAAGACTATCAGTTGGAAGATGAATTGGAAGGAAAATGCCCAAAGCTCAAAACTTCAACTTTCCAGAAGACTATCTGCAGTTGCTATTCCTCATTTGTCAAAATCCTGCTTGAAGACTGGAAGCTATGTGCTTCAATAAATATTTATGCTAGAAACTTGAGCAAAAATTTGTCAACTCACCCATTAAGGAGAACAATTTATAACAGACAGAAAACAATGTCACAATCTTTCTTTGCAGGAAAGACTAATCTGATATATAAAATAATCCATGGTAGGGGCACCTGGGCAGCCCAGTCAGTTAAGTGTCCAACTCTTGATTTCGGCTCAGGTCATACATAATCTCATGGTTTGTGAGTTCAAGTCCCATGATGGACTCTGTGCTGACAGCGTGGATCCTGCTTGGGATTCTCTCTCTCCCTCTTTCTCTGCCTGTCCCCCACTTTCCCTCTCCCTCTCTCTCTCTCTCAAAATAAATAAAGAAAAATTTTTAAAAATATTTTAAACTAATCTAGAGTTTAGATAATGTTTATCCTTTATTTATGGGATGGGTGTCCTTCTAAAAAAATAAATAGCCATATTGATTTTACCTTCATTATCTTACAAACATATCTATAGACTCACCCATCCTAGCACACTGCCTCCTGTTATAACAAAGAAACTATTACTCTTTCTACTTAAGATGAATCCTTCCCCCTTCTCAGGTTAAGAGCACGTTGACCTGAGAAAATGGCACGCAGTGTTGAGAGTGCATTTGAAGTCATTGTCAAAAATGGACTGCAAAACCAAAATTCCAATCGTGTGACATTCTCCGAGTGCTCTACTGTTCAGAGGTCAATGCAGAAAACATGGGTACCAGGTTCACCTTCAAGTGGGTTCTTCCAGATAGGTGAAACCAAATGTTAGATGTGGAGGAGAATTTAATGTATGTAATATGGCAGACAGAGAGGAAAGGCAAGGGCTGGTGAATTGGAAGAAAATAGACAATCCACCGGCCGAAGATGCAGATGAAGTCAAAGAGCGATCAGAGTGCTAAGTTCCCTGAGGAGAAAAGAGATTACGATGCTAGAGTAGTATACATATTTGAGGTAATGAGCTTGTAGGTGAGGCTGTTTATGCTCCTGGGGTCAGTGGTATGTTCATGGGAGCTTGTGGCTCAGGTACAGAAGAAGAGATGGTAACTGATGATGAGAAATGCCCCACAGTGAGAGGCCACGCTCTTAGCCGTTCCTTCCATGAGTATACCAAAGCCAGACAGGACGATGGCAGAGACTGATATTAAAAAAAAAAAAAAAAAAAAAAAAAAGCCTGTGATACAGGTGCCAAAGTTTTGTTTTGTTGTTGTTGTTGTTGTTGTTTTCTGTTTTTACTTTTATTTGCATGTATTTCGTGCAGAATTTACTCCCGGGCCATAAGTTTTTGTTTCTTCAGTTTCTTCTGGGATATCTTTTTCTTCTGTGCAACCTCCTCTTCTGGTTTAGGAACAATCTGCTCTTTTTCAGTAAGGATCATCTCAATGTGGCAGGGAGAGCTCATGTATGGGTTAATCCGACCATGAGCCCTGTAAGTTCTACGCCGCATTTTGGGGGCTTTGTTCACCTGGATGTGCTCAATGACCAGAGAATCTACATCTAAACCCTTAAGTTCAGCATTACTCTCTGCATTTTTAAGCATGTGCAGTAAAAATTCGGCACTCTTTTTGGGCCACCGACCCTGTGTCCAGCCTCACTGTTTGGCCCGGGCACACCTACCAACTCCACCATTGTAGCGTCGGAATGGCACACATTGCTTCTGCAAAGTGACATCTTTCAGATACTTGGTGGCTTTTCGGATATGCATACCCTTGATGGCCTGGGCAGTTTCCCGTGTGTTCTTAAAGTGAACACGAAGATTTGAACCTCTTGATTTGCATGATTTTGTCGGGTTTTCCGGGTCAAGTGAATAGCGAACCATTTTCAGAGATCACCTCAGGCCGCTTACGGGAAGAGAGCCCAAAGTTTTAAATGGATAAGGGAACGTCTACTACAAGTACTATTTACAAGCCCTAAAGCTTGCCTGAGGGCCTGTTCCCTTCTCTGATTCAAAAGCAATAAATTAAACTAAGGAACAATTTTAATCTTTAATTTAATAAATACCAAGTCTTCATACTTCCATAAGCTCTATCCTATTTAGTTTAGGTATTTCTATACTCCAGGAAAAACTACCGAGGTGGAATTAGGAAACTCCTTTTCTTTAAACTTTCTTTTTTAAATTTATTTTTGAGAGAGAGAGAGACAGAGACAGGGCATGAGCAGGGGAGGAGCAGAGAGAGAGGGAGACACAGAATCCGAAGCAGGCCCCATGCTCTGAGCTGTCAGCACAGAGCCTGACGCGGGGCTCGAACCCACAGACCGTAAGATCATGACCTGGGCCAAAGTCAGATATTTAACCAACTGAGCCACCCAGGCACCCCAGGAAACTTCTTTTCTTAAGAATATCTGTATCTACGAAATGGTTCATCATCTAAATAAGACTGTTCTTTGATAATTGCTGTAAACACACACTGTTTTATCATGTCAGTCACTTCAATGTCTCACATAAGAAGGTCCAGGAGACTTTCCCTTAGAAAGTCTTTTTTCTTCAAAAGCACTTTCTGCCTAAATATCTAACTTTTTTAAGTTTTTACTTAATTATTTAGATAGAGAGCTCACATGTGCAAGCAGGGCAGGGGCAGAGACAGGGAGAGAGAGAGAGAATCCCAAGCAGGCCTGGCACTGTCAGTGCAGAGCCCAACATGGGGCTCAACCCCAGGAACCCCGAGATCATGACCTGGGCAGAGATCAAGAGTGGGACGCTCAACCAACTGAATTGTCCCTCAAAACCCAACTATTGAGGAAGAAAAAAACTCAAGAAATGTCTAAAAATCATCAGTAAAACAGTATTTAAATATAGGTTTGGGATGAAATTGATGCGGTCCTTGACTTAACACAGATAACTGAATGGGAGAGGAGAAAAGAGAGGGAAACCAAAATACTTAAAATCTGATGTGGAAATCCTCAAATATGAATGGTGTTTTGTGATTAACCACTGCTGATCCTACTGCTAATAATGTCGGGTATATCCTAATCTATATTCTAACCTAATCTTATCTAAATCAGAATCATAAATGCCTTCTCCCAAATATATTTGAGGTTATCGCCAAGCCTATCAGATTCATATGCACCTCCTGGGTGAACTAGGGAAATATGGTATCTTTAATTATGATAATTTTACATGGTGAGAATCAAAGGAAAAGAAAGATTCCTTTGAAAGTAGCCAGTCCTAATTATTGCTATCTGACCAAACAAAACTTGATAAATTTAGACCAAATGACACAAAATGTAAGTGATTAGGAGGATGCTAATCTTGGTTCCCAAAACAGCACAGTCCATGCTTTCCTAGAAGTACCTGATAAAATGTACGTGTCAAACTTAAATAGTCATCATCTTTCCTGTTCATCAGATATTGAGGAGTATTTCTCTGGTCTTTCTTTCAACAAATATTCCTTAATTTTTAGTGTAAGTGTATAATTTGCTTCCCGAAATTGTTATAGCATTCAAATTTGGCATCAGTTTTTCCAGGGTTCTCAAATTATAAAGACTTGAGAAAATGAGAAAAGGTCAACAAACCTGACTGAATGTTGCAAAGTGGTTCAAGCTTTGCTGGATTAAAAGGTCCTAGTCGGACCTAGTCGGTTGAGCACCACGTCAGGCTCTGTGCTGACAGCTCAGAGCCTGGAGCCTGCTTCGGATTCTGTGTCTCCCCCTCTCTCTGCCCCTGTCCTGCTGTGCATTCTCTCCCTCTCTCTCTCAAAAATAAGAATACACATCAAAAAAAATTTTAAAAAGGTCCTAGAATTAGTTATGCCTTGAAACAGAAGATCAAAATATCAAAGCAAATGACAAACTTCTAATTCACTGCTGGGGAGAATTTAGATGATTGACTACTTTGCAAAACTGTTGGGACTTTCTTTAAAAAGATATCTTCCATGTGATCTAGTCATTCTATTCCTAGATATTTACCCAAGAAAAATAAATACCTATGTTCGCACAAAAACTTGGACACAAATGTCCATAGAAGTTCTATTTCCAATAGCCCAAAGTAGAAACCACCCAAATGTCCATCAACAGGCAAATCAGCAAAGTATAATATGTTCAGACAATGAAATACTGCTCAGCCATAAAGAGGATGAACTATTGATACACAGTACAACATGGATGTCTCCCGGAACAATGGGGAAAGAAATTAGATCAAAAGGAGTATATATTGTCTGTATATGCAAAATTCTAAGAAAGGCAAATTAATGTACAGTGACCAGCATTGCTCCGAGATAGTAGGGGCATGGAAGAGAAGGAAAATTGTGGGAAATTACCAAACACCTGAAGGAAACTTTTGGCAATGACGGATATGTTAATTAATGAATATGAGTGAGAAACGTGTGGGCATTTTCTTTTTTATTTTTTTTTTAATTTTTTTTTCAACGTTTATTTATTTTTGAGACAGAGAGACACAGAGCATGAAGGGGGGAGGGGCAGAGAGAGAAGGAGACACAGAATCGGAAGCAGGCTCTGACGCGGGGCTCGAACTCACGGACCGCAAGATCGTGACCTGAGCTGAAGTCAGACGCCTAACCGACTGCGCCACCCAGGCGCCCCAACGTGTGGGCATTTTCATATTAAAATATGTTATATGGTGCGCCTCAAATATGTGTGTTTTTACATGTCAATTACACTTCACTAAAGTTGTTTGACAATAGAGATTTTGCAAAAAGGAGGCATACTGTTGAAAAGAAAATGTTGCTATTTCTTATCAAAAGTAGAGGTTTGGGGTGTAACAAAGACAATAAAAATGAGACTTGTATCATAGAGGCTTTGTTTGGTTATCAGACTTCAAGAGTTCTATCATCTGCACACTGACTTAAGCATGCATGAATTATACCAGGAGAAAGATTTTACTTTTTGTCCTAACACTTTGCAGAATTAACAGTGTAAACAATCGACAGTGTGAATAATTTACAGCCTCACCTAAAGGTGCTTCTTTCTATCCAACACTGCATTTTAAGTAATTAGAGACAATGTAAAAAGTGGTAAATGAGAAAGAATTAAGAGTAGGGTCTATGTTGTTAAACCAAATATGCCAAAGTTGAACCTGAGCCTCCTCCAATCTTCTTAATCGATTTTGCGTATCATCCCAACACCAACTAAACTTTCTCTCCCATCTTCTGCCTGTTCCGTTTCACACTCATTTCGTTTCTCTCCTTCCTCCCATCCTCCTTCATTTTCCTGTGTGCTGTTTTTATTTTTTACTACTTTGTCCTGTCTCTTTATATTTTGTACATTGTTTCTCCTTCGGTTTGTTCCTTCTACTGAAAAAAAAAAATAAATTCAATGTCAAGGCTTTTTTTTTTAAAGAAATATTTAAGGCTTCATTCACTTTTTAAACTGTAAAAGAGTATAAGACTCTAAGCCCAACAACCATAAAACACTTATTTCAAGAGGGAAGAAACATGGAAACAGAGACCTAATGACCGGTGGGAATCTTAAAGGAAGGAAAGCAGGACAGAAAGTAAGAAGAGGCCTTTAAGAAAAGTTGGTATGTGTCTTTCTCTGTATGGCTTATTTCACTTAGCATCACACTCTCCAGTTCCATCCACGTTACCATATGTTTTCACTCTTATGTGGATCCTGAGAAACTTAACAGAAACCCATGGAGGAGGGGAAGGAAAAAAAAAAGAGGTTAGAGTGGGAGAGAGCCAAAGCATAAGAGACTCTTAAAAACTGAGAACAAACTGAGGGTTGATGGGGGGTGGGAAGGAGGGGAGGGTGGGTGATGTGTACTGAGGAGGGCACATTTTGGGATGAGCACTGGGTGTTGTATGGAAACCATTTTGACAACAAATTTCATATATTAAAAAAAAAAAAAGAAATTGTGGTTTATATACACAATGGAGTACTATGGGGCAATGAGAAAGAATGAAATATGGCCCTTTGTAGCAACGTGGATGGAACTGGAGAGTGTGATGTTAAATGAAATAAGCCATACAGAGAAAGACAGATACCATATGGTTTCACTCTTATGTGGATCCTGAGAAACTTAACAGAAACCCATGGGGGAGGGGAAGGAAAAAAAAAAGAGGTTAGAGTGGGAGAGAGCCAAAGCATAAGAGACTCTTAAAAACTGAGAAGAAACTGAGGGTTGATGGGGGGTGGGAGGGAGGGGTGGGTGGGTGATGGGTATTGAGGAGGGCACCTTTTGGGATGAGCACTGGGTGTTGTATGGAAACCAATATGACAATAAAAAAAAAAGATAAAGAAAAAAAGAAAAGTTGGTAGATTTGGCTATTAATCTCAACAGCATAATTGCTGAGATTTACTTTGTGCAGTTCACCTGTGATCCTCAGTGAATTAACTTACTCTCCAAATGAGGACAGCCATTTCTTTCTTTCTTTCTTTCTTTCAAGTTTATTTTTGACAGAGACAGAGACAATGTGAGTCGGGTCGGGGCAGAGAGAGAGGAGGAGAACCCAAGCATGCTTAATGCTGCCAGCACAGAGCCTGCACGCAGGGCTCGATCTCACCAACCATGAGATCATGACCTGAATCGAAACCAAGAGTCAGATGCTTAACTGACTGAGCCACCCAGGCACTCCTGGGGACAGCCATTTCTAATAGTTGTGACAAGGTCCTCCCAAAGTTATTAGGTTGCCTTACCTTTGTCTTTGAAAAAGTATAGTCATCTCATCTCACTGCATGTTAAAACAAGGCTTGGTACCAGTACCGATTTATTTTTCTAAGT